>NW_027181684.1:45000-2758750 GCF_028537555.1 Battus philenor
AAAAAGCAACCCAAGAAAAAAGTAGTAACGCGTCCGAGTGCTCTTATCATTCGCCCAAGCCAGAAGGATCAGTACGCCGAGATCCTTAAGCGGGTCAAAAAAGATGCTTCCGCGGATCATATAGGCAAATGTGTTGATAAAATTAGAAGGACGGCTACGGGCGATATGCTTCTTATCCTAGCGAAAAATCAAAAAGATAAAACGCAGGAGATAAGAAACACCATTTCCACAGTTCTTGGAAAAGATGCTACGGTAGTATGCAAAGTACCTGAACAGGAATTAGAGATTAAGGACCTAGACGAAACCACGACGGTGCCTGAAATCGTAGAAGCCCTACAGAAAATAACTGGCGGAGGAAGCCATATTTCTGAACACTGCGTCAAGTCCCTTCGCAAAGCATACGGAGGAACACTTACGGCTTCTATTAGAGTAGCAGCAGAATTGGCCAGAACCTTAACAGAGCGGCAAAACATCAAGATAGGTTGGGTCAATTGTAGAATAAGAGCTACTCAAAGGCCTATAAAATGCTTCAGGTGCTGGCACTATGGTCACGTTGCAAACAAATGCAGCAACAAACATGACAGATCGAAGAGCTGCATCAAATGTGGGGAAATAGGCCACAAAGCCAAAGAGTGCGGTAAGGAAGCCCGATGTGTCCTCTGTGTTGACATTGGGAATTCCGAAGACTGTGCTCACATTGCAGGATGTGGTAATTGCCCTGTATTTAAAAAAGCACTTCAGATGTTAAGACAGCCTCAAAAATGATCAAGGTACTACAAATTAATCTTAATCATTGTGAGGTTGCCCAAGACCTACTCATGCAGACTGTACGGGAGCTAAAATTAGACATAGTACTAATTTCGGAACCCTATAAGCACATCAGTGGCCTAAACTGGATCACCGATAAGGAAGGAAAAGCTGTCATCTGGGCATGTGGCACTAAACCTCTCCAGGGTAATCAAAATAATTGTTCTGGATTTGTAAGAGCCAAATTTAATGGAGTACATTTCTACAGTTGCTATGCACCACCTAGCCTAACACACGATGAGTTCGTCCGGTTCCTGGCCAAATTAGTGGAGGATGCCCGAATGTACTCCCCGGTAGCTATAGCTGGAGATTTTAACGCTTGGGCAGTGGACTGGGGTAGTAAAGCTACCAACACTAGAGGTTGCCAGCTTCTGGAAGCGATGTCACTGTTGGACGTCGCCTTACTTAATACAGGCGATAAACCCACGTTCACAAGAGGCGAGGCGAGCTCAATTGTGGATCTCACTTTCGTCAGCAGTACACTGGCAAGAGGAAATAACAGTTGGGAGATTTCGGATACTTACACCGCTAGCGACCACTGTGCCATATACTGGGAGGTATCATGTAAGCCAAATACAAATAGAGTACCACACACAAGAACTGGCTCAGTGGGTTGGAGGACTAGCATGTATGATCCCGGCCTGTTCAAGATAGCACTCGAGGATCGACCACTGCTTTCCAAAAGTGCCAGTGAAAAGGCGGCTGAAATCATAAGGAGGCTGACCGAGGCCTGCGATGCAACAATGCCAAGGCGACGCAACAACAACCGAACCCCACCGGTGTACTGGTGGAATGATAACATTGCTGAGCTTAGGAAAATATGTGTTAAGGCGCGTAGAACCTCCCAACGGGCTCGGAAAACACCACAATTCGAGCAGCTCTACGACAAATATAAGGAAGCGCGATTAAAATTAAATAAATCCATTAAAGAGAGCAAGAGAAACGCGTGGAAAATATTGTTGGAAGAGGTTGAAAAGAATCCATGGGGCAAGCCGTACCAGGTTGTAGTTAAACAACTGAGACATGAGAATACAACGCCCACTTGTCCTATTCTACTAGGAAGAATTGTCAGAGCTCTGTTTCCCACGCAACCAAAATCCTCCTTTCAACTAGGGATTGTGGATCCGAATGAAATCCCCCCTATTACCGAGAAGGAGCTAATGGTAGCATGCGGTAGGGTTGGAAACAACAAAGCTCCGGGACCGGATGGGATCCCCAACGTAGCTCTTAAGCAAGCTGTTATAGCAACACCAGGAGTCTTCTTGGAGGCCTACAATAGCTGCTTACTGGAAGGCACCTTCCCTACCGCGTGGAAACGACAGAGACTGGTACTTCTCCCTAAAGGTAAGAAGCCACCAGACGAGCCATCGTCATACCGGCCCCTCTGTATGCTGGATACTGCGGGGAAAATACTAGAACGTATTATCCACAGCAGGATCGAAGCAGCAGTTGAACCCCACCTAGCTAACTCACAGTATGGGTTCAGAAAAGGCCGGTCTACGCTAGACGCTATAGAGCAAGTAGTCAATATAGCAAAACTAGCAGTGTCTGGGAAAAGATGGAAGAGAGGCTCGATAAAATACTGCCTGGTTGCCACCTTGGACATTAAAAACGCCTTTAACTCAGCAAAATGGGAGGTCATCATGGGGGCACTTAGCTCACTGAATGTACCTCTATACCTACGTAAAATAGTCGCTAGTTACTTCTCTGATAGGGTCCTCACATACACTACGGAAATCGGGACGGAGGAGTACAAAGTCACCGGAGGCGTCCCACAGGGGTCAGTACTAGGGCCACTTTTGTGGAACGCTATGTACGATGGACTCCTAAAGAAACATCTACCCAGCGAAACTAAACTCGTCGCATTCGCTGATGATCTAGCAGTCGTTATAGTAGCGAAACACGTGGAGGAAGTGAAGTGGGCATTTGAAAGATCCTTCCAAGTAATCACCCTGTGGATGAGGTCAGTCGGACTAGAACTGGCTGAGCAGAAGACGGAAGCAGTGCTCATTACTGGCAGGAGAGTTGCGGAGACCATCACACTCAATGTCGGCAGCTGTGAAATCGCAACTCAACCAGCTATACGGTACCTTGGAGTAATGATCGACCATAGGCTAAACTTTAAAGATCAGGCTGAGAGAGCAGCAGCGAAAGCGTCTCTGGTGACAGCTAAACTCTGCCGACTCATGCCTAATGTCGGAGGTCCCAAGCAAAACAGAAGGAAGTTATTAGCGTCGGTGACTACGTCAGTGCTTATGTACGGAGTACCCATATGGTCCGACGCACTGAGCAAACAGGAGTCCCGACGGAAAATCGCCTCTGTTTATAGAGTCAGCACTCTACGGGTAGCTAGCGCCTTTCGTACAGTATCGGAGGATGCAGCATGCGTGATAGCAGGTATGGTTCCTGTTGCGCTTCTTGCAGACGAAAGAACTGATCTGTACCGTAGCAAAAAAAGCAAATCAGACCCAACTTCAGCTGAACTTAGAATTCGGGGAAGACTGAAAAGCTTGCAACAGTGGCAATCGTCCTGGGATAAGTCGACGAAAGGAAAATGGACGCGTAAGCTTATACCAAACCTAGAGTCATGGGTGAACCGAGATCATGGAGAGTTGAACTACTACCTGACTCAGATGATATCCGGCCATGGCTGTTACCGAGCGTATCTCCATAGGTTCAAATACGAAGATTCCCCTGACTGTCCTAATTGTGTCGGAATGATTGAAGATGCAGAGCATGTCTTTTTCGTCTGCCCCCGATTTAACGAAGCCAGGAGGTCTTGGGAAGAAGGTGTAGGATGCAAAATCTATCCTGAAACTCTGATAGCTACAATGCTATCCTCGCCTTCGGCCTGGGAACTTACGAGCGCGTACTGTACGACGGTGCTAAAGGAGTTGCGTAAAATAGAGCAAGAGCGGAGGAAGTTGGCCTGAACAGCCACTCTATCAGAGAAAGCTGCGGCTAAATCCCCCCCGCGAAGTAATGCCTAACGGCCATGCCGTGGGGACCAGGGATACCGAAGAGAGAGGATTGTTTTTAGTCGGTATTGATCTAGATCGAGTCCGACATACGGGGCACCAACATCAGGCCCTATGATACGTAAAGGTATTTTTAAACCTCTATAAAAAAAAAAAAAAAAAACCTACCTACCTACCTACCTACCTACCTACCTACCTACCTACCTACCTACCTACCTACCTACCTACCTACCTACCTACCTACCTACCTACCTACCTACCTACCTACCTACCTACCTACCTACCTACCTACCTACCATACCATTAAAGAGAGCAAGAGAAACGCGTGGAAAATATTGTTGGAAGAGGTTGAAAAGAATCCATGGGGCAAGCCGTACCAGGTTGTAGTTAAACAACTGAGACATGAGAATACAACGCCCACTTGTCCTATTCTACTAGGAGGAATTGTCAGAGCTCTGTTCCCCACGCAACCAAAATCCTCCTTTCAACTAGGGATTGTGGATCCGAATGAAATCCCCCCTATTACCGAGAAGGAGCTAATGGTAGCATGCGGTAGGGTTGGAAACAACAAAGCTCCGGGACCGGATGGGATCCCCAACGTAGCTCTTAAGCAAGCTGTTGTAGCAACACCAGGAGTCTTCTTGGAGGCCTACAATAGCTGCTTACTGGAAGGCACCTTTCCTACCGCGTGGAAACGACAGAGACTGGTACTTCTCCCTAAAGGTAAGAAGCCACCAGACGAGCCATCGTCATACCGGCCCCTCTGTATGCTGGATACTGCGGGGAAAATACTAGAACGTATTATCCACAGCAGGATCGAAGCAGCAGTTGAACCCCACCTAGCTAACTCACAGTATGGGTTCAGAAAAGGCCGGTCTACGCTAGACGCTATAGAGCAAGTAGTCAATATAGCAAAACTAGCAGTGTCTGGGAAAAGATGGAAGAGAGACTCGATAAAATACTGCCTGGTTGCCACCTTGGACATTAAAAACGCCTTTAACTCAGCAAAATGGGAGGTCATCATGGGGGCACTTAGCTCACTGAATGTACCTCTATACCTACGTAAAATAGTCGCTAGTTACTTCTCTGATAGGGTCCTCACATACACTACGGAAATCGGGACGGAGGAGTACAAAGTCACCGGAGGCGTCCCACAGGGGTCAGTACTAGGGCCACTTTTGTGGAACGCTATGTACGATGGACTCCTAAAGAAACATCTACCCAGCGAAACTAAACTCGTCGCATTCGCTGATGATCTAGCAGTCGTTATAGTAGCGAAACACGTGGAGGAAGTGAAGTGGGCATTTGAAAGATCCTTCCAAGTAATCACCCTGTGGATGAGGTCAGTCGGACTAGAACTGGCTGAGCAGAAGACGGAAGCAGTGCTCATTACTGGCAGGAGAGTTGCGGAGACCATCACACTCAATGTCGGCAGCTGTGAAATCGCAACTCAACCAGCTATACGGTACCTTGGAGTAATGATCGACCATAGGCTAAACTTTAAAGATCAGGCTGAGAGAGCAGCAGCGAAGGCGTCTCTGGTGACAGCTAAACTCTGCCGACTCATGCCTAATGTCGGAGGTCCCAAGCAAAATAGAAGGAAGTTATTAGCGTCGGTGACTACGTCAGTGCTTATGTACGGAGTACCCATATGGTCCGACGCACTGAGCAAACAGGAGTCCCGACGGAAAATCGCCTCTGTTTATAGAGTCAGCACTCTACGGGTAGCTAGCGCCTTTCGTACAGTATCGGAGGATGCAGCATGCGTGATAGCAGGTATGGTTCCTGTTGCGCTTCTTGCAGACGAAAGAACTGATCTGTACCGTAGCAAAAAAAGCAAATCAGACCCAACTTCAGCTGAACTTAGAATTCGGGGAAGACTGAAAAGCTTGCAACAGTGGCAATCGTCCTGGGATAAGTCGACGAAAGGAAAATGGACGCGTAAGCTTATACCAAACCTAGAGTCATGGGTGAACCGAGATCATGGAGAGTTGAACTACTACCTGACTCAGATGATATCCGGCCATGGCTGTTACCGAGCGTATCTCCATAGGTTCAAATACGAAGATTCCCCTGACTGTCCTAATTGTGTCGGAATGATTGAAGATGCAGAGCATGTCTTTTTCGTCTGCCCCCGATTTAACGAAGCCAGGAGGTCTTGGGAAGAAGGTGTAGGATGCAAAATCTATCCTGAAACTCTGATAGCTACAATGCTATCCTCGCCTTCGGCCTGGGAACTTACGAGCGCGTACTGTACGACGGTGCTAAAGGAGTTGCGTAAAATAGAGCAAGAGCGGAGGAAGTTGGCCTGAACAGCCACTCTATCAGAGAAAGCTGCGGCTAAATCCCCCCCGCGAAGTAATGCCTAACGGCCATGCCGTGGGGACCAGGGATACCGAAGAGAGAGGATTGTTTTTAGTCGGTATTGATCTAGATCGAGTCCGACATACGGGGCACCAACATCAGGCCCTATGATACGTAAAGGTATTTTTAAACCTCTATAAAAAAAAAAAAAAAAACCTACCTACCTACCTACCTACCTACCTACCTACCTACCTACCTACCTACCTACCTACCTACCTACCTACCTACCTACCTACCTACCTACCTACCTACCTACCTACCTACCTACCTACCTACCTACCTACCTACCTACCTACCTACCTACCTACCTACCTACCTACCTACCTACCTACCTACCTACCTACCTACCCCACGGGCTGAGGTGTACTGCTACGTGGCGCGTCCCCAAGGTTGCGGATAGGGGAAAGCCCGAGAGTCGCAATTTGCGAAACAGGGTAGGGGTGAAATAAAATAGCCCTCGCGGACAAAACACAACCCGATGTCAGTGGTCTAGCGTGCCCAGGACTGGAAGGCGACAGGGAATGGTCGTCGCAAGCGCTCCCCTGAGGGTACCAGGTCCCACCTCAGGCGTACTTAAGTGGCCTTACTTCGGTAACCGGGGCTCTGCCGAAGCGGACTGTATATTTCCCTAGGTTCTCGTGGGAACAGCATGGATAAATTAATAAAAAAAACAAACGAAAATGAAAGTAATATGGAGCTGAAGAAGGCATTACAGCTCCACGAAAATACAATCACTGCCCTGGCGGAGTACATAAAGGGCAAATTAAACGTTCATGGAGAGATCCGCAAACATGTGGCCGCGCTAGGTACATCGTTTGCAAAGATCACCAGGGAAATTGGAAGCGTCGGAAAATCAAACGCCACCACATCCGTAGGAGAAGTGCAAACGTCACCGTCTCTATACAGATTGTATTCGGACACGACTTTAAAAGAAACCGAAGAAGAAAGCAAATCGGCAACACCGAAGAGCCGAAAAACGCGAAAAGTCAAAAGGACGGAACGCTCTTCACCCTTGGAGATCAGCCAGGCACCGAAACTGCGAAAAGTTAATACAGCGGACTTAGCAGTTACGGTAAGGCCAGAACTGAAGCCAAAGCCGCCACTTCCACACGATCACTCGGAGTGGAAAGAGGTAAAAAAGAAAAAGCAACCCAAGAAAAAAGTAGTAACGCGTCCGAGTGCTCTGATCATTCGCCCAAGCCAGAAGGATCAGTACGCCGAGATCCTTAAGCGGGTCAAAAAAGATGCTTCCGCGGATCATATAGGCAAATGTGTTGATAAAATTAGAAGGACGGCTACGGGCGATATGCTTCTTATCCTAGCGAAAAATCAAAAAGATAAAACGCAGGAGATAAGAAACACCATTTCCACAGTTCTTGGAAAAGATGCTACGGTAGTATGCAAAGTACCTGAACAGGAATTAGAGATTAAGGACCTAGACGAAACCACGACGGTGCCTGAAATCGTAGAAGCCCTACAGAAAATAACTGGCGGAGGAAGCCATATTTCTGAACACTGCGTCAAGTCCCTTCGCAAAGCATACGGAGGAACACTTACGGCTTCTATTAGAGTAGCAGCAGAATTGGCCAGAACCTTAACAGAGCGGCAAAACATCAAGATAGGTTGGGTCAATTGTAGAATAAGAGCTACTCAAAGGCCTATAAAATGCTTCAGGTGCTGGCACTATGGTCACGTTGCAAACAAATGCAGCAACAAACATGACAGATCGAAGAGCTGCATCAAATGTGGGGAAATAGGCCACAAAGCCAAAGAGTGCGGTAAGGAAGCCCGATGTGTCCTCTGTGTTGACATTGGGAATTCCGAAGACTGTGCTCACATTGCAGGATGTGGTAATTGCCCTGTATTTAAAAAAGCACTTCAGATGTTAAGACAGCCTCAAAAATGATCAAGGTACTACAAATTAATCTTAATCATTGTGAGGTTGCCCAAGACCTACTCATGCAGACTGTACGGGAGCTAAAATTAGACATAGTACTAATTTCGGAACCCTATAAGCACATCAGTGGCCTAAACTGGATCACTGATAAGGAAGGAAAAGCTGTCATCTGGGCATGTGGCACTAAGCCTCTCCAGGGTAATCAAAATAATTGTTCTGGATTTGTAAGAGCCAAATTTAATGGAATACATTTCTACAGTTGCTATGCACCACCTAGCCTAACACACGATGAGTTCGTCCGGTTCCTGGCCAAATTAGTGGAGGATGCCCGAATGTACTCCCCGGTAGCTATAGCTGGAGATTTTAACGCTTGGGCAGTGGACTGGGGTAGTAAAGCTACAAACACTAGAGGTTGCCAGCTTCTGGAAGCGATGTCACTGTTGGACGTCGCCTTACTTAATACAGGCGATAAACCCACGTTCACAAGAGGCGAGGCGAGCTCAATTGTGGATCTCACTTTCGTCAGCAGTACACTGGCAAGAGGAAATAACAGTTGGGAGATTTCGGATACTTACACCGCTAGCGACCACTGTGCCATATACTGGGAGGTATCATGTAAGCCAAATACAAATAGAGTACCACACACAAGAACTGGCTCAGTGGGTTGGAGGACTAGCATGTATGATCCCGGCCTGTTCAAGATAGCACTCGAGGATCGACCACTGCTTTCCAAAAGTGCCAGTGAAAAGGCGGCTGAAATCATAAGGAGGCTGACCGAGGCCTGCGATGCAACAATGCCAAGGCGACGCAACAACAACCGAACCCCACCGGTGTACTGGTGGAATGATAACATTGCTGAGCTTAGGAAAATATGTGTTAAGGCGCGTAGAACCTCCCAACGGGCTCGGAAAACACCACAATTCGAGCAGCTCTACGACAAATATAAGGAAGCGCGATTAAAATTAAATAAATCCATTAAAGAGAGCAAGAGAAACGCGTGGAAAATATTGTTGGAAGAGGTTGAAAAGAATCCATGGGGCAAGCCGTACCAGGTTGTAGTTAAACAACTGAGACATGAGAATACAACGCCCACTTGTCCTATTCTACTAGGAAGAATTGTCAGAGCTCTGTTCCCCACGCAACCAAAAAAAAAAAAAAAAAAACCTACCTACCTACCTACCTACCTACCTACCTACCTACCTACCTACCTACCTACCTAAAGGTTCAGAAAAGGTCGGTCTTCGCTAGATGCTATAGAGCAAGTAGTCAATATAGCAAAACTAGCAATGTCTGGGAAAAGATAGAAGAGAGGCTTCAGAAAATACTGCCTGGTTACCACCTTGGACATTAGAAACGCCTTTAACTCAGCGAAATGGAAGGTTATCATGGAAGCACTTAGCTCATTGAAAGTACCTCTATAGCTACGCAAAATAGTCGCTAGTTACTTCTCTGATACGGTCCTCATATATACTACGCAAACCGGGACGGAGGAGTACAAATTCATTGGAGGCGTCCCACAGGGGTCATTACTAGGGCCACTTTAGTGGATCGTTATGTACGATGGACTCTTAAATAAGCACCTACCCAACGAAACTAAACTCGTCGCATTCGCTGATGATCTAGCAGTCGTGATAGTAGCGAAATACGCGGAGGAAGTGTAGTGGGCGTTTGAAAGTTCCTTCCAAATAATCACCCTGTGGATGAAGTCAGTCGGACTAGAACTGGCTGAGCAGAAGACGGAAGCAGTGCTCATTACTGGCAGGAGAGTTGCGGCGGCTGTGAAATCGCAACTCAACCAGCTATACGGTACCATGGAGTAATGATCGACCATAGGCTAAACTTCAAAGATCAGACTGAGAGAGCATCAACGAAAGCGTCTCTGGTGACAGATAAACTCTGCCGACTCATGCCTAATATCGGAGGTCCCAAGCAAAACAGAAGGAAGTTATTAGCGTCTGTGCTTATGTACGGGGTGCCCATATGATCTCCCGCACTGAGCAAACAAGAGTCCCGTCGGAAAATCGCCTCTGTTTACAGAGTCAGCAATCTACGGGTAGCTAGCGCCTTTCGTACGGTATCGGAAGATGCGGCATGCGTGATAGTGGGTATGGTTCCTGTTGCGCTTCTTGCAGACGAAATAACGAATCTGTACCGTAGCAAAAAAAGCAAATCAGACCCAACATCAGCTGAACTTCGAATTTAGGGAAGACTGAAAAGCTTGCAACAGTAGCAATGGTCCTGGGATAAGTCGACGAAAGGAAAGTGGACGCATAAGCTAATACCAAACCTAGAGCCATGGGTGAGCCGGGATCATGGAGAGTTGAACTACTACCTAACACAGATGATATCCGGCCACGGCTGTTACCGAACGTACCTCCATAGGTTCGAATACGAAGATTCCTCTAATTGTCTTAATTGTGTGTTGATGTGTGTTGTCTTAATTCTTTATTTCGAGTTGAAGCCAAATGTCAAAAAATCGCGCCCACAGAGCGCTTGCGTTTTATAATTACCGCCTATGCACTGGCTGGCCGCATGTATGCGTTCAACTCGTGAAATGACGTTTATTTCGTAACGGTACATCTCAAGTGGTGAGGGGTCGTGGGAGCGTGCTATTGGTTCAGCAGATCTTTGTTTTTATAACAAAAATTCCAATGCGCTTGCGCTCCAGCCACGGCAGTTTACACCAGTGCTCGGGAGAAGGATCCTGGCCTCGGTCGCGTTCACCAGCTACGTGTCTTCTCACGCGCCGGGGCCAATTAGAATTTACATTATAAATTCACGCCTTGGTCCTATTCATTGTCTTGGCATCATTTAGTTCACGCCACAATCTTTACATCGCCTCGCACCCCAAAGGGGTAAGTGTTGAACAAATATTATAAAAACATCATTATTAAGTAGCGCTTATCTATAAGTTAGAGCTCAACATTTTGTCTGTGTCCATAGTTCCATCATTATGTATTCATAATTACTTTTCAATTTGTTTAATTGTTTATTTCTTCTATTCTTATTTTACATGCTTTACATTTTGAAACTCCGTTCTGACAGTAAACAATCACATCAACTGCTTTCGGTTTCTGCCCTACCTGCATCGCAAGCCATCTCCGGACTTATTGTCAGCGGAGCAAATTGTACATATACTTATATATGTATATCATAACTGTGACAATTATTCACAGGTGCGAGTTTTACACTGCGAGTTTTACACTTAAAATTACCTACTATTTGAGGTTGAATTCATATAACCTTGCACCGGAACCAACACATCCTGTGAACTACCAACGCTCCCTGCTCTCGACTTGCTGCCGCCTGACCAGTCCTGGGAGATCGTGCGGCTGGCTACCACCACCATAAGGGAAGGACCGAGCTGCGGTGCAAAATTAGACCAGGCCTTCCGCCCACTACCCTTAATTAATTAATGAAATATACAAATATATTTTTCTTCTTGTGCCTTTTTGTTGCCACCAACCTTTTTAATTATTTGGAAATGTTAAAAAGCGTGTCAATAGGACGTGAGCGTTATATAACTGCCGCCCCTGCACTGGCTGGCCGCTTCCAAACGTTCAACTCGTGAAATAAGGTATTTTTCCAGAAAAAACAAAATGTTTAAAAAACGCATCAATAGGGTGTGTGCGTTTTATAACTGCTGCTGCTGCACTAGCTGGTAGCTTCTAAGCGTTCAAATAGTGAAACAACGTTTATTCCGACATAAAACAAAACGACCCATGGCCATTCGGAGCGCAGCACTTGCAGGCCCCACGCACACCCGCGCACGTCGACCCGCCGGCGCGGCAGTTGTTGCTATTTTATTATGCGGACAAACAAATGTTAAGATGAAATGCATGTAAGATTTTCTTAGAAGTAGACTATTGTGCACTTCACAAAGTTTTACAGAGAGCTTGCAATGTATGTTCTCTATTTAATTGGTACTTCATTAAGATATCTGTAATAATTTTTTCCCAATAATAATTTTTTAAATCATCTGTGTCAATAAAGAAATTGTTAAAGTAAACGCCAACATTCTCACGGCTTGCAGTAGCGCTCAAGAGCGGGAATACACAATATGTTATCATTTAGCTCGGGACAATCAAACTCATGCGTTACCCAGTGGAACGTCTTAGCTTTGAGCAAAGAGCGTTGAGATTTCAATATTGAAAGCTAGATATAAGCCAACGTGTGTAACATACGGTGTACGTCGCCTGACACTTGTTTAGTAAAATTTATTTTTGAAATAAATTCGTCGTACTCCTTCAATCTTATTTATGTTCAGCTTCAATGTGGATGTCGTAGGACAAGCACTATCTGCGTGCGAGTGAGATAACGAATTAAAAATATTATAGTTGATAAGTATCAGCTCACACGAGCGTTCAAAATTTATTACAAGACGTCTTATTCAAATCAATTTTGTGATCAGCATTTGCAAAAGCCAAATACTGAATAATGAATAATAATGGTTTGGAATGTGACGACCAAATTTCCGAACAGTATGTGGTATTCATTTCACAAATTGTTCGGAAATTTGGAAAACATGGCGTCGTCGACCTCTGTTGAACGAAATCATGTTGTGCAAGTCAAAGGCCTGTTCTTGCGGGATTGCTACATTCATTTGTTTACACGATCAAGTAAGGTGATCGAGTCGTCGCCGTGTCTTTGAAACATTCTGTATCGCGAGGTACGAGGTCCGAGCTGTTGCACGGGATCGTCAATTTCTGATTCGATCGCGAATCGATTAAGGGTTCCGTCTTCTAATTTCTTAAAGCATACTCTTATTACATTTACATGAAACTTATTTGAATACAATGTGGGGTTTATTATTACCATATTTAATTTATTATTACCACTACCATCAGGGGAGTATCGATCTGCGGTGTAAAAAAAGACCAGACCTTCTACCCTTTTGATTTAAATATATTTCTTCTGTTGCCAAGTTGCTGTTTTCTTTTCACCTTACCACCTACAGTTTAATACGGTACAGCATATATTCAGAACAACATTCAAGTTATCTGTTTGTCATGTTCATATTCCTGTGTCTTCCTTGACAAATGCTGGGTCAGATCAGGTCAGAGACTGGTTGCTTAGAGCGCATACAATATTCCGATGGTGTAATGGTCAAAAAACTTTCTTTTTATCAAAACCGACGTTCAGAAAGTTTAAAATGAAACACAAAAATAATGTTTCAACGATCTCATTTTTATTGATATCTCTTACATTAGTATATTTACACGTGAGGCAGTAACAGTGTCAACGGACCGGACTCGGTGCACCGCGCGGGCCGCCCCCCTCACTCTACTCCTCCACCGGGAGCGGGGGACCGCGGCCGCCCCGATGCGCCCGCGAGCGCCCCAAAGCGCACACGCCGGCGTGCGCGCCGCCGCTCCGGACGCCAGAAACCAATTCGATGTGGGAGGGATGCGGGGGTGGGCCCGCTCGGCGCGAGACGAAATTTCAAACAAACTGTTCAACGAATTAAAACTATTTAAACTCTCACAAACGTCAATAGAGGGCAGCGCGCGACACCGGCCGGCAAGCGCGCCGCCCGAACAAACAAACACTTTTAAAGTAAGTCTTGGACTGACCGCTTCGCGACGACCGCACCCCTCGCATTGCGATACTTATACGAAAAATGTTACATTTAATAATAATAATATGTACAACTTTACAAACGCCCGCAGCGCAGGGCGCCCACTTGGCACGTGCTAGCGATTACAGTTCCAACGGGCGGGCGGCGCGCGACCCGCCCTGCGCCCCGCCGCCCGGCCCGACCGGGGCGCCGCGCCCCGCCCGCCTGGCTGCACTCTCGACGGAGACCGGGCGATGCGGCACGGCGGTGGGCACGCCGGCGGGCACGGCGTCTGCCCCGCGGCAGGCCGGCACCGGCACGTGCTGGGGCGGCGGCCGCTATTTGGGATCGTCCTCGTCGTGGCAGAAGATCCTGTGCAGAAACAAGAAAACGACTTAGTCCATCCGAGTACCATGCAAAGGCAACAACGACAATCGTTCGCACGCAGGCGGCGCGATGTGATTCGAGAGACGTATTTTGAGTTTTATTTCAAAAAGCTACTCTTACAGGATCGGGCGGCGTTACACCCTGTCTTTAACTATTACCAGTACTACTGTCGCGTGAACAAGACAATTGTAGACGATGATTAAACTGTTAAAATATAGCAATAACTAGCTCTCGCTGTCTCACTCCCGTCGCGCTCTACTAACGTTGACTAACATTTACTACACAGAGTTAAAAAATAATAATTAAGAACATAAATTAGTGCCTTATCTGGACCAAAAATACTTAAAAACAGTTTTTTTAATGTTGACTGTCTGTGAAAAATGGAACAGTCCGAAATACAAATTCCCGCACTAGAGTTCGCGTCTCTGACCAGTGTTTTAAGAAACAAAATAACTAATTTGTCAGATGTCAAGCAGCTCCTCGAGAGTTAAAGAAAAAAGGCACACACGAGTCGTTTTCACGCGGACCACTTACTGCAGCAGCGCCGGCAGCAGCACCGGCAGCAGCACCGGCAGCAGGTCTCGCAGCCGCAGTAGCAGCGGCAGCAGCAGCAGCAGCGGCAGCAGCAGCGCCTGTGGTGACGCCGTGCGCGAGCCTGTGTTGCCGTGCTGCATGGCGGCCGGCTGCTCGCCTGCAACCGTCATCTCTGCGCTTCACTCTCTCCGCCATATCCGCTTGAAAAGCTTACTTCACCCTACCCCGCTCGAGCGAGCACGCGACGAGCACGCGGCGTGTGCCACCGCGTGTTACCCGAACTTTTTTTTAAATGCACATTCAGCGCACTGTAAGTGCTGTCTATGAAACCCGACAACAGTCAGCTGGCCTGATGTTCATAAAGCGCTAGTGATGTTTGTATGCTGCCGCTTGGAGTGCTCGTAGAATGCATGCACTGCCACCCTCGGTGCGGTTGCACCAGGCCGAGTGCGACCGCACTGAGAGTGCGTGCGCTGACATTGTGGATATTAGAATGTTGATACTTCTAGCACAAGTGTGAGGTCGCAAGTCGTGCTCACCGCTCAGTACGTGCAGCACCACGGAGGCGGAATCCAGGTTGGAGGGCGAACAGGAGTAGTTGCCGGAATCTTCGCGCCGCGGGCTGTAGATGATCAGGTTGCCGACCTGCGCCGCAACGATCACGCTTAGTATACGCACAAACGCGCACATGCGGACACGGATATTATATATTCAAGGTCATGTAGGTCTAGCAAGCCAAGCGGCTAAAGGTAAGGTTAAATGTAGCTCGACTCGAGTGCTATGGGCACTACATGCGCGGCTTATAGTTTTGTGCAGACGGCACGGATCTATCCGACTGCATGTGATATAATGCAGGCAAGCGGTGCAAATACGATAGTGCAGGGATGCAGTAGGAGGGCGAGCGCACCGTGGTGTCGGGCGCGACGCGCTCCATGCGGATCTCGACGAGGCTGCGGTCGTAGTTGAGCACGCGCGCGTCGTTGTGGTACCAGAAGATGTAGGCGGGCTCCTCCAGCGCCTGCGTGATCACGCACTTCAGGCTCACCGTGCTGCCCGCCTTCACGTACAGGTCCGCCTCGCCGGCGATCTCGATCTTCGGCACTGCGGCGGAGAGCACGCCTCAGCAAACGTACACAGACGACACAACTTAAACTATTTGTTTCAGTAATAGCGGTTGCATTCGAAACACAAACGTCGGCCGCTCGGTCCGGCGGCGCGGGACCGGGGGGCCCGGCTAAAAGGTCGTCGCCGTCGCCTTTCATGTGTCCGCCGACACGCAGCTCGCGGGAGAGCGCAGTTCGCAGGGCGGTGCAGCTCGCGCGGGACAGCGCAGCTCTCGGCGCGGCGGCGGCTGAAGTCAATAGGAAGACAGAAGAGTCAAGGAAAGTGATGCCGCTAGCCGCACTCACCGACTACGTTGAGCTGCACGAAGTGGCTCATTTTGGGCTCCGTGCCCACCTGGCACTCGTAGACGCCGGCGTCGCGCGCCTGCACGTACTTGACCTGCGTTTAACAAAAGTTTCAAAAGTTATGGACACGACAGCCAGTTAAAATGTAAATAGCAAATGAAAAACCATCGATTTCCTGTTTTATCAAAATATATTAGTTTCAATGTTTGGACGGGGAGTGTTTAATAACTTTCAAGAGAAATACGCACCTGCAGGGTCCAGGTGTCAGTGGCCTCGACGAGGAAGGCCTGGAACCGCTCGTCGGCGATGAAGGTGAAGCGGTCGACGGTGAGGATGTGTGCGTCGCGCCGCCGGATCCACGACACCGACTTGTTGCTCAGCTGCCGCACCTGCGCTCGGAGACCGCTGTTGTTATTGGAATTTGTTTTCTATGTCGTGTCTATGCGGTGCCGTACGTAAAGACGTGTTTCATTTAAAGTAATACATACATATCTATACTTTTATCACTCTTGTAACAAAAAATAAGGATGTATGATTGAATGTACAGTAATAATGTTAAATTTAATAATACTAATGATTTCATAGGAAAGTTAAACCACTGGTTTTGTAATAACACACAATTTTGTACACCGCTAAAAAACGCTGAAGATATTGACTTGGTATTTAACGTTACGTCAACGCACAACAACTTGTGTATTTGAACCAGAAACACTAAAGGCGAGGAGAGCCGCGCGCTCGCCGTCGCGTCTGCGACTCGAGCACTGCACAGACGTGCAGCAGCCGGCGGCGCGTGCTGTGGTGGAGGAGAAGGTGTTGTTGAAGGTGTGGTTGAAGTTACCTTGCAGGGCAGGTAGGCGTGGGTGCCAAGCTGCGCGGTGATGTTGTTGGGCGCCGAGGGGTCGAAGTAGGGTCCCGTGTACAGCCCCACGTAGCGCTTAGCCACGCGCGCGCCCCCGCTCTCGCCGCAGGACAGCACTGCGGACAGCGGCCGGGACGTTACGGACACAACGAGTGCAGGCACGCCGGTGCGGCCAGTGCACGTGCACCAGCGCCCGGCACTAGTCCACATTTTTATACAAATATCATGCACAGTTATATACACCACTTGTTGGATGTGTACATGTCGTGAGCAACTAGGGGCTACACTTTCATTGCGAAGTGGGCACAGTGACCCTCGGTGGGCGCGCTCCATATAAGGCTTCTCCACCTCCTGGCTTCACTTAGTTATATGAAAGGTTTTTAGCAGGTCGGCGAAATTTTGATTTGGTGACTTCTGGGCATACCACGTGTGCGTTACGGTGGTGCCTGTCTCTTTCGATCGCTCTTTTCTAAAAAGCCGAAACGTATATGCTAAATTGCCAAATAAAATGCTCGGTGATATTTTGGCAGCGCGCGGCAACTGGTGTGGCCATGGCGAGCAATTGCCTCAGTAGCAACATAAGTTTCCCAAAACTGGCCACTGACTGAGTGTATACGAGTACAAGGTGATGACTTGGTGTCTGCACGACGTGTGGGAGAGGCGCTCGCAGCGAGCAGGGAGGTCGGGAGTGGCGGAACTCCTGCAGAGTGAACCGTGTGAGACTAATTATCTTTACGTGATCTTTTTATAACTTACACGTCTATATATTAGACATAGTTTCCGAGTTAGTATAACCGCTCTGATTTCAATTTTTGGTCGCCTAACCTTTCACATTTCCGGAGCTAGTCTGTTAAAGAATGCCCCGGCGTTGTTTGTGCAAACAAAGTGTTTCGCTGCTGGGAATGAAAAATGAAAACACGCGGCGAAATCTTCCTTCGCGGAGTGCTCAACAACAAGATAATTATGAATTGAAATGTTTTGTATGAAGTTTGCTGAAGTCATTTTTAATTAGAAACATTCTTTTGCTTATTTCTCTTTTACCTTCGTCAGAACCGGTCTTCCGGTATATATGAGAACTACAGCGTACTGAGTGAAGCGAATGCATAGATGAGTGTTTCAAGGAATAAAAGGAGAATTTTAATGTGATGTGAAATTCCTGTTTAATGAAACGCATGCTGTCCATTGTTAACCCTGGCCGGATATATTCTGAACCTAGTCGGATGGCATTTGCTGCCCAGGACGTGATTGTTCAGCTTGTCCGGCACAGGCAACAGCACCTCTGAATGAACTGTCTAATTACAAGGCATTGGCAGTATCGCGTCGACATCGGGTTTACGTGGCCAACTACAATCTTCACCGAGATGTTTTAGAGAGATGCTTGTTAGCTGCAGTCACTGCAAATTGTTTCCGATCGCTTTCAATTCAAAAGGCCACGCGGGACAGCGAGCGCGGCGCCACCACCCCCGATGCTGATGCCGGCAAGAGATGTGTCTAATGTTTGTTAGTGCACAAATGAAGTCGTAGCCTGAAATGTACAAATATCTGTCGACAAGTTCCGAGGCGTGTGAGAAAAGATTGGCCTAGTTAAGGTTCAGCGGCGGCGAAAGTATCTGCCCGGTTGTTGGAGCGGGCGATATCGTTCGCTTATCTTGCTCGCGTTATGAAGTGCCGGCGGCCAGCGGAAGGGGGGGAAGAGAGGAGGGGTCTGGCGCGAATCCAGCGCCTTGCCTCCTATCGCTCTATTGAGCTCTTTCCAACCAAACATACTCGTGCATCATACTGCCTAATTTACATTAATAGCAAGGAGCCATGAAACGCACCCTGCTCAAGGGTTTGCGTGAAAATACTGCCATACGTATTTTCGTCCTTTTTCCCAATACGAATCGAAACGAAAGAGATCACAAAATTAAAATATTAGCCATTACAGAAACTCACTCAACACTCTGAGAGAGTCGGTTTTCTATGACACTCTTTCTGGGCTCACGTTCTATTTTCCGGGGCCAGACGAGGAGGAGAGAAATGAAAGAGTGGCTCCAAGTATGATGAAGGCTATCAACATGTTATTGGTTGCAATGCCGTCAGCGACGATATTCCAACCACAACACTGGGTTCAAGTGGTAGCCTACACCCCGACAGCACGCCCGTCCGAGGCTGATATCCAGACCTTTGATCCAAAACTTGACGATACCTTAAAAAACCTACCTAGTAAAGAGATGTGGAGTACCTTTGATGAGGTGCGCGGCGAGCACGAGCGCGGCGGCGAGCGCGTGCCGGCGCCACGCGCAGCCGCACGCGCGCATCGCCCCGCCCACTGCGCGCGCGCTGTGGACATACGCACACACACCAGCTTTAGTCGTGTTCACCAGCTTGACATAGGGTTAATATTGAATCTTTTTAAATGTGATTTCAGCTTCAAAACTGGGAAGCTGAAATAAAACAACATGAACTAGTAATGACATTGCCACCGCGCTCATTTGTTAACAAATTATCAGTTACTCTGCCAATTAAAGCATCTAACTACTAACCACTGCGTTCCGTATTTTCGTCATTTATACATTGTTAATTTACACAACTTAACTCCCTGCTAACGATTTTGTTAAGATCTTTCATTTTGGACGATTTATTATTAGTTGAAACACAGTTTTTCACTTGTGATCACACTAGATCGAATTGGTGTAGAGGGGAAAGATCGTCACTGCCTTTTCATTTGTTTCCAAGGCGTACAGAACAGGTTCACGAGCAGGATCAAGCGCTCGCCGCGGTACGTCTGCAATGAAGACCGGCGTATCGATCTGGAACAGCAAACGATCGCCCAGTTTCTAAAACGAACTAGGATTTGTTACTTTGACTCGGCCGCTCCACACACGAAAAAACATGAGTTGTCGTGTGTCGAGCGGCAAAGTGCACGTCGGCATCGTCGCCATTCGATAACCAAACAATCGTACGTCACAAGAGACGTCGACCTTCGGGTCTAACGGACAGAAGCGTTGCCGGAGTTTCTTCCGCCGCTTGTCCCGGCGCTACGCTTTTAGAGTGGTAGGAAGATTAGCTACGCAATAACAAGCAACCGAGTCGAGGTTCAACCGTCACGGGCGTCTTTGTGTCGGAAATACTAAGCGGGTACTATGGACGAGTGGCAGCCTGTGACGAGCTTCCTCACGGGGGCGCACGAGCTTATTCACTCAAAGGACCGTCCGCTGAAGGATCTAAAGTTCTCGTACACCACGCCTCAAAGCGCGCGTCGAACCATCTATGTGGTATCTTCAAACATTAGTAGTTAACATCCGATACACTCGTTGTCATCTCCAACAAGTAGAACACATCCCCGAGGTGTTTCCTCGCATCTGGTTAGTTAGGATCAGACAAAACATCCAAGATGCAACCAATACAGGCACCGAAATCAACCATTTCTGGATAAAGCACACGTGGGCGGGCCGGGCGACGAGCGGACGGATGAGCTCGCGAAAGAGGCTACGCTGGTTATGAGGACGAAACTGGATTTCGTAATTTGACTTCGTAGACATCGTTGTCTGTCCAATATCATTTGCTAGGCACTGTACGAACGGGATGCGAGTTATGAGGGAGGACGCGCGGCCAAAACAACTAACATGTTGTATCCGAACGCCACAGAAGCCGCGAAAATAATGAGAAAAGTTTAGGTAAACTCCTTACTTGAAAGGTAAAGGTAAACTCCTTATGCTTCAAGTGCAGGAATAGTACAGCTTACCCGAGGAGACAGTTGGACACGTGCTCGCTGACTGCCCCGCGTATGAATAAGAAATGTACGATATACAGAATAAAACTGATAGATGCGGAACTCATCAAGGATAATATAGGAAGAGAGAAGTTAATAAAATATTGAACTGGAATACTAGCAAATGTTGAAAAAGGGACCAAAAACCGATAAAAACTGATGAAAGTTCTATGCTTTTCAAATGTATCTAAAATTTTTAAATGCTTAAAATATATTTCCAGCAATTTAAAAATGATGCAACCAAAACTTTAAATAACCACTTACAGAATAAGCGCTGTGAACTAAAAATTTTACACGATTGTGGTTTGCGTTGAACTGTTCTTACGTAGCTCGTGTCCGGTAGCTTGAGTTGGAAAGTGTTGTCTCTCTAGCAATATGAGAGAATTCGCGCAGTCAGTCATTTCAGTCATTCAATCACAATCAGGCGGTCCCACGCCCGCTCCTCTTGCCCAGAACAAGAACTCGGGCCTGGCCTGCGAGCGGGCCGCGCTCCGCAGCCGTACGCATCGAGCGGCACAGGGACTTTGACCACGATAAGCATCGCGCCTGGTCGCGCACGGACCTTCTCAATATAATAAAAGGACTCCTCCGTATGTCGCAGCTGTCGGAGCTCTATTAGTGTTACCCGCAACTCTGTGCGTATCTCTAAAGATATTTAGCCGACAATATTGTTGAACTTCAGTTGCGGCCGAGTGCCGAATCTGCGCAGCACGCTCAAGGCTGGGTGTGCGACCAAACTATCGGCTACGCTCCCGCCTCTGACAAATGATTCTGTTCCAAGTGGTTACTACGTCATTTATTTTTCACGAACTTATTATTTAGTGTTCCTGTTAAAGTTTCTTTTTGCCCCAGGAGCCGTTGTGCCGGGCACCGGTTTCCATTGCAAGCACAGACTCCCGCGCATATGCACAATGTACTTAGGTGCGTAACTTAAATGAAAACTCAGGAAACGTAGACCGCTTATAAGGATTGTCCCTTATTATACTTTGCCTGGAGAGACTAGCACAGAACTTCGTAGACGCAACTCTTTAAGAAGTTCTCATGTACAGACAAACAGTTACAACGCGTGCACCCCGCACCCCGCACTCCGCACGATGGGTCCGCTAGCCCCGGGGCGGGATGTTCACATAAAATGCGTAGCGAGACAACGAGTTTTTTTGGACAATTTTTTTTCATACAAAGGCTCATTGATATAGTAGCACATATCACAATGTTTTACTTGTTAGCGTGTTAATAGTAGCATTTTTGGAAATTGTTGCAATTAGTTCACATTTGGTTGGAAATAATATTCAAATCTAATGTCACCTATGAACGTGATGTTTTCGGTGAACAGTCGGCCCCTGACGGTGGTCGGTCGCAAGTATTCGACTGAGTCGCATACAGATGCTCCGACCTAAACTTGTCATACACCCCGCCGTCGGCGGCAGCGTCGCCGCCGGAGCCGCAGGTTGCGCTCAGTCTTACTGACTGATGTTGAGAAAGATCCCAACTTATTTATCTTTAGCCGGCCGAAACAAAGGTCACACGCGCGAACAGATTTTGCTCAGAAATTTATATTTGAAGCCTATCGAGATGCAGTCGATTTCCGAGTGACCGAGGCATCGTGTGCGCGGGTCACGCAAAGATAAAAGTGGACGCGACAACTGAGCAGACAAGCTGAGAAACGATGTTTGGAAGAAAACATCAAAAACATGATAGAGATTGTGAAAGAGATCCTACAAATAACGAATTAAAAGTGGTGCTTGCGAAAGAAGAAGAAGGAAACCAGATGCTGCAATAAAACAATTAGTTTGTCAATGTCAATGAAAATGTCAATCAGTTTTGCTATCGACGTCACCTGTGTCAAAATCTACATGGTTGCGCAACGTAACTCCTCGATCTACGACTGCCTGGTACGTAGTTTTCACGTAACTTGTGCGAATACATACGTTTCTTGCACGTTTTAAAAGTCGAATCCCATATTCGCACACCGCAGCGCCGCCCTCATCAGAGCTTGAGATACGGATTCCGTTTCGTTTGTCTCTTTTTGCTCAATAGTTGCCCCCGATACATTTTCAGTTTCTTAATTCATACCTGTGCCGTACTTCTCGTCTGCGTCTACAGTTTTTGGTGCAAACGTTTCCGCAAAAATAGACAACAGTCATTTTCTAGACTTGTCTGAAATTCACTTTCACGTAGCATTTGAATCCATATTTTGTCACTTTGGTAGACTGGCAGGCGATGTGGTGATTTAGAAACAAATTCTAATTTTTGAACCCGACTACAAATTTTCCGCCTAAATTGTGTCTCCGCGTAGTTGACGCGCCTCTCCCCGCCTCCGCCGCGGCGGCCACTGCAGCCGCTTGTTGGCTGCTGTTTTCACTCGGTCACTTTAATCGTTTCGCGACTCTAACAATAAATTATTAAAATTCTATGGAACCCGATTTAAATCTTTTGATGTTTTGTCGCAAGACGCCGCGGCGGGGAACTCCACACGTTCAGCGGCTGCCGCTCGCACGGTCTCGTCAGCAATCTCTTCTCTCGCATTCATAACGTAGGTGGTAACGAGAGTATTCAATTTTACTAAATGTCGAAAAGTTTCCAAACATGTAGGCTTCAGTACGTACGGAAACACCTTCGACCCGCCCGACTGGTCCAGTGATTGTTTCACACACCAAAAGTGTATCCCGGTGCTCTCGGTGTTACCCGCGGTGTGTACGTATCGCATGGGTTTTGTTTCATTTCCCCACAATTTTCAGTGAAACGAAACTAATTTACTTTTGAAGTATCTGATAAATTTTTGACTTTTTTCAAGTGTAAACAATTTCATTTTAAAACTCGAGTTTTCGAGATCTGTTGCTGTGCGTGTACATGTGAAACAGGTTTTATTGATATTTTACGAGTCCAAAACAATTTATTTGTATAAAGTGTTTATTTTCTGCCAATCGTGAGTCCAAAATCTGTTTCTGTTCGACTGCCCGCGACGCGCACCTCTCCAGTTTTACTTTCACGGAGCGCAGCGACACACCGCGCGCTGCGCCTTAGACCCTGCCCCTGCTCCTCGTGGAGCGCGAGTACATTGTACCGAACACCCCGCCCTGCAGCCAGTCGCGCCCAAAGCACATTTCTCTTAACATCCATAAAACTAGGCCGTATCGGTTAGATTCAGTGAGCTGCGAGCGCTCGCCTGCCCCGCTGCCTGTTGACCAATACAACCGCATGACGGGCCAACTCAAGCAAACGCACAGCCGCAAGGTTTGACTCCTAAACTAATGTTGAACAGTGCGGGGACGGCGGCGTGCTCCGCACACTGCAGCCCAACGTAACAGATTGGTATGTATCAATGCGCCGGTACAGCATTTCATCCAGCAGATGTCGTAATGTGTGGGTTAATGGTATTGAAATTTAATGCCGTGCTGTTAGTTCCCTGCGTGGCAGATATCGGAGTCAGTCAAGCGCTTCACCTGCTGTCGGCGGCACACCGTGCGCTAACCTCGCGTAGCCTTCCATTGTACTCCGGATAACCAAAGTGCAGCAGGAAACGAAACTAATTTGTAAAAGGCGACGTCACCGCCTACTAGCACGCATGTGAACACTGTATATCCATGGACGAACACAGTAATAACGACTGTTTGACAACAAAACAAGGAGCTGCGGTGCCGCGCTCCGAGACGACCTCCCTATACTCAGACATATCAGCGGCGACAACCAAACACTCGGGGCAGCGGCTGTACTGCCGTGAATTGCTGCAGTACCCGCGCAGGCGCCTTTGCCCTGAATTATAGACCTTCCATGTGCTAAAGTGACCTCATAATTCATTACATTACATTAACAGCCATGCCGGACATGTTGAATAAAAAAAAATTTGCTAAACTTAAGGTCTAAACAGATCACCGGGCCGATAAAACCTCCGGACGTTACAAAGTCTCAACTGCGGCAAGCAGAGGCGGGGCGGGGCTTGCAACGTCTTTAAGATTCCTCTGCGTAAACACTAACGTTCCGTTAGTGTATTTATACGAAAGCACTGTCATATAGCTAGTGAATCCGACGTGGGATCCGATAACAAACGAAGGAGACGCCCAGCAAGTCGCGAGAGCTGTCCAGGGCTACGGAGCGCGAATTGCGTCGCGGGAACTGGTGTCCGTAACTACGACGCCGACGGCTCCGCTGCGCGGGCAGGTGAGCCGACAGCTTCTCACGTGTTGCAACCAACTGGCCGACGGCGCGCAGTTAGTTCGAATAACTGTCCTTGCTCTCACAACACGAGACGGTTGCGCGGTGCTCGCGGCGCCTGCACCACAAGTTGCGGACACACTTGCGAACACAGAGCGGGGCTTGCGTGAGCCTGAGTTTTATTTTCGAAACATTGGAATGGTCAATCATTGTGAGTTCAGTGTCTTTAGAGTTACAGCGCCTTATTTTGTTGCGTTTTATTGAACGCCACGGCGACCCGCGGTGCGCATTTCGTGCGTGCCGTATTTGTTTGCTTCTCCGCGTGTTTCAATGAAGTTGGTGAATCGTCGTTTGACCCCAGCAGATGCGCTAGTCGGGCCACCGCGCCCCCGCGGGAACGGCAGCTCTTGCAGGAGCCGCCGAGCAGCTGCCGCAGCGTGACCTCTTTGCACGTTGCAAAGAGAGCGTTCGCTACACTCCCCTATGGCACCATCACTATCCCGGCGGCGTCTCCATGCGCTCGAGTGTACTATCAGCCGAAGCATGGGGCCGATTGTAAAGCGCAGTGAGTCACAGACGTCGTTGCGCGTAATAAGGCCGAGAAGGAGCACTTGCTTGCAAACTGAACGTACATATGCGACGTAAACTATTTTCCGCAGACAGCATTCTGATCGCGGGTGAACGGTTCGAAAACAATTTACCACTTCAATATTTTCCGCGCAAGAGTTGAAATCCAACGGCGCTTCCGACCTACCGCAGCTAATGATTTGGCACAAGGGGTGCGCGGGCGGCGGCAGACAGCCTGCGAGAATATCCCAAGCGCGCGGCACAACACAGGACGCAAATTTAACGACGGCGGCACTCGGCTGGCGATGCGCAACAAACGACGACGCCCGCAGCACCAGCGGCGGCCGGCACCAAGCTTCCGTCACTGTCACTATCCTTACGTAACGCACGCACTGAACTTACTTGTGGCGCAGAGACAGCGCGGCTCAGTACGCGCCGAGCATCGCACGCGCGCACTCAACGGGCAGCGCGCCGTCGGACACGAGCAGCGCAGCGGTACTGACGCGCGGCGTAGCGGGCACGAGCACACGTCCGCAGCGCGCGCCCGCCCCGGGACACTAGCGCGCCGCCGCCCGCGCGCCGCGCCGCCCCCGCGGGCCCGGTGCGCGCGCATGTCCCGCGCCCCGCGCACCGCCGCGCGCCCGCACGCGCCCTGCGACCGCCGCGGGCTTCCGATCATTTTTACATCTGCACCGTAGTGACATTGAAATTCAATTTTCGCAGTCCGGGCGTCCGGCGCGCGGCCCGCCGGCCCGGCTCGCGTGTTTACATGTCAGCAGCCCCCGCGAGCAGGCCGAGCGCGCCGTGACGCCGCTGCATGGGGCCGCGCGGGGCGGCGGGGGGCGGGCGAGCGCGGCGCTAAGTCCGACGTAATCCCGCTCGCGCTGCGGTCCCGGCGGCTCCATGTACAAATGGCTGCGCTTTGGAATTTAATTTTACGCATTTCTTTCTAGCTCTCGCACGCTACGTGGCGGCGGTGCCTCCACACGAACACGTTCCAGCTTAGCGTCGGTCGGATACTTATATGCTCGGCGGCGAGTGTCCGCTACCCGAAGGCTTGTTTACAAAAATATAATAATGAAGACGCGTTGCCCGCGAGGCCGCCGTCACGGCAATACTTACCTAGGCTCCGAGCAGCTCGAGTGCGACAGCGCGAGCTCAGAGGAAAACGAGGCTCGCGGACCCGCGCAAGTTCCCTTCCGGACGTTTTTGGACTAATTTCTCCCGCTAGATGGCTCTGCGCGTCGTTTTGTTGTACCGCCGCGGTGTTGATATTGGCCTTACGCGCATGTTTTCGTCCGAGAGCCGAGGTGACCGTCACGACTCAGATCGCAGCGTTCGTTAAGCATTGTCTGTGTCATAACGTTCATTCTCGTCTACATACATTCTTCACAAGCTTCCATCTCATAGTCAGTTAAAACGCCTACCGCCTCTACCCATATGCAGACCTTGCAACAATTACACAAAGAGCTACCGCGAACTTGAATTATCCGAACTGAGCCGGTTCGAACCGGAGCGCGGCTCTGCGCGGTGTGGAGTCGGATGGAGCTGAACGCAACCCGATTACTTTTCTGAACACTTCACCGTTCCTTCGGAGTTCGTCCAAACAAAGAAAACGGTTAGAAGTACGCGTGCGCCACTTCTAAAGAAGCTGTGCAGGCCAATTTGTGTGCCGGCGCGGGAGGAGGCGCGTGAACAGTTATTACCGATCAGCCGTTTTCGGAGCCGGTATAACAAGTTCCTAGTTTTTGAGTAAATTTGAAGAAATCAGCCATAAGACATCGCACACAATAAGATTCCCGCGTAATTTAATATACAACTGCTTGCGGCGGAATCGGGCCCGCCGGTGGCCGCTTCTCTGTGCGTGTCTCTGTCGTGTACATGACGATAGCACAACTGTCCTAAGTCGTGTTTAAATAACTAATACATGTTGGCTGCAATGATTGGCTCTGTATATCTGCGGCTTCAAGTGTTGAGCGCAATAACTAACGCACGCTGCTGTTGCAACCTGTTGTTTTGTCTTCTCACGAGCTCGTTGTTCGCCGGCTGAAATTATCAAGTTTTTCAGTTCCGGCTTGCGGGGCACAGGCGCCGTTTAGCGCATTCGCTGTTTTAATGCAAAGACACAACTGTGGCGCGCACGGTGTTTGAAGTTTTAGTACATAAATAACAAGTAATTTTTATCCTGTATGGACGCTGGGCACGTCTTGCACGCGCCGGGTCGCGGCGGGTCAAGCAGGAAGCGTTCACGTCACACTGCGTGCCGCCAGCCGCCCAAACTTTGCGCTTGTTTTTGTAATTGAAATCATTTATGGTGATCTCTCTGAAAAAAATATGAGAAAAGTTCAATCTGACAACCACTTGAAAACACTTAAGTTTCCCCATGATAGCATCCTTCAACTTGGAAGAAATTAACGAGAGTTTAAAGTGCGCCCGGATTTGCGAAGAACCTCGTTCGCATAAGTACAGCGACTTTAAAGCAAGCGCGCCGGCGCAGCGGGAGCGGCTGTCAGGTCGCCGACGGTCCATGCAGTTAGTTCTAGTCTCAAAACTTTAGAAATCAAAAGTGCTTATAGTATTTTTACATTTAATTTATTCATTTCCCTTTGAAGCACGGAGCGTGGCCTTAGGCCTTCCCGACGATATCTATGGGGGGAAAAACCGTAATCGCCACGCTTGTCAGGCGGGTTGGGGTTCTCAGTGTTGTATTATGTTACGCAGAAGTCGCTGCTGCCCATCCTCTGAAGAGAGCAGTGGCAACTACATACAATAAAATCGCAAATCGTGAATTACATAATATTCTATACCGGCAATCGAACCCGCGACCTACGGTCACAAGTCTCAGTCCTCTGCCGCCACGAGGTCCGAGCGGCCGGCGCGCGCGGGCAATGTGAGCGGCTCCGACAAGCGGCGTCTACCGGCAGTTCAGCAGTTACATTGAAATCGATTGTAAGTCCGATGGCGCGCACGAAGCCGTACAAAGGCGGAACGGAACGGCGGCAATTAGACGAAGCGCCCCCAGTGCTGCCGCCAGCGCCCGCCCGGTCGACCGGTCACATGACGACGAGGCACCGAGCTTATACGAGCTTATACTTATACTTATACTCGTAGCGGGACCCTGCGGCGCCTGTGCTGTAGCGTAAGCAGCCGCTGCAGCTCGCGGCGCGCGCAGTGCGTAGCAGCGAATTAATAATCGTCGGGTCGAGCGCGGACCTAATTGGTGAATCATTAGAAAAGTTCCTCCATTGAAAGCTCGCGGTTCGTTAAACTTTAGAATCTTTTGTTTGAAGGCGGAGGACGGCCCCGCACTCGCTTTGAGTTCCGCTAATTCGACTCAACTCGTCATCAGCCGCGGCCGCTGCGACGGCCGGGGCGAAATTAATTAAAATCGAATTCGGGGCACTCCCGGAGACCCGCCCGGTCTAGAGCCGGAGGTCTCCGCCCGCTGGCCCCGCCGCACGCAGGGCCGCGACGCACGGACACGAGAGTGCACAAGTTCGTTTGTAGTTACAAAGCAATCGTGTCGCGGGCCGGACCCGCACAGATCGACGGGAGCTAATCGACTCACCGCGAGCCCAAATGCAATGTGCCGGATTCAATGTCCGCCATCGCATGGCTCAATCCTACACCCTTTACGTATGCACCAAATATTTCTGTGGAGATATCCCAAAATAGTAATATCAAATAATGAGATCACAGCTTTTACGGCCATGAACGTAGTGTAAGGGAATGTGATAAAAAGTTGAAAGTCGTTTGAAATAAATGGCGGAAAGTTTCGTCATAACCATCACATAACACCCCACATGGAACAGCCTGCAGGAGGAGCAACACCGACGACGAGAATTCGACGACACACGCAGTCGGCGACGATGTCAACTCATCGCTTAAGTTTTTGTTATAACAAAAAAAATTGATTTCCGCGACTATCAGCAGAAGGGTTGGATCGAAAATGGAACAAGTTATGAAGTTAGTGGCGCGCACATGCCCGAGCTCGGCACAATGAGTCGGAGGGCCGAACAGTTGTCTCGTTTGAATACTTGACACGAGTGTACATACGACGACAGTTCAAAGGCAGCGCTCCCCGCACAGCGCGCCTCGTGGCAGGTGCGCGCCGGCGACCACGCTCGCGCCACTTTGTCAACGTCAGCTGAACTCGCGGGGATCGTTGCTCGCAGGGCGGCAGTGCGCGGCGCGCGGGGTGCGCGGCGAGGGGAGGGAGGCATGGGGGAAACATCTTGTTGACATCGGGCACTTCTATAAGCAGGGAGAAAATCTAAAATCAAAACACCATTCATTTAGATACCTCCTGTTTCCTCCTGTAGCATCCCGCACCTTATGCCCATAAAATTTTCGTCGTGAGGTTCGATTATGTTTGCTTAAATAATATGGCTGCAGCACGTGCAGGCGACGTGAACACGATGGTACTGTCCGCGTGCATACGTCCGGTAGTTCCGAGCGCGAGGCAGCTAGCGATGTGTGCTGGGTTGTTACTTGTGTTGCGTTCAGCATCGCTTCATCAGTCGACTGGTGCGCGTGCGGCTGCGCAATGTTTCCGAGTGACAATAAGTGAAGAGTGCTGCGCTGCGGCACGAAGGGTTTGTTGCGCGGGAAAGTGAAGCGCGGGAACGAATTACTCTGTTACATTAGAAGTATTTATTAAAGGAGCTATAAACAAAACGTAAAATAGTTTGTGGGCTGTTCTTACATTGAACCGTATACGTGTAGCTATATATTTGAAGTTGAATGACAACATTAATTTTATCCTGGTCTCTGGGGAATTATGATCTTCTGGCATTCTTTTCTCGATACATTACTTAATAGTCGGTGACTCGTGGAGCTGGTGCATGTGGTGGTGGTGTGTAAGGAGTGTCGGTGTGTCCGCTGCGGTGTGCCGGCACGTCCGCCCGTGGCCTTCGTGGAAAACGCGAGTCGTGAGAGAATGCGGCCGTGGTGCGGTGAGCACTTGTGACCGTCTAGTGTTTTATTTTTTGTACTAGAATGGCACAAGATAAGTCCAGCATAAAATATCTGCCGAGTTTGTCAATAAACACAATTCTTTTTACCGATATTACAGTTGTTTTAAATTTATTCGCGCGTGAAATTGTTTAAAATTGAAATTGTTATTATTATATAATAAAAGAGAATTACAAGCAACACTGTGTTTTTGCTGGAGCCGTTGACATACTAATTATATTCAAAAACAAATGGGCGGCGGGTCTCGTGCGAGCGCCGGCCACCGCGCGGCTCGCGACCTCTGGTCACGTTTAGTTACGCTGTGGTCGGATTATCTCGCTGTGCACGTGCACATGTGTGTAAAAACGTGGCGCCCAGCGCCGCGCCGCTTTTCGCTGTGCACATAAGCACGCGAGAGATATTTACGTAAATTTCGTAGGCAGCTTCCGGCTACCATATACAAAGACAGGGGTTGTACTCTTCCCTGGTGTTAAAAATGTCCTGAAGCATCACTAGCGGCCCAACTCCACGTTGCGCGCTTAGAGCCGCCGTCAGAGCTGCGGCGCGGATTGCAGAATGGGCAGCATCGACAGCTTGCGCAGGCATTGCCCGGCTCGTATCTCAGCACAGGGCGCTCAGCGCGCACGCTCTGCGTTTTGGTCCCGACTGGCCCAATGGTAGGAGGACTTCAGTCGCTGCAGCTGTCGGGCAGGGTTTGCGTACGTGTGCGCTGCATGCGTGCGGCGGAGATATCTCATCACGTGCCGGTTAATATTTAATTAACAATTACCGTATCAGTGCTAACGTGTTGCTACACAATGATCAATCAAACGGTAATTGTAATTGAGCGCGATGGGGGCGCGTTGGGGGCGCGTGGGGGCGCGTGGGGGCGCGGGCCGCGACGTTGTGTAATTGTTGTGCAGCACTCTCGCTCGAGTTCAAATCATTGACGGCAAACGCTGCCCGCGGGCGCAGTGGCCGCCGGCCCGTGCCGAGTTGCGCGCACCGCACACGTGCACACGTTAACGAATGCTCTCTACCGCCACGCGCTGATTTCACACCACTTTTTTGGTTCATGCGGTGGAGCTGCTCGTAGCGAGCACGAGCAGTGCGCGCAGGTGCCGCGCATTCTGGCCCGTGCAGTGAACAGAGGCGCACTGGGCTCGACTCGACTCCTGTGTCGATATACACGCCGGCAGTCAACAAACGCGTTTCATTAAACTAGTGTAATGCGGAGTCTACCTGATGTGTGAGCCGTTAGTTCTATCTCACGGCTCAGTCGGGCGTCCGTTAAGCTTGGCGGAGTCCCGAAGTACGAATATAATTGCTCAATAATTCAAAGCCTTATATTATTGTGTAAGAATCATAATTCGCGATTCGACTTTGAAAAAAGGATCTTATTAGTACTGAGGTTCTATGACAGCAACATTCCATTGGTTCCAGACGCAGAAAAGGCGGCTTCGAATAACACGTAGGCACCGCTGAGCAACACGACGACTTCGATCTGTCTTAGTAAATGTTTTAAATACCGAATGCGTGCAGTGAATTTGCGCTGTTGAACAATACTAAAAGAACATATATAAATAACTATTTAGACACAAACGACTAAAACCAATGCAGACAATAGTAAGCTGAAAACAATTAACAAAACAAAACCACATCAAATGTTTAAGTTCAAGTCGTTGAAGCCTACGACGTCAAGTCGGCAACTAACAGTTTGTGCGACGGATTGGTGTTCTCGTCGCAGTGATAGTTCATGACGCCGGCAGCCAACATTCTGTGGACAGGAACCGCCCGCAGGCACTGCATGCACTGCATAGACTGTATAGACAAGCGGTTTAAGTGCAGCACAACTCCATCGTATACATTTGAAAGCGAGGCGGCTGCCTACCGAAGTATATCAGGTTAGAGCTGCGGCAAGCTGCTGAGTCAAAACAAATGTTTTCACCGCGCAACTTAATTCTTTTAATCTTTTAAGGCCAACTAGTGTACCAGAAAGTATCCCAATGATATCTGTTCGTCACCGAGTACATTCCCGTATCGCAGCTCGCGGCGACGCGGGCGGCACGCACACCGCGCGCTGTGCGGCCGCGTCCGGAACACAAGCGCGGGCCGGGCCCATGGTCGGGTCCGCCGGCGCCGACTGCCGGTTTGTTTTCGTCTTCGTGAAATTTCTGCGAAAATAACTCTAAAAAAGTTTTGTTCGAGAAAACGTTTCGCTTCATTAAGTGTCTGCGAGTACAAGAGCGCTCCGCCGCCCCGCCGCGCCCCGCAACGCCCCGCCGACGTCTTCGCACATTTTCTAATCTAATCGTTCGTTCATTTTTTTACTCGATGCTAATGTCCGAAATCCCTTTTATGGATTAATGAGGCTGAAGGAAAAACTTTGAAAAGAAGTGGAGTTCACCGGCGCCCGAGCCCCGCCTCGCACCCCCCTACCCCCTTGTCACACCTACTGTTTGGAAACGAATCAACAAACGAATGGCCCTTGCACTACCTTGTGTTGCGTGTTTGTAGAGCGATTGTCCCGAGCCGGCGGGAGCAGCGCGCCCGCGCCGCGCGTTGTTTCTGAGAAACGCTATAAAGCTTAATTGAGATCTCTTAACAAGCTTTGAAGGCGCGCGTCTATTTGCGTCGGCGCGCGCGCAGCTTGTAAACTGTCCGAGTGCGTTTGATGTCGCGACAGCGCGGCGGCCGGCAGCGCTGCAATGCTTTATCTAATAAGTTTAATAATAATAAAAGAAATATATAAAAATGCTAAGCAACTTGGAAAATTTAAATTTTCGCAATTGACAATTCCCGCGCTACTAATTTAGATTATCGAATAATAAGTGCAGCGACCAGGGCTTACCGATCACAACATCAATTCATTTGTTTTACTTCTAATCAATAGTTGTCGTGATCACGCAAGAACATGATTCATTAATAATTATTTTATTGGAATATGATAAACCAAGATCTGAAAGTACAAAGTCTGTCGGGACGGCAAGTAAGAATAAAAGTATTGCTTTTTGAACAGACAAGCTTCGTTTGATCTTGCCTGTTTCAAATTGTTTTCTCTTCAGTATTTTATAACAATAAACTATTCCACCATATTGTGAACACTTTTACACGTTGAACTATGATCGCAGTGAGCTGTGTCGTCCGCCACCAGTTCGTACGCGAGTGCAATCAAATGCACCGCCGCTCAGAATATTCTGGAAAATGCTTAAATTTATTAACACGGCTATTTATCTATTAATTTATAAAAACACCAATGACAAACATCAACAGTTGAGCAACAACAACAACAGCCGCTGGCTGCGGGCAACGCGAGACATCGCGGCGGTCGTCGGGGCAGGCCCGTGCCTTATAGGAGGCCTGTATCGGCCTCAACCAACTAAATTTTAAAAGTATATCGACATGAACAATTAATTAATCTCTCTCTCCTTGCTTAGAATTGTTAGTCCAAGAGCATTTGGACCGTAAGCCACATCCGGACCATTGACTTATTTACAAGAAACGTGATAGAAGAGGTCAAAGAACTGCGTAAATATAATATAATTAAAGATTTTTTGGGTAATAATTGGGGTGAGATAGTTTCGACAATCGAAACTTAGTGGGTGGTCTTCGGAAGGAGTTTCTGGACTTCCAGTAGCCATGCTCTTGCTCATCAGTGCTGTGCCATGTGCCCGCAGTGCTGCAGTTAGCTGTTCATGTACCGCATGTACAAGGGAGCCCTCCCACTTGTACTGGGACATGCCTCAGCCGCAGCGTCTGTTCTGTCAGCTTTGGCTGCACTTCTGCGCCGCGCTGCTCTGCATCAACTCGTGCGGGTCAAACATTTACATTTTAATGTACTCGTGTGCACGCTGCAGTTACTCAAAGTGTTCCCATTGCGCGTGTGAGGGTTCGTAACGCGCGAATAGAAAGAATACGCCATCAAAGAGAACTGAGAAATTGATCGACAGTTCGCGCAACTCTTGCGAGCGACATTAAGCCGGGCAACGAGAGCGGGCGAGGAGCTCCCGCAGCGCGGCTCCGGATGTATTCACAAGAAAAACAACATCGTTATAAGTTCGCAGAGTCACGCCTTAATGTGCGCGCCCCGAACCGTGCCCCGTGAGACCCGCGAGACCCGTGACGTGACCCGCGATTGCCCCGCGCTTACCCGCGGAATTGGCTGAGATCGTTGGCTGTCCTAATGAAGACGGACGTGACTCGACACAAAATATCTATGAAAAAGTTTCATTACTATGCGATCGGTTTCGCGGGACTCTCCAGCCGAGCAGGCGTGAACTTAAATGCGATCAAACACCTTTTGCGCTTTGGAGACTGGCGATAGCTTGTACGAGGGCAGAATCGCGTCGCTTTTGTTTTCCCGTCCGAAGTGCTCGCGTCTGCTGGTGCGAGGTCAAGTGGCTGAACAGAGGAACGTAGCCGCCGAGAAGCTAAGCGTCTTGACGTCGTTGACTCGCTTCGTGTACTTTTATCACATTGCACGTCAGGCTGGAGTCAGGTCTGTTCCATAGACATCGCACAGTTGGCCAAGAGTAGGGGTACGATACGAGACGGTAATCCCACGACACTTTACACACATCACTACTGACGCTACCGCGCTGTCTAGAATAATTGTTTTCGCATACCTTGCTGACAGTCGACTGACAAGTTGTGGGTCACCTTGAGACTATCAGACTCGCGCTGCGCCCGGATGCCGCGACACGCTCAGGCGAGCAGAGCGCTAACATTTTGTTTGCGTTTTGTTGTTTCTCTGTTATTTGTTTAGAACTGTTCCGCTGCCGCAGCGTGCGTCTGTAAGCAGTTCCGCCAGTTCGCATGTCCGTTAAGATAAAAATCTGCTCTAAAAACAAGATGTTTGTAAACATTGAAAGCAATCAAACTCGCAGAGTAAAGATCCTGACTGGTGACCGAGGGCTTGAATTGTTTAGTTGCACTTTGAGCGAGCGCGCGGATCAGCGCTTCAGCACGCCGTGCGCGTCGGTGTCGCTGGTCGGGGGTGCGTGCGCGGCGGCGCGGGGCTGTTGGTGTCTCCGGGGCGCCGGGCTCGTGAGTAAAGACGTCATAAGTAACAACGGCGTCGCAAACAAATACCTGAAAATAAAAACAACTTATGAAACTTGTGCCGCGCGGCGCCACACGTGCGCCCCTGCAGTGCCAGTACAGTGTTTTTATCATTATTTGCGCAACCGAACACAATGTTCTCGTGCAGTAGCTATAGGCGATAATTTGGTTGAACTCAGGCTGCTTCTATCGGTGCGGTTTTTGCTACACAATATATCGAAAATATTTTCAGATCACATAACTCGATAGAATAGTAATACAGGCGTGCGGCGGCGTGCGGTGGTTTCTCCGTCGCTTGCTCGTCGACGGATCCATTTGCCTTTTGCACCGCATCGCACGTTAGTGTCCAAGGGTTAAATAAAGACAGGCGTTGCAGTTCATTAGCATGGTTTCTGATACACGTAGGAGAGTCAAATTGGTGTTGGCATTCAGTAAAAAAACAAAAAAAAATGCAACAATATAGTGATAGACCGGCATTAGTTTGCTTGATGTTTGATGTGATGAGCGGGTTCGACATGTTCGTGTTGACTCGCGACCCCGGCTGGCGAGCTCGGAGAATGCTGGTGACTCTTGTTTCGTAGCGAAGAAAAGTGTCGATGTTCCTATGACACAAGACTTCTCGTGACAGTGCTGTGTCGATGCGCAGAAGGTACTCCGTAAGGCGTTCAATCGCAGTAAACTTGCACAGGTGGCTGCCACCCAGCTCGGGCGAGCAGTCCCGCTAGCATCTAAACAAAGAGCAAGAGGAGTCCGGAGCCGCGGCTCGTCGTACACCTGGACCATGTCCCGTCTGTTGCGGTCCAATCGCACCGCCATCAAATAAAGTAAATTGTATCAAACATTTGTAAAATATTCATAAGGGACGTGCTCGCCGGCGCTGCTGCTGCCCGTTGCGGCATGGAGCCAGGGATGTCAAACAAAAGAGACTGCGTTCGCGTTTCATAATTCGTTATTTGTTTGTGCCGACGCCGACAAAACACCACATCTGAGGACATTCAAACAACGCGCCGTCCTGCGCCCGAGACACGTGCATGATTGTTCGGACGCCACGCCAATAAAAAAAATAGCTTACAAAGCAATTTACAACCAATCAGGATCAAGTCTTAAAAACAAAAACAAAAATAGATATCGTTTTCAGAAACGTATAAAGAAAGACAATTCCCGGCCATCCTTGCTAGAAGCGTTGCTGGGGTTTCTTCGGCCACTATTTCTTCCAGCGTTAACGCTTTGGTAGCGGTAGTTAAGAACTGCTAGTTATTTTAGCCAGACAGTGGCGACCGAACAAGTTGAGTTTCAGCCCTCTGGGGGCACCGGGCTACTTCATTAATCGCCAACATTATTTATATTATTACGTGAACTGTGAAAAGGAATGAACGAAAGATAATATGAAGGACGTTCTTGCGCGGGAACAAAATTAAAAACTATTTTTACCCGAATTTGTAGCGTCCCTGTCCCACACAAGGCGAGAGGCGAGAGGCCTTCTGAAACGGGAGTCATTTATAAGGAAAAAAAACATGATCTGTTTATGAGTTCGGCCGCTACACCGGTGATATTGCACGTGACGTCACGTGTCAAGCCGAGGTTTCCGAGAGACCTCTAGGCTTGAGTTACGTAATGAGGTTTTGACTGAGTGTTTTCTGCATTTTAATCTCTCGAGCTCGTGGAATATACGAACTGCAATACGGCAACTGTGTAGAAACAGAAAAAGCAAAAATAGTTCAAAGTTGTTTAGCGGGGCCGCGCCCCGCACGCAAACGTTATTTAGCGAGCGAGCGCGTCGGAGAGATTTATACCGGGCAGAGAGATTGGTACGGATCAAAGGGAGCACTGTTCTCGGCAAGATTTACGCCGCACCGAGCGAACGACTGGAACAGCCTCGCGCGCGGGCCGTGGCGCTGGCTGCGGGCGGCGCGCCCAGGAGCGACGCCCGATGTGACCTGGTGACCATTATTTAAAGAGTTTCCGTAATGGACAGTTGAGACTTTCACCTTCGTTTGGTTCATCTAGCTTATTCCTTCAAAAAATTGTAAAACGTAACGCGTCCTATTTACTTTGTTCTATTGTCTAATGTCAAGAAATAGTCCTTGTCTAGTGGATTGTCTTATTCATTCAGTGTTGCTGCGCCTAATACCATTTACACGGCAATATGTTTTTTATTTGTGCTACCATCTGTCAAAGGCTTGAGTTTGTTTTGTGTTAATTGTTCTATCTTGGGAATAAAGAACTGAGTGCGTGTCATTTATTTTAAACCAGTTATTTAATTATTCATACATCATGATAGCTCAAGACAACTTACAACATATCATATATAGCGGATCAGTGAAAACTTTTAATCCAAAATTCTAAATAATATATAATTTAAATAGGCATATGCAAGCGCTTTTAAATCGTGGATTGTTTTAACATTATAAGCAGCAAGCTACCTCCGGCTCGGAACGCTGATCTGCTGCGAAGAGCCGCCAGAGAGCTTGCTCTTGTGCGTGAAAATGAACAGTTTCTCCTGCGCACATTTTGATATCAATCCTGCGAATGAATCAACAAATCAAATTCCACGCATTGCGACAGCCAGAGGGTCTGTACGGTTCGCATTAAAACGTTTTCGATCGATTTAAATCGAAAAGAATATAAAAGGAACTCGCGCAATGCCGGGGCTCAGTATGGAAAACTAATCACGTACGATTTGCTAAACATGTTGTAAAATCTATAAAACAATATACATTAAAATTTAGATTTAAAACTAAGACAAGGAAGGTTTAAGATGTCTTGTGAAACTTTATTGCATATGCGTGCACTCAGACCCACGAAGGATTTGTTAAGTTTTAAAGACGAAATTTAGATGTTACGAGTTTAAGTTTATCTCTTGCATTGGTCTTGTGTCTTTGTTTTATTCTCTTTGTATTTTTCGTTTTTCTCTTCTTACTTGAAAGCAAATTATTAAGCATGAAATGCATGCAAATACGAGTCGGGTTAACTCTCTCTCCGCTTTGTATTTCTCCAATCGAACTTTCTTCATTACGCTACGCGTTTGAACGAACTATTCTTCGCGGCTGCGGGGAGCGTGCAATGAAACTAGTGTTATGGCAAAACTACGGCAAAGCGTTTTCTTAGAGGGGACGGCGGACAATAGCGAAAGTTAGTTCGGTGTGCACGTAGCGCGCCAAAGGGTCTCGGGTTGGGGGACTGCGCAACACTTGCGGAGCCGTGCGTTTGTTCAGTGAGGGAACACGAGCGGCAGTCCTTCCGCACCGCTCTGGCAGTAGAATATCTGCTGACAAAATTATCTCTTGCCGAAGACGTCGGCGCGTAGGTTAAATCACCCCGCATTTCTTTTAAGGCTATGTTTTGAGTAACAATTTTACATTTTGTGAGTGTATGTGTTAAGCCCACGCCGATTGCACCGCGGATCACTTAATAAGTTAGCTGCGCTAACCGTAAAGGGAGTAGCGCATATCTTCGATGGAATGCGCAAACGCACGTCGCAGGGGACCGGTATCATTCGCTCCACGCGGTGGCCGCGCCAAGCGTGCGCTCCGCTTGTGATGCTGAACAAGCTGTCGATCGTCGAGAAAAAACTTGCTGCCGGACTGAAACAGTAGCAGTTACTTCAATACGATTTTTCAAAGCCATTGTCACAGTCTCAAAAGATCAGCTTAAAAAAGTTCTAGTTCGATAGAGACTGTAGTAGTCTCATGTAAGCCTTAATAATAAAGCGTCCGCTTTGCCAGCAGCCAGCTCAACAAACGGGCAGTGAGCGGGCGCGAGCGCAATTACGGGGCAGGCGCAGGCGCATCGCAACGTGGCCAGTAGGGCGCGGTGCATTTTTTATTGGTCATAAAAGCCCGCTGTACGCGATGAGCACTAATGACTGTGTCGCGTCGATGTCATTAATAACAGCTCAACTTCAACGTACTCCAATAGAAAGCAGTCTCGCGCGGGGCATGCGCGCGGCAACTATATTTGAAGTTTACTAAGAAAAGACAAAGAGCTTGCTCCGCGGGGCAATGTAAAGCGAATCTTGATCAAAGTGTTTGTGTACGTCGTCGCCGGTGTATAAATAGGTGTCCCGGTGAGCCGCGCAACTGATGGATTAATTGTAACAACTGCCGGCGGGCCCCCGCCCCGAGCGCCGCCGGCGCGAGATCAAAGGGAAGCTGAGATGGATGCGTGTATTAATAGAGGCGCGGGGAGCGGGGCGCGGGGCGAGGGGCGCGGGGCGTGACGGAGTGCCGCGTGGTGCGCACGCGACGCTTCCCGCTCGCTTCTTATTAAAGTCGCTCGGACGCGTTACTAATCGCCTCTGACAGGGGACGTCCGGTTCCGCACAAACTGCAAAAATGTGGAATAAATCATAATAACGAATCTATACTTTGTAAAGGATCTGTTTTAACTGACCAACGTGAGCACAGATTTCTAACTTAATTGGATGATGACTTTATTTAGTAGCGATCGCACGATAGATAGTTTCGGAAATAATTTCATTATTTTATTTTTGATGCATGGTCCGTGTGAAAGAATAACAAAACAAAGTGCCGTTTGTCGAATGGGTTGCTGTGTCAAATTAACAATCGGTATCAAAGGCTGGGCCTCCGATGTCCTCTGACGTTTCATTTTGGGTGATGAGACCCCTGGTAAGTACCACTGTTCGGGGCAGCAGCTGCGCGATGCGCCGCCACCCCGGCCGCGGCTGCTGCAACGTGAGCGGGTCCGCGGCGCGGGCGCAGCGGGTTGCCGTGCGTCGGACTGCGGGCGGGTTTTGAACTAATTGCTTTCCAGATCGGCAGCCTGACTTGTTGAAAAAATTAAATAAATATTTATTAAAAACAGTTTCTACAAAATATTGCGTTAAACACAAATAACAACTTTCACAAATTATGTTTCAAGTTTTCTCTAGTTTTTGCGCCGCACGGTGCTTTCTTGTGTAAACTTTTGAAATTCGCCCGTTGTTAAGTCTATAATTTTCTGCCAATTTTCTTGCCTGCGGTACACAGGCACTGTCATGATATTAACAAAATAATGAGATCACGTACCAGGATTCTTTTAAAAATATTTTGTCAGCCTAATTTGGTCGGCGGCCGTAAAGTGCCGGAGCGCACCAAAATATCCTCCACTTGGACATTATAAATAAAATAATAAAAGAGGGGTTGATCGCCTGGAGGTGTCGTCAAATTACAAGGAATTAAAACGTGGATGGTGGGTGTCCATACACGTTTTAATTTTTAGTTTTCCATCTTAAATTATAAGAACAGCTGTAACCGGCCGTATCCAATGCACTCTGAAGGAAACGCCCAACAGCCGCGCTGCGGGCTGGTGTTGGTCACCAACACACACCTTTCACTATCAAAGATTACGCCCGCCCGCTGGGCTGCGCTGAGCACACGTTGGACTGCGCCGCTATTTAGTAAATCTATGAGCGATGTGTTCGGAGCGAAAATTTGGTCCTCTGTGACGCGATACTTACACTTGCTAATACAATAAAGCAAAAAAAATACTATATTAATAGGCAGCGAAACAGGCTTATCTTTGAAGCACTTCGTCATAACTGTGCTTCATCGAGACATCACAAAATAGGGGGTCGATAGTAGTTTTACGTGTAAGGCTGGCCCCAGAGGAAGTGCGATAAGGCTAGGAGCGGATGACACTCGAGCTTTCGGGAGGTGACGGCACGAGCCAGGCTGATTGTTGAATAAAAGTTGTTCGGATCAATTTAATTTGACTCGGTTGACTTCTGAAGGACGCTCCAAAACGTTCAAACGTTAATAAACGAAAGTTACAAAATGTGGAGAGCGCGGAGCCGAGCTCGAATGTACTTCTGCAACAACTCAACAGCGCGCCGCGAGCGGCCTCGCGGAACGAGGCACGATCGCTGCTCCCGGAACAGAATTCGTACAAATGAAACCGTAGCGATGGCCGCGGCAGCCCGAGACACTCCTTGATGATGATGCCTTAATAAATAATCGTTAAATCAATTTGCTGAAAGGACAATCTCTTAATAAATAAATAAAACATGTCATTTGATGGCGGCGATTTGATGGTGCTGATGATGATGACATGTCAGATGCTTCAGATTGGCAGTAGTTTTGGTTGAACATGGGCGTAAGTCGCGTTTGTTGGTTTTATTGCAGCGGGAATGAGTGGTTTTGTTGTTCCGCGTGGCCCAGCCGTGTTTTGTTCAAACGTCAAGTGTTAATCTCTTATGTTTACTGCAAAACGTTTCGTCCTCCGTTTCTGCACACGTTAGAAATTATTGAAAGTCCGGTGTAAAGTAGTAAGCAGCAGTACAATTTTTTTATGATCTCTGAAGGTAAGACAACGCGACCGTTTCAATACATTACCTCTGCATCGCAGCCGGCGCGGCGGCGTTCGGCTCTCGTAAAGGTCCTAATTGTCCTTCCGACCTACCGGCCCGGGGGGCGGGCGGGCGTTAGAGGATGTAAGGGGCCGGGGGTGAGCTACGGACACGGCTTGCGGTACCAAGGGAGCGGATTATCGACTCCGAGCGACATCGACACCGGATACGGGGACTAAGCCGCGCCGGGGGCAACGCACGGAGATTTCTAAGCGCAGTCAGCGGCAGCGCAGTGACAGGCGCAGCTCGCGGTTATAGACATTTTGAAAACAACAAAGCACTGCGCCGCACAGGCACCGCGCCGCGCGGGCACCTCGCGTGCCGAGATATCTCATGCTGGCAGCGTCGCAGCACGGGGCTGCTGCGACAATCAACAGATCTGACACGAATGACTTTTCTAAAGTCAGTGTGACATGCCGATCACTAGCGCTTTTAGCAAGCGGTATTTTGTATTATAGCACAACGCATCGAAGTAGCACATTTTTATTGGTTACATTGCACTGCACTGTGCACTCGAGAGCTTAGATTGAACAAAGCAGAGCCCGGGAGCGGCGGCGGCGGCAGTGCGGGCGGGGCGGCCCGCGGTGAAGAAATCGCGAGCAATTTTGATTGTTTGAAATAATACGCGCGAGCGGTTAACTCGTGGTACACTTCGGGGCGGCTTGTGAGAACGAAAGTTTCATTAAAAAAAGGCTGCGCGGGGATGCATGTCTATCCGCAATAACTTTAGATGTAGTTTCTTTGTGTTTAGATCAACGCATTATTGTTCTTTTTTTTAAACATACATTGAAGCTACATAGGTGTATGCTTAAAAAAAGTCCAGAGAAATTGTCTTATTTACATAAATATAAATTTTCCATACATTTATTTGGCAAAAAGGTGCACACAAATGTATGGACTGGTCGAGGTGTCAGGCTCGCCGCACGCGCGCGGCGCTGCGGTGACACGGAGCCGAGCGGCGCCTGCCCGGCCGCAGGTGCCGGAGGGAATCAATAACGCAATTGTATCGACGCGTGCAGTATTAATAAGTTTACTCGACGCACTCGACGCACTCGAACATTAAGTCGCAATTAATTAATTAGGTAAATACGTTGAGAGCGCGCGGCGCGGGCAGCTCAGTTCACTCAATACGGGCGCGCAGCGTGCGGATCCAGCGCCCGGCAGGATCACCAGCGCGCTGTGCCGTCAGCGCCGCGATCCCGAACTAATCGCCCGCCGGGCGTCACTTGCGGCGTCTTGACGGCGTGCGGGGCCACGAAATTGGCGACTTTAAGTTTATAAACATTACAAGCGCTACTTAGGTTCACAGAGCTGATCATCGGATTACGCCGAGCAGTATTTAGAGAAGAATCAACCGTAGAGTATAGCCTCATGACCCGTAGGAAAGTAGAGCTGGTTCAACTGGATCGAGCGGCTCCACCGGACGGAGAGAGTTTAGTTCTCATGACGAGAATTCGAGGCAGCTGTACTCGAATAATATTACAAATACCGGCGCCCGGGGCTGGAATTTAATTCAACATAATTGCAGGATAAGCACTAATGATACATTCTTCGGAAATTTAATTAAAACGCTACCGAGCTGGGCACCATGCCGCCCGGCTGGCGCATCGTGTTCGACCTCAGACGCCACGCGCACCTGTTCCCCTGGCTTAGAAATCATGACGCTGGGAACTGAGCGTCAAAGGACTTACAGCGTGAGAGAGCACGTCGCGTTAAGTGGCAAAATATTCAAGGCTCCAGCTAAATACGACACTGCGTCACCGTCAGCTGCGTGGAGCGCTGGTCGTCGGGTATGAACTCGGACGCAGAGTACAATGGCTTCGAATGGCTGTGAATATTTTTTCTTCAGATGAGCTGAATGTTTTTAAACGACGTAACTAACGGGTCGGATTTGGCCGATATCCGCAAGTATCTCATCTACAAACAGCGGAGTATTCCATGCGCACTGGTCGGCGTCCTATGCTGTCGGTGATGCTGCCGATAGAGTTTGGGAAGGGATCTAACAGCACGAGCTGCAACGTGTCCCGTATGTAGAACTGAAAGTGGTGAAAATATCGGGCTCACTCGAACATTGAACATTACGAATATATGCGGCCGTCGATCGCACGCCGGAGGCAGGTAAGCTCCATAATTAATCAAATATTGTCATTCAAGATTACTGCGAAGTTAATTACACGAATCTCTTGCGCGCTCGTTCATACGGGATCATTAATTACCTCGCGCACATTCGTCAAATAGCATAATTAAATAGCATCAATCCCGCGAACTCCGCCGGCGCTCGGGTCTGTGTAACGCGGCAGCCGGCGGCAGAATGTAAATTTGCTGGAATTCTTTTAAATTTCCGGTAAACGTATGAATTTAATTTAAGTTCGCTTGCACCGGATGCACCGCGCGCACCGAAGCGGAACCAGCCGCCGCGCTGCGGAGATGCCGGCGAGCTCGCGCAACACTACTTTAATAAGTTAACTCGACAAGCGGCGCCGCACCGATCTTTGGCAGCCGACGTCGGCGGCTCGCTCGCGCCCCGCACGCGCCCTTTCTATACGTACACGGGTGCAGCACCGCAATAAGCTTTCTTTTACTCTTGCGCTCCTGACTGAGCTGGGACCCGCGTGTCGCGGCGGGGTGAGGCACCGAGTGCTGGCTGCAGCGTGCCGGAGTCCACGCGCGATCCAAACATTCTGTTTAATTTGATCCCATTGTCTGTTTATTTTGTATGTGTTTATCAAAGATACATATGGATACTTTAATTATTTCCGAGTCAGTTTGGGATTCCAAGATTTGTGATGAAATTTCAAGAGATGCACAGTTAAAAAGGGCGTGTTCTTGTTAACTATCCTTGTAATGCGCTAATCACTATCCCGCTAATGTAACATCATCGTTTCCACGATCACGCGCTTCAATTCACACGATAATGTAATTATGGTTCCGGTCGACGTTCGGGTGCCTGCAGCAGTACCCGGTCTGGCAACTTAAGCTGGAAGAACCTCAACATGATTAACACAATGTTCAATTTAATACTATATCAGTGTAATTATGGTAAGTTAGCTAGTTTTAAAATAATTACGAATAGTTGTCGTGTAAAGAAACGCAAGTGTTTGGCCCAGCGTTAGGGCGGCGTCGCGCACAGCCCGGACAGCGCGGTGCGCCCGGGGAGTCCCCGCTGGCGGTACAAACAGACACACAGCTTAATTACGTCGGACGTAATTAGCGGCGCGGCCCGTCCAGCTGTTTGCGGTAATTGCCCGCGCGCCGCAGCCGCATACAGATAATTATTCCAATCGCACGCAAGTTTCATATTCTAGGCGTTCAATGTCAAATTGAACAGGCTCTGGCATCTGAAATTGGGACAGGCTAGAACAAGACTCCGGCACGACTCATACGAGTTAGTTAAAGCGAATGTGTGTTGAGAAAAATATTGAAAGATCAGGACGAATTGCAACGACGACGTGATTAAGGCTCGCTGTCAGTTTTTGTCAGCTGCAAAGCGGAGAAAAAACGAAAATGATTTTTCAATTAAGAATCCGAATTACTTAACGTTTCCTCGCATTGAACACCCAAGCGGCGGGTACGTGCGGCAGCCGAGGACAGTATCTTATGGTCGCTGCTCTGTCGTCCTCAGGGATCCCGGGGTCCGGATGTCGCTCTCGTCCGCAGCCTGCAGGAAGCTGTCCCGTTCGGCTTTTCAGACAAATGAGCACAAATTCTCCGAATTATATTGATACTATATTCCGACTGCACCCCGACATCGATAGCTTCAAGTGATGTTGGGTCTGTTACTTGTTTGTTTTTGTTTTGCATAGCAGGGCGGTCCACGCAGTCCATCATATAAGAGCAAAGAAGCCTTAGAGAACAGTTTCAACGAGAAAACGCACGGCGGTTTAGAATCAATATATGCAATACTAATTTAAGATTTGCACCAGATATAAAGATAAATTGTTACACACTTTTCTTAAGGCTCAATAAAGTTAAGAACTCATTTGTGAAAATTGAGCGTAAATATAATGTAGCAGCTTGTTGTTAGCAGTCTGTTGTATTCGTTTTTCTCAACACCATCTCATGCTGTTTGTCATATTAGCGTGTAATCTTTTGTTTACTAAATAAACAAATAACTAGTCTGGGCACCGAGGCGCGGCGGCGGTGTTTACGCAAACATCGCATTACATATTGATGTGGTCGCGCCGTCGCCTCCCGCGATGCAGGACGCACGCGGCGCTACAAGAGCACCTCGTGTTTACTTTGTCACATAAATCAATACGACGAGCGGTCGGACGATCACCTTGAGGAAAGGAAGATGTCCCGTGCATAGGAATATTATATTGAAAAGCTCTCTAAAAATACAAAACTGCTTGTAGCCCCGTGTTTACACACGTCACCTTCCGAGCTTACATTCTGCCGACGGTATTTATTTGCATGAGCTTTGAGAACGCTATCGAAAGCTTTTTAAAGTTCTGTGATCGACGCCGCAACGTCATGTAATTCACCTGCGCGGCAGCGCCCGCGCGGGACGTGAATAGATAAATATATATCACTAATGTGTACACTGTCAGAAGTTATTGGCCCGTCGCATTCAAATAGAAAAACAAATTATTGTAACATATTTCAGAGAGATAAGCGACAAATGAGTGTTGCGTTATGCCATTCGTACATTGTGATGTATTTTACAATATAGATGAGACAAAGGACGCGATGCAGACAGTACTTTGGTAACGCACGCGGCGCGCGGGGCCAAGTCCCACGCGCAGACGATGCAGGTACAGAGCTGTCTCTCGTCATCCCGCTGGCGACGACCGCTTCTGTCTCTTAAGCACTACACACATTTTGTGATCGATGCAATTATTTAATGACAACACATCTGCCGCGTACAATCAAACGCGAAAAGTTTGAATCGAACTGTTGAATGCGCAGTATCAATAGTCACTATAATTTTTGAAATATTACGCAATTTTTTTTAACACACAAACCTGTAAAAAATGAGAAAACTTTAAATAATATGTAGAAGTTGATTTAAATGCAATCTATACAAATTCAAACGGTTTATCTACCGCGGCAAACAACACGCGCGCGGGCTCGAAGTTCGTTCGTCGCTTAATATTTTCTTGGACGATCAAGCCGCCGCCTCGTCGTGTTGGTTGGGTGATCAAACGTTGAAGATAATATTTAATTCGTCTGACTTAGTGCGCCGTGATTCAGAGTTTGAGGTGAAGATCAGTTTCATTTAAAATTGTTCGCCCAATAATCCTTAACGCTTTAATCAAGCCCGGAGACCACTTTAATCAAATGAAGAGTCGGCGCTGTCGCAGGCGCGCGGCTGCCGGCAGTGATTTATGGATCAATTTCACGTGCAGAGCAAACTGCTCCATAAATTAAAGCAGAACAAAGTCGGGCGCGTTGCCGTCGCGGTCGGCATCTCCGCGGCGGCGGCGCCTGCGGGCCTGTCCGCACCAGCTCTTGCACAAGCCGCGCACGCGACGCGCCTTTTGAGAAGCGTAGAAGCACTACAAACTCGGACGGTTTTTTTGGTCACATTCATTCTTTAAAACGGAAGTAGAACAATTCATTTTGGAATCTTTATTGCCACAAACACAGTTTGACTTATTATTTGAACCATTCATATTTATTATTATTTATTGGTTTATTAAAACCTTTTAAATTATTATTTTAAAGTTCAGAGACATTGTGCGGGAACATATTGTGCGACCGCAAGCTTTCGACACAAAAACATTATTAATGTATAAAGGTTAGAGAGAAATGTTACAAGGCGATCTTTATTGGCGCTGCTAATCTTATGTAAATCGCACTTTTCGTTTTGCTCATTGATACTTTCATGTTCGTAGACAAGACTATCGCATTTATACCGCCAACGCACATTCATAATTTTTTCTCTCAACCTTTTTCTTGGCATTTTTAACTCTCATACTATAGATTGCATCACCGACTCTCTTCTGTAGAACAAAAGTTGTATTGACATCGGCAGTATTTTTTCGTAAAAATAACGCAATGTAAATATTATTGTAAAACTAAGTGAAATAGAATAATTTAAATGTCCTCACTTCTGTGAATTGACGATTCCTAATAGCAAACATTGCGTTGATTAGACTCAACGCGAGAGCTGCGCGTAGTCTTCGTTAGAGAAGTTCTAGTTACAAGCAATAGTTCACAGCTCCTGATTGTAAAACTGTGACATTAACAACTGCATTCGATAAATACATTTCACGTTGTGTTTTTAATTTAAGCAAGGCCGCGTAGGTGTATCTTCACAAATAAATACATTTTTTAATTACAGAGTCGCGGCGCGGCCGGTCGCAAATGAAGTCAAAATCGCTTTCAATCGTCGGAGCGCTGCACAGTGTTTAAGTTCGCGAGCGCTGCGTTGTTCGTTTCCGTTCAATCGATTCCTGCGTTTTAACTTTTTGGTGGACTGCGCAATATTTTAATGGCATTGTCATTAATAAACCTTTTGATTAAACCGGCAGCCGCGCGGTGGGGATGCGACTGTTCTTCTGGACGGGCGGGCGCCGGATTTATGATTTACATTAATACAACATACTGCTCGCCGGATGTTTTTTTTCTTTAAACAATGACTTTAAGATAAATTGAAGGGTAGTAATTGTCGACAACGCGCTGCAGCCGACTCGGAGCCGCACGCCCGGGAGCACTAGTACAGACTTATGAGGAATTTGATGGCGATGACCGAACTCAAACCTAATTGCACACGAACGCACAGCACAACACCATACACGGGGTGATCAATTGTAACATATTTTACATTCGTTCATTTATTATTACACGACGGGACAATAACTTGTAGCAGTACAGAGCCTGCGAGGACGCATAGTGAACAATTATTAATTTTAATAATCTTTATAATCTCTTACTATATTATCATTACGTTGTTTATTGCTTCCGAAACCGTTGGTTTTTAAATAACATGTACCTAACATTAATTGACCGCAAGTGAAAGTACACAAAGCACCTGTTACTTATCATCCTTTATAACCAATCACCCTGCATAAGTACAAGTAGATTTAAATCGACTGCTACTGCGAGCGCACAAATTGTGAAGCGGCTACTGTAAACACCAACAAAATACATAAAGACAATTCCATAGAGCTCCAGGATTAGCATTCGAAATTACGTTTATGTGCGCGTGTGCGGAATATTTTGTTGGCGCAGCGGGTCGAGCGACAAACAAAACAACCGCAACAGATGAACACGCGCGATGCGATGAAAACATTTCATGTCTATTTCTGATAATTTCTTCCAGAGGTTAAGATGGTATATAATACAATGGAAAGGTAACTTCAGCGGCAGGACATCCACTGCGCCGTGTAGACCCACTGCCCCTTAATACTTCCAACAGGCCGGTAGACCTCAACAAGGCTTTGTGTTTACGTCGCAGGTGCAAGTGCCGCACACAGCCTGCCGGCCGGTGTTTCCACTCCAGAGCCTTCAGGCTCAGGCGGCGCTTTGTTCCGCGCGCCGCGGAGCCTGCCGGCCGCTACTGCAACTTGCGAATCAGTTTTGCTAAAATAAACGAAATGAACTAACATAAGTGTTGCCCCGGGGCCAGAAAATCGACATTTGGCATTTATTTTTTCAAATCGTGTTTCCGCTTCATTATACCTATTTCTTATTATTATTATATAAATTTATAGAAAACAAGCTACCTGAGTCCTTATTTTACAATCTTGAATTTATAATCGCTGAAATACGTCACGCGCCATCAACATATGTTGAACCAAAAAGTACACATATCGAAATAAACAACTTTATTCTTAATTTAAAAAAAATGCAATAACTTCTTTGTGTATGCATATTAAAAGTATTATTGTATTATACATTGAACTTGCTGCTCCCCGGGGAAACAAATACACCCAAAGACCACATAACTAAGGTCCTACGACCAAGCCAGCGAAATAACTAGGAATAATTTAATGTTGAATTCGTACGCGGCGGTGGTAGGAGCGAGAGGTACCGCAGCGAAATCTCTCTGTATCTCGCTGAAGTATTTCGATCTAAAGTAGCATATGTAAGACCATTACAAGTTTGTTTAGATGGGATAAGGAGTGTGCTCGGTGAAAGTGAACGCCGATGCGTTGCGAGCGGGCCTCCCCCCCCGGCCCCCGGCCCACCAGCCCCCGGCCCCTCTGCAGTGTGATACACTCGGCACCCGAGCAGGGAGTCCACGGAACGCTGAGAAGTTACGTCCTTCGTGCGCAGCGAGCAGCCGGCACGCGTGCAGGCTGCCGGCACTGTTTCCAGGGAGGATCGAGTCCGACAGTCGGTGTCAGTGTTAAGTCAGTCAACATTTCGTTATAAATATATTTATTCGTTAACACAGTGATCTGTTAATTTTTTTAATAAATTAGTAAGAAGGTGCTGGGGAGCGGGTCGCAGCGCTCCGGGCGGGCAGGCGCCGGGGCGAGCCGCTTTAGTTAAATAAACTGTATTGCATCAGGTACTTCGCCTACTTGAGTTTCATCTCGCATTTAGGTTAAGCACCAGACGAATATTTTAATTGAAGGAGCGCGCCGGAGCCGCGTAATGATGCGGGTAATTAATAGTTTTTATCGGGAAAAATATTATCGACGTGCGCTGCGCTCGCCTTCGCAACGGTGCCCGGTGCCCCGGTGCCCCGGTGCCCCGCCTCCCGTGGCAACCTACACCAGATTGCAAGGGAAGAACGGCTGGTCTATCATAGAGACAAAGAATGTTCATCATACGAACATCAAACATTTCGCGTGCACTGAGCTCGCCTGAGTTGTCAGCACGAGGAACAATCGACGCGCGCGGAGATAACGCTTAGAGATTTAAACCCAAACACTCGCACACGTGTTCACTACGGATCCCAGCAATGCAACCTCCTTTCAACTAAACCCATCTCAGTGCTTTTCGTTAGTATTTTGGAGCGACGCCAGTATCTCCTACAGAACGCGGCGGTGTTCTCCACACCGCGCCCAGTACAGGAGGCTTATCCTTCCCTAGAACTTTCTGCAACGACGCAGGCGCCCAGTCTCGACGTCCGCAAAGCCGACATTTCGTTTAGATGCTTTTTACGATATGTAGGAAATACCTTATCTTTAATCTAAAAACTCAGAGTGAAGAGTTGAATTCAGACTATCTAGGCTCATAGCTGGCAAAGGCCCTACACCCGCGGAGTGCGGGTAATGCGGGGGAGGCGGAGGAGTCGTAGCGGTCCCGCTGTGCGCACAACTCCAAAGACGAACGCGCGACACAATAATTCACTTCCCCAACAAGTCATTACATGAGAGCGCACTCGATCTTTAAAACAGCATTAGCAGGCGCGCGTAATTACCCCCGAGTACTTAGACGTGAAGACATTTGACGCGCGACGAGATCAAAACTTGCAACTCGCTGGAGTCGGAGCGAGTTCGTCCGAGGGCCTCCCCCGCGCCCCCCGGCGCCCCCAGGGGCGGCGGGCGCGCGGCTAATGAAATTATCTCGAAGTCTCTATGACGAGGAAATGCGAGGGAAAATTTCCTTTGTTTTACTTTTATTACTCGATTGGTAATGCTGACTCGGAGAGCGGTGCGCGGAGCGGGGGGGCGGGGGAGGGGGCGGGCACTGCAAATGTGATCACTGAGCCGTTTCTCGTACTGTCCATAAAGCAGTCGATCGGCCCGCATTATGCTCCTGGCACAATCCTTTCACAAATCTAGATTAGGATTTTTTCATAGCATACACGACAATCCATTGAAAAATTGAGAATACCGTCTGTTCAATCACCGGTTCGAAAACTATGATCATATAAATATGATGGAAGCGATAGGAGCGGCACAACGCAGCCGCGCGGGCTGTGAGTCGGCTACCGGAGTGACGCCGCTATCTAACTGTACGTCGTCGTTATTGAACGAATCATCAAGTTGGGTCAAGTCCGAGTCATTTCGTTAACAGCTTCGCAATGCAGACATCTATGTTGTCTGCTTTTAAATATTCGTTACTTTGTTTTTATTTTTTAATATATTAAGGGTTGTAGCTTCCACGCTGTACGCCATGAGAACTTAATTTTTGAGAAATTATAATCAGAGGTGCACTTTCTTGGCATTCTTGTGCTCAAAATACCACGGGAGTTGCGAACACTCTCTGATCTCATCCACAGCAAACTTACAAGGGTTTTGTTTTCTGATCACTTTCTCGTGTGTTCTCAATCCTTGGTTTACAAGCAATACAACTTTAATATCAACAGGAGTTTCTCTTTTTTCAAGGACAAGCGGCACTTGTTCGACCGCGTCATGAAAAGTTAAGACTTATTAGGCCGGCAATCTCATTAGTGTGCCGCCCGCGCTGCCCGCGCCGCCCGCCCGCCGTGTTAGAGGTGGTGGCTACTGAGATATTATCTTAATCATTTTAGCGGTGTGACGCAAAATTACCTCGCGCGGTTTCGTAATTAGATGTACATTACTAAACACAAACTACTTTTTATTACACACACGCAATACACTTCCTTCATCATCATCACATCAGCCGATAGACACCCAAAGCAAGGCATAGGCTTCCCCTCAACATCACTACGTTGGGCGGTCTGTCGCTGCCAGAGTCCGAAGACTTCCTTTGAACTTACCTATGTAGGCTTGCGTGGAGCCTGCCGGCGGCGCGTGTGCCGACACGTGGTCGCCGATCAAAAACCTTTCGCCTCCAACGGCTATCGGTCGCACGAGCAATGTATTGTCACGTCAGATGAGCAGTGTTTCGAGATCCGTCAGTGACATCGGTTCTTCTGCGGACTCCTCATTTCTGATTCGCAGCGAAGCTCCGAGCGCAGATCTCTCCATTGGAGCCTTCTCTTCTCGGTACATCTCTGCGTAGCATAAACATTTTTTTCTTAAATTAGTGTTTTCGTGTTAAAAAAGGGCTGACGCGTGTGTCGAGCGAATGAAACAAATGTAAAAATCTGCTCTTTACAAGTGGACGAAAGCTCCGGCTCTTGCAGTGATTTACAAATAGCATGCGCGCTGCGAGTGCCGGAATTGAACGCATTTATCGCATCCCCTTTGCAGCATCAGTCGTTGAGATGTTCGGCGGAGCGTCGGACCTTTTATTGTGAGCATTCCTCGCATTCGGACGAAGCGTTCGCTCCGTCGTTTCCAACTCACACACAAAGCAATGGAATTGTTCGTCTGTGTCAACTATTTCAGACGTACGATGTAGATGGGTTCGAGAGACAAGTCAATTGGCTTTTACTAAGCTTTTACATATAATTTAAAACTAATTCATTGATTCATAGCTGCGCAATCAGACGGACGTTGTCCTGTCTTAGCTACGAATAATCCAAGTTCTTGACGAATTGTTAAATAGGCAGTTTAAATTTTCATTACATTTTCAAAATTCTGCGAATTTTCCTATTATTTTTGCCATAACAACCTTTTTAGTACAAAGTATTAGGAAAATTAAAAAAGAAAGATAAATGTAAACGATTAATTCGTTGTTCAGTGATATTGTGAGCGCGGTAAGTACGGATTATTTGTTTATGTAGATCACCAAAAGCGATAGCAATACAAAATAAACATAAGTATACGTGGACACAGGTAGCGGCGGCGGCAGCCCAGCGGCAGCGGCCTGGCGCTCGCGACCACAGACCGCGGGTTTGATTCCCGCGACACGAGCTCATGCGTGTCACATTTTGCAAATTAATAAGATAGGATTTCCACTGCCTACAAAAAAGTTTCCAGGGGATGGGCAGCAAAATCCTCTGTGCAGTATAACATCACATTGCGATTGTAAACACGTCTATGGGGGAGGCCAACGCCTTACAGTGGTCGTATATGTGTTTAAACGACAATACATAAAGATTTACGTACATATACATATACATACATCATTAGGTTTACATTTTTATCGCATCACTGCGAACAGATGAATACGTTGTGAGTAATGTATATATATGTGCACGCGGCGAGCAATGTTGTACTGATTGCCACAAACCATCTGAAACGTCATCTCGCTTGAGTTTGTCAACGACCTCAACAGACAGTTCGCGTTGACGTAGATACAAAAACAGTTTTGTACGAACGCCATTAGTATTCAGGGATGACTAGTCCCGCGCCGCTGCCGCCTCAGTTTCTTGAGCAATGCGTCGGCCACGAGCGCTCGCTGGCCGGCAGGACTCGTGTCTTTGCCGAGCAATCAGTAAATTGTATAAAATAACAATCTGTTACTACCACAGCCTTCCAGTATAAGTTTTTACTGACTGGTATGCAATGGGTTCTGAGTATGAAATAAAATGTATTATTATTTATGTTGTGTGAAACATTTACTTGCTGGTGCGCGTGTGTGTGTGCGTGCGTCAGGTGCCGGCGACGCAGCCGCCGCGTAACTCGATAAGAGGCGGGGACAACCGCGCGGACCCTCGTAACGTGATTATTAAACCCCTTATTATTTGCCCTCCTATTTAGGACTAATGGACGGAGCCGCGTTGGACTCAATTTGCGAGGGTCTAGCTTTTTTGTAATTTACTTAATAGTGTATGCCGACGATACGCGCCGGACCTCCGCTGCACACAGTTAGTTTTAACACTAATAATGTTTACGAGTTCGAATCAGTTGTCTTACCTTTGCACTTAATACGTTAGTGCAACTGACGCCGTTGGAGTCGATCGGTTCTTGAATGGTGACCACGAGCCGGTGGAGGCGGCGAGGGCGGCGAGGGCGGCGAGGGCGGCCGCGCGCCGCGTGTCTGGACCCGAGGCCAGTCGTCGTGTCGGTGCCTGGGGAAGGCCTATATTTTGGATCTGTTGTTTTGTACTTTTAGTATAATTTTAAAGATATCAATCTACTCGTGTTATGAGCCACGCGGGACCATCTGCAGTAACCTCGTGTATACGTCGCAAGTCCAATTTGACAGAAACTAGAATCCAATTGAGCTCCCCTGTACAGAGGCGCGAGCGAGCTGCAACACTGTACGCAGGCATATACGCCCGCGCTATGCTCGTACACGAAGATAATAGTTTTTTGAAACCAAATGTATGAGAAGCTTGCCTTTATTTTTAATGTCATCCTTTTGTACATTATTACTTTATTATAATTTATTAATATTTGTACACACATAAACCAGATTGTCATGTGTATATTGACTGTGTATCGTCACAATGTTTTTTTTTTCCAAAACGTTTTGCTAAGAGAGTCTATAATTGAACTGAAAGGTTAACTCGGAAACAATTTGAAATTTCATAGTTTGTTATCAATAATTTCCAAGAGCCGATTTCAAATGAGCCGTGCGATTGCAGGTGTCCGGCGCCGCGGGGGCCGGGCCGCTCCTCGGGCGTGCTAATTAGCAGCGGCCCGAGTGCCGCGGGAGGCTGCGGGAGGTTGCTTAGTAGTTATTATCGCGGCTCCTTACACTTTAATCAATATTCAGGTGCGGGGGGAGGGCAGGGGTGGTGGTTGGCCGCACGACTTTTGTTTAAGCAATACTCGAATGTAAACCGGTCGGTGACGTAATGCGTGACGTCACGCCGGTGAATGTCGTTTGACGCGTGATCGCGGGGCGGATGCCCGGCCGGCGGGCGGCGTGCACTGACACAACAAGTTATTAGTAATCGTTCACGCGCGTCGTTTCAGCCGGAACTAATTTTTTCTCACAAAAATAAATGATTTAATAACGCCTCTGCGATTTGCAGCATAGCAGTGGGAGTTACACCGCAACGTGCAGTGTGATTGGTTATATGTAGAATATCTTTCGATGTGTAGCCCATTTGTTTGCAGAAGGCTTTTAAGCTTTTACACCAACTCAATCATATTTTATAAAGTGATCACTCTGAAAAAGGTCTTATTGATTTTTTTTCACAATGAAACAGGCCAGTAGCTTCCAGCAGTACAAAGTCTGCAGGGACAAATGGTGAAGTATAATTTATTTAATTTTAATTTTATTAAAAACACTTTTATGTGTTTAATGCATTAAGCATTACCGTCACGCTAATATATAACGAATTGTGAAAGCATTGATTTTTGAATAGAGTGTACATACACTAATTAACAGAAAATGCACTGTTTTATTCATCAGCACCAATCACCTTGCATTCAACAATTTTGACTCTCGTACCAGTAACAAAGGTAGAGTTCTTTCCTGACGGCCTCTTCTTGTCGTCTCGCCGGCGCGGCGGCAGCGTTTTAAATGACAGCTTGTGGTACGAGAGAGTACACACGCGGTCCGTGGCGGTTATTCTGGTTCAGGCTTTGTTTACACTCGGATTCATTTAACTGATCACTTGTATGCATTAAAAGAAAAATGCCGCAAGAGCCCAATTTTATATAAACTAGGTCCGTAGATATTTGATGCGATGATGCGTTGATATTTTAATTAAATCTATAAATAATCTCTATGTATAGACCTCCACCGCTGAGATGCCACTATCTTTCACATTTCTTATTGCCTTTTAATGCTATAAATTAAAATAAAAATTAAATATTAACGTTGTGTTCTCTTTGATAAAAGTAATGTTCCTGCATTTGTTCCTACATGATTGATGTAGCCAGTGGAGTACTTTGGTGGATGTTGACGTTCTGAAACGTAAAGTTTTGTGCAGCAGTTGCATTCGTCGCGCTGGTGAATTTTTAGAGTTTATTTAAAGTTCCGGGCGGAGGGGCGAGTGCCGGAGTGCTCTCGGAGGAGCGGCCGTGCGTGACTGGCCGCAGTGTACATGTTCAACGGCGGACGGACGACCGCCTGCACCGCACGCCGCCAGGCATTCCTGACGAGCGACGGGAACATGGCGAAAGGAAACGCGAAGGTCGCATCGTGCATCAATTCTTCACGACAGGAGTTTGTTTGCTTCGAAATCCTAAAACATTTTGGTCACATTTTGCAGAAGAAAGACAACGTCATGGATCTTCGCGGGGTCGTTATTGTTCAATATGCAAGGGAGAGTTAATGGCTACAAATTCCGAAGGTTTTCAGCATTGCGACGGATAAATCAGATGAGGGCATTTACGGAATTACTCTTGAATCAATCTCAGATAGATTGATTCTATTGATGTGTGAGAAATGGTTCCTAGATCGAAAAATGACTGGCAGCTGTGAGACAGGTCGTGCCATGAGCCAAGTGACCACGGCCACTCTGCTACGAGCACAACAATAAGAAGAAAAAGACAGCGAAGAGCCGAGCCCGCGACGGCAGCAGCACCGGCCTGATGTTATTAAAACCAAAGAGCGCACCGCGCGCAGGCGCACCAGGCGCGACGTGTCTCCCAGGCGCGGCACGTATCCAATACTACGCGGCTTAATCTGCGGGGAATTAAGAGAGGATAACGCGCTACGTAAATCCTGGATAAGAGTCGGGCTGTGAAGCCGGCGGGTCCAGTGGCGAGCACGCTTCAATACTGCAGACGAAGATGTATTTAGTGATAGTCTATTAGGTTTCAAAAATAAAATTTGTTTCAGAAAGTGTCGGGAACTTGTGCTAATTGACTCTTCGTGTTTTTTTTTTCGTTTGGTTTTTCTTTCTATTTTACCTGTATACATTTTAAAATCATGAAATTAATGTGACATTTATAATCGACAATTCAAAAGTACATGTAAGTGCCTACTTGTATAAAAATATTTTGAATTTGAATGAAATAAAAAACCTTTTGGAGTTAAGGAATATATTAAATGCTTGCCTTCGTCGCCCTTTTAATGGCCCCACAAGCGCGAACAACACGGTGAAAACTACTTCTGTAACTGTATTAAGTTATTAAGAATGGCGGTACAATTCTTTCGTTTCCTTATACCTGAGAGAGTTCCTTCAGGGGTTTGGGGCCAGGGGTCAGGGGGGGGAGGTAATCAGGCGCAACTGAACCTTCGCCGCGGCACGCGAGCAGAGCTCATAACCAGGTCTAACGTATTCAAAAGATCAGTCCGCGGGGATTTGGAATCCAATCCAGCGATGCGAGAGTACAGTGGTACACAGTCGCACATTAATTGAGCGCTCGTACGGGGCGGCCTGCGCCGCGGCTGTTGGGCTGAATAAGTTAGGTGCATTCGATTTGTAAACACAACCTTAGAATTATGATGATGAAAATACGAAAACTAAAACAGACGAGACGACACGTGAAGTTTACGTCACCCAGTTTGCAGTGGTCATGAGTCACGTAACGCTGTTCTCTCTTGCCCGCCCGCCCCGCGCGCGCAGGCCTCGCGCAGAGAGTTGCCGCACTCCACGCGACTCCCTCCGCGCCGCGAGCAACTCTGCTGCGCTACGAGTTTTTCCGCTTCCACGAGCTTTCATATTGTTTCAGAGTCACTATAAGTTTTAATATTTTGTTTATTATTTTTCTTCGATAAATCACTTAATACAGCTCTATGAACAGTTGTATTGAGTGATTTATCAGCTCATCGACTCCTCCGGGTCATCTTCAACTGTACAAGCTGCTGCCTACTGTCTAGTTTCTGGATTCCATATCTCTCTAGTCTCTAAAGGCTGTCTTCGGTTAACAAGCGGGATCTCTTCCATGAATCAGGGGTTGATGATCTCATATGGGTCGAAGATTTCGTTCTGCTGTCTCCGGATAACATAGCACTTTAGTCAGATGCGCTTGCCCGGAGCGTCCCGTAGGTCCCGACCAGCTTTAATAGAACTGTATTTGTTAAGTTAAGATAGTTTCAAGCTCTCCCAACTCCGTCCCAACTGATTGCTGGGGTTCAGTTTCCTTAACCACCGCTCCATCCTGAACGTCTGCGTATGAGAAGTCGCAGTTTCCCATATTTTTCTTAACGATACTCATCCACCGCAGTTTTGGTTCAATCTGGTAATGTTGCATGTGATGCGGTGACCCCAGCCGAGGTTCCCGTAGAAGCTTAGGAGCTAACCTTGGCTTACGTGAACGAGGTTTAGGCTGTCTTCTGGGAGTTTGGGGAACAGATGTCAGAATTTGTCAATGCCAATCCTTATTGTAATTTGTTGTATAACAACAGAGTACATTCAGACAGAAAGAAGAAACAATTTCCGTGTGACTGTCGCTCGAGGCCAAGTGTTATTGTTACTCTCCCTGCGAGCGGTCTTTGTTCTCTTATAGTTTGCAGAACATCTCCGTGACCGACATGTGCGTGTGCGTGTGTGCGCATCGCGGCCGTGCGTGTGTGCGCATCGCGGTGTGAGCGCATCGCGGCCGATGGTTCCAATTCAAGGTTTGACTCAAAGATTTATATGCAAAAAAATAATCCTTTTTTCATTGCTCCCAAACAATTTTATCGTTTTTTATTTATACTCTGTAAAAGGTTCTTTTGAAAAAAATTACAATTTCCAACTGCCAGTCGCATTTGAGATGTTGAGGATGTAATTGTCGTAAAGGCAGTCGTTGACCGTTTTATATAATATAAAAAATCTAGAAAATCCAGGTTTTTCACCTGACCATTTAAAAACAGAAATATTATCTACTTTCGCAGCTGACAATAAAAGTAACAATGTTTATTAAAAATCATTATAATAAACATATTCTTTAAATAATTTAATATAATATAGCAAAGTAATTAGAATTTAGCAAGGTTCATATCGGTCATTCATAGCGAAGACGTGCATAGAGGCCGTGCGCCGGCGCAGCCTGCGATAATATGAACGTAGGTCAAGTTGCGTGACAAAGAAAATTATTTACCAAAAGCTCACAGTCCTGAAAAAAAATGTGTTCATTTTGAAATAACGTTGGGTAAAATATAAAATTTGTTATTTTTTAAATAACGGTGTGTTTAACCGCGTACAAAAACTAACGGATGCTGTGAACATGCGGCACCCCGCCCGCGTCCCGCGCGAGAGAGATCCGCCGAAACGACCAGACGGCGATCCCTCCACCAGCGCGCAGGCCTGACTAGGTCACAGTAGGGGCCCGGGCACCTGTGTCTTTGGAAAAAAAGTTAACGCGTTGCTCCGAAAACCGACTAGATATCGATGTCAATACAATACTTCAGGCAACATTAAAAAAAAACTACGTGCGTTCATCAGACGAAGTTTTTTTTTTAAATTAATTAACTCGTGTACTTCGGACCCACGAGCCCCGAGCCCGAGGAAGCTGTAAAAGCCAGAACGGCTAACAGCGTCCAACACCAATCGAATACATGAAGCTTCGCTGCGCCTTGTCTCTCATATACGGTACCTTGCAATATAGTATAGATATATTTTTTACTTTTAGTTTCTATTTTTTCGTCCTGAGAGTTTTTTTTTGACAGCTAACCCCACGTGTCACTAAATATTAAAGTGACAGCGCCTCTGTGGTATATGGCCAGAGGCGCAATAAAAATGAAGCACAAGCGACGGATAACTCCCGGCTTGTCATTTGGTTTTAAGAGAAATGTGCGCGCGGCAGTCCGCGTGCCGGCGGCGCGTGCGCAGCTTGTTGATGTTGATGGGTAAAATAATTCTAATAATCGTTTCACGAGCCTCCGCCGCGAGCCGTGCCGTGCGTTAATTAAAACCCGTTGGTATATTTTTTGTAACGCGACAGGGGCTGCGCTCCAGCGAGGTGACGCGGCACAGCGGCGCGGCGGGCGGCGCCGGCCGCGGCCGAGCCATCAGCGCGCGGGGCCGACGTCGACGAAGGCGCAGCCCGCGCCGCGGCGGCGTCACACGGCGACACGCTGTGCGAGCTGGCCTTCGTCGGTCCAACCATGAAAGCTACTTTAGCTGAGCGGTGCATACGTGAATGAGTTGTTTTCACTTATAGAAGTCCTGCTCGGACTTAGACGTATACCCAGTACTTAAAGCGCAAGCTCGCCTTCGGTAACCGCTGCATACAGGCGGTCTATGCGGTTGAATCTAAAGGAAGTTACTTTGCTAGTAAACATAGTTTCATTATGAGCTCTAAGGCTTAAAAACGTAATTATAATACTTCAATACACTATACGATCACGGTGCCGGCGCTGTTGGTTATAATTTATTAAATGAACTGTACAGTTTATAGTGTTGTAGTTAGGTGTAAAATATGAGCATTTGAATTCACTGGTACAGTATGTATATTACACAGGAAATCCAATAGAAGCGCGCGGTGTTGTTATTTAAGTAGCACGTCGTAGAAAAACGTGGCCGTGCTGTCGCGAGGCTGCGATGAGAAGGGGCATGATTACTCGGGCGTTGCAACAATACAATTTAAATGATGTTGCTGCTAACATATACATTGTATGCCACATAGTAAGTGCAAAAGGTTCTAATTAATAGTTAATGATCCTCATAAGTACATGTCGATAGCTTCCTCGCGCGCTGTGTTGGGCACCACATCACCGGAAGTCTTCCACAGACTGACCTAGCACACGGGCTACCGAGGGAGACCTTGGTTGGGCTGTGTATTTAAAGCGCGTTCAACGTTGTGGCTCAAGAGCGCTTCTAATAAATGGATGCCATGCAAACATTTTTATTTTCCTTCGTCGAATTGCGCCAGGAACGAACTCCGTCTCTCATGGACTCATCGGCGAAGGGGGAGTATTAAATCGTTTCGGAAACCACTCGTACGCGAGCTTTGAGTCGTAATTTGAAAGCGAACGGAAAAAGAAATGTCTAACGTTTCGCAGCCAAAGCGGCGTCGATGGGTCGCCGGAAAAGGTTAAAACGAAAACTGCTCCCTTTGCTCGGGCGCTGCGGGCGCTCCAATAAGAGAATCAGAAGCGGACGAGCTGCAAACGGAATTTTCCAACGAACGGCAATTTCGTCGTCACTCCGCAGCGATCGGAGCCGGAGATGTGGCCGCGGGACACTTGTCGACTTTGTATAAAAACATCGGTTTTTTGTAGCGAGCAACCGCCATGCACGTCACGCATGATTTTTCATTAATATTCATCCTTCTTTGCCTGTGCAGTGCGAAATTTATTTCTAAGATGCAGTTTGTCCTGTCATTCTCCCATCAATTCTCGGATCCACTCAACTCATTGAGTAAAGAATACGATCAGGACAGCGCAGTGGCTTCTGGATCACCTGCTGAAGAATTTTCTCAGGAGACAGTAGAAGTTATTTTTCGAGACCAAATATCGTTTTTCGCGACTTTAAGTGACTACGTAAATAAGTAGTTACTGCGATATGTTTTCTATATTAAATTGCAACATACTCAATTGTATAGATGTATTGTGTGCAGAGCCAGAATAACCAGCTATAGTAGGCGCGGTCGACAAACATCAAGTTGACCTGGTCTACAGCTGCTCACGGTACGGCTGCACCGGTCAATTGTTCGCGCCGGGTTGTTGCAGAAATAAGTGTCATATCATCGGTCCACCAGTCAGCGACGTCGTGACGAAGATCATCACGACGCCCTGGTCTTGCCTCACCCGCATAACGCAACACAATACAAACGAAAATGTTATTTGGAACGTACACAGTTTCTCAGAATAAACAACAACACAACCGCGGAACATAAATACGACACGAACATTCATAATTCAGCAACAGACGCCGCAGAGCCGCGAGCCGCGTAAGTGTAATGTGAATCGGAGCTGAAACTCGTGTTTGATAACATCAGGAATTGCGAAATTTTCACCGACATGGAAATTTAACGAAATAAAAAAGAGAAACCATATTAACGATTTCTACATGAAAGTAGAAATCCGACTTGCACTTCCGCGTCGACTGTGTACATGTATTAATTTATAGCAATTATTTTTTAATTTTTTTTAATCTGTAGATGGCACTGGAGCATTTGCTTCATTTGATTTCGTGTCATTTCGGAGCGCACTCACCTAACGCTACGTTCACACTTGTGATTGCGGACTTTGCTAATTATTGCATCAGATGAGCGCCTTTTTTGGCACACAGTGCGCGCGGCGGTGTCTGTGTGTGTCTGTGTGCGTCCGTGTGTGTGTGCAGACGGGGTGCGAGTAATCTTTCGCAGTGAACGCGACGACGCAGCGAACAAACTCAATATATTTTTTTAATATCACCGTCAGCAGAAGCCATGCACGATAAATATTAGTCCGGGTTCGACTTGCCCCAGCCCCGCGCGCCCCTTCCCCCCGCGGACCCCGCGCACGTCGCCCCCGCACGCCCCCCGCACGCCCCGCGACGACACACTCGCCCCTTCGGATACAAATATTGCGAGTTTTATTGCGGACTCCGGGAAAATACGGAGACGCAGCCCGGATGTGCACTTCATATTCCTGTGCGCTCTCTCGGGGATGAGAGTTACCTCTGCGCGAAATGGAATAACGTTATTGAGGAGGAGGACATTTCACGAGAGAGCGATTAGGAGCAAAACTGACATCCATTGAAGGCGTCAAATTGCATGCGGTTCGGGCAGTCTTAGTGTACGCTAGTGTAAAATGCAGAGTAACCTATTCACTGTCTAGTTGATATACATTTTTTTATTTTAAATCAACGACGAGGTTCAGACGTAAAATTTGGGATCACGCTGTTTCATTTTCAAAAATCTAGAAGATAAAATCAATACGTTGAAAATACAATTAAGAACGAGAGGAAACTGAAATGAGCCGCGTCTTTTAAATTCAGATTGGCTTAGATACAACCTCATCAAGTATTTAAATACATAAGATGGAAAAGATGTTCATCAAAAGCATCTGTTCGAGGTAAGAAGGAACGTTTAACGTCTGTTATTAAACCAAGTCGAGTAGCACGCGATGGTCGTCGAATCGAATTATTTAATGAGATAAGTGCAGAAGAACAAGAACACAAATAAAAATGCACGGCCAGCTCGGGAAATAATGACATAATTCATGTTGCTAAAGTTGCGGGGGCTGGAGATCGAGAAGCATGGAATATACTCAAGCAAATCATCACTAGTCCTACTCGTGCAAGTAAAAATAAAAAGTCTTGTATGAAATCAAACAGTGATACACCTGCTCGAGCTGCAAGCGTTATCAAGATTTGTTGAAGCCGTTTTGAATAGCCGGCAATATAAAAAAAAATTCCTGGGACTTACTAACTGCAGTTTTTTCTTTGTTATATATTGCAGAAATTCGCTTCGCCCAATGAAAGTTCACGGATTTGTATGTATAGGGTATATTCATTTAACAATACTTATTAATAACAAGACAGAAGGATGCGCGCGCGTCTGTTTAGGATCGTTCCTCGGTTGAGTGCGGTGCGATGTGTTCTTCCCGCGCGACAGTCGCAAGAAACGTTACTCGAACCTGTGATCTCAATAAGAGCATCCGTACGTAAAGTATTTCTTTTCGGCGCGATTATTCAGGCAGTGATTATACGGGTAACTGGTATGTACTAAAGGATAGAATTCTTGATTATTTGTTATTTTTTGTTACTTCATCCTTAAAAGCAAAACAAAAACTTTCCTCTTCAAGAATCGTGTACATATAAGTACGCACGCCTAAACTGATTCATATTCTTTATTTGCCCTTAAAGTTAACCAGTTATCCGTTTATCTAGGAGAGGTTCTAACAAAATGAACACAGTATGAACGTTGCACGCAGTGGAGTTCATTTTAAAGCACGGCTGCGGTGGCTCGAGTCAAGCACTATTGAGACAGTAATCTGTAATCGACCCAGATGCCAATATTTTTCTAAATCGTGTTTTCCCTTTTACGATTAGTTGATTGAGTCAATTACTACAAGTACACTTTAGACGCACTATGCGTATAATGTCAGTTGTACGATTTTAACGCCTTGAGTTCAACCATGCACTTTTTTTTTAAACCAAACAATCATTGCTATCCAAATGGCATTTGCAAATTCCGCGGGCTTGAGATAGCAGGGCGGTTAGCTGAAGACGTCTTTTAAAGTAGTGAAGCTCAATGGCACCCCAGAGAGTCTGGGCATAGGAATCCTACTGTTTGACTGCATTGGGAGGCCGCCGAGCTTTGAGGTCGCGTTGGTGGACGCCCCGTGAAGTAACTAGGGTTCAAGAGCCCCACGACGGGACCTCGGCTTGGGGCTTCACTCTCCTATAATACTCACTTAGCATTCCGACGCCAAGGCGGCCGGCACGGTCGAGCCTCGACTGTGTGAGTTGCTACTGCCCTTCTCATATAAATACTACTTCTTTGTGAAGCGTCCGCGCTGGGAGAACAAGTAGCAGATCCACGAACGCGGTGTAATGTTGGATAGATTGTAGCAGCAGTCACAGAGACACGAGAATAACTTGTCATATCGTGCCGTTAAAAGAATACGTGTATATTTTTTGGAGAAAGAAAGAAATTTCTAATGAGCACAATTCCGAAAGTTTTTTTGATCCATAGTGATTTTTTATGGAAAATGTGCCGAGTATCGGTGGAGATGGTGAATTTTGCAAGCGGCGACCTTCTTAGCTTGGACGCCGGTAGTTGGGTAATTTTCAACAAGTGCAGATGAAAAAAATCATAATCGCATATCTGTACTGACCTATGCATTTGCAGCGTGCACGGTTGCTTGCCGGAGATGCAATTCACAGACATTATCGAAAAACTCGCACGTTTTTCATTTAACTTTAGCTTATAAAAATTGTAACGGTTTTTTGTTCGCGTCGGCTTTGTGCCGCGCCTCACTCCCCAAACAATGCTTTGTCACACAATCCGTTTTTCTCACTTGGATACATTGTTTTTTTAAAACGTTCCAGACATACGAATTGTGAGCATTTTTTCAATTCCTCATTTTACGCGATGTGCTGCTGGGGCGACAAGCTGCAATGCTGCAAACGTTGCAAAGTTTTGTGAAGTGAGCTGCGCGGTCAGCGAAGTTGTTACCTTAACAGGACTTGCGACTGCACGACGAATGCAGACAAAGTGCTTTACGGGACTTTGCATCGCGTTTCAAAATGTTTGAGCAGCGGCGTATTGTTTGAGTTGGTGCAGACAACTCGTTTGTATTGTAAGTATGAATTAGTTGGATAATTATTTTGAATAAAAAGATTGTGGATTAACAAAGCGCAGATTAAAGTGATACGCTTCAACTAGAGCGATTGAAGACTTCACTTGCCGCTCGCCTTAGCATGAGACAATAGGTCTTCGTGCTCGTCAGTTGGTTCAGTAGCCTAGTCAAACTGCATGGCCAGCTAAAGGTGACAGCTAAGCAGAGGCGGTCGTTCTGAGTGAGCTCGACGGGCCCACTTCAGAGACACGCATTTCTACTCCACAGCCGGGACGCAGTAGCGTCCTGAGAAGAATGTTGTATTGCAATACGCAGATCCCCCCCCGCCGCCGCGGCTGCGGCTACAATGCACTAATAGGTGATGATAATCTCCTGCAGCAGTATGGTTACTGCTTAGCTACCTTCTCTCAGTACGGAGTCAGGGGTGCCGTTGACTGCATGAAGTCGACGAGCAATAAAGTGCACCGGGTTCTGGTATGTGTTTACTTCGGAAAGTGTTTTCAGTGCCCTACCTTGAAACAATGACCGAAGGACACATTGAAGGTTTTAGTCGATACACGATATGACTCTTCCTTGTTGGACAGTTCCCCAGCGGGCGGCGTGTACGAATGACGATCTCTAGCCTGATATTATAGCTTCTAGGATAATTATGAATTAGTTGTAAACTTCTTCGAAGACTATTTCTTACGTAATCCCTGTGCTAAGCGCAAACAAACGCGATTTAATCAATCAAATTCGTTACGAAAAACCTCTCTCGGAATCTGTGCCCGAGCCGCGCGGAGTGCCGGCGCCGCGGTGCGAGACTGTCAGAGTACCGTGGAACAACTTTATGAACACGAATTATTTGTCAAAACGAATCACGAATTATTTGTTTAAAAAAAAGCGCCGAATTTTAATTTTTCCAAAAATCAAAGTTTAAACTTTCTATATTCGAATAGGCTTCTATAGGCACTTTCAAATAGTGAGTCAACTTAAAATGTCGGTTTTGTAATCCGTACAGGAAGCCACCGTAAGAGCCCGCGAGAAACTCAACAGTTGCTCTATACAAAGAGTGCGCGACAATAATTAGCTTCCCGAGTGAGTATGAACGACATTTAAATTCACAATTGAACATGCAGTCTCGTTTTTTGACAAACAAGCGATGGCTTTCGATGTTCATTAATTTGGCTTGTAAATGCCTTCATTTGAGTTGATTAAGATTTGGTTTAGATTGTTATAATAACTGTGTAGTTGTCGTACGCTGGGTCAGCCAGCGGCTTTTACTTCTTCGAAGAAGCGACAATCTAATTCTCTACGTGATGTTACCTATGTATCCTTAGCGATTCTGCAATCACTTCGAGTTTGAATATAAAACTTTAGAAGAAAATCTAATTACGTCCCCGAGAGTGTGCTGTCGATTCTCGAAATCCAGACGCCACGTGTTTGTACAGGTTTCAATCCTTAAGACATTATATTCTTCATAAATTGTCGAAATAGAAAACGTTCATTTACAAGTTTTGTCTTTGGATTCAGATTTGAGGGACGTTATCTTCGATATACTTTTACTCTTTGATCGCGCGTATAATCGAAGGGCGCGGCGCCCACAGGGGCTCTGGCGGCGTCGCGATTAGGATGCGGCGCTGCAGGGCGCTGTGCTTGTGCATATTTACTTTGCAGAGTCAGGAGTTGGCGCCGAATTAATATTCAGGGCGGCGCGTGTTTGTTCGGCGGCGTGCGCTGCCGAGGGCGCCTGTGTTTTTTCCTAATCCAGTTTGTTTACTTTCGTTCGAGTCGCGTGCGCTGCGTGCCGATGCGCGGCACCTGCGGAGCGAGTTTCCTCGCTTTATCACGCGGGGTTCACTGTGATCTCTGCGCTCCTGTAATGATGTTGTCAATGCGACGTGGAACATTACGAGATAGTTAATACTTACCTACATATTTCCTGTGGCGCTACAATCCTTTGTAAACCTGAGCCACTTTCACAATATTCTTCAATTTTGCTTTATCCTTTACCGCTCTTTGTAATGATGTCTTCCTTCCGATACTCCTTAGATCTTCCTGACATTTTCACTTTTTAGGTTTTCTTTGAGGTCTTTTTTCTTGAGCATTAATCAAACTAATTAATATTTCATCACGAATGCGTGTTGTCACGTCAAGTAATCAGATGTAAGACGACCCGTCTCGCGGGGGATATTGCATCGTCCCGCGAGATATCGATGTACTTGCAATTTCCTGCGTAATTCAAATTCAATATATATCTGTCACGACAAGCGCGCATGTGCGTGCGTTTAGTGGTGTACCAGAAGACCTTTCTGTATTATCTGTTGTCTATGTTTTACGCTCGTTGCGCGTGCCATTTGTCAGTATGTGCCATGACCTGGGTCACTTGTGAATGTAAACGAATAAAGGTGAACAAAAAACGTTAATATCATCAAAAGAGCCTGAACGGAAGCCGCTTCTAACGGCCGTTAAACATCCAACGCCTGTTCCTTAAACAATGCCGTCCGGACATTGACAACTCTACATGTGGTACCCGCATTCATAGCATCATAATTTTGTATTTTTAAAATTTCATATTTACACGCGCAGCGAACCAAAAACAATCACTTAAAAATAATTAGTAGTGCGCATATAAACATCACTCGCTGTCGTCAGATCGGCGAGGCGTTGGTTTCGAGCCGCGCTCGTGCCAGCACGCGCCCCGGGCGTCCAGGTTTCGACAGCTCGACAGCGTGCACGACGCCGGGCGCAGGGATTTGCTGTGAAGCGGCCAGGAGCTCGTAAACACACGTTTGGTGTTGGTTTTGAAAGTATACTGAATGTAAGCGATATAGTCGTCAAGCAGCGTGCACCGGTTTGGAAAAACTTTTCACCTTGTAAATAAAATACGTTAGCCAGTTTGATGTAAGATATCTGTTAAAATAAATATATAAAACTGCACAGAAATTTGATTTAAAAAAATGTAATGAAACTGTGTATTTAACAGTTAACGGTGCCTTCCTACAAAGTAGACAGATGTCGTTGTAAACGTCGTTGAAAGATGCGGGCTTTTTCTATTCGGTGTTATTAGACATACAGGGGAGACACGTGGCAATGTCGAGCGATAGACGCCCAGCGGACGAAATGATGACGATGAATGTAGTCCGCAAGCGCTACGTTGTGTGCAATCATTTTATATTTGTAGAAGTAAATTTCAGATGACTGCTCGCTATACAAATTGGAAGTTAGTTGTTCATTTATGTTGGTCTCGTCAGAACGAAGTGCGTGCCGTGCGTCGTTTGCGGCGACGATTCATGTTCAAGAAAAACTATGTTTTTAGTTTTACGAATCGCCAAAACTAATTGGTTTTGTTTAGAATCACATTCACTTACGTTATGAAGTCAAAACGTATTAATGCAATTTCACAATTAGCAGTCACGTTAACTTATTACGTAGGCATTATACTGTGCAGTGCTGGCGGGCGTGGTAGTGCAGCGGGTAATTGCGTAACTGCGTGATGCTTTTCGGCGGTACGATTCTATTTAAATACTATTGAATGGAATCAGGCGTTACCTCGCGGAAGTCCATCCTAAGTAACAAAAGGACCAATATTTAGCCACTTCCGCACATGCAGTGGTAGTTGTGCAACAAAGTGCACCGCCCGCCAGCCCGCTGATAAATGCGTATGCGGCAAATAATGCGAATCACACAACCGCCACCGCCAAATTACTCAGTACGTGTTTCACCCCTCCACGGGGCCTCTTCAGGAGCTATGTTACACTGATTAGTGCCAAACACAGAGATTCTATTTAAGTAGTGTTAAAGAAATTGCTACGTATCTCTTAATAATTGGTTAATTTTATAATTTGCTTTAGGTAATGTTCCTCGATAATATAATTCAACTTTATAGAATTCTGTCAATATGTAGACAGATCATCGCTGTTGTAAAAGTAATTTTCTATCGAGGAGTATGCGAAGACGTGGGTGCGGCGTCAGCTCAGCGCTGTCAGCCGCGGTGATGAGGGACGGCGCGCTGGCCTGCTGCCGCCGCCGACGCGCCGCTCGCGGCTCGGGAGACCTTTGTTTACGTCGTATGTTTATTGTTCTAACTGGCTTAGAATGAACCTTATTTAATTGAAGTAATTAGTGCACAAACAGAATAGACATAGTGTACAAAAATTCAACATAAAAATATTTAAATCAGTTATTCTACTTCTGATTATAAAGAACAATTTCAAATGCGCACAAAATAGCACGTGCAGTGCCTGGCGGGGCTACGCGCTAACCTTCTCAGAAATATGTCTGAGCATTTAATCAATAAACCAAAAATGCAATTTTTATATTTTATGTTAAAGATTTTTAATTTAGCTTACTTCATATAATGATTGCTGTCAAATGTTAACGACGAGGTTGATTAAACCGAATGACCCGGACGCAGGTTAGATGAAAATATTTTTCGGTCATTCAGAAAATTTGACAAAAACTGTCTCAATTAGGCCGGCGCGCACATTTGCAATTCAAGGCGCGCGCCGTCGACACGCGCCGCGGGCGCCGAGCCCGCGCCCAAACTTGGACGAACTAATTACACGCAAAGTTTTTGTGAGCCATCGATCCCTTACTTCTCTACTAAGGAAGGAATTTGTTGCGACTGCACCGACCGCAACACTTCTTACAACGTGAGATGTTACAACATAAATAAACAACTAAAGTATATTACAAATAATCGAATTAATTAATCAACCTATTATATAGGATGTTCGGTTATGTTTCCCAAGAGAATTGTGCATAAAATAGTGAAGAAGGATCTTACATTTTACCCTTATAGAATTCAGATCGAACAGGCACATAAATCTAATGGTTACGAGTTGCGTAAAAATTTCTGTCACGCAGTAAACCCTAGGTTTTGGAGTGACGAGGACCCGTTTTCATTGAAAAGGAAGCGTCAATAAACGAAATCGCCCAAAGAACAAAACCCACGCCGGAAGCACCAGCATCCAATCTACAGACCCCAAGTGAAGGTCTGGTGCGCTTTATCCAGCAATGGAGTCGTCGTCGGGGCAGATTTGTTAAAGTCTACGAGCATCTAACAAAACTGTGACCGGTGTTTCTTATCAGCCAGTGTTGAACGATTATTTTATTTGACTACTGAGGGAATATCCTACCTTTAGTTCGCATGTGTGGTACCAACAAAGTGGTGCCACACCTCACGCGGCTAGAGAAACCATAGAGATTCTTCGAGATTTCTTCTCTGAAAAATTATTAAGTCTTTTTGGCGACGTCCCGACCATCCAGGTCACCGAATCTTACTCCCATTGACTTTCTTGTAAGGTATCCGAAGGGTATCTGCGATATCTGCGAGCCCGCTAACACATCTTAGCGCCTGAAGAGACTATCGTTCGCGAGGTTAGTGCTATCCCACGACACCGAAGCCAGATTCCAAGAGTGTGATGGTCATTATTTAGACGACATAATTTTTTAAAAATAAAAGCCACACAATATTTAATTTTTATAAAAATTTACGAGTCATTTCTGACATTTTTTTAAATCAAATATAAATTCGAATTTTGCCATCGGACATCGTTTAGATGCTAAAGAATTAAAACATTAGAGCTTTAAAAATTAAAGACATCATAGCTCATTTGTCAGAAATCTCACTCAGAAAACTCAGAAATTCTATTCACTTCATATTGAAGTCATTTGGTATTAAGACTAAATTCCTGCAGATCTTGTACTGTCCGAAGTAACTGGTATGTTGCATTGCAATACAAAGTAATATTTAATAGCATAAATTACATACTTAAAAGCATTTTGCCAATAAAACTTTAATTTTTCATTTATGGTCATTTATTTTTTTTAAAAAGAAATTAGGGACAGTCGATATCTCAATTAGTAATCACGATGTCTACCGACGATAATGATCCATTGCCGCGACGCGAAGGCCAGCCCAGGAGACACAAGACGTAAATGGTTAATGTATATGGAGTAAATTATAATTAACACACATTATAATCTGTTCTATGTCATATGTGTATACAGAATATGGTGCACGGAAAAAGTCGCTGAGTTTGTGTTTGCGTTGTTTAGATAAAAGTTATATTTACATGTAAATATTTATATAATGTAGATTTAAAGCATACCGTAGCGTGCAACATGGCACGGCAACGAATTAGTATTTCGTGTAGTGTTCTTGGTGAGCGCGCCTTTGTTGTTCAACTTGTGTGAGACGGTTCAGCCAATGTTCGCGATGGTTCAAGCGACGCGCCCGGGTCAGCTCCAGCGGCCGAGTTCTTTCGTCAGTTCTATCGGTTCCTATGAAAGATTCTTTACGTTGTTTATATAATATTTGGATATTTGCCTCTGTATTTATTATTCCTCATGATAATACTTTCAGCTATAAAACGTCCAAAACTGGACACAGGTCTTCTCCTTAGAATTGGAATAAAACTGACAGGAAGCACATACAGTATCTTCAGAAGACAAAGGTTATTCGACAATCTTATGAATGTATGTTTCATGCTATGCTTGAGTTCTCCACTACAAAATCTAAAGGCTTCAGCGGCCATCGGATTTTATTTATTTGTTTAATATACAGACTATTCTATATTATACACGTCAGAAAAGAAATAAATGAATAACAAATTCAAAAAGTACAACGTGTACTCTTATCACCGAAGACAATTTCTATCAGAAATCAATGCATAAAGAAACAAGGAACGAAATAAACAATAAAATACTTCATTAATTGATAAATTCACAAGAATGTACTTGTGTATGTTCTGTTTATAAACTGTTTCATACGACGACGTATGTGCTGCCGGTGTGGGTTACTTCTGTATCGCAATGTACACCGGAGCTGAAAGTGTTTTGTCATCGACCGCGAGACAATGTGTATCCAGAATACATGAGCACATTTGATCTCCGTGCGTATCTTGAACATATTTCCGGCTGCGCGATGGCCAACAGCGATATCAGTAAAGTACTTCAGTTGTGTGCGCCGCTCCACACAATGCTATCCGCGCCCATCTGTCTGCGGCCACGACAAAGACGCGCGTAAATCGCGCCGATACGCGCGCACCGCACCCGCCCCGCACCCGCCCGCCCCCGCCGCGCGATGCCGCGTGTACACGTCGCGCGGGACGATAAGCTCTTTGTGACAATTATCTTTAAAACGTAAACAATTGTTTAACATTTGTAAAGGCAAAAAACATTGAGGTGGTATACCTAACAAACCGGGTGGAAATGTCTTATTAAACGTCTTACGTCAAGAACGCGGGCGGTATTCGTGGCCTGTAAATGTAATCATAAGGAGCGGCTGTCAAGTGCAAAGTAGTTGATTCCCGTGTGCACGAGCGCGCGTGGCGTGCTGCTCCCGCGATGTCGTTGTAGTGCAAAGTTCTTTTGCAGTGTTCTACAGGATGTTGATTAACATGTGCTATTTGTGTGTTTGCTTTTACACATCCGACGAATTGGCCCTAAGCAGGCAAACCTTCATACAGTTAGTAAGCTCAAAGGCTTTTGAAACATTTCTTCATTTGTTCACGTAAAGGTTGAGATTTCCTTGAGAGACCATTCACTCGCGAAAGACTGTCGATATGTCGCCGTGTCACCTGTTAAATGATGTCTCACACACATATTAGAGGTATCCTCAACTAGAATTGTCTTACATCTACGCTCGTCACCTGAGTGTTTCATTAGTACAGTACTTGGAACAGGTACAACAAGTTCAAATCAGAGCAATGTAATTCTTATGAATCGCACCGACGAGTATCTCGTTTATTTTAAATTAAATTACTCGTCGCTCCGTTATTACTAAATGAATAACATTAAATTTAACACACAAATGAGCGGCCGATGCTTACGTTTAGGGACTCGATACGCGAGGTCGTAGGTTCGATCATTTTACATTATGTTAAGTTACTCTCTTACGGACGCGAAGTCCTTTTTTAATACCTTTCACTATAGGAAGACCGTCATTAGACATGCTTCCTCCAAAGACCAGCACGATGGCCGATCTCGCGCTGCCCGCATCGAGCGACGTTCAGCTACCTGAACTATACCGATGGTCCACATAGAGCAGATCCCTCCCACGCCGCATCTACCGGACGCGTTCACCGCTTGAGTGCCTTTCGGCCAAAGACTGCACAAGCGGGGCACATCCCCGTCAACTGTCACATCAGACAAGCAGTTCGTGGCGCAATTGATTTTTGGCGGATCTCCACAATTCTGTTTCGATCTCGCAGCGTGGCTCCGTTTATGGCGCTCTCCATTACTCCATAGATGACATGGTGACATGCATATGAGGCTCACGAGGCGACCACGTCTCAGATCCATGTGTCATCACAGGTAAAGGGCCTTTGTCTTCAGGCATTGCGGCGTCTTTGTTATATTCAGTGGTTGCAAGTAATTAAGCAGGTGATATTGTCGGTGCGGCGGCGGTGCGGCGGCGGTGCGGCGGCGGTGCGGCGGCGGTGCGGCGGCGGTGCGGCGGCGGTGCGGCGGCGATGCGGCGGCGGTGCAGCCTTTGACGGTTCAATCCAACACGTTATGCGCTCCGAACAACGGGGACAAGCCCGCGATCGGCTTACACTCAATTACTTTAAGACAAAAGTTTCGAAAAAAAATTTTTTTGACTGTATATAGTTGATATGTGTCCCTGTGTTCGCGCAAATTATAATAATAATAATATTGTATTGTTGGATTATACAGAGTGCATTTACAATTTTCTTAAATTACTTTTTTTTGAAGAATTTTAGTGAAGGTTCAGGAAGGTTTTAGTTCAATTATTTTTTTTTATCCTGCCATTACGCTGGCGTCATCAAGTAATACCTGTAGAGAGCTGAGACTTGCGATTGTAGGTCGCGCGTTCGACTCCTGGAATACAATCCAATATAAGTCACGCTATGCATTCATTATATAAGTCTGCCACTGCTCACAAGTTTCTATAGGAAGAGCAGCAGCGTGCTCTGCGTGCCATAATGCCACACTGTGAGTGCCAACCCGACTGCCGAGCATAGAAGTTATTTGTATATCCCCCGTAGGTGTTAGGTGCTAAAACCACATGTGAGACACCCGACGTGTTGTTGTTCACAGCGTTTTATGTCCCACGAAACGTTTGCAATGTTACCGATGTTATTTTGCTGGCAACACAGTTATGTCTCTGATGAGTTCCTACGTTTGGATATACTATGTATATATCGATTTCAAAATGATATTATACAATATGAGATTGTCGTCCACAGAATGCAATGAACCTCTATCGGTCAGCCAATAAAGACAAGTAGACATGCTATCACACAAATACTACTCATTGTATTTGTGTGATAGTATTTTTACGCCATTCATCAAGTCAGTCCTCAAGTGCAGTAACAATCAGTAATGTTTAGCAAGTTATTTATTTACTTTAATGACACTCCAACAGTTAATATAATTAATAATATTAAAATAATAATAAAAAATAACATCCTTATTTCAACCTGTACGTTACATGTCAAAAGATATTTGTTTAAAAACAAAATGTATATAATGAAATAATCTAATATGGTAAGGACGTAAACTTTTACACAGCATCGCTTCACAATCCACTGACACCGTCATTCTTTGTAACAAGTTCTACTTCGTCATTAATTATAATCGCAAGACTTCGCATTCGTTCGCTAAAAGGTACGTTTGGGTCGCGTTTTCTTTTTAACTTTCGCCGAGACACGTCCTGGGAGGCGATGTCTTGGGCGCTCGATGTCCCGGCTTCTTTGAAAGCCCATTTGCCTCTCCCTGAAGGCGCTCACGTTGAGATCTGACCTCAATACTAATTGGGTCTGCGAGCGATCTTAAATGAAAGGAACGCGCTGGGCTCGTTATACATAATCTGTCGGAATGATTATTTCTTTTAACGTACAGCGAGGGAGCGGGGGGGCGGAGGGCGGCGACCTCCCTGTACGCTACGATGTTCGCAGCGCGTCTTTTCATATCTGTAGATCATTAGCGTTAAAATAACAGAGATCCGTCACTGCCCGCCGACCGCTGCGAGAGTGACTTCGTAGTTAGGAACGTGTCGATTGATTTGAATACGTTGTCGGGTTAACGGATAAATATGTTGTAGTTGTTCTACATAAGTAAATAAAACTTCTACGTATTAACCATGGCTACACAGAATTGCGGCGCGTTGTACACTTTAAGTCTGTCAACGGCGTCAGCTGATGTAGACAAATAACCTTTCAAACTTTGTGATCTAGTGTTTTTAAGAAGAAAAACCTTGTTATTTTGTGGCGGCCCCTTTGTTCCGTCATACCTTCTGATACAAAACAAAATAGGAAGTTTTACACTCAAACAAATATTCATTCATTCTTATAGACTTTCAAAGCGCTTCCGAAAGACCTGATCTGGACGTGACGCACATTTCACTGCTCACTTGTACATACTGCACATAGACAACTACAAGTTTCGGAACGTTGATTCCGTGGAGAAGAAGCCTGGCGGAAAACTCGACAGGTACTATTTTAAGGCTAACTTTACGTATAACCTGTTATAAATTGCCTATTTGTCACGTAAACAGCCTCAAATTCAAATTTTAAATAAATAACATCTTTCTTCATCATTCATATTCACATGCACTTTTGAATCGACAATTTTACCATTATAGGTAAGCTACCGCCGGCTCGGAATATTGATGAATATGAACTAAAAACTCTTGAATGTTATAATATGATTTGTTTATTATTTCACTTTTAAATTTTGATTTTAAACTAAGAAAAGTAAGATTTAAGTTACGTTGTGCAACTTGTTTCTAATCGCAGGTATGTTTATCCTATAAGTCGACTGCACCACAAAACGTGTAGTTGCATTCAGAAGGCACTGTGGCCGGCGGCGGCGCAGTCGTCGCGGGCTTCAACAGACGGTTTTTCTTGTTGCGGCAAATAAAGTGCGCTCTCGCACTTCGCATCTAAATCTCCGCGGCCGCGTCTCCGACAATTTATCGTTGGACATAAATAAGGCGCACCCGGCGCGCGCCGCTGCGCCCCGATGCGTGAGCTAAATAAATCAACGCGCGCGAACTGCTCGCGGCGCCGACCGCTGCGGTAGGCTTTTGCTTCTGCCGCGCAGGACGACAGGCAGTCGCCTGCCAACCACTGTCTCGTCACCGGGGACAAGTTCCACAACTCTTACTAATAACTAGCCCGTACACTCGCTGAGTACCTACATAGGTTTAAATTCAAAAAGAGACTCGTTCGTGCACCTGTGAAGCAGCGGTGAACAAGACCATGGCGCGCTTGATAACGGAGCGTATGGACTACCAGTTTCGGTTGCAAGAAGCAATAGAGGAGTCAAATATTGTCAAGCTGTTAGAAGAAGAAGAAAGGCACCAAATATTCTTAGAGTATTGTAAACTGACAATAAGTATGGAAATTAAAAGCAACAAATCCTAGTCTGGTAAGACCAGAACGAGAAAAAAAACTGCGACAGTACGTGATGTGGGATTAACCAAAACAAACAGAAAAATGTTAATTCAAAAATCAAAATGTAAAATATTCTAGTAAAAAAGGTAACTGAATAAAAATTAAAAGAAAATAAAAAATGTAAAAGTAGTACTCTGGAGCTGAAGAAGGAGATAGTAGTATAGTAAGAGAGAGATGGAAGAGAATGGGACGAATAAAAGAAAGATAAGGTGGACAAGGTGAAGGATAAAGGATGAAAATAAGAAACTCCGGGAAAACTTCACTGAGGACATACTGCCCCTGCGCAGCTACGACAGGCAAACACAGCGTAATACATAAATACACAGCGGACAGACGATCTCGTTAAGGACGTCGGAAGGAGCCGGATGCTGGTTGTGTCCGGCTGGTCCTACTGCAAGTCGTGGCCTTAAGTAGGGCAGTCCCGTGCCCGGCAAAGAACGACCTATGGCTGAAATACATGAAAGTAATATTAGTTGCTTACTGCGTCCGTACGTACTTGAATGTGTGTGCGTGTACGTCATGTTATGTACGGTTAAATTATTTGTTATTTATCAAAGTAAAGGAAACTATTACACAAATTGTATTTACCTCAAGTATCGTCTACTACATAATTGTAAAAATAAGTTATGTAAGACGTAAGACGTTTCCGCTAATAATTTTGTTTTGTTGCACCGATTTTGTGAGTGAAATAAAATTTACATTGTAAGAACTAAACGGTTTGACAGCTCCTTTAAGGTAAGAGTCGCCAAGATTTGGAATGACCTGCCTGGGTCTATTTTTCCTGATGAGTTGAACTCTGGAGCCTTTAAGAGTAGAGTGAACAAGTTTCTTTTGGATGCGCGTGTACCACATTCGTCTTCATCCACACATTCCTTCTGGTGAGACGGAAGAAAAACGCCTATTCCATTACTTAATAAAAAAAAAATAAAGCAGCGGTCGTTAGCCATTTAATTAGAATCTCTATAAACATTTTTCTCAGAGGCACACAATACTTATTACACTTTATTATTGCTACGAATTCTTATTCTGAGATGGTTGCTGCCATAATATTCATGACATCGAGCACACCTGCTTCTTACTTTCCACGCAATCGGAGAAAAAACAAATTCGTGAACGACTGTTTCGTTACCGCATGAAACGCATGACCTAAAGAGAAATAATACACATTTTTAAAAGTTGGTATGTTGTTATCAACATCAGTGAAAAGGTTGAGAGGCACTGGAGGGTTACATTCTAATTCTAATAAATCAGTTCTAATAAACACGAATAGACTGAAGTTTAAGTAATACGTGCCATTAATCTAAACAGAACCGCGAGCGGGAGCGACGTCGCTCGCTTCGCAGGACTTTGTTGCTACGCAGTTTGCTTCGCTTCGTGTAAGGAATACAACTTAGTTATTAGTGCAAGGGAAAAATTGCTGCGAATTGGCTTAAACGCATTTAGATATTTATCAAGTGTTCCAACGGTTGTGGCTCAGGTTACGTAAGAATTACTTAATAAAATAAGTGATTAAAAAAGAAAAGTGCTGATTTTATTTCTTAACAGTATTTGGACACATTTTTAGAGTCGGGCCTCACAATTTCGTGCCATCCGTTGCGGTGGCGACGACGATATACGGTTAACCTGAATGATATTTATATAGTCTACGTAATAATATAGTACAACCGAATCCGTTGTATCGCAATTAAGGAGTGCGGCGAAGCGGAAGGTAGGTGTCGGCCTCCCTACTCCGTATGTCTGTCCTCGACGTCCGTGACGGCGCGCGTGCTCTTTTCTCCTCGGCCCTCACCTAGCCGGGCGATGGCCGTGAGGGTCGAAAGGGCAGCGTGGGTAGCACCCTACTAGGTCAACCAACGACACAGTTAAAGTCGCGGCAAGTCGCAGGATGCGGGCCGCGCAGGGGCGGTCGTCGTGGCGACCTTTGGGGCAGGCCTGTGTCTTGCAGCGGGCGTCCAGCGGCCGACAAGAACAACTAATTTTATCACCAGATACTTTATAGTTATAGATAGTACTGACATGAACTAAGCGACCTTGTATCTCCCACGCGTGAACTTTACTTCACAAATTTGTTATTTCTCGACAAAATTTCGGATATGTGTTCGAAACACTTGACAGTTTTACAAAAAAACGTACGTTCGGTACGTATCCGCAATTAATGTCGAGTTACATTTGATATATCGCTACTTGAAGTAGCGCGTAGAAGTAGAATGAGTAGTGATCTAACTTTCCGTGCGAGTTAGCAGGAGCTGGTGCCGTCAGAGGTGCAACGGTGTCGTTCTCCTCTCCTAGTCCGTTGCCCAATTGACATCTGCAGATTCCACTAGTGCTATGGAACAGAGGTGCAAAGGGCGCTTCGCCCTAAACCACTTTTAAGGTACCGAAGCTCCAGTACTATCAGGGAGGCCCAGGCATGGGCCGTTACATACTAGAGTTCTACCAGATTGGAGTTCAATATACCACTATGTGGGCATTTGGGTCTTCTCCGAGTGCTCAAACGCTTACACCCAGCACATCCGGTCAAGTATTTCTGGTCCCAGTTCAAAATATCAAAGATTATGTAGCACAAGTACGTCGTTAGCTTGAAAATCCTTAAAGCCTAAAGTGTAGGCGCGCCACGCGGCGGGTTATCCCAGGAAGCGAAACAAAGCCACCCGTAAGTGAATCTTATCCGGGGAACTGATTGGACGCATGCTACACATTACCGTCGCACGTTCGATGCGCTCGTGGTTGTAATAACAAAAGAAGAAACTTTAACAAAAAAACATGAAGAGACGTTATGTACACAAGTGAAACGTTCAGGCGGCAGCAGGGCCGGCAACGTGACCCGGATATCCGGATAACCGCGTATCGCGTTATTGGACTGGCGAGCGTTTGACAGATTCATTCGACTTTGCCCGGGGGAGAATTTTATTTGATACATATATATAGATATGTCGCCCGCACGAGGGAAGTACGTGCCGGGGTGAGCTGCGCCCGGGACTGGGTGGTGTTGCCCACCAAGGGGGAGGGGGATGTCAGAAAGCAACAATGACATAGCGCTTGTTCACGATAATCCATCAAACGGAATGTTTAATATACTAGAAGAAAAAATGAAGCAAAGGCCCCAGGGGGCCCACCGTAAGATGTCCACCAGTGTATTGTTGGAGTGATCAATGTGTTCTTGTTCAGGTCATTGGAAGGTGCTGGATGCAAGCCGCCTCCAGCTGTTCTGTTGAAATCTCTGAGACCTGATAATCTCCCATCGGGTAATCTCTTTTCTGTAAATCGATGCAGGAGCTTAACTCGAGTTGGGATCTTAGAAATCTCTTGCTTTACATAAAGAAACACAGAAAAACGCTGTGTATCTGATTGTCATAAAATAATAATAGCTTGGAGCTGCTCAGCGGTAGTGTTTGGCTGCGATATATGAAAAAAATATGAAGTTGTGGTCTAAAGCGAACAGCACAAGTCGTAAATTTGATTGGCAGATCGAGTGAGGCTTATCAAGGAATTTACTTTTATTTCGAGCTAGCGAAGTACTTAAAAGAGAGAGAGGGAGATAGTCGTGCCAAGAGAGTTTCTGGTAAGAGCATACAACTAAAAAAAAAAATTCCCGGTATGTAGAGAGGGAAATATACCGGGTATAGTGCTAATGTACTGGATATATATTTTATTTCGTGTTAAAATGTTTTAGAGTGAAACAACAGAATAAGAATGCGCAACCTCTTTCGCAAACTTTGAATAGGTTTGCGGAAATTACGGAAAATAATACGTGACTTGAACTACACCGACGCGACGGATTCGAACTGGTCCGAGGCCGATGCGAAGAAAAGCGGAATGGACGCGGGCGCCCGAACGCTTCCGATAACCACACATTTAAAGTATCGCACAATAAGCAATATATCATAGCACCGACAGTAACAAAGAACCCATATTTCTTTGCGTGAATAGAAATTTATTCTACCAGAATAAAGCACCGGGCCATGAATAAAACGGGCGATATAAGTGGGTCTGACCCACTTCCGCCCGCTCGATAGCGTTTCCGGCGGCCGCTGAGCCACGCACGCGGCCCACGCGGCCCACGCGGGCCACGCCGCGCAAGAGGAGTACGTTGTACACGCTGCACACGCCACGCGCGCCCACACACTTTCTGTTTGCGGGCGCCGCCCGGCGACGCGCTGAAGTGCGTCAACCCTTTGACAACGTCTGTATAACTTTATTATGTTTCGTATCAGCTCGTGCTTTTGCGTCGCTACTAAATCTATCTTCCAAGTGAACACCGGTCCCGTCTGCACCGCTACGCGTGCCTGCGATTTCGTTACAAGCTACCGGATATAACAAAATTGCTGGCTGGACTTTAATATTTAGACGAGGAAAAAACAAGTGTCTGTCCATTAAACATGTGTTCTGGTTGATGTCCGACGTGTGTGACGTCGGCGTCGCGCGTTCGTCACGGTCGCAATGCACAACTACGATACACCAGCTCGCTGCGGTCTACGTGTAACGCTTATACAAAAGTATTTTCGAATGCAAGATAGTGATTCAATTTTTTCAAAAAGGCACGATACAACGCAAGCAGGATACACAGTCGTTGATACGTAAATAATTAAAATCGTTCAGTAAGTCTTCTGTGCTCATACGTGAAACTTATGTAATCACAACAATTAAATATATTTAAGCAAACATATTTTAATTATTATTTTATTTTCTAAATGTCGAAAATATATAGATATAAAAACTAATGGGGTTTATCTTCCTGTTCGCATCGACACGGAGCTATCTTCGTTTCCATTATGCAACGCTACATGTTCTTATCTTTGGCATCGCGGGTCGCGGCGTGACGGCTGTGAGCGGATTTTCGCGGACAGATTTCAGGCGGATTTTGTCCAACTAATGGTACCGGGAACGTTCGAAAGTTTGCCCTTTTCCTTTTAGTCACATTCCTTTTAGTCGCTGCTCGTGTGGTTCGCCGTTTATCTTTATAAACAATTACTGCCTAGTCCTATGTAATTAATTTTTTTTTGGTACTACGTGACAATTTTTTTTTCTCAAATTACCTCGGTTTCATTTTTATATTTCTTTCTAACGCTAACTATGCATCACTCCATACTTTTTTGTATAGTTGAAATATTTTAACGCCGAGTATACAACCATCCATTTGTAAGCATCCCTTCTTTTTAACCCTTTTTGTATAGTAAGTCGTGCACTATGTTATGCAATCTACACCAGTCATTTATCATAGTAAGGTCAACAGAAAGGTGCTCATCGCAAGGCGTGGGCCTCTCCGTCAGATCGCTGCGACGAGCGGTCTGGTGCCACTCGAGTAACTTGCAGCCTCGACGGTCGGCGGTTCCGCGAGCGGTCTGCTCCGCCCACTGTCAATTGCTTTTTCTTCTTTTCAACTGATAGACGGCCGCTCTCGAAGATCGCCACGACGACTGAAGCAAGTCTGCTCGCATCCAGCGACTCCCGCGATCATAACTTACTTACGCGGGTAGGTCGCCGTTAGAGAACCTTTCGGCTCCACCGGCTACAGTTGCGCGAATGTCGCGCCCCGCCCGCTGCCACTACAGACGTGCAATTCTTCTAGCTGCGTCTGTGATCCTGGTTCTTCTGCGAATCTCCTGATTTCTGATTCCGTCTTGCAGTGAAACTTGCACTGTCCTCTCCGTTGCTCTCTGGGTGACCTTGTGCCCTATCAGGAAGGCCGTCGTCGAATCCATATGTCATCACCCCTACATTAGACGAGCAAATTTTCAAGCTATCTATGAACATATCAGAAAGTTGTTCATTCGTTTGATCTATGTCAGAAGAGAGTTTCGTATCAAAGAACCTAAACAAGTCTTCAATACTTCGCGCACCGCTGTCTCCGTTCACAAGATCATTTGTTCAGCCACGCGCCCTCCCCCCCCCCGCGACCCCGCGCCGCGTAAGCTTGCCCGAAGGCTTTTATCATTTAATTGAACAATTTTTTCCGCGGCGCTGCGGGTGCTTTGACGACGTAAGCTCGCCGCAGCTCCCGCGGGCTGCGCGCGCGCGGGGATTGTTTAAAACAGCGCCGGGGATTTATTTCACGTTTAAATACTTTTTCGTTCGGAGCGTCAACAACAGCTTTGTATGTCCTTGTACAAACAGGTTAATATCTTTAATGTCACGTGTGTAAGCCCGGAGGTCCGTAGTTGTTCCGTAAGCCGGCACTGGCGAGGATCCGGAGTGCGAGTCTCGCAAAAACACAACGATGACGCAAAGCCAATGGCCAGCTGATGGAACATTGATCGATCACATTCACGCGACCTGCGATGGCTGAAGAATGGGAGTTTTCTATGTTAGTCAGAAAGTATGTTGATAAGGCACTGCCCGTATAATACGGCACTTCTATAACGCGTTTTAATATTTCTTGTATAAAAAGCTTCTGCAGTACTTTAACAAAGGAATTTCTTGCATTATATTTTTGTTTTGTAAAATTTATAGTGATTTTACAGTATATTATCAACTTCTGGTACCTTTCAAACTTTGCCCATTATGTTTGTACAAAAGTAAATATTTTCGATTTAAACCCAACTTTAACGATAAAAGTTAAATGTTGCTGCGTTTGCTTATAACTTTATACGAACATATCAGCATATTATCAGCTTTATACGAGTGTACTTTTGTCTAATCTAACGTGTTTAAGGAGGTTTACTGTTTAGTTACATTTAAAAATATGCCATGTATCGACGTGACATGGTAATTAAATTATTTAATAATCACAAGATATAATTTGAGTTTTATGACTATAATTTTGATTTCAGAAGCAGAGTGGTAGTAGGCAGGTCATATGGCGCGTGGGAGGTACGGTCGCTGGGATCTTCAGGTTCTGAAGTGGAGACCACAGACCAACAAGCGCAGTGTGACGTGCGCCCGCTGAAATATATAGCAATGTCAGCCACACGAGGGAAGTACGTGCTGCGGCGAGCTGCGCCTGGGGTTCTGAGGGGACGCACCGGCCGGGGGGGGGGAGGGGATATTACACTGTTGTGACGTAGCGCCTGTTCACAGTATGACTGCAGGATATATATTTAATAAAATACTTCAATTTTATATCATCACCACCACCTTTTCAGTCACATGATTTGATTACTAAGTAATATTTTTTAATTAACTTGTTGAACTGACCAGACGATATATTGTGTAAAGTTCAGAAATGAATGCGCTTAATTAAAGTTAATACCTTTTCAGAGCGGAAACAGGCGATGTACCTTTGCTCTTGTGAAAAACATGGACTATTTGCTCTCCCGCGACTTATTTATCAACATTGCCAATGCAGGGCGCACAGGAAATTGTATTTCTTTATCAATAAGAACCACTTACAGTGTATTAGTTTATTAATAAATAAAACGAATGACTTTTATGATGAACTCGATCTCAAGTAATGGCGGGAGCAAGAGAAATACAAATTCATTTTGGGATACGTAATCAATGACTAGTCCAGTGTTCCCCAACATAGGGCCCACGCCCCACAGGAGGGCAATTAGATAGTGGACTTGACACGAGTGTAACTCTTTCGTTTTAGTATTAAATATATATAGATATATGTAATAATTTTTTTGGGGGCGTAATAATTTTAAAGCCTAAAACGTGGCCTGGCACGTAAAAAGTTGAAAAATACCGCTTCAGTCTATGTTCTTTAAATTAAAATTTTTGTTTTGTATGACGTAATATAAGTTGATGTCATTAGCATAATTGTGGTAATGAATCGATGGGGTTGGAGTATCTGGTGATGGAGGCAAGACATTAATATAAATTAAAAAAAAACTCAATGTTAGCTGCGTCGATATCACTTTCGGTGATTATAATAAACTTGCAATGTCATGCTTTTTAGGGAGCCCTCGTTCCCGCCCGCCGTGTACGGAGCAGGAACGGTACAACTCCATTTAACTATTTTTCTTTTTACTCTTTTATTTCACTTTCTCCTTTCATCCTTCACCATCTCTTCTAGTCCATTTCCCCGCGGTCCTTCACAATCTCTATCTTTCTTCACATTCATATCGTCTCCCGCGCCTTTCTTCCCTTATCTTCGTTCTTAAATCACAATTTGCTACATTACTAATACATCAGTTTCGGAAAATTTCATATTCTACTAACATCATAGCAAACACATTATAGATCCGAATGCGATGACGACTGCGTTTGTGCCGATGGCCCCTTGTGATCCAGACTATCAAACGTTGACCCATCATCAATTATATGTTATTAACCAGCTTATATTACCACGCAATTATAAAAATGTTTTTACCGCAAATTGTTATTTTTAACAAAAAGTAATTTCACATCGCGGTTACGCCGGCGGATGTAATTAATAACTTTTAACTCATAATGGCATTTGTCACTATTGCTCTATCAAGTAAATGATTTGCCAATAACATCTACTGTATTGATTATTTTAAATTGTATTGCTTGGCTTAAAAGACTCGTAATTTGGCTGGTTATTAGTTATTGGCGGTGAAAAGTAGTGTCATAATTAGAAGTGAAATTAAAAAAAACAGATTTCTGTTGTTAAGAAGACTTTATTTGAAATTGAAGACATTAATTGGGAAAATTTATATTGCTGTAGTAACCACCTCGTTGATGCATAACCAGGCTCGTTTTGTGGCATTTCGAATTGTAGCTTGTGAAATGCTTTGCTCCATTTTGATCTTCTATATATCTTCTTCGATATCAGCTTTCAAGGCTTGCGAGGTGCGGGGCTTGTTGCGGTGAGCTCGGGATTTTAAAAACCCCCAAAGCATTGATGGCTCGAGCACATGCAGCACGACGACGAAACTCACTCACTTATTCCTGGTTGATGTTGATGCTTCTAGCCCGGGGCCTCTTCCAGCTTCGTCGGAGCTGACTTCACGGAACGGAAGTGTCCGTGAATTTAAAAAAAAAAGCTGTTCGGGCGTGTACCAGTAGCATGAAGACGTTCGTAGACGTAGTAAACCGCTCTACTCGAGTAGAACTTTGTAGCGTTTGTGTACGTGTTGTGTGTATGCGGCTTGGGACGGCAGCATGGCCCACAGGCGAGCCGAGGAGGGATCCGGGTCCAACCCCGGTTTGACTACGCGTTTAGAGATCGAGCGGCTGCCCCCTAAAAACGGGTGTTCACGAAACTCACGCCGGTATAAATCAACAAACTGAAAATTGATTAAAAAAGCTGTAACGAACATTCCACTCTCTAGAGCACAGCTCTCTATCGTTTGTTGAAATTTAATTTCCTATGTATCAACATGAAAAATGACAATGTGCAGTGACATTTGGGAGCATTTGTAAAAATTAAGGCGCGATCACATTACGACATTACTTTTACATTACGTAATACCTATTTAAAAGAGCTTTCTTTATTAAACATAAACAGGCAATATTATCGACACATCTAGAAGTGCCCACGCGGAAATGCGCAAACCTTTAATGCGCTTTGAACTAGTAACGCTTCATACAGACACGTGATGCGGCGCAACTACAGGTCAAGCTACAGGCAACTACTGCGTTGGATCGCATATTTAGCACACAAAGTTCAATGTTAAATATGGTGTATTTAGTTATTAATTCGTTTTTTTATTAACATTACTTATGTTCGTAAAGAAAAGAATGTTATAAATCCATTAACGAGAAAGCTTATAACATAGACTTTTTAAATTATTGCTATGTGCTATAATTAATTGTCTATTTAATGTGAAGAGATCGCGCACTAGACTGCACGCGTCTGAACCTTCGACCTACAATAAAGCAACCCTAGGAATTCGCAGCTAGAAACTTCCTGATTCGAGATGAGTTCATTAACAAACACTTTTTTATGAACAAATCACAAGCAGGACTGACCAGCCGCTGCCCTCTCTTAGCTGCGAGTAATCAAGTCGATTGTCAAGAAATTAAGACAATTTAAATCACAATGAAGTTAAACCTTTTACATACACAACACTGTTTGTTGTATTTCATGAATAGGAAATAGATGGCGCCGTAGACTCTTAGCGACTGACCGGATATTGGAAATTGTTTTTTTTTACTGCGGTATCTTTTGCAAGGTGTTACGAACTTTGAAGATTTATAAAAAGTATGAATGTAATCGATTAAGTCGTTCTAGAGTTATAGCGAGAACTTGGGGAAAAGTATTCGTCATAAAAATGTTAACAGGACAAATGAAGAAAGGCTCTAAATCCTATAACAAGGTCTTTGTGACCTGGTCACTAGCTACGTAGCCACCTTAAAACTAAGAAAAAATACTCTTGTAATGTAACGAAGAGAGGACTCGCTCGCAGGTAGTCGACGCGGACGGACGTGCGCTCCCATAGTGCAGTCCCCGGCAGCCCATGCTGCCCGCCAAAGTTACCGACGAGTAGTTGTGTGTGATTCAGTGTTCGACGCGACAGCCCGCCGGGCGGTCGTGTCTAGTGCAAGTGCGCGCAGCCGACGGTGCGCTCAGAGCGCCCGAGTGTGTGAGTGTGCACGTGCCACGCTGAGGTGGAAAACGCCGCTGGGTTCCAGTGGGGTAAGTACACCAATTATTTCGTCTCCCTTGGGAGACCAATTCGACGCCCTTACCTCCCGTTGGTGGCTGCCGCGCAAGCGAGCAGGCTACCGAGGGAGGAAAGACTCTCTCTCCCTGCCGCTAGGCGGGGAGTAACTGACGCGACCACCGAAACAGCATCACGATGGAGGATCTAGGGAGGCACCTAGTCCTCTTCCTCCAAGAATCCCACCCCAAGTTATGGGAAGGCTTCATAGCGAAGCATAAACGCTTCCTCGGAAGCGAAACCGACGATGGCACAGCAGTGCCAGAAAAGAACTCAAAGGCCGCACACAGGCCAGAGGCCCGTCCGACCCCACAGGGCCGGCCCTCCACCTCCTACGGGAGGTCCAAAACGACCTCAGAGTCGGAGTCCAGTGGCTCCGACATGGAGGTCGAACAAGTGAACACGACAGGTGACGAGGGCTTCACCCTCGTCACTAAAAAGCGCAAACGTGCGCTCAAAAAAAGCGAAACCGAGGACACCTCGGTCCTCCCATCCTCAGGCGCGTCGCCGCCTAAGAAAGTGGCCCAGACGGAGCGCAAGGCTCCCCCAGAGGTCGAACACCAGGAACCCAGGGGTCCCAAGCCCCCTCCGCCCATCATCCTGCAGGAGAAGGGCAAATGGGATGAGCTATCCCAGTGGATAGCAAGAAACAAAATTTCATGCCCTAAGGCAAAAAACACCCAACAGGGTATTGTTATTAACCTAGGTACGGTAGAAGACTACCGTAAAGTCACAAAACACCTCAGGGCCCAGAGCATAGGTTTCCACACCTATGCCCTCCCAGAGGATAAGCAACTGAGGGTTGTCATTAGAGGCATTCCCTTAGAAGTCGACGCGGGTCTTGCTTTTGAAGACCTGAAAGCTCAAGGCATTCCAGTCAGGAGTGTCTATAGAATGTCCAATTCAAGGACAAGGGAACCCATCCCACTACTCATGGTGACGATAGAGCTCTCCCCGGAGGGCAAAAAAGTGTATAACGTGAAAACGTTGTGCAAGTTAAGCGGGATCAGGGTAGAGGCCCCGCACAGGAAGGGCCAAATAGGGCAGTGCCACAACTGCCAACTGTACGGCCATTCGGCGCGTAATTGCTACGCGCGCCCCCGATGCGTCAAATGCGACGGGGACCACAGCACAATTAAGTGCGACCGACAGGCCAACTCGGCCGACCCACCCACATGCTGCCTGTGCAAGGCCGAGGGGCATCCTGCGAACTACCGCGGGTGCTCCAAAGCCCCACGCAGGCACCGCGGGGGAGCTAAGCGCAACCAGCGCTATCAGCACCGCCCCCGCCAGGAAACGCGCGGCACCACAACCGCCACCCAGCCGCCGCCGGCGCCCTGGCGCCCGGCTCCGGCACCAAGGGTCTCGGCATGGGCTAAGCCCCTGCCGGGAACGCAGCCAGCTCGAGCCGCGGCGGCCGCAAGGCCGCAACCACCAGCTCCAGCAGCCAAGAAACCAGGTAAGACCGACCTAGGCGCGGGACTGGAATCCTTAACGGGATTCCTGGACTGCATTGACATAGATAGCGTATTAGCGCTCTCGAACGACCTCCACGCCGCCAGCGGGTGGAAAGAAAGGATGGAGGTGGTGGTTAAACACGCCGCAACCATCAGGGCTCTGAAAGCAGAGCACTAAATCTGTTACTAACCACTATGGATAGTACAACCAAAACAAGGACCAAACCAAAGACACTAACTGTCGCGTACTTTAACGCGGACGGACTCCAGTCACAGAGGGACGAGATCGGCTTGTTTCTCAGGGAACATGATGTAGACATCATGCTCATACAGGAAACTTTCCTAAAACCCGCAACGCGCGATCCAAAAATAGCAAACTACGACATAGCTAGGCAAGACAGGCTGACCGGACCAAAAGGCGGCACCCTGATCTATTACAAGAGGAAGCTTCACTGTGTGCCTATCACACCCCCTCCTCTAGTTAATTTAGAAGCCACCATCTGCAAAGTGGCATTGACGGGCCATCAGCCCCTAGTAATAGTTTCTGCATACCAACCGTGCGGAAAAACAATGTTAGAATCGGACCTAGAATCCATTATGAATCTGGGTCCAGCAGTGCTTCTGGCAGGTGATCTCAACAGTAAACACACCTCCTGGAACACGTCAAGTTCAAATCAAAACGGTAAGGTGCTCTTCAGCCTAGCGGAGACACTAAACTTTGACATAGCCGCTCCGAATAAGCCGACGAGGTACGCGCATAATACCACTCATCGGCCGTCCATTATAGATATAGCGCTGCTTAAAAATATAACACTAGAAGTAGCAGCTATGAAGGTGGTCCAAGATCTTACATCGGACCACCGACCAGTCATTATGAAGCTGGGCCAGTCCGGCGGTGAGGTCCCTCTGACCAAAACCGTCGTCAACTGGCGTAGCCTCGGGATCAAACTCGAGGCCACGAACTCCCAGCATCTGGACGAGATCCCAGACACAATTGACACGCCCGACACAGCATGCCGAGCGATCAAATCTTTAACAGCCCATCTCTCATCGGCAATCGAAGAAGCCACAAGGGAGATACCCGAGTCGGAACACCGACTCGGGGCTCTCCCAGGCTCCATTCGAGGACTGATCAGAGAAAAGAATGCCGTTATGAGGCGACATGACAGACACCCCTCCGGGGAGAACAAACAGAGATTGCGCCGCCTACAAAGGCTAGTGAAAGCGCGCGTCTCAGTCTATAGACAGGACAAGTGGGATGCGCTGCTTCGAGACCTTGAACTGTCAGAAAACGCCTTCTGGCGGTTGGCTCGAAACCTGAAGACTAACAACTGCGCAGCCATCCCTCCCTTAGTTAGGACAAACAACGCCGATCCCGCCTTCGATGATCTGGAGAAGGCCGAATGTTTAGCCGACAGCCTAGAGAACCAGTGTACTCCATCTACACACTACACAGACCCTATGCACTTACATCTGGTCAATACAGAAGTAAGTAGGAGATCCGCCCTCCCCCCGGAGGGCGAAGAATTACCAAAGGTAACGGAGGTAGAAGTCGCTGAGATCATCGACGGTCTCAAACCTAATAAGGCACCCGGGCCGGACGGCATCACCAACAAGGTGCTCCGAGCCTTGCCCGGGCAGCTACTAACTCTGCTTGCAGGTATATTCAACGTCCTGCTGGCCAACTGCACCTTCCCTGACGAGTGGAAGGAAGCGGTGGTCGTCGGCATCCACAAGCCGGCCAAGCCCAGGGAGCTGCCAAGCAGCTATCGCCCCATCAGCCTCCTCTGCACCATGGGAAAAGTGTACGAGAGAATCATCCTGTCAAGATTAAAAAACTTCGTATTCGGCCAAAATCTCATCCCGGACGAACAATTCGGGTTCAGGCCGAAGCACTCATGTGTACATCAAGTACACAGACTGACAGAACACATACTGTCAGGTCAAGCAAGATCCAAGAAGAAACCCGTCCTCACCGGCGCACTTTTCTTCGATGTCGAAAAAGCGTTCGACAAAGTTTGGCACGAGGGCTTAATATATAAGCTCTATCAACTCAAGGTGCCCGACAGGCTTGTGCTCACCATACAAGCCTTCTTGAAGAACCGCACGTTCAGATATCGTGTGGAAGGCGCCCGGTCCTCCAGACGACCGCTCCTGGCAGGAGTACCACAAGGCTCCTGCCTCTCACCGCTCTTATTCTCGCTGTACACCAGCGATATACCGAAAGACCCCCAAGTCGGACTAGCCATGTTCGCGGATGACACGGCCCTGTTCTACACAGACATGCACCAGGGCCGAATCACGATTAGACTCCAGACCGCCGCCCACCGCCTAGGCGAATGGTTCCGGAAGTGGAGGATACACATCAACCCGGACAAGAGCGAAGCCGTTCTCTTCGGCCAGAAATTCGGAAGGAAACAAATGCCCCGACTCAAGCCAATACCCGAGAAAAGGAAACTCGGGAATATCACACTCTTCGACCGACCAATCCCATGGAAGGCATCGGTCAAATATCTAGGAGTCACCCTGGACTCCCGCCTAAACTTCTCACCTCACATCAAAACCGTGAGGAACAAAGCCGCCTTTGTATTGGGTAAACTCCACCCCCTACTCTGTGCCTCCAGCAAACTAGCGCTGAGGCACAAAATCCACATCTACAAGGCTTGCGTACGACCCATAATGTCGTACGCGAGCGTAGTCTTCGCTCACGTCAGTGAGTCAAAATTGAATCACCTGCAAGTGATCCAAAACCGCTTCATCCGGAAAGCAACCGGAGCGGAGCCCTACCAGAGGAACGTCGATCTTCATAGCGACCTGAACCTCCCAACCATTCAAGAATTCTTCGGAGAGGCATCAAGGAGATACTTCCAGGACGCCGTACATCATCCGAACAGTCTGGTGGCCCAAGCGGCCGACTACGAACCAGACACCAACGCAACCACAGCAAAGCGTAGGCCTCGCCACGCAATACCGGACGAGGACGCTCCGACCCCGAAAGGTATTAAAAAACGCCCCCCGAAAACACCAAAGGGGGCCCCCACCAAAAAGGCCACTCTCAAAGTGGCCAAGACACGCCCAACCAAGAGGGCACACCGAACAGCTACTGCCAGGAGGCAGTAGCGAGAAGAAAATCAAGATCAAGACAGAAGACGAAGAAGATAACGCCGACGCAGACTCCATCACCGCCATCGAAGGAGGAAGCCGCAGCAATACAAGCAAGTCCCTCGCAGCGCAGCCACGCGTCGAGAGACGGCAGTAGGATAGTCTAAAAAAATTTTTTAGCCCTGTATCCGACGAAGCTGTGAAAGCCCGCAAGGCTAACAGCAAAAACATCAACAAGAAAACTGAATGTAACGAAACGCGGCTGTGTGTATGTTGAAGCAATTCCCGGCGGTCGACTCGCCTCAACTGAACCGTAAATAAGGCGCAGCGCGCACTTACACGGAGCAGTTAATCAGCAAAAGAAAGATGGGATAATAAGGAAAGGCGCAGGTTAAGCTGCCGCCGCTAATTAGCTGCCGGGGGGCGGCGTGCCCCCGACGCGAGAGGGCGCCGGGCTCACGGCGGCCGCTACTGCCTTTCGACAGGGCGGCTGACGACCGCGGGCTCGCGGACTCACCTGCTAATGGCCATCACATTGAACGTCTCGTTGCCAGCTGCGCGCCTATATGCGCTGTACTATGTTACGTTACATTGCAGCTCAAAGCTCTATATTAACTATGCAATGGTAACTGCTTGTAAATTTAAGGCATAACTGTATGATTTAATCGCCTACCTTTAAGCGATTATTCTGATTTTAAGTATATCGTTGAAGGCTTACTATAGCATGCAAGAGTTTTTAGTTGATCGAATCATGTGGAATATTATTGGAATATTGTCCAATATTGTTTAAACTCTTTTTAAAAAGCAACTGTTTAGTTTCTGACCCGCTGCTCTCAGCGGTTGGTAGCTTATTGCTTACGATGTATAAATGATCGACCTTTTAAAGTGCATGTAAATGACCACTTGAATAAGTAATAAAATATTTTGAATTTGAGTTTTAAAGAGTTAGAGAGATTAAAGAGCATTGTATCTCTTTAATGCGCACTCTACACAAAAGGCGCACGGAAGAGCAGAGCGCTCAGTTGGGTATAAAGCCTTCTATAATAAAATAATAGTGTCTAGTTTGATTGCTGCTTTTTAACTTGAGTAATTATTTTTTATTTAGTTTTTCTAATTTGAATTACTTTATTTGATCACACTTCGTCCAGTTTATTTATTTTATTTTAATTTTTCGTACAGTTTGGCCGAATGTATTTAAAAAGCTATGCTTTTATCATTCATGCACAAACAATTATTTTTATAGCTAGTGAAAGTGTTAGATAAAAAAGGCGCCCGACTTTGAAATAAACGTTTAGCATACAGATCATCTACCACGAGGCAAATAGTAATTATATAAGCTCTGAAAAGATTTCAAAACCAAATATATTATGTGTTAAGGATAATTTCGTAAGAAATCACCCAAAAAGCGAGATTGTTGTGGTCTTTCTCAGATCAGAGTACACTTAAAACTCTAAAATGGAAAATGGAATTGTAGGAGAGTGTATTTTAAATCTAGTTTCAATAAAACTGGATAATTCTGACAATTCACGAGATATAAGTGTAAACTGTGTATGATTCAAAGTGGATAATAATATCAGAAGTGATAAACCGAATCTATTAAGTGTTATATTATAAAACCGTGAATTCTATACAATTTCCCGAGCATTAATTAAAGAATGGGAAAGAGTGTAGTGAATGTAATTGAACGCCGATAGCAAGATCCCGCACTAAACTCGTTGCGTGGGTCGTCAGCCCCGAGAACCGTACTTTGCGCTTCTTTCTATAACGCGGCGGACTCGGCACTCGCACAATAAATCCACGGAATGCCGAATAACGTTTTGAGTTATATCACTCGTTTCTGTGCTTTACGAACCAGAACAAGGGGTTTGTGCAAGTTGGCTTGGTCGCGGAAAAATACATTGGAAGAACTTTTAAATAATTTCAGCCGTAAGACGTCCCAAGTTGAACACGGACCTCTCCCATAGTTTTCCAATAGTACTGGTCAGCAGTGGCTTGGGTATAGAGTCCCCGAACGAGCTTCCGTTTGATATTTGTGCAGTTACGCTATACCCGCATGAATATCAAACCAGCTGTGAGTCGACTGCCTCACACACTATAATGCGGTACTTCACGCTGCGACGGTTTCGCAGGTGGATGCGATGTTACGCAAGAATCTTCATTAAAAACGTTTTAAAAAATAATTGGCATCTTGTGATAATGGCGTATGTATTTATTTATCGGGACAACAGTCATTACTCACGAGCAGCGGCTGGGCGGCGGGGCTGCGGGGCGGCCGGGCGGCGGGGCGGAGGGAATCCCCTCGTTAAGAGAGGGTCGGAGGAAGCGCGCACTCAACACAAATACTTATTACAAAGACGCGATCGCGTTGTTATTATTGAGCAGGCGGCCGGTGCAGCGCGGGGAACTCGCGAGGGGCGACGGCGGCACTCCAGTGCACACGAGTGGACTGATGCAGCACTAGAATATTCAAATGTCATCAGTTTCGCTGCGCGGCGCGAGGATAATTGGAACAGATCACTTACATTTAAGTAGTAGCACCTATTCTCATATTTCAATAGATTTTTATGTCTAAATGCGGATAGCTACGGCTGCACGGCGGCGCGCCGGCCTGTTGCTGTTGAACGAAGTTCATTTCAAGAAACTCGGGTGAAAGTTATATTTATTGGAGAAACTAATGAAGAACGAAAATGGGAGCAAACATACATTGCTACCCGCGTAGACGCACAGTCAACAATGACTTATTTCCTGTCAGTCCCCTTGTGGGAGCCCGTGAGCCGGGCGAATAAACGCAGCGTCCACCGAAGCGGTCCAAGAACTCGTCGGAGCAGCACGTCACAGCCCGAGCTGCCTTGTAAGAGATGTCAGGGTAAGCGCTAGGTCAGTGCCCCGCCCCCGCGCATATCCCCCGCGGAATACACAAATGCCATTTGGACAGTTAAACCTGCAACAATAGAGCAAGTAGTTGACGCGTGGACTGTCCAGTTATTGTTACGTAAACTACATCTTAACACGAAGCGTTAAAGATTGCAGAACTTGCGTTTTACTTTCATTCATTTATTTTGTTTTATCTATTTATAATTTATTTTATAATAAGGATGCCGAAAAATTGTAAACGTATTGTCTGTCAATTAATGTATTTTATTTAATTATTTTAAATTTAATAAATAACGTAATGATACTGCAGAAAGGAGTTTCCATTTTGAAACTACATATTGCTTAGTTTGTGTCCCTGCATACTTTGTACTGTCACAAGTTGTTGGCGTAACGATTTGCAATTAAAATATTTCATTATTCAGAATTTTTATTTTATACAGGATAGTTGGATTTAGTTATAAAATCTCTTCTCATAAAATCTTCTCTCCGATCATCAGCTGTGAATTCGCCACTTTAAAGTTTTTACAATTATAACCAATCGCACCGTTGATATGAGTACATCTTTATACAAAGACATATATCTATGACACATTTCAGTCTCAGTTATAAAATATCTCTTCAAAGTCAAGGTTTATATTTCACACATCGTTCGACTTGCTTTATGGTAGGAATTCAATATCTTGTTTGATTACATCATAACACGCCTTTTCCTTGAGTTTGATTACCGTCAAATGTCTGTCAGAAAAGTGCTGCTTGTACATTTTATTCGTAATTTTTCCATTTTTTCTTATTATAATAATTGCGCATGTGTTTTAATTTTATTGCAAGTTACGTACAAATTATTACACACGAAATAATTTAACGTTAGCAATATAAATAGCGCACCGAATAATGTGTGTTTTAGATCTAAGAGACAGCATGAATTACATAAAAAAGCATAATTAAAAGAATGATTATTAAATGTTTCGGTGTATTAAAATAACACCTCGTACATCGACATCTGTTTTTGAACTAATGTTCCGATTGAGCGGGCGCAGGTCGCGGGTCGCGGGTTCGATTTTCGGATTCTTTTATAATTCAAACTCGGTGCATTCATTGTACAGGATTACAGCTGTCATCCACGTTGAATGATGACCACAAGCTTCAGAATTGTTGCTCCGCAATCATAACAAAACAATTGCTGAATTAAAGAAAAACTCTTGACAAAAACCGGCGGAGATGTCAATAGGGACTTGCAGGCATCTTAAAAACCTTCAGTGAATATGGAATGTTAGAGAAAATGTGGAGGACACTATATTATTGGTGATATAATTAAAGAAATATAGTTAATATAGTTTTTTAGTTTAATAAAAAAGTCTGTATTTCTTAAAGTTAACATATATTTAAAGATGAACCTTCATTTATTCTTATGTCCCCAGGACGGGGCAGAGTGCGTCCACAGTGCGTCGCCACCCTGAGCGATCGGTGCGGTTATGTACTGTTTCAGTATCTTCAATCGTTTAGTTTCGGGTAAGCGAGTGGTTAGCCCACTACACCGCAGCCAGCTGGTGGTGCTGCCACCTCGCAGCCTGCGGACATGTTCGGTTTTATATCGGGCTGCCTCCCTAGTGAGCGGTTGCAGCAGTTCCCAGGTAGGACGACGAGGGCGCGAGGTGACTCGGCCTGGAGATGATTTCTTGGCATTTTCTAGGTAATGCTATTCTCACATATAGCGATTTCCCCCAGGATCGTACCTTGACTCCCCCCCCTCCCGTCCACCTAAATATGAATTTTAGGTTCCATTAAATAGATTTCACCAATAAAAACTAAAGATTATCAAATCTGTTAAAAAAATTGACTAATCAGAATTACGATGTCATAAAAAAATGTCTTCAATCACCTCACAAGAATAGCGACTGGTTAATGTTTTATATAACAACCAATAAACATATTTTGCATTTGTTTTCATCCAATAGTCGCTTGCCGAGGCGTGGCCGCGTAGCCGCTCCCCGCGCCCCGCACACTACACCCCGCACCCCGCACCCGAGCCCACGCGTCGCCGGCGCAGCTTCGCTCCCCCCTCTGATCTGATCTTCGCTCCCCCCTGATTCGAAGAGATGACGCTGTAAATAGTAAATAAATCAAACTTAATAAAATAATTAAAGTCAATACGTTAGATCCTTACTTGAAAATATATGCGTTATGGGAACTTGCACATTTTTACTTTAATTATGTCTTTCAAATCAAGCTGTAATATCATTTCATTGACGAATAATTTTTTTTTAACTTTTTAAACGTATAAATTATAGATAAGAATAATAAAAACTATTTAAAAAAAATCGATTATTTCGTTATCTTCTAAATGTGTATAATATATGATTGACAATTGCAAGATAATTATAAATTTATTATGAAAACAGAAAAAGATTTCTTTCAGTCTTTTGTTTTGAAAATAGTTTTGTTACTTTTTAAAGTGAACAATGGAATTTCTAAATTTATAGCAGTTCGTTCAGAGTCCGCCAGTTTTCTCTCGATCGTGAAGGCGCTCGTTGAAAGTTGACGCTGTGGAAATGAACAGCGCACCGAGTGCACCGCGACGCATCTCGTACTCCTGCGACTTACAAGATGGGACAACAAAACGCAAGGAAATTCTTCGCCGGTCGGCGCGCGTCAGTGAACAGAAGCCCTCGTGGTTTGAAAGGACTCTCACGTCGAAGATCGACTATACGTAACGCAGTTCTTGTGTTCCCAAATAAAAATAAATAAAATATTTTTTGCCGGTGCGGAGGCTCTGTGAAATTTTTACAATTTTGACGTCACATATTTAAACGATTAATCGTTCTCCAATACAACAGTTTGGGGCATTCCTCTTATATTTAACTAACAACACAACACGGCAGCTCGGGCGACAACTTATTGTGTGCCGTCAGAGTGTTGCTGTTTATACTCCAAACAGTATTTACACAATATTACGACAACCGGCCAAATAGCCGAGACAAACGAGACCGCAGAAATTAGGAGGAATTCTACGAACCAGTCAGTCGGGGCTGACGGCGCGACATTAACAAACAGTGTGTAGGTCATACTGTTAGCGTATTGTCAAAGAGTAGTGCTGATCATAATAAAGAGGAATAAGACTCACGCACTAACACAAGAATTAAACAAAACCATGATAAAAAGTCTTTTAAAAAGCAATACGGGAAAAGTAAGTCAAAACTTAAATAAAACGATGGTATTTAAATCTAATTGGATAAACTATAAATGTAATTAATTTATAAAAATGCGTGAAGAACAAAAGGGACGAATAATGTGTATTGTGAAGGGAGGTACGTAAATCAAAATTAAAAAAACCTGAAAAACTCATTTCTCCGAAATGTAACGTCTCTGTCTTATATGAGACCGGGGGAACAGGAAGTCCCCAAAAACGAACATCATAAGTAAGGTAGTTAGTGTAATTAGTGAGATAAAGTTATTTGACTGTACGTCGCTCACTTTATTGGATCTTCCTCTTCAGCTAGCAGACGGAGAAGAATGAAAGTGAGCGCTATAGCGGTGACTCACCTTCCAGCGGCTTTGTTCCTTTACCCCGACCTCCTCCTTTTATGATACCGCGAAAAATAGACTACGCCGCACATTTGTACTCGTATACTTCGCCATTACAGCCCTCAACTCAACTTCAGGACACGGGCTTCTCTCTTAGATATTGGGAGGAGCGATGGGAATCGGCCGGCAGTTGGCGTCCCTCACGACACCCTAACAACATCGCGTGTCCACTTTATTAACGAACGTCCTGCGCTGCTGGGCAACAGCAGCCCGTGGTCTGCACGCGTGTGAACGATTTTAAAAATTTGAAATTACAACTGCGCTGCAGATATTTTCGTGACAAAACATCCAGAAAAAATGTATTAAAACGTTTTGATTCGGAGTTTGTAGTCGAGGCGACAATGAAAAACGAATTGCTTTTCGAACACAAGAGGAGAATCGGAAACATTTTTGTTTGTAGGTTTTATAAACTGATCTGTTTTTAGGGCGCTCTGGGTGGACAATATTTTTTTAATAATTTATTCACATAAAATGTTCATTTCCTCGCTAAACTTTTATCCGTCTCAATGTCTTTAACTAGTTTTTCCATCACACTTTCGTTCATTCATATTTATTATATTTATATTCATATTTAAAGTTATATAAACAAGAAATAAAGTGTATTAAAATACCTACCTGTCAAACATTCGATGTCAATCAAAAAGTAACCCTCACGGCGTATGAGGGTGTAATTAAACAAATAATGTCGCACACCATCAGACATTACAATTAAACTCGACCGGTCTGCAAAGGGCAGGCCTGCTTCGACAGCACACGCCGTGCGAGGGGCGCTCTGCTTTGATATAAACCCGTCAGTTTCATTGATTTCAAAGCCCTCCCCGGCGCGGGCGTGCTCTGCGAGTGCCCGTGTCGTCGACCCGGGGGCGCGTGGCCGCGGTCTGCGCAGCAAGTGCTGCACTGGAGGCCAACAGTCTCAGGCGTCCCCTTGTCCCTCATTAATTCGCTTGCGTCTAATCACTGGCCGCGCGTTAATAAAGGGACCCCGGCTCGCAGAGGACCCGCGCGTGACCGCTGGCAATGCAGTTTTTCTTCCATTTCTTTCATTTAATGGTTCATTTAATTTATTTCCGTCCAGTCCAGGCATCATGCAGTTAAAAGTTATTTGTTTTGGCACTCCTACAGCTAAAATTAAATAAAACGTAATGACGACTTTATTTATTGATTTAATGTAAATGTTAAAAAATATATTTAAATATTAAAATAAAAAACTTTGATTGGTTTACATCAATATCCAAAAAAGATTATACGTCGTGTACAAGTGATTACTTGTAATGACTCGAGAAGAATTCTTAAAGAATTCAATTTGAAAGGAAACTAGAATCAAATTGAACTCGCCTTCAAGGCATTCTTAACAAACTCAGACGGGTTTTTCGATATAATTACCTTTACATTCCTCCTGTTACAGTAGTAGAACATTCACCTTCAAGCTTTATTGATCATCCTTCACACTGTAATATGATTTCTTACAAGTTTTAGTGTAGTGGAGACGTTGCAACGTAGAAGTTTTATAATATGAAAATTAAAGAAAGTTGCAAGATTTTAATACTCGTTCTAATGTAACAACGTTATTGTAGCGCACGAACGGACAGGTGTTGCATCTGTTCTGTAGTTGTGTTTGTAAGTCTTGTTGGTATATATAAGCCGACGATACTGCGTTCTAACCGCTATCGATTGTTATAAGCTAATTGTTGCGGACTAAACACATTGTGTAAGCACCTGATTGTGTGCGCGTGTCCTGTGAACAGTACAAATGCCGATGCACCTGCTAACACTTCCTCGCTGGAGTCGCCGGAGCGCTTGCATCTCTTAATACGTTGTTAGTCTAACATGAAAAGCTTCACTAAAACTGTTGGCCAAATAACATGACACGTAAAACTAACACAATTTAATTGCATGGGTTTGTTCCCATGACATGTTCGAACAAAAGTAATTATTTATGAAACATATGTTTATTATCTTATATTGCATTAAGTATGTTTATTATTTACGTCCCGAATTAACCATGGCAGCAGAAGTTTGAGCACTTGAATATTTCCGCGGAGTCGACTTCATCCGAGAGGCTGTTGGACGACAAAAAAGCAATGTTTCCAGCGCGTCTGGCATTCGTTGCGATGTCGTGCCGTCGTATGTTGTTACTCGCGTCGCTCGTGGTCGCGCGCCGCGTTATATAATAATCGTACTTGCAGACCCCAGTTCTACTCTACAGAAACAAAATCAACTTTAGGTAATTTTGTCTAAAAGAAAATTAAACATTCATAAAGTTTTAATATAAATATCTTCGTGTACATTTCAAATTCCTCTGAAGCGTAGTTTATATAATAAGAGACTCAAAAATAATAAAAGGTGTAGTAAAAATAAAAAAATGTAGGCCTACTGGAAGAAATTTCTGGTTAGAAATAAGTAGTGTCTGTTGTGTCAGGTATATTTATATTGTTACTTTAGTGTTTTTATTGTGTACAATAAACTGTTAAATAAATAAATAAATAAATAAAATAAAAAACCTTGTCCTCTTGCAAGCAGCTCAACGAACTCATAGCAAATTCAAATAGACAAGAAGTAGCTATTTTTTTTTAGTTTTATATGTAAATTATTATAATGGTATACATATAAACTACAACAGACGCGGCGTGTGCGGGCTCTCCAGCAGGTAGAGCGACGGCTGAGTGCAGGTCGCGGGGAGCTGCCGGCTGCGAGCTCGGGGCTGGTCGTCGCGGTGACGTGGGCGGCGGCCGTCTGTCGGCTAACGTAAATGAATTAATATTCTACAGTGACAGCACCATAGCATCCTTATTGGAATACATTTTTATATGCTTGTATGTAAGGCTTATTTATAGCTGTGCGTAAATATACATGTAATGTACTAAGTTCTTGTGCAATTAACCTAAGAGCCTCTTTTAAGTCATCACTTATTGCATTATTTTGATATTTCTTATGTAAATAATTGAGTTTTATTAAACTAATTGTATTAAATTGCTCACATCCACGAGTGCTAAAAACTACTGGCAATGATATTTATATAAAATTAAATTATTTTTCATTTATTGTAGCCACACGTCGTCAAGCCTCTCGAAAATTATAAGTAAGGCATTCCATAAATTCACTGCGCAGGAGATCTGGCAATGATACACGATAAATGCGTGCATTAAACATTGGAACTGTTAACGGAACTCTTATCGATTGCCAACTTGTTATATAATCTATTCATTTTTTAATTAATTTTATTTTTGACTCTACTCCGCTTCGCCAGGTTTTATAGTTGTGGAAAAAAAGTGGTAGAAACTCGACAACAACACATCTTTAAGTAAAGTTTAATAATACAGATTTATACATATACACTTTATCAGATATAGCCTAAATGAAATCCAAATAATCAAGCGACATCACTGCCAAGGAATTTTAATAAAAAACCTGATTCCATTTATTTGAAATGAATTAGAAAGTTTTTGCAGTCGAAAATGCACGCGCAAGTACCTTCGTAAACAAATGTTAAAGGATCCAAGTAATGTTGCTCGGGTAGCCCGTCACCTGTCCTTCAGCAACGAGATCACTCGCGTGCGCGTGCGCCGGCGCGCGCTGTCAATTTGTTCGTACTGAATCTGTATGCGGCGGACGCAGCAGCGAGCGGTGCTGCAGCGGATCTCGACTCGTTTTGTTTGTTCAGCCAAGTTGTGTGGCCTAATATTATTATTTTTCAGCCAATAATAAATTCTATTAATACTACACGTTTCTAATAAACTTCAGTATTGGTTCGTAAGAATTTTATTTAAAAGCGTGCTCTTTTAAAAGCCCCGCAGTGAGTCTCGCTCGTCCCGCAGCTCATCGGCTGTAGGACGTAAACAGTTCAACTGCTCGGTGTAAACTTTCACATTTCTAGTCGAGTCGACTGCGCCCCGAACTATCAAAGCTCGGCTTATTCCAAGCTCACATTTCTACACGGGGTTACTGTTTTAGGTGTAAAAACTTTAAAAGGTTAAATATACAGCCTGTTTATTAACAAAAAGATTTAAACCTCACATCTATATCCAATCATTCTGTACAAAGTGAATACTCTTAAATATGTTATGTAATTTATTTTTGTTATTGGAACGCGTCAGGCTAGTTGCTTCGGGCAGTACAGAGTCTGTAGAAAGTGATAGATAGTCAAAAAATAACTAATATCTTGTGAGTGATACGAATTTTCAAAACTGTTTTTCTTCTTACGATACAGAAGGTTATTTAATACTTCAGAAAAGATTTATTTGTCGGTTAGAGTGTGAGCCAATGTAAAGTGACATGATCGCAAATTTAAAGCTTTGCACTCATCGATCATCTTGTGTACTTAAATATTAAAGACAGAAAGTTACAAAAACAACATGTTTTATTTAAAAATAATAGTTTATTTTATTATCAATCCAATTTCAGTCGTGCATTAAAAAAAACATTTGGGAACAAGGTCGCAGAACTGACGGGTGAATTGTTTTCATTTAATTTCTCTTTTAAATTAATTTCAATGTTGGAGCCAACAGATGTTTGGTTGCATGAGATCGGTAATGATTTTTTCTTCTATACAGAATATTGAAAAACAAATTTGTGGACTGCAAACAGTTATATATTTGTTTTATGTTTTGTGTGTTAAGTAAATTAATTTTGTTGCAAAACGACACCGTGGAGCACTAGGCAGAGCATTATCATAGTTATTAGGTAGACACGCATTGTATCGCCACGACTGCTCTGCCCACATCGCGCGACTTGCCCACGTCGTCGGTCCACTTTGCGGCGGCGGGCGGCGGCGGGCGGCAGTCACGCCGCGTCTCGCGGCTCGTGCTCGCTTTTTGAGAACCTTTCGATCCCAAAGGCCTTCGGTCGCGGAGATTTTTATAAAAGAAAAAATTAGAACCTTGAAAAATTGATAACAATCTTTTCTTTATTCTATTTATTCATATTCCTAAGCACTTAGTTTTTATTTTTATTTTGTTTCAATTAGAAGTTCTCCAAAAATTATTACACAACAAATAATAATTCGGTTTATTAAAAGTACATTATTAAATCAATTTTGTTATCCTTGTGATTTATCGAAATGTCTAAAACCTGTACTGCTGACTCATTAACATGATTGATATTATAATCTGTGTTGAGCAAATTGTTCAGTTTGATTCAAAGAGAGCAACTGTCGAGTTTCAGAGCGGTTGTTCTTCGCTACTCAGCATTCCGCTGGCAGCTTACTAAATTAAAAAGTTGAAATTATTGTCAATTCAAAAGTGCGTGTTGATGCTTAGTTGAATAAATATATTAGAAAGATTGGAAATGTAGTTCCTGTTGACATATTTTACAGAAAAACCGATTGATTTGTTACCGGTCTGGTATTAAAAATTTAAATAAAAGGCAGAAGGTTGTTGATAATAAAGGTGAATATATTTTGTTAAAAATGTAGTCGTGTAAATTTAACTTAAGAAAGCGACATTGCTTTCCAAATATGTAGTTTGTATTTGAAAATTAATGTTAGTGGGAATTTGTATTGTGGATGTCGGGGGTGACATGGCCAATAAAGTGTTCCGCTGCGAGTGCTCATGCATAAAGATTTGTTCCGCCGCCAGCCACCGTCAGCCACCGCCAGCCGCCGCCTCTACAGCTCCACGTTAATATTTATGAACACTGGCCGCTGGTCGGACATTAAAAAACAATTGCCTAAACACTTCACGCGCGCCAACTATTCAAAGCCTGTTTATAGGCGAAGAGGCTGTAAAAGATTTTAGACGCGCGTTGTTCTGATTTGAATTTGTCACTCGCGCAGCCTTGTTTCCGAGCACGGCACGGATTTCCGATTTAATCTAAAGGAAACCTTATCGCAGCGCGGGGCCGCGCCGGGTCCGCACGGAGCGCCGCGCTGCGCAAATCGCGCGAACGTAAAAACTGATCGCGTCCCCGTACACGCGGTAAAGGATTTGTGTAGACACATCGCCCGGAAGAGAATCCTACAGAAATATTCACATTATTGTTCATGTGCGATCAGGATACCGTGCGTCTGAATACCATTTGCTATACTACACCTGTGTAAATTTATTTGTAAATTGCAGCATAACATTAAAAAAATATATGAAAGCAAATGCGGAGTCCGACCGCGCCGTGATTAAGCAGGATTAGCGGTTATATACATGTAAATAGTTTTTAGTTGCCTTGGGTCAGTACGCCCAACCGCTGGGCCGCCGCTGGGCCGCCGCCAGCCGCTCTCAATGGAAATATTAGCCAGCGGCGCGTGCCCGCCCGCCGAGCTGAGTTATCGGCGGGCGCACAAAGGAAGGCGATGCGTTCTCCTTGCGGGTGCTTTACTGCGGACAAGCTCCGCGTCTCAAAAGGCCACGACCACGTGGTTTTTTTGTTTCCCTGCCTTAAATCTATGACAAGGACTTTTGTTCAAATAATTTTTCAGTATTTTTTATATTAACGTTCTCTTTTGTCGTCCTTCACAAGTTCTTTTACTATATCTTGTTTCATTCTTTACAGTTTTGATAAGAATTTTCTCCTGTGCTCAGGTTTTTAGTTTTACAGAGTAAAAGATTTCAAGTATATAATACAGCGTGGCAATTAGTTGCTCATACTTCTCTGTTTAGAATACTTGCGAAAGTTATCACAATAAACAAACCGACAGTTTATCACGGGCGACCCCGGAATTGGGACGCGTTTTGAATTCCAAAGCTATGCATTTTGAGTTAAAAGGTGACTTTGTGAGGGAATTACATTTTACTGTAGTTTTTATCAAACTAGTCTTTTCTAGCATTCTTCCTGCGATACACAAGCGAACTCTCTGCATCGTCGAAAGTACAAAATGATACAAACAAAATTAATAAATAAGTTTCCAAAACAAGACTTCTACGTGCACGAGACAAGTCAAGATTGTACAGGACCCACAATAATACGGCGTCATCACAATTTTAAAGCCCTTTTTGAGTTGAATACGGTAATATTATCACACCATAAAGTAAAATAGATTTACTTGTGGCTTTGTGTCCATATGTCAATGGGTCCTTTACTGAAATGCTACACGAATCGCAGCACGACGCGTGTGCAGACTGTTGGCATTTTTTATTAGATCCATTTCATATTTTTATAGTTATCCCATATACTTAATCATATTTCCACAATAAAAGTATTGTCTATTTCTATATTTTTATGTAGAAATTGACGCAAGCAATGCAAGCCTGCTCATCGGGGGGATCTCTGGGGGAGGCCTATGCCTTGCTGTGAGGTTCTGTCAGTCATCTGTGATGATGGTATAAAAGCATAGTCCTGGATTAGGATATGATCAGCACGGCCCTCAGAGACGCTGTTTAACTACCTGCAAGCTAAGGACCATATATCTATAGATCATATCTGTCCGTTGGTCTGCCTCTAAACACCCTAGTCATTCCAATTAGAAAAAGCAACCACCACTTTCAAAAGCTATTAGGAACGATTTGATCGGTTTTTGAAGGGGATGGTCCGAGCGATGGTGATGACTCAAAGCTTCGCAGAGCCGAACGCATAGCAGCTCGTAATTACCTGGCAACATTTTATTAATCCCGAAATGAAAAGAATCCCCGATGCCTCGGCCCGGCCGACGGACGCATTAAGTATGATCTCTGCGAGCGCCTGGCCGCGCGCCAGTCCGCGCCCCGCGCCCCGCGCCGCCGCCGCGCTGCCCTGTGGGACAATTGATTGCCACGAGAGAAGAAAAAAGAGAATTAATTCCTAATCTAATGTTTATTTATGCTGCAAAAGCTCATATTCTTTTTTTCATACCTTCATAAATAAATCGGAGTCAGTCTTTGTGCAACCTTTGGGGGAGGCCTCTGTCTTGCAGCGGCTGCCTATCGGCCGACGTGATGACGATGATACCTCTGTCTCTTTCATATGTTTATGGTACAATATCTTAAAGATCTTATTTATATATTTATTTTCCTATCAGTCTTGTGTGTTGCCTTGTGTTTGGTTAAACACTATTATAACATTCTTTTCTTGATATTTATTAGCGATTATATAGCGCTATTATTAATTCCCGATATGTTTTTAATTCTATTCGTCGAATATGCGCAGAAAAAGACGTACGGTTTATATGCCGGGTCCGTCGCGTTGTAGGTAGAGGGGCCAATCGCTGTTATCGGGGCTGACGACCTTCTTATAATGCATTGCCATTCAATATCTAGCGAACTCTTCTCCATCTATAACTAGATATTACATAAGTCTGCCGATGCTGCTTTAGGAGCTTGTTCCATAAATGAGCTGATGTTCGCTCTTGGCTTAAACCGTTCAGCAAATATAAATATATATAATTCGCTATAAAGATGATTCGCTGATGAAACATATCTATCGCTTTTGTATAAATAGTTTGCTATAATTTTTTTGTACACATTAGTACTATTTCCAGCGATTTTTTTTGATTCCACTTGAATTCCTGCAGCGCAGGACATCGACCCACAAGGTGAACAGACGAGCTGGTTAGGATGGTTGGAAGGCGGTGGCCTCGGGCCGCTTCCAGCCGGTCCTGGTGTACATCTACGGGGGAGGCTTATGCCCATCGGTGGTCTTTCTACGGCTGAAATGATAGCCATGACATGAATTCCAATGATATCGGATTAAATCATTATAAGAGTGTGTAATGTTTTTGGTTAAATACAGACTACACAAAGTAGAAATATTACTTTATTTAAGGATATTAATACTTAATATCTCTCAATACTAATTATTAATCCTTTCAAAAATTTTGAGCCCTCTCTCTTTGTAGGTGATCTAGAGGGATATCTGGTGAGCATGTGGGGAGAAGATATAACTTCAAACTTTAACATGCGGCGTGCCTACCCACATAAGTTAGTTAAAGACATCTTTGTGTAAGTTTGTGGTAAAGTTTCTCGTAAGTGGATTAAGGAAGCCCTCAGGTTGACCTTTATGCTACGTTCCTGCGCTACGTGGGCAAGTTGCGGCGCCTCCGAAAATTACACTTGAATTTGCGCAGAGCTTACAGTTGGTAAGCTCCTCCGCGAGAGACGCGCAGCTTTAACTAAGGCTTTACAACAGGGCATCTAAGAATTGACACTTGCCTAACGAAGATATTGCTAGTAGAAATATTAAGTGACGTTAAATATTACATGACGCGAACGCGACGAAGAGTCAAAATCCTATCACTTTATACAGGGTGACGACAGATAATAACGCAGTGGAAAATCAAATCAGGTGGAAAACTTGACAAAAGACATGGCTGAAAAACTTCAAGACGTGGTTCAAGATGCAGGACACATTGAACACCAACCAAAGCCTTAACGACAGACGACCTTCGACAGGAGGATACGCTTAAAGAGAGATTGAATAGCAACTGTGCCAACGACTGCTTCGTCAAAAGTACACAATTGCGATGAAGTTTATATATGTCAATCTGTGCAGTTGACACGTCACTACTTCACTTGGTTTGCTAAGAAGTTGGAGCGCACTCGGCGCCGGGGCGGCTGCACCCGGCCAACTTAGAGGTTAACTCAATTACCAGCCAATACCGGCGCTGGACAAACACGCCCGCTCTGAGCGGCAAATCTATTTAAGTGCACTCGCTCGCAGCCGCCGCCCGCCGCCGCCCGCAGATCTAATTTAAAAGAAAACACCGCCAGCGCGGGCTCGGCCCGGGAATAAACACGGACCAGCGGCGGGTCCGCGACGAGTCCGCTACGTGCTCTTACATTAATTGCCTTACTTTATTTATTTAAGGTCGCGGGACGCTGAGAGTCAAATTAGAAGAAAGTGTTGCGTGACGTCACGCTTGATCGTCCGAGGTGGCAGTTAGCGGGACACATCGCTCATTCAACACAACAGCTCGTTGCGTAGTCAAGCGCAACACTCGTATTCATTAACTAAAAATCTCGTCGTATTACGTCAACGTAAAAAAATATAATATCTTAACGTCGGTGATTAATCGTGCGGAACATTTGTATCTAACGTCTCAATCCCAACAATTTCTCGCTTCGAATATTCGGAAATATTTTACTAAACTCTTCAATAAATGTTTCAAATCGCCAAGTAAATAAAAATCAAGCTACGCCTGAGATCTCCTCGGGGGGAAATACTTTAAAATGTTTCATTATTACGTAAATCGCCAGACTGTCGGTACCGCATCCCCTTTTGCGATAAAATTTTGATTTCTTACCGGTTCTATTCGATATCTATGAAAGACTCCTATGTTTTAGGATCAGTTAATGTTTTACGATTGGAATGATGATGAAGATGATGAATGTTCATCGCAGGAGGATTGCAAAATGGACTTTCTTTTTTGGTCTATTAAATGTCATTTCTTTTGTGTTTATTTTAAAACAACACGGAGTCAATAAACGAATAATAAAGATTAAATATTGAAATGAAATTAAAAAAAAACATATTTAGTTTGACCATGACTCCTTACTTTTTTCTCGTTACGTATTTTGTTTTTCACATTTAAACAAAAACCAGAATATTTCTTTTACAAAGAACAAGAATAGCATGGCCGTGCAACGTCGTTACGCATGCATATGCATTTATGTATGAAACTCCGATAATAGAGCATCATGAATGGAGCAGGTCGGTCGACAATTTGATGTCAATTTGCTTGCAGCGTCGCCTTGCCAGCGGACGAGCTCGCAGCTAGCGGGGCGCGCACGGTGCGAGCGCACGCGGGCGGCTCAACAGATAGCACAAGACATCTCTGATCTCTGTTATACAGAGTGATTGCTAGTTGCTGTAAAAGATTAAAAGGAGTAAATGTATGATATTTATACATTATAAATCACGAACAATAGGCAACCGGCTATACTGCAGTACAACCTGATCCAGTGATACATGATACAGAGTAATTGGTTATAGATGTAAAAACTTAAAAATAATGTGTAGTTCGTTTACTGTTCATAACTAATGTCTGGTACAACCTGTACAAAAGTTAATGATTTCTGAAATAATAAATAACGTAATGATAATTTAGTGAGAAAAATGCGATTTCAAAATTCGTATTGCTACGTATTAAAATTAATTATTGTTTACTAGCTGTGCCTGATTCTGTACTGCTAGAAGTTATTGGCCTGTCGCATTCCAAGAGTAATTACTGTGTAGCGCGGTGATTGATTGCAAATAGTGTTATTTTTTATTGTAAATAGTTAAGCTTTAAAGTTTTTGCTAATAATTGTGCAAATTCACGTTTTTGAAGATTTTACGCCTAAAACCAATCATCCTATATAACCGCTGCTATTATAATAATACAAAAAGTTACAGAATTACGCATTTTCAGCAATGAAACGTTCGCAAAATCCTTGAGGAGTCAGGCACAGATTTATTTAAATAACAATAGAAAGAAATTGCGGCGGTGGAAATATTCAAGGATATCGGATGGCCCGGATTTGAGACGGAGAGAAATATGCCCAGAGATTTGATTGTATTCTGATTTATTGTTTTCCAAGGTCATTTCGTTTTGTGGTCGCGCGCGCTCGTCGCAGCGTCCGCACCCTTAGCGTGCCGCCCGGAGTCCGCAGCAAATGTCTCAGCAAACGCTGACCTCCCGTGACAACAAATTGAAATTGCCGTCTCATCTCCCCGACGCACCGGCCGCACCGGCCGCACCGGCCGCACCGAGTGCAAGCGTCACAGGCGCGCGTGTTCATTGTTTTTAAGTCGCTCACACACTCACGTCGTGCGCCAGTCGGCAGACATTTAACATTTAATATTAATTACGACATTCACGAATAAACTCAAAATCAAAGCGACCGCTGGTGGACAATCTGTAAATAATACTTTTTATTACATTAATAAAGCCCATGAATAAAAAAATTGGTTAAAATCAGAGGCAATTAACAATTTAAAAATTACCATTTTTTTACTTCGGGGGACAAATTTTTAGATGAACACAAACTAGCCCAAACTCCGAGGGGAGGATAGAGTTATGTTCCACATATTAATTAGATAGAGTATGAGGTGTTCATGCTGCATGTCCACGCCCTCTTTATCTTACTACAAGGACACGAGATCATGTCGACCCTCGTCCGTGTCGCAGTTGCTGCAGCTAGCGGGAGTCAAGAGGCCGTTCGCAGGAAGTGAGTCTTTGCCATTCTGAGTCTTGTTCTACCAGGAGCCGGACAGAAACTAAAGAGTCGGTCTTTTTAAATGAAACGCGACAATGCAATGGCACGCGCATGGTGGGATGCATTACAATATCGATCATGTCAATGAGTTAACAAATCAAGAGCCACATATTTCGAGCAACACAATGCTTCTGAATGCTTCAATAAGATTTATTTAATAATATACGTTTTATTTTAAATATAAACTGAGAACAGGAAGTCTAAGATATCCTGTGAAAATTTGTAATATATGCGTGCATTCACACTTATAAGGGATTTATTTAGTTATATTATATATTCCACTGCATTGTACAGTGAACAATACGGAGCTATCTGTGCCGTGATTAACATTTGAAATTATATACAATGTGACCTTTCGTGCATTAGTGTACACTTTAAAATTTAGTAAAGTGAGGTATGTAGTTACTAGCTAATTATTTTTACTTACGATATTATATTTATTAAGTTATTGGTCGATAACTTTTGTTGTCCAAAACATCGAAATGTCTTAAGACGAAAGCCATCGATCAACGTGTGTTGCTGGCGGTGGGCGACTGATTGCCGTTGGGGCGGGAAGGTTCTCGAGTGGCGAACACGAGCCGGTCCGGGTGGCCTCTCCCCTCTGTAAGGACTGTCGGTGTAGCTGAGGTCGATGGAAGTCTCTGGATGCCATCTTTGGGGAGGCTTGCGACTTGCGGCGGGCGTCCGGCGGCTGAAAAAGAGAAGCGAGTAGTTCAACAGTGAAAAAAAAATTCACATCCGGTGACAATGACGTAAACAGTAATTCATAAAAGCCTTATAAATACGTAGATAAGTTTTGTGTATTAGTTGCAATGTGAAGCTGGAGTGTGTTTGTGCCGATGCGGGTGCGGGGCGTGCGCCAACTCCTCAGCCTCGCAGCTTATCGTAATTATTGGCAACACTCCGCGATCAGCGATTCAATATCGCGCCTGGCTCCCGGCCAACCGCCGGCGAAGGCGCCGCGTCCGCCGACAGCGCCCGCGCGGGACGTCGCCCGCTCGCCGCCCGCTCGCCGCCCGCTCACCGCCCGCTCGCCGCCCGCTCGCCGCCCGCTCGCCGCCCGCTCGCCGCCCGCTCGCTGCCCGCTCGCCGCCCGCTGGCCCCCGCTGCGCGCGTGTCGCGGGACAAACGGACACGCGAATATTTTAGGTAAATTAACGTTAATGTCGTGGATCATTCGCAACAGTTTCATAGAAATTAGAATCAAATGTAGCTTCTCTATCTAAATATTCATTGAACAACCGCTACGAATGTTCAAAACGCGTCTTGATTTAGAGCTGGCCTAAGTCAGTTTCAATGATTTTTGTGATCATTTTTAAAAATCTTAATAAAGTTGTTTGGCAGTTAATTCCTAAGCTAAAGAAAATACCTGTAAAGGTATGCGCAGTAATAGATTTTAGGTTTTACTTATTTAATTTATTTTATTACTTGTACTGACCAAAGTACACGCGGTTTTATGTCTCTAAATTAATCAAATTCTAGCATTTATTAAGTCGCCGCTCGTAATAGCGGTCCATGGTTTCTCTCTGATCCGATAAAGTAATTACTTAGAGTGAGCTTATTGAACTTGTACCAGTAAGGCTACACGCAAGTTTAGTTAAGATCCATTAAGATGTTATTATCACTTGAAAATTATTTACACCCCAGTACGATCGTTTAGTGTCAAAGAATATATGTATCCCGGCAATCGAACCCGCGACCTGCGATCACAAAAATCAGTCTTCCTCCGCTCGGCCACCATCGCTCAATATATTTAAATTAAACAGGCAACACAATGTAATGGCATAAGTACAGTCATAAACTTAATCGAAATAGCTTTGCACATGAGGTGAACACTACAAATAAAGATTAGTTGGTTATACCTCTTTTGTGCACAATTTTGTACGGAATTACAATGAAAGGTTTTCAAGTGATAATTGAATTTGCGAATGAATTATGTTAGTAATAATGAAACTAAAGTAATTATGTGGATAATAAAATACAGAATAAGAAAAAGCAATTCACAGGATGTTTGGTACCCAGGTCGACTAATTGCGTGCGAAATATTTGCAACATCTGGTAAATTTTTCACGAGCGTACTTTTTTGTTTGATGATCTCATACGTGCGTACTCATGACGCTGAACAGGTTCATTTCATTAATTTAACAAAACATTTTCGCTCCGCTTTGGGCAAAGTAAATACGACAACGAGATCATTGCGAGCGCGCGGCGCGTACATCCGCGCGGGGAAATTCCTTTCACGATGTTTAAATACTTTTCCGCGAGTCCTTCGTCCTGGTTTATCGCGCGACGCCCCGCCCACACGCGTGACGTCACAGCCGCGCAAACGTATCGGCTTGACGGCAACAAATCAGCAAATTATCTTTTCAATTCATTTTAAATACTTTTTATTTAGACACAGCTCAAGACGGACAGACAAAATTGTTTAAATCATCTATGATCAGGAAAATGCAGGTTGCGTCCAGACAGTCTTATTCTAAATGTATGAAGAGGCCCATGTCACGCGAGGTTAAGGTTCTATAGCTGACATGATGATGGTTAAGCCTACAGAAATACCTGTTCCATTTGGAAGATCTGTACTTCAATAAGATTCATTCATTCATTTAACGCTTGGATTTTAAGTTTTTAAAATTTTTCATTTGGGCTTGAAGAGGAGACGACGGAACCACATCCATTCCAGCCTGTTATTGTCTATAAGCACGCCAGCGATGGCAACATAACCAAATCGCATGAAGCTATGAAGAGCTTTTACTGGTACTAGCTTTTTTGCTCGCTTTGATTCGTTGCTTGCAACTTAAGGACTGTAAAGCAAGAAGTGCTTACACCTCTGACATACGCGCAATAGGAGACGCGGAGATGAAGCTTTACAATATAAAACTAATTCTCACAATTTCATTTATGATTGCAGACATAAAAATAACCGACTGTTTTCGTGGTGGGTTCTTCCCAAACCAGAAAGCGTTTTGTGCCCTTTTGGAGGCTTTATTTCAACTTAAAAGATTCCATTATAAATTAGCTTAATTTTATTATAGTTTATATCAAATTAGAAACGTCTGGCTTTTTGTTCTGGACGCATACAAGTGATTGTAAAATAATCTAAAGTCGAAAATAATACCAATGCTACTTGATAGTTGACATTCAAAAATTTGCATTTAATTATGTTTTATTTATGTAATGGTTTTATGACGACGCAGTCTGCCTAATTTGATAACCTATTGGAGTTTTTTTTTTAATTTTTTAATATATTTTTTTATTCAAATGAAGATTTCCATGTTCAATGGAATATCGTGAGGATTTTAGTAAAGATGAAGTAACTCATTAAATGTAATGTACTAGGGGAAAACATGAGACCTAAAAATACATGTCTATAACTTCAGATAAACAGGTTTATGTGTGTATAAAAAATTGTTGAAAATAGCTTAACGATATGTGTAAATTACAAAATAAATCTTGAAAAGATAAATGGTAATATTCATTACATTTTTTACAATTATAAAAGACAAAAAAAAACTGGATAAAGGCATGAATGTGCTCACGGACTATAATGTAGGGTACATTGTAATTCGATTGTATTTCAATTGCAAAATTTGTTTTGCAACTTCACTAAAATATTTTTTCCTAAACTATCAAAGCAGAAAAGAGGACTTTAATATTTTGGATAAGAAGAGAAAACAAATGATAGCAGACGAAAGGTTAGTCACTAATCGAAAGGAGTTTTATAAAGGTTTATGCAAGAAACCGTCTGACGCCCGTCATAAAAGTCATTTAAATGCTTTGGACGCGGAGAGAATGAGCTCACTCGCAGGCGACGGCAGACGCTAACAAACACAATTCACCCGCGGCCAAGCGACGCCCCGCGTGCAGCGCTCGGGCGAGCCTCAGGTGCACCTTGAAAGCCTCCCGCCGCCCCCGCGCCGCGCACCCCTCGGGACGATGACCCTCCCGTGATACCTGGTACACCTTGATTATATTAAATTTTCACACATTTATTAATTATTGTAAGCTTTAGTCGTACTTTACAGTATTAAATTGTTTGTGTCTTCACAGCACAACCGACGGGTACCCAGGCGCCGCCGCCGCCGGCACAAAGCCGGAAGCTTTAATTCTATTCGCGTTGTTCCGCTCAAAATTTGAAGCGCCCAACACCGGGAACAATGCAGAATAATTAATAATTTTAAGAAAACGTTTATTAACAATTCTTTAAACACCCATTCTTCGGACGGTTGCCGCCGAATTTAATTTACTGTTTTCACTTTTCTTTGTCATAAATTTCTGTTCTGTATAATTTTTATTAAAACCATTTTAAAAAAAAAATATTCGTCTGTCGATACGCGTTGCCAGCACACCACAAAACTAAACAATATAGTTAGATTTTGTCACGTTGTGACTTCAAGAAATACTTTGGTTATGCTAGAGAAAGTCGGCTATAGAGTAAATGGATGAAGATCCAGATGTCGTCCATCTTTGTGATGGAAGATCAAATGAAGGTCTGAGAATTCCACATGCGAAGCGCTAAAGGAATGTTAAGAGGACCATTTCCAAGCTCAACGGGCAAAAGCAACTTGAGAAGCTCAGCGGTAGAGGACTGAGATTTGCGATTGTTGGTCACGGATTCGATTACCGAGATACAATTTTATATAATTCACAGTTTGTGCGTCAGTTTTTTTTGTATTTCCACGGCTCACCAACAAGTTTCTAGAGTATGGGCAGCAGCTTTGTCTGCGTGCCGTGATACCACACTGCAATTCCCCCATAGATATCTTTGTAGGCTTATGGCTTGCAATGGGCGTCTACGACAAATACTAACTTTAAGATCTCTTTAAAATCTTTTCAATAAGTGAATTATGTAACTATTAGTCAGAATTAAAAGTTAAAAAAAAATTGTGAAGAATTAAGATAATTGAATAAATGTCATCGCAAAAGATGAGTCCAAAATGAGAAGTCCAAAACGCCCATAAAAAAGGGGGGGGGGCGACAATATAACTATTTATTATTTATTTGCCCATGTAAAATAAAACAGGAATTAAAAATACATTTACAAACTGTACAAATCAAACTGACATAAAAGAGGATAGAAAATAAATAGTGACCCTACGCGCCGGCACTGCGTTGCGGTAAACTGAGGCTCCTCAAACAATACAGTCAGCCGGTATAATAATTATCAGCACGTGTTCTAAATTTAAAATTTAAGTTCACGAAGGAGTACATTATTTGTGTAAATATGTTTTTGTATGGTGGAATGTTGTAACTTCTACAGTTCTAAGATTTCAGTCAGTATTCGACATTCTTTTTAGGTGAAGATCTCTTCTATCTTTATTTACCAATTTAATTGTACGTCGGCTAGCCTGTTTCTCTGTAATGTATCCACGCTAATTGTTCTGGTTATTTTTACCTTTTCTGCTGGTTTTTACATATCATACGATCAACGAAGTAGAAACGGATGTACTCTTATTACATAAACAGTATGACAGACTAATAATACGAATAAACGTTTCGATATGTCAGCTCGACAAAGCTCAAGCTGCTTCTTTGTCTGCGCGCTATTTTCTATTTTTAAAACGTTTCCAGTTGTCGAGTGCCTCGCGCTCGGTGCTTACGATCGTTAGAGAATCTGAAATTACAAATTGATAAGAACGCGACTTATTTAAATGACAAATCATTTGTTATTGAAGCTGCACGGTCCGGGGACGTGTTGCAAGTGTCGGTAAGAAAGGTCGAATCTCCATCTATTTTCAAAAGCTTAGTAATGGTTTTTGGATAAAGTGTTATCTACACTTAAACAACAAATGAGCTCTACATTCACTCCTTTAAAGTTTTTATACTTATAACCAATGAGGTTGTTTATGTAATTTAAATGTGTATTTTGTATTATAGTGTATTAATACTCGTGTACATCAAATTTTCAACCTCTTCTAACCACTTAATGACCACTCGTTCTATTTCTCTTTGACCACCAAGTCCTTGCAAAGGTTCTTCTTCTCCTTTTCAGCCGACAGATGTCCACTGCGAGGCATCTTGCGCTGCCCACATCTAGCAACTCCCGCCCTAACTATGTTGTCGGTGCACGTAGAGTGGGGCCTACTCACACCGTTTCTAATTAGATCTCGCAGCGAAACTGTTACATAGCCCTTTATTCTCTCTGGGTGACGTTATTAGCGATCATATGGTACAAAGACAGTCACTAAAAATCTTCAGACATTGCGGTATTATGGATGAGAAGATGTTTAGAAACTTTAAAAAATGCTTGGGAAAAACTGCCCTTGTGCGCTAAAATACCTGTTTCTGGTTCATTTCTTTCCCTGATTTTACACAATTATTTGTTGCCTTGTATCTTGGTGTACAACAAAGAGCTGAACATGCAAGGCATGTCAGTACGATTGCGGCGGTGCCGGCAGGCGCGCAAGACAAGGCCAAGCGATTGCTTCCGTCCTGTTCCCAATTTGGAAACAATTTGTCGCGCGCCCGGCGCCGGGGCCGTCTGCAGCGACAGCGCCTAATGGATTGTCCTCACTTCGCGCTGCAATAAATTTGTCCCCCGGGGATGCAGATACATTAAGGATTTCCGTCTTACTTCAACTTGAAGAGATCTTTCAATACTGTATTACATTAGAGCACGTTGCTTAATTTATTTCAATGCCAGAGTCATTGCGAGAATTCATTTCTCCCCGTCCCAATGAATACTAAATAAAAAACTGTCTATGAAATTGATATGTTATCAAATTATTTCCCAGTAAAGAGAAGCAAGAAGCAAGAGAATGACTGATTTTTTTAAATAATTACATACACTAAAGTGTTGTGGTCTTGTAATTTAAACTTTTGTAAGAAAAGGACCAATATTTAGCCACTTCCGCACATGCAGTGGTAGTCGTGCAATGATATGCGAGTCTCTGTGTTTGGCACTAATCGGAGTAACATAACTCCTGAAGATGCCCCGTGGAGGGGTGAAACACGTGTTGAGTCATTTGGCGGTGGCGGTTGTGTGATTCGCATTGTTTGCCGCATACGCATTTATCAGCGGGCTGGCGAGCGGTGCATTTGCGGTGCATTTCATTGCACGACTACCACTGCATATGTGGAAGTGGCTAAATATTGGTCCTTTTCTTGCTTACGATGGACTTCCGCGAGGTAACGCCTGATTCCATTAAATATTTAAACTTTTATACAATCGATAGAAAAATATAAGCTATATCCGCCTGTTTTTCGTGTTAATAAATTAAATAAACAGTTGTAAAAAAATAAAGAGTAATTGACTGTGGAGTTTTATTGTACACACATTTCAAATCTGTTTCTGGAAAGATTTAAATGAAATATTAAAAATGTTATTAAAAAAGGTACATTATTGTATCCAAGTGTACTATACTGATGTTAATGCGTGGCATTAAATTTTGTTGATGCTCGCTCCGGAAGCTAATTACTGTCGCAAATTCTTTATGAAACTATATTTGTGAACAGCAACTGTTGAATTTCTCATCGGCTCTTCTTAGCAGAACTGTCTACCGAGCCGGCGGCAGTGTCCTGTAGGCACCTGCCGACATTTCATGTTGATTGACGATTCGAAAGTGTTTGTTACAGCCTATCGGAATAAATAATATTTGGATTTTGATTTGATAGATCTCTTCTTAAATTTTAAATTATGATTCTTAATTGCTTATGATTTAATAGATTAAAAATATATAAGTAGAATCATTCGAGTTGTTTAAGTAAGATGCGGCGTAGCTTGGGGAATCAGAGCCAAGTACTAGAAAGTTAAAACTAATTGAACTGTCCTATAAAGTCTCTCTCTAGTTTGATTGAACCAACAGGTAAGAGAACTGTCGGCAGACTAACGAAACGGTGCGCCGATGATATCATTGAAGAAATGGGTTAGAGTTAGGTGACCGTCGCTGTAATAGAGAGATTTGGACGGGTAAAGAAGCCTTCGTCCAAATCGTATCCACCTCTCAAGAACAATATAACTAACCGCACTAACATAAGCTTTACATGTAGACTGTACTGAGGCAATTAACAAGCATTTGAAATGTAAACGTCGAAACATCATGGCTGTAAGATATGGCTGAGGACTTTGTAAATCTCGATGATAGCTGAAGACTGAGCGGGCTCGCCGTCGATGGGATCACTCAAGTAGTTATGACGGACAAGTGCGGATATGACATCTTTATTGATAATAATGTAGTGCGAGCGCCATCAATTCGTGGGGCGGTGTTATTAAATGCGGCATTTTATGAAGCTGCGCCGAAACTTCGGCAGTTAACGAGCCCCGCCCGGCCCCGCTGCGCCCCGCTGCGCCCCGCTCTGCCCCGCTCTACCCCGCCCGCCCTGAATGATAGCGGAGACAACCGAAATTATTACACGCTTGCTTGTAGCCATTTTAGAGATAATAGCGCCTTTAAATAATAATAGTCTTTATTAGTTACGACGCGTACGCGGAACGAGTACGGCGCACAGTTGCCTGGCGCAGTGGTGTAACTGCTGCAGTTCACAGCGGTCGCACGTGGACAATAACAACGTACAAGTTTTTGAGAATAACAATAATTTATGTACTTGAAGGGTAAAACTTCTACACCGAATTGTACACAATGTAGGTGGTGCAGGATGGCTGCAATATCTTTGAAACCTTCTGGATGCACAAAGATACCCTGCCCTCTGGAGGAAAGACATGTGGAATTGCTGCCAAATAAAACCATCTCGGTTATCGCCCTTAGAACCTTTGGAAGGGTCGGCGAATCTTCTACGGCTTCTATGCTATATAGCGATGCTTTTTAGTCAACAAGTAGGGGATATCTTACTCCTATTTTAATGAACCAAGTTTAAACGGTTGAGTCTATCAACATTCAAAGAAATTTATTTGCTACGTACTTCATGCACCCAGGTAGCCACGTCGTCCATGTGGCTCTCACCTTTTGCTGTCTAAGGGCGGGGTGTTCCTTTTGGAATTGAAGATTGCCGTGTTCTTGTTCTAGTGTGGAACGCATTCACATGTTGAATTAGTCCGATGAGGTAGTCGCTCGTCGTCCAATGCTACAGTCACATTATTATTTAAATTAATTAAAAATTATATTCCTACCTTGTAAATATGTTTTTCAGTATATGCACTGCCGAAGCAAGTACTGTAAATATAATGCTTTGTATATTATTTTATTGCTCGGTAATGTCGGTATGATGGTGCCATAATAAAATAAAAACCCTCTATAAGATACAAACATTAAAATAAAAAGAATAAAATAAAATCGTAGTGTGTGGTGTGGGGAAGGAGGGCAATAGAGCGATGTGAAACGCAATTAGCTGCCCAAGACACTGCGCGGTGGTATTTGGTGCAATAAGTTTGTGTAAACTATTATGTATTCTTTTAGAACGATCTTTTTAAACGATCCAACATCGCAGAGTGCGGTGTTATTATGTCAGGTTCCAAAAGTAGGGGAATGTTTGTTATAAAAATAATTAAACTTTTTTTGTTCTTTAATCTGTTTCTCGCCGACATTATTTTATCGTTCATAGGCGAAGTTTTGACTTCTGTCCCGCTTGATGCTAAGCGATGTTTAGCAAATAAAATCCGAGTGTCTGTTTGTAATATTGAAATAATCGCTTTTTACTAAACAGACAAAATTACATTTTTAACATTTATGTATCTGCAAGTACGTTACGGCTAATCTCTGAAATGGCTGGATTCCGATTTCGCGGGGATTTATACTGCCAGATAGCTGCTGTAATAAAGATTTACTGAGGCTACTTTTATTTTAGAAAAATTCTTAGACGAAAAAATAGCTATATATATTTTTGTTAAATTCGCGCGGACATGTCGCGGGCAGCTAGTTCATAGATATGTTTTTGTACAACACACATTGGTCGTAGATTTTGTTTTATCTTATGTTATACTTACGTATTAAGCGATGTCGTCGCGGTGGTTTGTAAAATCCTTTGTCTGTTAAGAGCAGACACATATTTGTAGCTCTTGTCCGTTGACATTAGCGGCTGTCGGCGCACGGACAAAGAATTGTCCCCCAGGCCACCGGAGCTTTCTCACCTCTCAAAGCGTTGTTGCGCTGTTAGTCGAACTTAAGAAGATTCCTCTAAGCTGTTTTATTCTAGGGACAGCAATCGCCGTTGCGTTAGTGATGTCAAATATGCAGAAACGACACTGCCAAGGTCATCCTCGCACTTGTGTTGTAAGGATTTAATTCTCGCTACAAAGTTCTGGTCTCGTAAAGTAATGACGTGTAAGGGAATCCTTTTAAATTTAACTTCGCAGACATCGTCGAAGGTTTGCGTACAGAAATAGTAATGTGCTTGTGTTGACACGATGAACAAAATGAAATTTAAACGAAATTAAGATAAACTTCCACGAAGCTTTTACGTAGTCTCACAGTTTTTTTATCAGGCATGAGAAGATTTGTGGACAGACGAAAGTAACCGATATGTCTCACCGGATCAGCAGGCCGAAGTGGCAGTGGTCAGGCTGGACAGGACGCAGGATTGTAGCCAGAGCCTTAAGGCTTTAGAGTGGAAACGAGTTTGTTAAGGGCTGGATGTAGGCTACTCGCAATCTGTTCTGTCGAAAACCTACGGGAGAGGCCTCTGTCACTGGATGATCTAACGCTGATGATGATGATGACTGAATTCTATTTGTTTAATGCATTAGAACCACGAATAGACGATATAATATTAAATAGACATAAGTTAACAACAATACTTAATTTTAATATTTTAGTGCAATCTTAAGTTATACTATTTGGAGAATATGCGAAAAGTGTTGTTAGTAGTGTTGGCCAACAAGTCAACGTCCACCGCTGGCATATGCGTTGTGTAACTTCGCTATGCGTACAGTATACGAGCATGCACGCATGCACGCATGGCGATATTTTTTTAACAATATATAGAACTTGGTGATATCTATGGGGCACATGAAAGTTTATCAACGTCTTTATTGTCGCCTTAAGATGTCGATTGCAAGACATAAGCCACCCCAGAGCTTTGATACCTGTTGTAAGCAGCGCACATTCAGCACCCTTCGACTACCTTAACAAGGCCGTCTGTCTACCTTGTGGGCCGACGTCGTATGATCGGCTGGTCTGAGGTCTCCTCTCCTAAATCTTAAGACCTCGGCTAATATGCTGTTATTAATATCGTTATAGAATATTACGTTACACAGCAATTTAAAAACAAATGTGCTTATAGTAATGTAGAGCCTGTATTCTCTTTTAAAATTATTGCGGAGCGATTTCTTTTACAGTTAAATGTAGTTTTATACCTTTTAACCACCAAAAACCCCATTAAACCAACATACCAAAATTATATATCTGATAGAAATGAAGGTACATCCGGTACAAAACATAATTCAAGCGGACGTAATAAACACATCGGCGCGGAAAGGCTATTGGAGAGCTTTATTAGCTGTAACAACACGGCGCGCCGCTTTATTCCGAACAAAGTATCATAAAGAGCGGCCATTAACAATATCCATAAAATTTAGATTTATTTCCATACATTGGGTATCGGCGCTCTCGCGCTAGTCGCGGGTCACGGGTCACGGGGCACGGGCCACGGGTCGCGTCTTGCACGAGGGCGCCGATGTGTGCGTGCACGCACACGTTGTTCCGCAACTAATGACGCGAGACGGGTGACCACGGTGCCTGCCCCTCGACGGACAGTACTAATTTTTATATACCTTTAAAGATTTTACTTACCTAGTAAAACAATTGCAATTGAACACTGAGTTGTATGTACAGGAACGTCTATCACACTGCTTTAGTAACAGATGAAAATAAATCGTACTCAGCGAGCTGTCTTTTTTATTTATTTAGTAATGTTATTTTCGATTTTATTATATTTCATAAGTCGATTACATGAGCATATGAAAAATTCTTTAAGCTTTCAGTTTGGTAGAAACTAGAATGAAATTTGCCTTCTCTAGAGAAGCATATGTCTATAAAAAGTATTTTTTTGTGATCACTTTTACAAACATTCTGTAGTGTTTACAGTAAACACGTGTTTGACATTATTAATTATCTTGAAATAAAAATAAAAAGTTTATGTATCGGATAGTGTAAAATATTTTAAATGTTTATACAGGCTTTGATTTTTAAGGAATGAATCGCTCTAATAACAGAATTGGTTGCAGGTTTTGTAATGGCATTGTTTATTGGGTTCTCTGATAGAAAGGGTTCCAAAACTTCGAATACAAGAGAGAGTTGTTTACTAGTCATGCACTAGACTATTAATGTGTTTAGATACAAAATAAAAAAACCTTTAGAAGCCTCAATTTGAGCGATGCATTGTTTATTACATTGGGTTGGGTGGAGGTTGTCTAGATCATCTCTATCCGTTGTTATCGAATTGTCGGGACAATCCTTGGCTATGTTGTCCCTCGTGTGAAGTGTATATACATAAAAAGGTGTTGTTAAACGTTTTTCAAAAGATGTGTTGTTGTGGAGTTTCTTTCTGCTTCTCCTCCACAGCAGCACATAGAGCTGAAGAGGTGATGAATTATATGAGAGTGTAAAATCAAAAAGAAGACTTTCAAGCTATTTAATTTCAGTTTCAGCCCGTAGATGCCAACTACAAGACATAAGTCTCCCCCAAAGATATTTACAGGGGATATACCATAATCGCTACTCTTGGCAGGCGGTTTGGCAATCGCCGTGTAATACTATAGTAGCAGAGGTCGCTACTGCCCCTCCCCTGGAAACTTGTTTGTGAGCAGTGACAATCCTATAAAATTAATGCAAAAAGTGTTAATTATATAAGATTACATTCCACGACCCACTATCGCAAGTCTCATTCCTTACCGCTTGGCTACTGCTGCAATCGCCCTGTTTAACTTCATCAATTTAAACACGTCATATGCAATGGGCAGATCGTGTGAATTTCACTTAATACTTAACAGTTTCATTTGTAAATCTTTTCATAGAATTGAAAGATGCTTTTATAGCAGCTTTTATACTAGCCGTGGATACACGAGCACCTGTTTCAAAGAACACGCAGCCGCGTATTCAGTCCGGGGAAGAGCTTTTGTGTCACTCGCGCCGGCAAACGTCTGGCGGCTCACAGTCGTATGGCGCGGTGTCTGCAGCTCGTGGAGGGGTACATGACTCTACCTACGCGGTAATGGAATTCAGGCTGGTAAAACTGTCATATAGCGGCGACATCGAGCGATCTAGAACATTCACGCTAGTCGTGTACAATTCTATCACATGAACGTAGCAAACTATGGTGGCAATAAAATAAAGGACTCAAATGTTTCCATCCACAAAATCCAAAGATTACATATCCTACTAAACGTGTCGCTGACTGCAAAACTCAGTGACGGTATGATGTACATCTGTCGTTAACAGGACATCAGAAAGAACTGAATAACTAACACTATCGCTGGTGATGATGTAACAAACTGTTCTTTGCGCCCGACATGACATATTTTCGTTAGATTATGTGCAAAATTCAAATCGCAAAAAAAAAATAGAAAATCACTTTCCATTTCTTTATAAATCACGTAGTTATGACTTCTTTCCCCAATTATAAAAAATTGTTATTAAAGAAAGTTAAATAAAACATAATGAAAATATAATAATATTATCAAAATGTTGAAGTGTACGAAACAGTAAACATATTTTCGTAAGGCTTCATTTATTATTATAACCTTCAACTAATATATAAAGTCATCGTCGTCAGCGTTGTTTCAGTCTATTGACACCTGCTGCGAGGCATAGGCCTCCCTCAAAGATATCTATGGAGGATATATCACAATCGCCACGCTTTGCAGGCGGGTTGGCGATCACAGTGTGGTACGCACAGGACGCTGCTGACCATCACTTGGAAACTTGTTCGTGAGAAGTGGAAATCCTGTAAAATTATTGCCCAAATAAAATTGTATCCCAGGAATCGAATCTGCGAACTACGTTCGCCGAGTTTCTATCCTTTACCGTTGGGCTACCACTGTTCTTATTATTATTTACAAATTTTTAACACTATTAAAGGATTTATTAAACAAATATTAAAAGATGATAATTGAAAGGGAGAGTGAAACGGAAACTAATAATGTGAACTGCAGTAGTATTTACTTTTGTACTTTATGTGGTTATACTCCTACCAGTTACAAGTTATGATTACGTGAACTCATTTGTTCAAGACCGCATTATTTCGACCTGGTATAGTACTCAAATCAGCGCAGATAGTCTTGATATGATAACAAAAATCATTTCATATTGGGTTACAATAGTGAAGTCTTTTCTTCGTTCCTCCATCCTGCAAGCCTACCGTACTTCCTTATTTATATTTAAAATATATATATTATTATGTGACAAGAAAAAAATTCAAATGGTCCGTCATAGAATATTTGATTTGGTGTCGCGGCAAATCTACGATACAGTAAAATAAATAAAATTTGGAGCGGCCCGGCGTCAGATCGCGTAAATTATTCCCGCCGTAAACGTCGTATCTGTGAAAGGGTGAAATAACAAATTACGTTCACCTAAACCGTTAAATTTACGGGTGGTGCGATTGCGGGGCTCGCGGGGCGGGGGGGGAGGAGATAAATCTTCATTTATCGGCGCGGCCTGCGGGCGGCGAGTGAGACGGTGGCGGACGGTGGCGGACGGTGGCGGACGGTGGCGGACGGTGGCGGACGGTGGCGGACGGTGGCGGACGGCGACGGACGGCGACGCCGCGGGTGGTGCGGTCGTCCTCTCGAGCCGAACGGTACACCGATGCAATAGTATCTACCATACAAGCGCACGCTCCAGTTTCAAAATCAATGCCTTTATTCGAGTAGATCTAACGTCTACTGCTATACATAAGCCTCCACCATAGACTTCCAATAAGATCAGTAAAGAGCGGCGTCTTCCATATTCACGGTGTCCGGTCTTATGTTTATAGACAGACCCTAATGGCAAGACATCATGACCGGGTAACATTTTCAGAGTCTCAAAGCAAACCCCGGAGTGCCATTGCTACACCAATTTAATTAAGTCGATTAGTCGCCAGTTTCTGTTTGTGTTTATTTATTAATTTCAAACAGGCACGCCCGAAAATAAACTTAACATACGTTTCCGTAAGTTTTGTACAGTGCTGTACAATTTTAAATATGTTTATATATTGTTGGCTCGGTCGCTTAATGTCCCTCCAACGGGCGACGACCGAGTGCATCGTTCTTAGGTTTTTACGGAAAGGTAGTGCTGTATGCAATAAATGAAAATAATATTCACGAGTAGTACGGGGGTCGAGTAAGACCCTAAGGCAAATAAAGTAGCAAATATTGTAAGAAAGAAAAAGTAAATAACAGCTAAGTATTACTTGTGAAATAATTTATTTAAAAAAAAAGTAGAAAAATGTGAATAAAATTGATTCAATACTGTAATACCAAAATTTACCTGTCACTCAAACTGTGATCTAAAAACGAAGATGAAGGAAGGAATATATATATATATATATATATATATATATATATATATATATATATATATATATATATATATATATATATATATTGTGAAGGACGAAAGGAAAGCATGAAAGGATTTATGAAGAATAGACGGAGAACAAGAAATAAAAATTTTGAATATTTGCATATAGCAGAGGGCACAAGAGGTCTCCTAAAACGGGGACCATAAAAAGAAAAGCACACAAAGCTCAGTCTCTCAAAGGATGAAAGACTTGTGATTGGGATGTCTCTGCTAGATCGTACAAGGAATGACGAGATGCATTGATATCGACCACAAGATTGGCAAGTTGAAGTGGCATTGGGCAGAAGACCACGTCGTCCATCACAAAATAAACACACTTTTTTAAGGTCGCCGGAAGACTGGATTCAGCCCTCCCCCCCTAACCATTTCCATTGAAAATTACGAGAGAAGCCAAGTCCAGCATTAAATGTCCTAAAATTGGCCGCTCTGCTCATAATAAGAAGGTTGGCTTCAACTAGACGCTTTCAATTATTTATTTGTGTGAAAAATATTGAAGAATATGTTGTGATTAATTAATTCCAAGTTCAAAATTTTACAACCTTACATATCTGTGATGAACTATCAAGAAATACTGTAGTTGGAGTATTTCCCAAGCAATTTACAATTATGAGCTTTAGAAATTAGTTTCCATTTTCCTAAGTATTCCATGTGGACCCGTGCGGGGCGCTGCGAGCTTTTTGTTACATGTAGCGTAACGAGCAGGGGGAGTCTTTGAGCTTAGTTATTGTGAATAAATCTAGGCTAAGTGCCTTAAGAAATTAACTATGTTTAACCTATAAAGGCTTTGAATTTCAACGGGCAAACACAGTTAGTACATGATCAATGTCGTGAATCAAATTGATAACTGACATTATATCTAGTGCAATAATATATTTCAAACAACTTTTTTTATGCAACTAAATATTATTCTCAGGAATATCGCAAACGATCTATTGTTTACGAAGAACTACCTACGCGTGTACTTAAACATAAGAGCAGTGGCCAAAGTATCATTATCCTGAGTACTTGGCTTATGAATTGCTTAACGACGCAAATGTGGTTAAAAGTTTGAAGAGAAACTACTTGCTGTAGTAATATAGTGAGGCATTGACCTTCGGCTTTATTACCACTCACGTCGACACAAACCGTCTGATTATAGTTTAGCGTATGATTGCAGACGGTATTATAATCCAAAAAAAAGGATAAACATGTAAACCGGATCGGAGTACGCGCTTTGAACATCGACCGCCTCATCACTCTTCAATCTCTCGATGTTTGCGCGATACTCCCGAGCGCAAAGCCAACGAAGGATCTGCGTTATACAGCTGCACACGACCAATCCAACGACGAATCTATCGCACAATACAGCATAAACCATAAACTTAGTTACCTAGGTTATTTAAGGAAGCATGAAATTTAAAATAAATTGTGTAAATAAATAATTTTTAGCCATTGCAGTTAAAAGAACATCACAGGATGAACGAAATTCGAGATTCGGAATGCCTGCTCGACGCAGTTAAATGCCGTATAATGTCGATATATAGTTCCCTTAGTATTGTATCTGTCAATGTCAATGCTGCAAGCCAGGAGGCTTTTATGGTTTCATCGGAACTGAGCTCGTGGAATTCATCAATTCATCTTTCAACTTCACCACCAATTTAACTTCGCGGACCCATCGGTATCATACTGGTCTGACTTCGTCAATCAAACAAAGATATTCACACGAAAGTACGTTACACGTGTATGTGTACAGCGAATGCGGGAACTACTCGGCGATCGTAGGTGAAATGCGGTTCCTACCTTGAACTATCTTCGCTGTGATAACTATTTTGATTCTTGTCTGCTGCCTTCTTCTTCTTAGTCCTTTGGTCATTGTAGAGACGCCAAAAACCTGAGGCTTGTTAAGTAGCTTTTCTGATAGCCCTTCTCCACTTTTATCTACTCATCTTCTTTCTCTCTCTCTCTCTCTCTTAAGAAACTCGTACGCATAGATTTAGCGCAATTATGTGAAGGAATTTATCTGATCCATCCATAGCAAAATTAAGCAACGTCAGGACATTTGATTTCTATGGCATGGTCTTTGTTACGCGACGTTCCGAATTTGAATTCTAAGAACAGTCTATTGTAAGCGATGCTTTTCAGAGCCAATTGAGATTTGCTTTAGTTCGTATCTGAGGCCACTAAGAGTTCTACTGATATCGTCCCATATCAATAGACCACAGCTCATTATACCAGCTACATTTAAGTCCACAATTGTTGACGTCTCAAAACGTATGCTTTATTTTATATTAGTGTTGATAAAATGCTTTGTTTTTGTATAATTTTATTAGATGGTAAGTAATTTATATGTGGTCTACAAGAGCGGCTTGTAAATCTTACAGGATCAAGTGTTAATTAAGTGTACAAAATTGACAAAAGACAATTTTTTATGACTTTTCAAACACTCTTCAAACTCTCATCTGAGAGTGAGAAAATAAGCTTACTTATGCGGCAAAATTTTAATTATTACATAAAAAAAAGATTCACACATGATTAATACAATTAGTGAAAATTAGACTCGTAAAGACTAAACTTTCTTTAACAAGTGAATAAATCCTTCTATATGTACGTAGGTATAATAAAGTTCGATTGGATATGTTAGCCTTTCCTTTTCATTGTTTTAAATCTAGAATTTAAAGATTATGAATTAAAAATCTATATTTAGTTTGTTCACTCACATGGTTGTTATTCTGATGTATGCATCACTGTTAAATAACATTTTAAAAGAGCAATGCCCGGGCAGCTTGCTGCTTACATGTTAAAATATTTCGTGAATAAAGAGTTTAAATTTTATTACATTATTAAATATTTTGTATTTCAACAATTTGACAACAAATCGACTCCGGAATTAATATATTCTCGGCAGGACGTGTCCTAGCTGTGAACGCTCGTCTGGAATTAGTCGTTAAAATGCCGAGTTCTTTTTTTAAATTTCATTTCGTGAATAGAGTCCACTTGATGTTTTCTAAATTGAATTATAACGGAACATCTCGAGCAATCGATTGCCCCTCGCTCCGCCCCCTGCCCCGCGCGCGCGCCCCGCACGGCCCCTGCTCTCTTGCCTCATCACGCATTTCATCTGCACGCCGCCGACGTACACTCGACGTCAAAACATTGATCGACTCTCCAAATAATAGAATTGCTTTCACGAAACGCTTTCAAAAAATTCTTTTGAATCTCATTACCACCGCTCAAAAATAAGTGCACAACGAAAACATGTAAACTGTGTTGTAATTATAAAGAAATGGGAGCTTCAAAACGGTACCTTTAAAACGCAAAATATTTCTTTCATTTTTATTTATGATAAATTATAAATGTTGCGTAATATTATTAAATTGAAAATAAATGTTATTTGTTAAATAGAAACTACAATTAAATACAATTGTAGTATAGGCTATGCATGCGCGGAGCAGTACTCAGTGGTAGACGACAAAGGCTTGCAATATGCAGGTTCGATTCGCTGGATATAACTTTACATAAATTACGCTTCACGCATCAATGATTTAGGACTACCACGGCTCACAAACAAATTTCAAAAAGAAGGGCAGCAGCGTCCTCTGCATAACATAATACCAACTGCCATCACCAACCCAATACGCGTAGCGATTATTGCATAACCCCCCATAGATATCATTGGGGGAGGCCTATACTTTGCAGAAGGCGCCTATGGGCCGAAATGATAAAGTTCGAAATTTAGGTGCGAGATCGAATCAGAAACAAGAAGAAGAATTACTTGTCTGGAGTAGCAGAGGGCGGAGCGCACCGCTCGTGCTGCCGAGGACCATTGGAGGGAAAAGGAAAGGTTCCCGAGTGACGACCAGCGCCGGCAGGTACGGCGTGAGTAGGCCCTTGCTAGGTGGATCTATGACACACGCGAGAAATTGCAGGACGCGCGTCGCGCATTGGGCGTTCACTGGTGGAAAAAAGAAGAAAAAATGAGATGAAAGAGATGGCTACATTAATGTTGTTTAGTTCTGTGTTCACAAGGTACCGCACACATTATATGAGATAAATGTACTTTAGTTTTTTTCATAATTTTTTCAACTGTGTGAATTGATAGAAGAATTTTTAAATGTGTGAATTGATTGATAGAAGAACCAATAAATGATTATTTCTGTTAGAGAGGCGTATAAAGTTATTTGTCAACCTGAAATATATACAATTAGCACATTACAGAGTTATAAATATATATAAAATGGCTATTACTTGATCAATATTTTTCTAAAAGTTCTTGCAACGAACTGTACATTTTATCTTCTTGAAATTTACCGAATAAAAATTTGGAAATATTTATTTTTTATTTTTAAATTTTAATATTTTTTCTAAAATAAAAGTAAATTTAGTTATTCCTTATAACATTAGCTACCTGTCAGTGTAAGTCCTGTCAAAATCGGTCTAGCCAATTTAGGGGTCAGCCGGAACTAACAGACACACAGACAGACAGACAAAAATGTAATATTGGTTTACGTGACGTGTATATTTATAGGTATGTAGTAAAAAGCGATTATTTTAATATCACAAACAGACACTTAAATTCTATATACTTGTATATGTATGTGTTATAATAGTTTTGTAGTGTTCTTAGTTAAGAAATGACCTGAGTTAAAGGTTGCAGTAATAATTGAAGAAGTGTTTTAAGACCTATCAAGTATAATATTAAAGAGATTTCACTGGAGATGGAAGAAATTTTAGGTAATAATTTAGTTAAGGGATAAATTACACTGAACACTGTTACGAATATTTGTAACATAAACACGCGCTCTGCTGAGACGTATCTTGAATTGAAAGTTGTCATATATTTGGTTATAGTTTCTTTAAGAGCGAACTATTCCGTCAGTCTTATCTTAAAATAAACGATGTAAAGATGATACAAAGTAGAAAATATTGTGAACAGAGGAACCAAAAACTACGCGAGTTGTTTTAAAATAAAATCCCGTCAGCGGGTTAAAGTGCGGTTCGTAAAAGAGTCGCGGTTACGGAGTACATCTCCGACGGGATATGATCTCTATATATTCCGCCGCTTCATGACAGCGCTTTATTACACGCCCCGGACGCGGGAGTCGAGGCGTTGATGGAAATCCAGCGCTGCAGCGCTTATCGCGCGAGTGGATCGATGAAGCCGCGCCGCGCGCGCACCGCGACCATGTTATTTGCAATAAAGATATAGACCTCCGATGACGGAACTAATACGACTGGATTCATTGGAGATTGCCTTCACTTAGAACTTTGTCTACCAGAGACTCGCTGCAAAAAGATTTAAATTTTTTTGAAAATAGCAATAGATTGTATAAGCGGCGGCAGCCCGGTGGAAAGGACTTGAACTTGTGATCGTTGGTCGCAGGTTCGACTACTCGAATACAATATTATATAATACATAATGTATAAGAGAAAAAAATGATTTAATACAGAAAGTGAAATATCTGTCAAATTCGGTGAGTGAAGACAACAAAAGTGAATATCTTAAACCTTCCGTTTCTAAATTTTAAATCTAAAATTAAAGGTATAGTATATAATAAATAAAAGTTTTCAGTTAATCGAAATGTGTGTAGTTTGGTTCATTGACTCATTTACAAGATTTATACTATAATGTACACATTAAACGTTGTTTATTTAAAAGAGTAAATGACGAGTTTCAGTTCAGTTCCGCCGGCTCTTCTCAACAGACTAGCGTTCCGAGTCAGTGGTAGATTACTGCTTATAATGTTCATTCAAAAGCTTACATAAATGCCTACTCGAACATTGATACTTTAAAATTTGAACTTGAATTTAAGTTATCATTGACAAGTAAAAAGAATCTCATTATATCAAGCCGTGCGGTTTCAAATCGGCTCTGCACATTACGTGCGATGTAACGAAGCCGGTGAGCTCGTTACGCGGCTGTGTGGAGCCGACCGCCCCGGAAGCTGCGCACAAATGAATCTCGAGCGCGGAGTTCCGGAGAAAAGTGTCTCCGGCGCCCGCCGCGCCCGCCGCGCCCGCCGCGCCCGCCGCGCCCGCCGTGCCCGCCGTGCCTGCCGCGCCCGTCGCGCCCGCCGCGCCCGTCGCGCCCGCCGCGCCCGCCGCGCCCGCCGCGCCCGTCGCGCCCGCCGCGCCCGCCGCGCCCGCCGCGCCCGCCGCGCCCGCCGCGCCCGCCGCGCCCGCCGCGCCCGCCGCGCCCGCCGCGCCCGCCGCGCCCGCCGCGCCCGCCGCGCCCGCCGCGCCCGCCGCGCCCGCCGCGCCCGCCGCGCCCGCCGCGCCCGCCGCGCCCGCCGCGCCCGCCGCGCCCGCCGCGCCCGCCGCGCCCGCCGCGCCCGCCGCGCCCGCCGCGCCCGCCGCGCCCGCCGCGCCCGCCGCGCCCGCCGCGCCCGCCGCGCCCGCCGCGCCCGCCGCGCCCGCCGCGCCCGCCGCGCCCGCCGCGCCCGCCGCGCCCGCCGCGCCCGCCGCGCCCGCCGCGCCCGCCGCGCCCGCCGCGCCCGCCGCGCCCGCCGCGCCCGCCGCGCCCGCCGCGCCCGCCGCGCCCGCCGCGCCCGCCGCGCCCGCCGCGCCCGCCGCGCCCGCCGCGCCCGCCGCGCCCGCCGCGCCCGCCGCGCCCGCCGCGCCCGCCGCGCCCGCCGCGCCCGCCGTGCCCGCCGTGCCTGCCGCGCCCGTCGCGCCCGCCGCGCCCGCGGTGCCTGCACGCAAATCTAATTTGTTGCAGCGGAGCCTCGATTGGGCGCGCTCGCCGTCGCCGAAGCAATTTCGAGAAGCGGCGCGCACGTCTGTCTTTTTATCCCATAAAGTATCAAGACGCTCTGCTTATTGATGTGCGATACTGTGTTCGTGTTCGTTTAGATACAGCGCTGGGAAGCTTACCAGTTACCAGTCTGTTGACGTCACAAATTTGTTTACGTTATATGCCCATTGACGTCATCGGTCTAACGAAAAAAATATGTACCTTAATGTTAGACAGATTTAAGTATTGATCATAATTATAATTAAATTACACATATATTTATAAGGTATTACAGTCATGATTTAGTTAACATTTGTGATACAGTTAACATTAGCGAGCGCAGCTAAGCCTATGATTTTTCCGTCAATTCCTCTTAAATAAACACGGGTCTGAACTGAAACTGAACTGAACTGAAACAGAAGTGGCCGCTGATGGTATCTCGTGCCTCGCCAGCGCAGCGGCCTGCCTTTGTGTATGCAGGCGTGGAATAAATCCCACTTACTAATACTTTTGTTCTATTATTCAAAGGTAAACACAATCTGATATTAATTTCTAATTAAATGATTCTTATAGAATTATTCTCACGTGGTTTATCTATGGTCCGTCTTTGATCCAAGTTAATAGCATGTAAAAATATATATTAAAACCTAAGGAAGCCCGTGTCCATCTGTTTAATATGAAAAACAAAGAAGAATCAAGTGCAGGTTGCTCAGCGCGGTGATATCGAAGGATTAAGTAATATTTTCGTCGCTTAAGTCAGTTCATAAAATAAAACGAGCCGCGCGCTAATCGCTGTCGTTCGATCTGATCCCTCGTCAATTACCCCCCAACCCTCGTCCCCGGGGGGCTTCCCGGAAGTGCGGTGCTGCGGGTCGCCTTATTAGCCCACCTTAACTATAGTCAAAGTTGAAGTCAAAGTCAATATAGCTTTATTATATAATATCATTACAGTCACTTGTAATCGGCAGCTAAAAGTCAAGTTTAAATTAGTTCGTGGCGTGACACCTACTGAGAAAAAATAAGAATAGAGTCAGTAGAGTGTTTACTTAAAATGAGAACAATCGATTTCCAAACATGTTTATTGTAAACATTCTCTAAATATATATATAACACCTCGAAAGGTTGTCGAAAAACGCCTGCATTTCTTACGCTTACTGTTAAGTTAGTTTTAACTGGTATTCAATTTTTGAGTTCATTCTGAACTCTATATAACGTAGTAATTTGGTGATTATTGGATCCGACTAATAAAACACTTTCTAATAAAACAACTTCTTTTACTTAGACATAACTTAGGCCATAAATTGAAACAGTTCGTCAAACATTTTTCCTAGAAACTCAATAGTCTAAATCGACATAACTTTATTACAAGATAACAATTGTAATAATTTATAATCGTCAGTTTAAAATTTAATTTACGTCAGCTCGTATCGCGTCGCCTTCTGAGAAGAATTAACGAGAAACTTATTGGAGTTTAACAATTTTGGTTGATTGTTTTGACAATTTTTTTTTCTTAAATTTGGCATTAAATTTTTTCATACATATTTTTGGTGAACAAATTCTGTAGAAGAGTAATATGCTTCTCTGAAGAATCTGTACTTAGTATGTCTTCTCTTATTAGGAGATAGGTTGAACGTGTCGTTTGGTGGTCTGTTATAAAATCGCACACACTGACCTGCGAATGAGTGAGACACCTTATGGAGCCTAACAGGTGGTACAGCAAGTTTATTTTTATTCTTTAGATCACTTTGATTATGCCACTCTTTATTATACATCATACTTATTCACTTAGGAACACGAGCAGTGCATATTAGTTAAATGTACATTAAAAGTTGCCGTATATATAACGGTTTCGTTACGCGTTCCTTTATAGGCGACACAACATTAACAACTTACTTCATTGTAAAAACATCGGACGACGTCAAATAAAAAGAAAGATTGAAGAGTAAAGTGATCGCGTGTAGAGGGAAACACATGATATTACATTCTGAATATAATAAATAATTAATCACTTAAATTATATTAAGGTATGCAGGTAAAAAAATTATTACTGATTATTACGATTGGTTTTTTTTATGTTCTAGCGCGTGCTGTGGTTGCGTCATTCAAGTTGCAATAAGTCCTGTATTTTTAATTGTTTTGTAGTGTGTTTGTTATAAAAATATTAATTTATTACACAGAAAAATTATAATAATTTCGCTTATGAATGCTCCAAACATACATTAATATTTTTCTTAATATTTTCGAACCGTATGGCATCTGTGGGTGTGAATGTTTGTGTGTGCCAAATTAATTTTTTCTAAATTTTAACTAAATGTTGGCGCATGACAAAAAGCTCAATGTATAAAGGAATAGTTGGTCAGGGGCCACGTCCGCGCCTAATTCCCGGGGGCTCCATTAGGCCGCTCGCTATGACACGAGCATATTGTTTTAACGAACTTTATAAAGGGTCAGAGCGGAGTGTAATCGAGTTAAAGCTCCGCTTCATGAAAAAACTAGCGGACGGACCGGTCCGGCGCGGGAGGCCGCGTGCCCGCACGATGCTAACGTGAAGTGGCTAAAATACATCAACTACATCTGAACATAAACATAATATGTTTGATATTTTATTCGCAGTAGACGGTTGCAATTATCCATTGACGTCTCTGTTTAAAAACTAAATAATTGATTCATACCAGCCGATAGGCGCGCATGGCTAGGCAAAGGACTCTCTTCTGCGTTTCAGCGCAACTTTTTTTAGCGACTCTCAACGACTTTCATTATGGAGGAGGTCGGAGGAAGGTGAAGAAAATACACAAACTGAAAATTTTTTTTATAAATGGTCACTGTCCTATATATGATAAAGGGTACGAGAGGCCCCCAAAAATGACCACCAACAAAAAAGTGGGCGCCTATGAACGCTGTGTCTGCCGGCTCTTGGACGCAACTCGAGAACCTTTCAGTCCCTACGGCCTGCGGTCGCACGAGTGACGCGCCTCATCCACTGCTACTTTAGACGAGCAATTCTTGAGGTGTGTTGGTGATCTTGATTCCTTTGAGGATCTACTCACTTATTTTAATTTCTCATAATTATAATTTATTTTAATTAACGAGTCTTACGAAATCTTTTGTCATTTTTTTTTGAGCAGCGGAGTTAAACTTTATTTGGAATTGAAGAATCATTTTCAGACAGAAGTTTAGCAGAAAGGGTAACATAGTATATGTATTGAAAAAAAGTTTCACAATTACACATATATTGGTTGCAGGTACCCGCTCTAGGTAGACAGAATATAAAAATATTCCACAAAAGTTGTTCCCGCTCGCAGCAGCGCTCGGCAAATGTTTGCCTCCGCTCATTACCCGCGGATTCCGTGAGGATCTGCGGCGACGTCGCAGTCGCAGGTTTATAAAAGCTCCAGATATGATAATATAACAAGATGAGGCCGTAATCCGCTTGCCATTATACATAATGAGGTAATTTCGGTCAGCGAGCGCGGCGCGGACCCTCGAGTTAATGAAATTTTCATTAAATCCGCGAGTAGAGGTCCGTGATGTCCTCGTTAGTTGGCATTAAAGATTCATGAAGTTAAAAGCTCCGACAAAGCTCTCCAGACGTCTCTTGAGTAAATGTAAATTGAAAATATTTCATAAATTACGGATAACTTCATTACCCCGCGTCCGGGAGAGCGCTCCCTCATGAAACCAGAGAACTTATGTTGAGCCCGTAACGTCATCAGGCTTATAATGCTATTAAATTGATCGCGGCTTCCCTCTCCTCCGGCTCTTCCGGGGTAGTACTAACGCGCTCGCGACAGCTGTGTTAAACACCTTCAGGAGAAGAGACAGTTTTCCCACTCAACTGATAATATTTATGCAGCCCGTAAATACCTTGGTCTTATGCACCATCTTACTTGTGGAACGATGCAGATTTCTCAATGTGGGAACTACTTGATAGAAAGACACTAAATGCAAGCGACGTTCAATCGTATTTCTTTGGAAGTTATTGGGGGAAGACAATGTCCAGCTGTGGATGTTCCACAGCAAAGGTGATGAAGGTAAGGAAGTGAAATCATCACGCGATGTGAAGTTAATACTTTTAAATAGTTTTGCCAACCATTCTGCACGTGACAGATCTGTATTAACTATACAAAAAAGTCTTAAAGGAGCATATTGTTGTGTACAACAAGATATCTAGGTATCAGGGATCAAATGCCACTGCAGTTAAAGAAAATTTTTTGAAAGCTGGTCGATAAATTTGACCTCATTCACAGAGAGCATATCGTCTTTCGAGTAGAGTTTTCTTGTGTAATAACTTTATTGTTAAATTATTTTCAACTTAATTTTGTATATATACATACACACACACACACACATAGATAGTAATAGAAGTAGCCTGCAGTACATATCGCCTTACGCAAATCAACTGGTAATTTTTACAATGTAAACTCTAATTAGATGACATCCTGACATGAACCTTGAGGTGGCAAATGTTTACATCTCAACGTCAGTACCAGACCACGTTTATTTATTAAATGTATTCCTACAGTTGCTCTACGAACAACGGTTTGTTTCCAGGACACTCGGGACTGCCTCCACGTTTGTTGGGACTGAGGAGGTCACCCTGACTAAGCGCGTCGTCTCATATATTTTTAAAGGAATTTGATTACAGAATTCCTTCCCGTTGAACCTTTAATTAATCCGGTCGCGCTGTAACCTGAGCCGACCGCAGGCGCCGCCGCAATGAATTGCACTCATTCCTTACCGCCCCGCTACCCTGCTGTCCCGCTACCCCGTTGCCCCGTTGCCCCGTCACACGCACGTCGACTTCCATTGATTTAACTTAATGTTGATGCAGTTAAGTGCTCTGGTATAATTATTTAGAAAACCGTCGTTAGTTGTACTTTTCTTCCTACCGTCCTCATTAATACACTACGCACACAAAGATTTAGGAGTAATTTCACGAGGACTTTCAATTAATTCACCCATCACAAATCTAGGTGACTAATCTCATTGTATTTAGTACTAATTTTATTGGTAATGATAAGAAAAATGTACGCAAAGGATAAGATTAGAAATAAAGCCATGCTTGTTACATCATTCTCTAGGGTCAATAAAGCTAGTGGCCCCATTGTAGCCAACAGTGGACTTCAAAATTATCAATCAATAAATTTAAGATTACTAATCAGAAACGGATTCAAGATGTGGTCACTTACGATAGGCCTCATAAGAAGGTCACACTAAGAGCAATGGAGAGTGCTATGCTTGGAGGGTCGTTGCGAGATCGAATCAGCAATGAAGAGATCCGCAGGAGAACCAAGAATGCCGACGCAGTTCGAAGAATTGCACTTCTGAAGTCGCAGTGAATGGGGTTCGTCGCTCGTACAATCCGTTGGGGCAGCAAAGTTCTGCAGTGGAAATCATGAGCCGGTAGACGCGGCGGGTCAGGTCCTCCTACATGGTAGAATGATAATATAGCTGAGGTCGCGGAGGTTGCCGGATGCGCGCAGCACAAGGTAGTGGCGATGTTAGGAGAAGGCCTGTGCAGTGCACGTCTATCGGCTGAAATATTGGACAATGAAATGTACATTGTATCAATGTGTTTACTTTTCGAACGTGATTAACAAAGGTAATTCAAAAGAATAATTATTTATTTCATTGTTTCATAATAATTAATTAAACAACAATTAATTTTATGATTACAAATGCTAATTAGAACTGTAAGCGATCTCCGCGCTCTCGCCGCGTTGTTCTAGCTTTCTAGACCTACTCGGGAACTTTACGGGTAAGTTGAGTCGAATGAACGAACTCTCACTTTAAATGTTTTTGCACTTTTATATATCTTTGCTCGAATTCGCATGTTTATATACCCGTCGATGAGGAGTAGAGTTTAAACAATAGTAAAGTTTTAACTTTATTTTTTGTTCCTGTATACTATACTCTCTTCCTCGATTAAACAGTCTGTATGAAAAAGAACTTCCTAGTTTTTTATGTGTCTAGAATTTCTATATAGCGGTATATGGTATTCTAATTTGTATCATGAACTAACTTTGGGCTTGCTGCAGATGACATTTTGAGATGGCTCCTGTACAGTTATGTTTCCCCTGTTTCCTTAGATCAGTACAAAGCGGCGCCGCTTGGTTACTAGACTTGTAAAAGCTGAGTCAGTCATAACAAAGCAACAGTACGGTGGTGTACCAACTACATTAAAATTTAGTTTAAGAATTATATGAAAAAAATACTATGTACATAAAGAACTTGTCAACAAATGGTAGAGGTTGAAAAGGAAGCTTCAAAAACGGGGTCATAATGAAAGAAAAAAAAAGAAAAAGTCATCAATCTGTTGGTGACGACACGCCAACTATCTGGCATCAAAGCCTGAAGGGACAAGGAGTGTCACGAATTCCCGACTGCCCTACAGTGTGCCCTAAGCGGCGCGTGGGGTTCCACAGCAGATGACAGCAACACACAGTTTTCATCTGATATCCACACCCAGCAGAATGGCTTATTGTGCATCACAGATCGTAATGTTAAATGAACAAGAAAAAAATTACAAATGTATTATTTATTATATTTACACCATAATAAGTCATTTTCAATGACCGTGTGATTTTAGCGACATGTTCAATTTGTACACGTTAAGCCATAAGATTAGTCTACTTCAGGTCTCTGAAGCAGGGGTACATTAGCAGACAATATTATTTAAAGTCTGATGTTTAAAAAAAATCTAATAAATTTACACCAAAAATATAAAAGACCGCGTTTTAAAAAAGTTAATTCGAGCAATTAATTTATAAAAAGTATAGATTGTACAGTTTATTGATCCCATTAATAGTTTTTTTTAAACCAGGGCCACGGACCCCAATTCGCCGCTAATGGCGATGAATAAACAATATTCCTAAAACTAATCCGTCGCTGGAAAGCGGCGAGGCGAGTCAATTATAAAACTTTTTCTTTGTAAAATTAATTTCCCTTTTTGTATATAGATTCAGAACTTTTTCTATTTAAAGTGAGAAAAGTATTTAAATAATTTTTTCAATTATTTATTGTTCACCGAGATTTCTCGGCGGCGGCGGGCCGTGCCGTCTGCAACACACGGACGAGGATTCGGTCGCCATTTATAGCGTGTAAAAATATTTTCAGACTCATAGAAAGGCTTAGTAAAGGAAATATTATGACCTTCGACTGTATAGACACAATGTTGTCTGTATGCATAGAAATATTGAGAAAATGCGATTTGATAAAGGTTAGTACTAGAACAGGGACAGGAAATCGGAGGGACGAAGCAACAGTGTACTCGAGTAACAGTGTATGCGCCACACAACATGCTAGCCTGGGACGTGAACGCGCAGAACTAGTAGTGGGAGATATTTACATTTTAGCTCGGAGGCCTTTGACCAACAAAGCTGTAACAGGCCTACATGGTTAAGGGCCGATATCTAACAGAAAGTCAAGATTGACCGCCTGTTTTATCTTTCTTTTGGCTATATAACACTCTTTTGGGGTAACTCAACACGTCTAATAAACATAAAATTGATAACTTCAATTATAGTGTGAAGAATTTTTTAAATAATAAAGATGGGTAATGTATTGCTCTACAATTTTATTAAGGATATTGTAATAGTGACCACAGAGTAATATCGTCAGTTTGTTATGAGCTCTTAGATCAGGGCGTCGGCCTTCGTCGCTTTTAGTTGGAGGATGGCATTGTTGTAGAGTTCTGATTCTTGTTTCATCAATTTAGGTTCATTTGTAATTATCCACATTACGTACAATAATGTATATTGTTTATATAGTACAGAGTATATATATTTGACGGAGCAATAGTCGAAATGTGTTTAAATAATTTTAGTAATAACTAACTTACAACACAACACAGTTTCGGAGAAATTTCTTGTAATCGACTAACAGCGCAACAAAGTCTATCAAGTTAATTTGAATTCAATTATTGCCAACACTTTACAATTTGCTCAAAGATAGCCGCTCTATTAGAATGATGCTTAACTTTGTAAATTGCTTAATAACTTTTTGTTTGTTAATAGGTGTAGTCAAATAATAGAAAAAAAAATCCACATGAATTTCATTTTGTTTTATTTTAAATAGAATAGCTTCAAATGGATTGGTTCTATAACTATTCACGCACTATATAAAGCGACAAAAGCATTTTATTTTTAAACTTCTTTCTATTCTTATCATCATCATTTTATTTCTTTACATTATACGACTATCAATGTCGTGACGCCTCGAATCCTATTCGAAAGAATATCTCATTGGTTCTCCGAAAATTTCAAATAAATCAAAAGCTCTCAATAGACCCAGTGCTAATTATAGACTAGAGCTGCAAAGTGATCGTACCCTAGACAAAATATATTATTCAGCTGATTGAGCGCGTGCCGCTGGTGATTCGGCGCGCGTGTCATCAACTCAGGTGCAAGTAACGCGTAGCGACGGGCGCGTCGGCCGCGTCGCCAGGGATACGCCCCTGCTCATGAAATCTAAGTATCACACATTTATCACTTGTACTAATAATATTCTATTTGCTACGGAGAGAGCTACGCTTAGTGTTTCTTTACGAGGTTAAAAAAAAGATAACTCATTGATTTCCATTGTTTTGCCAGTTTTAAGGCCCATAAGAAATCGTACTTCGGTCCTGCTTCTTGTTCTTTAGCTCGTCAGCTTAATTTTTTAAAGTTCAAGCGCGGAGAGTGTCTACATTTCGTATTTTGCACGGTTTGCTAGCTCTCTTCCTTTATCCATCCCTTCCATTTCTTCGGTCCTTATGTTGGTGCGCTTTCGGTTGCGTTGCTGTTTCTTTAATTGCCTTGTTCTTCATCTCGCTGCCTCTTTGGTCGTTTCGCTATAAACCTGACTCTTCCAACTGTTCTGGTCTTTTCACTCTCTATTTCGCTGCCCCATTGGTTACCTTGTTCTTTATTTTGCTGCATCTCTATCTCGGCGCCCCTTCTGTTACTGCTTTTAGCTTGTTAATCAATCAGTTGCTATCCTTGTCACTTCAGTGCACTCTGATTGCTTCTCTATTTAGCTTTCTGCTTCATTGGTTCCCTGATTGTTTCTTTCTATGATAGGTTAGGTTTCTAGAACCTCGTGTTCCGCGTGTCGGCGTGTTGGCGTGGGGGGTGCCGGGCGCGTGACGGCCGCTTCATTAATCACGCTTCATTAATCACCGCGACGCGCGTCAGGAAAAAACTGGTTCATCTGCCGGCCGCGCCGACACGCGCGCGACACCCGTGCATTCATTATCTCGGCAGCACATCGCCTCACATTATTACTATCAAGTAGGGACATGTTTACTTTTTTATTCGCTCCATCGTTTGTTTACTCCGGCCGGACGGCGTCATCTTTCTTTTTTATTTTTCTTTACCTTTAAATTGGTCATCGTAGTTTCAGACGCATTTTGGATCCCATGCAGGTTTATTAAAGCTGAAGGATGCCACTATAGGTATTTACCTATCCATATTCACTCGTCACGCTCCGTGTGTTGTGTTGTCGACAGTACGGAAGAAAGAAGCGATGTAAGGCAACCTTGGAACATCTGTCTGAAGTCTTTTCTTTATGGCCCCCGCTATTGGGGGCCTCTTGTACCCCCTATCTTTTGTGGGACAGGAACTTTTTGGGCAAATTTATTTAATTTTTCACAGAATTTTTTATTATTTTCTTTCTCTTCTTTCATACTTCACATTGTCTTTCGGTCTATTCTTTCATTCCACAATTCTACTGTCTTTCCCCTTTGCTCTGTATCACCTTTCATTCGTTCTTTTTCTCTCATTTCTTTTTAAATTTTCTTAAATTACATTGTTATTTTATATCACATTTTTATTACTTAGATTCTATAATTATTTTATATCACAGTATTATATATTATTTTGTCTTTATTATGTATTTATTTGCAATATTTATTTTTATTTCTTTTTATAGCATTATTTATAATTTTTTAACAGAGGGTGATGAATGAATTTTTGGTCTCTTTTTCGCTTATCAGGGAGGCTATTGACTCCTCCCTGATTTTTACGCCATCTGTCTGAAGTCTGTTGCCGCAGTCTCAACATTTGTTATAGAAATTCTGATAATTTAATTAACAAAAGATATCTAATGACTGAGACTGACGATCGTAGGTCGCACGTTCAATTCCTCTGTTCACATAAAAGTTTTTAGGGGATGGGCGGAAGCGTCCTCTGCGTACAATAATACCGCACTACTATCGCCAACCTGCCTGCCAAGCGTGGCGATTGTGGTGTATCCCCCATAGATATCTTTGAGGGAGGCCTATGCTTTGCAGTGGGCGTCTACGAGCTGAAATAAAGGCAACGATCTGATAAATCGACCTTCTGAGCAAAAATATTTTGTTATCATTCACGACCACACGCCATATCCCTGGGCCTTTGAGCATTCACCTCAATTGTGAGAATCGTAATCTGTTACAGAATTCAGGCATTTGTTGTTTATCTGTATTGCTTTAAACAATAATATAACTCATATAATACAACTTTTGAATTTACTTTGAACAACAAAGGTGATACGGGCTTTTAGGCTATGTTACCTGACCGTGTTTTGTGTTTGTGATGTTATTTTAATTATTGTGCAAGTACCTTTGCGTAGAAGTAATTTTATTTATTACATTTGAAATTTAAGTAGGTCTTTCCATTAAGTTATTGTATTTTTATCTATATTATTGGATAGTAACCTTTGAATCCTTACTATTATTTAAATACATATAAACCGTAGTCAAGAGTCAAGTATCTTTCATGTTTTTCATAACTAAATATATTAATAGGATAAAGTCTGAACCAATGCTATAGTGAGTGTATTTCGATTTAGCTGATTCTGTGCAGCTAAAATCCACGAGCTATTCGACTAAAAGCTTTCGGTAAAATTAAAACAATACAAAACAGCGTTTCGCACAAAACTAGTTGCGAATGCTAAGCGCTGTCCGCAAAATGTAAAACTAATAACACTAACACGTGATTGAGCGACTGCGACGAGGGATACGTTGCAACAATTCCGAACATATCGCTGACGTCAACACATTGCGTGGGCTGACGGCGCTGCCCACGTGCGACGGGCGTGTGACGAAGCAATGGAAATGCAATTATAATTATTTGCGTATCACGATTTTCATATAGCTCGTCAGCATATTACGTACAACGTGTTCATATGAACAATTTCATTGACATGAAATTAAAATGCAATAGGCAGCCATGCGTGGCGTCATGCATTTAAATAATACACCTGACTTACGACAATGGTTGGGCTCCATTGGAGCTCTAAGTTGAATATGTCAGCTCAACTCAAGCTCAAGCTCAACGTGTATCCAGTTTCTATCAAATATTCCTCTTTGTGTATCCTGCTCACGACGGACACAGATGACCACTGTAAACGAACTTAAGTTAATGCCAATGTGAATTTACGATAAAGGTAAAATTCATTTATTCAACAACGGAACCCTTATAAACCGTCAACTTATTATTTTTTATTTTTTAACTACACTTCTCTGCTACGCTTCGCAACGTGTTATAGTTGTATAGAAGAAGCAGGTAGAAACTCCACAACAACACATATTTTAATAAAGTTCAACATAGATTTATACATATACACTTTATTAAATATACCCTAAATGGAACCAAAACTTCAAGCGACGTCATTGCCAAGGATTCTTGTCATTTATGTTATTTGCTTATTGAATAATTAGCCCTTTTCGTCAATTTATTCTTAACATGCGGTTTGAATTTTGTAAATGGGAGATCAATAATGTTTTGCTAAATTTTGTTAAAAAATCTGATTCCATTTTTTACGCGCAACTAGGTGGAACGACGACATATTTAGGATGACATATTAGGTCGCAGGAATCAGCTGGATGCGGGCAGTTGTGGCGATCTTTGTGGGGGGCCTATTCCTTGCAGTGGGCGTCTTATGACTGAAAAGAAAAAAAATATAGGGCGTGGTTAGGTCGGTATTCTCAGAACTAACGGACCTTCAATGAAATAATATCTTCGCTCTTTATTTGTCACATTTTAGGATAACAAAATAATAAAAAATGTTCTATAATAGAAATATAAACTGTGAGGAAAAATCGCGAACAGTATTTTTGTCGTTATCGCGGGCGGCTGGCGGGGCGGCTGGCGGGGCGGCTGGCGGGGCGGCCATAAATAACTCGCGCATTCCGCATTCGTATTGCGCGCGCCCGCTCGTTCGTCATTTTAACTGCTCCTCGATAGTTTACTTCGGGGATTCCTATCGGAGCTGATTGACGACGCGCCCGCCCTACGGCCGCCCGCCCTGCGCTCTCCGAGCCCCGGGCGCGCGGCTGTTTTACACCGGCTGTGAGATGAGGATGCTATTATCTCAGCGATAAGCGAAACGTTTCGTCTACTCGCGCACTTGTTTTATTATTTTATCTTAATACGACTTACAATAACAACAGCAACACGTTCACCGCTGGTGATGGGTCTCCCCCAGAGACTTCTAATAGGACCGGTTGAAGCTCGCAGCCAGCGACTTTTAATGACTTAACAAGGTCTGTTCACTTGTTAGGTATGTAAGATAAAATTAGTAACAAAATTGTGTTTACAAATTTGACTTTTGCGTATCTATTTACGTTACTTTAAACGAGAGGTGACAGTAAAAAATAAAATCACCAATAAATTATTTATTGTTAAATAAAAGATATTTATTATTATTATGTTCATCATCATCTATTCCTATGTCCCCAAGATTGGGCAGAGGGCGTCCACAGTACGTCGCCATCCCGAGCGGTCTTGAGATTCGCGCTTTACTTCGCTCCACGTCATTCCAACTGCCTTCATTTCTGAAATAATCGTCCACCGCCAGGTTTCCTTTGGGCGGCTACGTCTCCGCTTTCCTTGAGGATTCCATTCTAGAGCTTGCCTCGGCTTGTGACCCCTGGTCTCTTCGTAGCGTGTGGATTATTATGTTAGATTAGCTTAAATATAAGAGTACTAACTCTACGTGACAATTTATTATTCGTAGTATATTATGAAACCATTGTAAGAAGCAGGAGGTGAACTCATAGTTGAGGGTCTTTTCCACGACGTTTTCGAACACAGCCGTCGATTGTTGAAATATGCGTTCCACAAAGTTTTTCTTATATTTTCAGGAATAACAAAAATTGCACTTACCTAAAGCAAGGATTGTAAGGTCGATGACCCAACAACTCCACACCTGCCACAGCCAAATATGATAAAAAAGGATTCTAGTGAGTACTAGAGTGTAGTAAGATCGTAAGTACCGTTTTTAGTCCCAACAGAAATACAAATGATACGCTATCACTGATTTAATAATGTTTTCCAGAACAATTATTTAATAATAACTAAACAAGTACGAAGTGATTATATCTTTCCCGGCATTTTATCTTTGCTTTAATTTTCATGAGCAATTCTTCGTAAATTTGCTTAAGGCAAAGATTGCCTTCATATTTCAGGCCTATAATACTTTCATAATTTCGTCATCTGTAACAATGTCTCTATTGTCTGAAAATATTACGTGTACGATGTGTATAATGAGTTATAATGAGAAGCGCATGGAATAAATTTTGAACACCTACTTATTGAAGGCCTGCTCAACATTTTACGATACGTATCATTACGTTATAAGCGGAGAATAGACGATTCATGGTCTGCTATTGCATTTTATTCTTAGTAAAGGCCATAGGCCTCTCACAGAGAAAGCCCCGATGCTTTCCGCACAATAATAATTCCAAACTTTAGTTAATCAGTAGTAACTCTATAATTTGAATCTCTTTCTAATGGCAGATGCACTCAATGAACGCAAGCTGACCTATTTATTTTCATGGCCATCATTGGTCAGTTACAACTGTAAATCAATTTTAGATAAATATCTCGACAGTCTTTTGTTCTCATCCTTAAAAAAACATCTGTGACTCAGAGGTGGAACAAACCATGGTCCGCGTAATTGCCCGCTGTCCTTCTGTCCAGTGCTATCAGATATAGATATAGAGATCGAGCTAGAAAGGAAGGTGGAGAGGGCCAGTATTTATTCAGTACTGCGTGGAGTTCATGTAGAAAGAATGTCGTATACAAAAATAGAAATGTAAATAATACAATTTGATATTGATTAACAGAATGTTAATAAAAGTGATAGAGGGAAAGATATAGTGAAGGAAGGAAGAGAAAAAATTGTGTGATTATGTGAAGGATGGAGGAAGAAAAATAGAGAACAAAATAGTGGAAACAAACATTTCGCAAGCCAAGTCCCTGTCATAAGACAGGGAAACGGGAGGGCATCAAAAAAAGAGTTATAAGAATAATTTGAATAAAAGGCAGAACGATGTGCCTGAAAAAGAAGAAAAAAAACTCGTACATGTTACATCTCTGACAGCACCAAGTCTGTTTAGCAAGAAATAAATCGAGTGAATATTTTCCATAATTTTTAGACTCCTTGAAGTGTCAACTCAGTTATAGTCGAGTGCACATTGAACGCGCCGCGTGCACGCGCCCAACAAGGATCGCGGAAAGCTCGCTCGGCGGCGAACCAGAGCTCGCTTGGGTTCACCGGTTTGTGATAATTTAATGAATGCGTTACCTCCGCTGAGGTTGTTGTGTAACTTCGCACGTCACGGCGCCCGCCCGGGGCGGCGCGGGGCGCGGGGGCGGAGGTCTTTGCGCAGCAATGGTTCAGACATCACGCACGCACGCTCTTCGCCAGCTGTCAGACAGTTTTGTGTTTTTGAGCTAACAGAATTAGAAGATCCATTTGCAAATATTTGATATCCTGGGCTAATTGCTAGCTTATATAATTAGGTTATTTATATATTGTGTATGTGTGTGTGTTCATAAAAAACTTCGTCCGAGTTTGTTTGCGCATTTTGTACTGTCATAGTTATGAATTTTACGGTTTAAGGAGAATTGTAGAGATGTGGATAGGCCATTATAGGCACAAACAAATTAAAGAATAAACAAACAAGTAACAATTTATTTACTGACAATTTCCCACTTTGTATGCACCAATATACAGCGTGATTAAAATAAATGTTTTCAGAAATTACAAATAAAGTAACGATAATACAGTAAGAAAAAGCGTTCAAAATTCATATTGCTACATATTAAAAATTATTTATTGTTTACTAGCTGCCCCTGCAAGCTTTGCACCGGTCTGTTGCATTCAAATAGAGAAAATAAATTATTGTAGCACATTTCAGAGTCATATGTAACGACTAAAGCTTTTGGTTAGCTAATAAGCTATAAGTTCATTTATTTAAATCTTTTACATTTATAACCAATCGCTTTCTTTGTGATGAGATAACATGCATATTGTAAGCTTGGTTACGAGATTGATATAATATTTATGGTCTTTATATTCTTGTTGATGGAAATAGACATCGAGTAAACTCGTATTATAGCAGAATTGCTCGCGTGGTGCGGCGGTGGGCAAGGCACACTGCTCGTGTAGTCGAGGCCTGTTGTCAACTTGGACCATTATCAGGTAGACGCGGACCCACGCGCAACTAGGGGGACCAACAATATAGTCAAGATCATAGAAAGTCTCTGAATGAAGGTAAGTTAAGACTGAGCTATGAGGAAGATCATTATTAGCGGCAGGATCGCTAGTCTTTGGGAAGAAAAAGAGAACTGCGACACTTTCTTTTGTTACAAAGTAATATTTGATGTAATAAAGTGCAACAAGATTGTGCGAGAAGAAGACATAGTAAGATATTGTAATATTTAAAATAATGAAAAGGAATTATTTTAAAAAATATAAAATTATAATATTACTGTATAAAATAAAACAAAATAAAAAATTGAATAAAAAAAAATTTCAAGAAATGTGGTGAGGGATGGGAGGAGATACGTGATTGTACCGTAAATGAACGATGTGGTTATGATAGAAGTTGTGAAAGACAAAAGAAGAAAAAAAGAGAGGAATTATTAAGGATGAAAGGGAGAGAGTTTAAATAGGAAAGTTTGTGAAAAAATCATTGTGAAATATATTTCTATCCCAAAAAAACTTAGAGGAACGAGAGACCTCCAAATAACGGGGGCCACGAAAAAAGCTGAGACCGGTCGCCGTGACGAGCTTTTGGAGAGGGCTGTGCATTGCCGTGGACACATATCGATCGACACGTTAATAAAACTGGTAATCGCTCTGCAAACCCTGTACCACGTGAACATTTCTGTTTAACTGCTAACATAACTAAATACAAATATCTGCTCACTGCAGCCGGTGTAGTAAATTGCTGTGATCAGACCCTCAGTCCCCCGGGGCTGGCCGGCACGCGATGCAGGAGCTGATCAGTGCTCATTAGGCAAGCTGCTTGCCTAATCAGAGCTCCGCGCGGACATTACTGTAACGACCAAACGAGGCACCAACGACGTCCATTAGCCCCGATCGACCCACCTTTGTTTAATTTTCCTTTGGTACTAAAAGAAAAGTGCTTTTCAAATATTTTTAACTTGTTAGTATGAATTACTTATCGGAAAGCGAATCTGGTTTTCAATTTCGGACTACACCTTGTTTATGACTGAGATATTCTGGATTTTTTTTCACTCTCCACTTCCTAAATGTGTTTTTTTCTATGGCTGCCGTTTTTGGGAGCCTTTTCTACTTCCCCTGTCTTGATTGCACACTGATTAATTTTACAAAACATATTTTTTTACTCTTATTATTTGCGTTTTCACCTTTCTACCTTCTCGCGGTCATTTTTTCAGTCACCTTGTATTCTTTACAAATTCTTTCTTTACTTTCAATTTTTCCTAATCCTTTCATTCATCGCTTTACTTTCGGACCCTTCTGACCAGAAACCTATAGGTTTATGTGTTGTTCTTTTTTAGTTTATTCTCAAATTTACATTACTTATTAATAAACTAATTTATTTAATTGTCTAATTCTTTTTAAAATTTATCACAGATTTAAGTATTTATCTTGACTAGTCTTATGCACTTTTGTTTTTCTTGCCTTTTTTTCCTTTGAAAGGTCTCGCCTTTGAACCTTCTGCAGTATTCTATAAAGGTCCCCCAACTCTCCTCGTTGTCCATAAGTGAGGTGATGTTCCTTTCTTCCTGAAATGTGATTGTGGGGAAGCTGAAAATAGGCTGCTGTATTTAGGTGACGGAATCGGGCGAGTCTGTTTCCTGCGTTTTAAGTACGACGCGCTGGGTCGGGGTGTATTTGAAAGAGAAAGAAAAATGGGTTGGACATAATAAAAGTATCCGAAATTATACCTTATTTTAATAAAACAATGAAACAAGAACAGGAATAAATTATGTCAGTAAGAATTATTTCGATCAGTGAACTTCTACAAGCATAGTATAAATAATATATACATAAAGTAGAAAAGGAAGTCTATGAGGGAAGCTTTATTTCAACCATTGCTCGTGCACCGCTGAGTGTCCTGAAATGAAATAGAAAAAATCCTAAATAGAAATAAAAAAGAAAAAGTTAAAATGTATTACAGCAATAGTACTGCAGTGGATACACAAACATAAAATTAATAAATCACGTTGCGTTTGTAACTAGATAACGACGTGTGCTGCGAAATAGAGTTGTGCAGCAGCGGCCGGCGTTAGTTCTCTGGATAAATCCGGAACACCGAAATCTATTTACATTCGCGCAGCCTGCAGAGCTTTCCGCCCAGCTGTGCGCGTCATTTTTATAAAGCTCGTAATAATTCCCGCGCTCGGACCTGCCTTTAAATGACGCGTCATTTTTGCTTCCGCCGGAGTGTCGCAGCTGTTTGTATATAAATGTTTTTGCTTTAAACTGTGACGACAGATTGTCACCTGCCTGTCATGCGCTCAGTTCAGTAATGCGCATTATCTGTCGTCCAGAAATTATATAAATGTTGCCAGTGACTTTGTCATTGACATAATGCATTAATAATTATTTAAGTAGGTGTACATTTCTATTGTTCTGTTGAGTTTCTGGTCGATTCTTCTTAACAGAGCAATATTCTGAATCGGTGGGAGGTTATTTATCTTAAAATAATTGAAGATTCAAATTTGCGTGTTAATTTACTTGAATAAAGATATTCTGGTTTTGTATTGCGGTTGACTTAATACTTAAATGTTTAACTAAATTGGTTATAAGCCATAAAGGACGAAAATAAAGCTCATTTGTCAGCAAAAAAACTACAAACCTTTACACCTTTTTGTATACAACCTATCTAAAGTAATAACTCCACAAATATTACATTAAATTATTTTTCCTTTTATTTTTGAATTGGGTCAGCTGCTAGATAGTCCCTTAAACGAACCGACCACGAATACGGGCAACGGGCGGGGTAAGCCCTGGCCTTGCAGAGGTGGACACCATCTGAGGCTCACGTAATAGTGACTTTTTTGTGTAAAGATTTTGTGCTGATATTCTTCAAAACATTACAAAGGAGTTTATATTTCAAGTAATGACACTTGCTAAGCCTCTGCGACAAATCACCTACAATACAGGATCTTTATCCTTCGCAGAGCAGACGAGCCTTCTCCTGCAGATGCAAAATAAAACTGGCGCTGCTTTTGTAACGAAGCCGCGTGTAATGTGGGAATTACCGCGACTAGCGACTGTGTGCGGGGCGCGAGCCGCAAATCTATTCCACTCTGGCAATTGTTTCCGCGCACCCAACTCAACCCTTCCCCGTCCACCTGCACCGCGTCAATTCGGGCGTGAATTGTTGATTTTAAAACAGACATTTAGGATACTTCCCGTTGACTGAAAGCCGCCCTTGGAGACAGGAGTGGAATCGAATATACAGGTTGATAGGCTAAAGGTGTAAGAGAATTATCACGGTGAATGCATAGTTAGTTTTAAGCAAAAATCTTTACAGACTTATACTTATTGTCTGTCAGCTTGTATAAAGTTGTTACACTGAAATATGTTGCATTAATTTATTTATATTATACTGCACGGGCAGATAGTAAACCAAAAATATTATAATATTCACTATTCAGTATTAGAAATTTGAAAACTCTTTTATTTACTATGTTAACATTACATTATTTATTGTTTTTGAAACTAAAACTTTTTGAGTAGCGTGCGCTATAAATTAGTTGTCAGCAAATGAGCTCTACATGCACTGAGAGTGGTAGCTTAGCGGTGGAGGACTGAGATTTGCGATTGTAGGTCGCGGGTTCGACTACCAGAATACAACCTTTTACAATTCACGCTGTGCAATAATTACACAGGATTGCCACCGCTCGCAAACAAATTTGTAAAGGATGGGAAGTAACGTGCTCTGCAAGCACTGCCGAGCGCGGTGGTTGTTGTATGTCCCCCATAGATATCTTTTGAGGAGGCCTATGCGCAGGAATGGGGGCCTCTATGAGCTGAATTAAATTTAATTTTTAACACCTATAATACATTATCTTCGAAATACATATTAAGCTTCTATTCATTTAGGTTTATTGAAGATATGGCGATGGCGTCTTATAAATCATTTTACTATATTCATTGTTAAAAATTAATTGTTAGTATACGAATTCTTAGTAGATATTACTTGAGATATAAATATCAATGTCGGTAGTAATATAAGAAGATTCTATCATGTAGAAGCTCAGAAAATTGGCAAGCTCATGAGGTAGCGGGTAAGCCATATGACGCACAGAATAGACGATCTTGGCAACTCTTCCGGAGTGGAGACCTTACAAGGTGTGCAGATCACCTTAGTAGGGTTGGAGAAGGGGGGGGGGGGGTATGTCCAGCAGTGGAAGTCTCACGGCAGAAATGATGATATTGTTGAAATGACCAAAATGAACTTGAAGCTTCATTTTTGTTATGCCATCCTTAAAGGACACGAGGGCGCCAGCCTGTGCACACGCTGCAGCAGTGTAAGCTGTTATTAATTTTCCCTCTCCACGCGAGCGCAGCTCAGCGGCGCTCTACACTAATACGGCGTTATCACAGAGGAGGCCGCGCCTTTGTCCCCGGGGCGCTCACCTGCATCGTTAACTGGATTTCCGTCGCGAGTCCTTTGTGTCGCGGCGACCCGCGCGGAGCTCGCGCTTAATCTTACGTGAGAAGCGTGCTCCTCAAATAGTTAATTATTTTTTTTAATTCCATGTTTTTTTGTCTTAGAAATGTGACACCATTTTCTCGGATGAATGTATTTAATCAATAAAGGATTTTACCGAGAAAACTCGTAAAAGTTGTAACTTAATGCTAGGTTTTCGTGATTTTCTTTGTGTTAATTACAATTAAACCATATAGAGCGCCTTTGTGCAACTACCTAGACATTTGTTAGGTGATAACGTGAGGCAATAGACTGCCTATAACGACATATATGAGCACCTTCAGAAATTTCAGCGACACTACTGCGATCTACACATTTTGTGATAAATGTATATCAGATTGCAGCTGCGTCTGTCCGGCAAATAGGTTGGCCGCCGAGTGTACCGTCGTAATCAAGGTCGCGAGAGTTCACTAAGGCCGGGAATTGCAAGGCTGTTCATTGTGGTCGTCGTTCGAAAAGGCCTCGCAGTGAGCGGCAAACGACTGAAATGTTAATGATAAGTTCCTCTAGGTCTTCTAATGTTCTCCGCGCAATGTCGCCGAGTGTTAGTAGGGATGTACAAGGATTTGAAATTCAACGCAATATTTCATATCTCAGTAAAAATGAATCTCATTTTTGGTAATAAATTGGCCGCCGGCGACAAACGTGAAGGGGTTGCCGAAGAAAGGGTGGAACGCGATGTACAAACACGTGTCGCCGTGAATATTGAACTCGGGGCATTGCTTCGAGGCGGGGAGGCCTCGTTTACTTTGCAAGTAAAACATTACAACGGTTAAAATACGAATTGGAAAAGTTTCCGAAAATCGGGATTGAATTTCAGACGCGCGGCGGAGTTACATTTTTCTTAATGTCCTCCAGGAGCTGAAATAGTTTCTTTACTTTTATTAAACCGCAAATATTGCCTTGTATTCTTTTCTTTGGAAGCTTAACGCGGAGTTTGTTTGAACAATTTAATTCTTTAGCTTTAAAAGGCACCACCATTTGTAACCCATATTCATTCATTCAATCATACCATGTTACATTTGAAATCATTAATAGCGATCACTCTAAAGTGGTAGTGGGGCACATCGCTCGTGCAGCCGTACCGGCAGACGCGGCGTAGATACACTCCCCACCAGGTGGATGGTTAATGCTGCAGAAAGTCGCTGGATGCGAGCAGCGCAGAACCAGTCATCGCGGCGATCTTTGGGGGAGGCCTGTACCTTGCTGGGGGCGTCTATCGGCTGACTTGGTGAAACAACGGTTACGGCCCACGGTTTTATTTACACTTTGTGTGTCCAACAGAGGACCGGTCCGTCTATATGTACATAATTGTACACGCGGCATTTATTGTCGTTAGTACAGCAGGTTCCTGCCGGGATGACAGGGACTTCGGCAGGCCGGATCTCCTTACGTACCCATATTGAAGTTAAAGTGCTATGTTACTGTACTATAAGTAAATCCTCGGGTGGTATACTATGGATCAGCTTATCAAAGCCAAGGTGCATGGTCCCGGTGAGGTGCAATAGTGCTTTGGCCGGGTGCATTGTTACAACGCAGTGCTACGATGCAGTGGCTCGCTGCAGGCGTCAGTGCCGACGCGCCGGGTGCGCGCGGGTGCGCGCCGGGTGCGCGCCGGGTGCGGGTGAAATTATTGCCATAAAACAAACGCTAGAATTTATGAGCGCACGCGGTGAAACATTGCATCCCCCTCCCGCTGCCCCACCCGCCCTCCTATCGACCAAACTTTTAATTAATTTTTTGTATTCAAGCAAAACGAGAGGATTTTTCAAGTCTGATGTTTTTGTAATGAGTCGCTGCTATTTCGCCGCCTTCCGATATTAATTTGGAGGATTCATTAAGTCCTATGTTTGAATAACAACAAAAAAGTCAAATTTGTTCTCTCGCTCGGAGGAAGTCGGGATGAAAAGTGAAGCACGATTTGTTTTCAATGATTTTTGAGGCTGCTGCGGCTTTTCAACGATTTTTTAGTTTTGCGGATTTGGAATCTGTACAATTAAAATTGAAGTACGTAAATTGCTTATTTAGATTGAGTCTGCCTTTACTGCGTATACTAGTTGATTGGATACAACTTTGTGTAATAGCTTTAAAGAAGTGAATGTGTAGCTGACTTGTTTTAGAAATAATAAATAACGTACTGACAATATATGATGATAGTTCGTACAAACGTTCGTACTACATAAGAAAAGGACCAATATTCACAGAGTGTTTGGCACTAATTCAGTGTAACATAACTCCTGAAGATGCCCCGTGGAGGGGTGAAACACGTGTTGAGTGATTTGACGGTGGCAGTTGTGTAATTGTTTGCTGCATACGCATTTATCAGTGGGCTGGCGGGCGGTGCACTTTGTTGCACGACTACCACTGCATGTGCGGAAGTGGCTAAATATTGGTCCTTTTCTTACTTAGGGAGAGACTTCCGCAAGGTAACGCCTGATTTCATTAAATAGTTCGTACTACAAATTAAAATTGATTATTGTTTCGTACTTGTCCCTGTAGACTTTTTATTATCATATTGGCATGACGTTTTCAATAGAAAAATTAAGTAAATGTAATATATTTCAGTGATTACTTGTCTACGTTATGAGAAGTTTTGCGCTTACGGCCGTATTCTGCAGAGGCGCTCTCAATATTTAGTGCACTGCAGCGTGACACGCGGGGCTAGCTCACAAAAGGAACTCGCAGGACGATACAGCAAAAAAACTTATTTATACACACAAGCTAATGCTAATTAATACAAACTAACTACGCGACTACACAAGGTCTGGGGTTTTCGTATGCATGCTCGGCGCAGACCCTCAAGGACGGGGACGCGGGGTTCGCCAACGCTCACTCAGCGCAATGCCCGCTCAGCGCAATGCCCGTTCAGCGCAATGTCCGCTCAGCGCAATGCCCGTTCAGCGCAATGTCCGCTCAGCGCAATGCCCGTTCAGCGCAATGTCCGCTCAGCGCAATGCCCGTTCAGCGCAATGTCCGCTCAGGGCAATGCGCGCTCAGCACAATACCTGCTCAGCGCAATGCCTGCCGTCCGTAACAAGAAGATACGGCAAGAGTCCAAAGAATCATATCGAGTTCTTCTACAACGGCATCGTTCAACTTAAAGCTGCAGAGCTACTAACGCCCTTAGATCTGAAAAAGGTTTTTTTAGTATACTTTCATGATATCTTTAATACATTCATCGCTTCAACCCATAGACGTCCTCTGTAATGTATATGCCTCCCCAAAGATATCTACAGGGGAATGTACCACAACCAAAAAAGTCAACTATATAAGATTTTTGAATGGCCTTTATTTTTGGTGACCTCTCGTTTCCGCTCTGTCATGTGTAGTCAAAGACGTTACAACTCTGGTAAAATATTTTTAATTTTTTTCTTTTATTCCATTATATCCTTTTAACCTTCACAATCTCTTATATTACAATATCCTTCCGGGAATAGAAAACTCTGGCTACTGTGTTAGGGATATTATGAAAGGGATCACAAAAAAACCATCTGAGTTTTTTATGAGCTCTTCTCAGATAAAAGCGCTTTAGGGGCTCTTGATGCTTGAAGTTGCAGGATGCCAATATAAAAAAGCTATTGATTTTAACTTTTATCAAACTGTGCTTTTTGGCATTTTTCTAACAACGAACACAAGTGATCAGTGTCAACGATTCTTAGTTGATAATAATATATTTAAATAAAATGACTTCCTAACATGAAACTGTTTTATTCATATAATATAAAGAAGCAGAGAATTTTATTCTAGTTTTTAATAAATCAGATTCTTCTGGCATGACGTGCTGTACATAAGAGGCCATTGTAAACTATGAAAATGGATAATCATATGAATAAATGACCTGATGATGAATAAATAAACTGATGAATAAATGGTGATGGCGTCATTGAAAGACAAGCGGATTTGTTTGATGACCAGCATGCTTGACTTGGTGTACATCTAGCGCTAACAGAGACAGCCCTGCTTGGATAGACGACAAAGCAAACAAAACGCAGCGCATCACGGTCACAAGTGAACGGAAATGCAAATACGAATAACGGCTCGCATTCGACCGACGTCCGCTGCTCGTTTTATATTTCGCACGGCTTTGACTGACTTTTTACGAATTTAAAATATTCTAACGAAACATGAAGCGCGACGCGGGAGAGTTTCAAAAGGTCCGCGCTAACTGAAACTATGCGGGGCCTGCGCAGGTCGGGCGGCAACGCGACGGACAAAATGAGAATAACAATCGTAAAGCCTTTTTATTCCAAATTACATTACATTTCAGAAATTGTTAGCAAGCATCCTTATACTACTGTAAAAATATTATTTTTTTATGTATCTGTTGTCCCTTGTTTAGGGTACAGGCTTCCTTCGGCTTCTTCCATATGTCTCCTTTCTTAAATCTAATCAATTGCTGTTACCTTTATGATATCATCAACCAACCGTTGTATATCACAGCTTTTATCTCCGGGAGGGACAAAACACTCGACATTCTTAACGGCTATCGGTTAGTTAAGCACTGAATTCGTATTCTAACCAATTTATGTCAATAACTTGATTTTAACGGGCAGCTTTTTGTCCAGCTTTGGACATTTTATGGCAGAAATAATAATGATTACTTTTGTTATTATTTTTTTTCATCATCGTATGTTATGTTTCCTAGCTGTGCAATGATTATTCGCAAGCTGAAGTGACATTTGGCAGGCCACATAACGCACAGAACAGACAGTCACTGGGTATTTATGGTTTTGGAGTGGATATCACGGATCATCCAACTCAGCGCAAGACGTCAATCCATAAGGTGTACAGATAACCTTGTTAAGGCCCTCAGAAGACGCAGCATGCAGGCAGCTTCCAACCGGTCTCAAAAATCTCTGGAGCAGGCCTATCAGCGGAGGCTTTACGGGTGAAATAATGATGATGACAAAAAATCAGCCGATAAAGTGAGGTAAATCACAAAGACTCTTGAAATTTTGGGCGTGAAGTATCCCGTAAAGGTAATTGATGGAGTGTGATGGTGAGAAAGGCTGTATGACCCTCATGATTAAGATTGTTCAACAAACACATATGGCAGAAGAATCTAAAGCAATTTTTATGCCATCTAAAACATAGGTAGTCACGCCTTCTTTCAAAGAGAAGATAAAGGCACAAAACAGCAGATAATATTATATGCCCAGGAAGACAGACAGTGAAAAAATGCCTACTCTAAAAACATTTATCTACAGAGAAAAAGCTTTAAAAGAGTGAATGATTATATCATTTGCTGCTTATTTTCGGCACATCCTGTGCAATAATCAATAATTGAAAAGCATTTATATATTCCAATTACTACACATTTAAGTTAATTATTGTTTATTATCTGCTCGTGTAGACATTATTGCCACAAATTATTGGCCCAGAGTATTCTACTAGAGTTTCAAAGTGATCGTTTATTACGGGATTAACGGAAATATGTGTGTAAGTTTCAAGGATTTTTGCTGTGAAATAAGCTATACATTTGCACATTTTTAGCTTTTACACCTTTTTATAATAATTCTGTATACGCGGTATATAAAACTAAGCTCTATTATTTACAGACTTGAATTTGCGCAAAGTGTTTATAGAGAAATGACGTAGTAGGCAGTGCCTATTCACTTTGGCGTGGAAATTAATAATAGGAAAAATCTTCGAACGTGCGAAGCCTTCCTCCGAGCAATCAATTGATAATTCATCCGGGCCGCGCGCAGGGACAATGCCCCTGATTGCCGCCGACAATTCGATTAGGAGGCGCTCCGTCAAGGTGCAGCCTTTAATTAAATCGAGGCTTTGATCCGCGGACAGGTGGCAGGGGTCGTCCGTCTTGCGCCGCCCACGCCACTTAACTCTAAAGTAACGAGAAAGGGGTAAGTAATGCCATTCATGTCATTTGTTCTGTTGATGGGCTCGAACTGAATCCACTCAACAAATTAGACTGCGAATCGCTTCGTATTAACTATCCGAACAACCTTGTAACACTACATTGGATGTCACAGTGGCTTTAGAAGCAACAACGCTGCAGATGAACAAGCCAGTAGAGCCTCCGTCATGGCCGTTTATACCACCAGTTGGTAAGAACTGATCTCTCATATTAAAGCGCACTAGAAGTCAAATATTGAACAATGGAGAAACTATGAGAAATTTTGTCTAACTAAAGACACTCACTCACTCCTCTGGATGACGCGATCTTATGCGTTTGCAGGGATCTTTATGGGTCACGGTCTTTAGGAGTGTACGGGGCCGTAATCCTACAGGACCACCCTCCGAGGTTCACTGTACTGTCCGATTTCCGGGAACGAAGGGTTTGCCGAGATTTCCTTGGTAGTTGGGTTGGTTTTCTAAATCAAATTTCGACGTAAATGAGCGCAACTTCGCTTGGATGCGGAAACTAGCCTGAGTGTTAAGATAACTTTCGAAAATAATTGCCTCTTGAAAATTGTTTGAAATGATTGCCCTTTTAAAACTGGAGAAATTTGCGAGCTTTAACAACTTTCTGTGCCTTACTTATGTGTAACACTCCGCCTTACAATCCCTTGACTTAAACCATAAGCGAAATCCCCGATTATTTATCATAATAATATTTTAACATTTTGTCCTTCTCACCAATTTTAGTTCGTTTATTCTTCTTTAACCAAAGAAAGCGATTTCCTTTGATAAAACTCGCTGTTGGAACTAGTCAGTGAACCGTTACATTTTATAAAGAAGGTTCGAGATTGATCGGCGTAAGAATTGACGTAATTTTCTTCACTTTACCTGTGTATAATATACTATGTATATATGTGTATGAGTGTGTGTGTAATTAATATTAATTTATGTATTTACGTGTTATATCTGTGTAGCACAATATTCTTTCTGTGCAGCACTGTGTTCTCTCTGTGCGATCTCTTCAGAATTATCTGTGAGTAGCACTGTGTATTCTTTATTTAGCATTATTTAGCACACTATTTCCTCAGTGTAGTACTGTGTATTCTTTATTTACCACAGTGTTTCCTTTTTTAGTAAAGTGTTTTCTCTGTACAGCACTGTATTGTATCTACGTAGCACAGTGCACTCTCTCTTCAGCATTCTATACTATTTGTGTTTCTCTGTGTATCTCTATGTAGCACTGTGTAATTTTTGCGATGCACTGTGCGCAGTCGTTTCGCTAACACCTTCCCCGCGTGAGGCGGCGGCCGGCGTTATTACAGTTCCAAGTTGCGGACGCAATTGGAGCGCTCCGCCGCGCGGAAACTTTCCCCCGTTGTTAATAATTTTTGCCTGAATATTCACAGAATACCTAATCTACCAGACTTAATATCATTTTTATTCCCTCGAAGGCGCCACGCTTTGAGCCGGAACAAAATTGTTGAGTGAAATTAGAAAAATTCGGATGCTATTTTTCCTCGCAGACCCCCGGCGCGCCGCGTCGTATTTATAACGACGATTTTATGTTTTTGTGATTCGCTCGGAATGTTTTCACTCGGGTTCCTTTCCGTCCTTGACGGTGGAGTGTCCGCCGCAGATTGATTGGTCGCCCAATCATCATTTGTATTATGTCATCGTACTTGCGAAAGAAATTTGTAATGAAAAATTGAAAAGTGCTCTAATATCTGGGGATTAAGGTTGTTTTGTTTTACCCAATCTAGCCTCATTTCAGCAAAGCTTACCGTTTTCTTTTGACGACCGTAATAATACTTGCTGAATAAAGACGAACCTTCTTTGTTTTGAAAGGACATCCTGCGTGGGATACGCTTCCGTTGCAAAAACAATGAAATGTTTATGCCGAGCTCTTGCTAGCTAAGACCTTACATTCTTCTTTGACGGCATTCATCAGGGCTACGGAATCTGTAGTTTCATCGACTGCGATTTGATCCGTTATCATAAAGACGCGTGCAGAATTAGCTCGCTCGCTACCATCACGGCATACGCACGGGGGATTACCGTGAATTCGAATGACCGAGGTGTTGGTAGGATCGTTCGAGAAAAAGTTTGCATTAAAACAAACCCTTTCCACGCACAGGTCTTCGGCTGCAAATGAGTCACGCATACGTTCTATCTCTCTTTTGAAAAAAGAAAGTTAAACCAGCGATATTAGACATCCCTTTCTGCACCGTCCTCCTAGCCTAAGGCTTGTAACGCAAGGCTTTTTAATAATATGGGAGAATTCTCCACACAGGTCTCAAGAATAAACACTGGCCTATGTTAACAATATCGTCATTAATACTATTTATAATAAGAAAGTACAATAATGTTTGTATGCGACACTTTCGATCTTAATCATCAATATATGATGGAGTGTAGCGACAGCTCTTATTAAAAATATGCCACGACACTGTCACGTTGATACACAGGAGTGCTCACGTACAACTATTCATCATTTGTTATGTAAAATTGATTCAGATACCAAGAACCAAAATTTAACTACGCGGTATGAAATGACGTACGCATTTACAATATGATTCCTAAAATATTTATTTTAAAAACCGATGAAAGTAAAATTAAAATTGAAATGTTATTTTATGTCTCTCTAAAATGACCGTCAAATAAAAACCATGATAATACGTAGTCGAAAAATATAAAAGGCTTGTTTGAATGGACAGGAATATCTATGAACATAAATAATCAGCGTCTGAAATTTTTCTAAGCTTCCTAAAATTATTAACCAGTTTGTTGTCACAATTTTACAGTCCTCTCGCGTGTAGTCTCTGAATTTAATGAATTTTAAAAGTTTAATAAGTGTAAAGGTTAGTGCTAATAAAGCTTGACCATGAATAGCTCCGACTGTTTTTTTGTGGATAAATTTACGTGATCACATAACATCGAGCCTGATTTTGTTGTCGGCTCTTCTCTGAGATTTGGGCGCCTGGTATCTCATACTTTATATCAAATTGGGTTCTTTTGGACTCTCATGACGACGCTGGTCATTCTGCATGATTCTCAATGTACAATAATTTGATTGATTTATCAGTAAATGTGAACGCGTCTCCAAATGAATTCAAGACTTAAAATCGTAGTTAGTTTTTTTTTCTTTTCTTTAATGGCGCCCATTTTTGGGAAGCTCTCGTCCCCCTCTGCCACGTGTTGTGTTGTTGGCGGGGACGTTACAACTCGGGTAAATAATCTTCACATTTTATTCTTTTATTACACTTTCAACTTTCACTCCCCGCAATCTTTCTTATCTTTCTTCACATTAAAATCGTCGCCCGTGCATTACCTTTCTTCCCTTGTCCTCGTTCTTGGACAACAGTTTGCTGCATTATTACATTTTGTAACATTATAACAGTTTTGACTCAATTTTTCGATTTCATTTACATTTTATTAGTTTTTTTTTAATTATAGCTATTTTAGTATTTACTAAATGTAAGCAGCGTTTTATAAATGTTTTATTTTGTTCTCCTATCCTAAATCTATGACGGGTCTTTTGTTTCAAATAATTTTCGGTACATTTTTTATTAGCGTTCTCTTCTGTTATCTATCACAAGTTCTTTTACTATATCTTCTTTAATTATTTAAATTTTTCTGTATACTCTTTCCTTTCATTTACATTCTTTACGCACGTCGCCTGTTTTTCTTCACCGCAGTCTCTTACTACTCCAATTTAGTTAACATTTCTTAATTTTTATCTTTATTTCTATTATTTATTATTTTTGTTACCCAACCTTATATTCAATTTATGTTAAATTTTTAATTTACTTTAATATTTTCTTAATTATTTTGTAACAATATACGTAAGCGGCTTTCACTTTAGTATTCAAGTACTTGTCGCAGCACTGTCTGCCGCTGCCATGTCCTCGTTGCAGCAGCGCGAGTCTGTTCCCGTAAAGAGGGCGAACAGTAATCTGCGCGGACTCAATGCGACTCGCGCGAGTGACACACATCGCACGCATTCGGTCCTGGCTTCGTTCGTCGCTTGCGAGCCTTCATTCGTAGCAGTGCAGCTCACATAAAATAACGTAGAGTATTAAATAAAATGTATTGTTTCTATATTTGAATAAATTAATCGCATCAAACAAAAACTGTTTAAAAGTCGTACTATAAGTTCAAAGATTTTTTTAATTGAAACCAATCGAATATGACTTCCAACAATTATGTTTTTTACTGACTACACCGATCGGGAATGACCGCCAAATATTATTTTTTACCTTCATGATTTTTAAGATAAACTTTTACAATTGTAACCTTTAGGCTTTATCTCCAACTTTGGTTAAAGACCTTATTAAATTAATATTACGAAAATAAAAATAAAATAAAAAAAATCCAACGATTCCTTGCCAAAAAAAACTACAAAATAATTTATTTTTATTTAAACGATGAAAAAAAAGCTCGGGTATGATTTGTTCTAACTACCGTATTTAGAAGATCGTTGGAAGTGATCGCAATAAAAAAACCCTGATTTGTTATGAACCAACACAAATCGTGGTTAATAAACCAGGGCGCATTTAAAAACATCGTAGATTTAATTTAAATTTAAATATGTATATCAATTAGATACTACTCTTCAAGCATTTTTTAATGTAATTGAAGTTCAATATAAATGATAAAAGATGGCTAATACATATATAGTACACAAACAGTAATAAAAATTCAAATAATTGATCAAAAAATGTTTTTTAAAACTTCTGGAGAAGTATAAACAAATACTATAAACCAAAGACTCAACTTTATTGAATTATGAAACACTTTCTATGTGCAAAATATACGCTTTTAAAACAAAATTATATAAAATGTTCAGAAAGCTTCCACAGATAGATTTAAAAAAATTGTCAAACAACATTTTGTGTGATAAGAGATTACTACAATGCCTGACTTTATAGAAGATGCCTATCCTTATATGCTATAAGACAAAATATTTCGTAACCGCCATTTAATCGACTATCAACGCCATCTAGCATACTAGAATTTAATTAAATTTACTTAAGTAACCTATTTTTGACATTCCGCCTAGCAAAGAACATGTCATTTGCAACTTATATACTGAAATGGAAAACCTGACCGGTTTTTTAACTAAAAAGGTTGCCCACCATGATATTACTATACAAAGAAAAGAAGATAAAATCTAAGTTTTATCAAAAAAAAAACTTAACAGTTTACAAACAAAAAATATAACTTAGCAAAGCTTTTTACAAGCTCTTATAACTAAACCAGATGTGGCTTTGATCGTCACCACGTGCTGACCTCATGTGTACTGCCGGTGAACCCAAATAAATAAATGAATTAATCTCATTGTGTTGCTAGGAAATGCTAACATGATAGTAGTCTGGTTTGAAGGCTATCGTAGCTTATGATACAACATTTCTTGTCTAACTGATCGTAACATGTTACTTTCGTTAAGTCAAGCAACAAGCAATCAGCAAGTTATTGAGACATCGGCTGATGTAAGAGCAGACGATATTAGAATTCCGTCGCCGGGCACACGTAGCGTGTCAGATGTGAGTTATGAAGTAGTTGGGAACAAGTCGGTGCATACTTCCCGCCAACTATGCGACGAGAGGATCCACTTCGAATCATTCACTCCGGTACCACCGCGCCCGCACCGCGCCCGCACCGCGCCCGCACCGCGCCCGCACCGCGCCCGCACCGCGCCCGCACCGCGCCCGCACCGCGCCCGCACCGAGGCACACGCGACGACAATTTGGACCCATATTCAAACTCATTCACTTACTACTATATTTTACTTAAATACGTTATTACACATGTCATGCTACATTACATTAAAAGAAAACTTCACATTTAATTTAAATTGACAGAGAATAATACAATTATGATACTGTAGATAAAAAGACAAACAAAAAAGCTTCCCAAAGCAAAAACAAAGTGAAGCCAAACATGGTAAATGTCGTATTTTTAAAACAGAAGTTTACATTTATAAAGCTAATAAATGTGATATTTGTAACAGAATTGATTATAACTAAACAAATCGGCAAATCTTTACATGTGTATGTTTATAAAGAAGGTTCCACAGTCATTGGCGGCAAATTGGCTTAGCTATCGTCACTTTACTTGTACCTTATATATACATGTGTAGTTGTGTATTTTGTGTATATTTAATATCCGTCTGTTTGTGTGTTTATTTAAAATTAAGTGATAAATATAGCTTTGCGTAACTCGTTTTTCTTCTTCAATATTTATACAACGTACTGGTTATTTATACAACACTCGCGGTCGAGTTGTAGAGAACGCTTTTCAATCATTAAGTCTGTCATTTCAAAGTGAATAAAGTGTGGCAACTGATAAACACAAAAATATATGTTTATAGATCTAGACCCATTGTATAATCTAGTCATCTTAAACAATGGAAAATAAATCAAGCCCAAAGTTTGACTCCGGTTTCCCACAATGTCATCGTTTCAGTTCATAGACGTTCTCTGCAAGGCATAACCTTCACACAAAGATATCTATGGGGTATATATAACATAATTGCAACGCTTGGGAGATCAGTCGGAGATTGCAGTGTGGAATCATGGCATACAAAGAATTCTGCTGTCCCTCCTCTGAAAACTTGTTTGTGAGCAGTCGTGACCCTTTGTAATTAACGCTCAAAGTGTGAATTATGTAAGATTGTATCCCGAGAATCGAACCCGCGACTTACGATCCCAAGTCTCGGTCCTCTGCCGCTGGGCTCCAAGTGCTCGCATTGTAGACCGCGTGTTTACATATATTTAACTACGATTAAAATTACTACGAACAATTTTATTGGAAGGGAGGAAATTTAAAACATATCTTCAGCATGTTGATAGACAATCTACAGAAGCAGATCACTGGCAAAGTACAGCTAAAATAATAATGATAAATATAGCTGAAATGATGGTGATGTTTGTTTTGTCATGACGGGATATTATCTCTTGCTTTGCCGTAATGAAACCAGGTCAGTTAAAGTTGACTTGTATAATGTTGTACGTAGCACAGGCTACAAAGATCCACAAGAAAATCGAACAGATCCATATTTACAAGGCGGGTCATCTAACTTCAAGTAGCGCGTCAAAGAGTGACATCATGGACTCCGTCACGATCAGTTTTACGTTTGGGAACATTGGGAAAGTGACTACACGTTTAATCTTTACGAGGTTTATACATTTTCAATGTATTATTTGGAATTTTTTCAAAACGGATATCAAAGATTATCTTTTATACATCTATCATTGTTGGAGATATAACAATATCAAATTTCAGTATATATCAACGGCGGCATTGTTTTGACACAAAAAGCCTCCCCGCCCGCGCCCGCTATCAGCTAACTTTTTAATTACGACCCCCGTCCATTCCCAACCCTTTACAACTTCCTTTTTAAATATTTTAAGAGGACAAGGAAAACATCTCGTTAGAAAAGAGTTTTATACTTGTGATTGGTTATAGGTGTAAAAGCTTAAAAAGAATGAACGGTGAGTTTATTTGTTATCAAAAATAAAACTGTTGCTCTTATTTACAATCTTATATAAAGTGTTTTTCCTGAAATATGGTACTGCTGGAATGCGACTGTCAATAACTTCTAATAGTACAAAGTATGCAGGAACAGATAAAAAACAATAATTAAATTGATATGTAGTAATCCGAGTAATTTAGTTTTAGTTATTTATTATTTCTGAAATCATAAATTTTTGGATATATTGTACGGTGTATTATTTGTCAGCAAATTAGCTATACATTCACCTCTTCTAAGCTTTTTCAATCTGTAAATACAACTTACTGTTATTACCTTGGAAGTTTCCTACAATAGATTGTCGTATGAAAATATGTTTTAATGACATCTTTAGAGGGATCTGGATTGTTCGAAGTGAAAGTAAATTAAATTTTAACAGAGGCTTTTGTGCGACAAGATAAAAGAGGAAGCTAATTTGCGAGCGCGGAAACACTCTGCTCCGCCCACAATAGAGCTTTCGACAGGTGAGCAACTCGTAATCATTGTGGGATTGAACCAGATCTTTGTGCGCCTTTGTGCTTTCTACAAAAGCTCGCCATAAGGATTGCTATTTTCATGTAATGGATTGTGGATTGTTTTTATATTTCGATCTATTTTTGCTGCTCTCAAACATACAATAAAAATATTTTCATATTAGAAATATTATTTTGGAACACAATCGTAACATTCAGTGTTGCCACAGGAACACTTGTTTTTTTATTCATAGGAAGGCTCACCCAGGGAGCCTCGGATAGGATTAGCCTTGAAAATTCGTTACGAAATCTAATCAAAAATCAGAAGAACCGTAAAAGCACCAAAGCCACCGACGTTTGTCGAAAAATTGTCCTTCTGAAGTGCAAGTGGGGGAAGCACATCACTCGTGCATTTTTAACCGCCGTGATGTCCTTAATCCGATGTATCTATGAACTCCACTTCGATTGCTAACATTTATTCCAAGTATCTTTCGTATACCGTCTGTCTCTACTTACGCAGGTTAAAATTCTGCCATAGAATATGCTGAATGTACAAAGACCTCAACGTGAAGTAAGTTTTATCCGTACGTTCCGAAAGCGTTTTAATCAGTGAATAGATCGACATTTATTCTCAAGCTTTATTATGATCTAATAAAATACCTACCCTTTAGTAAGATATTTTATTAGTTTTCGTTAAAGAATTTTTTACATTTATTTCGTATGTTTGTTTATCACAAAGCAACCACTAGGTTTGCAGCGAGCGGTCGCATTGCTACGCTGTTAGGCGTTTTAGATTTTTATCGTGCGCACAATTCGTCCGGAAGGCATCCGCTCGTATTTCGGAGTCCGGGCGCGGCGAGCCGGCAGAGCTCGCATTCAGCGGCGCAAACGAACCTTAACGCGCTTAAACTTTGCAACAGATGCGGTCTGCACCGTCACTTGGCTTTCTCCTAACTCTGCCCATCGGTGGAGATAACATCAATACACTTGTACAATAAAACACTTTGCGATAATTTGTTATTGGTGGCGAAATTAAGTCTCTAATTTGATGATTGATGTTTAACAATGAGAAGTAAGAGAAAGACACTGGTAAATATTAATTGAGGCTGTGACATCATTTATTGTGATTTTCAAAAATAAAAAGTTTTGATACCTTAGGAATGATCGTGAGAGATGAATGGAGATGTATCAAAGATATGTAAAAAATGTAAATGTTTGAACCCATGATACAAAGAAGATGAAGAATAGAACCAGAAATTGAGTAGTAAAAAGTTAACCTGAAAAAAATGTTATAAATCTATGAACCTAGACCATTACAAATGTAGGGGTAAAAACACGAGGTAAAAAACGGGGGCCATAAAAACATAAACCAATTTTTTTAGTTTAATAATTTACATAAATAAATAAATAACAGTTGGAATATCTCAAAACATTGTTACGGTGTTAATCGAACATAAAGAGATTTGCCAAAGCTATGTGCAATGTGCCTTGTACACTTCCATTCCAGACGAGCAAATTAAACTACATCGGTGATTTTGGTTCTTCTGCGGATCTTCTCTTTTCTGATTCGATGTCGTAGCGGAACTCCGAGCGTAGCAGTCTCCATTGCTTTCTGGGTGACCTTGACCCATCTTATGGGGCCCGTCGTAAGCGACCGCGTTTCGGATTTGTATGTCATCACTGGCAACACACACTGGTCAAAGACGAAGTGAAGAACGAGCTTTTCGAATATTACCCATTCGAGTTGTATTAAGTGAGTGATGTCTTTCTCAAAGTTGGACTTACCCAACGTTCATATTCATCAAGAATCGGCTTAAAATGTAAATCAATAGAAAACGAGTATTTCGCCGCGCTACGAGTGCGTCCGTCATTGCTACGAGCGTAGCCCGTAGAGCTGGATCGAGATTAGAAACAAAAGCACTCGATGTGGTTTCACGTGATCCACTCGGGTCGCTACCCCCCCCCCCCGCCGCCGCTGCGACTTACGCGCTGATTGTCGCTTTTGTCCGACGCGCCCGCCCACCGAAACGTTGTTACCGCGAGATCGGTCTGTGCGATATTGGAAATTGAAAAATTTTAACGAAAGTAATTGCCGCCTAAAATGTTTTACCTTATCGTCAATATATTTATTCATTTATATGTCATAAAAAGGGATTGGGTTTAGGTATGAAAGCTAAATAGGAGAATGTATAGCTCATTTGTAAGCAATAACCTTTGAAGGTTTTACACCAATTTTCCATTATTTTTCTATAGGAAAACGACTGGCTAATGACTTCTGGCAATACAAAGTATGCAGAGAAAGGCAGTGTACAATAATTAATGCAAAATGTAGTAATGTAAACTTATTTTTTTTTTTCAGATGTTACACGCCCACTGTAGGCATAGACCTCTCCCAAAGATCGCAACGATGACCGCTCCGGCGCTGCACGCATCTTATTACTTTACTTATTATTTTTAAAACCATTAGTTGTTGGCAAATGAGCTATGTATTGACTTCTCTAAAGCTTTTATATCTGTAAACAATCTTGTGCAGTAATAATTAAATAAATATAGAATGCGAAATTAATAATTTTATCGCTAAAAATAAGTCGCGCATTCCACACCTGACGCAGGTTGATACTGTTAACAATTCAGTAGGATTATAATGTTCTACAAAACGAGATATATCCAAATATTATTCATTTGATGTTTGACGCTAATAGCTTTTACGGCCTTTACAACTTCATTGGATTTAGGCCTCACAAATCGCACGCTATTGTAAAATCTATATGTGGCGCCTCCGTGCGGCATGTTCTGTGCATATAATAACCAAACCATTCATGTTCTCTTCTAGCTCATACATTATGACAATAAAAACAAATTATCAACTACATTAAAATACCAGATGAAGTCATTACATTACATTTGTTCATAAAAAACAGCGCTGTATGAAAAATGGTAATCTAAACCCGATATATATGATATATATATATATATATATATATATATATTACACTGTAGTTGGCAAGCTCCTCATTAGATGGAACGACGACATACATGACGACAGAAATAATGGTCGACGGTTTGATTTACCTTTTTTGTACACCATAGACAATAAAAAAATTAACAATTCATTTGGTACAAAAAACGGTCTTCGATCTCTACCAAACAACCTTTGGATATAAAAAATAAATATGAAAAACCAGGTTAGGAGTTTTTCATATTTTTTTTAATGCAATACCAAATTTGAAACAGCGGTTAAAGTCCACGGTTTTATGAACATGTGTGTATAAGACATGGTCTTATTGCTTCAGGCGATCTCTACCAGATTATCTTTCAGATATGAAAAAAAAAGAAAAACAAGGTTATGCGTTTTTCATATTTTTAATGCAATAACAATTTGCAAGGGACAATTAATGGTTTATTTCAATTTAATTAATCCAGAGGGTCGTTGGCAGCGGCCTTTGCTTACTATAATACTAAATTGCAATCGCCAACCAGCCTGCCGAGCGTAGTGATTATGGTATATACTCTGATAGATATCTTTGAAGGAGCCTACTCCTCGCAAGGAGCTCTACAGGTTGAACCGACGAATACTCTGGAGACAGGACTGCAATATGTTACCACATAGCGAGAGCCTATTCAGGTTTATAGAGGGTAATCTAGTCTGGACTTATTTCTATTTCGTAGAACATTAATAAAAAACTACGAATCTAGAAATCCAGTTGGTAAGTAAACATAAAAACGAAAACAATTTTATAAGTTTTAACATGAACTAAAATTAAATTCTCTACGAACTAAACCTTCAGAAGTTATGAAGTGTAATAAAGCTCATTCTGCGCTCGAAGCTAATAGATTTATTAGATCTCCGGATCACCGGCCCGGAGTCAAGATCTCTCTCCGTTTCATTTCTCCCGGAAACACAACACTTGCGAGCGGCACACTTTCAACTTCAAGCGTCTGCTTTGAAAAGGGACGAGCCGCGCCGCTGTTGTTACGGGGAAAACTATTCGGTATTTCTTCGGACGGCTTTAATAGCTGTGAGTGGAACATAGCGGCGCCCTCTCCCTCACCCTCCGTAGCCCTCTGTAATCACACACCCCTTTGATGTTTAAAAACGATGAACATGTTTCTATTAAAACCATTTTGGAAAAAATATTTCTTTACTCTCGCCTACCTATTACTTAGTCATTATGAACTATGTAATAATAAGTAATGGCGGTGGATTAAATGATGCTTGTAGCTCGAGGTAATCAATTATTTATTTGCCAAACACATTCAAACAGTGCACGCGTTGTGTTACGGTAACATCCCGCTGCGTGCTATCATTAGGGTGTTCAAATATAAACGACAATAAATGATATTAATTAACTTTACCCTCACGCGTTGTCAATAAATTAGTTTTATGTGGAAATGATAATATAAAAAACAACATTCAATTATAACATAGGTCATACAGGATGTTTATTCACATAGTGTAAAAGCATTAAAGGAGTTAATTTATAACTCATTTGTCAGCAAAAAACTCTAAAGATTTTACATCCATTTTTAATCACGCTGTGTAAGGCGGTCGCTGTGAAATATGTTTTTTTCAATGGCCTCCGCTATTAGAGTCCCTCGTATCCCTATTTTTGGTAAGGCCAGGGTTTTAATATAATAATATTTTTTTTCACTCTCTTTTTTAATTTCATTCACTCCTATCATTCAATACATGATCTAGCTCTCTTCTACTTACATTCTACAATTTCTGTCTTTTCCTTACTAATTACCATTCATTCATTGTCTCGTTTCTTTCGCCGCGTTGCTTACTATCACAGGTTTTGTTATCTCCTTTATTTACTTATTTATCATTGTACACTTTTAATTTACTTATTATTATTATGTGTAATAGAATTATTGATTATTTATTTAATTGGTTCACCTATTTTTTATTTATTTTCTAACTAACTGTATCTATTTTGTTTATATTCATTACCTTCTCTACTATCCTCTTGCAACATTTGACGGACGCTAGCCTGTCGTTGTTATCAGAGGTAAGTGAGGCGATGGTATCTTCACTTATATTTTTACTTAATCTGTTGTGAAATATGTTAAGTTTATTTTTTAAATGCGGCAGTACAACATCTACTAGTATATATGTGAGCACATATCTTCTTCTTTTCAGCCGATGGACGCAACCTACAATGTAAAGCCTTAACTATGTTATCTGTCTACCTAGCGGGGAGCCTGCCTTGTATACCGAATCGTGATCGCCATTGGACATCATTTTGGGAATGCCCACCGGTTGAACAATCGCATATAGTAAACTTGAATTAAATTTACTATAGCATTTTTACTCTACTTATTATTATAGAAACTATTAAATTTTGTACAGGGTGTACTACTAACTAATTGAAGACAAAAGAACAGTACATTCCCCCTCTTAAAGCCTTTGCATCTATTTCTAATCACTGCGTATAGGGAATCTTTCGACTACGTCAACGTTTCCTGTCGCTATCTCTACTCGAATCAGATTATTCAAGTCACGCGTCACCGGATCTAATTCTTTTAATTGCTTTGCGGCGAAAGACGTTTATGTCGGAACTGAATAACTTACTGAACCAATAACAGTACGCATGCATAATAGTAAGTTCCGTTAGATATCTCAGACTTACGTTTTTTATTTTTAAATATATAATTAAAACTAAGGAAGTAACTAATATATGGCTACTTGAAGTGAAGCTTCACTGCACAATTACTGCTACATAGCGGAAGTAGCTATATATTGGTCTCTTTCTTGGTAAAGATGGACTTCCGCAAGGTAACGCCTGAATCTATTAGATATCTGGAATTAAAAGTTTGTTATTAAATATTTTATTATATCATTAAATTGTATTTAGTCTATCGATTCATATAACAATGTATACTTTAAAAATTGTTAAATTTAATTTTAAAAGAGCAGCTGTTGGGTGTCTGGCCGGCTCTTATCATCAGATCGGCATTCCGAGCCGGTGCTAGCTTACTGCTTGTAATGTTAAAATAATCGATAATTCAAAACTGCCAATACCAATTTAAAATGTTTGAATTTGGAACATTACCTACTATTTATTATTCAAACGCTACGAGTAACGGCAAAGAACTGATCGATCACTCGTCCGTTTAAATTACGTTCTGTTTTCAAATCTTTCTTTACTAAATACCTTTACACTATGCCATTAATATAGGAGCTGTGTCTGATTCGGTGATGATCATCACAACAAACGCATGAATAGTTTGTTTATTTTGTTTTCGTTTATATATTTTAAAATATTTTTTTTATTAATTTATGTATATTTTAGGTCGATTTAATGTGAACATTAATGAACTAAAGCGTTCATTTTAACAGAAATCTAAATCAAACTGTGTTTGTCTACAAATGCATCCTTCAACTTAATGCTACGAGGCATCCCATCGCGCCCTGCTGTGCATAGTGCCCGCAAGAAATTCAGGCTGGGTTTTTTTTCACAATTGTATAGTAAATGTTGTGCACACCTTAAATAGCAGGTGCATCGGTATGTTTAATTATAACAACGCCTAATTATACAATTTTAACGTATCTACAGCTGATATGGTTGATATTTTTTCAGATCCGTGTATTTATATAAAATCGATGTGTGTATGTATGTACTAGATAGATTTAAAAATCATACACTCAAACGCCATGTCAGGCCATGCTATACCGTGGTACCGTACGCCTCGTGTCTCTAAACCTTTACTAGTCCGGGTTCACGAGAATTGGTCTAAGTTATGCCCTGCTTTTCGTAAAGGGCAGTGAGGGGGGGGGGCTTCATCGTCTATTCCTTGTTAACCCAAGAGGGGAAGCAACGTGGAGTGGTCTTGTATTGCTGCGGTACAGCGAGAATGCCGGGGCAGGCACAATTTCCTCCCGGTTTGTACTGCGAATCCTATAGAAGATCCGGCTACTACTCCAAAGGTACCAAAAACGATTATCGAGGGGGGTTTTAGAGAGATTCCACATAACACTAAAAAGATATATATATATATATCGCCCGGAAAGTTTATGAAAAATTAGTTTTTCTATATAGTTTATGTCAGTCGTATCAAAATTGCCTTTTTGTTCAGATTTTTAATCAGATGCACAACACAGCAACCCGCTGAAGGGTTACACCTTGTTAATAATAATACTAAATGTTAGAGTCATAAGCCGATTTTTAAAATAACTCCACTTTAATTAGGACACGACCTCAAACATTAAAATCATTCTCCCGGAGCCCTTCAATTCGTAAGTTTGCGCGTTCGGGGGAGTTTGAATAGAACTAGCCGCCGAGCCGCCGAGCCGCCGAGCCGCCGAGCCGCCGAGCCGCCGAGCCGCCGAGCCGCCGAGCCGCCGAGCCGCCGAGCCGCCGAGCCGCCGAGCCGCCGAGCCGCCGAGCCGCCGAGCCGCCGAGCCGCCGAGCCGCCGAGCCGCCGAGCCGCCGAGCCGCCGAGCCGCCGAGCCGCCGAGCCGCCGAGCCGCCGAGCCGCCGAGCCGCCGAGCCGCCGAGCCGCCGAGCCGCCGAGCCGCCGAGCCGCCGAGCCGCCGAGCCGCCGAGCCGCCGAGCCGCGCATGTGTCTGCCAACCCTCGCCAACTGCCTATCTGAGGATTTGTAAAGCACCCTTGCAAACTTATTACAAGTTCATGCTGCCGCTATAAAAGCACGGTGTAGATACGCATTTTGAATTTGACTGTTTCCAATAACCAAGCTGGTTGAATGATTTTAAATGAATTTACTTTTTTATTACGTTTTTAAGAGCGATATTATTGAAATTTTCTTTGTAACACTGTGATGCCTATTTATGTTTCTCTTAAGGTATTTATTAACGTAAATATTATGTTGACAAATCATTTAATTGTTCTGAGACACCAACACAAGGCCACATCCCCGGGGGACATGGCCAGTACGGGTGAGTTGAAGACTGGTTTTTGATTACGTTTTGAGATGCCTAAATTATTGGCCCTGGTAATTCTGCCCTAACTACTTCCGTACTTTAAAAATGTGGGACAGTGAATACATTGTTGTAAAGTAAATAGCTAACTTACGTCGGGCCTCACAAGAAGACTCAAGGTCACTCAGGGAGCAATGGAGAGGATAATGATCAGAGTTAAATACAGAGATCGTGCAACCAAGGGGCACGTCGCTCGTGCAACCGATGCCCGTAGGTTTCGAGTGGCGACCACGAGACGGAAGACGGGGCGTAGGTAGATCCCCCACTAGATGGACTGTCGATATAGTTAAGATCGCTGGCAGCGCTGGTTCGGTCATCGTGGCGGTGTTTTTGAAAGGTCTATGCATTGCAATCGACGTGAGCGAAGAAGATTCGACGTAAATGTTAGATTACCAATCTTAAATATTCCATATTAATAATTTAATAATACGAAAACCTATATAACACACAGGAGCGCATTATACTTTACTATCTTGTATATTTGTAGTCGTCTATAGTGATCGTTGTTTCAGTCTAAAGACGACCACTGAAAGAAATAAACCTCCCTCTAAGATATCTAAGGCGGAATATACTACAGTCGATACACTTGACAGGCAGGTTGGCGATCGCAGTGCGGTATTATGGTACGCATAGGATATTACTATCCATCTTACGGAGTTATCTGTGAGCAGTGGCTATCCCATATTGTTAATGAACAAAGCGTAAATTAAATAGAATTGTATCCCGAAAATCGAACCCATGATATACGATTGCATGTCACTGTCCCCTTCTACTACTCGCTGGGCTACCACAGCTCGATATACCAATGATCTCATTTATTTATTCCCTAGTTAAAGAGATGTGTAATGTAGTGTATTTTATTTTATAAGAACTCAATTGGCACCATGAGAATTGAACATGAACTGTGTAAATCACTGCAAATTTCACATTACAGACATAAAACGAGATTTTTTTATAAGGATAGCACGTATGTGGCCATAAAATCACGAAGTATGATAAATACAATAAGAAATATTGTAGTTGTCTATTTGAAAGTATAATTCAATCTATGTATTTAATTGTTAAAAGTTGTTTTATGAGATATATTTATAAACTTATATGTTGAATAAAAAATACAATTGAGTATTTTTATTTGTAAAGAAACAACATTTCATGTTCTTTATTACATGTTTGACAGCTCTCGCATGACGCTCTCTTACATGTTTTAAGTTCTACCACCGCACACACGCACACACACACACACATATATATATATATATATATATAGTGCGTGTAACACTGCACAAGCTATTACGCTATGTTTACGTTGCGGCATTTATGAGGTCGAATCAAGCTCGCGGGAACATTGATTTGTTATCCGCCGGACGCCGGCAATTAATCAAAATTTGAATTTAAATTAGAAGCGGATGCCGCGCGCGATAACAAAGCGAAATCTCGCAAATCGGCGCAACACGACCACGCAGCCCGCAGCTGTGTGCGTAGCCTTTGTATGCGCTACTCAATTATATGTTAAACGTATCGTCCGATTGATACTGGAGCGATGATCACCTGAAAGGCCTTATAGGCAAATACATCCTCATATATCTTCAGCATGAAATCAGACAATTAAACATAAAATGATTTATTCAGAGCGGTATTGAAAAAGAGTTTCCCTCTATACGCAATAAGCTTATTACATCTTTATCCTGTTCCACAAAGTCATAATATTCTTTGTAGGTAACTGTGTACGCTTTTATAATAAACTCCCTTGTAAGGCTTTACACGTAAGTCCGTTATAGAACATCACGAGATCAAGACCAGGCTCTCCATAATATTTTAAAACTATTCTTAACTTATTTCAAACAAACCTTGAATAGTAAAATACCTGGTGAAATTATCACCTATATATTGATATGATCATCATCATTATTATTCGAGCCGTAGGACCTCCTTTGTTGGATTTAGGTTTCTCTTGTTGATTTCTAATAAGAGAATATGAAAGCTACGTTCATCCAACGTTTTTCGACGAACAAAACAAGCCCAAGTGAAAAAAGCACCAACATTTAGCCACTTCCTCACATTTGTGGCTAAATTTTGGTCCTTTTCTTACTTAGAATGGACTTCCGCAAGGTAACGCCTGATTCCATTAAATACAAAACAAGCCCATCTTATGGGTGAACGTTCTAAGCTGCGCTTGCCGGTCCGTGGTCTCTACTCCAGAACCTTATATCCCCGGGATTGGTTCTGCGTTGTGGTTTAATCAAGTCAAGTCAAGAAGTCCTCCTTGCGTAATATTCCTCACTAATGAAAATAGTGACTGGGAATTTTGTCACACACTATGTTATTGTTTTGGTTAGTGTGTATTGGTCCTGATCAGATCAGCGTCTCGTGGACTTCCATCCACTTTCTCGGTGATGTAAAGTTCGAAGCATTTAAAAGTTCGCTATGCGAATACAGAGGAAGGGAGGGTGGATAAGCCGAGTGTAGTTTTAATGCACTGGTTTTATGGGCGGTCTAGGTTATTAGCAGCATCCTAAAAGCATTGATGTTGGGTCCACTTTTCATAAGACCAGCTCGGTGATAAGTTTTTCAATTAAACAATGTCTAATTACTAGTAATCACTATTGTCCTGGCTATCATATCTAAAGCATTGAAAGGCCGTGTGTTACGAGCGGTTACATCGGAGCAGAAATAAATAATTTCACTTTGTTTCAAACAACATTAGGCTCAACAAACGCCGGACGCAGGGCCGCTTGAAGCTGAAATACGAGCCAACTTTGCGAGCGGGTCGCCTTTTGTCCCGGCGTCTTTGTCCCGTTGTCAGCATCAGGACCCCGCCAGGGCAGTTCCACAACTTTGATCGCGCTCCAAGCGTTGAAAAACGCGAATTGTCTCCCATTGAATGTTCGAAGTTGCTGGCCTTGTTTATGAGGATTTTTTTATATTATTAGCTAAATGTACTTTGCCAATCACAAATGTTTGTTATATTTAAGCGTTTTTAGGTTTTCCAAATTTTTCAGCTTTATTGAATGTTTAATTTGAGCTGCACCAGCGCAAAGCTTTGGCCTTGACTGGTAACGATGCTTAGGTGAGGGCTAAGCTTCAGAGCTTTTAGCATCGGCAAGAAGTTATTAGAATTTTGGAGATTGTGCAGCAGAATAACACCAAATAATTCTCCCATTTCTTTTCTTCCATCGGACAATAATGTACTGATTCATGACATCCATACACGGTTGAAATTCCTTCCACCCGCACTAAGCGTTTTGCTAACACTTTTATTTTGCGAACAACCAAGGAGTAGGAACAACTTATCGGCGTGATTGTTTCCAAACAATTTTAACTTAGGAGTTTTCAAAACAAGAGTGAATAGGTTTCTTCTAGGCAAGCACGTAGTATCATAAACCTCGTCATCGCTTAACATCAGGGTAGACTCAGGTCAAATGCTTCGCATATGAAGGATAACGAAAATTATTGCACAGTTAGAAAATAAATTACTTTAACTACTGTCTGTTTTTAAGGATATTAGTGAAGGTAATCAGGATTCGTTGAAAACCCTTGTTACCTCATTTTAACATATTATAAGAGAACTAATTTTGGTTCTAGGTACATTAAATTTTCAATTCTCTGACATTCTTCTCTTGTCAAACACACGCAACGGTAGCCCGGCGATAAGAACTGAGACTTGTAATTGTAGGTCTCGGCTTCGATTCCCTGGACACAGTCTAACGTAATTCATTCTTTGTGCATTAATTATGTAGGATTCCCACTGCTAATAAACAAATTGCCAGAAGATAAGCAGCAGTTTGCAGGAAATAAAATAGTCGTCCATTGTCCAGTAAAGTTTCTAACCTAAAACCATTTTAGGGGTGAACGAGACGTTCTAAAAAACGGGAGCTGCATAAAAGAACCTGAGTTGTGATAACACAGCTGGTGCGGGCCCTGGGATACAATCTTGTTATATAATTCACACTGTACATTAATTGTATAGAATTGCCACTGCTAATAAAGGAATTACCAGAAGATAAGCAGCAGTTTCTTCTGCGTACAATTATACAATTCGATCGCCAACCCGTCTACCAAGCATGGCGATTATGGTGTATCCCATTGATATTTTAGGAGAAGGCTTGTAGAAGGCGTCTGTGGGCAGAAACGACGATAACAACGACCATAACTGCTGCAATAAACGTTACATACTTACTAAATAACTGCAAATAACTGTTACTGCAACAACCCTTGGATATGCGGCTCACAATGAAACGCTTTGACGATGCGCTTTGAGAAATGCCGCCTGAATGGATGGCGCGATTTTTAATGCGAGGAAAAAGGTATAGATAAAGTACGTTTATTCTTTTTTTGAACTTTTAACAGAATTTGATAGTCAACTTTGCATGTATATATTTTTTAATCTATTTTATTTTTGTCTCTACTTTGCTTCGCAAGGTATTAAATTTGTGAAGAAGAAGCAAGTAAAAACTCCACAGAACTCTTTGCTACATTATTCCACCGGGAATATAGGTTATAGGTGTAAAAGTCTTTATAGTGTATATAGTAATTAAGGGTCGCTGTGTGTTTCAGAAATAATAAGTAGCGTTATAATTAATCATTGTCAGCTATTTATTCATGCAGACAGTACAGCCATTAAATATTTATCGCATTCTACTAAGAAAAATAAATTAATGTCGCATATTTCAAAGTGATTGGAAATAGTTGTAAAAGCATCGAAGCTTTTTGCTGATAAATGACGTACACATTCTCACCTTTAAAACTTTTGTACCTGTAGCTAAACATTCTGTATTCATCATAATCATCATGATTTCTGCGATAACACGTCCGCTGATGAACAAAAACTTTTCCCATAGATTTCCAACAGCCAGGAAGCAGCCTGCACACATTGCCGTCCCTGCAGCCATGGAGTTTTGTAGACATATCATCTGGAATAGTAATTCGGTTTGCACTTTGCACACAAGCGCTGTGCTTCGTTGAGATACATACATCCTAAAGCACTTTGTTGCGCCGGCATCGGCCGCCGCCGGCAAGTTTTACGATTATTAAAGAATTCGCGCCCCTGAAGCGACGGTGATACCGAACAAAGGGAAACTCGTTTGGCGGGAACGGCGTATCGAGTTTTATCTAGCGCCGTGATGACGTCACGTCGCCTACTCCACAACGAACGATTGCTCTAAAAACTTTTCAAATTTTGTAACCTATAATCCCAAAATTTGAAATAAGGCACATTTGCGATGCAACCTGTATATAGTGATCGTTTTTCATGGCCCCGTTTTTAGGGATCCCTCGATTCCCCCATACCATGGGATGACTGAATATTATTACTGTTACGCTCCTCTCTCATCCCTGCTAATATCTTCCATTAATTCCTCTTTTTTCCCTTCACAATATCTTGCATCCCTTTTCTTATTTTTCCTTTCATACATTGCCTTACTTGTGTTGTGTTATCTGCAGGATCCGATTGATTTTGCTTTTTACATTAATTTGCTTTAGTTTAATATTAATATTATTTTGTTTTTTTATTCTCTACACCGTATTTTATTATCTACAGTTTGTATATAAAGTTATCACTCTGAAATATTTTACATTCATATTTTTTTCATTATTATATATTTTAATATATTATTACATCAACAACTCAAATAGAAGTATTTTTTTGGTGATCGTAACACAACCTCAGGTCAAAACTTTTTAAACTCAGAAAACTAATCTGTTTTTTCATATACAAACGTAGTCAAATGCCGAAATTTAAAAATCGTCGTCTTCGGCCACGCAAATATTTATTGGAGGATATGTAATAAAATTGTTAACCTTAGAAGGCTGGTTGGCGATCGCAATTTAGTTTGTTAGCAATGGCAATCCTACGTAATTAAAGCACGAAGTGTAAATTATATAAGATTGTATCTCGGGAACCGAACCCGCGACCTACGAGCACAAATCTCAGTCCTCTTCCACTGGTCAACCACTGCATTAAAAAATCTTTACGTGTCAATCCAGAAATTCACTGATAACCTTATTTAAATATCCGCTGAAAGTTTTTTGTTCATCTTGGTCTACGGAGTCCCCGAATCGTCTACTTTTGCTTTTCTTTTACATCATTTACTGTTTTTTTTTACAAGATTTGGAACGATGAAATGTGAATTGATTTTCATATTTATTTTAACATTTAACTGAAACTAAACAAAAATTTGTAAAATGTTAAAATAAATCTGAAAAATAAATCCTTAAAAAGCATAAAGGAAAAAAGGAATTTATTTTGGTTTACTTTTAAAAAGTTTCAGATTTAAGTTACGAAATAGTTTAAAAAGGTACTTGGGTAATATAGCACTAAAGAATACAAGCAAACATTTAAACACTTAAAAACAACAAACAAATCAGAAATAGCAAGTGCAGTTGTAACAAAGGCACGGACGCTAATGTCTGTGGAATATCGACAGAAAACAAATTTTTTTCGCTCTCTGTGTTTAGAGTCCGAGAGGCAACTAATAAAGTCAGTGAACCTACATACGCGCCTTGTAAAGAGGTTAAAGACTGGAGTAATTGATTTTTCTCTTAGAAAAAGTGAAGCGAAAGCTCGCTGCGAAACTTTCCTCTCCGCTTCCTTATCCCGGGGAGTGTTTATTTTCCCGGCACTAACGTCAATCAAGGCTCCATTATCTCGAACCTATCCCCGGGTATTCTTTTACAAAGAACTTTATCCTCTTGCCACGTTTCACTTCAATTTTTATTTTCAATAACGCTTTCGTAAACAACACTCTAACAGCCACATATTAGACGCAATTAAACTAAAATAGTACTATTATTAATTACCATCTATTCCTGCACACTTTGTACAATCAGAAGTTACAAGCCAGTCTCATACCAATTGGTAACATTTACGAAACTTTATTATGATTAAATTTTTTTACATTGTTACATGGTTTTAAATTAAATGATTATGTATAAGGGAATTCAACTTGCTGAGAACTCAGCTCTTCTGACTATACTTCTCTTGAGTTACACACGTGGCCGCTATTAGTGATACAAAGTGAAAAATAAAGAAAAAACCAATATGACTTGGCAAGTATTGTGAAGATGCAATAATCACAATTTTTTGTCGGTCACTTCTGTGGTCATTGTGTAGATACACGGTGATTGATCTAAGATGTAAGACCTTTAAAAGGATGACAGAAAAGCTCATTTATCAGTAAAAAGGTTAAAAGCTTCTACAAATATGTTCCGTCACACTTTATATGGTGATCACTCTGACAAATGTCACATTAATTTATTATTTCCCTTAGGACATGATGGGCCAATAATTTATGACAGTATAAAGTCTACGTAGACATATAACAAGAATTAATTTTAATGTGTAGCAATTTGAATTTTGAAAAACTATTTTTCTTACTATATTTTCAATATGTTGTTTATTATTTCTAAAAACATTGATATTTAGATTTACGTACCATAATTTAATTGACAGCAATTGTCTAAGTACATTCACCCCTCTCTCAGCTTTTATACGTAAAATCAATAATGTTTAAATGAATAAATAATGCGTACTTTTGTGGTTTTAGGTGATTGCCTGAAATCTAAGGTTATAAATAAGTACGCCTTAGTAATTTTACTACAACACAATAGCTGACGATAGAAATGAAAATTAATGGCGATATAGATAGTAAGAAAATAAATAATAATTATAAATAAATTGTTAAAAACATATGATAAATATTAAAAACAGAATACAAATAAAGACCGTGTCCACCTATAATGGGGATCAAAACGGACTATAAAAATAAGAAACTTTGGTCTCAATAGTAACTGAAGTAATTCACATAAATGGTCTATAAAGAAATTATTTGTTCAATATCACAATTATAAGGAGCCAGCGTCGGGCGGCCGACAGAACAAACATCAAAGCTATAAAACGTGAACTTCATAAAATAATATCCATTAAACATTTCAACTTACAGAGAAGTAATAACAGCAGAAAGATTAATTTATTTCCAAGTGCTGCGACTATGAAAGCACTCGCCCGAGTCGCATTTATGTAATAGTTTGGCTCGATTCGAGCACTTTGCAACGAATTCCACGCGGAGCGAATGAAAGCCTTATAGGATTCAGTATTAAAGGAACTACTACCTATAAGCTTAACCTTTTATCCTTATCACCATTTTAATATCAGCTGATAGACGCCCACTGCAAGGCCCGGGCCTCCCACAAACGATGTCCGGTCTTGCGGACTGGGGTCCAACAGCGACAACAAGTCTCTAGGTTTTAAGGAAAGCAGGCCCTGTGCCTGCACACGATTTTCAATCCGACTTAGCCCCGAGCATTACCGAAGTGCTAATCACATTATAGTTTTGTATACTTGTTGTTTCTGTGATCAACAAGTAAGGTGAAATAATAAAATGATGTATTTTTTTCCTAGGTTGTTAGGACTATCTATAAAATTTGCAATGCGTCTGTATGTCAAAAGTAAAAATATATATAATAATTAAATATAATCATTTGGCGCAGCCCAAACAATATTGAGGAATGTTTTGTGTCTCAAACGCATGACGCGTCTCAATTGGTGTCAAATTCGCTTGAATTTTTGAAAAAAAAAGCATCAAAAAACTCGACTCATATCGACCGCAATAAATATATTCTGCTGATTTGGCTTTTGGCTATAATAAACTGAAAAAGCCAACGCAGGAACGCCGTTTTGACATAATTTGGAAGATAAAACACAGATCAAAGAAGGTTTTGAAAGCTACACCGGAAAAGACTATTGAAACGTTTGAGACTATTTCGAGAACTGGAATAAACATTGCAAAGGTGCGTTATATCAGCCGGGGATTATTCTTAAATTTATATTATATAATATTTAATGGAATCAGGCGTTACCTTGCGGAAGACCATTCTAAATAAGAAAAGGACCAATATTTAGCCACTTCCGCACATACAGTGGTAGTCGTGCAACAAAGTGCACCGCTTGCCAGCCCGCTAAATGCGTATGCGACAAACAATGCGAATCACACAACTGCCACCGCCAAATTAATCAACACGTGTTTCACCCCTCCACGGGGCATCTTCAGGAGTTATGTTACATCGATTAGTGCCAAACACAGAGTCTTTTGGGAATTATTCTGACGGGAATAAAATAAAATTGTAGGAATAAGTGAAGGATTTACTTTTTATTAACAAATTGACCTTACTTTTTGATCAAAGTATTATATTGTAAAAGACATCGTAATACACGCGCGATTTCGCTCCCTTGTGAAGATTTATTCGTTAAAATTCAATGTTAGGGAGTCTATCCACTGTACCTGAATCATTATTCTTCTGTTATCCTTACCTGAAAAGGAAACATTACTAAAGCAACAATAAATGGCCTTGAAACTTCTTCTAAATACGCTTTCTGAGTGTCCAAGTTCGAAAGAAAGAACAGAAGAAAAAAATTAAGAATATTTAGAATGTTGTGGTTTGATAGTAATCATGAAAGATATTTTCCAAGAGCTCTACATTAATTGACAATGATCATTCACTCAATTTTAAAACACCTCATGATAAGACCACGCTTTGTATAGATCCTACATAGATCCTTCATTGGCAATCTTGGAATCGCTTCTGTATCTGGGGTCATAAAGTGGTCTGACTTAATGACCGACATAAAAAGAAACAAATATTTAAAAAAATACTCAAAAAACTGAAAGAAGTAAGTGAAAACAAAAGAATACCCACAACAGACAATAACTCGTCTAGTTATTCGACAGAATATAAAAACAGTTACTGACATTAATTTTCTGCTTTATTATAATGCTACTTCATTTTGTCACATAATATTCTGTTATTAAAAGTTTGTTATATCCAAATTAGTTTATTTATATCATCAAGTTTGATTGAATCTTGTTTAAATAATGTACTTAAACCTATCAAGTACCGTTTCCCCGTACGTGTTGTGTGTGCGCGTGGTTTAGTGTGGGAGTTGTATAATGCGTAGCCGCTTAACGATAAAGTTTTCTACTCAAGCTATTAATAACTTTTTTAATATTCAAATACCAAACTCGTTGTTACACGACCTTCATATATTGTTATAGTGTTCTGATGTGAGTTAATAATAAACTTTCGAATATCATCAACAATTATGTATTCTATATAGACTTATTATGTTTCCTCGACATAAATCGACCTCTTATAATTACTATCGGGGTGCATATGACATAGTGCTATGTATTTTCAGTTCTATAAGAAACGTCTAAATACGTTTGAAACATTTACAGAAGATCGCTGAGAATATAGTTGATGAATTGGGTATGTTCCCGAATATTGCCGTCGATATTAAAGGTTTACTGGGAGAAGTTAGGTTACCTACATTAAAGCCTTAAAATTATCTCTTCACTGTTTAGGTAACATTCCATTATTGGCTTTACAATGTCCGTATTTTAATAAAACCAGCTTAGAGCCCCATATCGATCACAGTAAACGAGCAACGTTTCCACCATCAAGAAGCCGACGTGGTGACATCACTTTTTCTTTGTCGGAGGTTTTCCTTGACTCAAATAAGAGGATTGGAGCGGCCAAAATGTTCCCGAGGCAATAACAGTAGCCGGCATTCGTTTGTTCGCGCGCCTTGAATTAAACAGCCCGGCCCGGACGTCCGAGAGACGAGCGCTCGCATACTGAACGCCACGATTTATGGACGCAATACGTTCTGCTCGGCGGCTGCGGGGCCAAAGTTAAACTAAATGTTCCAATGTTACACATGGCTTTCTTTCCTATATCTTTTCAACCGCAGAAGTAGCAATTTTACCCAAGGAATAACAGTAAGTGTGCGCCATTGTGTTTCAAAAAGAGAGTTTGTATTCGCAGATGAGATATCATCGTTCAACAAAATGTTAATAGAGAAACACGAACTTAATAATACGCTTAGACATTAGTAATAAACAGACGTGTACAAAAAAACTATTTATTTCGTCTTGTCTCAATATACATGTATTGCTTTAAATCCTAAGTTATTTTGGCGACACCGCCCACAATCAATTAGGTGACTTTGACAATCTTCAAGTATTAGAGAAAGTACACGGTTTAAGACTGCGTGGGCTATCACCAGCTCGCTGGTATGATCTAGTGAAATCAATAACTGGATTCTCTCTTACTACTGTCCTGGGGAAATCAGAGAAGAGTAAAGTATGGAAAAAGTTTACCTTCGATTCCGTCAAGGTGGTTCAGGGGACATTCAGAAATAATTAGACAATTGACACGAAGAGTCATGATATCTAATTACTATTCTTGTTTTAACTATATTTATCAAATTTTAATATCCCTAAAATTTAAATATAGCTGAATAGACAAGATTTTTATATAAAACGGTATGTTTTAATTAAAACAACACACTGTCAACTTAAATAACTAACCACAACTTTATTATTTATAACAGGTGGTGCAATAGTGATGTTATACTTTAAACCGGCAGCTATTATATTAAAATTAAAAAAAGAGTTTTAAAAAAGCTTACTTGGAAGTGTAAAATTGATGAAATTGATTGGAAAATATAATATAGCTCAAGTAGCCACCTCGCTAGTTATTGAATAATTGCGCTCGTTTTACGGCATTTCGAATTGTGCTTACAACATATATGGCTCCGAATTGGCGATATCTTCTCGAAGATTTAATTTCAAGGCTTGTGAACTAGATATCTCTTGTGAACTCAGTTTTCAGGAGGTGTTTTGCTAAAGACTTGGTTGTTTGACATGATATTTAAAATATTGTGAGAAAGAGATTTGAAAAACCTTCCAAAGTATACGACAAGTGAGTGGATTTTATAATCTATTGTCTAAAATCATCTCTTAATCAAACTTTGTTTGAGCATCTCACATAAATCACAAGTTTTTTGTCACACACAAGATTGTCGCCACTATGTTGCCTTATTTTTTGTACGGTAGATTTATCAACTTAGGTAAATTCTGTATAAAATGATTTTAATGTAACGTAGGATATAAAGGTACACAGGCTGCCTGTTCAATGTGACGCTTGTCGGGTATTCCCCGTCAACGAACCCGCTCGCCACGCGCCGCGCACGAGAGAACATGTTTCATTACGAAAACCATGTTATTTTAAAAACAAATCCATGTCGCAGGTACATCCGCGAATGTAATTTAATTTCACGTCATTCATTTGTTTCCAGATACTATTCCGTATATTATCTATGCTTGTCATATGAAATGGTAAAAACATTGTTTTATTTTAAATATTGTTGAGTTAATATTGTTAGCCCTAGGGGTTTTCATTGCATCATCGGAACAGAGTTCTCGGAACGGAAGCGTTCGTGAACTATTCAAAAATTTAAAATAAAGCATCGTTTTTAAGCTTGCACAATATCGATCACACGAAGTAGGCATACTTACAAGTGTTTATATGTAGTGTGATGTAAGTGTACAGCTTGGGAGGCAGCGAGGTCTATCACAACCTAAGGTAGGCAATTTAAGGCAATCTATGATAGGATATTGTTTCTACCTAGGAGCTCTCTCAAGTGCCCGCGGGCGCCCGCCCTAGTACGTCTTGGTTTATAGTGTGGTGTGTGGTTTTATTGCATTGCACGCGTTTGTATGCAATGTGCAGACTCCCGTAGAGTGGTTGCTGATGTAGTAGAAACAGCGCTTACAGTGTTTAATAGTATTAGGTTAGTCGATCATCATCACCAAATGTCAAACAATGGTCGCCCGCTGCAAGTCATAGGCCTCCATCAAAAACCGTCGCGAGCGGTCTCTTGTTGTCCGCGTGCAGCGACTTTCCGTGACCTTGACTATTTCTTCGGGTCAACCTTCGAAACCTGCGACTACCGGCTCATGTTATAGGTTAAGTTAAAAAAAAGGTAAAAAAAAATCTATGCTAATGATAACTTAATGCCGCTGTGTCATTATCATTTTCATTTCACCCGTTAAACGTACACTGATGGCATCTTTATGAAATATTTATTATTTCATTTCTTACTGCTCACTAATTGTATAAACGATTTTGAAATAAATTAAAAAAGGGTTTCACTTGACTTGATTTGGTTTCGAATCAAGTAATTTGTAGAATATCTTTGATTACCGGTTCTGTTAATATGCTGTTTTCTGCTTTAAACTACAATCTAAATTTAAAAAGCTATGTATTAGTCCCTTTCCTAGACATAGTTATGTTCACGGTCGCTAGACGCGACGCAAGGCAGGACTTGCCATCGTACCGATCTTTAGAAGGAACAAGGGAAGGAAGGCGTTGTGTTAAAGAAGATACAAAAGAGAACGGAATAAAGAGACTGTGAATGATAGAAGTAAAGCATATAAGAAATTAAGAAGAATGAAAGAGAACGATAAATAAAATTAAAATATTGAGAAAAAAAGCGATTTACTCGATAAAGTGAAGTCTTTGCCCAAAACACGGTAGTGGTAACATAAATAAAAAAAAATATTTTTGACAGAAGTCTTGTAGTGGACGTTTCGGCAGAGGAATTATATTTCTAGTGATGTTTTAATGTATGTACTGATATTAATTACATAATAAAGTAAGTAAATACGTATCTTTGTAATTAATTTTAATTACTTTACTTGTAGAATAATATTTACAACTTAAATTTATCATCATCATGTAATAAAAAGTTCTATTGCTATTATATGTAACTTAAATTCTCTACAAAATACTTTTAAGTTGAAATTCGCCCGTCTCCTTGCGGACATAACCGTTACACTCACAGACGCCAAATAGTTACCTGTTCACCGGCGAGCTTTCAAAGGAATTTCATACGAACTTAGTGCACCGCGCGCAATAATCGTACAGCCGTCTGAACCCGGATTGCATTGCTTCGCTTCTTATTTTATAAGCTATTTACTTTTGCATAACGGGAAGTGAATCAAAAAAGATGATTAGCGCAGAATTGCTTTCTCAGTTTCGTAAACGCTCCGCCAACGGATGTTATCTAATTGCAATGTGGTAAAACACCGCATCCGAACCCGCCGCTAAAAGTTTTTTAATGAGCTTTCTCGTTCTGAAAGCTGGGCGGTCTGACGGTAATTTGGTGTGGTGGGCGTCTAAAATTGATACAGTATATATGTACAGGGTGATTGATTATATGTATAAAAGCTTTATAGGGGTAAATAAAGTAAAGAGATCGCTCTGAAATATGCGCTAATAATTTATTTTTTAGCTTTTAACAGTACAAAATCATGGACTTATAAAGTTAATTAATTTTAATACGTAACCATCATCATGTCAGCGGATAGACACACACCGCAGGGGAAAATCTTTCCCAAAGATCCGGCGTCCAGCGATATACTGCGACCTGGACTATGTATTCGGTCCACCTAGTGATGGATCTCTCAATGTCGTATCCTACCGGCTCTTTGTCAATAACATTCTGGCCCCAACGGCCTTCAGCTGCACGAGCGATGTGCTCTTTCACTTCAGACGAGCAATTCTTCGAACTACATCAGTGATTTGAGTTCTTTGGCGGATCTTCGGTGATCCGATTTACGATTCGATCTCGGAGCGAAGGTTTTGACAAAGCCTTCTCCATTGCTCTCTGGGTGACCTCGAGCTACCGTAACAGAACACGTCGGAGATACATTTATATTATCTATTTTATTCAACTATATTATAATTACGCTATTAAATATTTCTAAAACCATTTATGTAAATAGGAAGTCCAATAAGTTAATTAAACGTTTACAAGGATAACATTATGCAGCAACAATGTCGCTTGATTATTTTATCTTGGTTATATATGAAATAGTGTATGTATATAGACCTGTGTTCAACTATATTAAAAGATGTGTTGCTATTGAGTTTCTTCCTGCTTCTTCTCCACAATTAACAATGTGCGAAGTAGAGTAGACTCAAATATTAAAACAAACAAGTGTAAGAAGTTGACGATTAATAAGATCTCTGTTAAAGGTTCCAATGTTGAATAAATGGCTATTATCTTTTACGTTACAAATCGGCGTGTATCAAAAACGTTTCATTCGTATCCGCTATGCGCGTGTACGTCAAAGCCTGCTCTGTGACCCGTTAATAGGAATTTCAAAGCGTTCACCTGCCTAATTTCGTTACGGACTATAAAGGGAGCAATTAAAATCAAATTTCTGTGTGATATTGTTATTCCTCTCTCTGCCGGGGACAAATGTTTGTCTACAGTTCGTATTTGCTTTGGCTTGTTCGCTTCGGTAAATCTTCGACGGGCTGCTTCCACGAGGAAATCTTTAGCTGAAGTTATTGCATATAATCGAGCGATGTTACAGCTATATAGTGAACACATCAATCGTCTTAAAACGATAAAGATTTGGATTTTCCTTTTGTATCATCGTCACTATTTCAGCTGATTGTGTGTTTGTTATTTTCTTTGTATCTATCATTTCTTTTACCATTACAATATTACTTTTATTTAGTTGTATGGTGTGTATGGTAAACAGAGTTGAATTTCACAGATTATTTTTCTGAATTTTATTTAACAACATCAAGTCAACCAATGCCTAGTAGTCTTTGTGCGTTGCTAAAATTTCTTAGCAATCAAATGCTTAAATGTATTTGTAGAAGTTCCATGTCTATGTTGAATGTAGGTTCTTATCAGATCAGGGCGGTATGCTTGTGGCTTTAGGACGAATATGGCTACAATAGAAAAGTTATTTCACATTGGACCCTTTGAGCATTCTTTTCACGAGGTACACGAGTGATTTGTTGTGAATAAAAATTACAAGGTTTATAAAGTTTTATTTAATTAGCACATAAAAAGCTTTCATCGTCATGTCAGCCGATGCACGTCCACGGCCTATGCCTTATACTCGTAAGCATCGCCCAACGACAGTCACATTAGTTTCACTCTCTCCGCAAAGCTTAAAAATTTAATTATAGCTTAACAATTAAAAAAGTGCGCTATTTGTCTATCCGTCTGAGAAAAGTTCCGTTGTTCCGTCGCACACGAGGCACAGTCGGGTAATGCGTTTTCGTAACGAGCACATAAAGCCGCTGCGTGTTCCCTGCAAATAAATTCACTGAAATTCCCTGAAACATTTGAAGCGACGCTCGCAGATGTGATGTAAATTATTTCCACCGACGTGAGTGTTCCCGGCGTCTTGCGGGAACTTGCTTTACGACTTTTAAAACTTGCTTAATTGCAGTCAATTAAAACTTTGTTAGGAACGCGGAGCTGAATCAAAGTCTTCATTTATATGGATGTCGACTTATTGACAGATGCCGCGAATATCTAATTTTGTTTCAGCTGTTTGGACAGGAGCAGGCATGCGGAACTCTGAGAAAGTTAAAAATTACAAATAATTTATAGACTTTTTTACAACTCGGGAAAAATTTCGCGTCTGTAGTGGCGATGGTTAGAGCACACGGCTCATGCTGTTATGCCCGAAGGATCTTTAGGAGCTGAGAGCAAGCGCAGCGAGGGATGGCCCTCCGCTAGATGAACTGAAGACACAATCAAGGTCGTTGGAAGTCATTGGACGCGGGCAGGACAAGACCGGGCCTCGCAGCTGCCGTCTATTAGCTGACATGCATGAATAACTCCAGAAAGTGAAGTACACAGCAATCTGTCACTTGTCTGTCACTACAGTAATATTATACAAGCTAGAGATGGGCACAGTGCTCATTGATGAGCAACTGAATGAGCTTTGTGCCCATCGCACAGTGTTCATTCAGCTGCTCATGTGATATGGCAGGTGATATATATATACAGAGCCCGGCATGTACCTTTCCGTGGACAAGTCAAAATATTTACTACAATAGAGAAAAGTGTTTGTTCTGTTTGTGTATATAATAAAAACTTTTTAATTTTAACCTGCACTGCTCTGAACTGCCTTCGTGAGTGTAATTTCATTAAATGCATTCTCGATATTGTTTAACTAGCCAAAAGTATCTAGCCTATCTAGTCTATCTTGTACTTGTAAACAAATATCATCACATGGGGTACAGGCACCTTCTTACCCGTCCCGAGTTGGAAGTGGCACGTGTCCGCCTTACTTTGAACATAACAAGGTCGTCCACCCTTTTTGTAGGAAAACATCACTATAAATATAATTCTTAGCGGTCGGGTGTCTTTACTCCAGAACCTTAATATTTTTTTTAATAAACGCCGCCCCAAGCTAAATAATTTTTAATAAATAGCTGACGTCTACTAAGGAAAAGAAATATTGGTACCACATTTCAAGTCTCAAAACCCTAATGGTTTAAGAGATATCGTGATGAGTATGTACACAGGTGAAATTCTATTAAAGATTGCAAGTATTTAATTATGCGTCTTCAGTTCAAACGTTATGCTCTCAGCTTCTTAACAAAAACTTGTTGAATGAAACTGGAGAATCGAGTAACATGAAATATAAGCATTTAATTTAAAATATTAAATACACAATGGGCAGTTGTAACGTTGCATGTAATGACTGTCTGGCCGCAAGTTTAAAACAAGTGGAGTAAAACAGAGCGCAACGGTGTGTTACGTGCCTAATGTTATTTTTACTTAGCTCTGTAAATATAACTTCATTTGAGAGCGCCGCGAGCGCCGCGAGCGCCGAGGTGGGGCGGGCGAGGTAGTATTTTGCATTTAAAATTGCTTTAATGCATCCGGGGACTGCGAGCAGTCGGACACTTGTCGTCTGCAGCGCTTTTGCGCTTTCCGTTCTAATTTGAATACTATTTACGTAGTACAACCGCTGGTGAAGATGATTTATGTTATTATAAAATAAAACTACGACCACGCCTCTGAATGTGAGTGCATGTATAATGAACTACATTGTTTAAGTTACAAGTCGAAAATTAAAAGTAAATATTAAATTTTAATATAACAGTCAAGAGTTTTTGGTTGATCGAAATCTGTGAAACTTGTTTTGTTAACTCATTTACATTTTCGATACTGTAATGTATAAAAAAACAGCTGCAAGAGCAATGTCTCCCTCCCATTACCTGTTCTTCTGAATCTTTGATTCTTCTACGGATCTCCTCATATATGATTCTATCTCGCAGCGAAACTGTTTCCGTTGTCAATCATTTTTAAAAAATAAATAATGTAGATTCATTTCGAATCAAAAAATGGAGAAAATATTTGAAACACCCCAATAACATGTTTCAGAGTAATCACTTTATAGGGAATGATTGGAAATAGGTACGAAAGCTTTAAAGCTTCTTACCGACAAAGGAGGTATTCATTCATATTTTCCTTTAAAGCCTTTACAACCAATATCTAAATTTGATAACAATATGTGTAAATTAATGTTATTCCTTAGTTACAGGGACCGTTTTGAATAGATATTTAGGGCGTGCTTGTTTGTGTAGGTAATTACTTCGCTGGATCGTAGATTTCTATCCGTCCTCCCCTGGTTCGCAGCTTGAGAGACGAGTTCATAAAACGTCTCAATCAGGCCGCGGAATGTTTTCCTTCGCAGCCAAATAAAGGAGAGGCTTTCTCGCCTCTAAATCTTTACGGCCCGCGTCTGCGGGAATTTATTGGGCGATATAAATAAAGCCTACTCGGCGCGGGTTTACTGCGCTCGCCTGCGTGAGCACATCAAAGTTTTGAGGAATTTATCAAGGAATGTTACGGCAATGGTACGAACCTAAATGTTAAAATAAGAATAAAAAGAAAATCATTTAATTTTATATTTGGCATATGAAATGTATATAAGAAGTGTTATTATTATTATTTTAGTAGGTAAGCGCGACGGGGTAGGCCCCCCATCAGCTGGACCTTGACATCGCAAGGTCATGGCGATTCTTGGGAAGGCCTGTGCCTTGCAGTGCGAATCTACAGACGCCCACTGCAAGTCATGGGTCTATCCTAAGGAAACTTATTTTGCGAGCATTGGCAACTCTGTATAATTAATATACAAATTTTGAATTACATAAGACTTTGTCCCGAGAATCGAACCCGCGACCTACGATCGCAAGTCTCAGACCAAACCGCTCGGCTGCCACAATTGTTCAATTTTAAGCGAATGTAACTATTTTTAATATGTAAGAAAAGGACCAATCAGTGGTTTAAGATTAGAGATAATCTAAAATTACATCTGAGACTCTGTGTTTGGCACTAATCGGTGTAACATAACTCCTGAAGATGCCCCGTGGAGGGGTGAAATACGTGTTGAGTAATTTGGTGGTGGCGGTTGTGTGATTCGCATTGTTTGCCGCATACGCATTTATCAGCGGGCTGGCGGGCGGTGCACTTTGTTGCACGACTACCACTGCATGTGCGGAAGTGGCTAAATATTGGTCCTTTTCTTACTTAGGATGGACTTCCGCGAGGTAACGCCTGATTCAATTAAATATTTTTAATATTATTGATTGTTGTGTAATTTACTTATTAAAATACAATGCGTGTTTACATTTTAAATATATCATTAAAATGTCTCATCAATATGACAGACGTATCACACAGATTAAAAAGAATAATATACCAAAAAGTATATAGCATTGATGAAACATATTGGTTAGCAATCAGTTTTTCGTAATATTTTCGAATGTGAAATAATTGTATGTTTGCACGGAGCCGGCGCTCCTCGTGCTAATCCGCCGCGAAGAAAAACGTCGGTTATTTTTAGATTGTTCCTCCGGGAGCGCGGCGGACCCCGACTCATTATCAAATGAATGTACCGCGTGCGGGCCTAATCCCACTTTAGAAATTGAAAACATTTACCGACATCAAAGTAAATAATGTTTTAATACAAACATTAATTGTTAGTATACACGACAAGTAACAAATGTTAAAAGGTTGAACTTATATTAACAATTATTATTACATTTTATTTAAACCACAGTGAGTCCATATATAAGTCAGTAAATGAATTCTCCGCCAAACACCGACCACGGCTTGACCACGACCACTGACAAGAGTGAACGAATGAAAAGAAGGAGGGTCCGTAAAAATATTAGTAGGTTAACAATTTCAACTTAAAGATCATGTTGGTGACTGGTTAACATTGCATACAACTTACTTTAACTTTGAGAGTTCCGGCAGCCCAGCGGTAGAGGAATGAGGCTTGCTATCATAGTTCACGGGTTCACTTCCTGGAATACAATCTTATATAATTGACACTGGGCATTAATTAACACACTGCGATTACCAACCCGCCTTCTAAGCGTAGCCTGCCTCTATGCCTGGCAGGGCTTACACAGGTTAGAACAAGGATAGCGACGCCCTTTATATAAACCAGCTGTGTCTTACCGGCCAGCAAAGATCTTAAAAATTCTATTAAGTTTGGTAGCACCCTGTAGAGTATCGAGGCAGTTTTTTACGCAAAATTAAAAAAAAATGTACAGAGTAGATTCATCAAGATTTTAAAACTACTTATTATTTTATAGGATACGTAAAACATTACCAGCTGGATGAATGTAATAGATCCATAGGATACATGTCTAAAATAATGTACAGAAAACTGATATTAGACGATTAAGTGTTGTAAATAAGTCTTGCCTCCAGACTTATATCCTCAAGAAGAGGCGAGTCTGGAGGCAACCATTGGATGCCAAGGCATCTAATCATTGCTTCACGTATATGTGTTTTTACATAGGTGACTGTTCTACACCTGGTCTTGACCTCCATGATAGGCCTTTTTGATATCTCTTGGCTTCTTAGTTGTTAACCTACAAGATCAGTAACATCAAAAACCATGCCTTGGTATTCCAAGTTCGACCACATCAATTTTTCTTTTGCTTAGCATGATTGGCCTCGTAATTTTTTCTTGGCATATTCATAAATATTTAAGTATAAGTAATAAAGTTTTTGCGGTAGTATAGATGACGCTTCTGCAGTATTTTGCGCGAGCAGAAGTAGCGATGTCGACTGGAGGTCGCGGCGAATCACAAGCCTGCGCCGAACACAAAGCGAGCATTCAGGGGCATGTAAAATATTTCAGTTTTTCCACTCCGCCGCCACACAATGGCATATAAATGGCAATCATTTGTTCCCGAGTATTCCATTACAGGCGGGCACGGCCGGGTGACCGCGCAGTTTGTCTCGCTGCGGATCCGAGACGCGGACCCACCCGGATAAATATCGACGAGATAAACACGAGATGTATGTCGCTTGTCGGCGTAATGCTCCCGGACAAGTGGTGCGCGCTCCGGCGGAATATCTAGCGGGGATCGGATCGTAATACATTAAGATATTTTTGATCTGTATCTACGTTTTTGTCTTCGACAGATCGCACAGCAGATCGCTGTTTGAATCGTTGCATTACACGCAATATAATCAAAACCTCTGCAATCCATGAAATAAATTACTTTTGTCTAGGAAACAAGACATATAAATAGAGATATATATAAAGGTTTTAATGTGCAGGTAAAAGTTTTGAAGAACATTAGATGGAGAGTGAAATTCAGCACTAAGTTGGAGCAAAAAATACCTTCCTCGAAGCGTCGAATGAAAACCGATTGTTTATAGCTAGTAAGAATTTGTTACACTGACCTTTTCATAGTCGACCGGGTGATTTTTTACGCTCAGCAATATTTTTTTTAAAAATTGAAGGTAGTTCATTGAAGTTATGTAAATGACATTTGAACGGCTTGAATAAGAGGGAGAATTTTTAAAGAGGTCGGCGGAGCGAGCCGCGCTGTGGGCAGCAATATATACGGCTTCAGCGGCAAAGTTCCCGCGCAAAGGGTAGGACTTGTAAGTCCTTTAATAAGTGTAACAACTAATTACTTTTTCGAAGTTTTGTAGTAAAGCGGGGGCTGCGTGCCGCTCCGAGCGTCGGCTGAATTTTAAATGGACGGAGCTAATTGAGTTGCTTTTTATTTATAAATCGAGGATCACATAGAAATATATCTGGATAAGAATATTTAATTTTGAACATGCCAAGCGGCGCATATTGAACTTTCCCAACACTAAAGTTTCCTAAATTTTTTTATATCTCCAAGTCCTTCATCTCTTGTGCACTGTTGCCTAATGCCATCCCTTAAGGAGTGGTTTTTATGGTCATCAGAATTATAGTCCTGAGTCCTTATGACCAATAAAATGACAGTGACAATGATGAAGTATACCGAGCACATTTTAGTATTGATTTCAAGAGAGTGGTTACATTTTAAAAAGGTTTATGCAGAAGAATGCGGGAAGAGACTTCCAGTTTGTCCAATCCTTCTTCTTCTTTGTCGAGCAAAAGTAATCTTTTTACAAGTAAGAAAAGGACCAATATTTAGCCACTTCCGCACATGCATTGGTAGTCGTGCAACAAAGTGCACCGCCCGCCAGCCCGCTGATAAATGCGTATGCGGCAAACAATGCGAATCACACAACTGCCACCGCCAAATCACACAACACGTTTTTCACCCCTCCACGGGGGCATATTAGGTTAATTATGATACACCGATTAATGAACAGTGCACTTTGTTGCACGACTACCACTGCATGTGCGGAAGTGGCTAAATATTGGTTAGGATGGACTTCCGAAGGTAACGCCTGATCCCATTAAATCTTTTTATAAATCATTTTATTCATAAATTTTGAAAAAAGCTAGAGTGCGAATTAAGACAGTTATTAGTTGTAGGCCAGCGGTAGAGGACACGGACTTACGATCATAGGTCGCGGGTTCAATTCCCAGAGTACAATCTTATATTATTCACATTTTGTGCAATCATTACTTGGAATTGCCACTGTTTATAAATAAAAGCCCGATGGATAGCCAGTGTATTCTATGTACTATATCCGTCTTTATGTATAATTCTAAATCAACTTGTTAATAAAAATTCCAACACGTATGTCTAGTGAACTGCGGCGTGTATGAACAATTACTGAGATATCAGGTGCCGCGTGTGAGTCTTTAGTCATTGTCGCAAAAATAATTTTGACGCGGAACATTGTCGTGAGATTAATGACGCGGGAAATAACCGGAGTTGACGCGGCGGCGTGACGTCACAGGCACAGAGGGCTGCGCTAAGTGAGAGCCCGGGGAGCGCCGCGCGGCTGTGAGCTGTTAATATTGTCATTCTTATTACAACCGCGGCATCCGCCCGCGGAGACGCGTCTGGAGTACTGTACATGTAGGGTTTTTCACTTTTATTACTCGAATATTGTTGAACCCTTTTTTGATCGATTTTCATCTATTCATTTTATTTATTATAGTTATAATGTTATTTGTCTGTAAAGCAGATGCCCGTGTAACACCACACTCCTTTGAATCGTCGATTATTTTAACAGAATGAGCAGTAAGCCAACATCGGCTCGGAGCGCTGATCTGCTGAGAAGAACCAGAAGAAAATTGACAATTTGTTTTTAAGCGAAATAAAATAATGAAATGAGTCAACGAACCAAATTGCGAACATTTCAATTAACTAAAACATTTAAATGTAATAATTCTAATTTTAGATTTATACTTAAAAAAATGAAAGTTTAATATATATTTATAGAACTTCATTAAATATGCGCACAATTAGACCTATGATTTATTAACTTTTTCAAGATGTAATTAAGGCTTTTCAATTTTTTGCGTAAAGAATTTTTTATGAATTCTATCTCGTTTTTATACATAGAAAATAATATATGAAAGTGAAATCACAATATGCAATGTTTTACCCTTATTGTAATTTCACATATGCTCCGTCCACTAGTGGACAGCTCATATTAATTTCCAATAGAACCAGTTTGAAAGCATCCTGCATCCATGGAGTTCCGATGATCTGCACACCATTTATTAAAGTCAAAGGGTGTTATATTATTTTCTTATACTTTAACAACATAAATAACAACAAATATAGCATAAGATATAACAATAAAGTACAACATAAATAATAACAAATAGAGGGTGTACAAACGCAACTATTTATACCATAAATGCTTTTTTACATGAAGCAGTTACTCAATTATTTTTATAAAATCACGTAACCTTGTCGCCTCAGTCTTAAAGATATGGGTATATTTCTTACAAAATTACACGATATAAAAGATTTTTCTGTACATCGCAATTTGCCAGGTGTACCGAATTCAGTATATCTAGATATATGCCGAATTTAAATATATGTAACTCTTTTTCTAAGGTAATCAGGCTAGAGTCACATAACATGCATACCACCTAGACATACCCACACCTAGACGTATCTCTCCATAGATTTCAAATGAGAAACTGAGAGAGAGCCTGTGGGTATGGTACTTCGAACTCTACTTGAATCTTGTCGGGCCTGCGCGCTGGTGGGAGAGATCGCCGTCAAGTTATTTTGGACAATCTCTCGAGACAGAATCCCAGCCATCCGCAATAAGAAGAAGCGACAAGAGCCCAAAGAACCACATTGAGCTCTCTTAAAATGATATCGTTCAATTTACAGCTACAGGGGTTTCAAACTCACTTAGATCTAGTAAAGTCCAAAATGAAATCAAACATTTTTTTGTTTAATTTCACAATATCTTTAATACAGTCGTCGTTTCAGTTCATGCACCTCCTTCAAAGATATGGTTTGCGTATGACTGCTCAGCACGACGCCTGTATCAATGGAGATTTTAATGCTTTTCCCCAAGATTAATGAAAGAATAATAATCAGCATGACATTCATAGCGCTTCAAATAACTTATTATTGAAAAATGGTTCCAAGCAAAATAGTGCTAATAAACGTGTAGATTATGTCCTACTATTTATCTGTAGAGGCTGCAAGCTACAGCTTAAGGCTTTGTCCAATAAACTTGTCGGACTTTAGCAAAGTTCGATCCAAGTTATTGGTTATCCATTCAACGCGCAGGCTTTCAAGTTTCCTTATCTTTATTTGTACCGCGCGGCGAATTAAGCTTGTTGTGCCGCAGTGGTCTAACTCGATTACACTTGCAAAGGTTGTAACGCTCCGGGTGCTGCGTTAGAAATGGTCTGACTTAAAGCCGTGGTGCAATCGTGTTCAAAATCAATAGAGCTAGCGTGTGTTCAGTTCGATTCACTTCTAATTTCTTGTATATTGTACCTCAGTTTTCAAACGTATTTTGAATATATTCCTTTACAATATTATTGTGACGATCTTTGGGGCAGGGATATGTCTTGTATGGCGTCTATCTGACATGAATTAATGAATAAAACCATAAAGTAGAGTAAACAGCAACCCTGTTATTTGTCTTTTTAACAAACACACTACGGCTAGATTATAATAGATACTACAATGGTAATGTCATAATTTGACCCGGCAGCCATTTTGTTACAAATTAAAAAAAAAGTGTAAAATTGATGACATTAGTTGAAAAAAAAAAAATATCGTTGAAGCGTTTACCACACGAGTTGATGCATAATTGCGTTAGTTTTACGGCATTTTGAATTGTTGCTTGCAGAACATCTGGCTACAAAATTTTCGACATCTTCTTCGATGTAAGCTTACAAGGCGATATTTCCAGTAGACCCAGTTAACACGAAGCACTCGACCAAACGCTTGGTTGTTCGTAGCACGACTACGGGTGTTAAAACATTTGAAAACTGACAGTGGAACTGCGTAGCCATCTTCCTTTGCTATCTGGATGACCTTGAAGCTTTTTATATACAAAATAAGCTATACTTTTAAGTCAAGCCTGTAAAAGCCTATATGTCTAATTCTAATCACCAATAGATAGATATCCTGAATGCTAAAGTCTTGCCCCTCTATATATTTGTCCCGGTGTCCTCGTCGAAGTACACTACGATTGTGCAGGCTTTCGGGCGATTGACGCACTCGCCCGCTGTCCTTTTATTCATATATTTATTCGTCGAAGCGAAGCGAACTTGGAATAAAATAAATGATACAAGTGGATGTCCCCGTCTCCGCTCATTCAGCGGCCGCGTCGCTGAAGGTGCGCTTTCAACGAAATCTCTTTTCATATTTTTAATTTTTTTAAATTATTTCAATATTATATTCATTTAAAAAGAGGAGCGTCGACGTTCGTCAATTTAGTGTTGTATACCTACAATGTCTCCTGGATTTCATTTCTATATAGATTTATTTATATTTCCTACATTATATATTTATTCATTCTTACATGTTATGAAATATCCGAACTTCATCCCGTATAAGCAATCTCTAGCAGCAAGGTGGTGCAGAAGTATCAAGTACATTGGAGTTTAAATGGTAAAGAAAAAATATATAATCATTCAATCACCTTCGAGTAGCGATAGTCCAGCGGTGGAGGACTGAGACTTGCAATCGCCGGTCGCGGGTTCGATTTCATGGATGCAAAGTTATATAATTCACACTTTGTGAATTATACAGGATTGCCATTAATCACAATTTCCAGATAAATAGCAGGAGGATCGACTGCGTACCATAATACCACAATATGATTGCCAACCCGCCTGCCAAGCGTAGCGATAACTGGTTTTATTATGCACTGTATGCATATTTGCTACATTTAATATTAGTTTAAGGTGTTAATCTATATGCGTAAATATCGCCATTTATAATCAACCTAATATTGACATTTGGCATATTTATATTGAATTAGTGGTGTTAGCCATTTTTTAAATATTTATTTAGGTACACAAAAGTTAAAAGTACATAAAAAGTTCCCATAGAAATAATGGTGATGTGCTCTTGTATAGATGATACAACATAAAAAATTTACTATATACAGCATTGTAGTCCATAATAAATAAAAAAAAGATTGAAGAGAAAAGCGATGGCACGATAAGATAATGATAAAATTCATTGGTTCAACATTGGAACTTTTAACAGAACTCATTAATTAGCAGTCAATTTTTTATATTTTTTTGACTCTACTCTACTTAGAAAGGCGTTGTAGTCGTGGCAAAGAAGCAAGAAGAAACTTCACAACAACACATCTCTTAATAAAGTTTAACAATACAGATTTGTACATATACACATACACACTTATACACTTTATCAGATATAGCCTAAATGAAATTAAAATAAGCGAGTGACATTTCTGTCCAGGATTCTTGTCATTTAAATATTATTCTTGTTTAATAATGTAAAATAACTCTTTGTTGCAGATAAATAATTTTATTTTACTTTTATTGTCTTTTCTATTACAGATTTAATGAATCAAATGAACAAATTTAAATACAGAACGTTTGTAAAATATATAACTGCAAAAAATTTGCGACGCGGTCGTGTTTCATACAAAGCGTTATTTGGCAGTATTCGGGCGTGAACAATGGACCCCGGGGGGCGTCCGGCGAGGGGGCCAAGGGCTTCGGGGGCATCGCCGTCATTACCATAACAAACGGCCGCCGCGGCACGTGCCCCGATACAGCCTCGTCGAAGACAAGTGTTTAAATTTTCAGCGTAAACTTTGGCGGTCTACTTGCAGTGGGGTACTTCGACATCCACGTTGAATTATAGATTTGAGTGCAGTTGCACACTTCGTGTTTAGTGATCTTGGCTTAAGTGACAAGATAAGGAAAGTACTTTCATCTATTTATTTATTAAATATAACCTTACAAGTATTACTCCCGTGCGATCATGCTTTTAAACTGTATAAAACGCTTCCAAATTCGATATGTGATATTTATTCCTACTGAGAATCACTACAGTTACCTTCATAAGTTCCGTCAGCGTTTATTTACTAGCAATAGAGAACAATGTACTCGAGATCTCTTCATGAGATCGAAATAAAGAGGACAAAATCCGTAGAGATGTAAAAGTAATTCAAATTCCCTAGCGGATTGAAGTGCCAATGGGTAGGACATATAGCAATGGCTATAGGATGCTTCCTGTTAGAAGAACAGGATCGCTTTGGTCTTGAGGTTATGGAGTGGACGTCGTGGTCCAGAAAGCCCAGCGTAAGACTTCTATCTACAAGTTAAACAGACGACCTTGTGAAAATCGTAAGAAGAGGCTAAATTTAGACTCCATCCTAACGTTTGTAAATCCAGCAGACATCCTAATGCTAAATTAATAATAATGGACAGTTAACCTAATCAAGATTACAGACTACTTTTTGGAGAGTGTGCAGCGGAGTTCATCAAATAGTTCCCTTATTTCTTCCATCGAACAACAAGGCGCACACATTCATGCGATCAATGCGAACAGGAAACCAAGGAATGGAACAACCTGCCTATTGTTTGCAGTCAGATATAATTAAGAAGTCTTCAAGACAAGAGTGAATATGTTTCTTCTGGGTAAGCATATAGCATCGAAGACATAGTCATCGCTTGGCATCAGGCGAGACAGAGGTCTAATGCTTCCCATATATACGATAACAAAAGTTGCTTAATGAAGAGAGCGCATGGGCGGACATAATAGCGATCCTTGGCGGAGGTCTATGCTAGAAGGCATCTTTCGGCTGACACGATACTGATTCCATGTAAATAAAAAAGGAACGAATACTGATTAAAATTAGGATAAAAAAGAACTTTTATAAACAACTCATCTATCACTCAACCTGCGTGTATTATTAAAATAGTTTGAGAAACTAGTTCGTACCTTTGTGCGCAGGTATTCGATTGTTGTATATCAATGAAGCCAATTCCGAATGTTTGTTGCAGTAAATTGTTAGATTAATATTAAAGAGCGCGGAATGGAGCAGATGCAAACGATTTGAAATAAACATTCACGCGGCGGCGCCGATCCGCTAGCGCTGCAATCACACAGTGTCAATATAAACGCACATAATATGCAGTTAAATGTAAAATCGAAAACGGCTTACAAATGCGACTTTTTAATTTTTGGGTACCGGGGAGAATCTCATGAAAAGAAGTAAAAATAATACTCTTTTCTTGCTCATCTCAAACCATTGTGTATAAATAAACATTGATTTATATCTGTCAAAATTTTGACGTCAAACAAAACAAAAGAATGTAATCAAAAAACAGTTTTTTTGGTAGTAATTGCTTACTAATACTACTGCTCTACGCTTCGCACTCCAGAATGTCGTTAGAATAAAACTGATCAATAAAAAAAGTCGTAATTGGGATACACACTTTGATAGTTTCCTCATTTAACGCCATCTATGGAATTTATTAGATACTAATATTTGAAATCGAATTACGATATGATTTGACAAGATATTAAATCAATAAATTGAGTTATTACATACGTGTTGTAATAACTCAATTTGCTATTGATTTTTCTTTTTTTAATTATTTACTTTTCCATTTCACTGCGACGGATCTTTCTTTGGGTAGAATGAACTATAGATATGTGAAATCTTTAAAGAAGTGAATTTATAGCTTGTTAGTTAGCAAAACTCTAGCTTTTACATCTAATGCCGATCACCCAGTATAAAGTGATCACTCTGAAATATGTTACACTATTTTTTTTATTTGTATGAATGCTATTAACTTCTTGCAGTACAGGCTGTACTGTCACAAGTAAAGATAGTAAACAATACATAATTTTCAGATGTAATAATTCGAATTTTAAACACGCTTTCTCTATTATTATCTTGTTTTTTATATCTGAAAACATATGTTTTAGAATAGAGTGGACTATATATAAATTGTCAAGAAAAGAGCTATATATTGACCCCTGTAAAGCTTTATTTACCTATAATTAATCACCCTGTACATCGAGTAAGACCAGCTGATGGCTCCACATTCGGTGTCCCGAGCTTTTCTTCGTAACTATGTCGGCCGTTTGCCGTCGCGCTCGGCGCGGTGACCGGGAATCAGGTTAATGTTATGTGGCCCGCTTTCCGTCCGACTAATTAGGTTAAAATGAAGCTCTACTGACAACTATATATTGTTTTCCTAACACCAACCTACACTCGCGACTTCGCATCGGATTTATATATAATATACTCTTAAAAATGTACTAATCCCTATTGATATTGTCTAAATAGATAATAGATAAAGTAGAGCAGTGGTAGTCCCGCGGTAGAGCACTAAGGCTTGCGAATGCAGATCGCGGGTTCAATTCGAATTAGACAGGATTAATATAAACAATCTTCCGCAGGACGGGCAGCAGCATTATTCGCGTACCGTAATATCACGCTGCAATTGACAAGCCGCCTGCTAAGCGCGGCGATTATTGTATATCTCTCCATAGATATAATTGGAGAAACATAAGCCAACTGTACATTTGTTAGCAACCATTAAAATAAGTTTGTATAATGTTCTGCATGTAAGTTAAGGATATTCCTACAGTTGTTAAAAAATTATGATAATCTTGTGAAAGTAGGTAAAAGAGTATCGGAAAGACAGTTAAACACATTGTACGCGGGCGCTTCGTGCTGCAATATCTCGAGCGGGAATTTTTCGCGAAATTCGATACTCAGATAAGTCGCAATAGCTTTTTATATTTTTTATTGTGTTACTTAGAAACATATTTGTCAAGGATACAAAACGTTGTCGTTAATAACGGGACTCAAAGTTACTCTTTGGGCGAATCCGTAGAAGAACTTCGAGCTACGTCAATTTCATGACGTAGCTCGAAGATTGCCCGTCTCAAGTGGCAGTCTAAAAGGTCTCGAGTGGCGACTAGCCTGTAGACGGGACCCACTGACCGGTGCTGCGCTGCTCGCACCCAGCAACTCTCCGGGACTTTGCCTTTGCCGCTGGTCCACTTAGTCTAAGAAGTGCCTGTGCAGGTCTTTCGGCTTTTAGTCGACGCTCAAGAACTTCGCGTCAGGCCAGTGCCACGTTGTATATTGTAAAAGAATCAATATACTTGGTATATTGTCTTCCTTTGTTTATATAAATATAATTCAACAATAAAATATTACAATATTTAATAAAGAACAACGTGAATTTGTACGAAACAATGTTTCCTCCGCCGCACCAAATTAAGTTAATTTGCCAACAAAGCGCCTAAAGCAGACGTTTTCAACGCTTTGTAAACTACAACTTAATTAAATTTTTTTCATTGTCGTTCGGTCGCTTAGGTCGTAACTTGGGACGTCGCGATGACTTTATTTACATCGTACTTATATATAACTTGTAAACAAATCTTTTAGACTTTATTCTAATAAATTTGTTTAACTGCCAGCAAGCATTATATTCGTGTGAATTATTTGTATCTAGGTAAAAAATAATAAGGAACGTGGTTTGACTCTGTTCCTCATTGGCTAGCTCACAGTTGAGATACGAATACCCCTCATGCCTGGGTTTCCAGGTCAAAGCCCAGCGAATTGGCAAGTTGAATAGATAGAGGGCGGAACTAATGGCTGCTTCAAACTATATTATCATTACGTTATTTATTATTTCTCAAGTAGATTTTACGTAGATTTTCACATAGGGTGTACTATACATTAGATAACAGCAAATGATCCATTGGTCGTTGGGGTCGAAAGGTTCTCGAGTGACCACGAGCCGGTAGACGTGACGTGGGCAGGCTTCCCACTAGGTGGACCGGCAACATAGTTCAGATCGCAAGAAGTCGCTGGTTGTGGGCAGCGCAGGACCCAACACATTGGCTATCTTTAGCCGTCCATCGGCTAAAAAGAAGAAGAGCTGTATATTCACCCTTTAAAAGCTTTTACATACATAACTGACCATCCTGTATGTTGCTTATATGAAGATATATATACGTAAATAGGTGATTGGAAGAGCTGATTGCAGCTGTGGTGCGCTTACAGAGTCAGTCGACGCTCCGCGCGTCTCGGGGGCCTGCGCGCAGAACAAAAGCGTACGTGATTACCGTTCTGTTTCTGTCGAGTGTAATTAATTTGGGTCGTCGCAACAAACAACCTTTAATTATTTCCGGGGACAATGCGAACAGATTTTTAGAATGGAATTTAAAATTTTGTCTTTTGTTCGAGTCAATTCATTAGTGAAGGCATCAAGGCATGACCTGTACTAGGTGAATCGATGACGTCATTAAGGTTGCAGTTAGACAATGGATTTGGACAGTCGAAGACCGGTTTTTGTGGTGATCTTTGGGGGAGGTATATGCCTTCCATTGGGAGTTTATCAACTGACATGGTGAAAGAAAACATGCAAGCAACAGACCAGTACAGCCTGGGACCTCCACCTACAAGGGAGATCAAAGACGACCTTGTTATGGTCGTCGGGAGACCCTAAAGGCAGGCAAATTTCAAATGGTCCTATGGTGAATTTGTACGGGAGGCCTATGTCCAATATTGGAAGTCCTAGGGCTGTGATAACGATAGCCTGTTCATGAGTATCTGTGAGTGTATTTATTAAATAAGAACATGCAATATATTATTATATAACACGCTGCTTATAAAATAGCTATTATAGTAATAATAAAGCCCTTTTTTCAAATCTTTCAAAAGTTAAAATTAAGGAGCTTAATAAGTAAGATTAAAATTTATTTTAACATACAATTTTTAGATCAGCAAAAGCTTTCTCTAACCGCTTTCATTCCATCCTGATTTCAGTCACTCTGTTCCAGGTAATTCCCGCCATTTTAGTTATCATTCCGTTTTTGTGGTCTGCCTCTCTTTCTTTTACCTTCCCATGGGTACCATCTCGTAACTATTTTGCTCTTAGCAACTCTCTCTCTTTATTTAACTCCATTTTACTCTCCTTATTTATAACGTAATTTCTTTCTTATTTAATTTGAAGATGCTGCATTGGAGCTTTTCAATATAGCCATTTGTGAGAGTGACATTAAAATGAAAATTTAGTTGTGAAAGACATACAAGTGCATACATCAACGCGCGATAAAAGATCAAATATCGATGACCTTCAACTTATCGCAAAGGTCAAGTGAAAGCGATGCACGCAATCCGGCTAAATTAAAAAACCCCATGTCGCCCACGGGGGCGTCGGTCCGTACGTGCAGTTCAATTTTCCTGAACGGTTATTACTTCGGGCTCGATGCGGCTGCAATGATTGCACTGCCGTTCCACCAAATAGAGACGACGGTTAAATAAAATTTGAAAGCTCTTACCGATTTTTTATTCAAATGTAATACTCTGTTCATAGCTAAATTGCATTGAAGTTTTCTAACAAAAACATATACAATTGTTCATGAACTTCAATGGTTTATTAAAAAGCTTTATAGAATATACATCTATTCCAAAACATTGTTTAAAATGATCACATTGAAAAGCGAATGCGATCGGGGAATATTTTCTGGTAGTGCAAATCTGCAGGTTTAAATACTAAACGCTCCTTTTTACATATTATGATTACGTTATTAAATATTCATTTACTCAATTATTTTTGTAAAGAGAGTACCGTACATTAATTGTCAGCAAATGGGCTATACATTGACTCCAAGCTATGTAGCTGACCGCTCACCAAAGCAGGGCTACCATAGTTATGTATAATTTATATGATTACATTTATTTTGTTATTTTATGAAGAGTTAGATAAATACAATTAGATTGTTAAACAAAGGTCTGTTTGTTAAATTTATTAAAAAGAGAGGCGTCGCAATGTTTCGTGGCTTCCATTGGTTGTTTTAACATTTTGTTTTGTGACTAAACAGCAGGGTTTGGCGGAATATTTACAAAAATTCATTAATGTTGGCACTGCGCGCCCTGAAATATGGCGACGCGTTAAACTTTTAATTAAATTTTTGTTTGCTTAAGTTAAATGGAAAATATTTGGACCGGCTGTAAATCAGATGCACCGCGTGCCCATACGCGCTGCATGCAGCGGCGACAGGAGCGGCCTTTGCAAATATTCATTTGTGTTTAATAATTTATACGTGGACTTACTGTAGCCGAAATGATTGATGATCATTGTTTATAATGTCGGAGAAATTACCTTAGTTGTGTTGTTTGAAAATGCTTCCCGCCAGAGCGATCTAAGCGCTCGGTGGCATCTGACATAATAAAACATAGCGGCCTAAGCAAAGGCTTTCGTAAACCTTTAGCTTGAAAGAGGTTTAGGCCAAGCGTCAACTACCTCCTGTCACTACTATTTTAGTAATTCAATAGTGACCTTTCATCAAAAAAAAATTATTATCATATAGAAATTTAAAGTTAATCATGCCAATGTTTTTAGAACAATTAGGTTGTGCTAGAGGCCTAGGAGACCTTTTAATTCAGCCGTAAGATCTCTGCTGTATACAGACCTATCCCAGAGATTCCAATAGAACCTGTCCAATAGTGCATGCAGCCTTCCGACGACCTAAACTCCTTAGTTGTAAACCATTAATCAAACTTGTCGCATCAAGTAAGCATATATTCTTGTCTTATTCATATACTAAGATTTTTATCGCTTAATCTTATATATGCATATAGTAAAATAAAAACGCAGAACGATATTACTTAAAAAGGTCTTTTAGATCCGACACAGTGGGTATGCTAAAAACATCTAAGAGTAGCATAAGGATCATGCATAACTTTAACGTGAAACAGCAGACTGTCGAATGTTTCGCTAGACAATTACAATGGCAAAGTGTCAGCCAACTGGTCAAGTAGCATGATAACGAAAAAAAAACTTCAGTGAGGCAAAATTTAATTTTACGAAACTGATAGTGAAAATAATTATCGGTACTTCAAATTTTTATAGATATCTTAATCGATTGAACGGGATGAAAGATTAAATTTCTACACGGAAGGCCGCGGTAGGGAAAGCAGGTCAGACCCCGAAACCTTAGCTTAATTGTACTTGCTTTAATACTTCGTCCCTCTGTACATGTTCAGAAAATTTACAAAAACATCACCTTTCTTCCCTCATCTTTGTTGTGTTAATGCTTAGGTGAACACCCCTACTTTCGGGACATGGCATTATAGCTACAAGTGGGGGTTGGGTTGTTTCAAATGTCACACAAAGTGATATTTGTTAATTTTTTTGAGCATATGAACTGAAAATATCACATCTGTGACGGTTGATTGTATATCTCCTCATTACGTCACCTCTGCCCTTTACGAACCGGATGAATATTAAATTAACTTCCTACTCATAAATAACATCAAAACATCGTTAATAACTCGAGCTAAATAATTTCCGTACATTTCGCGTAAACAAAGCTAGACCATAGGCCGGGGTAAGTTTTTGCCCCGGCCAACATCCGGACGATCCATTACCGGGGATCAGCCGGGAGGCCGGGAGCGTTTTTTCAGATTTTTTTCGGGTCGTTTGGACCTTGACGAGTTTAATCTCAACTCGAAGTCTGCTTTAGCGTGTCTTGCTTTTTGCAATCAATGACTCGAGGCACCGCCGCCGGGTTCGGCTTCGCTCTTGATTGTTAATTCGATAATTGATTATCTTAGTTCGTTTAACGACCTTCCTTAATGAGACCGGCGATGTTTTCACTTGAATTTACTTCATCGCGAAGGAACCGACTCTACGGAAATACATCTTTAATAAAAATGTATTTCTGTCACAAATAAAGGTTAACCATAAGGTTTTAGCTAAAAAAGAACATAGAGTTGGAAAAGATGATAAAGACTTTCCTTGTCTAACATTAAGAAAAAAATAAAAATTAGTGCAAGTAGTTTATATGTGACATGACTAAATCAAACTCAAGCTCTTAAAAGAATAGACATGAAAAAGGGAAAACAAAAGAAGTAGGAGAAACTTCCCCACACATATAGAATATCTTAACATAATATTTTTTTCATAATTTTAACATGCGTTCTTATCATTTTTCCTTCTCAATGTCCTTCATCATTCATCTTTTATTTTTCACAAATTCTTTCATTCCTTTCAAATTCCTAATCCTTTAATTCATAACCTCACTTCAGTTGTCCTTCACCCAGAATACTACGGGCTTACAATAGGACTAGATGGAAGCGACCCACACTCAGGGTTTTCCAACGAATTTAACAAGGTCGCCTTTCACGTTGTGGGTGAACATCCTACGTTGCGCTTACGAACTTTAATACCCTAGCGGTCATTTAGTCTTCAAATATATACTCGTAACACTTTTTATGCAAAATTATAAAGCAATAAAGCCTCTTCCAGCACCGTAACTGACCTCTTCTTACAACGTCATGGACCTCCTGAATGCCAAGAAGTTACGTCTCCTTCGGTTTATAATTTCCGTAGTGATTTCATTATCAAGCAGCGGTGACAAAATGGTCGGCGGTAGTTACCAGCGAGCAATGCGTTTGCGGACACACGCGGATATAAATCACAGTTAATACCGGACCGCGTGTCCGGACGGATTAGCGCGGACATCCGCGACACGCCGCGGCTCTACCGCCGCTCCACAGCCGCTCTACCGCCGCCCTACCGCCGAGCCTGTAAGCCCCCTGACACGTATCTCGTATGTAACGGATTATTTTTTCAACGTCACAGCTTTTATTGAAGCCTTCGTACGCCTTGTACCTTTTGTTTAGTTTAGCTTCACGGATTTAAAATCACATTTTGTTCTTTGTCATCTGCTGATCGATGCCTGTGACATATCATTGAAATACTCGTTAAAGGAGCTTGAAACACTTCTCTATTTCCTATTTGTTTTGTATGACAATAACGGTGTCACAAGTATTACGCGAAGAATTAATTATGATAAATAGCAGTGGTTAAGGCAAATTGTCGGCAATCAAGGTCCATTAGATATGAAACATTGTCGAAAAGGCCTCCAAGCAAGTGGTAGACAAGTCGCAGATAGACCCTGGATGCGGAAAGCGTATGACCGATCATCGTGTCGATCCTTGGGTGAGGCCTTTTTTCTTGCAGTGGCCATCTATGGGCCGACATAATGATGAAGATATATATTTAAAACATTATTGAATTGTTTCGAAATAATAAACCCTTTCATGCTTTAAACTGATACGTGCATGAACTTGCTTACTAATATTGTTCGTGTAAAATGTTCTGTGCAAATAGAAGCAGAATCGATTAGGTTGCTGCATATCTCATACTGACCGTTCCTGCTGCCATCATATGTTATATATAACATAACATAATGTATAACATAAAGTAAGAAACGCATGACAATGAAAAAAACCGGTGTTTAAATTATTATGTTTAATTAATTAATTTATGTAGTATTACTAAATAGAAGTAAGGAAAAAATATTTGAACTATAAATTATTTAAATAAGGCTATGTTTATTTATTTATGTTATGTATATTATTAATGATATTATAAACATATATAATTTGCTAAAATATATGTGCATATTTCAATCAGTGTGTTATATACCTATACACACTGCGTGGTACGTTGAAGGCGACTCGACGTAGTCAGCCCATTACGTCTCCGCCACGTGTTACGTTCACGTTACGTAAGGCATCTGCCGCACCGCTGTCGGAGCACAATGTATTAAATCTGAAACACAATCCCGACCCCGGCTTCGTCTTAGATAAGCTTTCCGAGTTAATAGCTCGCAGAGATTCCAGTCATTACCCGAGCGAGACAATCGTCGATTAAACAATGAATTAGCGACGGAGCCGTGCAGCTTTAAGCGGATACAGCTGCAGACGGTGTCCTGGCAGACGAGCGCCTGGTGCACTCAACCAAGATTTTAAATAAAATAGGTCTTTAGTTCAATCTTTATGTAACCTAAATTATATATATATATATAGGATCCTACATTGTTGATAGTTATTTAATTACTAGAAATATACAAAGCATTCTCTATGATCAAATAGTAAGGTGAAATTGTCATTTAAATCTTCCAAAACAGAAAAGAGATGTAATTTTTTTACCTAGGCTGATAGGACTTTCTATAAAATTTTCCAAGCGTCTGTCTGTTAAAAGATTTAATTATCTCCGTGCTACACGTGTTTTTGTCAAATATTTTAAAATTAAACGCGTCCAGTCTCGATTGGTGCAAAGTCGCTCGATTTTTTCCAAAAAAAAGCGTCAAAAACTCGTTTTCTCTTGAACTGACTTCACGCGGCTTCTGGCTATTTAGCGAACTCAAAAGGCGAAAATAGGGGCACCGTTTTGACACGATTGAGTGCAAAGTAAAACTTGGTCTTCAAAGCTGTACTGGAAACGACTATTCCGACTATTTAGAGATCTTGAAAAAGCGTCGAAAGTTTGTTTTTTTGGACGAAGATATATTCTATATATTTTGAAAGAATTTGAATTTTATAAACATATTCACCTCACTTTCTCATAACAATATTACATTAATCGTAGTTTCAAAAGCGACGTCATGTCGTCATTTCATCCTTTGGACGTTCATGCTGGACGTAGTGCTGCCTAAAAGATTTTCAATGGGACCTATTATTGCTCCTCCGGCTGTATTCCACAGAGGTGTTTTCACTTTAATATTTAGCTGACTATAATGTGACACGTGGGGTTAGCTCTTAAAAGAAACTCGTAAGACGATACAGTAAATAAATTACTTTATTAACACTAGTTTAAATACAAACTAAAAATAATTAATACACAAACTATTATAACATAAACTACTTACATCTTATACTTATAGCTTGCGTGCTGGTGAGAGAGTTCGTCATCTTGTCATTTAGGCGAATCTCTCGAGGCGCCGGATTCGGGGTGGGGTTCCGCATATATACGCTTGGTGCTGGCTCTAAAGGCGCGGTGCAAGGAGGTTGGGATCTCGCGTATACCCACAAGCGGAACGTTAGCCGTTCGTAACAGTGACATAAGAATATTATCAATCCTATTTGTGAGTGTACATCCTATACTGGCCTGCCAATCTTTCGCGCAGACACTCCAGAAACGTTCCCGGCGGTTTTCTGTTTTGCGCGCATTATGACCTGGTCATTGCCACTTTAACTTGCCAGTCTGCTAGGTCGGCTGCTATCGTTAGTCTACTGAAAAATACATAGGTAATATCATCCAAGTACAAGATCTTTGGATAGCCAGACCTTCATTTATATACTACAACCATTACACAAGCTATTACCTACCACACAACTAACTTAACGCGCTGATATCTGCTGACGGCGTTTTTTAATTTGTAGACAAATCCTTGACAATGAATTATAAACAAGGAGAGTCGCGGGCCCAATATAGAGTACTGAAGAAGTGTCATAGGAGAGACCATTGAAAGGAACAAGTAGGGAAAAAAAAAACAAAAATGTGTAAGACTAGTCAAGATAAATACTTAAATTTGTGATAAATGTAATAAAATTGAAATTGAATGTAAATGTAAGAATAAAGCAAATTAAGAAATATAAGCAAAGAGAAACAGACCAAAATGTTTAGCTGTGGTATTCTGACGGGAAGGCGAAGAAAGTGAGGTGATGAAAGAAAGGATTGGGAAACGATGAAAGAAATAAAAGGAGGTGTGTACAATAAAAGATGAATGAATTAATGACACTGAGTAAGAAAAAAGACGATAACGCCAATGATATGACGAAAAAATATTTTGTTAAAAAAGTCCCCATATACACAGGACGGGGAAAGTTTGAAAGGTCTCCAAAAACAGGGCCATTAGTAAAAAAAATGGAAACTAAATAGTGTTATGTTGTATCATTTAATCGATATAATATCTATATGTAATTATATTTAAAGACTGGCGAAAATTTTTTAGCCTTTCAACATATTTGATATAAAGCTTTATGATTATAATTCCATTGCACGTTGCAGTAAGCTATACAATAATCCCCGAGCTTGCGTAGAGCCTCCGCTTAAAAAGTTAAATAAATAAAGTTTAAATCCCGCTTCTTAAAATGTACGCCGTTGAGAAATAAGTCTGTATTAATCCGGTCATAAATCATACGGCATTATCATAAATAAATATTCCGCAACGTTTGAGCCATGCATCGATTCCTGCTTAAGGCTGCTTGGCTGCTGTCCAATGGAAGCAAGGAGTTCAGACTCGGATACAGTTGCCATCGATCGCGCCGCGCTATGAACACGACTTCACCTAAAAAATAAACGAACACAGCACAGAAGCACTTTTAGAGAAGAAAGTTTTATGACAGTGCAACATCGATATATTAGATAGACAATTTAGTCTATTTGCATAAGAATATAAAACTTAACTAAACTTTTTTTTATTTATTTCGATTTTGAGATTCATGTTCAAACCCTATCGTGGATGAACAGGGTCTTTGTTTACATTGCAACCTTTATTTTTCTTCTTCTTTTAAACAGATGAGCAAGGCATAGTTTTCCCCCAAATATCGCCACGATGACTGGTCCTGCGCTGCCCGCATTCAGCCATTTTCCGCAACCTTTACTATGTCGACAAAACACCTAGTTGGAGGCCACGCCGCTTCTACTGGCTCGAGGTCGTCACTCGAACCTTTAGGCTTTAACGGTCATTGCGTGCAAACGCACAAGCGATGTGGTCGGTGATCATGGTACTTCTATAAATCTTCGCATTTCCTATTCGGTCTCGCAACAAAATTTCGAGCACAGCCCTCTCCATTGCTCCCTGGGTAAGCTAGAGCCTTCTTGTAAAACTCGTCGTACGTGACCACGACTCGGATCCCTGTGTGATCACTGGTTACACACATTGGTCAGAGATCTTCGTCTAAATCTGTTATGCGTTACTCTAGGATTCATAAAAGAAGTAGTTTATTATGTTCCAACTTTGTACAACATTACAATACACTCCCATATAATCTCTGTTGGTACCCATATAGTGTGAAAGATTTTTTTAATCATAATAAAAGTCAGTAGAGCATATCGTTGGTTAAAAAAAACCCGTCTGTGTTTCTTGTGGGCTTTTATCAGATCATAGCGTCTCTTGAAATCGGTACCTGCGTAGATTTTAGTTGCAGGAATTTATCAAATTAAGGTCGTTTGAAATTCTTCTCATGTGGTCACTTTAAACGATTCTATGTGAATAACAATATAAAATTAGTAGTAAAACTTCAATAAAATTCCAACTAAACATTTTAAGTAAAGTAGATCTTACTAAGTTATAAGAAATAATTAGTTCTCCAACTTTTCATATTCGAATAGAACAAATATTTACTTCGGCGTAGCACACATGCTACATTTCGTAGCAGCGTAGCGTGTGTGCTACGTCGGAAACTTTTAAACGTGCTACGTTTAACTTAATTGCATGTAAATACTATATTTTTATGCTTGTTTAAAAGGTTTTTTTAGTTTCTTGTAATTAAAATAGGGGTGATAATTGTAAAGTTGAACGATGGTACACAAGGAAAGTTTTTAATTGATAGTTTATGACAATGCATAGTTTATATATATATACTGCCTATGTACATAGAAATTTAAATAAATATTTAAAAATAGTTCGCTGTAAGGTTAACATTAGAAATAATATTAGCCTTATTATACCTCCAGTAGGTAAATGTGTACGTATAAATATACTCCCATATAGCATCTCTAATCATTACATCCTCTTATTTTCTGCTTGCTATATGCTGCTTATTATATTGTTTGATGCGGAATTTTCTCAACTCAAGGCGCATTTGAAAGATTTGTATCTATGCACGCCATTATAAAGGAACTAAATCAGATAAAAGAACCTATCATATTAAATGTTTTATGGTGCATATTTTTTTTTAAATTAAGAGTATAAAAAGGTACATATTAAAAAGTATTATTGATATTTTGTACATAACCCTTTGTTGAGTATCGCATTCAATATTAAAAAGAATTTCGACTGCAAAAAGTTTTAAATCCATTTGTTATAAACCGAACAAGATTTTTAAAAAAAAATCAACAAAACATTATTCAACTACCGTTTGTTAAATTCAAAACGCATATTAAAAATAAATTGACGGAAAAGGCTTATTATTCAATAAACGAATATTTAAATTACACGAATCCTTGGCACTGACGTCGCCTGATTATTTTAATTTCATTTAGACTACATCTAATAAAATGTTTATGTATTAATGTTTATTTTTAAACTATTAAAAGATGTGTTGTTATGAAGTTTGTACCTGCTTCTTCTCCACAACTGTAACACCTTGCGAAGCAGACTCAAAAATAAAATATAGAAAAATGTTCTCGATCTGTAAGAGTTCTGTTAAAAGTTCCGAAGTTAAATAAATGAATTTAATTTTTTATCTTTTTAATACCTAAATCCATCACCAAAGTTACGAAAAATATAAGTTAATTGCCTCCAATTAATTAGTTAAAAATCTAATCATTATACAAATAGATCGCGTTGTAAACAAATTATAATTAAGAAAGTTTTGAGTCTGAACATAAACCTATTTTCGTGCAATGGTTTAAAAAATATCAAAAACAGATTTCTAAACACAGAAAGTATTTTTATGCGAAAAAGAACCGCATAAAAAAGTCTCGAAAATAAAATAACTAAAAACCTTACGAATTAACTGTGAATTGCTGAAATTGATAACAACTATCCTTTGTGGTCGGAAAATTCGCTATTTTCTTGTGATAAACTAGTTCAAAATCATTTTCATCACTCAATGATACTACCGTGTATTCGACTCGACTTTTTTCAGTTACCATGAAATAGTCGATCAATTCGAGGTGATGAGAACGTCTAATCTAAAACTCTGTTTAAGTTAGTGAACCTCGAGGCTGCTATAGACTCAATTTAGACTACATATTACTATTTCACCTGTTTGGACCTTACTTTCTAACTGTAATATTGATGATGGCGTGAATTATGTTCATTATTTATTTACTTGTTTTTGTATATAATTATTATTTAATTTATTCATTCGGCTATTATCCATTTATTATACACAATTTCATTTAGTCATATGTTGATTTACCTTATCTACAAGTCGTGTATAGACGGACTAAATACCTTTAAGTATTATCTACCAGTACTCAAGGTGGAACAGATTATTAGGCAGGTAATTGTTATACAAAAGATAATTAGTAATTTAAACATGTGCTAGATTCACATACACACTTCAATAGGGAGATAAAACATACATAAATATTTTTTAAATTTATAAAGCCATGTAGTAGTACAAAGTCGCGCATTTACGTCACAGTATACACAAAGCTGGCCACTTATTTATGGAAGGTGTATTGATAGTTAATAAAAAGATTTTAAAGGTAATTTATATGCGACGTACCCTTGGGCGGGCGGCCGTTTGTCTGCGAGCGCACGTGCGAGCCTCGTAAACCTGACGCAGCCTACAACAAAACGTTCACGATTTAACTTTCGTGTTTCAGATTATTTTGTGCTCTATACCAAACGTGTTAAGTAATGTTTAGAATTAAGTATCCACTTACATAAACCGAATGTTGATTTATGGCACAGTAAAAACAAGTTTTATTTTTGACTTAAATAAAACCTTTTGTGTGATACAAGTAGTACACATAAGTTAAATGTACAATTAAAGTCACCGTATTTAAAATGATTCTGTTATGTGTTACTTTACAGGTGTGACAACGTTTAACAACTATACACAACATTGCAGAAAGATCAGACCACATAAAATCAAAAGAAAGATAAAAGGAAAGGTGATCACACGTAAAAGTAAACATCTGGCTTACAACTTGAGACATTAAAACAGTTCTTGATGTGAAAATGTTACCTGCAGCACGTATAGAATGTAAGCCTGTGTGCCTAAAAATACTCATTTGAAATTAAAAAAAGTCTTTTAAATATACATTGAATTATTAAGATGGTTTTTTAAGACTGCATAAGAGCTGCGAACCGTTACATAAACAAATCTTATACTTTAAACATGTATTTCATGACTGTATTATATAAGATAAACTATAAATTCTTGTAAAATAAAATTTACACAATATCTGCGACTATTGGATAGGGTATTGGAACTAAAAAAACAGAGATGTCAACGATAAAGATATGTCGATAAATTCATCACCATAATTTTAACTGCAGGTCGTCCACAGCTGGACATAATCTCTCCCAAACATTTCGAATAATATCGGTTGGAAGCTATCTTGTTGGACTTGATAGCCAACGTTTTCCGCAAACCGCAACCTAAACTTAAGCAGTGAGAGAGTGAGAGAGCGAAAGATCATCCCATGAATATAAGACGTAATAAAATAGTCGTTTATTGTCCAGTAAAGTTTCTAAACTAAAACCATTTTAGGGATGGACGAGACGTTCTAGAAAACGGGAGCCGCGTGAAAAAACCTGAGTTGTGATAACACAGCTGGTGCAGGCCCTGGGATACAATCTTGTTATATAATTCACACTGTACATTGATTATATAAAATTGCCACTGCTCTCATGCTTTCAGAGGATTAGTAGCATCGTTCTCTGCGTACCATAATACCACACTGCGATCGTCAACCCGCCTGCTAAGGGTGGCGATTATGGTATATCCCATATATCTTTGGGAGAGACCTTGCAATGGGTGTCCACCGGCTGAAAAGGAGACGATGAAGACAGTCGGTGAGTAAGGTGGCAACTTGGATTGCTGTTCTACCGAGAAAAGCTGGCCAGAACTTCACGGCTGCAATTTTTAAATTAGCAACATAATTCGAGTATGTTCTTCTTAGGTGAGGTCTTTGTTTCGTAGCGCATAGTAATATAAATGAGTTAATTCCCAGCTTCATTACAAGTTGGTATCTCTATAGTAATTGAATGAATGAAAACAAAATGGCCGTTGTTTCGGAATCGTTACATTGTTACAACTGTGTCGGATTGAGGCGGTAACTTATTTAATAAATTATGAAATTCCATTAATATTTATGTAAAACTTAGTAAGTTTGTGTCCGCAGGTCGCGGGCCGTCAGTTCGAATCTGCAACGAAGATTGATTCAATTTAATCTCCGAGGAAATTAGATAACTCAGCCGTTTCCGTTGTCGGACGTTTGCTAATTCGGTTCCAATCCCTGGGGCTGACAGCTCGAATAAATTTCGCCGCCCGCACCGCGCCGATGTCTTTAACGGCCCCGCGTAACTTCGTTAGCGACGACTTTTTTATAACAACTCGCCAACGAAATATGTCGATACTTCTTCTTTCTTTTTCATTAACTGAAAGTTGACAGTCAGCTCTGCTTACTTCTTATATTTATATATTCGTCACGGTCAAGACACAGCAAGCACAGACCTCACCATCGCGGCAATTCTTGCTTCTTCACATAACACGCTACGAGTGCAATACTCTAAAATAAAAAATCACACATTTCTTAAACCGTTTTGAGGCCGTGAATAATCGTAGCCGCACTTTGTTTCCGCACCTAGCTAGGGCGGACTGAGATAAGATATTCATTTTATTTTACAACATACATTAGTTGCACGCCAGTATTTGTGCGGCAACCGCTGATTCAAGTTGCGTTCAAAAGATTGATCGATGTAGCGAATACGGCAACAGCCGCACAGACACTAGCGCACAGCCTGAAAATGCTAATATGGAGAAGGGATGAGGAAGTAGTCACACGAAACGTAAGGTTGGACTGGACATTGTTAGAACGTCGGTACAAATAAATAAGACACAAATGATTTAAGAACTTGTGACTTAAGTTAGGTTTAAAATGAATGTGTATAATAGTTTTAAAAAATTGTAAGCACTATGACATGACAGAAACGCGGGCATAAAAAAACAAAGACACGGACGCTAATGTCAATATAAAAATTGTTTTAATTTTCGATACATAGCACGACCTCTTCACACAACAATCAGACTGGTTTCACAATTACTTTCAGCGAGGAAAGGCTCTCCACTACGTAGATCCACAACAACATCAAGGTCACACGAAGACTGGTTATTGAAGTGATTTTTGGGAGAAACTTATGTCTCGCTGTGGGCATTTATCAGCTGACATAAATATATGAATAAAATATGAAAATGCTTTCGTCTTCTTTTTAAATACTCGACAGTATAACGTAGTTATTGTTATTAAATACCATCAAAATCGTAGCATTCGCAGTGCCAACTGTTTCGCGGCTTCTTGGTATAGAAAAGTTTTTTAATGTTCCCGGGCGCGAACGCCGCCAGCTCGGGGCGCCGGTGCGTCGAGGATATTTTTAACCGGAGCCAAATCCCTTTTAATAGGTCAACGCACTTTATTTATTTTCTTTAGCGGCTGCCCATTAGCTTTATTTAGTTGAAGCTCATTGAGTTTGCGTTATTTATCCAGAGTCTTTGAACCGTTTTGAATGAACCGCGTCTTTCAGAGCGTAATAATAATTTGAGTTCTTTTGCGATTGCGAAGGTCGGCTTTGTGCGACCTCTTCTGTCTATTTATTAAGATGTATTGTTTGCTTATAGACATTCACATGAATATAGTTCATTGTCATCATCATGTCAGCTGATAGACGTCCATTGGAAGACGCAGGACTTCCTCATAGATCATCACAACCGATCTTACACCACCCGCATCCAACGATTCCCGCGATCATGATGTCTGTCCACCTCCAAAGCTGCCGGTTCACCATGGAGGCACTTCTATTCTGATATGTTGTGATCAACTTACTCATAGTGTTTAGTGCCATTTGGGTCTTAGCTTTAAAAGTAAAGCATGATCACTACGAAATATTATAAGTGGATATTAATTTAAATAAATGATTATAAATTAAATTTCAGACCTTTTACAGAATTCTGAAGGTTATTGAAGCTACTTAGGTCATTACATAATAACGTCTCAAAGTCACTCAAGATATAGTAGAATAGATGGAAAACTTAAAAAATATTTTAATTTGATTGACGTTTATCTCGCTTGTCAAAGAATTATTTAATAAATATAGACGTCTGCATTAATTACCGTCTTCAAGGAGACGCGAAGTCACCTGAACGCTTAGAAAACTTATCACTGCCTTTTAAATTAAATTGATGAATGAATTTCAAATAAGAAAGTAACGTCATTTCTGTCCACATATTTTACAAAAAAACTGATTGATTTTTACCGCTCCGGCATTAAAAATTTGTATACTGAATTGCAAAAGTTTATTGATAACGAAGGTGAATATATTGTTTATTACAAATAAGAACTTGTTAAAAATGTAGTTGTGTGAATTTTACTTAAGAAAGCGATATTACTTTCTGATCCCCTTAATACTTAAATCCGCCCAAGAACTAAGAACACTGTAGCTCGAAGAATTGCTCGTTTGAATGGCAGTGCGCGGGCCACATCGCTGGTGCAATACACCGTATACATAACCGTTTTTTGATTAAAGTGCTCAAAATATTTTAATTATATTTCACTGTCGCGGAACATGGTGCTGTCAACTTTGAAGTATCTTACGCGACTATAGGAAAAAACATTTTTTTCAGTTCGGCGTTCAAAAAATATAACAGAATTAGCGAACATGACGAAATAACTAAAAAGAAGCGCTAGACAATTATGCGATATGTAGAAAGATGTAAAAGGTCAACGTTTAGATACTCTTGGAGTAAACGTAGAAGGGTGAATGTAGCCAGGGTGGCTCTTCAATCTTCTCGTTTTTCCCCTGCCAATCAAATCAAATTAATGCAGATAAAACAAGAGAATCCTCAATTCTCAAACTTTTAATTCGTAATATGGACCCTGACAGGCATGTGGTAGCGATAACCACCAAAGAGGTTGAGGAGGTCTCACCTCCAAACTGTGGACAGGCCAGGGAGAAAACACCCGAGGTAGTATCAGAACTCTGGCACCACTTCTGATGAACAGGTTGAAAGGTTGTATGACAAACTCTACGGAACGCTGATGAAGCACTTCGGTGCTGTGTAACGACAGCTAAACCATATTATATTTTTATTAGGATCTATATTCCACAGACATTAGTGTCTGTGTCTTTTCTTTTCATTACCACATTCATATTTCCCACATTTTTTTCCTCAAGTTTTTGCATGGTACAGTGTTACTAACTTAAATCGTAAACTTTTTAAAACTTAGTTCAAATCAACTAATTATTATAATTATTTTCTAGATCTTTGTTTTGTTTATTTTTTATTTCTTTCAGCGGAAGGAAGAGCTGTTGTGCACCCACAAGAACCTAAAAGAAGTGGTGTATGCCCTAAAGCCTAAAAGCCTTTAATATATCGTTATTACAACAGCATGCTAAACACAAAATAAAATTATATACATGGATATTAATTACAGTTATGGTAATTGTTAACGTTATAGTGGCTAATAAAAAGCTTACAAATCCACAAAGCAGCTGTGTCAGTTCAAGATAGTACCTTGTACATATCACTTAAGATAACTCAGCTAATGCCTTTGACGCTGTTCAAGATTGTTTATCTGGGTATAAACGGCACCACGTCTGGGCGAGTAATCTAAGACGTAACCTTAAATTGTACACGCTTTATTGAACCACACGGCTGTTAATAAGGTCCTGCATCCTACACGGTTGAGTCTATCGTAGACGCAGTGAGTGTTACGCAAGCCAGGCATGTTCCGACACCTATTATCGTCCAGTTACCTTTAACGTTTAGATTTAACCGTTGCCGTTATTACTTGAGAGAGTTTAAAACAAAACAAACTAGTCCACCTGCACGCTAATGGCGCATAAACTACGCGCAGAGAACTTTAATTATCGTCCGGGGAGTAATTACTGGATCAGCCGCGAGCGTATTAAAAATTCATAAAATTAATTTCGAAGGAAAATTATTCTTTGTACGTCTGACTTAATTACATTTACTTTATCATCATAATGCTACAGGTATAGGGTTAATCCACTAAATATAGTCCGCAATGTTCTAGAACACAAGGTTCTGACCGGAGGGAATTTTAATTTTTATGTCATTAATATAAACAATAACTTGCTTACCCTATGAAATAGGATACTGTGTAGCATTTGTTATTTATTCCAATTTAGGTAGTCTAGTAAAGATCACTTTGTGTGATAAGATCGCCTCTTTTACCAATATAAATTGTTTCTTTTTTCATTATCATCTTTTTTTTTATGACCCCCGCTATTGGGGGCCTCTCGTACCCCTATTTATGGTGGGATAGGGACTTTATTAGCATTTAATTTATTCACTTAATTATTTTATTTTCATTCTCTTCTCTTTCATCCTTCACATAATCTTTCATTCTGTTCTTTTATACCACAATTCTGCTTTCTTTCCCTTTTGCTCTGTTTTACCATTCTTTCATCCTCTTTTCATTTTACATTTTCTTAATTTCTAGTTTTGATGTATCACATTTTTATCTTTATCTTTATCACAGTTTATTATTATTTTTTTTTACATATCTTTTTTGTTTTTGTTTTTGTTTGTTGATGCCTAACTTTTATTTTTTTCTATTGCATATTGTACAGTCATTATATATAAATAAATAATAAATCAAAAAGTAACCTAATGTAAAATAGAATCTAATATAAAATCAGATCATTTTAACTGTAACTATTATCTTGTAAATTCTTTTAAATACTATCTTTACAACGCACAAAGAACAATTCTGTATTAACCCTCTTGAATGTCTAAATCATAGCTATTCCATAACCGACTGGACTTATTGTAAACAAGACCAGATCGTCAGGGCATGTCGACAGAGGACACCAACTCTCATATTAACCATCATACAAGATAAAGGTGTCGCTGGAGTTTTTTCGCTACTTCTTCTCTAACCGTCTCACTTTCCGAAGTGGAAGAAGTGTAGTAATGGCTAATAAGCTAGACAAGAGCTATCGACCAAGTCGAGATCCGGCCCTACCGGCGCCTTTGTCCCTTTATGCTAAGCGACTATTGTCGCCGTGCATAGCACAAGTCGAGGTCGTCGAGACGTGAACCGAAGCGATCTAAGAGATCGGCTCATCTCAAAGCCTTCGACTTTCACTATCTCAAAAAAGGTCTTAGGATTTTTTAATTATGCTGTATATACCACAGACATTAGCGACCGCCTTTCTTTTTACAATAGCAATTAAAATTTCAGAAATTTTTTTTGATCATGTTTTTGCATGTTACAGTATCTAAGTCTCTTTAATTGTATACTAAATGTAAACTGAACTCGTGTAATTATTTTTTTAAATCATTAGTATCTTGTTTACTTGTAGCGACAATCTAATAATAAGGTTTTAGATTAAAAGCATCCTGCCTCGAACCCACGGAATATGTTAGTCATTTGGACAGCACTGGAACAGAAACAATAAAAATTAAATTCGAAATTTAACACATACATCTCGATCTTTCAACTAAAATCCTAAAAATATTAGATAAAAACTAATAGTGTTCAAAATTTTTATTATTCCTATGTGTGAAAATGGCTTGCCGAGAATTATTAAAATAACAATAATCTTTAATCTCCGGACGCAGTGATTTCATCGCGAAACAATTTCGACGTAATAGAAAATTTTTCTTCACGAGCTCCCTCAGCGCGTGGTCTCAAAGCCACGTTTCTTAACTCCCAAGTAAATTAAGATAACATCTTAGGTTCGAATTTACTTCGAGTCCCGCGAGAGGCGGCGCCGTGACAACGGCCCCTTTAAGAGTTCAGATAAGCACCAGTTTCAAAAATAAAAACTAAAGTTCATTTTAATTAAAAACTTACATTATTACTATCGGCTAATGAACCTAATAAAGGTTCTATTTATATATCGGCTAAGGTTCAATAATATAAATATAGAAAAATGACATTAAAAACTTACTAAGTTATCAATAATTTATTACGTGTTTAGCTGGTGGTTGGAAACTGGTGCATGTATTTGATCCCCAGAAAAGCCCAGATCTAAGAATGTCAGTTGCATTACAGGCGGCGTGCGAATTTAAATCCTCGTTCGAATTTTAAATTTGAACGCACATTAATTATTTTAAACAAAGTAATGTGGTCGTAGTGGCCAGTAACAAGGAGAATGAACACTTCATATATTCATATATGAAAGACAAAATAACTTATTTCATTTCACCAAATTAATTTAAAATATAAGTGTTTTGTTAGCTTTTCATACGGTGTTGAGAACTGAACAATGAGGATTCTGGATCCCAAGAGATATGGTGCTGGACATAGATGCAAAGAATCCCAAGGATGGCACACCGAACCATCGTTTCAATCCTGAAGAATTCAATATAAAAGAGATGTTAATGTAGACTGTACAAATGCGCTTCCTCAAGTTTTTTGGACATATCCCTATTGAGGATTCAATGGAACGTTCGGTTGTGCAAGGAAGAATTGAAGCTTATCAAACATTTACCTAATGTTTTAATAGACTTGTTATACAACAGACTAATACACCTTATCAATGACCCTCTATTTCTATAAGCCAACCGAGAAACTTGATGCAGAGTACATCGACAAGTGTTTGCCAAGAAGTGGCGGTAGGCAAGTGCTCTTGTGCTTGTGTGTAAACCAACATCTCAAGTCATACGATGCTTTTAAACTACATTACCTTGCATACAGTTTTGTATAACGCTCGTATAACTCATGATACGAATGTCAGAAGAACCCAATTTAATAAGAAATAAAATCAAAGGGAGTTTCATTAAAATATCATCCGTCTATTTTTAATACTTGACAGGTCTGAGGAAAGCTACAATAAGGCTCGTGGGATCTGAAGAGGGTCCAGGCTGTATCTCCGGGTTCAGATCTTCGAGCACTACACCACTGTTTACACACACGACATTCATTCTTCTTCTAATTTTCAACGGATAGACCTTCACCTTCACTCAGGCATAGAAAGATTGCCACGTCGACCGGTCTTCCTCTGCCCGTATCCAGTGGCTTCCGGCGACATAAACCATATCGTCGGTCCACCTAGTGGTGTGGTGTAGTGGTGGCCCACCCGCGCCGCGTCTACCGGCTCCTAGTCACCTCAACAGCCGTTGGCTGCAACAGCAATGTGGCCGCCCACTGCCACTTAAGACAAGCAATTATTTGAGTAACGTCGTTGACGTTGAGTCTTCTATGGATCTCTTCATTGTTAATTCGATCTCGCAGCGACACGCAGACCAAAGCCCTCTGCATTGATCTCTAGGTGACCTTGTGCCTATTTCTCCGTTAAACTTTCAGGAACTCAAAATACCTGAAAGAAAATAGTAGCGGATACTAATTACGAAGAAATTGAATTTGTAAGCAAGTAATTTTGACTTTAGATAATTTTTTTTTTTGTGTGTGCATAAATCATTCAAAAACATTTGGTGTGATTTCTTTACAATACCTTTTATACTATAGAAATGCATTTTCCATCGAGTGTTTTAAGGTTTTTTTGACGGAAAGTCATTAGGAATTTCCAGATTTTGTTAGATTTTCAAGTTTAGGATAGAGTTCAGTTAGCTTATTACACATTCTAAGTAAGACTAGAGAACTCTTTCAGGAACCTGGGTTCGTGATAATGCTCTAAACTGTCTAGCGCTTCAATCGCTTAGGCGGGCGCTCCATGGAGACAACTGGCGTATGGACTGCCAGGACGAAACTTCGTCGTGACTTGCTATTCAAAGAGCTGATAATACTGTACATAAAAATGACTTTAATTTATTATAAAGGGTGTACAAGTGCCGACAAAAGAACTACAAATTTTATGTATAAATTAATTAATAGATAATTTCAGGTAATTAGGCTGAACGCGGAATGAAAAAGCAAAGGTTGTAATGGCAGACGCTATCAAACGGCGTTTATGAATAAATTATTGCTTAATCTAATTGGCTCCGCCTCGTTCAGTATTTATGGCGCGTCGTTTAAGTCGAGGGTTAAATTCCTTAGCCCTTGCTCAATAAATTAGGCCGAAGCTAATTTTAATACTTCTGTTATTTTAAAATGTCTATTGTCTTTTCATGTAAAATTCTTTGATAAAATTTTAATTTTGTCTCTTACATTGCACTCCTTACTAGTCAACCTGGGGGGGGGGGTGTAGGTATAACAATTGGAAAATGTGTTAACGTGATGGAAAAATAAAACAAATACTATATATTATACCAAGCGTTCGTTAACAACTGTCTTTAAATATACTGGCCTGAGAACGTCTCCAACGTAGATCTCTGGAAACGCTGCGGTAAGATGCCGATCGACCAGCAGATCAAACGCCACAAGTGGAACTTGATATGTCGTAATCCCTAGAATAGAATCCTCAAGGAAAGCGAAGACGTGGTCGTCCAAAGCAAACCTGGCGGACGATCACTGCAGAAGTGAAGGCAGTAGGAATGACGTGGAGCGAAGTAAAGCGCGAAGCTCTAGACCGCTCGAGATGGCGACGTACTGTGGATGCCCTCTGCCCCATCTTGGGGACACAGGAATAAATGATGATATATTATACCAGCTGGCCCCCATTTTTACTGCTCCGCTCAGTAATGTAATAATGCTAAGTAATAGCGCTCATACTTGTACGATCTCAAGCCCCACCACGCCACGTTTACCTAAGGCGCGGTACAGCAGTTTCGGTAGCACTATAATAGGGAAAAATTTGTTTTATGTGGTATTAACACTAGGAGTTTAACGAGACGCACCCAAAGCATTTAATTAAGCAAAGACTGTAGACTGGTCTGAAGATATCGCGAATAGATTATTCAACGCGTTAAAACATAGATTTATTTCAATTAAGAATCGATCGATATGAACGATACAACCGTGACTATAACAAAGATGAATTAGAAGAACATACCGGAACGGCCTGGAAAAAGTGTCAATGGGGAACCCTGGAAGAACTCCAGGATTCCTGATTACTGCGAAATCAGATGTCGAGCAGCCAGCGCATGGAACAGGCTATGTAATAGAAGGAATGAAATATTAACTCCGGTCGCGAGTAATATGTACGATAGTGGTTTCTACAACCACTGGATACACCTACAAAAGAGTGTAAATGGCAAATTAAACACTACTATTGAAAAAAATTATCTTAAGTAAATTTCTACATGAAGCGAATTTAAAATAAAATGTGTTCTAGTTAAATTGTACGACATACTAATCCATACTTATATAGCCTTTAAGTAAATTTTGTTACTAACTTACTCATATTCTATAGACTCACTAGATTCAGAAATAAGATTTATTATTATTATTAAATTGGTTATTGATTGTATTTTTTTACTTATTTAAAATAGTTTGTGTCATTGTTAATTTATTTATCATTTTGATGTCTAACCTAAATCTATTTATAATTATTGGAGTTTCTATAATGTAAGTAGATGATGTACATTAACATAAGCACAACAATATCTACTAGGCACTTCACTACAAGGCCTCCCCCAAAGTACGTCATAGCGACCGGTGCCGCGCTGCCCGCGACTTTCATTATATTGTCGGTCTACCTAGTGGGGGAACTATACAGGCCGGCTTGTGGTCGTCACTTGCTCGAGCGATGTACCACGCCCACTGCTACTTCAGATGAAATATTCTCGGAGCTGCGTCGATGATCTTGGCTCTTTTACGGATTTCTTCATTTTTATTTGATCTCCCTAAAAGCCAGTTCTAGATTCACATAATCGGTTTGAAAACCTACAATTTAACAATTGAATTGATAACCTTAACAATAATCAAGAAAGCACGTACAAATAATATGTCAATGCTGTCAAAGTTTAAGTCAAATTCAAAATATCTTTGTTCAAGTAGACATTTACATGTGCTTTTGAATCTTCGATTAACCTAGTGCCGGTTTGGAACGCCGATCAGATGAGAGCCGGCCAGAAACTCAACAGTTACTATTTTTAAATTGAATTTAACTATTTTTAATATGAACCTTTTAATATATACCAGGTAAATGAGTCAACAAACCACACGTTTCGATCAACTAAAAACTCTTAATTGCTTAAATTAGACATATTTAATTATAAACTTTTAATTATAGATTTAAAATTAAGAAAGAAATGAAGATATCTCATGAAACTTTAATATATATGCGTACATCTAGATACTTGAAAGATTATTTACAGCATTTCTTATAAGATTTCCAGTTTAAATTATGGCGTATAAATAATATGTTATTGAATATGCATAAATTAAAAATATACGTTTGCTGTATTTGATTATGACAGTGTACATGATGTTGAAACTGCACCAAGCTGTACACGTGTTCATTAAGTAATAATTATTGTTTCTTCGACGTAAGCTCCGTGCCCATAAAACAGCGGAGACCGGAGAGCGCAGAGCAGAGAGCGGTGACCAAGTGGACAATTTGTCTGTATTAACGCAGGGCTATTTGTCTCGCGGGCTTAGCTCGAACATCGGCGCCGGATGGCTTATTGCAGGGACCCGAGGCTCCATAAAATTTGTCAAACCTACTCACCCCGGCCTTACTGATGTAGCGTTACACAGTAATCACTAGTCGGAACATTTAATGAAATATCTAAGGAAAACCTTCATAAAATCAAATTCTTATTTGCAAAATGTCTTAAGTTTTATTTAATTTATATTTATATTTATATTTAATGGAATCAGGCGTTACCTCGCGGAAGTCCATCCTAAGTAAGAAAAGGACCAATATTTAGCCACTTCCGTACATGCAGTGGTAGTCGTGCAATGAAATGTCTCTGTGTTTGGCACTAATCGGTGTAACATAACTCCTGAAGATGCCTCGTGGAGAGGTGAAACACGTGTTGAGTAATTTGGTGGAGGCGGTTGTGTGATTCGCATTGTTTGCCGCATACGCATTTATCAGCGGGTTGGCGGGCGGTGCATTTCATTGCACGACTACCACTGCATGTGCGGAAGTGGCTAAATATTGGTTCTTTTCTTATTTATATTTATTTCCACAACCAAGCAATACTTGGCGTGCAACCTGAGGATGGTAATATAGAGTAGGAATGAGAAAGATGCCGACGAATGAAACCGATGATCGTTGGGGCGGAAAGGTTCGGTTTTATTCAGTCTCGTTTCTCTTGAGTATTTAGAAAGGTCAATTTTGATCAGCTTGGCCAGACTAGACTTACCTTGAAACACTAGGCCTCTTGGCCGAAAGGTTCTCTAGTGGCGACCACGTGCCGGTAAATTGGGCATGTGTGACGCGTCGATTCGAATGAAGTTTGTAACTTGTTGTGAGCGTCTATCAGCTGACGTGATGATAATGATTATGAAGTTGTTATTAATTTTTTTTAATATTCTTTATATGAATAAGATCAATTTAGCAATCTTTTTATGAGTTTCATTTAAGTTAGCTAGTAACAATATTTATGAATATTTTTGACTCTTATATAAATATGGTTTCGCATAGAAACTGAACGATAGAAGATCGTTCGATCGCCTCCTGCATTGTCAAAGCAAACGTCTGCTTTGACAATTCGATACGAAGTGTATTCGGATCGGCGCTCGCTCGTTTATACCCGTGCATTGCGTCTAGTTTGGACAACCAATATTGCTTGTAATTGAATAGAACAATTCGCTTATGTGAAATGAAGTTGTATTTCGAACGTAACAATAAAATAAATCTTCTTTCTAAACGTAAAGCAATCATTTTTTCCACATGGCTTCCCATTATGGGGATCTCGGGCATTACATCTCAAATTTTTTTTATTACACTTTTTCCTTTAATCCTTCACAATATCTATTTTTCTTCATATTTTAATCGTTTCCTGCGCATACCTTCCCTCCCTTATTTCCTTTCTAGACCAAAGTATGTTACATTGTCACGGTTTTAACTTATTTTTTCTATTCTATAAAAATTTTAATACTTCTTGTAATTTTTATTTCTAGTTTCATTTATGACGATTTAAAATGTGTTAGGAAATATACAGGAAAAGCAGAATCAAAGTCACATATGTGAGAAGAATGGAAAATTATATAAGAAGAATTGTTATACATTTGAATTGTTTAGAATTTCTATAAAAACAAGTGAACAGGTAGACATCGCGAGTGCATCGGCCCTGAGTAATGGCGCCGCGTAACGTCGGTTATTTCCAAACCGCTTGCCTGCCGCGCGCTATGAATAAAATTACAAACACCGCTCCGCATTGATTACCATAGCGAGCACCCGCCACGCCCTCGCTTATCATTCGTAAGAGTATATTTTTTAACAAGGTCGACAAGACAATAAATTTTTTCCTAAAAACCTCTATAAGAGACAGGTTCAAGGATGCATCATCCACGAGGTTCAGAGGTTAAAGTGCATGGCGGTCATCGTTGTCCATCAAACAAGCAACAACCTTAGGCTGTATAATAGTGTCAATAGTGAACTGGTGCGTTTATTACATGGACGAAAAGTAAGAAAAGGACCAATATTTAGCCACTTCCGCACATGCAGTGGTAGTCGTGCAACAAAGTGCACCGCTCGCCAGCCCGCTGATAAATGCGTATGCAGCAAACAATGCGAATCACACAACCGCCACCTCCAAACTATTCAACACGTGTTTCACCCTTCCACGGGGCATCTTGAGGAGTAATGTTACACCGATTAGTGCCAAACACAGAGTATTAAACACGGACGAGACTCAAGATGCGATTGCAAGGTTCATCGATGTGACGAATACGGCAACCGCCGCACAGACACTGGCGCACAACCTGAGGAAGGCAATCTGAAGTAGGGATGAGGAAATGTCACACGAACCGTATTTTTAAAAACTAGACATAATTAGGGCGACGTTAAAATAGACTAACAGACTTAGTAAACACTGTAACATACAAAAACGTGGCAGAACATTTTCTTCGGATATATCAAACGTAAATGTAAAAACAAAGGCACGGACGCTAACTTTTGTAGAATATAGATCCTAATAATAATAAAAAAGACCCCTCAAGAGTGTACACTATTTTATATCTACGTTGATAGTGGATATTACTAAGTTATTGAAACTGATGATGTATTTAAAGTTGAGATAGAGAGAGAGAGAGTACCTTAGCTTGTTTTTTTTTATTTTTTCTAATTATTCATTTTTTGTGCTTTGGGCTGTCCTACGACAGTTAATCTACATCAACCGTACATCTGCAACATATGATTGAATTCGGGTCTTACAGAACAGATTAATGCGTAGTGCTGCAGGCGCGTTGTATGAAGGCAATGCCGACCTGCCAATGATCACTCAATTCCTTAAACAGACGTCGATTCATTACTTCTGCCGCAGATTGCAGTTTACTAACAAATTTACTTTGTTGCATTTTGTTCCTAAAAAGAGGTTAGATGTGAAACTGGAGTAAAGATATTTACCGCAATAACCTGCATGAACACTTAACTTAATTATTATTTTAAGTGGAATGTTTTAAAGCTTCAGTCATTACTCGAGTAACGGCTATCAAGTTCTCGCGTTGGCCGCACTGAGTGAGCGCTCCGAATGTTTTTTCTCATCAGTTTAATCGAAGCCGCCAATAAACAGAGATTTATCCCTCAACCTCTCTAACCGTAAACGTAAATGTAATTTGTTTTATCCCTTTTAGAGTTGCGACATTTATGACTGGAATAATTTAAGTGATTTGTCGTCGGACGGTTTAAGTGGATTTGTGGAAATATTCGTGCGGTTATAGAGACTTACCATCGTTTACTTTGACGGGAACAATAACATTATTTTTGTTAATACAGTAAATACATTTAAATTTGATACGAAATATATACTGCAAAGTAAACATCTACATTTCTCAAAATGAGAGAATGTGGCTCTTAAACTGTTACTTTATAACAGATAGGTTTTTATATGTGTATCTGGGCAAATAGACTTGTACTGCAGAACATGCGTGTATAATAGATGGTCACCACGGCTAGAAAAAATAGAGCTCCCGGACTGGCAACCGATCGTTGGACATCCACCTAAAAGTCCAGACGCTGGATGTAGAATTGGTTCTATTGAAAATCTATATGGAAACCTATATGTTTATATATACTGGACAGTGTTCCTGCGACTAAACGAGGACGAATGAGAGATGATACGACGATGTACGAGACAGATGGGAGGGAAGAGATGAGACACGATGACGATTAAAGTAAAAAGTAAAAGGGTATGTACTTCTATGTCCTTAAATATATTTCCATTTTGCTCTGTCATGAGATTTGATTCTAATCACAAATGATAGTCAATTCCACAATAATTTATAAGTTCACCTTTATGAATTTATTTTCAAAACTTGTACATACATATGTTATATAATTTATATCAATGTCAATTCCTAGATGGGTTGTTGTGGGTATAAAGAAATAATTTCTACAATAAAAACGTGGCGACTGAGCTGTATACAAAACGCAAGTGCAATTGAAATTAAAGCTATTAGCTACCTCGCAGTGCTCGCGCAAATGGACACAGAAATATTGTTATTAAAAAATTCAACCTCCGAACGAACGTCGCGGCTCGACTCAGGGCTGTCACAGCGAGACGCGGTATAATCTATTTTGTAACAGAAAGCTACGTCTGCGGAGGCGCTTGAGGTGAAATAATACGGATTACTGTCGATCCTCGTGTTGATTCTGGAATCGGGATTGACAGGGGCTTAAAACATTTTTTGAGAGGATTCTTTTTGCATTACGTTATTTTTGGAACGCTAAATTGTTTCAGCCGCGTTATATAAATTCAAAGTGACATTACGAAGTAACCTATCGTCCAAGGTAGATTAAATAAATCTAGATCCAAAGGTCGCTTAGGTTGTGAATGGCCTAGTGGAATCTCTTTTGAGTCTGTACCTATGCTATAAAGGTTCAAAGCTATTTATTATGTTTTAAGACTATTATTAGATAGCTCGACATGCGGAAAGAGAAGTGAGATGCGAAAGCACAGATATAACAATGCGACGTCTCTCGGAAAATGAGAGATGTCGTGGTACAGTGTAATACCTGTACAACGATCCATGTCAGTGCAACTGCTCAAATGAAAGCATAGACCTAAGAAGAAAAAATTGTTTATTGATATTGACCATAGGAGGAGATATGAAATAATTGCTTAAGGTACACAGAATATACTTTTTTTTAATGGCCCCCGCTATTGGAGGCCTCTCGTACCCCTAATTAGTTGGGATCATGGTCTTTGTTTAAAATAAAGTTTTTCAGATTTTTCATCTTTATTCTTCACTCACTGCATTCTTCTCAATTTCTTTTATTCTTACCTTTTTTTCCATCACAATATCTTTCATTTTGTTCTTTCATTCCTTCTTGCTTTCATCGCCTTCCTTCCATCATCTTATTATTCTTAGGTGGCTAGGTACATTTTTTCAATTATTTTTTTATTATTGACATGTTCTATTTTTTTTAACATATTTTTCTTTGGGTTGTGCTTTCTTCATACATTACTACACTTTTCTTATTCTATTATTCCTTTTATTAATTGACTAGACACAGCATATGCTGCAGCCCATCCTCTAGAAACTGCTACTTCTGTCGCCTTGTATAATACCTACGATAGGAATTTCTTTGAGCTGATAGAGGCAGTGTAGGCAGAAGGCAGAGGTTCTCTCAGAGTAACATAGTTATGATCGCGACCAGTTGCTTGATACGGACAGCGTAATACCGATCATCGCGACCATAGTTAGGGGAGATTATGCCTTGTGGTAGGCGTTTGTCGGCTGATATGGTAATGATTAATAATGATGGAGATGGTGGTGATTATGATAGCGGCGGTTGTGATCATCGTGACGGTAGTGATTATTGTGATAATGGTGATGATGGTAATGGTGATGTTGATGGTAATGCTGCTGATGATAATGGTAATGATAGTGATGATGATAATAGTGGCTGTGATGATGGCGAGAGTGGTGATGATTGTGATGATGACGGTGGTGATAATGTTGTTGATTTTGTCTTCTTCGTGCGGGATTTAAATCAAGCTCTGGTTTTAATTGTCTAGTTTAAATTGTCTTTACAGGAAGAGAACACATAAATAGGGCTTCCAAGCTAAGCTGGTCGATGCCCGCGCTAATAATATCCCGATGTATACTGCGCCTCATTCATTTATTTCACACTTCCTTTATTCACTTTTTTTACTTCTTCTCTTTATACAAACATAAAATAAGTTTATAAACCATAATCTTTGACCCCTGTTTATTAATGTTTTTACTTGTTCTGTCATTGTTTGACCATAAATCATTAAATGTTTTCAGTGAGATAAGGTAGCAATTGTAACTAATTTTATATATCTATGCTTCTAGTTTGTACTTTATTACTACTTTTTGTTACTGTTTATCTCCAGTAAAGTAAATAAATAAACATATATCAATTCTTTCCGGATGTTTCCGTCTTCACTAACTGCCGTCTTTTTAGGGCTTATATAACCTTCTGGAGCTGTTTAAGAATCCCTATTCGATTTTGATTTAGCTAATTATTTATACTATATTCTATACCATTCTTAAAATTTCCGCCCCCTTTTAGTACTTTTATTCGGCCATAAATTTTAAAGTACTTCCTATGGAAATCGAATCGCGTATACGGGATTATTAGGAACTAGGGAACATTTTCACTAATGTCTCCATTCGCATACTTAATCGACCCTGTGAAATTTTAAAGCCAGATTCTGTACAGTTTCTTAATTATTTATTTAATTACAATTTGGTAAGTTAAGGCAAGTCATTAATAATAAATTGGAATAAGTTATGCTTTAAAAAGAACAATGTATTTGGCAATTTGTCACAGTCAAACTAATTTAATGTTTCGATTCTCTTCATTTTTTTATTATACGCCTTTTCCATGTTTAAAATCTTATACTAGAATGAAGCATAAAATAAGAAAGAAAAGAAGCATAATGACAAGAAGAAATATTTACTTTACAGTTTACCTTGGTTTTCAGCAACGCATGAGTTTTTCCATTTTCCAATTCGAGAACGATTTCAAAAGAAAATATTTACTGAAATGTGAACAGCTATTACAGGCAGAATATTGTCTATCTTTGTTAGAAGATGTTCCACCGAATGCTCCTACCTTATTCAGTTAAAAGGAAGCTTCACACAAATAACTTATAAGCGTCTCCATTCATTTCGGTTGCGAAAGGTGCTTTTGTATTTTTACAGCGCAAAGCCAATCCCCCGGGGACGGCGGGGGATTACCTCGGGAAACCCTTTGCAAATTAAAATGATGGGAAATGGAATACTTTGAACGGAAAGTGCTGCGAGAAGACTTATTTTCATTCGATTACACCGGAGGACCTTTATTAACGACGCGGTCCTGCGAGCGCTCAAGAACGCGCCCTTTTTTGTTGCGGAACCTTTTTCGTGTCCTGAAATACGTTATATAAAAAAATTGATGACCAATTTGAGGAGACATGTACCAAGTCTTCTATCTTCTGTATATCTTCATTGTTCGTATTCTGATTTTGAACTAAAAACACGACCAGTTTTTATCTCTGGAGTAATGTGGTATATTAAATTTACCATTATACTTAAATTTGACTTTATTTATAAATACTTTGAATATCATATTATACATTCTGTATTTCCTGTGATAGTGAACTCAGTACGAGATTTTATTAATAAGGCATTTATTTATAAGAGCAGCGCCAGCCTTAGAAGCCTTTACGAGAGTAGATCGTGGTTTCGATCCCACGAATACAATTTTACATAATTCACACTTTGTGGCAGGTGAATTGGCAATCAAAGTGTTATATTATGGTACGCAGAAGACGCTGCTTATCATCTTCTGGAAATTTGATTGTGAGCAGTGGAAATCCTTGTTAAATAATTCTCAAAGTGTGAATCGAACCCGCGACCTACAACTGCAGGTCTTCTATGGCTAGACTACCGTTGTCCAGTAACAAAATTAAATGAGAAAGATCGATAATGTCGACCACGTGCCGGTAGGTGCTGTTTGTTGGATGTTGACAGAGCAAAAGCGATCATCGTGACGATGTTTGGGGTTGGCCTATGTGTGTGGCCTCACTCCCTCACAGTGGGTGTCTATTGGCTGACATGATAGTTTTGATGCATCAACCCAACCGTGTTTCTTTATCGATAAACGGTTTATATCTTAATTGGAATACTAAAGAAGTTGGTCTGTATTAACCATAATACTGTATAATTTTCACCATGTGTGATATTCGCTGGCAACTTACATTACAGACACAGAGCCGTCAAGTCTCAATGCGGTGACCTCTTTACATTATAGATACAATAAACTTAAAGTGCGGTAGAAGCGGCAGTTAGTAGTTCCCTGGTAGTCCGCAGTACTACACCGGTAGTACACACTAGTGTGCTCGTAGTCCGCTGCTATTACGTCCAAACTACCAAAGTCCGGTAACTCTGAAATTGGCTGTATTAGCATGTAAATATACGGAACCTCCCGGCATGATTATTACGTATATTTGAATTTCAAATGGAGTTTATTATTTAAAAATATGAACAGAAATCACGTGAATGTACTGCGGTACGAGTCTATATAACTAAAACTCTATCTGTTGAGGTTTCTTTGTTTAGTTTAAACCATATTATTTTACGTGTGTAAAACTATGTACTGTTTAAATATTACCTTGTATCTTTTGTTATTATCATAAAGCAAGTAATAATTTTAGAGTATCGTCCATATAAATACATAAAAAGTCCCTTCAAGATTACAAAACAAATTTTGTCCCAAAATTTTTATTCGATAACTTCCGCCATCTTGTTAGTCTTGCTTTGACGTTTCAGTTAAATGCAACGGTATTTATGGAGTTAATACAATAAGACTATACAAACTTTGTAGAGCAAAGTAAACATCTACATATATTACAATAAGGTTCCCTTATTTCCGTTTTATTACTGATTAATAATCTTGTTCGACAGAACAGGTAGCGCAAATAACAGATAGCCGCTAAGGGTATAAGGTTCCGTCGTCTATCCGCGATGTGGACAGGTTGGATGCTGACCGCTTGCAACCGCTTGAAGATTGCTATATACACAATTAAGGAAGGTTAGACAAAAAGGCAGGACTCTGAGTAAAAGTCGAAAAATTCAATTTAGTCGCATTGGAAAAAGAATTCAAAATGAAACAGATTAAAAGTGGAGCGTTCACTACTAAATTGTAAATTAGTAACAAAATCTGTGTTAACAAATTTAAAGATGTGATCTAGGAATGTGGTTGAAAGAAGTAAGGCTGTATCGACTTAGACAGGAAGAAGATTTTCAATTAAGTAAATGATAAAATTCATTTATTTTAACGTTGAAACTATTAACAGAACTCTTATTGATTTCCAACTTTTATAATCTATTTTATTTTTGTCTCTTTCTCGCAAAGTGTTATAGTTATGGAGAAGAAGCAGGGACAAACTCTACAACTAAACTTTTTAATTTGTAATATAGTATAAAAATAAAGACCTGAAAAACTTAGCCCGAATTGTAGCGTGCTCCACGCATGACAAGAGGAATGAGAGGACATAAAAATTAAGGGCCTTAAAAAATAAAATCGGTTGAAGGTATTTAAGGTCAGTTTTGAATTTGTCAGGGCTTCGATATTGTTTCCCATATGTGTACAATGAGTAGGTATCTTTCGAATATATGAAGGCTTTTTGTATTGCTTATTTAGGGAGTAATTACGTAAAGTATTTGTAACATTTGCCGAGTTATCTATTTTGTACACCTGCGTACGCCCCGGCCGCGGAAGGCAGATGCGGAGAGCAGATTACAAACCACCGGCCAACTAATCTATCGCACGCGGCCCTTCACACAGAACCGGCGCTCCTTTGTCTCGCTCGACAAAGGCGCTCTACGCCTGCGATTCGGTCTCTATTCGTAAATCGTAGCCGCGACGTAGATTCAACTGCAGCCCAACGTAACGGATGTATCGGAATTAATCACTCGGTCGGAACGAGCGTGAAGTTTATACTAATTTATTTTGCAATGTATCGCTTCAATATATAAAAGATATTTTCTGTTGAAAAAATAAATTTAATTTAATTAAATTCGTTGCTCTGTAAACAATATAACGATATTTAACATTCTAGTAATCTAGTATTTTGTTATGGAACTTACCGCGTAATTGTGATAACAATAATAATAATAGAAATAATGAAAGTAGAAGTGATGGTGATAGCGATTATAATAGTAATAGTCATGATGATAGTGAGTGCAATAGTGATTATGATAGTAATAGTGCTAGTGACAGTGATAGTATAAGTGATAGTGATAGTGAGTGTGATAGTGAGTTAATGTTATATCAAACGTGATTATAAAATAGATTAGGACTGTTATTGTAATAATGTTGGTGATAGTAATAGTGAGTGTGATCTATATATAGGGATTGTGATAGTGACAGTGACAGTGATATTAAAAGTGATTGTAATTGTAACAGTGACAGTGATATTAAAAGTGATTGTAACAGTGATCGTGACAGAGATAGTAAAAGTGATTGTGATAGTGGGTGTGATAGTGAGTTAATGTTATATCAAACGTGATTATAAAAGAGATTATGGCTGTTATTATAATAATGTTAGTGATAGTAATAGTGAGTGTAATAGTAATTTTGATAGATATAGTGACTGTAATAGTGATAGTGATAATCACCTCTTACACGATTAAGCTTTTTCTGAGTTCTGAATCCTAAATCGTGAATAGATACGTACTATAATAAAAAATCTGAATTTATTCATATGACATAGTTTTAAATCACTATCATTCAAAGTTTTGAGAACAATATTGTTTTCAATTCAATCAAATTTATAACATTAGTTTATCACACACAAGAGCTATGTTTGTACCGCTTTGAATAGAAACGACAATTGAAAATATTGAGAAGGTATTTATAATTTAGACCACATTGCCCGCAGAACGTTTGGCCGCTAGGTTCTGGCGTGAAGACCACGGATTAGAAAGCGCAGCGTTAGATGGCCTCTCTTCAACCATTACTATTGAACCTCTATGGCGAGGCCTGTGTCAAGTAGTGAACGTTCGACAAATGGACGTATATAAATTGTATACGTACAAATTTATTACACGTTTGTAACGAAATAAGACGTCAATGTACAGAACAAATGAAGAAATAACTTCAGTGATTCTAAAACAGTGGAGCTTTCGCAAAGCTCAGCGACAGGAAGTGAGGGAAGCGTTTGTGAATTGAGCCTCTAGTTCTGTTACGATTTGGGGGCGGTGCGAAATCAACGTCTGAGTGCGGTTACATAAAGCGGGAGCCTGAAATGCCTTTCGCTTCTGCGCGAACGCCCGGCGCTGCGATGGATCGGGTGTTGTAATTAGATATCCCGGCTCAAAGCGGAACCGACTTTTAGGACGACGAGTATTTGTCGGCCCTACTGGACTACTTAGAATGTTGGCTTTGTTTTGGCTTTCGAAAAAGTTTTTAATCAATTATTAATACTCTTTTTCTTTAATTATCAGTGCAGTTAAAGAGATCGCCAAAAGGGCGATAGAAAGAAATAAAACAAACAGATTATAAAAAGATAAATAGATTAAAAACGCAAATAGAAACAAAACTGTGATAGATATAATTATAGAATAAGTAATAATGTGTAAAAAAAATGTAAAATAAAGATATAAATCAAAAAATGTAAAAAGAAAAAGGGAAGAATGATAGACGAACAGAGCAAAAGGTAAGAAAGAAAAAATGTGGTATAAAAGAACGGAATGAAAGATCATGTGAAGAATGGAAGCAGAGAACGGAAATAAAAAAAAACTAAGTGAAAAAAAAATTGTCCAAAAAAGACCCTGTCCCACCACAAGATATGGGTACGAGAGGCCCCCAATAGGGGGGTTCATAAAAAGAAAATTATCAGTGCTCCTGTTTTTAATCCCCCTAAACTGTTACAGGTCATTAGTATTCCATGTAAAATTAGTCACTAAATGTCTTCTATTCAACAAATTGCAAGGCATAGCTCTCCAGCAAAGATATCTATGGGGGGATATACCATAATCGTCACGCTTGGCCGGCGGGTTGGCAATATTAGTATGTTATTGTGGCACGTAAAGGGCGCTACTGCTTATTCTCTGGAAAGTTGATTATTAGCAGTGACAACCCTACTGTATTAATAATGCACAAATTGTGAATTATATATAAGATAATATATTGAGAATCGAACTCGTAACCTATGATTTCAAGTCTTAATCATCATCGTAGCAATTTCCTGACTTTCTCATTTCGAAGGGGAGTTCGTTAATCGAAAATATAAATGAACAAAGAAATTTACGAAAAGAAAAAAATATCAAAATTGATTAATTGACATTGTAGATAGGTCTCATGGCTTTAGTAATCATATCAAATAATGTTAAATAGCTAAAGAAAATATACTATGTGTAGATATATTTACACATATTTGTATTGTATAGCTCTAGCGTAAGAAAATAACTGCAATACACTGCTATAACTAACTAATAATATTGAGGGAGGTTGAGTAATATGCTTTTAAAAAACACAAAACGGATTGTCATGGATTTACATTTGTCTTTTACAGCTCAAAACTATTCCATACTCAAAATTACAGATTATAACGCTAAAGAACTGCCTCCGGCAATATATAGGAATCCAAAGAAAAAGAAAGATGTATATACGTTGAAAAACTTCAACAACATTTATCTTTGTGAGCTCTGTACGTGACAAGTGTAAATCGATCCCGTCGCTGCCTTCTCAGCGCGGGGAAGATTAAAATATACACTCGGTAATGCCGCTGTGAAAAACTGACATAATTTATATATCTGTCAGCGTGATCACATTGTAAAATCGAAAATATTTTTAATGTTTTTTATTGTAGAGTTGACATTAATTTTGTACACAATAGACATTTAAAAAATAATTATTAAAGATGGAAGAAGTTTTATAAATTTTGTTGAAGCGTGAAATTAACGAAGAATATAGATTTGTCGTTTTCACTGCCGATCAGTCTGACCTGAAGATGTTGTTATGTTTAAAATAAAATGATTCTCCTGAACTCTATTTTATTCGTAGCATCACCAAAGTAATATCGTTCTTCTTCTTTTCAGTCGAAAGATGTCCAATTCTAGGCATAGAACTTCCCAGAAGTTCTCTACGACATCCGGCGCGGCGCTGCCTACATTGACTTCCTGCAACCTTACCTATGTCATTGGCCCACCTAGTGGGATGGCATACCCACGCCGATGTCGTTCGTGGTGTGTACCGCCTACTGCCACTTTGACCAATTATTCTTCGAGCTACATCATTGATCTTGGTTCTTCTGAAGATCTTCTCATTTCTGATTACGTCTTGCAACGAAACTCCGAGCGTAGCAGTCTTAAAGGCATTCTGGGTGACCTTGAGCCTGCCTATGGGGCCCATCGTAGTTCAATATTAGTGATTATAAAAACAAAACACTATTTTATAACTTTATCATTTATCCAATACCTAAGCTGTTACATATAGTTGTTAATTTTTGAAATAAAAATAAACATTCCAACATTATTTGCTTTAAAATTATAAACTAAACCATCAGTGATAAAACAAAGTTTGTATTATATCCTAATGACTTAGCACGATGACATATACGCGAGAAAGCGAAGGTTACAGTTGTCGGAAATGATAACTGATTACTTTTTTTATTTATTTATGTAATTCATTGTGGTTCGTTCATATTTTGCAAGATTCCTTTTTTAAGAAGAAGTTTTTGAAGTTATTGGCCGAATAATTACAATTGGCTAAGTAATTATGAGGAATAAAAGAGAAATGAAGAGGCGAACATATAACTCATATGCTGTTTATAGTAGATGCTTTGCAAAATTCTATCTTTTTAGGAAAAATAAATAAGGTTATCGTGTTAATAATATATTTAATCGTGTTATAAAATATGTTACACATATATATGTATGTAAATATATACATATATAGATTGTAAAAAAATCTTAAATCTTCAAAGCTTTTCGCTAAAAAATGATTCATATATTCTCCCTCTTCGAGCAGTGGTACCCAGCGGTATACGGCATAGACTTGCGATCGTAAGACGAGGATGTGATTCCCGGGATACAATTTTATGTAATTCACACTTTATGCATTAATTGTACAGGATTGCCACTGCTCACAAACAAGTTTATGTACGGATTGACGACATCCGTACACAGTTGAAATTCCTTCCACCCGTACTAAGCGTTTCGCTAATAATTCTGTAGTAAGAACAGCCAAGGAGTGAAACAACCCACTGGCGTCATTGTTTCCAGACTAAGCTCGGGAGTTTTCAAAACAAGAACGGGTTTCTTTTGGTCAAGCGTGTCACTGTCAAAGGCCTCATCACCGCTTAAGATAAAAAATGTTTCCAGAGGATAGGCAGCAGCATCCTCTGCGTTCCATAATACCACACTGCGATCGTCAATCCGCCATGGTGTGGCGTTTGAGGTATATCCCTCCATAGATATCTTTTGGGCGGAGGAGCCTTACACTAGGCGTCCATGTGCTGAAATGAAGTAGTTTCAGCACATATAAGCTTTTACATCTATTTTCAACGATTCTATATATAGTATCTTAAGTGTATTGCATAGCTACCTGTCTACTGGCTATCTTTGCGGTCCTCTAAGTCTAACATTGCAAAAAGTGTGAAAATACGTCTTTTGACGAATTTTATAACTATGTAGTAATAAAATATACGAACTATTTTAAATACGACTGTCGGCAAGTCAGTGTTTACGCCGTCGCCGCGGTAATGCCCGCCAACAAAATTCCATCCGCCCAGCTTAACACGTTGGAGCCGCGAGACTAATTTAAATAATCGCCGCGTCGTGTGGAATCGTTTACATCGCGTGGGTACAGCCTTAATGTATTCACGGTATAATTCTATTCTTTTGATCATCGAACTCCTCCGATTTGCCCGGGTTTGCTTGAAATATTAACCTTCCCACGTGCGAGGGGCGTCTCACGGCCCGTAAACATTCTTGTCTGTCTAAAAACATTAATCACATCGGGGTCACTAAACATGTACACGTATATTTATTTATATTATTATTAACACAGGATCATTTACAATCGCTACTTGTATACGCCGTGTCGTCGTTTGATATAAACTAGAATCAAATTGAACTCAACTAAAACGGCTTCATTCATATTTAGATGACGCCATGTTTATAAATTTCTTCGGAAATCGGTGGATACAGGCCGCTACCTACCGGTCTCGTTGTAAGCCCATTTACAGCTCTAAACATCTTACAGTTGAAATGATGATGATGAGAATGATGATTAAGATGATGATGTTGACATTGATGGTGATAATGACCGTGACAATTCTGGTTACGATGGTGATAATGATGATGGTAGTGGTAGTGGTGATGATGGCGATGATGGTAATGCAGATGATTATGATGGGGATGTTTACTATAACGGTGACGATTCTGGAGATGATGATAGCAATGATGAAGAAGATGTTGATGATTTGTTCTCACTAGTTTCGCGAGGAAATAAAAACCAGCCAAGTCACAACTCGAGTAATTTCAAGAGAGTACTATCGAACATCAATACTATCATGAAGTAAGTGACAAAGAATCAATAATTATTTTTCGGAGGCATTTCATATACGATACGATGAAGAATTTTGCTGAATAATTTATTTATATTCTTAGCCAATTAGAATGATGTGTAGTAAACACTTGTATACATAAAGATCTGAAATTGATTGAAACTAGAATCAAATAGAGCTCACCTATAACGGTAAACATCATATTTAGATGACGCCTTTTAGTATATACTACCTTATAGTTGGAAAATGTTGAGTGCAGACTATTTCTTTCTGGTATTAATGAAAGTTCTACATTGGGAGGTTGCAATATTTTAAGATCAGTACTGATAATAACAAATTTTAAACCTTAACGAAATCTTCGAGTTTTAATTTTAACAAGTTAAACCGGCGGCAGGCGCATCTGGCGAGCGCTCGGGGCTTGCGGCGACCCGGCCCGGATGGCGACAACCCTAATGTAGCACAATGTATGTTTAACGGGAATTTATGCGACACGCACCGGCAGTTACACGGTTAGGAACCTAATTTGTTACTGTTGCCTTCAAGTGATATATACATCTCATAGTGCAAGGTCACTTTGTTGGACTTAATTTTCATTTGTTATTAAGATCCACTGCAAGGCATAGGCTTCCTTAAAAACTCGTCACAATGACCTCGTCTTACGTTGCCCTAGTGGCATCTCTCGATCTTGATTATGTTATCGGTTCATCTAGTGAGTCTACCACGCCCCGTTTCCTGACTCGTTGTCTACACTCTAGAACCTTTGGATCTAAATGGCCGTCGCTTCGATTAATGTGAAATGTAAATGTGATTTTCAATCTAGATGGTCGCACAGAAAGTAAATTTAAGTGTATTTTATTATTATTTCTATGCACAATTAATCAAAATTAATATAAATTATACTTTTATATGTATCGTATCTTTAGAAGATATATATGTTTTCCTCTGTCCAAATCTTCGCTAAAGATAGGCTTGATATTTCGTCAACCAGTTAAAGCTCCTGTAATCTTGTCCTACAATGGGTTTAAGAATTCAGCTTCTACGACTCTTGACTCTCTCGTTGTTCTTTAAAGTGTTAAGTGGGTGAAGATGAACTACCACCTGACCACATATCTACACCTTTTTAAAGAAGATTGGCTTTGAATGTCCATATCTTTACACTTAAAATGTTAAGGATAAGGTTCCTATCAAAATTCAAAATTATGACTTCACGTTCTATTCATTTTAATTATTGATATGTTGATATAACTTTGTCGTCTTTGAACAGTTCCTTTTGTTCATTTATATTTACATGTTGTTGATGATTATTTTCTTCATTTGGTCAATGAACGACGAAAATATTTATGTTTGTAAAGATGAAATGATATATCTAAACGTTTTATTAAATAAGCATATTTGTTGATTTTGCTTAAGCGATTTTTAAAATAATTTAATCAATCCTGTAAATGTCATCGCAGAGAACAAATCTTTCATTTGGAACCAATGTAAATATATAAAGAGCGTAACGTTCGAAAGCCAATCCCGGCCGCCGAAAGCCATAAGCGAAACAAAATTGTATTCAAATCTCCACTAATAACTTCCCGAGCCGCTGCGATAACAATTTGCGGATCAAGTTTAAAAAGCTTTCCGACAGCCCGACGTAAGCGCCCGATGGCTTTGGATTATTGTTTGATTGGGGCACTCGCGGTCGGATTTAGGTCAAAAAAATACTCTCGAATGTTATGTTTAATGAAACATTACAATTTGTTATATTCGAGATGAGACCTGGACGCTTAAGTTCTGGATCATCAAAAAATTTATGCCCTGGAAATGTGGTGCTGAAGACGAAGGTTCAGAAAAGGACGGCGTATCGAAATAACATATGAATTGTCAAAGAACTCGAAATAAGATAGAAGTTATAGTTGATTGTGCAAATGCGAATCTTCAAATTCTTTGAACATGTCTCCCGAAATAAGTGAAAGGAAAATATCTCGTGAAGGCTTTGGAAAAAGATGGCCAGATCTCATTAAAACTGTCTCTGAAAACTCAGTCCTATGGATGTTCTTTCTCCGTTAACCACAGAGCTACACGGCGACCCATAGCGAGAGCAGCATCGGCACCAGACCAAAAGATTATAACAATAGTTTTGTAGTTTATTGATTTATGATCAATAGTTTAGATCACGTGATAGGAATGCGCAGATTTTATATTTATATGACACTATTAAGAAATACATTTGAAAGATATTAGTATGTTTTGAAAACAGTAATCTATTATTAATTACTTGACAAATTTAATTGTCTATTTGAAAATAATTACCACGAAAGCAGAAGCAAGGTGGCAGACTATTAAATTATTCAACAACAACATCATCAGCACTGATTTTCAGATGATGATTAAATTTGATGTGTCTTGTTTTATTAGGCATTTTAATAACAGAGTGATTTATAATTTGTCTGCATGTCATGGTCACCACTCGCCGAGAAACTTGTAGAATTAAAGACAGTGGTGATGAAAGGCTTTGTTGGTACGAATTGTGAATGACAGAAAAGAGAATGTAAGAAAATGTAATGTTTGAAAGAGGATAAGATTGAAGAAACATTGAGGGACGTGAGGAGAGAATGCTACTAAAAATTAAAAGGAAAATTGTTACTGAAAAATTCCCTGCAAAAGCTGTAAGATTGCGGAAACGGGAGGTCTGCAAAAATTAGACCATTAAAATGTGTAAATTTTACAATGAAATGCTTAAAGAAATATATATTTTTAATATTCAAATACATTAAATTAAAATGTTAGAATTTTTGATGTTTGATTTTCAAATAATCACAGTGTTACTTGGTTTCTATTTTACTTCAAAAAGTTAACTTAGTTCATAATTTACTTTATTGACTATTTACATAACCAAATAAGTAAGAAATTATTTATATATTTGTGGGATTCTTCCTAGGGCCCGTAGGTCTTGGACGTAATAACAACATGAAGTCCGAAGTAGAAGTGTGTGTGTTCATTTAGCTTATCTCATATATATGCCGATTTAAGATTATAAAAACAACTTTATTTAATGGAATCAGGCGTTACCTCGCGGAAGTCCGTCCTAAGTAAGAAAAGGACAAATATTTAGCCACTTTCGCACATGCAGTCGTAGTCGTGCTATAAAGTGCACCGCCCCCAAGCTCGCTGATAAATGCGTATGCGGAATCACTCAATACGTGTTTCACCCCTCGACGGGGCATCTTCAGGAGTTATGTTACACCGATTAGTACCAAACACAAGTCGAGAAGTATGGTAGAGGGCTCTCTTTCGTCCGATGTAGATTAAAAAATATATATCTGTGGAATTCCTCTTTTGGATGTGCTGCGATGTTGTAATACAACTCCTACATATTCATATTGTTTTTGTATCCCAGCAATATAATTATTATTTAGGAAACAAGCACTGCAATCATATTTAAAAATAACAATTAAAACTTTCTCCGCACAATTTCTACAAATTGCAAAATCACATAAACAAAAATGACGCTGCACAATATATGTGTACATCAAATGAAATGCACAAAATGTATCCTACTTTAGTTCCAGTTTTCATTTGTTTTAAGTTTTAGCACCAATTATAATAACAATAATAATAATAAAGCCCTTTATTCCGAAATTAGTATTTACAAAATAATCTATTGCTACACATTTTAAAACTAAATTTATTTTTAAAGTATGTCTCTAATTTTAGTGTGCCTGTTGGCATAGGCCTCCTCCAAAAACTTCCATTGACTTCTGTCGTTTGCAACCCTTCTCCATTTTACGCCCGCAGTCAGTTTTATATCATCTTCCCAATTTTTTTTTGTCTTCCTCGATTTCTATTTCCGTATCTCGGGTACCATTCTGTTATGGCCTTAGCACCAATTAATATTGTTTAAATTTTCTTAAAAATAAACAAAAAATCAATTTATTCAAAATTGTAACTTCTAACAGAACTCTTATTGATCTTCAACTTTTTTTGTAATCTATTTTAGTTTTGAATGTACTCAACAAATATCTTAAATCTAATCATTAGAGCCATTCATTTTCAAGTTGTATAATCATTTAAAATTCTTTGTAATTTTATTCAATACACTTTTTTAAATTTATTTCATGGTCTATCAGAGGAATTACGCAGTAATTTATTATACAACCGTAGTTAAGATCTAATGCCTGAAGAAAATGGACACTTATATTCCAAATAAATTCTTATCTGTTATAGATAGATAAGGTATTTTCCGTTAGGCGCTTCTAAATTTTCCCTTTTTTCTTTCGATACAACAGAAAGGGATTTCTGAAATTATTGATGCCATAACATTCCCAAAAGGGATGGAATTTTTCCTGAAAAACTTCGCGCCTGACTCGCTACGGTCCAAGGCCTTTAAATATGTAACGAGTTTAGAATTATTCCAAAAATATATTTTGTAGTCGCTACGTTAGATATTATAACAGATTTTACAACAAAAAAGTTATTTTTCAAATTAAAATATTACAAAGAAAATATTTGTTATTAGCAATCCCGTCGGACTCTGTTGTGTCCGAAGTGTTTGGCTTTCACATTCCAAACATATGATTTGACATATTTTAGGAAGATTATTATATACAAAATAAATAAATAATGTTGTCATTAATAAATTTTAATTAATGCAGCATTTAAACGACATTATAAATTTATATGGCGTGAAATGTGAATCACGCAAAATTTATAGTACGCTGTCAAACGCGCGAAGTTCATAGCGAGCGGTGGCAGTTGTACTTGAAGTTGCAGTAGATGTTCAGTTCCAGTGCATGTGACCTCAACACACAATCTGCGGCCGTAATTTTGTCTGATCAAGACTATATTAAAAATGTGTACTGTAGGAACCTTGATATTTTAAATGTAATAGATGAGGGGTGGTTTTGTGTACTGAAAAATGGGGGTGTGGTTAAAGGCGTTAAGAAAGTCAGCCCCGTACCTATGCTGCCAGTCCGACTTGGTTTCGCTGCAAACATTACAGCTGGCGCCCAACGTGGGGCGCCTCTTGTAACGATCCCACTTTTGATTTAAAGATGAAATTTAATAGTGATGTTCATGGAATAGCGTACTTATTATGATTCATTTATATATGCAACAATATACATGAAATTTCGATGCAGTTACACAGATAATATACGGGAATATAATAATCGCTACGGTTAGCAGGCGGGTTTGCGTTCGCAGTACAGTGTTACGGTACGAACAGAACGCTGCTGCCGATCCTCTGGAATCTTTGTGAGCAGTGGAAATCCTATATAATTTGTAGTATCTTATTGTGCGCAATTATTTTAAGGTCCAGGCAACCGTGATAGGTCTGTCAGATTAGGTTTAGTACTTGTCAACGTACGGTATTAATAACTGTGTAATCATAATCTTTAAATCAATATGTCAAGTGCTCGTTTCATTCCGGCGCTGATCCTACGAGATTAATTGGGGCGGCACTCAAGGATTCCCAGAAATGAATCGACAAAGTGTAAATATTATTAGATTCTATCTCGGGAATCAAAATTGATGCCAATTTTTCATGTATATCTTGATTGTAATTATTTAACAAGGAACCTTCTTTTGTTTCTTCATCATTGGTTTTGTGAGATTTCTACCAGCAACTCTTCTTATAGATCTATACAACCTTCTCAAGTTTCACAGAGCCAAGTCTATGCAAGATATATGAAAAGCTGATTTCCTCTCGGCAATAGGCTGTAAAACTCTTGCGTTTCATTTTACGGCCGTAACGCTTCGCGCGCCATAAACCGCGTCTCAACATCCACTAGGATCGTCTTTACTTGGAATATAGAAAAGTGATAACTATTTTCGGGTTACCAAATTTATTACCGTCTCCTCTATTTAACGAAGGCTTTGTGAACACATTATTCATTCTTTTGTTAAAGATTTTATTACGTTCTCCAAGGGCGATAAACTACAAGGATTGATCTATTATTTATGTATCAAGTTGTATCTGGGTGTGTTCGATAAATCGTTTATAGCATAAAGTATACGTATGTATATTACAATTCCACAGTTAATTTCAGATCTAAGAAAAGTATATTATTGTATCCAAGAATACTATACAGATGTTAATGCCCGGAATTAAATGTTGTTGATGCTCACTGAGGAAGCTAATTATTGTCGCGCGCTCTTTATAAAACTATATTTGTAAAGAGCAGCTGTTGTGTTTCTCATCGGCTCTTCTCAGCAGAACTGCCTTCCGAACCGGTGGTAGCTTCAAGGGAGCAATACGGACAACAATGCTGACATTTTATTAAGCCTATTCTAATAAAGAATATTTTTCTTTTAAATTTTGACTTGGATTTAAATAATAATATAAATATTTCAAAGTCATTTCGAAGTAAGACATTGAGGCTTAGTCACAAGAGATTTGTTTTATAAGAATAAAGCCAGACGCTAAAGTGATGTTATATCTATCGACCCTGATTTCTTTGTATGTATGTTTGTATATGTTTTGTCTTTACTTATACGTTAACTATTAAACCTTAAAAATTCAATATAGTTTTTTTGTAGATATATACAATATTAAATACAAAATACTAATAAAGAGTATTTAATAATAGCAACAACTGTAAAATGCGACAAGTTTAATAGAGAATATCGTAAAATAAAGTTATTTAAATGAATAATAAATGATTAAAACACACACACCAAGTAAGTTTGATCGATTAATCTATTATTGTATTTATCATTATGTATTATATTGTATTTATATATGAATAAATGTGTTCTATATACACAAGTATGTATGTTTTGTACACGCTGTTTATACATCTACTGTTTCCATAATAGGGTTGTCTGTAAGAAATTGTCTGGTGTGATAAGACCGCCCATTGTACTTTTTATTTACTATTATACAACCAAACTAATATATTAAATTTGTAAATAATTTATCCGAGTACATTTAAAGAAAAAAGTTTTTTTTTTCACACGCTTGAAGTGTATTTAATGGAATCAGGCGTTACCTCGCGGAAGTCCATCCTAAGTTAGAAAAGGACCAATATTTAGCCACTTCCGCACATGCAGTGGTAGTCGTGCAATAAAGTGCACCGAAGAGAGAAGTGTATGAATAAATTTGTATGCTGCAAAAGCTATTATGTAATGTGATAGGTGTAAATTATCGATAGCAATAACATAACAATAAAATGTAAAAGTTATTCAAGGCAATTTTGTGAAATGTATTGGCATAAATTTTATCAAATTGCAATCAAAAGTGTTTTTTAAAAGGCGGTATCAACTTTGCGAATGTAACTAGCTTTATTTTAATAGTAATTTCATTCCTTTGTGTAACAAACATTCGTCTATCTTTAATAATTACTTTTTAATACCAATATTTAATAACAACCGCCACCGCCAAATTACTCAACACGTGTTTCACCCCTCCACAGGGCATCTTCAGGAGTTATGTTACACCGATTAGTGCCAAACACAGAGACTCTGTTGCTGTTTGACTCGGTTGTGTGATTCGCATTGTTTGCCACATACGCATTTATCAGCGGGCTGGCGGGCGGTGCACTTTATTGCACGACTACCACTGCATGTGTGGAAGTGGCTAAATATTGGTCCTTTTCTTACTTAGGATGGACTTCCGCGAGGTAGCGCCTGATTCCATTAAATACTTTTTAATACCGTAAAGTTAACAAAGTATCTGTCTTATTCTTCTTTTTAGCTCATAAACGACCACTGCTAGGTATTGACCAAAGATTGCGACGATGAGCAGTCGTACACTGCCCGCGTTCAGCGACTTCTTGCGAACTGAACCATGTCGTCTGTCTACCTGGCAGTGGCCTACCCACGCTGAGTCCACCGGCACGTGGTCTCCAAGCGAGAACTATAGACAAGCAACTCTTCTAGCTACGTCGGTCAAATTGATTTCTCTGATCTCCTTATTTCAGTCTCGCGGCAAAACTCCGATCACAGCTCTCTCCGTTGCTATCTGGGTGATCGTGAGCCTTTTTATTAGACCCGTCGTCGGTGACCATTTTCATATCCGTATGTTGAGACATTGCGGTATTTTGGACAAAATGTGTCTATTAACGAAACGAAATTATTGAGTAAATACAATGCAATTTAAACCATAATATAAATATAATATAAATATATAAACAAACATAATATAAATATATAAACCATAGTCTTTGATCCCTGTTTAGTAATGTTTTTATTCTTATTTGTTTTTTCATTGTTTGACTATAAATCATTATATGTTCTCAGTGAGATAGTTATAAGGTAACAACTGTAACTAATTTTATATTTCTTAATATAGCTTCTAAGTTTGTACTTTCTTACTGCCTTTTGTTACTGTCTATCACCAATAAAGTAAATAATACTATAAAAAAATAAATTTATTATATACTAGGAACAATCTTGTAGAATGAAAACGTCAAAACATTTTAGATAAAAATTAACAAATTATTGTCCTTTATTTTCATATATAAAATACAGAGTGAATCATAAAACTTTTTTCTATAAATCAAACATTTTAATGCAATTAAAATCGACAACGGAGCGTGAGGATGTAATTAACTATGAAATAAAGCCTTGCAATAAATATATACTCATTGTTATTTAAATCGTGCAAAAGTCAATAAAAACTTGTTTTAATTATATTCGTTTGTGGCAGGTAATAAATCTATGACAGCATGAAAACTGTTGTGGCTGCTAATGTCTCATTAAAACATCTTTTTAAAAAATTAATTGATTCTTTATATATACATTGTATTAACGATAAAGTCTTATATATTTGTATTTGGTAAGCAATGTTAAAAAAAAAAGTTAAAGGAGTACCCGAAACGGAGCAACGGATAAAGTTCTCGCGGCAAGTTGTAATGTAATTTGCGAAGGTTACACAACTTAACGGCTAAGTTAAAGTTACCTCTCGGGCAACCTGAGAGCTGCGAATCCACTTTCGGGGAACATCGGCCGAAACTTGTCCGCGCCGACAGACTTATTGTGTTACCTCACCCGTTGCTCAGCCCAGACGCCCCAACTTGTATAGGGTTGGACATTACTCCTAGGTCATGACCTGAGCACTTTGTTAGAATACTTTCAACTGAAGCTTAATTCTGAAACTCTATACACGCTTTCGACTATTTATTAATGACTTCGAACCTCACTGAAATGAAGTTTTTATTTTCAAAATGAAATAAATCATCAATATGTATAATAAAAATTTCAGAGAAACCTAGATAAGCGATGTAGCTTGAAGAATTGCTCGTTTTTAATAGCCATGAGCAAGGCACATTAAGCATCGATAAGTTCCTCCACCAGGTGGAACGATGACATAAATAAGGCCGCAGGAAATCGCTGGGTGCGGGCAGCACGGGAACAGTCACCGCGGCGATCTTTGGGCAGGCCTATGGGCGTCCTTCGGCTGAAAAGAAGAAGTAGAAAATCAAACTGTGCAACCATGTAAGATTTATTATCATATAACAAAATATTTACACTCTTATTAGGGTTGTAACTAGTTTTAGTTTTATACACATGTTATTTTATTTAATTTAATTGTAGAATCGTTTTAAATTATTAACAAAAGAGTCACCAGTTTTATGTAACAAAGACTATGATATTACTAAATTATTACATTACGTATCACATTATATTTCACTGGGCCACGACTCTTTATCTGTGAACCCCATCCGATAATAAATGTCCTCAATAAACCTTAAGGCTTCCACGGGCGAGTTTACTTTGCTAATAACATAAAATCTACTTAGTCAGCGAATAAAATGCATTAGGATTCCGGGCACGCGGCTGGACGCAATTGTATTTCGACTCATGTTATTCAAGGCCCAGTTAAAGTATATCTCCTCACTAATCATGATATAAAATAAGTTTATTTATTTAACTATTTAAATTCAGCATAGAATATTCGTGATATACTCGGCTTATGATTTGGCACGTCTGGAATATAAATTAAACGTCCTACGGCTGAAATCAATGTGAAGGTTTTTATTTACTTAAAGTAAGTAAACGAAACCTATTAATAATACTAATTATGATAGGCTTCGCACGTGTGCTGCTGTGATAAGATGAATATTTACAATTTAGTAGGACTTTTATGGTCAACAACCTTTTTAAAATCTATTTTATTTTTGATTTCTCTGCTTCGCAAGGTGTTATAGTTGTGGAGAAGAAGGTGGAAGAAATACTGAAACAACTCAAATTTTATAAATTTTAGCAACACCGGTATGTAAAACAAAATAATCAGGCAACATCACTCCCAAAGATTCATCTCATAAGAGAAGAAGAAGAAAAATAAAAAGCCTTTTCCGTCAGTTTACTTTTAATATGTGTTTTTAATTTTATACATGATAGTACAATAGTCTTATATAAGTAATTTTAATAAAAAATCTAATTGAGTTTATTGCAATTGCGTTTAAGAATCGAAACATTGGTACAGTCACTCAGTGACTGACTCAACTACTCACTCACCTCTGTTTACTTACATGAGTATTTACAAAATGTGGTGCAAAAGTAATGTCCTTATTTGAACTAACAGATATTTCGTTATGATTTTAAAAGAAAAACTCTGTTGTATAAAAATATAATTGAAAGTGTCACATTGATTATATTAATTGGAAAAAAATATATCGTTCAAGCGGCCACTTACCGAGTTGATGCGTAATTGCGCTTGTTTGACGGCATTGTAAATTGTTTCTTGAAAAAATATCTGACTTCAAATTGGCGATATCTTCTTCAATGTTAGCTTTCAAGACGTATGACGTACGTGATTTGTTTTACATGGAGCGCGAACACGAAATTCACGCAGCGAAACTGAAAATTTATCAAGTAAGCAGAAACACTAGTTCACATTATTAAGATCGCTCCAACTCTTATTGACAACTAGTTCTCTATATACTCGTATCTTCATCATAAATGTCACAGTGCGGTAGCATTTGGCGCCATTTGTGAGTATCAAGGCACATTCATTTTCCATCGTGGTACTTTCCTCAGGCCGTGATCCACCAAGCACCCTTGCTGGGCAAGTTCTACAGGAAGCTGTAAACCTGGAAAATTGTACTGGGCGAGCCTGTGATACGGAGCGGCACGAAGAAATAGGTCCTCGAATTATTTAAGCGATTCCAATCACTGGTTATAAGAGGAATCTACTGGCTATACCCTGGAAACTAGTCTGTAGGCAGTGTCAATGTTATATAATTAATGCACATAGTGTGAATTATATAAGTTTGTATCTCAACTATCGAACCTTCGCTTTAATTTTAAGCTTTTGAAAATTCCTTTTTTAAATTCTTACTTTCTTTCAATTTACCTATTGTTAATGTCATTATTAATTAACGAAATACTTGTCTAAGTATAACAATTATATGATACTTTGATCCGACTACCTTTTTCCTCTGAACAATGTTTTAATTAAAAATATTAAAAAATAACTCCCTCGAATATAGATTGTTTAAAAATAAATACATCGATCATTTTGAAAGTAATTACATGATTTGGGAATGTTGTTTATGATTATATATATGTTACTAAATATTATAAAACCTCTTATAAAACCTCACACACTTAAGTGACGAAAGAGGCAGTAGACTCAAAGAGAAATCCGCACAACAGACGTAATATAAGGCAGTCTATTCCCGCGTTCACAGCGACGGCACTGCAACGCTCGCACGTGAATGCAAACAGAAAGCGATTTGCAAGTGTTTGTTGGTTCCTAAAAGTGATTTATACGACGCGTTCAGTGCATCTGCACTTCTTTTGATATCACTTATATCTTTTTAGAGTAAATACTGTATCGATATCAATAGCGTTATTCCGCTCCGTGATATTTACAACTTCGAAGCTGCGAATCTCCTTGAGAAAACTGGTTGAAGAATTTAATATGCTTACATAGGTCTCACAATATATTTACGACATAATATATTTTATACGTTTACAGTAATTGTGATAAAGTAAAAAGTAATAGGGGACTTGCAGTGTGTATTTACGAGGAACTGTTACAAACTGACTGTACCAAAGGTTCGACTGCATAAAGTCTTTAATTCATTTTTAATAAACGGGATCAGATTTTTTAATAAAATTCCGTAAAACATTATTGGACTATTTACAAAATTCAAAACGAATATTATGGGTAAATTGACGAAAAAGGCTTGTTATTCAAAAAACGAATATTTAAATGACAAGAATCCTTGATGGTGATTTTGAACTCATTAAGGCTATGTCTAATAAATTGAATATGTATAAATCTGCCTTGTTAAACTATTAAAAGATGTGTTTGTTGTGGAGTTTCTTCCTGCTTCTTCTACACAACTGTAACACCTTTCGAAGCAGAGTAGAGTTAAAAATAAAATAGATTAAAAAATAAGTTACGAGCAACAAGAGTTCTAGTAAAAATTTTAATGTGGAATGAATGAATTTCATGTTTATCTTTATTTAATACATGCATAGGGGACATATAGAGATACAGATAGAGAAAAAAATTCCAAATTTCGTGAATTGCACGCATTTGATGAAGCTTGAAGTGCTCACCCGCCTTTCCGCTATGTACACAGCGCGGAATTGATAGTTTTTAGGTCACAGAAAAAGATGTGACAATTTGAAAAAAAAATTGATCACCGGGAAAATGGATCAATGGCGACCACAAGGCTGTCGTTCCATGTGCTTGTTCAATTAAGTCCAACCTAGCTCTTTAGGAGTCGAAGTAATATACACAGCTGAAGACTGGTATAGACAGTGTTATATAGTACGCGATATACTTTCCAAAACTTTATCCATCAAATGATCTTTAGTAGTAAGTAATACAACGCAGAAAGGAGGCGAACACGTTGGAAATTACTAATGAGATATCGAGGTGTGCTCACATCTGTCAATTGATGAGTTCTTTTTCTTACATGTCATTATTTATTCTTGCCTGTTGACTTATTCAGACTCAGCCGTGCGAGACTATCGACTACAAGCGCCATCTCTCGGCATCGTCCGAAATTAATACGTTCCGATCGAATCTCACATTCAGTTAGATATTAGTGTATTATGTTTTCTTGATTTAGTTTTTAATATTAAGCATTGTTATAGCAAGCTGGATAAAGTGGCGTGACTAGGCTATAAGTGGACCCAAAACATAGCCAAGGTCGTGGGAAGTGGTTGCGTGCGGGCAGCGCATAACTGATCATCGTGATGATTTTCGGGGGAGGTCTGAGGCTGAAATGATGTGGATGATACAGATGGTGATGATTTGTGACTTTTGGTGGTGCAAGAGTAAATTTTGTTGATATAACTTGACAATTCTTTTACACGTGGTACGGTATTAATTCTGATTCCGATTTTGATTCCTCCTTCAATAAATAAATATATAAATAACTTCCATCCGCGGCGTGCGCGTCGCAGCGGCTCCTGATATAAAAGGAGCCAATACATTTTCGCAGGCTCTGTAAACAGGGGCACCTTATCTGGCGCATCTCCGAGGAACACGCTTTCAATTTAACAGCGAATTCACTAAACATATATTTCCTCCGGCGGGCGCCGAGCTCCTTGTGTGTCGGACCATTTTTTACCCGGATAAAATCTTATTCATTTCGAATTCTGGTGAAAAGCATCGGGCATAGATCAGAGTGCGCCCGGGGTCGACGACAATACCGCCTGGGAGTTAAATATTTAATAAAATGCTCACATTACTAAAGTTTGTTTTTCTTTTATCATTCAAGCTTAAATTTATCTCCAGAATATTTATTAAGGACATCATTTTCATGTGAGCCGAAAGACCTGCCTCAATGATCGCCACGATTACCGGTCTTGAGCTGCTACTTCGCGTGACCTTGACCTTGAATGTGGTCGGTCCCCCACTAGGTGGACTGGCGATCATAAACTAGAACTTATGATCGCCAGTCGGGAACTTATGGGCCCCATTTTTCAAGCTACCTCGGTGACTTTGGTTCCTCTGCGGATTTTTTATCGATTCAATCACATAGCGAAAGTATGAATGTAGCTTTTACATTAACCCTTAATTAGGCGCATGGGGTCAGGGCCGCTTGAAATCCAAAAAATAATGGCTTACAGTCTTCAGAGCGTACTAACGCTCTTTCTAGCTTCCTTATTCCCCCCGGGGTACGCGAATTAGTCACATCCAGAACATTAACGCATGTGCATGCATCGCTGTCCTTTAGAGAGCTGACCCCATGCGCCCAGTTACGTTCCATTTTTTGGCAAAGGTAAGTTTTTAGTTTTGTGATTTTTTTTGTGTTTATATTAGTATATTGTTTACTGTTTATCTTTGTTTGTGTGTATTTTGATACGGTATGATTTCTTTATGTATTTTTGAGTTTTTTTCCATGCTTTTTCTTTTTTTTGAATTGAAATGCCTAACGACAAACAAGTATTGCAATGGCTGGATGAAGTGCTTGATGAAGAGCAAGATGTTGCTGGTTCGGATTCGCAAGACGAAACTTTAAACGATGCTGTCATTGATAGTGCTAATAATTCAGAAAGCGAAATTGAGGAGTCTGAACATATCCAAGACATCCCTTTATCAACGGAAGATAATAATTTTTTTTCTCGACATACTCAGAGAAATGGCCTGAAAGTGAAATGGTGTAAAGTACCACCATCGAACGCAGTAAGGACCCGAGCACAAAATATTATTTTACATTTACCTGGAGTATAAACATATCTGGCATCAACCCATTTGTCATACACAAAGCGAATACTGAGAAGACTTTGACATATACAAGACGGATTTTCTTGAAGAAAATAGCTGCGGCACTTGTGGAAGATCACCAAAAACGTCGCATACAACTACGTGCTTTACCAGCGACAACAAAAAAATGGCTCCATGAAGTTTATAATGTGAACAAGGCGGTTTATCAATCGACAGCTAAGCGCGGGCGCTGTTCATCATGTCCTAGAAAGGACGACGAAAAAGTGCCAACAAAATGTTTCAAGTGTCGTAAATTTATTTGTCAGCAACACTCAAGGACTTACTGCGTCGGATGCAGAACAGAAGATTCCGCTGATGAGGCTGAATAAACTTTACTTCTTAAGTTGATCTTGGCTATGCCAAAATAATTAGTTTAAAGAGAGGTTTACTGTTTTTGTTTTTTTTTAATATTATTAATGTCATAGTAAGTATATGTTTCTTAAAGTTAAGTATATTAAAGAACTTTATTAATTACTATAGAAATCCATTAAGTTTTATTCCTTTTTGATACTCTTTTCCCAATATTTTTTTGGGGTCATTTAAGACCCCATGCGCCTAATTGAGTGATTTTCTTAATGCGCCTAATTAAGGGTTAAGGTTAGTTAAAAAATTAAGATCCGTTAACGTATTACTCAAGACTGTTTCTCAAGTGGCTCCACATAGCTACCTCTTCACTGACTTTCGTAACGATTTCTAAATGATTCTTTAGGCCCTCTTGGCCATGTTCAGCGAAATAAAAACCATTCTGGAAACATTGTGAAAAATTCCGACTAGCAAGACTTTGTCAAAATTGTACACGACGAATACTCGTCGATATAAATTTTGTAATGGAATTTCGACACATACGTTGCCTTAACTAAATTTTTCGTAGAGTTCACTGAAGCAGTTATTTTTTTCGAAAAATTATTTCGCACCATCAAGGCATTCTTGAAATTGTTGTAGTATTTGCAGAAATATTTTTTTTTTGAAGTTTCGATACATTGCTTGGAATATTCCAATTTTTATAACATCGAAAACAGTAAATTTTAGGCCAAATAAAGCCAATTCAAGTTTTTAAATATTTATTGTACTTAAATATTTACACATACCAGGTATTTTTTAATTTTACATAACATTCGTCGAGATACATTTTTAATCGGAATTTTTACAAAATTGGGGTTTAGATATATAAAATTTAAAAACTTATCAAAACATTTGCAAACGTAATTTTTTAAAAGAATCGTCTGCTCATTAAAGACATTCTTTAATCTTTTATAGTATTTCATCATCATTATTTCAACCCCAGGATGTCTACTAGAAATATAACTTCCTGTAGGTTTCAAAGAACACCAGTTGAAAGCATCTACCGAGTTCCAACTTATCTGCCTAAGTATAGTTTGTGGGAGTCTTATATACACTGATGTGATGTCTGAATGAATAATAGGTGTAAGATTTTGTGGGCGAGCGTAGCCGACGGGCGAACTTAGTGTGCCGAATTAGTGCAGCGAGCACATGCACGCACCGGTGACGCGGGCGCAGACCTTTTGTTACTTTTGTTTCTTTTGTTTCTTTTATTTCTTTTGCGCCTTTGTTCTATTGCCCGCTTTCACTCGGTCGCAGAGCACATTGCGCCCCAGAGTCCTACGACGAATGCACGTCCTTTTTGCTCGCACTCAAGCGCTAATAAAATTTTGTTCGTGTGTTAAATAAATTGATAAAGTGTTACAAACGTCTTTTAATAAGCCGCTAACTCTTTAAGTTATTGTAAATAATTTTGACACTCAAGTTGTGACGGACGGCTGCCGCTGCGCAGGCACCAGCGGAACTTAATACCGCGTCCATCTCGAGAGATTCGCCGAACTGACAAGATGGCGACCTCCCCCACCAGCGCACAGGCCTTGGGAGTAGATTTAAGTAGGCACCCTGATACGGCGTCCACGCGGACTCTCTCTCAGATACGGTACCTCGTAACAAAGCATTGTTAGTTTGAATCAATTTGTTTTAGTTTCTGTTTAAATCGTGTTAATAAAGGAATCTCTTCGCTGTGTCGTCCTTAGAGTTCCTTTTGAGAGCTAACCCCAAGTGTCATGCTACAGTCTGATGTCGACGCATTAAAAAAATTTGTCATGACATTTTCCGAAATAAATATTTGAATAAAACTCGATGCGTCATCGCAGCGCCGCGGCGCCGTGGCGCGCTAATGACGGCCGTCAATATCCAGTCGCAGCTGAATATGTATGACCAATTCCTCCTGATGGATCATCGCAATAAATCTTCGACGAGCGAATACTTTGTTTTACGATTTACGCGATGTGATATTGAGTGCTGATTTTTTTTTATTTATCTCCGCGTTCGAAGGCTCATAATGGACTTGGACACGGTGTGCATTTAATTTTTATTAATTGTTTATTAATTATATTTACAAATTATTTCTATTCTTTTATGTTATTAGTTAATTTCATTCATGTCAGCTGATAGACGCCCACTGCCAGGCGTGGGCGCCCACAAAAAATCGCCACGATGAGCAGTTTTGCACTACCCGCATCCTGCTAATTTTCGCGACCTTAATTATGTGGTCAGTCATCGGTTGCACGAGTGATGGGTACCTTTCCCTAATGGCGGCCATTCGGAGTTTCAATCTATAAGCGCTCACTGCAAGTCTAATTTTTTATTGTTATGATCGATGTTCCACAGACATTAGAGTCCGCGCCTTTGTTTTATATTCACATCTATTATATCCGATTGTTTTGCTCACGTTTTCATATTTTGATTAAATTTTGGAAAGATATGTCCAGCATTGGAAATCTTACTGTTGAAATATTGATAGCAATGATTTTTCCAATTACTTCATTAAATATGTACACTATAATGCAATACTTTAATATACTCGTTATATATATCATAGATGTTTGTACATGTTCTAACTTAGTTATTCCAAAACAAACGCTTCTATTACCTTCAATAATATTGTATAAACAATAAAAATAAAAAATAAGATTGTAACAAAATGCAAGTAAGTAAATAAATACATAAATTAAAACTGTAAAGTGGCTACCCAGTAGGTAAGGTGAAGGATAAAAAGCAAGAAATAAAAGGTAAAAGAATGGATAAGAATAGAATATTATGACAGTTAAAAGAAGAATGTGTGAGAGATACTAAGAAGTATATAAGAAGAGTGAGATAATAAAAAAACAAATTTAAATAAATTATTAAGTAAAATTTTTCCTTGTGAACCAAGACAGAAGTTGTACGAGTGGTTCCCAATAGCGGAGGCAATAACAAAAAAAAAACACAAACTCCTCTGAAATAAGGTGAGGTATGAAAAGTTATGCAAGATATTGTAAAAGAAAAAAAGAAACATGAGTGGAAAATTATTAAGAAGGATGAGAGAGAAGCAAGATATTTTTTTTTAATTGTGTATATAGTCCCTGCTTTACCGCGATACGAGAGGTCCCTGAAACGCTGTTCATTTAAAAAAATAACTTGACGCAATTTTCCTTATCTAAAGTTAATAGATGCGTCCTGTGATGGAGCACTATTTTGATAAAAGTTAATTTGTTAAACCTTTTTCACGGAAGCTTAAATCTACAAAATTTAATTTAGAACGAACTTGCTTTGTCAGATAAGTGTGCTCAAGCACTAAAACTGCAAATAAAATTTAATGTATAATGAACATTTGAATAAAAAATTGTTACAAAAGTAAATTAAAATTTCTTTATGCAAACAATTTTACAACAGTGGTAATTTGTGCAGTGTTAAGTGATTGTGGGTATTGTGATGTATCACAAAACCGCCTGAGTTTGTTGTGGGCTCTTAAACTAGGGCGCATTTGGGACTCACGTATTTTCAAGTTGAAATTATGTCATAAAGAATTTGATTCTACTTTATATCAAGTTATTTTTTTTATCAACTTAACTTTGTATCAACGAATCCGCTGGCTTGGTCACTTGGAGCGAATGGGATCGGATCGGAGCGTGAAGGTAGCGTACCTGGAAAAACCGAAGGGTCGAAGACCAGTGGGTAGACCCAGGTATCGCTGGATTGATCGCGTTGAGGCAGACTTGCGCGAATTGAATGTCAACCAATGGCAGACGATGGCGTAAGATAGAGGAAAGTGGAAGTCTCTCGCTTCGGAGGCCAAGACCCACTTTGGGTCACTAAGCTAGCGGAGTAGTAGTAGTAGTAGTTATATCAAGTTGGATTTATTGCACCTCCGGCCGTATTACACAGAGGCGCTTTCACTTTAACATTTATTGGACTGTAACATGACACGTGGGGTAGCTCTCAAGAGACTCGCAGGACGATACAGAAAGGAAATAAAGACCTCTATTGACACTGGTTTAAATATACAGAAAAAAAAACTAGTTTACAGCAACTTACTATGACATGTTATAATGTATCATATCTGAAAGAGAGTGCATGGTGCGGTACACAGAGCCCAACTATCTTTTTGCTCCTGCGCGCTGTTGGAAGATCATCTGATTGTTTCGGCGAATCTCGTCGTGGGATGGGACTCTTCTGGCATTTTAAAAAATGCTCCCGAATGGATGATAAAAATTAATAAAGTATCTTGTTTAATTACTTGACAGCTAAACAGTTCCTACAAGAACTTACAAAAACTGCGGAACGTATTTCAACTTGATATTGTCAAAAATAACACTTTCATTTAGATAAATATCAATAAATTCTAAATTAATATATTTTTACGATTTTTCTTTATAAGAGTTTTAAGCAGTAATGTGGTTAAATAGAAATTAAAATATGTTATTAGTGTAGCATCTCACATCTAGGTGCAACAACCCTGAAACTTACAGCGCAAAAGCGCTGCATCGCAGTTTTCAAGAGGGAATAATTTAGATTTTTGCGACGCGTGGAAGTCAAATGGTTAAAGGAAGAAGTACTCCCTTCCACCCCGGACAACACTCAAAAAATAGTGTGAAGTAATCTTAATATATATGAAGACCATTGTGAAAGCAATAAAAGTTTTTGTGATATTATTTAACTAGATTAATAATCGTAATGATATTTGTTTACTATAAGCCTGTGCGTAGTGAGCGCTGAAGATATGATGATGTTAATTTAATACTAGCTGTCCTTCATAACTTACCTCATACCTTGCATCCTATAACTTACATAAGTCATCACTAATTAAAACAAAGTGACAAAATACAGGTGCAATGAATATATAAAAAAACATGTTTATTCTTCTTCTCATTCTTGCACTCTTGTCGGAGTGATCTTTGTGCTCCGGTTTTGGTGCCCCTGCTGCTCCAGCTAAGCATCGCTATGTAGTTTCGTGTTGATGGAGTGAGAGCGTTCATTTACTGACTTACCAGTGACAGTTTTGATGATGTACTTCCATCTCGTTAGAGGGTATCTACCAGATTATTTGTCTTCCACAAAATGTATATTTTAAATATTATTTAAATCAAAGGAAGCTATCCACCGGAGAGTACGAAATTTTTTTTATCTTCTGCTATCTATTGTTGTTTCACAAAAGAGGGCCGAGCTATTTACGACAAAGGGCCGCGAATATCTTTGCGGCTTAAAGAGGTTAATATTCTTTCTACACCATGTGTTTGTGATAATATTTTCTGGGTTTTTAATAACTATAATAAATTTAGTTGGTTTATTTATAAGGAACCATAATAAACTGACTGTATTAAAGATCATCTCTCTACAAAAATCGTCTATTCCATTTGTAACAATCGGAATATCAATAAAATTTCAATTGAAGCATGCAAAACATTATTGGACACCAATTTGTCAAATTCAAAACACATGTTTAAATTAAATTGACGTAAAAGTGTTATTACTCGATAAAGGAATATTTAAATGACAAGAATCCTTGGTGATGATATCGTTGGATTATTTAGATTTCATATTTCGATATATCTGGTATTGTATCTGTATAAATCTGCATTGTTAAAGTTTATTAAAAGATGGGTTGCTATGTAGGTTCTTTCTGCTTCTTTTCCACAACTATATCATCTTGCAAGGCTGAGTAGAGTCAAACATAAAAAAAGTTTACGTTTAATAAGAGCTCTCTTAAAAATTCCAATGTTGAATAAATTAATTTTATCTTTATCTTTAACTGTCCAACAATAGGACCTATTAACAAAGGAAACTGGAAGCAGCTTTGCTGGGTTAAGGTTGTGTGATTAACCAACTTGCCCAAATGTCATTTTTCTTATAAAATACATAAACAAGCGGATATTTGCGCGGCGACATTATATCCGTACCGCTGAACCGGTCACGTCGGCTGGCTCCCAATAAACGCGTGACCCCAGCGAAATCTATTTCAGGTCAACTAAATTGAATTATTCGGCTCCTCGGTTATTGGCCACCAGCGCTTTCTTCCGAATTAATGTGGCGAACGTGAATTCGCCCCGCAGCGCTCCGCGGATATTCGTCGGCGAAATCCCGGCGAGTTTTACTTTCGTGTTATTAAATTATTTGACATATCACTTATCGCCGCCCGTGCCGGAGCTCACACGTACCGGGAATAAAATAAAACTTACATTTACTTCTTTAAATTTACTGTTCGCACTCCTTCACATTTAAACATGTACTTATTACTCTTTCTATATTTAACTCATTCTTTGATTTTACTTTATAAGAAATGGATTATATGTTGTGACGGGATTGGAGAAAAGCTACTGAAAGCATAGAGAGGGCGCTGCTGTGCCGCGAAACGAACCTTTTACCTTTAATTACAACACTTGCCACATAAGTCAACTGACACATCCAATATGTTAATTTTAACACTTCAATATATTTCTCCTTTCTTCCATCCTGATTACTTCATTTTCGAGAACCATTGTGTGATTTAAATTTAATTTAGAATTTGGCTATTAATGCACGGGTCCTTTTAGAATTTTTGTCTGAATTTCTAAATGGTCATGGTCAATATTCGAAAGGCGTATTTTCAGTTCACTGGTGGAGTATTTTTCCACTAATGAGCTATCTCATCAGTTAATTAACTCTTGACTAATTTTGACAAAATGTTTAACAGTGTCAACAATCTACTATAGTAAATTTTGGTAGCTTCCTGGTCGTCGAAATCGAACCGAATCTTACCTAGAGACAGCTTCTATTCGGTGAAGACACGATCACCGCCGAGGTGCCAAGTGACGGCCCTCCGATGAACTTTATTCTCCTACCATAAGCAGAGCCTTTGGAGTCGCAAGTATTAAGAGTGGGGCCCTAAACTCACAGCTGCGGCATATATGACTGGACGATGGCACGATGTCTGTAGTATCGAAACCTAGCAGTAGCACCACAATGGTTTAAGGGGTAGCGTGAATAACGTATACGCTAGAACGAGCTATTAAAAATAGCTTAGCGTGAGAGACAGTGATAATCGTTTCTAGGTTGAACTATTTCTCCATCGTATTATTTAATAAAATATTATCAGAAGACTCTCCACTTTATGTATAAGACTACCTTATTAGAAATTGTTAGGTTTAATAAAAACAGATTGTTTTATTCTTAAACACAGTTGATAAAATGTAATGTAAAAGTAATGTCTTAATGTGCAAATACCTTAATTTCTACAACAGGTGCTGATATATACGCAATGACGCCATTTGTAAAAATTAAGATACGTTCACGTTGTGACATAACTTGCACTTGATTGATTCTAGTCTCTAACATTCTAATACTCAAACGACGTAAACAAGTGTAAGCTTTAAGTGATTAAAAGTGGAAAAACAAAAATTCTTATAAATAAATAATATTTGCGTACATACAATTTCAAATTAAACTTAAATTTCTTGTTATTTATGTAGTATATTAATGTGTCATTTCATTATTCCGCTATTGAAGAAGAAGGTAACTGATGGATGTAAAACAATCTATTACTTATACAACCGTCGACATGGTAGAATTACATATAGTAAATTTAAATACATAATTACATTATCTCTTTATTAAAATTATGTTTAGATCGAACGACATAATTTTTAGTTAATAAGTAAAAAAATTGAATAAAGTTTATTATAAAAATAAGATTGATTATATTTCTTTATCGCGTTGGTGTACATTGTATCTATATTTATTGCTTCACGTTACAGTTTAACAAAAAATAAGAGGGATAACAATAAATTTGGGGCCGAGTCAGAAACGGAGGTCGAGCAGCTGCTGGCGATCGATTGTCGAAGTTAAAAAGCTCTCGTTCCGTGGTCAGCGCTTCCTATGAGAGCTTTCATGCTTTTGTGAACGCGCTCTATACGTTCATTGTCCCAGATAAAACTGAACAACGATCTTACAACCTCTTGCAAGAAATTATTTGTAAGAATTGGACATTCTTTTATATTTTATTTTATCTACATATTTTTTGGAGAATGAGTTAATATTTAGAATGATATTTTTACCTATGATATTTTAGTGCAAATTTAAATTTCTTGTAGTCTCATAGATTGCTAGTCAATCAACGTCAACTGCAAGGCCTTTTCCTTAAAAGCCTTTTCCTTAAACCATTACGATGACAGGTCTTGCGATGCCCGTACCCAGTGACTTTCTGCGACCTGGACTCTGTCATCAGTTCTGGAAGGCCTCCCCACGTTACGTGGTCACCACTCGAATAACTTTCAGACTCAAAGGCCGCAGGTTGTGTCGTGCGATGTGACCCGTGTACCGCCACTTACAATACTTAGGAATGAAATAATAACAGGCAAAGAATGCTTTTTTGAAGAAACCTTTTTTGTAAAAAAAATATTGTTTGATATGTGCATTGATGCCTACATTTATGTTTATTGACGATTAGAAAGCGCTTATAGCAGCCTATTCGAACAGAGAATATTATGACAATTTTGTTCAAGTTAATATTAAGTTTTAACTTCCATAGGGTCATCTTTAAACTCATATTTCATTAGTTTAAGTTCAATAATAGGATTATCGTCTGAACATAAAACTCACACAGATGCTGATGACTTAAAAGTTTGATTAACTCATTAAAAACTACTACTACACCGTTAAGAATGAATCCAATACTAGTTTTAGTAAGTTTATTATATTATCAGTTGACACTGAAAAAAAATTTTACCCGCCACAAGCGCCGGAAATTTTTTTTACTGCTACAAAATGTTTGGGACGCACACTCGGGTCCGAGTGGTAAGCACTGCTACGATAGATGTGTTAAGCGTTCTCAAAGCCACAAATACTCGTCCACTGCCCTCTATTTATTTATCGCAATTACAAATGCAAGCTACTATAGATGTTCAAATTGTTATCTTCTGTAGTTTTAATGAAAAATTTGAAGAGAAGCAAGGATTTATTTACACTTATATTTTTAAACTATATGAATATGATATTGTCAATGTCTTAGTTGTGACATTGTCTGAGATGAAATACATTTATAAGAGAATTCGTAAAACTGATTATATACTAGTCTAGAACACACCTATCTTTTAAAAAAAATGTATACGTAAAGAAATACCCCCATACATTAGATATTCATACAGATGTACTTAAAGCATCCGACATAACATTTTTATCCGGGGATCGTTATGGATTCTGGAGGGAGGCCAAGAGTCCTGCGGGGATTACATCTAATGGTTCCGCCATTGAATACGCGGAGAGGACGCCTTTTGGAACAAATAAAATGATTTATATTTGCTCCGCCGCGCGGGTCCGCTCGCCCGCTCGTAAATCACATTCGTAAAGTTTACAAACATTTTTTATTGTCAATTGACACGTTGGGACGCTGTTAAATCGAGATTCCGTAGCTGGAATTACATTTTATATGTATTAGCTTTGTAATGCCCCAACAGACGGTACGACGAAAACTATAAAATAATCCTATCGTTGCGTAATGTATTTTTTTTCATCAATTTTCACTTTAGGTATCGTTATTATCATCATACCATATGTATGTTTCAATTGTGTACAGTCTTCAACGACCTTTTTCTTAAATAGCGAAATAATTAAACGATACATTAAAACATTATATATAAACGACAAGAAGTTTAATCTCAAATTAAAAATTATATCACCATGCAAATATCATTTATTTATTTGTTAATGTTATTAAATGTTTGTGTGAAGTAAATAAAGATTTTGACAGAATTTGCTCAGCAATATTTCTTTTTTATATTTTTTTCTAGTCTCTGAAGATTAATAGACACTAAATTTAAATTTATCTTCCCTATAGTAACATATCTTCTTCTTCTTTTTTTTTCAGCCGAAGGACGCCCACTGTAAGGCGTAGGTGTCCCCCAAAGAGAGTTGATGTGACCGGCCTTGTGCTGCGCGCATGCAGCTGCTTCTTGTGAACTTAACTATATCTTCGGTCTACTTAGTGGGATGCATATCCACGCCGCGTGTGCCAACTGGTCGCCACTAGAGTTACATATATCAACTTAAAATTTAATATTATGTTTAAGAGTGTAATAGCTGTTTTTATCAAACCAGAACGCTTCTACTAAGGTTGTTCTGTGCATCAATTCGAGAGTTTCAACCTAGAAACGATCACCATTGTCTACCGCACTATGCTATTTTTGATAGCACGTCAAAAGCGTATACCCTGCGTTGTTGAAGCTACTCTTGAAGCCCTTGTTTTGTTACCGCTATGACTCAATACCACAGACGTTGTGACACCGTATGTCTTAGACTCGCACATCTGCGACTCCAAAGGCACTGCTTGTGGTAGAAGAACAACATTCATTGTAAGGTTGTGACATGACGCCTCTGCACCGACAGGTTCATTTCCAAACAGAAGCTGTCTGTAAAGGAAAGATCCTTTTCGACTTTGACAACCAAGCTAGACTACTTACTTTAGTATATAGTCGACGCTGTCAAATTTTTAGATATCATTTAACACGGATACGCATTTATCAGCGGGCTGGCGGGCGGTGCATTTTATTGCATGACTACCACTGCATGTGCGGAAGTGGCTAAATATTGGTCCTTATTTTACTTAGTAACGCCTGATTCCATTAAATATCATTCAACACGGCAGCCGTCAAACATTTTGTCGAATTAGAGACAGTTAACTTAATAAGATGATTTATTATTTATTTTGTTTATTTCTTCGTTGACAAATTTTTGAAAAATAATGTAGCCTGAGTTACTCCTTATTACTTCAGCTACACACTACAGACTTGTCAAAATCCTTTCAACCGTTTTAGAGATTAGCCGAAATGAATAGACCGAGCAAAATTAGAAAAATGTGATTTTGGTATATGTAGTGAAAAGCGGTTATTTTTATATTATAAACAGATACTCCAATTTTATTTATTTTTATGTATGGACTACTATGATTGATATCACTATTTGTTTTAAATTTGCTAGGATTTGTATGTCCGTATGTTATCGTAAATATATTGTGAGTGTAGTGTATTTTCCCGAAATGCCTACGTATATACTGTTTGCTGTTTTGTGTTAAGTCTATGTTTCTATTAATATTTCTCATGTCTTAACTTTTATAAAATAAATATAAAAAAATGTTTTTCGTAACAAATTACTCAGGTCGGTGTATCATGAAAATATATTTTAAAGACACATTAATACTGAATTATGAACAGCTCTCGTATACTGATTCACTTGAAAGATTTTTATTAATTTGAACGATTCGCCCCGTGTGCGCCTTTGAGGGCTTCTCTCCTCGTTTCACAGTAAATATGTTTGGTGATCCCCGCGTGTGCCAAAATATAAACTCCAAGTCATTTGAATTCCTCGCGCGCCGCGAATGCTTAAGTAAGGTGATTAAACCGCGGATCGTGTGCTCCTGGAAGAGACGAGAAAAATACTTCGAATTAAACTTATTTACTAGGTAACTAGTTACAGGTGTAAAAGCTTAGAAAAAGTGAATGCATATCTCATGTATCGTTTTTATAATGTCTCGTCCTTTTTGGTGACGTCATCACCTTCCTTAAAATCTTTTATCCTGCTCGGTTTCTTTGTATACTCATTTAGATGACAGAAACATCCGCCCCACTGCAATGAAACTTTACAGTCTAAGAGCCATTTCGACCTAATCTATTGCTATGAAGGAAAAAAGAAAAAACATCGCTCCATAGAAGAACCAAGAGGGAATTCCCCAGACATTCCTGGAGTATAGCTGGAAGGTGATAGAAAAACTTATAAAAAGTTACAAAATAAAATAATAGGGTAATAAATAAAGGAGAAAACTGTCTGGGATAAAAGTAATGAAAGTGAAAAACAATCTGATAAATATAATAATAGATATAATTAGAAAAGCATAAAATAAAAAAAAATTAGAGTGCAGGAAAATGTCATTTACTCAATAGTTAATGAGCAGAAAAATGAAAATGAAAATATTTGAATTGTGAAATAGCAGCGTCAAGGAAGAATGGTGAAGAATGATAGTCGATGTATGAAAGGTAACAGGTAAAGGAATGAAAGAGAAAGTGATTGTAAAAAGAAGAATTATAGAGAGAAATATAGACGGATAAGGGAAGAGCGAGAAAATGAAAACTATTACGTGAATAAGTGATTTAGAAAATTTGGTCCTGTCCACTCATGAGAGGGGGAGGTATGGAGAGAGGTACAATAACGGGGCCAAAAATCTATGATGATGGAGATATGATAATGGTGATGTATATTACATGAACAAAGAGACGTACTTTATTTACAATTTTACTTAAATACAATTGCAGCGAATATCTCACACGCATTTGAATTTAAATCGGCGTTCGAATTGAATTAATTTGAATTGGAACGCGCAAAAATATCTTAAATCTAAAAAGTATTAGAGCTGTAGTGGCTAGTGATATGGAACATTCTGGCATGAAACTAGTCTGTTGGCTTTTTATAGGCATGCTTAGTATATTTTAATTCATTTGTTTTAGCTGATAGACGCCCATATCAAGCCATAGACCTCGCCCAAAAATGAGCAGAGCACAATGAGCGATCTTGCGCTGCTCACATACGGTAAGTGTGCCGTCGGTCCACTTAGTACAGAGCTTATTCTTGCCGCATCTGCCGGCTCGTGGTCGCCACTCGCGGCCATCAGCTGTTGGCTGCACTAGCGATGCGTCTCGCTCGCTACTATTTTAGAGAATCTGTTACTCGAGCTGTGTAGGGTGCTGGTTCTTCTACAGATCTCCTTCTCTTATTCGATCTGTCGGCGAAACTCATACATAACTCTCTTCATTGCTTCTTGATTGACCTTGTTTCTTATATTAGTCAACTCTGGTGATGTATGTTTAATGTGTTTTTTTAACTTTTGATAAGCAGAAACACTTCCAGCGACTCGAGCTATGTAGGTGGCTGGTGTTTCTGCAGATCTCCTTCTGTTATTAGATCTGCCAGCGAAACTCATGCATAACCCTATTCATTGCTTCTTGATTGACCTTGGTTCTTATATTAGGCAGCTCTATTAATGTATGTTAAATGTATTTTTAACGCTTTTGTTAAGCAGAAACACTTCCAGCGTCTCGAGCGCTGTCTTCAACGGCGCGGAGCAAATATTTGAGTATTCCACAGGTATCCGCGTGGGCATGTTCTCCACGTTCGCGAATTCTGTCAACGCATTCAAACTCGTGGGTGTTAATTAAAAACAATAGATTGAGGTATTTTTTTATTATTAACTCGGAAGTAATTAAAATTTAGTTTTCACAATAGTCGAATATTTTGCATTCATTTTGTTTTGTACTACAAAACCCTATGCACTGCGGTTTCAGGTAATTAATATCACGTACTATCAAGTGATTGTGTAATTCAATTGTTGATTTTATTTGATTATTTATCATCGACATAGGCCTACCCTATCGATTTCTAGTAATTTACTAACGGCTTACCTTCAGCGGTTTATGCTGACAGTAACAAAGTCATCTGTCCTCTTTGTTGGGGTATTTTTTTTACTGTTCTGACCTTTTTTAAGGTATTTTGGTACCCCCTTATGAAATTAAAGATAAAAAAAATTATTTGAAATATTTCTATTTTTTTTTGCGTCACTCTCCTCTTCCGTTCGGCCCAATCTCTTTTACTATTCTCCTTCCATCACTCACGTTCTTTAATCATTTATTTACGTTCCAATCACACCTCGCCTCTCTTCTTTCACCACATCCTTTCGGTATATCACGGTGCAGTTTCAATTATGATTTTTATTGCAGCACTCTAACACTTTTGTTATAGTAAACTAGTCCTTATTCTTATCAGACCGACGTGACATACCTATATACAATACCTCAAAAAACGTGACCGGCACTCTTTTGTCTTCCATTTGAGAGGCAATTCTTCTTATGGGTTGACGTCCTGCGGTACTCTTACTGGTCCGTAGTCTTCAGTCCAGAACCTCAAAGCCACATTTATTAATTATACTAAATTGGGCTAAAATTTACAAACAGAAGTTATGGACTTTTCCATTCCAATAGAAAAAAATACATTTGAAAAACTTTTAAGTTAAACGATTTTTTGATACCCATATTGTGGTGGTTGTCGAAAAATATGTACCTAGTCCGCCATATTGGAACGGCGTCCATCTTGAATTTTAAATTTTGACATAATCATCGTGTTTTACTAGTGTAGCCATTTCATTTGATACCCATATTGAGGGGGTTAAGGAAAAATATGTAATCCGCCATTTTGTATCGGCGGCCATCTTAGATTTATAATTTTATTGATTTTATTATATTGTATTGTCATCTAAATTAAACGTGTGTACCAAATTTCAGATCAATCTGACAACGGGAAGGTGCTTAAATTTTAATTTCTAATTTTGATCCAAATAAATTCCGTACGGGTCGAACTAAATAAAACTGTTTAACAAAACAAACTTCATCTTTTTTGCGTGTAGGAATAATAAATGTTTGGAGGCAGCTGCGAGTGCGAGGGAGTCGCTCGCCTTACGTCACGTATTTCCGGGTGACGTGGAAGGCACGTGACGTGCCGGGAGGCCGCGACTGGCGGTGCCTGAAAACCTAATTTGCACTCGGAATTGCAGCTGCAAACGCTCGCAGCATAGAAATGTGATGAGGACATAAATTGTAAAGTATGTAAAGAAATATGACTTCTTTCGTATGTAATAACAATAGATGTTATTTTGTACAACCCTATATTTAAAGTACAGGGCTGTACAACAGAGATAATGAAGCTGGATAAGATTTTGGTTCGCGGGCAATAAATATATACATAGAGGGCACGAGAAATAAGAATTTTAAAAAGGCTTAGGTGGCGCATGGCACATAAAAAGATCATGGTTCAGATGGTCACCGGGCACGAAAAATTCTCCGAGAACCTTCGGAGCTTTAAGCTCAAAGAGTTCCTCGGGTACCTGTGATCTAGGAGTGGACTAAACCGTGCACCTAATCCACGGCTGCCTCGTATTTGGCGCGGAAAGAGCAGATTACCAGTTTATGTTATAAGGAAGGATTGAGGAGGCAACTATCGTTTCACAAGTGAGCAAAAAGATAAATTTCCATACCTTCCTAGATTTCTTTAGGAAGTTCAGAGGACCTATGATGGAGCCAAGAAATAAAGGATATAATTGAAATAATTGAAAAAAGAAGAGAGATAATAAACTGTGATAATTTTAAAAGTCGATTAAAAATAAGCTGTGATGCCCACTGTAGACTTACTGGTCAGAAATAATTTTCAAAATTAGATTTAAGGTACCTATATGCGGGTAGCGCATTACCGGCAATTATAGTGACCTTTGGGTCTCGTGCCTTGAAGAGGCCGTAATCTTGTACAAGGCTGTAAATTGGCAAGTTTTTATTATTTAAATTGATCAAATTTGTTTTTTCGTGTTTATATTCACCGCACTTTTTCGTCTGTGTATCATAACCATTGTTTGAATGTTTTGACATTAAATTGCGTTCCGTACGAATATTATAAAATACGTACATATTCCGTATTTCAGAGCGGGCGTGGGAATGAGTAATGTAATTTTTTGTTGGCGCGCGGTAGCCTGATATACGGACGTTACCTGCAGCGTTCCGAAGTTGGTGCTCTCCCCGGAGTAGCACTTTCACTCACAAATTTGTGCCGGTACATTAACTAACAAAACTCTTGATTATTTACATAGAGGATTTTTACGACGATTTACATAACTCATTTATATATATATATATATATATGTTCTTTCTAGCAAATGGATGCCTACTGATATGACCTATGACCGGTCCTGCGCCGCCCACATCCAGCGACTGTGACTATGTCAGTCCACGTAGTGTCGGACCTCTCCGCCCCAACGACGATCAGGTCCACGAGCGATGTGCTCCGCTCACAGTACTGATAAATAAAGTTAAAGATTTTAATGGAATCAGGCGTTATTTTGCGGAAATCCATCCTAAGTAAGAAAAGGACTAATATATAGCCACTTCCGCACATGCAGTGGTAGTCGTGCAACAAAGCGCACCGCCCGACAGCCCGCTAATAAATGCGCATGCGGCAAACAATGCGAATTACACAACTGCCACCATTAAATCACTTAACACGTGTTTCACCCCTCCACGGGGCATCTTTAGGATACAGTTATGTTACACCGATCAGTGCCAAACACAGAGACTCCCTGTACTTTGTTGCACGACTACCACTGCATGTACGGAAGTGGCTAAATATTGGTGCTTTTCCTACTAAAAATTAAAGAAGCTTGCGAGCTTTTGAAAGGTAAAATGAGACTCGGTGTTACTACAAACGTAAATTGTTATTAAAAAAAACTTTTATTAAAGCCATATGAATTCCTGTATTTCATCATTTTAGCTATCTCTCGAATTTCTTGCCTCTGAACTCTGTAAGTTATGGACGCATCTTGTTGTTTTATAAGTCAAATGAAAGAGGAAAAGACAAACTACTTTACTAAATAATTTGAATCGTTTTTCAATAGCACGTTTATTGTAGAAACGCACTGACGTTGATTAAATTAATTAGGACTTTTTTTGTATTAAAATTTTGATTTTTGAAATTTTAATACAAAAAAAATTAAAAAAAAAATTGTGTTTGAACACGATTATTTGTTATTACAAAAGTCAAATTTCTTTAATTTTATTGTATAACATATGTGCTAATTTACAAATAATTAAAAAATACTTTAATATTATATTATGTTTTTTATTTAACAAATAACTCAAAATAATAATCGATTTTACAAGATTTAATGGAATCAGGCGTTATATTGCGGAAATCAATCCTAAGCAAAAAAAGGACCAATATTTATCCACTTTCGCACATGCAGTTAAAACACTAAAACTAATATGTTTTGTGAATTGATCTTGGTGCCCATATTAAAAATAAAATATTTGTATAAACTACCTCTAACCACGTGCACAGTATCTACCCTTTTTTACAGCACCCTGTATTGCAGCTTGAATCCAGACTTCACTGAGAGCCCTTTAGTTTTGCAAATCACAAGTTTCCAGAACAGATAGTGTTTAGAGTTATTTCTACTCATCACCCGACGTGTACTGATGAACATAGGCTTCACCTAAAGACATCCATTAGGACCGGTTTAAAGCAGCCTTAACAATGTTGTCTGTCCACTAGTTACAAGGGGACGTTTAAATATGTATTTGAAAGATGAAATACTTACTTAAACAACACCTTGTGAGGCGTTGTTAAATCACCGGAGGCTGTAAAGTTTATCCAAATAGATACACTAGTTTAATCTGTTCGAACGAGTTGTTCACATAAAATAAAAAAGATCAAAGAACAAAGGCAGACGAGACAGTTCGATGACCTGAGGCTAGATATCGATAGGCTTCAAGCAAAGAGTAGACTTTTTAATTATTCTGGACTCTCGATAACCTTTACTAACTAACGAACTAAATAGTTCAATATTTACCTCCAGGATTTTAATTGCATCTCATATTTAGTAACCGTAAACTACGCTGTGGCAGGCCGGCGGTAAGAACTGATACTTGCGATAGTAGGTCACGTGTTCGTTACTCCGGATAAAATCTTATGTAATTCACATTTTGTAAATTAATTATAAAAGATTCCCACTGTTTCTCACTGTTAAAACAAGTTTCCAGTTACACTAATACTACATCGCAATCGCCAACCCATCTGCCCAGCGTGGCGATTATAGTATATCCGCCCAAAGATGTTTTTGGGGGACTTGCAGTTGGCTTCTATGGGCAGACACGACTAGGGCGGCCAGTACCGAACGGGATATAATGCTCATGCAGCCGATGGCCTTCAAGGTCTAGGAGTTCCCCAAACTTTTTTGTGTTGTAGATCTCTTGCCATGTTTTTCCGTGTTGGGTAGACCCTCTACTCACTTGATATTGATTTCCTGTAAATTTCTAACTGTAGTGAAGTTTAGTGTTAAAAACTTAAATTAAAAACACATGTTAATTTATACACTTATTAATTAAATTTAAATCAAAACTACTCACAATAAATTTTTGTATCTGTTATGTAAAATATACGTAACATTAAATAAACATAAAATAAACTAATAATAAAATAACATAAGCAATAATTTTTTTACTTCATAGGTACTTTTATAAATAATATAAATGTTTTGATATTATAAAATAGTATGTAAGTAAATAGGTACTATCAGTGTATGTGTTGAGATCCACTATCGTGGACCCCCATTTTCATTTCATGGACCCCCAAATTTTTTTTCGCTGACGTAGACCCCTTGCAGGTTATCATAGACCCCTAGGGGTCGATATAGACCACTTTGGAAATCACTGGTCTAGCCGGTCCGATGACATAATCAAGGTCGCGAGGAGTCGAAGGATGCGGGCAGTGCGAGACAGGTCATTACGTGATCTTTGGGAGACATATGCCATGAATGAAGAAATGGCGACCATCTAAGATACTAAAATTCTTACTAAATAAGGCTTTACATTTAGACATAATAAGAATTCCTTCTTCAGCTTAAGATAAAATGTGAATGTTTAAATGAAACTGAACTTAAAGTTTTAAATAAAACTTTGCTGCGTAAGGAAACGTAGTCGCTTGGCCGCATGTCGCAGAGAGCTTCAGCTGCGGCGGCTCGGGCGACTGACACGTGGCAATTATGGTCGGGACCCGAAACTTGCGGCGATATCCGGTCGCCCGGCGATAAATTGTATGTAAGCACCGCGGCAGATGGGGAGGCCGTTATGTTAGCCCACTTCCCCTACAAAATTCACGATATTAAAAGCCACGCTACTTAATACAACTCGACGCTTTGATACTCAAAATAGTAATATAAATAAATAGTTACAAATATCTAGAATATGTCATGCCACACCTAAGCCTTTCTAAAATCCTTATACTCCCCTATTTCACATATATATTTTTTATATTAAAGCGAAAGTATTAAATTCGAGTCAAGCCACACTATGGGCCGTAGACTTCACTTTGGGAAACACTGATATAGAGGTTCTATATATATATATATATATATATATATATATATATATATATATATATATCTAATATATAAAATTCTCGTGTCACGGTGTTCGAACTTGAACTCCTCTGAAACGGCTCGACCCATTTTTACCAAATTTTATGTGCGTATTCAGTAGGTCTGAGAATCGGCTACTATCTATTTTCCATACTCCTAAGTGATAAGGGTTGTTCACCCTTAAATTTTTTTTAAATTTTTTGACGATTTTTTTTCTTTTTATTTCTTTACGATACAGCAAACAAAAATACATACAACTCTAAATTTTTACCCCTCTACAATAAACCCTTATTTTTTATTTGTTAATTAATTTTTTTTTTGCAAAACATCGTTTGCGGGATCAACTAGTATATGTATATATATAAAATGGTTACTTTACTGTATATTTATTAATAATGCCTTTTAGGTCATCATTATCATTTCAGATGTAATATCTCTACCTCTCTATATACATTTTCCCAATAGATTTTCAAGAGTACCGGTAGGACGCGGTCCGTATTCAGCTTCTTCCGATTGCCTTAACAAAGTTACGATTTCACTTTGTAGATAGACATCTTTCACTGTATTTGAAATTCCGTAGTCTTCACTCTAAAACCTAAGTACTTGCCTAATGTCAATTCAACATGCGAATCCGCAACTATGTAACCGACAATGTTATAAAAATTAAGGTGAAATTGTCATTTAAAACTTCCAGATATTTAAAAGTCAGGTATATTCTTTCCTAGATTGATAGGAATGTCTATAATATTTATTAAGCGTCTGTCAAAAAGTTTAATTACATCCGAATTACACGTGTCTTAATCAAATTATATTAAAATTTTTCAAATGTGTGCCAGAGCGATCTTTTTTATAAAAAGCGTCAAAATCTTGACATACTCGAAACGTTAAAATCGTTTCAAAACCACCGTTTTCTCTTTATTTAACTCCGTGCGACTTCTAGGTATACAACAAGCTAAAAAAGCATTTGCAGCGACCCCGTTTTGACACAATTGAGGACATATAAACCGATTCAAAGAAGGCCTTGAAGGCTATACCGGAAAAAGACTATTCCGACTATTTTGAGGTAAAAACGTTGGCAAAAGTGCGTTTTATCAGACGGAGTTACATGGAAGGGGATGAAATTGATTTGGAAGAATAAATAAATAATTTACATTTTATAAACAAATTCATCATATTTTTTAATCACAGTACTACACATTTTCATACATAATCTTAGGTATAATTCAATCTCGTATAGCACTAAACATACCATGACTGGTCAAATGACCCAATTTAAGCATTTTCATGCAAGGATCAATGGATGAAAATAATTTATTTTACATTTTTAATAGCAAGTGTCGATATACTATTTTGTTTAGTTATTATAAACCTAATTTTCATTTTCATTCCTTACCATATTTAGAAACAAAGTTGGATCATTTAACCTGCTATGGTATGGATTGAACAGATAAATTAAAAATTAAGAAATGAAATAAAACTAGTAACGAAAAATATCTAAAATTACCCTTTGTGAAAATTACGTTAGGTTTAAAATAATACTTGCTTTGTAATAATTATGCTACGATATTTTCCATGTGTTACAAAAACAGTATAGAGATATATAGAGAGGTTTAGATGTGTGCTCCGCATGTAAATGACTCGCGCGGGGGTCCGAACAGATCAGCCGGCCGGGGTACATTGTCCCTATTAATTCAGTAGCTGGAGCTTTTAAATTGTAGCGCCACCTGCGAAAGCTCGCGGGCGCGCAATTAAAGTTCCCTAATTCGTGGAACTTTGCGAACATTGCATCCGGGTACAGACGCTTTATGGCCTCTCGTTAGTGCGGAAGCTGTCTTATTTAAACACCCTCTGTTGGCTTTGCAATTGTGTTAGGGCGGAACTTTATGTGATGTGTGTATGCAATTGATGTGAAAGCTTAATTCGAACCTTTTTTTTTACGAAAATTATCGTCGGTATAAAGTCCATCCTTCGCGAAAAATAAAATATGGGCCGTTCTGAATTTAAATATGTTTTAAATAAAAAGTTATTTATTCCATTTTTTTTTAAATATTACTTAGTTGTTCCTCGATTTTAAATTGTCAACATAATTTTATTTATAATTATCATCATCTTAGCCGTAGTACATCTACATAAAGATGTATATGCGGCCAGCCAAGCATTTAGAAAATATAATTTATTTACCGACTTTATCCCTTGAATATATTGTTATAAAATTATTTATAAAAATTGTAAGTACATACTGAACCGAAGCAGTTTGTGATGAGTTACTTAAACAGCGACTTCGTGAAACATACAATACAAACGCGATGTATCGGCGTGACTTTGTTGTATTGAATTTGTATATGAAATGTACACTTTTTAATTTTTTCTGGCCCTCAAAACTATTTTAAAATTCTTTTTGAAGTTTTGATTAAAAAGGTCTTCCTCTGCTCTAGACCTCTGCTCTAGACTTTCGTATTAAGTAGTGCTTATACAATTATGTTCTTAGTTCTTAAGCAAAAAAATATTATAAACAAATCTAAAAGATAAGTTCACAAAGGACCTATTTAACATAATTCACGTCATAAACAGAAGATGCATTATATTCAGTTTTTAATTTATTATTTCTTTCAAATATTTCCTATAACGACGGAGGCGTCTTGTACCTGATCGCCACTGAGATGTCGATGCTCACTCTTCATAAAAACCAGCACAAGCGCTTCGCCGACTGAATTTAAAAAAAATCCTTCGGTGTTTATTCGAAGGAGTCATTTTTATGAAAAGATATTTACATTGTCTGGATGTCTGCACGGAGCACTTTACGAAATAAAAGCTTACCGTCGATTATGCAAAAACTCTCACTCTACACGCTGTTTTGTATTTTATTTAACGAAAGCTCCAAAGCACTGTTGAAATTTTATAATTTCTATTCAATTACTGCTGTAGAAGTGAATTCGAATCTCGGAATTATGTAAACAGAATGTATACTGTAAAATTTGAACGGCGGAGCTTTTTCAATTAAGCTAACGAAGCTTATTATCGGAGGCGACAGTGCGGGTGGAGGCTTGCAGTTTATTCTCTGTGGCGTCAACAAACACTCAATGTTTTTAATGCTCCATAAATTATATTACATCCAGTACCTTTTTATAGTGATCAGTGGTATCTCAGCGGTAAAGAACTAAGACTTGCGATCATAGTTCGTTGGTTCAAATTCCGAGATAGGATTGCCATAATTCACAAACAGTTGTCCAAAGCATGCGCAGTAGCGTCTTCTGTGTAGTATTACACCACACTGCAATCGCGAACCAGCCTAATAAGCGTGGCGAATATAGTGTATCATTCCGTATGTAGTGGAAACGACTACCTTTTTCCGAGCTCCAATATTACTAAATCTCGTAAGAGACTGTATACATTTTTACGAATCAATATTTTCTTCTTTTCAACCATCGGACACTGCATGACATAGTCCTCTCCCTAAGGACGCTACGATGACCGGCCCTGCGCTGCCCGCGTCTAGGGACTTCCCCTGACCTTAAATATATCATCAGCTCACCGAGTGGGAGACCTGCCCACGCCGCATCTACTGGCTTGTGATCATCACTCGAGAAACTTGTGGCCTCTACTATTATAAATATATATTTGGCCACATTCCAAGGCTCTGTGGAAAGTTTTTTTCTGACTTCACGATGCCTTCTCCTACAGGTACTACTATCAACAAGGTGATCTTGATCTTTGATTCTGTGACTGTGCCTTTTGTTGTACAATGGAAGAAAGGAGATAGGGGAATTATTTGATGGTAAGATAAACTGGATAAAGCGTTTTCGAGTTTTACGTCTAGCTACACATTTTGTAAATCATTTATGTTATTAACATCATATAAACCGAAAGACGCTAGTTACAAACTATATGCCTTCTCTAAAGATGAACATGATGACCGGTCCACTGCTATCAGCTTTCAGCGACTTTTGACGAGCGACTACGCTTTTGGTCCTCCTAGTGAAGGACCAACTTAAACTTAGGTATTTTTAAAAAGATATATTTATTTATGAGATATAAAAATAGTACTAAAGTAAAGAATTCCCTGGCAATAAACTAACAAATTGTGATTCACCGTAAAAGTTAAACTGTATAAATTGTTCCACAATCGCACTGCATTAGGTCCGAGGTGCGCTTCCAACGTGACCGGAATGCGACGCGAAAATCGGCACCTGCACTGACTGCGCCCAAATACAGCGACCCGGGCCGCAAGCACCCGACAGCATCTAGCTTTGAGTTTTCGGGCAAAAATTTAAATCTATTTTCACCAATTTGTATATTTTGCAGGCTTTTATATTTAAAACGTGTAGCGTCACTAGTGTAATTAAATTTATAGAAGGATATACTATAGTCGCCACAATTGGCAGGTTGGCTTAAACAGCGTGGTATATGGTATGCAGAGAACGCTGATGCCCATCCTCTGGAAACTAGTTTGTGAGCAATGAAAATCTTACATAATTAATGAAAATAGTGTAAATTTTTGTTTATTCCTTATTTGACCTCTGAATCCCTTGATCTAAAGCGACGACGAGGCCTGTACTAAGCCTGTACTAGTATTAAGCCCAGAAAAACGCCATTCACTTATGTCTTGAAGACTTCTGAGTTATAATTGGCTGGAAACAATAACGTCGGTAGGTTGTTCAAGTCCTCAGCTGTTCGCATCATAAAATTACTGTCGAAACGCTTAGTGCAGATGGAAGGAATTTCAACCGTGTACAGATGTCGTGAATCCGTTCATCTTGTTGTTCGACGGACGAAAAATGGGGGAGTTATTTTGTGTGATTCCGTTGCACACTCTTCAAAATTCAATCTGTAGAATAGCGATACACTGGCAACGTTTTGCTTTAAGTTCTGAAGCTTAGCGCTTACCAAGGCTTCGTTAATAATCAGCCTCTTGGCTTGTATCTGTATGGTACTTTGTCGATCCATCTCCCAGGCTACAGTATTCTACACTTGACTGGATATGAGCTACACACAGACTTAGGAGCTATCCTGGTGAAAAACACAGCAGATCCTTACCCAGGAAAACCATCTTTTTGGCAGATAATTTAGCTTTGAACTCAATAAACGACCCAATATAAAGATTTGATATTAGTGCCTGTCATCGGTATTAATGCAATTCGGAAAGTCTAATAGATAACATTATATACCTACGGGCAAGTCATAGTTCTGTATCGCAGAGCTACCACTGTTCTATGTTTTCCTAACTAACATTACAGGCATTTAATTTCAAAACATCATTAACAGTTGTAAAATCTAAAAACTGCTAAAAACTTGCGATTTAATTTCTCTGCTACTTTACGAAATAACATTGTAAAAGCGAGCTTAAAAATGCGTCTGAGTTTGTTGCGGGAATCTCTATCTCTCTCTCTATCTCTGAGCGCATTTTGAAACCTCACAGTTTTAAATTAGAGAAGGCTGTTATGGAGGAACTTAATTTGATTCTTGTTTTTAACAAATTAGGCTCTTTTGAAATTCTTTTCGTAATTAACCGAATTGGTTAAGAGAAGAATTGGTAAACGATCTTTGTGGATATAAAAAAACAAATTATATCACCAAGTTTGATCGTTAATTAAAGAGTCCTTTACATGTTTTTGTATAAACCTTTGAAGCTTTAAGTTGAAGGACGCCATTATAAGGAAGCTCATTTTAATCCTAAACTTCATAAAGCTAATTTGTTATTCTTATCACGTACTAAAGTGATAACATAAACGACTCCAAGTGGATATTAATATGAACAGATGAGTTACATTTACGAATTGCTAAATCAAACACAACTGTACATCGCCGCAAGCTAAAGACGGCGTGTATATTACTCTAAGTGAGTCTAATGCCGCTACAGTCACAGAGAGATTCACTTATTGTATTACATTACGTATTTAGGTGGAGTGAGTCAGCAAAACGTGAACATACGTATAGGTGTGCACATGAACGAGGTATCTCATATATAGACGTATTTGGCGCGGGATAATCGCTCTAAGAGGTTGGAGGCGACTGTATCAAAGGCTTTCACGGGAAATGTATGCAATAATACCTGATGATACTGCAGGAGATTTCAAATATTATTATTAAGTGTATATAACTATTGTATTATTGCAAGCTTTGTGAAATTAAATTTTGTATGTAACAATTAAACGATATAAAGAAATATTTCCGAGTTATTGCGCAATGAACTTAGGAAGTTCAATTAACAAAAGCTATTTCCCGATTTTTTTTATTAAATTGATTCAAGAAAACCAGTTAATTTTCTAGATTATGCTCTAGCATGTGTTTAATTCTTGAAGTCTTTTCTTCCCGCGTGTCAAGCGAATACGGTGGTGTAGAGTTTTTGGCAAATAAGTCGCGAAGGTTTCTTCATTATGACATCAACTTCTCAAGGCTTGATACGTTTGAGATACAAAACATCCTGCAAAATGGTTAGGACTGAGCCAAATGATATTCCATTTCTTGAGAAATGTACGCTTGGTAAATGACAGTCCAACAGTCCTACCAACCCAAGAAAAAAATTGCCTGCCTTCCCAATTCCCGGTTTTAGTGGAGCGCTTTTTGATCTGATATATATAAGTCGACGGGAGACTGAAGAATGAACCAACGGTTAACGTCACAGTATGTCGCTGAACGTGATCCTTGATGTAGGTCAATGCCTTACAGTAGGTGCCTATCCGTTCATATATCAACGGTAATGATGATATGTATACGCATTTAATAATATATATGTATAAATAAGTTTTAGCCAGCTTTTTGAAGTAAATAATTTTGACGATATATTAAAATTAAAGTGATATAAAATCTTTCTCTTAAAGTACACAATAGTTTACAATAAATATTGAAATAATAAAGCATGGTTGAAAATAAAATAAACAAAAATAAATAAAGTTGCGGATGGAGTTGAAATTGTAGCATCAGGAAGAACGAGTGCTCAATTAAAAAAAAGCACCGCAGGCGCTCGCGGCCGCAATATCCGCCGCGTACTCTCGCTTTTCTACATCCGAATGGAAATCTACGCGTGTGGCAGCGCAGCCTAATGAACTGCGAGCAAAGCTCCTAATTAAAAAGATTTACATGCCTTCTTTTATGTTATAAACAGGGAATATGCGACGCGAATTAATCCCCTATTTACTTACACACCCCTTTTTAACGCGAGCTTTAATCAAGCTTGAAGGAGCTTTGCGAAAAAGCTTCCTTCCTGCCTTTGAAATCATGAATATTAATACTGTTGCATGAATTAAATTCTTTCGTTGTTTAAGTCGATTTTGTTTATCGTACATACAAAGTGTAGAATTATATATTCATGGAATTAAAGTCTACAACAAATTATAAAGAAAAATTGATTTTAAAAATTTCAGCTAGGGTGGTTGTTTTAAGTATAAAAGCCTTAAAGGGGTAAATTTATAGCTTTTTTGTTAAAAAAGGCTTAAAAGCTTTCTTCTCCTTTTCAGCCGATGGACGCCCACTGCAAGGTATAGACCTCCCCCAAAGATCACAACCATGACCAGTCCTGCACTGCCCGCATCCTGCAACTTCCCGTGACCTTCTTACACCACGTCTACCAGCTCGCTAGCTGGTCGCACCAGCCGTCGGGAGAGATGTGCCCCGTCTACACTTCAGAAATACAATTCTTCAAGCTATGTCTGTAACTTAGGTTCTTCTGAAGATATCTACATTTATAATTCTATCTCGCAGCATAACTACGAGCATAAGTTAACTTAGAAGCCATTGCTGTGTGGGTTATCACTTCTCGATTCGTATGTCATCACCTGCAACACACGCGGATCAATTTTCATCTTTAGGCCATATAGAATACGTATTATTTTTTATATATATATACATGGTAATAACTTTGAAAGAAAATTATTTGTTAGAAAAATAAAATGGAAAGGTTTGGTCCGTTATACAGTGACACATATGTCAGGTCCAAATAATAATAAATAGTAAGCATGAGTCCACATGCGACGGAGTTTCATTAAAAGCGTGCGAGGGATCCGCGCTGGTCGGCGTGACGCGGCGCCGCGGGCTGCAATTATTGCACCGGCGTCGAGTGCGCTCGAATAATGAAAAACAGTGAAGAGCGCTCAGACGCAGGCGGCTAACGAGCGGGGAAACATTCTCGCGTCTTACTTCAACAAACCAAGTGTTTGCGTTAGTGTTTGAACGTCGAGCACTTGTACAGCGCCCGGCGTTTGATATGGCACGTCGGTTAAACGGAGATTTTCGACAAGATCGTCTCTTAACCCTTAAATGCATGGCTTATATTTATACTTTAAAAAAATATTTACCTTGCAGATAAGTACACTAAAATACAGGGAAAATAGAAAAAATATGTATATAATATTTTTAATACTTATTTTTTAAAAACCTTAAGTTGTAGATATATGACATTGTGCATTTACTTTTAAGTGTAGAACTCACTTTACGTTTAAGTAGTATTTTGCAGTTTTACATCATTATGCATTTAAGGGTTAAGGTGTTATCTTTGCCTATTACATTTAACTGTTCGTGTTCTTTTATCATACGTGCCCAATCATACGCCGTATGCCTTCCGAGTATTTCTTAGAAGTATTGTCTTTATGCCCACGTAAAAGGTGAAAAACTAACATTGTTAAGGCCGTAAGAAGACGCTAAATGCAAGCCGTTTCCGACCGGACCAATGGATATTTCTGTGTGTGACCAAAGTCCAGAAGTAAACTCCTTACGGCTGAAATGTTGATAATAAAGATTATATTATTTGCAGAGCGGTTGATTTATACTTGTTTTTTCAGCCTATACACGCCCACTGCTAGGCATAGGCCTCCATTAAATATACCTATGCGAGGATATACCATACCATACCTTGAATAAAGAGAAAACAGAAATTTAGGTAAATAAAACATACTACGAAACCGAAGAGAGAGAAAAATAAAACATAATATTTTATTTTCTGTTCATAAATATTATCACGTAACAATCGCTCCGATGTCATCACAATAGGTCTACGTAAGGTAGACACGGCACGGTAGCCGCCGAGTCCAGCCGGGGCCGGGCCTGCTTTAAATTTCAAATGAAAGCGTTCGGCAAGGCGGGCGGTTCTGGGTGTTTACTTGCTAATGCAACCAATTTTCGGCGTTTGTCCGACTTTTGCAATGGAAATGAGGCGGCCGCTCGCGCCGCAGAGTTATTTCATGCGTAACGGGCTCGCTCCGGTTAGCTACGAAACTTTCCTATAAAACATTTATAAGTTTTACTGAAAATGTTTAAAAAGATTTACAGGCTGTATTGTTAATACTGTTTCAGCTGTAGCACGTCTTAGTGAACATAACCTTCCTCCACAGACTTCCGATAGGATCAGTAACAATCGACTTGAATCCAACGTGTTTGACGTTCTTCACTGCGCTTGCCGGTTTGTAGCCTCAGTTATATAGGGTGGGCCATAAATTTTTCCACTTTTGAAACATGTGTAGAAATAAAAGTACAAATGCTATTTTGTTTATCATTTATTTACCGTTATTATCATTTATTAAACTTTTTAAATTTTTTTTTTTTAAAAATTACATCGTCGGGATGTGCTCCGTCTGCCGTTGGCCCCTTACTCTCACGGTTTTGGAGAAATCAAGTGTTGCTATTTGCAAAAATTTTTGGTTCACCCTATAGAACCTTAAAGCTCCTGCGGACATATGTGGTATCTACATCAATAAGGTTTATAAAAATTCCTTTAGACTCAGAAATTATTTTTTATAATCAAGAAATTTTACAACATATTCAAGCTGATATACCTTCTTCTTTTCAGTAAGTTCTAGAAGTAAAACTAAATAAAAATTAATGTGAGTTTAACACAGATATACAACATGGTTAATAAAAAATTCTTCATCATTCACTAAAAACTTTATTTGTTATATAATATTAATGAGTAGCAGACCTGCGGAGGAGCGGTGAGATTTGCGATCGTAGGTCGCGGGTTCGATTCCCTAACTCTGTACTTATGAAGTAGATTGTGCTACCGGTGACTGCTCTGGCGATATATATATATATATATATATATATACATATAATGTTATCAAGTCTCTATCCGTACGTCTTTGGTCTTTGTAATAACCTCCCCTATACTTCCGACACAGACTCAACCAAAGGCTTCTACGATACATTAACTAAATCGATTCTCACAATTCAGTAAATGTTATTACGTTAATAATTAGAATAGCTTCCGACATTAAAATCGCAGCTAAAGCAGATTAATGTCAATGGAATTGTTTATAGTTAAAACGATTCCACAATATCGATGCGTGATCGGTCGCAGTGCGCTGCAAACCGGATCACGGTGCAGCCGACGCGGTCGAAGCGGGCCGACGTTACGTAAGAACAACCAACATGTGCCTATAAGACGACATGCGCCGAAACGAATTGAAAGCGCTCGAAGCGATCGCAGAGATGAACAGGACGATAATTTGTTACAAGTGAGGTGGTTCAAAACAATCAATACCCCAGACTATAGGTGTAACACTGTGTCACTATATATATATATATATATATATACACATATATACATACATATATATATATATACACATATATATATATATACATATATGTGTGTGTGCGTGTGCGTGTGCATGTGCGTGTGCGTGTGCGTGCGCGCGCGTATTTGTGTGTGTGTAAAATAAAACTAATAACTGAAAACAAACCGATCAGCGGGCTTGCGGGCGGTGCACTTTATTGCACGACTACTGCTACATAGCGGAGGTTTATATTAGTCCATTTCTTACTTAAGATGGATTTCCGCTAAGTAACGCCTGAATCCATTAGATAAACAAACTGAAAGTTAATGTCAGTTTAACACAGATACCTTCTTCTTTTTTTCAACTGATAGACGCTGACCGCAAAGCATAGTCCTCTTCTATTGATCGTCACGATGACCAGTCTTTCTCTGCCTGGATCTGGTGACTTCCCGCGACTTTAACTATGTAGTCGCCTACCTTTGCCGTCTACCATCTCGTGATCACCACTCGAGAACATTTCGAACCCAGCGGTGCACTTCAAGTGTGGAAATCTTCGAACTTCGTCTTTGATATTGGTTCTTCTGCGAATATCCTTATTTCTGATTGGATCTCGCGGCAAAACTCCACGCATAGCCCTCTTTATCACTCTTTATCCGATTCGCGAGTCATGTGCTAAGCTAAAATCATTATAATCTGTTATTTCAAAAACGTTGAATTCAATTCTTATAGTTACGCAAATTGAAGTTTAAAGCGCGGAGAAAGCGTTCGTGTATTAAAATGTCGTATTAACAACTTTGAGCGTATTTTACATATTTAGTTATTCCGCGCGTCGTTCCCAATCAGACGGGTGTCGGGCTCCCCCTCGTGTGCTCCTTGCCGCGCGGGCAGGCCTTATAAATAACGTTTCATATTCCGTCCGCACGCAGCCGCACCGACACCGATTCCCGTCTTTTGTTTCGCAAACAATGAAACCGGTACGTGTGGGGATCGTAAATTTCATGTAACGTCGCGTTGCGCACACTTTTGTGCGGGAACTCGCGCTGTGCGTCTCAAATCTAAATGTTTTTTCCGCTCCCCGTAAACAAAGCAATTACCTTTCTTTTTCTTTCTTTAAATTTTCCTCACCGGAAGATATATTTAGGTCTTCCGTATTCATATTTCGTGAGTACAAATGGCTATAATCAACGAATAAATCCAACACATTTACATGATGATTAGTTATTGGTGTAAATGATTTAAAATTTTGAATTTTTAGTTCCGCTGGGCTATCACAAAGATAGTCCAACAGTGGAGGATTCAGAATTGCAATCTTAGGTCAAAAATTCGAACATATTTGTTTGTATTGTTTATATTTGACTTCAAAAACTAAGCAACGAAGTAAAAATAAATAAAAACAGAATTTTCTGAACTGTTTTTAATTGTGTGATGAATTCGTTTTATGTGATATATGTTTGAGATCTTTTCATATCCTGAAACAAAAATCTCGTTGACATTTGGCACGCATTTGAATCGAAAATATCAAAATTTGTACGTACGGATTCGTTTTGTAACACTATACACCAGGGTTGGCCAAGCTCCTTGATAGTTCAAGACATTGTTCTAAATTTGAAATTTTTCGCAAGCCGTTTTTTAATATGCATTTACAACACGCTAGTGAATATTTTTTAATAAATATTATATTCATTAAAATTATACAACAAAACTACAAAATACGTGTTACGAAGTTAGATATATCGGCACGTGTATATGACAGTACTCCTAATAATACTTAAGACGCCGATTAGTTAATTATGATCGGTGTCTGTATTTCGCTAATTTTATGGTGGAATAATAATAATAATTAACAACAGTAATTTGTTTCGATTTCGCAGAAGCAGGTTATATAAATTCGACAGTTCATCGGAGCCCAAAATAATCTTTCAAAGAGCCGCATATGGCTTACGAACAGCAGTTTGGCTACCCCTGATATATACTATCTTTAAAATGTTCAGTTGTCTCATATTGAACTTAAATGTTAGATTTAACATCAACATCGTTATTCTTTTCACTGCTGGATACACCTCTCCCAATTAATTTTCAACAGAAAAGGTTGGAAGTGGACCGCATTCTGCGTCTTTCGAAGACCTCAAGAAGTCCATCTGGTGATGGTCACAGTGATCATCTGTACTGTTATGTGGTTTATCTCCTACTATGCTAATTTGTTTTAAAATACTTTCATTAAAATTAGTCCACGTATATTTGTTAATAGCTCGAACTAATGCTATTAACCCGTGCTTTCAAGTTACTTACTAAAAGTTTAAAGTTGAACTTGCAACTCGACTATGCGTAATTAAGTTTCCGAGTCGGACAAAGTTTTTTTTTCTTTTATTTCTGTGAAATCACGAATAAACGAAGATTCTTAGTAAATCGTCACGCATGAACCGTACGAAATGTAACGTTACAAATTGAACATTGTTAGGTCATCGTGAAAAAGAAACAAGACTCCAATAATTTAAGTTTTTAAAAAGTTTAGGAAAGTTAGTGTACACTAGGACACGAAGTAAAGAAAGCACAACACGCACAAGCACGGACGCTAATATCTGTGAAACATAGGGAAAAACCTTAAAAAGGTATCTTAACTAATTTTTAAATAGATTGATATCTAGCTCATCATGTAATAAACTTTTAATATGGGCGTACGACATAGTTAATTTCGAAAATCACAGGATGCAGGCTTGAACAATGGTCCAATCCTGGTACAGTGTAAAGAAAATTTTATGCGATTGAAGCTTGAGAGCGATCGTTCCACTACTATAGTATATTGTATATGTTTGACCTCAGATTCGTGGATATATATTTTTACCTAGTTTTATCATATTTTATATTTAACACTAGTGAAGTTAGTATGAAGGTTTTTTTATCAATCTAGTTTTAAAGTGTTTTCTCAGCGTCATTTTATAATTAGTCTGTAAAGTTTCTTATTAATAAATAAATAAAATTTAAAAATATTAACAAAAAAATTCGTGTTTGTTTTGGGTTCTCTCCAGATAAAGGTACGTGAGGATTCCCAGTAGCTTTAATTTGATAAATGCCTTTACAGTGGAACTCATTAAGACTCAATTTATTTCAAACTTGACTCATCTGGCATTCTTATAACATACAACAATAAACAATAGAAGTCATGCTTAACGGAGAGAATCCCAAAACAGAGGATCATTCTGAACATAATCCACACCCAAGTCAATCAGTTCTCATTAGCCAAACCTACGGTACGGAGCCACGTTCAAGGAGGCTCACCAACCACGAGGGTCAGGAGCTAAAGAGCCAACAGTCATCGTTGTTCGTCGAACAAGAACAAAGACACCATCGGGCTGTAGAACAGTGTCCGTGAGGCGGTAGCAATGTCACGTCACACGAACTCGCGCGTGTATTGCACGGACGAGACTCAAGATGCGATCGCAAGGTTCATCGATGTGGCGAATACGGCAACCACCGTACAGACACTGGCGCACGAACTGAGTATGCCAATATGGAGTAGGGATGAGGAAGTAATCGTAAACGTAATTTTAAAAACTGGACATTGTTAGGGCGCTCTGAACGAACAATCAAGATACTAATGATTTGGAAACTTAAGATTTAAGTAAGGAAATAGTTTAAGAGATCTAGTAAACACTGGGACATGCATAAACGCAAACAAAAAATATCGAACTTATTAAATGTTATTGTGAAAACAAAAGTACGGACGCTTATTTCTGTGAAATAAAGATAATACTTAAAACATTAAGCGAATAACAGCATAAATAAATAAACACTGTAAGCACATTTAGATTTATCTAATATACTGTTATTAGGATATTTAGGTCAAAAATGTAACGCGTAAAATATAACCAGTGCGTCATAAAGTTGTTCAGTAACCCGTCTGGAAACCCAAAGGAGTTGTTTTAAGATCCTGTTTATCTCAGACCCTTGTCTATCCTTTCATAATCTCTCATCAGGGATTTGGGCTGTGAAAGGAAACGAATTATTTGCAAATAATGCTTATCCGATTAGTACCGTAATCAAATGTCGAGCTTAATTTAATTATTTTAGAGATAATTATTTCCTTAATTAATACATTATCTATTAGGAAACTTGTTTAAGTTTTTATATATACTATATATATATATATAGTATATATATACATACGTATATATTTATATATCTGCTAGGTATTCGCTAGGTAGCATGTAGCATCGTAGACCTCATTATCGCTTGGCATCAGGCGAGACAGATCTGATTCTGATTACAGGATTAAAAAGATTTCATTGATTCTGTTCTGATTTAGAATAGATTTAATAAAGGCCCGAAAGCTAATGTCTGTGGGATGTAGACTCAAAAAGGAGTTGTATATATATATATATATATACATATATATATATATATATATATATATATATATATATATATATATATATATATATATATATATAGTATTTGTTTATCAATTTAGTTTGAAATAGTTTATAATATAAGAGACTTGAGTAAACACTGTAACATACAGAAACCAGAAAAAGAAGAATAAAAAGGCACGGACGCTAAAGTATGTGTAATAAAGATTCAACATATATATATATGATTTTAAGATAAAATTATTTTTCAATTTTGATTTACTTATTTGTCACTTTAGAAATCTAGAGTGATAAGATTGTTTCGCTGCTAAGAATAAAGACTTGTGTTCGGGATCGCCGTCTTTATTGTTTAACAATTCCACATACACACATACACATATTTATTTGTTCTTTTTTGTGTGTGTGTATATATACATATTTATATAGTGACATTGTGTTAAACCTATAGTCTGAGGTATTGATTGTTTTGAACCGCTTCACTTGTAACAAATTATCGTCCTGTTCATCTCTACGATCGCTTCGAGCGCTTTCAATTAGTTTCGGCGCATGTCGTCTTATAGGCACATGTTAGCTGTTCTTACGTAACGTCGGCCCGCTTCGACCGCGTCGGCTGCACCGCCATCCTTTTTGCAGTGCACGGCGACCGATCACGTATCGATATTATGGAATCGTTTTAACAATAAATAATTCCACTGACATTAATCTGCTTTAGCTGCGATTTCAATGTCGGAAGCTATTCTAATTATTAATGTAATAACATTTATTGAATTGTGAAAATCGATTTAGTTATTGTATCGTAGAAGCCTTTGATTGAGTCTGTGTCGGAAGTATAAAGGAGGTTGTTACAAAGACCAAAGACGTACGGATGGTGAATTGATAACATTATTAGATAAATTCAATGTAATAAGAAAATATTGGACAAATTTCTTTGTAAATGACTGGTGAAATTCGTTCGATATCAATTTAATGCGTCATCAAAATGCTTCACCTGCCTAGTTAGTAGCAGTTCGTAGCAAGTACAGACAAAAACACTTTGTTCAAGCAATCGTCTACCTTAGAAGTCACTCCCATATTATCGACTTGATCACTCCTCTTTCGCAGTACAATTTATTTTTCGCCGGAACGACATCCTCCTTGATATTATGATGATCAGAAATCATTGCGCATTTAAGGCGAAGAAAGAAAAAGCTGTTGCTCGACAAGCTGACGGTTGACACAGACACACACACGCACGCACACGCACACGCACAAACATGCACACACACAAATATATATATAATGAGTAGTCGCCATTATAATATTTATATAAGGTGTTTTTATCTTAATTATCAGGTTTCTTCACAATTTAATTTATTTTTTGTGCTTTTATGATATTATTTTGATTCCCATACATTAATTAATTTATCTCTCTCCGCCTAAACGGTTAACAGATAAAAAGCCTTCGGCGTTAAGTTCGCCATTATATGTAAATCGTATAAGAAAATAAATATGTTTCAAAACATATTTATGTATTAATTTAGGTACACCGGCAGTACATATAAGTTGAAAATACAATAAATTTTGCCGTATAATGATTCTATTATGTGTAATTCATAGTTGACAAAAAAGTGGTTGCACGTAAGAAGAAACATCTGGCTTACGACTTAGACACCAAAAGAGCTCTTAATGTGAAAATATTTTCTCTGGTGCGAAATGTCAATCAAAAAAGATCATGGAAGATGTTCAAACCAATGTTTCCCGAAATGGGGCCCACACCCCACAATACATCTATGTACCGTGAGAGAGTCCATATTGCTGTAGAAGATACACAAATGATGATTTCGACGCGAAGTAGAGTTTATTTCACAACGATACAAAGTTGTCCACTATACTGTTATTACTTTTTTGAAGCTCAAAGAAACATAAAAAGCTTGTCATTATTTTTAGTGCTAAACTTATAAAGTATGTCACTGCGAGCTTAATTTTATAGAATCCAGAACAGTGTTTCTTAATGAGGGGCCCACACCCCACAGCTGGGCAATTTGATTGTTAAAGGGAGTAATTTAGAAAGTGGACTTCCCACAAACTTATGTTACCGCTCTTTCGCTATAATATTTAAATGTAAGCTGAAGTACGTTGATTGCTTTCGTAGCAGATATATTCGAAGGACTTTTTTAAGATCCTTAGAAAACGCTGCAGGTCCCTACGAACTGGTATTATTGGCATTCTATGGAGGTGATATCCAGTAGTGTAGTGTGTGGCTCTGTGTTTGGCACTAATCGATGTGACATAACTCCTGAAAATGCCCCGTGGGGGGGGGGGTGAAACACGTGTTAAGTGATTTAACGGTGGCAGTTGTGTAATTCATATTGTTTGCCGCATACGCATTTATCAGCGGGCTAGCGGGCGGTGCAATTTGTTGCACGACTACCACTGCATGTGCGGAAGTAGCTAAATATTAATCCTTTTCTTACTTGAAATACATTTGTTATACTTTTTTTCTTTTTTTTTTCTTATGTGTATGCTCCGGATGAAATGATAACGATGGGATTGGATTGAATATGTAATAACGTTTTGAATTGCGAGAATCGATAAAGTGGTCGCGTCATAGTAATCTTGGATTGCTATCTTCATCCGCGTTAGGAGTTTAAGAGCGGCAGTGTTATAAATTTGTCGCTTCTCGTTCTACAAACTAGTTTTTGTAAGCAGAGATGAAAGTTTTAGAAGTGTTATTGCTTACCCGGTTATTAGGGTCAAGTGCTCGCTCGGTGCTGAGGAAATTGTTTGCGCTATACGCTCGCAAACGACCTGAAGTTTCCACAGCCGCGTGTGTATAAACCTGTAAACATATAAAAACGACGAGCGTTTTATCCGAGAGAAATAAAAGACGAAATGCTTTCGCCTTTGAAGTCCGGCCATTTAGTTTCTTTTTATATCCCCGAGCCCGCCGACTCGGTGCTCACCTGCACGTGAGTGTGTAGGCACGTGGCTGTCTACGACTCGCAAGCGATGTTTTTATGGCGCATTTAAAGTAATTTAAAACAAAACATGAGGTTTTTTTAATAACATCTTTCTTTAAAAACTCATGTAGATGGCTGTAGACGGAAATCTTTCAACAAAATGTGTTACCATTGATAATTTATCGGATCAAAACGTGATCGAAGAATGGGAACTCTGGGCCTCATTGCCAAGCATCCATAAAGAGAGGTATGCTTGCAATTTCTTTGCAAATCGGATTCATAAATGAAAGAAATTAACCGATGAGACTACGTCGGTTAATTTCACTGGACTCAACGAAGTGACAACTTTAAATGTCAGTTGACAGGTCAACGCAAAACAGATGGCTGATTTTTATGACCTTGTTTTCAGGTTTTATCGTTCAACCTATATCATGGTGGACAGTGTCTTTATTTATAATATTGTTTTTCAAATAATTTTAATAAAGTACCATACTCGTTTTTCGTAATCCACGTTTATTATTCTTACCTCTAATTTCCTTCACAACATATTTCATTTCCTTCCATCCATCGTCTAACTTTCTTATTTTACCCTTTACAATTTTACGTTTATTGTTTTTATTAATTGTTTAATAATTTATTTATTCTTAATTCTTATTTATTTTTAATACCTGTATCGCACTTAGCTTAAATTTCTAACATCACAGCTATTTTATCACTCTCGTTTATTATCTTCTTTGTTCTTGTTCTTTTTCATTTATTTATTATAGTTTTTCATCATTTTGCCTATTACCTTTGGCAGAATTCCAAAAAGGTCTGGAGACACTCCTCTCCACTCTACACAAGTAGGAGATTTTCTCTTCTATTCTCTATGTTAACAGAGGCTGGTATCCTGCTCCAATCACTTTAAAAAATGCTCGTATTGGTCACTCAAGAACCTTTCGGGCCTATCACATCACCCTGCATCGCTATATTTCACAAGGTAAAAAAGATTTTCGTCAGAAATTAAAAAGAAAAAAATCATAGAAGCCCAAAACGAGGCAAAATACAGCATTGCTAACAGGATATGATCTCCATATATTTCCCCGAGAGCGCCATAAAAGCCTCTTTATTGGCGTAGCCCGGACATTGAAGTCGAAGTATTGATGGGAATCGGCCGCCATTGAGCGCTTATCGAAGGGACGGATCTTGCTGAAGCTAGACAACGCGTCTACGGTAAGAAGGCTTTTATGTTATGATGTGTTTTTTTTTTCGTAGTTTATTTTATTTATTTATTTGAAAAATTCAAGCGGATACAATCTAACAATTCGTGAACATGATTTGCAGTAACGTAACTTTCTATTCTGGTCCAGGAAAAAAATTTTTGGAATAATTTTTTTTCTTCTGTATCGCTTCATTACGACTGAGGGTCGTGACAAACCATGTCAGCTTCTGCAACTATCTTTTTCCAGGCAGTTCCAATTTTGAAATTGCGTCATTGTATCGAGTGACCATCTGGCCTTTTTACACTCCACATCGCTAACAACTATTAACTTCTTTAGATCATAGCAGCTCCTCTGTGCGATGTACCCAAAGTAATAGAATATTCTAGGCTACGTTCTACGTTCAGTCTACGCGTTCACGGTACAAAAGTGATTTATTTCGAAAGTTACCTAGTATTCCTTTACATGACAAAAAGATGAGATCTGTATAAATATAGAACTAATTAACTCGGCACAATATATATTAACAGGTATAGCCATTTAAAATTTTAACTAAATATATGGTAAAAGGTAGATAATAAAAAAAATTTTCAGAACTTTGCTGTATCGGTAGTTCGTTGCCATCAGTGAAATTATCTTAACGCCAGCAAAGCTTACGTCATTCTTTTTTTAAAAAAACACTCGAGTCTATTTCTTAGTTATACAAATGAATTGATTACAGATTAAAATAAAAAAAATGTATGTTTAGCTCTGGTACTGTCAATTAATTTATTGTTTCATAAATAATCAATGTAAATGTAATGATGATAGAGTAAGAAAAATCTTTTAAAAAGTTTTGTATGACGACTGTCAAATTTGTTTATGGTTAACTCTCTGCCCGTGCAGAATTTGTGCTACCAGAGATAATTGTCTCATTATAATAGAAAAAAAATTCAGAGTAAGTACCTTATACAGGTTAATTAAAAATATGTATAAAGGCTTTAAATGTTTATGCTGATAAATTAGCTACACATTCAACCCTTTAAAGCTTTTACATCTTTCACCTAAACAATATAGTTACTTTTACTTAAGTTGAACATATCATCTATGAAGTAACAATGTAACTTAAATGAGTAACTTACTGACTGAATTATCTTTTAAAGCACAGTTTGAACTGATGTGCTCTGAAACGCTAAACTTAGTAGCTCCGGTCTGCAGAGACGATGTAAAATTTTGCTTTTGTTCGTAAGTTAGTTTAAGACAAGGTTAGAGAATTCGTCGGAAATATTTTCGTCTAAAATTCACATACTTTTGGCATATAAGAAAGTTATGGTAGATGAAATAAATCTTCGAAAACGCCGCCGTAGAATATGTATCGTAGCTTTCTCGTAGCATTCTCGTAGCTCTGCCCATTGGTCACGTAGGCGTAACAGCAACGAGCCCAGGTGTGGCCCTCCGCAAGCCAATATGCGTTGTGATTACAGGCAATCTCCGAAATGGACTCCCATAACCGTTCCTGTTACTATTAACGATAGTGTTTCGTAGAAATTTCGTAGCGCCTTAGCAATATACGTATTTGGAGCGAAGGAAAAAGTTTCTTTGAAACCACGGCGAGATTATAATGATTGGTGTAATCAGTTATATATCTGGACGTGAGCCAAATGGGCCCCGACTCACGGTCACGCGTTTATAGGAGCCACACGCGATTTCCAGACCGTGGATTATTAATTGAATTTTTTCATTTTTCGCTCTACGATTTTCTTTGCTGTATCGTCCCGCGAGTTTCTTTTCAGAGCTTCCCCACTTGTCTTCACTATAGTACGCTAAATTTTAAGCCAAAGAAATCTATGGAATACAGATGGAGGCGCATTAATGAGAGATATTAATATAAAAAATTTTCTCCAATAAGTTCCGGAAATTATATTCGTACATTTGATTTTACATCTTTATAACTACAAGAGATAGTTTGTTTCAAAGAAAATTTTATTGGATAGCATAAGTAGACTAAAATTATATAAGTGTAATTATGAATAGATCGTAGCTTAAATATACAATGTCTATATTATCTTATCTAGCTAACCATTCTATGCAGTTTTATTTTTAAACCATGATTAGAAGGTTTTTTATCTGATGAACTTTTATCATAATACATTTTGCCTTAAATCTTCTGGAGGCATCTAAGAAGATCTCACAACTAACGTATATAAATATAATTAATCTAATACTGCTAAAGAAAAATTTATTACCGACTTTAGCAGTTGTAAAGCATCAAAAATTTACAGCAAGATTGCTTGTTAGATACTGGAAGTATAACACCAGCTCGTATCTCGTAAGGTGGTCGATAACCTTTGCACCGTAGCACAAGTTACGTCGTAGCACAGCGTAGCTCGTAGCGCACTATACACCGTAGCGCAATACTTAGTAAGCCGGCTCGTCGGGAATGCAAATTTGAAGTGCGCTCGACACGTCGGCAGCATCGAAACAACGTTTCTTCGACCGCTACGTAAGCACCCGACGCGCCAGCCGGCACTCAGAATTAATCCTCTGCACTTGGAGATTTATACATCCTAAGTGTCGTAAGCAGTTTATGGCTTAAATTACTGCCTGCTTTGTACTTTTCGTGTCTAGACAATGATGAGGTTAGGTATCGACACATTGTGTAATATACTACGAAAGTTCATATAGCTTAGCAAAGACTTTTATAATAATGTGATCAAAAAGTATGATTATTCGTATATAAAATGTTTATTCTCCCAAATTAGTTTTACCCCCCTCCGACAAAATGCACTTTTAAGCTAAATTAATAGTAAGTGAAACAAAGAATATTATAAAATTATATTATTGTAGTAGTAATCTATGAGGAAACCTATGTCCAGCGGTGGAGATTCTACGGCGGGAATGCTGATGATGAGGTGATGATGAAATATCATCATCATGTCAAATAATAGGACACCAACTTCGAGACATAGGTCACTTAAAGATCGTAACGATCATCGACCTTGACTGTGTCACCACTCGAAGACTTTTTGACCTCAAAGGCCGTCGTTCGCATAAGAAATGTGATCCGTCTCCGGATAAACCAGACAAACAGTTCATTCTAAGGCAGACGATAAAATATAGAATCAATAAATAAATAAATTAGTATATGAGAAACAATCACATTAGGTTTAATAAGCCATTTACGGCCGTTTCGTGAATTTATTGCCGGCGAAGTGAATATAAAACAGATAGGACAATATTTTCGCGGTTTATGGAACCATTAACGGAATGAATATGAATGCCGGCATTAAATTCGGTGATAACACGACCCGCAATCGAATTAATGAACACTAGGTCTTGCTCGTGGCTTCGTCTGACATGATTTTCTAACAAGCACCAAATGTATATTTAATATACTGCTCTTTAAACAAACCATTTGAAACGATGCACGCAAAAGAAATAGTACACAATTTTTTTAATAATTAAGATTTTAATTAGATTTCTCATCTCTTTAAAATTCTGTAGTAATTATTAGCTTATTTTTTTACTTTTACATTTTAGTCATATTTCTTTTTTATGTTTTGATTGTAAATATTCGTTGTTCTTCCTTTACATATAATATCTAATATTATAAAAGTAAAACCCTCATAAATAACAAAGCTAAAACTGCTACTTACTTGCTCTTTTATTTAAAGGTTACAAAAAAAATTAATTTAAAATCCAAATTTTGCCACCGGACACTCATTTTTAATCTACTTTTAATAATTTGGTACATTTCCTTTTTTTGTGGTTCCTGTTATGTATTATACATATCATATATACACTAACAGTAGAATTCATAATTACTGATTCTGCCTAAGAACGTCCATCGCTGGACATATGCCTCCCCTACAGTTTCATTGCTCTAGATATTGGAAGTAAACTATCTTCAACTTCTTTCTATGACCTCTTTTGACCAACGCTGCGCTTGCTGGTCCATGACACTGATCTCTGCTCCAGAACATCAAGTGTTCAGTTGCTATCTGTTCTACGCGCTATATGCCTGCCAATTACCACTTCAACTTGCATGTCCTCGTCTCTTTGTACCAGCGGTAGATTTGAACAAACATTTTTTTATCACTTAACATTACGCTTTTGACCACCACCCGCCTGGTGAAAAGATACATGGTCAAAGATGAAGCACGAAGATTCAGTAAGTATCTATTCACTCTGATCTTGAAGAGACCTGGGATTTATTTCACGGGAAATAAGGAAGTCAGCATATTAGCCCTGCGGATCAGGGATGTAGAATTGAAACGCCTCCAAGGGAACGTCACCGTGTAAGTGTGGTGGTGGTTCTAAAGAGAAACGGAGTTGGTGGAGTAAAGTCCGTAGCGCATTTAGCAAAACGAATCCTGTAACAAAATCGACAGACTCGCTACTCGCTAAATATTGTTTAAAATATCAAACCTTCCTTTATAATATTCAGTTGTTTCCTTTCTCGTATTTTCCCTCTTCTCTATAAGTTAAAGATGTACAATGAAAAATACACATTCTTATTCCGACTTTAAACAGAGAACAAAGGAATTATATATCTAAGAGCTTGTATTCCCTTTGATGTTCCTCTAAATTAATTTCTCAGTCAAATAGAAGTATGGATAACAATGCCTTTTGATATCAAATATGATTTGTGATAAATTTGACGTGGAGATAAGATTTAATAATTATTATCACAGATCTAATATATTACGTTCATTAGGAAAAAGTTTTTAAGGATTTTTAAGGACCTTAAGGATTTTTTTTAAACTTTTTACTTCATCCTGTAAATGGTCTTGCAAGTTCTTTTTAAGTTTGTCTATTCATCTTCATTTTGTAAGAAAAAAAATTATTACTAAAAAGCCTCCAATTCAATATTTTCTGCATCCAGATATATTTCATACCTGAAATTATAATAGACATCGAAAGTCATATTAATAATTTCGTAATAAAAAATAATGACAGTGGTTAGTCGTCGTGGACAGCGGAGAACTGGTCATCAATGTGAACTATAAGGTAGGCCTATGCCTTACAGTGAGAGTCTATCGACTGATATGACAATGATTATAATCTATCATATAATTTTTATATGATAATCCTGATTAAGTGTATAAAAGTATTTATAAATGTGAAAATAGCGGTATATGTAGAGATAGTATTAGAAATTTAGTTTTTTGTAGCTTTTTCAGTGTTCCATAGAACTATTTGTGACTGGTAATATATTTAAGAGTCCTTATAAAATTTCGAAAGAATGTTTTATTTTTTAGAAATATATAGGGGTGTCCTTTATCCGGTATTGTAATTTCTACTATTTCTACTCATTTGATGATGACAATGACATATAACTTTGAAGTTAACTTTTTTTAACTGTGGTAAATTAAAATGGTGACAATAGATGGCGCTGATAGTCCATTGCCTCGCGCTATCGTTTGCAAGTACTAGCTTAATCGATAATTATTAATTAATAAATAATAAAAAAAGATTTGCGACATTTATCGCGATCTGATACCACTATGACTATAACTAAAGGTGACTGAGCAGTACGTGTAAAGTTTTATTAATTCATAATTTACAACGCGACCGAATTTAATTTTCAATTTTACATTTACATCTTTATTTTCCACATATTATTTGGAATTTTGCCTTTATCGTGGTGCCATACTTGAAATTTTACATCAATTATTGTTCATTACAAACACTATAATTGAAACTACACTTATAATACATAAATACACAAATTCATATAAAGACTCTTTAATTGTTACGAATTCTGTATATGACAACGCGTTACACACACATTGTTATGTTTTCCAATACGTCTCCCATTATCCTATGATATCGAATACGATTCTATAATATTATTATTGTAGAAATTTCGTCTTGTATGTTTAGAATCAAAGTAGAGATATTTTATTTTAAAAGGCATCACTAACTAAAAGGTTCTATTCTTTATTAATTAAACTAGTGATTTAAAATCGCAAGCCGATTGAAATAAAAATACATTAACCCCAGACATGTGCTAGTGTTTTTGTTTTGAAAAAAAAAACTGGTCGCATCGAACCAGCGGACGGCTGCAGCGCTGTGGGCGGATGTCCATGCACTAGCGCTTAATAGGTTCTTGTGTAATGGCGATAAAAACTGAAACTTTGCTTTCTATCTTTTCTCTCTTTATTCTCTTTCTTTGTTACGTTGTTTCTTTTCTCTTATACTTATAAAGAAACTACATTTCTATACCGTGATCATTTGACAAGACTGTCAGATGTCTTTGTATTGATTTATCATAAAATTTTCCACTTAGAGAGTTACAAAACTATAAAATAATAAAAAAAGTACTTTAAAATAAAATTCAAATGTCGATAGTTCGTTTTCAGAAGCAAGGCTTTAAAGTTTTATTGTATGATAATAAAAGGTGTTTTATATATAATTATGACAATACGTTTATTTATTACATTTACAAGTAAATTAATTTTTTAAACATATGACTACCAGATGTGGGGTAATGTAGGTAGTATTTCGTAAGGATAGATGTATGTACCACTAGGGGTGTTAAGAAAGATAGCCCTGTGTGTACACGCACTAGAATACCGGGTCGACTTGGCCACGCGTACGTCGAACATTATCTAATCGGCCACGTATCACATGACAGTTTGTGTTGCTTGTATTATTATTGTATTAAATACGTTGATATATAAACAAATTTTTTACATCTTTAGTACACCGCTATGCAAGTTTAAAAAATAAGCATTGAATGACTTGCTAGAAATTACTCGCCGAATCCAACTCGTTATTTCGGGAAGCTTCGAAACTACTTCTCGTCCAAAATATCGCAATTGAAGACGAATGTCTTTGACCGATGTATTTTGCCACGACAGGCCTTATAAAAAAGTGCAAGTTCACCCAGAGAGCAATGGAGAGGGTTATGAGGAGATTATATCATTACAACCACAGGAGTTGACGTAGCTAGAATTATTGTCTGAAGTGATTGTGGGTAAGGCACGTGATCGTGCAAGACCATCACGAACTGGTAAACGCGATGCTTATACGCCCTTCACTAGATGGACAGACGACATAGTTAAGTTCATGGAAAAATCTTGGTTATTTCTGGTGAAAACCTGTGTCGTTTAGTAGGCATCTATCGGCTGAAAAGAAATAGAACAGTAAAATCTAATTTTCTCTTAAGAAATTTATATAGAGAGATCCAGAAATAGTCAGGAGTGAATCAATTTTGAAGTACAAAAGCCTTGAAAGATATTAATAATATTTTTTTATTTTAAAGTTTCTTAGTTAAACCTTCTGAGTACGAGAGATGATGATGTTAAAAAAGTTTCTGTGCTAATGGTTCATCATCGTGGTTTCATCCTACAGTTAGACAAAGGCCCCCTCCAGTGATTTCCAATAGGACTGCTCTGATAGGACCGGCGTTTAGAGTCTTCCGAAAACCTTAACAAGGTCTTTTGTCGACTTTCACTTTAGAACCTTAGGGCTTCAGCAGTTTGTGTTCTACATGCTATGTGACCTGTTCAATGCCACTTGAATTTACAATTCTCTGGGCTATGTCGGTTACCTGTTCATCTCCGAATCATTCCTGAATATCGAGATAAAATATATATTTTTTTTTGAACCACAATGAAATAACGATTGCAGTTTTTTCTCTAATTATTTGAGTTACTTTTTCAAACGACTAGCGAGTATTACAGTATTTTTAAAATAATAAAAAAGTAATTATAAATTCATGTAACTAGAAATTTAATTGTAAATATATACAGTTGATATTATCCATAAAATCCATTAGCAGCCGATACTTAAATCCGACTAATCGCATAAACTTCAATTAGCTTCTGATAAAATCCACGAGCTCGTGAATTCGGGACGCTTATTAAAATGTATGCGAGCGACGGTGATAGCGTTTGTTAATTGGCTCCCCGCGACAATTGCGTTTCAATGATCGCGTGCTAAGTGCGCGATCAAATGAACGAAATCTTTTTATGTGAACACAACGTAATGGAATCTTCTTAAATTTTTTTCTACGAGCATGTCTACGAGGTTATTGAAGATATATCTATTCCTTTACCAAGTTAACACGTTCACTGCGGCTTGAGGCCGATTCAGCCTCATGGTAGACTTTGCACTGGTGCGGCGCGTAAAACTCGTGTTTTCTCTCTAGTGCGGCGGCTGTTTACACTCAACCGAAACATGAGGCAGAAAAGGCCTCAACCGCACTACTAGGAAGTTCAGCTTGAGGCTGATTCGACCTCAGCCGCACCAGCTGAAAGTTCTTCAAAATTGGGCCCGCAGTGAACGTGTTAATGAAACGCGTTATTTAATAAGAAATAGAATTAAAATATCCCCTGTTATAGCTACTTTAATTTTCAAGCTATTTAAAACGCGGCCAAATTTGAGAAGAGCCCATAAAAAACCCTGTGGTTTTTATTTTATGATCACATTTACCACACCATTTATTCCGGTAATATTGTATTACGTATCGAGCCGATTCGTAGCCTTAAAATAGGTATAGGCTTGACGCCCTCTACCGCCTTTTAGCGTACGATCATGATATCATCTTAGTAGACGTGGTGATCATTATGAATCACGGAGAGTGCCCATGCGTCCCCTTACTCTCCAAGCGGAATACGCATTATGTCGAATTGGTGGTATAATGATATACTACCAAGGAGGCGGGATAATGCAGCAGTCATTGAATGCTTAGCAGTAGCTTGAGATATAGGACGCTGGTGAACGTTCTTTAGTTCCGATCCTATAGGACGAGCAATGGACTCGCGAATCCCAGTCTTCATTTATATATTTTTTTTTAATGGCCTCCGCTATTGGGAGCCTCTCGTACCCCCTAACTAGTTTGGGACAGGGGACTTTATTTACAAATAATTTTTTCAGAGTTTTATCTTTATTCGACACTCACTTTCATACTTCTCAATTTTTTTTTATTTTTTCCTTTTATCCTTCACAATATCTTGCAATTTTTGTTCTTTCATTCCTTCTTGCTTTCATCGCCTTCCTTTCCTCGTCTTTTTTACTCTTAGGTGGCTAGGTACATTTTTATTTTACAATCTTTATCTTTATTTTATCTTTAACTATCCCGGTCTATTGGGAGAGTTGAAAGACCTCATCTGGAGTCCATTAAAACATAGCCCACCGCTTTCGTGTGCCCAACCCGAAGGCTAGAGTTAAACTTGAGAGACACGTGTGGACTGTCTAACCGTAAACAAATGCCATTGGCGTCGGTGACAACGGAAATCCTAAGAAAACACGGTTTTCTTAATAAGTCTTATAAAATCCATAATCACTTTTTACATTGTAATATGATTTTTAACGAGTTTATATTAGATGACTACTAAATTTATTACAAGACAATTTAGACATTATACACAGGATTGTAATGCAAGAATGTTCGCAGTTGAAAAAGGTTTAATTTTATGTTTTTTAATATTATGTTCATTATAATTTTTTACATATACAAGAATACCATACACATCTAACATTAAATTTGTCCAAAAAAATTCTGCAATTAGTTTTTTAGCTTTCTTGTTATAAATTACACTAATAGCTCTCGTGTATATTAAAAAAATCGTATAAAATAACTTGTAGGTAATATTGGTATAGTTACAACTAAAACAGACTATAGATACAAATAACAAAATACAAAATAAATGACATTTCGAGCGATAATATAGCTTGGTGAAACTCTAAGTGTTGTCGCGCGTGTATTGCACGGACGAGATTCAAGATGCGATCGCAAGGTTCATCAATGTAGCGAAAACCCAAACCGTCGCACAGACACTGGCGCACAACCTGAGGATGCCAATATGGAGTAGGGATGAGGAAGTCGTGGAGCGAAACGTAGTAATTATTGTTTACTATTTATCCCTGCAAAAGATGTATTGCCCAAAGCAATTGGCCTGTCTCAATCCTATAAATATTTCAGAGTATTGTCTTTATACAGGCTGAATGGAAATAGATAAAAGAGTACCTAAACAAATCACCTTGTATATGTGTACACCATGATTGTGTGCCTATTGTTTAGAAATGACGCACCGAAATTCCGGCATTTAAGTCCTGAATATGTTCCTCTACAAGCCGACGGTAGTCGCCGGGCACCATTGGACGGCAGCCAAGCGCCCTCGAAATGTATGAATAAGTCAAAACACAATTGAATATTTATTTATGATAATACGAAATGATTTACTGTTGTTAATGGAATTCTTTAAAGTATATCTTCCTGAGAAGATTGTTCATTGGAGAAAGGTCGTAAGTTGGTTCAAACATCGATAAGAATATGATTTATTTGAATTGTATAACAATGTTAGAAAAACTTCGAACTAGTGTTCAACTAAAAGTCGTAAAAAAATTGATTACAGATACGCACACACGCACAAATGCACCTACACACACACGCACACAAACATACACACATATAGAAATATACATATATATATTATACATATAAAGACATTTTTATCAAGTTAGTCCACATTTTTTAGTATCCTCTTTACTCCTTTAGTCACTGTTTTGAAGCAAATGTTGAAGTGATATCTTTTAATGACCAAACTTTGCTTTTATCCCTTTTATAGATTCTTTATTTTTTTTTAAAATTTCAAAGCGATTTTTCGAGTTTTTTTTTTTTAATTTTCTGTAAGAGCACTAAATGTTCTGACGTGGCTCCACAAAACAGTTATGTGTTTTTAAGTATTTTTGTTTATAGCATCTCTTAAAGTTTAAAGAATTTTTGGCGGCGTTTTTTGTTTGTCATTAGGGAGGCGATGGTGGTTTTTACATCTTCATCGCGTTCTGTATTTTTTTTATTTTTCATATATTGCTATATATGTAACTGTTTAGACATTAGCATTAGATATTTAGTTAAGTTACAATTTGAAAATTATTTTCGTAATTGTGCCATACACGTTATCGCACATGTCCGTTTTGAATGCGGCAAATTTCGCAGTGTGTAAAATTTAAAGTGCATTTCCGTAAATTAAAAACTCGTACAAATTTGCAATTCTAAACGGATGCGCCGCAAGAGCAACTGCACAGCTACACGGCCGGGGTCCGCGGGCCAGCGCGGAAACTTCACTTTTATAAACGAATTCCTGCTCGCTGAACCGTAACGCGGTTGTGTACCTTCTGTTTTACTTTCTTCTTTTGACGTCAGCTAAAAATTTATACGTTCATCAAATTACAACTGTTTTAGAATATATCAACAACAAATTGCGGTGGCCATGGAGATAAACTGTATTAATGCAATTTAGTCGTCAAAAATTATTTATTCAAGTGGGCAATTCCAATTTCGAATTGTCGATTATTTTAACGTTATAAGTAGGGATCTACCACTGGCTTGGAATACTGATCTGCTGAGAAAAGCCAGCAAAAAAATCATCAGTTGCTCTATATATATATATATATATATATATATATTTATATATATATATATATAGACTTAAACAAACAAAAGAGAGGTCTAAGATATGTTGTGCTACTTTATTGTATATAGGTACACTCAGACAGATGAGGGATTTTTTAAGTTTTAAAAGACTAAATTTAAGCTTTACGAATTTATTTTTTACTTCACGTATTTATCATGTATTTGAACAAAAGATTCTAAATTATTGTGCATTGTATATATATTATTAAATATGTATCACAAGCAGTGGTAGCCCAGCGTAAGAGGACTCTGACTTGCGATTGTAGATCGCTGATTCGATTCCACATACAGTCCTATATATAATTCACACTTTATGCGTTAATTACAAAGGATTATCACTGAACATGGACAGTAGTGTTCTCTGTGTACCTCAATACTGCACTATGATCACCGACTCGCCTCCCAAGTGTGATGATTATGGTACATCCTCCTATTTTCGGAGGAGGTCTATGTCTTGCAGTGAACGACTATGGTATAAATACGGATGATATATATGTAAAGCTAAGAAATAACGTCTTACAAGGAATCGAACCGTGATCACATGCGCCCACTGCCCACTTAGCTAAGTTCACCCAACCACAGCTCGATAGCTCACGGAGACATAATTAGTTGTCCAATAAATCACTTTTATAGCTCGCGCGCTGTATAATTGGCTTTATAGCTTAATGGCGCACGAATAAATTGGCGCGGACGAGACCGCACGGCCTTCAATTTTGCGCCGCTCCGTGTTAATTTGCTGCAATACTTGTAAATCCTATCACTTAATTGAGCAATTTGTCCGACTTTGCCGACGCGGAGGTAACAGATCTACATCCGATGTTAATTTGAATAGCGTCTATAGACGCTCCGTATTTGCACTTAATGATTTAACTTGGAATCTGAACCTTCGTTTCTCAGTTAAATACTTATTTATGCTCTTAAACTACTAGATAGTGTTATTACTAACTGTTCGAATTACTTTCACAAGTTTTTTTTGTCCACTGTTGGACATAGACCTCACTATAGACTTACAAGTGCTTATTAGTATAGTCGATTAAGATAAACACCGAAATATTTCAACTTATTTGTTTTAAATAAAATACAGTTATTAAAAACATAAGCTTCTATTTTTTGTTGTTGTGAAAGATAGATATTACATTCTAGTTTACTGTAAAGCAAGTCATACTATGAGCAGGTTTCTAAATTCGTTTGAATATATATCAAATCAAATGTGTTACAAAATGCTGCAGCAAGTTTGTGAATCTAAAATATAGTTGTTCTGGCCATAAATACTTTTGGATTTGATATCTGTCATTTTCATATGACTGTTGATTGTGTTATTCTTATCTTTTTTTTTAATTTGATCCGCGCTATTGGGGACTTCTTGTTCCACCCCCTATTTTATGGGGAACCGGGTTCTGTTGGAGCAATAATTTTCTCAATTCTCTTTTTATTTTTGTACATTCTCTTTCTCTTTTTTCGCTCTTTGCCATTTACTCTATGCATTATTCATTTGTATTTATTCCTCTTATTCATCACCTCACATCTTACCCTCAGTCCTGTAGTTAAGGTTTATTTTATTGTTTACAATGTATTACATTTTTATTTAGATTATTTATAATGTACATTTCTATAATTTTTATCTTCAGTTCTATCATTTAGTGTTTTATTTACATTTTTTATTTCTATAATGCTCTCTCTCTCTCTTTTTCTTAACTTCGCGCCGATATGTTGTATAATATTTTTTTTGATATTAAAATACATGATAATTTGGAGTCTCCAAAGCAATCTATACGATTGGTAGTGAAGAAATTTTCTCAAAACGGACCTCAACGTTAAAGGACTTTATTTCAGTCAACGAGAACCACTCCGAATAAGGCTTATATATATTTAATATTTTTATATAAATGTAATAAACTAACATACTGTAATAGTAATAAATTTTACGTACAATGAATCTTTGTTCCATAATTGTATATAAAACATCTCTGTCATCATACAGTAAGAGAAATCTACAGACGACGAACAGTCTTATATTCATTTGTACTTTCAACAAATGTAACTTCGTTAATTTTTCTTTTACTTTTAAATAAACTCAACTTTGAGATATCGAATAGCAAAAGCAGTTATCGTAAGGTATAATGGAGAAATTAATTCACCGAAAAATGAATTTTACCTACATGTAAAATGTTTTTTGTGATACCAAACTTAAACCTAGATTCAACTAATACAAACTAAGTGAACCCGATTTTGAACCTTGATATTTATAACAACACAGTGCTCATCACTCGGATCCGAGTAAGGCGGGTAGATAGTAATAGTGCCTAGCACTCGGCCCCGAGTTTGTCCAATTCATTTTGTAGTTGTAAAAAATCTCCGGTGTTTGTGGCGAGTCAACCTTGTTTTGCGTGTCTATTCTGATGATATCTTCAGCTTATGAAAACTAGTATTAGATGAATTCTTATAGTGTTGTATAGATTCGTATTAATCATCAATGAGTCAGATGGTTGTCCTATAATTCAACGTAAACTGTTGTAACGTATTTAGTGACATTTAGTTAATATTCCGTGTACGCGTGATGTACCAGTTCAATCTACAAGGTTACTAGATTTGATATTAGTTCCTCTGCATAGAAGCTCGCCAACCAGAATTTGTCGGAAAAAATTATGAATTCAAATCCCACCCGCAGAACAACTAGATATGATATTAGTAGATAAACCATTACCACCCATAACACTCTGATTACCATTTTTTGCACCCAACCGTGCTGTGTGCCGACCACTCGGATCCGATTTTTTTTTTATTGAAATTATCATAAGAACAATTTACACTCATATATGTTTTCAATTCATATGTAAATTAAAATTCACTTTAATATAATCATGAACAAAAAGAGAAAGTGAATAACAGAAATAAAATATTAATCGACATATTATCTTTCATTGTCTATATTGGTATCAAAGTCATTGCAAACTTTGAATTAGTTTCAACCACGGTGGTGTATTACATGAGCAGGTGTCCTTACTCTGGTGAGAATATACCGGAACAGAGAAGGAACCTGTACCTAACTCACATCCAAGTCTTTAATATTTAATGGAATCAGGCGTTACCTTGTGGAAGTCCAACCTAAGTAAGAAAAGGACCAATATTTAGCCACTTCCGCACATGCAGTGGTAGTCGTGCAATAAAGTGCACCGCCCGCCAGCCCGCTGAAAAATGCGTATACGGCAAACAATGCGAATCACACAACCGCCACCGCCAAATTACTCAACACGTATTTCACTCCTCCACGGGGCATCTTCAGGAGTTATGTTACACCGATTAGTGCCAAAAAAATCCAAGTCAATAAACAAGTTCTCATTAGCCAAGGCTATACCGTACAAAGACAGGATCCAGGACGCTCGCCATCCACCAGGCTCAGGGGCTAAAGTGCGAGTCGACCACCGTTTGTTGAACAACAGACACTCTCAGGCTGTATAAGAGTGTCCGTATGAGGTAGCAATATCACGTCACACAAACTCTTGCGTGTATCACACGGACGAGACTCAAGATGCGATCGCAAGGTTCATCGATGTGACGAATACGGCAACCGTTGCACAGACACTGGGGCACAGCCTGAGGATGCCAATATGAAGTAGGGATGATGAAGTGGTCACACGAAACGTTATTTTAAAACTGGACACTATAGGGGCGTCGTTCAGAATACTGCAATATGCAAAAATGTGAGCAAAAAAATCGACAATATTAAACGAAAATGTAAAAATAAGGGAAGGAAGCTAATATCCGTGGATTACACACCTTAATAATATTAAAAAAAAAAATAAACATCGACCAAAAAAAGTAAACAGAACCTTATTTTGTAGCAGATAAATATAACTTAAACATGCCCGCTGGTTAATATTAAAGATTCATGAATTTAATCCCCGACAAAGCTCTCCTGGTATATATTAAGTGAATTTAAATTGGAAATATATCATAAATTATGGATCACTTCGTTACTCCCGGGCGGAGTGGCGCTGGAATTTGGAAGGTAATTAAATATTTGGTGTAATTATTGTTAAGCATCGAGAGCGCGTCGGCACGGAGTACTTGGCGCATACAAATTTGTTTTTGATTCTAATGCAATCACTGAAGAATTTTAGCATTAGCATTTCTCAACAAACCTATATACATATATACATAAGTTATTTTTTATCATTACATAGATTCATCGACCGGATGCTAGTTCATCGCTTTGTAGGGAGACTAATTGAGAGTCTCGGGGCTGACGACCCGCGCGGCAGATTTAAAAACGCCTTGCAATGCACCGTTCATCCGCAACGATCAGACTCATCTGCCTATCTAAATTTACAATTACCTTTCCAATGCTGCTGTGAACACCCGTTTTGGTTTAAAGTTAATGGATGTATGTATTTTTGTGTATATCATGTCCTAAACAAGGTAGACTTAATAATTGTTCTTCTCTTTCCATACTATCGTTGTCCATTATTAATTTGTCACTAGAGGACAAGACTGCCAATTGCATATATCTATGTTTCTCTTTCTAAAGATATTTGTACAATAAAGAGTCTACATTTCATACCACAGTCGCCCATTGCAAAACAAAGCCGCCTCTAAAGATTTCTATGGGGGGATATATCATAATCGCCACGTATGGCAGACAGATTAGCGATCGCAAAGTGATTTATTGGTACGTAGGGGACGCTGCTGTCCATCCTCTGGTACTTTGTTTGTGGGCAGTGGGAATCCTACATAATTAAGGCACAATATTTGAATTACATAAGATTGTATCCAGGGATTCGAACCCGTGACTTAAGATCGCAAGTCTCAGTCTACCACCACTGAGCTACCGCCGCTCATATTGAGCGTATTAAAACAAATTACGTTACGAAGTATAACTTATTTATAAATAAATATTGTAACAGAAAAAAATCAATCGAAAAGGTTTGATATAAAAAAAACACGTAACTTAAATGTAATCAACATTAAAGTTACGTGTTTTTTTTTTCATCTTTTATTATTTGACTCAGCTTACATTATCCATTTGATACAGTTCTCTTTGTACACAAAAAAACCTTGTTGATCCCGTTCTCTTTTTAAGTGTTTGACTTCATCGCGAAATTAAAACATAATCAGCAAATATCTTAACGAAACACAATTGATATACATATTTTAAATAATATCTATTTTTAAAATAATTATGATTAAAATAATGAAGACTTCGGTAATATCTTGGAGAAACATCTAATCCCTAATGTGAATGTTTTGCTACATTTCCACTCCTATGAAGATTGTAAAGAACCTCTTGGAAAGGTTGTATTGAGAACAAACTTGTTTACAGGGGAATCCGAGTAGACCACAGAAGTAAGTTAACATTAGGGTAATCCGCCGGGGCGTGCGTGTCGCGGTGCGTGCGGGCGGCTGTAAGGAATGAACGCTATCCATTGCGGCGCCGGCTGCGGTCGCCTCGTGCCGCCGACGGGAGCCTTTAATTAAAACTTTAACGTACGACGAATGTTGTTTTGTTATAGATATCGCCTTCACCGGCATGTCGAGGGTGCGGAAAATTTGATCTTTCATTAATTTAATGTATATGTTATACTTTAATATATCATCCTATTCCAAAACATTCTATTTTAATTTTTAAAATCATAGGATTTTGTTTTGTATGTTACTCTTTAGGATAAAGCACAGGAATAATAATATGTACACAAGATAATGATATATACAGGATGATTGGTTTCTACTAAAAGCACGGAATTCAGAAGATGAAGATATAAATACATAACAGGAGACTGTAGATAAGGCCGTAAAATGAACCTTATGACCTCAGCTCTACAACAGTGTATATATATATATATATATCGACCCCTAGGGGTCTATGATAACCTGCGAGGGGTCTACGTTAGCGAAAAAAAAATTGGGGGTCTATGAAATGAAAATGGGGGTCCACGATAGTGGATCTCAACACATACACTGATAGTACCTATTTATTTACATCATACTATCTTATAATCTAAGTACCTATGAAGTAAAAAAAATTATTACATATGTCGGTATTCGCTTTGTGGCCGCAATACATTTTAAACATACACTAAACTTCACTACAGTTTGAAATTTACAGGAAATCAATATCGGGTAAGTAGGGGGTCTACCCAACACGGAAAAACATGGCAAGGGGTCTACGATACAAAAAAGTTTGGGGAACTCTGCTTCACAAAAACATGAGAGTAAAAAAAGTGATGTTTCAACTTTAAATACAAATAAAATCTTGTGTACAATGATATCATCAGCACATTGTCAGAATCGTTTAACAAAACATCGATTGTAACTTTGTTTCATTTGTTCTATTATACTCCTGCAGAAAGTGACAGGGCAAGCTCCGGGCCGCAAGCGCGGGAAATGTATCCGACTTGTTTCCGTTGAATAAAAATACTCCTTAACAAGTGATCTTTCACCGGGGATCGCTTTTCAGCTGCCGAGAGCGATTCTGTTTTTCTTTTCTGTCTTTGTTACAGCGACCGAGCCCCGGTCACCGTGCGAGGGTCGATTTAAAATGTCTTTAATGGTTCAAACGAGCCAGAAATTCGCTTTTGAACTTTTTCTAAATACCTCTAACAGGGATTTTTGGTAACCTTAGTCGTTGAGTCGAAATGTTCTTTTAAATTCTAACTTCAAAGCATGTTTTGTGTATATAGACATGTACATATAGATATACTATTTTTTGTCACCGGAATAGTGGATAAAAGGCGACCACGGGGTCGCTGATATGGAGCAGCGGCCCCGTGGTCACGTATATGTCATATCGTGTGGTAGCGCATGGGCGCTGGTTCAAAAGTACACTCAATACAACTATAGCCAAAGCTTAGAGAAAGTGAGTACGAAACGAGGCCGGAAACACCTTGTTTATAGTTCACTTGCGGAGCGGCTAAGAAAACCAAAAGCATCTGTATATCTTTAGTATGCTTCGGTGTAACAACTTATATATATATACACACACACACATATGTATGTATATATATATATATATATATATATATATGTGTGTGTGTGTGTTGTTATAGAAGAATTCAGATCTGGTACCGCACTGAAGAAGTAAAATATAAATATAGTGTGGTGTCAGGCAGTCGACAAAACCTTACGCGTCCACAGAAAATCATTGAATTATTTTTTCTTTTATAATAAACGTTGTATAAAACTTTCGATATTTTTACTTTCCTGTTCTAAAATATACACAGTCTCCCGTTTTTAGAGCTCTACAGGGCGTAAAAGACACTATTTTATTTTAGTTGCAGATTCTAAGCAAAATAAGCTGGTGGCATACGCCTTCAAGTAAAATAGTTCATTAAAGAAACCAAAAAACAACTTAGTTTAAAAAAACATTACAGGGTCTAAAAGAACCTGTATCGCCACACTGAAAAATTTGGGACCTGGTTGTAAACACTCTCTCTTGCAGCGGAAAGAAATTAAAAGCGGATGCCCCTGCAAATGTGTTAAGATTAAAATATTCTATACAGTGTTATGTAAATTAAAATATTATTAATTTTTATTTCCAAAAAAGAACACAGTGTCTTGTTTAACCTATAATATAATATCTTAAATTAAAAATAATCCTTTCAGAAGTTTATGAAAAATCGGGTATATACTTTATAAGTCCCTTAATACTTGAGAAGAACGGATTCAATCCATAAAACCTATGTAAGGCTGGGCGGTAAATCCCCGCGTCAGAAAATAGTTCCCGAGCGCCGCGGCCGGCACCTCATCAATCCTATTACGCCGCGCTGATTCAATAATGGACACCGAATAGGCGCCCAACGCCCACAGACCCACGCCCGCCCACACACACACACACACTCCTATTTCCTTTACTTCCCTTCAATAGTTCGCTTCGTTCTACTTTAATCTGAACGTGTCCGCGTTTTGATTTGCAACAATCACATACCACGGCGACAATAATCTCGTTTCAAAGAGAAGTCAGAGCTTTGAACATAAATAAATAAATACAATGTCTGAAATTTGTAATTAAATATCTCTATACTTATTTATATATCTATTTATATATGCGTTTATAACTTTAGAACAAGAGATTCCTTATGAGATTTTTTAAATACATATCAGTTACTCATAATTTAAAATCAGGAATAAAAAGCAGTGACAGGCATGATAAATACAAAAAATAAAAACAGACTCGCAACGCCGACATTTTTTTTATAAAACTTGACGATTCCTTCATGGGTCTGAGAGTACATATTCATAATAAAGTTACACGAGATATCTTAGACCTTTCTTTTATTAGTATGAAATCTAAAATTAAATGTATATCATTAAATATATCTTATAACAACATCGAAAAGTTTTTAGTTAATCACAATGTGTGAAACGTGGTTTGTTGACTAATTTACATGGTTGGTATTATAATGTATACAAGAAAAAATGTTAAATTTCATTTAAAAGAGCAACTGTTGAGTTTCTTGCCGGCTCTTTTTAACAGACCAACCTTTCGAGCCGTTGGTAGCTAGCAGCTTAAAATATTAAAATAATCCACGATTTAAAAATTTACGTAACATATTTCAACATATTATGATTACTTTAACAATTATCTATAAGTTTTTCTTTACTTAGATGTTAATCTACTTATATTGAAGCGGTCGTAAAGCAAATTTCTTGGGAAACCTATTTGCAGAAATAGACGCCTACAGCTAAAACAGTGATGATAATGTTTGCTGAGAACTTCTCGTGAATGGAGACATCAGTGCGAGGATGAATCAATAACATAGTAGCGAACATATCCATCACAGCATTTGCTAGATGTCGGATATTAAAATTAAATTTGTTTTACAAAAGAGAGCCATCCGAGCATATACGACTTAGCTGCGAATGTCCTTGGGACATTGGTTTAAAAAGGTCAAAATTCTTACAGAATATTTTATATATTTAATGAAATCAGGCGATACCTTGCGGAAGTCCATCCTAAGTAAAAAAAGGACCAATATTTAGCCACTTTCGCACATGCAGTGGTAGTCGTGCAACAAAGTGCACCGCCCGCTGGCCCGCTGATAAATGAATCTGTGAAAAGAACTCTGTGTTTGGCACTAATCGGTGTAACATAACTCCTGAAGATGCTCCGTGGAGGGGTGAAACATGTGTTGAGTGATTTGACGGTGGCGGTTGTGTGATTCGCATTGTTTGCCGCATACGCATTTATCAGCGGGCTGGCGGGCGGTGCATTTCATTGCACGACTACCACTGCATGTGCGGAAGTGGCTAAATATTGATCCTTTTTTACTTAGAATATTTTATATGTTTACAATAATTACATTAAGTTTTAATAAAATGGGGATATCTATAGTGTATTTACAAGGAACCGTAAAAACTAGCTGTACCAAAGTTTCGATTTCAAAAATTATCTAATTATTTGTTATAAATGAAATTTCATTATTATATGACCATCGTTTCAAAAATTCAAAACGCATATTAAAATTAAATTGACTGGTAAAGCTTATTATTCAATAAACGAATATTTAAATGACAAGAATCCTTGGCAGTGATGTTGCTTGATTGTTTTGATTTCAATTAGGCTATATTTGATAAAGTGTATGTGATGTTACATGTGTTCGTTGTGGAGTTTCTTCCTGCTTCTTCTCCACAACTATAACACCTCGCGAAGCAAAGTAGATTCAAAAATAAAATTGATTAAACTTGGCGATCAGTAAGAGTTCTGTCACAAGTTCCAATGTTAAAGAAACGAATTTTAATTTATTTATATATTTTAAAATAAATGGGCTTATATTGTACTGTAGTGTTTCAGAGTTATTTATTAAACACGTGTCAAAGATGAACTAATTGAACATAGGTGTTGTTAAACAAATTCCTCGTCGCTTCTCGATCATTCTGACCAAGTTCACTGACATGGTTAATAGGGGTTCTAAATTATAGAGCAGTTCACAATATTCATCAAAGACCGTTTCCTCCTGGCGGCACATTGCCAAATTGACTTCAACGTTGGGGACGGATGAAGTGCGTTAAGAACAGCTGTGGGATAACCATTAATATAAACCAATCCAAAGATCATTTAAATAAATACCTATCTGTAAAATAAATTTGAATTTACGCATGTATAAAGTTCCACAAAATATCTTGGACCCTATTTTTCTTAGTATTAGATCTAAAGTTAAAAGAATATTAAACGGTTTTATTTAGTTTGACCCGTACGGAATTTATTTGTTTATTTGGATCAAAATTAGAAATTGAAATTTTAGCACCTTCCCGTTGTCAGATTGACCTGAAATTTGGTACACGCATTTAATTTAGATGACAACACAATATAATAAAATCAATAACATTATAAATCTAAGATGGTCGCCGATACAAAATGGCGGATTACGTATTTTTCCTTAACCCCCTCAATATGGGTATCAAATGTAAGGGCTACACTAGTAATACACGATGATTATGTCAAAATTTGAAATTCAAGACGGACGCCGTTCCAATATGGCGGACTAAGTACATATTTTTCCACAACCACCACAATATGGGCTATCAAAAAACCGTTTAACTTAAAAGTTTTTCAAATGTATTTTTTTTTTAAATAAATCGGACGATAGCATTGAAGCGTTATAAATTAATCTAAATTTGTAGAACTTAGTTTGTTGATTCGTTTAGACTGCAAATATCTTTTAAAAAAGAGCAACTGTTCAGTTTCAGTCAGGCTCTTCTCAGCAAAACAGTGTTCAGAGCCGATGGTAGCTTACTGCTCATATTGTTAAAATATTCGTCGATTCAAAATTATAATAAAATGACTATTTAAGTAAGAATATTTAGATATTTGAAAAATTTTAAAAAAAATTCTATTAGTTTCTGATCTCAAGCCTTCGTCATTTGATTTCAGGCCTTAGTGCCAGTATATATATATATATATATATATATATATATATATATACATACACATATATACATATATGTATATACATATATATATATATATATATATATAGCCTGATATTAAGCGATGACGAGGTCTACGATGCTGTATGCTTGATTAAAAGAAACCTAAAATATCCAATGGATTCAGGCGTTGTTTTGCGGAAGTCCGTGCTAAGTAAGAAAAGGACCAATATATAGCTACTTCCGCCAATAATTTAATAATAATGAGAAAGATTGGCGGAAGTAACTATATATTGATCCTTTTCTTACTTAGAAACCTATAAGTTATAACTAGTTGGAAACAACGACTATGATGGCTTGCACCAGCGACAGAATCGCTTCTCTCGGAAAGATGATGGGACTCGTCGCGTCTTCTTGCGTTAGTAAAAAGGAGACAAAAAAAATTAATGAAACTTAATTAAGGTAAGGAAAAAACCAATGCAAGAAATAATCTGTGATAAAATAGGATACAATTTTAATTATAAATAAAAAACTGTATTTATTAAAACATTAAATAATGTATGCATAATTTAAATGAAAGTAAAAAATCAAGAAATATGGTGAAGATGGGAGAAGAGGTATGAATTTTATGTGAGTGCAAGCCGTGAGAGTGAAAGACAATGGGAAAGGTTAGAGAAGGTAGCATAAAATAATTTTTTAAGGATGAGAGATAATAAAAATATCTCCAAATAAAGATGCCCTGTCATAGAATAAGATAGGAGGTATGAGAGGCACCATAAACGGTGAAATTTGATTAGATGGAAAAAAAGAAGACGGGGGATACCATTTATACAACTCCGACGCACACTGTCCAAAATGCAACTTATGCAGTATTCCCTATTTCACTTAGTTATGGCATAACTTAGGAACGACTTAAGGCAGTAGTTGGTGCAGTCGATTGCCAAGTTTTACACTCTAGTAAGATATTATACAAATTTTTGTTTGGCGAACCATTTTTTTAATTTATTGCATAATAATTTCGAGAAAATACGAAGTAGTTTTTTGTTTAAACAATTGCCTTGGAAAGAGTTACGTAATGTCAAAAGAAAAATCCATCCTGTGGTGGAACTCGTGCGTGTATCACACGGACGAGACAAAGATGCGATCGCAAGATTCATCGATGTGGCGAACACGGCAACTGCAGCACAGACACTAGCGCACGACCTGAGGGTGGCAATATAGAGTAGGGATGAAGAAGTGGTAGCAAAAGCCGTATTTTTAAAATCTGGACATCGTTGGACGTCGTTAAAAACAAATAAGACACGAATGATTTTAAAAAAAATTAATCACAATAATTAGTTGACTTCAAATTAGTTTTAATATGTTCGCATAGTAACATGCCAAAACGTGGCAAAAAAGTTAAGAAATATTAATCATAATTATAAATAAAAAGGCACGGACGCTAATGTCTTATAGATCCTAAAAATTAAAAGCAAGTTACATAAAGCGATGTAATTGTTTTTTTTTTATTTAATTAAATAAAAGAAAATTTACTTTCTACGTGACATCAATATGAATTTTAAATAAACAAAGTCATAAATAGTTTAACATTGTTACATTTGTATACGTAAATGACATATCTTTAAAAATAACAAAAACCTCTGTTTGTAGTGAAAAATATCAATAACCATAATTAATATGAATTCTAATTACCAAATTACATTATTTTTTTTTAGAAATAATTGTCTAACATTGTTTTTAAATAGCGGTGTTATTATAAATTGAAGTTGTAACAGTGCGCAAGATAAATGGTGAGCAGAACTGCTGAGGCCTTAAAATTCAGGAGTGGAGACCACGAACCGGCAAAGGCAACGTAGCAAACTGGTCGTATTGTACGAGTAAATCAATAGGAGGTCTTTGTCCAGCCGTAGACAATCTATCGCTGAAATCACTTTGTTGGTGAGAAAAAAGGCGGTTCATGACATAAATAGAAGATTCGCTATGAAGTTTAGTAACATCTTCTTTTCAGCCGATGGTCGACCACTGCAAGACCAAAGACCAAAGATCGCGGCGATGATCGGTCCTGCGCTGCACGCGTCCAGCGAACTCGCGCAACATTAACTATATCGTCGGTCTACCTATAGGGCCTTCTCATGCTGCGTCTACCAGCTTGTGGCTACTTGAGAATCTCTTGACTCTAACAGCAATGAGCAATGTGCCCCGCCCACTTTCACTTCACACGAGCAATTCTTCAAGCTACTGTGTACTTTTCTGTGTTTGGCACTAATCGGTGTAACATAGCTCCTGAAGATGCCCCGTGGAGGGGTGAAACACGTGTTGAGTGATATGGTGATGGCGGTTGTGTGATTCGCATTGTTTGCCGCATGCGCGTTTATCGGCGGTCTGGCGGGCGGTGCATTTCATTGCACGACTACCACTGCATGTGCAGAAGTGGCTAAATATTGGTCCTTTTCTTACTCAATTCTTCAAGCTACGTCAGATCTTGGTCCTTCTCCGGAACTCCTCATTTCTAATTCAATCTCGCAGCAAAACTTCGAGCATAATCCTCTCCATTGCTCTCTGACTGACTTTGAGCATTATTACGAGGCCCGTTGAAAGTGACCACGTTTCGGATCCGTATGTAATAACCTGCAACACAAGTCAAAGACCTTCGTCATTAAATATTGAATCAACGTACTTTTATGTAATTTTAAATTTAGAATTAGACAAAAACACTTTTATTAAACGTATCTCGTTGACCAAAAATCCATTTCAATAGTAATTAACATTAGCACGGGCCTGTGATTCCGGCCGAGAAATTCCTTTTAACGAATTCAATCCCAGCGAATAGCGAAACTAAATGTTTTATTTAAAAACATAAGATTTATAAGTGGAAACGAGGTTTGATTGTTTTTATATATAACTAGTTGAGCCCTGCCACTTTTCCGCGTGGAATTTTACCAAAAAAAATTTTTTTTCGTTTTAATTTTATTACGTGAGCAGGTCATATGAACTTCACAATTAACCTAAATTCTTTTTTCATCTACAACTATAAACGCCATCATTTGTTCACTGTTTTCGTTTTAATTGAAATCAGCGTGAACTGTCACGGCGACATATGAAATTCATTGGATTTAGAGTGGCGCCTTCTGTCCAAAATTGGACATATGCAACTTTGCTAAAGATCATCATATTATTAAATGCATAGGTTACGTTTCCATGAAGGACAAACAGACAAATATATATACATATATATATATAAAATATATATATATATATATATATGCATAAATATGTGTGTGTGTGATGGGCCATTAAATTTCGTAAATTTTACACAATTAGCAAAAAGGTACCACTTCTGATATTTTAAAAGCTTTATTAATACTATATTATCAAATATAACGACCGACAGCTATTTTGGTTTGATTAAGTTATAGGCGTACTTTTATTTATTTATTTATTTTATTTATTTATCATTTATAACTTTTAAATTGGTGAATCTATGCTTAATATCTTCAAATCTTATCCCTTATCTTATCATCAAAAACCTTTAAACATATAAATTCAATCACTGTATAAAACAATTATTACCAAATATTATAGCAATTTATTTTTAAAATAAATCTGAAAGCTCAACTTCTGACAACAGTCTGAAGATGCAGATAATAAACAATAAAAAAAATAAAATGTAGTTAACAGAATTTTGAAAAAGCTTTTCCTTACTTTATTACGTTATTTCTGAAACCATTGAATTTTGGATAGAGTGTGCAATACATTAGTTGACACCGAATGAGCTATGCAATAAGCAGTGATCGCGGGTTCGATTCCTGTGCCACTGCTCACAAACAAGTTTCTAGAGGATGGGCAGTAGCGCCCTCTATGTACCATAATACCACACCGCCATCATCTACCATTCTGCCAAACGTGACGATTATGGCGCGTTGTATTTGACATCTATGAGATATATCTGAAAGACCTATACATTCACTATTTTAAAGTTTGTATGTATATACACTCAATAATTGTGTATAACTCAGTGCTTATAAATAAATACATTTGCGGTCATGTATTGAATCGTTATAAATTATACATTAACGACAGCCATTTTCAATTATCGCAGATATAAATTTAATCAAGATTTTGATCATATTTCAAATGAACACATTACTGTAATGTTTCAAACGCACAGAGCGATTTTAATAGCCGTTATGCTTGTTTATGGCGTATTGAATTCTTCAAATTATCATTCAATAATTTTGATTCACGTTTCCGGTAAATGATATTATAATTTTGATGATATTTATTTAAAAATCAATAAAACATAATGTCTGTATAAATATTTACATTAAAAAGAATATTTAATAAAATCAGGCGTTACCTTGCCGAAGTCCATCCTAAGTAAGAAAAGGATCAATATCCCTCTGTGTTTGGCACAAATCGGTGTAACATAACTCCTGAAGATGCCCCGTGGAGGGGTGAAACACGTGTTGAGTGATTTAGCGGTGGCAGTTGTGTAATTCGCATTGTTTGCCGCATACGCATTTATTAGCGGGCTGGCGGGCGGTGCACTTTGTTGCACGACTACCACTGCATGTGGGGAAGTGGCTAAATATCGATCCTTTTCTTACTTAATTGAAAAAGAACATAGCGCGCAGAACTGAAGGTTCTGGTTTAAGGTAACGGATCGACAAGTTCAATATAAAACGACCTCCCACACGGTTCTCGAGTGGCGACCACAAGCCGGTAGACGCGGCCTAGGTATACCTCTCACCGGGTGGACAGACGGCATATTTAAGGAGGTCGCCAGATGCAGGCAGCGCAGGACTGGTCATCCTGACAATTTTTGGGCGAGCACTATGCCTTATAGTGGGCGACCATCGGCTGAAAAGAAGATATAGCGTTATCACATCGCCATTTTTAATACTTCATACATCAATTATTAATCTCATACAAAAAGAAAAGGTATTTTAATAAAATAATCAGATTCCATCGAACAGTGCTTATGGGATAAAAAGAAACAAATTTTATTTTATAAGTAACAGCCGAATTAAAGGCCACTCCGCGCAGAAAAGCAAAGGTCGGCCGCTCGGAGCTCCGAGAATTATTTAACGTTCCAACTTAAATTAAATCCGAGAGAAATGACGCCCAAGTCTACGAGGCATTCAATGTCTGACGACGTTTGAAGACAATAGTCCTCAGAAGCAATTTCATCTAACTGCCTATTACAACTTCTTTATTTTTACGCTAGTTATGCCTTTTACACAATTGACTCTAAAATTAATTCATGGAATTGTGGAGGATACAGTCGGGAGATGTTTTAACTAAAATTCACAGACGCTAGAAAAGCGATGTGTTTTTGACAAGTTGACATTGTCGTCATTACAGCTAAGACATCCATAGTTGGGCATAGATCTTCATTACGGATTTATAACAGGTATGAAAACGAATCGCATCCAGCGTCTTCTGGTGAATTTAAAAAGGTCATGTGATTGTCTAGTCGGTAGATGATACACTGGTTACTGAAGTCGGGTAAAAATTGTAATCATTATTTCACTCCATACACGCTCACCACAAGATATAGACCTTCCTAAAGACCGCCACGATGACTGACCTTTCGCTGCCCGTATCTAACGACATTCCGTCGTAAAGATAACATTTATTTATTCAACATTGGAACTTTTACTATAACTCTATCATATATTTTAAACGATTTTATTTAGTTCGACCCGTACGGAATTTATTTTGATCAAAATTAGAAATTGAAATTTAAGCACCTTTCCGTTGTCAGATTGATCTGAAATTTGGTGTACAAAATGGCGGATTACGTATTTTTCCTTAACCCCCTCGATATGGGTATCAAATGAAAGGGCTACACTAGTAAAACACGATGATTATATCAAAATTAAAAAAAAAAAAAACAAGATGGACGCCGTTCCAATATGGCGGACTAGGTACACATTTTTCCACAACCACCTCAATATGAGTATCAAAAAACCGTTTAACTTAAAAGTTTTTCAAATGTATTTATTTTATTCGTAAGTGTAAAAGTTGTGGATAAGAAGCAGGAAGAAACTTCACAACAACATATATTTTAATATTTTAACATAGTAATCTTAGCTACACCGTTTGTCCACTAGTGGGCGGCAAAACTACGCCGCATTGACCGGCGCGTGGTCGTCACTCGAGAATCAACAGTCCCCAATATTTTTTGTACTTCAATGTAATTCAGAATTAATTTAACTTTTTGCCTTTTGTTTTATTTGCATAAAGGTCTTTTTGATCACTTATTGTTCGCTTTGTAAATATCTTAAACATTAATAAATATATTTAAAAAACTTTTAAGTTAAACGGTTTTTGGATACCCATATTGTGGTGGTTGTAGATAAAAATGTACTTAGTCCGCTTAATATTGGAACGGCGTAAATCTTGAATTTTAATTTTTGACATAATCATCGTGTTTTACCAGTGTAGCGTTTTCATTTGATACCCATATCGGGGGGGTTAAGGAAAAATATCGGCGGCCATCTTAGATTTATAATGTTATTGATTTTATTATATTGTATTGTCATCTAAATTAAATGTGTGTACCAAATTTCAGATCAATCTGACAACGGGAAGGTGCTTAAATTTCAATTTCTAATTTTGACCCAAATAAATAAATTCCGTACGGGTCGAACTAAATAAAACCGTTTAAAAATAGAATCAGAGTTGATTTTATGATTACAGTCAAATTATATTCATTGCAATTTACAAATTATTTACATATGAAATAAAGGTTTATTTTAAAAGGTTAATTAATATAAATGTTTAATCACAGCTAATGTACATTTAGACCGTGTCATTGATATATCTGTGAGTACATTATTAAATTATGTTAATGTTAATTACACCTGTAATCATTTTAATCAATACATCACGCCCGGTAAAAGGTAATTGTTAGTTAAACAAACGTTTATGCATTTGGTTTAATGTACATCTGAAAGCTAATCATCGGAAATGTGGTTTATTTTAGTTATGTTTGAAAATGTATCATAATTCCTTTCTATATGACAACAAAAGTAATATATAATGGGCGTTACCTTGCGGAAGTCCATCCTAAGTAAGAAAAGGACCAATATTTAGCCACTTCTGCACATGCAATGGTAGTCGTGCTACAAAGTGCACCGCCCGCCAGCCCGCTGATAAATGCGTATGCGGCAAACAATGCGAATTACACTGCCACCGTTAATTTACTTAACACGTGTTTCATCCTTCCACAGGGCATCTTCAGGAGTTATGTTACACCGATTAGTGCCAAACACAGAGTAAACAAAAGTAATATAACTATATTCAAAGATACTCTATCTTTAAATTAAACAATATGTTTTTTATTATTATTAGGAATTGTATTTAACAAACTTGTTTTTACAATTACTTTTAATGTTTCCGAAGTTGACTCTTGCTCATGTGCTTGCTCGTCACAGTGTTCTTTACGACGCCCTAATAATGTCCAGTTTTAAAACTACGTTTGCGATCACTTCCTCGTCCCTACTCCATATTGGCATGCTCAGTTTGTGCGCCAGTGTCTGTGCGGCGGTTGCCGTATTCACCACATCAATAAACCTTGCGATCGCATCTTGAGTCTCGTCCGTGCAATACACGCGCGAGTTCGTGTGACGTGACATTGCTACCCCCGCACGGACACTAATGATGTGTATCTAGCTTGTGATCGCCAATCGAGAACCTTCGGTTCCAATGGCCGTTGGTGGCACGAGTAATGCCACTTCAGACGAGTTACGTCGGTGATCTCAAGTCGCTTGTCGAACTTCTTATTGTAACGATTTAACTACAAATAGCCTAGTTCTCTCCATTGCTCTCTGGGTGACCTTGAGCCTTCTCATGAGGCCCGTCGTAAGTGACCATCGTATGTCATCACCGGCAACACACATTTATCAAAGACCTTCTTCTTTAAACCTTACGGTATTTTAGACAAAAAGAGATTTCAGAACGCTTCCCTAACGCTGCCCATATGAGTTCAATTCGACAAGTGATGTCTTTCTCGTAGTTTGACTTGTTAAGCTGCAACTACTTGAGTAGGTACGACATGGATATTAGACGTCACTTTCGCGTAATCCATGTTTATTTATAAGGCTAACTTGTCCGGAGGCTCTACTGAGATCATCGTTGTACCCAGGTCCTCCATGGTATCAGCCATTACGACTATATGATCGACAAACCGAAGGTGAGTGATGTACTCGCCGTTTATGTTGATGCCGAGCCCGCTCTAGTCCATGAGATTGAAGACAACTTCCAATGCAACTGTGAACAGTAACGGAGAGATGACGTCTCCCTGTTTTTACGGGGTCGTTACGGATAGCGTTTCGCATCAAAGTTCCGAGCATAGCTCTCTCTGGGAGACCATAGGCCTTCCTTTAAGGCACAGTCTTAGATCCGTACGGGTAGACATTATGGTGTTTACATTCAATAACAAAATAAAATGGACTATTTACAGAAACAATTTTGGAAAACAAATCGGTGTTTTTCCCTAAATAATTATATAACAGGTAATAAGTGTTACGTCACAAATGGAGCACGCAATCATTATCGTGACACACGCAAAGCGGTGAATTATTATCCCATTGCGTATCGTATTTATGTTTCGATAGCTTTAGGTTGCGGGTACACCGAGAACTAAAACATTATTAGTGGATTTTTTTATTATTATTGCTTTCATATAATTAAGTCAAAAATTGTTATGTTTATTGCTAAAACTTTCGTTGTTGATTTTGACTTTGACCTTGCATTTTTTATGTGTGCATATGCCTTTGCGACTGTGCGTGACAATGTCGACCTATATACAGTCACACGAGGATTTATTGTACTAAAACTGGTTTCTAAAATGGCGCATTCGAGTCTCGAGGGAGTCCGACGTCATAAGTTTTTAATTTAGTAAAGAAGGTTGTCTACCTTTTCATTATTGCGTAGAACATATAAATTTTTATTGGGTATTTGCTTAAAGTAGGCAATTAATATAAAAGAAACATACCAAATTTATTATAAGATAATATTTTATATACATGTGTATGTATATTTTTTACGCGATAGCCGCGATACCCATTATTTACACTTCTACTGTTTCCTTACTATGATTGTCTGTAAGGAATTGCCTCGTGTGATAAAACCGCTCATTGTAATTTTTTGTTTATTATTATGTAACTATTTATATGTATTCTAGTGTGTACAACAAAAGAATATTAAATAAAAAAGAAAAATGAGAGTAAGAGAATCACAATATAAATAAAAGTTTATATTGGACGATCCATATAAATTCATCGTCTTCGCTAGACAACAAACTTATTATACTACTGTGATTATAAAGTAATGTGAAATTGTCACTTAAATATTTAATGGAATCAGGCGTTATTTCGCGGAAGTCCATCCTAAGTACTTTCGCTATGTAGCAGCAATCGTGCAACACAGTGCACCGTCCGCTAGTCCGCTGATAAATGCGCATGCGGCAAACAATGCGAATTACACAACTGCCACAGTTAAATCACTCAACACGTGTTTGACCCCTCCACGGGGCATCTTAAGGAGTTATATTACACCGATTAGTGACAAACACAGAGTGAGTGCACTTTGTTGCACGACTACCACTGCATGTGCGGAAGTGGCTAACTATTAGTCCTTTTCTTACTTGTCACTTAAACTCTCGGGTACTGGACACTTAAATATTTTTTCAAAATTGGCAAGACTGTCTATTACAATTGCCAAAGTCTGTTTGTCTAAAGGTTTAATTATCTCGTATTAGTAACGAAAAATATAATGGAATATTTTTATTATTTATTAATTAAAACATAATAATATTGATAAAAACAAAATCACTCAGTGTGTTAATAACCTAAAATTCCTCCCAAGGTATTTGTTGTACTTTGTATGAGATGTTATTAAACCTTTCGAGACGCTCTTTATTCCCAGAACACAAGTTATTAACTCGACAAGACAAAGGAGATGTCGGGCGGGTTTCTTATGTAACATCTGCCCGCTCTCACCGCACGCTCTGTACTATAAGCGCTTATTTATTCTAACGTAATTCTTTTTTACAACTTTAAACTGTTATTTATTTATTAATGAAGAAGAAATACATACGAAAATTTGGAACACCTGGTTGAAGAGAGAGAGAAATACACAGAAAGAAACACAGTGAAATTTGAAGGTTCGAAATTGAGAAAATTTTTTAAACAGTTTTCAGATCATATATTTTACGTTTTTTATTTTATTTTTTAGGTGCAATAGGCTTTTTTAAGGTAGCTTGAGCTTTATTGACGACGATTGTCAACGCGATGTCTTATTTTTTTTATAACAGCCCTCGCTATTAAAGATTTCCCGTAGTACTACTGTCGTGGATTCACAGAGACAGTTTTTTTACTAAATAATTTATTTACTTACTTATCTATTTATTTCCTCATGCTTTTGTCCGACTCGATATCTCTTACTGGTTTCCCTTTCTTCTTTCACATAATCTTTCATTCCTTTTCATTCAATCTTTCATGCATCACCTATTTTCCATTTCCTCAAGAACTGTTTTTTATCATTTATTATTTTGCTTTTTTGTTTATCCGTATCTTTAACAATTCTATACATACAGTTTTTATTTTTTTTATTCTTTATATTTTTTTTTGTATCATGGCATGCAGAGGACACTGCTGCCCATTCTTTGAAATACCGTGACCTGTGGCAATTCTACATAATTAAGGCACAAAATGTGAATTATATAAGATCTCGGAAATCGAACCTGAGATCTACGATTGCAAGACTTACTTCTATACCGCAGCTGCGTTTAAGCAGATTACTTTACACTCCAGAATTTAATATCAAGTGAGGTTATTTACGATAACACTATTAATTACTTAAATAAACTTAATTTACAACATTTTTTTATGTTACTTATGCCGATTGAATCCGTAAGTATGATTCAATCAACGAGCTCTAAAGCGCGTTCATAAAATAGTGGGATGCCATTCCCCAAGCGACCATAAAAAAATTGGTTCGATAGAAAATCGAATGCGATCCGCCATTAGGACAAAAGATTGCTAACACCCAATGTTAATTAAATCAATTTTAACAATTCCGAAATACTGTGTGCATATTTTTTTATCTCATTTAAATCACCTCAATCTTGTAAATTTTCTTTTATGCTGCATTCTAGTTAAGATTGCTTTTAAAACTATTGCCAACGTATATATTTCATTATCAATGAAAAGCTTAATTCTTAAGCTTTAAAATCATACAAATGTGTTTTCAAATCGGCTTTGAATGCGCGCTTGGAGAGTGAGTCGATTTGCTTGCACGCGAGTGTACTTACGTAGGTACAATAATTAAAAATCGTAAACATAAAATATTAACATTTTTATTTGTAAATACTGTAAGAGATATATCTATCGATAAATGATGATATACACCAAAGACCGCGGAAGCTGGTTGATAGAATTTAAAAGAGCCACAACCTGATGGAAATGCCCTGAAAGAGAAATCATCAGAGAGATCATCGTGAAAAGATTGCTAGAAAAGCCCAATATGAATACAATCAGGTTCATCTCGCCTATAACCTTTAAGTTAAAGATTCGTAGGTTTCGAACGCACCGTGATCTAGCCTGCAACACACTAAGACGAGATTTTCTTTTTGATCCACTTTTACATTGGTAGACAATTCATTCACAAACATTATTGTTATTTAAAAATTTCTTAACGAAACTATAACATTTTTTAACTCGTTTTTGTTTAATAAACTTACTGAATTTAATACACGATGAATTATAATAAAATTTAATAAATCCTACATCAGACAATAGACAGAAAATTCTTAAAAGATCGTAGTCAAAAAATTAACAAAGTCATTTAAATATGAAGACAGTTAAAATTAACAAATAATTAAAATTGTTAGAGGGAAATGAAAATCATAATTCCGAGTTGAGATTCATACAAATAATTCATTCGCACACGACACCCCCGGGGCGAGTAAATTCTTAATCGAATACGAAGCCCGCGAGTGCCTGCTTTCATCATTTTCTGAATAACAATTATTCTAATAAACAATACCCAGGATACCATCTTGCTTTCGTGTTAGAAACATTAAACTTTATTCGAGATTATAAAGAGTTATTCAACAAGAGTTTTTATTATTATATTACCACGAAAGCAGGATACGTCAATATTGCTATCACACACAAAATGTTTAGAAAAGATTCAAAAACTTTGTATAACTAAAATCGATTAGAATGAATATATAACGACTGCAGAGGTTTTATACTGCAGCTGGCTTGTAAGAAAATTGACTACTACTACTACTCCGCTAGGTCAGTGACCCAAAGTGGGTCTTGGCCTCCGAAGCGAGAGACTTCCACTTTCCTCTATCTTGCGCCATCGTCTGCCATTGGCTGAAATTCAATTCGCGCAAGTCTGCATCAACGCGCTCGATCCAGCGATACCTAGGTCTACCCACTGGTCTTCGACCCCTCGGTTTTTCCAGGTACGCTACCTTCACGCTCCGATCCGATCCCATTCGCTCCAAGTGACCAAGCCAGCGGATTCGTTGAGCTTTATATTCACCAATGATATTTGGCTGTGCTACTAAAGTCTCAGAAAATTAACAATGTCATTAATTTCAAATATTAAATTACATTCTAGAATGCCAGTTACGACTATAAAAGCCAATACTGGGATATTATAAGTCAGTGTACACCATAAGAGAAGTGAAAAACAAGAAGACGCAATAGTGAGAAACGTAGAGAACGAGCTGCTATGTGCAGAATCGCAGAAAATAAAAAGTTGTATTTTTATTGAGTGCATTTCTCTATCCCCAACGCACGGTCGTAACAATATTTATAATAAATAATTTAACATTTTTTGTTAATGATTATTTATTTGAAGAAGTAACATGATCACTCTGTCCAAATGGCATTTGCAGATTACTTTTGATTTTGTTGGTCTCAGTTTCTGGGGGTCTCTCGTTCCCTCTGCTTTATGTGCGACAGGGATGTTAAAATTTCGGGTGATCATTTTTTCAAGTATATTTTCATTTACGTTTGACTTCTTCTCTCACATATGTTTTAAGCTTCTTCTTTCCTCTTATCTATCATAAAATCTTTCACCACTTAAGCATTTTTGTCATTCTTTCAACTGTCACCTTTCATTCTTCTACTTCATTCCTAAAATATCGGAGATTATATAATATATTATTTTTCTTTGTTTTATGTTATGACTTTTGTATGTTTCATTTCATTATATTCTATAACTAAATTATTAATGGTCCTATCTCGACCCTTCCACTGTATATTTCTTTCCATCCATATTTTTTCCACTCACATTCAATTTTGTATCATTCGCAGATTCCGCGGGTATAACATGGCAGAGCGTAGAGTTCGTCTAACTTCACACCTTTTTTAAATTAGCGAAGCTCGATGGCTCCCACAGGAACCTCATATGTATTACTATTTTTCCGAATTGAAGAAAATATAGATTTAATGACATGAATGATTTTCCGCGACCTTAGACCATGTCGTACGAACATCCAGCGGCGGCTTCACTCTCCGTGTCTAAACGGCTCGGCTTATCAATTAAGTACAGGTTTTAAACAACTAGTGCATCTCGTTGAAAAACTTATATAAATACGACCACCATCAATTTAAATGCTTTCAACTGTAGACAATGTAATCTAAATATCTCTATACTTGTTATTTTTTTACGAAGATCAAGGTCCTAACTCAAACCCAAGTGATCAATAAATTCGTTGAGATTGAGTTGATTGAAAACATCATATAGTCTGTTCATCATGGTCATGCCACACCATGACGTAGACATCTCCTAAGATCGCCACTATGACCTGTATTGCTTTGCTAATAAGCAGGGGGGCGGTACGCGGCGTCTATTGCGATCGCCACTCTAGATCTTATGGATTCTATTTTTAAAGCTACGTCGTTGACCTTGTTTTGCTTCCATCCAACGGATTGCCGCCCTAACTATTTCTTAGGACCACCTAATAGAAAGGCTTACCCAGCCATGTCTATAAGCTTGTGATCACCACTTGAGAATTTTCCATTCCCACCGACAGGTGCTTACAAAAAACAATAACTTTATGCAATCGGAAATGAATTTATTAATAAAAATAAAATTAATTTACAGAATTTCAATACAATTATTGTAAAGCGCGAAATATCGTGTATATATAATTTTTGGAAGCAAGATACATATTTAATAATAATTTATTAATGGAAATAATATATAATATTGATGGATTAATTATCTCTCACGTATATTACTCGATCAAACAAAGGCAGCGGTTTGTGATACATAATTTTAATATAATGGATATTTTGATGATGTAAGTAGAATGATATCCGAATTTGTGGGCGATGCAGACGAAGTTTAAATACGTATCGCTCGAATAAGGATTACTATTGCCATTGTTTTGTCTTAATTATCTCATTAAAATCCGAAAATTGTTGTTGTTAGTAATTTAAGAATTTTATGTCTGAAAAGCAAAAGAAGAATATATTTAATTCAATGAATGAATGAACGACATAATTCATTCATAAATCCTTAAAAAATACATTCCCTGTAAGGTTCAGAGTTTCCTTAATGTTTTTTATTAGTTAAACAATTACAACAGGCCTCATAAGAAGGCTGAAAGTCATCCAGAGAGCAATGGAAAGGGCTATGCTCGAAGTTCACTGCGAGATCGAAACATAAATAAGGAGATCAACAGAAGAACTAAGATCATCGATGTAGCTCGAGAAATCGTTGGTCTGAAATGGCAGTGGGCGTGGCGTGTCTCTCGTGGAACCGAAGGTTCTCGAATGCCGATCACGAGACGGTGGACGCGGCTCGGGTAGTGCCCCTACTAGGTGGATCAATAATATATTCAAGATCGCAGGAAGTCGCCGGATGCAAGCAGCCCATATCAGGATCAGTCATCGTAGCTATCTTTGTGGAAAGTCTATTCATTGCAGTGTTCGTCCATCGGCTGAAAAGAAGAAGAGGATTAGTAAAGTCACTAATTTCTTCTTCTTTCATTTGGAATCGTTGCCTTTTGGAATCGTTACCAACGTACTCCATCCCTATCTTTTGTCTTGGTTTTTGTGATTTCCAAAATTTCATGTCTCTTTCTTTTGTAAGGCCTTTCAACTTTCCTTTTGCCAATGTGATTTTCGCATGTCGTTTTCATTGTTCACCTTTTATAGGTTGTGAATAAATAAGCTACAACGTGGTAGACTTTGGAATATATATATATATATATAGACGAAATTAAATGGAAAAAATATAAAATTAAAATTAAAACAAAAATAAAAATGTCAAAGTAGTATTCTGAAGGCAAAGTAAGGAAGGTGATGAAAGAAAGGTAAATAAAGTATGAAAATGTGTGATCGATTATACGACGAATAAAAGAAAGTATGGAAGATATTGAGAAAGACAAAAGTTGAGGATGAAAATAAAATTATCAGGTGAAAACCTATTAAGAAAAATAATGTACCCAAGACAGAGAGGACATACAAGAGACTCCCAATACCAGGGGTCATAAAAAAATTTCTGAGAGCGACGGTGAAAGCCTTGTGAATGATGGTAATCAATTTTATATCTAGGCATCTGATTTATTCTATTCTATCCTGATTTAGCTTGTCATTTCTACGCAATTTATTCGATTGCTTTTAGATGAAGGACTACTACCAATGCGTGAGCAGTGATGATTTGCGGTAACGAAACGTGGTCTCTCATTCTGGGCATTATTGGCAAGATCACAATCACTCAACGAGACGGCTATCTTCAGAATTTCATTATGAGATCGTATCAAAAGTAAGGGGGAGAGAAATGGAAAGTAACAGAAATAACTCGGAAGATGTAGAATTTGTAATAGCAGCGGGCAGACCAAATAGTGGAGTACTGATGACAGCAGAGGATTTTTGGTTCACGGATCGACAAGCGCAGCATGGGAGGTTAAGTCACAAGGTGTACAGATGAACACAAAGGTCATCGGAAGATGCAAGACCCAGGTCGCTTTCTATCAGACCTATTGTAAATCTATACAGGATGTATATAATATATGTTTATATATAATGTTATAATGTTATTTGTATATAATGTTGTTTGTATATATGTTGATTGTAATATGTTTTATATAATATACATAAACATTCTACCGAGTAACATTATATTAGACACTTTTATTTTTAAGTCTAAAAGCACTGCCGACTTAAGTATTAAGGTCATAAATTTGAAAGTCCACAATTTAAAGCGAAGGTTTAGACCTTTTAATAATATAACGTAATGATAAACAAACATGAGCGTATTGTATGAAACGCTAACAGAACATAATAATATCTAAGCAGCTTACATGACAAAGACCTTTCCACACAACACTGCCACGCGATATATATCATTCCACTTAAATTTCACCAGATAGAAGTTATTTAAGTTTAGTATTCGATTTGATTATTCCAACCTATATTATTACTCTTTTACACCTCTTTTCAATCATACTGTGTATAGTGATAACTCTGAATAATGTTACATCAAATTATTTGTTTTATTGCAATATGACAGCCAACACTTCTGGCAACACAAATTCTACACGAACAGATAGTAAACAATAATTATTTTTTATATGTAATAATTCGAATTTTAAAATACTTCTTTTTACTAAACAATAAGTTGTTATTTCTGGAACCAATGATTATTGTGTAGTGTACAATAATTGACAGCAAATAAGCTTTTACACTTACCCCTTTAAATATGTTACGCCTATAACTAATTACCTGTGAAGAAAATAAGAGGTAGTAAATCTTATTTTTCTCCGAGTTAATATTTATGTGTTTACTTTCTCTGTAACGGTAGTATCCCAGCGGTAGAGGAACGAGATGACGAAGATGGGTGATTTGATTCATTGCACACAAATAAGTTTCCAGAGGATGGCTACCAGCGCCCTATGCGTACCATAATACCACACTGCGTTCGCCAACACGCCTACTAAGCGTGGCGATTATGATATATCTCCTTTTAATTAATACGCATTTGTCTATAAAGGTTCTTTTGTGTATCTCATGTGACCGCGTCACGCATCGATACTGCAACAAGATCCGTTTCGCTTATATAAAAGTTATCGTGTGAATGCGCTCTAAAAAAATCCAGTAACTAAAGTCGGAAAGTAAAATATGAACAACTTGTTCTAATAGCTGTTTATACAAGTGCAAGTAACTTGCATAAAATTTATAAATTATACGATTTTATACATTTTATTATCGTACGAGTTAGTTTTACCTACAGTGTTTAAAATATCAATAAATACATTTAAAAAACTTTAGTTAAAAAAAGTTAAACGGTTTTTTGATACCCATATTGTGGTGGTTTTGGAAAAATATGTACCTAGTCCGCCATTTTGGAACAGCGTCCATCTTGAATTTCAAATTTTGACATAATCATCGTGTTTTACTAGTGTGCCCTTTCATTTGATACCCATATTGAGGGGGTTAAGGAAAAATATGTAATCCGCCATTTTCTTTCACATCTTAGATTTATAATGTTATTTATTTTATTATATTGTATTGTCATCTAAATTAAATGTGTGTACCAAATTTCAAATCAATCTGACAACGGGAAGGTGCTTAAATTTCAATTTCTAATTTTGACCCAAATAAATAAACAAATAAATTCCGTACGGGTCAAACTAAATAAAACCGTTTAAAAATCAAACTAAATATCAACGAAGCTAAAATACGACATCGTTAGCGGCGCAACGAATACGGAAATTTGACGCCAGAACACATTTGATATTATAATGTACATATGAATAATTGTTAAATGTAATTTAAGAGAGTAACTGTTGTGTTTCTGGTCGGCTCTTTTAAATAGATCAGGGGACTGAATTTTGAAAAGTTTGCGTCGGAATTACACCAAATAATTCTCTTACCTCCTTCCTTTATTCCATCTAACAAATCTATGTGTACTTATGCACGGATTCTCGACATCCGTACAAGGCTGAAAATGCTTCTACCCACACTAAGCGTTTCGCTATTACTTTTATGATGCAAATACTCGTAGCTAAAGAGTGGAACAACATACCGGTTTCATTGCTTCCAGACAACTGTAACTTAGGTGTCCTCAGGCGAAGAGTGTGTAAGAGTTGTCGTAGTACTGTAGCTTCTTGTTGTTCGGTAGCTTCTTGTTCTTCGGTTGCTTCTAGTTCGTCGGTTGCTTTTTGTTCGTCGCTTCTTGATCTTCAGTTGCTTCTTCCCGTGTTGACCGCACCTCCGCTAGCCCTTATAATGAGCGCGGAGACTCAACAGCGCGATGCAGATTTTCGTTGCGTCTACTGTGGCGCCATCTGTCATTTATCTGTTTCACTGCCGCCGCCACCGCTATGCGATTGACGGTCACGTGGGTAAGAGCTTGGTGTTTGAGTGGCGCGCGATATGCACGCCACAAGTGACTGTAGACCACGTCATCGCTTAACATCAGACGAGACAGAGGAAAAATGCTTTGCCGATAAGCGACAAAATATTATTAGATGTATTAGCTATGCCGGTGAAATGTTCATATCAAAACCTTCACCACAGCGGAACTGTTTCCGAATAGAATCCTAAAATTACGTGTTCACTTATACCATAGTTTGTAAGTAGCTGTGTACAGTAGGTTTGCGGTAAAAAGGTTTCCTCTGCGCCGCATTAAGGAAGCGGTCTCAATTCCACCTGCGACGTAAACACCCGCAAACAGCTTTGCTGAATTCATTTTAAAACTTTAAAGGCAAATTTATACTGACAAAAACTTGAAGAAAGCATTCTTATATTCGTAAACTTGAGTTTAATAAATAACATGACTTTGAAGCATTTTAAAAACGTCAATTTTATAGCTGCTAATTATAATAAAGCAATCATTCGGAAAGAGATCAAGCATACGTAACAAGGTGACGTGCCTTGGACTCATAGAAAGCCAATGGAAGAGCAGGAGACTGTAATATTAGTTTTCCTGTAACTTCCAGATTAACACACAGAATATCAAAACATTATTTCAGGTGGTAAAGACCTGTGTATGATTTTGCGGTGAAGATGTTGGTTATTTTTATTGAACCTACACACCGCAAACATTATCATCCCTGTCTTTGTTTTTACGATAGCAGTCAATGTTTCTGTAAATTTTTTGCTTACGTTTCTGTATGTAGCGGTGTTTACTAAGTAATTCTACTCTATTCTTAAAGGATTTTCTAACTTTAATCTTAAACTTTTCTAGGTGCTTTGAAATTTTATTCTTTTTTATACTTAAGGTATCTTGTTAGTTTGTTCGCAACGCTCAAACAATGTCCAGGTTTTAAAATTAAATTTCGTGTAACCACTTCCTCGTCCCTACTCCACATTGCTATCCTTAGGCTGTGCACCAGTGTCTGTGCGGTGGTTGCCGTATTCGCCACATCGATGAACCTTGCGATCGCATCTTGAGTCTCGTCCGTGTGAACACGCGCGAGTTCGTGTGACGTGATATTGTTACTACCGTATGGACACATGAATCAGAACCCGAGAACGTCTTTTGTTCGACAAATAACGAAGGCCGCCTTGTGCTTTAGCTCTTGAGCCTCTTGGATGACTGTCTATCAAACAGGTTCTTGTTGTTAAAGGTATACCAACTAAAAAATATGTTTTAATATAATATAAATATCGGCAAACGGCGGTGAGTCGTTTCAGCATGTCTTCCGATATAATACTCATCTAGAAATTACCATTCCGTTACGTATGGCAAAAAACATACATGAATACATGTTATCTCACTATTTTTTATTTCATTATCTCATCTCATATTCTATCTCTACCTCTTTTGCAGCCCCGTACTACTCTGTTAATGGTCCACTTTGTTAAGGACAGGTTTGTTGCTGTCTTTAAATAATATTTTATTTGCTCTCGATGCATTAATGTGGTCTAGTAACGTCTTAAACAATATTTTCCCAAATAGATTTCGAATTCATTTCTCGTACATAACAACAGAAAATTCACTAGATGGCGCTAAAATAAAAATAGGTATAGATCAACTGCATACTGTTGCGAGCGACGCAAATAGATGGCGTTGTACTCAACACAATAATTTCAAGTTGTATATGTATTTTCAAACAGACGAATTAAATCAAAAAGAGCTCAAATTAATTGAAATTACAAACACTCTGTGTTTGGCACTAATCGGTGTAACATAACTTTCGAAGATGCCCCGTGGAGGGGTGAAGCACGTGTTGAGTGGTTTAAAGGTGGCAGTTGTGTAATTCGCATTGTTTGCCGCATACGCATTTATCAGCGGGCTGGCGGCCAGTGCACTTTGTTGCACGACTACCATTGCATGTACGGACGTAGCTAAATATTGATCCTTTTCTTACTTAGGATGGACTTCCGCAAGGTAACGCCTGATTCCATTAAAACTACATTGTGTTCTTAAGTAAGCATCCTTCATCTCAACGTAAATTTATATTTTATCGCTTCATCACCACCACGTAAGCCAGCAGACTCCTACTGCGAGGCATAGGCCTTCCCAGAAAATCTACAGAATGATCGGTCCTATGTTGGTTACAATCGGCGACTTTTTGTTACCTTGACAATGTTTGTCTATCTAGTGGAGAGGCTACGCCGCAGCTACTGACTTGTGGTCGCTACTTAAGTAACTTTAGTTAGTTAAGTTAATTTACATCTGAATCGTTCTTGTCGTGATTGTTGAATTATTTAAAATTTTTTAGACATACGTGCAAAACACTGAAGCTTAAATCAAATAATTCTAAAGATTAAAATGTAACAATATTTCTCACATCTAAAACTCGAAGCCATTTCGAATTTGCAGCACAAAATGACGCCACAGTTCGTAACAGCTGCCCGCTGACCTGCGAGATATTGCGCTCGGAGTAGAAGAATTTAATATGCACTTTATATCCCTTTTTACATGATATAATCATTTTGCAATTTTGCTACGTTTGAGAATTTTCTATGAGATACAAATAGACTGATTGTTAAGCAGAAAAGTAGTCCTTTGGTAGACTTGGTCGGTCCGTCTCTTTGGTAGTTTACCCACTAGGCGTCATTGGCGTTCCGTGGGGAAGACCTATGCCTTGCAATAAGCGTATATTGTCTGACATGAACGAATATATGAATGAAAATAAGAAAATATAACCAATGACGCCTTGTGAATAGTTTACCCACCAGGCGTCATTGGCGTTCCGTGGGGAAGACCTATGCCTTGCAATAAGCGTATATTGTCTGACATGAACGAATATATGAATGAAAATAAGAAAATATAACCAATGACGCCTTGTGAATAGTTTACCCACCAGGCGTCATTGGCGTTCCGTGGGGAAGACCTATGCCTTGCAATAAGCGTATATTGTCTGACATGAACGAATATATGAATGAAAATAAGAAAATATAACCAATGAATTAATGAACGTTTGAATGAATGTTAGTAATATTGAATGTATGAATGTATTAATTAATTAATGACTGGATGCGTGTTGAACCTCGGAGCACATGATCGAACAATAGTTTAAGATCCTGGTTCTATGAAGATATGAGAAGATGTCCACATTAAGCCTGGTATTTTTATGGAATCACTAAGGAATTTGGATGTTGCAGGAGAACTGAGAAGGGGCAAACCAGACCAGGGTAGTAGCAGTGAGGTCATGGGAGCCTGAAAACTGCCAGAAGTAATTTTGCATTTTAATAGATAAAATAAATTATAGTTGCATACTTCAAAGTCATGATATAGAATGATTTGAAATAAATGTTAAAATTTTTTACTGATGAAGTGAGTTATTTATTTTATCGTTTAAAGCTTTTACATCTAAAAAAATCACTCTGTAAAATAGAGATGGCGCCGTAGTGTAACTAATACAGATTAACCAATTAAAAACCTGCGAGTGCAGTTAAAAATTGAAATAAATTTTAAAACGTGAACTTTATTCGGTTAAATAAAAGCGATTGTTCCGGGTCGTTAGGCAACCGGCTGCGTTGTTGAGAGCACGCGCGTTAATCCGGGCGGCGGAGGTTCGGCGGTATAAAAAGCCTCCACATTGTCAATATTCCGAGTGCGATTGTACCCGATTGGTATTCAATTTGTGCATAAGTTAAATGTTTTCATAAGGTTTAATATTTAAATAATCAGATACGTCAATGCGGTGGCTCTTGGAATCTTTTTTATGAAGCCTTTTTCCCGAATTCATTGAAATTAACTCGATAATTTGTTTTGTTCCAATTTACTATGATCAAAAAGTAAGATGAAATTGTCATTTAAAACTCTCGAGCATTAGGAAGGCAGGTAATTTTCTTTTCTAGGTTGGTGGGGCTGTCGATTTTTCAAGCTTCTATTTCTCAAAAGTTGGAAAATCATTTGGCTCAGCCTAAACAATTTCGTAGGATATTTTGTGTTTTAAACGCGTCAAGTCTAGATTGGTCGATGTCATACTACATTAGTTCTTCATGAGTTCTTTTTCTGAAACAACAACCTTTACAGGGACGCCATTTTGACACAATTGAGGAGATAAAAATCGAATTGAAGTTGTTCAAGGCCCAGACCGAAAAAACTATATTCCGCAGTTTTGAGGACTGCAAAATGTGTTAGCAAAAGTGCGTTTTATCAGACGGGATTTACTTTGTAGGTGATAAAATTTATTTGGAAAGATAAATAAATAATTTACATTTCATTAAAAATTTTATCTTACTTTTTGATCAAAGATTATAACATAGTTTTGTAAAATCTCAAACACACTCAAACCGGTTTTTGTAGTGGATGGGAATCTAATGAATTTAAAAGAAAACAAATAGGAATTGCAAGAAATCCATCACCAGTAACACATTTGTCGCAGATTTTCGTCTTTAGCATCCAATGATATTGGATTTATTATTGTAATTATCATAAGTAAAAACAAAATAAGTGTTCTAATTTAAATGTCAAATAGCTATTTCAGATTCCTTAATCGTATACTGAAACACATTCCGATAACTATAGGGAAAAAAAAAATTGCTATTTGAAAAACGAATATCGAAACAAGAGACTAAATTACTTTTATAATTTTGTAAGTAAACTCAGCCTTATTTATACAATCCGCTTTTACTTATTTATATTTCTGTTACATTGAAATAGGTTACACAGTAAATCCATTATAACAATACTGTATTGTTATCGAAAATAGAATCTGTTATTTAGTTTCGTATCCTCATTGATTGCTCAATACCAGACCTTCGAGAAGTTTTTCATAGATCCTATACGATATAACATAAAGCTTGACTTTCATATGTTATTATTAAATAGATGATAAATAAGGCTATGCAAGAATACAAAGAGAGCTACTCGCCATTGTTTTTTATATTCAAATTCAGACAAAAGTCAAAATTAAAATTCAAAGTCAAAGTATAAAGTAAAAGTCAGAGTCAAAGTCAAAAGTCAAAGTTAAAAGTCGAAGTCAAAATAGCTTTATTATATAAGATCACTACGATCACTTATAATCGTCTCTTTTAATTTCCATTAAATCATAAAGCACCACCTACTCAGAAGGACTAACAAGAAATCAGTAGAATCGATATTTTTTTTGGTGATTATATTATTAAAATAGTTATTTTTTTTAAATATGGAAGAAAAATTCCCAAAAACCTTTATCGTAAACACACTGTGAAATAGAGTAATATGCAATTTGGCAGAGCCTGTGTTTAGTAAATTTCTTGAATTTTTAAAGAGATAAATGTCCGATTCGTTTGTTAGAAAAACTCATATTGTAGGTTTATTATCACTTCAAAAGGAATGTTTATTTTTTTATGATTCAGTAAAAAACAACTGCAATGAGCTCTAGATCCAGTCTATTATACATCACGTAGCTAGACCGTCCGGCTAAAAGGCATTTGTTTGAAGAAAATTGGATCATATATCTTGAACATTATCATAAATAAATATTCAGGGTTCAGTATTAAACATTACCTTTGTTCAGACTCTTGGATACATTCCAGGGAATTTTATCTTTGACATCTATATACACTCAATATTTCTTATTTATTACGAGTAAGAGCGGTGGTTAAAATATGTTTCGTTTTTGTTGTAAAGGCTTTATATAATTCCTCGTCAAGAGATACAAGACATCGAATATGAGGCGACAACAACCAGCTGAATAGATTACTAAGCGATACAAAGCTACATTGTTTCTAAATAAGAAAAAGACCAATATTTAGCCACTTCCGCACATGCAGTGGTAGTCGTGCGACAAAGTGCACCGCCCGCCAGCCCGCTGATAAATGCGTATGCGGCAAATAATGCGAATCACACAACCGCCAACCTTGTTTCGGTCCATGGCGCACGGTTTAAGCGAGCAGCGCTTCCATTTTTTTGAAGAAGCCGAAAAATGGCTTGATTCATGGATTGCCTCGAAAGATGAGTCATTTTTCCGACGGGGGATTCAATTGCTACCAGAGAGATGGGAGAAAGTGGTCTCTAATGATAGACAATACTTTGAGTAATGTCATTGTAAGCATTCTATTTTAAATAATTTTTTTTTGAAAAAAAAAAAACAGCGAGAACTTATTCAAGGTCCTATAGTTAACATTTACTTCCCATACCACACAATAAGCATTATTACTAAATATTAAATATTTCATTTCTCTTAAAGTTAGTTTTGTACGTAGTGTACAAGGTAAACGGAATAGTTAAGATCGTCGGAACATTCTAGACACAAGTCTCTTCCAACCTACAGGAAATTTATGAGGGTTATGTATTGATGATGATGGCGTAAGGAGGCGTGTACTCCGTGAGTCATCACTACAGGTGATTGATTATAGGTATAAAAGTTTTAGAAAGGTGAATATATGTATAGTATATTCCCTGCCGGTATTTTAGAAATAATTAATGACGTAATGATAATATATTAAGAAAATGTAAATTAAAATTATTATTTAAAAATTGCCTTTGTAGTCTGGTAAAAAATGTAATATATTTTGCAGTAATCACATTACACAGTGTGATTGGAAATAGTAATCGAATATTTGATTGCAATAAATAAAGTTAATTATTTTTAAATATTTATCCCTGCAGACTTTATACTGTCAGAAGTTAGTAACCTGTAGTAATTCAATAAGAAAATGAATGTAACATATTTGAAAGGAATTGCTTTATACAGGGTGATTAGAAATAAGTATAAAAGCTTTACTATTTTATTCATACAAATGAACTATACATTTACTTATTCAAAAGTACATGTCAAAGAATACACATTTACAACAGATCAGCTTGTATAAGTTATTCAAAGTGGGTAATTAAGCCAATAAAAATGGAATTCCAGTTTGATAAATTTTATGTTATAAAATGTTATGCCTAACTAGCTCAAAGGTTCCAAAAGCCTCCGCCAAGGTCGGGAACATTTTTTATTGAACGCCCTCCGCTGGGCGCGGAATGTTTTCGCCCCCGGCGGGGAGGGCGCTTTGTGTTTCCGCTTAGTATTCAGCGCCGGCGATTTTCTATTTACTTCTCCGACATTCGGAGCGCGTTATAAATCCATGTTATTTAATTCTCAGAGATTTATCTGCGCTGTACCGACGTCTGCTTAATTTGCATGCAAAAAGCTTCCATTGTGTAGCCTCTATAGGTTTAACGAAGCCTCATATATCAATGTCCATCAACTCATTTGTAAAAATATACTCTTTTGTATGTCTTCTATGACATTAATTGCTTTCAACGAATTTGGTCTTCATTCAGACAACCAAGGTCACTGTCGTCTTTCTCAAGTGGCAACCACTAGCTCATAAACGCGACGTAGGCCACTAGTCGGACCAACAATATAGTTCAGGTCGCGGAAAGTCAATGTATGAGATCATTAGACCAGTCCACGTGACGATCTTGGGGGAGGCCTATGCAATTCAGCGAGCATTCATTGGCTAAGAAGAAAAAGGAGAAGAATTGCTTTCAACGAATTAGGTCTTCATAAATATAAATCTATAAAAAATACTCGTAAGATATGCTCGAAGTTTCGCTCCAAGAAAAGATCAGAGATGAAAAGAATTTTATTTTATTTACTTTATTATTAAATAAGCGGAAAAACCTTATTTTTCAATAATCGAATATTAAACGACTAGAATCATAGGCAGTGATTTCGCCTGATTATTTTGATTTCATTTAGGCTATATCTGGTAAAGTGTATGTGTATTAATCTGTGTTAAACTTTATTAAAAGTCGTGTTGGTTTGAAGTATTAACCTGCTTCTTTTCCACAACTTTAATCCGTTGCGAGCAAGAGTAGAGTCAAAAGTCAAAGTTATCTTAATTGAATTTTAATATTCATTATATTTATGTCTATAGTATGTATATATATATACATATATATATATATATATATATATATATATAATATATATATATATGTATATATATATATAAATTATATATATATTTATAACCCACTGAAAACCATCCACCTTGGATCACCAACGTGGATCAGAAATTGCAGCGTCGGGCGTCGATCCCACAAGATTGACTTACTTGAAATTCTCTATAGTAGACCTGTGTCCAGCAGTGGAAGTCAATTGAAATAATAAAGACCATCTAATAATCAGTTAGAAAAGGACTAATATACAGCTACTTCCGCTATGTAGCAGTAGTCGTGCAATAAAGTGCACCGCCCGCCAGCCCGCTGATAAATACGCATGCGGCAAACAATGCTAATTACACAACTACCACTGTTAAATCACTCACGTGTTTCACCCCTCCACGGGGCATCTTCAGGAGTAATGTTACACCGATTAGTGCCAAACACCGAGTCATCACTACATAGCGGAAGTAGCTATATATTAGTCTGTTTCTTACTTAGGATGGACTTCCGCAAAGTAACGCCTGAAACTGTTAGATATCTAATAATCGTCGATTCAGCCCTTAGACACCCACTGCAATACACAGGCTTCCTCAAAATATATCTATGAGGAGATACCATAGTCGGCTTTGGCGATCGAAGTGTAGTATTATGTATGATATGTAGAGAATTTTTTTTTGCGTACAGTTCGAATCCTATCTAATATATATATTTTTAGCACATATGTGTTTTATATTAAATTGTATCCAGGTAATCGAACCTGCGACCTATGCCTGCAAGTCTCAGACCTTAACAGTAGACTACCACTGCTTACAGCGGGATAAATACTTAGTATTGTATACTTTTACATTTAATATATAAAATTCTCGTGTCACGGTGTTCGAACTTGAACTCCTCTGAAACGGCTTCACTGATTTTTACCAAATTTAATATGCGTATTCAGTAGGTCTGAGAATCAGCTACTATCTATTTTCTATACTCCTAAGTGATAAAGGTTGTTCACACTTAAAAAAAATTTTTTATTTTTTTAACGAAATTTTTTGTTTTTATGATACAGCATACAAGAATACATACAACCATAAATTTTCACCCCTCCCTCTACGATCAACCCTTATTTTTTATTTGTAAATTAAAATATCATTTTTTTTGCAAAACAACGTTTGCGGGATCAGCTAGTGTTTCTATGGATTTTTTGTAAAATAAAATATAGAAGATACTTTATTTGGCAACCTCTCTTTATACAGTCTTTTCCCGAGCGGGGTTTTGTGTACGGAAAAACAATTTCCGGAAATAAATAGGAAGTGTTACTTATCGAAGTTCAATAAAGATCGAAGACAATTAACATCATTTCGTTCCCACAAAAAAAAGTTTCAGCGGCACCGACATTGAGAATAAATTGATTGGAAATTCCGTTGAACGCAGCTGGCGGGGCGGGCGGCACGCAAATTCCAATCTCAATTAAGAGCGATCACTCATTTGCGGATCAAAAAACCGTTAAAGAACAATGAAAATCCATCGACCATTGTCGCCTCACAAATTACTCCGACATTGTAATGCCTTCGACGATTTTTATACTACAATGCGTTGAGATGAGTCTCAGTTCTAACGGGAAATAATACTGAAGTTTGACCACAATTATCGACGCATTCAGTTAGTGACTTCCTTTATTCATTATCTTCATCATTACGACCAACATCCCCTGCTGGAAGTCCTCCCTTTTAAGCTTCTAATTAAACCAGTAGATTGTTGCTCGTAGTTCTCTACGAGATTAATTCAGAAATCAGATGATCCGCAGAAAAACCAGGATCACCGACGTAGCTCGAAGAATCGCCCGTCTGAAATGGCAGTGGGCGGAGCACATCGCTCGTGATGGCGATTGGAGGGTTCTCGGGTCGGTAAGACCGGCCGTTACGATGTTCTTTGATAATGTATACTCAAATGATTTTTAGCATATATTTAATTTATATCCCACAAACATTAGCCTCTGTGCCTTTATTTTTAAGTTAAGACTTAATACATCCGTATTTTTTTACTCAATATCCTGCATGTTAGTGTTTATAATGTTACTCTTTTAAAATAAATTAATTTTTATCTTTTTGCAGTACCTTATTTGTATGTTTATTCACAGATCTTTAACAATATCTAGTTATTAACATTACAGTTCGTATAACCATTTCCTACTCTATATTGCCATACTAAGGTTGTGCGCCAGTGTCTGTGCGGCGGTTGCCGTATTCACGTCGATGAATCTCGCGATCACATCTTGCGTCTCCTCTGTGCAATACACACGCGAGTTCGTGTGACGTGATATTCTTATACAGCCTGAGGGTGTCTGCGGTTGGACTGACATGCCCAACTCGCCCTTTAGCTCCTAAACCTATCCCTGTACCTGGCCCAGCCTTAGATCCGAGAGTGAGATAACTTATTAGGAACATATACCCTCGTACACCTCCATAGGGTGTCTGTGGGTGTATAACAGCTTCACATTCTGCTATCACCTCAAGTCTTAAAACTTCGCAACTAGGATTTCATACGCATTCTGATGAGGACATACAATGACCTCAATCGATTGTCTTTATTCTCTTACAGCAGACGTAGGCATTCTAGATAGATTTCCTATTGGATCGTTTAGAACCGATCTGCATCCAATGACTTCCAACAATCTTAACAAAATGTCCACGTTGAGGGTGAACCTCCTACACTTCCTTTAAGAGTCCGTGGACTCTAATCTACAAATAAAGTATATAATAATATACATATGTATGTATGTTTGTGTAAATATACAATGTTGTATTAAATTACGTAAATACAAAGTCTCGTATTACGAACTCTATAATAACAGATTATCTATTAGCATATTAATTATGTTAAATTGCGATATCATATTGCATTGAATGCTAAAGTTCAATCGAACAATTTGTACATTTCGTAGCACGAAGCCTGCTAATTTCAGAGGTATAACTTTTATATTGTATATCAACGGGAACGGAACCGGAAGCGGAAGGCCTATCCGACCGCGCGGACGGTAGCTCCGCGCTTGACTTTTTATTGGGGACATTTTTTAAATCGCTGTGTCCATCAGCTGTCGGGAGTCACGAATACTAAAACTACTGCAATGTTTTAAACTATTTATTTTATTTTTTAAATTGGTACATTTATTTTAAGAAATCATTATTATATACAATACTAGCTGATCCCGCAAACGTTGATTTGCAAAAAAAATAAAGTTTTTAATTAACAAATAATAAATAAGGGTTGATCGTGGAGGGGTGAAAAAATTGGGTTGTATGTATTTTTACATGCTGTATCATAACAAAATAAAAACAAAAAATTTTGTATAAAAAATTAAATAAAAATTTTTGGGGTGGACCCCCCTTATCACTTAGAGGTACGGAAAATAGATAGTAGCCGATTCTCAGACCTACTGAATACGCATTTAAAATTTGGTAAAAATCGGTCGAGCCGTTTCAGAGGAGTTCAAGTTCGAACACCGTGACACGAGAATTTTATATATTAGATTAATAATGAATTATTTGATACGGTTCGCATATATTTATTACGAGTAACTGATATAGCTCGGAACATTGATAAGTTTTGAGTCTTCTAGACAAGAGTGGATGAAATTCTTCAGGGTAGGGTAGCGTCGTAGACCTGATCGTAAGATTAGACGAGACAGAAATGAAATGCTTCGCCGATAAAGGATAAAAAAAGAATTCACAAGTTCAAGTGTCAAGTCAAATAGCACGCATAACATGACCGGTAGAGCTTTGAGGCTCTAAAGCAAAGACCACGGACCTGCAAGTGTAGCGTATTACGTTGCAAGTGCTATGGAAAAATAATGGAAGAATCCTAAGTGCAGCTGTAATAATAATCTTTAATTTTTTTTTGCACTTAGAATCACTTATATTGATCACTTGTGTACTTTATGAGAAGAGTGTCATAAGTAAGAAAAGGACCAATATTTAGCCACTTCCGCACATGCAGTGGCAGTCGTGCAATGAAATGCACCGCCCGCCAGCCCGCTGATAAATGCGTATGTGCCAAACAATGCGAATCACACAACCGCCACCGTCAAATTACTCAAAACGTGTTTCACCCCTCCACGGGACATCTACAGGAGTTATGTTACACCGATTAGTGCCAAACACAGAGTACACTAATCATTACACTAAGTGGCCAAATATTGGTCCTTTTCTTACATAGGATGGACTTCCGCTAGGTAACGCCTGATTCCATTAAATATTTAAGAGTGTCATAAATAATTTTTACTCTTTTTCTATTAAAGTGAGCCTATGATTGACTATATGAAATATATGATAGATTTTTACCCCACAATATTATCAATTACGATCGCTACAGCCAAACGAAAAAAAAAAACTATTTATTATATTAAAATAGTACTTATATGCTAAGTAATCTAACTATCCACTTTGAAGCGAGAAGGTAGAGTGTCTTTCCTTAATAACTATTTATTATAACAATGTCTCTGGTCACGAAGCGCTGCATCAGCAATTAGCATTTCCATACCTTGCTTTGATCAGGTTGCATGACACGTTGATGCTACGTAAGTAGATTCCTTTACAATACGTATGTAACACGTCAATAAACATTATTTTAATACAATCAGGGTTCTCTTACTATCAAGCGTTATGTGCCATCAGTCTTGATTTACTATCAAGTCTAATTTTAACATAATGCCTCTTACAATAACCTTACTTTTCATTAAATGACATTTACAATCAGGACTCATTTTAAATAAAGCCTCATTTTGGCACAATTAGGATCCACTTACCAACAGCTATTCCTTACCCAAGTTAATCAACAGATTTTGTTTTGAGGAAAAATATTTAAAAACAACAACAAAAGTACTGCCGCGAGCATTTGTAACAATACCCAAAAAGCTTCAGATATCAAATGACAAAGGCGCTGCGTGACAAAAAATAATAATTGACAACTCGCATCCGGATATTTTTTTTACCTAAAGCTTGTTTACACTCTGAAAGTTGAACCGTAACTCCTGTGAGCTCTCACCTTTATTCGCACAATTACGACACAAAAGAAAATGTCGATCGAAACGCGTGGAATTTTTTACGAGGGCTTTGAGAAGGAAAATGCGATCAAATATGTCTTGACTTGTCTTGTCACTGCGGGCTTATTTCCGCAACTAAGCGGTACTGCGAACAGATCCAACTCCTCTAGAAATCTCAGAGGACTCTTGATGTGATGTGGAGGAGATACCACGGTGATGCGAGGGTATTACCCTTGTACACTGAAGTACTACGTGGGCAGCAATCCCGTCCTCTTCCAGACATATCCTTCACAGAAGACTGTCCGTCATTAGGTGTGATCTATCAGATGTTTGTTAAAAAGACCTGTTAAGATTTCTGTCACCATTCCAGCAGAGTATTCGAGAGCTGACAACTTCTGGAAGGCATTTCATCTTTTGCTTGGTACTACTATGGCTCATCCATTGCTCATTATATGGATTTAGATAATTTGATCAAACATTCCCTTACACCAATTCAAGGGTCGGAAGGATGATGTAAGTTAACAAGTTCAATCAAGCCTAAATATTTATTGAAGTTGATAGCTATTTGCCCACAACCTGGTTTTGTTGGCTTCTAAATAAACTTCTGATGTCATTATTAAGAATTTTATTTGATTATCAAAATAACAGACAGTGACCATTTATGTCGCTGTCTTACCTATTTATATATATAACCTAATAGGTTGAAGGTAGTCACTTCACAAAGCACTTAAGGCTCTCCCTAAAAGCTCGAAGGCCACCTAGTCCGGTGTAAATGTAGTATGTAGCGGATCGTGCCAAAGCTCGTGAAGGAGCTCACGGATATTGCTACCTTAAATGAGGTCTTGGAAAAGCGCCCACTGCTCAGTACCAGTAACAGTCATATTCAATAAAATAAATAAAGAACAGGACATTTAACTCGAGTTCTAAGTGTTTTTGTATTTTAATCTGTATATTTTTTCTCCACATTCATTGAAAATAAAATATATATATACATATATATGTATATATATGTATGTATATATACATATATAAACACGTTTTTAACGATTATGATTAGGGTACGATGGTGTTTATGTCGTGACGCTGTGACTTAGTACGACGTTAATAGATGGCGTTAGTGGTTGGTTGTCTTTTTATTGTGTATTCGTGGTGGGGAATGCTACTTCAGTGGAAAACAACGAGCAGCTAGATGCGGCGTGGGTACGCCCGCCACCAGGTTGACCGACGACATGGTAAAGGTCGCGAGATAGTCGATGGATGAAGGCTTCGCAGGACCGGTCATCGCAGCCATCTTAGGCGGACGGGTGCCTTCCAGTGCGCTTCCATCTACCTAAGAAGAAGAAGGAAGCTTAAAAAAGATACACGTGATGATGTTTATAAATTCTATCTTTGAAATACATTGTAATATTAGCTGTATCCGCGATTTCGTCCGCGTGGTATCCAACAAAAAAATATTGATTTTTTTTTTGCGTTTTGAAATTTATTCTAAAATAAAAGTAGACTAAGTTATTACCATAAGTGGTACCTGTCAGTGAAAGTATGATCAAAATCGGATCAACCCATTTCAGTAATTCGCCTGATCAAACAGACAGAAAGACTGTAAAAATTAAACCTATTAATATGCATGTAGTGAAAAGCGGTTTTATTAATATTACAAATAAGGACTATTTTATTTATTTGTTTATATGTATAGATCTAGACCATACATGTGGGATTTGCAAAATCAAGTGGCAGTGGATAGAACAAAGTGTACAGAACAGGTCGTCGATTAAACCTTAAGGTTCTATAGTGGACGATTGACAGACCACCATGTCATGGCAGTCAGAAGAATCTGGATACAGGCCGTGTTCATATCGGTACTATTCAAAACCAATAGGGAGATATATGTCCAGCTGTGGGATGCTATGTACATTAGTGAATATGTTAAAGTGATGATGATGGAATTGATTATATTATCGAATTATAATAACACATGGTATGTATGGAACTAGATAGAGCAAATACACAATTTTATGCACAACATTCCGTAGCGGATTTAGCGAAATGTATTTCCGTTGTGCAATATTTTGTTGGACAAAACCGATGACAAAGTTTATGTATAAACCTTTCGAATATTCGTATCGGTTTCGTCGCAGCCGTTGGACGGGTATTATGTTACGTTTAACATATTTTGGCGCCGACTAAATGTCATGCGACAATAACTAAGCCTTTTATATGGAGGCTGTTTCAAAAATATTATTTTAACACCATAAATTCATAAAAGTAGACACCAAAAACCAGAATGCAGGCGGCTTTCAATGGCTCGTATTGGAAACCGTAGAATAGGGTTATGCCCAACAGTGAATGACTTATGATGAATGAAGTATTGGACCTCTGTCTCGCCTGTTATTAAGCGATGTCTACAATAGTCCATGCTTACCTAGAAAAAACCTATTTACTCTCAACTTGAAGACTCCTGAGTTATAATTATCTGGAAACAAATACGCCTGTAAATTATTCCACTCCTTGGCTGTTAGCACTATAAAAGTGTTAGCAAAAGGCTTCGTGCGGGTGGAAGGAATTTCAACCGTGTATGGATGTCGTGAACTCGTGCGTCTTGTCGTCCAATGGAAAAGAGAAATGAAGGAATTATTTGGTGTAATTCTGCTGCACACTCTATTTACTTTATAATACAACTTTAAATGAAATTTGATATTTAATGGAATCAGGCGTTACCTCGCAGAAGTCCATCCTAAGTAAGAAAAGGACCAATATTTAGCCGCTTCCGCACATGCACTGGTAGTCGTGCAATAAAATGCACCACCCGCCAGCCCGCTGATAAATGCGTATGCGGCAAACAATGCGAATCACACAACCGCCACCGCCAAATTACTCAACACGTGTTTCACCCCTCCACGGGGCATCTTCAGGAGTTATGTTACACCGATTAGTGCCAAACACAGAGTCAAAGTGTCAGTGAAATTTGAGATAGGAGGAGGTCCTCACTTTCATTATTTATATTTTACTATTTGCCACACAACACAACTCACCTTCTCTCAAGTAAAGCTGTTGCTACATGCGAACTTCATCCTACTACTGGGGAAAAACTTCCAAGGTGTAAATTTTTGGCGTAAGTTCCTATAAACTTCGTGACTGAATTAACGGAACGGAAGTGTTTCATCTAAACTCAATTTCGATGAAGATGTAAAGGCCATCAGACTAACAGCATTAACATCAACGGAAACCAAGTAGCGATATAATATAGTTTTAAGTCGTGCACCTCCTGTTTCTGTGAGCCCAATTTCGACGAAGCTACACACAGCCAAAATAACTAGCAGCGTAACTTCAAACATACAACTTATATTAATACTATTGTTCAGTTTGTCATTTACACTCGAGTTGCTTGAATAAGGTTATATTGACTTTGTATCATTAAATTGAAAAACTAGTTTGAACGCAAAGCAAAGTTGCGGATTCAAAATAAAGCGACCAGAAGACAATAAATGAAAACTGGAGCATGCGTCCTTGGTAACTATTAACAACTACATAAAGGAGGGCTAAAGTTCAGAACTAGGCGCGGCCGGCGAAGTAGGCGACGGAACAAAGCTGACTGAGACAATGGCAGCCCGCTGCCCAAGTTCTCGCACCCTGATTGTACCGGACAGATTCATTTCTACCCTCGTTCATGTTATAACTCCACTGTTTATTCACGCGTTACCCAATTGAAGGTATATTAATAAATATATTACCTATTTTTACCTTCTAATGAGCAAGTAAACGTAAAGGTTTTAAAATGACAATAAAATACACTTTGATTTTTTGGAGCCTAATTAGACATTGTGCCTGAAAATGCAAAATCATAATCAAAATATTCTTTATTTGAATGGACAATTACAAGTACTTTCGACTCTATAATCAACATAAAATGTCGGCATTGTTGTCTCTATAGGTTGCAACCACCGACTCCGAAGGCAGTACTGCTGTGAAGAGCAGACGAGAAACTCAAAAGCTCTTGGCTGTAAACATTGACGCCGGTAGGTTGTTGTACTCCTTAGCTGTTCGCACTATAAAAGTAAAAAGCTTAGTGCGGATGGAAGGAATATCAGACGGATACGAATGTCGTGAATCCGTGCATCTTGTTTCTCAATGGAAGAAAGGACATGGTTGAATTTTTTGGTGTAATTCTTGGTGTAATTAATTAAAATTCAGTCTGTAGAATACCAATAAACTGACAAATTTCTGTCGATGCTTCAAACTATGAAGCTTAGTGCTCACAAAAGCATTGTTACTAATCAGCTTCTTGGCTCATCTCTGTATGTAATCTAAAGCTTCGAGCTGGAATTTTTCAGATCCATCATACTTTTGCGACATATAATGAAACTTTTCTCTATGATAATCTTCAGCTTTCATATTAAAGATTAAACTAACTGTTTCTGTTTTATCTAAAATATTGACATAATAAGTTTCTTAGACGATAACTAGATGGCGCTGTATTAAATTTAACTCATTGTGTAGAGTTGTCGACTGTTTGTTCACAGTTTCGGTAAGCCGTATAAATCACCTTGTAGTAACGGCAACTGAAGCTCAAAGCAAGCCTCCGTACTTAGTTACAGTGAAGACATTTAGGCTTAGCTCCTTTAGCGTCCGACCACCTCAAATCCTTTAAAACTGTAAAATATAAAGGTAAAATTCTTTTATTCAACATTCGAATTTTAAAGGATCCTGCCCTTATTGGTCGTATACTTTTTTAATCTTTTTCGTTATTGACTTTACTCTTCTTCGCAAATTGTGATAGTTGTGGAGTAGAAGTAAGAAGAATCTACACAACAACACATCTTTTAATAAGGTTTAACTATACAGATTTATTCATATACACTATAGTGTATATATAAACTAAATAAATTCAAAACAATCAAGCGACATCGCTGCCAAGGATTCTTGTCATTTAAATATTTGTTTATTAAATTGTAAGACTTTTCCATTAATTAGCTTTTAATATGTGCTTTGAATATATAAATAGTATTACTCTACCACGCTGTGCTATAGTAGTGGAAAAAAGAAGGAAGAAACTCCACAACAACACATCTTTTTTAAAAAATTCTGGATAATCTAGTTATATTTGTACGAAGTGATAATAGAATTATATTGTTGTTAATTAATATATTTATTTTTTTTACTAGGTAGACCGATGATATATTCAAGGTTACGGCTTTTAACTGATTAAGGACAGAGTAAGACCAGTCATTGAGACGATATTCGGAGGAGGCCGGCGTTATTTCTTCAGCTATTTCAAAGAAATATTCTGTTAAATTTGTAATTTTCATCATGTTATATTAGAAGGTATACAATAGTTTATGTTAATGACTCTATATACTATCACAAACGCCCAGCGTTGCGCAGAGTGGGTATACACGAAACCCTTCCCGCGTGAAAACCAGATGACGATCTCTACCACCAGCGCGCAGGCCCGAGTAAATTTAAGTACTCTATTCCCATATCCAAGAGCTCTCTCTTGAATACGCTGCCTTTTAACATAGTACAGTAAGAGAAATTAAATACTAGAGCAAAATATAAATATGGCATAAGTTGTCTACAAAATCTAAAAAAAAACTAAAAAATCTCTAAGAAATATTATATTCCAGATTTAAAGACTCTACCAGCAGCTGGTAGAGATTATAGATGGCGACTAAAACAAAAAAACATAGTGTAGTTAGTTTTTGTAAAAATCCGTTATAGTTTGTATTTAAAACAGTATTAATAAACGAATTTCTTTTGGGGGCAAATCTCCGTATTTTTCTATAGTCGCAACAGCCACTATCCCGAGCTTGTCTTCGAGCTGTGTCAGTGACATTAGTTCTTCTGCAGATCCCTCTAGTGACTCAATTTACACTCATCTAGTTGAAATATCTAAAAGGTCTTTACTACAATTATTGAGTTAGAAACTTTGCTCAGTAAATATGTGGCTGTATTAAGCCCGCCCTATTACATAAGCGAAAAGAAACGATCGTAGCATCTCAGGCGTAGCAGCGTAGCACTTGTAGAATCTCGTAGAACACTTAGCATCGGCGTAGCAGAACGTAGCGTATATTAATACCGCTTAATATAGTTGTGGCTGAAAGACGTCTGTTCTTGTGAAAGAGGTCGATATGCAACTTGCACAGCGCCGCCCCGGGTGCATCTGCCCCATTAAATTACTTCGCATCGTCGAACCCATGGAGCTGTCGCGACTCTTTTAAAATCACTGAGCTTAAGAAAGCTTATTTTGTACCGTTTATTTCTTATATTTTCACTGTACAATACTTTGTGCACGGATTTCACTTGGAAATATTTTTCTACCTCGTTATTATTTTATTTTTATCATTTATCAACTTTTAACTGGCTCCATTGTTAATATACTAAAAACAAAATTATGATGATAAAATATATGTATATATATATATATTTAACTAATATTTTAAACGAGACATTTATTATATATGTCTTGTATAAATGCTATAGTTCATTAAGATATAGGAGCCGGTAAACATGGCGTAAGTAAGCACCCACTAAGTGGATCGACGGAATAACTATGGCATAAGGTCACTGGAAGTCAAAGGATGCGAGCAGCGCAGGAACGATCATCGTGCCGATATATGGGGTAAGCCTAGGTCTTACAGAAAGCTCCACCGGCTGAAAAAAAGAGAAAGAGAATAAAGATGATGATGAGAACCATGGATGATTAAAGTCAAATGTAGACATGCCTTATAAATACATAAATGAATTAATTAATACTAAGTAAAAGCTCCTAAAATCATAGAATTTGATCTAGATTTTATTAAAATCTCAATAAAATTCTTTCATTGCTATCCTGCTTTTGGTATTGTACGACCACGATATATAGTTAAATTAAAGCGTTTTGGAGAATGTGGAGAGGTATTGCAACGAATAATTTCCATGTCTCCTGTCTTCCATAGGACAACAAGACGCACGGATTCACGACATCCATACACGGTTGAAATTCCTTCCACCCGCACTGAGCCTTTTATAAATACTTATATAGCGCGAACAGACAAGAAGTGGAACAACTTATGACGTCATTGTTTCCAGACAATTATAACTTAGAAGTCATCAAGACAAAAGTGAATAGGTATCATATAGGAAAGCACGTAGCGTCGTAGACCTCGTCATCACTTAAGATCAGGCGAGATAGAGTTCTAATGCTACGCCAATAAAGAATAAAAAAAAACGGAATGAGTCTAATGTTTTCTTTAAAAATGTAAGTAAAGATTTTGCTTGTCCGTCAAGATATCTTGAAGGCACTTACGAGAGCAAGAAAATTGGTTGAAATATTCTTAATACATTTTTGATAAAAGATTTATTTTCGTCTTCGTCTGTTTGAGTATTTATATTTTTTCCTTTGGAGGTCAAGTGTCGAATACGTTATTTAAAGTTAAGAGAATTTAAATTTAGAAGACTCATAAATTTCAGTTGATTTTATTATTATTAGGATTTATCTTCCATGGAAATTGGCAACTGTGCCTGTTTTTTACATTTAGGTCTAAGATTTCCGCTTTTTTTATTTACGTTTTTACATATTACATGGTTGTATAAAAAAGTACGTCCCTTAATCTATTTTAACAACGCCTTAACAATGTTCAATTTGTTAAATTACGTATCTTGCGATCACTTCCTTATCCCTGCTCTATTTTACCATCCTCTGGTTGTGCGCCAGTGTTTGTGCGGTGGTTACCGTATTCACATCGATAAACCTTGCGATCGCATCTTGAGTTCGTGCAATACACGATCGAGCTCGCATGACTTGATATTGCTACCGCCAGGCAGACACTGTTATACAACTCCAGAGTGCCTGGTGTACGAATGACAACGATGACCATCTCGCTATATAGCCCCTGAGCCTCGTATGGTGAGTGTACTTGAACCTGACTCTGTATCGTAGCCATGGCTAATGGAAACTTGTTTATAGGCTTAGTTGTGAGTTAGGTACAGGGTGTATTACTGTTTCCAGATATTCTCTCCAAAGTAAGAACGAATACGCAGGAACTGCATCATCTTCTTGGACGAATATATGCCCAGTGGATTTAATTCAGTGATTACTGGGCTCCCTTATAATTGCACATCTGAAGTGGCAGTAAGTGGGGAAAATAGTCCGTGCAATGAACGCTCCTTATGGCCGGAAGGTTCTTTGTAAGTCTTTGTAAGAAAATCTTTAGTGGCGATCACAACAAGGTGGAATAACGACATTGACTATATCGTTATCGTGGCGGTCTTTGGGAGAAGGCAGATCCTTACAATGTGCGTGTATCAGCTGACGTAATGATTACTGCTCTTTGCAACTGTCAGAAAAACCTACAAGTTTATTTACATCCATTCCAATAATATTTATGTTTCGTTACAGTCAGTATCAAATGTTCAAATGATGTAATTCCAAACATTACGATGATAGAGTTTTATCTACATTCAAACGAAACGTGTACACAAGATTTGACTTCATTGAATATGTAAATATTAATGGGCAATAAATTTTCAAAAATAATTTACAGAAAATATTAAGAGTGCTTTTTAATAAAATGTCAAAGAACTTTTGTATTCGATGGTTCTTCTTCTTTTCAGCCGATGACCGCCCACTGCAAGGCGTAGTCCTTCTCAAAGATCGTCACGACGACCAGTCCTGCGCTGCCCGCATTTAGTAATTTCCCACTACCTTCACTATGCCGTCGGTGTCCCTAGTGGGGGGTGTACCCACGCCGCGTCTACTGGCTCTTGGTCGCCACTCAAGAACCTATTGACCTTTTTGGTTCAGCGATTACTACACTGCAAATGATTTAATATAAAATATCACATATCTGTGTCCACCTCCAATATGTTTCAAAGCATACATATGTAAGTTAATTATATTTTAAGCGGTTTTATTTAGTTCGACTCGTACGGAATTTGTTTATTTGTTTCAAAATTAGAAATTGAAATTTAAACACCTTCCCGTTGTCAGGTTGATCTGAAATTTGGTACAAACATTTAATTTAGATGACAACACAATATAATAAAAACAATAACATTATAAATCTAAGATGGCCGCCGATACAAAATGGCGGATTACATATTTTTCCTTTACCTCCTCAATATGGGTATCAAATGAAAGGGCTACACTAGTAAAACATGAAGATTATGTCAAAAATTAAAATTCAAGATGGACGCCGTTCCAATATGGCGGACTAGGTACATATTTTTCCACAACCACCACAATATGGGCATCAAAAAACCGTTTAACTTAAAAGTTTTTTAAATGTATTTATTTTTAAAAATAGGTTGTCTGAGCCATTTCATGTAAAGACGGTTAATTTATTTGCACGTCAAATGTTGAATAAAAATAAATTGAAAGTTTCATGTTCCATTATCACAAACGTGTTTATAATACTTATATCTAAACGATTTTGCAAATAAGCTATACATTACAAGGTCTTTAACAAGAATCGTTTATCCTGGAGGTCCCTAAATCATTAAGGTTCGGAAATGCCTGCGGCGACAGCAGATATAGAGCTGTCGAGTATAACGCTCCTTTAAAAACGTATGGTTATATCTCCCCAGCCACCTATTCCGGGTATTGAATTTAAAATTTTATGACACGTGGAGATTCCTTATCTATTTAATAAATTTAAAATTAATTTGACTTTGTCCCAGGTTTGGACTGAGACTTGTGATAATAGGTTGTGGGTTTGATTTCCGGGATACAATGTTATATAAATTACACTTTGTGCGTTAATTATATAGGATTGCAACTGCTCACTAACAAGTCTTCAGATGATGGTCAGCAGCATCCTCTATATACCGTAAAACCACACTGCGATCAGCAACACGACAGCCAAGAGCTGTGATTATTATCTCCCTATAGATATCTTTGGGGAAGGCCTGTGCCTAACAACAAAACACTTGATGTTTCATATATTAAGTAGACGATTTAACAACAATAGTAAAGTTTAGTTCTCCTCCATAGAATAAACATTTTGAACCTATTAGTAGTCTATGTATTTATTTATTTGTAATTTTAAATTTTGTTATATTAATGTCTTGAATTTTCGAAGGCGCTTAACAAAACCACTTTGAAAGTATAGATATTATATAAAAATATAGTCGTGTTCTAATTTCAAATGCATTTAAGGTAAAATTTTTTAATTGTAACTTATTAAAATAAGAACAATTTCCAAACATTTTTAAATTGAACATTTGCATTTTTAAAGAGCTTAGGAATTTTTTTGAATTTACAAAGAAAAATATAAATTGTACCGTGTCGCTTTGTTTTTTTAAGCATATTCGTAACTTGAAGTTGGAGGATGCGTTTATTTTATTCTTAGCAACGTAACAATCTTCATTCTACGACTTTCGTGATGTTTCGTTATGTTAGTAAGTAAAAACTTAAAAATAATTTTAACTTTATTATTATATATTTATATATATATATATATATATATATGTGTGTGTGTGTGTGTGTGTGTGTGTGTGTGTATGTATATATATAATTATCATAAGCTGATTGATAGTAAACCAGTTATCAATTCATCGCGTGTAATTATCAATGCTAAATATAAGCTAACACATTTCAGTCTATATACATAAGGAAATGTAAGCTTCTGTAGTTTCAAAGATATTTAAGAAAGTACATAATATTCGCGCTGTGCTGTGCGTGGCTAGTTTTTTAGCCCTGGTGTTGTCCATTACTTTGGCAAAATCACAAGTGAGAGAGGTTTTGTCCCGCTAGCCTGAGAGCCTTGGAAGGCCGCTTGTTTCTGAGGCTTAGGAGCTCCCGAGGATAAAAGCTTGCCTACGACTTTCTTCGCCGGGCTGGCCGATGGTGAGCCAGATTTGGAAATCCTGCTTAGGGAGGGAGGGGAGAGGGTGTCAAGGATGCCATACGGAGCTGCCTGTTCCTTTTCCCCGTTACTAGGAAGAAGCAGTCGTTCGCGGTGACTGGCTTCGGTCCGTCGACCTTCATCTCGAAATCCTTGTCTATGTGGTCGAACCCAGAACTCTACTCGGAGGATTCATCGTACAGATCCAGATCTACAGCAGCAACGGACTCGGGTGCTTTATAACGCACGCTGGTGTCCGGTGACTGCATAGAATCAGTAAGAAAAGGACCAATATTTAGCCACTTCCGCACATGCAGTGGTAGTTGATGCCCCGTGGAGGAGTGAAACACATGTTAAGTGATTTTACGGTGGCATTTATCAGCGGGTTGGCGGGCGGTGCATTTCATTGCACGACTACCACTGCATGTGCGGAAGTGGGTAAATATTGATCCTTTTCTTACTTAGGATGGACTTCCACGAGGTAACGCATGATTCCATTAAATGCATAGAATCAGTCAGGATGCGGGTGGAGCGGTCTTTGGCATCAGTCTTATATTCATTGTGATACTTTACGCTCCGTTTGCTGACTCGAACTTTGCACTCCAGTCTCTTAAGATCCCAGGGGCAATTTTTCTGCGTACCATATTAATAATTGTAAATAAACATTAACAAATGAAAACAAAGTCGCAATTAATCCTATATCAAAAATAAATATTCTCGAAACATACCCCCGGCGTTAAAACATATTAAAGCGAACATTGTAATAAGAGTGATACGTCATTCAGCTAACGCAGCACATTTCCGAACGCCCAACTGTCAGCCAAGGCTCGACGAGCAAAAACAAATTTTTTTCGTCGGCAGAAGAATTTTGTCGTAAGCCCCGGGTTGAATAGCAATTTGCTGTGACGGATAGCTTTCTTACAGTGTTTTTATTCAAGAGGACGACAAATTGGTGTCGCTGGTTCGTGGGTGAAACAAATATTGTTGATGATATCATAAAACCCTTATTACTAGATATACAAAGTTATGATAAATTGAATAGACGAAAAATATCAAAATTGATGTTTCATTATAAATTTGCGTAATTTTATCTATATATTAGTAAAAGTAACACTGCTAATATACGAGATATGGTCAAAAATGTGACTAACTTTATTGCGAATAAAGTTATATCAAATTTAAATTAATCACCTTCAAAGAACTCTTCTTGGCTAGCGATGTATTCAACCAGCACTTCTGAAATACTTCTTCAGGAAGACTTTTTAGCTTTTTCGTAGCTCTTTCAATGTTGGTTATTATTTCAAAACGGTTTCCTTTCAGTATAGTTTTTATTTTCGGGTAGAGTCAGAAATCACATTCGTCCGGAGAGTAAGGCGGATGTAGACAGGCAGTCATATTTTTTTGCTGAAAATACGCGAATCGGTTGCGATATATGAAATCCTTAAGTCCATTATCCGAGTCTCTTATAGCCTTATACTAGATGTTTATTTCCTCGGTAACCACTCGACTGGTCAACCTTCTATTTGTTCAAACCACTTTTACTAGCTATTGCAATTTATTGTCGGTTTTCGAGGTCAAAAGACGATCCAACCTTTGCCAATCTTCATCCTGTTCCTTTCCGATTTTGATTCGTTTATACTTCTAGTGAACAGTCTTCAAAGTCACCACATTATCACCATCCACTAATTTTAATATTTCATGCGCTTCTTTGATACTCTTTTTAACAACTTGAAATCGTATATTAACGCGTTGATCAAAATCCAAGATGCGCGACAAATACAGAAAATTACCTTATTCTTCTAGCTGTGGAAGCTGATACACAAGTCACAGTTTATTCAAATTCACTACACACCATCTCATTGAATCATATTGAACGTATTCATTCAAATGGACTCAGATATAGTAGTTCCTAATATATATATTCAACTTAACCTTAAAACTACCGTCTGTCCGTATCAACACAGGTCTAAATTACAATACCTACTATAGTTATAATCTATTTAATAGAATACACAATAGATTCAATGTTTAGTCTCCTATTATTTACATTTTTAGTAAATCGCTATGAAAGTTACAGAGTGAAGCATTGACGCATTCCTAGATAAAGTTAAATAATTACTTTATTTTTATTTTATTTGTAGCATTTTAATGTAACTGCTCCTGGCTTTCTTCTATATATGTATATATAAATATATATATATATATATATATATATATATATATATATATATATATATATATATATATATATATATATATATATATATATATAAACTCATTAAAGCCGCATCTATATTTTCTTATATATATTATATATAAGAAAAGAATATATATGTATATATATATATACATAAATATGTATATATAGATATGTGTATATATGTGTGTGTAAGAAAAAATAGATGCGGCTTTAATGAGTTTTCAATGAATAAATTAAATAACAAAACTATTTTCGGAATCCCCACACGTTACGATTTGATTGATTAACCCTTTCAAAATGACATCTTTCGCAATTGAAATATATGTGGACCGTAACGCTTTGTAATCTGATTAGAACTCACGACCAATTTCAGACAGGGTTTTCCATCTTTTCAGCTGATACAGGCTCACTGCAAGGCGTAGGCATAAACCTATATTGTATGCTTACCCTGAAAAAGTTTACATTAATTTATTTTTAATATTGGAATACAACAGGCTCATAGCTTCTTGCGGTACAAAGACTGTAGGGCGAGATAATGAACAATAACTAATTTTATTATGTAGCAATTCGAATTTTTATTTATATATCTTTATATATTATTTCTGTAACCATTTAAATAGGTATATACCTACACACACACACAATGAACGAGTCCGAAGTGGGTGTGGCTCATCCACCACGAGACCACGGGCAGGTAGACGCGGCGTGGGTAGGCCCTCTTCTAGGTAGACCGGTAACATAGTTAAGGTAGCGATAAGTCGCTGAATGCGGGCAAGGCGAGACCGGTCTTCGTGGCGGTCTTTGGAGGAGACCTATGCAGACCTTGCAGTGGGCGTCCAGCGGCTGAAAACAAGAACGAGACATAAAACCTTTACACCTATAACAAATCATTAGGTATAAATATAAAGAAATATATATGTAAAATGTGAAACTACACGTAAATATATTATTTCCAACGGAGGTTTCGTAACAAACGTAAATGGACACTTCTTTTAATAACTACGTTATAAACATTAGCATACGTGTTACGGCGTGGCTTTACGTAAATCGTCTATAATTAGAGCAGATAGTCTTGCGCGTAAAATCCACACCTGCGCCCGCCGACGGTGTAATGACCGGTCTACGTGTTACGTGACTAGTTAGCCGAGGTCGTTGAGTACGATCGACCGCATTTACACCGTTACCAATTGTCCGGGGGGTGTTTAATTGGGCAAATTACATTCGCATAACACCTACCTATTGAATTTGTGAATTTAATAGGATTAATAAATATTTATCTTAAAACATGCACCGCGGAACTCGTGGAAATCCTAATGATTAACAATGATAGGTGAAAAGTCGGATAATAATAAGGACGGTCACCGTCTCTCTTTACTGAAACTGTTACAAAATACAAAAGCCTTAAAAATTGTAGCGGAGCTTGATATGTTTGGCCACGATACTACCTCATGTAGTAATGATATACTCTAAATTAATTTGTAAGATACGAAAACAAGATGTCTTGTGTGAATTAAAGACAATTTGTTTAGTAAATAAATCATGGAAAATTATATACGTTTTTACGGCATCACAGGTAGAATTTAATTTAAAGAATTCAGTATATTTACTTCTATTTTCCGTTTCTATTTTAATTATATAAGCCGGATATGAATTTTACAATTCACACAAGCTCTTATATCACCCATAAATAAAAATGTTCACTGTTTCAATTCAAAGTAGCACGAACTGCCACGGCGATATATAAAATTCATTGAAAAGACAGTGGCGCCATCTGTGGTAAATTTAGTTATACTAAATTCAGAACCTTCGTGGGATTATGCACAACATGATAATGATTTCAGTCGTACGACGTTCACCGCTGAACATAGGCCTCCCCTATTGATTTTCAACAGGACCGATTGGAACCTGCTTGCATCCAGAGTCCGACGACTCTAACAATGTCGTTTGTACACCTTTTAGGTCGACATATTTGCTTATATTTTTCTTTATGGCCCCCGCTATTGGAGGCCTCTCGTACCCCTAACTTTTTGGGATCGGGGACTTTATAATAATATTTTTTTTTTCAGTTATTTCTTTATTAATCACTCTCTTTCACGCGTCACAATATCTTCCATTCTTTACTTTCGTCCTTCACAATATCTTTCGGTTTGGTTTATACCTTCTTTCTTTCCTCGCCTTTCTTCCATTATCTTCTTACTCTAAGGTGGCCAGGTAGATTTTATTTATTTTTATTCTTTAATTTTATCTTACATTTATTTTATCTTTATTTACACATTTATTTTACTTTCTTAATTCTTTATTACACATTTCTTTTTCTATTTCATATTATTAGTTAACAATTTATTTTGTGCAGAGTTTATTAAGTACCTTATTCTATACAGTTTTATTTATTTCAACCGTATCACTCGTCACCCCACGAGCGAGAGATAGGAATGATGGGCGAAGGTTGTCGTCGCCCATCATTACTGCGATGCTCTCTATGTCTATCTTTAACTTTGTTTCAGTCTCTAGGGTACATATTTGCTTATATTTGATCCCTGGTGTTCACTCTAGAACCCTAAGACCACAGTAGTCATTTGTTTTTTGCGTAATGTAGTCTGTTCACTGCAGCGTCAACACGTTACTGAAATTTAATCATCTTGTTTATGAAAAGAGACGCACCGGTGGACGCGGCGTAGGTAGGCTTCTCACTAGATGGACTGACGACATAGTCAAGGTCGTGAGAAGTTGCCGAATGTGGCTTATACCTTGCAGTGGGGGTGTATCGGAAAACATGATGATAATGAAAATTATCGTGGCATAAACGCAGCTAATTAGTGTCTGTTTTTTAATTATATTGTTTACTGTTTTAATTTCTTACACCTGAACACCAATTATTACCTATCTTATTTTTTATTTTTATTATGTACAGTTTTTTTTTTTTTTAAATTGGAAAACTAAAAATGAAATAGAATTTTAAAGCGATACATCTCAACTATAAATGTTTCAGTGGTAGAGTTCGTTCAAAACTTCCACTTCGATATCCGGACATCTAAGCCGGGCGTATTTCTAGCGTGTACAAACATGAACGTATCCAGTTGAAGAAAATAAATTGTTATACTTTTATCCGGAATATTATAAGTTGAATGGTGCTTGCAGACTATATCGATTGTACATTGGAAAGTTTTCTAGAAAGATCTTGCAAATTCTTTTTTAAAATAAAACAATAACTAAAATTTCTACACATATATGTATGGGTAAATTAAAAAGTTTCAGCGATTTCAACATTAACATAATTCAAGCGCTACAAAATGGTATCTTAAAAACAATTTCAAACACTCTATTGTTAATTACCAGCACTGAATATAAGAAATGTTAAGGTATCTACAATAGTACTAAGTAAATATATGCAGCCATTGTAAAATCACTCGCACGACTGAACCACTGCATCAGCAACTCAACCACACTAAATGTCTAAAACACTGTATACAAAAACTTGGTGATAGATGGTGAAGGTTGTGTAGTCTCCTGCTGAGGAGAACCTTGACATGATATAGGACAAGGAACAAACACGCTTATTGTCTGAGACTGATAAACACGTAAAATAAGGTTTCAAACGTCAGTACAAACTGCTTAAGTTAGTAATTCTTTTCATAAAGTTATATCATAAAGGCTTGAGGAAAAATATAAAAATAATTATAGACTGCGAGGAAAATAGTAAATATATAATTTAATGACGATATGCAGCTCTACAAGGCTAAAGAAGACAGAAACACAACTTTGTGATATTTAAAAAGGTTTTTATCATTTAAAGAGTTTAGAGTGTTGGTAAATTAGTTCCACGTCTGAGAGGCTTAGTGACTAGCGCCATTTAGTTGGTTAATAGAGAATTATTATAAAATAGTAATATGTATTTACCGTAATTTGAAAATAATTTCTCCTCCTCGCGTCCTAACTTCATTGCTGAAATCCCCTCTATGTATGCTTTCAGAAAAAAAAATCAAAAAAATGTTAAATTTAAGGCTATATATTAGATTAACTGGGCTTCGTGCTTTAAACATTATAATTTGCAACTTCAAAATTCAAATTACAAAAAATTACACACAGCATACTTTATTCTGATTGAAGTTGTTGGTTTATTGAATTCTTATAGAAAATAATAATATCACATTTCTTATAACGATCATTTTGTACAAGGTGATTAAATGAAGGTATAAAAACTTTAACGTGTTTTGTTGACAATTGATCAATACATTCACTCCTTTTATGCCTTTAATAAATTACACTGTATGTATTTTTTTTTATATAAACATTACGTAACATAAAAATATCATAACACTTACATAACAAAACTTTTAAAGATTTTAAATCGCTTAGACGAACGCTGAATGGACTACGTTCACGGATCCCCTCTGGAAGACTTTGGCTTAGGATGTCAAGTCGACAATACTCGTTCAGCATTCCGACTCAAAGGCGTACCCGAGATCCAAGAGGGTCAAACCTCAACTTGGTAGGTTGCTTGGTTAATACTACTAAGAATGGGAAAAGTTAGTCTTGGGATAAGAAATGGCAGAAGAAACTCCAACATCACTTTCCTTTTTTATATATATATTCTACAGACAATAGTGTCCGTGCTTTTGTTTTAATAATCACATTTAAAATATCCAATTTTTTTTGCCCGCGCTTCTGCATGTTTTAGTGTTTACAAGTGACTTAAAATATTTCCTAACTTAAATCTTAGGTTCTTAAATCATTGATGTCTATTTCGGTTTCAAACACTTCGTTCCATGCGACCACTTCCTTATACCTACTCCATATTGGCAACCACAGGCTGTGCGCTAGTGTCTGTGCGGCGGCTGCCGTATTCGCCACTTTGATAAACCTTGCGATCTCATCTTGAATCTCGTCCGTGTGATACACGCGCGAGTTCGTGTGACGTGATATTGCGATAGCCGAACAGACACTTTTATAAATAGGGTATCAGTAGTTGCAATATGCAACGCTTATATTTAATATATACGTGACAGTTTTAAAAACTCTGATTCTCTATGTATGTAGTAGTTAATTCCAGCTCTGTGACGTCATAACTCGCAGATATCAAACAGAGATATTGTACATTCACTTACGAACAAGATAAACGACAAGACGTTATCTGTGAGAGACAGGCAATTAAAGATGTCACTGGCGGTTACCGTCCTAAAATTAGTACGGGTCACTTCCATCTGGATTTTGATAAGACTGATAATTGAACGCGGTAAATTCATCACGAGTAATTTGAATATTTTTATCATGAACATCATTTTCATTTTTGTATTTTTGTTTTAGTCACGTTTTATTTTAACACGATATTTGAAAACTAGACATATATTTATTCTCTGTTGTGTTGTTTCTGTTAGCCCGGGGACTTTTACAGCTTCATCGGTGCTGAGCTCATGAAGCGGAAGGGTCCGTAAACATAAAAATAAAAAAGCTGGTCAGGTGCGTATCAATTGCATGAAGGCGTTCGCACGTAACAAAGCGCTCTACCCGACTACAGCTGTGTAGAGTTGATGTTGTGTGTATGCGGCTTGGGACGGCTGCGTGGACCACAGGCGAGCTAAGGATGGATACAAATCCAACCTCAGTTCACCCATGTTGATGGCGGTTAGGGAGTTGGCTGTTGCTCTCTAAAATCGGGTGTTGTGGTGTGGTGAGTATTGTTTGGTTTGGTTCTGTTGTGTACAACCCAGTATCCTGTGTAGAGTGAAGCAGGTGCAGTTGTTTCTGGTGTTCTGAGGTTAGCGTTTGCAGTATTGTGGGTGTGGTGTGGTTGCAAGCTAGAGTTAGGTTATTTGATAACATTAACAAATCCGGACCGTTCTGTAAAGATTTTTTTTTTGTATGTTTTTATCGATTGGCGACAAGAGTTAGTAGATGCTACGTGGATAGCTCTCCCACTAGGTAGACTGATGTTGGCAGTTCAAGACACATTATAATTGTAATCTTTGGGGTAGGCCTGTGCCTTGTAGATAATGCGGTGTAAATACTGTCGTATACCTGCTCTTGCGGAAGCAACGACGAATTATGTCTGACTCAGCTAATGCTCCAACAATATTTCTCTGTCACGATATATATCGGTTATCATATATGACGGGACCCGGGAAATGTTTTCACACATCCATATTCCAGCCTTTAATCTATATAAACCACTACACCACACATTCAAAAAGCATTAGTGCATTAGGTGAAATCCGGTTTGAGTGTCAATGATTTTTATGTTATAACAATGCATGAGAATGGATCGATCCACAACGGTAATGAATATTGGAGAGGTGACCTCAAAAAAAAGATCGTATAAGTTTGTTGATGCGTTTAGAACGCCCACAGCTTAAACTTAAGGATGCTACAGGGGTGTTTAATCTGATTCTAGTCGATTGCAAATTAAACTCATCTCTCATGATATCACACGTGGTCTGGTCGCTGTAAATTATCCTTCTTCTTCTTTTTTACCGATGAATACTGTAAGTCATAAGTATGCTCTAAAGATCGCCGCGATAACTGATCCTGCACTGCCTGTATCAAGTAACTTCTCGTGAACTTAACTATGCCTTCGGTTCACCTAGTGGGATACTTACCCACGCCGTGGTAGTCACTCGAGAACCTTTCGACCGCAACGGTTACCTGTTGCACGATCTATGTTCACTGCCATTTCAAACGAGCAATTCTTCTTCTAATATATTCTCGTGTCACGGTGTTCGAACTTGAACTCCTCTGAAACGGCTTGACTGATTTTTACCAAATTTAATATGCGTATTCAGTAGGTCTGAGAATCGGCTACTATCTATTTTCTATACCCCTAAGTGATAAAGGTTGTTCACACTTAAAAAAAAAATATTTTTTTTAACGAAATTTTTTGTTTTTATTTTTTTATGATACAGCATACAAGAATACATACAACCATAAATTTTCACCCCTCTACGATCAACCCTTATTTTTTATTTGTAAATTAAAATATCAATTTTTTTTGCTAAACAACGTTTGCGGGATCAGCTATTATATTTATAAAATTATTCTTAGTAGACAATATTACAAACAAGCGAATGAATAGATCATCTAACCGCTAGTTTATTACGCCTCATGTGTATATATGTATTATTAAATTCAACTCAAACTGACCCAAATTAATGGGACCTTATAAACATTGTAGAGGAACTCGGGTCCTAAAATTATCAGTCTTAATTTAATTCAAGGGATTACGGACCTTAGGCAAAGACAAATTACGACCCTCATCAAACGGCGGCAATAAATAAATTATCGTCTGATCCAACTGTAATTAGCTATTCAATATTCAAAACGGCGTGTTTGTTCGAAATTTGAACTGATTTCCTTTTCATATCTGTTGTAAAGTGAACAGTTTATTATATTGGTTTATTTCTTGTTTAATAGCTCCGGTACTATTGGATTATCTGTTTTGAGGCTTCGATTGTATCTCTCCAATTTCAAAGCCATTATAATCATTTTCGGTAAAACCATAGGTACACAATGAGAATGCTAGAAGAGCCGAATTAGGATGAAACTATAATCATTTTCAAATGCCATATGATGACATCCTTGAAACTAGGTTCACTACACTACTACTACACTAAAGCCTCCTTTACATATTTCCAATGGCATCGGTTTGTAGCTACCTGTGTCGTTTTCCAACAATATTAGCAAGATCGTCTGCCTCTTTGTGGGTCAACATCCACACTTACCGACCTAAACGTTCCGAGGTCTTCACTTTAAAAATATCAAAGCCTGGAGAAGAATATTAGTAGAGATTGACGTTTGGATAAGAATCTCAGCAATAAAAAAGCGACTACGAAGAAGAATACAACAATGTACGCAAAGCTAAGTTGTAGGACAAGGCAGTTTATGGTACAAAGTATACGTATATACTATATAATTCCACGATCAATTTCAGATCTGCCACTGAAGAGGTGTATAAGAAATATTAAAAAAAAAACATTGTACAAAAATATATAATTCTATTCAAGAATGCTATACTGATGTTAATGTCTGGAATTAAATATCGTTGATGCTAACTCAGGAAGCTAATTATTGTCGCGCACTCTTCATAAAACTGTATTTGTAAAGAGCAACTGTTAAGTTTCTCGCCGGCTCTCAGCAGAACTGCCTTCCGAGCTGGTGGCAGTTTCCTGAAGTGACAACAAAGCCGACATTTTATGTTAATCGACGATCTAAAAGTGTTTGTAACAGACTACCCAAATCTTTCGAATCCTGTACCAAAAAGATCTAGGTAGCCTCCACTTCTACACGCCAACAGGCCTGCCACTTGCAACTTGGAAAACTGAAAGGTTATTTCTTCATTTTGATTTTGGAGATATGAAAACAAAATGCTGTTGATGTGTTATATCGTAATCATATCAACAGTAGAATATCTAATACTAGACTTAAGCTTTCTCTCATCAATTTCTAATTTATTCCTTTCGAACCTTAACTACATTCTTTGTGCCTTTATGGAGTAACATCTAACCAGAGCTTATCGGTTCATGATCTCCACTCCTGAAACTTAAAGCCCCCGCGGCCATAGGTTCTCTGAAATTTCACTACCACTTTCATTTGCCAATGCTCTGGACTATTTCGGTTACTTACGGATCTCATTCCCATTTTATCTCGTAGATAAATACCGAACGTAACCTGTGCTATGGTTCAAAAAGATCTAGGTAGCCACCACTTCTACGCGCCAACAGAACTGCCACTTGCAACTTGGATAACCGAAGGGTTATTTATTCGTTCAATCATTTCCATCATAAAATATGAAACATCTAAATTAATCTCTAATAGCGAACTTAAGTAAATCAAAGATAACTTCCACGAAAGCTTAGACCATTGTGTAAGTGCTGGGTCAGGTCCAACTGTTTTATAAAGTCCGCAAAACTATTTAATCAACTTAACCAACTTGATCGGATGCGGCGTCCGGAGAACTATGATAAGCAAAGATGAGATTATCTCCAATCTCTTAAGTTATTAATGGAATATAATTTTGACTTGTTGACTTAGCATCGACAAATCAAATACCTCTGAATTTATTTCTTAGAAAGCTCCAACAAAAATTTTCGTGTAAATATTTTAATAAAATACCTCACTAAAGAATTTCGACCTTTGATGAATTTCATTTATTTGATTATTTATCTCTGAAATTCTTTTTCTAAGTTTAGACTTGTTTAAGTGGATGTTGAAAATATCAATGTCATTTTTTACATTAATTATGAAAAGACGACCTTTCTTATTGAGAATAAATTGGAATAAACGTCTTTTCACTTACTGTCATTTATTATACACATTGTAACTTTTATCTTAAATCTTATTGATAATGCTTTTTTAATCTATTTTATTCTTGACTGTACTTCGCTTTGCAAGGTGTTATAGTTGTGGAGAAGAAACAGGAAGAAACTCCACAACTACACGTTAATAGTTTAACAATACAGATTTATACATACACACTTTGTCAGATATAGCCTAAACGAAATCCAAATAATCAAGCGACATCACTTCCAAGGATTCTTGTCATTTTAATTCAGTTAATTTACTTTTAATATGCCCTTTGAATTTTGTAAATAGTCCAATAATGTTTTACGGTATTTTATTAAAAAACCAGATTTCGTTTATTACAAATGAATTAGAGATATATTGCAATACAAACTTTTGTATAGACAGTCTTTCACGGTGCCTTGTAAATATACAATGGACGTCTCGTACTATTTTGAATTTGTGTTTATATATTAATGTCATTTAGCGATACTAGGATCACCGCGAAAACCTTTCTCGCGCTGTCCAAATCTAGCAACATCTTAATAAGAATAGAAACATGTTAATCATACATTTTTAATGTCTATTTAAAAATGAAGCTCTTATTAAAGATTTTATTATATTATAATCTAATATTAAAAGTAATAGCCCTTGCTCATTTACTGAAATAACGGTTTAAATTTCGTAGTTTTTTAATAAAATAATTAATTTTTAATTTAATTGGACCTGTATTTAGTTTGTAATAATGTGTAAATCAAGTTCGCAGCTTAAACACGAAAATTCGCCTGTCCGTCCGCATCGCAAGAGTGGCGTCCATTGCTCGCTGCAGCGTGTTGATTGGATTCTGATTCGCAGCTGAGCAATCAGACGCTCGTAACAAACGATACACTCGCTCGCGTCGAGGGGAATACGAATTAAATTTTCAATGACGTTTGCTCATTCGTTGTCAAGCGTCGCATCACTGTCACGTACGTACATACATGACGTGATTTGATATATATAGCTAGATAAGCATTGTATGTGTAAATATATATATATTAAAAATATATCGAAACTTTCATATCATTTCTCATTAGCTTAATAATTCTACTAGCTATGGCGCGCATATATTAGGAGTCAGACAGTAATACACAGGATGATCCGTTCAAAGTTACTTTAAAGAAGTCAATGTAAGACTGATTTACTGTCAAAAATTTATAGTAGTATATCCTATTTAAAAATCAATGGTTATAATGATATTGCAAGAAAAAGCGTTTTCAAAAATTTATATTACTACGTATTAAAATTAGTCATTGTTTACTATCTGAAAAACCAAGCTGTATTATTATAAATTTTTAAACGGTTTTATTTAGTTCGACCCGTACGGAATTATTTGTTTGGGTCAAAATTAGAAATTGAAATTTAAGCACCTTCCCGTTGTCAGATTGATCTGAAATTTGGTACATACATTTAATTTAGATAACAATACAATATAATAAAATCAATAAGATTATAAATTTAAGATGGCCGCCAATACAAAATGGCGGATTACGTATTTTTCCTTAACCCCCTCAATATGGGTATCAAATGAAAGGGCTACACTAGTAAAACACGATGATAATATCAAATTTTAAAATTCAAGATGGACGCCGTTTCAATATGGCGGACTAGGTACATATTTTTCCACAACCATCACAATATGGGTATCAAAAAACCGTTTAACTTAAAAGTTTTTTAAATGTATTTATTAGACTGTTGCTTTAAAAAAATGAATATTTCAGAATGATCAATTTATACAGGATTAGAAATAGGTGCAAAAGTTTTGATGCTTTTTACTTACAAATAAGCTACATATATACCTTTTACATCTATGACCAATAATCCTGAATATCTAAATATATTTAAACGAGAATATTAGACTATAAACAAAAGAAAGCAATCCAAATTGTCCTGCAGATTTGGAAATTGTAGTGGCAGTGGGCAGACTACAGTATGTAGTGGACTGGCAGGCGCAGATTAGGGCATCCTACAAGTTGGATTAAGACGCTGGTACAAAAGGTCCTGATGAAATTTTTTAGATCAGGAATTTGCTCAGTGGCGAATAGCGTCCTGCAGTTGAAACAATCATAGTAAATTTATACAGTTATAATTATAAAGAGAACATTTAAAACATTACTATTTTTGAAAATTTAACGCTAATTTAAAATTAGATGCAATTTTTTTTTATTATCAGCTGATATATGCCCACTTCTATACATAGGCTTCATTCAAAGATTGTTATGTCAAAAAGGATAAACACAAGTCTTGTGCTGCTATCCAATGACTTTCCACAACCTTCACTATATCGAAAGTCCACCTAAGAGGCATACTCATGCCTCGTCTACCTTCTCCTGGTCACCACTCGACAACCTTTCTGCCCCAAAGGCCTTTAGCTGCACGAACGATGTACTCCACCTGTCACTGCAGACAATTCTTCAAGTTTCGTCGGAGACTATTATAATCTCCTCATTTATGATTCAAAAACGCATTAATAATTTAAAACTCAAAAACTGATGCGTACTTTCTAGAAATTTAACATGGGTTTCCATTTGACTTTTATTTCTAAAATACAAATAATAACACGAAACGTTTTATCGCTTTCATACGAGATATAAATAATTTTAATATCTCGTATATTTTGTACAAGAATTCTAGATTCGTATTAAGCATACAGTACAATTTTATTGTGAGTTAGTTCAACATAACATTATTAGTTCAACTTAATATTATTTTATTACTGCGTTAGGAGATAAGTAAACTTTATATAAACTTGATTTGTGAACTTTTATTTATTTACACTTTTATCTACACTGTTTTCTATTTAGAATCAAATACAGGGTGATTGAATACAGGTGTTAAAACTTTAAAAAGGTGACTATATAGCTAAAGAATTAGAAGCCTTCGAGGACTTGTTGGAAGTGGCTCGTATCGACTTTTAACCCTAACAAAGCCTTGTGGGTCTACGCTGCGCTTGTCGGTCCGTGGTCTCTACTGAAGAACCTTAAGGTTCCAGCAGACATTTGTTCTGCTGCAACCTGACCTGATCTCCTCATTTCTGGTTAGATCACGAAGGAATCTCAAGCATAGTCTTCTGCTTAGCCCGGTAAGCGACAGTGAGATGTTTCTGTGCCGAAAGCCGTCACTCGAAACATAATATATATATATATTATGCAGTGATATAAATAACCTTCAACACCCTGTCGTCCGCGGGCGTTAATTCATGTCTGGGGATAAGAATTGTTACGGTCCGTGGGCGTGATTTCATGCCCGTGTCAATTATTTTTGAATTTTTCTTTTATTTAATTAGATAATATAGCCTAGTTTTGTAAGTTCTTGTTGTTATAGTTAAAATGTTCTAAAATCAATTTTATCACTAGTATAATTTATATCCGTAAGAAACGGACCAATATTTAGCCACCTCCGTACATGCAGTGGCAGTCGTACAACAAAGTGCACCGCCCACCAGCCCGCTGATAAATGCGTATGCGGCAAACAATCGGAATCACACAACTGCCACCGTCAAATCTCTCAACACGTGTTTCACCCCTCCACGGGGCATCTTTAGGAAAAGATCTCATTTCTCTAAACATTTATTAGAGTCGTAAATAAGTAGTAATAAGTTTCTGATGTGTATAAACGCGCGCGATGACGCAATGGTCGCGGGCGTAAGGCTTGAACGTACTTTTCTGTCGGGAACCATCTAGGGTTAAATGTCATGTAAAAGTTTCCTTCGCCGCCTCCCGCAGCTTACTCGAGTTCGTGTGGTCGCGTCAAACAATCTTGCAATATCAATCATTGTGTCAGGTGACAACTCGTCTGCTCTTATAAGGATCGATTACTTTAACAAATTTGAAATTTCAACACAGATGTTGCCAGCCTGTGTTTTGTTGGATAACAGTCTAATCTAGTGGAAACAACTCCAAATTTTTTTGGATATTACTTACGTCTGCTTTTTCTTTTCAGCCGATGGACGTCCACTGCAAGGTAAAGGCCCTCCCCCCCCCCAAAAAAAAGTTCGCCACGGTGACTAATCTTGTGCTGCCCGCGTTCAGCGACTTTGGCCTTAGCTATGTCGTCGATCCAGTTAGGGAGGATCCTACACACGACAAGTCAACCAGCTCCTGGTCGCCACTCTAGAATCTTTAGGCCCCAACGGCCTCCAGTTGCCCGAGTACTTGTGTAATATTACGTAAATAACATAGATTATCCTTTGATAATACATTATACACAGTTATAAAAGGACCAATATTTAGCCACTTTCGCACATGCAGTGGTGCTGCACAGAGTCTGAGAGTCAGAGTGGCACTAATCGGTGTAACATAACTCCTGAAGATGCCCCGTGGAGACGTGAAACACGTGTCGAGTGATTTGATGATAGCAGTTGTGTAATTCGCATTGTTTGCCGCATACGCATTTATCAGCGGGCTGGCGGGCGGTGCACTTTGTTGCATACTACCACTGCATGTGCGGAAGTGGCTAAATATTGGTCCTTTTCTTACTTAGGATGGAATTCCGCAAGGTAACGCCTGATTCCATCAAACATTATACACACTTGTGACTACAGGTTGATTGCTTATAAATTTAAATGCCTTAATGAGGTGAATGTACAGACAAAATCAACAGATTAGACTCAAGATGCAATCGCAAAGTTCATCGATGTGGCGAATACGGCAACTGCAACACAGGTACTGGCTCACAGCCTGAGGATGCCAATATGGAGTAGGGATGACAAAGTGGTCGCACGAAACGTTATGTTAGAAACTATATGTAATTTAAGAACCAAAGATTCAAGTTAGGAAATATATTCAGACTTAGTATAACTTAGTATAACCTTGTGACATGCAAAAACGCAAGTTAATGAAAAAAACGGAAATATGAAATTTAATTGTAAAAACAAAGGCACGGACGCCATGCCCATGAAATATAAATAAAAATCAATAGTTTCAGAAAATACTTATTAAAGAGAATTCTTATTGATTGGTTTTTTTACTCTGCTTCACAAGGTATTATAGTTGTGAAGAAGAATCAGGAAGAAACTTCACAACAACACATCTTTTAGTAGTTTAACAACACAGATTTATATATATACACTTTATGAGTTATAGCCTAAATTAAATTAAAACAATCAAGCGATATCACTGCCAAGGATTCTTGGCGTTTAAATATTCGTTTATTGAATAATAAGCCTTTTCCGTTAATTTACTTTTAATATGCCTTTTGAATTTAGTAAATGGTAATTCAATAATAATCTGATTTCATTAGATACAAGTGAATTAGAGATTTTTTACAGTCGAAACTTTGGTAAAGACAGTTTTTCATGGAGCCTTGTAAATACAAATCTACCACCGGACACTCTGTAAATTCTTAGTTTTTGTAGATATACGCATTAAATTTCAATTGATGGAAAAATAATAATAATAGTATATAAAAATATTGTCCCACTTAAGAAATTCGTACGGAATGAATAGTGCAATTTCACATTAAATCAAGCCTAGTGTTCAAGCGCTGTTAAGACTCGCTAACGAAGTGGATTACCGTTTTGATACAACCCAGGCGAGCTTGTTACAGCTTCAACAGACTAGCAGGTACAGCGCGAGTCTTCCTTAACAACATTTTAATTATCTTCAATAAGCTTTGTTATTTATTTATTATTTAAATGACTATCGTACAACTCCTTTGATAAGAAAAGGACCAATATTTAGCCACTTCCGCACATGCAGTGGTAGTCGTGCAATAAATACATGTGCGGAAGTGGCTAAATATTGGTCCTTTTCTTACTTAGGATGGACTTCCGCGAAGTAACGCCTGATTCCATTAAACAACTCCTTTGAGCTTCGGTCTTCCAGCAATAGAGGTCTGACACTTGCGATCGAAGGTCGCGGATTCGATTCCCGGGATACAACCTTATAAGATTCACACTTTGTTTATTAATTATACACAATTTCCATTAGTTTAATTTATATAACATTTATGCATCATCACGTTTTCTTAGCCACATTTACTGTCGTTTCAGCTCGTATACGCCCATTGCAAGGCAAATTCCCTCCCCAAAGACATATATGGGGGACATACTATAATAGCCACGCTTGGCAGGCGGGTCAGCGATCATCCCCTACGATGATCATGATGGTCAGCGATGATCCCCCACATTATGGTACGCAGAGGATTCTGCTGTTCATTCTTTGTACACTTGTTTGTATGCTGTGGCAATCGAACCCGCTACCTTCGATCGCAAGTCTTAGTCGTCTACCGCTGGAATACCACTACTCATTATATTTCTTTACCTTTATTTATTATTATCTTTTACAACTTTTATGCTAGATTTTACAACTTTTTTTTATTAAATTTAAGTCAGTTAGATGTTTTTATTTATTATTGTTTTATATTTATAATATGTATTAAACCTTATTTATTATAAGTATATATGGCATATATGTATATATGTTTAAGTATGTATTTTTATGTTCGTTTGTTTGTAAATATGTATTTTTTGTACACGTAAACTACCCATTACTTTTACCTTTTATTTACTATGGTTGTATGTAAGAAATTGCCTTGGGTGATAAGACCGCCCATTGTACTTTTTTGTATATTATTGTAAAACTTATTAAATGCATCTTAACGTGTACAATAAAGAATACTAAATAAAATAAATAAATAAATACATTTATATCATAGTTTACTCTTGTTAAAAATAACTCCTTATCTTACCTTCCTATTGTAGGAGGGATATTGATTAAGGATCGGTAGACTTCGAGCTTCGCTCCCTTAAAAGAGACTTTGGGCTAGATACTCTCTCAGCTAATAAGACAGCAGTGTAAGTTAGTTAATAAAAATGATTGCTACATGTTTTACGTAATTTATATACTTATGGGATATATTATTATTCAAGTTACAGTACTCTTATATAGTGTATATTAATGTTAAATTACTGAAATCTAAAAGTACTAACATCGTCATTAAAAACTAACGGTCATTAGGAAGGTAAGTAAATTTTTTTCCTATGTTGGTAGAACTGTCTGTAACATTTGCACAATGTCGGTTTGTCAAAAGTTGTAATATTATTTGGCTCAGCAAAAACCATTTTGATGGATGTTTTATGTCTCAAACGCGTCAAGTCTTGATTAGTCGATGTCATACTGCATTTGTTCTTAGCGACTTTTTTTGTTAAAAACTTGACTCATATCATTCCACAATCATTGTATTTGGATCCGTGTGAATTCTGGCTATTCAGCAAACTCAAAAAGGACATCGTTTTGAGACGATCGGGAAGGTCAAAACCCACTCGAAGACGATCTTGAAGCCTTTAGCGGAAAAAGAATATACCGACTATTTTCAGGACTGGAAAAATCGTTATCAAAAGTGCGTTCTATCTGTCTGGGTTTACTTTGAAGGTGATGAAATAGATTTGGAAGAATATAAAAAAATTTTAACAAATTCACCTTACTTTTTGATCACTGTACATACGTAACGGAAATCTGTCATTACACTCGTATGACGTCACGTAGTAATATCGTCGACAAAAGCGTTAAATGAAGTAGTGAAATTGGTTCAATTGGGCGGAAACCAGCATCCAATATTACGACCGCAGACGCGCTCTGCATCGGTGTGCGGTTACAGGAATACTGTTGCATATAGATAGCTACGTTTATATACGTCTATTTGTTAATTGGTCATATCTACCGGTCAATGTATAGACGGTAAAAGGGACAAAACAGCTGTGATGAAATTGTAAGCGGTTCTAAAATCAAAAGAAACGAAAGTTTTTTTAATCCTTTCATTAAACTAGTCGATTACATGTACCATTAATAAAGTATAATTAAAAAATAAAACAGATATACAACCTAATTGAGAGTTACACGGTGTTCAACGATCAAACTTTATGTCTATAGAAATTAAAACCTAGCTTCTCACTTTAACAGCTTCACTTCCTTTGTTTTGAACATGAGAGTCAGTCAGCTTTATTTTTTGTTGTTTATTTATTTAATAAGGGTTCAAATATTATTAATTGTATACCATTTGCATATATAAAGTAATTAAAATAAAAGATAAGAAATCAAATATATTACGCACCGGCCCGAGAAGCGTTGCGAAAGGAATTCTATCTATCAGTGTCGTTCTCCTGTTTTTTGGCAAGTCACGGACGCTTTTTCGTACTCGAAACTCGAATTTAGAACATTCAAGCGCAGTGTAGACATATTAGCATGTTATACGCGGTGCCGGCGCCGTAGTGGCTCATAAAACTTGATCGGTAGGCGTCTCGCGCCGGCGCGAGACCGGCACCTTATTGTACACCACGCGTCTCGCACCGGCACCACGCTGGTAGCTAAGGTATTTTAACATTAAATTTATGTATTTGTTAACCACGTTATTATATAATTTACACGCTTGCCACAATGGGTAGTGTAGTCCATAATTAGTTCACCGTGGTTTTTCTTCTTTGTCTCCATCATTGCTGAAAGTCGCGCCTTCTTGGTAAGTCTTGGTTAAGGATTCTACGATATGCCCCTTTTACTGTGAATCCCGTGACCATCCGAACAGACTCTCTATCCTTCTCTTTCCCTCCACTTTTCCTACGACAACCAGCTTAGTAAGACTCTCTGGTTGCGTCCGAGCTATTTGGACTAAGTAGCCCAGAACCCGCTTATAGAGGATAAAGGAGAGCCTGATCTGTTAGCTTTGCAGCCGAAAGTCACTCCTCTGTTCTGACGGATATTTAATCGATGCTTTGCAAAATTAAATTTCATTAGAAATTCAGGGTTGTCAATAGTACTGTATAATAATTTAATTTTTATTATTATTATTAAGACTTGTTCTTTGATAAACACTCCTCTGAAAAATTTTATTAAATATTTCGCTAAATCTAAATTATTTAAAAAAAAAATTACGAGACTAAGTACAATCGTTTTATTTATCGGGTTAAATCAATGTCATATCAGCCGAAAGATGCCCATTAAAAGGTATAGGCATTCCCTAAATATCGTCATTATCACCATTTTCGCTGCATGAGTCAACCTAAGAAAGTTTATAAAAAGGATGTGATGGGTAAGTAACCACACAATATATCCAGCATGTAATATAACCTTTTTAACAGAAGCTGTAAATATAACAACGCACATGAGATCCGATTGTCTAAAGATAAAGAGCAAGTAGAAATGGGAACATTATATACGTATTCTAGAACATATTACCCATCTAAACGGCTTCTCACAAGAAAAGTCATTAACTTGGAGTACCAAAATCATTTAATTTCTGGCAGCCAAAGTTATAAATGTTAATCAACGCATAAAAACAAATTATGCAAAGTTTAATACATTCGGAGACGCGATTCCCAATAATTCAAGTTAATATTCTGGGGACGCGTTTGGGCGGCTTCCAGAGCGGCCCGCGACGAGGGCATTAAGCTTAATGAATAAGCTAATGAACTAAGTTTCCGCAATGTGCTCCGGAATGGAGGAGAACTCACAGACTTTGTCGTGTTAGTAAACCTTTTTTTGGAATAAAATTTTCAGGATGGAGACAAAATACCTTGTATCTTGGGTAAAAACAGGATCAAGTGAGATTCCTACCTTTTAAAACCTAGGTGGTCGTCTTAGGTTCGTAAATGTTGCGTGGAAAGTAATGTAGTCGATGATCTATTGCCACCATGACTTGGACATGGGTCTCCTTAAAAGACTTTCAATAACATCGACCTGTACCGAAAGTCTTCAGACGTTGAATGTCCTTTTTTAGGGCATTGGGAGAAAATGTTAAGGGTCGACACGAAATACCCTGCCCCTAGAGAAAGGGCATAGTTATGTGGAATTTCTACCAATTGAAACCATTCGGTAGTTATCTTTGGTACCTTTGGTGGGGCCGCCGGATCTCCTACGAAACTCGCAGCCATCGTTCATTACTGTGACACATCATGGGAGGTAGTTGTGACTCCTCTAATTCTTTTGAAGTACCTGTCCAAACAGCTACAATTTTATTAGAAAATTAACTTAGTACACCTCCTATCTTACTACCTTCTGCTTTCACGTTCCAAGATACTTCCATGTTATTTTAAACCGACATTTCAACGAAGCATCCCGCGTTTTTCGACCTTAAAGAGGTCATTTATCTAACTTATGGGATGATATCCTACATTCTGCTTGTCATTCAGTTGATTTCAATTCATAAATATAAGGCTTCACCGAGTACCAACCCGCTGAACTAAGTCAGTCACAAATCCCATGTGATGTCTCTAAATTATTATGAAATCTTTTTAAGTTTCAATTAAGACAAACTTGTCAAAATACATTTAAAGAATTAAAGCTTTTTAATCAATAACTTAGCTAGGGAATAACTTGATCTATCACTGCATAAAGGATATAAGTGATATCATGAAACACGTCTCTGAGTTTGTTGCGGGCTCTTATCAGATCAAGATGTGTTTGGAATCAAAGACATAGACCTCCTCAAAAGATCGATGACCAGTCCTGCGCAGCCTGTATCTATATGCACACGACTTCCTGCGACCTTAAATATGTCGTCGGTCCACCAAGGGGGGCCTTCTCACCCCAATTAAGAACCTTTCGGCTGTACTGTACTGAACTGAATTGTTTTATCATATTTTTACAAAATATGTACTAGATGGCGCTAGTCAATAAGTGTCATAAACTTGGTACTGATTTACCGACGTTTTGCTGTTTATATCTGCTCTACAAAATAAACAATTGTATATTACAGAAATTGTATTTTTGTCTTCCTGGACCTTGAAGAGCAGCATATCATAGTCTTCAAATACATAACGACACAGTAAAAATATCTTCGCCTCTATGACTAATTGTTTCAAACTATTATGATATAATCCCAAAGTTACACGAGCTACACCCACGTCCTAAAAGGGTTAGGAGATTACAAGAGGAATTTCGGAAAACAAGTCGATGGGGATTTATTTGCGAGCGGCATGTAATTCATTATAACTTTACGTAAAGCACTTTTGAACTAAACATAGTAACAGATAATTTGTAATGTATATTAAAAATACCATATTTATTAAACGGTTTTATTTAGTTCGACCCGTACGGAATTTATTTGAATTAAAATTAGAAATTGTAATTTAAGCACCTTCCCGTTGTCAGATTGATCTGAAATTTGGTACACACATTTAATTTAGATGACAATACAATATAATAAAATCAATAATATTATAAATCTAAGATGGCCGCCGATACAAAATGGCGGTTTACGTATTTTTCCTTAACCCCCTCAATATGGGTATCAAATGAAAGGGCTACACTAGTAAAACACGATGATTATGTCAAAATTTAAAATTCAAGATGGACGCTGTTCCAATATGGCGGACTAGGTACATATTTTTCCACAACCACAACAATATGGGTATCAAAAAACCGTTTAACTTAAAAGTTTTTTAATTGTATTTATTGAAATTCATATTTCTGTAGTATTATTAATTTTCGTAGTGGCGGTTGGGATCGAAAGGTTCTCCAGTGTCAACCACGAGCCGGTATACGTGACGTGAGTAGACCCTCCGATAGGTAGACCGACGACAGTCAAGGTCACGAGAAGTCATTGGATGAAGGCAACATAAGACTAGTTATAGTCGCGATGATGATATGATGGCTTTGTGGCAGGCCTATGCCTTACAGTGGGCGTACTATCGCCTGAAAAGAAGATGAAGAAATAAAGTGTTTATTGTGTTATTCACGTGCCTAAATATCTTAGTTTCCTCCCGACAGATGTACAGATATCGTCCTGTACATCTGTGGGGAGTACTGATCACAAAATTTGTTAGGCTGGTTGGCGATCGAAATGTGATATTATGGTAGGCAAAGAACACTGCTACCAGTGGCAATCCTATATAATTAATGAACAAAGTGTGAGTTATTTAAAATTATATCCCGGGAATCAAAGCCGCGATCTACGATCTCAAGTCTCAGTCCCTTATCACTGGACTACCACTGCTCGATGTTGTCGCAATTGTTGAATATAATCTAAACAGGTAGATTTTGCTGCGTTGTGCCAAACTTCTCTAAAATGCATATAATATTAACTTTTTATTGGTTACAACGCCATCTAGTTGCATCACCTGCAACATTATGCAGTTTATCGATATCAATTTTTATGTTTTAGCGCCATCTATTGAATTTTCTGTAACATTATATATAATATACCTAGTCCAAATTTTTTTCTAGCAAATTATATTATACCGTACATGTCGACATAGTAACAATATATGTAAACGAAAGCAAATAAAATATTTATTCAAGACTGCAATAAAGCTGTCCTTAACACCGCAGAAGAGCTAAGTTTTATTGATAAAAACTTCATCTTATATGTAATGCATAGCATATAGAATTGAATAGTTATATACTTTTCTATAATATTTACACCTATTTTCTCTTATACATATACACTTTGTCTGATACCTAAATGAAATCAAAATAATCAGGCGAAATCGCTGCCAAGGATTCTAGTCATTTAAATATTCGTTTATTGAATAATAATCCTTTTTAGTCAATTTACTTTTAACATGCGTCTTGAATTTTGTAAATGGTAGTACAATAATAAACTGATTTCATTTATTACAAATGAATTAGAAACTCTGCAATCGAAAATTTGGTACAGACAGTTTGTCTATGAACATCCTGTATTCTTTACGTACAAAATATTATCATTAACATTTTGTAAGGTCCCTGTAAGAATCATGATCTGATATATCAATAGTTTGAAAAGCTCCCGACATTAAAATCGCGGGTAAAGCGGATTAATGTCAGTGGAATTATTTATAGTTAAAACGATTCCATAATATCGATGCGTGATCGGTCGCAGAGCGCTGCAAACCGGATCACGGTGCAGCCGACGCGGTCGAAACGGACCGACGTTGCGTAAGAACAGCTAGCATGTGCCTATAAGACGACATGCGCCGAAACTAATTGAAAGCGCTCGAAGCGATCGTAGAGATGAACAGGACGATAATTTACTATATGTGACGCAGTTTAATACACAGTCTGATGAGGTATCATTGCAACACATGTTTTAGAGGGCGGCTGTCGGATCCCTAACCGCAAAAAGTGTGGGAAACAGTTGGATCCGGATCCCTCCTTGCCTCGCCTGTGGTCCACGCTGTCGTCACAAGCCTCAAATACACAACATCAACACAACACAGCTCTACTAGGGTAGAGCAATCTATCACGTGCCAGAGACTTCGTAGAACTGGTACGCGACCAGCTTTTGTTTTATTTTTAAGTTCACGGACCCTTCCGTTGACTTAGTTCCGATGAAATGTAAAAGCCCCCAGGGTAAGAGCATCAACATCAACCGGGAATAAATGAGATAACATTGTGTCTATACAGGTCGAATGGTTATAGATAAAATTACTTTAAACTGGTCAATGTATCTCATTTATGGGCAAAAGTTTTTCAAGCTTTTACATCTATTTATAATCACTCTGTATAAGCTGATTAGTCTTTATAATATAAATCATATTTTGTGCATTTATTTTATAAGTTTTACTGACAAAAAGTTTCCTGAGGATTGTCAGCAGCGTCTTCTGCGTGCCGTAACACCACACTGCGACGGTCAAAGGTGACTATGTTATATCTCCCCATAGATATCTTTGGGAACACTGTGATCGCTAGCCTGCTTCTCAAGCGTGGCGATTATGGTATATCCCCCTATAAATCTAATAATAACTTACTATCTCTTAACACTGAAAGAATGATCTAATAATTCGATTATAATATTCCTTATGATGTTTTATCATATAAATTTTAAAACTAATCCATTTTGTACTTGACAGAAACAGCACTTGCTTGATACTATTATACTTTAACTTATCTTTCTCCAATCCAATGCGGTCTGATTAGATCCGCAATAAATTCAATTTGCATTTAGTTTTCATATGTTCTTCCTCTTGTGATATTCTTCTCATGACTTACAAGTTATCATCATGATTATATCACCCGATACACAACCATGTCAAGGCATATGTCTTCTTCAATGATGGTTATGTGTTGCCTGCATTCAGTAACTTCCTGGCACCTTGACTAAGTTGTCAACCCACCTGATGGAAGGACAACTTAGCCAAATAGTTTTGGAAAATAAAGGTAATATTTAAGTAAATTAAATCTCCTGTTAACTCATAAACCATTTATGCATTGCGAAGTTTACATCAAGTTAAACTCTCAAATGACATAAAATCGCTTAACTGATAAAGTCTTTGTTAACCTTAAGTTATAACACAACAAACAGAAGCTCTAAACATGAAACAAAGTTACATAAATCTATTTAATGTACCAGATGTTGAAAAGCTTCCAACTTGAGTCGCTTGCATGCACAGGTGGGCCAAGTGTTTCTATGGATGCCGTCTTGAAACAAAGATTTAAGAAATTCTAAATTACGTGAATACTTTTTGAATAAAATAAATTAAATCTCTAAAGAAATTGCAAAAAATTTAAAAAAAAAATCTTAAAAGCCGAACCGAAAACTTCTATATAAACGTAAATTTCAAGTAGGCATTTACATGCGCTTTTTAATCGTCGATTATTTTAACATTATAAGCAGTAACCTACCACCGGCTAGGAACGCTGATCTGTTGAGAAGAATAAGAAAGGGACTAATATATAGCTACTTCCGCTATGCAGCAGTAGTCGTGCAATGAAGTGCACCTTCTACTAGTCCGCCGATAAATGCGTGCGGCAAACAATGCGAAACATAACTACCACCGTTAATTCACTCCACACGTGTTTCACCCCTTCACGGCGCATCCTCAGGAGATTCTTATGATGATGCACGACTACTGTTGCATAGCGGAAGTAGCTATATATTAGTCCCTTTCTTAGTTAGGATGGACTTCCGCAAGGTAACGCCTGAACCTAGTAAATACTGTTGAGAAGAGCCAGCCAGAAAGTCAACTGTTGCTCTTTTAATGAAATTCAAAAATCTTTCAAGTGTGTTGTAATATCTATCCTGCAAATACACCAATAAAACATGTTCCATATATTTTGATCAACTAAAACACTCTTGAACACTATCTTCTTTCCAGTCGAAGGACGCCCACTGCAAGGTGTCTCTCCCATACTCCACAATGACCACTTCCCTTGACTATGTCGTTATTCCCCATAGTGAGAGGCACATCCAACGTATTGCTATTGTGAGTTTTTTTTATAAAACTGAGAGGTCTTGGTGGTAATAACAACATGAATTCCGAAATAGAAGTGTGTATATTCATATAAGCTTTGCCCGTATTTATACCGATATACACAATTACATTTCTGTGGAATTCCCTTTTTCGATGCGTCGCTGACAATGGCGTAATGTAGTTTGCACACTATAATATAATTTATATAATAATATAAATACATTTTGAAATAGATAACTAATTTTTCGACTCCTGAGCCACGTTTGGTCCACTGTGTTACACTCTATATAAACAGAAATCCTTTTACTGTTTTAATGGATATGTTTCATGAAGGTATCGTGTGGTATATGTTTAATTATTGAACAATCAAATGGGTTAAGAAAGAGTAGAAAACGTAATTTTTAAAACAAAACAGAAAGGTTTCTTCAAAGCGTTCTATGAGTTGACCACGCAGGTGTTGGAGCTTCCGCGTTGTAGGAAGAGGGATCAGATGCGGTACTCGGCAGTGACGACCTTCGTAGCAGGATTAGAGAGAGCCTATAGCAATGTATTATTTTATATATACAAACATACACATATACCATTCTTTTCGGAACAATTAATGTATGTTTTCATATGTGTGTGTTCTATTTATTATGAGAACAGTTTTTTTGTTTTTTTTTTGTATCCGTGACTTTGTTATTTAAGTAACAAAATTACTGTAATTATTGTGTGCAATAATTATATGTCATTATTATTACTATAGATATAATTTTTGATAATTATCGACGCAATTATATACGACTTGTTGGCCATATCAAATATACAACACTTTAGAAAATGTATCTTTTTATAAAGAATTAAGATACGGGCGGTAGCCTGGTGCAGACTCAGTGCGCCCGCACCAATATCTGCTGGTGCGACGATAAATCCCGACAAGTGCCGGAGCGGATGGAGTGGACGGCGTTCCGTTGGAATTTATGAGGCTCTCGAAACTTCCGCGATATTAAAACTTTTGAATTTTCGACGCCGATGTATTCGGTTTAAACATAAACGGGATGTTGCTGCGAATGTCTTATATAAATATCATTTTTATTCATTTACGTTATGTTCAACATCTTTTACATTGATTATTCATATATGTGAAGACGAGAACTCTTTTTCTTTTCAGACGTTGAACGCAACTGCAAGGGATAGTTCTCCCCAAAGATCGTTACGATGACCGGTTCCGCGCTGCCAACCTAGCTGCCAGTCGGTCCACCTAGTGAAGGCTTTCCAAACCGCGTCTACCAGCTAGTGGTCACCACTCGAGAACCTTTCGGCCCCAACGGCCATCGGGTACTTGACGAATTCTTCGAGCCACGTCGGTGATCTTGATTCTTCTGCGGAATTCCTCATTTCTGATTCGATCTCAGCCAAAACTCCGAGCATTGCTCGGGTTTTTGGTTTGCTCTCTGGGTGACAGCGATACTTCGAGCATAGCCCTCTCCATTGCTCTCTGGGTGACCTGGAGCCTTTCTATGAGGTCCGTTGACCACGTCTGTCATCAGCGGTAACACTCATTAGTAAAAGACCTTCATTTTCAAACATTGCGTATTTTGGACGAGAAGAGGTTTCGGGGCTTCCTGAACTCTTTCAAGAACCTCCAAAATCTCTTCTCAGGTAGAGATCCATCCGAAATTCTGCGAGTTATCTCTTTCTCGAAGTTGGACTTACAAAGATCTCAGATATATATAATCTACAACTTATAACATACTACCTAGGAGAACTCTAAAACGGCTCAATTTAAATGAATTGATATTAAAAAAGTACCTACCCAGGACAGGCTGAATTAATAATATTGGAAGATGCTAGATGTAGGCCTCTTCCAATTCATCTTTTAGGAAATCCACCAAAGAGGTCTATATTCATCATTGGACGTCTTCCATTAAAAATGATGATAATTATTCCAGATTGCATCATAAATTATAAATCTTCGGAGTGAGATCTTTTTCAAATCATGATGCGCTTAGATATTTTTTTACTGCTTCTTGGAATTTCTGGCATTTTTCTAGTTATCACTGTTATAAATGAACGTTACAAGTTTGTGGGATATTTTCCTTGCATATTAGATGTCGATATTTTGATCTTTAACTCAATCAATACATTTAAAAGTCTTCTTTTGATTTCTTGTTAAAATGGATACGACACTTGTAATATATTAATGCAATGGCAAGCGTCTGATACAGTGATATTAATTTTTGTTCGCAAAACCTCAATGGGCGAAGTTTGAACCGAAGCCGCTGGAAGTGTTCCAAATTAAAACGTTTCGCCTCTTAATGCGACGTTACGGAGATATACGAGCTTTCATTTTGTAATGGCGGCTGCGTGTCGCGCGACTGACTGTACAAAACATCGCTTAGTACACGAGTACATTCAGCAAGTCCCATTAAGTATATACCATTATGCATTTTTACCACCATATGTGATGCAAATATCGAACCTGGAATGAGAAAGACATAGGTCAGCGAATTATATAAACTGCTCGGTTTGACATGGTTTGACATGTTCAAGAAGAACCTATCAAAAATACTCTATAGGTACTCTTTTAATAGCAATTTTACAATTTTTAATTTATTTGTCACGTGAAAAATTAAGTTTTTTGTAGTTGTTTCAGCTTGTAGACGTCTACTGAAAAGCGTATACCTCCCTCAAAGATATCTATGAAAGGATATTCGATAATCATCATAGGCAGACGAGTTGGTGATCACAGCGTGGTACATAGATGACGCTGCTGACCATCATTTGGAAACTAATCTGTAAGCAGTGGCAATCATATGTAATTTCTAATCTCTCTCAACTAGGATTTGTTATTTTTACCTTACTTTTTATCTTTTGACAAAACTCCAAGAAGATGTCTTCTTTTTTTTTCCTCTATCATCTTTGCAATGTGTTTTATGTTACTGTTACTACCTATGTCAAAACAATCAAGTCTTTCCAAAGTATAAAAAATTTTTTGCATTACTCTGTGAAATGATACTTCTTCTTCTATGTTCGTAGTATCTTGTGCCGCTGCTAGTATGAATAAAACAAATTTATTAGCAGATTTAAAAGAAACAGCGTCTAGTAATTGTTTTTACCTTAGCGATACTTTTCTCCAACGTTGGGAAATATTTACAAGGTCGCCAGATATAATAAATTTCCTTCAATTTTGTAAGTGTAAACTCCAAAGTGATCATCTTTTTACAATGCCTTTATTGCAACATAACGAAATCAAACGCTAATATGATTTATGATTTAATAATTTTGTAATCATCAGAGATTGCATTGATTTACATATGTTATGGTTTGAGAAATCGTATCATAGATGGCGCTGTTAGTTTAAAGCTACCTAAAATTCTAATGATGTAATCAAAGCGTAATGCTAACAAAGCCTGGTAAGATATATTTTGTTATCTATTGTAGTCTAAGCACCGGTAGAAATAAAGTTATATGCCGAGAATATTTTTGGTAAGAATTTGAAATGTCATTTCTAATTTAAGTTAAAGGTTTCCTAACGACCTCGTCGCGAGTCCTTTTTGCCCTTTAATGTTCTCATAATGTAATAATGGACATTAGGAACGAATTACTACTCTTTTTTGTCGAACACATTACTGGATTTTTGTGATTTGAGTAATTTAAACCATCTATTAAATACAATTATCAAAATCTGTAACGCTATAGATTGAAAATGTAACTTTAACATAACAAGGTTTTTTTTTTCTTTTAAATATACAGTATGGTTAGTTATCGCAGCAAAAGATTTAAGGAGGTGAAGGTATAGCTAATTTTACCATCGTCATCGTTTGAGCCATACCATTATATATAAATATAAATTATATATATATATATATATATATATATATATATTAAACTGAAGAATCTTTGATATATTGTAAACTAACTGTTATGATTGAGGATGGATGTAAGGTAGATCGGAAGAAAAAATAATTGTGGAGTAAAAGTACAAAAAGATAGCTTATATGAGGATTGAAAGAATATGAATATAATAAAAAGAAAATGAAATAATAAATAAATAAAAATAAAATCCCTCCCCCGATAAGATAGTGGTGGAAGGAGAAGTTTACAATAGCGGGGTCCACAAAAAGGTGGAGCAAAGAGCATCATGAGCATGAGTCTCAATCTCGTGTTAAATCAGGCCACGTCTCTACTTGCTCTACTTCTGGAATAATCGACCTCTGCGACTCCTTATGTTCGAAATTCGAAACACAATATATTAAAATTATTTTTTGTTTACCATCTATCACTGCGTACCTTTCACAGCCGCTAACACAATGTCACTGATTTTAGATTGGAAGACGTAAAATGTTTTAACTTTTCTTATCTTCAAATTAGTTATACTATCAGCTCTTGAAAGCCTTTACACCTATATAGTCATCTTATTCAATCTAAGTTAAAAAATAATTACATTTTCGTAAAGTTTAGGTAAACGTATTTAAAAATGGATACATAAAAGACCTCAAGGCTGTAAAGTAAAACGATTATACACCCTCAAAGCACTATTAACGTCAAGTTAACGTACAACAGTTGGAAGTTCGAGCGGGACTCAAATGAAACAGGCCTCTTGCCGGGTATATTGTTATTGAAAAAGTTTCACCCACATTGAATACATCGGGGCAAAGTTTTTAATTGATTCAAACCATATAGTACATTAATGGATATTGAATCGATATCTACCTATATCCTTAGACCAATCATTTAATAATACCACTAAGTATAACCATCACAATCATTACTTCTACTTATGTCCAAGAGGCCTGAAAAAAAGAGTTATTGAAAAAGTTTCACCCACATTGAATACATCGGGGCAAAGTTTTTAATTGATTCAAACCGTATAGTACATTAATGGATATTAAATCGATATCTATCTATATCCGTAGACCAATCATTTAATAATACCACTAAGTATAACCATCACAATCATTACTTCTACTTATATCTACAACTGGACATAAGCTTCCCCTTAACTGTCCAAAACAACCTTGTTAAAGCAGCCTTCATCACTCTTCTTTTGAGTGAAAGTCACTTTTCATTCAGTGGTCTCCACTGTAGAATCCAATGGCCACTGTCACTTTAACTGGATTAGGAAAAATAGAATAAGAAAAGTGTAGTAATGTATTAAGAAAGCACAACCTAAAGAAAACTGTGATAAAAAAGAATGTGTAAATAATAAAGAATAAAAAAATGTACCAAGCCACCTAAGAGTAATAAGATGATGGAAGGAAGGCGATGAAAGCAAGAAGGAATAAAAGATATTGAGATGGAAATAAGTTAAGAATAAAATAAATTGAGAAGTATGACAGTGAGTGAAGAATAAAGATGAATAATCTGAAAAACTTATTTGTAAACAAAGACCCTGATCTCAACTAATTAGGGGTACGAGAGGGCTCCAATAGTAGGGGCCATAGAAAAAAAAACTTGCCAATTCGCTGGGCCATTTCAGATACTTATGTTCATCTATACGTCTCATCATCCTGGATCTGACCTCATTGAGGTTCTTACAGTATATTAGTGACTTAACTAGCCAATAAGGATCAGAGACATCACAATAATTGTAAACGTTTACATAGACAATAGCCAGATGTATAAACCGTCTAAATATAAAAAGAGAAATCACGTTCTGAAACCTAAATGGATTCTAACTCGTGTTATGTAAGCTATACGCTTTCCTAATCCTTTGAACAAAGCAGTAGCGGAAGAAATAATAAAAAAGAATAAAAGTAAGGTTGAATGAAAAAGTACAGGCGAAAATAACTGTGATATTTATAATAAGTAAAGATTTTAATTGTAAATAAGCTTGTATTATTTATAAAAGTTTTTAAACAATGGAAAATTCAATACACGAAATTATTGTACAATTGCGTAATGTGGTGAAGGATGAAAGATAAGAAAATATACTACAACAGTGAAAAAAAAATAATAGAAATTGTGAACGATAAAATAATGATTGGAAATATATCCCTGTCCCAAAAAAGATAGGGTAACGAATATAAAATAAAAAAAATCCTGTGGAAAATTTCTGCTTCGGAAGCAGTAGAGAAATTTATTTATTTACTTAAGGTAAGCTCTAGTTAAAATTCAAATTTAAGCAGACGGCAAGGTCCCGCATATTTACACGCTAACGGAACCAATTTGGCAGGCGCACCATCGTGCCAGTACGTTGCGGTGTTTTCCCTCATAAAATTTTCCTTTGGAAGGTAAAATTTTTTTTTGATTAAATTAAACAAGGATAAATGAAGTCGGAAGGGTTTCCTGGACTCCACCCATACTCGTGATATTTCTCGTCGTTGTAATTTGTAAAGGCATTTCAAAAGTAATTTCGTGCTTACGTCGGGAAATTGGTTTGTTCCCGGTAAAAATATAAAAGACCCTTTGGAACACAGACGAGAATGGAATCTATCATTCATTATTGAAGGATCTATTAGGACGTTTGTATCTATTGGTTTAATTTTTTCTTACTTTTTAATTATTTTCAACACTGGCAATATTTCTTAATTATTATCTAAATAAAAAAATTCTAACTGTCATTTTCACTGTAGCAATGTCATTATATAGCTAATATAACATATACTTTTATTTAAAGTTATCTGAATCATTTTAGATTGCAAATAATCTTACAAATTTTCAAAATTAAATATGTGTTATTATCATTATTTTAGAATAAACAGGATGATTGTTTATGTAGTAAAATCTTTAATAGAATTAATGTAGAATCGATTGGCCGATAGCTTTAATTCACCTATTTCCAATTACCCTCTGTAAAGTGATATCTCTGAAAAAACATTATTTTTTAGAATTCGACAGAGCAATAGACAGATCGTAAACATTAATTAGTTATGATACAATCGATAATTCTACTGTGGCTTAGCTTATTTTGCGTAAAAACGTAACATTATGTACATGTTGTACTAAAACTTTGTACGTTTATCAAAATATACATCCATGTAATGTCTTTAAATTATCTCATAATAAATTTCAGAGTAACATTAAATAAAACATTGTTAAAAAATCGTAGTGTAGTGAAGAAATTTATTAAGTGATAATAAAGTAATCAATAGCATCCCAGTGGTAGTGGATTGTGACTGGCGGTTGTAGGGCCCGGGATCGATACACGGGATATCTTATGTCATTCACAATTTGTGCAATAGTTATATAGATTTGCCATTCACCCTATATCTCCAATATATATATATATATATATATACATATATATTCGAGAGCGGGCTATTCCTGTGGGTGTTTCAGAGATGAAACAACAACACTTACGAATGAATTGATATATTGCTAAATTAATCATATTATAAAAGTGACCACAAAAATATCCGTCTGAGCTTGCTGTATGCTATTCCCAGATAAAGACGCGTTTGTTTTTTGAAATTATAGGAGAGCCTAATCTAATTCTAGTTTCTATAAAATTAGGTTCTTCTTGCATTCTTCTCATAATATACACAAGTGGTAAATGATTTTTCTTCATAATAATTTGTGACGCACCATGTTATGCGATGTGTGCGCAATACCAGTGGTATATATTGCTTCAGCCACTATGATATCGAGTGTGGTTTAAACTTGATCAATAGTAAATAATATGTATGATAAATAAATAATATCCCAAGTGCATAAAAAGGTTTAAACGAATAATATTTCTTCAGTTTATGGAGTTTTCAGTTCTTTCAATTCTTTCAGCTCGTGGCCACAAGTTCCCGGAGCCGAAACGGACTCAACCTAATCACCGCTTTACAAATCCCTGTCTAACTTCAACCACGGTGGCAAGCTTTGAAGTTTGCACTTTCGCAGCTAGTTTAACAAGAGTTCTCAAACATCTGTTAGAGAAGTGGAAATTACCTTACGTTCTTTTACCGCAGTTGTTTAAAGAAAAGATTTTCCTCGCAGATTTACTTAGAAGTTCAGAAGGCGATTTAACTAAAAGCGAAAACTTTATTCGGCTGTAAATTTATTTGACAGAAGCGCCTACATCGTCGTACTCTAGGGAGATGAAGTCGAAGTTATAAATAAATAAAAACTGACTAAAGTGCCACGATGTCCCGATTTCTCTTTCCATTGCTAGTTTAATGTTTCCACTCTGAAATTTATACTTCTGATAACTCAATGGAAATACGTTAAGATAATTTAACTACAAATTTAATTTAAAACAATACAACTACGAACGAGCTATGAAATAAAGAGATCCGAAACAAAACAACATCGCCGATCGCAAGAAATGCTCATTAGAAGTGGCAATGGGAACATTGTTCGTGCTGCCGACTACCGAAGGTTTTCAAATAGACACCACAAGCAGGTAGACGCGGCGTAAGAAGGTCTCTCACATAGTGGACAGATGAATTAGTCAGGCAGCCATTGTAGTGGCAAAATTATTTTTTATCTATGGATCATATCGAAATTAAAAAGTATCGAATATCTGTGCTACATGGCGTAAAACAGTGTCACTAAACAAGCATACAAAACCTAGCTTGAGCACATGTATCCCGCCTGTATATTAACAAGGGACCTTAGTTTAAAGACAATCATAAGACGTTTACTGCTGATTTAATGGAATTAGGCGTTACCTTGCGAAAGTCCATCCTAAGTAAGAAAAGGACCAATATTTAGCCACTTCCGCACATGCAGTGGTAGTCGTGCAACAAAGTACACCGCCCGCCAGCCCGCTAAATGCGTACGCGGCAAACAATGCGAATTACACAACTGCCACCGTCAAATCACTCGACACGTGTTTCACCCTTCCACGGGGCATCATCAGGAGTTATGTTACACCGATTAGTGCCAAACACAGAGTTTACTGCTAAACATAGACATTTGCCATATATATCTAATAAGATTGGTTTGAAGGGAGCAACGTTCAGAGTAAAATTCACGTAAGAAAGCTGTTCATGCTGGTCATTACGGATACTTTTTGTTTTAAATTATTCTTGCGCTATCGAAATCAAGTCCAAACGCGGATTTGAATTCGGATGCACCCAATAATGTGACCGCTGTTTTGCATTTACGTTGATTTCGTGTCTTTGTTTGTGATCTTGCCGTTAAGAAAGTAAGGATACGTTCTCCGGTGGTAATTCAATCCCAATTGCTAAATGCGTATATTGGAGACCCCTATGTGGTATGAACACGCAAATTTCTGATCAATTCATAGGAGGGTGACGACGTGTTTTTATATGAACTCTACTAACGTCTTTCAACGATACTAACAATGACACCTCGTGAGAGAGCGACCTTCACAGCGCTATGCGTGGTTTTCACTCCAGAGCCTTGAGGTCCTACATTTTTCATTTCTTACTCACTTACTTTCTTCATCTATTACTCTCTTGATGGAGATCTCAAATGATTGACAGTCGCAAACTAAACAGCTTAGAGCACATAGTTTTGGAACTTAAAGAATATTAGACATTGTTAGGGCGACCTTAAAAGCAAATAAGATACCAATGATCAAAAAAAAATAATCATTAAAATTATTTCACTTTAACTCACTTTTAAAATGTTAACGATTTAAGTTATAACTTAAGAGATATATTTAAAACTGTAACATGAAAAAATAGGACCGAAAAAATTTTTGGAAATATTAATCGTAATGAAAAAACAAAGGCACGGATAAAACTAGAAGTTGAAAAGCTATATATGGAATAAAAATCTTAATAAATGAAAAAAAGGAGAGATTGTAATTTAGGATCTATTTATGCAGCAAGAGATATTTATTATTACAAGAAACCTTACTTTAAATGAGTAAATTATACGATAGATATCTTTTACATCCCTTTGTTCGTTTTGAGCGAGACGAAAGGGGAAGAAACGGATATTTTGATATAAATGAGTAAAACTAAATATGTATGATGAAAATCCAAGTTTTCCGTCCAAGCCGCGACTAAAGAATTGTAAGTGACGCAGTGATATTCGATAAGACAGGCCGCCTTGGGGCTCCATGAGTCTCCAGCAAAGCAGATTACGTCAAACGGAGCCGCGACAGGCGCCGCCGGGGGATTGTGTTGTTTGCAATAAAAACATTTCCCTTTCCCCGTATTTATGTTCTCGCTTAAGAGATAAATGTTGGAATTTTTTTTTTACAACTCGGAAATGCTCTAAGCCGCTGTCATGAAAATATTTATCGTCTGTAACTTAGGAAGTGCTTACACTTCTGTATTTCAGGTGCCCATGTTTTATAAAACACTCGTCGTCATCATCCAGAAATTATGTCTCAATTGATCACATAGTTTGGCATTGAGACATACAAACATACATGTAAGCGAACGCTTCCGCAAGCACATACAGACGTCACACATTGCAGACGATGGTAAGCTGTTCTTCAAGGTGCAGGAAGTCAAAAACACAATTATTGTGAAATATTTTGGCTTATTGACTAGCGCCATCTGGTACGTCATTAGAGAAATATTACAAAATCGTTTTTTTTTGTATTTACTAAACACACATGTACACTAATTATTTTTTTATAAATGTACACAATGTGCACCTCTAATTCGTCCTGCCAGCAATGCGGTAGGGATGTAATTTTTTAGATAAATGAGTTTTAAGGTTCTCTAATTTTTATTTACGTACTTCTTCTTTCACAATATATTTTACGCCTTCCTTTTGTCCTCATGTTTTCCCTTTGCAAGTATTCTATACATCGCCTTTCTTCCCTATCCTTCCCATCTACATTGTCTGATCACAATTTTACATTACATATTTCTGGTATTACAATTAGAGTTATAAGCCGTTATTTTTTAATAATTTCAATATCTTACCTGTATTGCATTTTTAAGATTTATGTTACGGTTTTGTTTATTTCTTTCAATTCTTACCGACTCTTAATATCAGAAGTCGAAGGTTATTTCTATTTATTTTGACCTGCGCTACGTTTTTTATAATACTAAAGTAATAGAGGTCGCGGTTGTCGTCGCCCGTCAGGGAAGCGATGCTAGCTCCCTCTATCTTTCTCACCATCTCGACCACGGTATCAGAACTCAGAACACTGGAAGGATAGCTGGCAATGGGTTGCACCACTGTCTTGTCCATGCTCGATTCTTTAAACAGGCTTCTGTTTTTGCTTATTCTTATTTCTTTTTTGTCATTTAAAAAAAATATCGATGAATCTATATGTCATCAATATCAGTATTGCTTACGATTCTATTACACGTCTCTTTATTTTGTTTTAAGAATACACGGTTGAATGAATTCACTTTCAATGTGTTTTCCTTTGTATAAAAATACAAATTTTATTCGAGCACTGTCTCTAAGGATTTGATCGATTGCGCGAAATATTTTATGTGCGCGCGATACCGGATTTCAATATCTATGTCGCGATGTATGTGTGCGTTCGTTTCAAATAAAAAGTTTTAAAAGTGATAGTACAATCACGAATACAATGGTCCCTACTGCAACCTGTAGGTAAAATTATAATATTGTAATGTACAAATCGCATTAAAACACTTATCATCTGTATTAACCTTTGTATGTTGGCGTGAACACTCATGTACATGTCTGCACGTGTATATTCTTGCGTAACTGTTGTGCGCAATTTCATATTGCTATACTAACTTGTAAATAGCTCAACTGAAAAGACTCTCAACTGCTCAGTATTTTTCCACGAGATTGAATAAGAAATGACTTTATAGATGAAGTAAAATAATATTAAAGCGAGTTGGCCAATTAAAGTGGTATGTGAGAGGCAAAATAGCACGAAGACCAGAAGGATATAGACAGATGATCTTGTTAAGGTCGCCGAAAGACGCTAGATGCAGACTGCTTTCAAATGGTCATAGAAATCTATGTGATAGGCACCCAGCAGTGGGAATTTCTTTTAAATCCCGTTCTTCTACAAAAGTGTGGGACAGGAACATTACAATTCGACTAAACTATTTTTTTTATCTTATTCTTTTATTTCACTTTCTCCGTTCATCATTCACAATCTCTATCTTCCATCCAAGACCATATTTGCTACATTATATCATTTTGACTCAAATATTTTTAGCTTTTTATATACGTATAGATATTTAATTATCTTTTCTTATTTACAAAATCTATATTGTCTTATTTGTGACTCGCATGGTATCTTGCTCGATCCTTTTTGACTTAGTTCCTAATCTCATTTTTCTATTGTATGTTGTAATAAGTTTTTGTAGAATTCCAGGTATATAGAGCGACACTTGTCGTAGCCCATGAGGCTAATGCTGCCTTTTTCGATCCTCTTCACATCGACCTCGGAATAGGAGCGGAGTTCTCCAAGCATGGGACAGCAGGCAATGATATGCACTACGATCTGGTTCACCTCCAAGTTGCGAGCATAAGGATTAGTGGACATTTTATGTTAGTCTTTGAGTAACATGACGTCATGATTTAGTAATTTTCCTTATAATGCCACTCAGGATACAATTTGGCTTGAGCGCTGCGATTATTAAAATAGTATTTGTGAGTGTGTGTAAAAGGTCGGGAGGTAGGAAATTCATTCATGACCTTTGTTTGTGTGTTATATTTATTAAACACTGTCTTCCAAGTTTAGTCGTTTTTATTTATTTATTTATTTACTTTATTGGATATAAACAGTAACAAAAAGTAGTAAGAAAGTACAAACTAGAAGCATAGATATATAAAATTAGTTACAATTGCTACCTTATAACTATCTCACTAAAAACGTTTAATGATTTACAGTCAAACAATGACAGAACAAGTAAAAACATTAATAAACAGGGGTCAAAGATTATGATTTATAAACTTATATTATGTTTGTTTATATATCTATATCATATATTTATATTATGGTTTAATAATCAAAAACTTAGATAATCAAACTCTTTGGTGTAATGTCATTTTTATAAATATGTGAATTGTTTTATTTTGTTAATGCCTTTCAAGATGCGTCATAATAATAACATGTAGTTGCTTTACATGGTACTACCGGTAACCATATACACTAAAAATCTTTTAAAAATGAAATTAACTTTATTTTTATCGCGTACCTTAAATGTCAGTGCCTATAACAAATTCATTAGAAGTTCGACGACTTCCACAACTGTACATGTCCGTCCATCAAAAAACCTACGATTAATTTAATTTAATATTCTTTATTGTACACGCTAGGATACATTTAAATGGTGTCATAATAATAAACATAAGAGTACAAAGGGCGGCCTAATCACACGACGCAATCTCTTACAGACAACCATAGTATGGAAACAGTAAAAGTATATATAATGGGTGGTTAACATGTGCAAAACATACATACATATATATTGTTAAGTACTGTGTGGGTTCTGATTCGAAATGAAAACCACGAAAACCACTGGTTTACAAGAGTCCTTTATTCACAAATCAGATGGTCACCCTACTTTAACACAAAGTTTGCTTTCGCTTAATCCAAAGTACACTTACAAATCGCTCAAGAAATCACTGTCCAAATAACTTACCAAATAGTCACTTTGTATCACTGATCGTAGACCTTAATCTTATAACTCAAAAAACAACACTGAACTGTCGACATGCGTAGTACGCCTATTTATACTACGGAGAGGGTTATAGTAAGTTCGAGATAGTACTCGGTTAGAATTTCCGAGAACCGTACACAAAAATCTATAGATAACTTCAAAGTCACGCGTGGTTACGACACTTCTTGATGCAAGGGTTCCGTGTTTATTGTTTTAGAGGGTTCTGTAACTCGTTTTTTGGAACAATATGCATATAGCATATAAACTTATAATAAATAAGGTATGACACATATTATAAATGTAATACAATAATAAATAAAAACATCAAACTGATTTGGATCGCAATTACCTCAGATAGAATGAAGAAACAGAGGAAGAAAAAGAAATGAATTAACGGAAAAATAATCATAGGTCTAGTAAATAGTTTCCAACCATTTTCTTAATAATAGGTAAAGAGTTAGCACGTCTAAAATTTAGTCTAAAATCTACGAACTAAATAATTAGGCAATATTTCAATTAGTTTTGTTATAAATAAAACTGAAATTTATCCAGGCCTGCCTTCTCCGTGTAGTGTTGGTAGCATTCAATGAAGCGTTCATTTCCACGTAACAATTTTTACAAACCCGCCACGTACAAAGCCGCCGTACCTAATCTAAAGGGAATTAAGAGCGGATAACGCGTTACGTGTATCCGCTAGCACGTTGGGGCCATTAAATATGCGAGTTACATGCATTATTAGATTTATTTATACGGATAAATTGAATCTAAATTTGAGATTTCTTGATTAACACGAGTAGGGGTAAAAATTTGGAATGTAATAATTAAAATGTATGTTGTAACTGTGATATAATATGCTTTTTTATTTTAACATATCAAATTATTGTTGTGAAGTTGTGGTTGTTCCACTAGAAACTACATATAATCGTACAGATGTTAATCCGTCCCACCGACGGTAGGCGAAAAGATAATAATTGTCTTGTTGACATGCGATACAAAGTCAAAGCTAAAATATTATTATAATATCAGATCATTACAATTATCTATAGCTTAAAATTATGTTTACCTTAGTTTTTAACTTGTGTAATAAAAAAAAAATTAAACAATTCTTGCCAAAACAAATTTAGTGTGGAAATAATTTGAAATAAAGTTATATGAACTTTCATAGAGCCTGTGCTTAATCTAATCATGTATTTATATATATAGCTTGCTATATACATACATATGTACATAACGCACTTGTCGAAATAAGCTAGTACGTGGAAAGGCCATGCGACGAGTGTGGCCTAAAGCCGTGGAGAATGGCATTCCCCACCAGGTCCTCGCAGTCCAATTTACCATTTGTATTATGACAAGACATATATAATATATCTTATCATAATAAATATAAATATAAATATCAGATAAGATAGATATATATATATATATATATATATATAAATTACCATTTATATTAAGATAAGACACATTATTCTTATTAATAGAAGTAAACGAAAGTGCGAATAAAATGTAATTCAGAAATTAAATGGCCGAAGAAAGAATTAATTCATCATTATCACAATGAGCACGTTTATACGGAGAGACTAATAGCGTTTTTAATGGCCCCACAAGTGCTCATATCACACAGAAAACTACTCGTATAACTGTATCAAGTTATTACTGGCCGCAAAGCATAAGCTTTTTTTTATTTTCTCTAACAATTCTCTATTGAACTGATACGAAACGGATTCAATAAACTGTAACATGAATTCATAAAATTTAATGATCATCAATTTTCGTATCTAATATTCTTTTATAAATGGTAATACATATACACTTGAACAATTCGAGTCTCCTACTCATAGGGTAACTAATAAATACATTTTAATTTCTTTCTCCGTAGAGTGAACCTGTCGAACCTGGAAAATAAATACAAATTTAAATGCGCGTAGTATAAATGTCTTAAGTTTTTGAAGGAACAAGGACTATTCAAAAGAATACATATCTATCTCATTGTTCTTTTAAAACTAAATACAAGTTCTGTCAAATAAATATTTCTGTTATAGAAAAAAATTTTGAATCAAAAACGGAAGTAGGCCTATTTTGATATCATCTTATTGTTCAGAACCCCATTGTGATAGATCACGATATAGAACACAATTTAGAAGGAGAAGTTTAACATTAGGTCTTTGTCAGAAGTCATCAATGATAAGTGTAACAATAGGAAGTTATTATTTTACCTAAAAACAAAGATAAAGTTCGTCTGAAGTAGATAAGGAAAAAAAACAATATCACAGTTGTAACAGCAGTTACGACTGATATGAGAATGGGCTAGACATACTACCAGATACCTCAAAGGAAAGTGAGCTAAAGAGGTAAAATAATGATACCCGAGAGATGATAAACGCAAGAGAGGAAGACAAACTCAGGAAAGAAATTTAAAGCAAGAGCCAACTATAGCATGATCCTTCTAGACAAAAGTAAAAAGGTTTCTTCTAGGTGAGCATATAGTAACGTAGACCTTGTCTTTGCTTAACATCAGGCAAGAAAAAGGTCAAATGCTTGACCTATAAACAATAAAAAACAGAATATCAGTCAAGGTTAACAAAAATAATACAGGAGAAGAATATTGCCTCACTGTCGCGTAAAGATGAGTATCGCCAGACCTTTTTGGATTACTGCAAAAACGTAGTTGGAAAAACAATAGAAAGCAATAAATAGATAAGTAGACCATGAAACTGAAGGCTGTTGGGGCCGAAATGTTGTTGAGTGGTGACCACAAGCTGGTACACTTGGCAAGGGTAACAAAGTGGACCGACGACATAGAAGGTCATGGGATGTAGTTGAATGCGGGCAGCGCTGGACCTGTCGTCGTGACGATATTTGGGTGAGGCCTTTGCCTTGCTGCAGGCGTCCATCGGCTATAAAGGAGAAGAAGAAGTCTCTGTGTTTTGCACTAATCGGTGTAACATAACTCCTGAACATGCCCCGTGGAGGGGTGAAACACGTGTTGAGTGATTTGGCGGTGGCAGTTGTGTGATTCGCATTGTTTGCCGAATACGCATTTATCAGCGGGCTGGCGAGCGGTGCACTTTGTTGCACGACTACCACTGCATGTGCGGAAGTGGCTAAATATTGGTTTTCTTACAAAAGAAGAAGGTATATTAGAAAAGAACAATAATAACGAAGATAATAAACTAGAGTGATAAAACAGCTGTGATTTTAGACATGTAAATTAAGTGCGGTATGAATGGTAAGAAAATATGAATTAAGAGTAAATAAATTATTAATTAAAGATAAAAATAATAAACGTGAAATTGTAGAACTATGAAGAGAAGGCGAAGGAAATGTTTCGATAAAGGAAGGTAATTATGGAAAGGAATGAAAAACTTTGAGAAGAAAGACGAGTATGAAAATTCATTAAAATCATTTGAAAAAGTAAAACGTAAAAACCATGTCCACTCAAAGAAGTTGAATGAGAGGCCACAAAAATAGGGTAAAAAAACACTCTCGTGTCTATAGTAACAATTAACTCATTGCACAGGAGCCACTTCAAAAATACAGTCAGGTAAATTCACAAGGAGTAGTGCTTCAAATATTGACCTGATGACAAGTTTTGCGCTGTTTGCGTCGAATTCACGAAACATCGGCTCTATCGACAATCCACCTATTAGTAAAGTATTGGTATGATACAATTAAAAAAGATCGTTTCAGTCAGTAACAAAACACTTCTTCACCGCTACACTTTACAACAGAGCGAAATTGTTTCCACTTTCCACTTTCAAGTGCTTTAACTGTTACAACACGTGCCATAAACGTAAGTACGAATTTGTATAAACGGTTAAAATATCTGACCTCAATCGCTCGCGCTACAAACTTGAAATCCCGCAAAACGCTAATTAAGACGTGAGCGTTTTCATTTTAAACTTAACATGAGGCTAGCTTTTAACAATTTCAAGCGTTTATAATTTTAAAAGCGTTATTGTTAACATTTCGCTGTTTTATTTCCGCAGCTGAATAGAGCTTAAATGAAGTCAACGCTTTGTGAGATTTCAAACCGTGTATAGACGGAAAAATAACATTTTAAATTTCTAAAATGAAAATATTGCATGGGAAATTTTATTTGCTTTAGTTCCATTACAGACATTTGTAAAAGTTATAATAAAAAATAATTTAACTATTCTTAGATAAGGACGCATTTGAACCTTTATAACTTAATTTCAAATCAATGGATGTATTCAAATTTTACAAGCGTAGCGTATGGACTCATCACTGAATATGGATGGACACAGATAGTTGTAAATAGGTATTACATACGTTATTTATTTCATATTATTATCATCTTGAGAAGAATATAAAAAGAGCTCCAACCCAAATCGGTAGCATATCACGAACTAATGAAACTATTTTTTTCTATATAGCAAAGAAGATTCCAAAAGGGTTTTGTTATGAGAAGCTCAAAAAAATCAAAAAGGATCACTGATGTAGTTCGCAGAATTGCTCGCTTGAAGTGGCGGTGGGCGTGGCACATCGCCTGTAAAACCGTAAGGATCTCGACTGACCACCACGAGTTGGTAGATGCGGCATAGGTATACACCCCTCTAGGTAAGCCAACGACATAGTTCAGGTCGGTGAAAGTCGCTTGATGAGAGCATCGCAGATCATCATGGCGTCCTTTTGGGAGAAGCCTATGCTTTACAGTGTGCATCCATCAGCTGAAAAAAAAGAAGAAGGAAAAAGTAACAAAAATACGAATTTTCCATCATCGTCATTTCAGTCGCAAGTCGTCTACTTCAAGACATAGGCTTTCCCCCATACATTTGCAGTTAGACCTGTTGGAATCAGCCTGCATCCAGCACTTTCGGATGACCTTATAAGCCTTTTGGTCTGCGGTCTCCATCTCGCAACCTTAAGGCTAACTCCCATCTGTATTTTAAGGCATTTCAACTTGCCAATTTGCTACGCTATATCGGAGAATTTTGTTTATCTACAGATATCCTTATTCTTAATTCCTAGAATAATCCTCTCCGTGACTCAATACCCTACTGTTAATTAGCCAACAAGGCTAGAAGTGAGAGGCCATAAAAGTCGCAAGGCTTTACGCAATAGTGTGGAAAGCAGGCAAGAAACGATGTAAAAATAAAGATAGGTCGTATAAAAATATTAACTAATAAGAAAGTAGTTTCGTCTAGAATAGACTGAAAGGTTCATAATAATTTTAACAAAAATGAAACTGAAAAATTATTAATCCTATATGATAGAAAATCTCCTCCACATAAGGTAGGGGTGTGAAGGTTTGAGAAAAAAAAGAAGTGAAAGGCTTCGTTCCTGTACCATAAGCTTTCATTAGTAGCACATATAGGTTGTAGACTTCCTTCTTTAAACATTCAAGGATACTGGACAAGTAAATAATGCATAGTTCCCCGAAATTTACACAGACAAGTTGGATTCAACAATTTATATATTCGATATTTTAATAATATCGAAATAATTGAATTTTGTCGTGCTAAAAACAACAAAACCGCCAAACAGTGCATCGGGGCGGATGCAACGACAGAACGGTTGACTCACCTAGCTTCGGACGAGTAATTTGAATAATCACCGCTCCGTATGCGACTCGGGTAAATAACTTTATTTTTCCCTTTTACGTTTCTCGCTTTTACTCTAAAACTTGTGTGTTAAAACTGAACATTGTTAGTTCTTTGTGAAAAATGAACAAGACATCAATGATTTAAGATCCTAAGATTTAAATTTGGAAATAGTCTAAGAGACAGTAAACACTGCAATATTATAAAAAATTTGGAAATATCAAACGTGAATGTAAAAACAAAAACACGAACCGTAATTTATGTGGAATATAGATCCAAAAATTAATCTAATATATAAAATTTTCATGTCACAATATCAGTTACCGTACTCCTCCGAAACGGCTTGGCCGATTTTTATCAAATTTTATATGCGCATTTAGTAGGTCTAGGAATCGGCTACTATCTATTTTCCATACGCCTAAATGATAAGGGTTGTTCACCCTTAATTTTTTTTTAATTTTTTGACGAATTTTTCCGTTTTTATTTTTTTATGATACAGCATACAAAAATACATGCAACCCTAAATTTTCACCACTCTACGATTAACCCTTATTTTTAATTTTTAAATTAAAAACATTATTTTTTTTTGCAAAACAACGTTTGCGGGATCAGCTAGTAACAAAAAATATTTAGTATCTTTTTTTTTAATTTGCCTTTGAAGCCAACTAATAATATTATTTTATATTAATAAAAATTTTTACAAGGTAGCACTGTTTCGAATTAATAGCATTAAAGGCGTACGCCAAGGTGTATGCTATCGGTGTAAATTTATAACTCCATAACATATCAAAAACTTTGTTCATCGATATTAGGTCTATAATGTCCTCGCGTTAGAGTCACAAGTACTCCCAGAGGACGGATACGGACTGTAATCTGTTTCGAGGGTCTAGTGCGGGGCAGTAAACGTCCTATATCTTCAAGTTTTCGGCCTGAGGTAGTAAGTATTATCAAAATGTTTTTATTCGACTATTCAAGAAAATTTAGCGATATATATACTTCACAAAGAACATGCTCTTGTTGTGTAGTCCACTTGAAAAAAATGGCGAATTTGTATAACAACAAAAAAATCGTGATGAAATTGTATATTTCACAAAACTATCGTGGAGTTGTTGTATAATCAACACAAATAATGCGGTGAACTTGTATAATAACAACAAATTAGCGATGAAATTGGTTATTTTATGTAAAACATGCAACAAGTTCATATAAACATACCGGTAATGTTCATTTACAAAAAGAAGGTGGTATTTAATTCAAATGAACAGGGGGTAGTGAAGTTGATTATTTCTCACAAAGAGCATTGCGATAATGTATAGATCATGAAAAGACTTTAATTATTTTACTATAATAATACAAAAAAAACTCGATGATGATGATGTATTATTCACTCAAAGTGCACCATAACTTTGTATAAATGAAACAAAGAGCGTGATGAAGTTGTATAAACCATATAATAACACATTAACTTTGTTTAATATAACAAAACATGCTTTATGAATTTTATATTTTTCGCACAAAGAGCGTAGTTATATTATATTATATATACTAGCTACGCCCGCGACTTCGTCTGCATGGAATTTATTTATATTTTCGTTTGGAAATTTTTTAAAACAAAAGTAACCTTAGTTACTCCTTATTACATCAGCTACCTGGCAGTATAAGCCTTGTCAAAATCGGCCTTACCATTTCAAGGATTTGCCAATACAAAGAGACAGACAGAAAGGCAAAAAATTTAAAAATGTAATTTTATTTTAAATACCATATATATGTATACATATATATATATATATATATATATATATATACATATATGTGTGTGTGTGTGTGTATGTATGTATATATATTGATTATATTTTCCCTCCCAAATAGATTTTTTTTTATTTATTTTTTTCGTCTTGGTATATTAACATCTTTCACCAAATTTCATTTATTTATCTCTCCACAGCCTATCGGTTAACTGGTAGAGAATGCATGAATGAATAAATTGTATAAAAAGTGTTTTTAACAGACATTTTTATTTTATGTATTTATATATATTCACATAAAGACGCCATTTAACTAGTTCAGTAACGAGAAATAACGCCACGATGTGCTTTTACTAACGCAAATAGTGTGACATAATTGAATAACTTCACAGAACTCTACGATATATTATTCACATAAATAGAGCGGTGAAATTGTATGTTTGACATATAAAACTGCAATCATTGAAGTATAATTGTAATATAGTGGGGGCCTTTTACTGTTAAACTACCACAATAGTTCATAAGGTACTTATTCAAAGTGTCGTCGAGATAAAAGTGAAGGTAATAGCGTTAGAAAATTCCCGCTCGAACTTTGGCTCCTTATTTTCTTCTTTCTTCGCTGACAGTTTATAGTTTGGGCTGAACGGGGCGACCGGGGACGAGGGCGGCGGCGCTTCCTAGAACGAGATAACGCCGCCCGCCCCGTTGAGTTATGTCCTACAAACTTTAACGGCTTTCCAGTAAACACTTCAAGTTTCACACTTGCTATACAATTTGATAGTGTCGTCTTACATTTCAGTTTAAGCTGCGTTCAAATGTAAGTTCGAATTTTAAATATCTTTACTTAGGTACGCATTTATATACAGTTTTAAATCATCGATTATTTTAACATAAGTAGATAGATTTGTTGAGAAGATCCAGCCAGAAACTAGCTTGCACTTTTAACACGTTCACTGCGGGCCCAATTTTGAAGAACTTTCAGCTGGTACGGCTGAGGTCGAATCAGCCTCAAGCTGAACTCCTAGTAGTGCGGTTGAGGCCTTTTCTGCCTCATGTTTCGGTTGAGTGTAAACAGCCGCCGCACTAGAGAGAAAACACGAGTTTTACGCGCCGCACCAGTGCAAAGTCTACCATGAGGCTGAATCGGCCTCAAGCCGCAGTGAACGTGTTAAATGAAATTTAACAATTTTTGATATATACATTATAGTATCACTCATTTAAAAGTGTATATAAACCAAGTTTGATACATTTCGGCCAACTAAAAACTCTTGAATGTTATAATAAGATTTAGGTTTAAAACTAAGTAACAAAAGGTCTAGGATATCTCGTGTAACTATATTATGTTTTCGAAAATCGCGTGTGTTAATCAAATATAAACAGAATTAAGTCTATTATCTACCGTTGTCTTACACAGTAATGTAGATGACATTTTTAATGTAATTTTTTAATATATTATTTATTTTTGACCCAGCATCAACTATGTGTGTTTACCAAAGAGATTTTTCAATTTTGATCATTGTCTTTATCCAAACCTCGGATTCAGATCACAATATTCTTCTAGTAGTATAAGCAATTCATTTTCCAAGCTTCAACGCCCATTGCAAGACATAGGCCTCACTCAAATATATCTATGTGGGCATATACAATAATCACCGATTTTAGCTGTGGGATTGGTGATCGCAGTTTGGTATTATGGTACGCAGAGGATGCTGCTGCTTGTCCTCTGGAAATTTGTGTAATTAATGCGAGATATAAAAAGATGTATCTGTTAAAAATTAATCGAATACGCGACCTAAGATCGCAAATCTACGTCCACTATCGCAGAGCTACCGCGACTCAAAAGCTTTACTATCAATTAAAATCATTTACACTAAAAATGATTTTTATAAATTTTAATTCAATAATATTTTTAAATTATATTTGAAAATTCAGCGATAATACAGTCAAGTTAAATAATACAATGTACAATCTATTGTTACATATAAAAAAGTTATTTATTTTATAAAGCCAAGAGATAAGTTAAACAAGCTATTCTATCTTTCCAGCGCAAACTTTATGTATATCGCTATTTTTCTAATATTTTGGTGATAAATTAAGAGTAGTAAGAAAAGGACCAATATTTAGCCATTTTCGCACATGCAGTGGTAGTCGTGCAACAAAGTGCACCGCCCGCCAGCACGCTGATAAATGTGTATGCGGCAAACAATGCGAATTACACAACTGCTACCGTCAAATCACTCAACACGTGTTTCATCCCTCCACGGGGCATCTTCAGGAGTTATGTTACACCGATTAGTGCAAAACACAAAGCCAATATAATATATTATATAATATATAATAAGATGAATTAATAGATCTGAGGTGTGGTCTAGTGATACAGTGATGACTCTAGAATATGTTATATTATTACATTTTCTCTATTGGAATATCAACAGGCCAACAATTTCTATAAATTTAAAATCTGCAGGGACGGTTGGTAAACAATGTAAAACGTATTTCAAAAACGATTTTTATTTCTAAATAATATTCTTTTTTATTATTTCCAAAACTATTTATTTTGGTATTCATTTCATTTAATTCTATGTCCACAAGATGGGGCAGAGGGCGTCCACAGTACGTCGCCATCCCTTGCGGTCTTGAGCCTCGCGCTTTACTTCGCTCCACGTCATTCCAACTGCCTTCACTTCTGCAATGATCGTCTACCGTCAGGTTTGCTATGAGCGGCCACGTCTTCGCTTTCCTTGAGGATTTCATTCTAGGGCTTGCTTCGATATATGGTCAGCGTCCCTTCGAAGCGTTTATACCTTGGCTATGGTATACCATATATTAATAGATAGGAAATAAGCTACATATTTATCGCTTTAAAGCTTTTACAACTATAGTTATTGATAGCTAGCGTTGTGTTGAACGTGCATACGTGGAACTCCATCTGCGTCGCGCGCGAAATTTTCGCCGAAATGACCAGATGGCGATTTCTTCCACCAGCGCCGGCCCGAGTAGATAAAAGTAGAGACCCAGGCACCGCATCCACGCGCGCTGTCTCAGATACGGTACCTTGTAACATAGTGTAATTAGTTTTAATTTGTGTTTAAACAAGTATGAATAAAAGATTTTCCTTTGACAGCTAACTCCACATGTCACGCTAGAGTCCTCTAAGTATTATTTATTTATTATTTATTTTATTTACTTTATTTTACAGAAAGCTTACAGACTAATAACAAATTTAAAAATACGACAATTGCTTGTGACAGTTGCTAATTACAAGCTCCCACTTATATGCTATCATTTCCGTCTATATTTATTGATATTAAACATAAAAAAAAACAGAGAAAAAAACACAACAAAACGAATGAGCCATGCCAAGCTGCGCTATATAGTCGCACCTATTGCCTATCTCCCATCATCACCAAAATATTCCCTACCTAAGGTATTTCTAATTTGACGTGCACTGGTGTTAAATAGATCAATATCTAAGTGTAATGGTAAATCTTTATAAGCTTTTACTGGATGTTTGCGAAAAGCGTTGCACTTGTAGTTTGTAGATGTAGTTGGGGCGTGTAGTAGTGTTTGTTTTCTCAGGTCATTTTGATTAGTTCGCATAAACATATTAAAGTGAAAGCGCCTCTGTGGAAGACGACCGAAGGTGTAATATTCCTTTTTTTCAGTCAATGGACGCTCACTACAAGGCCTAGGTGTCCCCAAAGATAGCTATCAACACTGGTCCTGCACTGCTCGCATTCAGCAACTTCCCGATATTTTAATTATGTTTTCGGTCCATCTAGTGTGGGAACTACCAACGTCTATAGGCCTTTCGGCCCTACTGCCACTTCAGACAAAGCGCAATACATATAATCAATCATCCTGTACATTGATGTACACCTAGTGTGGGGACTACCCACGCCTTTCGGCCCCACTGCCACTTCAGACGAAGCGCAATACATATAATCAATCATCCTGTACATTGATGTACACCTAGTGTGGGGACTACCCACGCCTTTCGGCCCCACTGCCACTTCAGACGAAGCGCAATACATATAATCAATCATCCTGTACATTGATGTACACCTAGTGTGGGGACTACCCACGCCTTTCGGCCCCACTGCCACTTCAGACGGAGCGCAATGCATATAATCAATCATCCTGTACATTGATGTACACCTAGTGTGGGGACTACCCACGCCTTTCGGCCCCACTGCCACTTCAGACGGAGCGCAATGCATATAATCAATCATCCTGTACATTGATGTACACCTAGTGTGGGGACTACCCACGTCTTTCGGCCCCACTGCTACTTCAGACGAAGCGCAAAACATATAATCAATCACCTGTACATTGATGTACACCTAGTGTGGGGACTACCCACGTCTTTCGGCCCCACTGCCACTTCAGACGAAGCGCAAAACATATAATCAATCATCCTGTACATTAATGTATACTTCGTAATTTCTTCTATTTAAAACAAGAGTACGTCTAGATAAGCCAATACACGATAAAAAAATTTAAATCACTTTAACACATAACGAGATCATTCATATGTAACACTCAACAAGTAATTTTGTAATTACTCTCTGATAATTATTCATAATTACTGTATAATCAGTTTAACCGTAACATAGACACAGACTTTCTGCGTTAAAACTGAATCTAGTTTATCATTCGGAGCTATAAAAGAAATGTAGATGAAACTTCTCTGCCAGTCCCTCGTCGACCCGAGATTAGCATAAATATTAAATGAAAAAGAAATTTTATTGCGCCGAGCGTAATTGGTAGATGCTTTATTACAATTGTTTCTCTTTACTTCAAAGAGTTAGTAGATTCATTTAAACTTACTGTAACAATAAAAGTAATTAATAATTGTAATACTTGCTGAAAGAATGATTTATTTAGTGCTAGTGATAAAGATCGCTGAGATGATCGCCTGCTTCCAACTACTTCCACGACCTTATTATGTTGTCGTCTACCTAGACAGGAGCTTTCCCATACTGCGTCTACTGGCTTGTGGTCGTCACTCGAGTACCTTTCGGTCGCAATGGCAGTTATTTGACCAATTCGAGATACGTCAGTGACATTGGTTCTACAGCAAAGCCCCTCGTTTGGTTGACATGATGTTAAATTAAATTCTTTGTTAATCTATACAAATAAATTAAATTGGTGTCTCTGTTTGTAATATTGAAATAAACGCTCTTTATTACATACATATTAATATATATACGGCAAATATACAAAAATACATTTTTTACATTTTCTATCTGCCTTTTTGTACCGGCTTATCTCAGAAATAGCTGGAACGATTTTGACAGGACTTACATTGGTAGGTAGCTGAGGTAGTAAAGTGTAAGTTAGACTTCTTTATTAAAAAAAAATTGAATAAAATAAAAGATAATTTCTGAAATTGCACACAGACGAAGTCACGGGACAGCTAATAATTACTATTATAGAGGTAATTATGTTCTAAGTAAGGAAATACGCCAGAACAGGGGCACAGTTAAATTCTTTGTACAATTTAGTGCGATTAAAACTTGGAGAGCAAACTTTTGAAGTTTAAATGTCAACTTCAGTGGCCTTTATGTCATGAATTTCAGCTCACTGTATTAAATGTTTAGACGGGAAAACTTTGTTACAAAGGTGTATCATTGTATTTGGTCTCTTTGAGAAAGTTGAAGCAAAGGTCTTCGTAAATTTTATGTTAGTAGGATCTGAAAAATGCTTAAATGTGAAGAAAATATTTCAAGGAACATGCGCTTTATGATCACTACTTATTATAAGCATATATATATTGCATCCAAAGAAGTTTCTAATATTCGATACAAGATGGCGTTCGAAATGCTGTGACTTTGGATGACGCCAACAGGTGGCAGTGGTAGTACATTTGTTGAAATTTTTATGTATATGTTATAGCAAGAAAAGGAGATTTTAAAATTTAATTTATATATATTGTTCTTTCGATGTACAAGATAGTTTAATGCATAAATAAAATAATATCTATTTATATAACACATTACATTAACTCGACCTTAATTATGTTTTAGGTCTCCACTAGACAGATTGCTATGGTGGTGAAAAGTCGCTGAATACAGACAGCGCTAGATCAGTCAAAGTAGTTTCAAGTGAGGCTTATGTCTTGCCATCAGATGATGTGATGAAAATGGTTGTACCGATTTATACTTCGTATGTAGCTGGATGTAAACGTCCTTCATATATTTTCAGAAGGAAGTGTCCTAAAATATCCTCTGACTCATGTAAGAAGGTTGTACTACGCTACACCTATTGGTCTCTAGTCTCCACTCCAGAACCTTAGACAGCGGCCACCTGTTGGCGGCATGTGGCCTACCCACCACCTCAAATTGCTAATTCGCAGACAATGTTATTTACCTTCATCTATGAACCTCTAAATTCCTGTTACAATTTCGTATTCTCTAGTATTTATGTGTGATGCTGGTGATGACATATGGATCCGAGATGTGGTCACTTATGGCGGGCCTCATAAGAAGGCTCAAGGTCACCCAGAGAACAATGTAGAGGTCTATGCTCGAAATTTCGCTGCAAGATCGAACCAAAAATCAAATCCGCAAGGAATCCAGATGTCCAATATGGCTCGAAGAATTGCTTGCTGAAATGGCAGTGGGCTGGGCAAATCGCTCGTGCAATCGATGGTGACGTTCTCGGATGGCCACCATAAGCTGGTAGACGCAGCGTGGGCAAGTCCCCCACAAGGTGGACCGACAACATAGTTATGATCACAGGAAGTCGTTGAATGCGGGCGGCGCAAGACCAGTCATCATGGTGATCTTTGGAGAAGGCCAATGCCTTGCAGTGGACGTCCATCAACTGAAAAAGAAGAAGAATACACATGGGTCGTTAGACATTCTTCTTTAGGTATTAACTATTGAAAAAGTTATTGGACGACATATTTCATAGTTTAGTTTATATTATGGCCACTTTGAGCGACTACATATTTTTTTTATTATAAGGATCGATATTCCACAAACATTAATGTCCGTGAGGACTCTGTCTTTGGCACTAATTGGTGTAACATAACTCCTGAAGATGCCTCGTGGTGGGTGAAACACGTGTTGAGTGATTTAATGGTGGTAGTTGTGTAATTTGCATTGTTTGCCGCATGCGCAGTTACACTTTGTTGCACGACTACCACTGCAAGTGGGTAAATATTGGTCCTTTTCTTAATTAATGTCCGTGTCTTTATTTTACATTAACGTTTATCATTTCCGATATTTTTGCTCTTGTTTTTGCATGTTACAGTGTTTAAGAGAAAAATTAAGTCTCTTAAATTGTCTTAACGACGCTCTAACGTTGCCTTGTTTTTAAAATGACGTTTCGTGCGACCACTTCATCATCTTTACTTCATTTTGCCATCCTCACAGTTGCAGTTGCCGTATTCGCTACATTAATTAATCTCGCGATTGCAACTCGAGTCTCGTCCGTGCAATACACGCACAAGTTCGTGAGCTGTTACATATTCGCATAAATTTAATGTTCCATTGCATAGTTAAAATCTCTCTTAGCGCAATGAGTTAAGTAAGGTGCTTGTTAACACCCAGTTAACCACACTTATGGAGCTTAGTCACGAGCTCAACCGCTGCGGAATCGTTCGTAGAAATGAATTTACGTTCGTTTTACAGCTCGACTCGACTGCGCACCGAATGCTCCCAGCTATTACAATTATACCGAAATTAAGTGCTGAGAGAATGTGACATTTATTTTTAACCTGCTATATTCCACCAGGATATAGTCAAGTCACTATCTAGCTGAGTGCAGGAGTAAAAAGTCAGAAAGAAAAATTTTAAACGTCGTGTCTTTTGCGACAATTTTTTTTAGCATCACAAACCGGAACACATATATATATATATATATATATGTTACGATGATTTTCACCTGCAGTGAACGTAGATGATATACTTACAAATGACAGTTCCATAAGAGTAAGTAGTACTTATTGTCTATGATTAGATCATGATCTAGATTCTTAATTTCGATTATCTTTGAAATTAGGACATCTTTTCGTACAATATTCCTCAATGCCTAAATAGGAAAGTCTATAATCAACTGTGTTACCAATAATAGCTTACAATAGTATAACGTGGTTAATTTCTTAAAACAAGACTAACGAGAGAAGCGATAATCATTGATCGTCGAAAAACAGACCCACTCGGGCTGTATAGCAGTGTCCACGCGGCGACAGCAATATCACGTCACACGAACTCGCGCGTGTATTGCACGGACGAGACTCAAGATGCGATCGCAAGACCTTAATGGACTATGGACTAGTGTATTTCCAAGGCACCGTGAAAAACTGTCTGTACCAAAGTTTCGACTGCAAAAAGTCTGTACTCGTAATTCATTTCTAATAAACGAAATCAGATTTTTTGAGTAAATTACTCAAAAAATCATTGAACTACCATTTAATAAATTCAAAATGAATGTTAAAGGTAAATTGATGAATTAAGATTATTCAATTAACGAATATTTAAATGACTAGAATCCTTGGCAGCGATATCGCTTTATTTTGATTTCATTTAGGCTATATCTGATAAAGTGTTTATGTATAAATCTGCATTGTTTAACTTTATTAAAAGATGTGTTGTTGTAGAGTTTCTTCCTGCTTCTTCTCCACAACATTAACACGTTGCAAAGCAGATCAGAGTTAAATAAATAAACAGATAATAAGTTGACGATCAATAAGAGCTCTGCTAAAAGTTTAAATGTTGAATAAATTAATTTTATCTTAATTATTTAATGGAATCAGGCGTTACCTCGCGGAAGTCCATCCTAAGTAAGAAAAGGACCAATATTTAGCCACTTCCGCACATGCGGTGGTAGTCGTGCAACAAACCGATTAGTGCCGAAAACAGAGTGCTCTCTGCGTTTGGCACTAATCGGTGTAACATAACTCCTGAAGATGCCCCGTGGAGGGGTGAAACACGTGTTGAGTAATTTGGCGGTGGCAGTTGTGTGATTCGCATTGTTTGCCGCATACCCATTTATCAGCAGGCTGGCAGGTGCACTTTGTTGCACGACTACCACTGCATGTGCGGAAGTGGCTAAATATTGGTCCTTTTCTTACTTAATTTTACCTTTTTTTTATAATACTGGCACAATTCGATCTTCTTCAATAAACCTAGATCACTAGGCGGTATTTATAAAACATCTGTGTTAGGCTGTTCTGGTTGGATTTACCGCAGAATAGGATGTCACAAAGTCCCTGGCGACGATAAATCTTACGGGAAAACATAATATCTCTCATCAAATACTCGGCACTCCACCATTACGACAATTAATGCCTTCATACTTAGATTTCCACTGTTTGTTATAATTCATTGAGTTAATTACAATTAGAATGAGCGGGATCTTTCTTAACGGTAATTAAACTCGTTATTTATTATTTTAATTAAAATTGCGCATATGGGAGCGATAAAGAAAATTTACTTTGGCAGTGTGTGCCCGTGACACGGGAAGCGGTAATAACAAAGACTTTAGACGACAAGGTTGTATAAAAAGTGTTCATTACTTTTAACACGTACAAGTTTTTTTAATTGGGTACAATTACATTAGCCAAATGAACAAGTTAAACTCGGTTTTTTTCCTTGTTGTTACATTTTAAATTGTTTTATAATTGTACGTTTTTAAAATTTTTAAAAGTGATTTAATTTTTTTTATGTTCTTAATATGAGACTTTTAAAAACAAACAGTGAATAAACCTTATTTCCTTTGAGGTTAAAATTAGAAATTTAATTTTTTCTCTAGTATGTTTGTGGTGTGGTTTTATTATAATTCTACGAAGGAGGCTTATGTCCAGCAGTGGACATTTCTTTAAATCGTTTTATGTTTGCGAATTGAGTAAACTTGAGTAATTTTTCAGAGTTGATTCAATTTTTTTATACACTAAATTGTGAGGTTTTTAAATACTACAAATAGAAAATAAATTTATTTTGCTTTAGCTTAAATAAGAAATTAATATTTTGTCTAGTAATGTTAGGGTCTTTTCCTCCTAGAAACCTATGGGACAGACCTCTGTTTTTCGTTGGACATTCTATTTAATACTTTTGTATTTACACGACCTTTTAAATTTTTGTGAATTAACTCAACTCAACTTTTTTATATCTGTATAAATTGAATTGAAGGATTAAATAATAAATAGTAAATATATCTTGTCTACCTTGAGTTTACAAATATTAAACTTTAAGTAACATTTGCTCCTGTAACTTTGTGGCTTGATTGTATTATAAATCTACTAGTCATACTATATCCAACAGTAGACGTAATTTTAAGTAATTTTTTGGATAAGTTTTTAAACGTTTGTGTGTTTTTAAACTGTGACTTATCTCAACTTAATTAACTAAAAATGAAGTCTGAGAATGCTTCTAAAATAGAAAATAAATATTTATTCGAAATTTAAAATAACACTTTCTAAAGTAAGTTTTGAGTGTAATTAAAACTATGGGCGGTCTTTAAAATGGAAAATTTCTTTAAACAAAAACTTCATAAAGAAATCTAATACTTTTTCCTCTTGGGGTAAGATAGAGTTATGGGGTATTTCCATCGAATAATTTAATGATGAAAAATTAAAAAGTTTAATAAACGACCTTCTTTTATTTTTCCTGAGGTCGTCTTTTGTTAGTTTATGTCTTTCTGAGAACGCATAGAGATTTAGAGAAGATCTGAAAGAATCATACCTGTCACGCACGGTAGGCATTGCATGGCATGCATACTAGAAAACCAACCTTTTCTTTCCGCATCCAGAGGACCTGTGCAGAGTGTGCATATGCGTAACTATACCCTGCGTCCTGAATCAAGAGATTTTTGCCGAAATGACCAAATGGCGATCTCTCCCACCAGCGCGCAGATGAAGGTAGGCACACCGTTACCTTGTAACAAAGCATAGTTATTTGTTGAATTAATTAGGAAAAACTTAGTTGTTAGTGTGTATTTAAACCAGTATTAATTAACAAGTTTCTTTACTGTTTCGTCCTGCGAGTTTCTTTTGAGAGATAACCCCACGTGTCATGGTACAGTCTGCTGAATATTAAAGCGAAAGCGCCTCTGTGGGATACGTTCAAAAGCGCATTAGACCCTGGGATTCTATACCTTGAAATGCCTCAAAAAATGATAGATGGTAAGAGTTTGTATATCTGTTTATATTCACCATCGTAAGCAAAAGTATTAAACAATGTCTTTAGAAATATTTCGTATTTTTTCTATTATCTTTTAGCTCCGACATTTGATGTGTTCTTTATGTTACGTGGCAACATTTCTCCGTAGCGCATAACTTCAGGGAACTATTTTTTCTTTACCCGTAGCGAGGCTCAGATCGATTGTTTCAATCTAAAGTTATCGGCCGAAACTATCGTAGATGGCGGGTGGGAATGAAAGTATTTTCTATATACGTAAGTATGAACATTCACGTAAGTTTTTCTATAAGAGATCACGGATATTATATTGTTTTCTTTTCTTTATAGACTTCTGCAACAATATAAGATGAATTGATATCATATATAACTATATAACAAAGTTTTTTTATAAACATTATGATGTTATGCTAATCGTTATTAAAATCCATCATACTCTTGTCATTAAAAATAGTATTTAAGTACTGTTTAGTAGTACAAGTAACATTTCATGATCGATGTACATCCAGTACTGAACAAAGCCCTCCCTCATAGATTTACAATAAGATCGGGAACAAAAATGACAGCTTTTCTCAAGTCCATAATCCTGTATCCTACGCTGTGATTGCCGGTTTATGATACTAACTACAGATCCATAAGGCTTCAGCGGCCATATGTTCCACGCACTATTTGACCTACTAATTGCCAATTTAACTATAAAATACATAAAAGGATCTCCGTATTTGTGAATCGATTATGAAGAGAAACCTCTAGTATGAAATATATGTAGTATGAGTCTTCTCATAGGCTTGCTAAGCGACAATGAAACATCAAGCATCCAAACAGCTAGACTTAACTTGTCGTGTATTCATCGTATATTGAATAAAGAATTCTTAAATTCGAATTTCAAATTGATCCTACCAATGAGGTTTCGAATGAGAGAACACGTTTCATCGTAAGTCACTGGCATACTATTGGTCGTCTTTTTTATGGCCCTTGTTTTTGAGGACTTCTTGTTTGCTCTTACCGTGGTAAAGCAGGGACAATTAATACCATTGTTAATTTTTAAATGAATACTATTATTATGCTCCTCTCACGTCCGTCTAATCTTCGATTAATTTCCCTTTTTTTTCTTTCACAATATCTTGCTTTCCTTTTCTTACCTTTTCTTTCGTATCTCGCCTTCTCTAGGATCCTACTTGTAGGTTTTAGTTTAATTTAATGCTAACATTATTTTGTTTCCTTATTATTTATACATCGGTCTATTTTACTTTTCATTCTTCTTTATTTAAATTGTTTGTGTCAAGGCAATAAAAGATTTTGGATGAGAGGATATATAATATTTATAACAGACCAATTAAATTATAACGCAGTAATATTTTAAAGGTTGGTTCCCACGTATAAACGACTGCTCAGATGATCTTTTGAAGAGGCCTTTGCCTTGCAGGAGGAGTTCTTCGGCCGAAAAAATAATCCATCTATTTACTTAATGTAATAACATCTCATATTATTAAAAACAACATTAGTTGTAATTGTTTTCATTATTGAAATTACTGTATTATAAAGCAGAAAATTGATTTTATACTTATAATATTTGTAACAAGTATTATAAGTATATGCACTGCAAATAGCGGTAAGGCGCTACGGAGCTACGCGGCGCTACGAAGCTACGGGCGCCTACAATTTCGTAGCGGGAAATCATAGCCAGTTTCACAAATTGTTTTCCGATTGCCGACCATTTTTGCACGTGGGAAATTGGATTTTGAATGCTTCTTCATTTTAGACTGATTGCGCTATACAACCTACGTGCGAATGTCATAATATGAATAAGGAAATTCGACGTTGAATTATACAAATTTGATTATTATTTTTCAAATAATATTTATAACAAATTAAGAAATCATTTTGCTTTCATTCAGTCATTTATAATAACATTGACTATAAACGGTGTTTAAGGCATAGGTCTCTCATAAAAGTCACGACAATAACCGATCTTGCACGACCCGCGTCCAGTTAATTCCGCGAGCTTAAATATGTCGTTGGTCCTCCTAGTGGAGACCTACCTACGCCGCGTCTACCGACTTGTGGTCACCACTCAAGAGCCTTTTGGTCCAAGCGGCCATCAGTTGCACGCACGATGTGCCCCGCCCACTACCACTTAAGACGAGTAATTTTTGAGCTACGTCAGTCATCTTAGTTCTTCTGCGGATCTTCTCATTTCTGATTCAATCTAGTAATGACACTCAGAGCATAGTCCTCTCTATTGTTCTCTGGAAGACCTTTCTTATGAGATCCACTGTAAGTAGGTTAAAGTAAGTAAACACTGTGTTCTTAAAATTCTATTCTATTCTATATATACTAACATACGTCTATTTATGGCCTTATTAACTTTTTTTGTTATTAAAAGTAAAGCCTTCTTTCACTTGAAATACAGTAAATCACCGAGACTAATAACAACATTTTTAATGTATAAGCTAATTAAAAGATATTAGTTATACTTTGATTTATTAGATTGAATAGAATGGAATCCTCAAGGAAAGCGAAGACGTGGCCGCCCAAAGGAAACCTGGCGGCGGACGATCACTGCAGAAGTGAAGGCAGTTGGAATGACGTGGAGCGAAGTAAAGCGCGAAGCTCAAGACCGCTAGGGATGGCGAAGTTCTGTGGACGCCTTCTGCCTCATCTTGGGGACACAGGAATAAATGACGATTTATATTTTGAGCAGTAATATAGTTCGGTTTGGGTAAAGGCCTCCCCCACTATATGTGGACAAACCGAGAATCCATTATCAGTCCGTGAGTTTTACTCCAGAAGCTCAAAACTGCAGCGGATATCTATTTATCTTTAATAACATATTAAAAATAAACAGATACTGGAACTAACAAAAAATAAAAATAAATAAAAGTTAACAAATCTTTCCCGGCTCTTATTGTACGCATAAATATTAAAGTTCTACAAAATAGCTTAGATCTTCCGTTTCGTAGTTATAAATTTAAAGTAGAAGTATATTATTAAATAAATCTTATTACAGCATTCAAGAGGTTTTGGTTGATCGAAATGTGTTGAACTTTATTTGTGGTCTCATTCGCATGAGTAAGATACATTTCAAAGTGTAATTGTTGAGTTTCTGGTCAGATCTTCTCAACAGATCAGCGTTCCTACGCAATAGTAGCTTAGTACTTTTATAGATATTTTGAATTTGAAATTTTTATTCGTACAATGTGGGCTTATTGCAACTTGTCAATTCGCGGAGCTATGTTGGCTACATTTATTCATCAATGGATCTACTCATTTCAGATTAAATCCCCTAGAGTAATCTTTTTTTGTTGTTGAGCTAATTGGCAAATGGGGAAAATCCTCCTGGACACCTGGGAATGTTGCCCAGGTAGTGTCGGACTCTAACCGACTAAAAACCCCATTTGCCAATCTCCCCACTTTTTAAGTTAGTCCATCGACATGGAGGTCGAAGCCTTTTTTCTAGATCCTTGTATGTGTCCCCAGGTCAAGGTGTCTCCTCAAATCTTTGCTTATTGGTTATATCTTACTACTAGTATTAGCTGTGCTGGCCTTTGCTTTTTTATATAAAGTTTTATGACTATGGTTATCATAGTCGTTTTCCTTCTTTTTTTTGTTATTATTTTTATATATATTGGTTAATTTTTTTTTGCCTTCTTTTTTATTATTTATCTTATACTTATTACGTTGTTGCTTATCACTAATCTAGTATATGTCACCTGTATATACTCGTATTCTAATATATACTATTTACATATCTTTCTTACTTATTTTAACATCTACGCACAGCGTCCTCCACCACCCGGACGCAGAATTCGGCAAAATCACTTCGAGTTGTTTCGCCTTATGGCCAATCTTTAAGCTAGAGTAATCTTAAACACACATCAATGATTCGAAAATACATACACGCAAAAACTTACAGTCAAGCGATTGCTTCAAAACTAAGTAAATTCGTAATTGTTCAAATACTTAACTATCGTCGATGAAGTAAATCTTCCAAGTACTCGTTCGCTTTGCACTTCTAAACTGTCTTCTTGGAGAGTTCACTCGATTTTCGCTTCGCCGATCCAACTGTCTCGAATTCTCTGGTATCGCTGCACAAATTGCAGTTTCTAAGCACTTAGTCTTAATGACTTTAAAAACTTACAGAAGGTGAGATATTAAAAGCTCTTGTAAAAGCCTCTTTTATGACCCCGTTTTTAAAGCCTCTTGTTCAACCCTTATCATGGATGGACAGGATCTTTATTTACGTTGTAATGTTTTTATATAATTTTAATTACCTTCCATATTTCATGTATTCATCTTTTGTTTTTCTCAATGTCTTTCATTCGTTTCCTTACATTTTCTTCCACACATTTCCTCACTTTTTGAGCCTTCCCTTCAGAGTTCCAAACTTTACCATTATATTTATGCTTAATTCTTATTTATTTTCTAGAAAAGGGTATTCGGTGTTAAAAATTTAGCCTCTGCCATATAACACAGTAAAAATAGTGACTATATTTTATACACCCTGTAATAACCGTGACCAATAGAACTTTGTATATTTAGCAAAGGGAACAAATTTATTCGGTCCGTCGACACTGGAGACAAAATCAAATTAGCCGAGTTCGCACTGCGCCAAAAGTAGGTGAAACGCTAATATTGAATTTCCCTGGAAGTCCAATTCAATCAAGCCCGGCGAATGCTTCCGTAATATCGATAACTACTCTAGTAATAATAACATTGAAATTGTAAAATAAATTCAATTCGAGTCCAACTTAAATTTAAATGTAAATAAAATCGACTTTGTTATAAAAGTACTTCAAAAAATTATCATTTAGTATATTCGTTCTTCAGTTTACATCATTTTTAAACATTTGAAGTGATTGTTACGTTTATAAATAAAATCAAAATTATACAGGATGATTAGTTATAGGTGCAAAAGCTCTTAAATGTGAATATATATCCCGTTTTTCTGGAAAAAGCTTTAAAACTTATACACCCATTTCCGAATCACCATGTATAAAGTAATCACTCTGAAATCATCATTATCAACAGTGGGAGATTTACCTGCGCCTTTTCTACTGGCTCGTGGTCGCCTCTTGAAAACTTTTCGACTCCAACCACCATTGATTGTGGTAGTAATGTGTTCCACATGCTGTCACTTCAGATGAGATATTATTCGAGCTACCTCGGTGGCTTTGCTTCTTGTGCAAATTCTGTTCCATTTCGCAGTGAAGCTCTGAACACAGCTCTCTATATTGCTCTCTGAGTGACCGTGAGCCTACTTATAAGGCCTGTTCCAACACCTTTAACTTCAAGAACATAATACGAAAAATTTAAAAAAAAACTTAATATTTTTTTTTATTTTTAGTCATTTCACAACATGAATAGGATGAACAAAGAATGTAACGGTATATCGAGGCGTAGCGTCGGAGCGTTCTAAAGCCGCTCTCACGATACCGACGTTCCTTCTAATTTCATTTCGAAGAAAACGATTTTCTGAATGACTTTCTTAACTAAAAGAAACGTGTACAATCCGAGTAAACGAGATACTTGAATATATTTTTGAGTTTATTTGCGCAGGCAATGTAGACATTAAAGTTAAAATCTCTTTTCAGTATTGAAAATTGATCTTTCATTTCAACTTTTTATATATTTACTATTAAATATACTTAAAAAGGTATAAAATGTAATTCAGTTGTAGTCCAGCGGTAGAGGATTGAGACTTAAGGGTGCGGGATCCATTCCCGAGATACAGTCTTTGTATAAATATATATACTACGTGGGTATATACTTCAAAATAAACAATAAAGCGTTGTTCTGAAAAACGATGTTAACAGTTATTATTTAAACAGCCGATTTCTTTTGAAAGTTTATTCTCTCAGACTTTAAATTTGAAACCTTGACATTCCAAATACCAACTGTTTTACCGACCGGCAGTCGTAATGAGCGCCATCATAACACCATTAATAACAGCGCCATCTATGAAGCGTCAAGGTTAAACAATCACTGCTTTACCGACATTAAATAAGCGCGGCAAAATACAAAAGAAAATAATTAAAGATTCTAGTTTCTCTACATATATTTTAAACTAAAGTTCATTGAACAAAAATTAAATAAAATATATTTTTATAGTGTGAAGGATTTAGTAATATTTGGTAATGAATTACCCTAGCTACTGTATTAAGTGTATTGTAATCGTCCCTTATGAGATCAGGGCGTATTTGAAATTCTCGTAACTTAAAGTTGAAGAATGCCATATCCCCGTATCAGTTCATAGAAGTCCACTGCAAAGTATAGAACCCCCCCCCCCCCCCCCAAAGATATTTGAATAGGATATCATAATCGCCTCGCTTGATAGGCAGGTTGGATATCGCTTTGTGGTATACTACGCAGAAAACGCCGCTGCTCATTCTCTAGAAACTTGTTTTTGTGATCAGTAGCAATAAATGCACGCGAATCCTACTTTGCTTGTCGTTGATTTATGGGACACAACTGGTAGTGTTATATGTTGTTAAAGTCAATAAAGGTCAAGGTTGTAGAAGCTTAGGCGTCAAAAAATCGTCGCACCGCCCACGCGTGGATTGCTCTCGTGTATTCCGCTGCAGCCATGCATGTATGCACGAAGCCGTCTCACAGAGAACCATTTGTTACACGTCCATCCTCACAATGGTTAACAAGTAACGGGCCCGAGGGGATGCGGACTGTTTTGTTCGGAAAGCGCGCCTTTGACGCAGAACGTGTGTTCAAGATCTCTTTGTGATGGTGCACAATGTTTTCTCTACGTTCGTACGGAATATAGGATTAATATCGCAACATATGCAAAAACAGTTTAAGATTTGACGACTTTGAAACTGTTAAAACACGCATCCATATGAGATACCTGATTGGTAGTTTTATGACTGTAGATGGTAACATTGTGTATGTTCCTTCTTTAGGATTACACCAGCTAGAAGCTCTCATTTCGGTAAAATGACTTCCTGTTAGGTTTATAGATGATAATGAAGTAATTTCTAATAAACTGGCCTGAACACCGCCGACGAGTAACAAGTCTATCAAATTTCTACAAGAATCATTTCGAGGAATGCGCCTCGGAACGCCACGACCTCAACTTACCATTCTCGTTTCTCTATAAGTAGAGTTCTCTAAGAGGCATGCTAAGCATATAGATTCTATAATCCTGATCCGCACAGTCTGAGTATGGAACAATATGCCGGCTTCCTTATGTTATGAGAAATATCGCCCGGATCTTGTCAAGGTCAAGTTGAACAGGTCTAGATACAGGATACTAACTGAGTTTAGGTGTTTCATCTTCGACCACGTTGTTGGTTTCCAATAAACGAGTTCATGGTCAAGGGTGGATCAGTAGGCGATAAAAAAAATTGAGAAGAATACCATAGGAGAACAAATAACGACGTGATAGAATGTAGAATCGGATTAAGCACTCTATGCTAGTATACTTCAAGTTAAAGCTAAGATTTCAAACAAACTTACTCAAGAAACTCAGACGTGTTTTCTTTTTGTGGTCACTTTTTTAAATTCATTCATACAATGCTAGATTAATTCCCAACCTTTATAATAACTTACAAATCCTTTACACTATCATTAAAGTAACTTATGTTAAAAAAGAAAGATAGAAGAACTGAAGTTGACAGGTTTTAAAACATGGCAAATAAAATTATCAGAAGATCTTTAGAGGGAAAATGAGTCTTGGAGAGTAGGCAACAAATAGAACGAAGATGTAAATTTCTTTCTTAAATTTTTTCCTTCCAGATGGACTTTGAACGTTTGGATAAATGGTAAAAGTGGGGGGATGAAAGCAGAGAGTCGCAATGAGAGGAAAGCTTAAAGGATGATGAAAATGATGACTTGACATATATCATGCCTTTTTAATTTATTTTTTTCATTTGCCAAAGATAAACCATGCGAGTTTAACTAAAGAATTACATAAATAAATAAAATCGACGAATCTTAGAAATTTTAAATAGTCAATTACGTAACTAAGTATAAAAGTAAATATGTTTTCGTATAATAGTTGTGTATAAATATTTACACTGCAGTCTAAAATAAATACAACGCCTGTAATACCTGTTCATTTGTTTACTGCAAGCGCCGACAATTTGTCTTGTAGGATTATGGTGGACATGGTCGCTGGATTATTTCCGCCTTGTCCATAGTCCAGCACAAAGCTAGATCATCTAATGTTTTAAGTCAGTTTTATTCAAAGAGTGTCACACAGATCAACTTCTTTTTAGAATAATTATTCTTCCTTCTTCTCTCCTGTAATGAAGGACAGTAGTCTAAAACATCAGTTCTTGTTGAGAATAATTGAACAATACATTTTGCTTTAAGTTTCCATCATGGACTGGTAAATGGCGCCACAGCAATCATTCTCAAAATCCTGACTCGCGATGTTAAGTTTCCTTAGAAATTTCTATAAAGAGTGCGCGACAATAATTAGCTTCCTGAGTGAGCATCAACATTTAATTCCACGCCTTGATATTAGTGTAGTATTCTTGTACATAATAAAAAAAATCAATAATATTTCAAATTTATCATCTCTCCTTTTCCTAAACCGCTAAAAACCTGCCTATTGGTATTCTCTGTTCTTTTCTAGGTTTCCGTGTAGAGGGTGTCTATAAGGTATTACACAATGTGTTACCTGTAAATAAATAAACATGTCACTTCGTTGTGGAGTCTTCTTTATAAATGTCCATTCTTCCGCGCGGTGCTCCTTTTATACATTTACGAACAACTAGCGCCATCTGTCGACGCCAGACAATACTACAGAGTTGCATTAAATAAGTATATATATTAATTATTTATATAAAAATCTATACGAAACAATAGAATATACAAGAACAAATTTATTAAGAAAAATCCTTAACCATTCCTCAGTTAAATCTTAACTCTGGTAGCTCTCAAGTCTAAGAGGCAACAAATTAATTGGCTCTGAAGTAAAACGCTAATGCAGATTTCATGTTCACTAATGTCTTGCTGTAACTCGGAGTACGGCACACGCTATAAAATAATGTTATTTTAACATAACGCTATATATTTCTTGTGCCCGGTTCCTTAAATGTGTTTTTATTTCCGCAAAACTTTTGTTTTTGTATAATACCAAAAAAAATCAGTTCAAATAACCAAAATTATTAGATTCTCGAATGGCGACCAGAAGCCAGTAGACGCAGTTGACCAGTAAGGCCAGCCATTTCTCCGTCTCATTCGTCAAGCGATAGTTTTGGCTGGGAACGCTTTACGAATGGAATAGGAGGTATGTGGAAGGAACAACGGCATCGACAGCGCAGAAGTTCTTCCTGGACGCCATCACAGCTTACAACGCACTCCGCAGTATGGAAGTGGACGTGGTGTTGGCCCAGCTCTTTTGGGGCACGGGGTATTCTCTGAGAAGAGAAGGCGACTATCGCCTCCATCGTGAGAGACAAGGAAGGAAGAGAATCCTTCCTTAGATACTGCAGGAAGGTAATTAAAGTCATTAAAAAAACTAGTAAGCAAAACAGTTTAATAATAAAATTTAAATTAGAATTAAAATGTACTAGGGGACAAATTAGATGTAAATAATAATAATGTTGTAACTGTGATTAATAAAAGAAACTGCGATACATATATATATAAGAAAATTAAATAAAAAATCTGTGGTATTGCAAATTGTAAATAGACCTAACTGTAGTGATGGAGCATGAATGAAAAGAATTAGAGTAGAAGAGAATAAGCGAACGAACTGTGGAATGAAAGAGAATAATTCTCCACTGCGATCGCCAACCCTTCTACCCAGCGTGGGTATTATGGTATATCTCCCCATAAATGACAACAACTGAAGTATTTAATATAATTCAGTATAAAATATTACCCGTTCCAATATTAAAAAAAGTTTGAAAGGTTTATATATAAAATTTAATTTCTATAAAAAAAAAACAAAGCTCTTGTTGAAAAAAACCTGTTAAAACTAATGATCCGAAGTCAATTACAGACGAACACTTCAGTGAAATGGAACGCGGACTGTTCACTTTTAAATTATTACACACAAATTATAAATTCCGTCATTAATGATAAATTAAAATTATTTAAAATTTACAAGTTCATTTTCCGAGCGCACTTAAATCTACTTAATGTATTAGAGATGAGATTTTATAATAGATATCACAGATTTTATGTGAAATTATTTTAATATTTTAACATTACTTTTACCCTTTTTATCGTTCCGTTTATCTTTTATATATGAAATATAATTATTTTCTCTTTGTTCTTTTACTGTATTATTTCGCGCAATCTATGGGTAATAAATGACAAAATTTAGAAAAATAATTATTGTTTCTTAATAAAAACTATAAGACTAAGTTTAAGTTTGCCCAGCACTCATTTAAGAACTTGCTTTACGTATCAATAGTATATAAACTATTAAATATAATTGTATATTTGAATTTAGAATACAAGCAAGTAAATTGTCTATAACATTTGGCAAGTGTCTGTTTGACAAAAGTTCGAATATAATTTGGTACAACCCAAACCATTTTTTGAAAAGTGTTTTGTGTTTCAAGAGCGTCAAGTCTCAATTAGTCGATGTTATACTGCATTGGTTCTTCGCGAATTTTTTGCCAAAAACTCGATTCATAGCATTCCAAAACCACTGTATATGACTCCGTGTGACTTTTGACTATTCAGTAAACTCAAAATGCCAATGTGGGGACGCAATTTTGAGACGATTGAGGAAATAAAAATTAAATCAAGAATCTTGAAGGCTCTACCGGAAAAAAAGACTTTTCTATTCAAGCACTGGTAAAAGCGTTGGCAAAACTGCGTTTTATTGGACAGAGATTACTTTGAATAGGATAAAATTGATTTGGAGGAATATAAATAGACTTCGTTTTATAAACAAATTCATCTTACTTTTTCATCATAGTATTATATCTCTGATTTTACATATATATATATATTTATATATATTTATTAATATTCTTATGAACATAGAACAGATGATAAATATACCATCAACATTTTTTTTTGCTGAAGATAGATTTGCCGATAGTAAACCCGAGAATTTAATGTTTAATTATTAAATTAATGATAATTTTTTAACGGTTATTTTTTCTTCTTTTCAGCCGATGGACGCGCACTGCAAGGCATAGACCTCCCCCAAAGGTCATCACGATGACCAGATCTAGGTACTTCCCGTGACCTGAATTATGTCTTCGGTCCAGCTAACGGGAGCCAACTCCCGCCACGGCTCGAGAACCTTTCAGCTCTAAAGCCCATAGGATGCACGAGCGATGTACCTCGCACATTGCATCTTTAATTATTTAATATATATTAAATATATATCTATATTGAAAATCGAACCCAAGATTTTGCTCTAACGACATCAAGTAATGTAAAAACAAGACAAATTTATAAAGAATAAAGGAAGGGAAAACGAGACGTGCCTCGGAACGTTATATTCGGGGTGAGAACAAAAAAAAATAATCCGAATTTTTCTAATTTTACTCAACAATTTTCTTCCGGCTCGAAACGTAGAACCTTCGCGAAAATAAAAATTATATTAAGCCCGGTAGATTAGGTATTCTGTGAATATTCGAGCGGAGCATCAAAATGTAATTGCGTTGACGGGTTTTTATTTTCGACGTAAAACACGAGTGAGGCGACTTCGTTAAAACATGGCCAATGTATCGTTACGTATTAGGATGGGGCTCATATTAAAAAGCCACTTCTATTCAAAACATATATCCACATATGTACTTACACTGACTATTCGCTCACAATTTTGAACCAACGCGATCACTAAACTATAACTCCGCGAACACAGTATTTACGCTACGAACTCTACTTCGACCTGCGGTAGCATGCCATCACTTCATGAACATCTTCGATCACCCGCAGGATTAGTCCTGATCTATGTTTACCAACTAATACTGGTACACATCTGTCTTCCCTATGCTAAAATGAAGAAGAGTGTTTCGGTGATCTGCTTTCAAAAATATTACGCAAGAAAAGAACCAATATTCCACACAGAGACTGTGTTTGGCACTAATCGGTGTGACATAAGTCCTGAAGATGCCCCGTGGAGGGGTGAAACACGTGTTGAGTGATTTGGTGGTGGCGGTTGTGTGATTCGCATTGTTTGCCGCATACGCATTTATCAGCGGGCTCGCGGGCGGTGCATTTCATTGCACGACTACCACTGCATGTGCGGAAGTCGCTAAATATTGGTCATTTTCTTGCTTAGGATGGACTTCCGCGAGGTAACGCCTGATTCCATTAAATATTCAAAAATATTTCTTGAGTCGTCAAAAAAGTCGGAATGGATGTTTTTCTTAACAACATTAAGGTATATTATTCGTACAATCATTAATTTGTACTAGGTGTTCTCTTTCTAAGAATAGGCTAAAACCATAAAAAATACAAAGCCTTAAAAAGGCAGTATTTATACGAGAAAATAAGAATTAATAAAAAATTGAACTATTATATTGTTACAAAGCACGAGGTACAGAACCCTCTAAACAATAAACACGGAACCCTAGGATCAAGAAGTGCTGTAAATACGCCTGACCTTAAAGTTATTTATAGATTTTTGTGTACGGTTCTCGAAAATTCTAACTGAGTACTATTTCGAACTTACTAGAACCTTCTCCGTAGTATAAATAGGTGTACTCCCCGTATCGACAGTGCAGTGTTGTTTTTTGAGTTATAAAATTAAGATCTACGATCAGTGATAAAAAGTGAGTATTTGGTAAGCTATTTGAACAGTGATTTCTTGAGCGATTTGCGAATAAGCGAAAGTATACTTTGTGTTAAAGTAGGGTGACCATCTGATTTGTGAATAAAGGACTCCTTGCGAACCAGTGGTGTTTCATTCCGACTCAGAACCCACAGTACATAACATATTATATTATTATTGTATATCAAATCGATAATTTAATTCCTTATGACTTACAGTGTGATTGGTATATGGATAAATGTGCTTATTTGTAAGAAAAATTTTCAGATCTTTTACATCTATTTTTAATCACTCTGTATAAAGTAAAGACTCCAAAACACGTTAAATATTTTAGTTTTTTTCTATATGAATGCGAATTTTAATATGCTTTTAGAAACCAGTAATATTGGCATAATATGTACCATACTGTAGTAAATATGTCCACCCGTACCTTCTACGCCTATAAGTATATTTTCATATACATCAAGATGTCGAATTGTTCTTTGATTTAGATTTAAAAAAAAATGTAGTCAATAATCCCGGGTAATCTCGTGCCAATGTTCCGTCTCCCCGGAGGCTTTAAGGTTCGACCCTCCGATTGTTATTTTACCCGCTCAGCGCGTTATTAGGAAGGCTTTGGAAACAATTTCACACCAACTCTAATGCTTATCGAATTTGACTTATTTCATTTCCACAAAATCACTAATTTTGTTGTTCTTTTATCATTATATAAGTAGAATCATTTATTTAATGGAATCAGGCGTTACCTTGCGAAAGTCCATCCTAAGTAAGAAAAGGACCAATATTTAGCCACTTCCGCATATGCAGTGGTAGTCGTGCAATAAAATGCACCGCCCGCCAGCCGACAAATAATGCGAATCACACAACCGCCACCGCCAAATTACTCAACACTTGTATCACCCCTCCACGGGGCATCTTCAGGAGTTATGTTACACCGATTAGTGCCAAACAAATGACTCTGTGTTTCGTTCTTAAGTAGAATCATTCAAAATAAGTAAAACAACAATTCGGTTCATAGAAACTGAAATCTAATTGAACTCCAACCATGGTAGACAGAGGCAATGGTTGAATTTATAAAAAGACGCTTTCAACTGGTTCTATTGCAAATATGGTGGGACGTAGAAGTTTTACCCCAACATTGTACCAGCCTACCAGGTGCTTTGTCGGTTGTCCAAATGTTCAAGAGGCACGAAGGATTCACTGAGTACCATCTGTTTAAACTCAAGGAGAATCCCTCCTGCAACTTCGACCCTTGGTGCACGTGACCAGTTGTCCTGTATTTCGCACGCTGAGGGTAGAATTCCACTATCACCTAGTTGGTGAACAGTAAGATGATCGTCGGACTTTCTTGAGTATGAGGTATGAACAGAACAAAGAACGAAAAAGATTGAAAGAATATGTGAGGGATAATAGAAGAAAGAATATTTCACATTAAGTTTTTTTAAGTTTGTATATATGTATGTTTTGTATGAGCTAATTACCCAATATTTATCCACTTTTTCCATACTATGGTTGGTTGTAAGAGATTGCCTTGTTTGACAAAACCGCCCATTGTACTTTTTTGTTTAATATTATGATACTATTTATATTTTTTCTCCCGTGTACAGTAAAAATATTAAATTAAATTAAGATGGAAGAAACACGTAATAAAATTAATAAAATATAAAAAAAAAAAAATATTTAAATTAAAAAATAAAAGTAATAATATTCTTCCAAACTATGAAAAACAGCGGTGGAGGCCTATATTATTTTTATAGCCTCCGTTTTAGGGGACCTCTTTTGCTCTCCTATCATGTGTAAGCAGGGTCATTATTAACATAAAATTTATATTTTTTGGTTATTTCCACCCTCCTGGTTTATCCCTTTGAAGATCTTTTATTTATACCTCTGTTGTTCTTCTCATTCTATTTCATTCCCTTCCAAACCTTTTTATCTATCATACATATAATATATATAATACTGTCCCATTTTTGATTTCTGATTTTCATTCTACAATATCTATGTTTAAATAAGTTTTATTTTGTATCCATTCATTCATTATCTTTTACTATTATACATATCTGTATCACAATTAACATTTTAGTTTTTCACAATTCGTTCCCAATATTTATCTCTCTTCTGTTGACTTATGTTTTATTCTTTTTTATTACCGTTTCGATGTTCTTCTACAGTACTCCAGAAAGTTCTGGCGTTCTCCCCCTTGTCTAACTAGCTGTTACTATCCTCTATCATTTTTCGCAAGTGGAACTGACAATGCGTTCTTTTCGCGCCAAATACGGAACTGCTGAAAGGTATATGTTCATTAGTGGATATATATATATATATATATATATATACGTGATGAAACATTTAAAAGCCTATTTTGAAATCTTTGACCTCCAATAGTTTCTGTTCAAGACGGGGTCAATGACCGCCTTAAGCAAACAGTACGAATGTCTGTCTTTCATAGTGATTTCTGTGTTAAGTTTAGTCGTAATTTATTATCTAACTTTGTCTGGAAGCCTTTGAAAACTCTTTATAAAAGATTCTACCATCGAAGTTATTTTTAAAAGTGGATCAGGTTGAATAACTTGAATAGCTGAGACTGATATTTCTATCGTTTCAGGTTTTATTGCATGTAGAGTATATTTACATATTTATTCAATTGTATTATACAAAGTATAAAGGAAAATTTAATAACAAAGACATTGTCTATCTGGTAGCCATTTGGACGATGCAGAGGTAAATTATATATTTATTAATATACCTCGGTGAATTTATTACAAATGATCAGAAAGAAGTAAAAGAAAGAGGTAAAAGTAAGACATCTTTAAAGTGCCTGTCATAAATGTACTTAGAGTGTATTTACTGTACATATAATTTATACTGTAATCGCAAGTATTTGTAATAAGAGGCAATGTATAATTGTAAATACTAAATTCATTCTTAGGTGGTCATAAAAAGTGTGTATTATTAGATTCTATGTTGATAGTACCTAATAAAATATGTGCTGTACGTGTATGAATTTTAAACCAATTAGTGCCGGGAGCCGATATATCTGCGCTTTATTTGATTGCAAAATAAATTTATAATATGTTATAATTGATATAAGTATTTATAGTTTTTCATTTTAATTCTATGGAAGACTGATATAGAGGTACCGAAATCCAATATAAACACCAATGGTGGCCGCTCCAGCGACATCCAAGTTGCGGCGTCATTTGCTGTGACTTTGGGCTCTTATCAAACCTTTCGGAGACATACTTAATATATATATATATATATATATATACATAAATGTGTGTGTGTATATATATATATATAAACATATATCGTCGTCAGCACAAGTACGCTTTATCAGGGATGACTTGAGGTGAAATTGATTTGGGAGAGTAAATAAATTTTTTTTTAAATTAGTCTTGGTTTTTGATCACAGTATTAAATGTCCGGATATATCCAGAACCGTAATTATTAGAGACTTATGGTTATATCTTCATTGAAATAATATTTTTTCCGAGTAATGAACGGATTTAACGAAATTCCATCCGCAGACGATATTAAGAAAGCGAGGAACAGTTAATCTATGTTAGGTATGTAATAATAATCAATTTTGTTTATCAAGATCGTCCAAGAAATTGCCTCCAGTACAACCTATCACTCCTCGAGCCACATATATTGGTATCTTTTATCTTCATCATAGATCACTACTATTAATAACTCGCAAAAAGAATACTGAAATAAGCTGTGATATAGTTAATAAGGAAACAAAATAATATCAAGCTAATGCAAATAAATGTAAAAACGAAATGAAAGAAATAAAGATTAATGTAAATGTATAATCCTGCAGGAAAGGCGATGGAATTGACGCGATATACAAAAGTAAAAGTAAGAAAAGGAATACAACACGTTTTGAAGAGAAAAAAAAGAGAAATAAATGTAAGAAATTAAGAAGGATGAGAGAATCATCACAATAATAATATTTGGTAAAAAATTATTAATTGTATAAATAGTCCCTATATGTACCCCCTACAGATAAAGTACCTACGTACAAGATAAAACAGAAACATAAGAGTAGTAAAGTGCTCTTAATATATATTATTTTCATTATATATTTATATATAATGGATAGACGATCGTGATAAGCGTATATCAAAAAATCTAATAATGCGTTTACACGTCGCTACCTTTATTATATATATATATATAATATATATATATATATATATATATATATATATATATATATATAAAGATTGCTGGTAAGGATGCAAACGATTATAAAATTTTACTCTATTTTTTTGTCACTTAAACATCGATAATTTATATTAACACAGCTATATCATCACATAATGAAGCTGTATGTGATGACCTATCTAATTTAAAGCCAAAACTAACTAAGCTATAAGTAATATGTGTTGTGAATGAAGAGAGGCGCTAACTAAAACTACAGGTTGAATAGATTGACGCAAACACTCCGAAAGCACTACAGCCCGGCGACACGACTCACGCATTAGCCGTAAAGAGCTGACTCACTGAATGTTATTCACGAGGGCGTTGGTGAGCCACTCAGAGCGGAGTGGTCCTCGTGAGGCCCGCACCAACCGTTCAATTGCTTAGCTGTTTCTAAACCCATTAGTTGCCAGGACGTTCAATAGATGGCGATAGAATCGCTTGATAGAAACTAATTACTGTGTAACATTTATCCTCGTTGTTACGACTGTAAACAAAAGCCTCACTAGGTACAATGCAATGATTTTAAAAAACGACAGGATCTATTAATAACTCTATTTAATCTTTTACTTCATTTTATAACATAATATCTATAATCTCTTCTGTTACGGTACAAATTTATTACATAAATATAAAACTGATTCGGTAAGAAAAACGAAAAGTTCTTTAACACGTTCACTGCGGGCCCAATTTTGAAGAACTTCAGCTGGTGCGGCTGAGGTCGAATTAGCCTCAAGCTGAACTTCCTAGTAGTGCGGTTGAGGCCTTTTCTGCCTCATGTTCATCAATATTTTTTTACAATATTGAGTCAATGCTTCGCAGACATAAAGAAAGCTATATTTGTCTTTGTCATATCTCATACGGTTGAGTGTAAACAGCTGCCGCACTAGAGAGAAAACACGAGTTTTACGCGCCGCACCAGTGCAAAGTTTACCATGAGGCTGAATCGACCTCAAGCCGCAGTGAACGTGTTAATGATAATGTAGTTTAATTTAATTGCTATAGTTATATTATAAGTCAACGAACTAAATTTTAGAATTCTATTAGCATTATCAAACACTGCAAAGTTGAATGATTTTGTAGTGTTATTTGCTTACAAGGTAATTACTTTTACTTCTCTTCAAGACATAGTATCTAGGATTCTTCCTAGAGCCAATATATTTTGTAGGTTATACTCGAAGCTCAAAATAGAAGTTAAAAACAATATTGAACCAATAAAAACCGTCAGCCAATCACAAGGCGAGGAGTATAGAAGAGCGCCCTCTTTCGCCCGATTTAAATATACAGCTCCGGCGTGGGATTCCCCTGTTCAATGCGCCGCTGACGATGACGTATTGTAGCTCCTACCACTAAAAATGATCACGACAATAAGAACAGGACCAAGATTTAACCACTTCCGCACATGCAGTGGTAGTCGTGCAATAAAGTGCACCGCCTGCCAGCCCGCTGATAAATGCGTATGCGGCAAACAATGCGAATCACACAACAGCCACCGCCAAATTACTCAACACGTGTTTCACTCCTCCACGGGGGATTAAATCCTCCTCTATTAAATATTTATGATCACGACAATCCTTTCCAAGTTTATCGGGCTCATCTCAGATCAGACATTTAGGACTCCCATTAGTTGAACGATACTATTATATCGGAGTCAGATTTGAGTTTAGTTTCAAATTTGGCTCATCTGGCATACATGACCGCCTATTGCAAGACACCTTTCCTCTAAGATTGCAACGATTACCAGTCTTGTATTGCCCGCATCTAGCGACTTCCCTCGATCTTGACAATGTGGTCAGTTTACCTAGTGGGAGCTACCCACGCCGCGTCTACCAGCTTGCCATTTGTGAATCTTTCGCCGAAACTATGTGTCCTGCCTGCTGCCACTTTAGTAGAACAACTCTTCGAGCTGATACTGTGGCTTTGGTTTATCTGTTGATGTCCTCATTTCTATTTAATGGAATCAGGCATGAGACTCTGTGTTTGGCACTAATCGGTGTAACGTAACTCCTGAAGATGCCCCGTGGAGGGGTGAAACACGTGTTGAGTGATTTGGCGGTGGCGGTTGTGTGATTCGCATTGTTTGCCGCATACGCATTTATCAGCGGGCTGGCGGGCGGTGCATTTTTTTGCATGACTACCACTGCATGTGCGGAAGTGGCTAAATATTGGTCCTTTTCTTGTCCTCATTTCTGCTTCAATCTCTTGGTACATATAAGTGATTGTTGAAATCTACAATTTTTGCTTTACAATTTTAATTTGATTTAAATGAGTTGAATGCGGACAGCGCTAGACCGGTCATCGTGGAAATTTTTGGGAGAAGCCTTTTCCTTTCAGTGGGCGTCCACCGGCTGTAAGAAAACTCGAAGAGACAGAATTTAAATTTATAGTTAGTAGCAAATTATATTCTCACTACGAAGCGACATTTTTAATTATTAATTAAAGTCACGTATAATTATTCTGTAACATGATGAATTATTTCCCTTCCTTGTAATTTATTACGACGTATATAATCTGTTAGTTATTCAATAAATAAAAGAAAATAATTACCTGTCTATTGTTTATTATCTTTTACGTAAAAGCAAACGTAAACAATGCCGTAAAATATACGTTTCCTTCCGCAACGGGGAGAGATAGCGTTAAAAAAATAAACAGAGGGTGGGCTACGTCATCAGGTTCCGAACTAGGTCAGTGAAGCTGACCGGGTCTTTAATTACCCTCAATTAGGTATTCAGCAGAATGAATAAGGATTTTCTCTTTACAAGAAAATCGCGGAGGTTTTCATGCACTCTTGCTACTGAAGTCGGGCTTAATTTTTTATACCTAGATATCATTTAGACGTGGTTTGACTTATTGACTTTTGTTTTTAAAAAAGAAAATTTTGAACGCAAAAAATAGATAGTTCGATTTTTAAATTACTATCAAATATTTGTTTTTCTTGTGTCGAGAGAGATACCTTCTTGTTGGACACATGGATATGTGTGATTCCTACCCACTCAAACCCATCTGTGGCCATCTTCGCTACCTTTCGAGAAGTCGTCGGATCCCCCATGGAACTCGCAATTGCACCTCGGTACTATGTACATCCTGAGAGGAAGCTGTACCCCAGCATACAATATAATATTTAATGAAATCAGGCGTTACCTTGCGGAAGTCCATCCTAAGTAAGAAAAGGACCAATATTTAGCCACTTCCGCACATATATAATATAATAAAAAAGCGTTGCTTAACTGTTTATATTTTAAGTAAATTTATTTAACTTTAAATCACGTATAAAATGCTAAAAATGTTATCGTTAAAATTCAACTTGCTTTGTACTCAATTTTTAATGGAACTTTTGACTTTGTTATGAAAAATAATATCCTTACAAATGGTCACAAATAAATAAAATTTGTGTGTCTGTTTATAATATTAAAATAAACGCTATTAAATACATGTATATGAATAAATACACGGTACATACACCAAAGTTACATTTTTTTTTTTCAAATTTTTGTCTCTTTCTGTTTGTTCCGCATAATCTCTGAAATGGCTGGATAGATTTTGACTTGACTTATACTAATAGGTAGCTGATGTAATAAGGAGTAACTTAAGCTACTTTTTTTTGTATAACATAAAGTTGTATTCTGTGAATAGAACACCCGATCTACGATTATAAGTTTCAACCCTCTACTGGTCGGATACGACTGTTCTATATATATAAAGTGTATTATTAACACGTTCACTGCGGCTTGAGGTTGATTCAGCCTCATGGTAGACTTTGCACTAGTGCGGCGCGTAAAACTCGTGTTTTCTCTCTAGTGCGGCGGCTGTTTACACTCAACCGTATGAGGTATGACAAAGACAAATATAGCTTTCTTTATGTCTGCAAAGCATTGACTCAATATTGTAAAAAAAAAGATTGAAACATGAGGCAGAAAAGGCCTCAACCGCACTACTAGGAAGTTCAGCTTGAGGCTGGTTCGACCTTAGCCGCACCAGCTGAAAGTTCTTCAAAATTGGGCCCGCAGTGAACGTGTTAATATTAAATTACGTAGCAGGAGTAGGAATTTCCGTCTGTACGTATAAGACGGCGCTCAGTTAGTAATGAGGGTAGTTTGCACTTAAGGTAGATTTACACGACGCTCCGGACGTGAGGTGAACAGGCCGCATAGTTGCCGGCAAGTATGCGGCAACCGCTTACCAACTGCTTCATAACTCACTATCTAACACGTTTCGCTGCTTACATGCATATAATAAAGTATCAAGATCGTGAAAGTCGAAACACTTTGTTCAAACTTCTATACTCCTTCCAAAATTAAGTTATTTTACATTTATTAAACATAAAACAAGGTAATAACATCTTTTATTAGATAACTGTATATTGTTTTACTATACAATACTGTTCCAAATAACGTGGCAAAGTGTTAGTAACTCAAAGCCATTTCAAAAAAGCCTTACAGTCAAAGCACGTATGATTTAAAATAAAATAATCATAGCAATAACTTGACTTCAACTTAGTTTTAAATAATTTACGATTTAAGTTAGAAAATAGTTTAAGAGACTTAAACACTATATCATACAAAGACATAGGCAAAAAATGTCGGAAATTTTAAACTTAATTGTAAAAACAAAGGTACGGACTAATGTCTGTGGTATATAGATCTTAATAAAGCAGATGTGGTGTTTTTAAAAAAAGAATATGCGATGTTATCTTCACCGATGTCACTTTTTTGTTAATAGACACTTTCAGTACAACTGTAGCGTTCAAGTGTGATCGGTGTAGTGTTAGACAATATTAGAACAAGATTTAAGAACAATAATGATACAGGTTTGGACTTATATTTACGTAGACAATGGAATAGAACAGTGGTACGCCATCGGTAGAAGACAGAAACATGTAATTGTAGTCACATGTTCGATTTACGGAATGTAATCTTAATTAATTCACACTTTGTGCATTAGTTATATAGGATTTTCACGGTTCACAAGACACCATAGGTTACTATAGGTTACTATAGGTTACTATAGGTTACTATAGGTTACTATAGGTTACTATAGGTTACTATAGGTTACTATAGGTTTGACAGCAGGGTCCTATGCGTACCATAATACCACACTGCGATTGCTTACCCACCTGCCAAGCGTGGCGATTATGGTATATCTCTCCAAAGATGCGGATAGATAAGATCTCTTGAAGTGGGCATCTATGGGCTGAAACGACGTGACAATGGAATGGTCGCTATTGGTCAGAGGTTGTCAAACTTTTCTCAGAGACAACTTTGGAAAACTCGTTTCAGTTAAATCACTACACCGACATTCCTATCATATTCTCAACAAAATTTACAGACGGAAGCGGCGCTTTTTAAGTTTTCTTATAGAATCTATATTCCAGAGACATTATTACATTTAATAGTTCCGAAAATATTTTTTTACAGTGTTTAAGTCTCTTAAACTAATTTAAATCATTAACTATGTAAAATTAATTTCTTCGTTCCAACCCATAAGTCCAGGAAAATGGAGGAATCAAACGAGTAGACGGGTTGGCGACCGCTGTGTGGTATAATAGTACGCAGGGGACGATACTGCCCATACTCTGGAAACTTTTTTGTGAACAGTGGGAATCTTTTATATTTAATGAACAAAGTGACAATTATATAAGATTGTATCACGGGGATGGAACCTGCGATCTATGATCGCAAATCTCAGTCCTCTAACAATATCCCACCACTACTTAAAATGGGGAAGGGGGGAGTCCATATCACCAAGATAAGGTAGAGTATGAGTTACTATAAATGATTTTTACTCAACATCGCACATTCAGTACTTGAAACAGCTTAAATGCTAGCCTGTGTGAGAATTGTCGACCCCATGCGTAGCAGTCTAAAACTAAAACCAAGTCAACTATTGTTTTTATATCATTAGTGTCTTGTTTATCTTTAATAAAACTACGGTTTGTACAAGCACAATTTATTCTATCAACACATTGTACTGAAGATTATATACATTTTGTGTAATAAAACTATTTTACGAAATATAGTCTCATTTTTGTCACCCCAACATTTTGCACCGATTTGGTAATAAAAACGATAAATCAATAAAAGAATAATAAATCGTAACTTCCTATATGACAGTAGTAGCTCATAGAAACAGTCTTGTAAATAATGAGAAAAAAACTAATGTAGTTAACCTCGATTTAATTGAAAAATGAACTTTCTTTTTCGTGAAAATTTCGCAGAGCTTACGTCCGAAGTTTATTTAAAATGTACGAGTGTAATACGTTACTGAATATAAAATACATCTGGTGTAACTCAATATTATAGGTACGCCAGACCCCGCCTGGCCCCGCCGTACCTCCCCGGCGAACTTCTAACTTTTTAATTATGGCACCGGCCTTTTAAATTTAACCTTTACAAACTCTCTTAAAAATTTAAATTTAATATTTACAAAATGCATTTCTTACGCTACCAGAAGCCTCTTTAAAACCTTCATTATTTCGCAACTTTATAATTAAAAATTCAATTGACATAAAAGAAACTAACAAGGTCGTATAATTTAAAATTAAATATAACAAATATAAAACCTTTTTGTAAAAATTCGCCAAAATTTAGTATGTTGTGACACGCATATTTTTACCATCCAAACAAACATTATTTATAGCCATAGTTAAAATAAATATATGTATATATAACTACAAGATTATAAATATAAAAGAAAGCCTTCGTATAATGTATTTACATTTTACAAGAGAAAAATTTATTCCCTTCAAAATTTGACATGTGTCACAACGTTCCGCTTGACATTTCAAATATTCATTGGCATCGGGATATTTAAAATGTTTATGTTAATGAAAAATAACTTTGTAAATTAATTAATAAGGAGAATAAAAAATTGATTTCAATCAAAACGATTTCAGACTTCATTTTCCCGCTAAAATTGACGTATGATATTAGTCAAACAATAAATTATGAGGCGAAATTACAATCTAATACAAATTAATCTAGAATATTGGTAATAAAAACCAACTACACTCAATAATACAAATCATCTAACCGCCTCAACTAATTTAACCGTCCGCCATCTTGTCTTATTATATCTCTATCCTTTTCTAAGCAATACATTTATCCTTTTCCTTAGCTTGTACGTTTCGTTTCGACACAATTTGAAATAAAACTTAACCTAAAACTATTTATATATTTTATCCCATTGAATAGCGTTAGGTTTTGGAAATTATGAAGTATTAGAGATGTATGATTGTTATCTAAAAAATTGGCTCATATGTTTTATATATAGTTCAAAAGAAGTAAAAATTTCTGCATTGTTAAAAAATAGCCATAGTGTTTTTTTTTCTAAACATTTAACCTAATTTTTTTACCTAATTTGTTTTACATTGTATTGTTTTAAATAAAATAAGGTTTCTTAATTATGAAATATACAAAAGATATACAAGACTATTATCTAATATTTTTGTTTGTATTGTAAAATGACAAAATTTCGAGTAAAAAATATATGCAGCTATATGTTTAATACAGTCTTTTGGCTGTTATATATAAATATATATAACAGCCAAAAGACTGCATTGTGAAAAAAAAAAGTATAAATTTTTTTTTTAGAAATTACTAGTAAATATTATTAATAAAAAAATTAAGATATATCGTTATAAACATAAAAGAGTAGTAGGCTAGAGGTAAAGAACTGAGATTAGCTATCGCAGTTCGCGGGTTCGACATTACATTAATTATATAGGTATCCACTTACAAACAAGATCCCATATGTTGGACAGCAGCGTTCTTTACGTACCATTATACCACATTGCGATCACCAAAACACCTAATAAGAGTAACGATTATGGTATAATTCCCTGTATATGAGTGCGTTTATAGGCTGAAGCGACGACAATAATTGTCTTCTTGGTTTAAATCATAAAACTGTCACAATTGAATTAGCTAATCTAGTATTCAAAAATAATATACTGTTTTTTTTTTAAATTAAGTATGTTGCTTATGTGTTGATTACGCAGTTTTATTTAATTTTGTGTATGAACGAGCGAATCAGTGTAATTGGTAATTAATTCCGACGCGCAGATTCGGTAATTGGCTGCGATTACACGTAAGTGTCCAATAACTCGAGCGCGAAAGCCTTTGAACTAAAGTTAATTATATAATTGTGTCTATAGCTTTATCCTGACAAATTATGAGAAAATTAACAATCATCTGTTTATAATTATTTGTAGAAGTGCTCTTGAAGCGATCTCACGTAGGACATTTATATTTATATAATATTGTAATTTCGCGTCATAATTTATTGTTTAAATATACGTCAATTTTAGCGGGAAAATGAAGTCTGAAATCTTTTTAATTGAAATTAAAATTTAATTTATATAACTTTCCGTATATTTAACGATATCAATATTAATGACGTTACAGTAATCATTAAACTATATTACACATAAATTCTGACCTATTATGTATATAATACATGAATTTAAATGCATCTGGAATAGTTAGTAGTAGATAAAGTATAGGAGTCTGCATGTGCCGTTAAAAGATAAAGAAAAAAAAGATAAAATTACTTTATTCAATAAAGGAACTTTTAGTAATCTCTAATTTATCGTAAACTTAATACTTATTTATTTTACTTTCGACTCTGCTTCGCAAGATGTTATAGTTGTAGAAAAGAAGCAGGAAGAAACTCCACAACAAAACTTTTAATAAAATTTAACACAGATTTAATACACATACACTTATATATAGCCTTAAATAATTAAAACAACAAATCACTGCCAAGGATTCTTGTTATTTAAATATTAGTTTATTCAATAATATGCTTTTTCTGCCAATTTATTTATAAAATATGGTTAAAATTTTGTTCAAGGTAATCTAACAATGTTTTGCGGTTTTTTTTTTTTGAAAATTGGAAAAAGGAGAACGAGTAAGAGATTAACGAACGATTTAAATGAACAAAAGAAGAGTAGGCAAATAAAAAAAACGTGGACAACTTATTATTAAGTCAAAATTGTCCCTATGTAACCAAGACATGTCATGTATGAGAGGCCAGCGAAAATAGTGGCCAAATAAAAAAAATCACGTCGAGGTCATTATTGGTCTTAGTTTTGATACATTGATCTAGAACTTATGCATCTATATAATTACAGCCTCATTTTGTTTTATTCAAACGTTACAAATTTAAAAAAAGGAATTAATTGATTTTTGCGCAATGACAAACATTACATTGAAACCTCTTTGGTTAAGATTTAAGAATCCGCCTGAAAAGGGGTCCGACGAAGAGAAATTGAATTAAATCAAGTTGTTTGTATCCTTTTAACGTTTTTCCTTACAAAGGGACTCCTTAATTTATCCCTGTTTACAAAGGTGGAGCCGGGCGCTGAAATAAAGAATTTTCACAGAGAGAAATGTGGATTATTCACAAAAGGAATGCTCTTTTAGTTTAACTAAATAGACCTATATAACATAAGCCTGATATTGTTGGCAAGCCTCCTTGAGTGGGGATATATATATATATATATACAAAGCCCCGTTCACAATTGCACGCGGTTTTCATTATATGTTTGTACATAATTCGGTGTTAAAAATGTACTTTAAATTTAGCTTAAACATTTAGCTCTTTCTTGTGCCTTCGTAGTTGTAACTACGCTTATTGCAAAGCCTGGGCCGACCCAAAGATATCTATGGGACATATACCATAATCATAAAGGAAAAATATCACAACAAGGAAATTCTCCCGGTACGCCGTGTCGACTTACCGCGAGTTCTGGAATGTTCAGCTGGAGTCGTGTATGGTCCATGTTAACGAGGCATTGATGTTCACAAGGCATTTAAAATAAATGCATAATGTATAATATATAAAGTTATAAAGACAAAAATAAATTAATACAGAAAACAAAATATGTGTGTAATTCGATGACGGCGATGATAGTGTCGTGAGGTATGATCAAAACAAAGAATGAAAAGAAATGAAAGAATTTGTGAGGAATAAAAAAAGAAACATAAACTGACTTTAAGATGGAAGAAAGATGAGGATGTAAGTAATAGAATTCTGTAAAGAAACTATTATTCTCAAACATTTTCCCTGTGTACTCGACAGGGGAAGTACCAGAGACGCATAGCGTCGACCATTAAAATTGCTGTAATATGAACACAACCAACGCCATCTAGTAGGGAATAGAGTAACTTCATATGAATTATAATATTTTTTGCTATATAATTGTTTTAATAGTTAAGGTTTTTACAAATTTAAAATATTTTTTCAAACGATTTAATGTTTTGTAGAACAGACCACGAATTGGCTAGCGAGACGTTAAAAGTCCAATCCTAATTTACAGATGACCTTGTAGAGGTCACCAAGAAATACTGAATGAAGGCCGCTTTCAACAGGTCCTATTGAGAATCTATTAGCGAGGTGTTACTCATAAGTGAACATACAATGGCTGAAAAGATGATGATGATATTTTAATAACAAAGGAAATAGCAGTAAGCAAGAAGAACTCTCTTTCAAAGTTTATTAACACTAATAAAGTAAAACTAGACGAACAAGGATTTTAATTTAAATGTATATTTGCACGTAAGGTTTGCCAGGGTAAAAGAGATGGGCAGAGAGCGAAGTAGAACAGAATTAATTGAAGCATTAGATAACATGTGCAGTTGTTTGCTCCGGTGAGATTTTCGTTTAGTAAATTCGAGTTGGCCGCTTGACCCGGTTGCGAGTTTATTAAAAGCTCCATTTATAAAACGTTTAAAAGGTCAGTAAGTGCTTAGTATGAGCTCTTTGTTTTAAATGCGCATTTAAATTGGCTATAAGCAGCCATGTTCGCTGCCAGAACAATGGACCTTATGAGGAATAATTGATATTGGAGGTTCAGTTATAAGAATTGTTGGAGCTTTTTAATTTGAGTCAAATTATTTGTTAGAAAATAATTAATGCAAAACTAGCGCTCTCTTTCTGCTCAACAATCCTTTCGTAACTCCTACACAGTACATGACCCCATCGCAGATAGCGAAGCAAAGCTGCTAGAAACTAGTTGCCTGATTATTTTGTCTATCCTCGCATGAGGTGATTCAAGTTCGGCAAGTCACAGAGGCTCAGATGAGCAGAATGCTTAGAAAAAATGATGGCTGTTAATATCATCTCCAATTGGACCCAAGAAGATGTGACTAGAACGTGTAGATGAAGATTTCAAGAGTATCTGAAGGAAGACATCTTAGCAAAGAATGGCGGAGAATAGAGCAAAATGGAAGAGGATCCAGGAGGAGTCCAAGACTCATAGAAGATTGCAACGCCACAGAAAAAAGAAGAAGATGTATCCGGATATTGTTGCGAATCACGAAAATTTATCTCTCAGCCAGCTTACACAACCACGGGTAGAGAGTGTATTATTCTAGATGCTTCTACCACCACAGAAACGTCCACCTGTGAGGTTGATAGACGACTTTTGGAATACGCTGGATGCAAGATGCTTTCAACCAGTCTTACTGAAAATCACTGGAGAAGCCTATATCAAGCTGAATATCTCATAGTTTATTTAAATGACGGTATAAAAAAAATAAGATTGACTTAAATGTCTTATTAAGTACTTAGTTACAATTGACTGAAATCATAATAAACCTTTTATGTCTAAATGTTTTATGTGTTGAACAATATTAGCATTAGGGAAATTTAAACTTTATTATATTAAGTATGAAGATGAAATTGTCTCAGATTAAAATACGTTAGGTGCACTTCTAGATGTTATTTGGTGTAGCTCGAGCTAATCGACTTATGGGTGATAAAGATTCTAAAAAACTTAGCTTTGAACACCACAGCCTAGTAGGGAGTATGTCAATTTTGTTACAGGATTCATTTTGGGAGAATACGCTGCGGCACTTCTTCGTCTTATCCCACCATCCCTGTTTCTCTATTATCTAATTCAAATTAAAAATATCTTTATGTATATAGATATAGTATATGCGTATTAATACAGCATAGACAAATAGGAGGAATAGACTTGGATGCTTTATGGAAAGGCGGGGCTCACAAGACGACGACTCAGCGAGGTAGAGACAATTGTAAAACATTTAATTAATAACATAATAAAAGTTGTGTTCCTCCAAAAAGTGTTTAATTAACATTACATTAGACATTTACATGCGTTTTTAAATAAACAATTATGTTAACATTTTAGCTACTAACGGCAACTCAACAATTGGTATTTTAAATAAAATGTAGATTACAATATCAATCATTTTAATGAGTCAATAAAGTAAGTTTCACACATTTAGATCATTAAAATTTTTTGAATGCTATGACAAGATTTGTTTAACGGAAGTTTTATGTTATCTCTTGGAAATTTATTATATATGCATACACTCGTATCTATGAAGGATTTGTTAACTTTTTAAAAAGGTAATTTAGGTGTACCAGAGTACACAGTAATAACTGTATTCAGTAGAACATTGGCAACATGCAACGCTCCCGGATCTCGTCGTGCCAAGAAAGTCTATGCTCTAACAATACTTTTTTTATTAGGATCTACATTCAGACATTAGCATTCGTGACTTTGTTTTTAAAATTACGTTCAATATTTCTCAAATATTTTTATTTTGCTCACATTTTTGAATGTTAAGGCTCTTTAACTATTTACTAACTTGAATCGTAAAATACTTAAAACTAAGTTAAAGTAAAGGCTGTTGTCAGACCATTTATAATGCAGAAGAGATGGCTAGCCGGGTTTTTTTATAGTCCCCTCTTTTAGGAGCTTACTATAACCTATGACAGGAACTTGGTTCATAATACATTTTTTGTTTTTAATTCAAGGAATTATCATTCTTCTTCCATTTTTCTCCTGATTTCGCAATATCTTCTTTCTTCTTCACAGTATCTTTTATTCTATAGCTTTTATTTAAATACTGTTTGAAAATCGCCTTCTATTCATTGCCAAATTTCTCAAAAAAAAACATATTTATTGCTTACATTTTCATTTTTATTCGCTGCTCTGTTTTAAACGTTACGGGGTGGATATCAGAAACCCGTGAATACAACGAAAGATATCATTTCACAAAGCGGATAGACGATCTTGCTGAGGTTGTTGGATAACAGCATGCAGTGGGTTTTATTTTTATTAGAAATAGATATTCTATTGCTAAAATGACGGTGATAAAAGATAGACTGGTCTAATTTATTTGAATGGTTTTATTCTTTTCTTGATTTAGGCCAACTACGTAATAATAAAAAGTCAGACAAAATCTTTTGTTATATATGAAGGTAGATGTAGACAGTGGTAGCGAATTAAAAAATGTCGGTCAGTTTTACAAAGCGTCTCTACTGAATGTCATCTTTTGTTGTCTGTTTACATTTTCTTCGATGTTGCTACTTTGATAATTAAATTTTATACTTTGCTTTATACACTATTTGTCTGACCTAAAAGACTTGGACGTATATTACAATAATTAAGCAAAAAGGTAAAAATGAAACGTGAGCCGAAACGTAAACACTTATTTCTCCTCCTTCTTCTTCTTCTTTTCAGCCGCTGGCCGCCCACTGCAAGGTGCTGCACTACTCGTATCCAGTGATTTCCCACGACCTTAACTATGTCATCATACCACCTAGTGGAGGCCTAGTGGAGGCTTGAATGGAGACCACAGACCGGCAAGTGCAGCGTTGGACATCCACCTAAAAGGTGGACAAGATGAAGGCTGCTTCTAACTGATCTATCTATATCTCATCTTCAGCGAATTACAGCAACCTTAACTAGAGGGGAGCCTGCCCACAACATGTCTACTGGCTCATGGTAGTCGCTTGAGAACCTTTTGGCCATCGGCCATCCGTTGCACGAGCGATTTTCCTCCCCCACTGCCGCTTCAGAAGAGCAATTCTCTGATCTACGTCGGTGATCCTGGTTCTTTTGTGAACCTGCTCATTTCTGATCAAATAAATTATATGTGTTTAATACTTCCATTGTCAGCTAAAGTTTAATATAACATAGCTATAGAACAATGTTATAAAAGATATTTAACAAAATAAATTTCTTACGCGATGTTACCGATCACTTAAGCATTATAACTGAAGGATCTACTTAAGAGATACTTTTTATCTCATAAATTACCATTATAAATATATTAAAACTTCATTCTAATTATATTATATAGGAGCACCTATATCCACCGTTAAACTACGTATGCATTGTCAGATGAATTTGTGGAAAATAAATAAAAAAAAACAATTAAAAAATGATCATTATCCTTAAAAGTCGGGTATATAAAACCACGTGTTAAATCTTGCAACTCTACGCTCAACTATAGGTTCATTAATCAAGTGCACAATACACTAAATCAGTGCTCGGTACGAGAGAGTCCGTAACGAATGGTTCACTATAAATTTAAGTTAAATATGTGTACTGGCTGCATTAGCGGTAATGTGGCGCTAAATCACGTTATGCGTCGTCGATAATGCGACGCCAGACGACGTGGTGCAGTGTTGGTGCAGTGATAATGCAGTGTCGGTGAAGAGAACTTGTAGTCATGGTGTAATTATTTTGTAGTGCTCGTGTAATTATTGTGTAATACCACTACAGTGATGTTTTGATGGCGAAGTAAAAATCAGGAGATCGTCATGGTTTAGTGATGGCGTAGTGCTTGTGTAATAATGGTACAATAGTTATGTATAGTATAGAATAGGACCAAAAATATTATCTGTACCAACTTAAGAACGAGGAAGAGGAGCGATATGATCCTGGTTTCTAAGCTAGAACTAAAGAAGAAGAATCAAGAGCAAAGGTAAAGTGACGGTGAAATGACAATCAAGAGCCGGAATTGAGAAGTAGCAGAGATATTGAAGTAATTGTGTATTAATAGTGTTGTAGTTGAGTAGTGATTGTGTAGTGATGGCGTAGAAGTGATGTCGTGTTGTTATAACATTTTTAACGCTTTTTATTGTGGATTAACTAGCATCACACCTGATGGAAAGTGACGAATTAGTCGAAGATGAAACACGAAGATTCAGGAGGTACTTATTTCCTCTGACCCTGAGGATACCTAGGATCTGATTGGTACGCTTGCAAAGAAACCATAATGTCAGTGTGGTAGTAGGTCAACATCCTACTAGTTCTACCGTGAAACGGTGATGGTGGGATAAGGTTTTAAAATTCCGCAGCGCATATCTCAAAGTGAATCATGTAAAGAAATAAGAGATTTGCAATTCACCGACGGTGTTCATGGCTGAAAAATAGTGTGTATTGATTGTGTGGTTTTATCGTAGGGATGGTGTATTCCTGGTGAACAGACTGGTCAATAGATGGTGTTGTTGTAGTATGACTAAAGAATAATGATATTGTAGTGAAAGTGCAATTATATAATGATGGTGTCGTGTTGAAGTGATGGTGTAATAGCGGTGAAATGAAAATTGCGCATATATCGCAACATGGTAGAAGATTCTACAAAAGAATTGTCTGCTGTAGCAATATAAAATATGAATACGTATAAATAAAATCGGAGTATCTTTTTGTTATGTTAATATAACCGCCTTTATCGTGTAATGTTATTTTGGTACTTATACCAAAATTACATTTTTATAAATAATTGTCCATCTGTTTGTTTCGGCTAATCTCTGAAATGGCTGGACCGATTTTGACGGAGCTTATATATATATATATGTATATATATATATATATATATTTATATATATTTGTACGTCGTAAGCATATAATTAATCTTCTGTAATAGTAACATTTTTATTAGTTTTTTTATTCATAATCAACTAGACTCCAATCCCGTCAGATATGTGGTAGCCTATCGTCGTTGCAGCTCTCAAACGCCCACGACAAGACATGACTATCCCCGAAAGATATCTGTGGTGGGATACATTATAATCTCCATGATTGGCAAGCGGGTTGGCGATCATAATGTGGTATTATGGTATGCAGAGGACACTGCTGCCTATCCTCTGGAAAAACTAACAACAAGCTGACGATTATGGACAATTGTAATTACCTTAAATAATGAATCTATTTTGATTTTATCTTTAATTTTTAAATAACAAGTTTTTAAAAAAAAGAAAATTATACACTAACTGTAACTGCAACCTTACTGATTCCGCAGTTATTGAATGGTTGTGACGGATGACTATACTTTGACAGCTGTCATGTTTTGTCATGTGGGAATCATTTTTGTTGCAGTAAACCTAGAAGCGCATGTTCAGGAGTCTTTCCCGATTATAATCGTTTAATACGACAGAATTTATTAAACTAACCAAGCGTTCTGTATACAATCCCTTGTATATACATTTAAAGATTATATTAATTTTAATTAAAAAGTTACCTTTTTTAATGTAATATAATCTGTGGTTGAAAACACTAAGCAAAATGTATTAGACGTTTATCGCCGAACGATCCGCGCTATAAATCATCTTGACCATCTGTAAAGCTCTTGCCTTTGTCGTGTAAGAAAAAAAAAGTAAAAAAAGAATAAATGTTGGCGGGTGTTTGCGCCCCGCGTTCGGTAGGGATGTTATCTCTTTGCAAAGATTGCAGACGATTCATCAAGAAGTGTGACAGCGACTGACCAAAGACAAACGAGATGGATTTCGCTGCGATAGATGGACTTACTTAATATTTAAGAGTTTCTGATTTCTTGTTAAACATTTTTTTTAATTTAAATCTCTTTCTTCTATACTTTATTAAAGATCATGTAGCCATATCAACCGGATATCTAGATTATTGCTCACACAAAAGGCTGTAAGAATGTCAGGACTATATAAGACATTATTGGTCTTACGCAAGACTTCTACAGGGGTATCTTCTGTCTTAGCGCTAGTATGCAAGAAGGAAGAAATCAGAAGCCAATACAAAATAAAAGTGAGCTAGAAAATATCACCCACTTCGACCAATACCAAATAATGGAAATAGGTCAAATATGTCAGAGTCACCCTGGATTCTCAAGTCAATTTCACATCCTACAGTGAGAATGTGAGGAACAAGGCCGCGTTCGTATTGGGTCGATTACACCCACTCATCTGTGCGACCTATTTCTACCAACGTCGCATCCTCCGGCACGTGTTCGCGAAAACCTTAGGCCCTAACGGCCAAAGGTTGCACAAACAATGTGCCTTGCCTATTGCCACTTTACACATGCAACTCTAGGCTATATCGCTGACTTACTTGTATAGATATAAAAATTGACTAGAATATATTTTTGGAGTATTAAAAATTATCAAGAATCGATTTTATTTATTATTAACTTTGATATAACATTTTTAGTTCCAGACATTGTATTATGAATATTATAAACTATATTTTTATTCAAAATATTGATTTAAAAATTAAATTTTCTTCATATTTTTTTGGATTTTTATAATTATTACTCTTATATTTATGCCTGTATTTACTTATATTGATTACTTTGCAACTGTTATTCAATTTAAAATTAATTAATAATGAGATCATTCCATTCAACTTGTAATTTATCTAAAAAAATATTCAGTCTTAACACAAATGTTGTTGCAAATAAAAACAACATTTTCTTTATTGTACGTAACATTTATGACTATTACTTTGTGTTAGTTAATTTATTAATATAAAACCATTAAAATATATAATATGCTTATTTAAAGTGGTCTCCACTGACTGCAACACAGACCTTTAAATTTGAAGCCAGTTATCGATAGCAGCGCACACTCTATGGGAGAATTCTTCACTGCAAATCATATGGATTGTTTTATGGATACCAAAAGCGAGGTTTCTTTAGAGGTCTCAAGATAAATATGGTCAAAAATTTGTAAAAAATTTTCTCATCCGTAAATAAAATCACGCAGGCCGTTCCATTGTGGAATGATTTACCGCTGAATACAAGACGTGCTAACTAGCTACATATTTTCAAGAAAATGGTTAAGAACCATTTACTAGACCTATAATTATCTATCTCTTAATTCATTTCTTTTTCTTCTTGCTTCTTTCTGAGACAAGTGCGATCGAACCAATACTGATCGAAGATAGATGTTTTTATTTATTATTGAATTATATTTACAATATGTATTAAACCTTATTTATTATAAGTATATATGTTATATACGTATGTACGTATGTCTATGTATGTTTATGTATCTTTATGTTCGTTTGTTTGTGAATATATATTTTTTGTACACGTAAACTACCCTATACCTTTATAAGCACTTTTACCTTTTCCATACTATGGTTGTCTGTAAGAGATTGCCTTGTGTGATAAGACCGCCCGTTGTACTTTTTTATATATTATTGTTAAACTTATTAAATGTATCTTTACGTGTACAATACAGAATATTAAATAAATTAAAAAAAAATACGAGCCCTTCCTTTGCGTACCGCTTAAGTAGTTGTTTTGATTTTACCAACCTATTCTTTTTTTAAATTATCAATTAAGAAATGACCAGTGCGTCTAATAGACTGCAAGTCTTAAGCCATCTTTTAAAATACGAGACATGGTTCTTGGTGCTATCTTCATCTCCCGAAATAAAAACTATTGCTTTCGGACAGGATTTCTTCGAATCCTTTCCTTTACTGCTTTGATCGCCACTTGAACACTACATGGCCAGCCAGATCTTTTTCTGTCACAAACAGAGGAGGTTTCATGGTACCTGTCAATAGTCCGGTACATGAACATTTTACTTATAGTGTAAAGTAACCTTTACAGCGATTCGGTTAACTTTATTATCCCACACCATTTTAATATGACAAGATATTTTAGATTTATTGGCGTGAAAATAGCACCACAGTGAACAGTTGTTTAAAATAACAGATTCCAAATTCAAAAGTAATATTTTATTTACTTTTTGTAACTGTATTTATGGCCAGGGTAGAGTTTTTAACAAAATATCAAGCTCAAGGATTTATTAATCCACTAAGGATTACTTTTAAAATTACCTCCGCATCTCGCCTTTGTTTTATTTCTTATCTTTCGCTCTTTTGACGGCGACGTATGTATGTTCCAGCCGTAAGGGTCTAGGAGGTAATTTATCTTCTTTTACAAATGATGCTAATATATTAGATCGACAATGTAAACATTTTCCTTTTACTTTTCTTTAAGATACGTAAGGCTTTTCATTATTAAAATTTAAATAACTCATTACTGAAGGTACACCGGTATAAATATTTGAAAGAAATGTTTTATCATTCATAGACATTTGACAGTCTATTAAATTTTACGTATTAAAAATGAGACATTCACTGAATATCTCATTTTAATTACGTAATAGATACTTGTTTTCTATGATTTATACATACAATTGCTAGTATTGTTAGTGTATTTTCAGGTAACATTTTTAATCATACTATTTATAAAGTTCTGTATTAAATATGTTCATATCAACCGATAAAAGCCTACTGCAAAGCGAAAGCCTCCCACACGGTGACCGGTCCTGCGCTGCCTGCATACAGAGACGGACCTCCGCAACCTTATCTATTTCAGCGGCCCTAGCGGAAAGCCTACCCGAGCCGCCTTGAAATATGTTAAAATTACTCATTTTTTTCTGAAAGAATTCAACATGCCAATAACATCTGGCAATGCAAAATCTGCAATGAGAGATCGTAAACCATAATTAGTATATACATATAAAAGTTTAAGTGTATGTATATATATATAAGTATTTTTATATATGTTTGTGTGTATAAACTGCCCTAAACTGCCCCCTACTTCATGTCTCTCATCTCCATCCAAAGTCTGTCTGGAAGACATCACCTCGAGCGATAAGACCGCCTTGTATCTCTATATAAATTGTTTCTTTATTTAGTTATTATCTATGGTAAACAATACAGTGTAAATAAATAAATAAATTAGTTTTAATATGTAGAAATCCGAAATTTGAAATCGCTTTTATTACTATATTATCTTTATGCTATCTTTATAAGCTATGCATTCCTTTTGAAAGGTTTAACATCTATAACCGATCACCCTGTATAACATAGGTGACGTCAGAGCGTTAAGAGTTTGACATGATCCTTTAATAGTTATAACAGATAACGGAGCGGGCTCCGTATAAACCATTAATCACGTTCAATCACGTGATGACGTAAAACTGAACACGCAGCGAAAACGTTTCACATTATGAAGTTGTAAATCACTTGGCTGTAGCGCCGAACTTTCTAGAATGAACCTCTAACATATAAGATCGTGCAATTCAGCAGATAGGATCATACCTAGCAAGCCTTTGTATGTTCACTTATATATCTTATTTTAGGCTATATATCATTTAATAACATTTATAGTAAAAAAATAAAGTAAAAGATAAATTAAGGCTTTATTACAATCATCGTTTCAGACACTGGACATCCACAAGTGGAAATACGTTTATAGAAATCCAGTATGTGTCTTCAATAACTTTCAGGTCGTCTGTTAACCTTGGAGCATGACGATATGAACATGTGCAAGTAAAAAGTCATAAATAAGTTGAGGGTGGCATTGAAGAAGCTTTTGGACGTCACTGGAAGTTCAGTGGTGGTGAACATTCAGGGCTTTCAGAAAACCTTAATAAGATCGTCTATCTTCCCGTGGAAGTCTTACGATACACTTGCAAGTGGTCTCCATTCCAAAACCATAAAGTCTACGCGGTTATCTGTTCTGCATATAGCCTGCTCATTGTCATTTCACATTTGTCCTGATCTCTGTCAGCTGACAAGAAACCTATATGTAAACATCCAGCGCTGAACGTTCTTTAATTGAAATGGTGACGTTGTCCTATTCTTACTTCTTCTTTTTAGCTGGTGGACGCCTTCTGGAAGGTATAGACCTCTACCAAAGATCGGTACGAACAGCGATTTCCCGAAGTTTACTATCTCGTGGGTCTACCTAGTGGTGGGCATAACCAGGCGTCTACCGACTCGTGGTCACCACTGGTCAACGCAATGTGGGCGGGGCCCCACTGCTACTGTTCTTATTTAATTTTATAATAAAAGATATAAAATAAAAAATAGAACCAAAGTGATACATAAAATTGTGATAGAAAATAATTATAGGATATAAGTAATAAAAATGTAAAATAAAAATGTAATTTGAAAATGTAAAAAGAAAAAGGGAAAGAATGATAGATGAACAGAGCAAAAGGGTAAGGAAGCAGAAATGTAGCATGAAAGATAGATAATAGACCGAAAGAGAAAGTAAAGTATGAAAGAAGAGAGAGAAAACAAAAAATTATGTGAAAAATTAAATTGCCAATAAAGTCCCTGTCCCACCATAAATAGGGGTACGAGAGGCCCCCAACAGCGGGGGCCAAAAAAATAAAAATAAAAGATATAATGAAAAAAACTTTCACACAAAAATATATTTACTTTAAGCCCGATATCTCGTAGAAATATCTTTGTCAAATATATTTTAGCTTCTCGTTTCGTGAAGTGACAGCGAGCTCTAACTTGATGGATGATACCGTATTCCCGTAAATGTAAGTTGCATCTTTTACACCGCACTTTAGTATTAAAAATACGTAACATTTTTTTTATTCTTGAAATGTTTTGATACAAACAAGTAAAGTGCTGATATTTTTAAGTGTTTATTATATATGTTATTTAATTAGAAATAATTCGTTTTTTTTAGAAATCCCTCGCAGAGCCTAATGTTATAGATATTCATATTAACCCTTTTAGAGAAAAATGTTTTTCCTATGCGAGAACACCCAGCTGAATTTCACAGTTTTACAAAACTTTGGAAAAATGGGCTTAAAAACCTAAGGAGAAACAATATTTACATGATTCAAAAAGCAGTGTAGTTTGAATGAAGTAGATAATAAAACAATGTCTAGTTTTTCTCATTACGCATTAAAAATGATATAATTAAAACAGTAAAAATTTTCATATAAATAGTAAAAGTTAAGTTCTCTCTTACAAAACATATATATATATATATATATATATATACATATATATGTTTTGTAAGAGTCAAAGATAAGAGTCAAAAGTCACAACGAATGACGCCAAAATATGTATGTCGCTGGAGCGGCCACCATTGGTGTTTATATTGAATTTCGGTACCTCTATATCAGTCTTCAAAAATGAAAACATGAAAAATTATACTTATATCAATTATAAAGCGCTACGATATATCCGCTATGAAACTTCTCGTTGGTATAGCAGGAGCAGATATATCGGCTCCCGGCGCTAATTGAATTAAAACTCACTTAAGAATCTATAATATCAATCTGCATTTCGTATATAAGATCTCTAAAGAAAAATCTGCTTCCTATTTATTGTTTCTATTTCTACTTTTGTTTATAACAAAACATTGACCGCTAACTCGTCTGATGAAAAGCGACGATTTTGTCCAAAATAATGCACGCAGACACATATTTACTAACCTAAATAGACCTAGGCTGTAATTCTAAGGAAATAAGGCATTTTGAAGATCTTTACTCGGCATATGAAGATCATAAATGTTAAGTAGAAAACCTTTGCACGACTCCAAGTAAAATCCACAGTGTAAGAATGGTAGTAAACCGACTTTTGGCTCCTATACTTAACCTAGTTAAGTGAAAAAAAATTTAACTTATCCTACATGGATACGAGTGTATGTATATATGGTAAAGATCCACGAGATATCTCAGATCTCACTTTTCTTAGTTTTAAATCAAAAATAAAAGTTCAATATTAAATAAATGTTATTATAGGATTAAGGTGTTGTTGGTTGATCGAAATGCGTGGATCTTGGTTTGTTGACCCATTTATTATAATCTACACATTACCTTATGTTACTTTAGAGATTATTCAAATTCATTGTTTGTTCATCGCTTCCGCTTTTTGATATATAAAAACCACAAAAGTCAGAGAACAACCTCATTCGACACTTTTAGTTATTTTTATTGCAGGCGATGTTCCTGTTTCCACGGCTTTTATTAGGACATTTCCGGTTGGAACAAAAGGCTTTTGCGGCTCTAATTATATGATTAAAACTTTGTAATTAGTTACTTTTTAGTCCACCCTAAATTATATGAAATATTTATCAGAAATTGTTAGATTTCATTTAAAAGAGTAACTGTTGAATTTCAGGCTATTGTTAACAGACCAGCGTTCTGAGTCGGTGGTAGCTTATAATGTTAAAATAATTGACGATTCAAAAGTGTTTGTAAATGCATTCTTGAATAAAGATATTGTGAATTTGATTTTCAACTATTGTGTATAATATTTAATGGAATCAGGCGTTACCTTGCGGAAGTCCATCCTAAGTAAGAAAAGGACCAATATTTAGCTACTTCTGCACATGCAGTGGTAGTCGTGCAACAAATGCACCGCCAGCCAGCCCGCTGATAAATGCGTATGCGGCAAACAATGCGAATCACACAACCGCCACCGTCAAATCGCTCAACACGTGTTTCACTCCTCCACGGGGCATCTTCAGGAGCTATGTTACACCGATTAGTGCCAAACACAGAGTCTGTAGAATATTAGATTTATATATTATATTCTTACTTGTTTGAAATAGAGGGTGTTATAAAAACGAAGATGTAAATAGAATCTTAATGATAAGGGTGGGCACACATTAGGGCGACAAAATATTATCTTTGGCAGCCCGTGTTGTTTGCACGGCTAATGTGATCGAATCAACGCCATCGTCCACGCTTACAGATTTATTTCGTCCAGGACTGTCAACAAGTTATATTCATGTATAAAGATATTAATTTGTCCTATTAGTTAATAAAATGTTGTATATTCTTATTTATCAGTTCAAATATTCTTAAATCTTTTTTGAACTAATCCTTCTAGATGGGAAACCTAGTTTTATTTTTAAATATATACAGGGAATACATAGCTTATATATTGGCTTATATAATGGTTTTCAATTTTTTTTTACTTTCTTAATCTCTTACTTACTACATCAATTTATTTAGCTCTTTTTTAATATTTTACGTAGATCTTAATTTTAATATGATATTTATATACACATGCCATCTGTTCATCTAATAGATCACATATAGCATGATGGTATACTTTGTTTATATCTATGTGCTTGTGTGTATGTTTGTGTATTTTTTTATTACCTTAAATAGTTACGAATAAGAAGATTCGAATCTGAGAATATACACACACATGTATATATATATATATATATATATATATAAGTAGTGCGTTCCCGAGAGGATCCTCTGTGATGCGTTTAAAGTGAATTTGTAAATACAAATAAAGCCAATTTAAGCAGTACCCGCGTCGCGACGAACGACTGCACGAATTTGGAACTCTTTTAACCTGCATATTGAATTGCCTTTCAAAATTATTTAACTACATATCCAGAATGACCATTAATAATTGAATATACTCGCAAACGGAAGGCTATATTGCCGAAATTACGTAAAACATTAAAAACAAATATAATGTACATTTTAATCACGACTTTCGCTTGGCTGATCTCTGGTTTTCATTACTGTATTAAAACGACTCACTGAAAATCCTAACTAACAGTTAATTGCAACACATTTATTGTGTGATAATATTATATGACAAATTTATTGAAGATCAAGAAAAGTTCTGTTAAAGGTTCCAATTTTAAATAAACGAATTTTATCAATATAGGTGTCGCATAAGATACAATTTATAAATTCAAAACTATCGTAACATTGTTACTAAGTCATCAAACATTCAATTAAGTTAAAATAATTAAGGAAATTCAAGCATATACGGGAACAAAGTTATTCAATTTACCTCACGTATACAACGTAACAAGTGATCTTAATTGCAATGTAGTCATTAATTTTGACGAGCATCGATATCCAACAGGCGCTCAATTTCAGTGTAAATAGCGCATCAAAGAGTTTGTTTGATGCAGAGAGGTTTGAGGGGGGTTTGCAAGGCTGGGAAGGTACCCCCCTACTTTCATTAATCACGCCGTCTCCTCGCGACGAGTCATCAATCGCTCCTTTACATTGACGTCTTAACATCGCTTTTAGACGAGCGACACGTAAAATATCAATACACACAATTCAATGTACACACAATGATTGTATATGATTAAGAATATGTGTATATATGTAATAATATGTGTAATATGTGTTTGTGTATATGTGTAAGTTAAAACAATAACGTATTATATGTCGCGTAAAGAAAGGTACAACAAGCTTTACTATATTTATATTGCTAACCTATGTACAAAACAGTTTTTCATAAATTTATTTATGTTCTATACATAGATCAGAAATTATTTGGTGAATTAGTGCGTCAAGACACAAGAGAATAAGGCAAGAAAACTTCTGCGATATACTCTTTGGGTAAACGAAGGAAGTGTATGAAGGCATATATTCGTTCAAGGACTCTGTGATTAAGCATCTTTTCATACAGAGAAACACCCTGTACTTGACACACACCTAAGAGGATAAAAGTCTCATTAGTCTAAGCTACGGTACAAAGGAAGTATCAAAGTCGCTCACCAAACACGAGGATCAGGGGCTAAAGAGAAAAGCAGACATCGTTCTCCGTCCAAAAAGACATGTACACTGTTATACACACACACTCGGTCTGTATAACAGTGTTCTTGCGGTGGTAGAGACTCAAGATGCAATCACAAGATTCATCGATATGGCAAATAGGTAACGATCGCACAGATACTGGCGCACAACCTGAGGATTGCAATATGGAGTATCATAAGGAAGTGTTCACACGAAACGTAATTTTAAAACTAGACATTGTTAGGGAATTGTTCCAATAGATCAATAGAGAAACAACACCATCAAATAATAAATAAAAAACTGAAAAAACACAAAAACAAATTAGGTCAGTTTAATTTACTTTACAACCGCTTTTTAATGGTCTCCAGTTTTCTGGACCTCCTGTTCTTCCTTCCATGTGTGGGGCAGAGATGTTACATCTCAGGTAAATTATTTTTTTCGGGTTTTTCAAAATTATACTTACATACTCCTTACATACGGGAGTATCCCTTCACGATATCTTAAATGCTTTCGTTTTGACCTTCACAGATCCTATCTTTCCTTGTTTGATAATATTCTTCCATACATCGACTTTCATCCTTGATCATAATTATATAGTACATATCAAAGATTTTTATGTCTCATTTTTATATGTTTCACTTCTAGTTTTACAACAAGAATTAAAATCCATTATTTTTTTCTAAAATTAGTATAGCTTTTCTTATGATGTTTATCACAGTTTTGTTTATGCGAATCTTACGGATCCTTAGCTAGATACTAAGGATGTCGAGTCCCATTCCTATTTATTACTAACAATACTCAAGAAATAGAGGGCGTGGTTGTCGTCGCTTATCAGGGAGGCGATGCTTGCTCCCTCTGTCTCTCTCATACAATTTTTTCAGGTTTACAGAAATACTTTAATAAGATAATACAATAAGTAAACATTGTTACATACAGAAACGCATGTAAAATTTTGTAAATATTGAACGTAGTTGTAAAAACAAAGACACAGACGATAACGTCTGTGGTATAGATTCAATAAATAAAAATTAGTTTCAATAAATCACCATCAACCAATGTAGCTCGGAAACCATCTCTAATATGATATCAGTAAAGCATATTTGACTGAAACCAATGCTTTACTTAAACTTAATATAACACCTCTATGTTAATAAAAAAATTAAATATAAAAATATTATACATTTATCAAGTAAAATGCTGACAAGTGCTTGTTTGTATGTATGTCTGTATGAAATGTTCCGTTCCCGACATTTTGTGTTGTTACGCTCTGAAATACTTCAGTTTGCTGCCATTGAAATGTCACTCCATAGATGTTTTCTTTTGTACCGCTCATATCTATCGTGTATGTGTATATCGTTATTTTTGTACCAAAAATTGTTTTGGTTTGCTTGATGGTTTTGATTCTGTGCGTAGAATGGAAACTTTGACGCCTGGAAAATTGTGAACAGAATTCGAATCAGTTTCATCTGTACCAGGAGCAACTCGAAATGCTGTTCGATTCGATTTTCATCTCCTCAAATGGGTCAAAATAGTATCTTGTTAATATTACATATAATTCTTTCCAAAAAAGAATAATAAATATGAAAAATGTGATTTGTGTTAAAAAAAATATTGCATAAAACATTAAATTTTTTAGCAGGAAAACTTTTCGTTGCAGCACTTTATTGCACTGAATGTACTTTAAACTTATTTATATTTTTATCACACGCAGAAGTGGACTTCGAAAACTTTGTAGAGTTGCACAAGCGACGGCTCCGCGGGATGTCCGCTGTTTATGATAACTTCCTTTCTATTAGGTTTAAGTAGAAAAACTTCGAGGCGGAACAAAACTTGAAGAATTTAAGTTTGAAGTTAGTTTGAAGCGAGTTTAATGGACGGAATGTTTTTGTACAATTCTCTGGATGCAGATAGCGTTCCGTCTTAATTTTTCATTACTCTAATATCGCTGAAAGGTTTTCGAGTGGTGAAGACCTGTCTGTGGAAATCCATCAAAATTATATTATCGTCATAGACAAAGTAGACACGGCTTAATTTAACATAAAATTATCTAGACTATTTGTCCACCAAATATTTTATTATATTTCGTAATAGAATATTAAAAGTTTACATTAATTTGTTGTTTGGAATTCGGTCGCTTATAATGGGCCCTAAAAAAAGACTGAAGGTCACCGAGAACAATGGACAAGGCTGCGCTAAGAGTGTCATTGGGAAATGGAATCACAAATGAAGAGATCATAACTTAGTGCCTGTATTTAATGGAATCAGGCGTTACCTTGCGGAAGTCCATCCTAAGTAAGAAAAGGACCAATATTTAGCCACTTCCACACAGAGTCACTCTGTGTTTGGCACTAATCGGTGTAATTCGTGGAGGGGTGAAACACGTGTTGAGTAATTTGGCGGTGGTGGTTGTGTGATTCGCATTATTTGCCGCATACGCATTTATCAGCGGGCTGGCGGTCGGTGCACTTTATTGGACGACTACCACTGCATGTGCGGAAGTGGCTAAATAGTGGTCCTTTTCTTACTTAGTGCCTGTAGTTTGAAGATTTGCTCGTGTGAAATGACAGTGGATGGGGCACATTGCTCGTGAAACCGATGGCTGTTGGAGCTGATAGGTTCTCCGGTAGACACGATGCAGGTAAGAAGACGCTGAATGCTGGAAGCGCAAGACCGATAATCGTAGCGATCTTTAAGAGATGCCTATGTCTTGAAGAGAGCGTTGGCAGATATTATGATATGGATGTTAATAAGTTTTAATGTGTTTCATCTTCAGCTATAGGTTCGTAATGTGGACCTAGAAGAAGGCTGATAGAGATGGTATATATCAGTATTTTCCAAACCTTCACCAAGTCACGTCTTAACCTTTTTAAATTATTATGCCCTTCTAAATATCATACATGATTTTAATGTGTATTTTTAAGGCCCCCATTATTCGGAACCTTTCGTCTACCCCTAACTTGTGAGGAAAATAATTTTTTCACAAACTTATTTTTATTTCTCTTTCTCCCTTATTATACTTCACTATTTCTTTCATTCGTCATCTATTCTTTCCTAACAATGTGTTACATTCTTCTGTTTTACATGTCATGTTACTTATATATGTACATATATACAGTACACATTTAACTTTCATCTTAGGTATTTTGTTTTGTCTATCTTATTTGTTTCATTTATATAATCTAACGTTTTTTAATATTTTCCATTATAATTGATTTGTATATCAAAGCGAAAGGGTTAAATTCGGGTCGAGTCCCTTTTAGAATTGCCCCCTTCACTATCAATTTGCCCTCCTGTGGGGCGTGGGCGCCACGTGCAAAAACACCGGTACAGATAAAACTGCTGCGAATTATGTAGATAATAATGCAGGCATCAACGATTCCATTCTACACGATCTCAAAATCAATACTACCTAGCAAACCAAAACACTTATGGTATAAAAATAACGATATATACGAATACACAATACATATCTGCATACACACACATACGTATATGAATATATAACATACATATATGAATATATATATATATATATATACATACACACACACACACACATATATGTGTTACCCAAAGATATCTATAGAGGGATATACCACAATCGCCACGCTTAGCAGGCGAGTTGGCGATTGCAGTGTGGTATTATTGTATGCAGAAGACGTTTGTGAGCTTGTTTGTGAGCAGTGGCCTATGTATGTAATCCTATGAAATTCATACACAAAGTGACACACACACACATATATACATATATATATGTATATATATATGTATATATGTATATATATATGTATATATATGTATATATATATATATATACATATATTTATCGCAAGTATTGCTAGTCCACCACTAATTGACTGAAATTATTTCAGTGAAAATTCTATCAAATTTTTCGTAACAAATTCATTTAACTATAATACAAAAGCTTCCGTCATCTTTAACCAAACACTTTGTATACGATAGAGTTATTATGCCATACTGTATAAAAAGTAACATTGTAATATTTTTAATATTCCACAGAGAGCCATCCGAGCAATTTACGGCATAGGGCCGCGGTTCTTCTAGAGAACGGTTTAAAGAAATCAATATTCCTACAGTGACCTCACAATATATTTATGATAACTGTGCCCGTAACTTGTTCGTGTGGATTTTTTTTCGTCAAAATTTTTTTAAAAATAAATTGTAATCTACTTCCTTACATCACCTACCTGCCATAAGTCTGGTCAAAATAAATGTAATTTTTGTATATGTATCGCATATATATTCATATGCGTACAGTAAAAAGTGGTTATAATAATATTAGACGCTCCAATTTTATTTACTTTTAGCTGGCTTTAGAATGTAAAGGATTATATTTCAGCCAATAAAGACCTCTTTGTATATGCTTTATATATTTTAATGGTTTTATATCAACGTATTAAACTAAAATATTATAATTAATGTTACGTACAATATTAAAATGTTGTTTTTTGTAACAATATCTATGGCAGGATTATGTATGTAAATCGATATTGCTAAACTTTAAAAGGATGTGTTGTTGGGAAGTTTCCTTCTGCTTTTTTTCTACAACTACGAGTATAAAGGTTATATACGAGTAAATAGGTTTTAAAAAAGTTGACAATCGATAAGAATTCTGAAAAACGTTCGAAATTTGAATATACTATTTTTTCTCTTATTTTTAATATTTGATAAGCGGTAGTGAACAGTACATTTCAATTTCCGTTTAAAAAACGTAACGTGAATGCTACGGCGCTACGTAAATGTGTTCCCGTAGACGGAAATATAAATTTAATATACATAAATACACGTGCACGTATTTGTGCAAACGGCAGCTTCAAACGTACCGACGTCCGCCTTCGTGTTTGCTTATCGACACTGTGTCCACATCGTCGAACATATGTAGCCATAACTCAATTGCAAATAATGAATAATGATGTGTTTGTCGTAATTTCATATTTATTTTATAACGAACATTAACATAATCTATACAAACATAAACACTTACCACACATATTACCATTGCAATTATTAATATAATATATATATGTCCAATAGTGAACGTCCCTGATATGAAATGTCACACGAAACATTTTGCCATTTACTAATATAACTGGCACTAATATGTGGTGGGGATTCCCCGTCGTATATATATATATATATATATATATATATATATATATATATATATATATATATGTTTGTAAGTGTATGTTTTCTATCAAAATAAAGTAACATAATCACAAAGTAACCGAATCATCTTCTTTTCAGCTCATAGACATCTCGTTGCGACGGGGAATCCCCACCACATCTTTAGTTTCGGTTCAATTCGTGAAGGGCAAAATCTTTCGTGTGATAATTCATCATATCAGGGACGTTCACTATTGGACATAAGCCTTAATAGGTTTCAAATTGGACAGGTTGGAAGCGGTCTTCATATTGCGTCATCCGGCAACTTTAATAAGGCTGTATATCCCCCTTGTGGGTCGCCTACTCTATGTTTCTCTCTCTCTTTTCAGACGATGAACGCCCGCTACAAAGCACAGTACTCCCTCAAATATCGCCGCGATCACTGGTCCTGTACTACTCGCATCTAGCGATTTCCCATTACCTTAACTATATCGACGGTCTACCTAGGGGGGCTTACCCATGCTGTGTTTACAAGTTTGTGGTCTCCACTCGCGAACCCTTTGACTCCTACTGCCAATGATTGCAGATCCAACTTACGCATCCACTTCAATTCTTCGAGCTGCGTCGATGATCTTAGTTCTTCTGCGGATCTCTTCATTATCCATTTCTCTCTGGGTGATCTCTCCTTCTTATCAGGCCCGGTGTAAGCGACCACGTCTTAGATTCATATATCATCACCGGCAATTCAAATTGATCATAGACCATTGACAGACACTGCCGTTTGAACTAAATAATTAATCAATTTCTACTTAGAATCCTACTGCCTTATTTGAAAGTTAGACATTTAAAATTTTAATACCGATCTTAATAAATGCCAGATCTATTTATTTTGTCATGTGTGAGACGAGGAAGTTGATGGATATGGCAACGCAAGTCCTAGTATATTGACAATCTCTGGAGAAAGCCTGGGCTTTGCAAGTGGCGTATATCGGTAGACTTAAATATATGAATATATTATTCACATATCTACTTCATCTGTATAATTATATGTAAGTATAAGATAATCGTTTAACTGATATCATACATTAAAGTGTAAAGATGAACAGAATTTTAATATAAAGCCATCGTCCCAAGCGCAATATCTCTCAGGTCAGCGCCCAGCTGTTGCGAACTACGTCGTCATTTTATGCTGCAATAACTTAAACTTAAACATGTAACTATCTATATATTAAGTTATATATATCTTACTTTTTATTACTAAAGAACAGTAGTAGATAATACAATATTGTTTATGATATCTTTTCTTGATATGTATGCAAGTCAAAGTCCTTAAAGATAGATATACCATAATCTCCAAACTTGACAGCGGGCTGAAGATGCTATTGTCGTATTATGATACTTTTCTATAAGCAGCTGATATCCTTAATAATAAATGCAATGTGAATTATCTATACAAATAAAATAAGACTGTCTGTTTGTAAAATAGTACGTAGGTACTGGAATAGGTCATAAAGGAGGTTTTTAGTATTCCTCTGCGGTATAAAGCCTTACTGGTGTTTACTGCTATTAGTTACAGTGTACCACCATCATTTATCTATTTATTTATTAAGTTTCTTATATACCATAGACAATAAATAGAGGAAAAAAAGAAACAATTCATGTGGTACAAAAGGCGGTCTTATTGCTTGAAGCGATCTTTACCAGACTACCTTTGGATAGAGATGAGATACATAAAGAAAAGGGCAGTTAAGGGTGTATATAAGTATATATATATATACTTATATATATATATATATATATATATATATATATATGTATATATATATATATATATATATTTACATATCATCTTCTCTAGGACCTTGCCTTTGATGGTCAAGATTTCGAGTGCGTGTATTGCTCTTTAAGGCCATTAGGTTGGATCATTAGGATCAAAACGCTTAGTGCAGGTGTAAGGAATTCAACCGTGTAAGGATGTCGTGAATCCATACGTCTTGTTGTTCGATGGAAGAAAGGTGATGGGGGAATTATTTGGTGTAATTCTGCTGCATACTCTTCAAAATGCAGTCAGTAGAGCATCAATAAACAGGGAACTTTTCACCGATGCTCCAAGCTCTGAAAATTAACACTTACCAAAGCATAAGCTTATTCAGTCCCTTGTCTCGTCTTTGGAGTCCAAAGCTTCGAGCTGGTACTTGCCATGTTTCATCTATTGATAGAGATACAAGATATGCAGCGGATATACACTCAATGATTCTTCCTTCTTCTTTCTTCGATCAAACAATAAGACGGTTGATATTCCTTCCACCCGCACTAAGCTTTTTGCTAATACTTTTATAGTGCGAATAGCCAAGGAGTTGTACAACCTACAAGCTTCATTGTTTTCAGCCGATTATAGCTGTAGGAGTCTTCAAGACAAGACTAAATAGGTTCCTTCTAGACGAGCATGTATCAGACGAGAGGAAGATCAAATGCATCGCATATAAAGAATAAAAAAAACTATAGAGTAGGCATACTTCTCAACTGTGAATAAATAAACAGTAAAATCTCGATTATCAGAATTGAGCGTGTGTGAATTTAAAAAAAAGAATGTCAATTTAAAGTGAGCCGTGTTCCGACGCGCTGAGCTCCGGCAAATGAATGGGCGCGCACTTAATGACGAATCGGCAGCGAGCGCCTAATGACGTGGAAATTTGCCTTTTATTTTATTGCGAGGGATTTCGGTGCCAGATTAAAATTCATCTGGCCGCGGTCAGGCGCCGCGCTGTTAAATGCGAATTTAACCGATTCCCGCAAAACGACTCCGACTCCTGATGCTCTCAAACGTTTTAATAAATTTACACAAAACAATATATAGCTGCGGCAGCACAGCGGTTAACACTGATAATTGCTTTAGGGTTCGATTTCTGGGATACGATCTTATATAATCTAATATATAAAATTCTCGTCACGGTGTTCGAACTTGAACTCCTCCGAAACGGCTTGACCGATTTTTACCAAATTTTACATGCGTATTCAGTATGTCTGAGAATCGGCTACTATCTATTTTCCATACCCCTAAGTGATAAGGGTAGTCCAACCCTAAATTTTATTTTTAATTTTTTGGACAATTTTTTTGGTTTTTATTTTATTATGATACAGCATACAAAAATACATACAAACCTAAATTTTCACCCCTCTACGATCAACCCTTATCTTACATTTGTTAATTAAAAACTTTAATTTTTTTTTGCAAAACAACTTTTGCGGGATCAGGTAGTTTATTTATAAATAACAAGCGGCGACGGACTGAGCGCACTCTGTGTTTGGCACTAATCAGTGTAACATTACTCCTGAAGATGCCCCGTGGAGGGGTGAAACACGTGTTGAGTGATTTAACGGTGGTAGTTGTGTAATTCGCATTGTTTGCCGTACACGCATTTATCAGCGGGCTGGCGGGCGGTGCACTTTATTGCACGATTGCCACTGCATGTGCGGAAGTGGCTAAATATTGGTCCTTTTCTTACTTAGGATGGACTTCCGCGAGGTATCGCCTGATTCCATTAAATATTATATAATTCACACTTTGTACATTAATTATATAGAATTACTACTGCTCACAAACAGAGTTTATGAAGGATAGACAGCAGCGTCCTTTGCGTACAACAATAACACACTACAACCGCTCATTATCCTGCAAATAGGAGTGATGATGATAGATCTCCCCATAAATATCCTTGAAGAGGGCCTGTACCAGCGGACGTCTACGAGCTGAAACAACGAATTCAAATAAAAAATATCGGTCTAGATATGACCTAGGTTTTTTTATGTATTTGTATTAGACTATGCTGTGTCAAAATAAAGGCTCTGGCCGTTTTGAAATTCAAAATCCTACATAACAGCACATTTATGCTCATTATCGTTAGCATGTCGGCAATTGAAATTGATAAGGACGATAACTTTCCATCAACTTTGTTCAATAGTTATCACCTCAACAGCCTCCTGTAAAAGTTATTTACTATTGCGACGCCTTTTTGGAATATACTTACCGCTATGGAAGCTTTTAAGTTAACTTTTAAGTTTACTACGTCCTGTATTTTTATTATTTATATATATCTTATATCTATATCACTTTTTTATTTCATAATTTTTAGTCATTATTTAAATTTATGTCCTATTTCTTCTCCTACTATTATTATAAGCTGGTTGTATATACGTAAATGTACTTAAACCAATTAAAATAGATCTATTTATAAAAAATAACCTGAATACACGAACACTCTATTAAGTTACGGGTCAGATTCGACAACACGTTCGCTCTCGCCAAGGCACTCACGTGAGAGCCTGACCGCTAAGAAATCAATTTAGGGCGGCAACATTGAATTGCCTTCTCCCGCGCCGGAGAGAAATCCACGGGAATAGCTTCGCCTGAAAGCGAAACCTTTTTTTAACTGCGCACTAAAAATTTGTGATTCGCGCCACCGGAATGGATCTATGCCTTCTTTGTAAGCCTTAAATCTAATTTGAGAATTAGGAATTTTTTTGTTTCCACACATTTTATGATCCCCGTTATTGGGAGTTTCTCTCTCCCCTAATGTATTTGAGACAGGGACTTTATTTAATAATAATTTTACACAACATTGTTACTATTTTATTTTCCTTTATTTTTTCTTTCTCTTATGTAATCACAAGGTTCATCGATGCGGCAAATACGGCAACCGCCACACAGACACTGACGCACAACCTGATGATGCCGATATGGAGTAGGGATGAGGAAGTGGTCCCATGTAAGGCTATTTTAAAACTAGTAAACACTGTAACATTTAAAAACGTGAGCATAATTTTTTTTAAATATTAAATGTAAATGTAAAAACAAAAGCACGACGCTAATATCAGTGGAATATATATCCCAATAATAATTCAAAAAAAAAAATTGTGTTAAAGACATTTGAGAAAAATTTCAAACTTCCAATACAATGATATATATCCTAATTGAAATTATTTGAAGTAAGAGCCCATACATTTTTTAATTTCATGGCAACGAAGCCTTCAATGTTCTTTGTAGATATCTCTATCTGCTTATCAAAGTCTTCAAGTGATTGGTTCTGAAATTCTCGTGAATATAATCGAATATTACCTGATCGCAGCTTTTCTTTGAAGTGTATTAGATTTTTAATAACATAGAATTAATCAAGTGGGTTTATAAATAGATTTATCGGAAAGCCTTCACGATGTTTTTATAGTGAAACCAACGGTTTGCTTGTCGGCTTTGGCTTTGTGCGGCTTTATTGATTTGGAGCCCGCGAAAACAGGAGGTCCGAAGACATTTGCACGAATAGGGACTATACCCGTGTAGGAGTATAGTGTTGTGATTGTAGTGTAGTGTAGGATTGCAAAGTGAGGACTACTCGGCGGTCGGGAACGACGCGGGCGCCTTAAATATGCGAGTGTGGAATAATATAAGTTTGAACTCGCGATCTAGGATAGCAAATCTCACTGCCCAACCGCTAAGCTCCTCTTACAATAATTTTGTTACTTAATAATACTTTTTTTTCATGAAATTTTCAGCAGAAAGATGCTAATTACAAGGCATAGGGTTGCCTCAAAGATCGCCACGACGAGTGTTCTAGCGCTTCCCGCATCTAAAGACTTCTCTAACTTAACGGTGTCATTGGTTCACTTAGTGATAGATGTGATCCATTTGTAGCCTCTACTCTTTACTTACTACTCTTAATTGCCGAAATCTGACATACGAACATAATGTAATATTTATTTATTATATATAATTTACACTCGCACGAAACACGACTGACAAAACGTCACATAGGTAGTGTGGGACAGAGATAGTGCTCTACGAAGCCGAAATTAGCCGATTGTCTCTTTCCAACAGTCAATGTGCAATATTTATAGTCGAGTACTGTACTTAATGTTTGATAAGACAATCTCAATTTGTTTCCGAGGGCGACCTTACTCCCCCCAAGTGCAAATAGCATCAGCGATCCGAAGTAGGTATCCATATTCTTCCTCATAAATCCGATTGCTTTACGCTCTCATTCCAAGCCGGTATGGCTTCACATTACATTATACACTTACACGTGTAAAACTGCTGCATTTGTGCGCATAAATCTTTTTGTAACTTCACGAACTCTTCCGTTCCGTGGACTCAATTCTGATGAAGCTGTGAAAGACCGAGCTAACAGCGAAAATAACTTCGGAATTAATGTATTTAAGACATGCATATGCGCGCATACGCCGTTCGAAACCTACTAAGGACTGGCTTCCCGCGAACGCGCTTCTCTATCTATTGTTTCTGTTAATGCTATTAGCCTTAAGGCTTTTACAGCTTCATCGGTACTGAGTTCACGGAGCGGAAGGGTCCGTGAACTAGATACGAAGGCGCGTTTTGAGGCACTCCCTTCTTAAAGTGTGCGAAAGGGACTTGCAAGAGGGACATGCAAGAGGGGCTCCAAATGGAGAATAAAATCACTCTCATTCGTAACGTCTTTCTTTAAACAAGCAACACTGAATCGGTGACCAAAATACCTGCCAACGAAAAACTATCATAGGTTTGAATTATAGAGATTATATCCAAAACATAGCTTCATTAGATGGTATGTTTTAATAATATATGAATGATGAAAATTTAGTCTACTTCCAGATTAATTAAAATGAATTATTTAAACCCCGCGTCGATATATCTCGGAATTACCGCCACCTGTCAACGAGAGGGTGCTTTAGTTAACAGGCCCCGAGCGAAGGCTCCTCGAAACTCCCGTTAACTGCGCAGTTAAATATGCGTAGTTCACCTTGCGCAAGTTGAAAAAATGGTCAAGTGCCCTCTGCACGCGCCGGATTATTTATTGCTACGGATTTCATTGGCGGAGAGCTTTTCGTAGCCGAAGCTTTGGTTAATTTGTCATTTACAAATCTAAAGCTCTTTGCAATATTTATAATCGGGTCTCTCGTCGACCGAATATTATAAAACCTAAGTATAATAATTTTTCTTAACGATTTTCACATTATGTATCTATATGATATGTACAGGATGATTTTTTAATTTTTATTTCACATATTTATCTACCAAAAAAGGGCATGTATGTATTACACTAACAAGCGATAGTTTAATTAGTGAAAGTTTAAATTATTTTCATCACACTTTGAGAGATATAAAGCAACTCTTAACCCTTAAATGCATGACTTTTATTTATAAATATTTTAAATATACATATATCTTATAATGATAAGTACACTACAATGCAGGGAAAATTAGAAAAAATACATACAAATAATATTTTTAATACTTAAAAAAAACCTTTTATTGCAGATATACAACACTATGCATTTACTGCTGCTTATGCCGTTTAAGTAGTATGTTGCAGTTTTTCATCATTATGCACTTAAGGGTTAAGTAGATTCATCTTCTAACATTTATGTGATTGATAACATCCCGTAAGAAATCTTTATTTTTAAATATCAGTTCCTCACGGATGGTGTCACATCTTCTTCTTTTCCGCGAATGGAGGCTTAATGGAAGGCATAGGCCTCCCTTTAAGGTCGTCAAAGTGATCGGTACTGCACTGTCCGCATATAGCGACTTTCTAAATTTTAACTATGTCGTCGGACTTCATCAAGGCCACGTTGTCATATACTTTCCTAGTTTGACTTCTCTGGTTGAATATTCATGCCTTATGGGTTCCTTGAATTTTACACATATTTTACACAATTTATCATATTTCAACATGCACTTAATTGTTACCTTTTGGCTTACAAGATACTTAATTGATCTGATTTGTAATTGTTTTATACGGTCAAGTTGATTTTTGAACGTGGTTGCCCTTATATGGTACATCCTTTATAAAGTTTGATGACGTGAAAATATATAAGTAAGAAAAATCGTTTTCAACCTTAAATAATTACATATTAAGATAATTATTGTTATTATCTGTACTTGCAGGTTTTGTAACGTCAGAAGTTATATACGTATCGCATTACATTAGAAAAAAAATTATGTTAAATTTTTCAGATTGATCAAAATTCACGAGGTGATTTTTACAGGTGTAAAGGCTTTATCGTCACGTGGTAGACATAAAAGCTATAAATAGCTTATATGTCTACCTTGTGAGGACGTCTTACGCTGCGCCTGGCGTTACGTAGCTACTACTTCAGAACCTTAAAGCTTCAGCGGGAAACGGCTCCACACTATGTGGCCTTTTCACTGCTACTCCTACCTAAAAAACTCGAAATTGTAAAGTCTATGTCCCAACAATACGATAGGGGAACAAGGAGTCTTCAAAAAAGGGTGTTTTAAAAACTACCTTGAAAAAGAAAAATCGAATAAAAATTGTAAAAGAAAATGTAAAGAAGGAAATAACATGATAAATAACAATAATAAAAACAATAATAAATAATATTGTAAAATATGTTGTGAAAGATGGAAGCCCATGCATAGAATATAGGCAAATAAATGCAATAAGAATAAAAGAAGGGAGAAGATAGAATATTTAATGGAATCAGGCGTCACCTTGCGGAAGTCCATCCTAAAAAAGAAAAGAACCAATATTTAGCCACTTCCGCACATGCAGTGGTAGTCGTGCAACAAAGTGCACCGCCCGCCAGCCCGCTGATAAATGCGTATGCGGCAAACAATGCGAATCACACAACCGCCACCGCCAAACTACTTCACACGTTTTTCACCCCTCCACGGGGCATCTTCAGAAGCCATGTCACATCGATTAGTGCCAAACACAGAGTCAAAGTCAGTCACTCTGGAAGTGGCTTAATATTGGTCCTTTTCTTGCAGAAGATAGAATAAAAATCCCTGTTCCGAAAAACAATAGAAGAAGTAACATTGAAACACATTTTATTGATCATGATAGTACGAAGTTTGTCGGGCTCGATGTATATTTTAACATACATGCAATGCAATTACGAAAAAAAAACTAAGTTTGAATTCAGGATTACATTTAAAAGTATATTTTAAAAATAAAGAGACGAGGGCGCAGTGAATTAGTATAGACGGAAAACATAGCGAGCCGTCGCAGCACAGTCGACCCCGTGGGAATTAAAACGAAATTACGTTTGCACATTCCCCAGCTTCGGAACGTTGGTTGAACGAACAATTTTTTTTACATGAAATATGCTTGAACGGAGGGGAAAATATCTGATATATTCATTATTTATTTTATTACACACAACAATAATTTTACCTTTTGAGTGCAATGAGACGTAAGCGCTGTGTCGTCTGTTGAAATACACGACGCGAGTTTCAGCGTGTCTTTCTTACTCCTAAATAATACACCCATGACATATTTCAATGGTGTTTCTTACCAAACCACTGTTTGAAATGATCGCCAATTAAGTATAAATAAGAGTGTTTTAATTGACAACTTCAAGTCAAAATGATGTCAAAAATGTCACGCGGTTTCATGTGTTCTTGCAAATATTGCTTAGCAGTCAAACAAAGTGATCTCTTGTGTACATCGTGTGAAGAATGCGAAGGTAGTCAAATTTTAAATATTTTGTACTTTATTTTTTCATTGTTATACAAATTTTATAATTCATGATATGCTAAGAGTCCAATTTTAAAGTAACAAAAATCTTATAAAAATATGTCTATATATATATCAATATGTGTCAGATTTGTGTAGTTTCATCCGGTGTTAATAGATGGCGCTAGTTTCCGGTGTAAGCTTTTTTTTTTAATGGTCCCCGCTGTTGGGGACCTCTCGTTCCCCTATCTCGTGGGGGACAGGGACTTTTTAATTCTAGTAATTTATCCATATTTTTTATTATTATCATTCTTCTCTTTCATGTATCATCTTATCACTATTTTTGGTACTACTATATTCCTTTTATTTCTATATTTTAGTATTTGTTTTATTTTTACCTATTGCATTTATTACCACCTTCCTGCAGTAGCTGAGGAAGCATTCTCTCTCCCCTTCGTCTTGCATGATGGCCGAGACATTCCTTTTCTCTATTCCGGTGTAAGCTTACAAAAAGGCACCGGACGGTAGAATCAACAACAATCTAATGACGTCATTAAAATTTTGATAGATGACAGTTGTTGTTGTGGTTAGAAGGATTAGTAAAAAATGTATACTAATTACAATTTATGAAATAACTTCAAGTGTTTTTTCATTGAGCTTCCAACAAATATATTTATTTTTAAACGATTTTATTTAGTTCGAACGTACGGAATTTATTTGGGTCAAAATTAGAAATTGAAATTTAAGCACCTTCCCGTTGTCTGATTGATCTGAAATTTCATACACACATTTAATTTAGATGACTATACAATATAATAAAATCAATAACATTATAAATCTAAGATGGCCGCCGATACAAAATGGCGGATTACATATTTTTCCTTAACCCCCTCAATATGGGTATCAAAGGGCTACACTAGTAAAACACGATGATTATGTCAAAATTTAAAATTCAAGATGGACGCCGTTCCAAAATGGCGGACTAGGTACATATTTTTTCACAACCACCACAATATGGGTATCAAAAAACCGTTTAACTTAAAAGTTTTTTAAATGTATTTACTATATTATATCCTCCTATTTAATTATATCTTTATATGTAAATATTACAACTATAGTCTTTATATAAACTCCATATGTTTGTAAAGAAAGGCTGAAAAGAAGAAGACTGCAGATATTTAAATAAGTTTCCGCTAACAGTTTTCTTCAGGCGTTTTTTATGGAGATGTACGGTTGTTTTACACACTTTTATAACTGCGTCATTCTAATGTGTTTCTTGAAGTTTTACAATTTTTTTTCAACTTTAAAATCATAATACACAATTATTCAATGATTATTACTATGTTATTTTCAGTGCATCTATGTGTGACACTCAAATTTTTACATAGTTTTTATAAATGTTATTACGTTTACTGTAGTATGTACATATTTAAATAGTTTTGTCCGTTGGTTTGTTTCAGTCTATAGACTCCCTCTGCAGGACATAGGCCTCCAGCGGGTTGGCGTTTGCAGTATATGATGGTACTCAGAGGATGCTACTGATCATCCTCTAGAACCTTATTCATGAGTAGTAACAATCCTCTATTATCGAATCGAACCTAATTCTCTACTCCAGGACTAACACTGCTTAAATAACTAGAAAATAATTGTTCATTATTTGATTTTATTACAAGTATCATTACTTGACATAGTTCAGGGAATTGCCGAAAAGTTGCAGTCGGTACTCCGAATCGCAAGTGCAAAGTAAGACGTCCACCAACAAGATGGTAAGACCTGTATATGTTTAAGCTCAAAGAAACTCCCTCGTGTATCTGTGGGTTTGTCCCAGCTGTGGACTAAGCCGTGGTGCACACGATTACTTGCTGTCCCGTATATAAAATGTTTTAGACTGGGTAAAACCATTACTTAGGGTAACATCCTTTCCCTTTTAGAAGAAGAAGAGAACCGCCACACTTTCTTGCGGTCTTGTCACAAGATAGTATGCGATAAAATTAAGCGTAACAAAACCATATAAGATGACATTGTAATACATTGAGTTATTTATAATATTGGGAAGAATTTTTTATAAAGAAAATGAGAAAGTTATAATAGTATGGTATAAAATTACACAAAATAGACATTTTAAGTTAATAAAAATAGTTGCATAAAAAACTTCAAGAAATGTGGCGAATAATGGGAGATGATAGTAAATGTGAAGGAGGAAAGAAGGAAGAAAGAGAGAAATCGTGAAGGATGAGAGAGGGAGGACGAAAATAAAAAATATTTAATGGAATCAGGCGTTATTTTGCGGAATTCCATCCTAAGTAAAAAAGGACCAATATTTAGCCACTTCCGCACATGCAGTGGTAGTCGTGCAACAAAGTGCGCCGCCCACCAGCCCGCTGATAAATGCGCATGTGGCAAACAATGCGAATTACACAACTACCACTGTTAAATCACTCAACACGTGTTTCACCCCTCTACGGGGCATCTTCAGGAGTTATGTTACACCGATTAATCGGTTTTTGTTTCACGACTACCACTGCGTGTGCGGAAGTGGTTAAATATTGGTCCTTTTCTTACTTCAAAAATAAAAAAGTTTAATTTAAAATCATTGTATATATTACTGTTCCAAAAATGAGATAGGGTAACGAGAAGCCTCCAACGGTGCCTCTCGTTTCGTCCTATATATTGGAAAGGCTTTTATCTAGCACTAGACGTTTCAGGTTCATGTAATAATATCTTTAAATCTTCGAAAGCGCGAATATCCTGGCACAATTCTAATCCTTTGTCTGTAGATACGCGAGCGTAGAGGAAACAGTTCGCAAAAGTCCTTTATCCATTTGTAACGATGTCGCCTCTCGTTTGCAATTGAGTCGCATAAGTACGTTGCAAGTGCACGCGGACAGTATAAATATTGCATCTATTTTATCACGAACCCGGCACGGAATCCCCGCGGAATAAATAAATCTGTTTCGTTAAATCGACTTGCTGATTTACATCGAGGAGCTCTTGTACATGTCTGTATATATATATATATATATCTTCTACCAATGGCTTGAACATGGGGGTAATTCAGAAGCCAAATTTCTTTTTGATCTTTATTTGTTTAAACTAGATTCAAATATTATCAAATAAGTATTATTTGCTTGTATAAGGTAGCTAAAAAAAATGAGAACTCAAAACATCACGCACCGGCGCGAGACCGGCATTGCGAAAGGAGTTCTCTCTATCAGTGCAAGGTCTCTCGTTTTTTGGCACGTGCTCATATTGCAAGTGCAATTTAAAGAATATAAAAGATGACTGAAAACCAACAGCTTGTCAATGAAGTTATAACATTCAAGTGCAATGCAGATACGTTGGCATGTTACTTCGTGCGATGCCGGCGCCGTACTAGCTCATAATAGTTGATCGGTGGGCATCTCGCGCCGGCGCGAGACTGGGTCCTGGCTTACTCTCCGCGTCTTACAGTTGTTTCATTTTATGTTTATTAATTGTAGCAAGTGACGACGTTAAATGGGGTTGCGGAAATCAGCCATCTGAGACAAGACAAGGCAATTGTAGCAAGTGGCGATCTTTATTTCTTCTGACACGATAAGTTTAATAAAACATTATAAAGATGCACGTAATTTTGGTCAATATATCTCACTTCCAACACAATATGTTTTTGAATATATTTCTTTTATATAGTATTGGGCTTCTAGCCGTTGTCCAAAGATATTTAATGGAATCAGACGTGTTACACCGATTAGTGCCAAACACACAATCTGTGTTTAGCACTAATCGGTGTAACATAGCTCCTGAAGATGCCCCGTGGAGGGGTGAAACGCGTGTTGAGTGATTTGACGGTGGCAGTTGTGTAATTCGCATCGTTTGCCGCGTACGTATTTATCAGCGGGCTGGCGGGCGGTGCACTTTGTTGCACGACTATCACTGCATATGCGGAAGTGGCTAAATATTGGTTCTTTTCTTACGTAGTCCACGGAGGCGCTTTAACATTAATATTTAGTGTACTGTAGTGTGACACGAGGTGTTAGCTCTCAAAATAAATTGGTTAACATACACACTTGTAATTAATTTATACAATAAATAACTCTTAAGGAATTTCTTGCTTATGAGTTTTAAATACTCTGCACTGTCTTTTTTTAATACGAAAGCTATCCTATTTTTTTAAAGGCCCCCGCTATTGGAGGCCTCTCGTACCCCTAATTAGTTGGGATCAGGGTCTTTGTTTACAAATATTTTTTTCAGATTTTTCATCTTTATTCTTCACTCACTGTCATACTTCTCATTTTTTCTATTCTTACCTTATTTCCATTACAATATCTTTCATTTTGTTCTTTCATTCCTTCTTGCTTTCATCGCCTTCCTTCCGTCATCTTATTAGTCTTAGGTGGCTAAGTACATTTTTTCTATTCTTTATTTTATTATTTACATATTCTATTTTTTTATCACAGTTTTCTTTGGGTTGTACTTTTTTAATACATTACTACACTTTTCTTATTCTATTTTCAGTTTATTTTTCCTATTATTAATTGACTAGTTATTTTGTGTGCAGTTTATTAGGTACCTACTTATCTATACTGTTTTGTTTTTATTAACAGTGTCACTTACCACCCTACGAGCAAACGATAGGAATGATGGGCGAAGGTTGTCGTCGCCCATCATTACGGTGATGCTCTCTAAATCTATCTTTAACTTTACCTCCGTTTTCAGGACACTGCGCACCCTTGCATATGCGGGACATTAGGCCACAGTCTGGTCCACGCCCGATTCGCAGTAGCACGAGGGGTCCTCCTTGAGCTTGAACCTGTGAAGGTACTCAGAGAATCTCCCGTACCCCGTGAAGAGCTGGGCCAAGACCGCGTCCACCCCGAAAGCTATCCTATTATAGTATAACCTATTAGTTGGCTATCCATTTTTGTTTACATGTAAATACATTAGATAGTTATCTAGAGCTTACAGCTGAAGGAAGTGATACCAAACCCAGAGCCTGTTCTGATTCATTAATATCGCGTTTAGTATTCCACAACGCGATATAGTGTTCGTCTCTCTCGTCGCATTCCGAGCACGTAATAAATCTACCTTATTTAATTCGAAGATATCCATTGCTTCGCGAAATATCTATTACTTTGCCTTTGTCTGGAAATAAATGGACGATTCAATGTTATTTCAAGACGTTCTCTCAACTAGGGCTGTCCTATCACCTTCAATAGAGCCTTCGTAATATAAAAGTATGATTTAAATAAAAAAAATAATATTTGGTATTCAAAGCTTCTTCTTTTCAGCTAATAGACGCCCACAGCGAGGTATAAGCCTCCCTTTAAAATTGCGACGACGACCGGTCCTGCGCTACCAATAACCAGCGACGTACGCAACCTTAAATATATCCTCAGTCCACCTTGTGGGGGGATCCTGTCCACGCCGCGTCCACCGGCTCGTGGTCGCTACTTGTTACAACTAACAATCATATAATGTAACAACAGTAAATGCACATGTTTAGTATAAAATCTACACCACTGTGAACTTAGATATACTATCCACATACCACACTACAGTGCATCCACATATAGATATATATATATATATATACTGTAGTGCAAACTAAGGTCACAGTGTACACACATACACTTAAGGAAAGTATCATTTATTACGATAAACCACTATGTAGCCACACATACATAACTACAGTGTACATGCATATACTAATTCAAAGAACTTCCACATACAATACACGGCTGTGTACCTACACAATAGACCACAATTCACACATATACCCTAATGAAAAATGCTCCTATATGCCCTACATCACTGTGTAGCTACGTGCACTAAATCTCAGTGTACACACATACACTTAAGGAAAGTGTTGTTTATTACAATAAACCACTATGTAGCCACACATAAATAACCACAGTGTACACGCATATACTGATGGAAAGAATTTCCACATACAATACACAACTGTATACCTACATACACTAGATCACAGTTTACACAGATACCCGTGCACTAAATCGCAGTATACACACATACACCTAAGTGTTCCTACATAAATTGAACCACAGTGTATCTGTAGACGCCTGGCCTCTGGTTGTTTAACATGACGTTTGTCAAGTCAGTTGTTTTAACTTGTAAAAAGCAAATTTATGTTTCATAATAATTTGTGTTTTTCTAAAATATAAAAATAGATTACTAATATGTGAATTTTAATAATTATATAAGTAATCCACATATGCATATCTACTAAACTACAGTTTACACATATATACTAAATCAAAATGATCACATACACTAAATCACAGTGTACTGACATGGACTATTGTAATATGCTTCTAAATCTACTGCAATACTGTGTACCTATGTACACTGGATTACAGTTTACACATATACACAAATGCAAAGTATTTCTTTACACACTAGACCACCGTGTACACACATACACCAGACCACAGTGTACACACTTAGTCATGCAATATGCTCCTACATACACAACAACACTGTGTATCCACATATACTAGTTCAAAATGTACACATATACACTAATACGGTGTTCCAAAATACACTAAACCACAATATATACATTACACTAAATAAGGATCACTGAAAACGTTGAAAGAGTTGTAAGAGTGTAGGTACCCAAGAGTTCGAAATGTACCACGTTATGTACACTACTTTACGTATTCAACTTCAGCTGTGTAATATTCCGCCGCGGAATATTCGTATCACGTAATAAATCCGTTGATATGATGTATACATATTTAGGGGGCTCACGATATCATTCTTATGGCTCCGGCGAACTAAATCGCACCATATTTTTTTCCTTGGATTGTAATATAGTTATTTGTTACGACCGAACCTTATGCGTACCAAATGGAACAAGCTATCATTTATATTTAAGGAATTGCCTCTTTGATTGCTAGCTTCAGCCTAGAACTTTTATAGATATTGTGACATTTTTTGCTTGAAAATAAATTTACTTGTATATCATTGTTGATAAATTATCTTGTATTTTGATGTTGAAAATACTTCACAGTTGCTTTGTATAAAGGAAATAATTATTACTTTATTAAATTTCGTAAGGTAACGGTGGTAGTAAATATACTTAAATGTACAGGGTGCTTGTTTGTAGGTGTAAAATCATTTCATTGGCGGATGCAAAGATTCTACATATATTTCCAATCACCCTGTAAAAATTCTTTATATATTCATTTTAATGCTAGCTAGGATACGCGTGGGATTTTACAAAAAAAAATTCTAGTTAAAACTTTTTTTATAAAAGGAGTAAAAGTAGTTTAAGTTACTCCTTATTACATCAGCTATCAGCACAAGTTCCGTCAAAATCTGTCCAGCCATTTCAGAGATCAGCCGGAACGAACGGACAGACAAGCATCTAGTAAAAAGCGGTTATTTTAATATTACAAAATACACTCCAATTTTATTTATTTGTACAGATTTAGTAATCAGAATTTTGAAAACACTTTTTCATACTATATTATATATTACGTTATTGATTATATCTGAAGCCAGATATTATTGGATAGGATGTACATTCTTCTTCTTTTCAGCTGATGGAAGCCCACCTATTCGAAAAATAATCAAGATCACCGATATATATATAAGCTCCTTCAAAATCGGTCCATCCATTTCAGAGATTAACCAGAACAAACAGATGGACAAATATTTATAAAAATGTAATTTTGTCATAAGTATATATATATATATATATGTATATATATATATATATATATACATATACATATATATATATATGTATATATATATATATATACATATATATATATATAGCTAGAATTCCTCATTTGAAGTAGCGGTGAGCGAGGCACATTGCTCGTATAATCGACTTCCGAAAGATTTAGGAATCTACTAGATGCGCTAATAACAGAGCTGGGCTGGGCATAAAGGCTAATGCGGGAAGGCTCTGTGTCTCTCTCGAGGTGATCTTACGAGGAGGCCTAAATCTTGAAGTAGGCGTATTTCGGCTGAAAAGGAGGTGCTGCATTTAAAAGCCTTATTATAGCACATTTACAGAGTAGGGTAGTTACCGAAGCGTTTCGTAGCTCGGTGACGTCGAACGAATTTATCTCGGGCGCTAAAGATAAAGCTGAAATAAAACCGAAACGCAGCGCTCGGCCGGTCCCTCGGGCCCCAGCGCCTGATTTAGAGCCGCGATACCGCACTGATTGCTCCACTATTTCTTGAATTACGCCGAAAATAGCCAACGTACACGTCCCTGACTTAACAGCGGTAACGCGATTCGAATTTTTCGTATATACCGAACTGTAGTTCCGCCGTAGGCAAGACGCATTTGTTCGTTTATACTTTTATGGCATTGTTTTTTGTAAAACCAGCCAGTTTAAAAAATATTATTAAAATATAGAACCGTTCACTAATGAATAATTAATCTTATTTTGAAAAGTGAAAAACGACCAGATTTTTATTACAAATAATTCCTAAGTAAAAAAAGGACCAATATTTATCCACTTCCGCACATGCAATGGTAGTCGTGCAACAAAGGCACCGCCCGCCAGCCCGCTGATAAATGCGTATGCGGTCAACAATGTGTCAGTCAAATCTCTGTGTTTGGCATTATCGGTGTAACAAAGCTCCTGAGGATGCCCCGTGGAGGGGTGAAATACATGTTGAGTGGTTCAACGGTGTCAGTAGTGTAATTCGCATTGTTTGCCGCGTACGCATTTAGCGGGCTGGCGGGCGGTGCACTTTGTTGCACGACTACCACTGCATGTGCGGAAGTGGCTAAATATTTGTCCTTTTCTTACTTAGGATGGACTTCTGCAAGGTAACGCCTGATTCCATTAAACAAATAATTCCATCGACATTAATTTATTGATATATCAGATCATGATTCTTACAGCGACCTCACAATATATTTATAATAATATTTTGTACGTTTACAATAATTATAAATAAATTTCCCAAAATAGGGGACTTCCGTAGTGTATTTACAAGGCACCGTGAAAAACTGGCTCTACCAAATTTTCTACTGCCGAAATTCTTTAATTCATTTGTAATAAACAGAATCAGATTCTATTAATAAAATTTGGCAAAACATCATTAGACTAACATTTACAAAATTAAAAACGCAAATTAAAAATATATTATTCAATAAACGAATATTTAAATGACTTGAATCCTTGGTAGTAACGTCGTTTGATTATTTTGATTTCATTTAGGCTATATCTGATAAAGTGTGTTTGTATAAATCTGTGTAAATCTCATTAAAACATGTGTTGTTGTAGAGTATCTTTTTGCTTCTTTTCCGCAAATACAACACCCTGCGAAGTAGAGTAGAGTTAAAAAATAAGATAGATTTAAAAAAGCAAATAGCTAACCTAGCGAAGAATAAAAGTTCCAATTTCGAATTAACAAGTTTTATCTTTATCTATATATAATGTGTTTCGTTAAAAATAATAATATGTTTTTTTAAATAATTTCTTTCGTATTGAACATTTAAATTTCGAATTGAATTTAAATTGTATGATAATATAATTGAATTATATAATTAAATGATATAATTAAATTATATGATCGTCGACTTACCTAATCAAATGTCGGATGCTATATATTTTGTCTCTTTGACCCTTTGATTCGTATTTCCATGAAACTATTATCCAATGTTTATATCTTAACTCGTATCAGTCGTAATTATAAATAAATCAAAGTGGAAAATTATATGCGTAATTGAATTAATCAAGGCACCGCGCTATATATGTTATCTCTACAAATTCAATCTACTGTATTACATCGACTGTGTGACGCGAATTCATCTAGCTAGAAATAAAAATATTACCTTATAATATATTCTCATTATAAAGTGTATAATAAAGAGTAAATAAAAAACATCAATGCAATTCATAGGCCTCTCCAAAGATCTTCGCAATGACAGGTCCTGAGCTGCCCGTCACCTTAACCGTGTCATTAGTCCACCTAGTGGGCGTGGGCAGCTGCCACTCGAGAACCTTTTTCACGGTAATCAGTTGCACGATCGATGTACGTCGCCCACCACTTCAGACGGAAACTTCGTCAAGTTACGTCGGTGATCGTTGTTCTTCTGCGGATCTACCAAAAAGGGGCATAGCTATAGCTATTGCTATTTGGGTGACCTTATATAAAAATCTAATAATACACAAAGACATCATTGAGTAGGATATATCATCATCACCACGCTTGTCAGGCGAGGTAAGCAGAGGATGCTGTTGCCCATCATCTGCAAGTAAAGACAATCCTATATAATTAATGCACACAGTGTGAATGATAATATGGTAATAAATGAATATAATCTAATTTATATCCCGGGATTCTAACCTAAGACCTACAATTCCAAGTATAAAAAAGATTTTATAAAAAAAAGAATAAGAATAATGAAAATAATAAACGAAGTGTGATAAAATATCTGTGATATTAAAAATGTAAATTAATTTCAATAAAGATAGTGAGAAATTAAATGAAACTTAATAATAAATATACTATTAAACAATTTAACGTAAAAATTGCAAAACTCTGAACGGAAGACGAAGGGAAGAGAAGCGATGTGTAAAAGAAATGAAAGACATTGAGAAGGACGAAGGATAAGTACAGAAATTGTTTAAAATATTTGGAAAATTACAAAGTAAATAAAGGCACTGTTCACCCATGATAGAGGTTGAATGAAAGGTCCTTAAAATAGAATAAAAGAGAAAAAATTGCAAGTGTCAGCCATGTTCTACCAAATAATATATTAATAAAATAACAAAGTGATATATTTATACATGTTACATTATAAATTGTTGTAACAGAAATAGAAGATACAATTTATTTGTATAACATACTTAAGAAACTATTCGTAAAATTTCTTCTTTAAGTCGTAAAAGGGTAATATTCTCCATTATCGTCAGGAAGCGTCTAAGTTTCGGATCATTAACCTATTTGGCGGACTATTCAGTTCATTAGCGGAATGACTGATCAAATGGCTATTGGCGTTCCCATCGCGTTTATTATCCTCGCATACCTTTTGTTCAATCCGCCCCACTCGCACGCTTCTCCAATGCGGACCTGTCAAAAGTTTAATGAGTTCCGTAATTCTATTACGGAACATCGTACGGAACGAAATTGTAGAATTATTAAATTAAAATAACTTTTTAATGCGAAATGTATGTCTGTTACTAGGTGTAAAAACTTTTTAGGGGTGAATGTATAGCTCTTCTGTCAATTAATATGTTGTTACACTTCATTTAAAAATCTCTAGTTACAGAAATAATAAATATCGTAATAATAGCATAGTAAGAAAAAATCATTATTATTAGCTACCTGTCCTTGCAGAGTTTGTACTGCTACATGTTATTTTTTTTATATGACCCCCGCTATTGGGGGCCTCTCGTACCCCTATCTTGTGGTGGGACAGGGACTTTTTTGGGCAATTTTTTTTTACTTAGTTTTTTTTTATTTCCGTCCTCTGCTTCCATTCTTCACATGATCTTTCATTCCATTCTTTTATACCACATTTCTTCTTTCTTACCCTTTTGCTCTGTTCGTCTATCATTCTTCCCTTTTTCTTTTTACATTTTTTGATTTATATTTTGATTTTACATTTTTTTTACACATTATTACTTATTCTATAATTATTTTTTTATCACAGTTTTGTTTCTATTTACGTTTTTAATCTATTTATCTTTTTATACTCTGTTTGTTTTATTTATTTCTATCGCCCTTTTGGCGATCTCTTTACAAAGGGAGCTACATGTTATTGACCTGTAGCATTTCAATAGGGTTTTAGAGTAATCACAATATGACCTTCGTTTTTGGGTGCCTCTGGTCCTTCCAACCATGCTTGCAGAAGGGACGTTACAAATTCGTGTGAAATGAGTTTTTTTTTATTTTTAAACTTTTCATCTCCCTTCTCTTTCGTCTTTCACATTATCTTTTATTCATTCCTTTACTCATGATTTGTCATTCTTTGCTTGCAGATCTTCTCTCTTGCATCTCCTTCCATACTTCATCTACATTCCTAGATCACTGTTTTTACGTTAATTATCACATTGTTTTCTATCGCAGACTCATTATATATTTTTTTAATTTATTTACATTTCTTTTAGTAATAAAAAAAACTCTTTGGTGCTATTGTATTCAGGATGGTTAGCTTTTACCTGTGCCATTTTTTTTTGTTATTGCCGGTGGAAAGCCCTGTATCCAGCGATTTTCAATAACAAGAAACCATGATAAACACAAAATAATGGTTTCTCATTAATAACTTTAATAAATTCATTAAAAACACAATAATTATACAGAAATAATTAGACATTAAATCCGTCGTTTAAACTTAACAAGGAGGGGTTTTCCAGATGTGTAAAATAAAGTTCTAGTCGCAATGTTGGCTTCTGATGGTATTTCAACGTCAGACAAAGCCAGAATCTTGAACTTCCTCACCAGTGTGGCTACGGTGTGTCGAAGTCTGACACTTCGACATGGCAAGTCGTTTTCCTGGACAAAAATACTGATTTAATTCTTGAAGTATACCTGCAGCTAATGACGTCACACGTTGGCAAACTCAAAAGCCTAGTTTTTTTGGATGACTAGACCATAAAGATGTAAAGTTACACAAGATATCTAAGAGTGATCTAATAGACATTACATCAAAATTTCATATAATATTGAACCCTTCTTATCAAGCGAAACATCCCTTTCTATCTTTTTTCTTCTTTTCTATTCTTGCTTTCACTCGCTAACTTTATTTTTCTCTCTTGTTTTTTACCAATTGCTCTTCTTCTCTCTCTAAATATCTCTTTCTTATGCAACATCTATTCCTTTATCAGTTTAACCATCTCTTCGTTCCTGTTTTTTCCCGTTTCTCTTTTAATACGTCCTAGTTTCTTTCTAATCGTCTTCTATCTCTCTCTATCTCTATTTGCTCTTTAAATGAAGAAAATCTTTACTAGGACAATCTCGGGGTCCACTGTCAAACGGCATAAAAGCAAAATACCGCTTCCATTAGCCATCGTCAGATAGAAACCGAAAAAGGGAAACTTATAATCATTCTCATCGTCGACTTGCTAAAATTTACACAAATGCTCACACATCGTATCAACTCACAGAAAATTATTCGTTAGCGAGGGACAGAAGAATGCGAAGAACCAAGTTATTCTTCTACAATAATCGAACTGGAATAATTGTCTTGATATCGTTCTTGCGTCTTCGTTTCCATTTTCAAAGCCATCAAGCGGGCCGAGTACTGCATAAATCATAACACTAGCTATATGTTCGCCAGGTGCAACCTACAAATTAATTAATAAAATATTAAAGCCTTCTCTTTCCTGTAGATATACATTGTTCATAATCTATGCATGCACGATTTATTTTGATTTATTTCATACTAATTATTTATTTTGCATTTAACTAAACTATATACATGTGTGTATTTTATACCCTATAATACCCTATAATATACGGTCCCAGCACCATTAAACGGGAGCCATGAAAAAACATTGTAGGCTCCTATTATATAACCTATTGAAATAAAGCCTGTCAAAAGCAAAAACCTTTTACTTAGCATTGTAACCTCTGTAGTAATCTAGCGACAAACTAAATTCTAAGTAAAGTAAGTTAATTTGTATCCAAGACGTTCGTGGAACTGAACACAACTTTGCAAAAGCTGACCGTGTCTAAGTAAACAATGTTAGGATACAAGAGAGAAAAGGACAAAAATATATTTATAGTATTCCTCTCTCAATATTATATTCATGATTTATCAGTCTGTAGCATTCACAATTTATTGCTGGCCACTACAGCCATTGTATTTTTATGTAAAATTATTCTTGGGCGTTTGAAATTCAATTCGATCCGATTTGAATTGAAACGTGTTTGATTTGGTCGCTGCTGTTGTGTTACGGTCATGTGAGTTGTAAATTTTTAATACACCTATCCCCCGATTTACACGGTAGATACGTTCCTGAGTAAAACGTGTAAATCGAAAATTAAAAATATTCGAGTCAAAATCGTGTAAATCGAAAAGCTCGTAGAAAACGCATAATTTTGCTATTTAACAGTGGGGATTTTTTTTTCAATATTTTGAGGTCTACACAGAAATAAAAATAAAATGCATTGATAAGTTAAAATATTTAATATATTACGGAGAAACTGTTTTTTTTTATTTAATTACAATATACATTAAACAGAAGAACAAAATAGAAATTAATCTCATTCTTTTTTTTCGCAATCGAAGGTTCGAATTCACTTTCATCACTCGAAGTTATTTGTACCGATTCGATGTTTGAAGCAGAAATATTTACATTATAAGAGTTGGTAATAAAATCGGGTATTAAAACAAAAAAAAAACTTATTTGGAAAACCGTGCAAAAGCGAAAACCGTGTAAAACGAGTACCGTGTAAATCGGGGGATAGGTGTATATGCAATCTTTTTAGTGATGTAAGGGCAGACATTGCGTTAGAGTCTAAATTATAATTTGAAATTACATCACCTTTCATCACCACTGACTATCATCTTCCATTAACAAGGAAAGAATACGCGATCTAGTGGTAACACAACTCCAACCGTCAGGTGTGTATACTGGTTATCTTCAACTAAAGAAGAAACAAACATCTGACCAGGTGAAAGCTCACCTCCACACGCTGAATATATTGGTGACCATCATCTTAAAGAAGAAATAAATTCGTGGTCGATTTGTAACTGCCATCCGCTGATCCCGTATAAATAATAAATGACTCAAATACCTTCAAAGTAAAAAGTATTTCACTTCCAATCAGATCCTTTCAATTTGATTTGACGTATCTATGTCGGAAGTTTCTGGAGTCATCGATGAGAACTTGCGCGCTTTGTCGGGGCTGTTTACAACTACGGCGGGCTGAGAGAAGTACCAAATACCTACGTACGGATTCTTATACTGCTTGTATATTCGTTTCAAAATTATTGATTGTAAAATAAAAAAAATAATCGTTAAAATTTACAAGATATCTTATTTGCATTTTGTTGTTAACTGTACCAATGATAAACTGTGTTCCAGTAACTAGCGTTCAAGTAAGATATATAACAAAAATAAAAACTCATGTTAAAAATTGTATTATTGTGTATTGTTATTACGTCAATGTGTATGTAAGAAGTTTGTTTGTGTGTTTAAATGCATAATGAATTGGACAAAAAAACGATAAATAATGAGTCTTTTCGTTAGTTTATTTTTAGATGTTCCACCTCACTCTTCCTAAAAGTCTTACGCCACCATATGTAATACATATATTAAAGCAAAAGGATTAAACTCGTGTCGAGTCCACTTTTCAACTGGACCCCTGTGGGGTGTGAGCTTCACGTTTGGAAACATTGCTTAAATATTAAAAATATAATTAGTCAAATGTTCGTGCTTATAAAAATTCTAGAAAGGTTCAGTTTCATAGAAACAAATTTTAAATCGAGTTTCCTTATCACAGCATTCTTCAGTTAAATATAAAGTCAAGCGAGTCGCAAATGCTGTTTGATCTTTATCACTTATGATTATTACTTTCATACGTCGCGAATATAAGGCCAGATTGATTATAGTATTGTACTGTACTTTATATCTTATAATCTAAACAATAAGTTTCATTTTATAACACAAGTTGCCACAAGTCGCCGAGATCCTAGGCCCCAGTGAGGGGACCTCGACTTGGGCTATCACTTGTCGATAACACCTGCTTAGCCATCCAACACAAGGAGGCTCGAGAAAACTTAACCACAGTTTGGTCGCTTGATATTGGCTGGCTAAAAAAAGTCAAGTACATTTTATGCAGATATTTTAAACATAGTTTCATGAACTTTCCTATGTAGACAAGTAATAAACCTTTTCATTCAATAATATATTTTTACAGCAGGTTTTTTTTACTGCAAATAAACATTGTGTTTAAAACATTAACTTCAACAGAACAGCCAAAATAAAATGTTACATACGTAATATATATTGCAACAAATTACGACATTCGAATGTTAATGCTAAGATCTAGATAGATATTTATATATAAAACATTAACTAAACATTTTAATCAATGCGTCTAAATAAGAAACAGGTGAAATAAAAAAAAAAAACTAATGTTCATGGTATCGTGAACAATAATAAATGTGGACATTTTAAAAGACTAAGTTAAACAAATGGAGATTTTATATTTTAAATTATTCTAAATATAATTTACATTTATCGGGAATACGTTGCACAACCAAAATTATACAAACACAAAATAAAAAATAACATAAAAACAAGCAGCGAGTACATATATGAGTCTGAGTTGAAACGTAGTAAAGAGATATGAATGTTATTTATTTATATATACATATTACTATTAGGAACTGGAACTATAAGACAACTATGACTACTATGGGCTCTCTTAGGACTTCAATTGCAGATGTGTTGCAGCTGGAAATTATGATAATTTCTATTAACTTAGATTAATTTATAGTTAATAATTTAGATCGTCTTGAGAAATTTCAAAAATTGTTTGGAAAGAAATTAGAATGAGAAAGTAAATTAAGACTCAGTTTCCTCTTCTTTTTCAGCCGATTGACGCTCACTGCAAGATATAGGTCTTTTCTAAATATCCCCACGATGTCCGGTTCTGCGTTCTTATGTAGCAACTTCCATGATCTTAACTATGTCGTCTGAAAGCAGAATTGTGGTATAAAAGAACAAAATGAAAGATTATGTGAAGAATGAAAGAGAAGAGAATGAAAATAAAATAATTAAGTGAATAAATTAAATGCTAATAAAGTCCCTATCCCACCATAAATAGGGGTACGAGAGGCCCAACAGAGGGGGTCATAAAAAAAAAACTATGTCGTCTGATCACCTAGTGGGCGGTCTAACCACGCCGCATCTACCTGCTCGTGGTCACCATTCGTAAACCTTTTGGTTTCAATGACCATCGGTTGCACTGGCGATATGACCCGCCCACTGTCACTTTTTCGATGTCGGTAATGTTGGTTCTTCTGCATATCTATCATTTCTAATTCTATCTCGCAGCAAGTGTTGACTGTAAGTTATTCTTGGATAAAAATGCGTTAAGAATCTTTGTAGTCTTAGTTCTAAGTAGATGGATGTTATCACAGTGGAGAATAATTTAGTTTTAGTTACTAATAAACTAGATTCTTTTGGTATTCCTCTCTTGACGTATATAGGTGGTTTAATCTATTTTATTTTACAAGTTTATTAAGTACCTGCTGTAATTACAGACAAGCAATTCTTAAAACTACTTTTGTGACCTTGGATCTTCTTTTTGGTTTTAATTGGAGTATTTATGAATTCAAAAGACCTCTGATTAATACCCCCATGCAGTTCACTTCAAGTTAAATCATCTCACCGAAATGTTTTCTCTTTACATTTCGTTGGAGCGTATTTTAAAAAACAAAAAAATAAACCATGTCAAAGCTGCAGGAAATAAAAGTACATGCAGCGCTCGTTGTTCGTGGAGTGGAAACCGTTCTTCATATTTGCATTCTAGTTAACAAGTGACTGTACTGCGGGCGGGGGATCCGTCGCTTTCACCATTCGCCCGCAACGAAAGGGTTGATTATATTAGACGCGGGAGCGGTTAACAAAGATTAAGAACACAAAAGTGGACACAAGAGAGGGTAACATCTTTCTTTTATTCTTATCAGCTTATGGAAGCCAAATGCATGATATAAGCCTCCTCCAAAAATCGCCACGAGCGACTTCATAAAACCTTAGATATGACTTCTGTGTTTGGCACTAATCGGTGTAGCATAACTCCTGAAGATGCCCCGTGGAGGTGTGAAACACGTGTTGAATAATTTGGCGGTGGCGGTTGTGTGATTCGCATTGTTTGCCGCATACGCATTTATCAGCGGGCTGGCGGGCGGTGCATTTCATTGCACGACTACCACTGCATGTGCGGAAGTGGCTAAATATTGGTCCTTTTCTTACTATGACGTCGGTTCTCCAAGTGGGTAGACCACGCCCTATCTACCAGCTAGTGGCCATCACTCTAGAACCTTTCGATCCTCACGGCTTCCGGAGCAGTAGCTAAATCATCTGTAGTTACGGATGACTTAGATTAAATCTCTCTCTTGCTTTTATACATTTTATACAATGTGTTTAGTCATAGATGTAAAAGGTTTAAAGGAGTATTATTCGTCATTATTAATTAATATATCATTGGCAATTATGCCTTCACAATGATCGCTCTGATATATGTTGTTTAACATTAAATTATGTTTTTATTTGAATGCGCCAAATTTATACCGGCAGTATAAAGTCTGTAGGTAAAGAAAAATGATTAATTTTAATAAGCAGTAATTTTAATTCAAAACGCTTTTTATTTATACATATTTCTTCTTCTTTTTCAGCCGATGGTCGAAAGATCGCCACGATGACTGGCCCCACGCCGCCTCTCACTTGTGGTCGACATTCCAGAACCTTCCAACCCCAACAGCAGCCAGTGGCACCATCGATTCAGACGAGCAATTCTAAGAGTTAACTCTATGATTTTGGTTCTTCTGTACATCGCCTCATTTCTTATTTGATCTCTCAGCAATTCTACTAGATAATCATTTCTTTATTTATGTATTAATTGACATCAGATGAATAAATTGACACTTAAAAATTTTACACCTATAACCTAAAAATATGTTATCTGTATTCGATTTCGATAACATATTTTCTTTAACTACCAATAGATATGCTAATGTATTGTTTTTACATAAAATCAATTCGTTATGTAAACACTACACAATAAAAATTAAAGTAATTATAAATACATTTAAAAAACTTTTAAGTTAAAGGGTTTTTTTATACCCATATTGTGGTGGTTGTGGAAAAATATGTACCTAACCCGCCATATTGGAACGGCGTCCATCTTGAATTTTAAATTTTGACATAATCATCGTGTTTTACTAGTGTAGGCCTTTCATTTAATACCCATATTAAGGGGGTTAAGGAAAAATATGTAATCCGCCATTTTGTATCGGCGGCCATCTCAGATTTATAATGTTATTGATTTTATTATATTGTATTGTCATCTAAATTAAACGTGTGTACCAAATTTCAGATCAATCTGACAACGGGAAGGTGCTTAAATTTCAATTTCTAATTTTGACCCAAATAAACAAACAAATTCCGTATGGGTTGAACTAAATAAAACCGTTTATTAAAAAGTTAGAGAAGTTTTTTTTTTCATTATTTGTTCACCGCTTCCTCTCTTTAATGCGCAAAACCTTAGAAGTCAGAGGACAGCCTCATTCGACACTTTTAGTTGATTTCGTTGCAGGCGATGTACTTGTTTCCACGCCGGGGGGTTGGAACACCTGACTTTTGTTAGGACAATTCCAGTGGGAACAAAAGGCTTTTCGGGCACCAATTATGTGGTTAAAACTCCGTAATTAGCTACCTTTTAGTCTACCAGACAAATTGAAATGAAAAAAATTGTAAAGTAAGAATTCAAAATAGCAACTGAGTTTCTGGCTCTTCTTAAAAGATCACCTTTCCGGGTTGTTTATCTGCGTGTCTCACTATTTACATAAATATTTAAATTTAGGCATATAAGTAATACGTCTACTAAAAATATAAACAAATATTTATATCTAATATTCAGGCGTTACTTTGCAGAAGTCCATCTTAAGTAAGAAAAGGATAAATGCGTATATATCAGAGGGATAGCGGGCGGTGCACTTTATTGCACGACTACTGCTAAATAGCGGAAGTAGCTATATATTAGTTGTTTTCTTGAATTTATTTATGTTTAAACCGAAGTTAAGCTCTGCGATGCTAATCCTATCCTCTCGTCAAGTGGTTTATATTGACAGCTGTACAAGATACATTATTATTATATGTACTGTTATCAAAAAGTAAAGTGAATTTGTTTATGAAATCAAAATTCTTTATTTATTCTTCCAAATCAATTCTATCTCCTTCAAAGTAATCCTCGTCTGATAAAACACAATTTTGTCAACGCTTTTTTCAGTCATCGAAACAGTCAGAACAGTCTTTTTCCCGGTAAAGCCTTCAAGATTCTCGGCTCGAATTTCATGTCCTCAATCGTGTCAAAACGGTGTGCTGTTATATGTCTGTAGATGGTAGGTGAAAGAAAACAGCAGCTCGGCAACAGAAGAAGAATATATTTATTTAATTAAAATGGGTAGTGGGCAGAAGGCCTGGTCTGATTTTGCATCACAGCTCGGTACTCCCTTGATGATGATGGGAGCCAGCCGCACGATCTCCCTTCTTCCCCTTCCCCTCTTCGATCTTCCCCTTCTCACTTCTTCGATCTTTCTCGTGTTTATATTTTTTTGGTTAAAATTTTATCTAAGATTTATGGGACGTTAACTTGCAACGTTACAACGGCGTCCACACAAAGGCCTCTGAGTTTCCTAAACCAAAAGTCGCACTGAGACAAATCGAATACTATGGTTACGGAATGATATCAGTAGATTTTTTAAAAACCAATCAAGTATGACATCGACCAATCGACTTGACGCGCTTGTGACACAAAACGTCTTTCAAAATGGTTTGTTCTGGGCTAAACGATGTTACGATTTTTGACAAAGAGACGTTTGGCAAATGTTATAGACATTCCTACCAACCATGGAAAAAAAATTACCTGTCTTCCTAATGCCTGGAAATTCTAAACGTTAATATCACCTTACTGTTTTATCACAGTGTATATATGTAACATGACTAGGATAGTAAGGATGGTTTTATTTTTAAACATTAGATGTTTTAGGTTCTATAACCGAGTTCAATGAAATTTAGTTCAATAACAGTTGGTGTATTCTGCAATGTCACTAACCACATACATCAGGGAAACGAGTAAAAAAAACACGCCATGTTCTGAGAAGATCCAACAACAAACTCAGATATATTTTTCTGTAGTAATTTTTACAATATCCTTTATAGTAGTAGAGCAATGAATTTGTAAATTTTATTTTAACTTAAAACCTTCATCTTATCACAAGATTTTTAATAAACTTCAATTAGAGACTTGGGAGTGTATAGTAAAATATATTTATTTCTAACTAGCTTTTGCCGTGACTGCATCCATGTGGAATTTAAAATTTTTTTTTAAGAAATTTTCTAAAATAATTGACCTAAGTTATTACTTATTACATCATCTAGCTGCCATTATAAGTCTCGTCAAAATCGGTCCAGCCATTTCGAAGATTAGGTGGAACAAACAGAAAGACAGACAAAAATTAAAAAAAAAAACTATTTTGATGTATATACCGTATATATTCATATTCATGGAAAAAGCGGTAATTTTACTTTTTATTTTTTATATGGCTCCCGCTATTGGAGGCCTCTGGTACCCCTAATTAGTTGGGATCAGGGTCTTTGTTTACAAATAAGTTTTTTCAGATTTTTCATATTTATTCTTCGCTCACTGTCATACTTCTCAATTTCTTTTATTCTTACCTTATTTCCATCACAATATATTTCATTTTGTTCTTTCATTCCTTCTTGCTTTCATCGCCTTCCTTTCATCATCTTATTACTCTTAGGTGGCTACATTTTTTTTATTCTTTATTTTATTATTTACATATTCTATTTTTTTATCACAGTTTTCTTTGGGTTGTGTTTTCTGAAGAAATTACTACATTTTTCTTATTCTATTTCTATTCCTATTATTAATTGACTAGTTATTTTATGTGCAGTTTAGGTAATTTTACTATTACAAAGAGATACACCAATTTATATATGTATACATATAAAATATATCTGTACGTGAACATTGTTTAATAACTTTTAATTTAATGGATAGAAAGACATACCTAATTAATTATAACATTAATAATTCTTCAAAGCCAGCCGCTGGATGTGTAAGGGGCACTGCCTGGCGGTTAATCCTGCCCGAGGCTTTGAGAAGCGCCTACGAAAAATCCCATTTAACAAAGCCTGCAGCGAAAAGGTTAAATAGAGGGATAGCTGTAATTTTGGAATGTTTTACTTAATATTGTTTTGCGAATATACGTATTCTTTGTAATAAATTCTTAAATTTCACAACTGTATATTTTTAGTTTATCTTGTATAATATTATATATCAAATACGATCGTTTTTTCACATTTTTCATATTTCTTTTTGATTGGCAAAAAGTTTCAAAACTTTTACACCTATATTCAATCATTATATACAAAAATAAAACTCTAACATATAGTACAACATTTTCTTAATTCTCATGTGCATAGCCATGAAAGTTAGTCAAAAATAATTAATATTAATATAAGGCAATATCTCGCGACTATGTAGATATATGCTTCAAATGAATTAAAATGCGTTATTTTAAAAACCTGAAACATGGTTATAATATATCTAGTTAATAATAATCACGCACTTAATATTTTACACCATTAATCTACCTGAAAACAGATAAACGACATTATATTATCGTCTTGACATTTCAAATACCAACTGCTTTGCCGACTGACGACCGCAATGGACTCCACCATAACACCATTGTTAACAGCGCCATCTATGAAGCGTCAAGGTTAAACAGACACTGCTTTACCGACATTAAATAATTGCGGTATAACACAAAGTATAATTATTAATGAAACTAGTTTCTTTGCATTAATATGTAGTAGTTCTAATTTTGAAAACACTTTTTACTATATTATCATCGTATTATTTATTACTTCTGAAACCAATGATTTTAGCATAGATTGTGGAGAGTAAAGCAAAAGGACTCATTGTCGACTTTGGGGAAGTAGTGCGTATGTTGAACAAAGGTTCTAATGTGTTTATATAACGTGGACTTTATTTTTATTTAATTAAAGATGTTTGCGTTGAGTGCGTAGCGTTGTATAGGAAATATCAACTGCAGTGGGGGAGCACAAAGATTGAACCACAGCTGAATTGAAGGACAAATAAACATGTACACCTACTTGATATATCTGTTCTACTTATCTATCATTTTACTGATCTATATATGGCACAAACACTGTAGCGGGTTCTTTAATAATTTATTACTATTTTTTGTAACTAAGATTAATTAGCGGATATATCAATATGGCGGTTTCGCAAACGGTAGCAGATAACACACGTCTATTTTTATCGATCACGAGCCATTTTCTTTTTAAATCCTAAAAAGGTTTTCATCATCATAACTTATTCCTATGTCCCCAAGATGGGTCAGAGAGCGTCCACAGTACGTCGCCATCTCAAACGGTCTTGAGCTTCACGCTTTACTTCCCTCTACATCATTCCAACTGCCTTCATTTCTGCAGTGGTCCGCCACCAGGTTTACTATGGGCAGCCACGTATTTGCTTACCTTGAGGATTCCATTTTAGGGCTTGACTCGATCTAGTTTTATTTGCTGGTTTATCGGTATATTATCGCAGCGTTTCCAAAGATCTACGTTGGAGACTTTCGCAGGCCAGTATATACTGAGAATACGTCGAAGACTGTTGTTAACGAAGACTTGGAGCCGATGCGAGATATCTTTGGTGAGCTTCTACGTCTCGCATCCATATAGCAACACAGTTTTCACATTGGATTTGAATATTTTGAGCTTAACTTTCTTAGTCAGTTTCCATGATTTCCGTACGGAACGGAACCGTGCAAAGACTGCCTTTACCTTGGCAATTCCCGAAGTGATTTCCTCTTCGATCCCTCCTGATTCCGACACTACCACCGCGGCTACCGAGGTAAGTGAATGTGTGGACTCTCTCCACTCTCTCTGTGCCAAAAAGGTTGTACCATATATTAATTAAAAAAAGCTATACGTACACTCCTTTAAAGCTATTTACGACCTAATATTTATATCTATTGCCTGATTGTATTAAGTGAATTGATTTTAGAATTTAATACTAGAGCTCCATTCTTAAGTGTGTGAGTAAGCAAATAGAGCTATAGGTTCCGTTGAAACCTCGGACAAGTGACCCGGGTCTCATATCCGGTCAGCATCTAACTTGCAGTTTGCAATTCGAGCGATTGTCGGACCAAGTTCGCCTGGATAAATGTTACTTAGTTGTTACTTAGAAATCACAGAAACCCGACGCTTTGATTGGACGATAAACTTGCGACTGCTTCAGTACATTTGTGACAATGTAAAATGAAATATCTAAGAGCTACTAACCAAACACGTTATGTACTGTAATTGGATATAGGTTTAAAAACTATAAACATGTTACAATAAACATTTATAAACTAAATAATTATTTTTTTATAGTAGAAAGCGACTGGCCATAAACTTCTGTCAATACAAAGTATGCACGGACAGTCAAAAATAATTAAATTTTATATGTAATTATTCTAATTTTGAATCTATACACAACTGTTATTTTACATGACAGTCATCATTTTGTATAGAACTACAAAATGATCACTCTGAATTATGTAACAATTTTTTTTAAATCGAATTTTGACTGGCTAATAATATTAATGCTTTTCGTAAGTGATATAACACTTTTTATCACCAGATCACCAGTTATCAAAATTTAAATCATCATCAAGACGCCTACAAAAGCTTAGGCCTTCGCCTTAGGTCACCACAATGACCGGTCTTTGAGATCTTAACAATGTCATCTAAATGGAGGAAAATCTTTAGGATAGACACAACATATCCTGTCTTCCGTCGGAAGGACATGGTATTGTGGGATTCTTATCCACTAAAACACCCTTAGTGGTCATCTTCGGCAATTTAAAGGGGATTCCCGATCTCCTACGGAACTCGCAGCTACGCCTTAGTACTACGCCAAAGACACATCTTGGGAGGAAGCTGTGTTTCAGGCGCTGTACTACAACAACACGAGACCACTTCACGTTGCTCTTCTCAGGTTCCCATTCGGTGGAAGATAAAAGCCTCCACCCCCAACGCCTGCGAACTCGAAGCCCTTTCAGTCATCTCTTACGACAGGCAGGGAATACCCTAGCCCTGTTCTAATGAACTCAGGTTTAAGGGTTGGAAAGACGAGCCGTCCGGCACCACGACGTTCTTCTAACCCACCTTGGTGTGCCAGCTAGTACTTTCTTGAGATTTTAATATACGGAGACATGCAAACCGTGAGTGGCCAGATTTATTACTTCCTGATAAGTTGTTTAAGTTCTTTGTATAGATGTGCATAGTTGATTACATATAACTACCCCACGACACCAATGAATTTTCTAAAATGGCATCTATTTCATCAGTAAATGGGCAATAGCGAGGTGCAACTTTGTCATAAATATAGATAAAGCTCAAATTTACTTTGTTTTACTGTTACTGAAATTGTATAAAATTTATATACAGCTAGATTTTTTTTAATATATTTTTTTAATTAAATTTTAAAACCTAACGAATTTTTTTAAGTTTAATTCATTTTAAAAGAAAGAATAACAAATTAAGAAATAACACAAAGTAAAGTTTTATTAACCTTTGAAATTTTACTTCTTAATGAATGTCATCAAATACAGCCAGATACGAATAGTACAACAAAAAGTGATTTTATTATTACAAGTTTATATATTCATGTCGGCTGCACTAGCGATGTACCCAATGCTATTTCATATAAGCAATGCTTCGAGCTAAGTCTGACTTTGGTTCTCATTTCTATCTATCTAATCATCTCATTTCTAGTTTAATCTTCTAATGAACCTCTCTTAAACTCTTATTAAAGCCTATCACACTTTTTGCAAGAGTTTTTCATCGATATTTTATGTTTAACATATTTTTTTTCTAGCAGATTTTTGTTTGATTACTAATTTTATAATTAGTTACTTGTTACATACGGCTTATTTATAAGAAAGTGTTATGTTTTTTTTTTCTATTACTTATCTTTATAATTCATTTACTTTTTATTTTTTACTTTCTTCCTCGTGCTTGTGTGCATGCGACCTTCTTGAAAAACTAAAGTACAGTAGTACAATTGACACAATTTTAACGTCATTCTTAATTGACCTTATTATTCTATTTTTTTATTTTACCATTAATTTTACTATTTTGATTACTTAATTTTTATTTGTCACTCTATATTTACTTCACACTTTATACAATCTCAATATTATCCCAAATGGTTGTATATTTTCTCGTTTCGAGTCCCTCTGTCGAATTGTGGTAGTAGAAACTATTAGTATTTTCAGGACAGATTAACATATAAGTCAGAGTTCCCCAAACTTTTAGTGTCGTAGACCCCTTGCCATGTTTTTCCGTGTTGTGTGGGTTACTTACCTGATATTGATTTCCTGTAAATTTCTAACTGTAGTGAAGTTTAGTGTTAAAAACTTTAAGTAAAAACACATGGTAATTTATACATTTATTAATTGAATTTAAATTAAAACAACTCATAATAAAATTTTGTATCTGTTATGTAAAATATACGTAACATTAAATAAACAATTTTTTTACTTCATAGGTACTTTTATAAATAATGTAAATGTTTTGATATTATATGATATTATGATGTAAGTAAATAGGTACTATCAGTGTATGTGTTGAGATCCACTATCGTGGACCCCCATTTTCATTTCATGGACCCCTAAATTTTTTTTCGCTGACGTAGACCCCTTGCAGGTTGTCATAGACATCTAGGGGTCGATATAGACCACTTTGGGAATCACTGATATAAGTAATCTCTGTTGTTCATGTTCCTATATATGTGTAAGTATAAAAGTTGGTACCGATCCGAGCTTAAAGCTAATCCGTCAGTCAAAGCTCGGTATCCAGTGGACAAGGGTGGAGACAACTTCATTCCAGCCACGTAATAAATCTTTGTTTCGCTTACACCAACCGGCGCAACCCCTTTTGTTTGTTTGACGAAACTTTCAAAGTTCCACTTCTCTAGAATTTTCCTCAGCATTTTTATACGACTCAGGAAAATTTTAATGCTACAAAGGAAATGGATTTCACAGACTTACATTGTTATATAGCTTTGTTTTGATTTTTTCACATCAACATAATTTATTTTTAAAATAATATTTAGTCGTGTACTGTAGATAGTTTGTTAAGTAAAAGTTAATCTAACGCAGAGTTCCCCAAACTTTTTTATATCGTAGACCCCTTGCCATGTTTTTTCGTGTTGGGTAGACCTCCTACTTACCTGATATTGATTTCCTGTAAATTTCTAACTGTAGTGAAGTTTAATGTTAAAAACTTAAAGTAAAAACACATGTTAATTTATACATTTATTAATTGAATTTAAATTAAAACTACTCAAAATATTTTTTTTATCTGTTATGTATAATATATGTAACATTAAATAAACACGAGACTGCGACTCTCAGGTTTTTACAAGTTCAAAATGTATTGCGACCACAAAGCGAATACCAACAACCTACAACTTACACAATTTTATAAACATATTTAATAATTTTTTTACTTCATAGGTACTTTTATAAATAATGTAAATGTTTTGATATTATAAGATAGTATGATGTAAGTAAATAGGTACTATCAGTGTATGAGTTGAGATCGACTATCGTGGATCCCCATTTTTATTTCATGGACCCCCAAATTATTATTCGCTGACGTAGACCCCTTGCAGGTTGTCATAGACCCCTAGGGGTCGATATTGACCACTTTGGGAATCACTGATCTGACGTATAAGAAACACTGTATTCAATAATGCTAGTTAATTTGATTAATGATTTTCTTCTGGCTTGTTCCTACTCTTCTTAGTTCTTTGCTTCTCTTGCTTCCTTTTGGCTTCTGTACTGTACGGTTTCGATGATGCTGGTACTATTAGCCCTAAGGCTTTCTACAACTTCGTCTGACGTGAGTTCACGAAAGGGTCTTTGAACTATACTAAAAACTGAAGCGTTCTTGTTACATAACCTACATTTAACACTCTAATGGAGATTGAAGCAGCTAAGACAAGGCTTACCTGGTCGTGTCAGTGTTTTATTTTCCTTATTTTGCCGCACAGGTCTGCGTGTGATAGATACTCGAGCAAGACAGCACTGGGAAACAATGTTTTACATACAATTGGTTGATTGGGCGATCCCCATAGCACAATTAATTTATCAGTCTAGTATTTAATGGAATCAGCTGTTATTTTGCGGAAGTCCATCCTAAGTAAGAAAAGGACCAATATTTAGCCACTTCCGCATTTTTACACATAACACAACTGCCGCCGTTAAATCACTCAACACGTGTTACACCCCTCCACGGGGCATCTTCAGGAGTTATGTTACACCGATTAGTGCCAAACACAGATTCTCTGTGTGTGTTGTGTAATTCGCATCGTTTGCCGCATGCGCATTTATCAGCGGGCTGGCGGGCGGTGCACTTTGTTGCACGACTACCACTGCATGTGCAGAAGTGGTAATTTATTGGTCCTTTTCTTATTAGTCTAATGTTAGTACAGTTAGTTTTTTCTTTGACGTGGATCACGTTAAGGTGAAGGCTTCCTCTTTCACCTTCCGGGATTCTCTGTTCATCAATGGTCATCCAATTGTGCCATGCCTTTGCGACTGCCGTCCAACGAGCCACTTTCAGGGTCCATCTATTGTTTTTAATCCTTGAGATATGACAAGTATATTGCCATTATAATTTTAAAGCCTGTGCCACAAGTTATTTTAGTTTTTCTCCTGATAATTTCCGACCTTATATAACCTTTTGATTTTTAGTATACTTCTCTCCATTGATCTCTGTGTTTCATTTCTCTTTTACCTTATGTATGTAACTTCATGCCTGGCATCTATACAAGCTAGGCAAAAAACAGGCACCGAATACAGTGTTCTTATGTAATGTAGTCTTCTTTTCAAATTTCTTTTAGGGGCCAGAACTTATTCAAAGTGGTTTTGCTTCTCTTGTCAACTTCTTCTCCATTATTAGTTGTTATCAAAGATACCTTTTACCCAGATATATACACATCCACGTATTCTATATTTAGATTTACTCACGAAGAAGTAAGTAAGTAAGTATGGTGTACATTTTATTGTACACCATAGTTAATAACAAAAAAAAGAAACATTTACAGAGTTACAAGATCACACGAGGCGATCTACGAGACAACCTTTGAATGGAGATGAAAGACGTGAAACAAAGAGCAGCAAATAATATAAATATATAATATACACATTTAACTGCCCTTTGTTACATGTATTTAGATATATATAAATATTTAACTATAATGTATACATATATGTATGAATATATAAATGTGTGTGTGTGTGTGTGTTTGTTTATATAACTGGGGTTAATGTATATAAATGAAGGTTACATTAAAATCAATGTCAAAATAACTTTATTACATGAGATCAATAAAATCATTCGCAATCTTCCGCATTATCGCTTAGTTACGTTATAGTTAGTCAATAATTAGATCATAAAATAAATGTCCCAGACCTAAGAACTCGGCACGAGTTTTATAGAGTACTAACTGCGCCCCGTGACTTCACCTGCGTAGCACAAATATTTAGATTAATTACTTTTTTATTTTAATTATGTGTGCTATAAATCACTTTTACAATTAATATTCGTAAAACGTATCTGGGTTTATATTATAAAAGCGTAAATATAGAGCGATTGTGATGAGAATGGTGATGACATACGGATCCGATACGTGATCTCTTACGACGGACCTCATGAGAATGCTCAATGTCACCTAGAGAACACTGGAGAGAGATATGTACGGAGTTTCGCTGCGAGATCGAATCAGAAGTAAGATACGCAGAAGAAAGATCACACAACTCGGAGAATTACTCGGTCGAAGTGGCAGGGACGGGGCAGTTGACCACGAGGCGGTAGACGCGACGTATGTAGACCTCCTGCTGGATGGATTGACGACTTAGTTAAGTTAAGTTAAGTATCTGGAACACAATACTAGAACCTTGTGAAGTTCTCCACTTCACAAGGTTCTAGTGTCTAGGCTCCTAAGCAGAAGTACAAAAGTCCGTATCTACAAAACCGTAATACGACCAATATTGATGTATGGCTGTGAAGCTTGGACGCTAACTTTGAAAGAAGAACAAAAACTGCTAGTGACGGAACGCAAAATCATGCGGAAGATCTTGGGACCAGCGAGAAATCAAGACGGATCTTGGAGACTCCGAAAGAATGCCGAAATTGAGACTTTAGTAGCACAGCCAAATATCATTGGCGAATATAAAGCTCAACGAATCCGCTGGCTTGGGCACTTGGAGCGAATGGGATCCGATCGGAGCGTGAAGGTAACGTACCTGGAAAAACCGAGGGGTCGAAGACCAGTGGGTAGACCCAGGTATCACTGGATCGATCGCATTGAGGCAGACTTGCGCGAATTGAATGTCAACCAATGGCAGACGATGGCGCAAGATAAAGGAAAGTGGAAGTCTCTCGCTTCGGAGGCCAAGACCCACTTTGGGTCACTGAGCCAGCGGAGTAAGTAAGTAAGTATCTGGAAGCATCTAGCGCAGGAACTGTCATGGTGGCCATCTTTAGGGTCGTCAAACAGCTTAAAAGAGAAAGAGACACATAGAGTGGTCGAACCACAGAGAGGACATGCGACTTAAAGTCGTCGAATGCAGACCGCTTTCAAACTGTCCAATTGGAAATCTTTCTAAGTGGCATATGTTCAATACTGGACGTTCAGCTGATATCATAATGATGAAATATCACTTATAGTATGATTTTCTAATTACAGTTCAAGTATATCATTAAAGTGGAAATTAATTACTTTTTTATCATTGCAATAAATGACCCCAAGTGATAATTAACTTGAGTTAAAGTCATCCTTATAGACATCAATATATAAATATATATATACATATATATATCATTTTACTTGTTCATTTGTAAAAAACAGTCGTGTTTCGTTAGCTTAAATTTATAACTAATTAAAAAATATCGACGTAATAAATTTTATTTAGCGGTGCAAAATAAATTATCAACAGGTAAGTGGTACGAGATAATTGCAGTAATTTGATTATTTATTTATTTATAAAATCAAACTAGAAGTAGATACGTTAAAATGGTACACTTAAGTGGTATGACAATTAAATATTTTAATGTTGAAAAATAACTAATAAAATGATTTATTAATAGAAGTCAAATTCACACGATTACATCTATAACAAGTTTTTATTTCTAATCAACAATATATTGACATTCGTTATCAACAACCTTTTGCCGTCTAGTTTAAAAATTTTCATTGTCGGAGCGGTAGAAATAAATCGGTTTTTCTGTAACTAATAAAATGAGTTATTGATATACTTGGGGAATTGGAAAGTATTGTCGCTTTCTTAAGTTAAATTCACACGATTACATTTATAACAAGTTTCTATTTATAATCAACAATATATTGATATTCGTTATTAACAACCTTTTGCTGTCTAGTATGCAAATTTTCTTTGCCGGAGCGGTAAAAATAAATCGGTTTTTCTGTAAAATAAATATGCCGACAGAAACATTCTTACTTTCCGGTTCACCTAATAAGTAAGATTGCATCTCGGGAATCGAATCAGCGATCGTGGTTCTCAGTCCTTTACCGCTGAGGTACCACTGCCAAAACCAAAAGATAAGCGAGCAGCTCTCTCTATTTGGATCGAAAGCGTGTTTAGGCTGACATATGTTGAGTTACAGGTGTTCACTGGTATCTGTTTTTAAACGGTTTTATTTAGTTCGACTCGTACGGAATTTGTTTATTTGGGTCAAAATTAGAAATTGAAATTTAATCACCTTCCCGTTGTCAGATTGATCTGAAATTTGGTACACACATTTAATTTAGATGACAATACAATATAATAAAATCAATAACATTATAAATCTAAGATGGCCGCCAATACAAAATTGCGGATTACATATTTTTCCTTAACACCCACAATATGGGTATCAAATGAAAGGGCTTCACTAGTAAAACACGATGATTATGTCAAAATTTAAAATTCAAGACGGACGCCGTTCCAAAAGACTAGGTACATATTTTTCCACAACCACCACAATATGGGTATCTAATAAAACCGCTTAACTTAAAAGTTTTTTAAATGTTTTTATATTTATTAAATTCAACCGCAATAGATTACCTAACTTATTTTATCAATAAAATATTATCCGGAATAAATCACCGTTTGTGATAAAATAGCCTATTCTATTTCTTGTCTGTTTGGTATATTACATATTTCCGGTCCCACTGACATATATATAACCTAGAAAAAGCATTATTCAACTATATCTAGGAAATGTATCAATTGTCTTTTTTTCCAAAGTTACATAGTGATTTGTTAGCACGTGTTATTCATTGACCTCAGTGACAGCCCAAGCTGGTTCCCCCAATGGGGAGCCAGAGCCTAGTCATTCCATGTCTGAGGCTCCCCGGAGAGCCCTCGATCTTCGATACTTAATTGCCACCTCATACACGCGGAACCTGCAAATGCCATTTGGACTGCAGTAAGAGTCCAAAAAAAAAGAGTTGTATATGTCGGATAATTTTTGATCCGAATCTCTGTTCGCCAACATTAAAGTTGAATTGTTGTTGCTTGTGTGTCGTGTTGTTGTAAATAGTGACCGTACAGATACGGTCACTATTTCTATAAAGTCCTTCTTAAATAATAACTTTTCTCGCCCATAATTATTAATTATGCTATTTACAATATACGAACTCTACGTGTGGATTCAATTGTAATTTTTACAAATTTTTCATTTAAATTTCCTCGCTTTTACCTACCTCATCTGATGATCTAAGCAATACAAAGTTATTGCTTAGATCATTGGATAACTTGAAATTGACTATGCCTGCACATTCTACTATGTTTAAGCAGAAATCTTTTACTGTTGTCGCTGTCAGGTTATGGAATGGATTACCAGAAGCAATAAGATGCGCTAAATCGCTGTGAGCTTTTATAACGATAGTGAAAGAGCAATTCGATGGCCTCTAAAATAAGATATTGAGTAGCCTGTGTTATTTGTTTCTATTAATTTATTGGAATATATGTGCACCCTAAACCGCCCCCTCCTTCATGTCTTTCATCTCCATCCAAAGGTTGTCTAGTACAAATCGCCTCCAGCGATAAAAGCGCCCCTTTTACCTCTATATAAATTGTTTCTTTTTTTGTTATTATCTATGTTATTTTGTTACATTTCCTTTTCGTTTTTGTATATTTTTGGTGTTGAAAAAAGTGTAAATAAATTAATGTTTACAATTCACTTTTAAACCAATGTCTAACTGGCACAACCTCGTGTTTCGGAAACGCAGTGTGAACAAGATCTTTCAAGATGAGTTTAGATGGATTTAAGTAAGAAAAGGACCAATATTTAGCCACTTCCGCACATGCAATGGTAGTCATGCAATAAAATGCACCACCCGCCAGCCCGCTGATAAATGCATATTTGCGGCGAACAATGCGAATCACACAACCGCCACCGCCAAATTACTCTCTACACGTGTTTCACCCCTCCACGGGGCATCTTCAGAAGTTATGTTACACCGATTAGTGCCAAACACAGAGTCTCTTAGTCTCTTAGACTAAGTCTAAATCTAGGATTGACTTCCGCGAGGTAACGCCTGATTCCATTAAATAGATGGATTTAGTTTGAAATCTCGCGTCGGCTCCAAGTCTTCATTAACTGTCTTCGACATATTCTCCATACATACTGCTTGAGAAAGGCTCTAACGTAGATCTCTGGAAACTCTGCGGTGAGATGCCGATCGACCAGCAGATCAAACGCCGCAGTGGAACTGGATAGGCCACACGCTCGGGGTCCCCCTGATCACATACTGAGGCAAGCCCTAGAATAGAATCCTCGAGGAAAGCGAAGACGTGGCCGCCCAAAGCAAACCTGGCGGTGGACGATCACTGCAGAAGTGAAGGCAGTTGGAATGACGTGGAGCGAAGTAAAGCGCCTGGCTCAAGACCGCTCGGGATGGCGATGTACTGTGGACGCCTTCTGCCGCACCTTGGGAATATAGGAATAAACGATTAACAAAATTATTAATTGAATAATTACCAGTGTATATTATCGTAATAAATGAAAGAAGGTTTAAAAAAATACCGCTAATAATTACGGTGTTATTGTAATACACAAATCCATTGCTGGTTAAATTGGTATATCGCATCGGTGTAACAAGCAGAACGAATGCAAAAGGTTCTTTGGAAATCGTTCGAGTATGATATTCCAATTATGGTGATTGATGTCCCAGTTATCGAGTGTTGATGCAAAATCAAGCGTCAAACCAATATGGTGATACGTGATAGGCAATTAGTGAAATTGTTTATTGATTTTTTTCTGTAATGTTTACCTTTACTGTTTGTTCCGACCGACTTTGTCATACCTACGGGAAACAAATAGGGACTTACCCTAGCAAACACAAGTTTATATTCTACATAAATAGAGGCTAAAGTTTATATCATTACTACATTTTTAAACGGTTTTATTTAGTTCGACCCGTACGGAATTTATTTGGATCAAAATTAGAAATTGAAATTTAAGCACCTTCCCGTTGTCAGATTGATCTGAAATTCGGTACACACATTTAATTTAGATGACAATACAATATAATAAAATCAATAACATTATAAATCTAAGATGGCCGCCGATACAAAATGGCGGATTACGTATTTTTCCTTAACCCTCTCAATATGGGTATCAAATGAAAGGGCTACACTAGTAAAACACGATGATTATGTCAAAATTTAAAATTCAAGATGGACGCCGTTCCAATATGGCGGACTAAGTACATATTTTTCAACAACCACCACAATATAGGTATCAAAAAACCGTTTAACTTATAAGTTTTTTAAATATATTTTTATGTCTTATACTTATCTTGAACTAAGCGCTTATACCAGTTTTTTTTAAACATCTTAGCTTTTCTGAAGTTTTTATATTTAACTTGTGTCGAGTCCACTTTTGAATTATCCCAGGCATGGGCTCCACGTTGGGAAACACTGGCTTATACTCTCCATATGATGATTAATAATTGGTATAAAACCTTTAAAAGGTTGCATGTACTGTTCATTTCAAGTCAATACATAGTACACTTTATCTAAAAATCAATGGTTTTATTAATAATAAATAGAGTGATACGAAAAATGCGTTTTTAAAATAAGAACGCCTATATATTAAATATATTTATTTTTTCAGTCTGGTAATTTAGACTTTATACTGCAATATAGATATGTCGTAATAAAATAGAAAATTTAAATAAATGTAACATATTTGAGATTAATCATTTAATGCAGAGTGATTGTAAATGTGAAAGCTTTATATCTTTTTTCAAATCAATCAATAAACAAGCACTTTCGAGTCGTCAATTAACATAAAATGTCGGCATTGTTATCCCAACAGGAAGCTGCCAGCTCGGAAGGCAGCTCTGCAAAGAGCCGGCGAGAAACTCAACAGTTGCTCTTTACAAATAGAGTTTTATAAAGAGCACGATAATTAGCTTCCTGAAGAATTGAGAACATTTAATTATAGTATTCTTAGATACGATTAACCCAAATACTTTGCAAATAAAATTAATTGTAATAAATGAGAAATATTTAAGACATTTAAGATGCTTTATAATGACTAAATATTTTTTTCTACATTAATGACAAGATATTATAAATAAATCTAAAACTAAAAATACCGCAGTGTCGAAAATATCAATATATAATGGCCATATTATAATGCTCATCACTGACCACAACTTTAACTCCTTTACATTTATACCTATAATCGAACATCCTGTATAATTTTATTAATATTTTGACTAGCGAGCATAAGAAGTATTTTTTACTTTAATAATCATGTACATACTATTGTATTTCATTATCATGTGTAATGTAATTTGCTTCTCTCACTTCGAACGCAGTGCGTGCTAGGCATAAAAACATTAATGACCTAAAAGAATGAAAATATATACTTCGTTGCTATATTTCTGAACGAATATTAAAAGCCTTAATAATTAATTATATTAAATTGTTATCTTGAGGCTACATGTTCAATTAAAATTTTAATTACCGTCTCATAATGAAATTAATTATTAATTTTTTTGAATAATTTATTATCTGTGTTGCAAAGGTTGCGGCGGAAAAAAAATGAGATCTGTTGAGGAACGAAAGTGACAGATATAGCCTTGTAGATTGACAAGTTGAGATGGCAATGAGCAGGTCAAATAGCACGCAGAATAGATTGCTGCCAGGGTCTTGATTCTGGAGGTAGACAGACGACCTTGGGGTCCAGCTTCCAATAGGTCCTATTAGAAATCTATGGGAGAGACTTATGTCTTCTTCCTTTCAGACGATGGACGGTCACTGCCAACCTTAGACCTCCCCCAAAAATCGTCATGATGAACGGTTTCCCGCTGCTCACATCCAGGGACTTCCTGTGACGTTATCTATGTCGTCGGCCCACCTAATGGGCGTCATACCCACACCAATGTCCACCAGTGGACATCTTATAGTGCAATGACAATGGCTTTACCGGTTTTTCAAAAGTCTTGTAAAACTAAACGGAAGTAAATAATGTCAATTCGTATCCTATAGTCTCAGCTAAAGAAGAAAAGTAATTTGTTTTACTTCGTAACTAGCTCGAATAAGTCAATCTTAAAAAGGTATAGAACCTTATTTTTCTATACTGACATTATTTGTTGATTGACGATTTGAGATTGTGTGTAACAGCCTACTCGAATAAAATATATTATGATTTCATATATAAACTAATATGTATCAGGAACACATATGTCTTAGATCCGCGAAAATCCTTGAAAAATCGGTTTAAAAAACCATTATTCCTACAGTGGCTTAACAATATATTTATGATAATATCTTGTTGTAAACGTACAATAATTGAATAAAATAATTATAGTAATTGAAAAATAGGGGTCCTCCATAGCGTATTAATAAGGCACCGAGAAAAACTGTCTGTAACAAAGTTTCGACTGCAAAAATTCTCTAAATAATTTCTAATAAACAGTATTGTATTTTTGATACAATTCCACAAAACATTATTGGATTACCTTTAGAAAAATTCTAAACGTACATTAAAAGTAAATTTACAGAAAAGGCATATTATTAAAAAAGCGAACATTTAAATGAAAAGAATCCTTAGCAGTGATGTCGCTAGATTATTTTGATTTCATTTAGGCTATATCTGATAAAGTGTATATGTATAAATCTGTGTTAAACTTTATTAAAACATGTGTTGTTGTGGAGTTTCTTCCTGCTTCTTCTCCACAACCATAACAGAGTGCGAAGCAGAGTAGAGCCAAAAATAAGACAGATTAAGAAAATTAATAGAAAATAAGTTGACAATCAATAAGAGTTCTAACGTTGAAATACGTATTTTATATTTATCTTTAATAAACAGGTCGTTAAGCGGTGGTCTAGTGATTAAATATAATTATAAAATAGGTTAAATAAATAATAAGTTAAAGATTATATATAACTTTTAACAGAACTCTTTCCTGTTAAAAGTTCCAATGTTGAATAAATTAATAGTACCTTTTGATCATACAAAAAGAAAACTTATCTGTTGCAGTTCGCTAGCTTGGATAAATAAAACTTAAAAAATATAGACAGGTAAACCCAGAGTAAGCGGATTGTTAAGCTTGTATTGATTCTGCACATTTGCGCACTGCCGTCCCCCGGAGCTCTCCTTTGGGAGAGTGCAGGAAATGGAGCATAACTCTTATAATTGCTTTTTGTTTCCGACCCGGTCGATCTACCAAGGATAGCGATATCAAAGTTTAAATTAAAAATTCAAAACCGGGTCGCTTCATTACTGTCGCATCGCATTTCGTTTGTAAAGCGAGACATACATTCATTTGTTTGCAAGTGGCATGAACTTTGACAACGAGGTTAAATGCACATATAAAAATGTATGTCTGTATGTCCTTTATTTAATCGTTAACTGTGTATTTGATTATCTTTAGCTAAGTTGTGCGTGAGCCCACGAAGGTTTTCTAAGTTAGTATGACCGTCTTTAGACAGATGGCGCCACTATCATTCGAATGAATTTTAAATATTGCCGTGACTGTTCATGCTGATTTAAATTGAAACGAAAATAGCTAACAAATTGTATTTATTAGAGATGTGTTTGACGTAATAATTTATGTAAATATATATATACATATTGAATTTAAAAACGAAAAGAAAAAAAATTGTTAAATTAAACAAGAAGTCGTGGTTCATAGCTAGTCTTTCTACATAACAAAATAATCAAGCATCTTCAAGAACGAAGTATATTTTATTAAACTCAATTCTAGACATATTTATGTCGGTTGCATTGAAACTAAGTTTGTTGTAACTGCTGTAAAAAACTATTTGACGTACGCAATGAACACAGATCGAACATGACGGCATAAGATCTATTGCAACATGTTCCTAGCCATTTATAATTATAAAACAGACGGTAATTGCGTAAATGTCATAGTTCACATGCTGCGTGTACGCATATAATATAATAAAGTTCCACAACAAATACACATTACGTTTATTTTCAAATCTAAAATTAAAAGAATATTACTAAATAAATCTTATAGCATTCAAGAGTTTTTAGTTGAACTACATTAGAGTGTTAAGTATTAAAAATTAAAGTAAATGAAGAAAATGAAGGTCAATCGCAAACCACATTACTCTTTTTAATTGAACAACATTTTTAATTTTTGTTGTTTTTATTTCAGTTACTTCAGTTTTGATTTCAGTGCTTTGAACAAATTGCAGGAAGTAACTATTCAAGTCATGGCGAGAGATGAAAGCGGTTTATGGGCTTCTGTCTACTTCCAGGTAATAAATTTTATATAAAATCATATCAAAGGTAATTATGTACCAGTTTCAATATTGTAAAAAAATATTCTAATGAATTATATAATTTTTTTTTATATTTTTTAATAGCCACTTTTTTGGCGAGCCTTCGTTCCCTTATCTTAAAATATGACAGACCAATTTTTTTTGTTTTTTTTTCTTCATTATTCTTCTTCCATCCTTCACATTATCTCACATTCTTTCTTTTTCCTTCCTTCACAATATCTTTTACTCTATTATTTTTATTTACATACTATGACATAGCCTTCTATCTCTCGTCAAATCTGTCACAATATTACATTAATTATTTTTTTATTATTACATTTGTTTGCTTTAGCTGTCAAAATTTGTTTTCTTAACACTACATCAAAGCTATTTATCATTTAGAGTTATGACTTTATTTATGACCTCCTAGCAGTATTGTAACATTACATAATCTTTCTGCATTCTTATTATACAGTAAATTTCGTGACAAATTTGTTTACATTTAGCTAGAGTACATAAATGGCATTTTGTTCTATGACTTGATAATATTGTTGTCACCTATACCGCGCCATTCTTGTCAATTGGAATTTCAATTCTCTATCAATGTTAACTGACATTGCGTAAGAGATGGAAACAGGTGGAAATATAAAAGTCCAATGTAAAGGGTTTTTTTCATATTTTCCTAGTCCAGCTTTGAGTACTAACTCGCCTGTTGGAATGCGGCGATGTGGTCAAAGACTCCACTCTGACCTTGAAGAACCTGCGTCATATTTTTCAGGAAATAAGGAAGCCGACAGTGGTAGCTCAGCGATAAAGGACTGGGATTTGCGATCGTAGATCACGGATTTGATTCCCGGGATACAAGACTTGCTTACATAAATAAGTTTCTAGAAAATGACCAGTAGCGTCCTCTGCATACCATAATATCACACTGCAATCGCCAACCCGCCTGCAAACGTTCACAACTATGGTAAAACTCCCCCATAGATATCTAAAAGCGAGCTCTTTGTCTCAGAGTGTTCGTGTATGGGCTGAAACGATAAGTAGGCCAACAAATTGTTCCATACCCGAACGCTAGGAATAGTAAGGTAGAATTAAAACACGTAGTACGCCAGTAAGGAAATTCATCGTGTAAGTGCAGTGGCAAGAGACAGTGGATCAACCTATTCATACTACAAAGAAACGGGGATGGTAGGGTAATGTCCTGTAGTTCCTGCAGCGCATTCCCTAAAATATATTCTGTAGAAAATTAGCGACGTTCAAGGCTGTGAAGTTTCTAGACGAGTCAGAAGCTTCGAATTGCTTTAAGCCTGGCAGGGTCACAGGGGCGCGAGTTTAAACCTCTGCAGGTGCTCAGCTGATCCCACGTGAACCTCTGGTCCAGAATCGAGGTTCAATTCTTCCTCTACATCATTACTTTCTATAGGTTGATCTTCAACTAGTTTTTCGTCATCGAGTCATTGGCGTATTTGACGTTAAAATTTCAGATCGAAAACACTTAAACCAACTTTATGCTACTCTTGTTGACTGCATTAAGTCCATACAAAGACGCAATTGTTTTTTTGCTTGCGTAACGTGTTTTTTTTAATTAAATTTTCGGACAGACAAAAAGAAACAAATGAACCTTTTTATGTCATTAAAACTGGCCAGACACAATAAACATGAGCAAAGATATTTAATTTCAAGTTTATAGATACTATTTGTGTAAAACCTCTTTCCACGATCTAATAAAAATAAGTATGATATCTGTATTATCATAGAATGCTATTCCAATAAGACAATGATTTTCAATTATTCAAAGTTAGCTTAATATCAGATTTTCAACCATAACTTCGTAAACTTAAGATTAACTTTAGTTCGTACCATTGGTCCAAAAAAATATTTTCATTTCTGCTATATAAATTGAAAAGATTGAGGTAATTAAACATGATGTCAATATATATGTTAATATGGACAGCCGCATCTAGTAGTGCAAATAAAATGTAATATTAAAAAAGGAAAAATATGTAAAAAAATCAAACATAGATAAAAAATTAAAACCAAATGTAAATAACATTCGACTGAAAAAATTACACATGTGTGAGATATCAAAACCTGCTATATAATTACGTGGACACGAATCCGGTATTTCAAAATTTGAATATCGAATATTAATTAAATTAAAAAAAAGAATGATTTGCATTTATTGGCTTAGAAGTATAGAACAAAGCATAACTAATATATATATATACATATATATACATATATTAGTCATTTCAGCCGTATTTTGTCCACATCTGGACATTTCTCTCCTCCATAAAATCTCCTGAGGATTAGATGAAAGCAACCTAGCGTCTTTACAATACATCAATATGGTAATCTGTCCACTTTAAACAAAAAAAACATATAAAGATAAAATATCAATTAAATGGAATCAGGCGTTACCTTGCGGAAGTCCATCCTAAGAAAGAAAAGGAACAATATTTAGCCACTTCCACACATGCAGTGGTAGTCGTGCAACAAAGTGCACCGCCCGCCAGCCCGCTGATAAATGCGTATGCGGCAAACAATGCGAATTACACAACGGCCACCGTTAAATCACTCAACACGTGTTTCATTCCTCCACGGGGCATCATCAGGAGTTATGTTACACCGATTAGTGTTTCATATATTCATATATTAATGTTTCACTTTGTGTTTAGCACTAATAAATAATTATTTATAAAATAATATTCTTTATATTGGTTTCAGGTGTTCCTGAAGCTGTTCATATGTGCGTTGGTGTTCGGTTTTTTGTGGTTACTTAAAAAATGGCACCGTACCAAAAACTTTTGGAAGAACAGAAACGTTCGTAGCTCCCCGCCTCATCCAGTGTTGGGTAGCTTGAGGTTCCTACTTAGACAAAATCCTGTAAGTGTTTATTTTAATTATCCTACTATCGCGAATAATTGTGAAAGAGCACTTCCTTAGCCTCTAAAATAAGATATTGCATAGCATTTGTTCACCCACACAGGAAACTAATTATTGTCGCGCATTCTTTACAAAACTATATTTGTAAGTAGCAACTATTGAATCTCTCGCCGGCTCTTCTCAGCAAAACTGCCTTGAGATCCGGTGACTTCTTTTAGGGATAACAAAGCGACATTTTATGTTGATGGACAATTTGAAAGTTTTATGAACAGTTTAAGAGTTTAGTACCACACTAATATCAAATCTATCTTGTTATCAAGCTTCCGAGGGAGTTCTCATATTTCATTACTGAATAGGTTTTTTAAGGTCACAGTTTTGAGGACCACTCGTCCTGGCGTGTGTAAGCAGGGACATTATTTGGAATGAGTTTTTCATATTTTTTGGTTATTTCCACGTTCTTCTTTTGTTATTTTTAATATCATTCATTCCTCTGTTAACCTTTTCATTTTCTTCCGTTGCTTTCTGTACCTATTAAACATCGCCTTTCCTACTTCGCCTTCCTTCCAGAACTATACTAAAATAGGTTAAAACCGAACATCTTCAGCGTTCTACCATATAACACCTGCAGAAACTGTGAATTTCAGCACAAGAAGGCGTTTGTCAATGAATTAATCAAAGGAAGTTAAACGAAGAATCACATCTTTTATCCCTTGGAAATCAATTCGTGCAATTTGTCTTTTCAAGGGTCTTTGGATGAGAGACAACTATGACCGCCGGGATCCTTACTTCGGCGTGTGGTGGTTCTGGCGTCCGGCTCTCGTAATCAACTCTCCAGAAATCGCTCGTCAAGTTCTCATCAGAGACGCCGGCATCTTAAGAGATAGGTTCCTGAGCTCGGGGAAGAGCGATCCGATAGGTTCTTTAAACCTATTTCTTGGAAATGTACGTATTGTTTTTGGAAATGTTTGAACTAACATAATAATCCTCTTACAATACAGCGCTTTGAACAGAAATGTCGATCAAATATAAATTTTGAAGATAATTTAGGAACTTTGGTAGGAAAAGAAACATTTTTACAAAAAAAATAGATCCTTTTTAGAGATCGAAAACAAGCTAAATACGCTTGGTAGCAAGTCATTTTCTCTGAAGTTAACGGTAAAACTACCAATAATTTTGCAAAAGCTAGATGGTATATATCTATTTTTTCAGATTTCATAATTTCCAGGCAAAAATGAGTAAACATAAACTAATTCCAAGTCATCTAAAGTCATCTACCATCAAGTTAAGAAAATGTAACTTGAATATTAATTATGTGAATTGAAAGATTCTTAAGCAATCATCAATTAAAGAGATCGAATCGAGACTCACTTGACCTGACTAACCAACGAAAAGAGAATGGCTTGTATGGTGTTGTCAGCTATTTTTTCATATTATTTTTTCTTCCAATTTGTATCATCTTCTGTGTATAGAAGTTACACACACGCGCGCGCACACTCGCACACGCGCACACACGCACACATATACATAAGACTTTTCTATCGAAAAGTATAAGATCTATGTTATTTACCAATACAGGATCCAATTTGGTCATTAATGAGAAGACATGTATCGCCAATGTTCACGTCATCAAAGCTGAAAATCTTCCAGCGTCACTTGGTATCTAAAAGCAAGGACCTGGTCCGACGTATTGGCATTGAAATGGAAACTGATAAGCGCGTTAATTTAAGGGTAAGTTCATGGGGAAGTTACGTCAAAATAAACTTGCACTGATTTTAATTGTTAAGGTAACTTATGGAAAACTATGTAAAAGCAATAAGCGATATGGCCAAAGTCTTCTTGGTATAGAAGGTTCTGTGTTAACTAGACAAAAGTTGATAGAAGATAGAAAATATTGTCATAATGAAAATATGCAAGATATTTAGTCAGTAGTCAACTCAAAATACCATCTCACCATTAAGACACCTCCCACCAGACAGTCGGAAAATAGACAGGGAAAAGCAAGCAAGCAACACATTTTTGCACCTATACGTCAATAGTCTTGATCTACATGTGGAATATTTTCTACGCAATCCAATCAGATTTGAAGTCATCCTGAGGTCATCTATCCCAGGAAATCATAAGACTTGCTCTATTGATATTTGATCCTAGTTTATCTAGTGCAGAGTTCCCCAAACTTTTTTGTGTCGTAGACCCCTTGCCATGTTTTTCCGTGTTGGGTAGACCCCCTACTTACCTGATATTGATTTCCTGTAAATTTCTAACTGTAGTGAAGTTTAGTGTTAAAAATTTAAAGTAAAAACACATGTTAATTTATACATTTATTAATTGAATTTAAATAAAAACTACTCAAAATAAAATTTTATGCTTGATATGTTTAATATACGTAACATTAAATAAACATAAAATAATCTTTAAATAAAATAACATAAGCAATAAGTCAATATTTTTAATGAGAAGGGTGAACTTGCTGATGCTTTAATAATAATTTCCTTAGAAATCAATAGCACTATCGTAGACTCCCATTTTCACTTCATGGACCCCAAATTTTTTTTCGCTGACGTAGACCCCTTGCAGGTTGTCATAGTCTCCTAGGGGTCGATATAGACCACTTTGGGAATCACTGATCTTGTGCATTACGACACGTAACTGCTATCCGAGTGGAAGTTAATTTCGGATAGACGAAAGTACTACAAGATTGTAAAAAAAAATAATTACTTGTATTATAGTTAATTAGAAATTGGTTTGTATTTCAATACGAGGATAGGGTACTGATATTAAATTGAGATTACTGAATAGAAGTAAAAGGTATCTTTTCTTTCTCTCTTAAAGACCACTTGCCACGTGTAAGTAGGTTTTTTGTTGTTTTCACGCTTCTCTTTTGTCTTTCTTAGGATCTTTCATTAATTCCTCTGTTGTACTTCTCATTTTTGTTACCGTTTACATATAGCCTTTCTTTATTCGCCTTTCCTTCAAAATACTGTAACGATTTTAAATTAAAATTTTTGATTTTGCAACTTCAAATATATTTAAGTTTTGTTACCGTTATTTTATTATCCATTACTATTATATATTTCTATATCACAATTTTAATTTCGGTTTTTCACAGTTAGTTCACGTTTATCTCACTTCTCTTATTTCTTTTTGTCACTGTTCCGATTATCCTTCTTCAGTATCCCAGAAAAATCTGGTGTCCCCTCTCTTGGTTTACTAGATCTGCAAAGTAGCTTCCCTCTATCTTTTCCTACAACCTTAATGTAAAATGTATATCGTAGGCTGGACAAGGAATTAAAATTGTTTGCAATGTACCTGTTTTTCTCTATGAAATCAGTAGGTGACCAAAAGTAAATTGTCCAGCTGTTGTGAAATTAGATAATATCTGAAGGTTCTTGAGATTACGGAATAATAAGCCTAGCACGACGTAGACGATCATCTACAATTACGATAGAAGATATGGTCGTTGTAAGACGTATGGAGTAGGATTTGTCCAGAAGTAGACACTCTGCGCATGAATTATAATAATTATCTGTTCAATTAGGTGATGTTCACCGACTACACTACTGACGTGGTTGGTATTGTGGCGTTTGGTGTGGAGAGTGACGCCACGCTATCAGGCGAAAGTGCACTTAGGAAGATTACAAAAGGCTTCATGAAGTTCAGCTATATCAGAGGCTTGGCGTGGGCCTGCATTTTCTTCTGCCCGGAATTAGTCGACGTGTTTGGGTAAAATAACGAAATCTATTCAGTTGCTTTAAAATCTACCTCAAGTGTAATTTAGACTCACTTGTTTAAGAATATTTTGAAACTTATATTTCTTTTTTTGATTCCTACTTTTGTATATCTCTCTCTCTGCACTTCTATCCTACTCTTCTGTTACTCCTGTTCTACTCTTATCAAACGTTAGCATCACTCTTATCTCACTCCGTTCTATATCGACTACTGTTCACTTTTTCAGATTCTCATTCTTTCCGAAGAGTGCCATTGAATATTTTAGATATATATTTAAGGCAGTGGTAAAACAGCGGGGTGGTTACGAAACGGAAATTGGTCAAACCAGAGATTTCCTTGACGCGTTACGAAAGGTTAAACAAGACTGCATCAAGAATAATGAAGGTAGGTTAATTTTTATAATTCATTTCATTATTAAAATAGATATTTAACTTTTAGATCTCATTCTTAAGCAATCATCACTGAAGGAGATATATTTAAGAAGACTGACATGGCATAGTGAATTATAGGTAAAGAGTGATTAAAGCTAAGTTGTCATTATTTACTAAAAAAATTAAAATTTCGAGTGGAAAGAAAGCATTGTTCTTTTAACTTTTAAATCCATGTAATAAAGTTTTAAACAAAACATTGCAAGAGGGCTCTTGGGTTTGTTCTGCACAAATAGAACCAACAATAAAAATTACATGTTAAGTATCCAACACTTCATTCCCACTTGTGGCCATAGGTGCTGTAACGCTCTCGAAACTTCGAGAACATGCAAATAAAAATAAACTCCAAAATACTCCGCTAAAAACTAAATGTATTGCTCACTCGGTTGATTTTAACTAACAAAACAACGAGAGAAGACAGTTTATGGAATTCCGTTTCATACATATTTTTGTGCGACATATGACAATTTTGATTGAAATATAACTATAGCATCTAGGGAAATAAAACTTGTCACAAAAACTAATCACACAATCCTAGGTGACTAAATAAAATCAAGTGATGAAAGTAATTTATAAATAATAACATTTAATGGAATCAGGCGTTTCCTTGCGGAAGTCCATCCTAAGTAAGAAAAGGACTAATATTTAGCCACTTCCGCAAATGCAGTGGTAGTCGTGCAACAAAGTGCACCGCCCGCTAGCCCGCTGATAAATGCGTATGCGGCAAACAATGCATATTACACAACTTCCACCGCCAAATTACTCAACACCTGTTTCACTCCTCCATGGGGCATCTTCAGGAGTTATGTTACATCAAATTAAACCGTTGTTATATATATCGGTCCTTTTCTTAAATAATAACGTATTATTATTCCTTCATTACCTAAAATAAAATATTAAAAATACTAACAGCCACATAATAAATACAAGAAATAAAAATAAACTCGTATGGTTTAAATTTTTGTCTTAAAAAAACTTACCAAATCATAGGTCTAAGTGCACGCGTATAGAACAGATCCACAAGATATCTCAGATCATCCTTTCTTGTTTCAAATCTAAAATTAAAAGTATATTATTAAATAAATCTTATTATTCACTTCTAAATATAGTTTTTATCTGATCGTATTATGTGGAACTTGGTTTATTAACTTATTTACATGCTTAATATATACATATGAAGTTAAAATTCATTTAAAGAGTTTCTGGCCGTCTCTTCCCATCTGATCAGCGTTCTGAGCCGGCGCTTACTTATTGCTTATAATGTTAAAACAATCGATGATTTAAAAGCACGTGTAAATGCCTTGAATAAAGATATTTTTAATTGGAATTATTTGAATCAATTTACCACAAAAAGGTTCATATGTATTATCATGCTAGGAATTATTATTAGTTTTACCTATAATCATTCCTAGTTATTTAATTTAAATGATTTTTGCGGGTTTTTTTTTGCCGAAATAAAATGCTTTTTAAATGTGTTGAAAAACAACATCTTTAAACACTAGCTTTGGAACTTATTTATGGTTTTTATTCCTATCTACCTTTTGCATTAATCCATCACATTTTGGACATTTTTCTAACGTTGTATATAATAGCAATAATTTCATAATAAATTAATGTTTGCAGATATGCCCGAAGATGTTTTGATCGCTCAAGCTGTTGCATTTTTGCAAGGTGGTTTCGATACAACGGGTACTGCTTTATCGTTTTGTGTGTACGAACTCGCATATCATCCAACTGTACAGGTATATATACTTTTGTATCTTCAACTTAGTTTCATGGATCCTTTAGTTCCGTGAACCTTGTTCCAATGAAGCTATAAAAGCCTCCAAAGGTACAACAGCATTCACTCCATTCGAGACAATAAATCAACTTGGTATCCAGTATTTATAACTACTTTTATCTTTATCCAAAATCCATTAGTTCTTGCTTAAGGTATATACATCTTTCTCGTCTACGTTTTTTGATCATCTGATCTCATCATCATCATATAAACCAGGGCTTCTTAAACTTTTGTCATTCACGACCCCATTTATGATTGCGAGTTTCTTAACGACCCCATACAAATATTAAAAAAATAACATTTTTTGATGATTTATTTACTAGGTAACAATATGCATATACATATGAAAATATATAGTTTTAGAATTCGTTTTGAAACATACAAAAATCTAAAATCTAAAATTGCACAAAAAATTATAAAATCGTATTTATATTACTTTGACATTAAAATCCCTCGACCCCAGAATTTTGCCTTGACCCATAGTTTAAGAAGGTCTGATATAAACCGATAGACACCCACAGCTGGGCATAGTCCTCCCCAAGAATGGACACGATGACCAATTTTACGCTACCTGCTTCCAGCGACTCCCGCAACCTTTACCATTCCTCGAATACACCGCGTGTACAAGCTCGTGGTTGCTACAAGAGAACGCTTTGGCCCCACAATCTTCTATGACACGAAGTATTCTGTCTACTGTCACTTTAAATAAACATTTATTCAAGCTATGTCAACTTATATATAAACTTAAAAATTGACTCCAACTCGGTTCATTTTAAATTCACCCATTAAACCGGATACGCGTTTCTCACCCCTGACTAACAGTGTAATAATCACTTGTGAGATCCAACAACTGTCTTTTTGTGTCGCTGGTCATCGCTATCTTTATGGTACCTATTATTGGAAACCTCTCATTCACTCCTATCCTGATAGGAATAGGGACTTTATTTTTCAATATTTTTTTCCAGTTGTAACTTTAATTCTCCTCTTTCGTGAATTACATTCTCCTTCGCTCTTTTGATCTGCGTTCCATCAAATTCTTTCGTACTTTTTTTCATTCTTCTTCTTCATCTATACCTCACCTGTTATTTTCATAATTTCCACAATATCTTTATTACAATTCTTTGGTCTACTTTATCACTTAATTTTCAAACTATTTACATTTTTTAATTTTCCATCTATATATTTTTTGGTATACTCGCATACATTATTGTATTCTTCTTCTTACTAGTTATTTAGTTCTACTCTACCTTATTTATTCTTATGGATTTCTTTGATTATCTCACTGCAACATCTGAGAAATGCAGGGCGACATCTGTAATTCTCTCAGTTTCTATTTCGAGACTCATTCTGAGTCTTTCGAACGCACAACCAGGTGTACCATGATCTGGTCTATCTTAGATCATAGAACCAAGAGGAACTCTCCTTGAGCTCAGACCGATGGAGGTACTCCGAGAATCTCCCATGTTTCGTGATTATCTGAACCAGTATCGTGTCCAGTTGCACTTGAAGAAGTACGCAATAAGTCTGCGTTATCATGGAAAATCGTTTATTTCGCTGTACATCGTTATTTAAACTAATAAGACATAGAAATACTTGTCCAACTGCAACAGTTTTTAACCTAGCCTCACAAGATATGCTCACGTCATGCTGGCCTATATATAAAAAAATATATATTTTTTTAATTCATCAGGACAAAATATATAATGAACTGAAACCGATAAAGGACCAAATCCTTGATGACGACTTCAATCTGGATGTACTGAACCAAATGAATTACTTGAAATGTGCCCTTAAAGGTTTGTACACTCTTATGTTATCAACATAGCTTCTTTCGTTCATTATTATAAAGGATGATTGATTTTCTTTTTTTAAATTGTGATATACGAACATGCTTATATATAAAGGAGTTGAAGTATAGCTCTTAGTCGTCGTCTTAGTCCTTAGATGCCCACTGCAAGGCATAGGTCCCATGAAAAGATATCTATGGGGCATACACCATTATTGCCTGCCAAGCGTGGTGATTGTATTATGCAGAAGGCACTGCTGCAATTCTATATATTTAATGCACAAAGTGTGAATAATATATAAGTCAATCCTGGGAATTGAATCCTTGACCTATGATGTACGTCTCAATCTTCTACCACCTATGGTTGCCACCGCTCATAGGATGTCAATCAATATATTATTGTGAAAAGTAAATCGTTTTAAAAATTTTAAATAACGTAATTATAATATAGAAAAAAAAATTCAAGATTTATTCAATTTTTTTGTCGCTGACTGTACTACCAGATATAGTTTAAGATTGAAGATGATATGATTACCAGAAGCAGCTTACTCAAGATTCTATTGGAAGTCTTTAATCGTATATCCAGCGGTGGATAACCTAGATTAAAATTGTAATAATAACGATAATGATATTGTTATGTACTGGGTTCTGACTTGAAATGAAACCACTGGTCCTTTATTAAAAAATCAGATAGTCACCTTAGTTTAACTCAAAGCATACTTTCGCATAGACCAAACTACGCTTCCAAATCGCTCAAGAAACCACTGTCCAAATAACTTACCAAATAGTCACTTTGTATTACTGATCGAAGATCGTAATCTTATAACTCGAAAGACAACACTGAACTGTCGTCATGGGGAGTACACTTATTGATACTACGTATGAGGTTCTAGTAAGTTCGAGATAATACTCGGCTAGAATTTTCTAGAACCGTACACAAAAAGTTATAAATAACTTCTAGGTCACGCGTGTTCTTGATCCTAGGTTCAGTGTTTATTGTTTAGAGGGTTCTGTAACTCGTGCTCTGTAAAAATATCTTTCGAATTAAATCTACGAGGATTCTGAACACGTTCTGATCTAAGAAGGCTCCATAATAAACTAATAGATTTATATAACCAATTGTTTTTCAGAGTCAATAAGAAAATATCCACCGATGGGTTGGATAGATCGAGTCGCTTCCACAGATTACAAGATCAATGAGAATCTGACTGTACCAGCTGGTACACCGATTTACGTTAACTCAATCGGCATGCACTACGATCCGGAATATTTTCCGGATCCATTTAAATTTGATCCGGAACGTTTTTTACCGGAAAACGAAAAAAATATTAAGCCATACACTTACCTACCATTTGGAGAAGGACCGAGGGCTTGCGTTGGTAAGATATGTTTTATGTAACCAATAACTTTGAAATTTTACTCTATCTATTTACGTGCGTATTGCGAAAAGGCTTGTCTTCAAAAGTGGACATCATCCAGCTGAACCGATGATGATCGAGCTCGAGGGATCCCTTGGAATTCCCAAATCGAGGCGTTACATTATTTATTCCGCCGGACAAGCAAAAAACATTTTTTTATTTGTTTACAATAAAAACTAATTCATTTTTTGCTATGAAGGAACTGTATTGAACTAGGGACATTAAGAAAGGCAGTCCTGTACATAATTACTCTCGAAAGCCAATCCGTTTTGACCCTGCGTTCCGTCAAAATAACCTTATTCACATGGCTATGTACAAATCAAAGTAATCTTTTAATAAATGTTACATAAGTGTCTTGGTTTTGAATTTATTTAAATTACGCAGAGTGATTGCTTTAAAATAGTAAATGTTTGTTTGTTTATAAATTGTTTCTGAAATAATTAATAATGTAATTATATATTTAATGGAATCAGGCGTTACCTTGCGGACGTCCATCCTAAGTAAGAATAGGACCAATATTTGGGATTTAGGACCAACACACTCACTCTGTGTTTGGCACTAATCGGTGTAACATAACTCCTGAACATACCCCGTGGAGGGGTGAAACACGTGTTGAGTGATCTGGCGGTGGCGGTTGTGTGATTCGCATTGTTTGCCGCATACGCATTTATCAGCGGGCTGGCGGGCGGTGCGCTTTTTTGCACGGCTACCACTGCATCTGCGGAAGTGGCTTAGTATTGGTCCTTTTCTTAATGTAATTATAATTGTTACTACATGTTAAAGATAACTAAACGTGCCGCGTCTACCACAGGCCGGTAGACGCGGCGTGGGTACTTCCCCTATTTGGTAGACTGACGACATAGATCGCAAGGTCAGTAATCGCGACGATTTTTGGGGGAAGCCTATACCTTGCAGTGGATGTCTATATACCGAAAATAGGAAATTTTATTTGTTGTTTTTTTTTTTACAAATGTAATTTTTTATTTTGAATATTTTGTGGAATCACCCGTTACCTTGCGAAAGTCCATCCTAAGTAAGAAAAGGACCAATATTCAGCCACTTAGAACACAGAGTGTTTGTGTTGTGTTTCACTCTGTGTTTGGCACTAATCGGTGTAACATAACTCCTGAAGATGCCCCGTGGAGGGGTGAAACACATGTTGAGTGAATTAACGGTGGCAGTTGTGTAATTCGCATTGTTTGCCGCATACGCATTTATCAGCGGGCTGGCGGGCGGTGCACTTTGTTGCACGACTACCACTGCATGTGCGGAACTGGCTAAATATTGGTCCTTTTCTTACTTTTTATTTTGATTTTGCTTTTAATGTTTACTTTTATATTTTGCTCTTATACATAACTATGTGTGACACAGTTACTAGCTACTGCAGTTAGTGACTATATGTATATCGTATTGAATTTGTGTTTTTGTATTATATATAGATTATTATTATTTGTTTTTAATTTATTAACATTTGAAAACGGAAACATATATGTAAAGTAATTTAAAATAATGATATAGCTTAGTAGAATTGTTCTTATTTGCAAACGATCGCAAAATGTTTCAGGTCGCCGATTCGCCGAGCAAAACGTGTATTGTGTTCTTGCAAATATATTAATTAATTACAAGATAGTACCTAAACCAGGAGCTCCATTGCCGCGGGACATACAGGTGGAGAAGAAAGGTCTTTTCTTCATCCCCGGCGAAAATCTATACGTGGACTTTATTCCTAGAAATAACTGACTCATTTTGAATCTGTAGTTTACATTTGTTTAACTATCTTGTTCTTTTGACAGACATAATTGCAAGAATCAAATGGTCTGACGCAATCTTATAGAAAAAAATAATAATATATAAAATAAAATATTTCAAAGTGATCAATTCATTTATTGTGAAATTTTGTTTCGTCTTCTTTTTATATATGTTATTTAAAAAAGGCTTTATATTAAAGTAAAGACTCTTGCTAATGTTGGACTGGAAGCACTATCGTCTCTTATCTATACGTATCCATAATCATTTCCAAAATGATATAATTAAACATAAAATATGACACTATGTATGTTATGTATGGAATATGTATGAAAAATATGTATGAATGATAAATTCCAAATATCTTTATTTAAATAGGTATTTACATGCGCTTTTGAATCGTCGATTATTTTAACATTACAATAGATGCTTCATTTTTTATGTGTACTTTATAATATGAACTATCTAATGAGTGAACAAACCAAATCCCACACATTTCGATCAACTAAAACTCTTGAATGCTATAATAATATTTATTTAATAACATACATTTAATTGTAGATTTAAAGCTAAGAAAATGAAAGTTCTAAGTACATCTTGTTGAACTTTAATATACATACGCTCAGACGAATAAAAGATTTTTTAACTTTTTGAAGATGAAATGAAGGCGTTAAGAGTTTATTTTAAATTCTTTCTTTTTCTCTGTATTTATCATCTGTCTGTCACTATTTTATATATAAGATCGATACTTCAGAACAGTGATTCGGAACCTAATTTTGACGTAGTATCTCCTACAACTATTTTTATTTACTAAAAGGTATTTCGACATAGTAATGAATTTATTTGTCTATCGTATTCTAATATTATGTTAATGTTATGCACTTTATAATATTGTTTTCATTAAATTTGACATGAATTAATTAATTTTGTGTTTTTTTTTGTTGTAATTTCTTTTAAATTTCAAAAGTAATTTTCACAACTTGAAGTGACTTTTTTTTTATTTTCAACCTATTTTTCTAAATTATTTTATTAAAAGAACCTTCTACAATGTCTTAGAAATATATTGAAAAATACGAATGAAATCGGCTTAGTCCATCAGGTTTTGGCGCGACCAAGAGAAGAAGAATTAATATATATATATACTAGCTGATCCCGCAAACGTTGTTTTGCAAAAAAAAATTAAAGTTTTTAATTAACAAATGTGAGATAAGGGTTGATCGTAGAGGGGTGAACATTTAGTTTTGTATGTATTTTTGTATGTTGTATCATAATAAAATAAAAACCAAAAAAAAATGTCTAAAAAATTAAAAATAAAATTTAGGGGAGGACCACCCTTATCACTTAGGGGTATGGAAAATAGATAGTAGCCGATTCTCAGACATACTGAATACGCATGTAAAATTTGGTAAAAATCGGTCAAGCCGTTTCGGAGTTCAAGTTCGAACACCGTGACACGAGAATTTTATATATTAGATATATATATATATATATATAGATACATGTGTGGGTGTGTTAGTGTGTGTGTGTAAATATATCGCTTCCAGGCCTTTAGACACACATAAGCCCACTACCCCTTGACTATTTCATTGATCTACTGCTGCTTTATTGCTCTACTGGTCGCCTCTCGAAAAGAGCCCCTCGACTGCACGAGCATTGTGCTTCTCCTACTGCCATTAGACAAACAATTCTTTGAGCTGTGGCAGTGAGATTGATTCTTCTTTTTAATAAAAACATTAATTATAATTATTATCATTATTATTTCATCAGTAACACGCCCACTAGTGGACATAGCCGCCGTGTCTACACAGTGTTTTACCCTTTTTATATGATATCCAACCAGTCCACATGTCTGCTATACAAATAAAGTTAGTTTGTTGAAAAATCCCGTAATTACATTTAAAGAGGTACGAACATAGTGATTTAAAAATTCTTTTTTAGCTCACTACATCGAAAAATGTGAAGTAGACTCAAAGGAATATAAACATATAAAATTCAAAGTATTCATTTATATAATATTTATATAAGCAATAAATTGTTTGAGCTTTTATTAATACAATTTTTAATATAGCCTTAAAAACCTTCGTTATAAAACTTTAATATAAAAAACATTCAATAAAAATATAAAACAGAATCAGATTTTTTATAAAATTCCGCAATACGTTATTGGACTGCCATTTGCAAAATTCGAAAAACGCACATTATAAAATAAATTAACAGAAAAATTTTAATTATTCAATAAACGAATATTTAAATGACTAGAATCCTTAGCAGTGATGTCGCCTGATTATTTGGATTTCATTAAGGCTTTATCTGATAAAGCATGAGTATAAATCTGTGTTAAACTTTATTAAAAGATGTATTGCAGAGTAGAGTCAAAAATAAAATAGGTTTAGAAAATAAATAGATTCAGCTACTTCCCGCGACTTTGACTATTTCTTCCGTCTACCTAGTGGGGGGCTTGCCCACGCCGCGTCTACTGGCTCGTGGTCGCCCCTGGAGGACTTTTTGGTCCTAATTTTTCCCCTATATGAGCGATGTGTCCTGCTCTTTGCCACCTCGGAAGAGCAATTATTGGACCTCCATTCGAAAAAAAGTAAAATTAACGTACTAAAAATTGTTTGTGTATGATTTTAAAAATGTATGGGTGTGTTATACAAAAAAAATAAACTATATTTTTTTTCTGTTTCTTAAATTATATACTATAAGAATTTATCAGCGCAATAGATAACCTAATGTTATGGCCTGCAATAAAAACCAACTGTTATATAAATCGATGAGAAAAATTTATGGGGGATTAACCATAAATCGTGTTCTATTATCAAACTTTGTAATGATTCCGACCGAAATTTAAATTAGGAACAAGAAATCACAGCGACGACAATTTGACTGCGTCATTACACATTCGAATTTTAAATAAGAAAAGGACCAATAGTTAGGCACTTTCGCACATGCAGTGGTAGTCGTGCAACAAATGCACCGCCCGCTCGTTGATAAATGCGTATGCGGCAAACAACGCGAATCACACAACCGCCACCGCCAAACCACCCAACAGGTGCTTCACCCCTCCACGGGGCATCTTCAGGAGTTATGTTACACCGATTAGTGCCAAACACAGAGAGACACACACAGACAAACACAGAGAATTTTAAATGTTAGAAAACCTGTTGTATTCGCTAACCGCGTTAATCAAGATACATGGCATGGCACACCAAGACGAAGAAACAATAAAACTTGACTCTATTAAAAATTATATACGAAGTCTTAAAACGATGATAAACACATTTACTTACCAATAAGATCATTAACGTATCAGCTGATAGACGCTCTCTAGAAGGTGTAAGCTTTCTCCCAAAGATGAGAAGAAGAGAAGAAACAAAGACCGGTTTTGTGCTAAGTGCATCAAGAGACTGCAACCTTATTGTTAGGGTGTCGTTGGTCCAACTAGTGGGTTTTCTACCCACGTCTCGTCTACTTCTTCTTGGACGCCAAGAGCAAAGTGCCACGCCCACTTTAGATGAACAATTATTTGAGCTACTTCCAATGACTTTGGTTCTTCTATGGATCTCTTTGTCTCTTTCCATCAATGGATAGTTTTATCTCCTCTTGCAGTTTTTCTCATTGCGGACGATCATGGTCACAATCTGGTCGTTTCAGTCCATAGACATCTACACATGCTTAGGTCTTCACTAAAGATATCTATGGAGGAATATACAGTTATCGCCACACTTTGCAGGCGGTTTGACCATCGCAGTGTGGTATTATGGTACGCAGATGATACTGCTGATCATCGTATGTGAACATGTTTTCCAATAGGGGCAATTCTATATAATTAATGCACAAATTGTGAATCATAAAAGGGACCCTAGATCGCAAGTCTCATGTTACAATCTAGTGTCTATTATTCCTATGCATTATTTATTGCAGAACTTATTGACAACTCCAGTTTTTATGACATCTGGTTCATGTATATATTACTGCCAAAAAATTGTGACGATCTCACTTTACGTTGTATATTTACTGATAGAATCACTGTGTTTTATTTTTACAGTTCTTCTAGTATCAAAACTTTTGAGTTGAAGATGTTAGAGACAACTGACATGATTGGCAACAACCTTTGTTCATAATGAAACGTGTAAGATAAAGAAAGGAGAGGAGGGGTGAAGGTAAGTGCCGATGCATGGAATTCTCTCTCAACCTGATATGCCTGTTTAATATAATAACTAATTTTGTAAAAAACGTATAAAATTAAAATTGCTAGAAATTTGTACCAGTTGTGAGAGTAATAGATAATGTGAAGGAATATAAGAAATTATGAAGATATTATTTCAAAAGAAAAAATCCCTGTCATTGGATAACATAGGGTGTACAAAAGGCCTAATATACGAGGGCAATAAAATAAAAATCCTAGTACACCGCTTTTCCTACAACGCCGACCTGTTTATCTCTTGACAAGTTCAATATTCATTCGATAAACGTAAAAAGTTTAATTAGGTCACGTTTTACTCTACTTCGAAAAGATTAAAAATAAACATCATTAAAATTTTAATCTTTAGTCAATTAAAATAGAATTTCTTGTTTTAAAATGTTTTACCAAAAATATTTTCAATTATACTCTTTGTGTTTGACTGGTTTTAGAAAGAGGAAATTTTAATAATAGAAGCACATTAATTTTTTTTTAAGTCAATTACAGTTTTTCAGTCGGAATGAATTAATCAACTAAACAGATTACATATATTTTTTTGGTTTTATTTCGAAAATAATGACGAGATTTAAGCAAAATCAATGGATTTCAATTAATCGCGTGAAATAGGTCTCTTTTGTTACATGTCATTTGTTTCTATTCCGGTGCAGTCGCGTCGTAGTGTTGTCAAAGTCAACGTGAAGAGAGACTTTGACGTCACGCGTCGTGTCTATGGTAGCGGGGCGGCCATCTTGGATCAAGACAGCTTTTAAACGATGTTATGTATGACGAATATCGTATCAATCATTCTGATGTTTTACTTTATTATTATCTGATTGCGTAAATAAAGTGATTATAAACAAAATACAGCAATAATTATTAATCATACGCAAAAACTTTAATTTTCAAATTTACATAACCTCTCACTACCACGCCCTGAATGAATTCTGATGAAGGCCCCTGGGCTTTCAGATACATAAAGAATACCTTAGTAAATTTATTACTGAAGAAATGAACACCGCGTACCAACTTTTGCTTCACAACTATCGACTCGCTGACATGTGGGTATTATTCTTTTTCAATTCAATTCCGGGGATTCCCCGCAAAAATTGTTTGTTTTCTGACAAATTTTACGGAATACCCGAAGAAAAAAGAAATTTTTTTCTTAAGTTATATAGTCGGTATCCATTTTTTGCGAAGACTGTTAAACACTGGATTTTTCCCAACTTTTTTTGTGCCATGCACCACATAAACCTTTCTTAAATTCTTACAACTCCCTATGTAACATACAACATTTTTATATTAAAGTGAAAGGGTTAAACTAGTGTCGAGTCCATTTTATAATTGTCCTTCTTAACAATCAAATTGCTCTTCCGTGGGGCGTGCGCCCAGCGTTGGGAAAAACTACATTAAGCGCGTATATATGCCTTGGTAGTTATATAGACAAATTTTCGTATACAACAACAGGTTTGAACATACTAATGACAGCGTCTTTACATATTAAGAGTTACACTGGAAATAAAAACCGTGAAAAAAATAATTATTGTATGTAGTATATACGTGGACAAATCATAATCAAAGTTCACAGATAATAACGACAACTACATACAAATAAAGACAAAAAAATCAATAAACATATATGTAAATAAATTCATGAAATAGCCAGTATACTGCCTATAATTAAATTTTCGATAAATAACTATCGATATTCCGAGAGGCATGTCATGATATATTTATTTATTAAAAATATTTTTGCCACGTTAAATATACATCGGCGAATTTAATACCCAAGGCATTCTCTACCAGTTCTAAAATAAGTGGAACAAGTTTATACCATAAAATAAAAAAATATAATTAAAAATAAAATCAAATTGAGGGGGAAAATAATCACAAAAAATACCTTATATAAACATACTAACGGCTACTTCTTACTATCTAATATATAAAATTCTCGTGTCACGGTGTTCGAACTTGAACTCCTCCGAAACGGCTTGACCGATTTTTACCAAATTTTACATGCGTATTCAGTAGGTCTGAGAATCGGCTACTATCTATTTTCCATACCCCTAAGTGATAAGAGTGGTCCACCCCTAAATTTTATTTTTAATTTTTTTGAGCAATTTTTTTTGGTTTTTATTTTATTATGATACAGCATACAAAAATACATACAAACCTAAATTTTCACCCCTCTACGATCAACCCTTATCTTACATTTGTTAATTAAAAACTTTAATTTTTTTTAGTAATTATATATGATTTGTTATAAGTATATAAATACATGTATGTTTATATGCAATTATGTTTGTAATGCAACTACTCATTATTTATACTTCCACTGTTTCCATACTGTGGTTATCTGTAAAAGATTTCGTGTGATAAGACCGCCCATTGTACTTTTTTATTTATTATTATGAAATTATATAAATGTATTCTGGCGTATACAATAAAGAATATTCAGTATTATTTACATTTATATATCTACTTTTACTATTTATAGTGATGATTCAACTTTTATATATATTTATATATATTTGAGATTTCAAATAGATTTAGTTTGAAAAAATTAAGAATTTCACAACTACATATATCTTTAGTTCGTGTTGTAACAAGTCGGGGGTGTATATTTTATTCAGTATTATATACATTTAAATATCTACTTCTAATATTTATAGTGATGATTCAGCTTGTATATATTTCTATATATATTTGAGACTTAAAGTAGATTTAGTTTGAAAAAATTAACAATTTCACAGCTACATATAGCTTTAGTACGTTTTGTAACAAGTAGAGGGTGTATATTTCTCCCAGCGGGAATAACTCTCCCTTAACAGCCGGCGTTCCGAACGCCCGTCGTAAACTTTCCTGTCCACTCTCAACCAGCCATCTTAGCAGAATTGTACTTACCACAGATAAAACTACACCTATATATTCTTGTAACTTACTTTGCTCTGTAACAAAAAAACTTGTCTTAACTTAAATGCGGCTTGCGAGTTACATGCGTTTCTTTGTGCGATTATTTGTCGAATTATTTCAATATTTAAATTTATATAACCTATGTCAGATCCTGGGAAATCTAAACAAATTACTGCTGTTACAATTCTTATTCTAAGACTCTGTGTTTGGCACTAATCGGTGTAACATAACTCCTGAAGATGCCCGGTGGAGGGGTGAAACACGTGTTGAGTAATTTGGCGATGGCGGTTGTGTGATTCGCATTGTTTGCCGCATACGCATTTATCAGCGGGCTGGCGGGCGGTGCACTTTGTTGCACGACTACTACTGCATGTGCGGAAGTAGCTAAATATTGGTCCTTTTCTTAGAATTCTTATTATTATTACACGATAAATTAGCGAAATCCAAATAACGATCATAATTAACTTTACGTCTTAAGTATTATTAGGAGTACTGTGATATACGTGTGCCGTTATATAAAATATATAAAGGAAATCTACTGTAATATTTTAGTAGAGAAAGAAAATCAAGAAAGGTTATATATAGAAGAGGACTAGAAAGCCAGAGGAATGTGAGATGCTGTGAAGAAAAATAGATGAAAGAATGAGATTGTGACAGAAAAAGGAGGGTGAAAAAAAAAGGAAGTGAGAAATTTTTTGCATTTTAAAAAGCCCCGTTCCTCCGAGGAATCAAGATGCTCCCAATAACGGAGGACACATATAAAAAAATTAAAAGTTCTGAATGTGAAAGCTTTGAAAGAGTGAATTATACATAAAAAGCTCTTTTGCAGTCAATCGATGTATCATCCTTTCAAAAAATCAATGGATAGTGAACTTAATGTTAATAAAGTTAGAAAAAGCATATTAAATTTATTTATTGTTTACAATCTGCGTCTACAGACTTTATACTGCAAAAAATTATTGGTCTGTTGCATTTCATTAAATAAATATTAACCCATTTAATAGTTAAACATTTATAATCTAAATAAATATAATTTGTACATTACATTTTAATACTAATAACAATTACGTAAATAGATATTGTAAACTTATTTGAAATTAATGCAGCGATAGCTCAATGGTGGAGGTCTGAGACTCGCGATCGTATGTTACATGTTCGATTCTCGGGATACAGTCTCAAATAATTCAACATTTGTACATTAATTATATAGGATCGCCACGGGTCACAGGCGAGTTTGCAGAGAATTGGTAGGTACCATAATACCACACTGCGATTGCCAACCCACCTGATAAGTGTGGCGATTGGGGTATATCCACCCATATATATCTTTGGGTGAGGCCGTAATCCTTGCAAAGTGTATGAGCTGAAACGTCGATTCCAAATTCAAAAATTTATTTAGTCATTGAAAAATATTAGCTGTCAACATTCACTTGATATGATTCACTTAGATCTTGGAGGCTCCGAAAGAATGCCGAAATTGAGACTTTAGTAGCACAGCCAAATATCATTGGCGAATATAAAGCTCAACGAATCCGCTGGCTTGGTCACTTAGAGCGAATGGGATCGGATCGGAGCGTGAAGGTAGCGTACCTGGAAACACCGAGGGGTCGAAGACCAGTGGGTAGACCCAGGTATCGCTGGATCGATCGCGTTGAGGCAGACTTGCGCGAATTGAATGTCAGCCAATGGCAGACGATGGCGCAAGATAGAAGAAAGTGGAAGTCTCTCGCTTCGGAGGCAAAGACCCACTTTGGGTCACTGAGCTAGCGGAGTAGTAGTAGTAGTAGTCAACATTCACAGCTACTATCGCAATAGATACAAAAGTCGTAGGCCTTATTTATGTCATAAATAATTATCCAAATATAAAGAAAATTACATTTTTTATTAATTTTAGAATATATCTCAGTGGCGTAGCTAGGGGGTGGCGAGCGGGGCGGCCGCACCAGGCACCACAAGCAGGGGGGGCACCAAAGTTGAAATATTTTTTTTGAATTTTTTTTTTAATGATGAGTAATGAAATTTTTAAGAAAAAAAAACATAATTTAAAGTAAATAACATAAAAAGAATATCGAATTTTACTATTTTTGTGCTAAAAAAGTTGTTAAATAATATGAACATTAAAAAAAGTAAACGGTTACAAATTATAACATACACAGTGTTTAATAAGCCTTTCATTCGCAAAACACATTAAGTGTTTTTTAAAAGGGCCCTAAATCACAAAAACACATATCTGTGTTTCGAACTAGTCGACACTATTGATTTTGAAAATGTGATTAATGACTTTGCAGGCCAAAAAGCGAGGAATTTTCGTTTTTAAATTTTCCCAATAAATTTTATTAATATCTAAAGTTATTTTAAATATATTTATTATTATTTTGAACCAAAAAAAATATGTTAACTACATTCGGTTCTGGATTTTAAAATTATTTAGACTCTTTGGGGGGCACCAAACCCCAATCTGCCCCAGGCCCCAAATACCATAGCTACGCCACTGATATATCTAGAGCGAGCGAGAGAAAGAGTAAATAATCCAAACATCAATGTGTAAACTAACTAAATATATTGAAATAATCTTAATTAGGGACAATGTTTTAGGTGTGTCAAAATTTAAAAAAAAATAACCTGGTACCAATGGAAATCTTTGGAGGCATATATCCATGTAGATGTTCTGTGTCGATGATGATTTAAAAAAGTTGTAACCGTGGTAATGCCATCGATTTACTTCGAGTTTTCGTAGTAAAGATACAAGTACAAAGCACCAAATTTATCTCATTGTTTCGCAAGGAGGCGGCTGACAAATCGTTTGAAATATATTTTAGAAGACGTAGATAGTGCTGTGTTGTCATTTAAGGCGATATCCTGGTATGGTCGTTTATCTTACGCTCTGAGCGATTTAGTGTCGATTGCATCATTTTGTCTTGTCTTGCATTATTCAACAAAAAAAAACGTTTGTTCCGCTATATTTATAGCAGACGCTATAAGCATTAGCAGCCATAAAATAAGTTAAAAATAAATTGGAACTATTTTTTTAAATTTTTTTTTTAACCTTTATAGGCGATGCTTTTGACCTCCGTCTCGCTTGATGTTAAGCGAGGAGGTCTACGATGTTATGTGCTTGCCTAGAAGGTACCTTTTCACTTTTATTTTGAAGACTCCCAAGCTAGTTTTTTTTCTCGTTCTCCTATCTTATATATATTATTTATATATATAACTATATGATTTCTTCACTTTCTTTTTTTCTTTATTACCATACTCTATCTATATCTATAATCTATCTTCCTTCTTCTTACATTCTACAATTTCTATCTTTCTTTTCCTTACTTACTACAGTTCATTCATAGCCTCACTCATTTCGCCACGTTCCTCAAATATCACAGATCTTATTTATCTAATTTATTTACCCAGTATATACCTATTTACAATTCCAGATTTTTAATTTGCTAATTATTTATGTATATCACAAATTTATTAATTGTAATTGTGTTTTTCTATTTCTTTTCTGTCGACCTGTATTTATTTTGTTCACTTTTTCTGTTATCCTCTTGCAGCACTCGAGGAACGCTGGGCTGTCATTATTATCTCCCATAAGTGAGGCGATGTTATCTTTGCCAAATTATAGTTGGCTAGAAACAACGACATCGATAGATCGACTATTCAGTATAAAAGTATTAGCAAAACGCTTAGTGTGGGTGGAAGGAATTTCAACCATGCACAGATGTGAATCCGTACCTCTTGTTCGATGGATGAAAGAAGATGGAAGAGTTTGGTGTAATTCCGCTGCATATTATCCAAAATTCAGTCTGTAGGATACAAATAAACTGGCAACCTTTCGCCGATGCTGCAAACTTTGAAGTGAAGCTTAGCGCTAATTAAACCATCGTTACTAATCAGCCTCTTAGCTCGTCTTTAAGTCTATAGCTTTGAGCTGGTATTTCGATCCATCTCACAAATGGGTATATTACACATCACCAGACTTGTGCTACATAGACATAGGAGCTGTTCCGGTGTAAAATCCTTCCGAACTGTACCCAGAATACTCAGTTTATTGACTGCTGATTTAGGTTTTGACTCTATACCTGACAATTCGAGAAAATCTGACAATAAATAGGTGAAAAAAATTAAAATGATTTAATTTTTCATAATTGACTTAATTTATGCCTATTCAAGAAAACAGAACATAAGAACTTTAACAATCGTACAGTCATTTAAAGTAACAAAACATTACCCGACAAACAATGGTTAATCAAATTTGAATCTCAATGCTGTGTCGTTGGATTTTGTAATTAGCAAAATGAACTTTATCATTATCAAATCCAAGTCATTAAAATTCCTATGGAAATAACAATCTATGTGATTCTAAATTTTAAATTTCACCCCAATTAATTAAAGTGAAATAGTTGGAAAAGTAATTTATATATTTTATATATCGTTTCAAAGTAATCCAAATTTTGAAGATGCTTTTTCTTACAATTTATTATGACTCCATTAATTTTTGCGTAGGGTGTATATTAATTGACAAAATCTATATAATCATATATATATACACACACAAGTACATATACACACATACGTACATATATATATATACGGTCGTTAGTCGTTAAACTCCTAAATAATAATCATTATTTACATTTTTGTATTCTATTTATCATTATTATTTCATATTTATAAATATTTTGTATACATATACATGTTCATACACACCCATATATATATATATATATATATATATACATACATACAAATATCGTTTCGTTTATCGTTAATATTCGGAATTTTGAAAATGATTTTTCTTACTATTTATTATGACTCTATTAATTTTTGTGTAGGGTGTATATTAATGGACAAAATGTTTATACATATATATATATATATATATATATATATATATATATATATATATATATAAATAAACTCTTAATTATTATAATATTTTTTTAATTCTTATTATTATTTCATTAATAAATAAATATAGTGATCGCTTTAAAAAGTTTTAATTTATTTTATCCAAATGAAATATGACGAGCCAATTTCTGCGAGTACAGTCTGCCGGGGCGGCAAGTAACCTAACTTGAATAAAGCAAGCGATACTTAAAAACAATTTGAGGCTGTTCCCTCCGGTCGACCACTCTAAAGAGGTTTTCATACTTTCCGCCTTCTCGAAGCCGACACTTAACATTGTTCCACTTGGAAAGTTATAAATGGCAATTAGTTGGCATCGCTGCGGTAACTTTGCGAGTTAAGCACCTCCAACAGTTACAGCGGACGCGTTAAGTTGCCGGGGAAGCCCCGAATAACACTATCAAACTTTATACAACCTTTTTAGTTAACTAGTATAAACAAACATAAATATTGTAAAGATTTTATATGTTTACTAGCTGATCCCGCAAACGTTGTTTTGCAAAAAAAAATAAAGTTTTTATTTAACAAATAAAAATAAGCGTTAATCGTAGAGGGGTGAAAATTTAGGGTTATATGTATTTTTGTATGCTGTATCAAAATAAAATAAAAACCAAAAAAATTGTCTAAAAAAATAAAAAAAAATAATTTAGGGGTGGACCACCCTTAACACTTAGGGGTACGGAAAATAGATAGTAGCCGATTCTTAGACCTACTGAATACGCATATAAAAATTGGTAAAAGTCGGTCGAGCCGTTTCAGAGGAGTTCAAGTTCGAACACCGTGACACGAGAATTTTATATATTAGATTATAAGAGTGACTTTTGTTTATACCTGTGTATTAATACAGGCTGATTTTTTTTTTTTTGGGTATTTTCGTTATAAGTATGATCAGGAACTTTATTATTCATAGAGTTTCTTCATTTTGGTTTTAGTTTCTTCTTTTTTTTATTTTTCCTTCACAAATTTTAAAATTCATTCATCATTTTCCACATACCTTCCTACCATAATATCATAGATATATTACAAATTTATTGTTTTATTTTTCTTTGATTTACTTAAGCATCACATTTTGATTGTCTCTTATTATTTTATTTACACATAGGAAGCCTGAGACTTCCGTTCGTAGGTCGAGGATTCACTCTGTGCATGAACTATATTCTAGAAGATAAGCAGCAGTGTCTTCTGTGTACCATAAAATTACACTGCTATCGCCAACCCACTTGCCAAGCATGGCGATTATGGTATGTCCCCCCCCCCCCTCATATATTTAAAGGATACCTATGCTTTCCAAAGGGCGTTTATGGACTAAGACGACAATTGCTTATTTGTCAGCAATAAGGTTTTAAGTAAATAAAATAATCACTGTGAAATACGTTCTTCTTTTCAGCCGAAGGACGCCCACTGCAATATATAGGTCTCCACTAAGATCGTGTAAATAACCAGACCTGCACTGTTCACTTCCACCGACTTCCCAAGAACTATGTTGTCGGTCCATCTAGTGGAGAGTGTACACACGCGGCGCCTACCGGCCCGTGATCACCATTGGACAACCTTTTTTCCCCAACGACCATCGACACACTGCCAATTCAATATGAAAAATGTTTTATCAATTTATTTCTCTATTGGAAATCTACAAGCCAATAACATAATAAGTATTTATTTTAAATTATTGGGTAAGTATAGACAGATTGAATTGTGGAATGAAAGAAAGGAGAAAAAGACAATGTGAATGCATGAAAACGGAGAATTAAAATTAAAAAAGTTATGTGAAATAATTAATAATGAAATAAAAAACCTGTTCCCATATAAATAGGAGTGGAACAAAAGGTCCCCAATAGCGGGAGCCAAAAAAAAATACATTATTTATTATATAAGCAAATATATAAGCAATAAAGGTTTTTTTTTATTTAAATTAAATATCGAAATAAATACATTTAAAAAACTTTTAAGTTAAACGATTTTTTGATACCCATATTGTGGTGGTTGTGGAAAAATATGTACCTAGTCCGCCATATTGGAACGGCGTCCATCTTAAATTTTAAATTTTGACATAATTATCGTGTTTTACTAGTGTAGCCTTTTCATTTGATACCCATATTGAGGGGGTTAAGGAAAAATATGTAATGCGCCATTTTGTATCGGCAGCCATCTTAGATTTATAATGTTATTGATTTTATCTGACAACGGGAAGGTGCTTAAATTTCAATTTCTAATTTTGATCCAAATAAATTCCGTACGGGTCGAACTAAATAAAACCGTTTATTAAGAATGAATTCATGTTGTTTTTGTATTTTTAAAAGCCTTTCGTTTAACTTTACTATCAGTACGTGAATTTAGTTATAGAGATAAAACATATTTAAACTCTCTACGGGTAGCCGGTGTTCAAACATTGTGTCTACGTTAAATTTCAACTGTCTGCCAGCCCTGGTTTAGGAGCGGGCTTCGTTATATATTCCACAAGCACAGAGCTCTTGCAATTTTGTCTTTGAATCTCTTTCTTACATTTGTCTCTTTGCAAAGAATCATTGAATGGTATTCTCTAAACGTAGACGAGGAAAACTTGTAAATATCTCTTGTCGGATGTCAGTTGTTTACGAAGGATTTTTCTTTTAATTAATTAATAAATTTTACTAACTTTATCCTAAAAAAATTAATTGAAAAAAAAATATTTTCACTACAGAAATATAAAAGTTATTTTTTGTAATTTTTCTTGATACATAAATAAACGATTACATTATTAATGTGAGTTAAATCTGAACTCGACTGCAGACAACAGGCTGAATTATACGCCCAGACCCTGTGTTTCTTAAAGCTACGTGAACTAATTCTAGAACTAATTTTATATACACAACCAATCACAATCTCTACTTTATAACCAATCATGCGTGTCGTTTGTGTGAGAGCGACGACAGATATGTGCAACAGAGACAGGTATATATAACGGTATATAGAAATACAAACGCTCCTGGTTTTGTACCTCTCCTCCCATTACTCAAAAGACACCATTCGATCATCCTCTTCCGCTCCTGCTGCGAAAGATTCGAAGCCAGCTTCTCTATTCTCCTTCGCCTCCAGCTATTTCTGTCTGGACTATCTCTCCTACTCCCGTATCTTCGGCAGCAAACTCTGAACAGCAGAAATCTTCGAATCGCCCAGCCGGGGTTCCTTCTCCCGCCGAGGAGATCAAATTCCTCGCGAATATAGATCTCGATAAGTTTTCGTCTGATCTGGAAGTGGTTTCGTGTTGTCTTTGTTATAACTGGAATATGATTGGCCAGCAATTATTTTTTAGCTCGTGGACCTTATGTATCCGCGAGCTTCTATATCAATGATGCATAAAGCCTAATCCGGATAACAGCATAGCTTCCGTATTAAATATTTTATATTTTTTGGAGCGCGCAATAAAGTATAAAGCCGGTTGTCGTTGCTGCAGTCCTATTACATTGATAACTGAAATTCTATTATAATTCATTAATAATGATAAATAAATCGTTAATGATCATTAAGGCAGACAGGCGACGTTAAAAAGTACATCTGCCCTACTTAGTGGATGTACTTACTGTACTACGGATCGTGGTCTGCGCTATGAGGCCTGAATACTGTCGCTGTTAGTTAATGTCGATACTTTTTCTGTTAAATATTTCTAAAAAAAAACCGACCTTCAAACAATCGACTGTGATACTCAGACACTGCTCCCGATTCGAATCCAAGAAACATAACCACGTGACCTTATGTAACAACCTTAATATACCTCTGTTCAATTTACCGGACCTCAGGAAAACATCTACGCAAGAATCATTTGATGAGTTGGCCCGGCACATTGTCCTTTTTTATTGTCATTGTCATTGTTAAATAATAAGTTAGAAAAGGACCAATAATTATCCAGTTCCGGTGCCAAACACAGAGGCACTAATCGGTGTAATAAAACTCCTGAATATACCACGTGGAGGGGTGAAACACGTGTTGAGTGATTTCGCGGTGGCGGTTGTGTAATTCGCATTGTTTGCCGCATACGCATTTATTAGCGGGCTAACGGGCGGTGCACTTTGTTGCACGACTACCACTGCATGTGCGGAAGTGGCTAAATATTGGTCCTTTTCTTACTTAGGATGGACTTCCACAAGGTAACGTCTGATTACATTAAATTGTTAAATATTGTCGTTGTAAAATTTTAGCTGTATTTCCCATATTAAAAATTATATATAATAATAAAATTCTGTAGTGACTAGCAGCTGGGAGAAGAAAGATCCGCATGGAATAGCGGCGACGCCTCCTCCAGCTGTCTGCTCTCAACAAAACCCTAGCAAAACAAATTAGAATTAATAATAAATAAACCAGTAAATACACCATTCAATTGTCATTTGATATGGACATAGGATATTAATATAGGAGATATATAAATTCATTCTATTATCGCAGTAAATTGTTTTTGGTCCTACCCTTCCCAAGTCTATTGTCCCGGGGCTCGAAACTCCACTTCGAGCCTAAATTGTTGATTTTAATATATAATTAGAATATTCATTCGTCGCGTACAATTCGAAGTGTGTACTAAAGTGTTTATTTTAAATATCAATTCAACCCGGTTGAATATTAACGTGAATAAATATTATACTTTTCAATAATATTGTTTTCATTTTTACCATTAGATGATGATTGGTTGGATTGATGAAACTCCTAAACTCCCATTAGCTTCACCGACTCCGAGGTGAACGCCGGATCGAGTTGGTCTCCAACAATCGTGGTGATGATCCCCGTGGTAATCTATCCTCTACTTCTAATAACTGTTAATAGAAACAAAACAGTATAGATGAGTAGGTACCAAATAAACTGCACACAAAATACTAGTCAATTAATAATAGGAAAAATAGTCTAAAAATAGAATAAGATAAGTGTAGTAATGTATTTAGAAAGCACAACCCAAAGAAAACTGTATAAATTGAATATGTAAATAATAAAATAAGGAATTAAAAGAAATGTACCTAGCCACCTAAGAGTAATAAGATGATGGAAGGAAGGCGATGAAAGCAAGAAGGAGTGAAAGAACAGAATGAAAGATATTGTGATGGAAATAAGGTAAGAATAAAAGATATTGAAAAGTATAACAGTGAGTGAAAAAATAAGATGAAAAATCTGAAAAACTTACTTGTAAACAAAGACCCTGCTCCTAACTAATTAGGGGTACGAGGGACCTCCAATAGCGGGGGCCATAAATAAATTAACAAAATCCTTTACTTCTACGACTAGTAGTTCGTTGAAGTTTTGTATTTGTCTTGGTATTCCAGTAAAAACTCATTTGTTATGGGCGTTATAAGTTTAGGGTGCATTAGTTTTGAACCTGAGAAATCAGGAATACAACATACGCGTGGACGCGCTTCCCGGGTCTTTACTTTCTTTTACAGAAGGCAGACTGGTGGGAGAGATCGCTGTCTGGTCGTTTTAGCAAATTCTTCGAGTCGCAGGGCGTGGAAATGCAGCTTCGCATATACCCGCTCTGCGTAATACTAGCCATCTGTAACAGCCTTTACACAGGATGATTAGTTTCTTACTTTTTTTTCAATTAATGTATAGTACATCTTTACAGAATACGATGGTTTGATATTTAATAAATGATAAAAAAAGTATTTTCAAAAATCAGAATACTACATATTTTTTTATTAATTCTAATTTTTATCGCTAGTGTTTTTTTTACAATATTTATTTTTCGATTTAACTAAACGCAGACAGTTGGGAGATGGGTTGCCGCTATTTGATACGGATCTTTCTTCTCCCAGCTGCGAGGCACGATAGCGTTTTATAATCTTTTACAATTTTACTTACACAATTTTCTCTTACAGGTAAATACAGCTAAAATTTATATTATTATATATTAGTTGCTACATTATTTTATTTCAAGAATACTACATATTAAAATTATTTGTTGTTTACTATATGGTCATGCAGATTGAAAAAAATTATTATCTTGTCGCATTAGAATAGAGAAAAATAAAATAATCTAAGAAGAGAGAGTTTTCGAAAACACACCTTCTTCCTCCCCCCACCTGGAGAACCGATGACATAGTTGAGGCCGCGAAAAGTCACTAGATGCGGGCAGCACAGGAACGGTCATCGTGGCCATCTTTGGTGAAAGCCTATGTCTAGCAATAGGCTCCCATCAGGGTGATTGGAAATCAGTGTAAAAAATTTAAACATTATACTCCTATAACTAATCATCCTGTAGCTTATGACCAGTTCGTTATACAAATTATATCAAGAAACGTATCGCTTCTCGAAACTTCTACAGTTACATGACTCGAACAATCGCGGTAATATAGCAACACATCGTGGCATTAACGAGCCGAATTGTGGAAAGTTTTCAAGTTAAGTTCATTAATAAGGCCCAGTGTCCCCGCTGGAGCACCGCCAAGCCCGTTTCCGGACGTTACACTGATATACTGCGACCGTTTTATGCTACCTTCCAAATTACTGCCCCCCCATTCACAATATACATTGTATCAGCTATTGTTTAATGATATTAAAGGAACAAAGTATAGAAAGGAGTAGAAGATAATGAGAAGGGCGACAGAGGAATGAATAAAATATCTTAAGAAGAGTTTTTTGGTAAATAATATCCCTGCTAACATGCCAGAGGAGTACAAGAGGTCCTCAAAACGAGGAAGAAGATGAAAGCTCGATGTGCGATGTGTATCCTAGCATCGAGAAGTCGAAGGGAATTTATTTAAATTCCGCTTCAAGAGCGACAGGAACGGCGAATGTTCAGGAACTGCTCCGGTGGGCCGGAGGCTTTGCAGAGCTTAGCAGCTACAACAAAGACCTCATCAAAGGCTGGCTAGCATGGCTTAAAGTTCCTCAGTTCCTTCGTCAGGAGAAGAAGCCCTAGTATGAGGCTTCGAAGATTCGGCAGCTCAGAGTGCGCTGCAACGAAAATGAGACGCAATTTATTGCCCTCGTACCGAGTTCACAAGCCCCTAATAAAACGCAATCTTGATACGATACGATTATTAAATGGTCTAAAATCTTCTAGCCAGTGATGACCCACCTACTGAAGGCTTCACAGTGCATTCTATAGAGTCAGGAGTCACTGTATTAAGTAGATATCGATAGAGAAACCTTAACAAGTTTGGCATTGACTTCGTTGTGCATGAGGCAGACAACGGTCAAAGCTCATGTTGATCATAAAGACGGAACACAGGCTTCTGGAGTAAAAAACACAGTTTATTTCATCGATAAACTAAAAAAATATATGTAGAGTCTAAGACTAGTTTTTCAAACACATACATGAGCAATTTCCAATCTAGTAATATTGCGTATTTTACATTACAACCTTTGGGGAGTACCAACTGGATTTATTTAAAATCTACAAGGCAGTCAAGTTTGTCCAGCGCTGGGCATCTTGTGGCTTAAATAATGAATTATATATGAACAAACTTGGCAGGGAATCTGCCCCTCGTCCAAATGATAGCCGTTGTGTCCGAAAGGTTTTCAATTGGCGACCACAAGAGGTAGACGCGGCGTGGGTAGACCCCTCCTAGGTAGACCGATAATATTGGTCGCGGTAAATCGCTGGATGCGAGTAGCGCAGGATCGGTTATCCTTTAGAGATGTCCTAAAATTATCTTTTCAAAAGAAAACTCCCTCAACAGTATAAAAGCATCGACTTAAGTTACGCTACAAAATTGTATATAAAATAAAATAAACTCATACGTTGAAACATTTCTCAGCAAGCAGTAATGCGGACTGTACCATATGAGGAGAACATTTCCTTTGATGTGCTCATTGCTTCAAAAATATTTATGAAATTCAGGTTCCCGAGCTTTTTAAGCAATTTTTCTCTGCAGTTCTAAATTCAAGACTTGCACATATAGCGTATTATATATATGTTTTGTACAGGTTGATTGGGAAATAGATAATAAAAGCTTTAATATAAATTAGTCTTATCTGCTCCTCATTCATTATCACGTCCATAAACGAAGCTCTAAAACAAAAATATTTTTTTTTATTTCATATATAGCATAAATACTCTGAAATATCATAATAAAATTAAGGTAAAACTACAAACTACGTAAAATTTCTTTACAAAAAATATGCAAACTATAAAATAAATCTACGACAATCATGAAAAATAAAAAATATTACTCTCCAAAAATAATCAACACGTGTACCCGCGCCGGTCTCTGGCATCCGAATGAAGCTCAGTTCACCCAAATGTGGCCCCCACTTAAGGTCACACGTCGCGTCAATTTCAAGGTCGTATCAAATTAGACAAGTACTAGAAAGTTCATTAAACTAGCATTATTCGTTCTTTATTTAAAATCGAAATCATTCTGTCGGTCTCTCAGACGAGCGCGCGGGTATAGGAAGGTTAAAGATGTTAATGTATAGTTTATTTGCTTATAATATGCCATAAAATCTCTCATTAAAAATTTTGGGGTTTTTATTGCACCTCCCGACGTATTCCATATAGGCTTTCACTTTAATATTTAACGGACTATAGCGTGACTCGTGTAGTTAGCTCTTAAAAGAAACTTGCAGGACGATGCAGCAAAGAGACTCCTTTATTAACACTTTCCGATTCGATCTCCCAGCAAAAATCCGACCATAAACTCCGTTACTCTCTGGGTGACCTTGAGCCTTTTTATAAGGTATATCCTAAGCGACAACTTCTCAGATCCGTGTATCATCATTAGCGATATACATTGGTTAAAGACCTTCAACTTTAGGCATTCTAGTATTTTGGACAAGTAGATATTTTTTGCACTGGGCATTTTCGGTTAATATTACTAAATGAATTACAAGATAAAGTGAATGATATGTTTCATGTGGTACTTATATATATAAAGAGAAGAACGATGTAAAAATAAATATAGATTGAGATAAATACTCGCTGAGAAGGAATTGGATTTGACTAGAATAGACTAAGGTGATAATGTAAATGAATTAGAGAAGAACCAAGAAGCTGTTAGATTATAAAAAGTTAACAAAAATCAAACTAAAAAATCAGTAACCGTATTTTATAAAAAGTCTTTATCGAGTTAACAGTAGAGGTGAGAAGGCGTTACAATAAAAATCATCCTGTAGTAAAATGATACGCAAAATACTTAGGTTACAATTGTTTAACTTAAACTTTAACATTAGGATAAATTAGTAAAGTAGACAATTATTTATATCAAAGAAATTTTTAATATAGAACCTATTTGAGCGAAGCGTCGAATCATTGGACTTTCCGCACTTGAATGGTTCTTTTTTTTCCATTCAAATCCAACGAAGCGACACTAATGGAAATTTAATTTGCAACCAAATGCTCCGACCACCTTAATTGGAATTCCCAACGGGACACGATTGCTTTGCGAACAATTTGTTTTGAGGTGACACTAACACCTTTCGATACTTTTGTGGAGGTACTCGAATGAGCTTTATCATTTGTAGTATTATTGTATTGTACTTTATATTTGTATGAATGGATTTTCGAGTGGCGACCACGAGCCCGTAGATGCGGGATGGATACGCCCCCCACTAGAATGATCGACAACTTCGACAAATCTGCGCCTCCCACTAGGTTGATCGGTACGCCCCCCACCAGGTTGATCGGTACGCCCCCCACTTGGTTGATCGACGATTTCGACAAGTCTGCGCCCCCCACATGGTTGATCGATGACTTCGACAAGTCTGCGCCCCCACTAGGTTGATCGGTAAGCCCCCTACTAGGTTGATCGACGACTTCGACAAGTCTGCGGCCCCCCACTAGGTTGATCGGTATGCCCCCCACTAGGTTGATTGATGACTTCGACAAGTCTGCGCCCCCCACTAGGTTGATCGGTAAGCCCCCTACTAGGTTGATCGACGACTTCAACAAGTCTGGGGCCCCCACTAGGTTGATCGGTACGCCCCACACTAGGTTCATCGGTACGCCCCCTACTAGGTTGATCGACGACTTCGACAAGTCTGAGCCCCCCACTAGGTTGATCGGTACGCCCCCCACTAGGTTGATCGACGACTTCGACAAGTCTGCGGTAAATTTCTAGATGCAAGGAACGCAAGATCGATCATCATTGTGGTTTTTGTTGTAGGCTTACCATTAGATGGATTGAGGACATAGTTGTAGTCGCGGGAAGTTGGATGCGGGTAGCGGTACACTGGTCATAGTTGTGATTTTTGAAAGATCTAAGATAACAGGTTCTTAATAACACTAAGTCATTAATGGAATCAGGCGTTATCTTGCGGAAGTCCATCCTAGGTAAGAAAAGGACCAATATTTTGCCACTTCCGCACATGCAGTGGTAGTCGGGCAACAAAATGCACCGCCCGCCAGCCCACTGGTTAATGCGTATGCGGCAAACAATGCGAATTACACAACTGCCACCGTTAAACCACTCAACACGTGTTTCACCCCTCCACGGGGCATCTTCAGGAGTTTTGTTACACTGATTGGTGCCAAACACAGTTTCACTAGTGGGCTGGCGGGTGATGCACTTTGGTTACACGACTACCGCTGCATGTGCGGAAGTAGCCAAATATTGGTCCTTTTCTTACTAAACACTAAGTTACTTAATGAAATTATAGTCTTTGGATATAATTAAGCAGTGATTTATTATTTAATATTTATTTACCATGGAACAGTACGTTTTATTAAAATTAAACTTTACAATTCTGATTTAAAAAACATCATCGTCTTAATGCTGTTAAGACGATTTCACTTTTATACTTCTCGCTCAAAGTCACCCAGATAGCAATGGAGGGCTATGCTAGTAGTTTCGCTGCGAGATTGATTCAAAAATGACAAGATGCGCAGAAGGACCAAGATCACCGATATAGCTCGAAGAATTGCTCATCTAAAATGGCAGTGGGCGTGGCAAATCGCTCGTGCAATGACCGTTGGGGCCGAAAGGTTTTCGAGTGACGACCATGGTCCGTTAGACGCCTGGGTAAACCCCCACCAGGTACCAAAGACAGAGTCAATCTTTCAGGGTGGCCTACGCCTTACAGTGAGTGTTTATTGGCTGAAAAGAAAATATCTGGAACAATCTGCCGTATTTCTTCCCGAGAAATATATCCCAGATCTTTTCAGAGTCAGAGTGAGTATGTACCTATTAAGTCTGCGTGTTTCATCACATCGTTGCTTTTCATCAGACCAGTTGGTGATCAAACGCGGACAAGTGAGGCTTAAAAATGTATATGAATGTAAAAGTTTTTTTTTGTATTATCAATTACTCTCAATTTTTTTCATATTAATGTCAGTTTTATACAATGAAGTTCATCGAAACAGATTGTAAATTATTTCACCGTATTATTTACAATCACACCGAACGTGAAAATCCGTTCTGAAAGTTTCACATTGAAATATGAAATTGGATTATAAATTTCGTATTAAAATTTACGGTTCCAAAAACACATTGTTCGTTTACGAATTGTTTATAATGTACATTTGAAATATCGGAAGCGAATATTTTTAATAGGCGAGCATTGGAAAATTGTTACAAATCGACAGTCAGATTTCTTTGCTTGAGTTTTCGTGAAGCTGAGATATCTTCGTGGGACGATGTCACTGTCATGTGTTAAGTTTTATACCTCAGCGCTATAATAATAACATTAAAGTTTATGTGTTCTCCTATAAGGTTTTTATAAACCAGCTTGTAATTGACCCTGTGATTAAAAAGGTCACATCGGACTCATGACACCGTTGCGCACAAGCAAGCTAGGGTCAGAGTCGACCCGCGTCGCTTCCGACCGCCGAGTAGTCCTCGCTTTGCAAACCTACACTATACTACAGTTACAACACTATATACCTGTGGCGTTCATTAGAACGCACCCAAATTTATTATCTATGAACGCATCTATTTTTGCATGCCCCTTCTTACTCGGTACAACTCGCTCTCTCTAACGTGCCGCGCTACCGAGCGGACGTGTCGCCTCAACCGCTGTTCAACAAAGGAAATACTTGTAACTCAGATTGAGATTTCTTGTTCTGTGATATTATATAAGTTTAACCATACGGCAAGTGTTTTTCTTTACATCGAATTATCTATTACGGAACCACCCCGGATGTAGTCCCTCTTCGTACAAACTACGTACTAAACTACGTTGTGGTTGGATTACAACCTGTCATAGTAAAGTTTTTAGCTCTGTTTCCGTGAGCTCAATTTCGATGAAGCTGCACAAAGACTAAGCCATATTACGTCCATCACATCGAATGAAAATGAAAATATTTAAAAGGCTGAATGTATATTTTATTTGATATCAATCAATTTGTGAAAAGTTGTGGTAGTTCAGCGGTAGAGGAGTGAGCCTAACAATCGCATGTCGCGGGTTCGATACCCGGGATATAGTCTTAGGTCTTATATAACTTACACTTTGTGTATTAATTACATATCACTGCCACCGTTCCGCAGTTCCCCGCAGTAGCATCCTCTGCGTACCAAAATACCATACTGTGATCGGCATATATTTTAGAAATAATAAATATCGTAATAATAACATGGTAAAAAAAAAAACATTTTCATAATTCAATTTACTACATAAAATAATTAAATATTCCTATTGCATGTGGTGCAAAAGTAATGTCACAATTTGAAATGGAAGCCATTTTATTACAAATTAAAAAAAGTAAATAATTGGTAACGAAAATTTTTAAATAAAAGCTTAAAATAGATGATCATTAGAAGAAAAAGCGATATCGCTCAAGTGCCCACCTTCAGACTTGATGTATAATTGCTCCGGTTTCACGGCATTTTGAATTGTTGCTCGCGTGACATCTGGCCCCAAATTGGAGATACTTTCTTTAATGTTAGCTTTCAAAGCTTGTGAATAGCGTGATTTCTTGTCGTAGGCACGACATTTTAAAAATCCATAAAGAAATAAATTTGGTGCTGTGAGATCTTGCGATCTATAAGGCCAGTTCAAATCTCGTAAACGGTCTTTCTTTTACTAACTAATAATATTTCTACATTTTCGAAGTGCATATTGCTTTATCGCTTATTGACAACTAATTCTTTACATATTTATATCATAAATGTCAAAGCACAGTGACATTAGATGCAATTAAAAAAAAAATATGGTACGTTGACATTATGACATTACTTTTGCGCCACCTGTTACAAATTCTGTTCTCCAGACCTAAAAAAAATTAATGTAACATATGTAAGAGCAGAGTTCCCCAAACTTTTTTGTGTCGTAGACCTCTTGCCATGTTTTTCTGTGTTAGATAGACCCCCTACTTACCTGATTTGATGATTCATGGGTACTTTTTTAAATAATGTATATGTTTTGATATTATAATGTAGTATGACGTAAGTAAATAGGTACTATCAGTGTATGTGTTGAGATCCACTATCGTGGACACCTATTTTCATTTCATGGACCCCCAAATTTTTTTTCGCTGACGTTGACCCCTTGCAGTTTGTCATAGACCCCTAGGGGTCGATATAAACCACTTTGGGAATCACTGTATAGAAGGTGTTAGAAAATTAGTGATAAACCATTAAAGCTTTTATTTGAGAAATTAAGTATACATTCACCTCCTTAATGACTACTAATCAGCCAGTACAACTATGTATTCCTTTTGGTTTTTTACGAAAAAATATAATCAGAGAATATACCAAGAATTTAAATAGAAAAATAAACACATTGAAACAGTAACAACTAATATAATTATGGAATATTACTAATCCTTTTTAGTCGATCATGTCGCAGCCTCAACGAATATTGAAGCTAAGGATTTTAATATCGCAGGGGCATCGTAAACCCAATGAAACTGCGCCCATCTGTTCCGGTGCTTACAAGCAGTTTACCCCGGACGAGACGATGTCGACACGGCTTCGGGGACTTCTCAATTGCCATGATAAACATAATACACGATCCTAGCATCCCGGGGTAGCAAAGCAAATATATTTATTTTGAATGACAGAGATAAACAACTATACATGGAAGAAATATGGATAAAGATAAGAAATACGCTTATTCAACACTACAACTTTTACAGTTTTGATCGTCAACTTATTTTTTTTATCTATTTTGTTTTTGACTCTACTGTGCTTCGTAAAATGTTATAGTTATATAGAAGAAGCAGAAAGAAACTCCACAACAACACATCTTTAAATAAAATTTAACACAGATTTATACGTATACACTTTACCAGATATAGCCTAATTGAAAACTAAATTAATTACTAAATCAAGCGACATCATTGTCAAGGATTCTTGTCAATTAAATATTCGTTCATTGAATAATAATTATGTAAATGTTAGTCCATCGATGTTTAGCGGAATTATTTTAAAAATCCGATTACATTGAATTAGACTTATTGCACAAATGAATTAGACTTTTTGCAGTCGAAACTTTGGTACAGCCAGTTTATTACGGTACCTTTTTTATGGTGGTTTCTCTCGTACCCCTATCTAGTTTGGGACAGGGACTTTATTTACAAATTATTTTTTCAGGGTTTTATCTTAATTCTACACTCACTTTCATTCTTCTCAATTTCTTTTATTCTTTCCTTTTATCCTTCACAATCTCTTGCAATTTTTTTGTTCTTTCATTCCTTCTTGCTTTCATCGCCTTCCTTTCTTCATCTTTTTTACTCTTAGGTATTTTATTTCTAATCTATATTTTATCTTTTAATATCACAGGTTTGTTTAGAATAGACTTTTTAATACATTAGAGTCTTGTCTTACATTCTGTTATTATTTAATAAGTTCTTCACGGTACCTTGTAAATACACGGACGTTCCCAAAACTTTACGCAACCCATGGACATCTTACGCATCAATAAGCCCATCCTCGATAGGTAAGGGTTAAGATCACGCTCTCCATAATATGCTACCAAGGAGTCCTAAGTTATTTTGGTTACACTACTCGCAGACAACCAGGTAACTTCACACACAACTGGTTCTATGGTAAGTTGGAGCCGATTCCATCGCATTATAGAAGGACTTAGTTAAAGAGATCTCCTTGCTTTTCATCAGTTTTAACTTTTGCCGACTAAACCTTTCTGGCTCTCCAAATTTAAAATATCTTAGCGGCATTGCTTAAGAAAGACGTTCCAAAATTAAGATTATGTTCGCTCACATATCTAAATCCTTCAGCAGATTATAGATAGACTTCGGTGTTAAATTTTGCGCTCCTACTTCGACATTCATTTAAATTAAATGTAACAAATCCAATTCCAAATCTCTTGGCTATGTCAGTAATTATCTTTCGTCTAAAAATTTCCTCATTCCTAATTGGATCTTATAGATATATCCTGAACATAGTTTACAGCTGGATGAGCGACCTTTTACTTGCTAATGTAGCCAAGAGTGAGAGACCACGTTTCAGCGGCATAAATTATTATTGATAACAAATAATAGTAGAAGACTTTCGTTTTAAGGCACGGAGACATCCTCACCTGAACACTGACCGGTCTAGTTGGATTCGAGGACTCAAGCTGAAGCCAAGTCTTGATTTTGGTACGTTTTGTAAGAGGCTTTGTCTGCAGCACCGCAAAGACGATGTGGGTCAATTTCTTATTGATTTAACTTTTAGATGTCAGAAAGAGGGAAAAAAATGAAAAACAAAAATTTTTGTTTGGTAAGTTGTTGCCAACTTCGAGAAAGAAATCACTCGCCGAATCCAACTCGTATGGGCAGCGTCAAAAAGCTCGGAAACCTCTTCTTGTCTAAAATACCAGAAAATTTAAAGAATTTACAGTTTGAAGTATTCTTCAAAGTTTTTGACAAAAGTGTGTTGCGGGTGTTGATGTATTTCATTAGAAGGCTCTAGGTCTCGGAGATTCGCTGCGATATTGATACAGAAACAGTGAGATTCGCAGAAAATCTACATCCCCTACGTAATTCGAAGAATTGCTCTTCTGAAGTGCCAGAGGAATGAACATCGCTCACACAATCGATTGCCGTTGGAACTAAAGACTCTTAAGTGCCGACCACTAGCCAATAGACGCGGCGTGGGAAAGCCCTCCATTAGGTGGACTTATGACTTATGTAAAATTGTTAGAAGTAGCTGGAGCAGCATGAAACCGATCATCGCAGTGATCTTTGAGGAAGGATGCCTCACAGTGTATGTCCTTCGGCTGAAGAAAGAAGAAAATGATAATATCTTGGGTTCAACCGACTTGGTATACTGGTGGAGTATTATAATATTCGAAACTTAACGTGGCATTAAAGATGAGTTTACACGTTAAAAAAAATCACGGATCATTTCTTCATAATATTTATAACATTCGTATAAATAAGTTTCAATAAAATTCTTAAAAAGCAATGCCAATACATTTCCTATTCTCTTATACGAATCTGAAACAAGAACGATACGTCAAATATATCGTAAAAAGATTCTATAATTTGAAAGGAGGTTCTAACGGTATTGCCTGAAAATAGGACTCACGTAGACCTAACTTTTCGATTACATAAGAGCTTCGTACGGAACAAAAGGCTTTTGTGGAAATCCTTGAAATGATTGAAACATTTTATATATCATAAGTCAATTGAAAAATTGTAAGTATTGAAGTCACAAAAGGAGGGTCAACTGGCTAATAATAAAAAAATATTACTTCTTTTTTTAGGTTTTATCATATAGACCAGTGCCTGGAACCTTTTTAAGCATATGGGTGTATTAAGAGGCTTGACTCTTATTTATTTATACTATGGTCTTTAAGAAATTTCCTCGTGTGATAAGACCGCCCATTGTACACTGTTGTACATTATTTCTTTACCATTATGCAACTATGTATATATATATATATATATATATATAAACACCAATACCTCACTTTGCGTCGTGGTTACGTTCCAAAAAAACACGACGCAAATTGAAACGCCGCAAAGTGAATTAAGATTTTCTATAACAAACCATGTAAAGATCGAAGATAGGTTCCAGGGTCACGAAAATACAAGTTTTTAAAAATAAAATTGAACAATGTAAACATTAAAAAAAAACAAAAATAATATAACTCTGCCAATAAATAAACTGTAATAATATTTACCCTTTTTGGTGATCAGAAACAACACGTAAAAATTTATACACATTTATTATTCTCTTTTTAAAAGCACAACACGTTACATTACAACACACTATGTAAGTGAAACTGAACTCTTAAATAAAATTAGCAAAACAAACTGAAAATAAAACTGTATACAAATTATTTTGATTTTTATTTAGAAAGGGAATCCCCGTGTTTTGATGGCATGACGCAATTAGAAACAAAAGTGTTGCCATCTTTAAGAAAAAAGAAGAAAATTTCAAAAATAAATTAAAGACTCGAACCCAAAACAACACAACCTCGAAAATCTAACAACGCACAGTGAAAAATAGTACTAATTAAGCAGCGACGCAACTTCGAAAAAAACGCAAAGCGAGGTATTGGTATATATATTGTTTTACATGTACAATAAAGAATATTAACAAAGCATAAGTTTAAATAAGTTATATTGCATAATCTTATGCTATTATAACGATATATATCAGATGCTATCTAATATATAAAATTCTCGTGTCACGGTGTTCGAACTTGAACTTCTCCGAAACGGCTTGACCGATTTTTACCAAATTTTACATGCGTATTCAGTATGTCTGAGAATCGGCTACTATCTATTTTCCATACCCCTAAATGATAAGGGTGGTCCACCCCTAAATTTTATTTTTAATTTTTTAAACAATTTTTTGGGTTTTTATTTTATTATGATACAGCATACAAAAATACATACAAACCTAAATTTTCACCACTCTACGATCAACCCTTATCTTACATTTGTTAATTAAAAACTTTAATTTTTTTTTGCAAAACAACGTTTGCGGGATCAGCTAGTATGTTATTTAATTATTTAAAATCGATTCGTCTGTTGAAACCTTCTAAAAAAACGTATAACAATGGATTGTAATTTGATATATCTCATAGTACAGTCATGGTCTCGGGTCGCATCCATTCGTTCCGTGGAGAGCAATGAAAACAAACTGACGGATATGAGACGCAGATGTAAACAATTTATTGCCACAGCGCCGGCTTTACGAGCTACGAATAAAACGTAATCCCGACAGATTGCAAACCCGATTCGATGCGATTATTAAAATGTCTAAACCCCAGTTTATTACATCGATAAACCAACAAAAAAATATTTGATGGACCTCAGAAATGCTTTTATTTAACTCTTACAAAATTATCAATTCGAAATTCATCATCCCACCACCTTATAAGTCTCATTAACACCTTGTGGAAACCATACTAGCACATTTTTGTTAAGCGACTTAAAGAAGTCTGTAATAAACAACATCTCCTTCCGGACGAACAGTTCGTATTCCGTAACCACCACTCGTTCGTCTACCAAGCATATAGATTCACTGAATCTACCCTCACCAGCTTGGCACCGCCCAGGACAACTGGCACCATCTTCAAGCAACCTCCCCCTCAGGCACAAGGTGCACTTGTACAAGGCTTGGCTTACCAGTCTTCTCTTACGTGAGCGTTGTATTCATGCATGCCACTCCAACCGCTTTCAACTCTCTACAAACGCTCCAAAAGCTCGTCACCCGGATAGCCACCGGGGCGGAGTGGTTTCAGCGCAATGTAGATCTCCCAGCGACCTCAAAATCCCGTTGGTTCAGGAATTTATCGTTAAATTACTATATTTATCATGTGAAATTATATATATATACAAATATATAAGTGTGTGTGTGTGTGTGAAAAAATTTGTGAAGTATTCTTCACATTTTATTAGATACGAATGAATAATTGACATTGAACAGAGAAGAAAAAAGTTAAACAGTTGAATTTATGTAGTACCTTTCCCGTGTAAATATGTATATATATTATCCCGCAAACGTTGTTTTGCAAAAAAAAATTTAAGTTTTTAATTAACAAATAAAAAATAAGGTTTGATCATAGAGGGGTGAAAATTTAGGGTTGTCTGTATTTTTGTATGCTGTATCATAAAAAAATATAAACAAAAAATTTTGTCTAAAAACTAAGAAAGAATAGGGGTGGACCACCCTTAACATTTAGGGGGATGAAAAATAGATGTTATCCGATTCTCCACCCTGGCCGATATGCGCGCTAAGATTCAAGAAAATCGGTCGAGCCGTTTCGGAGGTGTTCAATCACGCACACCGTAACACGTGAATTTTATATATTAGATATACATATTATAATTCCCTGTGTATACAAAAGGCCCCGGAAAACGGGTAATATGTAAAAAAAAAAAACAAGTGTCATGCTGCATTCCACTACATATTAAAGTGAAAGCGCCTCTGTGGAATACAGCCGGAGGCGCATTGATAACAATCGATGTTACCACGAAAGCTTACAATTACACCACTACTACTACTACTCCGCTAGCTCAGTGACCCAAAGTGGGTCTTGGCCTCCGAAGCGAGAGACTTCCACTTTCCTCTATCTTGCGCCATCGTCTGCCATTGGCTGACATTCAATTCGCGCAAGTCTGCCTCAACGCGATCGATCCAGCGATACCTGGATCTACCCACTGGTATTCGACCCCTCGGTTTTTCCAGGTACGCTACCTTCACGCTCCGATCCGATCCCATTCGCTCCAAGTGACAATTACACCATACATACGTATTAATTTACAATACATGAAAAGTTTATTACAAACACTAAAGAAATGAACAATAAATGACCAAGCAATGTATTATGAAGTGTTTAATATAAACGAATCACCATCGGCACGGTGACCGCGGAAATTGTTTAAAAATATTTCTCGAACACAGGCGCTCCATTTGCATTTTTATGACGAGCGTTATGAATATTCTGAATAAATTACGATTTAAGCGACGTCCCCCCCCCCTGGGCTCCCCCCTCCAACTCACGCGAATGCGGGCAATCGATGGAAATCGCTCAGCCTCCTGTAACAACCCTAAACAGCGAATAGCGATACACACATATATCAGTCTGGCCATAAATACTGCCATAATATAAAAAAAATAACATTACTTTTGAATTTGGAATCTGTTATTTTTTTATACGACTGTTCATTGTTTTACTTATTTTCTCGCCAATATATTTCAAAACTATTTTGTGCTAATAAAAGGGAGAGGGGTGATAAAGGTGGACGTCCACCGGCTGAAAAAGAAGAAGAAAATAATAAAAGAACATTGATAGATGACATCAAAGTATTTTCATACAAATTATGAACCACCGTTTGCTTCTTACGTCGACATTTTTAGCTCGCAGACCTGTTTTCGTGCCTTCAATTTTGACAAAGCTGCACAAAGCAAAAATAACTAGCGGCGTAAATACATATCACATACTCTTATAAAAAATCTTAATTAAATTGAACTAGTGTCAGGAGCACAAGTAAATAAATTTGCACATATGAACACCCCACATGTATGACGTGTTAAAAAAAATTATTGTTTACTATCTAGTTATAAAATCAGCAGACGGCTTATTACATAATAATGCGCAAAGTAAGTAAGAAATTATATCTATTTCCTAGACTTCTCTTTGCTTAATTAGCTGTCTGCAAAACTATGTAAACATTCGACGTTCCTTCCACGAAACTCAACTAAAGTACGTGAAGGACATCGAATGGTTATTGCGTCAGGTCTGGGTAAGGCTCCGGAGGAATCGCTGCTCACCAGAGCACTAGCCAGCTTATTCTCACAGAGTCCCCAAATCGACCATATAATTGATGTAGTACCTTTCCCAAGTAAATATATATATATATATATATATATATATATATATATATATATATATATATATATATATATATATATATATGTGTGTGTGTGTGTGTATGTGTGTGTGTGTATGTATGTAGGTACACCCTAAACTGCTCTTTCCTTCATGTCTCTTATGTCCATCCAAAGGATGTCTGGTAGAGATTGCCACGAGCGATAAGACCGCCTCTTGTATCATATGAATTGATTCTTTTTCTTCTCTATTTATTGTCTATGGTGTAATAAAGAAATAAATAAAGGTTCTTGAATAACTTTTTCTAAAAGAACTCTCAGATTTATAAAACTTGACTACTACTGCCAGAAGTTTCTGGCCTGTGGGATTAGGAAAAATAGCTAATGTAAGTTATTTACTGACATATAAGTTATATTCCCTTTAATGCTTCTACACCCATAACCAATAATATAAATAAAACGCAGAGGCGGCAAAAAATCGTTATATAAAAAACGCGCCGTGTGACAGCGGCCTTAATAACTAGCTGTTTAGTGTTTGTTTTCAATTACGCACTGAGAACGTCATCGGACGGGTGGCCTGAGTTAACAGCGGCGCCATCTTGTAGCTCCGTATGCAAACAGCCTAATGAATGTTTGTACGTTGGGATGCAATTTGAAGGTGCGGCGGAGTGGAAGTTCAGAGTTCAATGATTAGACGGGAAACGAGAGTTTAAACTGTAATTAATTACATCGATCGTTTTATATAGATACAGGTAAATCGAGTCGCACTTAAAACAGCAATGAAATATTCATATGTTAATTCTTTCATACGCCTTATTAAGCATCTTCGTAGCTTTAAGAACTGCTCGTATGAAGTTGCATTGGACGGCCGTAGAGATCGTAAGGTTCTCGAGCAGCCACGAGCAGGTAGAAGCGGATCCCAGACTACCCACGTTAGATGAACCAATGATATAATTAAAGTCGCGTGAAGGGTTGCGGTCAACGTCTGATCAGTCATCGTGACAATCTTTGGAGACCATGTCCTGTAGTGAGTTTCCGTTGGCTAAAAAGAAGATAAAGAAGAAGTTCTTAAAATAAAGGCTTATTTGATTATACTCATTTCTTATTAAAAATATGTTATATAGAACTAGTCTCCTATTCCTATGTCTTCAAATTTTAAATGATCCTACTAATTCGGAGAGCAGTGGTATGATGGTGGTCCAGAGGTTGATTACTGATGCTTGCGATCTTAGGTCTCGGATTCGATTCTCGGAATACAACCTTATATAATTCACACATGCATTAATGATGTAGGATTTTGACTCATAACACACAACCAAAAAAATCGCTGTACCTCACCTTAGGTAAGCGCGGGGCGAGACGGAGGGGAGTCACAACACTATACACCTACACAGATATAGTCCCTCTTCGTACGAACGTCTTCATTTTACCTGAGATATAATCTGCCGGAGTAAATTTTTCAGTATTTAATAGAAGCAGGCGTTACCTTGCAAAAGTCCATCCTAAGTAAGAAAAGGACCAATATTTAGCCACTTCCGCACATGCAGTGGTAGTCATGCAACTAGGAGCACCGCCCGCCAGCCCGCTGATAAATGCGTATGCGGAAAACAATGCGAATTACACAACTGCCACCGTCAAATCACTCAACACGTGTTTCACCCCTCCACAAGGCATCTTCAGGAGTTATGTTACACCGCTTAGTGACTCTGTGTTTGACACTTTATTGCACGACTACCACTGCATGTGCGGAAGTGGCTAAATATTGGTCCTTTTCTGCCTTAAATTTTTCAGATCACGGACCTCCTGTTGACCGCGACCTCAATATTGATGAAGCTGCACAAAGCCTTAGCCAGCTAGCAACATACCGTCCAACATACCATTCCTAAGACGGAATAGCGATATCGGTAGCACTGTAGTACAAGGGTCTCCTAACAATGAGATAATCTAACTCAAAAGAAACTGCAGCCCGCTGAAAGAATTTGTGATAATGAAAGACAATGTTGAGTCATTAGAATAATTGGTCGTTATACTGAAAGAAAGATATTCTAGAAAGTTCTCCAAAGTTCTTTGACGTCAAAGACTTGGATATAATTATGGAAGATACAAACAATTGTAGCGATGAATGTATTTATACCAGGGGTGGTCAACACGCGGCCCGTTAAACATTTCTAAAATTGAATTTATTTTGTCGACTTTCTCTCATCAATATATTGTTATAAAATTAATTTTAATTAAATAGTGGTACATGCTAAACCAAAACAATAATTAATATTAACCGCCGATCAAAACTCAGTGATTAGAAAGCTGATATATTATACGTACGCTTGTGTCAAAAAGCGTTGCCAAAATTCTCATCAAAATTTTAAAATATATTCGTTTTTCCGTTATTATCTTGTTTATTTTAATTTTGAAATAAAATATATATTTTCTTATTCCAATATTTATTAAAAATAAAGTTTGGTGAATTATTAATAAGTGTTAAAGTATGTGCTCCAAAATAATGTAAAACTTAAATTATCTCGTCGATTAAAAAGATTGCTCACCCCTAATTTATACTAAGAAAGTATATAAACATGTGTATATTATAACTGCTATCATTTTTTTTTTTATTTTTTTTTTGTAGTATTGAAATACATTTTGAGGCTTTTTAGTCCTAATAATTAAATTTAAAAAAAAACTCATATGCTATACATATATATATATATATATATATATATATATATATATATACTTTTATACATATTCACTTTTGTATATGTGTGCGTAAGTGGGTTTGTATTATATATATGTGTTTAATAGAGACGTATATATGTTTTATTATAAGAGTGTTTCAAGCTCTTTTTATCTAGAGAACACCGATGAATATATAAAAGAATGGATCCACAAAGTGTCCGGTGGTAGAATTTGTATTTAAAATTTAAATTACACAAAAATTACTTAACATTAGTATAAATAAAAATAATATTTGAAAAGGAAATCTACGCGGAATTTATTATTTAATAATAGTTTATCTAAATATTAAATATCACGTCGAACACATACACAATCCTTTCAACCCCTGGTCGTCCACAGCTGGATGATATGATATATATGGTATATATGAAAACCGCCTATATATTACCTTTTTAACAATATGAAACTAACAATTGCTATTCTCTATAATAAGTTAAACATATGACGTTTAGTTTACTTTATCAAATAAATCCTTATTTTAAGGTAAATTGTACAATGTTCAAAACACTACGGAAATAGGAAACTATGTTATATCATTACTATCATTTCAGCAATGGGACGTCCACTGTTGAACATAAGCTCTTTCCATATATTTACAATAGGCAGAACGACCTTAATTAAGTCGTCTTCCGCCATGTAGACAGATCTACGCTAAGTTATATAAGACCTGAAAAAAACTTGGAACAGGAAATAAAAATCCGAAGCCAAGAAAGCCTCACAGCAAGATGTAAGTCCTCCGACTCAACCGCATGCGAGTTTTACAATTAAACTTCGTGCAACTTTGTAAAGTTTAAAATTGTTTCACTAGTATATGCTGCATCTGACAACACCTGTGCCCTGGTAAACTGTGTAACACATTTGAAACAAAATAATTGGATTGTTACGTTCATTACTATTGTATTTTCTAGACTATGAAATGCAGAATAATAAAATATCTAGTCTAGTAAACAGTCAAAATGGCTCGCAAGATAAATGAACCCTTTAGTTTCTGGAATTCAAACCATGATCTGACAATCGCCACGTAACAGAAGAAATGTAAATAAATAAGATACAAATAAAGAGTCTGTGATAACTAATGTGAAAAACAGTGATCTAGTAATGTAGACGAAGGAAGGAGATACATGAAAGAAGATCTGCAAGCTAAGAATGACAGGTCATGTGAAGCATGATAGAACAAAAGAGAATGTAGAATAAAAATTATCAGCCAGCAAAGCAGGAGGAACAGGAGGCCCAGAAAAACGAGTGTCATTAAACGAAAAAAATCGCTGACGTCCACCAAAATGGTTAATTAAAGATTTGTTAATGTCTTTGAAAGACGATCGAAGTTCACCTCCATCCAGTCTTATTGAAAACTTAAGTGGGAATTCTTCAGGTAAGATGCTCCGGGCTATTGAGCCGAGTACCAAGCATAAAGCCTATGTCTGTTAGTTCACTAACTAATAAGTTCAGTAGTTGGATCAGAAAGAAAAGTGAATAAAGTTCACTATTAAACAGTTTGATTTGGTAGTTAGCACAGTATAGATAAGGAGATAAAAACTAATTTTAGCCATAGATAAAGACATTAAATATTAGAAATACGCAAGAGTTATTATGTGCCAAGATGAGTTGGCAAAAATCGCGGTAACAAGAAGCGTGATTCTAGCATCCTAGGATAGCCGAAGTTGACCGACGCGCCAACGCAGGAAATAAATGATCGTGTGATATAGGTGCGATCTTTGCATTACTAAAGGTACGACCATTTGGTGTGCATCCTTTTAGATCGCTACAGCCTTCTTCCAACGGTTTCTCCTTCACCAACTTAACATATCTCCTAACCTTACCAAATTTTTCATCCATTTAATGCTGCTTTTGAAGTCTGTTCCAGAATCGAGTGCATGCTCTACATTCACTCATGTCACTCGATAGAAATCCTCAAGGCATAGGTCTGCCCCAAAATTCGCCACAATGACTGGTTTTACGCGGCCCAAGTGTGACTTCCAGCGAACTTGATCATGACTTCCAAACACCTGGTGGGAACCTGGAGCCTGCGCCACATCAACTGGCTCGTGATCGCCTATCAAGTACTACTTTTATGAATGCCTCTCTTTTGAGTGCCTTTCGTTCACCTACCTTAAATCAGGGACTTTTTGAATTTGAAATTATCAATATTTTTTGTAGCGTTCTCTTCTGTCGTCCTGCTCAAGTTCTTTTACTATATCTTCTTTCATTATTTATATATTCTTGTACACTTATTTCTTTTATTCACAATCCTTACACACGTCGTCTCTTTTCCTTTTAATTTAGTTCGAATATTTAATAGAAAGATAAACTTGATCTGTATACCAGTGTATTCAAAATAATTTTACAAGGAACATTAAAGAATACAGAATGATAATAACACATCGTAGTAGTTCATCATTATATCAGCCGAAAGCCTGCAAGGGATTGGCCTCCCCCAAATATAGCCTTGTCGAATGATCAAAGCCTGTCCTCATCCAACAACTTCTTGCAACCTTAATTATGTTGTTGGTCCACCCACTGGAGGACTTACCCACGTCACAGCTCGTGGTTTTTAGGTGAAAAAATTGAAGTAAAATCTGTGATAAATTATAAGTAAGTACACCTAACTGATGAACAGAAAAGAATAGAAGAGAAAAATATGAAAAAATTGTAGAGTGAAAGAATAGAATGACAGATAATGTGATGTACGAAAGAAGAGAATGAAAATAAAAACAGGAAAGTGAAAAACTAAATAAAGAAAAATAAAATCACTATCCAGATAAATAGATGTGGAACGAGAGGTCCGCAATAGCAGGGGTCACTATAAAAAAACAGCTCGTGGTTGACTTTGGAGAATCTTTCTAGAACACCCTCATCTTACTTAAAGATATTGTGAAGTAAGGAAGAAAAGAGAAAGCGAGTGCAGGATGAAAGAAGATAAATGAAGAACACAAACACTTATAAAAAATGTTTCACAAGCTAAATCCCTGTCATAGATTAAAATCGGGAAACGATAGGCCACCAATAAAACAACAGCGCCGTGTAAACAAAAAAAAAAACAAAACGGCAGTAACCACATGACACACTGACGGTTTCCAAATTCAAATCGGCGTTCGAATTTGTACATTCAAGAATGTTTTTAAATAAAAAAATTTAGACGCGGTGGCCATACATACACATATATAAATCTGTCTTCAAAAATTAGCAATTAGTCACATATACATATTAACCAATATTTAATACGAAGGTGCATCTCATTGTGACCATATGTTACTTTAATAGTGAGAAGTTCACAGGATAAAAGTTTAGTAGACGTTTGAAAACTACCACCCGTGCACGTATTAGCTCTTCAAAATTAGGCTATAATAGACGGTGTCTAAATTCAAATCCTCGTTCGAATTTCAATTCTAACGTAAGAACTATTTTAAACAAAATATTGTGGTTGTAGTGGCCAGTTATATGAAGCATTCTTAGGTTCCTACACTAGACCGATGCCCTAAAAGGGAAAAAAATATGTCAAGACTCCCTTTGTTTGTTGTAATATAGGAAATAAACTAATTCATTTACCAATTTCTTTAATCTATAGACAGACACAAATTCAGTTTTATGTATATATAGATAAGGCAGTAGGTTTTATTTAGGTAAGTAGTGATTTAATAAAAATTGTTAATGTTAAGATTTTACTTTTAAAACAAGAAATAGTTTTTTTTTCGACTATCCAAGCTGCGAAGGAAATTGCAAAAATAAAATTTTTTAAGGTTCATTACCTCCATATATTTTTGTATATATATTTATACATATGTGTAAAAAATATATGTATATGTATACATAGGTGTATAATTATATAGTTTTAACAGCAACATTAAAAAAAGTAATGACGTGTAAGTTTTTATTAAATTTTGTACAAAGTGTACACCTTACTGAACACTTGAATAAAAGTGTTACTTTCTCAATAGATTATTAAAATGAAAGATTCTCCAGCAACCATTACACATTTCTTTTGTAAGTCATTTATATCCTGAATGTCTGCTAAAAATACTATATATGTAAATACGTATATACATACATAAATATCAAAGATCTTATAATTAAAAATTACTTTTTTAATTGCAACACTAGGCATCCAGGAGAAACCTAGAAATAAAATAAGTCCCACAATTGTACCAAGTTCCAATATAAGTGCAATATTAAATATTTCAATTGAAACCTAAACATTACATAGCATGCAATAGTGCAGCGGTGCATTGGGGCAGTGATAGCGTTGAGATAGGAACTGGGACGACTCTGGGACGGCTTCGGCGACTCTGAGGCGGACGATGGTTCGACGTGGTCTCGAACCATCGTGATAGCACCACGAGGGTTTCGGGGGTAGCGTATCCACGCATACCCCGGGACGGACTATCGAAAAATAGCACGGCGCGAGGGAAGACCGCGTGGCGATCCCTGACCGGGAGATACCGCAGTCCCCCGTTTAGCGCAGAAGGCGACCACCGGGGGGGGGGGGTTAGTGGGTAGGAATCCCACATACCCCTGTTCTCCCCCCAGAGGCAGGGCATCTTGAATACCGGAGTTTTTCCCCAGCGAAAAAAAAAAAGGACTGGGACTGGCTATCGCAGGTCGATTCTCGGGACATATTTTATATAAAACATACTATGTTCATTACTTATGTAGAATTGTCACTCACCAACATGTTTCCAGAGGATGAACAGCGTCCTCTGTGCTAGACAATCTATATCTTTCGCGGCTCCTATTCAGTCTTTAGAAACCATTTTAATAATTCCCTATATCCATAACAGATTTTTAATATTTATTGCGTATTTTAAAGCACGCAGCTTTGTAGAAGATTATTTTAAAAACTGTACATTGTTAGGCCGACGTGAAAAATAAACAAGGCACCAATGATTTAAGAATTCAAGATTTAATTGTGTAATAAATATCTTTATAAAACTTAACCCAGCCAATTTGACGAGTCAAATCATATGTCGTGTACATATATTATATGTAATTATTACCATTAATATCGTCTAAAGCAAGAAAATAAATAGAATTAAAAACGAACTTCAATTTAGTCTTAAATTATTTATGACTTAAGTTGAGAAATAGTTTAAAAGACTTAGTAAACACTGACATGAAAGCAACATAAAAAAACAAAAACATAGACGGTAATGTCTGTGAAATAAAAAATAATAACAATAGAGTCCCAGAACAATTAACTTTTAAAACACGTGTCTTACTAGACTAGTTTTGTATTTTCAGGAGGTGCTACCTAAAAAGAATCCGATGCTCATTTGTGGGCTATACCAATCACGTTATAAACCTGTGATATACTGAATATAATCAGGCTGTTACTCAGAAATGACGTGGCAAGTGTCCTAAACGAGCGACGCAAGTTTCAACGTGTAGCAACAGGCAGGCAATCTAAGTTAGTAAAGTTACCATAGCACTTGGAACTAAATTTCGAAAATAACTTTTATTGCCTTCGAAATTTGTTAAGAATTTAGTTTATAAGTTTTGCCAGCTTTAGATGGTTGCGGCTCGGTGTACAGATAGAAATTTCATAATAGCTAAAACGTTAAAAAAGTCTATTTAAATTGTGAATTATTTTGAAAGACTTATCTGTCTAGATCAGTGATTCCCAAAGTGGTCTATATCGACCCCTAGGGGTCTATGACAACCCGCAGGGGGTCTACGTCAGCGAAATAAAATTTGGGGGTCCATGAAATGAAAATGGGGGTCCACGATAATGGATCTCAACACATACACTGATAGTACCTATTTACTTACATCATACTATCTTATAATATCAAAACATTTACGTTATTTATAAAAGTACCTATGAAGTAATATTTTGAGTAGTTTTAATTTAAATTCAATTAATAAATGTATAAATTAGCATGTCTTTTTATTTTAAGTTTTTTACACTAAACTTCACTACAGTTAGAAATTTACAGGAAATCAATATCAGGTAAGTAAGGGGTCTACCTAACACGGAAAAACATGGCAAGGGGTCTACGACACAAAAAAGTTTGGGGAACTCTGGTCTAGACGTTATATGTATCTTATTTCTGTATTATAGGTAAAACATTTGACCTATGTCTCGCCTGATGTTAAACCATGACGAGGTCTACGATGTCACATACTTCCCTAAAGGAAACCAATTCACTCTTGTCTTGAAAACTCCCAAGTTATATCTACACACACACTTGAAACAACAACGCTGGTAGGTTGTTGCATTCTTTAGCTTTTCACAATATCAAAGTTGCAGCAAAACGTTTATATGACCTCCTTTTTTTGAGAACCTTTCATTCCTTCCTACCATGTGTGGGGCAAAGGCGTTACAAATTGAGTAAAAATAAGAAAAGGACCAATATTTAGCCACTTCCGCACATGCAGTGGTAGTCGTGCAACTAAGTGCACCGCCCGCCAGCCCGCTGATAAATGCGCATGCGGCAAACAATGCGAATTACACAACTGCCACCGTTAAATAATTCAACACGTGTTTCAACCCTCCACGGGGCATCTTCAGGAGTTATGTTACACCGATTAGTGCCAAACCCAGAGTCAACGACACTAATCGCTAAATATTGGTCCTTTTCTTACTTAGGATGGACTTCCGCAAAATAACGCCTGATTCCGTTAAATATTGAGTAAAGCTCTTATTGGTTTTATTCTTATGTGTCACATTTAAATCGTCTCTCTTACATCAACTTCCTTCTCTCATCTTCGTTCCTAGACCACAATTTGTTACATCATCATAGTTTTGACATAATTTTTAGGTTCTATTCGCATTTTACTGTTATGGATATTTTATATATCCTTTCGTATTCCCTACACCTATATTGCTTTATTCGTGACTAGCATGGGATCTTACTCAACCCTTATTGAGTTAGTTCTGAGTCTTATTATTTTCTATTGTATATTGTATTACTTTTTGGAGAATTATAGGTATATAGGGCGATATTTTTCATCACCCATCAGGGAGGTGATGCTGCCTTCTTCAATCCTATTCCTCGTCTCGACCTTAAAGTCGGAGACTCTTAACAAAAATCACATATGGATATCTTTAATTCGTGCGTTTTAAGGTCCGATAGAAGAAAGGAGATAGGAGAACTAACTCATGTATCTCCGTCACTGTCCAAAATTTAAATTCAAATTTATTTTTAAAAACCAAAGGAATGACCAGAATTACCCAGTCCTCTTACAAGTATCTGCATGTATTGCGATCTCTATTTTTGTTTTACAAATAACTATATCTAATTGTATAAGTTGTACTGCAGTAATTAGTCGATTTAGGGTTACCATTGTTTGTTTGCATTGCTTCGAATTCGCAAGGAATACGTTCCCGGCAGTCACGTTATTCTTGACATCGCTGATAGGTTTCAAGATAGCAGACTACGGTGGTTTAGACACGTGAAGAGAAAATTCCCAGAGTATGTATGCAACGTTGCATCCAATCTCAACATACATGGTTCCAGATCCAGAGGGCGACCGAAAACTAGCTGGATGTGTCAAAAAAGACATGCGGTTAAAGAGTTAGTGGCTTATTTAAAGATGTTTGTAACACTTTATCAATTTATTTAACACACGAACAAATTTTTATTAGCGCTTAAGTGCGAGCAAAAAGGACGTGCATTCGTCGTGGGGCTCTGAGGCGCACTGTGCTCTGCGACCGAGTGAAAGCGGGCAATAGAACAAAGGCGCAAAAGAAATAAAAGAAACAAAAATAACAAAAGGTCTGCGCCCGCGTCACCGGTGCGTGCATGTGCCCGCTGCACTAATTCGGCACACTAAGTTCGCCCGTCGGCTACGCTCGCCCACAAAATCTTCAACCTATTATTCATTCAGACATCACATCAGTGTATATACGACTCCCACACGGTTCTGCAATGATTCCGAAAATGAAATGCGAAGTGGAAGCGAAAAACGAAGAAGGCAGACCCCACCATCAGATGGAAATAATGAATATTTAATGGAATCAGGCGTTACCTCGCGGAACTCTGTGTTTGGCACTAATCGGTGTAACGTAACTCCTGAAGATGCCCCGTGGAGGGGTGGAACACGTGTTGAGTGATTTGGCGGTGGCGGTTGTGTGATTCGCATTGTTTGCCGCATACGCATTTATCAGCGGGCTGGCGGGCGGTGCATTTTATTGCACGACAACCACAGCATGTGCGGAAGTGGCTAAATATTGGTCCTTTTCTTACTTAGGAAATAATGAATGTTAAGGAGAGAAAGAGTAACCACTGTTTGTGCCGTTTATAATATATTGCCTGAATTAATTATAAAACAAAAATGGAAACATTTTTTGTCTGTTTAGTCTTTTGAGGCCGAAATCGGTTAACAATTTCATGGTCACCCTAGCTCGTCACCTATCCTAACCTAGGGCTAAAAGCAATTTCCCGGCAAAGCACGACACCTCTTCGCGGGTAGTTAAAATTAGACGGCAGTAACCCGTGCGCGTGTTAATTGAATCAATTTCCCTTTACCGTGTACATTTGCCATGTTTTTGATCGATTATGGACATTCATTTTTTTTATTAAAATATAATTCAAATTCAAAATATCGAATTCCTGTATGCCTTTTCACAAATTTGAATCGATATTTGCTCATGGTAAAAACCGGACAGAAACTTAATAGTTGCTCTTTTTTTATACATTATAATATCAATCATATAAACGTGTCAATAAACCAAGTACAATACATTTCGATTAAGTAGAAACTCTTTTATGCCATGATAAGATTAATTTAATATTTTATTTTTATTAAATGGTTTTATTTAGTTCGACCCGTACGGAATTTGTTTATTTGGGAAGTAAAGTAGAAATTGAAATTTAAGCACCTTCCCGTTGTCAGATTGATCTGAAATTTGGTACACACATTTAATTTAGATGACAATACAATATAATAAAATCAATAACATTATAAATCTAAGATGGCCGCCGATACAAAATGGCGGATTACATATTTTTCCTTAACCCCCTCAATACGGGTATCAAATGAAAGGGCTACACTAGTAAAACACGATGGTTATGACAAAATTTAAAATTCAAGATAGACGACGTTCCAATATGGCGGACTAGGTACATATTTTTCCACAACTACCTCAATATTGGTATCAAATAACCGTTTAACTTAAAAGTTTTTTAAAAGTATTTTATTAATTTTATATTTACAACTAAGAACTGGAAAGTTTGAGATATCTTGTATTAGATATCATTACTGAAAACAAAAGAACACGTCATAATATGAGAGTTGAGTTGACCATTCCCTGAAAACGTTGACTTCACGTGAAATTCGTGACGTCACCATCACGGAACAGACGTGAAACTTCTATTGATATTATTTTAAATCTCTTTTCTTCTAGTTTTAGCCAATGGACGCCTTCTGCAAGACAGGCCTCTCATATGTTCCCACGACGCCCTGCGCTGGTTGCATGTATCGACTTTCCGCGAGGTCAACTATGTCGTCGGTCCACTTAGTCGGGGACCAGTTTACGTCGCGTCAACTGGCCCGTGGTCGCCACTGGAGAACCATTCGGCTCCAACGGCCAGCGATTACGCGATGGGCCCCGCCCACTGGAACTTTAGATAAGCAATTCTTTGAGTTACGTCGGTGATGGTTCTACCGAAGCCTCGTATTTCTGATTCGATCTCCCAAAGAAATTCTAAGCATAGCATTCTCTATTGCTCTCTGTGTGACAGTGAAGCTTGTGATGAAGACCATCATAATTGGCCACGTCTCGGATCGGTATGTCATCACCGGCAACACACATTAATCAAAGACATTCGTCATCAAACAGTGCAGTATATACGGAGGAATCAATAGCCTCCCTGATAAGAGAAGAAAAAACCAAAGAGTGAGAGAGTGAGAGTTCCTGTTTCCTCCTACTCTGTTAAAAAATAATAAGTAAAGTAATAGATAGAAATAAAAGCTAATAAAAATGTAAATAAGAAGGATAAAAAAAATAATATAAAAAAGTAATATTGTAATAATCCTATATAGAAATAAAATAATAAAAATGTAAAAGAGTATAAGGGATGCATGAAAGGCGTTACAGAGCGAAAGGTAAAGACAGAAGAATTGTGGCAAGAATGAAAAGAACGAAAGATCATACGATGTATGAAAGACGGTAATGAAAATAAAAAATATGTGAAAAAATTAAATAAAGTTGAATAGTCCCTGTCCCACGCAAAATAGGGGGTACGAGAGGCTCCCAATAGCGGGGCCCATAAAAAAACAGTGCAGTATTTTTGATGAGCAGAGGTCATATATATATAACTGTACAACTAGAGTGGTGTGATTCGATTATAGGACAAATATTCATGGACACCCTAACGCACTGATATCAGAGAACACACTGTTTCCCTCAATGATGTGCATACCTATTCGTCAATCATAATCTATTTTCAATAAAATCGATTTAAAAGAAATATTTTTCGCCTTCAAAAGTTATCGAAATTTCTTCTTCTGTCCTTAAAATCATAAATAAACATTGGTCGCAGTACATCGCGTGAAATACTAACCACATTTCTTGCGCCACTAATTGCGCATGTCTAATAGAAAGCACGGAACATCGTACGATGAAGTTTCAGACCAATAAATTCGAGCATACCACAAAATAGAGGTAAACATAATACAATAATGTTAATTTCTTGTCGACATAGCTATTAAGAGAGTTTGAAATATAGTTGTGTACGGATGAGAATGTAAAAAGACTGTTTGGAAGCCGAATGCATGTCTCTTTCCACTACTTTAACTTTAAACTTTATTATTATAACAGAAATATACAATATTGTAACTTAACATTACATTGTATCGGTAGAACCAAAATATACAAAACATAGCGTTGACTTTGACTACTAAAACTGTGAACTTTTTCACGAATTAATATTATGCATGCCTCTTTCCACTACCTTAACTTTAATCTTTATTATTATAACAGAAATATACTATATTGTAACATAACATTTGGTATCGTTAGAACAAAAATATAAAAACATAGCGTTGGCTGACCACTAAAACTGTGAACTTTTGACGAATTAATATGTAAAAAAAAACTCGTAAAACATTTTAGTCTGTTAGTAAAATCTGAAATAAAGTTTTGCGGAATTTATTAAGAAATCTGATTCCGTTTATTACAAATGAAAGAGATTTTTGCAGCCGAAACTTTGGTAAATCCATTTTTCATTTGTTATATATGACATTAAAAATCATTAAATTATATTTAAAGAAGCAACTGTTGAGCTTCTGGTATCCTCTTCTCAGATCAGCATTGCAAGCACGTGGTAGGTTACTGCTTGTAAAGTTAAAATAATCGACGATTTAAAAGCGCATAAATGTCTCTTTAAGACATAATTTTCAAAAATTTAAATTATGTTCTTCCTATTAAAATGAATGTATATTCGGTTTAAATAAAAGAATTTTTTTGTGAATTTTAATTTTCGAAATTTAACATTTAAATATGATTTTATAAGTTACATTGTCTTGTAAAATTACCAGAACAATAAAGTAGGAACTTTAATGAATATAATTACGGATAAATAATTATTTTAAACAACCTTCGCATTTTTGACCTCCAAATACATGACACGTAATTAAAAATCCTTGCGACCATTTAAGATAATTGTGCCCATATTTATAAAAATGGAGATAAATATCCTATATTAGCGACGTACACATGTAGTCCCGGAAATAAAGATGAAGCTTATATATATATATATATATATATTCATACACATATATATATATATATATATATATATTATGGGTGGTCTAAAGAAACCTTTCATCTAAGCTATATTTAAAATTGTGTTATCTTACCTTTAACTAATACCTTTAACTTCGTTACTTAAAAAAAACTTGCACAAACTTTAAACTTTTTTTTAATTTGTAACAATTTTTTTAGAACCTAAGACAATTTGTACCTTCATATTAATATATCCAGTGTTTATATTATATATATAGTCTACTATATATACTACATATACTGTCACAATTAAAAGCAATTAACTCTACTTTTTAATTTAATATTAATATTTCTTATAACCAAGAACACTGACATAGGTCTAAGAATTATTCGTCTGAAATGGCAGTACGCCAGACACATCGCTAATGCAACTGATGGCTTCTACAAGGCCGGAAGGTTCTAGAATAGCATCCTAAAGTCGGATGTTGTGGGGGTAAGCCCACTATGTGAACTGAAGAAGGTAATGGTGGCGGAAGATCACTGGATGCGTGCAGCCTGAGACCAGTCAACGTGACGGTCTTTGGCGGAGATAGATCTTAAATATAAGTACTGATTAAGGTTTATAAGATTATTAATAAAAGGAGTTTTACTCAAAAGAAAAATTTTATTAGAAATAGAATCAAAATATACTGTAACACTGCAATAATTTGTGATCTAGGAATGAAAACAAGGGAAGTAAGCCGAAGTGTGAAAGAAGATATGAAAGAGAAGGAAAGAAAGAGATTGTGAAGAACAGAAATAGAGCATATAAGAAATTGCAAAGTGTGAAAGGAGAAAGATGAATAAAGTTAATAAAATATAAAAAAATTTCATATGATAATGTAGTCTCTGCCTAAGTAAGAAAAGGACCAACATTTAGCCACTTCCGCACATTCAGTGGTAGTCGTGCAACAAAGTGCACCGTTCGCCAGCCCGCTGATAAATGCGCATGCGGCAAACAATGCGAATTACACAACTGCCACCGTTAAATCACTCAACACGTGTTTCACCCCTCCTCGGGGCATCCTCAGGAGCAATGCTACACCGATTAGTGCCAAACACAGAGTGAGCTTAGAACACGGTAGAAGGAACAAGAGATCCCTTAAATTAGGGTCCCTATATAAAAACAAAAGTACCTGTAGAACTATAAAAGTATTTAACTATATTATATGAAAAATGTATAAATATATGTAATAGTCAAAATGACATACATCAAAGAGAGCGCATTGCAGATATTGACGTAACTGAAATAGATGTTCACAACGAAACGATTCTTTCACATAAATTCTTCTCCATTTTATGTCAAATATTCAAATGTAATACAATTTCCTACTTATTTAACTATACTATACTATACTATACCTACTTTCCTATAACTTAAAAAATGAACAATTTATGTAGAGATACAAGAGGCGATCTTATCGATCGAGTCGATCTCTACCAGACAACCTTTGGATGGAGAAGAAAGACATTAAAGAGAAGGCAGTTTAGGGGTTGTATCTTATATTTACGCTATTGATTATAATATATTTATTTATATAAATAAAAACAAAGTTGAACGGATAACAGAAATTTTCAGGATATACGTCTAACATTTAACATGAATAGATAACAATTGAATTATTAGGTTGATCAGAAGTAACTTTTTGTTAATTCAAAACATAAAACGACCTTTTTACATGATAAAGATTTTAAACACAGAATATAATAAACATACACATCTTATTTAAGTAATATACAGTATGCAGATTTTAATTTTGTTTACTGTTTTTGAAAATATTTCACCGCGTAAACGAAACATCGAAAGGTCAGCGACATATTCGGTATTAAAGCAGATTTTTAACTATAGTTTATATTTCTAATGCATACAGGGTGATAACTTACTGGTATAAAAGCTTTGGGTTGAATGAAAAAATATCTAAAGTAAAAGCATGTGGTGAACCATATAAAAAAATCAACAGTTTCAGAAATAATAAATAAATATTAAAATTAATTATTGTACTATATATCCCTGTAGACTTTATACTGAAATTTTTATCCATTCATATTCCAAGAGAAAAAAAAAATAATACAATTAATAATTGGAAAACATTAGAACAGTGGTATAGAACCAAGACTTGACATCGTAGATAGCGGATTCTATTCCTTGGATGCAATATTAATGGATTGCCACAGCTCACAAACATAACTCCAGAGGATATGCACCTGTGACCTTTGCGTACCATAATATGTGAGATAACAAGGAACGCTGACTCTGCGAAGCGTGGCGATTATGATATATCCTTCCATAGATATCTTTGGGGAAAGCCATTGCCTTGCAGTGGGCATCTATGGTCTGAAATGCCAATAAACATTTGAAATAGATGTGAAAGCTATAAAATATTTTGCGGACAAATTAATTACAGTTTATCCCCCTTTACACCTATAACAAACCAACCTGTACAGTAAGTATATATAAATAAATAAAAATATCAATAGAAATTAAATACTCTTATAGTTAAGGAAACTTTGAACATTTAATCATTTGCGATGATTCCAAGGTAGAGATGGTGAGGAAGACTTCCCTGATCGGCGACGACAAACTGCTCCTCACATTCCTTGATTATTGTCAAAAACGTGATACAGATCACAATAAACAGGAATAAGACTCGACCCTAGATATTAAGGGTCGGTGAGACTCGAAGAAAATAAACAAAACTGTGATAAAATGCAATACTGTCTGTATTAATAAACAATATTTATTTTTATAAACAAAAGAAATAAAATGTATTATATTAAAAATAGGTCATAAAAATCTGTGATGTGTCATGTAATATTGTGGTCAGGGTATGTAGATGAAATAAGAAAGGCAATGTATGGAAGAAGATTTACAAATGAGAAAAAATATAACTTGTGAAGGACAAAAAGAAAGCATATAAGATATTGTGAAGATAAGGAGGAATATGTAAATAAAAATTAAAAAAAAACTTATCCGAAATATAACAACTTTGCCCTACACATGGCAAGAGTAAACAAGGGTCCTCATAAACAGAAGAAAAGAAAATTACCCACCAGTTGCCTGAGACAGAGGACCTCGAAACTTTGGCCGCTTTTTCAGTTCTAGGCTAGAACATGGACACGAGCGATACCATACTGTTATTACAGTTACAAGAGTTAAAGAAGAGAAATGATGAGAAAGAAAATTAATCCTCCCACTCTGAAACACCTCAAAACGCCGATCTACACGATGTGGGCACCAGAACCGACCATGACCACGATGCATGACCACGACCACTCTGACAAGAGTGCATGACTGAGAAGAAGATTCATATAGATATATGAGAAAAAGATGTACATAAGTTTATATACTTTCGATAGTGAAGAACTAAACATGTTGGCTTGACGTATCTTATCTATGTTATTTTCTTTTTTTACCATCTGTCGGTCTAAGACGTTTACTTTTCGACTACGTATCTCCTAATGTTTTATTAGATTCTTGTTCTTTTTAGCTGATAGACGCCCACCGCAAAGCGAAAATCGCCAGGATGTATTCTTCTGTATTCAGCGACCTGTAACCTTGACTATGTGGTCAGTCCACCAAGAGCCTTTAGACGCGGCGGGGTCTACGCACGCCGCGTCTAAAGGCTCTTGATCGCTCCCCGAGAACCTTTCGGCCATCGTCCTATGAAGTCATTAATTATATATTTCTTGCCACACACCTCTTTAATTTGTAATGTCGTGTACAAGAAAATATAAATAAATAAATGAAACTTAAAAGCATTTAAAAAAAGAGAGATTAATTACGTACAATGCGTTTTGACGAGTTTTAAAAAATACTGCACCAGAGAACTTGATACATTGGTAAGACGGCTTTATATAAAATCAAGTACAGACGTAAAATCGAGTCAGTTTAATTATATTTGTACGCTGACCGGCAGGTGCTGTGAATAAGGCGAGTAAACATTTTATTTATTATCTGGTATTAACAGCCTTCGCTGTCTTGGTGATGGTACGTAAACCATTAGTAATGCTCAAACATCTATTTAATGATCCCCGCTATTGGGGGCCTTTCGTACCCCATCATCATCACATGTTGGTGGGACAAGGGACTTTTTATTTTCTTTTTATAATTTTTACATTTAATACTTTTATTTTTGCGCTCTTCTTTTATTCCTCTCATGTTTTTTCGTGTTTTAATTTCATTTGTCATTTCTTCTACCTTTCCCGTTTATACGATGCCTTTATTACATCTTCTCATTCCTCAATTTTACATTTCTTTATTTTTATTATTCAATTTTACAAATTTGGTTAAAATACATATTTATTTTTATTTTTACAATTATTCTTACATTCAAACTTTTATTTCTATAGATTCCATTTGGCGCAATATTTCTGTAAAACTAAAAGAAATTTTCTTTTGTTACTTCACCTTTATTAACGAGGATATCGAATCCTCGCTAATATTCGTAAACCGGCATTTGGTGTCGACACGAGGTCCTCCATATGCGGGAGAGTCACCTACCATGTGGATCATGGTGAGGTCCACGCTTGGTTTACAGAAACACGATCGATCCTCCCTGAGCTTAAACTGCTGATTCACAAACATAACTGTCTTTAATTTTACAATGGTTATTGTTACAAGTATATTTATTAATTTAGAAAAACACAACAGATATCTTCGATTTAGCTGACGCCCAATGCAAGGCATGGGTCTCTCATAAACATATCTATGAAGGGACATACTATGATCTCCATGCTTGGCAGGCGAGTTACGCAGAGAGCGCTGTTGTCCATCCACTGAAATCTTTGTTTTTGAGCCGTAGCAATCCCATATAATTAATGCACAGTGTTAATTACATAACATTGTATCCCGAGCATCGAACCCATGACCTACGATCTCTAGTCTCAGGGTCTCAGACCACCACTGGACAGTTAACCATATTCTTATTTAAGGTTTTTATAATAACAATATATTTATAATGTATCAAAGGAAATAAGAAAAACAGGATAAGAAGTGACCTACACGTACATCAATTATTATAAAATAAGAAAAAATATAATAATTTTTCGAATATATCTTGCAAATGAGTCAATTATTCTTTTTTACACACTTTGCGTTGAGAAAAAACAGTTTTAATAAAAAAAAATGGACATTTAAATAAAGTTTCCACTAGAAATAACGAACATGCTCTATGATCACCAAATTTGTGTATAAGTGAGTAATAAGTGTATAATTATTAACTTTCCTTAAAATATTAATAAATAATAAAGTTTATGTATTTTAATATGGATAACACATGTTAAAATCTATATACAAATAAATAAAATAACTGTACGTTTGTAATATTAAAATAACCGCTTTTTATATATAAGGTGCATGTATCAAAAATAAATTATTTACAATTTTTCGTCTGTACGTTTGTTCCGGATAATTTCGTACGATTTTAATATCACTTATGCTGGCAGAAAGCTAATGTAATAAGAAGTAATGAAGGCTATCTCTATTAGAAAAACTCTTTAACAAAAAAAAGTAAAAGTTTTTTCTTGAATTTCTCGCGGACAAAGTCGCGGTCACAGCTAGTAGTTCATAAATAAACACACACATATGTGTGTGTGTATTTACATATGGTTAAATTTATATACCTCAGATATTAGCGTCTGTGTTTTAACAATAATAGTTACTATTTGCATATTTTTCTTAGTCACGTTTCTGCGTTTCGCAGTTTTTACTAAACTAAATTAGACTATGCAAATTTTTGGCGTCTTAAAATCTTGTTTCAGACTCCTTTTTATTATTTAATGGTGTTATGTTAATTTGTTGACCAACAATGGCTGGTTTTTATCATTACGTTTCCTGAGAACACTTCCTCATCACGACTCCATATCGCCATCCTCAGGTTGTGCGCGAGTGTCTGTGCGGCGGTTGCCGTATTCGCCAGTCGCAGTATGCAAATCTGTTTACAAACACTGGTACGGGTCAAGTTTCTGATAAACATATTGACCAACATATTCATATGCCACTGCACCTTGGAACTGCTATCAAGTTGTTAAAATGCAATCACCATTAACTTATTTATTTATTCTTCACGATATCAGTAAAATATATATGTCTATATGCTGTTGTATGAGCATAGGCTTTATGTACACAACGGATGGGACTATATGGAAAAATTAAACCTGGTATATCTACCAAACGGTGGGAATAGTTGGAGGAAGCCTTCATCGAAGAAGGAATCATCATCTATGACGTGAGCGTTTCAGTCCATAGACATCCTAAGTAAGACCTAAGCCTTCTCTGAAGATATATATAAGGGTATGTATGATAATCGGTTATGGTACAAAGAGGACGCTGCGGTCCAGGAAAAAACCAAAAATTTTGTAACATAATCTCAGGCTTTTGCCTGCTAGATGCCCATGTACAGTAGTGGACCTCCTATACCTTATATGATAATGAGTCTCAGAAAACAGAAACTAACTTGTCACCCAAACTACTGAGCATATGAAACGGAGAGAGTCCACTGGTAGTGTTGCTATCTCAACGATACCTTCATTGAAGTCACGATCATCAGAAATGGGGGGAACTAAGCCTGTAGAAGAAACGTGGGTGATTCTCCTTCTAGATGGACCCAAAAAATAATCAAGGGAAATAGCAGCGGTGAGCATAAGACTGGTTATCATGGAAGCTTATGCCTTGCAGATGCGTCTAACGGCTGATATGGATAAATGATGTAAGGAGTGGAAATATTACAAGGATTAACTAACTTCAAAGCCTCCCGAGGATTTACTTATACGGATATCAAACTCTATTTATATATATATATACACATTTATATATATATGTATGTGTATATATATCAATCTTTACCAACGGAAAATGCTTTACTTTCCTCTTACAAATAGCATGACATTTTTCCTTCATCCCATCGCGCATACACCTCACCTGACGTACATCGTTTTTTTACAGTCGTAGGAATATCACTCTCGTAAATATAAATCTAACCAATCTATTAATCAAAGTTATAAACTATATATATATATAGTTATATATAATATATATATATATATATACGGGCTTGCGGGAGTAGTTTAAGTTTATTGTTCATTGTATATGTAGCGATATTTACAATTGTAGTATATATATATATATAAGGAATGAAAATTGTAAATATCGCTATATATATAATAAATTAAAAACACGGAAAAATTCATTTAAATAACGAATAAAGAAACAAAACAAGATAATAATGAATAGCGCTGCGACCTTGGTATTTTATTTATAGTCTGTGGTTTAATGTACTGTCACAAACGAGTCGAGCGCCATACGTAACTAGAATTTTATAACAACAGATAAAGATACAATTTGTTTACGTTGGAACTTTTAACAGAACTCTTATTAATCGTCAACTTATTATCTATTTATCTACTTAATCGACTTTACTTCTGACTGTACATACTTTTGGAAGATGTTATAGTTGTAGAGAAGAAGCAGGAAGAAACTCCACAACAACACTTATTTTAATAAAGTTTGACAAGCAACACCGTTGCAAAGGATTTTTGTCATTTAAATATTAGTTTATTGAATAACAAGCCTTTTCCGTCAATTTACTTTTAAAGTGCGTTTTGAATTTTGTAAATTGTAGTCCAATAATGTTTTGCGCAATTTTAATTAAAATAAATTAAAGACTTTCTACAGTTTAAATTGTTGGTACAGGCTTTTTCTCACGGAGTCTTGTAAATACTCTAAAATCGCCCCCTATTTTAGATAATTCATTATAATTATTGTAAACGTACAAGATATATTTTTTATCAATTCTAATTTGTATCGCTAGGGGTTTTTTTTTTCAATATTTATTTTTCGTCTAAACTAAACGCAGACAGTGGGGAGAGGGTTGCCGCTATTTGATACGGATCTTTCTTCTCCCAGCTGCGAGGCACGACAGCGTATTATAATTTTTACAATTATTACAATTATTAATTTTTTTCTCTTATGGATATACGTAGAAGATATTATCATAAATATATTGTGAGGCCGCTGTAAGGATATTGACATCTTTAAACCGACTTCTCAATGAGATTCGCGACCCTAAGCCGTAAATAGTTCGGAAGGCTCTCTTTTGCAAAACAAATATATTTTCAATATCCGCACCTTTACCACATTGCATCCATAGGAGACAATACTATGGAAATATATAAAATACATTACCCTAGCAGTATCAATTTTGTACGAAGAAATTTCCAGTGTACATACAGCAGGGTACCATAATTGCACACTGCAATCGCAAACCTTCCTGCCAAGTGCCTGATAGATATCTTTGGGGAAGACCTATGCATAGCAGTGGGGATCTATAAGCTGAAATGGCAATACATATAAGTTACTAGCTGATCCCGCAAACGTTGTTTTGCAAAAAAAATTGATATTTTAATTTACAAATAAAAAATAAGGGTTGATCGTAGAGGGGTGAAAATTTATGGTAGTAGTTGTATGCTGTATCATAAAAAAATAAAAACAAAAAATATATTTTTTTTAAATGTGTACAACCTTTATCACTTAGGGGTATAGAAAATAGATAGTAGCCGATTCTCAGACCTACTGAATACGCATATTAAATTTGGTAAAAATCAGTCAAGCCGTTTCAGAGGAGTTCAAGTTCGAACACCGTGACACGAGAATTTTATATATTAGATTAGAAGTACCCGAAAGTAATGTCGTTTCTGTTGACATATTTTACAGAAAAACCTATTGATTTTTACCGCTCCGGCATTAAAAATTTGTATACTAGATGGAAAATGGTCGTTAACGAAGGTGAATATAATGTTGATTATAAAAAAAATTGTCAAAAATTCAGTCGTGTGAATTTAACTTAAGAAAGCGACATTACTTTCCTGTCCCCCTTATATATTAAAAACTACCAAATAGTTGAGAAAGATTGAAGGTTTGAGGATATATTTTCAGTTTAATTTTAATAGATTTAAGTAATGTATTACAAAGATATAATATAAAGAAATCTACACATTTGCAAATCAAAATGGTACCAAAAAAAAGATGCAAAAAAAATTACGACGTTATATATATACTCATTAGTCAACTGTGTATTACAATACACACCCATAAAATATTAAATATAAAGTTGTTAATAAATCATACTGTAGTACAAAGGTTTTTTTAAGTGATAAGAGAGTTTGAGAACTAATTTACAATAAGAACAAAATAAAAATAAGGTATCGTCGCAAATTGTAAACCAGTGACTAAGTCTATGATAGTAATGTAATATTTAAAATAAATCTGTGATATCTTGGAAATACAAGAGATAGATGTAAGATGAAGTCTTAACAAAATGCAAAAATGTAAAGAGTGATAGACGTTACGATGAACTAAAGAAAATATGAAGCAGGTAACAAGAATATAAAGCAAAAATCAATACTAAAAAATTCATTTAAAGTAAACATAGGACCTGTTACACATGTAGGAGCGAAAGAAAGTTCACTAAAAGCGGGAGACATAGAAAAGATCTTGAATCTTAAAAGGATCACTGTATGCAATTAGATCAAGAATCCGTAGATCCTATAATCCTAAAAACTCACGCTGATGATAGACCTTCGTCTTCAGACAAATACGCAATTTAGAAAGGGAAAATACAAATGATGAACTGACATTAATATATTGTTATTAAATTCCAGATGTTGCTGATAACTGTAGCAGTGTTTGTTGCAACTATCCTATTATGGTTATACATGCGTTGGTTGAGATTGAAGCGGTACTGGGCAGTTCTGGGAGTGCCTTACGTACCTCCGAGTCCAATATTGGGAAATTTAACATTTCTGCAACGGTACAATTCTGTAAGTACTACTATTCAATTAAATTACATATATTATCTGTGATTCGTTGAGTTAGTGTCTATGTTAAAACTATAAGGCAAACCCTAAAGTAAATTCAGGCTTTATAAATTATAAATAAACGGTGTTATAATTTTAGAGGATGCAATAATTAATTCATAACAAAATAAATAAATGATTCAACCGTTTTTAAGTCCGCTGTACTTTTTCTCCAAGCGATGTCAAAGTAACGTTGATGTTTTTCATTTTTCATTTCTTTTAATTTTTTTTTTTTATTTTTGCTCGTTCAGGAAACTTTAAAACTAGTTACATTTTAACAGGCGACTATACATCAAGCGGTCATTATAAGTTTCTGCCTTTAGCATTATTATTATTACATACACTGTGAGGACGTGCAAAAAGATCATAATCCTACATAGACAAAAGTTACCTAATAAACTCTATAGCATATACAGGATAAGGAACAAAGTCTTACAAGATACGTATAAACATATACTCACATACACATGCATGTATGCATATGCATGCACAATGTATAGACAATGTATAAATAAATTAAAAAGTTGTTATTTTGAATTCGAGAACCAAATAAATCGTTCATGTATTTGCGTCATAATGCATATGAATTGACACTAAAAATGTCATATTCTGGTTCTGTGACCAATTCATTCATCTTACGCGGAGCACGCAGTAAAAATGAGTTATTTCGATAGTTAATGAGTTACTGCGACCATTAGGAATAGAAAATGGCTTAGGATTTCTCAGCAGCTCTAAAAAGGAACATGTATATGTATATATAAATTCACAGACGGTCAAGGAATTCTTTCAGACTTGCTTCAAAGATCTATTTAAATCAGCCAGGATACTATAAACAAAATAACGAACGCATCAAACTTTACTCTTCCTCCTTCAAGACCCGATAGAGACATTCTAAGAACGCCCTTACTGATTCCATATCAAGATTTCTTTGCGGACAATCATGTCATCGATCTCAAACAGAAATAGAGTTCGCACGTGATCGAAACGCCGTTTGCAAGCCAGAAACCTTAGATCTTGTTTTTACCACCACATATATTTCAATATAGATAGTTTATTAATCCTTTTCATGTCAACCAACCAAAGAGGTTCATAAAATTTACATCACAAAGTTACACAAAAAATAGAGTAACACTCGACGTGAGTTCTACGAGAATTTACTTACAAGAAGTATATATAAAACGAAACTTAAATTTTTATAAGGCTTGCTGTAAATATTGATGTATAAAACAAAACCTTCACAACCGTGACATCAGTCACTCAGAGCACTGTAAACGCAGACCTAACAACTCCACCTATAACGAGGGCATCAAAATCGATCACCACAAAGTTCACAAACCGTTTCGCTTCTGCCCCCGCCTCCGTACAGCAAGGGCGATCCTAGACAGGATCCTCATCCAACCTTCGATCGCCTAATACTCCTTTCATATCACATCTTATAAATATGCTAATTGCACTATACACTCATACGCGTATAGTCTATCTTCGTGGGAAGATCTTTGATTAACTGTCGAAATAGGAATGGTTTCATTTTGTTATGAAGCGGCGAAAGCCTCCAAGCAAGTATTGACATCAATAGATACAATGTATGCACTCTTTTGTTTTGACATGTTATATATAGAGGGTGTTGAGTAGAAGAGTGTAGATATTTTGCTGGTAGAAAAAGGTAGTCAATGCAAATATTCTTCTAGTATATGCACCATGGTCATATGTTTTCGTTTTTTTTTTTAATTTTAGTTAAAGAACCGATTTTCAATTAAGTTACTCTTTTTTGAGTAATTCGTTAAATAAAAAACATAAGATAACAATGTACACTTTTTTATTATTTTTAAAAATAAGCACATAACCCACAATAGAATCAAAGTGATTGAACTTTTTTAATTATATAAACAATCGTGCTCTAACCAAAAGAAACAATAAACAAAACCTTATTAAAATTTTACGAACATCAGTGCGTTTCTACAATAAAATATGCTATTGAAAAAACGAGTCAAATTATTTAAAATAGTAATTTGTCTTCCCCTCTTTCGTTTGACGCATAAAACAGCAAGATACACCCATAAATTACAGAGTTAAAAGGCCGAGAAGTCTGAGAGGTAGTTAAAATGATTAAATACGTTTATATATTATCATTTGACCCTTATCTCGCTTGATTTTAAGAGACGACGAGGTCTGCGATGCTACATGCTTGCTTAGAAACCTATTCACTCTTATCTTGGAGGCTTAAAAGTCATAGTTGGCAGGAAATGACGCCAGTAGATTGTTCCACTTTTGGGCCTTTCTGTGGAGTATCTGGATTCAAAGTCAAAATTCAAGACTCGTTTATGATACCTTCGAAAGCTAGGAAGCTTTCGTTTTTTTATCATGTCCCGCTAAAAGCCTATTATATTGCTATTACGCGATAGAGAGCTTCATTCTTAGTGACATATTTCACGAAATTTTAGGTTTATTTTCAGCACTCATTTCTGAAATATGACCTACATGCTCCTACTTCAGGTATCGTATTTTATTTATTCTTTATGTCACTTCATGAGTTTGTATTATTTCTACTCATACTCTCAAAAAAGCAATATATATAGGCTTTTAGCGTGATACAATTAAAAACGCAAAAGCTTTCAGCTTTAGCAGACAGAAATTATCCGAAGGTATGATAAATGAATTATGAATTATGACTTTGAATCCAGATACTCCATAGCATGCTTCCATACATGCTTCACCTATAAAAGACAAAAAAGTGACTGAAAAAAAACAACATGAAAGATATAATATATAGTCCGGAGTCATTGCAACTTATCGAGCCATGGTTCTATTTTTAGTTTTATGTATTAATAATAGGAAAGCTAAACACGTTTCAAATGGCGGCAACAACAACAAGTTCTGACGGTAAACTGTCTTATTATTCAATTTCGACCTGACCTTGGTTTATCAAACATTCTGCCTCACAACAACGGAAAATAAAATAAAAAAGTACGTAAACATTTCGTTGAATCATATGATTATTGACCTATTCTCATATTGCGACTTAAAATTTTAATTCGTTAGTGTCAAAAAAATTCAATAGATGGCGCTAAAAGAAAGTCTTTTTATGTATAGCCACCGCTATTGAGGGCTTCTCGTACCACTATCTTTCAGAAGTATAGCGACGTTGATTTTCTTTATTGATTTTTTCACGCTCTTTTTTATTACCTTTCTCTTCTTTCATTCATCACATAATCTATCTGTCTACTTCTTTCATTTCACAATTTTGTCGATCTTTCTCTACCGTTCTATTCGCTATACATCCATCCCAATATCTAAATTCTAGTTATCTTTATTTATAATTTTCTTTAAATCTTAGTTTTATGCAGCTTTACGTTCTATATACATATATATATCACAGTTTTTATCTTTAATTATACTTACTGCAAAAGCAAAAGAAAGTCTTTAACAGCTTAAGATTTATCGACACGCTCATTGTGTTATAAAATGATCATCAATATTTTAATCACAAAACATCCACAGCTGGGCATTGGCCTTCACATATTATATAGCACCGGTTTATAAGATTTTTTAAATTCAATTATTTAAATTCAATAAGTTTGTTAGATATAAATAAACAAACTTGTTTTACACGCTCATCGTATACAAATTTTTGTTATTCCGGCATTTGCAACATGTATATAATCATGGTACGAGGTATATAAAAGAGACAAAAAACTTACTGATTTAAATACTGCGTCATGAGTTTTAAAGACTATATAGTACAGAAATGATTTCATAATATTGCTATATACAGAATGATCTGTTATAGATCTAACAATATTAAATGAATTAAAAATCAATGGTTTCAGTATTATTGAATATTGTAATGCTCCCACGCGATGATTTTTAAATTTCAAATTGCGTGTGTAATATCCTTAACAATATACATAAAACGTGATACATTTGGCTTATAATATTCTCGGTATTCCAGGCCAAATTGGACTTGTAATATAGCCCTGTACCAGGCCGCTTTACCAACGTACCAATCGATACCCACATCTGTTACTTGAACAATAATAATCCCACATCTATTAAATTTTAAACAACAACAAGACGATAATGTAGATAATAGAGTAAGGATATTCTTTTTTCAAAATTCGAATAAATACTTATTAAAATTATCTTTGTATTGCTAGAGTTTATTGCTTATCTGAAATGGCAGTAGACCAGGCACATCGCTTGAGCAAATGAAAGGTTCTCGAGTAACCCCCTCCCTCACCCCTTCGCCCATCTCCCCTTCTTCCCTTCTCCCTCCCCCCTTCTCCCCCTTCTCCGTGCACACTAGCTGGACCGACAGCATAGTTACGGTCGTAGAAAGTCGCAAGATACAAACATAATTGCGATCTTTGAGGGAAGCCCAGGCCTTGCAGTGGGCGTCCGTGAACTGAAAAGAAAAAGAAGAAGCAGAAGTCATTTTCCTATCACATTCCGACAGAAAAAAAAATTAATACAACATATTTCAAATATAGCTAAACATTCAAACCATTATACATTTTAAACCAATTTACTTTATTAATCTGGATAATAATAGAAGATGGATGTCTTTTATTTGAATAAATGCAAACTACAGATTCACTACAAGTTTTTGTCGCAAATTTGCATCACAATTGCGCATCATTTCAAACATTATTCTGAATTTCACAAGATAACAAAAAAACGCATCTAATGAACCGCATTGTATTAAATCTACATTCGGTTCTTGCAACGAAAACATTTATATTCGCTTAAATATCTTTTTTGCATAACACGAATATTCTTAATATTTACAAAATATATCTAAGATTTTTTAAAAATAGAATCCTTTTATTTTTAAAAACGTGATTGGAAAACTTGTTATGATTATACTAGTATCGTTCTAAATTTAAATCGGATATGTCTATCTATTCCTCGAGTATTTATTAGATGTTATATACAATAAAACCTTTCTTATACTGTATGTACCAACACAGATCTAAATTCTCCCATAATTAGAACATACATTTTACAAAATATCTTAGAACATTCTTTTCTTAATTTTTAAATAAATAATTAAAAACATCGTCGTCAACGTTTCAGCCCATAGACATCCACTAGAAGTCAAAGCTCTCCCCAAAGATATCTAAGGGGCGGTATACCATAATCGCCACGTTTGGTAGGGGTTTTGGCGATTGCAGTGTGGTATTATGATACGCAGAGGACGCTGTTGCTCATCTTCTAGAAATTTCGTAGTGAACAGTGACAATCCTTTATGATTAACGCTTAATGTGGATTCTATTCGACTGTGTACCGGGAATCGAATCTGTGACCTACAATCGCAAGTCCCCTCTACCGCTATGCTACCAGTGTTCATATCAAATATATCACTGTGTGTATTTATTGCCTTTTTCTTATTTAGTGGCCCCCATTAAGGGGACCAACAATATAGGGTCCCGAGAAGTAACTAGGTGCGGGCAGCGCAGGAACAGTCATCGTCGTGATCTTAGAAGGAAGTCTATGCCCAGCAGTGGACATAGACCTCAGAAATGCAGAAAGAAGAATGTGTTCATGCGACAAAGTTAATTACGCATATTATATATTTTATGTTATTACTCAACTGTATTCTATACATTTGAACCTTTCGATGGGATATGTAAATAAATATTACATGACATTTACATATACATGACATTACAATCCATCTATCGATCTATTTATGTATTCATTGGTTAATTTATTTTATTTATTAGTATGTTTTATATATTCATTTTAAAACCGCTATAAACTTTACAATGTTATACGTGAATGCAATGCACATAAAAAATATAAGATAATTGCAATTTCAATGCCAGGCAACCACATCATTACAAATGCCATAAAACATCTGTACAATATTCATTTAGTACGTAAATACTATTGTGCAGGTAATAACTATCTAAAAAAATACTTAAGGTAGACAAGGCATTATAAATATCTAATCCAGTATTATGTAACCTTTTATGCGCCATGCTCCATCTAAGCCTCCCTATGTAACATACATAATTTTTATATTAAAACGAAAGGGTCAAACTCATATATGAGTCCACTTTCGAGTTGCCACCCTAAACAATTAAGTTAATGCTATAGAAAATATAGAAATAAAAGGAATATAGTAGTACCAAAAATAGTGCAATAAATAGTATAACATAAGATGATAATTACAAAGAAAATAGGTGTTAAATATTTGAACAATAAATGTAATGTTGCAAAATAAAATAGTAAGGAAACCTAGAATGTAGTGGTTGAGGATGGATGTATGGCTAATGGAATGAAAGAGAAAGACTGGGAAAATTGTAGAATGAAAGAAACAGTACGACAGATAAGATGATACATGAAAGAGAAGAATGATAATAATTAAAAATATGAATAAATTACTAGAAATAAAAGGCCCCTGTTCCACACAAGATAGGGGAACGAGAGGTCCCCAACAGTGGGGACTATTTAAAAAAAAAACAATTATGTTCCTCCTCCGCCCTCCCTGGGGATATCCCTACGTTGGGAAACACTGATCTAAACTACGAGTATGTATTTTTCTGGCTAATTCATTATAAATATATGATAGATATAATATTTTAACAGGGAATTTGGATGAAGCAAATATACAACTATAGCAAATCTCCGTACATTGGCATCTGGTTGTTCTGGAAACCAGCTCTCGTTGTGAACTCCTTGGAGATCGGCAAAAGGATCTTGATCAGAGACGCCTACGTATTTAGAGACAGACTCGTATCGTCAGGAACATCGGATCCAATTGGAAAGAATAATCTGTTCACACTAAAGGTATGGAATAATTTAGTTAAACAAAATATTTTCAGCTAAGTTTCTAGAAGGTTTTCCAGAACAATTCTCCTTTTAAAAGCAACTTGCTTCAGGGTTTGCTTATATAGATCAGCCAAAAACATTTTCCCCTCATGATTTAAATTTTCAAATTCTCATTTCAATTTCTTCATCAGTTGTACGTTTACGGGTTTAGCTGGTGGAAGTGATTTAAAACCATGATGTTGGCGAGGAAGACGATATTTAAGAGTAATTGAAGAAGGTGTATTCACATATGACAAAGAGTATTTACAATTTACAAAAGCCTAACACAACGGCAGCAAACACAACTCTGATGGCGTCCGAATATAAATCAGCGTTCGAATTCCAAATTCAAACATTCAAGAATGATTTAAAAAAAAAGTATAGTAGCTGTAATGGCCAGTAATAAGGAACATGAACGCTAAACACGTTACGCTAAGACAGAAAAAAGACGTTAGAAAAGGCCTTCAAGTAATTAGAAGTCTATTTCACACAAAAACAAACAAACCTTTTACTAACAATTATTAATTTTTGAAGTTATTAATATATTATTAACATTTTAAAATATAAAAATGTAAATAATGAAAATTATTGTTATATTTGAAACACAAATTTAGCCGTGATAAATTCGAGCCTGGGTTTTAGATTCCTTTAGCAAATTTTCCGTACGGGGACGAAAGAACAAAGCGTGTAGTTAAAAACAAAATAATGTATAATATATCACAATACGTTGATGGAGATCTTTCATCACAATTCTATCTGTAAATGGAATAAACATGCGTATCTTGAAAAATGTTATTAGTTATTGTATGTGTTAATCTTATGCCTTATTTCTTTACAGGGTTCAGATTGGACCAATCTAAGAAGACGATTGTCTGCAGTATTCACAGCGTCCAGATTGAGGAACATGCATGGATTAATTGTGATGAAAACCAAAGAGCTGCTGCAAAGAATTGATAATGATATGGTGAAGAACAGATCAGTCAACCTTAGGGTAAGACGAGATAGAGTAAATTAAATCGGTTAAGTTATGTAAACATTTATAATTGGCAGCTTAAAACTAAGTTTATTATATTTCGTAATGCGAAACCTTCCGAGAAGAACTATCAAGAAATATAGAGAATCGTAGTTATTTTGGTGATTGTATAAAATGTTTTTTACTTAAAATTATAACTATGCTTTTTCAAATTTTATAAGTAACTAGCTGATCCCGCAAACGTTGTTTTGCAAAAAAAATTAAATTTTTTAATTAACAAATAAAAAATAAGGTTTAATCGTAGAGGGGTGAAAATTTAGGGTCGTATGTATTTTGGTATGCTGTATCATAATAAAATAAAAACCAAAAAATTTGTTTAAAAATAAAAAAAATAATTAAGGGTGGACCACCCTTATCACTTAGGAGTATGGAAAATAGATAGTAGCCGATTCTCATACCTACTGAATACGCATATAAAATTTGGTAAAAATCGGTCGAGCCGTTTCAGAGGAGTTCAAGTTCGAACACCGTGACATGAGAATTTTATATATTAGATATGCATTTTGCTAGACCCTGTGCTTAGCACATTACTTTTATTAAGATATATATTTACCGCATCGATTAGTAGTTTGTTATAATGTGTCAGGAGTGATAGTGGGCGCATATGTCATTGAAGCGAAAGGTTTTTAAATGGCGACCATAGGCCAGTAGACGCGGCGTGGGTAAACTCCCCCCCTAAGTGTCACTTAGTCGAGGTTGCGAGTAATCTTTTAATTTCGTCATTGTTTGAAATTAGTTAATAAATATTGAAAAACTAGATTTAATATATAAAATCTGTTAAAACATCAGAATAGCCATCTATTTTTATATTCAGAACAAAGTTGTCTAAGTTACACTATTTACAACTAAAAACGACTGTAACTATTTTATTGATATTTAATGGAATCACGCGTTACTTTTCGGAAATCCATCCTAATTAAGAAAAGGACCAATATTTAGCCACTTCCGCACATGCAGTGGTAGTCGTGCAACAAAGTGCACCGAGCGCCAGAAAATAATGCGAGTTACACAACTGCCACCGTTAACCCTTTCAGGACCATAAGGTTACGGTACCTTATTTAATTAATTTAGCTAGATGTAATGAATTAATAGGCATCCTAAAAACATAATTTATACTAAAAATTCAAAAAAGTTTTACATTTTTCTTGGAAATTTATGGGACAAATATGTCCCTATGGTCGCTAAGGGTTACTTTCTATTTAAACTCTAAATTTTGGTTTACTTGTTGGTAAGTCTGTTTTGTTGTAAATAATGTACATTTGTTACTCAGTGTACTCTTTTTTACTTTTTTATGAATAATATAAATATAATAGGGCAAGTTATTTGTGGTACTCGGCGAAACAATTCCTGTTGTTGATGGATTGGTTAATGATTAGATGGATTGATTTTTTGAGACGTTGAAGGTTCAGGTGATTCTTGCCGTTGAAGAGTCGTCGTCTCTTCAACCTCGACATCAATTACCCCTTGGTCATCACACTGTACTAGAAGTCTTTGGTCTTCGTCATCAAGCACTAAGTCATCTTCCTCATCGCTATTGTCGCCCACAAAAATTTGAAGAATTTTATTTTTTCGAAGTTCAAAAACTCCAATTCCCTTACGAAACACATTCTGAGAAAAATATGAATAAGAAAATGATAGCATTTTGGTATATCACCAGGTCAAAAGTTAAGAAATTCCGTATAAAAAGTATCCCTTTACGCCGACAGGGACATCCGTGTCCCATAATCTTTATAACGATTTATCACAGAATACAACATAAATACATAACTACTGAATATTTAGAATAACAATTTACTTAACAGGTAATGATAATTTGACACTGTAAAAACTTGAAAAGCACTTTTACAATATCAATTATTTATTCCAAACAGCAGATCATTCGCGCCAAAAGAACTCTAACGTTCCGATGACGATAAACAATAAACGGTGTTAGTTATCCTATATTGTCAGTAAAAAATAATAAAAAGGTACTTTCCGAAATATTAAAACAAAAAAATAATTTACAATGGTTACGTAAATATTTAATTAATCCAAGATTTTTGCTTGGGACACCGGCGTCCCCGTGGTCGTGAAAGGGTTAATTCACTCAACACGTGTTTCACCCCTCCACGGGGCATCTTCAGGAGTTATGTTACATCGATTAGTGCAATGTCTGGCGGGCGGTGCACTTTGTTGCACGACTACCACTGCATGTGCGGAAGTGAAGTGAAGATTTTGTTTTTAATTTATATTTATAAACCGATATTTCCCAACGTGGTATCCACGCCCCATAGGGGACAATATTAAAGTAGAATCGATAGAGTTTAACCCTTTCGCTTTAACATAAAAATATATATGTTACACAGGGTGGCAAAAGGTTTTATAAAGGCTAACGAAGGCTAAAGATTTGAGAATAGTGCAATATACCATTCTTATAAAAAATACTCAAAAATGATACATCCTTTTAGACGGTGTTTACCGACTACACGACTGACGTCATCGGAGGAGCATCTTTGGGCATCGTTGGCGACGTAACTCTAACCGGGGAGGGTGTTTTACGGGATGTCACAAGAAGCTTTATGGTGTACGACCTGCTGAGAGGACTCTCCTGGGTGCTTATGTTCTTTCTGCCCTCCTGGGTCCATTTTTTTAGGTAAGAATAGTAATTATATATCATACATCTTTGTTGTCATACATTTGTCATCATACCTACCCCAAAGATTTTCACAATGATCTGTAAGAAAAAGGACCAATATTTAGCCACTTTTGCACATGCAGTAGTAGTCGTGCAACACAGAGTGATCGGTGTAACATAACTCCCGAGGATGCCCCGTGGAGGGATGAAACACGTGTTGAGTGATTTGGCGGTGGTAGTTGTGTGATTCGCGTTGTTTGCCGCATACGCATTTGACAGCGGGCTGGCGGGCGGTGCACTTTGTTGCACGACTGCCACTGCATGTGCGGAAGTGGCTAAATATTGGTCCTTTTCTTACTTAGGATGGACTTCCGCAAGGTAACGCCTGATTCCATTAAATACAATGACCTGTTACTCTACCCGCGTCCGGTGACTGCTAGAAGAAAGCAATGACATAATCAAGATCTAGACTGCTCATAGATTTCCTGTTTAAATACTAGGTCTCATAATGTAATTGAATATCTTTTCAATGAAATAAAGTTAGGGTTGCTTCACAACTGTGTTCACAGGGGAATCTCCGTCAGGTCACTCTAAACGAATGTAAGTTTAAATATATGCGGATATTCTTTATAAGTAGTCACCTAGTTGATCAAAGGGAATTGTTGTCACCCGAATGCGGGTGATGTGGCCTTATGGGAACCTTCAATGTCACTCTAATAAAAGTGAAATGGCAGACAATGTGTTAAGTTAAAGCATACATAATAAACACACACAGATAAGAGCGTGCTTATGCATGTACATACGCACACATGTTAATATTATTATTACTCCTGTTTATTTTTAATAAATGTACATAAATTTGTATGCCTTTTTTATAGTGTTTTAACTAAATTAGACAATCGGTGACATGATAATGTACAATGCGATTAAAATAAGAATAGGACGGGCTCTCGGCTAACTTCACTCATATAAGTACGGTCAGCATTAAACACATAAAATAAAAAAAATAATAATAATTGTTTTTGTTGATTGTTTAATTTGTTCTACAATGAGCAAAAGAGGTAGTGTTTTACATCGGCGAGCTCGAGAGATTATCAGCAATGTTGATAAGTACTTCGAGGAAGAGAAAAAACGTGCCATTATGTTGTTGGACCAGTTAAAACAAGCAAGAATTGTACCAAGGCCAGATGGCAATATTCATATATCGCGCGATGTATTTGGAAGTTTCATTAAGCATTTGGAAATTGCTTCGAAGGTAACCGAGCGAGTGACTTTAGCCACTGGTATTATTTTTTAACATTGCTTTTTTTGCACACTATCCAAGTTCCCGTTGTGACGTCACAACGTGGCGCTAGGCCGGTCCTATTCTTATTTTAATCGCATTGTATGTCACCGGTAGACGCCCACCGGTGGGCATAGTGCATCAAATGTGTGAAATTTATTCTTTGATATTATATTTAATACATCCTGTGATATATTTTTAAATGAGATCTGTGTCTTTCAACATGTACTACCTTTTTAACTGTCATCAAAATCAACCACATACAAATCAAAATCATTTCAGACCATTTCAGAAATGAGTGCAGAAAGTGCAAAAATTACGCAGAATAAGTTACCAAGAATAAAGATCCTCAGATGATTTAAACATGACAATTAAAAAATCTGAAAGCTTTAAATGAAGGAACGATAAAGGAGTCTTGAATTTTGACTTTAAGCCTAGAAACACCATAGAATGGTCCCAAGTCAAACAATCTATTGGCGTCATTGTTTCTAGCAAAATATAACAAGATACTTCTGGATAATAATGAATAGATTACATCTATACAAGCATGTAGCATCGAGGACCTCGTCATCTGTTGACATCGAGCGAAATAGATGTCTAAAAGAAAATAAAAAATATTACAGCCAAAGACATATAATATTATATTTATTCATATTTATAAGTAGCAAAAGATATATGAACTATTTATACATATGTCAAAAATATTTAAATATTTTCAGATTAAACGCATTTCCAAAGAAATCAATTGAAACTTTGAGTAAAATATTCCGCGAAGCTCTGGCTGAACGAGGTGGATATGAGCGCCAGGTGACGGAAACAAGAGACCTACTCGACGCATTGGTGAAGGTTAAGCAGGAATGCAAGAAAGAAAATGAAGGTACATACAATTTAATGCAACAAACGTATTATCAAAGGCTTTTTTATGGCTTCCGCTATTGGAGACCTCTCGTACCTCTAACTTCGTGTGGATTAGGGACTTTAATTACATTTTTAATAATAATTTCACTTATATTTTATTGCCGTTCTCTTCTTTCATGCATCCTATGTTCTGTAATTCTTTTGCTTTCTTTTCACATTTCATCTAACCTTCCCTTTCATTCTATTTCCCTCTTTTTCGACGCCTTCCATTCATCAAGTTAACAATTTTATTTCTTTATTTTTATTTTACAATTCTATTTATTTTATATACTTAATTCTTTTTTTACATTGTGTTTATTGATTTATTTCTTTTACAATTTCAACTTATTTATTACTTGCGTTATAATTGTTTTTACATACCACGAGGAAATCTGGTTGCGTCTGCTCTTCCTTGATTTATGAGGCTATTGTATCCTCACCGGCTTTAATACCAGACCGGCATTCAAAGTCGAACCAGAGTCATCCGAATGCGGGACACTTGGCTACCAGGTGGACCACAGTCTGTTCCACGCCAGGTTCACAGAAGCACGAGGGATCCTCCTTGAGATTGAATCGGTGAAGGTACTCAGAGAACTCCCCGTGCCCCGTGAAGAGCTGGACCAAGACCGCGTCCACCTCGATATCCTCGAGCACGCGGTAGGCTGGGATGGCGTCCGGGAAGAATTATTAATAGCTAATGTCATATCGCAATGATATTGTTAAATAAAATGTGTACAAAATCAGTTTATATATTGATTTTGTGGGATTCTACCTAGGTCAGGCTTCCTACGGAAGTTCTTGAAATATTAACAACACGAAGTTCAAAGTAGAAGTGTGTATATCCGAGCTTCGCCCGTATTTATATCGACGTAAATAAAGAATTATATTTCTGTGGGATTCTTGTCGATGTGTCTATCTTCTTCGATCTTTTAATTTGACTTGAATTTGCACGTACATTTATATATATTTATATTAGTATGTTTGTATATGTATGTACAGTAATGTGTGTTTAAATAAATTTAGTAAAAGAGCATTTAAAACAGCCTTTGAAACAGGATATTGGGAAACATTTGTAACATATGTAACACCTTTTTTAGGTTATATATACATATATATGAATGAATAGTAGTTTATGAGAAGAAGCAGGAAGAAACTCCACAACAACACATCTTTTAATAAAGTTTAACACAGATTTATACATATACACTTTATCAGATATAGCCTAAATGAAATCAAAATAATCAGGCGACATCACTGCCAAGGATTCTTGTCATTTAAATATTCGTTTATTGAATAATAAGCCTTTTACATCAATTTATAGGCAACACGCAAACATTTTTAATTTTACTATTACAGTGTCTATTTAAAATCAATAAATGGATATATAAATATTTTAATATCCGAAAATTACATATATATAAAATTTTATAATAAGGCCATTTTATTTTCGATTGTAATGCTTTAATTTTTTTTCTTTGATTATACCACAACACGGATTATTTTATTTTGATTGTCGTCAAATATATGTATGGGAAAGTAAAAATTTTTCTTGTGTTTTTTGCTAAGAATTTTCCTTGTAATTTTTCCATCTTTTACCTTCATAGGAAACTTTGTCGAAATCTATAATGCCTAGAAGTTCGAATCCGCATTTCCATATATTACTACTATTGAATTGTATGTGATATAAATACATACATGTATATATATTTTTAGATATGCCAGAGGAGACACTTATCGCTCAGGCTGCAGTGTTTATTCTGGCCGGCTTCGACACCACGGCGACAGTACTTTCTTGGTGTATCTTCGAATTAGCTTTTCAGCCAGAAATACAGGTAAAAAAATTATTTATATCATCATCATTTCAGTCGTAAGGCTTTTCTTATTAGGATCTATAGTTCAAAGACATTAGCGTACGTGCCTTTGTTTTATATTTACGTTTAATATCTCCGAATTCTATTTTGCTTACGTTTTTGCATCTAATAGTGTTAAGTACAAAAGTACGTTTCTTAATCTATCGACACCCTGACAATGTCCAATTTCTAAAATTACGTTTCACGCGACCACTTCCTCATCCCTACTCCATATTGGCATTCTCAGGTTGTGCACCAATGTCTACGCGGTTGCCGTATTCACATGGATGAATCTTGCGATCGCATCTTGAATTTCATCCGTGCAATACACGCGCGAGTTCGTGTGACGTGATATTGCTACCACCTCACGGACAATGTTATACAGAGTCAAAGTGACTGTGTTTGGCACTAATCAGTGTAACATAACTCCTGAGGATGCCCCGTGGAGGGGTGAAACACGTGTTGAGTAATTTGGCGGTGGCGGTTGTGTGATTCGCATTGTTTGCCGAATGCGCATTAATCAGCGGGCTGGCGGGCGGTGCAATTTGTTGCACGACTACCATTGCATGTGCGGAAGTGGCTAAATATTGGTCCTTTTCTTACTGTTATACAGGCCAAGGGTGTCTGCTGTACGATGGATAGTGACGTCAGCCTTAAGGCTTTACTTCAGACATTTTCAGTAGGTTTGAAGCTACCTGCAACCGTTTTCAAATGATCCTGTGGAGGAAAATCCTTCGTTACGCTGACCGTTCCATGGTCTTTACTCCAGAAGCTATTGTCCAAATTAGCCCGTCTTCTTTGTGCGCTATATGGACTGTCTTCTAAATTTAGATTCGCAAAGATCGCCAAGATGAGCAGTCATGCGCTGCTCGCGACTTTCCGCTACCTTAATTATATCGTCGGTCGACTTAGTGGGCACCCTACACCCCCACCTAGTGTGTAGCTTACCCACGTCGCATCTACTGGCATGTAGTTGACACTCGAGAACCTTTCGGCTCACAACAGCCATCACGAGCGATGTGCCTAACCTAACCTAACCTATCCATTACTCTTTGTTTAAACATTGAAATTAAGCTTTATTATTACATTTTTATTATTAACATTAAATTTGCAAGCTATGTACATATATGTCATTATGAAAGAAATGTATATAATATATTTCACAGTGACCTAGAGCAAACAAGTATAATAGCGGTGTGATGTGGAAAAACGTTTATTGAATCATTAACATAATTTGTGCCATGAAGATGAATAATGCGCCTTCGAGCGGTTGCGCATCGTTCCCTAGTTCAAATCCGACTCCCCGAGAACTGCAACGGCCGCGGGCGCACGTGCTGTGTCTTGGCTACTTGCCAAGGCGCAAGCAAGAGCGCATATAGTGCACGCCGTGCGAGTGAGCGAGACGAGTGGGCGAGACGAGCAAACGGTTGAGCGTTGTGACGACGTCCGCGGGAACTTTCGCATATGGCGGCTTTTTATGTAGCAATATTATTACAGCGATTAATAAAAAATGATTTCTTTCGTTTCAGGAAACACTCTACATAGAACTTCAGGAGTTACAAAAAGGCAACAAATCAAGTGATACAGACATCGCAGACTTGACCAATTTGGAATATCTAAATGCGGTTATAAACGGTATATATCTATATCATACTTCTATCTCTTTACATAACAAATACTCCTTTTTTTTAACTAAAACTTTGGTTTTCAAATCAAATTAAAACAAATAATTCACATGGTAATTTTATATTCTTAAGCTATTTTATATTATACATAGTCTGTCATTTTTTTAAATTAGATTTTAAATATAAAAACTTCTATTTTCATGAATAGGTACAGTATGTTAGACATACATATGTTAAAGCACGTATATACAACAATGGGTAGGAGGAGAACTAACCAAAATTATGTGGGTTGTTTCAAAGAAAGTCCTCTTCAGATATATACAGGGTGATTGGTCAAGTGTAGCGTTAAAGGAGTGAATGTATATATCTCTCGCTATAACAATCGACAAGTTGCAAGAGTTTCATAAAAAGGTTCCTTCATTTTCAGTATCATGAAATGTATCGCCTAATAACTAAAACAAAATGGCGGCTGGCTCCTTATTTAAATAAGGATAAATAAAATAATTATGGTAACAAGCATACTCATATATAGGGTGATAGTTATACTTAAAAAAGCTTCGAAGCGATGAATTACATGATATAATAATAGTTGAAAAAATAGAAACAATTTATATAGAAGTACAGGAGGCGGTCTTAACATTACTACACTATTACATATACATTACTATACACAAATATATATATGTATATATATATAAATATATATACATTTACATATATATATATATATACGTGTGTATAAATATATATAGCATATATACTTATAATAAATAAGGTATAATATAATAATAAATAAAAACATCAAATTGGATCGCACTTGACTCAGAAAGAATAAAGAAAAAGAAAAAGAAATCAATCAATACATAAATAATCATATTATAGATCTAGTAAATATTACTTAACCATTTTCTTAAAAATATGTAGTGAGTTTGCACGTCTTACATTCAGCGGTAAATCATTCCACAATCGAACGGCCTGTGTGTTAAAAGATTATACTTTTAAATCGTATACTTTATCCAAAAATGGATAAATGTAATTTGTTATTTGACTTTAATATTAATTTTCAGAAACATTAAGAAAGTATGTACCAATGGGATGGATAGACAGGGTGGCGTCGCAAAACTATGAAATAGATTCAAAGCTGACCATCACCGCCGGGACACCGGTCTGCGTGAATGTGATCGGCATCAACTACGACCCGGATATACATCCAGATCCGAACCGGTTCAATCCGGACCGGTTCATAAACAATCCGGATATGAATTCAATACCGTTATGGACTTTTGGTGATGGACCACGAAATTGCATTGGTAAGTATGCTAATATGTGATTAAGCCTCGTGCAACGAAAGTTTCGACTCAACTCCGAGCATAGCCCTCTCCATTGCTCTCTGGGTCACCTTGTGTCTAAAAGGATAAATCCTACAAGGCATTACCTTAACATAGTCAAATAAATAATAACTAAATAAACAAAAGAACAATCGTCATCGTCCAAAGATATATTTGGAGTTTTACCATAATCACCAAGCTTTGGCAGGTTGATGATCGCAATTCATCTAAAAACTTTTTTGTGTGCAGCACCATTCCTTTATAATTAATGCACAAAGTGTGAATTATATACAGAATATTCCGGGTATCGAACCCGCAACTTTTGTTCATAAGTCTCACTTCTTAACCAAAGAGCTACCACTATCATATATATTTAATCAGTTAGTAAATACATATTTAAATTAAATTATATGAATGTTTAGACCAGAGTTCCCCAAACTTTTTTGTGTCGTAGACCCCTTGCCATGTTCTTCCGTGTTGGGTAGACCCCCTACTTACCTGATATTGATTTCCTGTAAATTTCTAACTGTAGTGAAGTTTAGTGTTAAAAACTTAAAGTATAAACACATGTTAATTTATACTGTTATGTAAAATATACGTAACATTAAAATAAACAAATTTTTTACTTCATAGGTACTTTTATAAATAATGTAAATGTTTTGATATTATAAGATAGTATGATGTAAGTAAATAGGTACTATCAGTGTATGTGTTGAGATCCACCATCGTGGACCCCAATTTTCATTTTATAGACCCTCAAATTTTTGTCGCTAACGTAGACCCCTTGCAGGTTGTTATAGACCCCTAGGGGTCGATATAGACCACTTTGGGAATCACTGGTTTAGACGATGAAAAGTATTTTGTTTTTTATTGTGCGCTTCGATCTTTTATTATAATTATTTACAATTAAATTTAAAATGTATTATTATCTACAACTCCGCAGGCTTTATGTTAGTTCAATAAATAAAATAATAAAAAAATATTTCACATTGATTTATTTTTCAGGCCGTCGCTTCGCATATATAAACATACGTTGTGGCATTGCCTATATCGTGAACCAATACAAGTTTAGACCTCTACCAAGTACACCAGATCCAACAAGAGTACAGATTGAAAAGCACGGCATGTTCTATTCACCAGGAGAACCGATCCTAATTGAATTTAAGAAACGGAATTGAATGAAACCAAATTAAACAATATGTTTAAATAAATATACTGTTATGTGTCAAGACGGGGCTCAAGACATAATGTCACTTGTATTAAAAATGTGTTTCTTCACTGTGCTAAAGTTAAAATAGCAATAAAAGAACTAAATAGTAAAACGAACACCGTTCAAACGAACGTCGCTGCAAACATTGTTTCGCTGTCGCTTCGTATCCCTGAAGATAAGTAAACCTTCCTCAAATATAGCAAGCAAGACATTTATATACCATTCCTTACTTTGTCTTACCACCTTCAAGCTGCAATGAAAGCTAGCCACGTACAATAAAGTTCAAATAACTTTATTTCACTAATTACCCCAACGAGTCTTTCTGTCGCGCCGTCAGCCCCGATAGTATCAATCGTATTAGTACGATTTCGTTTTTCTTTGTTATTAGTTACGATATAATATTCGGTATCTTATCGCATACTATACCATTGGTAGGTTTGTGGCATACTATGTTACGTTATATTGCTTCGACTACCATGGTATCAATATAATGGGGCATTTGTTCCACTATATGCACGAAATTTAATTTTTGAATCTATCGGTCTCTTAACCATGAAAAGCGATGACAAGTTGGAATAACTTTTAATTCTGGATACACTTCGAGACTTCAAGATATTGTAAACTAATTTAAAACATATAATAAAATATATAAACGCGTCTATTACATATTTAACATAAATTTTTCGTGTGTTATGTTATTAAATTTTAATTTTACAAACTGTTTTTTATTTTTCTGTTTTATTCTTTTGTTAACGTTTAGATATATAGTTATTTCAATCGCCACGATTAGCTTTGGTTGGCGATTGCATTTGAAACTTGTTTGAGATCAATGGCATTCCTTTATCATATTATGCATGGATTGCAAGTATCAGCCCTTTACCTTTGTGTTAGAACAGCTCCTTAGATGTATATATTCAAGCATATATGCCAGGAATGTATGCGCTTGAAAAAGACAACATATTAAATTTTATACTATGTTAAACGAAAATCTGTAGAGGGGTGAAGGGAGGGAGGCTATATACAGCTGCGGAAGTACTAGGGTTGATGATGAATAAAATTCATACTGTCACCGTTTACACACTATTCACATGCGTTGATATGATTATGAATGATATTTTAAGTGATTTTGTTCACCAGTAATTGTCTTCCTGTCTGAGTTTGATTACGAATGTTGAGAGGTGACGCTTCCACTTAAATTTTTTATTTAAAGTAACGCCCAAGAAAACTGTTCAGTTAGTAAGAAAGGGACCAATATTTAGCAACCTCTGCACATGCCGCGGCAGTCGTGCAACAAAGTGCACCGCCCGCCAGCCCGCCGACAAATGCGTATGCGGCAAACAATGCGAATCACACAACTGCCACCGCTTATTCACTCAACACATGCTTCACCCCTTCACGGTGCATCTTCAGGAGCTATGTTGCACCAATTAGTGCCAAACACAGTGTGTTTAGTAACTGTTCAGTTAGTCAATTATAACACTTGATTGTTAATAACAAAGCCACAGTGACTTTTATTAGGACCTTGAATAAGTTCTCGCTGTTTTTTGAAGGATGGCGTTGCGGCACTCTGTGCCTGGAATAAAACTTTCTTTGAAAAAAAAAACAGCGAGAACTTATTCAAGGTCCTAATAACATTAGGAATTGTGTAAACTCAATGCATTTCGTTTCTTAGCGTTAAAAAGTAAATTAATAACTTCGAACCAAGGAAGAACACGTAACAATTCAATGCTTACTTTATCATGTTTACTCCTTTAACGCTGAACTTTAAAAATAAGTGAGGTATTATCAGAAAAAAATAAAATATCACATAGACCTTTTAAAAAACGGTAAATATAGTAAAGTGTAACAAAATAGAGCCAAAAATAGAATTCTCTGGAACACCTATTTTAAGCCGGTTGATATTATTTACATCAAAAATGGAGAGTGTTCGTGATAAATTTCATTGTAAATTAGTTCTATTCGTGAAATAAAAATGAAAGACTTTAAGTCGATTACAAAATGGACAAAGAAGGCAAAAATAGATTACATTTTTTGTACTTGTTTTTATTATAAATAGCCCTGAATCTTCTGAATCGTTGTTAGCAAAATATATAAATAACTAGCTGATCCCGCAAACGTTGTTTTGCAAAAAAAATACTTTTAATTTTCAATTTATAAATAAGGGTTGATCGTAGAAGGGTGAAAATTTACGGTTATATGTATTTTTGTATGCTGTATCATAATAATATAAAAAACAAAAAATTTCGTCAAAAAAATAAAAAAAAATTTTTAAGGGTGAACAACCCTTATCACTTAGGGGTATGAAAAATAGATAGTAGCCGATTCTCAGACCTACTAAATACGCATATAAAATTTGGTAAAAATCGGTCAAGCCGTTTCAGAGGAGTTCAAGTTCGAACACGGTGACACGAGAATTTTATATATTAGATTTAAATGTGTCAAGATTGAGTGTAATAGATAATCATTGTTTTCTTTTAACCAAGCGATCATTCAAGTAATATAAGCAACGAATTATTAATTATATATCTTGTACTGTAACAATTATTATACCCTTTCCTTACCGCAGTACGTTCCGCCGAAGTGACTCTATTGAATGCGACATGTGCGCCGTGAAGTGTACACATTTCATGTTCAAATTTTCTCAATTTTGTTACATATTTAAAACTTTTACTAGTATATTAATTAAAAAAGTAGTTGGACTGTATCTTAGTTATTTATTTGACTGTGATAAATCTTAAAAAGGATCTTCACAAAGGCCCCATTACAAGGTGGATACCAGCTAGTTCCGGCGCTGGTAACGAAAACGTTTAAACACATAACTAAAATATTTAATAAGTTATTCGCAGCGTTCTTTTTTATTAATCGTTATTCCTTTACTTGCTGCCAACAGATTTCGTTTAGTCAATGTTGGCCTATTGAAAAAAATAATCCGTGTTTCCCTTGATCACGCCATAATTTGCCGCCTTTTTTTATAATTCTCCTAACACTATGTTGATTTTTATTAAGTATTTATCGAAATAATCTTGTAAAATCGATGTCCTTCACACGGCTAATTGTATGACACCTATTCCTGTTTTAGAAAATTAATATAGTTTTTCATATTATTCATAGGTAAGACAACAACTTTCTGAAGATCAGTAAGAAATTTAATATATATAATTAAAAATTCAAAATTGAAATACCAAACACATTGTTCAAAATCAAAATTTAAAATTTATAATTAAAAATTCATAATTCAAAATCCGTAATTCACAATTTCGTATTCAAAATTCATAATTCAGAATTCTATATTCAAAATTCATGATTCACAATTCTGTGTTCAAAATTCGAAATTCATAATTCATATCTTTATTCAAGTAGGCATTTACATTCGCTTTTGATATGTCGATTATTTTAACATTGTAAGTAGTAAATACTGATCCGCTGAAAAGAGCCGGCTGCAAACTCAACAGTTGCTAAAAATTTTCTTCTCTAAAATTTATAAACGTAATATAAAGTTATTATTTATTTTATTAATCTAATGATTAAATAATAAAAATGGTTACTAACAAACATAACATGTTATACAAACTCATTTTAATCACGTTCTACTAACTTCTTGCAATTTTTAAAACGCTGCTCATCATACATATGGCGATATTCATAAATATTTACTAATAGTAAAAATGGACGGAAGCCCAGAGTACAATCGAAATATGGACTCTTTTCTATTGTTTCGATCAAGTTATTGCTGCCAGCCTTAAGGCTTCTACAGCTTCTTTGGATATGAGTTCACGGAGCGGAAGGGTCCGTGAACTATAAACTAAAGCATTCGTGCTTCTAAACCTACTAATACATTCTGTTGGAGGTTGAGGCAGCTAAGACGAGGATTACCTGGTCGTGTCAGTGATGATGCAGCGTGGATCACTCGGCATTCTGAAGAACTGATCCTTCCTCGGATCGCCCAGACTGTTCGAGATGACGGGATCAGGCAGCCAACGCCATCTGGGTTTCAGACAGTGGAGAACACGGGATTTTCTTTTTATATAAAGAATGTATATACACATATTTCCAATCATCATATATTTAGATTAAATTTAAATATAAAAGAGATTGATCTAAATCTAATATATAAAATTCTCGTGTCACGGTTTTCGAACTTGAACTCCTCTGAAACGGCTCGACCGATTTTTATCAAATTTTATATGCGTATTCAGTAGGTGTGAGAATCGGCTACTATCTATTTTCCATACCCCTAAGTGATAAGGGTGGTCCACCCCTAAATTTTATTTTCAATTTTTTAGACAATTTTCTTGGTTTTTATTTTATTATGATACAGCATACAAAAATACATACAAACCTAAATTTTCACCCCTCTACGATCAACCCTTATCTTACATTTGTTAATTAAAAACTTTAATTTTTTTTTGCAAAACAAAGTTTGCGGGATCTGCTAGTATATATATATGTATATATGTAGCTTATAGCTTAAAACTATATTTCAATTTTAATCCCCATAAGCCTCTATAATATTATAATAGATACAAACAATAGTTCTATTACCCACAAAGTTCCAGAACTTTCCTCGGGTCCATTAAAAGTTCAGTTCAATGTCGCGAACGAACATTTGTATAATAAAGGCTTTGGCGAACTGTAATTGACTTTACAAATATCTGCCTACAAGTTTACTTGTGTTTAAATTTAAATAACTTAACTGTATTATCATCATCTGATATGAGAAACATCATCTGATATGAGAAGTTAATATATTAACTCTAGATGATTTACGCGGTCGCTTATGAAGAGATTTATGAGATGGGTGAAGGTTTTTGCAAGCAACTGTCGTCAGTGCCGAAAGGTTCCTGTGTTAGGACTATAAGACGGTATAATATCATAAATAATTTGATATAAATTCCTAAACGGTTGTACAAAATTTACAAAGATTTATGGTGTAAGTATAAGTATATTTTAGAGTTTGATTCCGAAATCTGTTCAAGACAAAATTATAATAATTATATACATATATATATATATAGCTTAAAACACTGATGACAGCTATAAGAGAGTGAATAAAACAAGTTACATGTAGGTTATTTTAAAAAGTTAATAGAATGCCTAATGTTTGTCCAGTGCTTGTGTTTGGTCTAAGTAACGTTTTGTTAAATTTTGTTTTATTTGATTTTACCTCGCTACTTTCGAACTTTTTAAGGTATACATATATATATATATATATATATATATATACGTACATAAAAGTCTCTTTAGTACCCTCAAAAGAATTTAGACTTTTATTTTACTTTTTATTGTATAATTTATACAATGATAAGTTATTTTCAGCCGATGAATGTTCACTGCAAGACATAGATCTACCCTCAAAAATGGCCACGATGACCTGGTCTCCGCTTCCCACATCTTGCGACTTCCCGCGTCTTCAGCTATATCGTCGGTCAACCTGATGGGGACTTACCCACATCACGTCTACCACCCATGCTTTCCATTACCAGTAATTAATATATACAACAGAAGTGTATTTACTCTGATATAAAACAGGATATCAAACAAGAAACACATGTTAATCCATATCCTGTCTCGTCTGGAATATATAACTCTACGAGGGGCGGCAACGAATTCGTTTCCAAAAAACATTTTATCTAAGAGACGTATATTAACAGAAAGACGCGTATTTTACATCTACTGTACTATATTTATACTGTATATATATATGTATATACTGTTTGTTTGTTTGTATTTAATACTATCTGTGCCCGCGACTTTGTCCACGTGGAATTTAACAAAGAAAAACTAGTTTCATATTTATTTATTTCGTTAAATAAACAAACATAATATAAATATATAAACCATAGTCTGATCCCTGTTTAGTAATGTTTTTATTTGTTTTTTCATTGTTTAACGATAAATCATTATATGTTCTCAGTGAGATAGTTATAAGGTAACAACTGTAAATAATTTTATATTTCTAAGCTTCTAAGTTTGTACTTTTTTACTGCCTTTTGTTACTGTCTATCTCCAATAAAGTAAATAAATAAATCATTTTTCTAAAATAAAAGTAGTCTAAGTTACTCCGTATTACATCACTTACCTGCCAGTATAGATCCAGTCAAAATCGGTCCAGCGATTTCAGAGATATGACACACAGACAGACAAAAATTTTAGAAAAAAATATTTTGGTAGATATACACAGTATATATACCAAAATAATTTTTAGGTATGTAGTAAAAAACGGATTATTTTAATGATACAAACAGGCACTCTGTTGTATTTCTTTGTATAGTATTGATATACGATTTAAATTAATATATATTAAATAAATATAGGGTGAGAGGTTGTAAGTATAAAAGCCTTAAAAGTTCGAATATATTTGCTATAATTTAATACAGAGAACACCCTGTACAAATAACAATGGTTGCTGTAATAATAAAAAACATAATGAAAATATTGTAAAGAAACGGTTGCAGGAACAATGTGTTCTGACCACTACACTTCAGATGAATTCTTTCTTTTTTTCGACAATTCTTTGAACTACATATATAACACAAGTACAGGAACCGGTATATATACGTTTGTTTATATTTGATCTATGATTTGCAAGGTAATTATAAAATCATAAGACGGCTTGTTGCAGAACAATGCGCTAGTTAGGCAAGAAATAATATCTAATTACTAGACTTCTCTTTGCTTAATTAGCTGTCTGCAAAACTATGTACACATCCGACGTATCTTTCGAGAAACTCTACTAAAATACGTGAGGGGCATCGGATGGTCATAGTGGCAGCTCTGGGTTAGGCTCCAGGGAAATCGCTGCTCACCAGAGCACTAGCTAAGACTCAAAGAGTCCCTGAATCGACTCTTAGATAAGTTAAACAATAGAATAAGACATATATTCTTGTATAACTTTTTTTAAAGTCTCAGATATATGAAACCTAACTGTGTAGTGTATAAGTGTTTCATTTATTTATTTTTCTCCGTGGTCACTTTCAAGAACCTATCAGCCATAGAATGCAAAAGAATTCGACCTCTCAGTGAGCTAGAAACACAGAGTGACCTTGTGTCTCCTTATCCATAAGTCATCACTGACAACACAGTGGTCAAAGACCTTCGTTCATTGCAGTATTTTGGACAATTTGTAACGATTAATAAACTAAAGTTGATAAAATATTAGTAAATGAATAATGACATCTTGATAATAAAGGTCACGTCTTGTTAGTTGCCGTAAGATGTATTGTAAAATTGATAAATGGCGCTCCGGTCAAGGGTTTCTTGATTTAAAATAAATTGAATTAGCGAATGTTGGATGGAGAACCAGATATTGGCGTAGCTTCGAAGTCCAATTTCCGATTCGAACGACGCTTTTCCACCCACGCGATGATTTCTAATTAAAATTTACTACTCTGAATTTATCCTCACAATTTCATCTATAATATTTACGAGTATTTATTTTCTTAACATACATACATATGTAACTCAAGAAAAAAAACTCTCGGTATGATGACGGCATATAAATAGATATATCATCGTTGTCGTTTCAGCTGAAGTAACTCCTCTTCTTGTCGTGGACCTCTCTCATAGATTCCCAATAGGAACGCTAGGAGACAATATGCAATCAGCTTCTTTAAACGACGCTACATTTATCAGACAGTGTTCACTACTCCAGAATCTTAATGAGTGTTAATAGCATAATAGATAACTAGTGTTGTACAAATAAGAATAACTATTATATAAGCGCAAAATAACAATAGATACTCGTATATTAGATAGGAAGGAAATGTATAACTTTAAGAAATTTAATTGTAACAGAGCCGACGGCGGGGGGTTTTAGTCAATAAGAGTCTGACACTACCTGGGCCCTCCATTTCCAGGCGTCCATTTGAGGATTCCCCCCCCCCCCCCCGGTATAGAAATTGTAATTTAGAAATATAGGCTCTGACTATGCTAGAGGAAAACTTTGTAATATTAAATTTAAAAAAAAATCTTAATGAGCATTCATCTGTTCCACGTGATATGTTAACTATATCATCACCATCATAATTTCAATCGAAACCTTCATCTGATCTTAGCAAAATCATCTGTCCACCATATGAGTGAACATCTAACATTGGACTTGCCACGTTTCAATTCATATCAGCGTGAACTATCACGGCGATATATGAAATTAATTAGAATGACAGTGGCGCAATCTATTGAAAATTGATTATACCAACATAGAAACCTTTATAAGTTGAGGTACAACAACTTTGTTAAAGACCTTCACATAATCAAATGCATAGTTTATAATTCTATAAAGGACATACAGACTAACGTTCATTTTTTATATATAGTTCACTTTATCGTACATGTTTGTGTGTATTTTATTAATGTTTTCAATGTTGTCATACTTTTCTATCTGCAGACATCTAATAACTTTATTTTTATGTGAAAGTATAAGGAAAATATCAAGGAGTATATAAAATACAGTACTTAAGTTATAGAGAAATTAGCATTTTAATAGACACACTCTTTTCCACTGCCCTTCTCGTCCTATTCCTCAATTAAGATCGTGCTTCTAAGTTTAAAGATATTAAAACAATTATCATCCTAGGATCAGCAGATAGATGCCCACTCTAAGGCATGGTTCTTCCCCAAATATCTCCGCAATGGTTTTGCACTACCTGCATTCAGCAACTGCTCGAGAAATTTAATAATAATAATGAATAAATAAATAGAAAAAAAATTAGAGTTTAACACACGTTAATTATTGAGAGAAAAATGAAGAAACCACATATAGATATTCTACAAGAGAACATTAAACCAGAGGAGCAATTTAAAACGCACTGATTTGAACGAAACGTAAAATTTTCGGGGTAAAATCAAACGAATCGTGACAAATTGCAGCCGCGCGGACAGCGAGCGCAATTCGCGCCGTAATGGACCAATTAAACCCCAATTGTACGGGGAGTCCCCACTTCGGTTCACTGTAAATCATTCGATAATGTGAAAATTTGCGAACGCCGGAAAATTGGTCTTAAACCTGACCGCGCCGCATCGGAAAAGTGGGTAGTTTGTGAGGCAAAAATAAAAGATAATCTGAGTTATTGTAAATTGATATTTTTCGCTCTAGATCTACACTACCACAGATAAAGTTGGGGGGATTACCCCCCACTAGATGTCAGTAGGATACGGCAGCGCACGACCGATCATCTTGGCAATTTTTTAGAAAGGGCGTCTTGCAATGAGCGTCTAGTGCAGAGTTCCCCAAATTCTTTTGTGTCGTAGACCCCTTGCCATGTTTTTTCCGTGTTGGGTAGACCCCCTACTTATCTGATATTGATTTCCTGTAAATTTCTAACTATAGTGAAGTTTAGTGTTAAAAACTTAAAGTAAAATCACGTGTTAATTTATACATTTATTAATTGAATTTAAATTAAAACTACACAAAATAAAATTTTGTATCTGTTATGTAAAATATACGTAACATTAAATAAACAAATTTTTTACTTCATAGGTACTTTTATAAATAATGTAAATGTTTTGATATTATAAGATAGTATGATATAAGTAAATAGGTACTATCAGTGTATGTGTTGAGATCCACTATCATGGACCTCCCATTTTCATTTCATTAACCCCCAAAAATTTTTTCGCTGACGTAGACCCCTTGCAGGTTGTCATAGACCCCTAGGGGTCGAAATAAACCACTTTGGGAATCACTGGTCTAGCGCAGCGTTTCCCAACGCAGGGCCCACGCTCCACATATTTTTTTAGTTGTTAAGAGACGCAATTCAGAAATGAACTCGACACGAGTGTAGTCATTACGCTTTAATATAAATAATCTTTTATTAAAAATTATATAAATACAAGGAAAATCATAATAACTTTAAAATGGGGCATGTCAAAAAAGGTTTCGAAACACTGGTCTAGCGGCTGTAGTAATATAAACCAGGGGTGAGCAACCTTTTTAATCAAAGTTCAATTTAATTTATAAAATTGTTTTATATGCTGCACATAAAGTAACAATTATTAATAATCCACAAAGCTTTATTTTATAATAAAAATTACACTAAAAAGTGTAAAGTGTTGATTTACAAAATCTATTCCAAAAAATCGTCACAAATGAAGTATTGCGTATTACCATTTTATTATAATAAGTTTTATAACAATGTATTGTTGGGAGAGAGTCGATAAATTTAATTAAATTTTTGAAATTCTTGGTGTAGATGATGTGTGAAATTTATTGCAACAACGGCTTCACATCGGTATATAAATATCCCATAAGAATAAACATCTATTAAAACATTAGAGTTCATATCATACATGATATAGGAGCTTTTGACAATTTTTTAATGATATAATGGTGATGTTTTTGAATCATATCTTATATATATACATATATATATATATATAAAGTAAAATAATATATATGTATATATATAACTATACGTTCACAAAATAAAACCCGTCCGACTTTGTTGCGGGTTCTCCTTAGTCCAGGACGCGTTTGGAACCCTCGTACTTTAAGTTGAAAAATGCTATAGAGGTAGTTTAAATTGAATCAAGTTTCTTTTAACTTAGGCAGATCTTAAATTCTTATCATAACTTAAACAAGTTATCACTATAAATTATCTTAAGTAAGTAATGATATGATATATCTTCTTTTTCTTTCTCTGTACTATGAAACGTGATCATTTTTGAAAATTTTGTCGCACACGTTACGCCACCGCCAATGCGGTGTGTATTTCTTCGGCTACTGTGGTATCGATCGTGGTTTAGATCAGCGCATGCATGGTGGTGACCGTCCGTACATATATCTTCTGATCTTAAAGGGTTTTCAAAATTGTCATTTTTGTTGTACTACTTGTTTTTTCAGCCGATGAACGCCCATTCGAACACATAGACTAAATATCGACATTACTTATACTACGACACTAAATATCGATTTCTCGTGACCGAAACTATACCGTCGGTCAACCTAAAGGTCACTACGTAAGAAACTTTTATCCCCAACGTCCTATTTATTGAGAAAAGCTATTCTTCGAGCTACATCCGCATCCGCAGAAGAATCAAGATCATCTTAATTCTTCTGCAGATCTCTTGATTTCTGCTTCGATCTCGCAGCGAAACGAGCAAACCCCTCTCCATTGCTCTCTGGGCTATCTTGAGCCTTCTCATGAAGCTCATCGTCGACCACATCTCACATCCATATCTGAATAATGAAGTACTATTACGAAATATATTTGAAGAAGAAGGTGTTTTTGATATGTATAAAAGAATATATTAACAATCACTGATAGAGCATCCTCTAAATAAATGTTTCAATATTCAAAAGCGCTTTAACATTCAGAGCACGCTGTATATATCAAGTTGAATATATTTAGTGGCATCATGTGGAGAAATCGTTTCAATTTCGTGCGAAAAATGTCACGATTTCACGTCTAAACGACCCAACTTTGTACTCGCCGGAATTACCACGGGTCGTCGAATTTTTGATTTAGTTTATTCGATAATACATGGTAACTAAAATAAAGGTAGGATTACATGTACTAGAAATGAGGTTACTTAAAATATTATAATGTTTGATAATTAATAAATTACTATAAAAATAGTTAATACCTTACGAAACAGAAACATAATATATATTTTATTCTGACCCCATTTTCAAGTTAATATTAGCTCGACAAGTCAAAAAGTAGGCTGTTCTCCTGATTTCGAATGAATGTAACTGTCATAGGCAACTGGATTGGCAAGTTGAGGAGGTAGCTATATATATAACTACTAGAACTGACGGCCTGGGGTCTGAAGTAGAGATCGTGGACCTCCAAGCGCAGCGTTGGACATTCACTCCTAAGGCACAGGTTACCTCGTAAAGCGTAGTTAGAGGCTGTTGATGCAAGTCACTTCTACCCAGCCTTACTGGAAATCTACAAGGCAGGCCTATGACAGTCTATGGCTTGAATGACGTCATAGTCTACTTTGCGGGAAGTCCCTGGATGCTGGCTTTGTAAGATCGGTTACTGTAGCGATTTTTGGTGAAGGTTTATTTGCTTTGCAGTGGACGTTTAGTTGCAATGAATGAATTTTATCTTTTTATCTTTAATTTGATATAATAATCATTTTAGTTTTATAACTATAATTCTAGATATACATATAATTTAATTAATATTAAATTTAGTAAATATTGTAATACAACATTCGAACAAAAATTTTAAATGTTTTTTAAGTTTTCTTCCGAAAGAGATTTTCACTGGGTTTATAATAAAAATTTGTTGTCGATCCACTGTGATTCCGAGTTCGATATGGAAAAAAGGATCGTAGAAGGCAGCATCGTCTTCCTCATGGGCGAAGACAAATATCGCCCTATATCCCTAGAGTTCTCAAAAAAAAGTAAGACAATATGCAATAGAAAAAATAAGTCTCAGAAGTAATTAAAAAATGGTTGAGTGAGATCCCAAGCTAGTCATAAATAAATCTATAAACTTTTAGTAAATAAGAAAAGATAATTTAAAGGCCATAACTGTATCAAAATAAAACAAGAAATAGAAATTACAACAAATAGTCAAATATAAATGAAAAATTGAGTCAAAGCTGTGATAATGTAGTAAACTGTGATCAAAGAACGAAGATGAGAAAAGAAAAGTGATGCATGGGAGTCAATTCGAATCGGGAAAAAGATAGCTATAGTGAAGAATGAAAGGAGAAAGTGAAAAAATTATTTAACCAAGCTGTAACGTCTCTGCCCCAAAAATGCCAGAGAGGAACGAGCGGTTCCCAAAAAGGAAGGCTATTAAAACTAAAGAAAAATACCTAGCTGGTGAACTTCGGCTTAAAACATTAGCCGCCTAAGTAAATTAAAAATAAATAGTTATCTTTCTCTTTCGTACTATGAATTGTTACCTGTTACCAATCAGGATATTGTCTTTCCCTGGAAAGAAAAAAAACAACAACAATCCAATATTTACGACTCAACAACCGGAAAAAGGCTAGTGCAGATTTCCTCCCACTAACGATGTTTGTGTCTATCTGATATATATCCACCGGAAATACATGGACCCCGACAAGCGTACAGCGAAACGGAAAACAGAAAAAATACATTTCACGTTCTGAAAACGACCGTGCAACTAAATACTGTGGCAACTAAGCTGGGAATAAAATGTAGAAGAAAGAAAAATAAACCATCTCTAGTACATTACTAATGATTTATCATGATAGTAATATTAACGCATGTTAAACTTGGTAATAAACTTCTTTTTCAATTATAACTTCCTTTTAAAACACGTTTGATTAAATTGAATACAATAAAACATGTTTGTGAGCAGTAGAAAACTATAGACAAATAGTGACTTGCAATTTTTGGTCACGGATTCAATTCTGTGCATTGTTTGATTGTCACTACTTACTAACAAGTTTCCAGAGAATGGGCAGAAGTACCCTCTGCGTATTTAATGGAATCAGGCGTTGTTTTACGGAAGTCCATCCTAATTAAAAAAAGGTCCAATATTTAGCCACTTCCGCACATGCAGTGGTAGTCGTGCAACAATGTGCACCGCCTTCCAGCCGGCTGATAAATGCGCATGCGGCTAACAATGCGAATTACACAACGACCACCGTTAAATCACTCAAGACATGTTTCACACCTCCACGGGGCATCTACAGGAGTTATGTTACACCGATTAGTTCCAAAAACACAGTCATCTGACTCGACTACCACTGCATGTGCGAAAGTGGATAAATATTGGACCTTTTCTTACGTATCCTCTGCGTACCATATCACGACATTGCTAACATCAACCCGTTTGCGAAGCGAGGCGATTATTGTATATCCTTCCATAGATATCTGTGGGAGTAGCTTTTGCCTTGCAACAGGATCTATAGGATGTAAAATAAAGAAAGAGCTTCCCAATTTCGAAGTGAGAAAATACGTTTCAGTGACGTAAGTTATTGTAAATTACTAGCATGTAGAGATGCATTATTAATACGATCAGTAAATAAATAGCTTGCTATTAAAACTTGAATATATCTATATTCCACACATATTAGCGTCCTTGCCTTTATTTTTACAATCACATTTAATATTTCCGAATCAAATTTTTATACACGTTTTTTTCATGTAACAGTGTTTAAGTAAAAAAGTACGTATCTTAATCTATTATAACGACGCCATAACACTGTCGAGTTTTTAAAATTACGTTTCGTGCAACCACTTCCTCATCCCTACTCCATATCGGCATCTTCAGGCTGCTGCCAGTGTCTGCGGCGGTTGTCGTATTCACATCGATGAACCTTGCGATCGCATCTTGAGTCTCGTCCGTGCGATACACGCGCGAGTTCGTGTGACGTGATATTGCTACCACCACACGAACACTATTATACGTATGATGTCTGTTATATGCTCAAACCATCCATCCAAGGTATATCCCTTCATAGATATTTTCCGGGAGGTCTATGCAACGATCATTATGGGCTGTAACGAATAAGACGTAAGACAATCGTAATAAAAAATGTGATTTCTCATTGTCAGTATCCTTTGCATAAAATCGTTAAAAGACCTATGGAGAAGAATATACTTGATATTTTGATTTATTAAATGTAACCTTGAATGAGGAGATTAGATAGACTAATGTAGTCAACGTATAGCGCAGAGGATTTTTTTAATGGCGCACGATACAAGCATAAAAATTATCAGATAATATAATTAAAATAGTTATATAACAATGTCTGTAGAGATCACGGAATAGATCACATTGGTATTCTATTCAACTATAGGATCTAAATAAAATGTAAATTTAAAAAAACCAAGCGTGTTTTTTTTTAATTGCGCCGTTTTACGGGGCCGTATGTCCAACTCCTTTAGGTGGACAGTGTGTTTATTTACATTTCCATTCCCATCTTCGTCCTTCTTGATATGTTTCATTCCTTTCTTAACTTTCCTTCCATACATTGCATCACTTCCTTTGCCTTAAATCCAAAATTTATTTCTATTCTTTTATTTATTTATGATTTTTTATTCTATTTTCCTATTACCTTTTTAAATAACTCACTGTTAGATACAAACAGACATACTGAATAAATCCAACTTTGAAAAAGAAGTCAACTGTCATGTCCAATTCGGAGAAACTACGAGGTATGATAAAAAATACATTTAAAAAACTTTTAAGTTAAACGGATTTTTGATACCCATATTGTGGTGGTTGTGGAACTAGTCCGCCATATTGGAACTGCGTCCATCTTGAATTTTAAATTTTGACATAATCATCGTGTTTTACTAGTGTAGCCCTTTCATTTGATACCCATATTGAGGGGGTTAAAGAAAAATACGAAATCCGCCATTTTGTATCGGCGGCCATCTTAGATTTATAATGTTATTGATTCTATTATATTGTATTGTCATCTAAATTAAATGTGTGTACCGAATTTCAGATCAATCTGACAACGGAAAGGTGCTTAAATTTCAATTTCTAATTTTGACCCAAATAAACAAATTCCGTACGGGTCGAACTAAATAAAACCGTTTAAAAAATATGGTGACCAATTTATTATGAACAAAATATTAAGTCTATATACAATTCAAATTAATCACCTTAAAAGTACTCTCCTTGGGTAGCGATGTTTTTATCCCAACGTTGGTTTCACTATTGGAAAAACATTGAAATGCTTTTTCCGGAAGGCGATTCATCTGCTGTCTTAGCTTCTTCAATGTCGGGATGTTTTCAAAACGGTTTCCATTTAGATCGGTTTTTATTTTTGAGAACAGCCATAAATCGCTCATAGCTAAATCCGGAGAGAAAATCGAGTGTAGATAGACAGTCATATTGTTTTTTCCACAAACTCGTTGGCAAATTTTTAGGTCTCTTCTGTATATAATCTTACAAACGTACTCTCAGTACTCTTGTAATATGTAAAAAAAAAGACCAATATTTAGCCACTTCCGCACATGCAGTGGTAGTCGTGCAACAAAGTGCACCGCCCGCCAGCCCGCTGATAAATGCGTATGCGGCAAACAAAGCGAATCACACAACTGCAACCGCCAAATCACTAGACACGTGTTTCATACCTCCACGGGGCATCTTCAGGAGTTATGTTACACCGATTAATGTCAAACACAGAGTCTCTGACTCGGGCTGGTGCACTTTGTTGCACGACTACCACTGCATGTGCGGAAGTGGCTAAGTATTGGTCTTTTTCTTACTTAGGATGGACTTCCGCAAGGTAACGCCTGATTCCATTAAATACCCTTGTAATATCTCTTTGAACTTAGATCGCACTATGCTCTTTCTATCAAAAAGAAACTATAAGGATGACCTTGACTTGTAGTTTACTTTTTGTTTCAGGTTCATAGTCCTGTATTCTGGATCTTTATCAAGACAATCCATAGAAACCGACGCAATTTTCTTTCTGGTCTTCACTCAAAAATCTTAGAACAGGTTTCGTACAGATTCGTCACATTTGAATATAAGTTAAAATGCTTTGCACGAACACATACGAGGTGTTTAGTTAGTTGTAAATTCTCGAATCGTCTACCGTCTGTTTGTTCATACCATTTATGCAATTCTTTGCACGTTTTTGTTAGTTTTTGAGCTCGGTGTAGGCTCGATCTTTTTTCGTTCTCAACTGATTTGTTTCCTCTTTTAAAACGCTTGTACTTATAAACAGTCACTATAATATCACCAAACACTAATTTTAACATTCCATAAGCTTTATTTTTGCAACTTAATATAAAATACAGCATATATGACCTCACTTTTCTAGCTGTGGAAGCCGATAGACAAGTTTCTGTTTATTCGAATCTCAATAAATCATACCATCGAACGTATTTATCCAAATGAACGTATATCACATCTCATACGTAACATCTTCTCGTTAAACGTTCCTTTAGTGTCTTAAGACGAAAATCTAAAACCATATTGTCTTACAGGCGGTAATATACGTAAAATATGGTCCCATTCTGAGCGTTATAACGCTTGTTGTCTAATACTATCAATATCAATATCATAGTTGCCCTATATATAGGGACGGTTGATTTTAGCCGACATGGTCTAGCTGATTGGTAAGTTTTTAGCACATATACTACGGTATAGATGACCAGTGGGGCTTTAAAGTTCTGGACTATAGAACACTAACCAGTAAAGGCTTTTAAGGACATTATAGCTACATCAACTGACTGCATATATTACTACGCATTCCAAAACCAGCGTTCCTATTTGTGTATACCGTTATATATACCTTTCTCTATTGCACATATCTTCTATCGCTCTCACGCACAGTTGTGATTGGTTATAAAGTAATAATTGCGATTGGTTGAATAAATATAGTTTTAGAATTGGTTAACGTATCAAATTCAAATTAAAAATAGCTTTGTCCAATTAGGCATTTACTCGTCGATTATTTAAAGATTATCAGTAGTAAGCTGCCAGCTGCTTTTTCTAGATTAAATTTAACAATTTTTCATCTGTATATTATAATATTAAACATGTAAATAAGTCAACAAATCAAATTCCACTACATCGCAATCAGATAATAACTCTTGAATGCTATAATAAGATTTATTTAATAACATACTTTTATTTTAGATTTGAAACTAAGAAACGGAAGGTAAAAATATACATCTGGACCCAAGAAGGTTTTATTAACTTTTTGTTGACGAAGTTTTGGAGTTAAAATTCTATTTTTATATCTGCATTTATAATGTCTGTCATAATTTTACAAGATTTTAAATTATGACGCATAAATAATATTGTATTAAGAATGTATTTCGAAATAAATGTTAGAATATTAATTTATTTAAATATATCTCTCAAGGAATATTTTAAGTTATAAATAGCCTTTATAGCTTTTTTATGTAAATTAAATATAGCATTATTATAAACAGAAATATATATATAAAAACATAGTAAAAGGTTCTCTCTTCTATAAAAATACATATACTCTACCATCTATAACTTAAAGTTATGCAGGGAGAGTACGAAGTAACAAACTCAACTCGCTCTTTTTTATAAAGCCTTCACATTAAGTTTCATTACAAGATGTATTATATCTTGTAAGCATATGGCGTAGCGAATTGTATTAAATAATCTTTATATAACAAATGTACTTAGATCTTGCAAGTCAATGCTTTTTGACTAACATTTTTAATTACTTAGTGGAGCTTAAACTTAATAATCAAGTTGTAAAAGCTTAGATTGATAGAGGTAGTATGGCAACTAGAAATAAAAAAAAGATTTCTGACCTCTGCACAAGCGGTGAGGTTTATCTAGTATTATATTATATAGTATTATAATATAGTATTATATATATATATATATGTGTATATATAATTATTATTTTTATTGAAGCCTAGAGAAATGTATAACAACTTTGCTTATGCATCTTAATATAACATTTATTATAACACCGTTCTTTAAAGAGAAATATATTTGTAGAACCCTTTCCACTCCAATGTCGAGTGTCACTCGACACTGATTTTGTTCCACAAGCTCCACTGTCGAGTGATACTCGACATTGTGTAATAATTATTTTTGCGGAAAATTTTAAAACAGGAAAGATTTTTGTTACTAAAATTTTTGAATCACGAATGAATGAAACATTTTCTACAATCGCAAGATACTATAATGCAATTAAATTGTATCGATGCTACATAACAGCCTTGGAGTGGAAAGGGTTAATATCAAAATTTATTCAACAATTTACGTTTCGAACTTTCTCCATATTTAATCCGGAAGCTACAAGACAAGGTACTGTGGAAGTCCAGTCTTAAATTAAAAAGTTATTTACCGAGCGTTAATCTGGTACTTGCGTTACGATTGAAGGTATACAAGGTTTTTACTTAAAACTTATCTAAGTAATTGATATAAAGTACATTTAAATATGCAAGACCAGATGTATTGGCTTCAGTCTATATACCCACTGCATGGTAAAGGCCTCTACCAAAGATAATTATGGAGGGATATATTAGATTCTACACACTTGGTAGGCGGGTTGGTGATCTAACTAACCAAATAAAGTCGAGAAATTTGTATGAAAACATAGTTGATATATTATCACTATTTTTAAATAGTTTCCTATATTTTTATGTTGTCTTCAGTTTATCTTAATGGTAACTAAGAAACGGTTTATAAAATACGCATCAGAAATTGATTTAAACTATATTTATGTACTAATAAATAAAATTAATTCGAACATTTAATTAGCTATTCCTATATATCTAACGTTGTACGGTACAAAACAGTCTGATGTTGTCTCTAATTTCTTCGGAAATAAGTTCAAGAATTTTAATGAACGAAAACTTATAAATAGAACCTATAAATGTTAAGGTTGTTTACGGCGGGGCTCATAAGGTTCAAGATCACCCAGAGCAAGGACTTTCGTTGCGTGGTCGAATCAGTAATGAGATTAGCAGAATAATAAATATCACAGAAGTAGCTCGAAGAAATAATTGTCTGAAGTAGCAGTAAGGACACATCTCTCGTGGAACTAATGGCCTTTGGAATCGAAAGGCTTTCTATAAGGACGTGTTGAAGACAGGCCATCATTTAGGTTTACATTGTTCAAGTAATCGTGGCAATCTTTAATTGATGTATATGGTGGACCATAAATTTTTGCACTTTTGAAACATGTGTATAAATAAAAGTACAAATGCTATTTTGTTTATGATTTATTTACCGTAATTATCATTTATTAAAATTTATTTTTTAAAATTTACATCTTCGAGATGTGCTCCGTCTCGCCGTTGGCACTCCTGTAATCGACTATTGTTTGTGTGTCGTGTTGCTATTTGCAAAAATTTTTGACCCACCCTATATATTATATGAAGGCATATATAGGTTCTACAGGTTAAAAATAAAAAATTTTATGTGTTCCCATGACACGGTTCGTTAGAAACACTATCTTTAATATACAGGATACAATTATAAGTTAATTAAATCTAATTTTATGTTTATATCTAATTGAGACCTAGCATTTTTCAAATGACGTATGGCACGAATATGAATAAATCACATCATACTGTATAAACGTGTTGTGTTACTAGTGATAAACCGTTAAGTGTTCAAGACGAGAAGGAAGGTAAGGTATTGGAAGGTACATGAAAATTATAAATTCAGTTGACCTTATTGTGCATATTTGGACAGGAAAAAAATCTCATTTATTGTATATGTTATACCAGTGATTCCTAAAGTGGTCTATATCGACCTCTGTGAGTCTATGACAACCTGCAAGGGGTCTACGTCAGCAAAAATTGGGGGTCCATGAAATGAAAATGGGGGTCCTATTTACTTAAATCATACTATCTTATAATATCAAAACATTTACATTATAAAAGTAACTGTGAAGTATATATTTTATGTTATTTTATTTATAGTTTATTTTATGTTTATTTAATATTACGTATATTTTACATAACAGATACAAAATTTTATTTTGAGCAGTTTTAATTTAAATACAATTAATAAATGTATAAATTAACATGTGTTTTTAATTTAAGTTTTTAACACTAAATTTCACTACAGTTAGAAATTTACAGGAAATCAATATCAGGTAAGTAGGAGGTCTACCCAACACGGAAAAACATGGCAAGGGGTCTACGACACAAAAAAGTTTGGGGAACTCTGTGTTACACCATATGTCTTGCGCTCGCAACGTACTTCCTATATAACGCGTTTTGCAAGGACATATAGATTCCATTCTATTTTCGGACATCTCGATGTTTAGTTGTCTTTAATAACTTTTTAATGATCTTCAGATTATTTGTCTAATTGGTCTTACCTCGCCGACTCGCAAGTGATTTATTTAATATCAAAACTATTTCAGTGATTATAACGAGAAGTTCACCCCGGGAGCCTGTTAACAATTCTTCGAGTAACACTTCATTGTAAGTAAACTATTGCTAGATCATCTGAAACATAGGTTCTCAATCTTTTAAAATACATCATCATCAAATTTTATACTTTGCAAAGTCATAAATAAAATATAATAAAAAAATGTTGACTTTTAATAAGAGTTCAGTTGAAAGTTTCTAGATTAAATAAATGAATTTGATTTTTATCATAATTATTGCACCAGTAGAACATGCTGTATATAGGTCTCCTCTATATATTTAAATAAATTAATTGTATTTTATCGTCATTATTGCAACTATAGGACATACTGTATATATGTCTTCCCATAGGTTTAAATAAATTCATTGTATTTTTATTGTCATTATTGCAACTATAGGACATACTATCTATCTATCTATCTATATATGTATATATATATATATATATATATATATATATATATATATATATTTCCCCACTGGTTTAAATTAATTAATTTTATCTTTATCATAAATATTACAACAGTAGAACATGCTTTATATTGGTCTCCTCTATATATTTAAATAAATTAATTGTATCTTAATCATCATTATTGCAACTGTAAGACATACTGTATATATGCCTCCCCCATAGTTTAAAATAAATTAATTTTGTCTTTATCATCGCTATTGCTAAATTAGAACATGATGTATATAGGTCTCCCTCATACATGTAAATAAAATAATTTTATGTATATCATCATAATTGCTACTTTAGAACATGCTGTATATAGGCCTCCCCTCATAGTTTAAAATAAATTAATTTTGTCTTTATCATCGCTATTGCTAAATTAGAACATGATGTATATAGGTCTCCCTCATACATGTAAATAAAATAATTTTATGTATATCATCATAATTGCTACTTTAGAACATGCTGTATATAGGCCTCCCCTCATAGTTTAAAATAAATTAATTTTGTCTTTATTACCGTTATTGCTAAATTAGAACATGCTGTATATAAGTCTCCCTCATACATGTAAATAACAATTATTTTATGTATATCATCATAATTGCTACTTTAGAACATGCTGTATATTTGCCTTCCCTATAGTTTAAAATAAATTAATTTTGTCTTTATCATCGTTATTGCTAAATTAGAACATGCTGTATATATGTCTCCTGTATATATTTAAATGAAATTATTTTATGTATATCATCATAATTGCTACTTTAGAACATACCGTTTTTATGACTTCCCATAGATATTCTACCAGCATCTCGAATCATCATTGAGTTCCTCTGACATTCTCATATATACGAAGTGAATAGTAATGTGAATAAATGTACAAAAATATATTTATTATTTGTACTACACAGGCTGTTCTAAAATAGATGTAAACGCTTTCAAAAGGTGAATGTATTACTTTGAAAAATTATAAATTTTATCTATAATTCAGTATTAAATCAATTAATTTCTTTATTATTATTATTTCAAAATTCTTTTACTCTGTAATTGGATCCTGCTATAAACATTTTGAATTATGGATACCAAATTCATAGAGAGAGAGAGATTGTAAAATCGTCCTTGAAATAGGTAGTAGTTTTATCATCACCATATCAGCCGATAGATCATCACAAATCATAGATCCCTCTCTAAAACATCGCCACGATGACTGCTCTTGGGATGCGCGCATTCATCGACAAAAGATAGAATTCATTTATTCAATATTGAAATTTTTAACAGAACTCTTCTTGATCGTCAACTTTTTTAAAATCTATTTTATATTTTGACTCTACTCTGCAAGATTTTGAGAAGAAGAAGCAGGAAGAAACTTTACAACAAACACATCTTTGAATAGTTTAACAAAACAGATTTATACACATACTCTATCAGATATAGCCTAAATAAATTCAAAATAATTAAGCGATATCACCACCAAGGAGTCTTGTCATTTAAATATTCAATGGAATCAGGCGTTACCTTGCGGAAGTCCATCCTAAGTAAGAAAAGGACTAATAATTAGCCATTTCCCCACATGCAGTGGTAGTCGTGCAACAAAGTGCAACGCCCGCAAGCCCGCTGATAAATGCGCATGCGGCAAACAATGCGAATTACACAACTGCCACCGTTAAACCACTCAACACGTGTTTTACCCCTCCACGGGGCACACAAAGGTAAACACACATGTGACATGCAGAAACGTGAGCCAATAGTAATCGAAAATTTTCCACTTAATTGTTAAACATTAGGCACTGATTCAAATGCTAATGTCTGAGGAATATGGAAGAAAAAAATACTTAAATATTGCAGTCAACCAACCAGTTAACTTGTTCGTAACTAGAAATTCAATTATCAAAACGTGTTTTGAAACACAACTGTTTATTACACAGTCCGCTCGCGTTACTTGGTCGTGTTTTAGTGTGATTTATTGTTTTTTTAACGCCAACGGACTATTAATATGCGGCACCTTAGTTGAACTAGTGGCCAATTCCGGAAAGCTATGTACGTAAAGTGACTTTAGATGAAGAAAAAATGTTTTAAATTGCAAAAAACATTATACGATCAACAACAAGCTATTAATCCGGAAAAGGATGCAATAGAATCCGTCCTTAAATTCTTCAGGAAATTTGCACAATATGTAATTAGGAATAAAACATAGTTAAACATAAAATATTGTAAGTCTTATTATATATTTAATCTTATTAAGATGTACATGAGAAAAATAAATAAACTAAATAAACCTGTGATACTGTAATAGAAAAAACAACTGAAGTGTTTGAGGATGGATGAAAGGAATGGAATTATTGAGAAATGAAGATAGTATTATGGAATAATAGAAGGAAGAAAAAAAAGATATTGTGAACTATGGAAGACGAGGACGAAAATAAAAAATTCATGTGAAAAAATTGTTAACAAATAAAAAACCCTAAGTAAGAAAAGGACCAATATTTAGCCACTTCCGCACATGCAGTGGTAGTCGTGCAATAAAAAACCCTGTTCCCGACAAAATAGGGATGGAAGGAGAGGTCCCAATAGCGGAGGCCTCATAAAAAAAGCTATTAATCCAAATAACTGTAATGTGTTCAAATATTATTAACGTATTCAAATACCCGTAATGCATTCAAATGCCCTTAATGTATTCAAACAGTGCACACAAACGCTTTACGTCATGCGACCGAGTGCATGTGACAAATTTACGGTCATCATTCGTCGCGAACGACGGAGAGTCGGCCATGAATATTGATGTGAATGCGCGAACAATTTCACGTCTACCTGCTGAATTTCGGCCCGCTGTAAACGTAAACGATAATAATATATTTTTAACGTTATTAAGACCTCTTTTTAGAAGTCAAGTGACATATTTTAAACTGCTTTATTTAGTTCGACCCGTACGGAATTTGTTTATTTAAGTCAAAATTAGAAATTGAAATTTAAGCACCTTCCCGTTGTCAGATTGATATGAAATTTGGTACACACATTTAATTTAGATGACAATACAATATAATTAAATCAATAACATTATAAATCTAAGATGGCCGCCGATACAAAATGGTGGATTACATATTTTTCCTTAACCCCCTCAATATGGGTATCAAATGAAAGGGCTACACTAGTAAAACACGATGATTATGTCAAAATTTAAAATTCAAGATGGACGCCGTTCCAATATGGCGGACTAGGTACATATTTTTCCACAACCACCACACTATGGGTATCAAAAAACCGTTTAACTTAAAAGTTTTTTAAATGTATTTATTTAATTTAACATCTTCGGTGTAGCATCATCTAATTCTACCTTTACGTACTATCTCTCTTTACTGTAAGATGTGGCCCTTTTTGAAAAGTTTATCGTACACTACCTTTGCCGATCTTGAGCGGTGTATATTCCTTTAGATATTGTGGTATTGACAGTGGTCGAACCAGGGCATGCTAAGGCCTTTTGGTCACCGCCCGTATATATTCTCAGATCCTAAAAGGGTTTCCAAATTGTCATCGTCCTGGCTTCGTTACTGCAAGACATAGGCCTCCCGCAAAAATTGCCACGATGACTTTTTGCGATCTTCACAATGTCGTCGATCCATCTGATATGAGATGACGAATGTGCCATCAGAGCACTATTTGTTATATACTTACGTTATCTGTGGTATTTAAACATACATATAAATCAAGATTATTAAATCAACCGTTTAAATATAGAAATCTATTTCATCGAAACTAAATTTAAAAAATCAAGTAATATATTTTTGGCCATCTGACATAAACATTGTTAGAACAAAAAAAACGTATTTAAATTTGGAACGTCTTATTCTTATATGAATTTTAATTTTGTTTTCGTAATTCCGCACCAAAACTTGTTCAATTTTTTGTGATGTTAAAATGTAGATGGGTGATAATAATATCAGAATAAATTAAATTTATTTATAAAACATTACAAAAAAATTCTTTAATCAAATAACCAGTTTTTAAACCAATTCACACTCTCCGGTAATAAAATGATTTGAGAACATGTCAAACTCATTGAGAAATATTTCTAAATAATAAAAAAAAATAAGAACTTGATATTCTTTTTGTCTAAATTTAACATGACATGTGTCTTTTATCTCGTATTTAAATATGAAACTTTGAGGAAATGTTCAAAAATATTGGCTAAACCAACACATTATTTATTAATAGTTTTGTACAAAACGGCAGCGATGTAAATTCTAGTAACTTTTAATTGATTTCATGTTGCGTCTCGAAGACATCTTAATCATCAGCCGCAAGAAGGCCACAGCTAAACATAAGTTACAAGTAAGAAAAGGACCAATATTTAGCCACTTCTGCATATGCAGTGGTAGTCGTGCAATAAAATACCGCCCGCCAGCCCGCTGATAAATGCGTATGCGGCAAACAATGCGAATCACACAACCGCCACCGCCAAATTACTCAACACGTGTTTCACCCCTCCACGGGGCATCTTCAGGAGTTATGCTACACCGATTAGTGCCAAGCACAGAGATCTCTGCGCATGCGCATTTATCAGCGGGCTGGAAGTGGCTAAATATTGGTCCTTATCTTACTTATGATGGACTTCCGCGAGGTGACGCCTGATCCCATTAAATATAGAACATAAGTCACGACCAACTCGAAGTGGTCAATGCCCAGCGTCTTTTGACCTTAACAAGGTTGTCTGCCTTGGACCTTGAACATCTCCAATCTAGAACCTTCAGGTCTGCCCACTGCTATTTCAACTTGCCAATCCCCTGGACTATGTAAAGTTTAGTGAAGTGTGTGACCTATTTCCGCTGTAGCAAACATATTATTCTTCTTCTTTTCAGCCGATTTTGTTATCTGTTCACCTAGTGAGAGTCTACCAACGCCGCGTCTTCCTGCTAGTGGTCATCACTCTAGAACTCTTTCGGTTTTAATGGCCATCGTTTACACAAGCGATGAGTCCCTCCCACTGCCACTTCAGACAAACAGTTCTTGGTTCCATGTCATCTTGGTTCTCCTGAGGATCTTCCTATTTCTGATTCCTTCTCGCAGAAAAATTCCGAACTTCCGAACTCTTAATAATTAATATCCTTTGTATTCTATGTTGAATGCGACTCTCTAGTAGGTCCTGGAAGATTTTCCCTCGGAAACAAATAGAGACGCATCATATTTAGGTAGGGATAGTCTTAAAAAGTTTCATCTAGCTCATGCAAAATATGGCAGGTAAATTTTAAATCGCATCGGATCCAGAGTCCCAACGGCATGGCGCAATAATGAGAGTTCCGTTCCACTTCGCTCCGGTGCCCGCGAGGCGACGTGAATCGAAATGAGATAAAATCCAATACAAAATTTCACTCTTCATAATACAATCATAGAGAATATATCACATTGATCTGTGTTATCAGCTGTGAAAAAATTCCCCGTCTTTCGGGAAATTTTTGATATCAACTCTCTAGTCCATGGATGCACAGACCGCGGCCCGCCGGTCGAATACTGGTGGCCCGCCTACAACAAAAATAATACTCTTGTACATTCGAAAAATATAGAATTCTATTCCAGAATAAAACCAAAAAAAATTTAATTACCTATACTTCTGGCGGCCGGCCCGCCATCAGTTCATGATTTGCCCGAGTGGCCCCTAGTCTTAATAAGTCTGTGCAACCATGCTCTAGTCAATGTTGTAAAATATAATTCTATATATACCACTACAGACAGGTAACTTTTTTTATTACTCTTCCTAATTAAAATTCGTACTGCGATTTGAAATCTGTAGCTAGCTGTGAGATGAATTTTGAAATAGTATTTCGGCCAGTCACAAATATACACTAAGAAAGAAGTTCTTATATATTTGTGCACTGGTAATATTTCATCAGCCAAAAAAAAAAGTTTCCCTGACACTACAAGATTCTTGAACTTCTGGTTCCTGTATTACTTGCAGTTAAGGCAATGTCACACTTATGCTAACTAAGATAAGAAAACATGACCTTTATTAATTGTGACATAAACATAAGATAGATCGCATTAAATTATTCAATCAACAACTAAAAACAACTTAATAAATGCATAAACAGATAATTAATAAACAAATTAATAAGGGTATCTTTATGCCATACTCATGAACCCGCTTATCATATTTGATTAGTTGGTAATAATTTAAATTCGCATTTTAATTTCGAAACGCATCGGGGACCATTCTCAATTGTAAGTACACGTGTACTTTATAACATTGATGTTACAATTGTGATCGAGGTGTCCACACATGTGATAGCGAACTTAGGTCCGCCAGCCACACTATTTTTCTAAGAATTCCTCTAGAATATCCACCAGAACTAGACAAACCAACATAGGCTATCTAATCGGCAAATTGCGCTGAACACACCGAAAAAACAACAAGATAGCGAAATTCTTTCGGATATTTTAAATAAAACACCAAAATAATATTACTGTCCATTCACATTAGAGATAATTTTATCATTACTTGTGTAAACAATGGCTTTGTATCTAATGACATAAATGTAAACAATGTTTATCACGTCTGTTTGTATAATTTTATTAACAAAGCAGCATAGAAGATATACAGAGAATCTTGTTAGTTGTCAAAAATTATTACTGGCCGCTTCCTGTCCTATTGTAAATCTATGAAGCAGTTCCATGTCCAACCGTGGACATCTTTGTACCCATGAACGTAATAAAAATAAGACATTTATTATATGAAAAAAATCATAGCTTTAGTTGTTTTTAAATGAATGTTTTATAATTGTTCCAGATGCTAATACCGTTGCTTTCGACGGCGATTGTTCTGCTGGTGGCGTGGGTGGTGATACGCTGGTACAAAGTGAAACGGTACTGGGAAGAAAGAAATGTTCCGCATAATCCTCCGCATCCGCTGTTCGGAAGTCTGACCTTCTTGCAAAAGAAGAATCCTGTAAGAAATTCTAATACATTGTCTTTGTTACAAACAACTTATTTTCGTAACTAACCAATCTTGCGTTGGTGTTGGTTTAATGTAACCAACCAAGGAATCCAAGGTGATCTATGGAAAGATACCCAGGTGAACCAACTTCGGTGGTCCTGTATCTGTACGGTGTAACATAACTCCTGAAGATGCCCCGTGGAGGGGTGAAACACGTGTTGAGTAATTTGTTGGTGGCGGTTGTGTGATTCGCATTGTTTGACGCATACGCATTTATCAGCGGGCTGGCGGGCGGTGCATTTTATTGCAAGACTACCACTGCATGTGCGGAAGTGGCTAAATATTGGTCCTTTTCTTACTTAGGATAGACTTCCGCGAGGTAACGCCTGATTCCATTAAATAGTCCTGTATCTCTCCATAATCTCCTCTCTGTAATCTCGTCGATAACTGGGCATAACATCAAAATTAATTAATTTTCGTTTAAAATGCCACGATCAGTTAAAATATTCGTGACACGGATTCTAAATTAACATAGGCTAAATGATGTTGTTAGTGGAAAAATTTACTTTTGTTATTGCGACAGAACTAGAAATTGAATAAGAAATAATAAACTTTTTTTAAATTTAAAACATTATATGTTATATATAGATGTATATATAAATAGATGGAAAAGGTATTATGTGAGTGTGTGTATATATAAGTATTTTTGTATAAATTTATGTTTGTATGTACACCCAGAACTGCCCTCTCATTCATGTCTCTCATCTCCATCCAAAGGTTGTCTGGTAGAGATCGCCTCGAGCGATAAGACGACCTCTTGTGCTTCTATATAATTTTTAGTTATTATCTATGTACAATGAAGTACAAATAAATAAACATTCCCTTTAACCTAGACACGTTACGGGTGGAGGTGAATTAATTTCTTAAAGGCAAAATAACCAGTGCTTTGTATTTTTTTTACAAAATCGACCCAAATGTAATGACAGCGGTCTAATCACTCATGGCGTCTGAACTCAAACCCGTTCCAAATTTAAATTCAAACGCGAGAAAATTAATTAAAACGAAAAACATTATAACCTTAGTGGCCAGTAATATCAAGTGTTCTTACTTCAACGCTGCAATTTTGTAGCTATTGGGCCTATTGCAATTATATCAAAAATTTCATTTATTAAATTCAAATTAGATAAATGTGTATAAACAAACTAATTAGAACCTCCTTGTAGAATCACGATAGTCTCTTTCGACAGTTTAATTGTATGAAAGAGACTCAACCAGAATGAACCGAACCAAACATATCCAAACCAACAGGACTTTATATAGCCTCTTTCTTATCATTAACCTCATGTTTGGAACTGTTAGATGCTGGTAGCTGAGAACTTAAAGTTCTGGAGTAGTGACCACGAATCAAGCAAAGTATACGACGTCCACTAATAGAGAGACAACCGCAATACAAGCTTAGTCAATACCTATTTTTAAGAAAATGGTTAAGAAATATTTACTAGACCTATGATTATTTATTTTATTAATTGTATTTCTTTCTCTGTTTCTTTTGTATATATATATATATATATATATATATATATATATCCAATCTCCAACGTAGACCTCACGACAGCAGATCAAACGCCGCAAATGGAACTGGATAGGCCACACGCTCCGAAGGGACCCTGATCATATACCGAGGCAAGCCCTAGATGGAATCCTCAAGCAAAGTGGAGACGTGGCCGCCCAAAGCAAACCTGGCGGCGAACGATCCTAACAAAGACGACCTTAACAAGGTCATGTATCTAATGGCCCCAGTAGCTATCATAGGTATAGGCTTCATGTTTGCAAGCTTTCGAGATATCGGCATTTTTTGAAAAGCTGATTCGATACCAATACCTGTAGCAAATGACCCTTATCTAGCTTCTTCCAGTGACCTTAACAAAGTCATCCGTCTTATGCCCAGGTAGCTATTAGTCCTAAAGCATAATAAAACATCTTCTATGTGTTAATTAATCTTTAATTACAATAAATCAAAATGATTGTATATTTATTTTTCGTAGGCGTTATGGATGCGTGAAATGTACGAAGAATTCCGTTCACCTTACGTCGGAATTTGGCTGTTCTGGCGTCCGGGACTTATCATCAATTCACCGGACATAGCACGCAGAATCCTCGCCAAGGATTTCTCAATCTTCAGAAATAGGTTTCTTAGCTCTGGAACCAAGGATCCCATTGGAGGAAACAACTTATTTACTGTTAATGTGAGTACTTTTTAATTACCAGTTCCACTATCATCGTTATTTTTTTTTATGACCCCCGCTATTGGGGGCCTCTCGTACCCCTATCTTGTGGTGGGACAGGGTCTTTTTTGGGCAATTTTTTTTTTACTTAATTTTTTTTATTTCCGTTCTCTGCTTCCATTCCATTCTTTTATACCACATTTCTTCTTTCTTACCCTTTTGCTCTGTTCGTCTATCATTCTTCCCTTTTTCTTTTTAAATTTTTTAATTTATATTTTTATTTTACATTTTTTTACACATTATTACTTATTCTATAATTATTTCTATCACAGTTTTGTTTTTATTTACGTTTTTAATCAATTTATCTTTTTATACTCTGTTTGTTTTATTTCTTTCTATCGCCCTTTGGGCAAACTCTTTACAAAGGGATATGAACGCCTGTTTGTCATCGCCGCCTATCAGGGAGGCTATCATCGTCATTAGCCGTAGATACCCACTACTGGACATGGGCTTTCTTCACAGTATTCCAAAACGACCGCTAATAAGCGGTCTGCTTACATAGTCTTCGGTTTAACATCCTACGCTGGGCTTGCAAGTCTGTTGACTCTACTTCAGAACTTTAAAGTCCCTGCGGCTATCTTTTCTGTGTGTCATGTCCACTGCCACTTAGACCAGTTAATCCGTCTAAAGTTCGGAATTTCCGAGATGTGCGAGTATGGCCTTTTTTGAGATGAGGATGAATCTTCAGAAAGGATACAACATACCATGCTCTACTGAGAAAAAAAAGCTTGATGTGGGAACTCTACCCACTAAAACCACCTTGGTAGTCATGTTTTGTACCATTGGAGGGGTCGTTGGATCTACAGAACTCGCAGTTCCTTAATACTTTGCCAAGACACATCTGGTGAGGAAGTTGCGCCTCTTCCGGCATCCTCCTCGTACCGCAGCAACACGAGACCTTTGCGTGTCAGTGAAATCTAGAGTAAAAAATTACGTTCCAAAGTACAAGAAAGGAAGGCAAAGGAAAACGCTACTCTCAAATAAAAAAAATCTTTTCTGTTCTACTTATGTTAGTTTAATTTATACATAGATGCATTAATATTGTTTTAACATAATGCTATTAATAACTGCTCCTATATACTATTAATAAATATAAATCATCGTCATTTGAAATATTACAGGATCCGATATGGTCTGAAATGAGGAAACGCCTATCAGGAATGTTCACGGCAGCGAAACAGAAACATCTACATTCTTTTATGTTATCCAAAAGCGACGAACTGGTTGAGCGAATCAAAGCTGACATGAGAGAAGAAGGACGCGTAAATCTCAGGGTAATTACTAAGTACTTAAATTTAAAAAAAAACCGTAAACAGTCGGGGGAAATTTCGGGAAGTCGGCGAAAGTTGGCGTAAGTCGCGAGAATTTGACGGAAGTCGTCGGAAATTGGAGGAAGTCGCTGTATATGGGGTTTCTTTAAAAATATTAAACAAAAACTAGTAATAAAATCCTAGTCCAATTTCTAGTTACATTTTACTTTATTGACTTTTTTTTTAATTTTAAAGTGATAAATGTGAAGCCGATTACAAAAAAATGGTCAATAATGGTGACTTTTCTGGGATAAGAGCGCGTTTGAATATCTTGTGAGTTTAAGTTAAAGAACGTTTCATAATACATATGAGAAAAACACCAGACCCGACACTCATAGAGAGAATTCCATTCGCAGTGCCGGTCTCGCGCCGGTGCGTGACATTTTTGATTTTTTTATTTTTCAATTTAAATTGCCTTTTATATGCAAATAGTACTTAATTGATAACAATTAAATACTTTTTAACAAATAAAGAACAAAAAAGATAAAAAGATGGCTTAGTGATGCAATTAAGTTATGGCGACGTAATACGACAGAAGACGCAACTTAGGTAGGTTCACCATTACATAAACTGACGACCAAGGGAAGGTCGCGGAAGGTCACTGGATGTTGGCATCCAAGACCAGTCATAGTTCCGATCTTTGTGGGAGATCAATGCCTTGAAGTAAGGCTTTATAGACTGATGAATTGGCATTATTAAAGCATTCAATAGAAAACTTAATGATAAGTTAAGGTTGTATTATTTTATCAACAACATTATCGTTTACCTTCACAGGAAATGTTCAGCGATTTTACCACTGACGTCATCGGTACAACCTCCTTCGGCGTAGCAAGTGACGCAACTCTGACCGGAAATAGTGCACTCAGAACTGTTACAAGAGAGTTCATGAAATACAGCTTCTTTAGAGGATTGTGTTGGTCCAGTATCTTTTTTTTCCCGGAACTTGTCGACATATTTGGGTAAGGGATTGATATAAACGTTTATGTTTATCCATATAAGAACTATAGTCACTGATAGCTCGTAGAATTGCTCGTCAAGTGACATTGGGTAGGTTACATCGCTAGTGCGACTAATGGTGGTTGGGGCCGCGGCGTTGGTCCCCCACTAGCTGAGCTGATGACATGGGTCGTTGTAAATAGCTGAATGCGAGCAGCCAGTCTTGCAGTAGGCATTCTTCAACTGAAAAGAAGACGAGAGAAGTAGAAAGACAGTAGTAAACATGAATCGAGTGATTTAATGGAATCAGGCGTTACCTCGCGGAAGTCCGTCCTAAGTAAGAAAAGGACCAATATTTATCCACTTCCGCACATGCAGTGGTAGTCGTTTAATTTATTGTATGTATCAGAGTAAATTAATAAAAAATTTATGAAAAAAATTCTCGAATTTGAAAGAGTTAATTAATTATAAAAGTTAATGTTAATCGTTTTTATACATATCTAGATTTTTTAGAAAAAAAATTTAATTTAAATTTTTTTTATATAATTTTTATCAATTAAATTTTTATTAAAAAATATTTAATATTTTAAGGGATAAGCTTTAAAATAAAATATTATAGTATGGTTAGGGTTAATAATTTAAAATTTTAGAATTTATATTGTTAATAAATTATAATTTTTTATAAATAATTTAATTTATTTTAAAATTTTAAATTAAATATTTATTATTTAATTAAATATTGAATATTATATATATATATATATTTATAATTTATTGCACGACTACCACTGCATGTGCGAAAGTGGCTAAATATTTGTCCTTTTCTTACTTACGATTCGAGTGAGTCAGAAATGGATGTCTGAGTAAGACATTTAATAATTTATTATTATCCACATAAGAACCAATGTCACTGATACAGCTCGAAGGATTGCTCGTTTAAAGTGACAGTGGGCAAGGTAAATCGCTCATGACAAATACAATGTTTTTAAATGTTGCCTCAAGTCAAGTTTCAGAAATCCAAGACGTCTTTTTTTATGTTAATACAGGAATATATTTCTTATTGTACTATTTACTTATCTAAGACTCGATTTGGGGACTTGGAGAGTCTGAGGTGGTGCTCTGGTGAGCAGCGATTCCCCCGGAGCCTGACCCGGAACTGACACTGTAACCATCCGATGTTCCTCACGTACTTTATTTAATTTTCTTATAAAGGACTCGGATGTTTACATTATTTTGTCGACAGCTTATTTCGCAAAGTAAAATCTAGGAAATAGAGATAACTTCTTGCCTAGTTTACACATTATTCAGTGATAATCCGTCTGTTTTTTTATAACTACCATATATATTTGTTTATTTTAATACTAACAATTATCTACATTACTAACTAAATAAATTAGACATTATTAATAAATGTCAATAACAAATAGTTCCTATAACACTTTGTAATTTCTTTTTTTTTTTCTTTTTAATTTAAACACTTAAAAAGGAATTTTTTAAAATAGTTCTTTATGTGAAAAGAAATATCCGCCAAAAGAAAACACTGTGAAATTATTTTAACTTAAGTTTCTGTATTCAAAATCAATATTTTAATTTTAAAACTGGAAGTTTTTCGCTGCACTTGAAGCTTTGCAAAGTTTAATAATAATTTTCTGGAATTTTCTTAACATATACAGTTGATCACCGTAAATGATCATCGTTTTAGCCGTAGAATGTTTAATGCTGACCAAAGGATTCTTACACAGATATCCAATAAGACTGAATTAAAGCCTCCTACTTCCAGAGTAAGCCTTGTAGTGGAGGTGTTACTCTTTGTCCGAAGAACCTTATAAGCCTAGCGGCCATCTGATCTATATGACCTGACCATTTTATTGTGTTCATTTCAGATTCAGCTTTTTCCCCAAAAGTTCTATAGACTACTTCAGACAAGTCTACCACAAGATCGTAGCCCAGCGTGGGGGATACGACAGCATCAGCGAACATAATGATGTGATCGATATGCTACGAAAAATTAAACAGGATTATAATAAAGAAAATAAAGGTAATATATAATATTTCATTTATTTCTGAATATATTTGTAGGAGTGGTCGTGGTACGGTAGCTTCTTGTTCTTCGGTAGATTCTTGTGCTTCGGTAGTTCGTCGGTTGTATCTCGTTCGTCGATTGCTTCTTGTTCGTCGGTTGCTTCTTGATCTTCAGTTGCTTCTTCCTGTGTTGACCGCACCTCCGCTAGCTCTTATAATGAGCGCGGAGACTCTCAACAGCGCGATGCAGATTTTCGTTGCGTCTACTGTGGCGCCATCTGTCATGTATCTGTTTCACTGCCGCCGCCGCCATGCGATTGACGGTCACGTGGGGAAGAGCTTGGTGTTTGAGTGGCGCGCGATAAGCACGCCACATATTCAACTTAGTTATTCACGATCTTGATAAAGAGACATTGGATGCAGGTGGATTCTAATCGTTCCTTCTGGAAATCTATGAGGAAATTCGATGTCGTACGGCAAATATGATAATCATAAATAAGTTAAAAAGCTGACTACAATGTTGAAATTATTTACAACATATGAAGAAATATGGAGAAATGTTTATTAGATAAATATAAATTTTAACTAGAATACTAGATGTTTGCATAATTAATAAATGTCTTTTTTTTAGAGGGAGCGTCTAGTTCTCCTATCGTATTTGGGACAGAGACTATTAAGCAATAATCTTTTCATTGTTACTATTTTATTTTCTTCCTCCTTTCTCATCCTTCACAATTTCCGTTGCTATATCCTCTTTTATTCATCACCTATACTTTGGTTCCGTTCCTTTTATTCACATACGTTCAAGCCGTAATATATCTTACTGTATTGCATATATACATATATATTCGATTATTATTGGGAGCTATGAGTACATCTCTCATTAACATCTTCGTAGGATTCAGACTATTATACGTAATTAATCCTGACTTAACTGTGTTGCTCTTGTATGCAATAATCCTTGTAAAATTATACTGTGGCTTTGGACTAGTAGCGCCATCTATTGGATTTATCAGTATCACTCATGACAGACTACTGCGGGGCAGTCGACTACTAGCGCCATCTACTGGCGTTGTCTGTAGTACAGGCGGTTTATTGCCATTTTTATACGTACAATTTGATATACAAATTGATGACTTATCTGGCTTAGAAACTTTTAAAAAAGAATTTGTTGGTGCTGTCAAATATTTAGAAAAACATTTTTAGAAATTAATGAAGACGGTGACCTAATATAACATTTGCAATGTTCTGCGTTGCCTGTCAGATGAGCAATCCCTTACTACTTTATGTATGTAAGCATTTTCGGCTTTGTGCAGCATCATCATAATTGAGTTCACGCAAATAAAGGTCCATTAGCTGAAAACTTTACTCTGGTAAATCGTAATCCAGTTACAACGCAAACGTTTACTCGAAAATGGTCTATACCTGTGTGAGTGTATAGTGTTTTGACTGTAGTGTAGGGTATAGTATATATTTTCGAAGCGAGGTCTACGTGGCAGTCGGGAGCAATCCGACCCTGACCGCCCCACTAGGCCTCCAGACTGCCATTTATACTTCCGTACTATTGTTCGCCATCTAGATGAACCCTTAAAAGATTTCTTTCTAAATATTTATAAAATAAATATTATTAGTTTCAAATTAAAGTATTATTGGACAATTGTTCCCCGACCTTTACCCCCGCATTATACTTGCCAGAGCACTAAGAACTGTAAACTGAGCAGAAAAGCCTACAAGTCCTTAATTTTTTAATTTTCGAAAGTTTCGCGATCCCGAAAACTAAGCGCGGAAGGAAAAGAATCCTTCCTCAAGTTCTGCAGGTTGGTGGCAAAAATTGTGATAAAAAACTAAACAGACAAAAAAAATGAGAACCAGAATTAATTATCAGGAAAAGTGAACATGTAAGAAATAAAAACTCAGTAATCGTGATAAATTAAAGAACTGTGATATTATAAATAGTAATTAGTCCTAACTGCAATGATTGAGGATGTATAAAAGGTTTAAAGGGCGAAAGAGAAAAAAAGAATGAATTATTGAACGAAAGAAGAAAAAAAATAGATATTATGAGGAATGGAAGAATAGAACAAAAATAATATAAAGGAAAGTGACAAATTTAATATAGAAAATCAATTGCTGTTCCACATAAATAGGAGTGGAACGAAAGGTCCCCAAAAATGGGGACCATAAAAAAATACAAAGCGCCTGCGTTCAAAAACGTCAGATTAATTTTACTAAATATATCGACATATAGTTTGTATATGGACTGTATAGTACGAGAGTTGAATATGTTCTCCAAATGTAATAAAAATTATCTGCCATACCAAAATTGTGATATATATGTATAAGAGAAAATTATAAACAATAATTTGAAAAAAATTGTAAATAGTAAATAGACCTTACTGCAGTACACCAATACCTCGCTTTGCGTCGTTTCTTTTTGCATTTTTTTTAAATTGCGTCGCTGCTTAATTAGTACTTTTTTTTCACTGTGCGTCGTTTGATTTTCGAGGTTGCGTTGTTTTGGGTTAGAGTCTTTAATTTTTTTTCCAAAAGATGGCAACACCTTCGTTTCTAATTGCGCCATGTCATTAAAACTCGGGGATTCTCTTTCTACTTCAAAAACGCCATTTTAATACAGTTTTATTTTCACTTTGTTTTGCTTATTTTAGAGTTCAGTTTCAATTACGTGGTGTGTTGTGCTTTTTTTTAAAAGAAAATAATATATCTATTAAAATTTTAAATTGTTGTTTCTGGTTATAAAAAAGGTATATATTTTTTCAATTTATTTATTGACAGAGTTATATTATTTTTGTTTTTTAAATGTTTACTTTGTTCAATTTTCTTTTTATAAAGTAGTATTTTCGTAACCCTGGAACCTATCTTCGATCTTTACATGGTTTGCTATGCAAAATCTTAATTTATTTGCGGCGTTTCAATTTGCGTCGTATTTTTTGATACGTAACCACGACGCAAAGTAATACCTCACTTTGCGTCGTGATTAAAGATGGATTAATAGAATACAATGGAATATAGAGAGATAGAATTGCAGAGTGAAATAACAGAAAAACAGATAACGTGATGCATGAAAGAAGAGTACGGAAATAAAATTGGAAAGGGGATAAATTAATAAGAAAAATAAAAATCCCTGTACCCATATAAATATGGTTGGAACGCAAAAGAATAAAAGAAATGTGTTCACCACGTCCAAACGGCATGGAGATGGATTGAAAGTTTTTGAAACATTTTAAATTATCTTTTAATAACACGAGAACATAAGGTACATGTCGCTATGTATTTGAAACCATAAGATGTTTATATCCCTACAGAACTATAAAAAAACAACAATAAATCATTTATACTTAGTACAATTTTTTCTATTCCAAAATATATATCGTATCTTTCAATATAACCTATCGTATATGCATGTATGTAACATTTTTTATCACTTACTAGTCCGCCTTTGACCACCAACTCGCTTGTTTTAAAACGTCAACGTGGTCATAAATAACACAAGCAGACGCAATAATTACCTGTTCTTTTTTTAAATGGCTTCCTTTATTGGGGACGTCTCGTCAACCCCTAATTTGAGAAGGACAGGTACTTTTTATTCTATGAAATGATATTTTCACATACTTATTTTTATTTCTCTTTCTCTATTTATATTCTTGACAATTTCTTTCATTCGTCGTCTATTTCTCTTTACAATATCTTACTTTCTCCTGGCTTACTTGTCTCTTTATACTCCACCTTCATTACTTCTGCTCCTAAAATATTACAGTAGGGTACTTCTTTATATCACAGTAAGTAATTACATGTTTACTCTGAACTTAAAGAGACCTGGGTCATTCCATGTGGTCCATGTTCCATACTCGGACTATCTGGATCAGAAATATAGAATCAAAATGCTTAGTACGCTTTTAAAAAACTTCTACCTTGTATGTTAGATAGTGGGTAGTGTTTCTACTCATCCCCCTATAGGAGGTGGCGTAGTTAGATCTTCCGCTAGACGACGACATAGTTTAAGTTGCAGGAAGTCACAGGATACGTGAAACGCAGGAACGATCATCGTTGCGATCTTTTTAAGAGGCCTATACCTTGCTATAGGCTTCTATCGGCTAAAAAGGAGATGTACTAATTCGTTACGAAACTATTGATTTTAGAATAAGATTAGATTTTAAAATTGAGCCAATTAAAAAACATGTATATTTCGATGTAACTTCTCCTATGTATGTATAATATAACAATTTTTTTAAAGAAATCGACGAAGACATATTAATCGCACAAGCAGCGATATTCCTGCAAGGCGGTTTCGATACGACATCATCCGCTCTGGCGTTCTGTGTGTACGAACTGGCTTTGCTACCGGAATTTCAAGTAAGAATGCTTTATTACTACTGCGCTGTAAAACAATGTATTTAATAAATTAGACTACAATACACCTAAAATAGTAATGATTTAACTATTTTTTTTCCTTACAAAAACATTAATACAATTCTTGATAGTAGACAATAATTCACGACAAATAATTATTCACGTAATTTATTTGCCGTATGTCCATATTCATTTCAATTTGACAATCCACTGGGCCGTGTAGATGATTTTTCTTGTTTTTTTTTTATTGGCAGACTTCTTTTTTACATTTATATTTGTTTCAGGTACTCTTGTTTTGCATACTTCTTTATGTCTACCATTCGTTCCCTTTTCACTTCACATTACCTTTCATTTCTTCCCATACGTACATCGTTTCACTTTATTCGCCTTCTCCCCTGGATTCTAAACTTACATTTATTCATTTGATTAACTTGTTTCCTTGGTTTTTATATATTTAGTTTGATTTTTTATGTTAATTCTTATTTCTTAGTAAGAAAAGGACCAATATTTAGCCACTTCCGCACATGCAGTGGTAGTCGTGCAACAAAGTGCACCGCCCGCCAGCCCGCTGATAAATGCGTATGCGGCAAACAATGCGAATTACACAACTGCCACCGTTAAATCACTCAACACGTGTTTCACACCTCCACAGGGCATTTTGAGGAGTTATATCACACCGATAAGTGCCAAACACACACAGTGTTTAAAATTGCTGTGGCTATATATTGGTCCTTTTCTTACTTAGGACTTCCGCTAAATAATGCCTGATTCCATTATATTTTTATTTCTATACTATTTTTACTTTTAACAGAAATCTAGTAAAATCTGTCGATGATCCTCATTTCTTATCAATGCGGCGATGTTGTCCTCTATTCTCTCTGCTAGCCGAGACTGGCGTTCCATTCTTAACAACCTGAAGACGAAAAAGCTGGTGATCATATACACCACAGTCTGGTCCACGTTCGAGTCTTAGATGTAGAAGGGAATCTCCTAGAGCTTAAACCTGTAAAGGTACTCGGAGAATTCCGCGTGCCCCGAAAAAATTTTAACCAGTCTCATGCCTATTTTGATTCGACGTAGGACTCAATAGGCTTTGACGGCATCCAGGAAGAACTGTCGGTTAATTTCATTTATAAACGAATATCTCCATTGATTTGATCTTGCAAATAAATCCTGTGTAAAATCCTCTCCATATCTAGTTGAGTAACTGCGAACTTGCCAATAGGCAGGTTAGAGAAGTCTGTCCACTAGTGAACATAAATCCCACGGATAGTTTAGGTCTCCTTAAACACCACCAACTTCTGAAGTTATCACTTAACTTTTGTTATATTTTTCAGGAGAAGCTTTATAATGAGCTGAGAGAAGTTCAATTGAAGAAAGGCCTGGAAGATTTTAACTCATTGAATGATTTGATACACCTAAATTGTGTTTTAAAAGGTATGATGCAAATTAGACGTATGTCCAAAAAAAAACATTACTAATTTTCTCAAGATGATACTCATTAAACGTACTAAAAGCAAAAATAATTTTATGTATATAAAACACAACTTCATAGAGTTAAAAAACTTTTAAATCACGACTTCACATCTTTACCTTAAATTGCGAAAGATTTTTTGCAACATAGGATTAATAATTGTTTCAGTGTGATTTTTGTTTTCATTATTTGCTACACTATTTCTCATTTTCCTAATACGTTTATTGGCTCTAGTCTTATAGTTTTACATTTTTATCTTAGTGTATTCTAGTCAAATCTAATTTCTTATTATTTAATAATTATATTAAACTACTTTTATTTTTACATCGTTTATCTATTTATCTGCTTTACATACTAGTGTGGAAAGCCTTACGGCTTTTATGTCTACTTTACCACATACTACTTCATCTACCTTTATTATTATATTATTTCTGTATTTTTAATATTCTTATGTGTTTTTCATCTGTTCCCAAAATAGAAGAAGTTTGGTTTACTGTTGTATCTATTTTAGTTGACTCTTTCTTATTCCTATTTTTAATTCCTTCTTCCTTCTTCCTTTTCATTCTTTCTAAGTCCTGCCAGTGCTCGTGTGCAAGATTCTGTCGTTCTTTTCCAACGTTTTTGGGATTTTCTTAATTCATATGCTTTTGCAATAGGATCCTAAATAAATATTAGAAAACTTACTATACTAGATTTTATTTAAAAATTTTTTTTATTTAAAATGCAATAAATTGTTTCAGTGCGAATTGCAATTGTTTTCAATTTTAATAGCTTTTATTTTTAATTTTTTCTAAATCGCTTCACTATTAGGCACTTGAAGATAATCCATTAATCATGGAACACCTGTATAAATGGCGTGACTTCGTTGATTGACAGTAAAATAAATATTTTTATTATAAAATTGTTTAAACTGTAATATTGAAGGCATTACGGAAATTTATTAATACGAAGTTTTAATTTCAGAGACTCTAAGAATGTACGCCTCAATGGGGTGGTTGGACAGGGTGGCTGCGCATGACTACTGGATTGATGACAACTTAATGATCACAGCTGGAACACCTGTCTACATCAATGCGTACGGCATGCATTACGATCCAGATCTATTTCCAGAACCTACGAAGTTCAAACCTGAAAGATTTTTACCTGAAAACGAGAGTAATATTCAACCTTACACTTATATGCCATTTGGTGAAGGTCCTAGAAATTGTATAGGTAATAATATTTCTATTTTTATTATTCGACAATTAATTTTTTGATACAATAAGAATCCCACAAAGTAAATTGCTTTGTTTTAATACGGCTTTCAAAGTTGTTTAAACTATTAAAAACAATTGTTTAAGATGATCGCCGAAAAACTGTACAGTGCTTATTGTGGGCTTGAGTGTTGAATGATGTTATTATCACCGTCATTATCATCATTAAGTTCATGGATTTAAGTTCCTTGCCAATCGTCAGCCTTCTCCAAACTTAGACTTGACTATGTTGTAATTTATATATAATTCTAATTTATGTTAAACCGAATAGTGTGTGACACTAATCGGTGTAACATAACTCCTGAAGATGCCCCGTGGAGGGGTGAAACACGTGTCGAGTAATTTGGCGGTGGCGGTTGTGTGATTCGCATTGTTTGCCGCATACGCATTTATCAGCGGGCTGGCAGGCCGTGCGCTTTGTTGCACAACTACCACTGCATGTGCGGAAGTGGCTAAATATTGGTCCTTTTTTTACTTAGAATTTAATGGTGACATCACTTTACCCATCAATGTAGGCAGATAATATTTTAATAAACTAAGCAACTTGTAAAATCTTGTCTATTCGATATTTAGTACAACATGTCGAGACTTGTTTATTCAAATGTGCAAAGGGATAAAATATGACTTGCAGTGTTCACCAAACTCTTTATTTACACGGTAGATACATTCCTTAGAAAAACCTGCAAAGAATAGTGTAAAAAATACGTACACCAAAAAAACACTAACAAAAGAAGTATTTATTAAACGTAAACGATTTATTTTATAACGAAAAAAAATAATTTTAGTGTGCAATGGAAATTCAGTACATATTAACAAAATTGAAATTGAAATTAGGATGTATGTGTAAACTTTGAGAATAAATCATTATTGTCATGTCAGCTGACGTATGACCACTGCTGGGCATAGATCTTTTCCAAAGGTAGCAAAGGTCGACCTAACACTGCCTAAATTCAGCGACTTCCTGGTGATCACATCATGGTGCAGTTAACACAGCGAAAGAACAGGTAGATATATAAGCATTGCTGTAACTCTATCATCATCATGACAGGATCAATGATCACCACTATATCTAGCACTGCCCAAAACCAGTGACTTCCCTCAACTATAACATCCAGTGGGGGGGTTACCTTTTCCACGTCCACCGGCTTGTAGGTGAAATAAATTTCTAGATTATGATTACTAAACAAAAACCTCTTTTCAGGACGTCGTTTCGCATCACAGAATTTCCTCACCGGTCTATCTAAGATTATTCTTACATATAAGATCGTCCCAATGCCTGATTCGAAACCGCCATCGGATATATCGATTGAAAAGCGAGGACTGCTGTTGGCGCCTGGCGAGGAGATTCAAGTGAAATTCGTGCCTAGATGTACATGATAACTCGTGTTCATCGTCATATTAGCAGATTGACGCCCCCTGCGATGTCTCCCCTTCCTCGAAGATCGCAACGCTGACTGATCTTGCCCTACCCACATCAAACAACCTCTCTTCCTCCTTCTCTCTAAACCCTCTACAATAAATACTCTATTACAACAAGTTCCACTATATATTCATGTTCTTTATCATCATGGACCTGGACCCCTTCCTTTTGTAAAATGGAAGTGGCCTACATCTACCATCTTTACTTCATCACCAAACTTGTGTTAGTGATGTTGACATAATATAGCATGTTCAACATAAAGGCATAAACGGCATATATGCCGTTGTAAACTGAAAAACAAAATTATTTACAACTAAAACATAACATACAAATATATATGACACAAGACTGGATGCTGTGGTCCTTTCCTTCCTTCCTTTATGTTAATGATTATCATATTATTACTGTACATGTACACACACACATACACAACGACACGATATGTATATATAGATGTGTGTGTGTGTGTGTGTATGTGTATGTGTGTGTGTAAATATGGTGTCGTTGTCGAGTCTTCTTTGTTAATGTCGATTGCACCGCGCGGTGACCCTTTAATAAGTTTATGCTGAAAATATTAGCGCCATCTGTCGACGTCTGCAGAAACTATAGAATTCAAAAATATACATATATATATTGGAACTCTATACTACTCGCACGAATAAAATCGCTGAACTGCTTGCACGGGGTCCGCGGTGACCCTAATTTGTATGGATGAAATTTGATGATTCCTTTTTTTAATGAAACAAGCGAATAGTAATTATGAAAGTACTTTATTCAATCTATAACACATAAAAACCACAACTTAAAATACAATCTTCTAAGGCATAAAAATAACTAAAATATAAACTTCTACAATAATGAACATTTTTGGCACAACATGAGATCATGCATTAAAATTTCATGAATATTTAGGAACTATTGCAATCATCGTTGTTGCAGTTTTGGCAGTAAACAACGAAGTGCTCATTACACAAAAACTTTTTGCATTTACTGCATTTTGTGGATACTTTCCTGTCACTCTTTCTCGGGCAATTATAGCACCGCCCACGTTTAGTGGTAGATGGAGCAAGTGGGGTTTCTAAATCATGTACTTCCAATAGCCGCTTTTTTACTATTTTTGGAGTTGCGCTGACGTTGGTTCGACGTTTTTGATGACTTTCAACAAGTTCCGTTGCAAGTTGTCGCAAGAATACACGCCTTACGTGAGTACGTACATTATTTGTGTTCGCTTTGTGAACAACCAATGCATTTATGCATGTAACATTCAAAAAATGAAAAAACAATGCTAATGGCCAACGTTTGGTTCTCCTTCCAACATTATATGTCCCACACAATTGGTCAAGTTGTACACTTGTATACGAATTATCTGTGGTAATATTTCGGCCACTACCTTTAATTGGTTGTACAAGACGTTTTACTATGTCGCTTGGGCTATTAGAGACCTGGTAAGATCCTACTGGTTGTTTGCCAGAATAAACTTCAAACCCAAACAAATAAAAAGTTTTTGAATCCACCAGGGCCTGGATTTTTATTCCGTATTTATTCGGCTTATTTGGCATATATACTTTGCCTTTGAATCGACCACGGAATGCAATTAGCTGTTCGTCAATTGTTACATTCTCACTCGGTATATAAGCTTCTTTATATTTTGTTTGCAACATATCGCATAGCTCACGTATAGGGGCTAAATTGTCAATCTTTTGACGCTCAGATCGAGTTGCTTTGTCGTCAAACCGAAGCACACGTAACAAAAAAAGAAATCTCTGAGAGTTCATAGTTAGGTGAAACATCTCAATGCCACTACCATCAATTGCCCATAGATCTATGTAGTTTAGATGCGACGCTCTCAGTAACCCAGCCATTATCAACAAACCTAATAACGCTTTCATTTCTTCAACATCTGTACTCTTTGCATCTCGGTCTCTTTGAAATTGGCCTTTGATTTCTTCAATGTATTTATTTGTATTCGTAACCAGTAAATTTATAATATCTTCGGTAAAAAATAAACTGAAGCATTCTATTGGACTCTTTGCCCACTTTGCCGCTTGTTTGACACTCGGCAAATGCAATATGATGTTATGTGCACGGGTTCTAACTGTATTTGAGAGCGGCTCCTTATTACGTTTATGTTTAGGGCCATTTCTGTCATTATGTCTCGAAATATAAAAATTGTCACTTTGATTTGTAGAGTCATCTTCGTCGTAGTTCGGCAATTCGTTTGAAATTTCCTCAATTTCACTAGCTGTGTCGTGTTCACTATGAAGGACTTCCTCTGCTTCCGACTCTGAATCCGAATCCCCAACATCCTGTTCTTCATCAGGTACATCCAGTAGCCAATGCGCAATACGCTCGTCTCTTGCATCCATGTTTGATAACTGAGGAATAAAAAAAGACCTATGTAAGTAATATATTTGTACGAAAAATACAAAAAAAAAATTCTAAACCAGTAAAACGATAGAAATTATCATTCACCTATAATATTTCATTCAAAGTTATATCAATAGAACATAAAAAACTTACCTTTCTCAAAAAAGTTACGTATATACTCGCATGGGGTCACGGCTCGAGAGAACAGCGGCGTGACCTTCGCCTGCTGCGGCCTAAACGGTACTAAAGTATGTACTTTAGGGCATATTAAGAGGCTAGCGGGCGCGCGGGGAGGTTCCAACCGTTGCAAAGGCAATTTTTCGAAACGCGAAAGTGCGTTGACCCCATGCGAGCAGTTAAGGGTTAAATATATATATATATATATATACTAGCTGATCCCACAAACGTTGTTTTGCAAAAAAAATTAAAGTTCTTAATTAACAAATGTAAGATAAGGGTTGATCGTAGAGGGGTGAAAATTTAGGTTTGTATGTATTTTTGTATGCTGTATCATAATAAAATAAAAACCAAAAAAATTGTCTTAAAAATATAAAATAAAATTTAGGGGTGGAACACCCTTATCACTTAGGGGTATAGAAAATAGATAGTAGCCGATTCTCAGACATACTGAATACGCATATTAAATTTGGTAAAAATCAGTCAAGCCGTTTCAGAGGAGTTCAAGTTCGAACACCGTGACACGAGAATTTTATATATTAGATACACAATTATAAACAAAAGTAAATATTAAAAATAAAATAAATGTAAAAAATAATATTCTAGAGGTGAAGGCAAAGTAAGGAAAGTGATGTAAGAAAGGTAATTAAAGTATAGAAAGGAATTAAAGATAATGTGAGGAATAACAGAAAGTTGCGAGGAAGATTTGAGAAGGACGAAAAAACTCATTGAAAAAATAATGTCCCTGTGTACCCAAGACAGGGGATGTACGATAAGTTTCCAATAAAGGAACCTTCCGGCGCAAAACCACTTCGTGGTAATCTTTGGATAAGGCTTCTATGCCTTGCAGTGGGCGCTCATCGGCTGATATAACAAGGCTCTATTCAAAATTTAAGGATTTTAGAAATTATAGAAATTTCGATTTATTTCGGATTACTTCATATCAAAATTAATTACTGTTTGCTATCTATTCCTGTAAACTTTTTATATATTTAATGGAATCAGGCGTTACCTTGCGGAAGTCCATCCTAAGTAAGAAAAGTACCAATATTTAGCCACTTCCGCACATGCAGTGGTAGTCGTGCAACAAAGTGCACCGCCCGCCAGCGCGCTGATAAATGCGTATGCGGCAAACAATGCGTATTACACAACTGCCACCGTCAAATCACTAAACACAGACTTGCCTATTAGTGTTCTGCACTAATCGGCAACTATGTGTTTGGTACACTAATCGGCAACTCTGTGTTTGGCACTAATCGGTGTAACATAACTCCCGAAGATGCTCCGTGCAGGGGTGAAACACGTGTATGGGTATATGGCTAAATATTGGTCATTTTATTAACTTGTTATATAACATATATATACTATTGCAGTGTGAGATACATAAAACATATTCACGTAAGTGATTTTTGTTTTTCGAGACGACAATTGATAAACTGATCGCTCCGAAATACGTTCCCTTCAAACTGATAACAACTGTAACAATAGTAAATGGTTAGGAGTTATCTCTATATGTCGCATGTGAAAAACATTATCAACTTTTAGATTATGTATTAGAAACATTTGAATAAAAATTATCTAAGATACAGGATGTTTATGTTTGCTTTTAATGTTTAATTTAATTTTGAAATAGCAACATTATGTCATTTTCTGTTTAACTTGAATTCTCTATTTTTTGTTTTTAATAAATAAGAAATATTCAATAAGCTGTTTTATTTTAAAAAATGAAAGTATTTACTTTCTTCTTTAAGTCTTATTTACATTCTTACGCTTTTTTAAAACCTTTTATTCCCCCATCTTGTTTTCTGGACAGGTATATACACCCTCCTACTTTTATCCTGCCTCTCTCACTCCTTACAGTTTCTTTATTCCCTCATTCATCTTTCATGTTTTCCATCATTCAGTTTCACGCATCGCCCATCCCTCACCACACTTCGTGTTACACGGTTTTGTTTTGCCTAATTACGTCACCCACCACCCTCCAACAAAACCGCAGGAGAGTGTGACTCTCCTCCTCTTCCAAAAGGGAAGTGATGGTGCGGACAGTGTAAGGCCGTTTTGGCTATTTTGAAATCCTTGCAGTGGGCGTCCATCGAAAAAAGAAACGTGACCACAAATAAAGCCTATCTGAGTTTGAGTTTGTTTCTATCGAAATGGGCTTTTGACTGGTACTTCTCATTACATAAGTGTTCAATTTAAAGGTAGCATCTTCAATAATAATTCATGAATAAATACCAAGTTTTTTTTATGAATAAACCGATGAATAACAACCGCTTCATTTACTCGAAAAGAAACACCAAAAAAGATACGCAATAGAACAGGCTGTACCACTGAGAGAAATCCACAGTGGATCCACTTACTATATAACCGCCACACGTGTCGTGCTCCGCGAATATTTTTTTTTCAAATTTAAATTAACATATATATATTACATTCGCCTTGATAATATATTACATTGCTTCTAAATGTTTTTTACATTATTAACAAGTTTAACAGTGTTGATTGTGTTATGGATTTTCTGGAAATGGAATCGAACCCGGAGCTATTGGAGGGAGAGGAATGTACCTCACGATCCTCCGCATCCAGTATTAGGCAGCCTGACATTCCTTCTCAAACAGAACCCTGTGAGTACAAACGTATATGACAGTACACGCTATAAATGTTCAGTGATACAGTATGTTCGATTACAGATGTAAAAGCAATCAAAATCACACATATAGAGTGATCAATCTTACATATGTTACTTCATATACTTTCTAGCAGTACAAAGATTGCAAGGGCAGATATTGAACAATTATTAATTTTAATATGTAGTAATACAAATAATTTTATTACACTTTGTTAATATATTGTAATTAAGTTATTTATTATTTCTGCAAAAATACTTTCACCACTTTAAAGTTTTCACATCTATATGTAGTTACTCTGTTTGTGTAGATTTTAAAAATGCAGGACAACAACTCAAAACCCGTTTACCTTAAAAACTTGTTTTTTGGTACTTGTAAACATTGCGCTTTCACTTTTATTGTATTAACTAACTGTATTGTTTGTGTAGCTGTCAATAAATAGTATATATATATATGTATGTATATATGTATATATATACATGATTAAATTAAACGTATTTTAAAGACCAATTCAATGTCACTATCGTGAATTTTATTTGGTATGGACTTTCAATGCTGCTCGAATGGCATTTGCAGTTTCCGTTGGTTCGAGGTGGCAGGGTGCAGAAGGCGCCTAACCTTGTACCTCTTTAGGTAGCGAAGCTCGACGGCTCCCAGAGGTGCTTCGGCTCAGTGTGACTAGAGTCAAGGTTGTCCATGAGAGGATCTTGGCTACGGCTGTCATGCGTCGACAATACCCGCTTAGCGTTCCGACATAAGGCCTTCTAAGAGGGCTGAACCTCGGCTTGGGCGGTTGCTATTGCCTGCCTAATATCACTACTATTTCGGAAAGCCAAGAAGAAGTAGCGAAAGAAATTCCACCAACGCTTCTATCTAGAATAATTTTTCACAATTTCAATGTTCTTTTTAGATAAAACTAAAAGATTTATGTAATCATGTTTTTTTCTCAATTATTTCTATTTTTTTTGTCTACGTAAAAACTTGTGCGTGTAAAGTAAATTCCAACCGGTATATCATGACACGTTTCTGTTGATAAGATAAATTCATATCACGTTTTAAAAAGTTAATTAACATAAACTATATACATAAAAAACGTATCGTTAAAACTAGTTGAGAACGAAAACTCCGTAATGGGTAGACCGGTACATATTTCTATTTAATTATGGCAATAAATTTCACATACAAACTATAGAATAAATTGAAGTGATCATCATTTCTACCATAAGACGTCCACTGTTAAATAAAAGCCTTCTTAGATTTACCAACGACCTTAGCGAGGCGATAGACCTTATGAGTGGACCTGTGCTCAAGCTATGTCTAATAAAGTGTATATTTATAAATCTGTGTCAAAATTTTATTAAAAGATGAGTAGTTGCGGAGTTTCTTCCCGTTCCGAAAAGAAAATATAAAAAACATATGCATATTTACATACATGCATATATATATATATATATATATATAAATATATATAAATATATATATGTGTATTTATATATATATATATATGTATTTATATATATATGTGTATTTATATATATATATATATATATATATATATATATATATATATATATATATATATGTTGTGAATCAAATATTGAAAAGGACGATAAACTCCTAAAAAAATAATGTCCCTGTGTAACTAAGACGGGGCATGTATGATATGCCTCCAATAAAGGAACCTTCTGGAAGTGAGCGGCGCAAAACCACTTCGTGGTAATCTTTGGATAAGGCTTCTATGCCTTGCAGTGGGCGCTCATCGGCTGATATGACAAAGCTCTATTCAAAATTTAAGGATTTTAGAAATTTTGATTTATTTCGGATTACTTCATATCAAAATTAATTACTGTTTGCTATCTATTCCTGTAAACTTGTTATATATCTAATGGAATCAGGCGTTACCTTATGGAAGTCCAAACTAAGTAAGAAAAGGACCAATATTTAGCCACTTCCGCACATGCAGTGGTAGTCGTGCAACAAAGTGCACCACCCGCCAGCCCGCTGATTAATGCGTATGCGGCAAACAATGCGTATTACACAACTGCCACCGTCAAATCACTAAACACAGACTTGCCTATTTGTGTTCTGCACTAATCGGCAACTTTGTGTTTAGCACTAATCGGTGCAACATAACTCCTGAAGATGCCCCGTGGAGGGGTGAAACACGTGTATGTGTATATGGCTAAATATTGGTCCTTTTCTTAACTTGTTATATATATATATACTATTGCAGTGTGGGATACATAAAACATAATTGATTTTTGTTTTTCGCGAAGTCAATTGATAAACTGATCGCTCCAAAATACGTTCCCTTCAAACTGATAACAACTGTAACAATAGCAAATGTCTAGAAGTTATCTCTATATGTCGCATGTGAAAAACATTATCAACTCTTAGATTATGTATTAGAAACATTTGAATAAAAATTATCTAAGATACAGGATGTTTATGTTTGTTTTTATTGTTTACTTTAATTTTTAAATAGCAACATTATGTCGTTTTCTGTTTAACTTGATTTCTCTATTTTTTGTTTTTAATAAATACGAAATCTTAAATAAGCTGTTTTATTTTACAAAATGAAAGTATTTACTTTCTTCTTTAAGTCTTATTTACATTTTTACGTTTTTTTAAATCCTTTTATTCCCCCATCTTGTTTTCTAGACAGGTAAATACACCCTCCTGCTTTCATCCTCCCTCTTTCATTCTTTACAGTTTCTTTATTCCCTCATTCATCTTTCATGTTTTCCATCATTCAGTTTACATTCAACATTCATTCACTCACATTACATTCACGCATCGCCCATCCCTCGCGACACTTATTGTTACACGGTTTTGTTTTGCCTAATTACGTCATCCACCACCCTCCAACAAAACCGCCGGAGAGTGTGACTCTCCTCCTCTTCCAAAAGGGAAGTGATGATGCGGGCAGTGTAAGGTTGTTTTGGTTATTTTGAAGGCCTTGCAGTGGGCGTCCATCGAAAAAAAAATGTGACCGCAAATAAAGCCTATCTGAGTTTGTTGTAGACGATTCTCAGATCATAGCTCGTTTCTACCGAAATGGGCTTTTGACTGGTACTTCTCATTACATAAGAGTTCAATTTAAAGGTAGCATCTTCAATAATAATTCATGAATAAATACCAAGTTTTTTTATGAATAAACCGATGAATAACAACCGCTTCATTTACTCGAAAAGAAATACCAAAAAACATACGCAATAGAACAGGCTGTACCACTGAGAGAAATCCACAGTGGACCCACTTACTATATAACCGCCACACGTGTCGTGCTCCGCGAATATTTTTTTTTCAAATTTAAATTAACATACATATATTACGTTTGCCTTGATAATATATTGCATTGCTTCTAAATGTTTTTTACATTATTAACAAGTTTAACAGTGTTGATTGTGTTATGTATTTTCTGGAAATGGAATCGAACCCGGAGCTATTGGAGGGAGAGGAATGTACCTCACGATCCTCCGCATCCAGTATTAGGCAGCCTGACATTCCTTCTCAAACAGAACCCTGTAAGTACAAACATATATGACATTTCACGTTATAAATGTTCAGTGATACAGTATGTTTAATAACAGATGTAAAAGCAATCAAAATCACACATATAAAGTGATCAATCTTATATACTTCATATACTTTCTCGCAGTACAAAATTTGCAAATGCAGATAGTGAACAATAATTAGTTTTAATATGTAGTTATACAAATAATTTTATTTCGCTTTGTTAGTAAATTGTAATTAAGTTATCTATTATTTCTGCAAAAATACTTTCACCGCTTTAAAGTTTCACATCTATATGTAATTACTCTGTTTGTGTAGATTTTAAAAATGCAGGACAACAACTCAAAACCCGTTTACATTAAAAACTTGTTTTTTTGGTACTTGTAAACATTGCGCTTTCACTTTTATTGTATTAACTAACTGTATTGTTTGTGTAGCTGTCAATAAATAGTATATATATATATATATAATGTATTTTAGAGACCAATTCAATGCCACTATCGGGAATTTTATTTGCTATGGACTTTCACCGCTGCTCGAATGGCATTTGAAGTTTCCATGGGTTCGAGGTGGCAGGGTGCAGAAGGCGCCTAACCTTATACCTCTTTAGGTAGCGAAGCTCGACGGCTCCCAGAGGTGCTTCGGCTCGGTGTGACTAGAGTCAAGGTTGTCCATGAGAGGATCTTGGCTACGGCTGTCACGCGTCGACAATACCCGCTTAGCATTCCGACATAAGGCCTTCTGAGAGGGCTGAACCTCGGCTTGGGCGGTTGTTATTGCCTGCCTAATATCACTACTACTTCGGAAAGCCTTAACGCTGTGACGTGTGTAACGATACGTTTTTTATGTTCATAGTTTATGTTAATGAACTTATTGAAACGTGATATGAATTTATCTTATCAATAGAAACATGTCATGATATACCGGTTGGAATTTACTTTACACGCACAAGTTTTTACGTAGACAAAAAAATAGAAAAAATTGAGGAAAAAAAAATGATTACATAAATCTTTTACTTTTATCTAAAAAATTCATTAAAATTGTGACAAATCGTTCTAGATAGAAGCGTTGGCGGAGATTCTCTCGCTACTTCTTCTTGGCTTTCCGAAGCAGTAGTGATATTAGGCAGGCAATAGCAACCGCTCAAGCCGAGGTTCAGCCCTCTCAGAAGGCCTTATGTCGGAATGCTAAGCGGGTATTGTCGACGCGTGACAGCCGTTGTCAAGATCCTCTCATGGACAACCTTGACTCTAGTCACACCGAGCCGAAGCACCTCTGGGAGCCGTCGAGCTTCGCTACCTTGAGCATACACTATCATGATGCCATCGTCCTTAGTAGACGTGGTTTATAATCATCACGGACCGCGGAGAGTGCCCAAAGTCCCCTTACTCTCCAAGCGGAAAACGCATTGTGCCGAATTGATGGTAAATGGTGAATGCCAAGGTGACGAGTTTGGGCAGCAATCACCGGGGGCTCGACAGCAGCGCATAGAAGACGCTAGTGAGCGCCTATTTCTGGCTTAAAAAACCAGCAATCAACTCGTGCCTCCCGGTCGGTAGGGAGAGTCGAAAGACCTAAGCCCGAGCCCATTACAATGGGTTTCGCCCACCGTTGTCGTACGCCCAACCCGAAAGCAACGGCTAGACTTGAGGGAAACTTGTGCTCCCTCATCTGGGCTATCCGAGCATTTCAGAACTCGAACCTGGCACGGGTCACGCTTCGCCGTGAGGCTAAGCGCTCGCGCATGCCGGGCGAATCCAGCAGACCCGCTCACAAACCTGACTAGCGCCGTAGGTCAGAGACAAACAGCACTAGTGGAAAATGCGCTTTTGGTCCTCGCACTGTAAGAAGGTGCCAGTAGGATGTAGTCCTGCAAACAGCCACCACCAGGACTACTAATTTAGGTCCTCCCCCCCTTCCGGATTAGTCGAAAGCAGCGGCGCCTTGTGCAGGCCCCGGTTAGGAGTTGAGAGAAAAACCTCCGCCCCACCGGAGAGAGACGGACGCCCGAATCCCCGTTGCTAGCCCCGATACGTGTAGTTATACTAGCGATCTGAGGCCGGCCGTCGAGCCCCGATCGGCTACCGTCCCATGTATCGTGAGCTAAGAGCAAAAATGTCGTCTCCGCCCGTTAGAGCCCCGGCGGTGAAGGCAGTTAAGAGAGTCATCTCTCCCGCCTAAAGAGGTATAAGGTAAGCGCCTTCTTTACCCTGCCACCTCGAATCCATGGAAACTGCAAATGCCATTCGAGCAGCAGTGAATGTCCATACCAAATGAAATTCACGATAGTGGTATTGAATTGGTCTCTAAAATACGTTTAATTTAATCATGTATATATATACACACATACATATATTTACATATATATATATATATACTATTTATTGATAGCTACACAAACAATACAGTTAGTTAATACAATAAAAGTAAAAGCGCAATGTTTACAAGTACCAAAAAACAAGTTTTTAATGTAAACAGGTTTTGAGTTGTTGTCCTGCATTTTTAAAATCTACACAAACAGAGTAATTACATATAGATGTGAAAACTTTAAAGCGGTGAAAGTATTTTTGCAGAAATAATAGATAACTTAATTACAATATATTAACAAAGTGTAATGAAATTATTTGTATTGCTACATATTAAAATTATTTATTGTTCACTATCTGCCCTAGCAAATTTTGTACTGCGAGAAAGTATATGAAGTAATATATGTAAGAATGATCACTTTATATGTGCGATTGTGATTGCTTTTACATCTGTAATCAAACACACTGATTCTACTCTCAACTAATCCGAAATAAATTGAAATTTCTTATGATTTCTAAAATCCTTAAATTATGAATAGAGCCTCATTATATTAGCCGGTAGACGCCTACTGCAAGGCACAGAAGCCTCATTTCCAGAAGGTTCCTTTATTGGAGGCATATTATTTTTTTTTAGTTTTTTTCGTCCTTTTCAATATTTGCTTCATATCACATATATATATATATATATATATATATATATATATATATATATAGGAACGCTGTAGTTTCGGCACACGTCGACAGATGGCGCTAATAATTTTCCGCATAAACTTACAACTTATGTACATATATATATATACATATATATATATAAATATATGTGTGTGTGTGTATATATATATGTATATATATATATATACATAAGTTTTTTAAATATTTTATTTACGTCTCTTCTCTTCTCTGCCCTATGTTATAATTGAAAAGAAACTTTGACACCTAACCTAACCTAACCAACAATAAAGTTTGATTTATAAACATACACTTTATTAGACATAGCTTGAATAAAATCAAAATAACTGTACATAACTGTAAATAACTGTTCTTTGATATGAAAATTTAAATGTAATATTTTAGGAGAGAGACGGAAGTAGACGGTGTGTTTTAGAAGACAAGTAATCCAGGAGAATGTAAGATATTGTACAGAAAAATGAATGACGAATAAATGACATTGTGAATAACGTTTAAAAAAATCTCTAATTCATTTGTAGTAAACGGAATCAGATTTTTAATAAAAACTCGCAAAACGTTATTGGACTGCCATTTGCAAAATTCAAAATACTTGCTAAAAGTAAATTGACAGAAAAGGCTTATCATTCAACAAACGAATATTTAAACGACAAGAATCCTTGGCAGCGATGTCGCCTGCTTACTTTGATTTTATTCAAACTATGTCTAATAAAGTGCATATTTATAAATCTGTGTCAAACTTTATTTAAATATGAGTAGTTGTGGAGTTTTTTCCTGCTTCTTCTCAATTATAACACTTTACAGAGCAGAGAAGAGACGAAAATAAAATATATAAGAAAAGGTGTACGATCAATAACAGTTCTGTAAAAGTTCCAATTTTGAATAAATTAAATTTATCTTTATCTTCATCATTGCCGGTGATGACAGTCGTGGCTGTAACTTGCTAACAAAATTTCTATATTTTGATTATCATTGTTTCAGCTGCAGAACGTTCTTTGTTAAACATAAGTTACTCCCATAGATTTTGAATAGAAACGGTTGAAAACAATCTGCACCTGGCGTCTCCTGATGACTTTAACCAAGTCCACCATGTGGGTAGACGTCTTCCGCTGGGCTTACCGGTCCGTGATTTCCGCTCTAAAACCTTAAGGCTCCAGCGGCAATCTATTCTGCACTATATTGCTTACCTTCTGCCAATTCAATTGGCCAATTTGAAGATGAGGAAAGAAAGGCGATGAAAGCAAGAAGGAATGAAAGAACAAAAAATATTGCAAGATATTGTGAAGGATAAAAGAAATTGAGAAGAATGAAAGTGAGTGTAGAATAAAGATAAAACCCTGAAAAAATTATTCGTAAATAAAGTCCATGTCCCAAACAAAATAGGGGTACGAGAGGCTCCCAATAGCGGGGGCCATTAAAAAAAACTGACCAATTTGTATATCACCACACCTACGAGAAAAATTTGACTCTCTAACAGACAGTAAATTCCACAGGGTATTTGGATGCGTGAAGTATATAACCGTTTCAACACTCCGTACGTTGGTATCTGGCTGTTCTGGAGACCAGCGCTGATCATCAACTCCCCGGATATAGCGCGTCGTGTCCTCGTCAAGGATGCAGCACTATTCCGCGACAGATACCTTGCTGGTGGAAAGAATGACCCCATTGGATCCCTGAATCTATTCACTGTTAAGGTATTCCTCTTCTTTTTAATTACAGCCGTTGATTTTTTTTAAACTATTTGCAGTTAGATAGATAACGGTTGGTATCCTAACAAGCAAGCATTCAATCATTCTATCGATTTATTCATCAACATCATTGCTGTGAAATCTAAGAACGATTGTTAAAACAACATACTGAAAATATATCAAACAAGCAATGTATCTACATCATGAATGTCAAAACATATCGACATCTGACGTTATTTATAAAAATTAAGACGCGTTCACTTTATAACTAAGTAAAAAAGGACCAATATTTAGCCACTTCCGCACATGCAGTGGTAGTCGTGCAACAAAGTGCACCGCCCGCCAGCCCGCTGATAAATGCTTATGCGGCAAACCATGCGAGTTACACAACTGCCTCCGTTAAACCACTCAACACGTGTTTCACCCCTCCACGGGGCATCTTCAGGAGTTATGTTACACCGATTAGTGTCAAACACAGAATGAGCTCAGTCCGTCGCCGCTTTTTTATTTATATGCCACCTTCTCCCACTGTTGCACGAATATTACTGCATGTGCGGAAGTGGCTAAATATTGGTCCTTTTCTTACTTAGGATGGAATTCTGCAAGGTAACGCCTGATTCCATTAAACACTTTATAACATTACTTTTGAGCCTCGTGTTATATAAAACAAAAATTCTCAGCACTGCAGTTGTTTATACTCTTCCATCTAATGAGATTTTTTTTATGTTTGTTGCACCATCGATACAGGATCCGCTATGGAGTTCGATAAGAAAAAGTCTGACTCCTGTGTTCACGTCAGCGAAACTCAGAAATTTACAAGCCCACTTCAGCAACAAGAGTAAAGAACTTGTTCAGCGGATTAAGATGGATATGAAGAAACATCAGCGAGTCAATATAAGAGTGAGTTTGTATGAAATTGCTAACAAACTAACATCTATTCACAATGAATATATCTCTTTCTCTCTACTTTTCATACGATAACCAGCTTATAAAGGCAATTTGGTTGCCTTCGAGCTATGTGGCAGAAGTAACCGGTAGGAGCAGATGCGATCTTGAGTAACGTCCTTCGTCAGCACCATATTTTAAGTGTCAATCTCTCTTCGCTCTGCCATGCCAAAAAAAAAATATATATATATATATTAAATTGCTGGAATACTCATTGAAGTCTCATCATTTGGAGACTTCTTTATTAAAACATTTGTTAAATATTATGCATGTTGATCTTATGTGCCGATTTTAGGGATATGTTTCTAATGGAGAACGATTCCTTTTGAGTGAATCTTGGGGCTCTATTTCACTATGTAATGAAAATTGTATAACATTGCACGCACTGTCACGAATCGAAAATTTTAAAAGCGTGAAAACAGTACGAAATATATATATACATATAAATTACAACCTCCTACAAACAAATTGATAAAATTTTAAAAAGCGTAAAGTTGTAAAACAGGATTATATTTTAAAACATCGTAGTACTATATATTTATTCTGGACCTTATCACTTGCTTTTTTTATTTGTTGTCCGATATATTGGTTTTGACTTGATATATATACATAAGTAAGTTATAATAGAATTTGAGAGACGTCCAGTAGAAGGCATACGGCTCATTTTAAATTCGTCTCAATGACCGTTCTTGCTGTACCGCCTTTGACTCTTTCGTTGGCGCATCTAGTTCGAAGTCTACCTACTCCACGTCCACCAGCTGCATTGTTTACAAGAGCGATGTTCCACGCTCATCTGTAACTTTGACTTTTCTACGGATCTCGTCAAACTCCTAGCATGTAATTCCGATATCACTTAAAACTCTCATACATATAAAGTTTACATCTCTGTGGCTAAATAGCAAATTGCAAAACGATATGAATTAAATAAAACTGGATTCACTGAAACATGTATACATTTGATATTACTTTCTGTTGTAACTATTTCAATCATTGACGAATAAATATCAATATAAATTTTATTTAAATTCCGATGTAAGCCGACACATTTGATAATAAATCACGCTGTTAAAATTCAATGATTCGTGACAATGCGTGCAATGATATACAATTTTAATAACATAGTGTGCTATCATGTATAATTCGTGTTGCAACTAATTATATAAACAATATGTTAGGACGGAAACTAGACGCATATAGTTCCCGGATTTCAAATCTCAACTTCGTGTCGTTTATTGAGTCCAACGCTAAATTAGCTGTCCAATAGAACAAGTCCTGTCATGTGTAGAATAGTGTAGCCATGTGAATAGATTGGTGAAGTACCAGCTCAAAGCTTGGGACTCCAGAGATAAGCCAAGAGGTTGGAGCATCTTTGCTTGGACTGCATTTTGGACAGATTCCCCCATCTCCTTTCTTCCATCGGACAAAAACACCCACGGATTCACGACATACGTACACGGTTGATATTCCTTCCACCTTTACTAAGTGTTTTGCTACTACTTTCATAGTGCAAACTGCTAATTAGTAGGACAGCCTATTGGCGTCATTGTTTCCAAACAATTATAAATTACGAGTGTTTAAGACAAGAGTAAATAGATTTTTAAGGCAAGCATATATCACCTTAGGTCTTGTCACTTGTAACTTCAGATGAGACACGAGTTAAATGCTTCGCCTGTTATGGATAAAAAAAATATCAATAATTCATTTAGGGTCTAGAATAGTTCTTATAGGTGAAATAATTAAAATAATGCAAGGAAAATATTAAAAAAAGTTGTTACAAGAATATCTATGTAACACTTATGTAGTTCCTCTATTTAATACTAGATGGCGCTAGTTGTGTTTAAAATTCGCCTGGTCATTGATATGCAGACCGTAATAACAAACTACGCAAATTATATAATATTTCGCAGCATAAACGAACTCTTGAGTATATTTTACGAATCTCTGAATGTGCAAAACTATCAAATCAATGCATTAATAACTAGATTAGACATTTTACGACACTTTAGAGATGTTCTAAGGTGGTTTTTTCTTGCCATAATGTCATTATTACGAAATTGTAACATATTAGCTCTATTTCATATTACCGTTATATGTTTAATAGCGTTTTTTTCGTTATATTTATATATTAGCTAACTATTGCGCCTCCGGTCGTATTCCACAGAGGCTTTCACTTTAATATTTAGCGGACTGTAATGTGACACGTGGTGTTAGCTCTTAAAAGAAACTCGCAGGACGATACAGTTAAGACACTCCTTTAAATACACGCAAGAATGAATTAATACAAACTAAATATGCTATATCACGAGGTACCGCATCCTTTCTTAAATCCACTATAGCCTTCGCACTAGTGGGAGAGATCCCGTCTGGTCATTTCAGTGAATCTCTCGCCTGGGACGTGTCTTTGGGTTCCATATGCACGCGTATAGTCAAATACACTTAATTCTATACCATATATGAAACTTATGTGAACTTCCATACAGGTTTTGTTATTAAAGTGCATATTTAAAATAAATAAATTGCTGGAATACTCAGTCAAGTTTTATCATTTGGGCATTTCTTTATTAAAACATATATTAAACACTATACATGTTGATGTTATGTACCGATTTTAGGGCTCCATTTCTAATGAAGAACGATTCCTTTGATTAGATCTTGAGAATCTGCGAGTATAAGCTAGAGCTCTGGTGAACAGCGATTTCCTGGAGCCAATGTTAGAATTGACTCTATCATCATCCGATGTCTATGGCGTTGTTGACTTATTTTTCTTGGACATAACGTAAATTTACACCATCTTACTGTCAGCTTACACGCCAAAAAATTCTAAGACATATATATTATCTCTAGCTTAATTTAAGCATTAATCTGCAATAAGCCAACATCTGTCTTTAAAACTACCTACCTTGTATAAGTGGTTCCTCTTAACTAATTTACTTTTTCAGTGTGCATTTATTTTCTTTTGTTTGTTTCACTAAGACAAGAAACAAAGAATATAGTTTGACTACTTCGCGGCATAAAAGCGCTATGTTATTTTATGCTGAAAACTGCGGCGCGGCGCTTTTGCGCTGCTAATTTTAAAAAAGGATATTATATTCAAAACATATTTTAATATCTTTTTTATTACACCTCTACTTGAAACCATCGTTATAATAAATCTTATGTAAATAATTATTTAAATTAATTGATATTTTTCTAAATGAGAGTGTTTTATTTGACAACATCAAGTCGAAATATATTTCGCAATTTTGCTTAGCTGTCAAATGGTTAAAAGAAGAGTTCTTTGTTTCTTGTAAGTTCTCCTCGGACTTGGGCGCATTATGAATTTTAATTTAAGATGAATAATGCAACAATAGTGGTTCAAAAGGATTTTGAATTTTTCCCGTAAACGTGTGGTCACCGTAAATGTTCCTATGTGAATAATAAAAAGCTAATCTATTTATACTAGATGGTAATTACTGATTTCACGACGGATGTGGTGGGCAATACGTCGTTCGGAGTCAAAAGTGATGCGACCCTCACTGGGGAAAGCCCACTTCGGACCATCACCAAGGAGTTCATGAAGTTCAGCTACATACGAGGCTTTGCCTGGTGCAGCATATTCTTCTTCCCCGATTTGGTTGACATCTTTGGGTAAGAATTACAACCTATTTGGTAACTTACACGGAGGCGTGCGAGATTCGAATTATTTCTGTCAAATTCAAATTCAAAGTACCTTTATTGAAGTATGCATTAACACAATTGATGAAAACAAAATAAATAAAAATTATTTTAAGTTTAATTACGTGAATTTATATAGTTATAATTTTAATAAAAATATTGTCGGATCCGAGTGGTCGGCACATAGCATTGGGTGGCAAATTCTTAGATCCGAGTGCTATTTGTATCGCGAGTATGTTTTTGTTTACTAATATGTCAGAAGGTTGACAAACCTGCGTTTTTCTATCAAATTCCCTATGGCGATCTAAATTATTTGACATAAAATTTTGAATCGGCATTTAACTTACCATTATAAGTAGTAAACTATCAACTGTCTGGAGTGCTGATTTGTTTAAAAGAGCGAAAAACTTAACAGATTGTCTTCTTAACATGGTACTGTTTGCAGGCGAGTTTCAACTAGTAAATTGTGAGGTCATACAGACCCTAAGAGAAGGTTTCATTGCGTCGTGACACTGTCAATCGATAAATCATTTAAACATTATTGTTAAACGGTTTTATATTTAGTTCGACCCGTACGGAATTTATTTGTTTGGGTCAAAATTAGAAATTTTAATTTAATCACCTTCCCGTTGTCAGATTGATCTGAAATTTGGTACACACATTTAATTTAGATGACAACACAATATAATAAAATTAATGACATTATAAATCTAAGATGGCCGGAATCAAAATGGCGGATTACATATTTTTCCTTAACCCCCTCAATATGGGTATCAAATGAAAGGGCTACACTAGTAAAACACGATGATTATGTCAAAATTTAAAATTCAAGATGGTCGCCGTTCCAATATGGCGGACTAGGTACATATTTTTCCATATCACCACAATATGGGTATCAAAAAACCATTTAACTTAAAAGTTTTTTAAATGTATTTATTTTAATAAATAAACATAAATAAATGGAACAGTCATCTCTTTCTAGTTCAAAATAATCACTAAGATATTGCTGCCGCAGTGAGGGGTGAACGCTAATTTTCTCCAAGCACACGACGCAAGATATGCGTGGGTCAATATGACCACGTGCAGCTGTAACCATGTTAAATTTAATTTAATAATTTTCTAAATGTACATTATAATATCAAGTCAACAAATCAAGTGTCCCACATTTAAACTTCAGCCTGAAACTCGAGTCACTGAAAATCATTTTAAATGCCTAATGTTACAATATTATCATGAAATTGTATGAGAATGTAATTAGACAATTAAGAGATATATAACTAAAGAAGAATTAAATCGTACTGTGATATAAAATTAACTGCTGTGATATTTTAAGAGAGAAAGAGAAGCAAGAAAGGTGATGAATAGAAGAAGACAAGTAAGTTAGAAGAATGTGAGATATTGTGAACAAAAATAGAGAAATGTCTGACTGAGACTGTACGGTATAAATAGAAGTGAAAATATTATTGAATTGTAAAATCCCTGTCCATTCAAAGAAAAGGCACAAGATGAAGTCCTCAATAAGTGGGGGGGGGGGGGCTGCAACATAAATAAAACAGATATGATCATTGAAAATATGTTATATTTCAGATTCAAGTTATTCCCGCAAGCAACGACAAATTATTTTAGAAAAATTTTCCAACAAATCGTATCTGAACGCGGAGGGTACGAAACAGTGTCTGATGATTACAAGGATTTATTCGAAGCACTTTTGAAGATTAAACAGGAAAGCGACAGGAATAATGAAGGTATACCAATATTAATTGACCACCAACTTGTCCTTTAATAGACCTGTACCATTTAACACGTTCACTGCGGCTTGAGGTCGATTCAGCCTCATGGTAAACTTTGCACTGGTGCGGCGCGTAAAACTCGTGTTTTCTCTCTAGTGCGGCTGTTTACACTCAACCGTATGAGGTATGACAAAGACAAATATAGCTTTCTTTATGTCTGCGAAGCATTGACTCAATATTGTAAAAAAATATTGATGAACATGAGGCAGAAAAGGCCTCAACCGCACTACTAGGAAGTTCAGCTTGAAGCTGATTCGACCTCAGCCGCACCAGCTGAAAGTTCTTCAAAATTGGGCCCGCAGTGAACGTGTTAATGATAAGAAATGTGGTGAACATGGCGGAACACACACACAGACACACACACATCGCACACAATAGACAACTATAGCCAGGCCACTTATACAGGCTCGTGGTCGTGGTGAACCTTTCCGCCCCAATACCCATCAGTTACACCTTGTACCCCGCCCGCTACTCTAATAAACAATTTTTCTAGCTACATCGATTATCTTAGTTCTTTTACGGATCTCCTCTGGGTGACTCTGTCTTTTTATGAGTCCTATCACAAGTGACCACGTTTCGGATCCGTCATAAGTCAACACGATCTACTACGCTCTAATAATGAAATAAATACAAGATTATTTTTAGAGCTACCCGAAGACTTGCTGGTGTCGCAAGCACACACACACATTGCACACAATATACAACTATAGCCAGGCCACTTATACAGGCTCGTGGTCGTGGTGAACCTTTCCGCCCCAACGCCCATCAGTTACACCTTGTACCCCGCCCGCTGCTCTAACAAACATTTTTTCTAGCTACATCGATTATCTTAGTTCTTTTGCGGATCTCCTCATTTCTGAAACTCCAAGCATAGCCTTCTCCGTTGCTATCTTGGTGACTCTGTCTTTTTATGAGTCCTATCACAAGTGACCAAGTTTCGGATCCGTCATAGGTCAAGACGATCTACTACGTTCTAATAATTAAAGTAATACAAGATATATTTTTAGAGCTACACGAAGACTTGCTGGTGTCACAAGCAGCTACGTTCCTGCAAGCCGGATTCGACACAACCGGATCAGCTCTAACGTTTTGTATTTACGAACTAGCACACCAACTCAGCATTCAGGTTATATTATAGATTTAATTAAATATTAAATATACCTAATATCTCTATGCACTTGTGAGTGAATTTTACAGTTAAGTATCAAAATAATCGTAATTAAAAAGATAATTAATACTTTATAGGAGAAAGTGTACGATGAAATAGTTGAACTAAAGAAAAGCATCGGGGATAAAGACTTCGACGCGGATACATTAAGAAAAGCTACGTACTTAAACTGCGTTATAAAAGGTAAGTATGTAAATATAAACAGCCTTATGCGCAGAGATAGTATCTCCTGTCATCATCATACCAGCTGATAGACGGCCAATAGCTGATAGTCCTCTTCCAAAGATATTTATGGGAGATATACGGTAATAGCCACGCATGGCAGGTGAATTGGCGATCACAGTCTGGTATTATAGTACGCAAAGGACGATGTTGTCTACCCTTAATAACTAATGTACAGTGTCAAAATTATACATAGCATAGAATTATACATAGTCCCCTAGTCATCCCTACTGCCGAACGTGGCTACTATGATATATCTTCCCATAGATATATTTATGGCGTATGCCTTGCAGAAAGCCTCTATAGGTTGAAACGACTACTATATTTTATTATAATTGTGTCATCGGTTCTACTAGTAGATAATAATATAACTTTCTCGTAGCTAACTTTGCAAGAATTCCATGGAAATCTAGTAATTATGGCAATTTTTGAAGGAGGCCTATACCTTGCAATAGCGGTAAATCTAAAAATAGAAAGTATATAGAATGGAAGATATTATGAAAGACGTGAAGTGAGAATGCTAAAAAGAATTAAATAGAAAAATTAATACGGAAATATTCCCTAAGTAAGAAAAGGGCCAATATTTAGCCACTTCCGCACATGCAGTGGTATTCGTGCAACAAAGTGCACCGCCCGCCAGAGCAAAGTTACACCGATTCGGTGTAACATAGCTCCTGAAGATGCCCCGTGGAGGGGTGAAACACGTGTTGAGTAATTTGGCGGTGGCGGTTGTGTGATTCGTATTGTTTGCCGCATACGCATTTATCAGCGGGCTGGCGGGCGGTGCACTTTGTTGCACGACTACCACTGCATGTGCGAAAGTGGCTAAATATTGGTCCTTTTCTTACTTAGGATGGACTTTAGCAAGGTAACGCCTGATGCCATTAAATAGAAAAATTCCCTGTTATACCTATAGGATAAGGGAACGAGAGGCCAAAGAGCATATTTAAAAAAACTGGTGGTCTACCAGGTGATACGACGATAATGATATTAATTATATAGTGTGATTTCTTCTTCTCGGTTGCTTTTTCTTATATTAACTTTAATAATTATTAATTTTCTTTGAATAAAATTTTGTAGAAAGTCTGAGGAAGTATCCACCAATGGGTTGGTTGGACAGGATAGCGGCAAAGGATTATGAAATTGACGAAAACCTCACAATCCCGGCCGGGACGCCTGTTTACATTAACGCTAACGGAATGCAAACGGACCCTAATTATTTTCCAAATCCGGAAAAATTCGATCCCGAAAGATACTTGCCAGAAAACGAAAGAAATATTAAACCTTTCACCTACATCCCGTTCGGCGAGGGACCGAGGAATTGCATTGGTGAGATCATGAAAGCCTTTCAACAATAAATACAAATGGTGGAGTTACACTACTGGGTATTCTCCCCCCCCCCCCTCCATAAATCGATAAACGTCGATACAGGTCATTGTGATGATCAATCGGCTGACGTAATGATGATGAAATCATGTAATAGAATCAAGCGTCACCTCGCAGAAGTCCATTCTAAATAAGAAAGGAACTAATATATAGCAACTTCCGCTATGCAGCAGTAGTCGTGCAATAAAGTGCACCGCCCGCCAGCCCGCTGATAAATACGCGTGCGGCTAACAATGTGAAACACAACTACCATCGTTAATCGTGTTTCACCCCTCCTCGGGGCATCCTGAGGAGATATTAGACCGATTAGTGCCAAACACCGAGTCACTTCATTGCACGACTACTGCTGCATAGCGGAAGTAGCTATATATTAGTTCCTTTTTAGATGATGAAATCAAAATACATTAATGATAAAACATTACATACGTTTCCATAATGTTCTTCTTTGGTACCCGTGATGTATAAAAAGATGTATAAAATATAACGTATAGGTAAAATAAGTATTCATGAAGTTAGAAAAAAATGTAAATTATATTTCAAAGTGACATCTCTAATTTGATTTTGTTGACTACAAACACGCTTCCAATAAACACAACACACATTCGGTAATAATTATTATATATATTAAAAAAAAATTGCTCCTTTATTCTAAATATCTTCACATTAAAAAAATAATGATAATCAAAAATATTAAATAATGTCGTGATTAATAAATCGTTGCACCTAAAATCAATTGACTTTCCGTTCTCATGTACTTTTGCGCGAGCATACATAATAATTTTAATATTTAATTGTAATAAACAAGGATTCTTTTAAATTTCTCTGAGACTTACTAAGATATATACCTTTTTCTTTCTTTCAGGCGATAAATGCCCACTGTAAGGCATAAGGATCTTTTAAAAGTCTTCACTTATATATAGATATATACATTACCGTTTCTCATTTATAATATTTTGCTTTAGTTAGCTCAAAAATATTCCAAAATATCAACAGTAAAACCTACAATAGATCTATACATGATAGAATAAACTTAAATGTATTTCGTAATTTCAGGTTACCGATTCGCAATGCAAAACATGCTGAACGTTTTAGCCAACATTATACTGAACTACAAGATATATCCACACCCAAACGGACCATTGCCGAATGATGTCAAAATCGAAGAAAAAGGGATTTTCCTGTTCCCAGGAGAAACACTCTACACGGAATTCATCGCTAGAGAGATGAATTTACAATAAATAATGATAATGTATGCTTATTAAAATCGCTATATTTACTGATCATCAATTCTTGACATCACCCACAGGCATATGCCTTCTATAAATATCACCACTAAAAACGGTCATCATTATCCCCTGACTTTGAATGAATGAATTTAAATAAAATAGTTATTTAAATATTTACGATGTACCATATCAAATGTTTTACTGAAATCTAAAATAATTGGGATTTTATTGTTATTAATTGATTTTATTAAATTTTTCAAATATTTTATTGATATTAATATTTTTTTATTTTTCATTTCTAGCATTATGTTAAAATTAACATATAAACTTGTTATGTTTATATGTTTGTTTTCTTTACGCTCTTCTTACGTGCTTAGCTGTTGATCATGAGGAACCACCCATGCACTTGTTTTGTATCATTCATCGACATGGTTTATTTACATGTATCCCCCTATTGGGGCCCCCGTCGGGCGCGATACACCTGCCCCGTACCCACACCCATGCGAGGGTCAGGGTCTACCTGCATTGCTGCCAACCTCCGAGTAGTCCTCCCTTCGCAAACCAATACAGTCACAACACTATACACCTACTCAGGAATAGTACAGTTTCTCTTCGTGTAAACGTCATCATTTTTAGTTCGTAGATCTCCTGTTTCCGCAAACTCAATTTCGATGATTTCATCTATCACATCTATGGCGGACAGTCCCACTACGTCGGACTGTCCTGTCCGCGGCGGCAACATGTGCGCCCTAGCACATGCACACGCAAGCCCACTGTAATAAACTCTCGCTCCGACGCGCCTACCTTTGTGTAGTGGTCGTGTGAACAATAAAATAGGATTTTCTCAATTGCATCCGTTTATTTCATTTCACCACCACACATCAAATGCAAATGCAATTACATATATACATAGACTATTTACAATGGTATACTGATTACAATTGATCTGAACATAATAGCGAATATCTCACTGATGCTGTTCTAATTCTGCCCTGAATTATTATGAGAGAATATATTGCGGTATAATCACGTGAGCTCTACAAACAGTTTTAATTATCCATATATGCTATTGGAAATTGCGAACTTTGCTATGCTGGGGAGTGTAATCATGCTGGTGCTCCAGCTTAAGCTTGAGGTCCTTGACAGTGTAACGGAAGGACGACACTTCATCATCTGCTGGCAGTTTGCAGACGGGTTCTGCGTCCATAGAACAGCGCGCAATCATCCGTCGGTATCTTGATATAGTGAACCAGCACACCGCTCTGCGGTGTGGTCTCGAACCTTCGGGGAGGGGGGGCATATGACTCCAGCTGGAGAGTCACTCGGCTTCATAGTTGCCTGGACTAAAGTACTTTGTCTACTGCATGAGTGGTTGGCACTGGTCATTGGTGTTGGATTCGTAGTGACTATTTGGTTAACTCCAGATGTTAGACAAGTTCGTTTGCCTGGTTTGGTCTGTAACTGGACGTCACGCGTTGTGGGTGGTCGCCTTCACTGGCGAACAGGCCACATGGTGGGTGTGTTGCAACGGTATGTTGCAGCTTGGATACATGCAGCTCAGGTATATATGCTGGATACTATCCACTGCAGCCGTGTGTAGTTTAAGCTGAATCCCGTGATGAAAATCGGGAATTGAGTGTGTCAACAACTCAGGTAACATATCCAGACAATAAGAGAGTCTGGTGTCCCGGATGAGGATTGAATCGTTGGTGCGTTCTTGGTGACGTGCAGGAAGTGAGTGTGCCTTACTCCATCACCTACTTATAGAGTGAGGCAATGCGTTCACACGTGTAGCACTAACCTTAAAGAGTACTGTTATCAAAGATGGTGAAAGCAAGACGGGTTCTATTATATATATAGAAGGTGTGTTCCACAGACGTTAGCGTCCGTGCCTTTAATTTTACATTTACGTTTGATATTTCCGATTTTTTCGCCCCTTTTTTACAAATATATATATGCATATATATATATATATATATATATATATATATATATAAATAAATAATATATATATATATATATTTGTGTGTGTACAATGTTTCAATCTCTTAATTTTTTCTCTTAATTAATGCGAATTACACAACTGCTACCGTTAAATCACTCAACACGTTCTTCACCCCATCATCTCCATACTCGCATTGTTTGCCGCATACGCATTCATCAGCGGGCTGGCAGGCGGTGCACTTTGTTGCACGACTACCACTGCATGTGCGGAAGTGGCTAAATATTGGTCCTTTACTTAGGATGGACTTCTGCAAAATAACGCCTGATTCCATTAAATAATTATAATGATTTTTAAAAAAATCATTAATGTCTTCTTGTTCGTTCGACCACTTCACCATCCCTACTCCATATTGCCATTGAGTTATGCGCCAGCGTCTGTGCGGTTGCCGTATTCACATCGATGAACCTTGCGATCGCATCTTGGGTCTCGTCCGTGCAATACACGCGCGAGTTCGTGTGACGTGATATTGCTACCACCGCACGGACATTGTTATACAGCCCGATGGTGTCTGTTGTTCGAAAAACAGTAAGAATGGATTTTAAACTTCCACACTGTTTCTGGTCAATCTCAACATAAAACTATTCTGTAGTTTTCTGTTAGTATCAAAATATAATCACCATTTTTAATACCATACTAACTATAATTGAAATACAAAAGTGAAGAACAAGAAATGAAACAATTATTATTGTACCTAATACCATGAATCTATTTCTATGAAACTATTACATTAATCCCTTGTTATAAAATCAACGTATAAGTTCTGACCGGGCCCTATGAGCAATCCGTATTTCTGGAATCCGATTTTTGATGGCAATTCGGCGTTCTTTTTCGGCAATATCTTGTAATTTAATAACACATGAGCAAGAACGAAAGTCATTGTCTGTATCGCAAGATGCCTAGCTGAAAGGAAAAATTAACATTTAGTAATATTTAATATATTAGTGTTCTATATGTGTAAATTTATACATAAACATCTAAAAATATATAAATAAAAGAAACACTATGTAGTTTGTAATACTACTCCGCTAGCTCAATGACCCAAAGTGGGTCTTGGCCTCCGAAGCGAGAGACTTCCACTTTCCTCTATCTTGCGCCATCGTCTGCCATTGGTTGACATTCAATTCGCGCAAGTCTGCCTCAACGCGATCGATCCAGCGATACCTGGGTCTACCCACTGGTCTTCGACCCCTCGGTTTTTCCAGGTACGCTACCTTCACGCTCCGATCTGATCCCATTCGCTCCAAGTGACCAAGTGACCAGTTTGTAATACAGTAAAAATTTTATAAAACTTGACTGTACACATCTCAAGTGGCGTGAATTTGTGGAAGCGCGCTATTGACTTAGTGAACCTTTGTTTATAACAGACATTTTCAATGCACCTGCTTGCCGCAGGACGAAGATTCATTACCAGGGAGAACGATCCTGGCTGATCGTGTTCACAATCTACGTGACGTCTTACACGCCGGCGCTAATATTTATTTTCACTATAAATTTTTATCTCGGTATTTCAAATTTTACCTCGGGGCATTATTAAATTGACACCACAATCTTTGTATCGTCTCGTACCCCGATAGGATTTTATTATTAAAAAGCCTATAGTCATTGAAGTCGATTCCGCTCGTGCATCGCACCAGTAGGAACGAATTCTACCTTAGTAGGAAAGATGCGCTGATAGTCCAGCGCTCCCCGTGCCGACCTGCTGCCGCCTGACCAGTCTCGGGAAACCGTGTGGCTTCCTACCACCACCATCAGGGGAGTACCGATCTATAGTCCAAAATCAGTCCAGGCTTTCTGCCCACTATCCTCTTTTTTTAAATATTTTCCGAATTCACTGGTTTTTTTTTTACCTCATCATACTAAGAGCAGCGAACCAGTACAAGATCTTTTTAACAAAGAAAGGGACTAATATATAGCTACTTCCGCTATGCAGCAATTTCACATTCACTCTACACGTGTTTCACCCCTCCACGGGGCATCCACAGGAGATGTTACACCGACCATTGCCAAACACTAAATCACTCGGTAGAGTAGATTAACAGTGGTAGTTGTGTTTCGCACTGTTTACCGCACGCGCATTTATCAGCGGTCTGGCGGGCGGTGCACTTCATTGCACGACTACTGCTGCATAGCGGAAGCTAACTGGACTAACTATGTCTGAGATGATGTTCAACAAAACATGGTAACTCACCAATACAACTCCTTACTCCTTCTCCGAATGGAAGATAGGTAAAAGGTTTCATTCTTTTCTCGTTATCTGGTAAAAATCTATCCGGATCGAATTTATTAGGGTCTTTGTAATAATCGGGATCGAAGTGTATTCCAACTGCATTTACGTACACTGGTGTTCCAGCAGCTATAGTTAGATTATCGTCAATCTTATAATCCTTGGCGGCAATCCTGTCTAACCATCCCATCGATGAATATTTTCGGAGGGTCTCTGAAATTTGAAAAATTTTCAGGATAGGTGATATACATTAGCACAATTGTCAGCATAATGCTTTTACACCTCTTTCCCATCACCCTTCATCTAAAATTATATTATATTATATTATATTATATTATATTATATTATATTATATTATATTATATTATATTATATTATATTATATTATATTATATTATATTATATTATATTATATTATATTATATTATATTATATTATATTATATTATATTATATTATATTATATTATATTATATTATAAAAAAACAAACCTTTAACAACGCAGTTCAGATAAGTAGCCGTTTTAAGAATGTCCATGTCGAAATCATTATCTTCGATCGATTGTTTAATTTTTACAATTTCATGGTATACTTTCTCCTACAAAAATTATGTTAAAATAAATGTATTAGAAAATATCTTAGGTAACGCAAGCCGTGAGGTAGCAGGGGTGTTCCTCTATCAGCCTTCGACCATCGTTCGATCTGCGCAAGCAAGAGAGGGGTAGGTTGTCGCTGTCCGAGTGTCTTTTTAAATCATTTAACCCGTGTTTACTAAAATATGGCGGTAAAGGTATCCCCAACCTATATTAAAAGGCAACTAAAAGAGAAACTACTGGCACAGTAAAATTTAATTTCACAAAACAGCAACCGTTGAATTCCAGCCGGCTCTTCTCGGCAGAACGGTATTTCAACCCAGTGGTACGTCATCAACATTATCATCTTTTGTTAATCATCATCATTATTATTTCAGTCACAGGACTTCCACTGCTAGGTATATGCCACCACCATAGAATTTCAATAAGACCTGATAGAAGCGTTTTGAGTCCATTATCTTTCCGTGACGTAAAATAAAAATGTAAAATGAAAAAATGTAATAAGAAAAGAGGAAAGAATGATAGATGAACAGAGCAAAAGGGTAAGAAAGTAGAAATGTAGCACGAAAGATAGATAATAGACCGAAAGAGAAAGTAAAATATGAAAGAAGAGAGAGAAAATAAAAAATCATGTGAAAAATTAAATTGCAAATAAAGTCCCTGTCCCACCATAAATAGGGGTACGAGAGGCCCCCAATAGCGGGGGTCATAAAAAAAAGAACCTAAAATTAAACTAAAGAATACAATATAGATTAAAAAAGTAAATATCACCTGTAAGTCTGGCTGGAATGCTAATTCATATACACAAAATGCTAATGCAGTTCCAGTTGCATCGAATCCGCCTTGAAGAAACGCAGCCGCTTGTGCGATCAGTACCTTCTCTGGTAAATCTAGATTTAAACATAAAATTTCATAATCATATTTCAATAGAGTCCTTTAACAGTAAATTCCTTCCGAGTCGGCTCCGAATGCTGAATAGGCAATAAAATCTGCTATCAAAGTTTCTAAGAATATGTAGAAAAATTGTGATAAACGTAATAAAAACAAATGAGAGTCAATAATCTGAGAAAAACGTAGATGAAATAAAACGAATAAAGGCAAAATAATAAGTATGTAAATAAATTATGTAAAAAAAACTGGGAAAGGAGGTGATGCATGAAAGGCATCGGAAAAGAGGGGAAATGGAATGAAAGGGCAAGACAGATGAAATATAGAATGTAAGGAAAGAATGAAAGATCTTAACCCTTAATAACCTAGATTTTCAATTTTGATACCAATCTTTTAAACCGAATGTTCACATTACTATTAGTTTTAGTATTTTACTGTTGTATAATATTCTTTCCAACGAGATTTAAAAAAATATCTATTTTACCCTTCATCTAGACCCTCAAGCAAACACAGTAATATTAAAAAAAATCACTTTAGTAAATCAGGCTACTAAGGGTTAAGATGCATGGAAGAAGTGAGCAAAAATAAAAATATTATTGATTAAATTATAAAAAAGAAATATAATGTCTTTAGCCCATAAATAAGTTAGGGGTACGAGAAGCCTCCAATAGCGGAGGCCGTAAATAGATAAAAAAGTAAATTCTTCGGGAGTTTCTATTACTCCTTCAAAAGTACCACAGATAAGGAATTTATTTATTACAAAATAAAGTTAGACTACATTCACACACTCATTAAGTTTTGTTAATTATATATATATATATATATATATATATATATATATATATATACACACATATATATATATGTATATATATATATATATATAGACCTTGGATAAGCCACTAGCTGAGAAAATGATACATATATATATTTACATATATAAATATATGTGTGTGTGTATCTTTTTCTCAGCTAGAGGATAGTCAAGAGGATTTTTTAACCCAACAGCCATCATTTATAAAATGTGATCTGAATAATATCATGGAAAACAATATAATTAAATATCTAATATCACTTCACCTTCTTTATTCATGTCGCTTTCTTGTTTTATCTTTCGCAAAGCATCAAATATGTCTTTTCCCTCGTCAATATTCACATCGTAACCGCCACGTTGTGCCAATATCTTCTGATATACTTCCTTCAAATAACTGGTCGCGCGTTTTGGGAACATGGTGAACCTGAATGTTTTAAATATTATCAACAAAGTTTACAATATTCACAATCATTAGGAACTAGATGGCTTGTTCGGGTATCATCAGAAATTCAAGGTAAGATGCTAAGTCGCTGCCAACTTTTAAAAAGATGATAAGAGAGCAGTTCTATTGACTCTAAAATAGAATTTCGTGTAGCATTTGTTATTTATTAGTATTTAGATAATACCTTTTCCATGTGAAATATATGCAAAAAAATATTTTTAATTTTCAATTTAAAAATAAGGTTTGATCGTAGAGGGGTGAAAATTTAGGGTTGTATGTATTTTTGTATGTTGTATCATAAAAAAATAAAAACAAAAAATTTCGTCAAAAAAATAAAAAAAAATTTAAGGGTGAACAACCCTTATCACTTAGGGGTATGAAAAATAGATAGTAGCCGATTCTCAGACCTACTAAATACGCATATAAAATTTGGTAAAAATCGGTCAAGCCGTTTCAGAGGAGTTCAAGTTCGAACACTGTGACACGAGAATTTTATATATTAGATGTGTAGTATGAATAGTAATGAATGTATTTGTATGTATGTATATGTGTATATATGTGTACAAACTGCACTCTCCTTCACGTCTCTCATCTCCAACCAAAGGTTATCTGTAAGAGAACGCCTCGAGAAATAACATTACCTCTTATATTATCTACATTATTTTGTTACATTTCTTTTCCGTTTTTTATTTCTTATATATAGTTTTGGTGTACCATAATAAATAATTCAGCGGTAAAATACCTAAATAAAAATTCAATTTCATATTTATAACTCAAATTAAAATTCAAATTCAAAAGTCACATTCAAATTCATTATTTAAATTTAACATTCAAAATTCATCATCGTATTAAAAATTCAATTCACATTCAAATTCTAATTCATAATACTAATACTCATTCAAAATTCAAATTCAGAATTCTTATCCAAAGTTCATTATTCAAATTCAAAATTCGAATCTAACATTCGAATTCAAAACAACTTTATTTAAGTAGGCATTTACATGCACTTTTGAAACGTCGATTACTTTAACATTATAATCAATAAGCTACCACCGACTCGAAATGTTAAACTGCATAAAAGCAAGTCAACAGCTGTACAGATTTTTTAAAATTCGAAGGGGCTGACATACACGTCTTCCCACTTGTGGGTTGAGATCCTGTTCTGCGTTTGATAGTCCAAGATCTCCACTTCAGATATCACACCCTAGCGGTCTTCAGTTCAATATTAAATTTAAAAAAAACATACTGTATTTCTGAGTGATGAAAGATTTTTAACAAACAATTATGATTTAACAGATTCATAGTACATTTGCCCCTACCTAACATACACACAATACACACACAAATTTTAATTTTGATTGACATCAAATGTTTGATAACTAAAGACATTTGATTAGTTACCTATATGTTATCCTTCACTTCCCACCTTCATCATCAATCCAGCCTTAAAAACAACCTTAACCGTGTCGCCTGTCTGCACTTTTTTTATTAGGGACCTAATGTACAACCTTTTGTCTTTGATACAGAAGTACTGCTTTTACTTAATCTTCGTTTTTTACTATCTCACTTTTATAGTTCTTAGTATCTCTATCTCATTCTTCTTTTATACGTCGCAATATCTTCTATTCTTTTACCTTTCATTTCTCGTCTTTCACCCTTTACCGTTCTTCCTCCATTGCTTCTTTACAGTTTTCAATGTATGTATTTATTTATTTTGCATTTTGTTGCATTCTAATTTATTATTTTTATTGTTTAACTTATCATCCTGCCCACAGGTGGACATATTAGACTGCGCTTGCAGATCTATGGTCTCCACCCCAAAATCTTAAATCCCCAAGACCATCTGTTCTGCCATTTCAACTTGCCAACCCGCTGGACTATATCCACTAACTTAGTTCGTTAAGGGATCTCCTAATGCAGATAGAAAGCAATTCATACCCGAAGACGTCAACCAGTTCAGGAATGAAAAAGATGCAGCACCATCCAAAGCCGCGGAACAAGCTGAACTTCATGAAGTCCTTGGTGACGGTTCTGAGTGGACTCTCCCCGGTGAGGGTCGCATCGCTGTTCACGCCGAATGATAAGTTGCCAATGACGTCAGTGGAGAAATCAGTGAACATCATCTGTTGTAAACCATGTTAATCATTTCATTTAATCATCATCCGTTAGAACCCCACTACAAGGGATGGGCATCCCCCAAAGATCACCACGTTGACCTGTCGTGCGCTGCACGTATCCATCATCTTTCAGCTACCTTGACTATATATTATGAACGTTTTTTAGTTCATTCGCATTAAAATCTGCCGGATTAGACACTATATATCAAATTTAAATCGTATTTTTCACCGATAACATTGATATTAAAATATAAAGTCAAAACTTAGCTAATCATGATATAATATTCTTCATTATTAATCTATTTATTATGTTTTGTTATTCAGCAATTTGATCTCAATAATTTAAAAAAAAATTTAGTTTTGGGAATGCTGTTAAACGTTCTCAAAGAAGCTCACGTCACTTTTGCAACCGACGCATGTGCCGTCAGATTCTCTAATTGCCACCACAAGCTGGTAAAGGTAGTGGAGGTAGATCCCCCCCTAAATGCATTGACAATACAGCTAAGTTCGCTGAATGTTGGCAGCGCAGGAGCCGTCATCGTGGCGATCAGCCTTATATAGATGTAAGAAGAAACATTTAATGCAATCAGGCGTTACCTTGCGGAAGTCCATCCTAAGTAAGATAAGGCCCAATATTTAGCCACTTCCGCACTTGACTCTGTGTTTGGCACTAATCGGTGTAACATGACTCCTGAGGATACCCCGTGGAGGGGTGAAACACGTGTTGAGTGATTTGACGGTGGCGGTTGTGTAATTCGCATTGTTTGCCGCATGCGCATTTATCGGCGGGCTGGCGGGCGGTGCACTTTGTTGCACGACTACCACTGCATGTGCGGAAGTGCCTAAATATTGGTCCTTATCTTAAGTATGAAGAAACATCTTACTCTTATGTTCACTTGCTTGTATTTCTCCATGTCTATTTTTATTCGCTTCACGCATTGCTTACTCTTGGAGCTGATTTCTCCTTGAATATTTCTTAGTTTACCCGTCGTGAGCTCTGGAGAGAGACGCCTACGGATTGCACTCCAAAGGGGTTCCTGGATACATAAAATTTATTAATTTGTTTTACATAGATATTTCGACAGATATATGATATTTAAAATGTATGTTTATTTATTTCATTTAATTATTAAATATGTTTACTTATAAATGTACATAGCCTTGGCTAGTTACTGCCTTTCTTTGTTTTTTTTTTATATAGCCCCCGCTATCGGGGGCCTCTCGTACCCCCTATCTTTTGTGGGACAGGGACTTTACGGGCAAATTTATATTATTCACATAATTTTTTATTATTTACTTTCTCTTCTTTCATACTTCACATTGTCTTTCGGTGTATTCTTTCATGCCACAATTCTGCTGTCTTTCCCTTTTGCTCTGTATCACCTTTCATTCATTCCTCTTTTCTTTTTACATTTTCATAATTACATTGTTATTTTATATCACATTTTTATTACTTAAATTGTATAATTATTTTATATCACAGTACTGTATATTATTTTGCTTTTTATTTTGTCTCTATTTATCTATTTATTTGCAATATTTACGTCGCCTTTCTTTGTTACTTACTTAACTCTACATTAAAACCCTATGAATTAAAAAAAAAACATTTTTTTTTCAGCAAATGGATCTCCAGCAAGATATAGAGCATAGTTGCACAGACTTATTAAGACTAGGGGCTACTCGGGCAAATCATGAACTGATGGCGGGCCGACCGCTAGGAGTATAGATAATTAATTTTTTTGGGTTTTATTCTGGAATAGAATTCAATATTTTTCGAATGTACGAGAGTATTTATTTTGCTGTCGGCGGGCCACCAGCATTCGACCGGTGGGCCGCGGTCTGTGCATCCATGGTACAGAGCAGAGTTCCCCAAACTTTTTTGTGTCGTAGACCTCTTGCCATGTTTTTCCGTGTTTGGTCGACCCCCTACTTACCTGATATTGATTTCCTGTAAATTTCTAACTGTAGCGAAGTTTAGTGTTAAAACTTAAAGTAAAAACACATGTTAATTTAATAATCCTACAACTTACACAAATTTATAAACATATACAATTATTTTTTTACTTCATAGGTACTTTTATAAATAATGTAAATGTTTTGATGTTATAAGATAGTATGATGTAAGTAAATAGGTACTATCAGTGTATGTGTTGAAATCCACTATCGTGGACCCCCATTTCCATTTCATGGACCCCCAAATTTTTTTTCGCTGACGTAGACCCCTTGCAGGTTGTCATAGACCCTTAGGGGTCTATATAGACCACTTTGGGAATCACTGGTATAGAGTCTCCCCCAAAGTTACGCTACCGGTCTTACGCTCCCCTCATCCAGCTACTTCCAGTGAACTCTACTATCTTCACCGCGTCTACTGACTTGTGATCACCACTCGAAAACCTTCCAGCCCCTTAACACGTTCACTACGGGCCCAATTTTGAAGAACTTTCAGCTGGTGCGGCTGAGGTCGAATCAGCCTCAAGCTGAACTTCCTAGTAGTGCGGTTGAGGCCTTTTCTGCCTCATGTTTCAATCTTTTTTTTTACAATATTTAGTCAATGCTTCGCAGACATAAAGAAAGCTATATTTGTCTTTGTCATACCTAATACGGTTGAGTGTAAACAGCCGCCGCACTAGAGAGAAAACACGAGTTTTACGCGCCGCACCAGTGCAAAGTCTATCATGAGGCTGAATCGACCTCAAGCCGCAGTGAACGTGTTAAGCTGTCGGTTACACGAGTGATGCGCAGCTTTGATATTCGCGTATATTATATTCTCCCCATCCGTGATTATACAGACATCAGCGATCTAGACATCGCTGAAACCTAAATAAACTTGAACGCCTTCAAAACTACTGTATTCGTTTCATATTTGAACTCATATATAATTATGTTTCGTAATTTCGCGCTAAGATCAATTGGTTACCCATAAGGCTTCGTTAATTCTCACATCCTTTATCTACTAAATAATATCCTTTTCAATCCGCTCACTCCTTATCAAATCAGGTTTCAATTTTTTCATAATACACAAAGGAGAGTCTTTGATATCATCATAGAATCTGAAATTAAAAATGCCGGTGCGTTCTTCTAGAGCCAAATCTTTTACTACAGGCCGTTCGATTGTGGAATGATTTACCGCTGAATAAAAGACGTGCTAATTCACTACCTATTTTTAAGAAAATGGTTAATAAATATTTACTAGATCTATGATTATTTATCCGTTAATTTATTTCTTTTCCTTTCTTTATTTCTTTATTCGTTCTGTGGCACATTTATAATATATATATTTTACTATAATATGCATTATACATTATTTATTATAAATATATATGTTATGTACATATATATGTTTTGTACACGTTAACTACTCGTTCTTTATACTTCTACCTTTTTACATACTATGGTTATATGTATGAGATCACCTCGCTTGATAAGACCGTCTATTGTACTCTTTTGTTTATTATATTTACTACTTAAAAGTATCCTAGCGTGTACAATAAATAATATTAAGTAGATATAAAATAAATATATGAATATATATGTATATGAATGAATATATATGTACGAACGTACTTTAAGTGTAAATATGTTGGTGCCGGTGGGGTCGTTCTTCCCAGCGCTGGCGAACCTGTTCCTAAACAGCGCCGAATCCTTTACGAGAACTCGACGCGCGATTTCCGGCGAGTTGATGACCAGCGCTGGCCTCCAGAACAACCAGATGCCCACATAAGGTGTCTTGTAGCGGTCGTATACTTCACGAAACCATATAGCCTGTTCACAAAGATTTATTGTATCATTTGTATGTTATTATTAGTATGGTATATATAGGGATTTCACTTAAATATATGACAACACTTTTAGAAATTCACCAAAATGACAAGCGATGTTTAAGACAGTCCGGAAGGCTGGCAAAGAAATGCTTTTCTAACGTGCTTCACAGAGAGCTGCACATGTAGTATATATACATACATATATATATATATATATGTGTGTGTAGGTATATACATGCATATACATATGTATGTATGTGTTATATTACTTAAATTACATTACAGAGAGAGTTAAGTAAATCGAGTCGGAAAGGCTATATATAATACTTTGATCAAGAAGTAAAGTCAATTTGTTCATAAAAACATAAAAAAATATTTATTCCTCCAAATCATTCTCATTCCCTCCAAAGCATCTCTGTTCGATAAAACACACTTTTGCCAACGATTTTTCAAGTCTTTGAAATAGTCGAAATAGTCTTTTGCCGGTATAACATGTAAGACATTTGATTCTATTTTTATCTCCTCAATTGCTTCAAAATGACGTCCTCGCATTAGCAAGAAAAGAACCAATATTTAGCCACTTCTGCTTCCACTTCCAGCTGAGCGTGCTGGCGGGCGGTGCTATTGTTGCACGACTACCACTGCATGTGCGGAAGTGGCTAAAAATTGGTCCTTTTCTTACTTAGGATGGACTTCCGCAAGGTAACGCCTGATTCCATTAAATATGTCCTCGCGTTAGCCTTGTGAGTTTGTTGAAAAACCGAAAATCGCATTAAGCCCAATAAGGCCACCGTATTCGGTGTTTACGGAACGATAAGTTTCAAGTTTTTGGCATAAAGATACCGAAGAACTAATGCAGTGTGACATCGACCAATCGAGAATTGATGCGTTTTAAACACAAAACATCCTTCAAAATGGTTTGAGCTGAACCAAATGATATTCCAACACTTTCAAGCACCAAATCTTCGTCTGTTTTTACTAACGATTGCAACTTACTTTTTGGTCACAGTAGTATTATTATTAAAAGTATTATTTTTAGTATGTAAAGATATGATTTTTGTTATTGAGTCTGTTCATTTTTCATTGCCGTTGTCGTTATGTGGTGCTGTTGTCGTTATGTGGTGCTGTTGTGTCGTTATGTGGTGCTGTCTTCGTTATCCTTGTCGTAATGTCTATGTCGATGTTGTCTGTCCATCTTTATGTTGGACTATCCAACAATTTTAAGTTATTCACTCTACCCCGGACATGAAGTCCATCTATCTTTTGTATTTTGTTTTTAAAATCAAATTTTCTATCAAGTTTGGCTGGTCAAACGTGAAGTTCCTGGAGAATGGAGATATTAACGCACAGCTGAATCTTCAATATTTTTTTAATCACCGACAAGTGTTTTTGTAAATCTATAGAGAAGGCTGATAAACACTTTTCATATGAAAATATTACCCTTTTTATAAAATCAAATCAACTTCAGCATACTTACAACGTTTTTTCTAAACAGAAAAGTCATGCTGCCCAGAAACGGATGCATTGGTCCATGCGGAACATTTCTTCTCTCCCAATATTTTCTCGTGTGATTCCATTTTCTGAACAGCCAAAACAATCCCAGACCAAGTAGACACGTAAATAAAATGAGAAACATCTGGAAAATATGGATATACAGAATGATTGGTTATGATTATCAAAGATTTAAAAGGGTCGGTGTGTATATCATTTGTCATCAAAAAGCTTCTACGCCTATTTTCGATCATTCTATATGTAAACACATTTAAAAAACTTTTAAGTTAAACGGTTTTTTTGATACCCATATTGCGGTGGTTGTAGAAAAATATGTACCTAGTCCGCCATATTGTAACGGCGTCCATCTTGAATTTTAAATTTTGACATAATCATCGTGTTTTACTAGTGTAGCCCTTTCATTTGATACCCATATTGAGGGGGTTAAGGAAAAATATGTAATCCGCCATTTTGTATCGGCGGCCATCTTAGATTTATAATGTTATTGATTTTATTATATTATATTATCATCTAAATTAAATGTGTGTACTAAATTTCAGATCAATCTGACAACGGGAAGATGCTTAAATTTCAATTTCTAATTTTGACCCAAATAAACAAATTCCGTACCGGTCGAACTAAATAAAACCGTTTAAAAATGATCAACCAAAATACTTAATTAAGGTTCATAGATTACCACTGTAAGGTGTAAGTGGTGTGTAATTGCGTCTTCTCCAAAGATATCTATGGGGGGATATACAATATTTAATGGAATCAGGCGTTACCTTGCGGAAGTCCATCCTAAGTAAGAAAAGGACCAATATTTAGCCACTCGTTGAGTGATTTGACGGTGGCAGTTGTGTAATTCGCATTGTTTGCCGCATACGCATTTATCAGCGGGCTGGCAGGCGGAGCACTTTGTTGCACGACTACCACTGCATGTGCGGAAGTGGCTAAATATTGGTCCTTTTCTTACTTAGGATATACAATAGGACGATGACGAACAAGAGGACGCTGCTAACCTCTTCAATTTTGTTTATGATCAGTGGTAATCCCATATAATTAATGCACAAAGTTTGAATTATTTAATATTGTATCCCGGGAAACAAAATCATGATCTATGATCGCAAGTCTAATGCCTCTACAGTCAAATAATGATTTCGAAGTACTCACCGTAATTTTGTATCTGCTTGTGAAATGATATGCGTATAATAATAGATAACAGTCAACCCTTTGAAATAATATACGATAATTTAAAATTAAAACAAGAATAATTGTCAATTTAATCTGTAAATAATCTATCGAACACAGTTAGACGAATGAAAGAAAGAATGGAGAAATGCGTTAATAAACACAAGATGTTTTGTTGTTTATTGTATTCGTGTATATCACGATGTAATTATAAAATAATTAAAAGTAACATAATACATGCATGTTCTCCAAGGTAAACCGCAATTGCATAAAAATATATATCTCGTTTGGCCTTTGGTATATCGCCTTTAAAAAAGGAAATATAACCTTATCGAAATTCCTTTTTTAAACAAAAATCTGATATCTGTATTTATAGTACGTTTTTTTATATCTACGTTTCTGTTTTTAAACCGGACTACCACTGCCTGCTTAAGTGGCTTTCACAATTACCACGTCAGTATACAGTGAAAGCGTAGCTTAAAACCTCTTTAAAGGTAACAAAACTCTAAAGCTCCCGATGGTGCCTCGATTTTTGTAGTTACATATCGATATTTCGGATAAAAACATCATATATATAGTTGACCTATAAATATTATGAGAAACATGCCAAAACTTGAACGAAAGTATGTATAAAACAAATCTTTGAGTCTACCTTCTCCCACTCAAATCCCTTCATAGCGAGTGCTACTCTCAACTCAAAGCAACATAGATCAAAGCCAAAACACGACGACCTTAAGACGTCATCTTAACTCCAAACTTATGGTTCCCACCATCCAACCACACACGCAGTAGACACTCACAACACTGCAAGCGCTAACAACACAGCATCAACAGCCGCTGCACCTACAATACCGCACACTACACCATGTTCTTAACAATAGACTATCACCCACCACATCACACGATCCGTATTGAAGAAGTTCCTCCCGCTTCTTAATCACAAACAGCGTGGGCGATCCGGAAACGGATCCGGATCTTTCCTTGGGTAGCCGAGTGGCCCACTCTGCCGTTCCAAGCCGCAAACACAACAATCACACTACACACCTCCACACAGATAGAGCGCCTTCTTACGTACGAGCGTCATCGTGCTATTGGAATGTTCCGCCCCCTAATTGCGAACAGCGTGGGCGATCCGGAAGAGAATCCGGATCCTTTCTTGGATCGCCGAGTGGATCACTCTGTCGTTTCAAGCCGCAAACAAAACAATCACACTACACATCTCTACACAGATAGAGCACCTTCTTACGTACGAGCGTCATCGTGCTACTGGAATGTTTTTCCCCTTAATTGCGAACAGCGTGGGCGATCCGGAAGAGGATCCGGATCCTTTCTTGGGTCGCCGAGTGGATCACTCTGCCGTTCCAAGCCGCAAACACAACAATCACACTACACACCTCTACACAGATAGAGCGCCTTCTTACATACGAGCGTCATCGTGCTACTGGAATGTTTCGCCCCTTAATTGTGAACAGGGTGGGCGATCCGGAAAAGAATCCGGATCCTTTCTTGAATCGCCGAGTGGATCACTCTGCCGTTCCAAGCCGCAAACACAACAATCACACTACACACCTCTACACAGATAGAGCGCCTTCTTACGTTCGAGCATCATCGTGCTACTGGAATGTCCCGCCCCTTAATTGCGAACAGCGAGGGCGATCCGGAAACGGATCCGGATCTTTCCTTGGGTAGCCGAGTGGCCCACTCTGCCGTTTCAAGCCGCAAACACAACAATCACACTACACACCTCTACACAGATAGAGCGCCTTCTTACATACGAGCGTCATCGTGCTACTGGAATGTTTCGCCCCTTAATTGTGAACAGGGTGGGCGATCCGGAAAAGAATCCGGATCCTTTCTTGAATCGCCGAGTGGATCACTCTGCCGTTCCAAGCCGCAAACACAACAATCACACTACACACCTCTACACAGATAGAGCGCCTTCTTACGTTCGAGCATCATCGTGCTACTGGAATGTCCCGCCCCTTAATTGCGAATAGCGAGGGCGATCCGGAAACGGATCCGGATCTTTCCTTGGGTAGCCGAGTGGCCCACTCTGCCGTTTCAAGCCGCAAACACAACAATCACACTACACACCTCTACACAGATAGAGCGCCTTCTTACATACGAGCGTCATCGTGCTACTGGAATGTTTCGCCCCTTAATTGTGAACAGGGTGGGCGATCCGGAAAAGAATCCGGATCCTTTCTTGAATCGCCGAGTGGATCACTCTGCCGTTCCAAGCCGCAAACACAACAATCACACTACACACCTCTACACAGATAGAGCGCCTTCTTACGTTCGAGCATCATCGTGCTACTGGAATGTCCCGCCCCTTAATTGCGAACAGCGAGGGCGATCCGGAAACGGATCCGGATCTTTCCTTGGGTAGCCGAGTGGCCCACTCTGCCGTTTCAAGCCGCAAACACAACAATCACACTACACACCTCTACACAGATAGAGCGCCTTCTTACATACGAGCGTCATCGTGCTACTGGAATGTCCCGCCCCTTAATTGCGAACAGCGAGGGCGATCCGGAAACGGATCCGGATCTTTCCTTGGGTAGCCGAGTGGCCCACTCTGCCGTTTCAAGCCGCAAACACAACAATCACACTACACACCTCTACACAGATAGAGCGCCTTCTTACATACGAGCGTCATCGTGCTACTGGAATGTTTCGCCCCTTAATTGTGAACAGGGTGGGCGATCCGGAAAAGAATCCGGATCCTTTCTTGAATCGCCGAGTGGATCACTCTGCCGTTCCAAGCCGCAAACACAACAATCACACTACACACCTCTACACAGATAGAGCGCCTTCTTACGTTCGAGCATCATCGTGCTACTGGAATGTCCCGCCCCTTAATTGCGAACAGCGAGGGCGATCCGGAAACGGATCCGGATCTTTCCTTGGGTAGCCGAGTGGCCCACTCTGCCGTTTCAAGCCGCAAACACAACAATCACACTACACAACTCTACACAGGTAGAGCTGCTTCTTTCGTGCAAACGTCATTGTGCTACTGGAATGTTCCGCCCCTTAATTGCGAACAGCGTAGGCGATCCGAATGCGGATCCGGATCTTTCCTTGGGTAGCCGAGTGGATCACTCTGCCGTTCCAAGCCGCAAACAAAACAATCACACTACACATCTCTACACAGGTAGAGCTGTTTCTGTCACGCAAGAGTCATCGTTTCACTGGAATGTTCTTTGGACTTCTTTCTTCTTCTTTGTTCACCGAACTCAGTTCCGATGAAGCTGTAAAAGCCACCGGGGTAACAGCATCAATATCTACTGAAATCATTTTATGTATTTGTATTTAGATGTCATCAACATTGAATAATAATTTAGTTTCTTTTTGCCTTTATAACAGTTGTAATTAATTATGCAAAAATAGATTAAAGAAGTAATTAACTGACTGTATATTTAATTAGAAAGTTCGCTCGACAAATGAACCACAAATAAATACAGCCTTTTACTGTATAACGAATATTGTAGAATCTTTCGAATTATAATTGCAGAGACATTTTGAACGTTGATAAATAGCATCACTGTAACGTTGCGCGCCGTTAGAGGTTTCATAATTAAACCGCAACATTTCGAACGTAGGCTTCGCTTGCATTTGATTTTATGTGAAAATATTTCATCCGTTGGTGAACACATTAATTCCGATATTTGCGGTGATACGTGATAAGTACACAACCAGAGTAATTTGTTCATACGTTCTTTTTATTCCCGTTGTCCTTACTTTATTTGGGGAAGGGATGTTACAATGCTCTTTCTCCTTTGTTTCCTCACAAATTCTTTGTCTCTTATCCTTACATTCTTTATGTTTTGTTCTTTTGATGATTCGTATCTTTACCATTTCGGTGATAGCTCACGGTATTAAAACGCGGTTTCGTCACTCAGGATATGATTTTTAAGCTGAATCGTTCAAAGAGACACAAAGAGCACATGGCTCAGGATTTCTCTAGAAGATTGATTCTAGTATGAGGAATGTAACGAACGTACTTTATTAAACACAAACCTATCTTTGTATATATATATATATATATATATATATATATATATATATATATATATATATATATATATATATGCGTGTGTGTGTGTGGTGTATATATATATATATATATATGTTTTGTCTATACGTACAGCTTAACTACCGCTTATTAATAATTCTACCGTTTCCATACTATGGTTGTCTGAAAGAAATTACTTTGTGTGATAAGACTGCTCATTGTACTTTTATCTTTACTATTATACAACAATACATATATATATATAAACAAAGAAAGGTTTGTGTTTAATAAAGTACATTCGCAATTATATCAAGTAAACACAATTATTTTGAAGAGAGATACGAACATATACCAAATTCTATTTAAATATCGAGATATGTATATTAAATCTTCAACGAATCCGGATCATAGAGCATTGTTGTTCTCAGCGGTAGACTTTCTATGGCTGAAAATATGATGATGATAGTGGTAGTAGTGGTGATGATGGCGATGACGGTGTAATAAAAATCATGATGATGGCGGCGGTGATGATGATGGTGATAATAACGATATTATGATGGTGGTGATCGTGGTGGCGGCCATGGTTGCGATTATGATTATATTGGTGGTGGTGATGATAATGATGGCGGTGTTGATTGTAGTGGTGGCTATTATGATGGTGGTTATTTTGATGGTGATGATGGTAGTGGTAACGGTCATGAGAATGGTGGTGGTGTTGGCGGTAGTAGCAATTATAATTATAGTGGTGATGGTGATAATGATTATGATCATGGTGCTGGTGGTGGTGGTGGAGGTGATGATGAAGATGTTGGTGGTGATGATGGCATCGTATGGAACAGTCATACGTCACTTCACAAAAAGATGTTACATTTCAGTATAATGAGATGTGTCATATAAAATAAGTCGCAATTGTAAATAAGGTACAAGCAAGATTTGTTCCACCAGTTCAGACGGTCATATTCAAATTTTTACTAACTCACGTTGATTTTAGATTTTATGTTTGTTAAAAAAACGTCTGTCAAAAAGACATTCTATACCAGAATTTATTTTATAAACATTTTATTAAAACTTTAATATATTTTTGTTCTGTCGTTCAACCTCTCACCCCTGTGGCAGCGTCTTCATTTACATAATAATTATTTTTAATTCCATACTCATGTTTCATCTTTCTCATTGTCTTTCATTATTTCCTCTAATTTTCTTCACAATGTTTCATTCTTTTCTACATCCTTCCATAAATCGCCTCAGCTCTTTGCACTGTCATCTAAGTTAAGAAACTATTTATATCTTTAATTTTAATCTTCTGTTCAATTTTGATCTGTACTAATTAATTTTTTGTGGTCATTTGAACAATATTTTAAAAAGTACTAGAGTCATTTCCAAGCTCTTTTAACAATAATAACTGTATTAATATGTAATTAACTTTTTAGCTATTTTTTTAAATGTACTTTTTTAAATATAAACATAAAGTTCGCTTATTCAACATTGGAACTTTTAACAGAACACTTATTGATCGTCAACTTATTATCTATTTATTTATATAATATATTTTATATATGACACTACTCTGTTTTGTAAATGTTATAGTTGTGAAGAAGAAGCAGTAACAAACTTAACAACACATCTTTTAATAAAGTTTAACAATACACATTTATACACATATTGTACAAAATCAAAATAATCAGGCGATATCACTACCAAGGATTCTTATCATTTAAATATTCGTTACATAGCTATACCTACTTATAAAATAGCTTGTTGGAATATGAAAAAACTTTCTTGTAACGACGGCAAAGTTAATAGTTATGGCCCCGGAGGGGGAGGGGAGTCAGGCCTAGGGTACGCCCCTGTCTCTTCTTTAATGCATTTACTCCTGTAACCAATTACCACGAATCTATTTATAAACACCAACTTAACCTCTTTTTTATAGATATTTCTTATATATTTGTTTTTAGGTAAAGTAAAATTATAAATGAAATTATCAATTCACGTCGAACGTGATCCATTGCCGCTACCGCAACGTTGCCAAAGTCGTTACTAGCTAACGCGACAGATAAGGTAGGTTGCTTTTTTATGGCCTCGCGTTCCCTATCTGCATTAACAACCTCCTCGGGTAATGGAAAAAATATCATCAGTAATAAGTATATCTAAAGTAAAACCTTATTGGCGGCTTTTAAAAAATATATCGTCAATTACGTAATTTCAGCATTAGAATGGTAATTACCCCCACCACAAGATCGTCTGCCCTTCTGGTGTGTGAATAGATTATCAATAAGATAAGTTAATTTACTACAATAACTTATATTTCGGTAGAGAAGCGACAATTGCGAAGAAAAAAAATTATTAAACTGAAAATTTTTTGGCCCAATAAGTTTCCTAACCTAAATAAATACATTTAAAAAACTTTTAAGTTAAACGGTTTTTTGATACCCATATTGTGGTGGTTGTGAAAAAATATGTACCTAGTCCGCCATATTGAAACGGTGTCCATCTTGAATTTTAAATTTTGACATAATCATCGTGTTTTACTAGTGTAGCCCTTTCATTTGATACCCATATTGAGGGGGTTAAAGAAAAATATGTAATCCGCCATTTTGTACCGGCGGCCATCTTAGATTTATAATTTTATTATATTGTATTGTCATCTAAATTAAATGTGTGCACCAAATTTCAGATCAAGCTGACAACGGGAAGGTGCATAAATTTCAATTTCTAATTTTGACCCAAACAAAACCCGTACGGGTCGAATTAAATAAAACCGTTTAAAAATGTTTTTTTGTTTCTTTTTTATGGTCCCAGCTATTGGGAGTCTCTCATACCCCTATCTTATTTTTGGGATAGAGATTTTTATTTTCATTTAATAATTTCTTCATTTAATTTTATTTTCGTTCTCCTTTCATACTCAGTTTCTTCTGTTTTTCACCTAAAACATGTTAGGGATGAACAAGAGATTCTCTAAAACGGAGGCAATGTAAAAAACCTAGGCAGTGATAGCACAGTGGTAGTGGACTGAGATTTGCGATCGTAGGTCGCAGCTTCGATATTCTGTTTACTATCTTATATAATTCAAACTTTTTGCATTAATTACTTATGCCACTGTTTACAGACAAATTTTCGGAGAAAGGGCATTAGCGTTCTCTGCATAAATACACCACTCTGCGATCGCCAACCTACCTATCAAGTGTGGCGATTATGGTATATATCCCCATAGATATCTTTAAGGGAGGTTTATACATTACTGTGGGTATAAAAGGTTAAAATGAACAATACTTTTTGAATGAATTTACAAAATAGATTCTAAGAATTATATTCGACCAACAGAGTAAATACGTCTTAAAATATAACGATGTAATTCCTGTCTTGTTTCGTCAGTGTTTCGTTATTTATATGACAAACATTACATTTGTTCGTCTATCCTTTATAATTACTTTTACAAAGTGTACACGAAATACATGTCAACCTAAAATGAATTCATACAATTAGCCGATTTAACGTGGCGGTCACGATGTACGTTTTTTTTGTCTCCTATATTACGAGATAAGATCCAAATTTAACATATTCTGTGACCTCTGCTAAATTTAATTTTTATTTTGAAACACATGTAAATTCCCTTCCATTACTAGAAAGGAATCTTTTTGCAATTATATTACAGATGATGTTATGTAAGATATTCATAATGAAAGGAAGAAAAAAAATTGAGAGCAAATAAGATGTAGTAACAGAAATTGTGAAGAACGAATATTTAATGGAATAGGGCGTTACCTCGCGGAAATACATCCTACGTAAGAAAAGGATCAATATTTAGCCACTACCACACATGTAGTGGTCAATGCCAATGTGCTCACTCTGTGTTTGGCACTAATCGGTGTAACATAAATCCTGAAGATGCCCCGTGGAGGGGTAAAACACGTGTTGAGTGATTTAAGGGTGGCAGTTGTGTAATTCGCATTGTTTGCCACATACGCATTTATCAGCGGGCTGGTGGGCGGTGCGATTTGTTGCACGACTACCACTGCATGTGCGGAAGTGGCTAAATATAGGTCATTTTCTTACTTGTGAAGAACGAGAATGGAGATCGAAAAACGATTGCAAATTAAGGTCAGGTCCCTTAGACCAAGAAAATTATAAAGGATACAAGGTATAAGGTCGGATAAAATAAAGTAAAAGTAAGAAATAATTGAGAAGAAATTAAAAAAATAGGAATTTTAAGTTATAATCTAAGCGTGATACCAAAGAATGTGGTGAAGGAAGAGAGGTGATGTGTGTAATTCATAATGAAAGGAAGATAATAAAAGAAAATGAGAGCAAAGAAGATGTAGTAACAGAAATTATGAAGAACGAAACTGGAGATCGAAAAACGATTGCAAAATAAAGTACCTGTCCTGAAAATTTAAACCACGGATAGGCAAATGAAGCAGGACGTGCATACACAAAGTGAAAATTACATCTAGGCATGGTCGTCGGAAGAGTCTGGAAGCATGCCGTTACCTAACGATCTAATTTGAAATACAGGAGACTTGTCAAGGAAGGGACATTTTCTTGATTGAAGCGATTGAATTGGTTGAAAATAAATAAGCATTGTAACTAGCGTAAATAATTAACTATGTACACAAAACATTGTGTTACAAAATGAGTTTTATTATTAACGTTATTAGTATCATTGTCAATAGAACTTATGTCATGTACAGTGTGAAACTAAGTTTAGTTACACTCACCGTTGAGTATATATTGCAGCGTGAACTAACCACGTACTATGGATCGCCGCACTCATACGTTGTGTAAAGTTTGAAAGTAAATTGTCTAACTAAATCATCACAAAGCGGATGCGATAGATATACTGCACCGGCAACAATGTGTCATAGTCATTAAATCGGTTTAGTCTGTGAGATAACGCGCCAATTGCATAAGTAGTGGGGGTGACCTTGTGAGGATCTATTATGGTAGACATACGTGACGGAAGTCGGGCAAAATGCGAATTATTTATGACCTCTGTATTTTGGGGATCCTCTCTTGCTTTCCCGCTGCAAGCTTGTCACTATTTACAATAAATTTTTTAAAAAATAAATTGTAATTTACATCCCTCATTTCTTTCTTAAGATCTTTCATTCATTCCTCTGTTGTCGTTCTCATTCTCTTCCATTGCTTTCCATACCTTGTTACCTTTTATATATCGCATCTCTTCCTTTGTCATACAATTCATGTTTGTTTCAGTTTTATTTTCTATCCATCATTTTATTAACCTTTCGGATCTACTATGGTAGACATACGTGACGGAAGTCGGGCAAAATGCGAATTATTTATGACCTCTGTTTTTTAAGGACCCTCTCTTGGTCTCCCGCTGCAAGCTTGTCACTATTTAAGATAATTTTTAAAAAAAAAATTGTAATTTCCATCTCACATGTCTTTCTTAAGATCTTTCATTCATTTCTCTGTTGTCGTTCTCATTCTCTTCCATTGCTTTCCATACCTTGTTACCTTTCATATATCGCCTCTCTTCCTTTGTCATACAATTCATGTTTGTTTCAGTTTTATTTTCTATCCATGATTTTATTAACCTTTCGGATCTACTATAGTAGACATACGTGACGGAAGTAGGAGAAAAATGCGAATTTTTAATGACCTCTGTTTTTAAGGACCCTCTCTTGCTCTCCCGCTGTAAGCTTGTCACTATTTACAATAAATTTTTCAAAAACTAAATTGTAATTTCCATCTCTCATTTCCTTTTTAAAATCTTTCATTCATTTCTCTGTTGTCGTTTTCATTCTCATCCATTGCTTTCTATACCTTGTTACCTTTCATATATCGCCTCTCTTCCTTTATCATACAATTCATGTTTGTTTAGGTTTTATTTTCTATCCATCATTTTATTAACCTTTAGGATCTATTATGGTAGACATAAGTGACGGAAGTCGAGCAAAATGCGAATTTTTTATGACCTCTGTTTTTAAGGACCCTCTCTTGCTCTCCCGCTGTGAGCTTGTCACTGTTTACAATAAATTTTTCAAAAAATAAATTGTAATTTACATCACTCATTTCTTTCTTAAGATCTTTCATTCATTTCTCTGTTGTCGTTCTCATTCTCTTCCATTGCTTTCCATACCTTGTTACCTTTTATACATCGCATCTCGTCCTTTGTCATACAATTCATGTTTGTTTCAGTTTTATTTTCTATCCATCATTCTATTAACCTTTACAATTTTATATTTCTTTATCACAATTTTAATCACGGTTTTTTTATATATTTGTACACAATATTTATCTCTTATACTGACCTTCTTATACTTGTAACTGTTTCGATTACCCTCCCACATTGCTCCAGAATGTTCTTTCGTTCCTCCTTTTGGATGATTAGCAAGACAATGTTACTTTTCTCTATCCTATTGTGCAATCGACACTGACAATCAATTCGCGGTCAAAGGCGATTTGAACTTCATCAATTTTCCTAACTATGGAACATTACGGTAGGCTCATTGTATATTAGATATTAATATGAATCATCGATTTCTACCTTAAGCTACCAACCATCATCATTTTAGGTGAAGCACATCCATTGGTGAACATAAGCCTGTCCCAAAGGTTTCATCAGCTACCAGCATCAGCAATCAGCCTGAATCCAGTTTAATGTCTTTGGACGTGGAGGTCTTACGTTTGCTGGTGCGTGGTCTCTACTCCGGAAAATTATAACCCGTGCAGACATCTGAATTGCGAAAGGAAAATTCCTTTCAAATTTTTCTATATTTCCAGACTTATTGTGACGGGTCAGCGAATAGGTGCAAATAGCTTTACGTGAATAGGTGATTTCTCAATAAAATTTTTAAGGCTTTTATACGTATTTTCAATCAACCTGTATAAAATGTTTATTCTGAAATATGTTACAATTTTTTATATTGGTATGCGATAGGTCAATGTCTTCAGTACAAAGTCTGCAGACATATAGTTAACAATAATTCATTTTAATATGTATAATAGTCATATGAATTTTGATCATACATTTTCTTACTATATTAATAAATATATATATATATATATATATATATATATATATATATATATATACGTGTGTGTGTGTGCGTGTGCGTGTGTACGTGTGTGCGTGTGTGAAAAGAAGGGAAAGTATGCGAGCATTATCATTACGATATTTACATTTGAAATCATTGATATTTGGAAAGTATGTTCGATGCTTTATTAGTAAACGGACTATATATTAGTCTTGTACGAAAATAGTTTAATGGAATGCAAACACTATACGATAAAATTCGGGAACGGAATTTTCTCTAGTAGTCATAAGAGCAATTACGATATTATTCACAGGAAAATGTTCGATAAGTTACCTGTAATAGATGTTACTGACTACTCTTGTACTTTATTAAAATATATTTACAGTAACTTGTTACCACCATGATCTATTTTAAAGAATCGATCACAAATTAAGTCAATATCTCGAAAAAAAAAAACTGTAAAAATCTTTGCATTGAAGTTGGCAGAAATGTACACATGAACAATATTGTATTGCAGTTGACAGTCAATATCAAATTCCACACTAAAAACATCGTAAAGGAAATTATTCTGAAAATCCTTTAAATCTATTTACCGTAATAACTCAGAAAATATTCAAGATCACCGCCCTTTGTATTTAATTTGTCAATTCCTTCCGATTTATTTTTGTTTCTTGTTTGTATATAATAAAAAGTCAATGAATATATCATATGTTTTGGTAGAAAGATCGACGTTATATATTTATCGTCTTAGGAACGTTACAAAAACTCTTTTTTCCTTATGAAAAAATATCAATTTAACCTCGGTAACCTTTAACAACTAGTTCTTGTTGAAACCTAATCAGTATATATTGCCTGTTATACACGACTGCGTAAGGAAAAGTGTAACAGCGGCGTAACATATAAATAAAAATAGAACGAATAAATAAAATAGTAAATAAATAAAAATTATATACATGAATGCAGAAAAAAATTAGCTTTGATTTGATATATAAATGAACCTTGTATGTTGAATATAATAGAAGTTATTAAAGAAATTAGGTTTTTTGTTTCTCCTGTGAAATCAGGTTTTTGCGATAACGGATTTATTCGGTGCTTGGGACGATGTATCGCAGTTTAATTACATCAAACCATTAGACATTATCTTGTAACCATGTATACAATAAACAAGCTTCTAAATATGAAAACAACGCTAAGAAACTATAAATAGTACTAGCTTTAAAAAAAAACAGAGATCGTATTTGAAAGTTTGTCTCACAAATCTGCCGGCAAAACATTTAATATAAACCCTTTCCACTCCAATGTCGAGTGTCACTCGACACTGATTTTGTTCCACAAGCTCCACTGTCGAGTGATGCTCGACATGATGTAATACATCTTTTTGTGGAAAATTTTAAAACTTGAAAGTTTTTTGTTACTAAAATGTTTGAATCACGAATAAATGAAACATATTCTAGAATCGCAAGATAATATAATTCAATTAAATTTTATCGATGCTACATAACAGCCTTTGAGTGGAAAGGTTTAAAACTAGGTGTATGTACATGTTCAGGCGTTGTGCTATGCATCTAATTTAAAATAAATCTCAACAAAAAGGTAGCTTTGATACGGCAATTAGAATTTGTAATCTATCGAGCACAGACAGACATATATTTATTTTTTTATATATATATGGTCTTAATATTATTCGAAGGCCACACACGTATAGCAACAGTAAACGAACGCAAATAATTAACATGTATTTGACTTGAATCGAAGTAATTTAATTGTAAGATATCTCCGGTCATTTATATTGAAACATTTAGAGGTCATTGAAATTGTCATTTCAGCCGTAAGTCGTCCACTTGTGGGCATAGACCTCCAAATTGGACCGGTTTTAAACAGTCGTCCATGGCAACCTTGACAAGGTTGGTTCTGGTTTGCATATGCGACCCCAAGGTGCAGGAGCCGATACACTAGGGCTATCCGTCCAGGCAGCATGGGGAAGGCCTGGAGTCAGAGGTGAGGAGAAGGTTGGACCCGGAAGACTCAGATCGCTCCTTCTTGCTTTCATAGACCAGTTCATAAAGGATTTACTGGCAAGGAATAATAGCACAAGGTTTTCTATAACTAAGCCGCTATGAATTAAGCAAGAAAAGGACCAATATTCAGCCACTTCCGCACATGAAGCCAAACACAGAGTCCACTAATCGCATTAATGGCACTAATCGGTGTAACATAACTACTGAAAATGCCCCGTCGAGGGGTGAAACACGTGTCGCGTAATTTGGTGGTGGCGGTTGTGTGATTCGCATTGTTTGCCGCATACGCATTTATCAGCGGGCTGGCGGGCGGTGCATTTTATTGCACGACTACCACTGCATGTGCGCTGAATATTGGTCCTTTTCTTGCTTAGGATGGACTTCCGCGAGGTAACGCCTGATTCCATTAAAAAGCTACGAGTATGAATTAAGGTTGCATAACATAGGTAGATAAGAAATTAGTACACAAGACAAAAAGCTAATGTGAATTTTATGTGAAAACGGACTTAAGTCAATAGATGTAAATTAATTAGATATAGATAAGTGAAACAAATAAAACAAGCTATACAAGCACGCCATCTTAGACTAATTGATGCCATGCATAATTATGTACTAAAATTAATATTCACATAAAACAAAGATGAATGATAAAGTTAATTATGTATAGCAAGTAGGAGATTAAGAAAAAAAAAGTTGTAAATTAGTTAGTAAACGATCTTTGCCGTGTAAAAAAATAAGATTGGAAATGCTTTTACCGATCCATTCCAGGAATGACCCAAGGTGCTTTCAGTTCCATGCGCTATTTACCTATATATGGTTGAGTATGCAAACCTCGCATTGATTTAGGAAAAGATATAAAATTTTAACTTCTGATAGTGTTGTTGAAAACCGATAAAAATATATTTCGTCCTTACCACAAAAACTATTATGTAAAATGTTTATTCATATTTTAAAAAATAATTAATATATAACACCTCCAAGTCCACGATCCAACGATAAAACATTTATAATTCGACATGGACTCTCCGTGGAGAACCGTGGCTTCCTTCTGTGATACCGTCATGATCCAGAAGGAGGCTGTCGAAGACAGATTCCACTTGGATGCCGTCAGCGCAGGCGCAGGCCTCGTGATGGTCATCCAGAGCATAATGAGCTCCTACCAGAAAAGGGGTCTTTGGAATCACGGCTGTTTACGATGGAGACCCTAAACTGGATGACCCTAGCTTCGACGACTCTCTCTGTATTCTGGTTGATGTTTCCGTTGTTAGCCTTGTGGGGTAACAACTTCCACAACTTCGTCAGTTTCAGGGTCTTCACGGCGACTCTAAAGCAGACGATAATTGGAAATACCCTGGATGTGCTATCAAAAAATAGCAGAGTGTGGGAAATTGTGGAAATGATAAAAAGATTGAGGTAGCGCAGTCCCTCATGAAGAGCAAAAGGCTACCAATGGGTAGGATTTCCAAATGACCTTGTACCATAAAAGCAGGTGTCTTGAACATCCGGAAAATTTGACCCGTAGCCAAAAAAATCCTGTTCCCATAGATTTTCAATAGCACCTGTTGGCCTGCAACCAGGTTCTTCCAACCCCAGATCGGATTGATAAGACTCACTGGAAATAAGTAAAACTGCAATATAAAATATATGTTTTTTAAAAAGAAATGTTTTAACTATCTATTATATCTGTTTTAACTAACTATCTAATTGTAAAAACATAGTTAAACATAAAATATTGTAAGTCTTATTATATATTTAATCTTATTGAGATAGATTTATTAAATTAAAATAAAAAATGGAAAATTGATGTACATGAGAAAAATAAATAAACTAAATAAAGCTGTGATACTGCAATAGAAAATACAACTGAAGTGTTTGAGGATGGATGAAAGGAATGGAATGATTGATAAAGGAAGATGGAATTATGGAATGATAGAAGGAAGAAAAAAAGATATTTTGAACTATGGAAGACGAGGACGAAAATAAAAAATTCATGTGAAAAAATTGTTTAGAAATAAAAACCCTGTTCCCAACAAAATAGGGGTGGAAGGAGAGGTCCCAATAGCGGAGGCCTGATAAAAAAAATCTTATTGTAAAACTAGAAATACAATGTAATATAAAAATTAGTCATAAAAATCTGCGATATGTTATGTAAAATTGTGAACAAGGAATGCAGATGAAAGAAGAAAGGCGATGTATGGAAGAAGATAGAAAAGATGGTACATGTGAAAAAAAGGAAAGCATAAAGGATATCATGAAAGAAGGAAGAAGTATGTTAATAAAAATAAAAAAACTCATTTACATGAAATGTAACGTCCCTGTTCTACACATGGCATCCTTCCACTATGTGGGAAAATGTAATATATGCATAACACAATATTAGATTCTACTTAAGACGTCAAACTTACACATACTTGCTAAATAGTAATATTTATGATTCGGATTTTTCTGTTTACAATTACATTGTTTGTAGACGTGATCACGAAACCACCTTCAATAGTTACTAAATATTATTTTTGTTCTCTTATCAGAGTTACGCGAAATACAACACTGACAAGTTCTTTTTATAATTTCTATGTCTCTTGAATGTTAAAGATAAATAAAATGTATATATTCAAACTTTCAACAGAAGTCTTATTGGTCGTCAACTTATTATCTATTTAGTTTTTAAATCTATTTTATTTTTTACTCTATCGTGTATTATAGTTGTAGAGAAGGAACAGGAAGAAACTCCACAACAACACATGATTTTAAATGCTTTTATTTAGTTCGACTCGTACGGAATTTATTTGTTTATTTGGGTAAAAATTAGAAATTGAAATTTAAGCACCTTCCCGTTGTCAGATTGATCTGAAATTTGGTACACACATTTAATTTAGATGACAATACAATATAATAAAATCAATAACATTATAAATCTAAGATGGCCACCGATACAAAATGGCGGATTACATATTTTTCCTTAACCCCCTCAATATGGGTATCAAATGAAAGAGCTACACTAGTAAAACACGATGATTATGTCAAAATTTAAAATTCAAGATGGACGCCGTTCCAATATGGCGGACTAGGTACATATTTTTCCACAACCACCACAATATGGGTATCAAAAATCCGTTTAACTTAAAAGTTTTTTAAATGTATTTATGTTTACACATATTTAGTTTAACAATACAGATTTATACATATACACTCTAACATATAGCCTACATGAAATCAAAATAATCAAGCGACGTCACTGTCAAGCCTTTCCTGTTATTTTACTTTTTTTGTTAATGTCAGTCCAAAAATATGTTTTGCGGAATTTAATTAAAAACCTGATTCTGTTTATAACAAGTAATTGGAGACTTTTTACAGTTGTTACTACAGTATGGACGTCTTGTATTTATTATTTTAATTTCCTACAATTTTTATAAACATACAAATTGTTATCATAAATATATTGTGCGGCCACTGTAAGGATATTGATTTAATATCTATAAAAAAGTAAGGGGATTTAGTTTGTGTAAAATAATTGTGGATTACATATAAACAATAAAGTGTTCAAGCAGACCGAATCAATGGTTTTCCTAGGCCTTACTTTGAATAAGAAGCTTCTGAGGAACCCTCATCTTTAACACGCAGCAAAATCATCTCTACTGAATTTACAATTAAAAAAGTAAGTCAAATAACTAACGTTAATACGACTCGACTCGTACATACTTTTTAAAAAACTTTAACATATATTCACATCTTTAAACTAGTACATTTGCTGCTATTCAACATATAGTATACTCTTCATTTAGTCACTAGATTGGTCGATGATGCAGGCAGTGCAATTTTTAATTAACAAATGTAAGATAAGGGTTGATCGTAGAGGGGTGAAAATTTAGGTTTGTATGTATTTTTGTATGCTGTATCATAATAAAATAAAAACCAAAAAAATTGTCTAAAAAAAATAAAAATAAAATTTAGGGGTGGACCACCCTTATCACTTAGGGGTATGGAAAGTAGATAGTAGCCGATTCTCAGACATACTGAATACGCATGTAAAAGTTGGTAAAAATCGGTCAAGCCGTTTCGGAGGAGTTCAAGTTCGAACACCGTGACACGAGAATTTTATATATTAGATATATATATATATATGTATATATATATTAACATAGAAAGAATAAGTGTTTTCATAATTCAAATTACTACTTATTAAAATTAATTATTGTTACCATCTGTCCTTGCAAACTCTGTACTGCCTGAAGGCATTGACCTATCGCATAGCAGTATAAAATATATTATAACATATTTCAGAATAAACATTTTATACAGGTTGTGACGCACACACGAACACACGCACACATATATGTATATATATATATTTATTAATAGTAAGAAAATGTATGATTAAAATTCATATGACTATTATACATATTAAAATGAATTATTGTTAACTATGTTTGCAGACTTTGTACTGAAGACATTGGCCTATCGCATACCAATAAAAAAAATTGTAACATATTTCAGAATAATAATTTCATACAGGTTGATTGAAAATACTTATAAATGCTTTAAAACTTTTACTGAGAAATGACCTTTATATTCACGCAAAGCCATTTCCACCTATTCGCTGACCCGTGATGATGTCTCTGGAATTATAGAAAAATTTGAAAAGGAATTTTACTTTCGCAAATCAGATATCTGCACGGCCTTTAATTTTCCGGAGTACAGACCACGCACCGGCAAACGTAAGACCTCCACGTCGAAAGACGTGAACTGGATTCAGGCTGATTGCTGATGCTGGTAGCTGATGAAATCTTTGCGACAGGCTTATGTTCACCAATGGATGTGCTTCACTTAAAATAATGATGGTTGGTAGCTTAAGGTAGAAATCGATGATTAATATTAATATCTAATATACAATGAGCCTACCGTAATGTTCCACAGTTAGCAAAATTGATGAAGTTCAAATCGCCTTTGGCCTCGAACGGATTGCCAGTATCGGTTGCAGAATAGGATAGAGAAAAGCAACATTGTCTTGCTAATCATCCAAAAGGAGAGACGAAAGATCATTCTGGAGCAATGTGAGAGGATAATCGAAACAGTGACAAGAATAAGAAGGTCAATATAAGAGATAAATATTGTTGTACAAATATGTAAAAAACTGTGATTCAAATTGTGATATGGAATTATAAAATTGTAAAGGTTAATAAAATAATTAACACAAAAAAAAACTTAAACAAACGTGAATTGTGTGACGAAAGACGAGAGGCGATATATGAAAGGTAACAAGGTATAGCAATGGAAGAGAGTGAGAACGACAACAGAGAAATTAATGAGAGATCTTAAAAAAGACATGAGAGATGCAAATTACAATTTGTTTTTTGAAAAATTCATTGTATATAGTGACAATCTTACGGCGGGACAGCAATAGAGGTCCCAAAAAACAGAGGTCATAAAAAATTCGCGTTTGGTTCGGCTACCGTCGCGTATCTATGATCCGCACAAGGTCAACCCCACTACTTGTGTAATTGGCGCGTTATCTCACATACTAAACGGTTTGATTAGTACATTTTTGCCGGCGCCGTGTGTCTGTGTCCGAATGCTATTCGTTTTGTGATGATTTATTAAGAAAATTTACTTTCAAAATTTATACAACGTATGACTGCGGTGATACATAGTACGTGTTTAGTTCACGCTACAATATATACTCAGAGTGTTACTAAACTTAGTTTTCACACTGTACATGACGTAAGTTCTATTGACAATCATACTAATAATGTTAATAAAACTCATATTAGTCTAAACTTAACTCGCTATTGGGGGCCTCTCGTACTCCTAACTTTTTGGGAGCAGGGACTTTATTGCTCAATAATTTTTTTTTCAGTCTTTTCTTTATTTATCACTCTCTTTCACGCGTCACAATATCTTTCATTCTTTACTTTTGTCACTTCACAATATCTTTTGTTTTGCTCTTTTATACCTTCTTTCTTTCCTCGCCTTCCTTCCATCATCTTCTTACTCTAAGGTGGCTAGGTACATTTTATTTATTTTTATTCCTTAATTTTATCTTACATTTATTTTATCTTTATTTACACATTTATTTTACTTTCTTAATTCTTTAATACACATTTCTTTTTCTATTTCTTATTATTAGTTAACAAATTTATTTTGTGCAGAGTTTATTAAGTACCTTATTCTATACAGTTTTATTTCTTTCAACCATATCAATCGCCACCCCACGAGCGAAAGATAGGAATGATGGGCGAAGGTTGTCGTCGCCCATTATTACGGCAATGCTCTCTATGTCTATCTTTAGCTTTGTTTCAGTCTCTAGGGCACTGCGCATACGCATGTGCGGGACATTAGGCCACAAGATTGGCCACGGTCTGGTCCACGCTCGGTTCGCAGTAGCACGAGGGGTCCTCCTTGAGCTTGAACCTATGAAGGTACTCAGAGAACCCCCCGTGCCCCGTGAAGAGCTGGGCCAAGACCGCGTCCACCCCGACCTTGCGGAGCACGCGATAAGACTGCGATGCTTATTTATTTTCAACTAATTCAATCGCTTCAATCAAGAAAATGTCCACTGCTTGGCAAGTCTCCTGTATTTCAAATTAGATCGTTAGGTAACGGCGTGCGACCAGATTCTTCCGACGACCATGCCTAGATGTAATTTTCACTCTGTGTATGCACGTCCTGCTTCATTTGCCTATCCGTGGTTTAAATTTTCAGGACAGCTACTTTATTTTGCATTCGTTTTTCGATCTCCTGTCTCGTTCTTCACAATTTCTGTTACTACATCGTCTTTGCTCTCATTTTCTTTTATTATCTTCCTTTCATTATGAATTACACACATCACCTCTTTTACTTCACCACATTCTTTGGTATCACACTTAGTTTACAACTTCAAATTCCTATTTCTTACTTTTACTTTCTTTTCATTTTATCCGACCTTATATCTTGTCTTCTTTGTAATTTTCGTACGGTTTCTAAAGGTTTTGTAGCGGCATTCTTTATCTTCCATTAGGGTGTCCAATTTTTAATGGCCTCCGTTTTTGGGGACATCTCGTTCTCTCTGTCAAGGGCAGAACAGAGAAGTTACAAAATTCAGGTAAAATAAGTTCTACGGTTTTAATTTTATTTTATACTACACTTTTTTTTAACTTTCACATTATCTTTTATATCTTCCTTTCCTCACTAACAAATTCTCTTTCTTGCGTCGCCTTATACTAGTTCCTGTTTGATAAAGTTATGAATAAAATTCGAATCTTATAAATTTTGGACCGTCATTATCTATGATAATGTTTTACATGTTTTTATTTCACTGATTATATTGATACGTGAATGTTTATATCGCATTCTCTGCGTACCATAATACCGAACTGCGATATATACGCCTGCCTTTATATAATATCTTTTGGGAAGGTCTATACTTTGCACTAGTCTGAAAGCTGAAACAGTCTGAAAAAGTCGAGTGTTATTCTCAACACAACTCGTGTTATTATATCTATACAAATAAATAAAATATAAATGTCTGTTTGTAATATTAATATAACTGCTTTTTACTACATACACTATTATATTATATATAATACATCAATATTATATATATTAAAGGTAGATACATATAACAAAATTGTATGTTATATAAATTTTTTGGCTGTCTGTATGTTTATTCCGGCTAAAGGCAAAAAAAATTAGCTTCACGAGTGAACACCAACATTTAGTTCCACGCATAAACATAAGTATCGAATTCTTGGATAGAATAATTATTTTTTCGTTAATTATTAATTTTTATTTTTATTAATTCCTCCAGTGCCAGATCTGAAAGTACTTTATATAATATGGAATTTTATTATGTATACGTATAAATGCCATAAACGATTTGTTACATTTTTGAAAACAAAAAGTAGAAGCATATAGCTTGGAGCAGCATATAGCATTTATATTTCTTGTGTTAACACTGTGTCCATCAGTTTTTTTTTTAAATAATTTTGAATGTTTTCCAGATATATATATTACACATAGTTCATATAAATCATCATTCTTTTGGAATCCCAAATGGAATGATATGATGAAAGACTGGAAAGATGATGGTTTCAAATATTAGAAATTATTATATTGTTCATTATTTTTGAAAACATTTATTATTAAATAGTGTGTTTAACATTAATCGAACTTTTATAAACACAATAGTGTAACACGCTGTACATAAAAACATTGTTGGTAAATGTAGTTTTTAATTCTACCTTCTAATCAATATATTTCTTCTCTTATCAATGTAATTCTTATACATAAAAAAAACAATTATTATCTTTTTAAATACGTCCACAGATAATATAAACAGTTATTCTGGCGATAAACACAGTTATTATTAAAAATATCACTTTTAAATTTGGAATCATAAATTTTTAAATTATTGCTTTTTGTTTTCTTATTTTTCGCTAATATATATTGTGAATACAAAAAAAATGTTTGTGTGCCGAGCTATTGATGCCACCATAGCATTCAATATATAAAGTTAAATGCTAAAATAAGATAATATACAATTATGTGATTGATATACAAATGTTTGCGATTGTAGAGTTTGGTAAAGTTTCTGGCCGACTCTTCTTAGCAGATCTGCATTCCAAGCTAGTGATAGCTTACTCTAATACTGACTGATCATTTAAAAAAGTAAAAAAATAATTAGCGATTCAAAAATGCATATAAATGCCAGTAACACAAAATGATAAACAGAATCCATCATGTTTATTTAAAAAAGGAAGATGAAAGTAATGTTAGATCAAAAACAAAGGCGTGAGGTTGAAAGGCCGCAAAATCACTGTTCCACTAATCGGTATGTAATATGATTTCAGATGCTAGTCTTTCTGATACTACTGCTGCTTGCGCTGGCAGCGGCTTGGCTGCTCAGCGGCTGGATGCGCACGCGCAAGTATTGGAAACAACGCGGAATACCCCACCAACCCACATACCCGCTCATCGGTAGCTTCACTTTCCTACTCCGGTACAATCCCGTGAGTACCTTGCCTGTGTTATTGGACTAGTATATATTGTCTGTGTTGTTGGACTAGTATTTTTGTATTGTATTTGTATTAAATGAAAAAAAATATTGTCTCCGCTATTTGGAACGTTTCGTTCCACCCCCTATTTTGTTGGGATCAGGGTTTTGTTGGGGCAATAATTTTTTCAGTTGTCTTTCATTTTACATTTTTTTTTCTCTTCTTCCGCTCATTAACATTTTTCCTATTATATTTTTCATTTATCTTTATTTCTTTTATTCATTATCTTCTATCCTATCCTCAGTCACTATTATCTAGGCATATTTTATTGTTACAATGTATTACATTTACATTTTTACTTATATTATTTACATATGTAAATGTGTGTGTGTACAGTTTTTTCTTCAGACTTTTATGCATTCAGTATTTTATTTACATTTAGTTTTGTTTCCTTATTCTGTATAAATATTATTATTCACATTTACATTTTTATTGATGATTATTTACTATTAGCCGACCGTTCTAACCTAAGTTTTATTTCTTTCTATAATATTTTCTAGGACCCTCCTACAATGAAACATATTTAGCATGTCTTTCTTGAATACGATAATTGAAATTGACCCAAGAATACTGCCTTGAGCTACATAGCATCTTACAAGCAGTGCGGCGCTGAGATTTGTACTTACCTATTTTAATACATTTAGACATATAAATAGCCCTGAAACTATTCAAGAGCGACAACCCTGAAAATACTATGTTAGGAGTGCTACGGGATATCAAAATTTTTATGTTTTTTTTTTTTAATGAGAACAATTACTTTATTAAAAGGACTAATGAGATGTGTAAATAAACGTTAACAACCTTATAGCTATTCATAGCTATTTGACTATATATATAGTAAATCAGCCCCTTCTTTTATCATTGATTTTTTGTCCAAAATCAAATTGGTCTTTTTAAAACCATTTAGGGGCCTCTCGTACTTCCCTTATTGGGTACACAAAGACTAATTTCATAAAATATATACATATTTCCATCATATCATTTATATTCTCATCTTTTTTCTTTCATTTATTTTTTTCCTAATCCTTTCATTCGTCACCTCCTTCTCGTCTCCTTTAGTACATGTTTATATTTTGTTCCGTTTTGTATTATCTTAATTTCTTTGTATGCTTTATTTTTACTTTTACATTCGTTTATAATTCAATTCCGACTTTCCTATTTTCATACTTCATTTATTTTTTTAAGTATTTATCTTGACTGTCTTATACACTTTTTTTGCCATTTATTTTAATAGTCTCTCCTATGATCCTTCTGAGATCTAGAAAGCTCCGCGACGCTCCTCATTGTCCATAAGTGAAGATATGTTCCTTTCTTAGAGTCCTTGCTGCAACAAAATTGCAATCAATAGTTAGAGAAGGCAATGTGGGTCGTGCATTCATAAGGTTTACAGGTGATCCTATCAAGGTTGCAGAAAGACTGTAGTCTGTAGAGAAAGAGAGTTGAAATGATGAAGATGATGGTGATGTAGCTTATAATGATATATTTCATAGTTCTGATTGAAGGTTAAATAAACAAATTTATATCAATTCACACATTAAAAAATGTATTTATAAAATTCTCCTTATTGTCTGCTTATAAAATTCCATATCTACCCAAATATCAGAGAGGCAAAAAACAATCTCATTTTGTTAATTTGCTTATCATTTTCATATATCCTCTAAGCGGGTAACAACATCATACCTTATCTCGAAAGATGATATAAGTTCTTGTACGGAGTAGGAGGAGTAAGAGGGTGATGTTTTGTGCAGGCAGTATGGATGCGCAAAGTGTACGCTCAGGGCACAGAACCATACGTGGGCTGCTGGGTGTTCTGGCGGCCGGCGCTGATCATCAACGATCCAGAGCTAGCGCGCCGAATCCTCATCAAAGATGCGGCTGTGTTTCGAGACCGTTTCGCCTCTTCCCGACCCGCTGACCCAATTGGCCATCTCAACATGTTTACTGCTAAGGTAAGAGAAAACAAATTCCAGTCAAACATGCACAATAGCGCAGAATACATAGCCTTAAGGTTTTGGAGACCTCAATGACAGATGACCTTGCTATGACCGACGGGAATCCTAAGCCTAGACCGCTTTCTACAGACCTCATTGAAAATAAGGTAAGACCTGTGTCCACCTGTGGGCGTTCTACGGCTGAGACGATTTATATATAGAAGCTACCATATAAACAATGGTTCTCTTATGTGTTCCTTTATTGGTGACACTACATTAAAAACTTATTTTATACAACATTGCAGAAAGATCAAACCGAATCAAATGAAAATAAATTGATTGAATAAAGATAGAAGAGATAAGTGATCGCACGTAAGAAACATCTGACTTAAGACTTTAAACACCAAGAGATCTCTTACTTTGAAAATGTTTCGTCAAGTGCAATCATCTTCAAGACTTATGATGATGATAATGGTACAGATGATCACAATAGAAACAGGTTTCTCTACAAACAAAGTCTCAGAGTAAAAACTCGAATATCATTGGCGAATATAAAGCTCAACGAATCCGCTGGCTTGGTCACTTGGAGCGAATGGGATCGGATCGGAGCGTGAAGGTGAGGGGGTCGAAGTCCAGTGGGTAGACCCAGGTATCGCTGGATCGATCGCGTTGAGGCAGACTTGCGCGAATTGAATGTCAACCAATGGCAGACGATGGCGCAAGATAGAGGAAAGTGGAAGTCTCTCGCTTCGGAGGCCAAGACCCACTTTAGGTCACTGAGCCAGCGGAGTAAGTAAGTAAGTGAGTAGTAAGTAAAAACTCGACTCCATCATCTTGATTGTTCACCTGTAACGTCGTCATCATCAGGGCAAGCAATGGTCGTCGGTGCGACGCCGGTTGACGGCCGTGTTCACCAATGCAAAGATGAAAGGCCCGTTCGACCTGATGCGCACCAAGTCAAAGGAGGTGCTGCAGAGAATTGACGCTGACATGAAATCGAAGCAACGTATAGAACTCAGAGTAAGTATACGGATAAAATTATTTATTTTATATATTTATTGTACACGCTAGGATACATTTGAATAGTTGCATAATAATATAATAAACAAAAAAGTACAGTGGGCGGTCTCATCACAAAAGACGATCTCTTACAAACAACCAATGGGTAGTTAACATGCATAAACCATACATATATACTTATAATAAATAAGATATAATACATATTATAAATATAATACAATAATAAATAAAAACATGAAACTGGTTTGGATCACACTTGCCTCAGAAATAATAAAGAAACATAGGAAGAAAAAATAATGAATTAACAGGTAAATAATCATAGTTATTTAATGGAATCAGGCGTTACCTTGCGGAAGTCCATCCTAAGTAAGAAAAGGACCACAGGGCATCTTCAGGAGTTATGTTACACAAAGAGCACTCTGTGTTTTGGACTAATCGGTGTAACATAACTCCTGAAGATACCCCGTGGAGGGGTGAAACACGTGTTCAGTGATTTGGCGGTGGCGGTTGTGTGATTCGCATCGTTTGCTGCATACGCATTTATCAGCGGGCTGGCGGGCGGTGCACTTTGTTGCACGACTACCACTGCATGTGCGAAAGTGGCTAAATATTGGTCCTTTTCTTACTCAATAATTATAGGTCTAATAAATAGTACTTAACCATTAAAAAAATAGATTGAAATTAAAAAATAATTAGTGTTTTTTATTCAATAATCAATCATCCGGTATGTTTGTGTTAACATTATTGACTTGCCTATAACTATTAACAGTTCCATTACAAGAATACTTTTGTATCGATTGCAGACGATGTTCACTGACTTCACGACAGATGTGATCGCGGGTTCTGCCTTTGGTCTAGCTGGTGATGCAACGCTGACAGGGAAAGGCACGCTACGAGCTGTCACCAAAAGCTTCATGGAGTTCAACCTGTTCCGGGGACTGGCTGGGCTCAGCATATTCTTCCTCCCTGAACTCATCGACGTTTTTGGGTGATCAATCATGTTCCTCATCATCAGTCTCATCATCATCTCATCAATCTTTCTCAAAGATCGCTGTAATGACCGGTCTTGCGCTGCTCGCTTTCAGACACTTCCCGCGAACTGGACAATTTCGTCCGGTCTAGCAAGGTGCTTGTGTTCTAATTCAAGTATACCTATCCCCCGATTTACACGGTAGATACGTTCCTGAGAAAAACGTGTAAATCGAAAATTTAAAATTTTCAAGTCAAAACCGTGTAAATCGAAAAACTTGCAGAAAATGCATAATTTTGCTATTTAAAAGTTGTGATTTTTTTTTTCAATATTTTTTGGTGTACACAGAAATAAAAATAAAATGCATTGACAAGTTAAAATATTTAATATATTAAATATGTTACAGAAGAACAAAAAATAAAACCAAAGATGTTTTATTATCCTTTATCACTGTCAGAAATTACTCTCATTCTTTTTTTCGGAATCGAAGGTTCGAATTCACTTTCATCACTCGAAGTTATTTGTGCCGATTCGATGTTTGAAGCAGAAATATTTACATTATGAGTGATGGTAACAAAATCGGTTATTAAAACAAAAAAAACTTATTTCGAAAACCGTGTAAAAGCGAAAACGTGTAAAACAAGTACCGTGTAAATCGGGGGATAGGTGTATTATTAAAGTTTAAGCTGTATGTCTACTACTGGATATAGATAGATCTCCCCTATAGATTTGCAGTAGATCCGGTTTGAAAAAGGCATCCAGTACCTTCCGACGATTTCACAAGGTTTTAAACCTTGTAAGTGGACGTGCTACAATACGTTTGCCGATATTGATATGTATTTCTTTATCAGACATGTAGTCAAAGATAGAGTAATAAATTTTAGATACGTTTTATTAATAAAGTTCTTTTCATATCCGATACAGTACGAGTACAATTCGATCGAAACAGCGTATTTAGAATAAACAACTAAGGAAAATTTTTCCAGATTCACAGCGTTCCCGAAAAACACAACAGATTTGTTCAGACAGATCTTTAGCACTATTCTCCAGCAGCGAGGAGGGTATGAAACGAAGATAAAGGAGAACAGAGACCTCTTTGATGCCCTCATTAAGATGAAACAAGAGAGTGCAGGAGACAATGAAGGTACGAACTATGTTGTTCCACCCCTCAATCATTTAACTGTGATTTATCCTCTTTGTTGACACAAGCAGAAGCGAATCAAGTATAAATTGTTACAAATTATGATTCTAAGGAAGAAAGCGATTAAAAGGTACATTTTTACCTCCTTCTTTTTAGCTGATGAAGACCCACTGCAAAATATAGGCCTTTTTTCCCCCAAGATTGCTTTGCCAAAGATTGAAAACTATGTACAGTGTAGTTGAGATTTCTCATTTTCTCATACATCTTCTTTTCCGCCGATGGACGCCTACTGCAAAACAGAGGCCTTTTTTTCCCTAAAGATTGCTTTGCCAAAGATTGAAACCATGTGCAGTGTAGTTGAGATTTCTTATTTACTCATACATCTTCTTCTTTTCCGCCGATGAACGCCCACTGCAAGGCTCCTCCTCCTCCAAAGATCACCCCGATGAAAGGTTCTGCGCTTCCCGCATGCAGGCCTTTTTTTCCCCAAAGATTGCTTTGCCAAAGATTGAAACCATGTACAGTGTAGTTGAGATTTCTTATTTACTCATACATCTTTTTCTTTTCCGCCGATGGACTTCCACTGCAAAACATAGGCCTTTTCTTTCCCAAAGATTGCTTTGCCTAAGATTGAAACCATGTACAGTGTAGTTGAGATTTCTCATTTTCTCATACATCTTCTGCTTTTCCGCCGATGGACTTCCACTGCAAAACATAGGCCTTTTCTTTCCCAAAGATTGCTTTGCCAAAGATTGAAACTATGTACAATGTAGTTGAGATTTCTCATTTTCATCACTCGAGAACCTTCCTGAATTATTATCCTAATGATAATGATAGAACGATTAAATCAGGAAGGAATGCTTTCAGAAATGAGCGAGGATATGCTGGTGGCACAGGCGGCGATTTTCCTGCTGGCGGGCTTCGATACCACCGGGTCTATTCTTGCGTTCTGCGCATACGAGTTGGCGTTCAACCAGGAAGTACAGGTGAAACCAAAACTGTTTGTCTTTTGTTGACGATTGAACGGAATTGTTGAAGCAATATTTAGCACATCTTCTGTGTCAGTATACGTATATTTGTAGTTAGGTATATCTGTGTATTCCATAATAACAAGTGATGAACACATTTATTTATTTTACTATCCAAATTGAATTTTATATCGATCATCATCGACATTTTTAGTTATATAAAAACAAAATAAATAATATACATATGCAAATTTTACCCTGTTAACGTATATATATGTAAAAACATTATTAAATAGAGTAGATCAAACCGACTGTTTAGATCTATACGCGCTTGGAACCTTGTAGATTTATTTGAAAGGTAAATATGGAGTATAGTTAACGAACGAACATACATATCATTTGACTTCTTATTAATATTTGTGACCCTTGAAGACTTCTTCATGAGGAACTAACGAAATGTCTACATAAGGAAATTTTGAGGCTAATTCTATATTGAAATGTCTAATCTAATCCTGTCAATGATTTATCCCAGGACAAACTGTACAAGGAACTGATCAAGCAGAAGGAAAAAATCGGTTATGCCGACTTTGATGTCGAAAGTCTCAGCGAGCTGAAATATCTTGATTGTATCATAAATGGTAATTGATTTTTATTCAGAATTTGAAATTTCCTTTATCACGCCACAAAACATAGAGTTCGTACAAGACAAAATTCTCTGTGAACTTGATTCCTCTTTTAAACCTGGTCATTCTCTTCCAATTGCAGATTCTATTGATTTTTTATTATGGCTTTATTTACCTGTAGATTACTGGTTGTAGATTTTCTAATTAGGTGCTTAGATATCGCTAGATTAAACCTAATTAATGACATCTTCCACCGAAGAACAAGAAATCCAAACGAAATCCGTACGAATTCATGAAATCCGTATACGGTTGAAATTTCTCCCACCTGGACTAAGTGTTTTGCAAATACTTTTATAGTACTAACAGCTGAGCGAAACAACCTACAGGCGTCATTGTTTCCAGACAATTATTACATATGAGTCATCAAGTCAAGAGTGAAAAGGTTTCTAAGCAAGCATGGAGCATTGTAGATCTCGTCATCGCTTGACATCAAGCAAGACAGAGGTCAGATGCTTAGATAGTTATCTAGAGAAGGCTGTAGATTCAAGTTTAGATATTCACAAGCAATATTTTAATAAGTTTCAAACCAATTACAGAGACACTGAGGAAATATCAACCTATGGGATGGCTAGATAGGATAGCATTGGAAGACTATAAGATAGATGACCACCTAACTATTGAAGCTGGAACACCTATCTACGTCAACGTCATGGGTATACATTACGACCCCAAGTACTATCCGGAACCGGAGAAGTTCAATCCGGACAGATTCCTGGACAAGCAAGGAGATAACACGAAGGGATTAATCTTTGTACCATTCGGCGAAGGTCCCAGAAGCTGTATAGGTATCTTTTTTATTCTATATCTTTTGTTTTTGTCGCCCATTATTGCTTGGTTTTTGGTTTCAGTTGAATTTATAGCTTATTCAGAACTGAGTTCAAGAAGCATAAGGAGCTGTGAACTTATACCTATTATTAGCGACCTCTCATCCATCCCTTGTCTTGGGTAGATAGACATTATTTTTCTTAATAAGTTTTTCAGTCATTAATTCTATTTTTATCCTGATTTTTTGTCCTTATACCTTCAACACATCTTTCTTTTATTAGTCACATAATCTATCATTCCTTTCCATACTATATTTTCATTTCTTACATCACCTTCACCTCCAGAAGCCTACTTCATACATTTTTATTTTTGCTATATACATTTACTTTTGTTTTTTATACACGTCGTATCATAGTCGAGTCTTCTTTATTTATGTCGGTTTTACCGGTATACGTTAACGAACAACTAGCGCCATCTGTCGGCGACGGTCGATACTACAGAGTTCCGACATATATTTTATTATGTTTACTTCTATATTCCATAGTTTCCAAATTTATACCTCGCTCTGTTTATGGGTGAGATTTAACTGAAGTATGTCATCACTTTGTAAGACGTCCACTGATGGGTATAGGCCTCCGCTATTTATTTCCAATAAGACAAGAAACTAAAAAGCTTAGGAAATGTGCATTTAATTTAGAACCGTCTTGACTAGCTGTTTGTAAAAAATAAAATAAACCACAAATTTATCCGTTAAAAATAACTAACTTTTATGATGGTTGATTCATATGTAATGGAACATTATATCTTATCACAGCACCATAATTGTGATGATTCTCATAGTAGAATATCATTTCAATCCAACGAGACATCATCTATAACTCTGTAATATTTTTTAAACAATGATCCTTCACAATTTCATCATCGTAAACATTTTAGTCATGGGTCGTCTGTCTGCTGAACATAGACCTGCCCATCCTCCCCTCTCCATAAATTTTCAGAAAAATTGATTGAAAGCGACCAGCTTTCATCATCTCCAACAACCTTAAGATGATTTTAACAAGGTAGATCTTGTGGGTGAACGACTTACCCTTCGTCTACCTATTCTACCTCTTCTACTGAAATACTCGGGAGACATTACATTGAATTTGTTTTCCAGGTAGACGCTTCGCAATGATAAACCTCCGTAAGGTGTTATCAACAATATTCCTCAACTACGAAGTTCGCCCTCTACCGGGAACCAGGAAACCGACAGACGTGGTGATCGACTCTAGAAATCTCTTCCTATCTCCGGGAGAGCCTCTTCTAGTAGAGTTCGTTAAGAGAACGAGTTAAGATTGAATAAAATACATACTAGAATTATAGGTATCCATGCGATTTATGAAGGCAATAAAAATATCGAAGTAATAAATATATATACATATATATCGTTAATATACTTCAAATGTTGTATATGTAATAATTTTATAAATATTACGTAGTTATTTAATTTCTGATTTTTTCTTTTTTTACACTCAATAACCATTCAACAACCTGTATAGGTAACGCATTTTATAATATATTAAAGGGACCAGAAAGTAATGTCGTTTCTGTCGACATATTTTACAGAAAAACCGATTGATTTGTTACCGCTCCGGCATTGATTTTGTATACTAGATGTCAAAAGGTTGTCGATAACGAAGGTGAATATATTGTTGATTAAAAATAAAAACTTAATAAAAATGTAGTTGTGTGAATTTAACTTGACAAAGCGAGTTACTTTTCGGTCCCCCTGATATATTATATGATTTAAAATATACTTAATTACTTATTTAATTATTACTATATATATATATATATATATATATATATAGCGTGTGCCGTTTAAAGAAAAATATATATATATTTAATTAATTAAGGGTAGTGAATGTTGGCATTAAAAAAAAGGCACACAAAGAAAAATATATATGTGTTTAATTAATTAAGGGTAGTGGGCAGAAGGCCTGGTCTAATTTTACACCGCAGCTCGGTACTCCCCTGATGGTGGTGGTGGTCAGCCGCACGATCTCCCAGGACTGATCAGGCGGCTGCAAGTCGAGAGCAGGGAGCGCCGGTAGGTAGCAGGATGTGATGGTTCCGGTGAAAGTTGATATGAATTTCAACAGTGTAAAACTCGAAGCGTAAAACTTGCAGTATAAAAGTCGTAGTATAAAACTCGCAGTATAAAAGTCGCAGCATAAAAGTCGCAGTGTAAACTTTGCAGTGTAAACCTTGCACCTGTGAATTAATGTCACAGTTATGATATACATATATAAATATGTGTACAATTTGCTCTGCTGACAGTAAACCCGGAGATGGCTTGCGATGAAGTAAGGGCAGAAACCGAAAGCAGTTGATGTGATTGTTTACTGTCAGAACGGAGTTACAAAATGTAAAGCATGTAAAACAATAATAGGAGAGATAAACAAATTAAAAAATAATAATGAATACATAATGATGGAACTATGGACACAGACAAAATGTTGAGCTCTAACTTATAGATAAAGGCTACCTGATAATGATGTCTTTATAATATTTGTTCAACACTTACCCCTTGGGGTGCGAGACGATGTAAAGGTTGTGGCGTGAACTAAATGATGCCCGGAGAATGAATAGGACCAAGGCGTGAATTTATAACGTAAATTCTAATTGGCCCCGGCGCGTATGAAGACACATAGCTGGTGAACGCAACCGACACAAAGAGTGTGCGTCGGTGCGTGAGACGACACCTAGCTAGTGAACGCGACCGAGGCCTGGATCCTTCTCCCGAGCACTGGTGTAAACTCTGTGTGCTGGTGCGCGGGCGCATTGGAATTTTTGTTATAAAAACAAAGATCCGTTAAACCAATAGCATGCTCCCACGACCCCACGCCACTTGAGACGTACCGTTACCCGCTAAGGGTTGAACAATTTTTTGCTGTATTGCGATTTATGAGACGTTTCTCGTGATAATATTTTTTTTGTTATAATTTTAACTAAGATTTATGGGACGTTAACTTGCAACGTTACAAGTGTCCTCTCGTAGTACCTTAACGTTAAAGGTGCAGCGAAGGACGAGCCTGTGTAATATATATGAATTGTAATTTTTATAATTTAAATAAAAAATCGTAAATAATTTTATTACAGTGAAAAGATTTTTCACGCATGTAATTTTTGAAATTTCAGAACATTTTTATCTATCACCTATATATAAGATATTTTAGCACCGAAACCTTTTCTCGTCCGAAAAACTGCAATGTTTGAAGACGAAGGTCAGTGAACGATGCTTGTTGTCGGTGATGACATACGGATCCGAGACGTGGTCACTTTCGACGGGCGTCATAAGAAAGTTCAATGTCACCCTGATAGCAATGGGCTGTGCTCAGAATACTGCGAGATGGAATATGAAATGAGATAATCCGTAGAAGTACCAAGAACACTAACGTAGCTCGAAGAACTGGTCGTTTGAATTGGCAGTTTGACTAAAAATTTCTTGTGTGGGAACCACAAGCTGGTAGACGGGGCGTGGGTAACCCATGGTAGACCGATGGCATTGTTAAGGTCTAATGGATTCAAGCGTTATTTTGCGGAAGTCCATCCTAAGTAAGAAAAGGACCAATATATACTTACTTCCGATATGCAGCAGTAGTCGTGCAATAAAGTGCACCGCTCGTCAGCCCGCTGATAAATACGCATTCGGCAAAGAACGCGAATTACACAACAACCACCGTTAAATCACTCAACACGTGTTTCACCCCTCCACGGGGCATCCTCAGGAGTAATGTTACACCGATAAGTGTCAAACACAGAGTTTGTTGCCATTGGCTGGCGGGCGGTGTACTTTATTGCACGACTACTACTGCATAGCGGAAGTAGGTATATATTGGTCCTTTTCTTACATAGTTTAGGTCGCTGGAAGCCGCTGAATGCAGGCGGCGCAGGACTTGTCGTCGTGGCGATCTTTCAAGGAAGCTTATGCCTTGCAGAAGCCGTCCATCGGGTGAAAAGAAAAATATATCTGAGGAAGTGAAAAATCTTAATTTTACTATACATGGTTTCTATCAAATTCGGAACATTTTCAAATTCTTGTCATGATTTAAACATAAGAACATTATAAATAATTCTTACATCCAACCCATGTTTCTAACAATTCACCAATTGTTTAGCAGTTATAACCCAGCGGTAGGGGACTCAGACTTGAGATCGTGGATCGTGGGTTCATTACCTTTGTGCATCAATTATATAGATTGCCATTACTCACAAACATGTTCCCACAGGATGAACAGCAGCGACCTCTATGTACCATAATACTAAAATGGTGTATCCCCCCTTTAATTATCTTTGGAAAGGGCCTATCTATACCAGTGGGCATGTACGCGATAAAACGACAATAGAAGAATCGATGATATAGTAAAAAAACATTTACTTTACATTCGTATATTACAACATATATGTTTATAAATTTAACCATTATAGAACCTTTAAAATATTCAGTCAAAATAAAGGTAAGCAACCTCCAGTTGATATACAAACATACATTACTAATGATAACATATATATTTAGTTTATTTATTAATGATATGTTGGTCCGACGGTCAACGACCGAAAGGTTAAGCCAGTACACACAACTTGGATAGGCCTCCCATTAGGTGAACTTACAATATAGTCAAGGTCAAAGAAAAAGTTGAAGACAAGTTATCGTGGTGATCTTTATTGGTGACATAATGATGATGAAGGATAAACAGCATTCTTAGCTTAAATGTCTACGTCTTCTTTCGTTTTACGAACTGCACCATGAGGGGATCACCAGGGATGAAGGTCACACTCTTCGCCTCCAAGCTGATGTCGTCCGGCTTCGGTGATTGAGGCAGTGGGTGAACTTCGTACTTTAGGAATATTGCTGCGAGCGCCAGTCGAAGGTTTATCAGTGCAAAGCGACGACCTGAAACAGAATAGATGTTCATCTTCAAAGTTCAATAGCATTTACGTAAGAGCACTCCGTATTACAAATGCTCATTTCGCTTTGAATTTGGACGCTATATGTCTGTGCTATTGTATTCGGGTCGAAATTAAAAATAATAAATATTGTACACAATCCCTGTATGTTGAATGACTTATGATTTATATATATGAGTATGATGACGTATTTATATATTTGTATATGTATATATATATTATATAAGCGTATGTGCGTAAACTTTCCCTGAGGGTTCCATTCTAGGGCTATATATATATATATATATATATATATATATATATATATATATATATGTATGTATGTATATATATATATATGTATGTATATATATATTTATAGTGTGTTAGTCTAGGGATAGACAGCTGAGACTTTCGATCATAGGTCACGTGGTTCAAATCCCCGGAATACAACCTCACATAACTCCTACTGGATGCATTGATTATATAGGATGTTCAGAAAAGAGCTTCCAGAAGATAGTCAGCTGTATCCTCTGCGCACTAATACCACACTGCGATCGCCAACTCGCCTGCCAAGCGTGGCGATTATGATATATCTTGCAGTGGGCATCTGTGGCCTAAAACGACTAACACTGAAATATTTTTATAAAATACATTGTCACATTATTATTTGTTTCACACTGCTTCAATTGTTAAAACAATCGACAATTCAAAATGCGTGTAAATCTAAATTTGAATTGAATTCAATAAGAATATATACCAATGCAGCTTCTCGGTCCATCTCCAAATGGAAGATAGGTGAAAGGCTTGATGCCATCCCCCTCGTCAAAGAGGAACCTCTCAGGGTCGAACTTGCTTGGCTCGGGGTAGAGCTTCGGGTCGTAGTGGATACCGATAGCGTTTACATAAACGGGGGTTCCCGCTGAAATGGTCAGCTTGTCGTCGATCTGATAGTCCTTGGTCGCAACTCTCTCCAGCCAAACGATGTTCGCATACTTCCTCAGGCCCTCTGTAATCATATTAACAATTAAGATAAGCCTATCTCTACCTTAAAATTTCTGTATGTTACATATAGTATGTATGTTCCACGATCAAAGAGCTTCGATGCGACATCGTATCATAAACGAGAAGATCCGTAGAACAACTAAGGTCAACGAAGTGATTCGAAGAATTGTTCATCATCTGTAGTGGCAGTGATCGAGACACATCGTTGGTGTAGCCAATGGCAATTGGTGCTGAAAGGTTCTGTAGTGGCGACCACGAGCCGGTAGACATGGTGTGGGTAAACCCCCCACTAGGGACACCGATGACATATTCAAGTACGTGGAAAGTCACTGAGTGCAGGCAGCATAAAACAGATAATGAGACCTAGTCACATAAAGATTACATTGATGTCAACTACTGTATTGTAAATATTTAATGAAATCAGGCGTTACCTTGCGGTAGTCCATCCTAAGTAAGAAAAGGACCAATATTTAGCCACTTCCGCACATGCAGTGGTAGTCGTGCAACAAAGTGCACCGCCCGCCGGCCCGCTGATAAATGCGCATGCGGCAAACAATGTGAATTACACAACTACCACCGTTTAATCACTCAACACGTGTTTCACCGCTCCACAGGGCATCTTCATGAGTTATGTTACACCGATTAGTGCCAAACACAGAGTGCTATGAAATGTGATAGAGAAATTTTCTTACCAGTTAGGATGCTGTTCAGATACTTCAGATTGGACAGCTCGCCTACGTCGATAACTCCGTCAGTCACACAATTTGCATCCACCAACTCGTTATATAACTTTTTCTGTTGACATAAATAATACACCACTTAAAACATTAGCATAAAATCATGCCAAACCAGTTGAATGTCTAAGCCTGGGTCATAAATCAGGAAAATCCGTAGAAGAATAAATAAGATAAATTGGCTTGCTTGGTTCTGTAGTAGTTACCATTCACGAGGCAAGGGGAATTCCCCGAGTACCTTCATATGTCTAATCTCAAAAGATCCCCTCGTGCATCTGCAACCCAGGCGTGGACTAGACATTGGGTCACGTAATCACGGGCTGTCCTATATTTAGCGCGGAAAGAATAGATTTGCAGTTTCCGTTGCAAGATAGGAGGAATGCTACAAAACCTCGCTCGTTAGTCCAGAAGAAGGACGCGGGATCTTTCTGGAATATTCTAGAAAGATAATGGGTACAGTAGTAGTACATAAAGAGAAATAAGAAGTTTGTCAATAGAAAAGAGATAAACATTGTGAAACTAACTGATGATTCTGAAATGCAATTGTAATATTTATATTTACTTAGTAAGACACTAGGATCAAAAATATTAATTTAGTACAATATTCTAGGGAGGGAGGCAGAGAAAGAAAACCGATATGTGATAGGTAACAAGGTATGAAAAGGAGTGAAATAGAATGAGAAGCAGAAGGAATGAATAGGAAAATGAACACAAAAGCGGAGCGTGGAAACCACAAATTTTTCTTTGAAAAATTGTTTGTTAACTTAGAAATTAGTACCTTCTTACACATGGCAATTGAGTTCGATAGGCCCACAAAAATAGAGTTCATATAAAAAAAGAGATTCAGAAAGTTTCCCACCAAAAAAATCAGTTGTAATCTATTAGACATATAAATAATACTAATAATAATACCAATACTGATCGAAGTCAGTTAGATGTTTTTATTTATTATTGTATTATATTTATAAAATGTATTAAACCTTACATATTATAAGTATATATGTTATATTCGTATGTATGTATGTTTAAGTATGTATGTCCATATTATGGTTTCCATACTTTTACATTTTTTACATTTTACATACTATGGTTCTCTGTAGTACTTTTTTTGTGTATTATTGTAAAACTTATTAAATGTATCTTAACGTGTAGAATAAAGAATACTAAATAAATAAAAAATTAAAATAATAATGTTATTATATATAAAAACAATGACATTTAACGCGGATACATCCTGAAAAAATACCTGAATATTTGGATGAAAAGCCAATTCGTAGACGCAGTAGGATAGTACAGTAGCTGTGGTATCGAAGCCTCCCTGAAGAAATGCAACGGCTTGCGCTATGAGTGTATCTTCGGATATTTCTGTAGATAAACATATATATTCATATCACAGTTCAGTCATTCAGTGTATAAAAAGTTAATGTTATTTGTGACCTTGTATTGCCAATAGCATTTTTAAACGCGTAACTCAAAAACTATTGTAACAATTAGTCAACTTTTTATATTAGTTAAATCATTATAGACTAAAAATATTTTTTTTCCAAAAATCTATGCAAATTAATAAAATTATAGTGTGTATTTGTAATATTAAAAGAACCCGATTTCAAATACACATGAATATATATACGCTATATATGGGAAAATTATTTTTTTAAAATTTTGGTGTTTCTGTTTGTTCCGGCTAATGTCTGAAATGGATGGACTGATTTTAATACGACATACTGGCAGATAGCTGATATAATATGGGGTAACATAAGCTATTTTTATTAAAACAAAAACAGCTGCAATAGCTGAAATGATGATGAAACGAAATATGATCGCTGGGACCTTAAGATTTTGTAGTACAGATAACATATCAACAAGCACAGTAGTAGAATGTCCATCGACATAGTGGATAGTCTAGTTCAGAGTTCCCTAAACTTTTTTGTGTCGTGACCCTACTTACCTGATATTGATTTCCTATAAATTTATTTGTTTGTCCAACATTCGTATTTATAGAGTGACGAATTGAACAAGTCAGTGCAAGGTATCGAAGCTCTGAGACTGCGACTCTCAGGTTTTTACAAGTTCAAAATGTATTGCGACCACAAAGCGAATACCAACATCTTGCAACTTACACAATTTTATAAACATATATATTATTTTTTTACTTCATAGGTACTTTTATAAATAATGTAAATGTTTTGATATTATAAGATAGTATGATGTAAGTAAATAGGTACTATTAGTGTATGTGTTGAGATCCACTATCATGGACCTCCATTTTCATTTTATGGACCCCCAAATTTTTTTTCACTGACGTAGACCCCTTGCAGGTTGTCATAGACCCCTAGGGGTCGATATAGACCACTTTGGGAATCACTGGTCTAGAGATATGGGTGTTGCTTATATCCAACAGGTCTTACAGTTAAAATGATGATGAAATAGAAACTATGATACAACTTTATTTCGATAAGAGAAGAGAGGTTGAAGGTGTGTCAGGAGTTAAGGTTCTGTTGGTGTACTAACCTTCGTTGTCTCTCTCGCAGTCCTGTTTGAGTTTCCGCAGCGCGTCGAGCAGGTCTTTGTTCTCTGTTATTTCAGCGTCGTACCCTCCGCGCTGTTCCACAATCGTGTGGTAAACTTTCCGGAAGTAGTCGGTGGCGGATCTTGGAAACATTTGGAAGCTGGAAACATATATAGTATTGTATGTATGTACAACAAAAACTGCCCTCTCCTTTATGTCTCTAATCTCCATCCAAAGGTTGTTTGGTAGAGATCGCCTTGAGCGATACCGCCTCTTGTACCTAAATATTTTCGTTTTGGTGTACAATAAAGTGTAAATAAGAAGATTAATAAAGCAACTTATTTAATTTAACATATATTCTCTACCTGAAATTCTACGAAAAATATATGATATACACAAAACTTTACACAATAATAATATTCTAGATGTTTAATACATTTAAAAATGTATCTTTCTCTACCAGAAATTCTTGGAAAAGTTGAGATTTTTGGTATCTAATTTTTTTTTTCGTTAAGATATTATTATCGTGCAAATACATTTTCACCTGGAGACATTCTCGTCCTGACCGCATTATCAATTCAACCGTAGGACACCCTATTCACTGCAGGACATAGACCTCCCCTACAGACCTCCAATAGGACCCGCGGGAAGGAAGCGGCCTCGTAAGAATTCTCAACTACCTCAACAACCCTTCTTTGCATGGTGATGGAAATTTCCATCATAACATTTAGTCAACAAAAAAAGATACTCAAAACCCTTGTAACGTAAATTTGTTGTTGCTCGCAACTTTTTAAGGGACTATTGCGTACAACAAAACGCGGTTGTCGAAAAATAGCAAAGGTCACTGTGAATTACCAGACCTAGAACTAGTTATTCTGCTGTTTGTTGAGACTGGAAGAAAGGAGCGAGATTTTAAATTGTTTTATGGAAATAAACGGAGATATAAAACACAATAAAAAATGAAAATGAGTGGAAAAAAGGTTTGTTTTCATGTTTTTGTTATTTTATGTACAATTTATATCAAAACACTATAAATGAATGTCTCAAAACGTTGTGATAGAAATTTACATCACTATGCAGTAACTTCACTTGTAATGTATGGGAAATTTTTTTTGTAAATGTCTATTTTATGTTGTTTTTTGGGGAAACTTGAATGAAAGAGATATTGCAGATTATCTTTGTAAGTTATAAGGCGGTTGGCTCTCAGAAGATGGCCTTAATGACCAAGATTCCGATGATGAAAACCACGATGCTGATGAAATTATAAGTGTTGCAGGAGGAGAATGATGATGACGATGTGAATGAAACTGCTGACGTTGAACCTCTTCTTGTAAAACCAGACGATCAAGAACCCTCTCACACATTAAATTTATCTAATTTGCAGTCTTTATCCAGTTTTCCATTTGACAAAAGAAACTTGATTTGGAAAAAAAGGAATCTGGTGTGTGACACAGATAAAATTACTTTCTCGGGGAGTTCTGCTGCTTCAGGTGGTCTATCACACCTAGAAACTCCATATCAATGTTTTAACCATTTTATCACTGAAGATTTTATCAAAACATTACTAAAGGAGACAAATTTATATAAAAAACAGAGTAATCCCAGTTCATCTATATCATTTACAGAATATGATTTTTATAAGTTCTTTGGTATATTATTATACATGCCAGTAATAAAATTTCCTAGCACAAGATCATACTGGTATACATACTGATATTACTTGTCCGTTTATTGTCCAAGAATACAATAAACATATGGGAGGAGTAGATCTCATGGATAGCTTTTTGGGCAGAAATCATATAAAAATGGGGTCTAAAAAGTGGTATTTGCGTATTTTTTTCATCTATTTGATCTTGCTATTATAAACTCTTGGATTGTTTATAAAAAAAAATGCTCAAGAAAGTGATGAACCTAAAAAGAGTCTGCTTACAATGGGCCAATTCAGATATGAATTGTCCTTTGTGCTATGCAACAAAGGAACCACCAAAGCAGCTAAAAGAGGGCGTCCTGGTACCAGTGTACTAGAAGAAGAATTACAATCAAAAAAAGAAAAGGTTCTCCAGCTCCACCACCTCCAAAAGACATAAGAAAAGATGGTGCTGAACATTGACCAAAAGTAGGTGGGTCACCCCGGTGCAAATTTCCCAAATGTAAAGGCTATTCTACAATTTCGTGTAATAAATGTGGCGTCAATTGGTGCTTAAATAAAATAATTATTGTTTTTTGAATTATCACTAAAAAAAGAAGACTAAGCAAACAACTTTTTTTATTTATTTAGTACCGGGCTAAATATGTGAAACTGCATGATGATGTAAATTTCCATCATATTGTTTTTTACATAATACATATTTTTATTCACACTAGGATTTTTTTTAATATTTTTCCTTTAATCTAGAGCATTAATTACATCACCCTGATTTATTTTAAAAAAATAGTAAAAATCATGCAAAGAAGGGTTAAGTTGGGTGGTCAAAAACATTTTTGTTTTTTTTTTCTATGGCAAAAAAACAGTTTTTCTTTTTAACATGGTAACCTTTTTTAAATTATTATTAATATTATATATATATTATAATAGTGTAAGTATTAACCCATCAGATTTTTTAATAAAATTCCACAAAACATTATTGGACTAAGTACTATATATTTACAAAATTCAATGCGCCTATTAAAAGTGAATTAACAGAAAAGGTTTATTATCGCTTGGCAGTGATGTCGCTTGATTATTTTGATTTCATTTAAGCTATATCTAAAATAGTGTATATGTATACTTCTGTGTAGTTAAACTTTATTAAAATATGTATTGTTGTAGAGTTTATTCCTGATTCTTCTCCACAACTATAACACCTTGCGAAGCAGAATAAAGTCAAAAGTAAAATATATTAAAAATATAAATAGATAATGTGAAAAGTGTTGAATAAACGTATTTCATATGTATTTATTTTGACTTATCTGTAAAGCTATGGTAAAACTTTAACTATCCAATGCTATGTTAATGGAATAGCTATCTATGCTATGTTTTTCGTTTTTCTTCTATGTTCGTTCTACGTTCTTCTAGATATGAGCGCTACAAGAATACCTTTCATCGGCCCAATAATCAATTCTTGATACAGATCTCCAGACTTTGCACTACAAGATTCTAAATCATAAGCCTTTATAGCTATTGTAATAGCTACCATGTTACAAGTTGCTATAAATGCTATTTTAATGGTTGGATCCATGCTTATATTTACTTTTTAACAAACAGAATAAATAAATTTTTTCATCATAAATGTAAGCATAAATACATCTATTGTTTTTTTTTAATTCTTGCAATATATATTTAAAGACATTTTAAATAAAAAAATTTAAAAAAAGTATTCAGTAGGAACAACTTACCCACACAAGTCAACAATTTCAGGCCAAAAGAAAATGCTCAACATGCTCAGGCCTCTAAACACAGTGAACGCCATGAACTGCTTGGTGATGGTACGGAGGGGACTCTCACCGGTGAGGGTTGCATCACCAGCTACACCAAACGCAGCCGTGCCAATCACATCTGTCGTGTAGTCAGTGAACACCATCTGAAACCCACCAACACATTTTATTTACAGAATAGACATTGTTTCAGATACTGAATTTCGGTCTAATATACTATCTATAAATTTTGACAGCTGTAACATAAAGCGAGCGATGGATAAAGCTATTTGCTAAATCAGAACTTGGCAAATATATCATGCAAAATAGCAAAATAAATTAAACACAATATTCAATTTATAACAAAGAACTTTAGCGTTAAATACGCAACGATTCTTGACTATCCTAATATCGAGGGGCAACGCGTTCCACAGAAGAAAAGATTGTATTGCAAAGAAGGAAAAAGAAAGAAGAGTATAGTCGGTACTGTATAGGGAGAAATAAGCAGACGATTGCTCAAAGAGCGAAGTATTTTTTCGTGTGGACTAGCTGCGACCTGGACTTGAGTTAAATAGACAGAAGAAGTGAGAGAAGAGAGAAAAATGTAGTACACGCAAAGAACGATAGAAAGATATAGTCAAATTTGCGGATATTGTAAATTAATCGAATTGAGTTGTTCAGAAGACAGTCTAGTTTGTTGAGAAGGTCTGTATTCAGATCAAAATAGTACACAGCACTATAGTCAATTATAGGCAGAATGTGTGATTGTACAAGCATTGCCTTACTTCTGGAAGGAAGAAGAATTTCTTATTATCCTTCCATCTAATACCATCGTAAGTGACCAGATTTTGTATCTAAAATCAAAAGAATTGATAATTTTAAAATGACTCAAACTTACCCTTAGTTCGATTTGCTTGTGCTTTTCCATTTCCATATCAAGCCTTATCATAAGTTCGTCAGTCTTCGTCCTCATATGTCCGAAAAGGCTTCTCAGCTTGGCAACCGTGAACACAGATGTCAGGCGACGTCTTAAAGATGACCACGGAGGATCCTGATGTCCGAGTAACATTAATAACAGGATCAACAATGTATATATGGATATTGCTTTTTCAAAACCGCCAAATGATCTACTAACTTGACTTCTTATGCATATATGAAATACTGTGATCAAAAAGTTAGATGAATATGTTTATAAAATGTAAATACTGTTTTTAATCTCCCAAATCAATTTCATCCTTTTCAAAGTAATCCCAGTCTGATAAATCGCACTTTTGCCAACGTTTTTTCTAGTCCTCAAAACAGTCGGAATAGTCATATTCTAGCATAGCCTTAAAAACCTTCTTCGATTCGGTTTTTACCTCCTCAATCGTGTCAAAATGTCGTCCCAGCATTGGTCTTTTTAGTTTACTGAATAGAAAGAAGTCGCACGAAGCCAAATAGTTACGGAACGATATCAGTCGAGTACTTGGCAAAAGATAAAGAATGCCAAAATTAAGACTTTAGTAGCACAGCCAAATATCATTGGTGAATATAAAACTCAACGAATCCGCTGGCTTGGTCACTTGGAGCGAATGGGATCGGATCGGAGCGTGAAGGTAGCGTACCTGGAAAAACCGAGGAATCGAAGACCAGTGGGTAGACCCAGGCATCGCTGGATCGATCGCGTTGAGGCAGACTTACGCGAATTGAATGTCAACCAATAGCAGACGATGGCGCAAGATAGAGGAAAGTGGAAGTCTCTCGTTTCGGAGGCCAAGACCCACTTTGGGTCACTGAGCCAGCGGAGTAAGTAAGTAAGTACTTAGCAAAAAAGTCGTAAAGAACCAATGCATTATGACATCGATCAATCGAGGCTTGACGAGTTTGAGAGACACAACATCCTTTAAATAATCAAGCTTTGGCAGACAGACGCTTGGCAAATATTATAGACAGTACTACCAACCGTAACCAAAAAATTGCCAGCCTTCCTAGTGCCCGGGAGTTGTAAAATACATTTTAACCTTAATTTTTAAACATAGTATAACAGTAAGAAAGCACATGTCGTTATATACATCTTTATAAATGAAAATAAAGGGAATAACTCAAACAAATTGAACTTTTTTATATATTTTTTTTTATTAAAAACGCGAGAAAAATATTAAAAACATCATATTTCTTATCAAATATAAACGACGGCGTAAATTAAAACTGACTATCTTTCAAACAATTGACTTTTGTTCGGATTAATTATTGCTGTACTCGTATAATAATAAATAGATACTCATTAAAAACAAGTCTATATAAAGAACAGGTTAATATTAAGTTTCTAGACATTATTTAATTAATAACCTTCATGTACTGGAGTAATAAGAAGAGAATACAAGACTGAATAGAGTAGTAGATTTTCACATAATTATTATTCTAATTTGTAAGGGGAAATGTTTGAGTAACAGTTTCTAAAATGGTCAAGCGGGAAGAAAGGATCACACGGTAACTGACCAACCGTCAGTTCGGCTGGGCCCGCGTACCGCAAACGTCACATATAGAAACACCTTCATTGTAATAAATGCATCAAAATGTACTCTTTTTTACTTACATTAATGGTGAAGAGATTGAGTCCACCCATCGGATCATTGACACCCGAACTGCTGAGTCTGTTCTTGAAAACCGCCGCATCTTTAACCAGAACTCTTCTCACGATCTCCGGGTTATGGATGACCAGGGCTGGACGGAAGAATATCCAGAATCCAACGTACGGGGCATTGTACTTCTCGTACATATTCTTGAACCATAGCGACTGAAAGCAAAAGTTTTTTTTTTTTATTTATTTAGATACACCAGTAGTTAATTCAAAGTAACCCTATTAAATAATGGTTCTGTTATGTGTTCCTTTATAGGTGACACGACATTAAAAATTTAAAAACATTGCAGAAAATTCAGACCACATCGAAACAAAAAAAAATGAAAAGAAGTGATCGCACGTAAGAGAAAATATCTGGGTTTATTTAGACACCAATAACAAATAGATTCTGAATTAGAAACCTTCATTTATTCATATAAAATCCACATAAGTTCATTTACATTTACCGCTTATACGTGAGAAGAATTGAAGAAGAATACAATTCGATAGACCATAGAATCAGATTGCACTCTTCTATATGACATCCTAACTACTAACTAACGACCCTTTGAAGCAGACAAAGGAAGGTGACCAAAAAGTCTTTAAGGATCAGGTCTGCTCTCAGCTACGAAGAAAACTTCTCTAATAAAGTTACAAACCCCACTTTATCTGAGAAAAGTCCACAACAAACTAAGCGTGTTTTTGTGGTCACATTTCTTCTTCTTTTCAGCCGAAAGACGCCCACTACAAAACGAAGACCTCTACCAAAGATGAGCAGTCTTATGCTACCCACATCCAGAAACTTCTCGCGATCATATCTACCACCTAATGGAGGGCCTATCCACGTCGCGTCTACCGGCTCTTGTTCCCCACTCGAGAATTTTTTGGCCCTAACCAAATTTGCACGAGCGATGTACCCCAGCCGCTGCCACTTAGCACAAGCTAGCAACTCATCGAACTACGTCGATCGTCAATGATATAAAATTCTTTACACTAATATAATAAATAATTCCTTTAAATTAAAGTTAAATAAATGATCCAAAATATAGAATAATGTAAACAAAAGTCGTATTACTTACAGGGTTGTATCTCATGAGGAATGTCATACTCCCGATCAGAGGATAGAATGGTAGACTTTGCACTCCTCGCTTCGACCAGTACGTGCGGAGGGTGAGCCATTTCAGCAGCACCCAGGCTGCCAAGCAGCCCACGCATGCTCCCAGCAATGCCAGCAGCATCTAAAACAATCCCACATGAGGTTCCTGAAGACTTCATTATCATTTCAATTGTTAGATACCTATTACAGGACATTACCCTCCCCCAAAATATCCCCTGCAACAATAACCCCAGGAACTAAAAGGGGCGTCAGGTTTGAGAGGATTAAAGGTGAGGAGCTTCATCGTCCACTCAAAATGAAACTACGGAGAGAAGCAATGCGATGTGGTCTTGAGTCTTGGTGAGAATCTTGGAGGTGAGAATCAACCACCCCTCAGAATGTACCTTGGCACAGTACTGTGAGATAGCTGCAAGAGATACGAAGAATGACCACGAAAGGGATTTTTAGGAGTAGTAATCTAATGTAACCTTGTCCTTCTCCCAGAGATTAGGGAATCTTCTATTTGTCCAGATAGACACCGGTGAAAAGCGTCCTGATTAAGGATGTCCACTGACATGGTGAACTAATATCTTTATTAATATCTTCAAAAGACGTTGTCCGGTAGTAAAAATCCTACGTTTAAAATGGTGATGACCATTAAGTGATATTAAACAAAAAATACCAAATCTTAACACTGGTGCACATATATAGGTGATTACCTATAAGATGATGTAATGATACAATCAGTCTATTGATAAGGATTATGTTCTTTCATAGGATGATCTAACAGATGAACAGATGATCTTCACGATCATTGGAAGGGTGTATATATGCCGCTTCTGGCAGGGTCCCATTGTAAATCTATGAAAGAAGTATATATCGAGTAACAGACGTTCATCTATGATGATGTGTATTAACAGAATCTTATCTATGATGCCCATCTTAAGCATCTTAAAATGAAAACTAAGCACATCTAAGTAATAAGTTACTTACCTTATTACATTAACTAAATTGAATGAATGCGCGGTCGAAGCCGCAGAGGAAGGGTCTGCGGTAAATAACATCTCGTATTTGGTTTTATCCCAAAACTAAGTAATTTTGTCATTAACGATATAATCATTAAAACGTACTAATGATAATAACTAATGATATCGCGTAACGAGTTTTAATGATTATAATAATTTTATGGTTAATAGGTTAATAATTTTATATGTTTATTTATTAATAAATATTTTATACACAAGCAAATGTTTTTAAAAGAATCTAATTATAATTAATTTTGACTGCGCCGTCGAATTAATGATGTCTATCATTATTTTCATCATCATATCAGCCGCGAACATCATCAGAACTGAACTTAAATGTCGATCCAACTTGTGAGAAACTTACGCCTTACTAATCATCCTTTGATCACCAAATCCTCTGTTGGTGTGATGATGTCGTCGAAGGTGGAGTTGACAGACTCAGCAGGTACCTTTCCACTTATACCTTGAAGAGACAAGGATCGTCGCACAAGAGAACCTTTCTGCCCCAACGGCTACAGCCTACTGCCATTTCAGAAGAAAAACTCTTCGAGGTACATTGATGATCTTGATCACGTTTATTATATTCTGACTTAAAGCAATCCATTCCCAAGCTGCATCATCACTTCAAAAATTATTTATACTATACCAAAAAAAATTCCAAGTGTTTATTTAAAGAATTTCTTAGATTTATTATAATTTAATATCCTTTATTGTACACGCTAGGACATTTAAATATTTTCATAATAATAAACAAAAAAATACAATGGGCGGTCTTATCACACGAGGCAATCTCTTACAGACAACCATAGTATGGAAACGGTAGAAGTATAAATAACAGGTAGTTTACGTGTAAAACATACATGTACATAAACGTACATAGGTATATAACATATATACTTAATAAATAAGGTATAATACATATTAAAAATGAGATATAATAATAAATAAAAACATCAAACTGACTTCAATCGCACTTGCGTCAGAAAGAATAAAGAGATAGAGAAAGAAAATAAAAGAATTAACGGATAAATAATCATAGGTCTGTTATCTGAATTTACAGTCTGTTGCACGTGCCATTTGCCACAAAAACTGTCACTTCAGTAAGCATTTTTAGAAGCAATGTCAATGACCATATTATACATATTATAGTATATGACACCATATCTTTATATTATTGCTATCTTTAAATATGCAACTTAAACCCTTATGAAGCAATAATCAAATACATCAGACTCTAGTTCAAATTATTTAAAGAAGTTCATACCACTATCTTTTTAGAGGCTTGCCGTGATAGCTTTTGCATTGTCTATCGATTCTTCTTTCTTTTTTCTTTTCTTTTCGAGATCAATTGACTAAGGTCTTTTACACATGATTAAGCGTTATTAAATGACCTCTGGAGCTTGAAGGTTTTGGAGTGGAAGCCACGGAGTAACGCAGCAACTTGTCGTCCACCCACAAAGCAGACGAGCTTGTTAAGGTCATTAAAAGGCACTAGATGCAGACTGCTTCCTATTAGAATTCTATATGGGTGGCCTATGTTCAGCTGTGGGCGTCCTGTGGGCGAATGATAATAATGTTTTGAGTTTTAAAACGTATTCCGTGTTGTAACTACTCTAAAAATATATATCGTTAACAAATATTGTGTCTATGTTTATTGATTCAGCGGGTTTGAGTGGCCTTTATGTGAACCAAAATTCGAGAGCGGCTTTGCTTTTTAAATTATTTATTTCACTGGATTGTACAGGTGTGGTGTTACGCAGGATTATGGGCGGACCGAATCGATCAAACAAAAACCCTGTTACGTCATTCTAGTTTTTTTCTTAATCTTAGGTAAATTATAATAAAGTGTCTTTATTATAGTCGTTAAACATTTTTTCCTTTTTTTATGTATCTAAATAAAATAATTACCAAAACAAAAATGTTAAAAAAACATTACGCATTGTAAAACAAGTTTTGTATGGCAATTGATTTTAGCGCCATCTTTTGGTATTTTAACGAACTACATTGCATTTTAATAAACCTGTAACCCTTAACTTTCATTAATAATGACACATTGTAATAGAAAACTTTTATTCGTTTTCATGAATTGTCATCTACACTGGTTACGTAGATGGCTGTGAAATATTTTAAAAGTCTGAAAGTAATATGAGTTACTAAAATAATCCATTTCTATTACATTTTTAATCAAATTAGCGTACGTAAGAAACGGAAAAACTTTAGCCTTTTACCAGTAAGCGCATTTTTATATTACATAGAAATCCGAAGAAAAATCTAGCAAACTAAAACTTTTCTACATTTACATTTTCTGTATAAAATTAACCCTTTGACAAACAATATTTTTACTTCACTATACTCATTGACGAATAATCTAATATTAGTCGTATATCGCAAGAAAAATTAACCTATTTAATAAATGATTTTTAATTACTTCAATTAAAAGATCGACACGTGATACGAGAACGTGTCGTTACTTTATTTATAGCAAATTGATTTATTTACAATGTCCAGTTTTGATAATTTATTCAACAATGCCAGAAGTGGGCAATTTAATAGAAACTGGAATTAAATGGTGCTAATTCAATAAATCATCTCTCAACGTGAAATATATTTCTATTAATTTAACAATATTGAAGCCTCCTGTCTGAGACGATATTGGGTATATATATTTATTAAATAAATGACTAACCTACAATTGTTTAAAATAAAAACTAATATATGTTAATGTTTTTACGAGTTCTATGTGGGCGGCCTATGTCCAGCTGTGAATATGGAGCAGATCCTAAGGCTCAAATTATGACGACAATGTTTATAAACACAGATAAAAACTAATATCTATTATTAGTAACTTTAACGATACTTTGGTTAAAGTAATACAGATAAAAACAATAATGTATATAGGTCTATCTGTACAACATTTTTATCAGAGCAATTCAAAAAATTTATATTAATTAAATCAAAAAGTGAAAAATGCTAGGGAATAAACAGTAAACAAAAAAAAATATTTCATAACAATCTTAAATCTCCAGAAACGAGTTCAAAATCACTTTACATATGCTTACTATATTATCAATAATTTATTAAGAACTTAGGTTATCTTTACAAATATAAAAATTTGTTTGTCTGTTTGTAATATTAATATAACCGCTTTTTACTATATTCATTTGAATATATGTATGGTATATATACCAAAATTACATTTTTGCCACTCTATTTGTTTCAGCTAATCTCTGATTTTTTTTAGGAAACTATTTTTTTTTGTTAATTTCCAATCGAAGTCGCGGACACAGGTTATTTATAAATAAAACAACATAAATATTTATTTCTCTATATTTTTCTACTTGATAAACACACCTTTAAAATATCGAACTGAAACATGTTAACAAAATTCTTTTCACATCTATAGAATAAAAATCATAAATATTGATTTGTTTAATGTTGTTAGCTTGGTATATTGTAGCTTGAGTTTTTACTCAAATACAAGCTATGAACCAGCTAATTACAGTGTCATTATTAGATGATTTTTACATTTTATTTTGTCATTGACAGCATTTGAGGCAATGGTCATATGTGAAATAAGGCCAAAAGTACTTTAAAAGGACTAAGCTAGACTACTACCTCATGAACCTGGACTTGTAATTATTTCAAATTAGATGGCTGGAACAAAACAACACTTTAAGTAGAATTTTTGAAATAGTTTTGTATGAGTTCATTTGAAAAAAAGGTTTTATTGTAAACCTTGCTTCAAATAAAATTAACAATGACATGAATTTCTGTACGAAAAAGGTATTAGAAATTAAATATTTAATGGATTCAGGCGTTACATTGCGGAAGTCCATCCTAAATAAGAAAGGACCAATATCTAGCCACCTCCGCACATGCAGTGGTTGTCGTGCATGAAAGTGCACCGCCCGCCAGCCCGCTCGTAAATGCGCATGCGACAGACAATGCCAACTACACAACCGCCACCGTAAATTCACTCGACACGTGTTTCACCCCTCCAAGGAGTTGTTACACAGATTAGTGCTAAACACCGGTGTTTAGCACTAATCTGTGTAACAACTCCTGAAGATGCCCCGTGGAGGTGCACTTTCATGCACGACAACCACTGCATGTGCGGAGGTGGCTAGATATTGGTCCTTTCTTATTATTAGAAATTAAGCTTTGTACACATCAGTGTGTTTATAATTGATCTTCTTGTCCAGACCAAGGAGTTGTCTGATTATGAACTCCGGCAGGCGCTTGTGCTTCCAACGTGTAGGCAGTGGGGTGTGGTTGGCTTTGTCCAGCTTCCCCACCACATACTGCTCAGCGGAGAAATCATTTGCTGCTTTGATCATCGCTAGCAGCTCATTCTGGAAGATTTTCTCTTTCACTTGACGTCTACGCTTTTTAATCTGTTAACACAAAATTTCATATGTCAATCATTTACCATCTGTACAAAATAAGTAAATAAAGTCTAATTTTTTAAATTAACCTGTGCTTTCTTACAAAGTTCTATTTTTAAATAACCACATTCAATAATCACTGATATTATATTTGACTTATTTTTACTTTATGTTATGCAAGGTTCTAAAACCAAATGCATAAGTTGAATTAAAAAAATTAACTTCACATCAATTCATTGTAATATAAATTTTATAACAACACAGTATAGATATAATTTGAAAAACACAAAAATTACAATTAATCAATGTCAGAACAAACTATGGAAAGAAAATTATTAGGGGTATAAGAAGTAATGTCATTTTTGTCAATATAATTTTAGAAAAAACAATTGATTTTTACCGCTCCGGCAGTGACATTTTGTGTACTAAATGGCAAAAGCTTGTTGATAATAATGAAGGTGAAAATATTGTTCAAAAACCTTTAATTTTGTAAATTTAACTTAAGAAAGCACCATTACTTTCTAGTTACCCCTCATAAAATTAAAATTGTAGTAAACATTCTGATATATCATTATAATTATATTCACCAGGAAATAGAGTATATTACCCAAACTACTAATTATAAATCATTCTAGATGCTGTTTTAAAAGTCCATTCTATAAACAAACTGACAGTTGCCCCATTTATATACATAGCTCATTAGAATGATTGCATTAATAAAATAGATTAACCCTTAAGCATCCAGAATTTAGAAAAAAAAAACCAAACATTCAAAGAATTATTGAGGTAACAAATAATAACAAGTTCTGTAAAGCAGTTTGGTCATTAAAGTAATTTTTACTATTTGAAGTTACACTGCCTTTTGTTTTGGCTGTGTGCAGCTTCTTCGGAAACAACAGTTTGTGAGTGGAAAATTTTACTCCAGCAAATTGCATCCCAATGATAAAAATTATTTACACAAAGAGAGACTGGACCCATACAGATGTATAGTATTGTGACTGTAGTATAGTATAGTTGCGCAAAACAAAACTAACTAAACTACTTAGCAGTCGGGAGTAACAGGGGCCTCTCCTGCCCACCATCACTTGAACATGGGTGATAGATACAGCTAACAGTGTCTTAAGTACTAGTGTGATATGTGTGTAGTGCATCACGCTCTACAGGGCAACAATGTGAGGTGTAACATAGTATTGTAAATTAGGAATTTCTATTATAAATTTGTCATAAAGGTTAAATCAAATTTTCAAAAGAAACCATTAAGGAAAAAAGAAGTATTTGTGTGATCGCCTCATAATATAAGTATAAAATTTATGTCACTAATTTGAAGATAACAATAAATAATCTAGGTTTGTTAGTATTAGTATTTATACTAAATTTAATTTATACAACACTGACCCGAGCCCAACGGTGTCGCATCCGTTTCCAAAGCTTCCTCCTCTGATGCTTCTTCATCTTCTTCCGTCGAATGACAATGAGCCTGACTGCTTGCTTCTCTTCTTGTCTGATCGCCGGCAGACCGATCTCATCTTTCCTCCAGTTGGTATCAATGACGGGTAAAATTGATCGAGGATTTATTATTGGTATATAGGCGAGCGGATCACGCTTCACGCGGTCTTCACTCGGCTTATCTCTTATTTCTAGATTAATGCATCTTGGGCTAAATACTATTCCGCTGTATTTTGTAATATCATTAACATTTTTTACACTTTTCGGTGTTGTCTTACATTCCTTCAGAGTATTTAACGCTGTTTTAATATTAATGAGCCGTAAATCTGAAACGCGTATATAAGACAATTATATAAAAATGGTTTTTAGGATAACCTATATAGAAAATAACCGACACACATACTATTCTACTTACACTTTACGGTATTATGAAATGAATTCATCATGTTTCTTTTTGTACAAAACCGTTGCTACATTATAATATTTATTTATATTTATTATTAGATATTCAACTTATTTAACGAATAAAATTAATCAAAACCAAATATTTAAAGATATGTCATATAATGTCAAGGACCACAGATGGTTTAGATTGCCTGAACCACAGATTAACAATTTATTACAATTCAAACTTTTTAGTATAAATCTTTGTTTAATTTAACTAAAAAGGAAATATAAATATATGTCGCTGCTTTCGCAAATAATTTATATTATGACAACCACGAAACAAAAAGAGAAAATTAAACAAATGTAATATTTGTTAGCTACATCTTTAATGGTTTAAATTGGCTTATTAAAGTTTATAATGAAGAAAAATCGATCAAAGCATTTCTGATAGCGTGATATACTTTTTAAAAAATACGATATTATCTAGGCTTTACAATTAAAAATATTTTGGGCTTCTTACATAAGTCGACTAATAAACTGAAACAAGGTAATACAAAACTTGCGACAGATATAAATGCAACATTTATAATTTATTCGTCATCTAGAGCGTTTCTTATTATAGATTTTTCTTTTGGTACGTGATCCTGTCGTTGACCAAAAATTATTTAAGATGCATATATCATAAGGAGCAATAAGGGAAATGATTGAATTATTATTTATTTTTAAATTTTATTCAACATAATTAGTGTTTATAGAAGATTTTTAATTAAATCTACATCGGGTGGCACCGCTGACGTATCACCCACAACTGCAATCGCCATATAGGATTCTGTAACAAAGGCCAAATTAATGTTTTTAATATTGAAGATATATCGAGTTCAGATTAATTTAAAAAAAAAAGTTTATTAATCTATCAAAAAAAGAAATAATAGGTTAGGATTTAATTAATTTTTTTTCAAAAGGTTTAGTTTACGTGAGATTGATGCTTAGTTTAGATTATATGTATTTAAGGCTGTTAAAAATGAAACAGTAATAAGTGATTTTCATCATTGAATATTAAAATGGTGATGTATATAAAAGGTTACGGCGACATGTCAAAGTCGCGGCAATTCATTGGATGTGATGGCAGTATAAGACCGATCATTGTGGCGATCTTTGAGGGAGGCCTATGCCTTCCGGTGGGCTTCTATCAAGTGACCTGATGATGGTTATGATGATGAAAAATTACTACTATTCTACCGATATATTGTAAATACATTTTAATAGCTTATTATTTAAATAGGTTAGGTTATGTTGCAATAAAAATATTGCGTATTTCACTCTCTTAGTTCTTTTTACCATAAATAAATATAAAACTTACGTTTACTGGATATCTCATTAGCAGTTAGCAGTATTTCTTCATTAGGTATAGAGTCTATAATAGAGAAATATTGTTGCGTCCCGTCGATTTGTACATCATTGGCTATTTGCAAAGCCATACCCTCGGCAACCTGTACGCAGTCCTCTTCGTGGAGAGCGAGGTTTAGTTCTAAATTAAAAAAAAAACGTCATTATCATTAACTGAATTTAATTCGTAGTGTTTTAACGCCATCTAGCGGACGAAGTGTACACTACTGTCGTTCCTCATAAATCAGTTCCTTTTGTTAAAAAAGTGACTTTACACTTTCGAAATTAGAATCTTAAATTTTTGTTTTTAACCTTCTCATAAACGTAAACGGTTGGAACCTTAGGACGCAGGCCGCGCATCCTAAGTCCTTCGTTCCACCTTCATCATCATAACTGTAGGAGCTATATTACGTCATCGTCAGTGGCGAATCGAACAGGGGAATCCCACGCTAGAGAGCTCTGTAATTACGTCGGGCCAATGACAGCGCTCTAAAATACTTCTCGCCTTCTGATTGGCTGGCGGTATTTATTGGTCGAATATTGTTTTCATAATTTTGAGACTCATTTTAAATATCGGCTAAGTTTAGATGTACACACTTCTACTTTGGACTTCGTGTTGTAATTACTTACAAGACCTACCTACCCTAGGAAGTATCAGAATTCAAAGATTACGTCCAACGTGGACAAACGACTTTGAGAACTTCGGAAGAAATTTGTTTATTGATTCAACTTCTTTAATAAATAGGAGTGCTCGAAAGCGGCCTGCAACCAAGGCCAGCTCTAGCTCGTGTAGCGCCCGTGTGCATTAAAACCATGGCGCACCCTAGGCCTGACACCCCCCCCCCCATCCCCTGCGGCTATAACTATTAACTTCGCCGTAGTAACAAGAAGTTTTTTTCATATTCCAACAAGCTATTTTATAAGTAGGTATAGCTTGGAGTATGGTATTAGTTACGGCCTTTCTTCTTATGACGGCAGAATAACACTCATTGCTCCGCGCTGTCTGGTTGGCTGGTGAAATAAGGTTTATTTCCAGTTGAAAAAGCCGCCCATAGGGTGCTCGCGTTTGATAACTGCCACCACCGCGGCAGCTGACCGCTTCTGTCATATCATTGTTGTACGATGATGGTTTAAGACGATGCTCTTAGCTGTCTCTGGGAGCGCCGCGGTGCTCCCTGAGACAGCGGCACCCGTGTGCATTGCACACCCTGCACTATAGGTTAAGCCGCCCCTGCCTGCAACCATCGTCTTCCAACATCCAGTAGAAGTACTACGCTGGACTTGCTGGACTGTTGTTTCCATCTCCCGACCCTTAAGAACCCAGCAATCTGCGCTATGAAGCCTGCCCACTTCAAATTGCCAATTTTCTAAGCTATGACGAATAGGCAAACTGACCTAAAATATCTTAATAAAATAATACCACACAAACTGGTTTTTTTATGCCTCCATGTTTCCTTCTTAAGTTAAAAACCTACTGAGCCGTTTCTTGGCGACGTCTATATGGTCCGCGTTGAGTTTGTCCACGTTGGAGAGGAACGCTACCACCACACGAGCTACCTTCTCCGCGGTCGAGGGTCGGGTTCTCGCCATCACACCTGTGATATATACAACACCGAGTGAGATCATCCATAAATTCCAGACCAAATAAAATGCCTTAAAAAGATATGGTACCCGGCATTTGATTTGGCGCATCTATACGTAAGTTGGGTTAGATTATGTAGAACGTTGTCTTTATCGCAACAAAGATGAACCTAATCGAATAACTCATTCTTGCTTCCGAAGTGCCAAATCAAATGCCGGATACTTAAGACGGATAACTATATAAAATTTCTCTTAAGTTTTAAAAGTCTATGCATTCTTCCCTATGATAAACTAATTCATTACTTTGGTATACGAATTTAAAACTCTCAAATATTAAAACCATTCAAATTATTTCTATAACCAGATTTTCATGGGGCATGAAGTATTTTCCGAGTACCTTCATAGGTTTAAGCTCAAGGTCATCTAGGCAAGCTCGTTAGGCATCTGTGATCCGGGAGTGGACCAGACCGTCGTGCACCTAATTACTGGCTGTTCCGTATTTGACTCAAAAAGAGCGTATTACCAGTTTCGGTTACAAGAAAGGATGGTGGTGGGATCCATCGCCTCACTAGTGAGCAATAAGGAAAGTCGCCAGACTTCTGTAGGAAGGTCATAAGACTGGTTATGATTATACCGAACATCACCTTACAGAACCTGTTCCAAATTTGTTGATTATACTTTCACCAAAGTTCCCAACCGTTATACCGACGGGTTCAGTACACCCTTCCTAGAGCAGAGACCTATTTACGGTAGATCTTGCCTCCACCGTCTCCGACGCAGTACTCTTTAAGGTGAGTAAGAGCTCCAAGCAGATGTTGGACACACGGCACTTTCACTCGTACGCCAAGAATGCACAAACGGTTCAATCCTCGCTGGAGACGCCAGGTAGGGTAATCCCTGGATATTGAACTGGAATTGTAGGTACACTCACTTCTCTATTTTTTTGGCCCCCGCTATTGGGACCTCTCGTTCCACCCCCTATTTATTTGGGAACAGAGATTTCTTTTATCATCTTCCATTCTTTATCATTTATACTTTACGTTGTTTTCATTTTTCCATCACCTTTTATCCCATCCTCAGACATTACAGCTCAAGTGTATTTTATTCTTCGCTTTTACTATATATATCTCAGTTTAACCACTTCTCCATTCACCGTCACGGAATCTTAGTTACTCCCTGCTGCGGTGGGTATTGTCTACCAAGGTCATACCGAAGAGTCCAGTTTCGGAGTAAGAGATATTGAAGGCTCTGTATTCGGTGTAGAGGTCGTCAGCCATGGAGCAGAGAGGTGTTTGGGCGATGCGGTCAAGGGTGTGCTGCCCGACCTGGGCATAATCCACGCCGCAGGCCATTGCCACCAGCGCGTGTTTCAATGTGGAGCTAAGAGGAGAACCATAATCAAGGATTAAATAGAGAAGAAGTTCCTTCTGTCCAACACCATGCTCAATACTTCTTCAGATATAAAAAAACTCTGGAAGTAAACTTTAATTTTATTTCCAAAAATTAGTACTTAAGTTTTATATTAGCTAGATATCGAAAATTATCTGAACAATTTACAACCGAGCCTGAAGAACGAAATTAAGAAATGTTTCGTGAAATAAAACGCATTATGTTCCATACGGAACACTATCACAGAATGATTGGATTACTTAGTTTTTTATTATAAAATGTTCCCACATTCACTAGACGTATATATGTTGCGCCAAATTAAGACTAGAAATAAATTGACATATTTAAAAGTCACCAAATATCGCTGGTCCCAGCCCCTGGCACACCCACCGCCACCCAGGTATCAGAACCTTGCCCCAGGTCGTAGTACTCGCAGTCACCTCGAGGGAAAGAGGTCATCGGCTCTCTACCACAGGTCTTATCCTGAAAACGAAGACCAGAAAAGACTTGACTATATGGAAAGAGATACCACAATTCGGAAATTAATTTACTAACTGAATTATTAAGAAATAAAAGAAAGCATTGATCAAGCTACCAAAGGCCGTTAGGATGAAAGATTGACAACCACGACGTCATAGTGAAGGTTGCCGGAAGTAGCTGAACGAGGACAGATGTAGACCGATCACCAGGCCATCTTTAAAGGAAGGCGACTTTGATTATCTCATCGATCCACCCAGTAGGGCGAATTTAGACCATTCCGCGGTTGATACTTGATAAAATATATCCCTTTACACATGTAAAGGGAATTAAATAATTTTCGTATCTACTAACATAAGTAAATTCCATGCTTAAAGATTCCGCAAGCTTCATGGTCTCTTCAAAAGGCAGACCAAAGCTGGCGATGGAGCAGTTCTTAGTACCGAAGTTCGTCATGTAGCCCTTCAGGTGGTCGGTGGTCATGTGTCCAATGCGGTCCTCCTCACAGAACATGGAGTTTCCAAGTGGACCACCCCATAGCGCTCTCTGCAGTAGATCTAGCAAGCGCTGCTTGGGGTGGATCCTCACCAAGTTGTCCTTGATAAATGGTTTGATGTCTTCCAGCTCCCATTCATGGAAACAGCACCTGGTATATAATTATTAATGGCATAAAACCAACGCCTCAATAAAAAAAAATTATCTATGGTTCAAGGAACTGAGAGAAATTATTATTATAGCTTGATTTTAAATATATTAAGTGTGTATTATAAATAATCATTTGTTTTAGTGGTTTGTTAAGTGATAAAAAACTTTAAAGAGGTGAATATGGAGTCCATTTGTAAGCAGAAAATGTTTTAAATCAATTTGCAATCAATCTATATAAAGTGATCACTGTGAATTACGTTACATTATTTTTTTTATATATTACAATGCGCGAGGTCATTAAATAGTTATATTGTCGTTTGGAATCCACTGTATGCAGTCTACTAAAATAAAATTGAAAGAGTACAAAAAAATTCCTTCGTATTCTGAACTACCGAATGCAATGCAATTGCCTGCAATGCCCCGAGATTCTTATAAAATGTTTTTAAACAGACACCGAATGTTATCATTGAAGGATCGACGTTCTCGAATGGACGCCACTACACTTAAAAATATTTGTGGTGGCAATGTTAACTGTTCGGAACTTTTGTCCGAGGTAAACTTTCGAATTCCTGCAGCAAGAACGCGTTCTAGATCTCTCTTTTTATCAACGGCTAGGACAAATATCGGTAAACATGCACCCTTATACAGAATGTGTGACCTCCACAACTCATATGTTAGTGATATTGATATATTCTCGTGCTGTTTCGTATCTTTTAAAAAACAATTTCGTTCGAAATTATTGAGTACATACAATGCAATTTAAACCATAATATAAATATAATATAAATATATACACTAACATAATATAAATATATAAACCATAGTCTTTGATCCCTGTTTAGTAATGTTTTTATTTTTATTTGTTTTTTCATTGTTTGACTATAAAACATTATATGTTCTCAGTGAGATAGTTATAAGGTAACAATTGTAACTAATTTTACATTTCTAAGCTTCTAATTTTTTACTTTCTTACTGCCTTTTGTTACTGTCTATCTCCAATAAAGTAAATAAATAAATAAATATAGCTCTTGGCAATACAAAGTCTGCTTGTACAGATGGTAAATATTTTTTAAGTTATATGTAGATACAAGAATTTTTAAAATGCTTTTTGTTACTATATTATCATTACGCTATTTAATATTTCTGAATTCATTGTATTTTAACAGAATTATTTTCTGTTTAAATACAAACTTATCGTTAATAAAATTATGAAAACTAGTTTTTCTGCCTTAATTAAAAAAAGATTTCATACGTTAAAATATTTTAAAAAGAAATTACAAAAAGTTATCAACTGGTAGGCCCCGACGAGATTCGAACTCGTGATCTCCTGTTTACTAGACAGGCGCTTTAACCAACTAAGCCACGGCGCCGTTGTGATATGTGTTGAAAAGTATAATCATATTAATACATAACTCTATTTATACATATATATTCATACGTATATATAAAGTTTTTTTTTTTTATTTTTACATTAAATAATTTTTTCGATAACAAATAATTTCAATATTTTTGATATAAAGAATCTTTTAACAAATTAATACATCTCTTCTTAATATTTTATTATAACATAAATATAACTAACTAAAATTATAATATCATAAAAATAAAATAATGAAACATACATTGCTAATTTAATAATTTACCTGATTACCAAGGTGTCAAAGAAACAATAATCTGCAATCTATCGTTTTAATACAACGCCATCTAGCGGCAAGTTACGTCAAGTTGTGTACATTAATTTTAATTTGATTGTAATACTAATATTATCATACTGTAACAATATTACGTCTTTTAATAATGTTTACATCTATACAAGTCTGTATTCTAAACGAAAGCTGTTCGAATAATCTCTGATATAACATAAAAACCACTCTTTAGTTAGAAAAAACTTGAAGAATGAACTTTGACCAAAAAATTTAATACATGTTTACCGGCACATGCTAGATAGAAGCATTGCGGGAGTTCCTTCCGTTTCATTTTCTCCCAGCACTAATTCTTTCTGAAGTGGTAATAGTCATATAAGCCAGGAAATAGCAACCGGTTAAGCCGACTTTCGACCCTCTTAGCCACTCTTATGTCGAAATACAATAATTGTAACCGCGTTTTAAAACTGAATTGAAGGAAAATACATATTATTCTATAAAAGAATACTTAATTGACAGGAAACCTTGTCAATTATTTAGGCTAAATTTGACAGAAAGCGTATGTGTATAAATAAGCATATATTGTTAAATTTTAACAAAAATTTTGTTGTGTGTGTTTAGCATTGTAGAGTGAAAAATAAAAATATTAAAATAAAGTTGACGATCCATAGGAGTTCTGTCAAAAAAGTGAATATCGAATCAATGAATTTTATTTTTATCTTTGAATATAAGAAAAGTTCCCACAGTTGCGCAGCGCATAAGTTTCGATCGGGAATCGCAGGTTAACAAGCGACCGATAATAATGGTTCAAGTGGCAGCTGCAGTTACATCAGCATTACGTTTATGTTTAGGTACTTTCACAGTTTATTTGCAGTTTCAGTGCCATTAGCATCGACACCCCAATAAAGCCTTCCTGCGTGGGCCCCATAATTGGACAAACGTTGGGTTACACTCTCCTATCTTATGAATGTGCAGTTCTTATAACAGAATATTTCAACAATTGCCTGCCAGAGATATCTTTCGCGGTTATTACAGTCTTTAGTAACCATTTTATTAATTCAGTGTATCCATAACAGATTTTCAATTTTTATTGAGTATTTTAAGCACCCAGCCTTGAATATTGCGCGCCGGAGGAAACATTTTCATACTAAGAAATCTCTTGGTGTTTAAATTTATACGCTCAATATTTTTTTTAGTACGATCACTTTTCTTTTAATTTTTTTATCTTTCTTTCTATAATATTCTACATAAAATTACAAATAAATATTTGTAAATTAAAAATTATTAATAAATCATAGAAAATAGTTGATGTAATAAGATTCAAATTTAACAAGGAATTTAGATGAGGAATTTGAGGTTATGTGCTAAAGAATATCAAAATGTGATGAATGAAAGAAATTGTGACCGATGTAAGAAGAAACATTAATTTAAAACATATATATAAATACTGAAAAAAATATTTAATTCGATATTTTAACGTTTCTACCCCTTACAAAGTAGAGGGTAGGAGATGTTACTCACAAATAGAGGGAGCCACTAAAAAATTATGATAAAGTAAATTTTAAAATTATGTCACCTATAAAGGAACACATAACAGTCAATATTTTAACACATAACAGTACCATTATTCATACGGTAACTTTTAATGTACCTTTAACTTATATGTACTGCTGATGCATCTAAGTAAATAATTGTTAAGTAAATTAGTATAAACGAGCCAAGCTTTAGTCAAGAGCGATATTACCTGGAGACAGCAATGATGGTGTCGTTTGATTAAATGATACAATGTGGATACAAATATAATAATTTACTTAATGGCGCACACCTTTACCAGAAGAGAAGTTGTTTTTCCAAACAAAACGATCTCTTTTAGCTTAAATCATGTTGTGGGATTCCTCCTAGGATCGGTAGATCTAGTGTAGTGATTCCCAAAGTGATCTATATCGACCCCTAGGGGTCTATGACAACCTGCAAGGGGTCTACGTCAGCGAAAAAAAAATTGGGGGACCATGAAATGAAAATGGGTCTACGATAGTGTTATCTATTTCTTAGTAATTTATAATTAAAGCACAGGTTCATCCTTCTCACTAAAAATATTGACATATGCTTATGTTATTTTATTTATAGTTTATTTTATGTTTATTTAACATTACGTATATTTTACATAACAGATACAAAATTTTATTTTGAGTAGTTTTAATTTAAATTCAATTAATAAATGTAAAAATTAACATGTGTTTTTAAGTTAAGTTTTTCAGGAATAGGAAATCAATATCGGGTAAGTAGGGGGTCTACCCAACACAGAAAAACATGGCAAGGGGTCTACGACACAAAACAGTTTGGGGAACTCTGGTCTAGTGGGTAATGACAACACAAAGTCCAAAGTAGCAGTAATTTAGTGTGAATATGACTATTGGTTAGCGCATGGGTAAAATCAAGTGAACCAGTTACCTGGCAGCTGTATCTAGCAAGTAATATTTCATCTCGGAGAAGTCATCTAGGGGACAGCGAAGAGTATAGGCGATGCTCTGGCGGTCGGAACTGCACGTCAGGTAGCAGCCGCGCTGGTGAAGAGTTCGCATCTTGCCGTACCCGGAGTACGCTCGCCCTGAGCTGCCGGACATCGCGCGGATGAAGTGCGTGGCACCCAACTCACCGTCTCTCTCCACCCGGGATCCTGCCTATGAAATGAATTATTCTAGAAATTGCGCATTCACGTTCCAGGAATTGGATCAAAACCGCGCTAGTTGTTGGATCTCTGGTCAGGTATAGGTCTCCCCCAAAGACCGGGTAAACTCCGATCTTGTACTACCCACATCTAACAACATACCGTTACCTTGACTTATGACTTCAGTAAACTTAGAGGGAAGACTAACCACACCGGGTTTTCGGCTTCTTGTCGCCACTAAAGAATATTTAGGCCCCTTCCAAAACGCTTAAGTAAATAATATAAAGTGATGAATATATAAAATATGTAACTACAAAACAAATGCAATCAATCAAGAATAAACTTGGCTTAAAAACAAATAAAAGCGTAAAGAAATATATCCATATTTTTGCTGCCTTTTGAGTTATATATTCCCCTTCTTAAAATATTTTCATATTATGAAGAACCAAAGTTTAAGATAAAGGTGGATAGATGGCGCTAATTTAAATACACAAAATTTTATATAAAATCAATAGCTGCGATCTGTTGACGATTCAGGAACTTCCATCATTAAATAGTGGTTGATCGAGATTCCTTAGTCGCTTAGTACGAAAATGAACTAAGCTTTTGTACTTTTCCAGGGTAGACTAAATCCCGAAATTTAAATTCGCGTGGGGGTCAAATTACTTGATATGTGTTCGTGTAGAACACGCTGCGTGGACCAATATAGTTTATTTATCATGCAGATAATAGAATTGTACACATTTTAAGGACCTGGAACATGACGGTGCAGGCTCCCATCTGCGATCCAAGGGGATGGACTGCCGCCACCTGGATTCCGTTAAGCATGTGCGACCGCTGCACCTGTTTGGGCCCGTAAGGCTTCTGCGAATTCCTGGACCAAATATATATGCCTCTCGCCGAGAACTTCACAGATGGGTATCGGTTTAATAAACTAAATTTCATCATCACCACTGAAATATATTGTTATTAAACAAAATATATATTGACAAATATGTCAATGAAACTGTTGACATATGTCAATGTAATAAGTTTTTATTTTTTATCAACAATATATTCACCTTCGTTATCAACAATCTTTTGCCATCTAGTATACAAATTTTCAATGCCAGAGCGGTAACAAATCAATCGGTCTTCACGGGGCATAGGTCATTCTCCGATTACCTTCACCGGTTTTTAACCCAAGAAGGTCTCTTCGTGCTTCTGTGAACCGAGCGTAGACCAGACCGTGGTCCAACTGGTAGCCCACTGTCCCGCATTCGGAGGAGTCCGAGTCGACTACAAATGCCGGTTAGGCAAGAAGATTGAGGAGGCGACCATCACCTCCATCATGTTAGAGGAAGAAGAAAGATAATCCTTCCTCAACTACTGTAAGAAGATAGCCAAAACAGCAGTAGAAAGAAATAAAACTTAACTATAGGCTCAAATATTGTCAGATTGGAAATTAAGTAGCACTAAAAAAAGTAAAGAAAGAAACAAAATTAAATAGTGAATAAAAATGTTGCAATAAATAAAATAAAAGATAAAAACTGTGATAAACATATGTAAATAACGAAATGTGAGGCTGCATAAAACTGAGATATTTAAAGAAAATTGTAAATGAAGATACCTATAATGTAGTGGTTGAGGATGGATGTATGGCGAATAGAACAGAAGATAAGGACTGGAAGAAGTAAAAAGATAATAAAAAAAGAATAAACGACCCTGTACTTCCCAAAGATAGGGGTACGAGACACCCCAAATAAAGACGGCGGTCTGGAGAGGCCCGTATCACTCCCGACCTTCGAGTAGTCCTCGCTTCGCACAACTTACACTACACCTCATTCACTACACTATACATCAGAGTTCCCCAAACTTTTTTGTGTCGTAGACCCCTTGCCATGTTTTCCGTGTTAGGTAGACCCCCCACTTACCTGATATTGATTTCCTGTAAATTTCTAACTGTAGTGAAGTTTAGTGTTAAAAACACATGTTAATTTATACATTTATTAGGTTTTTACAAGTTCAAAATGTATTGCGACCACAAAACGAATACCGACATCCTACAACTTACACAATTTTATAAACATATATATATTTAAACATATTTATATTTTTACTTCATAGGTACTTTTATAAATAATGTAAATTTTTTGATGGTATAAGATAGTATGATGTAAGTAAATAGGTACTATCAGTGTATGTGTTGAGATCCACTATCGTGGACCCACATTTTCATTTCATCACTTGCAGGTTGTCATAGACCCCTAGGGGTCGATATAGACCACTTTGGGAATCACTGCTATACACCTACACGGGTATAGTCCCTCCACGTGTGTACGTCTTCCTTGTAACTGGGGTACGACCACCCAACGTAAAATTTTAGTCCGCGGACCTCTTGATTCCTCGGACTCAATATAGATAAAGCTACACAAAGCCTAGATAGGCTAGCAACATAACTTCAAACGCAAAATACAAATCAAATACAGATATAGTATTAAATAATTTAATTGCTCATAAAATATTGTTCAATTTATCTGATGAATATTCTAAATTGCATTAAAGTTCATTCATATTTGACCTGTACAAAATTAATTATGTATTTTGAGAGAATTTCCTCATTGTTATTTGTGTTAATTGCCTGCAATAAGCGATATGATATTACTAATTATATATTTCGATTGTAAGATCAGATCAGATGTCAATGCAATTGACGCTATACAGGATGATTAGTAATAGGTTTAAAAACTTTAAAGGAATGAATTTATAGATCATTTATTGTCAATTAATCTGTGGTTCATGCTATCCAAAAATCAACGGTGTCATATAACGTAATGATAATATAACAAGAAAAAACATTATTAAAATTAGTATTTTTAAACGGTTTTATTTAGTTCGACCCGTAAGGAATTTATTTGTTTGTTTACTTGGATCAAAATTAGAAATTGAAATTTAAACACCTTCCCGTTGTCAGATTGATCTGAAATTTGGTACACAAATTTAATTTAGATGACAATACAATATAATAAAATCAATAATATTATAAATCTAAGATGGCCGCCGATATAAAATGGCGGATTACATATTTTTCCTTAACCCCCTCAATATGGGTATCAAATGAAAGGGCTACACTAGTAAAACATGATGATTATGCCAAAAATTAAAATTCAAGATGGACGCCGTTCCAATAGGGCGGACTAGGTACATATTTTTCCACAACCACCACAATATGGGTATCAAAAAACCGTTTAACCTAAAAGTCTTTTAAATGTATTTATTATGTATAAAAATTAATTATGGTTTATTATCTGTCCCTGTAAGTAGACTGTACTACTAGAAGATATTAGTCTGAGGCATTCAAAAAAAAAATAACGTAACATTTTTCAGAGTGATCACTTGGTCCAAGGTGATTGTGTGTATAAAAGCCTTAAAGTTTTTTTTGCTGACACATTAGCGATACATCCACTCCTTTTTAATTTGATATCTCTATATCATGTATATACCATCGTCATAAATATAATAAAAAAGTAAGACGAATTTGTATATTAAATTCTTTATCTATTATTACAAATCATTTCATCCTTCCTTCACATCAACACATCTTCTAATAATATTTACAATACAATACAATACACATATTTTAACAGATATAAATCAAAATAATCAGGCGATATCACTGCCAAGGATTCTTGTCATTTAAATATACGTTTATTGAATAATGTGCATATAGTTAAATCATTTTAAAATTCATCAATCACAAAACATATTATATTCGATGTAGTTATAGTATTCTCTATCTCTTGTTATGTATTCAATTTAATAATAAATATAAATCGATCAGAAAATATCGACTATAATTAAAATGGTAAATTATGTACAAGTATATAAACCTTCTTATATTTTATATCATTAACCTTTAAAACTAACGTGATTTTTAAAGGTTAATAAGATTTCTAAGATATATTTTACAGAAAGTAATATTTAAAATTTTTACGATTCGATTTACGATTACGATTTAATAAAATCGTGAATATGTGATAATGAAGCGCATCAATAATAATTTATAAATATTCGCGATATATTTTAAGTATATTATTTATGGTAATCGCACTAGGGATGTACCTATGTCGAAAATTATCGATAAATTATATTGTAACAAAAATAAAAAGTTATCGAATTGCGATCACTAGCCGGTAAATACAGCGTGGGTAAGTCGCCCACTAGATGGAAAGATGATTTAATTCAGGTCGCAGTAAATCGCCCATCGCCCACTAGATACTGGCCGCGGAAAACCTGTCATCCAATTTGACATGATGATAACATTCAAAAATGTATTTAATTCTTCATGTATTCAATTTTTATGTATTCAAATGTTAAATCATTAGTTTTAGTAGCTGTTTTGGGTCACCAATGTTGCGAGTTTAAAGAGAACAGAAAAGTAAAAGAACTTTCAACCGCAACGGACTTCGGTTGCACGAGTGATGTGCTCCGCTCTCTTTGAACAACATCTATGAATTAAGTTCTTCACCTCCATCTCTAATTAGACTTCGCAGTGAAGATAGGAAGCATAGGCTTCATCTGTCTGTGTCAATATATCAAGCCCAAAGCATTGGAAACTTTCAATATTTTTTATCTTACGAATTTGAAACAGATACACATCTTGTTTGGCTAAATCGACAATTTTTGATTTAAATGTTTATTAGAAAACTAAATGTGCATATAATATTATTGAGAAAATTTGTAAAGTCACTATAAAACTGGTAATTCTCCACAATGTAGGCTAATAACACATTTAAATGTCGAACAAGCAAAAATTTGCTTATCGTTCTCTTTAGATAAGACATAAAAAATTAAACATAATTAGCAGTTGAGTATTGGAAGTTTTTCCTAATGTTTGTCGATGCTTTTTCAAATATATTTCACCAAATTTGGTCATCGACACGCGAAGGTTCCTTTTAGTATTCATATGAGACGTAATCAGATATTTAAAAGCATCATGTTATGGATTCCAAAGTAACCTGAAGTAATAAGTGACAGTTCATCATTCAGGCTGGTATAATGAAACTGTAGCGTTCACACTGCATATTGTTGGCCACTACGACCGTCGATCTAAGGATTCCAATTTGAATGACGATTTGAATTCGAACGCCATCAGTGATGTGGTTGTTTCCGTTGTATTAGGGTCGTGTAAGTAGTAAATACTCTTTATATTGGTATGGTCTTTGTCTTGAGATGGTATATAGACATATATATGTCTATATACCATCGTGGTCACTCTTGGCTATCACCTTCCTCACCAATGTGCTCCAACGGTAACTCATCTCTGCCAATCGCGTATAACTTCATCGAAGGAAGATCAGACATGTGATCAGGTGGTAACTCAACCTTCCGATAATCACGTATAATATGTTGTTACAATTAGATGAATCTAAATTAATTGATCGAAACTCAAAAACGCAGTTGCGTTTATAGGTTCCTGAAAATAAATATATAGTGGTGTCTCAAAGGCTCTGTTTGACAATTTTTATAGCTGATGTTTCCATTAAGAATTCAGAAGCCTTGCTTATAGAAATTAAAAGAGTAAGAACCATAGAGAAAGAGATGGGTACCGCGTTATTTGGTCGGATTTATTCCAGGAAATAAGAAAATCAGAAATGTAAGTTAACTTATCTTCATGTATTTATAAAATAAAGTTAGAGAACAACGTCAGCAGAGTTCTTCTTCATCAGGACAACGTATCAGCACTGGTCGATACCAACAAACGAATTTTTGACTAATATCAGGTGTTGGAATTGTTTGGTCGTACCGTTTATAAGCCCCATCATGTAATATAGGCTTTATTTCTGCGACTAAGTACTTATTAGTGTACTAAGAGGTGAATTCTGCTAAACCTCTCCATACATCACACTCCCGTGCCCCCACGCATCCATAAGGATCCATATCCCTGGCAAAAGGTTTCGTTCTACCTTTTACAAGGTCGTCGTTCTCTCCTTTTCGTATCTCAAGGTACCCACTTTGTAAGGCACTTTGCCCATCTGGTGTTGTTAATACTACAGACGTGATTTTCATTTATTACCAAAGTTAAAACAAAAAAAATCTGAGTAGAAAGAGGTTTTTGATATTATAAATTCTGAAAACTTTTTGGGACAACTCCTGCATTATAACGACTTTTATTAAAATAATTAAACATCATATGTATAAATATTATCCATTAAGTAAAAAAAAAATAAAAAAAATTGCTCATAAATATTTTTTAATTAATATCGATATTTGAATATCGAGTAGTGGTGCAGCACTATACGACACTCACACAAAAGCACAGGCGTACGTCGATCCATTTTGTTCTGCGGTCCCTGAATTACGCGATAATAATAATAATGTATACAAAAGTATTCATATTTTGTCATCTAGATGAATATTCGAACGCGGACGGATACACGAACAAATCCGATTAGATATATTGTACGTAATAATATATTAATCGTAAATAATTTATTTAAAATTGACCACGAATGAGATATTTTGTGGGTAAGAAAGGTGAAGATGGGTTATAATTTCAAAGATGATGAGAATTATCCAAAGGTATTGGACGAAAAAGATCCTTTGAGACATTTCAGAGAAAGATTTTATCAAAGAGACGGTGAAATTTACTTGTGCGGCAACATCTTCGGTCTAGCTTCCATAGACGCGGAGAACTCTTTACTCAATGCCCTAGACATTTGGAAGAGAGAGAATTTTAAAATATTTAGTGAAAACGAAGGCAAATATTTATACTATCCCAGCCACCTCGCCAAGCTCATGGCGCCGCTGGTAAAAGCGATCCCCGAGGAAGTCACAATTACAGGCTCCACCACCGCCAACATTCACCAAGCCATCAGTACTTTCTACAAACCTACAAAAACCAAGTATAAAATACTGATCGAAGATACCAATTTCCCGTCAAATCGCTACGCGGTGGATAGTCAAGTTCTCTTAAAAGGACTTGATCCACAAGACGCTGTTAAAGTGGTCTACTCCGAAGGTAAGTTCTTCGACGAGGATCTGATCACACAAGCCATGACGCCTGATGTCGCTCTGGTACTTCTCTCCGCCGTGAATTTCAAGAACGCACAGATCCTGGACATGAAGCTAATCAGCGCGGAGGCCAAGAAACGAGACATCATCATTGGATGGGACTTATGCCATGCAATTGGAGCGATAGAATTGGATCTGCCCTCGCTGGATGTAGACTTTGCCGCGTGGTGCACGTATAAGCATTTGAACGGCGGAGGGGGATGCCCTGCCGGTCTTTATATCAACAGAAAGCATTTCCATGTCCGTCCAGGTCTTGCTGGATGGTACGGCAACAGGAAGGACACCCAATTCCTCATGCTTCAGGAGTTTGATCACCAGAAAGATGCGGATGGCTGGCAAATCGGATCTCCAAATTTATTTTCCATGTCAACCTTAGAAGGTACCCTTCAGATGTTCAACGACGCAGTTATGGAAAATATAAGAAAGAAATCCTTACATATAACTGCGTATTTGATGTACTTAGTTGAGTCTAAGTTGGGGCACTTTGGATTTACTTTTGGAAATCCTAGGGAAGACTCAAAGAGGGGAGGACACGTGTGTCTGGAACATGCGGAGGGTAGAGAGATCGCGTTGGCCCTAGGTGCCCGTGGTGTGGTGACTGACTTCAAGCCTCCGATCATGATTCGCTTAGGTCCAGTCGCTTTATACACCAGCTACACTCAGGTCTACCGGGTGGTGGAAATATTGCTGGACATCATGAATAGAGAGACCTATAAGAGTTATAGGAACGATCAGGAACAACTTCTTTAAATCTATTTATGGTATCATTTGGTTATATATTGAAATAAGTATAAATGGTTTTTAAAAATAGAAATCAATTGGGGACCAAGGGATGGTAACAGCTTCATTATCTTCAGTATCATCATCAGGTCAGCCGATACTCCCATTACAAGATGAAGGCCTCTCCCAAAAATAGCCATGATTACGGGTCTTGCGCTGCAAGATTCCAGCAATTTCTCCTGATCTTGACTATATCATCACTCTACCTATTGCTCTTCAATTGTATCTAAAAAAATGAAAATTAGTTTGGTTTAGTACAGTGAGGAGTCTGGTTGGTAAAAGTGGAAGATCGATACGTTGCAGGGATGCATACTTAAATAGGGTCCGCGGGTCGTCAGCCCCGAGAACCGTAATCACCCGTCTCCCTACAATGCATCGCACTCGACACCCGCACGGTTAATCCATATATTATAAAGGTGGTTTTTAGTAAGATTTACTAAGTGTGGACAAAATATTCAACAATAAAAGTACAATAGTGTCTAGAATATTGGTACTCGTCTTATTGAGATCATGTCTAAATATTTTCTTTTATTTTTATTTATAGTAAAATTTTTTAGCGGAACTAGCTAAGACTTCTGAGGTCACAAGCTGATTTAAAAGGAAGTTAAAGCTCTATGTCCCCTGCGCTGCCTCTCTAAGCTCGCGGAATATAAACGCACGTAATGCAACAGTGACAATAATTTAAATCAAGTTATGTCAAACTACGAATATTACATATCCTTGTAGCCAAGCAGCACTGGAGATTACAGATAATCCGAAAGGTTTATTACAATTTTAAAATTCGTAAATAAATGTCTATTTAAAAGGTATAGAAATACGGTATTTTTTTAAATATATACATATATAATAAGTAAAACTGTATATCTTTCCTTATTATCTATATCGTAGTATATTTTTAATCGACTTTTAAAATTACCACAGTTTATTATCATTTTTCTTTTTAATTTTTCAATTATACTTTTAATTTATTGTCTGTAATCGAAGATCTAATGACCTTTCTAGAGAAGTCTAGAAAGCTCTGACGACTCTTCTTGTAGCTCACGAGGCGTTGGCTCTCTCCTCTCTCTTTTTTGCAACCGAAAATGATAATCTGTTCTTTCCGCGCCAAATACAGGACAGCCGGTGGTTAGATTACAGGTGCAAGGGAAACTCTCCTTGAGTTCCAGGTTTAATCTGTGAAGGTACTGGAAGAATCCCCCGTGCCCCGTGAGCATTGGGACCAGTAGCGCGTAGTTGAGCTCAACCCTTCTGAGGATCTTAACCAGATCGTCTGTCCACCATATTTTACAGAAGAACCGATTGATTTTTACCTCGCTTTGCGTCCTTTATTTTTTTTCGAAGTTGCGTCACTGCTTAATTAGTACTAATTTTCACTGTGCTTCGTTAGATTTTCGAGGTTGTGTTATTTTGGGTTCGAGACATTAATTTTTTTTTAAATTTTCTTTTCTTCTAAGATGGCAACACATTTGTTTCTAATTACGCCATGTCATCATAACTCGGGAATTCCCTTACTAACGAAAAATCAACGCGATTTTAATACAGTTTTATTTTCACTTAGTTTTGATAATTTTAGTACAGTTTCAATTACGTAGTGTGTTGTGCTTTTTTTAAAAGAGAATAATAAGTTTACATAAATTTTTACGTGTTATTTCTGGTTACAAAAAAGGTAAATATTATTCCAATTTATTTATGGGCAGAGTTATATTATCTTTTTTTTTAAATGTTTGCTTTGTTCAATTTTCTTTTAAAAAGTAGTATTTTCGCGACCCTGGAACCCATCTTCGATCTTTACATGGTTTGCTACAGAAAATCTTAATTCACTTTGCGGCGTTTCAGCATGAGGTGTTGGTGACTAGATGGCAAAAGGTGGATAATGCTGAAAATATTGTTGATTAGAAATAAAAAATTTTTAAAAATGTTGTCGTGTAAATTTAACTTAAAGCAACATTACTCTCCAGTCTCCCTTACTCCCCCTGAGTCTATTTTTCCTGATGAGTTAAACTCTGGAGCCTTTAAGAGCAGAGTGAATAGGTTTCTTTTGGATGGGAATATACAACCTTTATCTTCAACTACACTTTCCATCAGGTGTGACGGAAGACTATCGCCTATACCATTACAACTATATCTTTGAAGAAATAAAACTATAAATTCGTTTTTCAATCTTTTATTAACTTCTGGTCTCTGAACACTTCTGTAATTTTTATAAAAAAATCTCATTCTACCCTACCTTACCAAAAACAATTTCGCTACGCCGTCAATTTGCCGGTATTCCGAGATCTTTAACATAACCTGTATATACATCAACATATATATATACATCTACAAACCGGTATTTAGAAAAACGAAAAATAAAAAAAAAAACGTCATAGTCCGCTAGATTTTTAGTTCTATTTATTTAATTTTTTTTTAATTGTAAATTGACTTAAACTATTTTTTAACTAATTCGATTTAACCGTAACTTACCAATTTAACTGTCCTAACCGAGTTTTAACCTATTTTTATGATCTAACATATTTTACGATCACATTTGTCCGCATATCCACCGCGCGTCGCAGAGTTTCAAACTATCATATAGTCTATGATGAACAAGGAAATTTTATTTTCTCACAGGGTTGCCAACCGTATGTTGGGGAGGACAGACTAAAAAAATTGTTATTTTTTTTATTAAAAACCTTAATTTATAATTTGGTTATTTACAATAATTTACAATGTACTCGCAACGCAACATGGTGGTGCATGCCACGTGATCAATCATACGTGTTCGTAAATAATTAATTTTCTTTTAACCAAGGAACTAAAGATCACTTTAACGACGAAACCATTCTTATAACACCATCTCTGCGAGAGCAAAGCCTTCCACATCGAGGTCCGCTAATGCCTTTCTTAGTCCACACTTCATATGCTGATTGGAAAAATTGAATTACGAACTACCGAAACCGCTTTACCGCGCCTGAGGAAAGAAAGAAATCGCGGGGAAGCGGGGAGAGATCGGAATAAGTATCAAAAGCCGAGCTTTGACGGCGACATTACTGAACGGCATGTACTCCCCCGCGTCGTTGGATATACATAAGGCGCGGTACAGCGTTCCCGGTAGCACTATAGCAAATTTACGCACACTTTCTGTTAATGCCGTCTATAAGTCATTTTAAATAAAATCAAATATATATTAATTTTTCGATTTCGCATTAATTAAGTTATTTTAAATATTCCAATGAGCTAAACTTTTAATATTTTGGACCTATGAAACAATTTCAAACTTCTCTCGCAAATATAGATCACCTGTAATCAACTTTCACTTAAAATAATTTAAATTACAATTGATTGTCTAAAATTACCGCGTGGGTAGTACGAAGAAATATATTCGTTTCGAATTTGAGAGGTACAGTAAGTGGATAGGTTAAGGGGGGTATGAGGGATGTGGAAGGGGGCGTGGGGGGAGGCACGGGGTCCGCAGCGCGGGTCCTTCGGCGAGTTCGTTCGTGCGTCTGTAACCGCCATACTTGTCTCCGCTTGCAGCGCTCATTCAATGACAGATGACTGGGACATAGCTCGAGCTCCTGTAATAGATACACGACTAATGAGTCACTATGTGGCAGAATAAGTCCAGCCATTGTGGCAAAAACCGCTTGTTCAAGGATCTTGAACTTCCTGGAGAGAACTTGTTATGGTAGTCCAAAGACACTGGTAGCGGGTCGCTTACATCCGGTGCTATTTGGAAATATATGTGACAGGCCCACGCCCAGCAGTGAACTTCCTCCGGTTTAAATAATGATAATGATGAATACATAATTATACCGTAATTACACAAGGTAATTTTTTCTAAGGACTCTCTCTCTCTCCCCTAAGCATTATTATTCCCATCTCATCATGGGGTCTGCTTTCCTTATCTTCTTTCTCCACCTCGCGCGATTGGACATTTCATTCGCGGAAACTTTGCAGGTAGATATACAGACATACAGGCAGACAGACTGGCTAGAATAATTTTTGAGTATTTAAAAAACACAACGATCGAGTCATATATTATATTTCATTATTTTTGTCTAATGAATATTTTTCATATTAAAGCGAAAGTTTTAAAGTCGTATTGAGTCAGTTTTAGAACTGCCCCCCTGTGGGGCGTGGGCCCCACGTTGGGAAACATTGGTCTAGTGTTAAGTAATTTTAACAAATTGAAGAAGACGTTATTTTACGTGTTAATTAAATCTACGGACAATCTACCGCAAACGCTCGGGTGACAACGCATTTGTATTTTTTTTTAAATCGAACTTATACTGCTATCCATTGTCACCCGCAGAATATTCAATGGCATTGAATATTCAGCGGGTTTAACCCTTTGGGGCACGCTGGTATTAAAAATGTCCCATCTTTTTGATGCGTAATAACGCACGATGGGACATTTATCGACCCACCTGTAAATATTGGAATAATTGCGCGCTCATACATTCTTTTCTGTACTTTATTATTTAAAGTAATTGGCAGCCCCATTAGCAATTGTTAAAAATATACTCGATTGCGCTGGACATATGACAGGTTCATCAAGTGTTGAAACCGAAAATTTTTAGTAGTTAATACAGAATTAATTTTTTTTTCGTCAAATAAAATAAAATTTCTGTGCAACATGGGTATTTTAATTTTCTAAAATTCCGTGCCTCAAAGGGTTAAAAGGTAAAACACAGATAGCGCTTAGCATAAAACCTTTTTTAATCAAGCTAATGGACCGCCTGAGTAGCCACGTCTTGTTAAATACAATTTCACTAGATTAGGAAGCCGAACTTTACCGAACGCGAGACAGAGTGTCTAGACTCAAGGTCCCCTACGAGAAGCTTGAGCTAACATTACTATGACTCCGTACGTAATTTACCGCTGGGCGAAGTGGCAGAAGAACAATGCCTCTATCTATAATGTCAGGGGGTGTGTACTTGTATGTTACACATGTACTTTGTACTCTATTGTCACCGATACTTGCATAAATAAATGTGAAATGATTGTACCACATCATCCGGCCGGGGACCAAAATCATTCGAGCGCCATATACTGTGTGCTGGTTCGCGACGGTGTCCGGTTCACGCAGATCACCGGCAATCATTCAGTGGGTTTCTTATCACTAAAGAAATAAATAAATAGTTGGACGTCCGATCGTCTAAATGATCTCTCGCTATGTAAGTAAAGGTGACAACGTTTGTCCCGGATTTTTAAGCGGTTGCGTTGTCACCCTAGTTTGAATGAGACTACCTTATCACCGCTCATATATTGTACCGCGAATTCAAATATAAAGACTACAATATTTAAATATAAATAAGATGTAATTGTAAATAAATATAATCCACTCGGTACAGTCGCGCATATCTATCTCCCGGTAAATGCTTCTCTATATCATAGTACAATAATATTCTTGTATCAAAATGTACAATTTATGTACAGTCATGCACGGAATCAGACATTAAAATACGTATCTCTGTAAAAATGTCGGTGTGGTCCAATGTACTGTCGCGCAAAAAATTTCGTGGTACAGTCAAACATATTTTAAACAAAAAAACTCAGTAACTAATGTCGGTACAATCAAGCACATAGTGTTTTGGCACTAAATAAAATGTCGGTGTGGTCCAATGTACTGTCGCGCAAACAATTTCGTAGTACAGTCACAGACATATTTTAAATAATAAAAAACAGTGACTAATGTCAGTACAATCGAGCACATAGTGTTTTGGCACTAATCTCAAACTTGTACACTAATGAAGATACAGTCGCGCACACAACTTTATAGTACAATCGCAATCATATGCTCTTTATTGCTCGTCAAACAAATGCACTTTCTTAATGTCGTTAGTGCCACTTCAAAGTACAGTCACGGTCATATGCCATTTATTGCACCTCACTGCGTGAATTATGCATAATATAGTTTTGTAGATTAAAAATGATACCAACAAATGTACAGTCCTGGAGAAAATTTTTTTCTTGCGCCATTGCGATATAATCACGCGCTCACTATCTTACAGTACAGTCACGGCCGTATTACTCGAACTCGAAATAGTAAAGCACTTGTACAATATATAAATCGCGATACAGTAAAACATATGCGACTTCACGGTACAGTCACAAGCCAAATATTAATCTTTTTAAATAATGTCGATAGTCTTGCGTTACAAATTCACATGCGGTACAGTCATGCACGCAAAATGTGTTGTCATAACAGTGTCATAGTTAATTTCTAAGGAAAATTTGTAATACCGGTACAATCGCGTACAACGGTGTAGATCGCTTGCGTGCAGCAGTGAAAATTGCAGCGTGATACAGATTTCCGTGCGGTACAGTCGCGTACAGAGTTCAGATTTTCGTGCAGTACATTCGTGTACAGCGGTGCGTTACTTTGCAATACAGTCGCGTACAGAGTTCAGATTTTCGTGCGGTACAGTCGCGTACATAGTTCATATTTCCGTGCGGTCCAGTCCCGTACAAAGTTAAGATTTCCGTGCGGTACAGTCGTGTACAGCTGTGCGTTACTTTGCGGTACAGTCGCGTACAGCGTTCAGATTTCCGTGCGGTCCATTCGCGTACATAGTTCAGATTTCCGTGCGGCCCAGTCGCACACAGAGTTCAGATTTCCGTGCGGTATAGTCGTGTACAGCGGTGCGTTATTTTGCGGTACAGTCGCGTACAGAATTCAGATTTCTGTGCGGTACAGTCGTGTATAACGGCGTACGCTACTGCGCGGTACAGTCGCGTATAACTGTGTACGTTACTGCGCGGTACAGTCGAGTACAGAGTTGTGATTTCTATACGATACAGTCGCCTAAAACGGCATATATCACCGCGTAGTATATTCGCGTACATAGTTTAGACGTTTATACAGTAAAGTCGGGTACAGCAGTGCAGATCGCTGCACGGTACAGTCGGGTACATCAGTGCAGATCGCTGCACGGTACAGTCGGGTACAGCAGTGCAGATCGCTGCACGGTACAGTCGGGTACAGCAGTGCAGATAGCTGCACGGTACAGTCGGGTACAGCAGTGCAGATCGCTGCACGGTACAGTCGGGTACAGCAGTGCAGATAGCTGCACGGTACAGTCGGGTACATCAGTGCAGATAGCTGCACGGTACAGTCGGGTACAGCAGTGCAGGTCGCTGCACGGTACAGTCGGGTACAGCAGTGCAGATAGCTGCACGGTACAGTCGGGTACAGCAGTGCAGATAGGTGCACGGTACAGTCGGGTACAGCAGTGCAGATAGCTGCACGGTACAGTCGGGTACAGCAGTGCAGATAGCTGCACGGTACAGTCGGGTACATCAGTGCAGATCGCTGTACGGTACAGTCGCCTAAAGCGGCATATATTACCGCGTAGTATATTCGCGTACATGGTTTAGACATTTACTGTACAGACGGGTACAGCAGTGCAGATCGCTGCACGGTACAGTCGGGTACAGCAGTGCGGGCCGGGTACGCTACGTACAGTTGTGCAGGCGCACGGAGGGCCAGTCGTGCAGGTCGCGCTCGCGCGGCGGCTGCCGGCGCGTCACGCGCGGCGGCTCGCTGCGCTGCACGCAGCCCTCGTGGATGTGCACCGACACGATATCAGACCCGGGGATCTCGAACATTACTTCCAGAAGTAGGTTCTCCTACAAGTAAACGGAACATCTTGTTATATATGTAAATATTAGTGAAGTAAAGTATACTAATACAGGGTGGGCCAAAAATTTTTGCAAATAGAATGTTGCGAGATGCAACAAGATGGTGCAACATGCCATACCTCAAACGTGACTTTAACAGTGGTCAAAGAATTGTTTCCTAACAAATTGATTTCTCGCAGAGGTGATATCCCATGGCCTCCCAGAAGCCCGGACCTTACACCTTGCGATTTTTTCTTGTGGGGATATCTGAAGAGTCGAGTATACCTTAATAAACCGACGACCATATCTCAATTAAAAGAAAACATCCACGAGGTGACAGCCGCGATTCCTCGCAGCATGTGTCAACGAGTTTTCCAAAGTTTACGTAGTCGATTACAGGAGGAGGCTGGCGGGCGGTGCACTTTGTTGCACGACTACCACTGCATGTGCGGAAGTGGCTAATTTTTGGTTATTTTCTTACTTAGGATGAATTTCCGCAAGGTAACGCTTGATTCCATTAAATATTTCTAATAAGTCAAGTTTTAAAAGCGTAACAGTTATCGAGGATTAGTAAAAACGTGAAGAGGTAGGCGTGGCCTGTTGTTAGTGGGTGTGGCCAGCCGTGGGTGGGCGTGGACTGTTGTGAATGTGGCCTGGGCTCACCATGATGGCGCGCAGGCCTCGGGCGCCCGTCTTGCGCTCCATGGCGAGCGCGGCGACGGCCCGGAGCGCGTCCTCGCTGAACGACAGCTCGCACTTGTCCATCGCGAATAGCAGCTTGTACTGCGCCACCTACACGCAAACAAACAAAACATACAAATCGTGAAGATATCTTTTATTTGTACGGTATATGACATATTATTGTAATAAATAAAAGATATATTTTATGGCTAGATGGAGGGGTATTATATATATTTATTTACATTTTTAGTACAGCACAGACAATGACTAGAAAAAAATAAACAATTTATATACAGGTGAAAAAGGCGGTCTTATCGCTCGTGGCGATCTCTATCAGACAACCTTGGGACGGAGATGAGAGATGTGAAGTAGAGGGCAGTATAGGGAGTACATACATACCAATACATATATATACACATATATACATATATACATATATATATATATATATATATATTGCCGTAAAAAAGGTGTTACATAAATACGAATAAATAATGATACACAATAAACTATTTTAGAGTCCAGATAAGTGCTTTTTTGGCATCTTTTTAAATGCTGACAGCGTGTTATATCTTCTGGTAACTCATTCCATAATCCTGACAGCGACAATAGTGAAAGATTTGTATATAAATATAGTAGAATTAGCAGGCATTATCAACTATCTCAATCGGTAATATCAAGATCCATTTTCAAAATAGGTGTTTTAAAATTAAAAGATTTATTATTTTTAACCCATTCGGGCAATACATACAAAAATTATAGAACTCTGGAGCAAGGCCAAGGAAGTGAGGCGATGTAAATAAGGAAAGTATTGACAGGAATGAAAGACATTGAAATAGACAAAAGATAAAATAGATATGGAAGTCAATAAAATTATTTAAAAATTACAATATAAATAAATACCCTATCAACCGATGGGATTTAGACGAGTGACCACAATAATTGGCCCAGAAAAAATAAGACATACTTGACGTAATACGAAAACAAGCCAACATACAATAACATATATGTACCAAGACTATTGTCAGGTTACAAAGGTTCATTATATCTATAGGAACCTGTTAAAAACTCAATAGTTACTCATTTAACAAGAATATCAGTATTTATTACTTAAGTAAATCAATTTGTCTCGTATAAAAAACTAAAACAAGACTATATATAACATATTTTGAACACTCCGTATGAACTCACCATAGCGTTCTTGGGTTCAGTTAGTATCCGGACCAGCAGGTCCTGGTTTAGACTGTGGAAAGGCACTAGAACTGGAAATCTGCCCACAAACTCCTGAAATAAAAAAATACATATTTAGTTAAGATATGTTCAATCAATCATTCATGTTCATTTTCTTTCCAGTCATTCATTCAATCATATCGTCATTTATGTCATTCATTAAATTATACACTATGTTTATTCGTTTGAATCCTTTCTAATCATTGCTTCAATCATTTCTTTTACCCGTACGACATTAATTGTACACATTCACTTAATTATTCCCGTTCCAATACCAGATTTAATCATTCGCATATATTATTGTTACTCGTTTATGTTTATTTTTTCATTCAGTCGCTCATTTATGTCGTTCATTCGATCATACACGTTCACTCATTCATTCCGATTTATCGATATACGTTCTTTTCCCATTACAAATTCAATCGCTCATATACAACGTCGCTGCACGTTCATTTTTATTTCTTTTCAATCACATCTTCAATGACGTCACAAATTAAATGACTTCATTCATCGCGACCGATTGAATGTATGGAATTCATACAAGGTATAAACCCAAACCACATACATTAAACGCTGTGGGGGTATCCTCATGTCATTGTCAAAGTGGTACTGACCGGTATCATGCCGAAGTCGATGAGGTCGCGCGCCTGCACCTTGCGCAGCCAGGCGTCGCGCTCGTCGCCCTCAGCGGCTGCAGATTGCAGCGGCGACGCGTCGGCGGCTGCAGCGGCCAAGGCGGCGCGCCGCCCGCCCGAGCGGTCCCACGCCCCAAACCCGAGGTACTTCTCGTTGCTGCGCCGCTGCACCAGCCTGCGCACGCGCACACCTTACACATCTGCACCGGGAGACTACCGAGCCTTGCGATGCCTTTTATTATATATGATGGGCACGCAATCTTCATTTATCACCAACCCGCCCGCCAAACGATACGAAGCAGTAGTAGCCCAGCGGTGGAGGATTGAGACTTGCGATCGTAGGTAGCGGGTTCAATTTCCGGGATAGAATCTTATACATTTCACACTTTTGTGCATTAATTATAGAGGATGAACAGCAGCGTCTTCTGTATACTGTAATACAATACTGCGATCACCAACTTGCCTGCCGATCGTTGCGACAATGGTACATCACCTCATAGATATCTTCTATAGGCTAATACGACAATCGCCTTACAAATACCGCTAGCTCTAGCAGCGAATAAATCCGGATATTACAAATCACTCTACTTGTGCCTATTGTATCAGTCGTCATCATTTCAACCATAGGATGTCCACTGCTGATAGAATCATTCATAATGGTCGATGTAATCGAACGTCATTGCACAAGAAGACCTTTTTAAAGACAGGAATGTGGCATCTATTATGGGTGACGAGGACCAAAGACCTACTCTCAAGTACAACAGTAATAGTAAGAAAAGGACAAATATTTAGCCACTTCCGCACATGCAGTGGTAGTCGTGCATGAAAGCGCACCGCCCGCCAGCCCGCTGACAAATGCGTATGCGGCAAACAATGCGAATTACACAACTGCCACCGTTAAATCACTCAATGAGTGGCTAAATATTGGTCCTTTTATTACTTAGGATGGACTTCCGCAAGGTAACGCCTGATTCCATTAAATACAACAGTGATAGTACAAGAAATAATTAAGAAATAAAAATGGTTGAGCATGATCTAGACCGTATAAAAACCAAATAAGAAACAAATTCAATGAAAGTCATAATAACATAAAAATCATAAAAAAAGAATCAAAATTTAATACATAAACCTAAGAAAACTAAAATGAGCAAATTGTACTGTATCTGTGATATTATGAGAATCGTGGAGAAGAATTAGAGGCTACATTTGAAAGGCATGTGGAAAATTTTAAAGAATATTAGAATGACAAAGGAAGAATTAAGAAGAATATAAAATAATTAAAGCATGAAAGTCGAAATAAAAACTAAAACTGAAAAATTATTAACACTACGAATAATAAAGTCTCTGCCAATACAGTTGTTGAACGAGAAGCCACAATAACGGAGCCATAAAAAGAAGTCCTCCCTAAACCTGCCAGTGTTTACACCTGGAACACAATTGACCTGGTACACCAACGGAATTCTGAAATATAAATACATCTTTTATATAATCATCTCCAAGTACCTGTCAAGACCATTGTAGGCTCCACTGGCAACGAACAGTATGTTGGTTGTGTCAACGTGAACAGCATCACCTCGCAGTTTACGCGAGTTCCTCTCTGGCACGGACACTACTGCTCCCTCCAGCATCTTCAGCATGCCCTGCTGAACACCCTCACCTGGAAACCATAAGTTGTTAAGTGAATTTACTGAAGATATGTCACCATCAGACATGGTCGTTGTCTGTTCTCTAGAAATATAAATAGGCTTGCTACACCTTTCTCTAGGTTTTGATGTTGGACTTATAAATGAGAAATCAAGTCATCGAATATATTATATAATACAAATTTCAAGACGTCTGAGAGTAGTGAGAGAAATATAACTTGTCTATTTCTGCTTTAATATTTCCCCCAGCTCGTGGTCCTTAGCAATATCTATATTTCTACAACCAGCAGTGGGCGTCCCAAGACATACGATGATGATGGAGATGGGTGTGCTGTTGATAATTATCTGGTCTCTAGTGACGTGGATATACAAGGTCACAAGTCAAGAGAGCAATGAAATCACCGTGGCGATATGATGATGAATGTGACCGTACCTCCAACATCCCGGAGCTGATGTATTCCAGGAACTGCTCCGATCTTGTCCACCTCGTCGAGGAACACGATGCCCGTCTGCGCTCGCTCCACGCTGATAAAATATAAAATTATAGTAGAGTTAGAGAGAGTATAGTTGTTCTGTGCTGGATTTTGGATTATTTTTCTACTCTACTCTCTTCTACTCTTATTCCAGCTTCTATCTGGAAGTCCGTTCGGTGTTCGCCAATACGGGGCGTTTTTTTTTCTTTTTTTTTATTACGGGACGGTTAGTCACTGGGTGCAGCATGGTCTGCTCTACCGGAGGACCACAGATGCATAAGGGTCTCTGCTTGGGTTTACACTTGTGCAGGTATTCTGCGAATCCCCCATGCCCCATGAACAAGAATCGCCAGCTCCACTTTTAGAAGTGCGCGATAGACCAGTATGACGCTTTGGAATATACTCTGTGAAAAGTATGTATGTACGAAGTATCGCATGTGTGCGTGTATCATAGTGTGGGTAGTAGGAACTCACTTGAAGTTTGCATCCTGAAGCAGTTTGGCGATGACGCTCTCGATGTCCTCGCCGACGTATCCCGCCTGCGTGAGCGTGGTGCAGTCGCAGATCGCGAAAGGCACGTCCAGGCATTGCGCGATCGTCTGCGCCAGCAGAGTCTTCCCTGCAAACACCACCATCATCAGTAACCCCAAGCTTTCATTGCAACTATGTACGATAGCAAATAACCTAACCACGGTATCGACAACGAGAAGGTTCCTCCCGGGATCGCCTATCGTGTACTGTGCACAATGGTGCTGTACACGTGTTTTGCTCAAATGTCCACGGGGCACGGGGGATTCTCAGAGTAACTGTATAAGTTTAAGCTCAAACAGAGTCCCTCGTGCGTCTGTCACCCATCGGTGGACAAGACCTTGGTGCACGCGATCACTTGTTGTCCCGTATATGGAGGGCTTAGAGTGACTTGCGAACTGGAAATGAGTCGGACCATTACTTGCGGCAAGATCCCTTCCCTTTTGGAACAGAAGTTGAGCCGCCACACTTTCTTGCGGTTATGTTGCAGGGTGGTGAGTGACGTAACTATGTAAAAGAAAACCGTGTAACAAGAAGTGTGGCGAAGAATGGAAGGCGATGGGTAAATTTAATGTGGGTGGATGCTGTATGTTAAATGTATGCTGACTGATAGAAATTGTGAAGGATGATAGAGGGAAGATGAAAGGGGGGTGTATATCCCTGTGTCTCTAAAATAAGATGGAGGAAAAAGTATTTAAAAAACAAGCTAACCATGATAATGATTGTACATGTAATGTAGTGACTTAACAAACAGAACAAGTCGTCTGAATAATTTCAACGAATACCTTCGGGTTGAACCTTGAATCTATTGTGACAGCGTGTGGAATTGTAAGTGTTCCTTGACTTGGACAAACTGGAGTTTTAATCTGACCTTCCAGATGTTCAAGATACAAGGTGTCTCTTTAGGAAAGACTACCCCCCCTCTCTTCCGGATGTTCAAGATACAAAGTGTCTCTTTAGGAAAGACTACCCCCCCTCTCTTCCGGATATGTTCAAGATACAAAGTGTCTCTTTAGGAAAGACTACCCCTCTCCCTTCCGGATGTTCAAGATACAAGGTGTCTTTATAGTAAAGACCCCTGTAAGTAAGATGGTACTGTGTTGATAGAAGACAATGTAGGTGATTTATAAGGTATATAGCATTTAGCACGTGGAACTTCTATGAGGAAAAATTTAGTAAGCAAGAGGAGAGTATGGTAAGCATAAGGAGTATGTGTAGAAAGCCTGGGCAGCGGAAAATGTATGTCGGTAGAGGAAGAAGAGTTGAGAACATGGTACGAATAGTACAATGTAGATTTGGTGGGTAATGGAAACATATAGGAACTGTATGGATAGTAGATAAGACGGTTTAGGGTTGAATACAATTTATGGTGTCAGACGGACTGTCGTCAATCATTTCCGCACGCCCGCCTCCTCTATTTGTGTAACTTATGTCCGCGAATTAATTAAAGATAATTTCAACTATTTCCAAAAACTTTCATTGCATCTCCTCACTGAACCCTTACACTCTACAACAGGCACAATGTATACTTCATACACAAAACACATCATACAGGATTCATTCATACAAGAACAGGTGAGAAGTTGAAGAGTTAATTTGATGTACAAACGCGCCTGGTCAGCTACGCATGCTGATCTTAAACCTCTAATGGATGCGGTCGTTATTTTGCAAGTCCATCCTAAGTAAGAAAAGGACCAATATATAGCTACTTCCGCTATGCAGCAGTAGTCGTGCAATAAAGTGTACCGCCCGCCAGCCCGCTGATCACTCCTACCACCGTTAAATCACTGAACACGTGTTTCATCCCTCCACGGGGCATCCTCAGGAGTAATGTTACACCGATTAGTGCCAAACACAGAGTCCTTTACTTTATTTATCAACTCCAGAGTATTTTGTAAACTATATTAGTACTATATGAAGAGTGTCTGATCGTACCTGATCCAGTGGGTCCAAGCAGTAGTACGTTGCTCTTGTCAAGACGCAGGTCGTGGTGCTGTCGCTCCAGCACCTCGGCCCCACCGCCGCCGCCATGGCTCACGTGCAGCAGTTCTGTGGACAGTCACCACACAACTACAGTACCAAGAAACACTTTCTAAAACCTACGTTTCGTATTCGCAAAAGAAACATGTGAGTGAAGTAGAGCTGAAGGAACACCATCACGAAAGAGAAGAGACACCATCGTCTTCATTATGGCAGATAAAGTACGCCACCGCAAATTCCTAGGTTATTGTAAGAAAGTTATCAAGGAGGTTATAAATAAAAATAGAGATTATATTAAAAATATAAGGTCAAGTATGATTACATTAAAAAAAAAACACAAATGAGAAATTTGCAGGTAAAAATTGAGTATGGAAATAAGAGAACAAAAGAAAATGAGATGAGTGTGTAGCGAAATAATCACAGTTGTCAAAATACTTTCGTTTATATGTCAATCCATCTGTCTACGCATGCGCAAAAACTAAGGACGCGCGGCGTATGATTTGTAGGCGGCTGTCAAAACCGCGTCTCACGCCGAAAAATATTACGAAATATAGTAATGGCGAACGGAGTCAACTGACATATGTGTTGTTGTTTGTGAATTCGTATTAAATCTTTAATGCTGTGATGGTATATGGAATATTTACTATCTTATATCAATTTTAAATCAATGTTTAATATTTACAAATGAGTTGGTGTATCTGAAGTTGTAGGCGGATGACTTTTAAAATAAACTTTCTATCTTTCATCTAAGCGTTTTAATTTTTTTGCTCCAGCTCGTTAGGTGTTGTCTCTAACATTGCCTATCTAACCTGTTAAACTCCACCACAAGTGAAAGAGAAAGTTGTAAGAGATATTGAAGAGGATGAGAGAGGAGTACGAAAATGGAAAGGGAAGAATAAAAAAGTTATTGCTAAATGCGGTAGCAGTAACGTGAAGCCCAGCTTACTATTAACCTTTTACGAAACCTTAGAAGAACACCTAATTTGTAGTGTCATCAATAAATGGTAAAAATTTTACAGATGACAAACCAATTGACGTACAACATATGATGCGTATGAAAGCGACTTGACCTATACACCGATATCCTTCCGTCTATACCTCCTCACCCCCCACCCCCGTATTTATCAGGCTCGGTACAGCGCTTTCGGTTGCACTATAGATTGACGACTAAATTTTTGTTCCTTTCTATTAACAAGTATTAAGATAAAATGTATAAAAAATAGACAAAAATATGTATAAGGTTGAGTAACAAAAGATTTGTTAAATTATAAATTGTGATACCAAAAGAATCGGGCGATGCGTGAAAGAATTATAAATGAAAGAAAAGAATATACAAGAAAATGAAAAGATTGAACGATAATATAGTAAAAGAAATTGAGACGACAGAAGATAACGATATCAATACAAATTGCTGAAAATTATTGAAAAAAGTCTCTGTCATAAATTTAAGATAGGGAAACAAGGAGATACCCATGAAAAGGGGAGCCAGTGAAAAATTAAATCAGCATGTATTTCCATCTTACATTGCTGGCTGCATCGATATTCTTCACGCCTTCATAAAGTTCGCACCTATAAGCAATCAACCTGTAGATAGGCACCAGCGAAGCAGAACCTGAGGTGAGAGTGTATCTAATTTTGTCATCAACTTGTTGCTTTTTATTGTAAATACGTTTTCTTTAAGGTACTTAGTCTAAATATCTTGAAGCAGTTGAAAAGTATATTTTAGAGAAATAAAAATTATGACTGGATATATACATGGAAACCTTGTAACTTTTGAAGGCAACTGTAATATGACTACACTACTACTACATGTTGAAACTAAAGAACAGAACCTCATGCACCTGTGACCCTGCGGTGGGACCAGACCGAGGCACACCTGATCACCAGTTGTCTCTTTGGTCTGACTGTCAGTTTTACCTCGACTACAATCGACACTCGTATCGAAGTGTCTGATCAACTTGGGGGATTCTTCCCAGGACCGGCAGGTCTTGAGATAGTAACAACACTAAGTCCGAAGTACAAGTGTGAATATTCGAGCTTCGCCCTTATTTATACAGATGTAAATGAACAATTTAATTTCTGTGGAATTCCCCGCCGCTGACGATGACTTAATGTTGGCCTTGCAAACTTTTTAAAAATGGAATTATAATGTAAACGATTTAATGTACGTGCTTTTTTTTTTATGGTCCCCATTGTTGGGGACCTCTCGTTCCCCTATCTCATGTGGGACAGGGACTTTTTATTTCTAGTAATTTATACATATTTTTTATTATTATCATTCTTCTGTTTCATATATCATCTTATCTGTCGTACTGTTTCTTTCATTCTACAATTTTCCCAGTCTTTCTCTTTCATTCCATTAGCCATACATCCATCCTCAACCACTACATTCTGATTTAATGTGGTTGTGGTGATGGTAGTAATTGCGGTGTTAGCGTTGATGATGTCTGTGGTGGTGGGGATGGTCGGCTCACCTCGGTGCGTGTGGTGCAGCGGGTGATGCGCGTCGGCGGGCGCGCCGCTTGTCACGTTGTTGTAGATGCGCTTGTAGTGATTGTAGACGGCCACCGACAGCACCTTCTTGGCGTACTCCTGTCCCACCACGTGCTTGTTCAGGTATTCGAATATCTTCTTCGGCGGCGGCGGCGGCTTCCTGCGAACCATACCAAGAAACTATTGTAAAAAATTGTGAACTAAATTATGATAGTAAAAGAATGCGGCAAAGGAAAAAATTCCAAGTGTGTAAAGATTGTGAATAAATGAAAAGAGTATTCAAGAGAATGTAAATAACGAAAGAAGATACTTGAGAAGGACGTCAGAGAAGAACGGTAATAAAAAAATTACTGAAAAATATTTGAAACCAAAGTCCTGTCATTCATTAAAAATAGGGGAACGAAATATAAAAACCAGAGCAATAATCACCAGTCATCTGCTTTACTACAACGAGAATGAAAAGGCTACCAAGGAAGAGACTCCGTTTCCATTGACTTAAACGTGAAAAAAAACCCAAAACGAGTGATAAAATAGCTGTGATATTAGAAATGTAAAATAAATACCGTATTTTTAATAAGTAAATAAAAATGAAGAACTCGAATTCAATGAATCAAAAATAATAAGACCCATAGATAAACTAATATCACAGTTGTTTAAGTGGGAATGGACAGGGTACATCGTTCGTACAACCGATGGACGATGGTGGCGTAGATTAAGGTGTAGAACATGGTTTCACAGACTTATTAAGACTAGGGGCCACTCGGGCAAATCATGAACTGATGGCGGGCCGGCGACCAGAACTATAGGTAATTAATTTTTTTTTATTTTATTCTGGAATAGAATTCAATGTTATTCGAATGTACGAGAGTATTATTTTTGCTGTCGGCGGGCCGCGGTCTGTGCATCCATGGTATAGAATAACAATTTAATTGTTATCAACATCTGATATATCCAGAACATATTATAAAGTGTGATCCGTAATGTATACTTTCTTTTTTTATATTTTCTTGCAACTAAACTTGATGGGACTTAAAAGGCACACGGTCAACGAGTAAGTAATGGAGAGGCATATCCTCAGAGCTGTGAGAGTGTGCTGCTCAGAGTGTGTGTGTGCTTTTACATTTTTATTATTTTTTTTCTCTGTAGAATTATTATAATATTAACATAATCTGGAACTACATTTAACCGCTTGCATTGTTGGTTAAACCAAACGTTTTGAGCCGTCACCAGATGTAATTTGATGTACAAACGCGCCTGTTCAGCTACGCATGCTGATCTTAAATATTTAATGGATTCAGGCGTTATTTTGCGGAACTCCATCCTAAGTAAGAAAAGGACCAATACAGTAATACCCCGCTTTACGTGACCCCGTTATACGCGGTTTCACTATAACGCGAATTGCAAATTTCGCGATCAAATGCCTCGAATTACGCGAAAGAGTGCGTATAAATATAATGTAGTCATCAACTTCTCTATGGTGTCTTAACCATCTGTCAGACAATTAAAAACTGTGTTGGGTGTTATGAACGTATTTTACAAGAACGTAAACAAAACGTTACCCAAAAGACAATAGATGTATTTTTCCGTAAAAAATTAAAGAGTATGTATTGCATAAAGTGTTCCTAGAATTAAAGTGATTGATTAAAATGATTTGTATTTTTTTGTAATCATTTTTGACTATGTTTAATCATAAACCTCGTTATACGCGAATTTCAGTTAACGCGATTTTTTTTGGAACGTATCCCATATAGCTACTTCCGCCATGCAGCAGCAGTCGTGCAATAAAGTGCACCACTGCATTGGTGTGCGGACGTACTGCACTCCAGAACATTAAGACCTAACCCAGCCATCTGTCACGCTATGGACTGTCCACTGCCCCCCCCGCCCCTCTTTACCAATCCACTAGACTATTTAGGTTACTTTCTTTCGTCTTATATCTTTAACCAATTATTGCAACGCACGAAAACTGCACGAGTTATTTTTAATTGATGTTGTCAAATAAAACACTAATTTAGACAAATATCAATCAATTTTAAATCATTTTTTTCATAAGATTTTTACCCTTGCAATGGACAAGCAGTGATGTGATAAAAAATAAAACGAAATATGTTATGGTTGTACCCATCGTGGGAAGGCATACATGTAGGAGCAACAAAGATATATTAAACTCAGTACATTAGTTGTGTATATTGTTTATTTGAACATAAAAGCTGAATACTAAATGCCAAATGCGTTTCTAACGTAATTATCTACAGTAATACCCCGCTTTACGCGAGGGATACGTTCCAAAAAAAATCGCGTTAACTGAAATTCTCGTGTAAAGAGGTTTATGATTAAACATAATCAAAAATTATTACAAAAAAATACAAATCATTTTAATCAATCACTTTAATTTTAAGAACACTTTATACGATACATGCTCTTATTTTTTACGGAAAAATACATCTATTGTCTTTTGGGTAACGTTTTGTTTACGTTCTTGTAAAATACGTTCATAACACCCAACACTGTTTTTAATTGTTTGACAGATGGTCAAGACACCATAGAGAAGTTGATGACTACATTATATTTATACGCACTCTTTCGCGTAATTCGAGGCATTTGAGCGCGAAATTTGCAATTCGCGTTATAGTGAAACCGCGTATAACGGGGTCGCGTAAAGCGGGGTATTACTGTACATAATTAGGCTGTTCAATATGGGGTATTTGAACAGCATCCTTGTTTGTGGCCAATTCAATCTCATAAATAAATCCGAGTACAAACCTCCCCATAACCCGTTTAGCTATTTATTTATTACTTCATTCAATTAGAATATTACAAGCACTTTCATCATTCAACATAAAATGTCGGCATTGTTGTTCTTATAGGAAGCTACCATCTCGGAAGGCAGTTCTGCTGAGAGTCAAGAAACTCAACAGTTGCTCTTTACAAATATAGTTTTATAAAGAGCGCGCGACAACAACTGAGTGAGGTATCAACATTCTATTCCACGTTACATCAATAATAACTTTTAATATGAGTTTTAAATTTCTCCAGCATGTATATCTTGTGTCATAAATATTTTATATAACAAGGAGTACACAGCTTATTTTTATTTACTATTTTTTAATAATTTAGAATGTTTTTACGGACAAACAAAACATTATTATAGATATACTAGCTGATCCCGCAAACGTTGTTTTGCAAAAAAAAATGATATTTTAATTTACAAATAAAAAATAAGTGTTGATCGTAGAGGGGTGAAAATTTATGGTTGTATGTATTCTTGTATGCTGTATCATAAAAAAATAAAAACAAAAAATTTCGTTAAAAAAATATTTTTTTTTTAAGTGTGAACAACCTTTATCACTTAGGGGTATAGAAAATAGATAGTAGCCGATTCTCAGACCTACTGAATACGCATATTAAATTTGGTAAAAATCAGTCAAGCTGTTTCAGAGGAGTTCAAGTTCGAACACCGTGACACGAGAATTTTATATATGAGATTGTGATGCAAATGTAAAAATATCAGCTATATTAAAAACTTCTCACAAAGAATCCCATTATACGAATTGTCGAAGTAAAAAAAGGCGACATGGCAATACGATTTCGCAACCGTTCCAAATTTGAAAATATCGTCGAGTCATTAATGTCGAAATATGTATCGTGCGGTGTAAAAAATATCGCATACGAAGCCATGTCGAAAAAGGCACGCCGCGCAATGTCGTGCGATTACAGATTAGGGTACTTTTCCGTTTCCATGACACGGATGTATATTCGAAAGCACACGTAGGACACGATAAACTTGTTGCTGTTCGTGTGATCGTGGTGGTAATGTTCCCACTGATGGGACTTCTCTCAAATTAAAGATATTAGATTATATACAGTCACTGACGCTAGATGCAAGGTATAGGCCTTCCGAAAGAACGTACAAGATGCGACCCTATGTCGTCAGTCTACTTATTAAGGTGTTGGGCCTTTGAGTTAAAAATATTAACAAGAATATAAGAAGAATGCACGTGAAAAAATAATTAAATAAAAATTGTTACTGTCAACCGCTGATGGGGAAGATTGAGGTCCCAAAAAATGTGTGCCATATTAACAGTTGACGGCCCCCAACACAAAAGAACATCGTTGCCTAATGCCCGTGGCGTCATCGCACGCGATATTGACTTCAGAAACAGACTCATAACAAATAATATTAACGAATAAAAATAGATTCTAGAAAGTTTTGACTATAAGAAAAATATTTAATGGAATCAGGCGTTACCTTGCAGAAGTCCATCCTAAGTAAGAAAAGGACTAATATTTAGCCACTTTCGCACATGCAGTGGTAGTCGTGCAACAAAGTGCACCGCCCGCCAGCCCGCTGATAAATGCGTATGCGGCAAATTACTTACTTAAAAATATTTAAATTCGTATTCCTGTAAGAAATATCCTACCGCGTCCAAAGTCGAATGTGACTCAACATTGCTTTGTGTTCTGATGTACTTTCCATTTTTATTTTATATATCTACTAATTTAAGCGGACTGGTGAAATCTGTGCGGACCTGATGAAACAAAACGCTGTTCACCGTTCTGTAAAGTTCTGGAGATAAGACCACGAACAGGCAAACGTAGAGTTGGATGTCCACCCTTAATTAGATCAGACGACATTGTAACTGTTGCTTCAAACTTGTCCTATTGGTATTTAATGAAATCAGGCGTTACCTTGCGCAAGTCCATCCTAAGTAAAGGACCAATATTTAACCACTTCCGCACATGCAGTGGTAGTCATGCAACAAAGTGTACCCGCCCGCTGATAAATGCATATTTGGAAATCTAACGGGAAGACCCTAGAGTCTCGTTCTGTAACTGACCTGTAGAATCCAGATTTGTTCTCTGCGTTGTCCTTGATGCTCTTCTTGGTGTCGACCTCGCTGAGCACCACAAAGAAGTGGTGGCACTTGTCGCACTTGACGAAGCGCGTCGAGCTGACGAAGGTCTCGACGTGCGTGCAGGGATCGCCGCACTTGGGGCAGGTCAGCACGCCGCTGTTGCCGGAGCCTGATTTCTTGCCGCCGGACGCCTGGCCTCCTGGACCAGTGAATTACATTTAGTTATACTAGCTGTGGCAGGATTAACCACTGTCGGTAATACACTGTGATCCAAAAAAAATTGTATTGTCTCTTAAAGTAGAAGAATGAATCCATGGCCAATGGAAATAGGGGTTTATTTCGATTGCCTGATCTTGCGCTATGCGCATACAGTGACTTTGTTTATGTTGTTAGTCCACCTAGTGGACGAGGGGGGGGGGTGGCGTAGCTAATCTGCATGAACCGGATATTACAAGATAAGATAAGAAATAATTTATAACTAGGCTATGTAAACAGCAGCGACACCGATTTTATTAAATCGATTCATTAAATCACTGCTATTTTCGAACCGTCTACTAAGCTACCATAGACTCGGAAATACTATCTGTATAAAAGAGTCGGCCAAAAACTTAAAAGTTGCTCTTTTATATTAAATATAACTATTTTTCATTTGTACTTTATAACATCAACCATGTAAGTAAATGAAACAACAGACCGAGTTTCATTCATTTCGATCAAGTAATAACCCTTGAAAGCTATAATTAAGTTTATTTAATGATATACTTTTAACTTTAGATTTATTTAAAAACGGAAAGTCTATGATATTTCGTGGAAATTTTGTAAGACATGAAGGATATTTTAAATTTTTGAAGTCGAAATTTAGTCGTATTTATTACCTTCTTAAAAACCTAGGGTTAAAATTTAAGATACTGTTTGAGGATACATTCGTTAGGTGTTACAGTGATTGTTGCTAACCTGCGCTGGTGTCTTTGGGGGTGCCGTGGGGCGTGCCGGTGGTGCCGGGCGGCTGCTCCGTGGGACTTTTGCATAGCACCGAGCAAGTGTTCAGCGGCCGCAGGCAGGCGCGCCGTATGGACCTGCACGACTGGACTCCACCTGCAAACACACATTGTTTTACATACTCCTAAACATTTCAAACTCGAAATTTACAATCTTTGCTTTTGCCAACCTCATTCGAAAATATTACGTCACAAAAGTTAGACACGCACAACCTTGTTAAACCGTAACCTCTCGTCACACCAAGTGACCTCCTCCCTTCTTTCCCTACCATAAACAGATAGTACATCATGAATTTAGTCATAAATCTATGCGTTGTAATGCCTCAATGGTGAACAACAGATGACCACTAAGGACCTAAAGTTTTGGAGTAGAGTCCAAGGACCAACGTGCGCAGCATTGCACCTTGTTAAGATCCTCGGAAGACGCTGTATGCAGACCGCTTCAAACTCATCCTATCGGTTATCTCTGTGAAAAGCCTATGTTCAGCTTTAAACGTCTTACAGATGCACCAGAGATAGAGAGATGGACTCTGTGTTTGGCACTAATCGGTATAACATAACTCCTAAAGATGCCCCGTGGAGGGGTGAAACACGTGTTGAGTAATTTGGTGGTGGCGGTTGTGTGATTCGCATTGTTTGCCGCATACGCATTTATCAGCGGGCTGGCGGGCGGTGCATTTGTTGCATGACTACCACTGCATGTGCGGAAGTGGCTAAATATTGGTCCTTTTCTTGCTTAGATAAAGAGATAACGAATGTAAAGAGGGGATCCGCCTCCCATGACTACTCTGCCAAAAGCATGTCTATATCTGGACATGTTTTTGCTATCAGCCTGGAGGGGTTTTTCAGCTTCATCCGAATCGAGTTCATGGAACGAAAGGGTCCTTGGACTTAAAAAAACTGGGCACACGTGTTCCAGTTCTATATATATATATAAATGTATAGTTTAATGTGTGTGTGTGTGTGGCGTGAGATTGCAGCGTGGACCACTCGACAATCTGAGGAAGGATACGGATCCTACCTCGGATCATCCACGCTGTTTGGGGCTTGACGGAGGCTGCTCTAGGATATCTAGGATAACCTTCATTTAACTTTGTCCTCGTCATTAGGAACCTCTCGTTCCCCTAATTTAGTTACCCTTTTGAGAAAGGGATATGTTTTTCAAAGACTTTAACATTTACTTTAATTAATTATTTCCATTCTCTCTCTCCCTCTCATTCTCTCTCTCTCTCTCATCCTCATCTCTTTAGTTGTTCACTTTATATTCTACTCTCGCTGTTCACATTGTATTTATGCTTCATCTTTCATCCTTTACCACACTTTCTGCAGTTTTACATTTACGTTTTTAACTTTTTCTTTTATATTTTCCTTTTTTATATCTCTATTTCGTTCCGTTTTGCATCGTACTACATCTTCCACTACTTTTTTTTTCAAAGCCGCAAAAATGTGACGGTTTCCATCACCTCCTATGAGTGATGGTATACAGCCGCTGATGTCCTTTACCCTCATATGTAGTGATAGTTAAAACATAAACAAAATTATTAAAATTAACTCAAGGTGATATAAAGGTTAGCGAAATATATACGCGCTCAAAGCGTGAAGGTCAAACACAGACATCTCAAAGTCAGGCTTTGTTTCGACGTTCATCACCCCTACGGCTTGTTCAGCGACCGTGAGCTTCGCACTTGACATGCTGAACTAACCAAACACTTGCTGGATAATATAAAATTCAAAAGTCTTTTATTTTTATTTAATATTCTTTATTGTACACGATAAGAAACATAATATACACATACAATAATATACAGAAAAATACAATGGGCGGTCTTATCACACAAGGCAATCTCTTACAGACAACCATAGTATGGAAAAGGTAAAAGTACTAATAATGGGTAGTTCACGTGTACAAAAAAATACATGTTCACAAACAAATGAACATAAATATACATAAACATACATAGACATACATACATACGTATATAACATATATACTTATAATAAATAAGGTCTAATACATATTATAAATATAATACAATAATAAATAAAAACATCTAACTGACTTCGATCAGTATTGGGTCATTGAGGATAAGAATTTATTGCACAAACATTAATAAATAAAAACGTATCTTAATACAAATCACTACCAATAGAAATAGGTAAATTCAAACCAAGAGTTTCATTAGGAATTAGAAAAGATTCAAAACATCAACCTATATGTTCCAGAAGTACATATGCGCGGTGTCGTACGACTAATAATGTATCCTAACAAAAATCGTCGTATCTTATAAATAGATTTAGAAATAAAACGTGTTTACTATCTGTCCTTACAGATCGCATTTTAAAAGTAAAAATAAATAATATGTAACACGATTAATTTTTTCCTAACCAAAGTTAATAAAACTTATTTAAACATTAGTTACAATTAAATTTATATTTCGATTTTAAGGAGTTAGACGAAAATAATAAGGAAAATCAAAACTAAAATTATACGAATGTAGCAACAATGTGATTTGCTTCACGATAAGTAAAATAAACCATTTATATGCATAAACGTCTCAGTGCAGGGGTGTCCAACTCAAAGGTTTAATTGAACCCTATACACAATTATGAAACAAACTTTAGATGGGCCGCAAAAGAAACAATGTTCATCGAAATAAATATTTTTTTTTGGACCTAATTGAATAGTGGCTGTGTCTCCAGTGGTAAGCACTGACACTGACTGACGTACATATTATATCATATATATATATATATATATATATATGTATATATATATATACATACATATATATACATATATATGTGTGTGTGTGTGTATGTATAATATACAGGATGATTGGTAATAAGTAGTTAGTTAAAATAGTAGTAAGTTAGTAGCTTTAAATAGCCGAATCTATAGCTCAAGTACAATACACCTATCCCCCGATTTACACGGTACTTGTTTTACACGTTTTCGCTTTTACACGGTTTTCCAATAGTAAAAGTAATAAAAAAAAGTATAAAAAGTATGGGTGTACATTATATTGCACACTCTACCCCGTCAATAGTGGTAGTTTTTGTTATAGAGGACTGAGACTTGTGATTGTGCGTCGCGGATTCTAATTCCGGTATACAAACTTAAAATTCAACATTCATTTTACTCAATTAATTCACACTTTGTTCAATAATTATATAGGATTGTCATTGCTCGCAAACTAGTTAAGAAAAGGACTAATATTTAGCCACTTCCGCACATGCAGTGGTAGTCGTGCAATAAAGTGTACCGCCCGCCAACCCGCTGATAAATGCGTATGCGGCAAACAATGCGAATCACACAACCGCCACCGCCAAATTACTCAACACGTGTTTCACCCCTCCACGGGGCATCTTCAGGAGCTATGTTACACCGATTAGTGCCAAACACATTGACTCTGTGCGCGGAAGTGGCTAAATATTGGTCCTTTTCTTACTTAGGATGGACTTCCGCGAAGTAACGCCTGATTCCATTAAATACGCAAACTAGTTTCCAGAGGATAGGCAGCGGCGTTCTCTGCGTAACATAACATCACACTGCGATCGTCAAGCCGCCCGCCTATTTTGGTTTATCTCCTATAGATATTTTAGGTGTAGCCCTATGCAGTGGACTTCTATGGGTTGAAACAACGAGTACCTTATAATAAACATAAATACTTTTTACGTCTTGATATTTTTTTTTACAGAGGCCCCCGCTATTGGGGGCCTCTCGTACCCCTATCTTTGGTGGGACAGGGACTTTACGGGTAATTTATTTTTTCACATAGTTATTTATTATTTCCATTCTCTCCTTTCGTTCTTCACATATTCTTTCAATCTATTCTTTCATTCCACATTTCTGCTATCTTTACCTTTTACTCTGTGACCTTTCATTCCTCCCTCATCACATGTTACATTTTACCTTTATTTCTTTTCGTTTAGATTTTTATCACATTTTATATCACATTTTGAGTTACATTTTATCACATTTTTCTATTTAAAATTTTTGTTATTTTCTCTAATTTTTATTTTTTTGTATCACTTTTTTAATTATTTTCTTGCAGTATGAGAGGAATTCTTCCCTAGTATCCTTTCCGCCTATCAGGGAGGCTATTGACTCCTCCCTGATACGTCCTGATATTGGACATTTCTTTTGATACTGTCTTTTACAATTCTAGAGAAATTATAAAGGCCGAGATTACTTTCAAAATTGATCCAACGGATAAAGACATAGCGGAGGACAAAAGATGAACATGAAAATAAAAAAAGTTTAAAAAAATATTAAGAATATGTTCCGAGAGTTTAACACCCCTGTCTAAAAGGTTAAACTTAATTATCTGGCATTTTAATGATGACAAATTTCTTCATTAACACATCGTCTGCATGCACTTTTAAAACATATCATTAGTAATAAAAATCATTACTCTGTGAATAAATATCCTATTCATGCATATAGCTATATTTGCATCATTATATGTCATTAAATCTGCAATACAATGTCTAAAATGGTCATAATTTAACATGTCTAAAACGCAAGGCCGAGCGAGAGAGGTCGTGATCAAACGTTCATTTGAATTCATTAATATATAAATTGGCAACATATGAATAGATACATAGCAACAGGGGTAAGCAACATTTTTAGTCAATGGGCCAATTTAAATTTAATATTTTTTGTGCAGACTGCACATAAAGGAACATATATTAATAATTTACAAGACTTTACTTATAATTATCATTATAATTAACATTTAATGTATAACAGCAAACTTATTGCCGAAGGCATTTACCACCAATTAACCGTTTGGGCGGATAGAGAAATAAATAAATGGTGAAACATATTAATATAACATAACACGCGAGAAAAACCTTATTTAAATGTACTAACACTACTGCTAAATATATATTAATGTATATATAATTCTTACAATATATTTAAAATAATATTTTATACGTTTAAAATAATTATAATACACCGTAAAAATTTCTGTACCAAAGTTTCAACTGCAAAAATCTGCAATTCAATTGTTATAAACAGAATCAGATTTTAATTATAAAATTCTGCATTTGCTCATTTACATACACATAAAAATATATACGTCAATATTATAATTTTTATAACGAAATACTTTTTCACATGTATCCAAACATAATAAAAGCAAGCATAATTCTTGGTTTTATGTCATATTTTGCATTTTATTGCATATTTTCGCAACTGTCACTCGTGGATTTTAATAAATAAATTCTAGGCGCAAAAGTAACGTCATAATGTGAGCTCGGTCTAATTTTTTACAAATTGCTCCACTGTTTCTTTGATATTCATAATGTAGATATAGAAAGAAACAGTTTCCAACAAGGGATGGAGTATTTAGCGCTATTTGTAAAAAATTAAGTCACGTTCACATTATGACATTACTTTTGCGCCACCTGTCAGAATTAAATTCAAATTGACTTTTCTGATATTCGCATTATGTAAACTAAAATGGTACTATAAACTTATTCCATGTGGAGAGTGATGTAAATGGTAATGGTGTACATAATATCTAATTACCACTATTTTAAAAAACAAGCATGTGATATGTACCGATCCCTTTAGTTGAACCACGTAAAGCTGGTTGCACAGACTTATTAAGACTAAGGGCCACTCGGGCAAATCATGAACTGATGGCGGGCCGGCCGCCAGAAGTATAGGTAATTAAAGAATTGATTATAATTAGAATTCAATATTTTTTGAATGTACGAGAGTATTATTTTTGCTGTCGGCGGGCCACCAGTATTCGACCGGCGGGCCGCGGTCTGTGCATCCATGACGACTAGGCAAATAGTCGATCACCATACGCCCATGAACACTTCGCAAAATCGAAAACTCAAAGAAAACTTACATCGACGCACAAAACTAGGTGACCAACTATGTTAATAAACCAATTAACGCTACACGAATTTCTGAGCGTGTTTCGCAAAATTTTAATTTTCCAAACCGCATGGAGCCATGCACGTGTAAATTGTTTTTATCTACACCAGGGGTAATCAACATTTTTGGGATTGTACAGCTTGAGATGAGTTGCGCTGACAACTCACCGACACTGTGGGGAATGACCTATCGTTACCAGGCTTCGTCAAAGTGATGGTACAGAACAGGCAGTCATGGAGCGCTGGTATAACCCATTCGCTGCCAAGCCCAAATTATATGAAGTCATCCCCATTGCCATTTATATTTTGCGCGTTATTGTTTACCAAAACGCTGTTATTTCTTGGTAAAAGCACATATACTATCATACATAATCATTTAGAAGGAGAAAACCAAAGACGAGTATACTCGTCTTTTTTTATTTATTATTATATATATACTATTTTATTCATATTATTTATAGTATTTTTAAGTCTTTTAAATATTTATATTATGTCTGTGGCAAAAAATTTGCTTATTCAAAGGCAGCATGTTATAAAATATTTAAAGTAGGACGAGTACACTCGTCTTGGCAATGCGTCACACCCTGTCAAAGACGAGTATACTCGTCTTTGACTCGAAAAACTGACGTTGCAGAAGGAGGCTGTGAAGAGAGAGAGAGAGAAAAAACATCTGAACTCCTCATCCGCAGACGGAGAACGTGGAAGTCGGAGGGTGTTATACCGCGCCTTCCTCCTAACCTTATCATGGTCTTAGCGACGGATTAAGGGTCATTCGCCTGCAAGTATGTCCTGACCCTGCGATGACACACGAACTAAATCTCGTGTATTCATGACGGGTGGGAGACTGCAGCTCTAGTCTAAGGAGTTGTTGACACTAGGTCACCGCCGTTGAAATTAAAATAGTACGCGAAAGGTTTCCGTAGTTTTAACAAAAGGAGATGAAGATCGTGAGGTTTTAGCTGGTAGGAGTCCGGTATAAACGTTTCGTTCTCTACAGCAGAGGGGTACCTCATGCTGGATTTCACCACCAATAAAAGGGATGAGAAACACATGGTCACTTAAACATGTTAATGCGTCCTACCAAACATTTCTAAAATTTAATTTATTTCATCGATTTTCTACCATCAATATATTGTTAAATAAATAACTAGTTCATAAAGTCTTTCAATTGGAAGTGTGATTATAGCAGTGAGCATCCAAACTTATTATAAAACTTGTGTGAACTCTGCGAAATTTCCGCTTTTGACATAAAATTATCTCTCTATTAGCATAACGAAGGCTTTCAAAAATTATTTTCCAGAACCAAATTAATTAAAAATAACCACAAAATCAAGACTAAATAACATATTTACATTGTAAAGAAAACACTGCCATTTTTATTACAAATAATTAGTAATTTCGCTTCACTGTTCTTGTTCGTTTTTATTGAAAATAAAAATATATTAAATCTTTGTTTATTGTCAAGTTAAGTACTTTTTACAGACCGCAAAAAAAATTAATATTTAAATTCGCCCGTTGATTTAAAAGGTTGCACACCCCTGATACACAATGTATTGTTAATAACACTAAAAATAAAGATATACTGTTTACCTTCCTCTAGTTCAGTGTTTCCCAATGTTGGACTCACTGCATACAGCGGGGTAATTTGATTGTCTAGTGAGACAATTCGAAAGTGAACTAGACAGGTGTTTAAACACTTCATCTAGCTTCTTCCGAAGGACCTAGACAATCTCATCCACGCTGCGAGTTTCTTTTTATTAGAAAATAAAACTAGAGATATGATTTTAATTAAACGGTTTCATTTAGTTCGACCCGTACGGAATTTGTTTATTTGGTTCAAAATTAAAAATTGAAATTTAAGCACCTTCCCGTTGTCAGATTGATCTGAAATTTGGCACACACATTTAATTTAGATGACAATACAATATAATGAAATCAATAACATTATAAATCTAAGATGGCCGCCGATACAAAATGGCAGATTACATATTTTTCCTTAACCCCTTCAATATGGGTATCAAATGAAAGGGCTACACTAGTAAAACACGATGATTATGTTAAAAATTTAAAATTCAAGATGGACGCCGTTCCAATATGGCGGACTAGGTACATATTTATCCACAACCACCACAATATGGGTATCAAAAACCGTTTAACTTAAAAGTTTTTTAAATGTATTTATTTTAATTTGACAATAAAATCAAAATCTCGATCGATAAACGAACAGGAAAGTCGGGAGTTTCCCGGTGTAGTAGATTTCAACATTCGAAATTTAAATTTAAGCAAGCACGATCGAATCTGTATGTTTTTGATGGTAAACAATGATTGACAGTACAAAGGTGCACCGGGTGGCGGGCTGCAGACAAACTTTTATATTACGCGCTTTTGCAATAAATAATTGAGATGAAACACGGCGCCGTGCAGCGAGTGTACACATTCGCTTTCGTGATTTGAATACATTCTTCGGTTATGAAAGCCGATCGTAAAGCTGCTCGCACACTAGAGTGAAACAAAAACCTAATCCTTCGCGATCTTAATACAGTAAAAGCTCTTCATTTGTGCTTCCTTTAAAGAGTTTGTGTCTTATTAAAAGACGTTTAAAAAAGAAACAAATAAAAGAAACAAAAGTAACAAAAGGTCTGCGCCCGCGTCACCGGTGCGTGCATGTGCCCGCTGCACTAATTCGGCACACTAAGTTCGCCCGTCGGCTACGCTCGCCCACAAAATCTTACACCTATTATTCATTCAGACATCACGTCAGTGTATATACGACTCTCACACCTTTATTTAAGTTTTCTTTATTCACTGACCTAATAAGTACACAATAATAAAAGGATTCAAATAGGTATCCAACCAAATGTCCTTTATAAATAAACTAATAATTAAAGTAAAATAGATCTTATTACAACCTAGCCTAAAGTGTGTTCTTAAATAATATCGCCGAGGATTTTGGTAAGCCGCCTTCACCGCAATCGGTGTTTTTGAGAATGTAAACAGAATGAAAGCAAACTTTTTACTCATAGAAAAAAGTAGTTTTTTAAAAGTTGCGTTTCCGTTTTATTGGTATGGAACGCCGGTAGAAATTTGACATAGCAAAATGCATCGTAAAAATATAAATCATTGGAAGAACTGAAGCCACTCTGAACACACTCTGGCTCTGACTGCGGAAAATGATGAAGAATCTGTGAAAGTTCAAACTTTGACTGCAAACACAGCCGAAATTACGAATGAAATAGGACGAACAAGATAGAAACTAGTGAAATTCAAGAATTGCTTGAATCGCAAGAAGATTTGACTGAAATCAACTTAGAGGAAATATTAAATTCACATCCCATTGAAGACAAGGCTTCAATCTATGGAAGCGTGACATATTTACTAAAATCTCCATGAAGGTTTAAAAATGGCACTGAGGTTTGAGATTTCTTTACGAGTATTGAACAGTCTATGGAACGAAGTCTTATTTACAAGAGGCAAATTGCTAATACGACTGCTGCGTGTTCTATTGGGGGCCTCTCGTACCCCTATTTGTGGTGGGATGGAGACTTTATTAGCATTTAATTTTTTCACATTATCTTTTATTTTCTCTCTCTTCTTTCATTCTTCACATTCTCTTTCGGTCCGTTTTCTATCTTTCATGCTACATTTCTACTTTCTTACCCTTTTGCTCTGTTCGTCTATCATTCTTCCCTTTTTCTTTTTACATTTTTCAGTTTTTATTTTTGTTTTACATTGTTACTTATTCTATAATTATTTTCTATCACAGTTTTGTTTCTGTTTACATGTTAAATCTATTTATCTTTCTATACTCTGTTTGCTTTATTTCTTTCTATCGCCCTTTTGGCGATCTCTTTACAAAGGGATATGAATGCCTATTTGTCATCTCCGCCTATAAGGGAGGGTATTGTCTCCTCCCTGATTTCAACGCCAGACCGGCACTTAAAGCCGTGCCGGAGTCCCCCGAATGCGGGACACCGGGCCACAAGGTGGATCACGGTCTGGCGTGTCAGTCTGAAATGAAGCTCCTCCACGAGGCATCCTCAGGAGATATTAGACCGACCAGTGCCAAACACAGGTGGAAGGGTGGTGGGAGTGGTGAAACACGTGTAGAGTAGATTAACGGTGGTAGTTGTGTTTCGCATTGTTTACCGCACTCGCATTTATCAGCGGACTGGCGGGCGGTGCATTTCATTGCACGACTACTGCTGCATAGCGGAAGTAGTTATATATTAGTCCCATTCTTAGTTAGGATGGACTTCCGCGAGGTAAGGCCTGAATCTATTAGATATTCAATTAAATTGATTTTCTATGTATTTGTTTTTATGATCCCATATAAATTACTATTCTTTATTCATGGTGTCTGTATTTCTGACATATTTATGGAACATATATCCCGTTAAAAGAGCTTTTACTGCATTGCTTTTACATGGGAATGGAAACAATCATAACTTTCAATTCAGCCGTAGTAAGTCCACTGAATAAAACTCTCTCATAGATTTCCAATAAGACCGGATTTAGGGACTTGCATCCAGGGTCTTTCAACGGTCTTATTGACATTGTTTAACTGTCTTCTGGATGGACCTCCTTCACTGCTAGTATTTAAAACTTTTATTACCTAAGCGCATATTGATATAGGGCAGACCATTAAATTTAAATTACATATTTTTTAAAATTATATAGTTAAAGGATTTTGCTGAATGCGTGTGTATGTGTGATCAAAATTAAAACATATTATCATATAACAGAAATAAAAGTTGTTTTCGTGTTCTAAAATTAAATAAATCATTTATGGCACTACATATACGTTTGTACAAAACAATAAAGTTCTACAAAACAAATGTTCTGCCACTAAGATATAAAACCAATATTAAAAACATTTAGAAAAAAGTACATTATTGTGTATCCAAGAATACTATACTGATGTTAATGCGTGGAACTAAATGTTGTTGCTCACTCATGAACCTAATTATTGCCGCGCGCTCTTTATGAAACTATATTTGTAAAGAGCAACTGTTGAGTTTCTCGCCGGCTCTCAACAGAACTGCCTTCCGAGCTGGTAGCTTTCTGTAGGGACAACAATGCCGACATTTTATGTTGATTGACGAATCGAAAGTGTCAGCATATTTGAATAAAGAATATTTTGATTTTCGAGTTTTCCGAATGGTGACCACGAACTTGATGTCTCCCCGCTAGGTGATTCGACGATGTAGTTAAGATCGTCCATCAGATAATATGATAATATTGTGAACGTACTCTGCAGACCTTCGAGAACATTCCTTACCAACACTGAAGCTTTTTAACAACACGCCTGTCTTCAACTACTGCAGGAAGGTGGTAATAAATGCAATAGGTAAAAATAAAACAAACACTAAAATATAGAAATAAAATAAATAAAGTAGTACCAAAAATAGTGCAATAAATAGTATAATATAAGATGATAATTAGAAAGAAAATACGTGTTAAATATTTGAACAATAAATGTAATGTTGCAAATTAAATATAAACCTAGAATGTAGTGGTTGAGGATGGATGTATGGCTAATGGAATGAAAGAGAAAGACTGGGAAAATTGTAGAATGAAAGAAACAGTACGACAGATAAGACGATACATGAAAGAGAAGAATGATAATAATAAACAATATGAATAAATTACTAGAAATAAAAAAATCCCTGTTCCACATGTGATAGGGGAACGAGAGGTCCCCAACAGCGGGGACCAATAAAAAAAAAAAACACGCCTGCATAACACTGTCAGAACCACTCCATGTCTTATCAAATGTCATATTTCATCTCAGCTCTTGCGATGCCGTTGTAAAAATAACAAAGCGAAGTCCACTCAACGTAACCTTGGAGTCTTCAAGACAAGAGTGAATAGGTTTCTAGGCAAGCATATAGCATCGTAGACCTCGTCATTGCTTAACATCAGACGAGACAGAGGTCAAATGCTATGCCTATAGTTGATAAATAATAAATACAGTTAAAAAAACTTTTAAGTTAAACGGTTTTTTGATACCCATATTGTGGTGGTTGTGGAAAAATATGTACCTAGTCCGCCATATTGGAACGGCGTCCATCTTGAATTTTAAATTTTGACATAATCATCGTGTTTTACTAGTGTAGCCCTTTCATTTGATACCCATATTGAGGGGGTTAAGGAAAAATATGTAATCCGCCATTTTGTATCGGCGGCCATCATAGATTTATAATGTTATTGATTTTATTATATTGTATTGTCATCTAAATTAAACGTGTGTACCAAATTTCAGATCAATCTGACAACGGGAATGTGCTTAAATTTCAATTTCTTATTTTGAACCTAAAATTATTGATTGATGAAATTATTTTGAAATAAATTCTGTATGGGTCGAACTAAATAAAACCGTTTAAAAACATGGACACATTTCTCGTACGACCTTTTATTCTAGCATAAGAAATGTTGTTTGTAAAATTCGATCGTCTAACCTTTCTTTCAATTCCTCCAAACCTCATCATCTGTTTCCATTTTCAATCAATAATTGTACAAAAATCGCATTTCAAATTACCGATAAGTAGTAAATACTACAAGTACAAGTATGTACCACATTATGATTCTGGTATCACTATATACCAGTAGACGAACCGATTTGTAAAGTATACTTGTAGCTTAACAAACAAGCTATGAATAAAAAAATCTTTGAAATTCATGAGCTCGATATGAAGTCTAAAAACGGAATAACTTATAGGAGATAACTAAGAAAGGGACTAATATATAGTTACTTCTGTTATGCAGCAGTAGTCGTGCAATGAAGTGCACCGCCCGCCAGCCCGCTGATGTATGCGCGTGCGGTAAACAATGCGAAACACAACTACCACCGTTAATCTACACGTATTTCACCACTACACGGCGCATCCTCAGGAGATATTAGACCGGCCAGTGCCAAACACCGAGTCATTTCATTTTTAGTATATAGTTATTTCCTTTCTTAGTTAGAATGGACTTTCGCGAGGTAACGCCTGAATCTATAAGATATTGTATCCTCACGAAACTTGTAATAGCGTGTCATTAATACACAATGAGTGAATTATATAAGATCGTAACGCGGGAATCGAATCCGCGATCTGCGACCACAAGTCTCACACGTCTATCGGGCCACCACTACCACTACTAATGCTGAATGTTTACTAAATAACTTATCAAACAAATATCATTTACTTATGCTTCCACTGTTTACCAATATTATATTTTGTATTTCTCTTTTTAATAGCCGCTCTAACAAGATGCGCACTAGTGTAACACCACCTTTACAGTTCCGAGCGGCGCCGGTTACGTGATTTTGTTTATTACGTTTATGTTCAACCATCGCACTGCATTATCCTCTTAGCTCTACGTAATCCACAATCACGTTCTATTTCCTGAAGATATCAAGGGAAAATATAATTTAGTAATAAATATATCAGCTGATAGGTCACGACTACATGGCATAGCCTCCCCCAAGATCGTCGCGATGTCTGATGGAAATTGACGCTGACAGCAATTTCCAGCGAGTTTGACTATATCGCAGGGTATACTTAGTTGGCCTTCCAATGCGTCGTGTACAAGCTTGCGGTCGCTAGTCTAAAAGCTTTCGACCGCAATGGAAGTTTTACACGAACAATATCCGCCGGCAATAATAATAACGCCTAGGCTAAGCTATATATAATGCACACTTATAGACATATATAACATAAGAAAAGGACCAATATTTAGCCACTTTCGCACATGCAGTGGTAGTCGTGCAATAAAGTGCACCGCCCGCCAGTCCGCTGATAAATGCGCATGCGGCAAACAATGCGAATTACACTACTGCCACTTCTTACATTTCCCTTCTTTCTACATTTCTTCTACCTTACCCATTTATGGATTACCCCGTCGTTGATACGTTACGTTGTTACGTGAGACGATTTTGGAGATTGCGTTAGAATTACATCAAGTATTTCCATTCCATCATCTCCTTTCTTCCTTTAGACAAAAAGCAGAATTCAAATCATCCATACACGGTTGAAATACCTTCAACTCGCACTAAGTTTTTTCATACTACTTTTATGATGGAAATAGCCAAGTTATGGAACAACCTAATGACGTCCTATTTTCCAACTATAACTTAGTCTTCAAGTGAAGAGTTCATAGGTTTCTAAGCAAGGATTCACGTCATCACAAGCGATATACAGGTCAAATACTTTACTGAACTATTGGAAATGAGCCTTTGGTAGGTTTCCCATAAGACCAATTGGAAACAACCTGTATACAGTGTCTTTAGACGAACTTTACAAAGTAATCATTGTAACGTTGCAAGTTAACGTCCCATAAATCTTAGTTAAAATTTTAACCAAAAAAATATTATCACGAGAAACGTCTCATAAATTGCAATACAGCAAAAAATTGTTCAACCCTTAGCGGGTAACGGTACGTCTCAAGTGGCGTGGGGTCGTGGGAGCATGCTATTGGTTTAACGGATCTTTGTTTTTATAACAAAAATTCCAATGCGCCCGCGCACCAGCACACAGAGTTTACACCAGTGCTCGGGAGAAGGATCCAGGCCTCGGTCGCGTTCACTAGCTAGGTGTCGTCTCACGCACCGACGCACACTCTTTGTGTCGGTTGCGTTCACCAGCTATGTGTCTTCATACGCGCCGGGGCCAATTAGAATTTACGTTATAAATTCACGCCTTGGTCCTATTCATTCTCCGGGCATCATTTAGTTCACGCCACAACCTTTACATCGTCTCGCACCCCAAGGGGTAAGTGTTGAACAAATATTATAAAAACATCATTATTACGTAGCATTTATCTATAAGTTAGAGCTCAACATTTTGTGTGTCCATAGTTCCATCATTATGTATTCATTATTACTTTTCAATCTGTTTATTTGTTTATCTCTTCTATTTTTGTTTTACATGCTTTACATTTTGTAACTCCGTTCTGACAGTAAACAATCACATCAACTGCTTTCGGTTTCTGCCCTTACTTCATCGCAAGCCATCTCCGGGTTTAGTGTCAGCGGAGCAAAATGTACATATACTTATATATGTATATTATAACTGTGACATTTATTCACAGGTGCGAGTTTTACGCTACGAGTTTTACGCTGCGACTTTGATACTGCTATCTTTACACTACAAGTTTTACACTGTTGAAATTATATCACCGTGCACCGGAACCGACACATACTGCAACCTACCGGCGTTCCCTGCTCTCGACTTGCTGCCGCCTGACCAGTCCTGGGAGATCGTGCGGCTGACCACCACCACCATCAGGGGAGTACCGAGCTGCGATGTAAAATTAGACCAGGCCTTCTGCCCACTACTCGACTTAGATAATTAAACATATATATATTTTTCTTTGTGTGCTTTTTTTGTCGCCATCTACTACTACCCATTTTTATTATAAATACATATATTTTTCTTCTTTTTATAACGGCACATCATTTCACTTACAGTAATTGCACCTAAACAAGCGGCCGGCATTATTGTGCTATCTACACAAATTAGACGCTCTCTCCTCTTGCGTACCGTTCTCTGTACCGTGTCGACTGTCATATTTTTATATTAAAATAAATATAAAATTCTCGTGTCACGGTATTCGAACTTAAACTCCTCTGAAACGGCTTGACTGATTTTTACCAAATTTAATATGCGTATTCAGTAGGTCTGAGAATCGGCTACTATCTATTTTCTATACCCCTAAGTGATAAAGGTTGTTCACACTTAAAAATTTTTTTTATTTTTTTAACGAAATTTTTGTTTTTATTTTTTTATGATACAACATACAAGAATACATACAAACATAAATTTTCACCTCTCTACAATCAACCCTTATTTTTTATTTGTAAATTAAAATATCCTTTTTTTTTGCAAAACAACGTTTGCGGGATCAGCTAGTATTAAAATAAATAGTCATTTTGCACTAATTCAAAGTTCTTTTTGTAACTGAGCATTGAAATCATTCATTTAATGTTCCGTTCATTCTCTCAATCCATTCTGTTCAGGAGTGTAAAAGTTACTGGTTTGGTGCAAAATATCACACATTTTTAATAATTAATGTATTCCCTGATGTTGTTAGTCTTTAATATTTGTATTTATCTGTCTAATTCAGTGATTCCCAAAGTGTATATCGAGCCCTAGGGGTCTATGACAACCTGCAAAGGGTCTACGTCAGCGAAAAAAAAATTTGGTGGTCCATGAAATGAAAATGGGGGTCCACGATAGTGGATCTCAACACACACACACTGATAGTACCTATTTACTTACATCAGGTAAGTAGGGGGTCTACCAAACACGTAAAAACATGGCAAGGGGTCTACGACACAAAAAAGTTTGGGGAACTCTGGTCTAATTCATTATCCAATCTGAAATCGGCTTTAGTGTTTGTGTATCGTATTAGTAAATAAAAAAATCAACATCGTGTTTAATCGTTCAAACTACCCAAATTATCTTAAACGACGATTAACAAGAGATTAATCGTCGATTAAAATTGATTGGTCTTTCGGGTGCGGCGTAAATCACAAATCGTGTAGCACGAGTCACAATATAACATAAATAACGAGCAATGTACAACAATTAGCCGCCTCGAAACGTTGCAATCTAATTCTAATTTTGAAAAAAAAAAAAAGTAAAAAGAAAATATTAATTAAACAAAAAAATATTATGATTTTATTCAATAGATCAGATGAGATTGTGATATTTTCCAACTACATTAATCCATTGCGTGTTTAGTATGTTTATTCCGATAGCATGTGATAGTAATGTCATCAAAAATCAAGACGAAATTGTCATTGATTAGTACTGTCTATAGCATTTGACAAGCGTCTGTTTGTTAGAAGTTGGAATGGAAATACCATATGGCTCAGTCCCAACGATTTTGATGATGTTTTGTTTGTGAAATAAGTCTATTGCCGTCAAAATCGCTGTTTGGAAAAATAATGTCAAAAACTTGATTGATGTTCGCAACCACCGTATTAGCCTGATTCGTCTCCGTGAGACTTCTGGCTATTCAGCAAACTCAAAAGATCAATGCTGGGATGCCGTTGACACGATCGAGGAGATAAAAACCGAATGGAAAAAGATATTTAAAGCTATATCGTGAAAAAAAATATCCTGACTGTTTCGAGTACTGAAAAAATCTTTAGAAAAAGTGCGTTTTTATCGAACATAAACGAGATTTAGTCACCAGGCACTGCATTTTTAAGTCTGCGAGATTTGTAAATGCCAATCCCTTCAATATACGTTCAGTGTTAATGCGAGATATTCGACTTGCACTGCAATACATTGCGTGTTTTATTAGTTAAATTAAAGCTGTTACTGCACGTGTCAAGGCGACGAATTGGGTAAGCGAATACCGCATCGCGTCGTTAAAGATTGGTGCCCTTAAGGCAAGGGCAGTACAGTCGCGAGACAAAAGTCTGTGGTATTTAATAAAATATTACGTAAGTTATCATTATAATGCACTCACTGTGTTTGGCACTAATCGGCGTAACATAACTCCTGAAGATGCCCCTTGGAGGGGTGAAACACGTGTTGAGTGATTTAACGGTGGTAGTTGTGTAATTCGCATCGTTTGCTGCATGCGCATTTATCAGCGGGCTGGCGGGCGGTGCACTTTGTTGCACGACTACCACTACATGTGCGGAAGTGGCTAAATATTGGTCCTTTTCTTACGAAGGATGGACTTCCGCGAGGTAACGCCTGATTCCATTAAATAAAGTTTTGTATAACTTATCTGCCCGTCAGTTAGTATACAAGTATAAAAGGTCGAAAATTTGATTTTTTCTTTTTACAAGTTATATTCTTATGTTTTTATATATTTATGTTTTTTTCTTACTTAGGTCAATGGTGATTCTGTTTCGTAAGATTCTGTGAGATTCCCAGAATAAGGACGCCAACTCAGGGTGTGCGTTATCTCCTTGGACGAATATATTCCCTGCTAACCTTATGTACATCACCTATATATATGTATATATATCATACTCCGTGCAATAATTCTATGAAATTGCCATTGCAAACAAATAAGTTTCAAAGGATGGACTGCAGCATCGTTTGCGTATCATAATACCACTTTGCGATAGCTATCCTACCTATCTAGGAAGGCAATAGGATAGGCATAGCCTCTTAGTCGGCGGCTATGGGCTGTGTGGCGACGATTATAGCCATAATTATGCTAGCTTATTTCTAAACGTTAAGAAATGAATAGAAAAAGTGTTGTGAAGATTAATAATAGAAGAAGATAGAAGACCAAGAAATATCGTCTTTTTGCTGCACAAGGAAAAAATGATCTGATGACCCTCGTTCCTGAAATTCAGCAGAGGTATCATACAGGTTGCAATCAATAAAAATAAAACGTATTACAAATAATTGTAAAAGAAAAAAAAATAGACTAGACTATATATGTATATATATATACGTGTGTGTGTGTATATGTTATGTACATTATCTGGTACAAACAAACTGTTAATAGATAAGACTTAAGCCAACAGCGATAAGCGTTCACTATAATATCCCACTACACCGAGTGAATTCCGCTTATTTGCAATTATTTATATATAGTCATATTTTTGATGAAACTTCTCTTTCAGATTCAAGGAGCAGTTAGTATTGTGCTACCGAAACCTTCGTACCGCGCTTATGAATGCTCGGGGAGGGGAAAGTTTTCTTATGACACCATGTTTTTGGGGACCTCTGCTATTTGTCTGGCAAGAACGTTACAATTTCGGGTAAAATAATTTCTTCACTTTTGTATGTTCATTAATCTTTCTCCTTTCTTTCTTCATATTTTTATTTATCACGTACTGATCTTCTTTCACACATCACCTTTTTTCGCTTATCTAAATTCCTGGTAACGTTTAGTTTTTATTAGCACATCTTTTTATTTCGTTTTCTTTATTAATAGTTATTTCTACTTTTACTTTTATTTATTTATTTTACTACACCGATCGTTATTTCGATCTTTTATCTTCGAACTCTACACCACCCTTTATTTTTATTCCTTTCCATAATCAGCTGTGCTATTTGTTTACAAAACCTGAGGAATGCTTTATAACGCCAAAAGAAAGCGCGGGGAAAAAGGTGACCGAAGTAAAAGGATCTAATGGATTCAGGTGTTATTTTGCGGAAGTCGAATATTCACGAATATTCACTCTGTGTTTGGCACTAATCGGTGTAACATAACTTCTGAAGATGCCCCGTGGAGGGGTGAAACACGTGTTGAGTGAATTAACGGTGGCGGTTGTGTGATTTGCATTGTTTGCCGCATACGCATTTATCAGCGGGCTGGCGGGCGGTGCACTTTGTTGCACGACTAACACTGCATGTGCAGAAGTGGCTAAATATTAGTTCTTTTCTTACTTGGGATGGACTTCCGCGAGGTAACGCCTGATTCTATTAAATATATATACACACATGTATATAACTCCCAATGGGTGCATTGAATATATAGGATCGCCACAGTTCAAAGAGCTTCCAGAAGATAGTCAGCTGTACCCTCTGCGTACTAATACCACAGTGCAATCGCTAACTCGCCCGCCAAACGTGGCGATTATGGTATGTCTTGCAGTGGGCATCTGTGGCCTAAAACGACTAACACTGAAATATTTTTATAAAATACATTGCCAAATTATAACTTGTTTCAAACTGCTTCAATTTTTAAAACGATAGGCAATTCAAAAATGCGTGTAAATCTAAATTTGAATTGAATTTAATTAGAATATATACCAATGCAGCTTCTCGGTCCATCTCCAAATGACAGGTAAGTGAAAGGCTTGATGAAATCTTCCTCGTCAAAAAGGAACCTCTCAGGCGGAAGTAGCTATATATTGGTTTATTTCTTAAGAAGAAAAAGGAGTTTAGTGTCACCACTGATCCCTAGAACCGGCGCGTGTATGGAAGGCGCGGTGATATGATTTAAAATTTGGTAAACATTAATATGAATTTTGATATCATCATCATAATTTCAAAAGCAGTACTCCTGCGTAACAGGTTGCATCCAAAGACATGCAACAAGACCGATCTGAAACTGCCCATGTCCACCATGCCATAACAACCATAAAACATTCGTCTCTTCGTCTTTTGGGTGGAAGTCCTTCGCCACGCTTGACGGTATCTTGTCTCTACTCCAGAACCCTCGCATCCAAACGTTCCACGCGACTTTTTCTGGCCAGTGCCATTAGAACTCCGCAATCAGCTAAGTTACTTCCCTTCATCTGATCCAATATTTTTCAACCTTTTTAAAATTCTTATGTAACATATATGTCGAGTTTATTTTCGAATTGCCGAAAAAGTCGTGATGTAAAACGGTGATTCCCAAAGTGGTCTATGACAACCTGCAAGGGGTCTACGTCAGCGAAAAAAAAATTTGGGGGTCCACGATAATGGATCTTAACATATACACTGATAGTACCTATTTACTTACATCATACTATCTTATAATATCAAAACATTTACATTATTTATTAAAAGTACCTATGAAGTAAAAAAATTATTATATATGTTTATAAAATTGTAGGATGTTCGTATTCGCTTTGTGGTCGCAATACATGTTTATTTAATGTTACGTATATTTAACATAACAGATACAAAGTAAATGTAATAATTAACATGTGGTTTTAGTTTAAGTTTTTAACACTAAACTTCACTACAGTTAGAAATTTACAGGAAATCAATATCTGGTAAGCAGGGGGTCTATCCAACACGGAAAAACATGGCAAGGGGTCTACGACACAAAAAAGTTTGGGGAACTCTGATGAAAAAGAAACGTATGTTTAGCTAATAGTCATAAGTCACTGGATGCAGCAGCAAGACGGCACGCAGCGCTGGTCATGATGATAAGTTGACTTTCGAATTGCCCAGCTGAAGGGCGTGGGCCTCTCGTTGGGAAACATTTGTCTAAGATCTACCATTATATTTCAGTTACTTATAAATATACCTGGTTTACCCCAAGACGTGTACATATTGAGAATAGCTATATGCATTTTCAATCTTACTCTATGGCAACAATAATATAACATTTCAATGAGGTCATATATACCATTGGGTAATAAAAAATTCCACTCCACGAGGTTATTTCGATATATAAAACACAGTGAAGGCGAACTTCATTTGTTTATCTTTATTGAAAATTGCAATAAGGTATATAATGGTGTTAACCCAATATATCCACTGATAAGCCCAAGACGCTTGCATTATTTTGCGACCTTGCCCACTTATGGGCACAGCCCTTGACATACTAATTTATCATTAAAAATTAAATTATCTTTAAATATTTAGTGTTACCTAAGACTAGTTTTTAGTAATTTATGTTTCTTTCTTTATCTTAGCCTTTCTAAAACACTTACACTGCTCTATGTAACAAATATAATCTTTATATTATTAACTTTCGAGTTGCTCCACTGTAGGGCGTGGGGCACCACATGAAACATAGATTTAGACCCACTTTGGATGTAAACCTCTTCAAGTGTATTCCACACCATCTGTCTTTTACTTTGTCCACTTAGTACCTTCCTTTGATTTTCAAAATATCTTTCCGCCTTTTTTATGGCCGATCAAGTTTTCTTTCGCAAATTAGACCATTCCATTTCATTGACAGCGTTGTAATAAAATGTAAAGATAAAAAAATGCATTACAAATATTATCAAAACTATTTAAGTATGCTGAACAAGAACTTTGACCAACTAAACGAAATAAGTACAAATAAATTCATTGCTTGGATACCTGAAAACGACTCAATTATCCGTATGTCAATATATTGGTAGAGAATGCCTTCCACATTAAGTCCATGTCGTGTATACAAATATATTCATATGCAGTAAATGCATATGTAGTAAAAACCGTTTATTTTAATATTTCAGATATACTAGCACAATATACTGTTACGTATTGTTGGTTCTGACTCGAAATAAAACACCACTGGTTCGCAAGGAGTCCTTTATTCATAAATCAGATGGTCACTCTACTTTAACACAAAGTATACTTTCCCTTAGTCCAAACTACGCTTCCAAATCGGTCAAGAAATCACTGTCCAAATAACTTACCAAATAGTCACTATGTATCACTGATCGTTGATCTTAATCTTATAATTCAAAAAACAACACTGAACGTTCGACATGTGGAGTACGCTTATTTATATTACGGAGAAGCTTCTAGTAAGTTCGAGATAATACACGATTAGAATTTCCGAGAAGCAAAAAATTATGAATAACTACAATGTCACGCGTGTTCTCGATCCTAGGATTCCGTTTTTATTGTTTAGAGGGTTCTGTGTAAGAAAATGACCAATATTTAGCCATTTCCGCACATGCAGTGGTAGTCGTGCAACAAAGTGCACCGCCCGTCAGCCCGCTGATGAATGAGTATACGTCAAACAATGCGAATTAGACAACCGCCACCGTCAAACTACTCAACACGTGTTTCCGATTAGTGCCAAACACAGAGATCTGACTCTGTGTTTGGCACTAATCGGTGTAACATAACTCCTGAAGATGCCCCGTGGAGGGGTGAAACACGTGTATGTGCGGAAGTGGCTAAATATTGGTCCTTTCCTTACTTAGGATGGACTTCCGCAAGGTAACGCCTTATTCCATTAAATAGAGGGTTCTGTAACTCGTGCTTTGTAACAATGGGGGAAGGCCTATGTCCATAGTGACGTCAGCGAAGCTAGCAACATACAAAAACACTAGAGGTCATTTCTCCGACGTATATCTATTTAGATAATAACACCTTATCTATTCATGTTTATTTTTATGAGTTATTTACACCAAATAATATTTCATAGTGTTATCAGGTCGTCTGTTATTCAAACATGTTTATAGATACGCGGTATCTTTACGTAATGAACTTGTAGAATAATTTACATACATTTATTCGAAAAACTAATAAATACAAGAAAAAACACCTAAATTTCGTGTTCAAAAATTCAACATATCCTTTCATAGATTTTAGTGTACGCATATATAAATTCTCCCAAGATATCTTAGACATTACGTCTTAAGTTTTCAATCTAAAATTAAAAGTATATCATGAAATAAATCTTATTCCAGCATTCAAATGTTAGTTGAAAATGCGTGAAACTTGGTTTGTTGGCTCATTTATATGGTTGTTATTACAATGTATATATCAGAGTTCCCCAAACTTTTTTGTGTCGTAGACCCCTTGCCATGTTTTTCCGTGTTGGGTATACCCCCCTACTTACCTGATATTGATTTCCTGTAAATTTCTAACTTTATTTATAGATTGACGAATTGAACAAGTCAGTGCAAGGTAACGAAGCTCTGAGACTGCGATTCTCAGGTTTTTACAAGTTCAAAATGTATTGCGACCACAAAGCGAACACCAACATGCTACAATTTACACAATTTTATAAACATATATAATAATTTTTTTTCTTAATAGGTACTTTTATAAATAATGTAAATGTTTTGATATTATAAGATAGTATGATGTAAGTAAATAGGTACTAGCAGTGTATGTGTTGAGATTCACTATCGTGGACCCCCATTTTCATTTCAAGGACCCCCAATTTTTTTTTCGCTGACGTATACCCCTTGCAGGTTGTCATAGACCTCTAGGGGTCGATATAGACCACTTTGGAAATCACTGGTATATATCAAAAAATTAAATTTCATTTAAAAGAGCAACTGGTTGGTTTTTATCTGAACATCAGCATGCCGAACCAATGTTGGCTTATTAACACCCATTCTTAGGGGGCGGTCGCCCGCTACCACCACAATCAGCGTGGGTGAACCAAGGTTGGATCCGGATCCCTCCTTGGCTCGCCTGTGGTCCACGCTGCCGTCCCAAGCCGCATACACAACATCAACACTACACAGCTCTACTCGGGTAGAGCGGTTCACTACGTGGGAACGACATCGTACAACAGGAACGCGTCTCTCCAGCTTCTGTTTTATTTTTAAGTTCACCGACCCTTTCGCTAAAAGCACTCGAACTAACAGCAGCGGCGATTTAAAAATACGCGTAAATAGTTCATTATTTTTTTATCGTTTATAGGCGAATCATTTAACCTCTGAATTTTAATAAATCTTTATAGCATTGAACTTTTATTCAGTTAAAATGTGTTGACCATGGGTTATTGACTCATTTGCATGGATAATATTATAATGTACACATTAAAATTGCTAAATGCGGCTATTTCAAGCAGATCACTATTCATAGTCGGTGGTAGCTTACTACTTATAATGTTAAAAATAATTAACTGCTTTTTTTATTTCTCCCGCTATTGGGGGCCTCTCGTACCCCCTATCTTTTGTGGGACAGGGACTTTACGGGCAAATTTAATTATTCACATGTTTTTTTATTATTTAATGGATTCAGGCGTTACATTGCGGAAGTCCATCCTAAATAAGAAAGGACCAATATCTAGCCACCTCGGTTGTGTAGTTGGCATTGTCAGTCGCATGCGCATTCACGAGCGGGCTGGCGGGCGGTGCACTTTCATGCACGACAACCACTGCATGTGCGGAGGTGGCTAGATATTGGTCCTTTCTTGTTTTTTTATTATTTACTTTCTCTTCTTTCACACTTCACATTGTGTTTCAGTCTATTCTTTCATGCCACAATTCTGCTGTGTTTCCCTTTTGCTCTGTATCACCTTTTATTCATTCCTCTTTTCTTTTTACATTTTCATAATTACATTGTTATTTTATATCACATTTTTTATTACTTAAATTCTATAATTATTTTATATCACTGTGCTAATAATTAACAGTTCAAAATCACACGTGAATGACTCCATGAATAAAGTAATTTTGAATTTCGGACTATAGTTAAAATACATTAAAAGTTGCCGTATCACTAATGTTAACATTTCTATTTAAAACATACAAATCAGGGGTAAGCAACCTTTCATCAACGGGCTATTAATGTAACATTGATAATTAACAAAACTTTATTTTTAATAAACATTAGAATAAGAAAATGTACAAATTTAAATGCAAAATAACAATAAACAAGATAGGAACAAAAACGAATATACTTGTAAATTGTATTGAGAAGTGACAAACTTTTTCGTTACAAGCCTATATATAATATTGTTACGAACAGCGGGTTCTGATTTGGAATGAAACATCACTGGTTCACAAGGAGTCCTTTATTCACAAATCAGATGGTCACCCTACTTTAACATAAAGTATACTTTCCCTTAGTCTGAACTACGCTTCCAAATCGCTCAAACAATCAGTCTTCAAATAACTCACCAAATAGTCATTTTGTATCACTGATCGTAGATCTTAATTTTATAACTCGAAAAACAACACTGAACTTTCGACATGGAGAGAACACCTATTTCTACTACGGAGAAGATTCTAGTAAGTTCTAGATAGTACTAGGTTAGAATTTCCGAGAACCGTACACAAAAATTTATAAATAACTTTAAGTTGACGCGTATTTACGGCACTTTTGGATCCTAGGGTTCCGTGTTTATTGATTAGAAGGTTCTATAACTCGTGCTTTGTAAAAATATGTACTCAGTTTTATAATTAATTAATTGTTTTGGTTTAACATACTCTTTCAATTTTTGATAATTATTTCACAACAATATATTGACGAGAGAAAGTCTATAAAATAAACTCAATTTTATAAATACTTCACGAGCTCCATAAACATATTTAACAGGCCGCGTGTTGACCATCCCTGGTATAAATAAACATCGTATACAAAAATGTAACCCATGGATGCACAGATCGCGGCCCGCCGGTCGAATACTGGTGGCCCGCCGACAGCAAAAATAATACTCTCGTACATTCGAAAAATATAAAATTCTATTCCAGAATAAAACCAAAAAAAATTACCTATACTTCTGGCGGCCGGCCCGCCATCAGTTCATGATATGCCCGAGTGGCCCCTAGTCTTAATAAGTCTGTGCAACCATGATGTAACCTCACGTAAGTGGAAAAATCTGACTTTAATCTTCACAAAAATTGCTCAAATTTTTTCAATTAAAAATTTATCATGCATAAAGGTATATAACGCAGCAATGAAAAGTTTCTCGCATTTGAATAGACTGTATTAAAAAAGTGTTTAGCCAGAATAAAAAGCCGATGAAAGGTTTTTCACCGTAACAAATGTCACGTTTACTTTTTAATACTTTTTAAATGCGGGTAGAAATGAAATTGACTTTTTGAAACGCTCTCACCTCGCGATCGTTTTGAAACTGTCTTGACCGAGTCATATTTTGTTTGGACACCGCTGCAGGCAAATTTCAATCGCATCGTTACGCAATTGGTGCGCATTAGGGCGTACAATCGCGTGCGAGCGCTGCTGACAAATCCCAGGCGCCACTTTCGTTTTCTTGTAATGGGATAATAATGGCGGTAATTCAGAAAGGCTTGAGGAGGCTCGAAGTTAGAAATTTCTTTTACGAATATATATTTTAGACATTCATTTAAACTGCTACAGTTAGAGCAATGATTCCCAAAGTGGTCTATATCGACCTCTAGGGGTCTATGACAACCTGCAAGGGTGGTGAGGTTCCATGAAATGAAAATGGGGGTCCACGATAGTGCTATTTATTTCTCAGTAATTTATTATTAAATCATCAGGTTCATCCTTCTCACTAAAAATATTGACTTATTGCTTATGTTATTTTATTTATAGTTTAATTTATGTTTATTTAATGTTACGTTCATTTTACATAACAGATACAAAATTTTATTTTGTGTATAAATTGTATAAATTAACATGTGTTTTTATTTTAAGTTTTTAACACAAAACTTCACTACAGTTAGAAATTTACAGGAAATCGATATCAGGTAAGTAGGGGGTCTACCCAACACGGAAAAACATGGCAAGGGGTCTACGACACAAAAAAGGTTGGGGAACTCTGAGTTAGAGCATTATATCTATTTACATGATGATAGGTGGTAGGTGTTGCTCAATCATTATTGCTCATGAAATGCCAACTCGGATGGACAGCGTTCAAGAAGCTCCAAAACCTCTTCTGGTCCAAAATACCGCAATGTTAGAAGACGAAGATTTTTAAATATTACGGTATTTTTTGACTCTTTGACCCATGTGTGTTTTCAGTGATGACATATGGATTCCGTGACGTGGTCACTTACGACCAATCATCGTGGTGATCTTTAAGAGAAGACTATACCTTACAGTGAGCGTTCGTTAGTCGAAAAGAAGAGAAATAAGAATGCTGCTGCTTTGGGTTTTGCAATTGCAACGTTATTTTTAGTAATTTTAGGTTAAATAATCTGGCAACTCTCTTCTTCTGCACCTGTCATTGTGTTTATGCACATAAGTGCTGTAATTTTGTACAAGTTCAAAAATAAAAGGAAAGAGATGCAAGAAAGGTGATGTATAGAAGACAAGTAAGCCTGAGGAATGTGAGATAATGTGAAGAATTGAAGAATGTGTGACTAAAATTGTGACGAAAAAAAATATAATTAAAAGTGAAAAAATTATTGAATTGGAAAAACAACCTTCTTAATATAGGGGTAAACAAGTATTTGAAATATATATATATGTGTATATATATATATATATATATATATATATATATATATATATATATATATATAAAAATCAATTGTGACTGTAGGGCGACGAAACAAGTTAATGGGAAAGCGGTTGCGTCTAGTAACCCTAGGCAATCACTTTCGAGGCTGTATCAGATGAGATAGATAGGCGCCGGCGCAGCACGCGGGTCGGATGCGGTGACGTAACGGAACTTTCACTTTATGCGCTAAGACAATTACTAGATCTAGATAAAACTTAAAGCCCGCCACACACTGCTGCGATCAGAAACATCTTGAAGCTAAAATGTTGTATCCTATACCTCGGATTCGATTTTCAAAAGACTACGTACTATATTTTATCTACAACTACCTGTCAAAATATTTTTTTATACGAATAGGCTGTAAAATTAGAATTGTCAATCAACATAGAATGTCGGCATTGTTATCCCTACAGGAAACCACCATCTCGGAAGGCAGTTCTGCTAAGAGCCGAGAAACTCAATAGTTGCTCTTTAAAAATATAGTTTTATAAAGACCGCGCAACGATAATTAGCTTCCTGAGTAAGCATCAACTTTTAATTCCACACATTAACATAAGTATAGTATTCTTGGACAGAATAATATACTTTTTTAATATTGGTTTTAAATCTCTCTCCCTAAAATGTGTCATAGTGTGGTTTAGATTATATTTTAGTTAAGCATGTTTCTAATTTTGGTAACTTTTAGTTGAAGATGACAACACGGTGTGAAAAAGTCGAAGGACGGTGTAACATGTCTGTGTCGAAAGATAATTTAAAAAATGCTTAACGCTAATTGCTATTAAATTTGCTTTGAAATTAGTTTTCAAACTACATATATATATATATATATATATATATATATATATATATATATATATATATATATATATATATTTATATATATATATATACGTAACATAATATATAGACATAACAATATTATTGGTATATATATATATATATATATATATGTATATAAGTATATTATGATACTTAAAATCCTTCATTTCATACAAAATGTAATATGATATAATTTAATTTTTATGTCAGCATATTTATCATTTAATATATGCGTCTACAGGTTTTAAGTTACAACTGATAGGGGTCAGACATGTGATTGATTATTTATTCAAATTAAATTGAATTCATAACAATTGTTAGTAATATACAACATAAATCGACAAAGCGCTCTAATGTGCATTTCAAATAAAACATATTTTAAGGCTCTCTTCAGTCACGCCCACTGCAACGCAAAAGCCTCCACCAAAAATCGTCACGATGAACGTTCTTGCGATGCCTGAATCGACCTATGTCAAAAACGCAACAAGTAGCTTCTTTATGGCTCCCGCTATTGTGACCACTCTTACCCCAATCCATTTTAGGACACAGACTTTCATTTTATTTAATAATTTTTTCATGTAACATTTTTATTTTCGCGCTTTTCTATCGTTCATCCTATGATCTATCATTCCTTTCTTTCTACAATTCTTGTTTTTCCCTTTCTTTTCATATCGAACCATTCTTTCTTTCATACCTTAACAATTACAATTTATTTATATGATCTATTGTAAGTATACATTTTTATATGTATTTTATTTACATGCCTATTTTAACACTTTTAATTTTAACTCAACTGTTTCTTTTGTATCACGTTTTCCGCAATCGTTCTGCACATTTAGGAACGTTGGTCTTGTTTGACAAGTAGTTTTGGGAGACCTCTCCTGATCTTAACCTGATGAAAACCTAGAGAATTGTAAAGATACCGAAAGCGGTCGATATCTGTGCAGAACAGTGCTATATGCTAAACCCCAGAGAACTTCAATTGGTGTTGTTATACCTGATTTTTGTGAATCTTTATCTTGTGTGAAGCAGGAACGTTACATTTGGAATAAACGATGTTTTAAAGTTTCTTCAATATCTATTCACATACTCCTTCCTTCACGATATCTTTTATGTCTTCCTTATGTCCGTCACATGTCCTATCTCTCCTCATTTGCTAATTTTCTTCCATGCATCGCCTTTCTTTCCTCATCTACATTCTCTGATCACAATTTCACATAACATATCACTGAAGTTTAAGAGTCATTTTTATGTAATACATTTTATATCTAGTTTTACAATTAGTTAAAAACGATTCATTGGTTTTAATATGCTTTTAATCACAGTTTTGTTTATTTTCGGCCAGTCTTACCCTTAATATCTAGGGTTAAGTCTTATTTCTTGTGATCTGCACCACATTTACAATACTCAAGGAATAGAGGGCGCGGTGGTCGCCGCCCATCAATGAGGCGACGCTTGCGCATTCTTTCTCCCCAACTCGACCTTGGAATCAAAGCGAAGTCCTCCAAATATAATACAGCCCGTAATGACATGCACTACAAAAGGACTAATTGGAAATGTTCCCCGCATACAATTTCTTTCGAGGACTTTAAAAATGTCTGTCCCACCTTGTGGGTGGACGTCCCACGCAGCGCTTGCTGATTCGTGGTCTTCACTTCAAAACATCAATGCGACAACTTCTATTGCCATATCAACTAGCCAATCCAATTTATTAATATCAATCACTCCAAAAAGTTTGAATAAAAAAGTTTCATTATGACATTGGACGCAAGTGGAGCGCAGCTACCAAATAGACTAAATAAATCGACCATTTGATCATTTCAATAAATTTGACCGACAGAATTACTAATAAATATGGCGGGAAATTTCGTGACATTAAGGTACGGGAGAATATTTTTTCAGAAATCGATTTAATCCGAGTCCATTAAAATCGATTGCCCTCAAAAAACTTCTTAGTCTTCAATGACCTTTGACCAGATATATAATTGGTTTTTTTTTTCTAACTCGAAGCAAAACTACCATATAGACTACATAAATCGCGAAATTGATAATTTCAATAAATTTGACAGACATAATTATCAATAAATATGGCGGGAAATTTTGTGACAGTGAGGTACGTGAGAATTTTTTTCGGAAATCGATTTCACCAGAGTCCATTAAAATCGATTGCCCTCAAAAAACTTCTTAGTCTTTAATGACATTGGACTAGATAAGTAATAACTTAAATTTTTTTTTGTAACTCTGAGCACAACTACCAAATAGACTACATAAATCGCGAAATTGTTAAATTCAATAAATTTGACAGACAGAATTATTAATATATATGTCGGGAAATTTCGTGACAGTAAGATACATGAGAACTTTTTTTTCGAAAATCGATTTCATCCGAGTCCATTAAAATCGATTGCTCTCAAAAAACTTCTGAGTATTTAATGACATTGGACTAGATAAGAAATAACTTTAAATTGTATCCATGTTTGTGACTCAGTACAAAATAGATTAAAACACATATAATAAAAAGATTGAAGATTTCGCCTATCCAAAAAAAAAACCCGAACCATATCTGGCATTAAAATGGCGGGACATTCTTTTATAGAATGATAACATCTTTTTGGACAAGTAAATTGGTAATAAAGAGTTGATTTAGATCAGTATTTCCCAATGCTGGGCTCACATCTCTCAGGGAGGCAATTCAAAAGTGCACTCAACACGAGTTTAACCCTTTCGCTTTAATATAAAAAAAAATATACATGTTACATAAAAGCTTGAAAAATACTGTATTAGATATTTGTTTCTTACTACATTTTTAATTCATGCTCCACTAGTCAAACAATATTATAAACCAGGGGTGTCAAACTCAAAAGCCAACTTGAGCCTAATAAAACATAACTTCAGGGCCGCAAAAAGATCAATGTTCATAGAAATATTTTTTTATTTTGACTGGAACATTGTAATAAATTTATAAAAAATTTAATTATTATTTACACATGCTGATTTCCTTTCTAATTGAAATTCAAATTTTATTTCATTTTTTAGGCATCGGATACACCATCACCTCACACTTTTCACAAAAAAGAAATACAACTGAAATTGAAATGACACAAAGTGAATTAAGATTTTCTATAGCAAACCATATAAAGAACATTAAAAAAAAAAAACAATTTAAAAATTTTATTACATACATACAACAACAAAAAAAGCATATTCAATTGAAACAAAATAAACTATTCAATTCATTTATGAGAAATTAAATTAAAATTAATGACTGTCTGATGAATCGAACAGGTGCTGTTGGCCTTGTGGTCTTATACAGCATGAAGCCACACTAATGATCCTCATTGCAGAGTAAAAACATTCATCTAGTGTTAATTTAGGATAGTGGTGTGATATAGCATAGTCCGAGTGGTTGGAATGATTATAAATTACTGACCCATCAGTGCGTGAAACAGTACCGAACCCATCATTGCAATGCTTAGCATTCCAGCGCAAGTGTTGGCATTCTTCACAATTACATGATTTGAAACAATCAGAGCATAACTGTGTGAACAGACATACAAGTCCAACTTTTAATGTACAAAATATTTATTATTACTTAAGTAAATATATTGTATAATATATTTATTTAAGTATATTATATATATATATACACCTTATAGCTACCATATAAATATATGGTAGCTATAAGGTGGCTTACGAAACTCCTAAATCTTGTCCTCGCGTCCGGTACAATGCCAGACTCCTGGCGGAAGAGCTACTTAATACCATTTTACAAGCATAAAGGAGACGTTTCACTTTGTGGAAATTACAGGGGGATAAAATTAACATCACACACTTTTAAACTCTTCGAAAGAATTATTAATAATAGACTGCGGCTGCTAACAACGGTCACGGAAAACCAATTCGGCTTCACTGCTGGTAAATCAACGTCGGACGCAATTCAAGCCATGAGAATTATTATGGAGAAACATAGATGCAATAAAGAAGATTTACATATTGTCTTCATTGACCTGGAAAAAGCTTTCGATAGAGTGCCAAGACAACTTGTATGGCAAGCTCTCAGGTCTCAAGGCCTCCCCGAAAAGTATGTCTCCATAATAAAAGACATGTACTACAACTGCGCGACCCAGGTGAGAAGCCCGGCAGGACTCAGTGACCCGTTCGAAGTAACAGTTGGCGTTCATCAGGGATCCGCACTTAGCCCATTATTATTTAACTGCGTCATGCATTACCTCACAAAGGATATACAGAATGCCTTACCATGGTGCCTTCTATATGCAGATGATATTGTTCTTGCAAACAAATCAGCGGATGATTTGCAGAGAGACCTGAACCTATGGATTAGAGAACTAGAATCCAACGGCCTCCGCATAAGTAGATCCAAAACGGAACACATGCACTGTGCATTTGCACCAACACAAGGCCATAGCAATCTGAACATCAGTGGCATTCCAATACCATCCGTCACTAAGTTCAGGTACCTAGGGTCGACCTTAAGTATCGATGCAGACTCAACCGCTGATGTCAAGAACAGGGTACAAACTGCATGGATGAAGTGGAGGGAAGTGTCAGGCGTTCTATGTGATAACCGTATGCCCATTAAGACCAAGGGTAAAGTCTACAAAGCAGTTGTCAGACCAGCTATGCTCTACGGCTCGGAATGCTGGACTGTAAGTCAGAGACACGAGCAAACACTTCATGTCAATGAGATGAAGATGCTTAGATGGTCGGGTGGCGTCACTAGAATGGACAAAATACGGAACGAATATATGAGAGGTTCGTTTAAGGTAGCTCCGATCCCCAGCAAATTACAGGAAAAAAGATTACGATGGTATGGCCACATTCAACGGAAACCAGATAACCACGTAGTAAAAACTGCCTTAAGCCTCCCAGAATTCCCAAGAGGGAGAGGGCGTCCAAAAGCTACGTGGTGGTCTAATATCAGAAAGGAACTGGAAACCCTTCAACTTGATGCAGGGACAACCCAGGATAGAGTGGCCTGGCGCAAATTGATAAGGAGACCCGACCCCAAATAAAGGGAAAAGGGAAAGAAGAAGAAGAAGAAGTAAATATATTGTATGTATTAGGTCACCAAAAAACATACTTTTTTTCCAACTAAAAACTTACTGTTTCCAGAGAACCAAATGTACTCAAAGACCACACAAAGTATATCTAGGAATAAATTATTAGTGAGTTTATATTCTGTGAAGGTATGGAAGAGAAGTAAAACAGGAGTAATCTCTCTATAATCTGGTGAAGAATTGAGACAGGTCTAGAGCGAACATCAACAAAGTTTCCTACTTGTAAACATATACATTAGGCATATAAAACACCTATATATACATATATATGTATATATATATATACATATATACATGTATATATATATATATATTAGATAGTTTCTGCCAACAGTGCAATGTACAATTATTTTTAATTAATTATATTAAAAATATCGACCACATTTATTATTTTCTGATTAAAAGTGTATGAATTATTACTTTCATTATCTACATAAGAAATAATTGTTTACATCATATTTCAACATAGACACTTGTTGTCTTACATAAAATTAATAGCTTCATATAAAGACATGTAATTAATCAATATTATATATTGCCTTGGTTCATTAAACAATTATTACACAATTATTTTTATATTCATTACAATTTTATAATTAGAGATTGGAAAATTGCATTTTTACCTTTAATATCATTTCACTGAATAATTATGGTGGTTAAAAATGAAGTTAAAAGTGAAGCTAATCTCAGTGTCTTAATTTTTAAATAAGTAATGAAAGTTATCGGTCTCAAGAATCTAGTCCTCCATAAGGCATAGGCCTCCCTCAAAGATTGCCATGATGACAAATCCAATGCTACCCATATTTAAACTTCCTTCAAGACCTTAACTGTGACAAAAATGTGGCAAGTATTTGTGAGACCCTCTCCCGATGTTAAGATAACGCTTAAACAATTTTGAAGATGCCAAAAATTTTGGAAATCTGAAGGCGCTAGAACAGGGCTATATGCTGAATCTTCATTCCTGGATATAAACCTCTCTCAGAGAAGTTCAAAACAACCACATTACTTTTGGCCCCCATTTTTGGAAACCTCTTGTTTCCCTGCAATATGTGGGGTAGAGATGTTACATTTTGATGTAAAAGTGTTTTTCAGATATTGTCGTGTTTATTTCTAAACTCCTTTGTTCTGTCACAACATCTTTCATGCCTTCCTTTTGTCCTTCACATGTTCTATCTTTCCTTATATGCAAATCTTCTTCCATACTTTCCTTTCCTTTCTTAGTTCATCTATATATGATAACATGCTTTTTATACAATTTTAATTAACAGGTTTTTTTTTACTTCCTGCAAGACTTACCCAATCCTTAGTGTCTAGCGTTGAGTATTATTCTAATTTAAAATGATCTCACCACCTTTTTACAATACTCGAGGAACATAGGACATGGATTGTCATCGCCCATCATATGGTTAAATATGTTAAATTTATTAAGAGCCAATTTTAGGTCCATTCCTATTGGAAAGCAATTTCCAATAAGTCTAAGTTAAAACTTGTTAACTTCTTGTTCTAACAAGATATTGGTTGTTTACACAATCCTGACAGCTTACTTGGTAAACCGAAGTCTAAGAAATAAAGGTTATCTCCTGCTTGCGCATTGAACTCCAGCAAGCCATCTGCCGTTTTTATAATTATCTGTCATTGCAGACTTTATACAACCAAAAGTTATTAGGATGTCACATTGCAATAGGAAAATACATCAATGTCATATATCCATTTGCAAATAGGTTTAATGTTTTGAAAATATTTGCCAACAAATTAGCTATACATTCACCCGCTTCATAGGTTTTACATCTATAATCTGTATATGAATATAAAAATGTAAATTATTCAAAATTTTTTGTATCGGAATAATTTGTATTTTAATGGGAAAGAGCTTTCCCATTAAAATACAAATTATTCCAATGAGTTTTTTCAAATCTGTTTACATTTCATATTTAGAACCTAAATCATTCTTTTCAGATATCTAATAGATTCAGGTGTTACTTTGCCGAAGTCCATCCTAAATAAGAAAAGGACTAATATATAGCTACTTTTGCTATGCACGACTACTGCTACATAGCCGAAGTAGCTATATATTAGCCCTTTTCTTACTCATTCTTTTTAGCCCATTTTAAAAATGTGAGATGGCTATAGAGTATAAAAAGAAGTACATGTGCCTCACAACCCTTGGTCTAGATAACCAAGGGTTGTGAGGCACAAGTACTTCTTTTTATACTCTATAGCCATCTCACATTTTTAAAATGGGCTAGAGACTATCTAGACCGGAGCAAGAATCTAAACTTTTTGCCAGTACATACAAAAACGCATTACATTTTCATATATTCATTGAGATTTCAACAAGGAAAAAAAAAACATAACTTATTTAATATATGTTAGTGGCTCAAAATTCAATTGTTACAACATATAATGCAAATTCATAACAGCTATTCCATATTTATATAAGACTATCTTAAATGATTTCATTATGCACATCCAATGAACGATTTATATTCGAAAGGCCTTAGGCGCCAATGTCAAGCTCAAATTACACAATTCTAATGTTAATGACCTTGTTTTCACGAAATCTTCCATAAAACAACTCGACCCTTTCACACCATAAATTAGAGAATGGATCCAAAAAGAAAAACAAAGAGAAACATTAAAATACGCGATGTCATGTTATCAAACAAATAATATAGATAACGAATACATTGAAAGATTAGCTGCGACATAAGTTTGGGCCGCGGCCAGGATGGAAATAATGTTAATTGCAAAGCCACTCACCCGATGTCAGATGTGGATTTCTCCGGGCCGCCATCCGTCCCACGGACACGAAGCTGAGTCGTATGCTGCTCATTTTAGATTGTTCCTGTTCAAGTAATGCACTAAACACATCAGCCCGCGACCAACCGACAGTAGCGGCAGCAATGCGAACGCAACTGCAACATACAAGACGCCTTTTATTCGTAGCCAGCGATTCTTGTATTTGTTTGTCAGTGAGAGGTCTGTTCGATCATGACGCAACACTTTTAGTCAACATCAACACCGAGCGTTCCAAATTCTAACCAGAACCGTCGCGAACACAGGAATTGCACTATTCTATTTGTTTGAATGATATGTTAAACGAAAAAACAATTTTATTTTGCGGATAAATGAGCGGCCATACTGATCACAGCTGATTTTGATGTGAGGGAAATTGGAATTTTCTTGTACCACGTTGTTTTATCGGTGTCGCCATCTACGTTAAGTCTGTAAAAAAATATTATATTCATAAATAGTAGCTGGTCACAAAAAAATTAAAAATTACAATTTACCTACTTTTAAATATTTCTAATAAATCAACAGTTTATTTACTAATCCATTATTCTGCCAACTATACACTAACAAAAGGCTTAATGCAAAAATATGGTAACACTTTAATATTTACTGATTGAATTAAAAATTAATTACAGTAGATGTACACTAGTAAAAACACTACTAGTAATTACTAACAAATTATACATTACCTAAATAAAAAACTGCAACTATATTCGCCGATAGAGTTTCTATGCGATCTTTATGCGATTAATTAAAAAGTAGTATATTTTTTTAATAATTTCATTAACAATTGGTTCTTATATGATCATTGACAGTATGTTTGTTTCTAACATTAATAATTTTTTCTGTTAATTATTCTTTGTAATAGTTTTGCATTCCTATCTCTTTATCCCTAATTAATGAGGTATATTTTGTTTTTCCTGGTGTTAAATTTGCCCGATGAATATGCACAAATTTTTTTATAAATAATTTGTAATCGGAATTTGTACATCCGCCTAAATATTATTTAAGAATATCATGGATATTAATGACGTTAAATACTATTAAATTCAATTTTTAAATAGTAGAATTATGTATGCTATTTAGAAAAATATAAACAGATTGATATTATGTTTTGAATTACTTTTTGCTATTTATCATAAAAATAATGTGATTGTTATTTGTTAAATTATGCGTAAATTAACGTTTTTATTCAGGCAAACATTTCTTAAATTATCTGTGGTACTAATGCTTCTGTTTAAAACGCCGTCAGCGACGTAACAATAAATTAATGTCATCAGTAGTTAAAACTGTCCAAAATGGCTGAGACAGAGACTGAGAATAACAGTATTGTTAGACCTGATAGAAACAAGGGGCCGGTGGAAAGCAATGGGCCGCGGCGTGTTACTATATATAAAACCGAAACGGGTTTCGGTTTTAACGTGCGGGGGCAAGTTTCTGAAGGTGGGCAGTTGCGGTCCATCAATGGGGAGTTATATGCACCGCTTCAGCATGTCAGCGCTGTTTTGGAGCAAGGCGCTGCTGAACAGGCCGGCATAAGGAAAGGGGACAGGATCCTTGAAGTGTAAGTACCTTTCACTTTTACCATTTACACGATGTAGGCGTAGGCTATTGACTTCTACAATAACATAACGATAAATAAAACTTTGCTATTTTAACTATAACACCTCTTTGGTTTACGTTGAAGATTTTATCTAATTATATCTGTGGCGTAAATCTTTAAACAATTCTCCGGAAACTAGTTCTTTAAACTGTCAGGTAGTGATTGGAGTATGAACTGATTTAATTCAACCCCTAAAATGAGTTTTTCGGGGTGTTTAGCTAATTAGTCGGTTTTATAATATACTTTAATGCGTTTTCATAACACTCATACATATGAGTGTGAATGATTTTTATAACTTTGTAAGACAAGCATAAATTTACGTCAAAGTCGATGCTTATATTCAGTAATGTCTCTTAAAACACGGTAGAATAGTTCCATGTTATAGGAAAATGCGGGGTTTGGGCCTTTTGGTGTAATTTGACTTGAATTTGAGAGTAATGGTTCATATGTAATTTATATAGTTAAAGTTGGTTTAAATTGAAGTTATTTAATATTGTATAAACACAATATAGAGTAATGGAGAGGGCTATGTTCGGAGTTACGCTGTGCGATCCAATCAGAAATGAGGAGATTTGGACTAGAATCAAGACCACTGACTTAGCTGAAAGAATTGCATGTCTAAAATGGCAGTTGGTGGAACACATTGCTCTTGCAACCTATGGCTGTTGGTTAAAGGTTGTGTGGAGACACAAGCTGGTAATTGCGGTGTGAATAGGCCCACTACTAAGTTGAATGATGACGTAATAAAGTAGCTGGATGGGGACAGCGCAGAACTGGTCATCATGATGATCTTTGGTGAAGGCACATGCCTTGAAGTTGACATTCATTGGCAGAAAATGAGAATAACCACAGTTAGCATAATTTGTAGATCTGAAATTTGTTATTAACTGTACAAATTAATAGAAATTAGCTAAGCTGATGTATGCCATTGTGAGTTGAATCTGACTGTACTTTCTATCAAATTGGGCTCTTCAACCATTGTTACCTATATATATGTTAGTTGTTACTGTGAAATATCTTGTGTATAATAATATAAATTTATAAAATGTAAAGGAATTGCAATAAATTTCAAAGAACAGAAATTACAAGGGAAATATGTGTATTATAAGAGTGGATATAGTTGTTATATGAGGGCAATAAAAAGACAAAATACTGTGTGTGAGGGTTTACTATATCTTGAACAAGTGTATATAGTTGTATATTTATTTGAAATAGGGTCATCAATAGTAGTTGCTATTATGAACATATACTAACAATTAATTGAGCAGTAGTCCAGCTGGAGAAGACTAAGATTTGTGATTGTAAGTCATAGGTTAAATTGCCAAGATACAATTAAAACTTTGTGCATTAATGATATTTTCACTGCTTGCAAACTAGTTTTGAGTAGATGGACAGCATACTCTGATTACCATACTACAATACTAAGCTTTCCAAGCATGGTAATTGTGGTATAACCTCCCATAGATATCTTTAGACCTACACCTTGCAGTGGATGTTAATGGGCTGAAACAATTGTATATTAAAATTTATTGTTTAAAACACATGTTACATTTCAATAAGAAAAATATATTATAGATAAAAAGAATAATAAGAATATATAAAGAAAAATATATATCATTTGGAAGCTTTGGACTGTTTACCAAAGAGCCCATAGGTTAATTAACAATGAAAAGCTCTTAAATAGCAGACTAAACACCCTAGAGTACCGTCATCGATTTGCCAGCTTATTGGTTTTTTATAGGATACACTGGAGAGTGCTCAAAGGCTCTTTTCAAACTGATTGAGCCATGTCTGTCCTTTTATCGGACTACTAGGCATAGGCAAAAGTTCATCCATATGTTGTTGACATACCCAAAAGTTGGACTAAATGGTTTGACAGCTTGAACAACCTGCCTTGGTCTATTTTTCCTGATAAGTTGAACTCTGGAGCCTTTAAGAGTAGAGGGAACAGGTTTCCTTTGAATGAGTGTGTACCACCTATGTATTTATCTACACATTGCATCAGATGAGATGAAAGACAAACACCTATTCCATTACAACTATATAAAAAAAATATAAATATCACATATTTTAGAGTGATAACTTTTACAGGGTGATTGGAAATAGGTATAAAAACTTTAAAGATAACATGTGAGCAATACACATTTTTAAACCTCCTATGCCTAAAACTAAATATAGTTATTATGAATTATATACAAACTAAACTGTATCACTATTTTTTTTTTAATATTAGCATTTCAGTTTAACCATATTTAATATTACAATTAAAGAACTAAATTATTGAGAACTAAGAGAAGGTAGCAAATGTCTTAGGATTTCTTTTATTTATTTATGTTATTAACGACTTTGGATCACTTTTAATGATCACTTGTCAAGACACAGTTCTCAGCTGCCTGGTTGTATTACATTAGGGTTCGCCTTATTTAAACCAACAGAACTCCTTGAGATGTCCCAGTAGACTATGTCGGCAATCTCAGAGAGGTACCTCGATGATCTAAGATGGGTAAACCTATAGATTGCTATCTCTGTATGCCAAAGTATGTGGACAGCAGTCACTCGTGTATACCACATGTAATTGGTCCACCTAGTGGGGTGCTTCCACTGCATCTATCAGCTCAAGAGCGTCAAGCTTAAGTCCTCTTTTGAGTTAACTAGGCAAAAAAAGGAGAGCAGAAGTGTCTCAGCTTGGATTGCTACAATTTTTTTATCGCTTATTGGTGAAGCATTTGCTCCCTGCGTTGCCTGATTTTAAACAATAGCGATTTTGCTGTTTAAGGAGTAGAAAGCTGATGGCTGTTACACAATTTGTAAATAGTATAGTTGCCAATGACATACTTGAATTAAATATATAATATATAAATATAATTGTACATTATAAATGCCATGCAAATGACATCATAGCATATATGTGGAGCAACATATTAAATGATAAAAAAATCAATTTAGATACAGGAAATTCAGCAGTATGCACTCTGTGATAGGCACGGAATTACCCGAAATCTCTTAGTCTTAGTCTGTGAATTTTAAATATGTCATTTTTTTTTAAATCTCATAGATTCTTTACGGTGATTTGTTGAATATCTATAACACTTCAAAGGGGTGAATAAATACATCATATTCTGACAATTAATGTATGTATATGTATATGTAAGTAAAAAAAGCATTTTAAAATTTCGATTGATGTATATTAAAATTAATTATTAAATATCAAAATCACCCTATATACATGAATCCAGTGATAAGCTAAAGTATGGAAATAAGACAACTGTAACAAGTAATGAAGATCTTTAAAAAAAAAAAAACAAAATGGCTACCATATTATTTTGGCGGGAGAACAATAACAGTTTATGATTTGTATAAGATTAACCTTGCAACATTACAATACCAGGCGATAAACATTGCACATCGACCTTTAGAAAGAGACAATCGACTAATTTCGGCTTCGTACAGCGTTATGTCTGTCGCACGATTGATATAGGAAGTTTGGGACAGGGATAATTTCCTACGAAGCCGAAATTAGCCGATTGTCTCTTTGTCAAGGTCGATGTGCAATATTTATCGCCGGGTTGTAAATAAAGGTTCCACGCTAATTGCATGGATAATAAAAGATCGATATAATTTTAATAAGAAAAATTGCATTTAAAATGTTAATGTGTATTAAATTTCCTGTTCTATAAAGGCTGAAAACAATATGGCTTCCCACTAGGCCTTGACACGAATCAATAAATAGATTTACGTGATATTTTTATACGTTGTTATGCAACTTTGTATATATCAATGTTAGGTATAATGCTCCGGCCATAAATACAGCTATAATTAAAAATAAACAAAATATTACTTTTGAATCTGTCATTTTTATTTTCCCGCCAATATGTTTCAAAATGTTTTGTGATATTAAAAAGGAGTGGGATGATAAAGAGAACCGAATCGCTGCAATTACATTACATGACGTAGATATGGCGTCAAATACAATTTTTAAAATCCTTCATACGCTTGGTATTAGTCAATTGTTCGTGTAACGGGCTATTGACATGTGCAATGAGACCTCCTCTGTTTGTGACAGAAAAAGATCTTGCCGACCATGTAGTGTTCGAGTGTCGATCAAAGCAGTAAGGAAAAGGATTCGAAGAAATCCTGTCCAAAAGCAAAAGATTTTATCTCAGGAGATGAAGATAGCACCTGGAACCAGGTCGCGTATTTTAAAAGTTGACTTAGGACTTGCAGCCTATTAGAGACGCACTGGTCATATCTTTACTGATATTTTTTTAAAAAGGTGGTTAAATCAAAACAACTAAAGCGGCACGCAAAGGAAGGTCAAGTCAGGAAAATTTGGTTTACGGATAAGAAAATGTTTACAATCGAACAATATAATATGATAGCTCTAAAGAAGCTTCCTAATTATTTAATGGAATCAGGCGTTACCTCGCGGAAGTCCATCCTAAGTAAGTTTCCAAGTTCTAAGTAACCATAAGTGGGTTTGGCACTAATCGGTGTAACATAACTTCTGAAGATGTCTCGTGGAGGGGTGAAACACGTGTTGAGTAAATTAACGGTTGCAGTTGTGTAGTTCGCATTGTTTGCCGCATACGCATTTATCAGCGGGCTGGCGAGCGGTGCGCTTTGTTGCACGACTACCACTGCATGTGCGGAAGTGGCTAAATATTGGTCCTTTCTCCTTAAGCAAGACTCGACGCCGGGTCATATAGCTCAATCCACCCAATGTTGGCTAAAAACGAACATTCTGGACTTCATCAGAGCTGAAGACTGGTCGTCATATAGTCCTGTTCTTAATCCACTGGACAATGATTTATGGTCAGTTTTATAGAGTAAGGCTTGCTATAAACGCCATCATAATTTGCTGTCCCTAAAGCAATCCATACGATTGACAATGAAGAAATTTTCCATAAAGTGCGTGCTGATATTGATAACTGGCTGAATTTAAAGGATTGTATTGCAGCCAATGGAGTCGACTACGAATAAGCTTTATATGTAAGAAAAGGACCAATATCTAGCCACTTCCACACATGCAGTGGTAGTCGTGCAATGAAATGCACCGCGGTGGCGGTTGTGTGATTCGCATTGTTTGCCGCATGCGCATTTATCAGCGGGCTGGCGGGCGGTGCATTTCATTGCACGACTACCACTGCATGTGCGGAAGTGGCTAGATATTGGTCCTTTTCTTACTTAGGATGGACTTCCGCGAAGTAACGCCTGATTCCATTAAATACTTAAGCTTTATATATTTTATACAGTTTAATAAATGATCCGTACAATTAAAAATGTTGTTTTTATTTCAAACATGTATAAAGCTTTTATTTTAGGTTTATATTTGTGTTCACATTTACAATATCTTTAATAAAGTGGTAGTGCAATTCATTGTAAAACATTTAAAGGTTTTATCATCAATGTAATATACATTTGTCTAATAAGAGGTAATGATTTATGGAGCATAGAGAATAGTTTAACCCTTTCGTTACCAACGCTGAAGATAGTCAGCTTCCATTGGACACGCCGCTTGTACCAGCGCCACATTTATGTAGCATCCATTTGCCGTTCCTTATATTGCATTGTTATTGAATTGATTTCTCTAAGAGCACAATCATGTAATTGAATGCGCCTTTACTCAAAAACTAATCCTAAAGTATAGTATGTATTTGGAAACTAAAATTTAAAATATATTACCGCAATAATAATCTACTAAGGTTGATCGAAAGACATTTTACTTTCAATTTATAAATCAGTAGAAATAAATCGAAGTAGAAGGTGCGTTGTTTGCAGTGCAAATGGAAAAAGACGGGAATCTAAATATGAACGTAAAAATTGTAATGCGGGCTTATGTGTAGATCCCTAACAATTATCCTAACTTCAATTTTTAATTTATATATCAGTGAAATCTTTAAATATACAGTAATACTCCGCTTTACGCGACCCCGTTATACGCGGTTTCACTATAACGCGATTTGCGAATTTCGCGCTCAAATGCCTCGAATTACGCGAAAGAGTGCGTATAAATATAATGTAGTCATCAACTTCTCTATGGTGTCTTGACCATCTGTCAAACAATTAAAAACAGTGTTGGGTGTTATGAACGTATTTTACAAGAACGTAAACAAAACGTTACCCAAAAGACAATAGATGTATTTTTCCGTAAAAAATAAGAGTATGTGTTGCATAAACTGTTCCTAGAATTAAAGTGATTGATTAAAATGATTTGTATTTTTTTGTAATAATTTTTGACTATGTTTAATCATAAACCTCGTTATACGCGAATTTCAGTTATCGCGATTTTTTTTGGAACGTATCTCTCGCGTAAAGCGGGGTATTACTGTATAACAATTAAATGAGAAAATTCGAATATCAGCCTACCGCCATGCAATGTACACACTTTGCGGCACATGCCCGGTTCAGTAGCGTCACTTCGGAACGTACTGCGGCAAGGAAAGGGTTAAATGATCAAATACGTGCAATTAAATGTGTAATTAAATAGAATTTACGCAAGTGCAATGACTGCTACTGTTTTCAGATATTTCAATGTTTATTCACTGGTAGACGCGAACAAAAGAAAATGGTTTCGCTTTCTCATGACTATACAAAAGATATAATCGTGTGAAATAACGTTGTTGTACACCGTATCGGGGACGATATGAAAGTAATTATAATTTTCTTTTATACACCCTGTCGGGACATGGTCGTTTACGATGGGCCATATAAGAGAGTTGTGGTTAGGGGGCACTCCGACTTTTTTTTTTGTTTCGGTGGGGGAAATCTTCCGGTATTCAAGAGGCCCTGCCTCTGGGGGGAGGACAGGGGTATGTGGAATTCCTACCCACTAACAACAATAGAACAACGATAGCCCGTCCCGGGGTATGCGTGGATACGCTACCCCCGAAACCCTCGTGGTTCTATCACGATGGTTCGAGACCACGTCGAACCATTGTCCGCCTCAGAGTCGCCGAAGCTAGTGGGAGTTTAGGGCCCCCACCCTAAACTCCCGCGACTCTGAAGGCCTCGTTTATGGTAGGAACTGGCACTCCGACTTATTTTAAGTAGGAAAAGGTAACCTCTGTAGTCCAGGCGATGTTTGGGTGAGGCCTTGGTCTTTGTGTTTAAAGACGCAAATAAAGTAATTTTTCATTGAAAAACGTCAGCCCCAAATTCATTGATTGTATGTGCCGTCACGTACGTATGATCACATCCGATACATTCAAACGCCGCAATGTTCTGATCGAGACATGTACTCGAGTTTGCAGACGACGCGACGACTAGAAGATATGCCACGTACACTTCACACATTCATCATCGCCATTCAATAACCAATCGGTCTCGTTGAGAAAGAGGTCGAATCGTTTGGGCTGCCCAGGGTTCCGTATCGCACACGCTCGCGGACTGCCCGGCGTGGCAGTCGGAGCGGCGGATCCTGGCGGACGAGATCGGACAGGACCTTTCCTTGCCAGTAGTCGTGTCGGCGATGCTGAGCGGGTTATCGGCGTGGAGGGCCGTGGCCTCTTTCTGTGAGACCAGCACGATCCAGAAGGAGGCGGCCGAACGGGATCGGCTAAAAACAGATCCCGCTCGGAGACGACGCCGTCAGCGCAGGGACGCGCCCCGCGACGGCCCTCCTGTGATTGGGGTTCCCCTACCATAAACGGTGCCATCGGAGTCGCGGGAGTTTACGGTGGAGACCTTAAACTCCCACTAGCTTCGGCGACTCTGAGGCGGACGATGGTTGGACGTAGTCTCGAACCATCGTGATAGTACCACGGGGGTTTCGGGGGCAGCGTATACACGCATACCCCGGGACGGGCTATCGAAAATAGCACGGCGCGACGGAAGACCCCGTGGCGATCCCTGACCGGGAGATACCGCATTCCCTCGTACAGCGCAGAGGGCGATCACCGGGGAGGTTTTTGGATGGGAATCCCACATACCCCTGTCCTCCCCCAGAGGCGGGGCATCTTGAATGTCCGGAAGATTTCCCTCCTGAAACCAAAAAAGGAAAAAATGAAATCGAATCGTATATCACAGGGGATGCCAACCCGACCATACTAGATAGAAACGTTGCTTGTTTCTTCCGCCATTTCTTCTAGCGCTGACGCTTTTCGAAATGGTGTTACTAGCCAACCAATGGCCATCGGCCAAGCCGAGGATCGACTTCGTAGGCGCTCTTGGGTTTAGTCACCCCTTGGAGTTTTCATCGTAACTAGAATGTCTAGGATCTCGGTGGCGTTCCAATCCGGTACAAACTATATATTAATATTAATTGTTGTGTTGTTTACCATCTGTCCCAGCAGACTGTGCTGCCAGAAGTTGTCGTCCTGTCGCAATATCCAGGTACGGTCGTCTAGGGCGCCCTTGTGTCTAGAATGTTAAGCTGGTATTATCGACGAGTGACAACCCTAGCGGAGGTCCCCGTTTAATAAGCGAAACTCGAAGGCTCCCGTGCCCCAGCCCGGGATGTTACATACTACTATTTTGCCGGAGTAAGAAAGGGACTAATATATAGCTACTTCCGCTATGCAGCAGTAGTCGTGCAATGAAGTGCACCGCCCGCTAGCCCGCTAATAAATGCGCATGCGGCAAACAATGCGAATTACAATTAACAACATACATACATTAAAACATTACACCGGTTGTTTATCTGACCCTAAACTTGCCGGTCTCTGGGAGTCCAGAACCATAAGGTTCCACCTATATGTTCTGCCCGCTATATCGTCTGTTCGTGGTCACTTTTTGCTACTCCTAGCGATTATATTTACGTACGTACTCCATGGCTCGAGCGACTGAATTTACCATTAGACCAGGGTAACCACGTTTCAGTTCAGTAAGTGGTCATTGGTAACAAACATTGGTCAAGCTACATGGCTTAGTTATTACGATAAGTTATTAAGAACACCTCTCCGGCTCGCTTCTTTTCAGCGGATGGAGGCTTAATGGAAGGCATAGGCCTCTCTTTAAGGCTTCCTTAGGTTTAACTTCCTGAAGTCTTAACTATGTCGGGTAAGGTACACTTAGTGGGGGATTTCGACACGGCCTCTTGTCTGCTGGTGTCTTTAAATCCATTGGGCTATCAATTCATAGATTTTAAAATAATTTCATTACAACTTGTTAATTTATGTTTGTATTTCGAAATAATTTTTCGCCTATTTTACTACTATAGAAATATGGTATGTATTAAAAATAGCGGAACAACCAACCCTATAAAGATCAAACAGTGTTTCATTACGGACCTCTGCCCTAATTATGTTAATTACGTACTAATGAGCGTCGGTAATGAGATTCTGTATTGAATACACCGTCCTATATAACGTCTTATCAGAAACTAAGAAATGCTACACCCGTTGATGTCGTCGCATTCTCTACTGAATAATTTTTAGGTTATATTTTTAATAGATTTCTAACTAATTTTAATGTTATTACGACTGTATAATATACATGGTGATTCATGAATGAATAGATCATTTGCAGTCTGTTAATATACTCTTCTTCTTGAAGGCCGAGTACAATTGTGTATATTCGTATTTGTATCGTTAGTGTGAAGTTTTTACTTTTAGCCATAAGGCTTTTACAGCTTAGAAGTAGAAGAAGTAAAGCTCCAAGATCATTTTAAAGTGGATAGAGCCTTCTGCCAAGCTTGGCAATTATGGTATATTCCTACATAGATGTTTGTGGTAGGTTCAGTTACTGCAATGGGTGTCTATGGTTACTGTAAATTTTATGCTGTTAGCCATAAGGCTTTTACAGCTTCATCGGAACGGAAGGGTCCGTGAACTATAATAAACTAAGGCATTAGGGTTTCCGAAACTGCATTAGACACGAAGATGGAAGATGAGGCAGTAGAGGCGAGGCTTTCCTGCTCGAGTCAGTGTTGCTGTTCGAGTACTGAGTGTGGAGTGAAAGTATGGAGAGCAGCATGGTCCACTCGGTAATATAAGGAAGGATACAGATCCTACCTCGGATCGGCGGATACGAAGGCGGCGTCGGGAGGCCGTCGCCGTTTACGTAACGGACGGTAGGAAGTGTGGTGAATGATATTTGTGCATCGCACGCGTTTTTTCGTGCGATGAGCGGTTGCTAGCGAAGTGGTTGTTGTAGATGGTGAGTTATCGCTTGCAGTGTAGTGAGTGTCTGAAGATAGGATTAGTAAGGAAGTCTTTAGGACGCCTTACGAGGTTTCTGAAGGAGCCGGGGGTGTAGCGAGAGGAGTTCGCTATGGGGGGATTGGGGTGGGAAGAGGCCTTCGCGAAGTAAGCCTTTGAGCATGCCTGAAGGAAGTCTTGGACAGTTTCTAGTTGGTCACTGTGGAGATCGATGTTACGTTGGAACCACCTGACGCCGGTCGAGAGCTGGGTGAAGCGGTTGTGTAACGTCTGTAAGGATTGCAGTATGTGCGCCGGGGCGCGGGCGAAGACTACGTTTGCGTAAGCGAACACGTCTTACGAGTATATTTTTTTTTAAATGACCTCCGCTATTGGGGGCCTCTCGTGCCCCTATCTTGTGGTGGGACAGGGTCTTTTTTGAGCAATTAATTTTTTTCACTTAGTTTTTTTTTTATTTCTTCTCTATTAGTATTCTATATTAGTTCTCTGCTTCCATACTTTACATGATCTTTCATTCCATTCTTTTATACTACATTTCTTCTTTCTTACCCTTTTGCTCTGTTCGTCTATCATTCTTCCCTTTTTCTTTTTACATTTTTTTACAAGTATATTCGTCAAGCTTAGCCTATATTTATACCGATTTAAAACTGAAGTCAATGTTTAACCTATAAAAACCGTCAGCCAATCACGAGGCGAGAAATATTGTAAAGCTCTGTCATTGGCCCGATGTATATAACTAATTGTCTGTCTGGGATTCCCCTTTTCGATGCGCCGCTGGCGATAACGTAATGTAGTTCAGGACAGTACAATTCCAGATATAATATTAATCTATAATAATATTTTGTTTGTCCGCATAGTGAGAGAAACGGTGTTATTACAAGGTATAAAAATAAACTGTATGCTCCCAGTTCTCGTCTCCAAAAATTTAATAAATCGTTTATAGCACCAGGTATATGTATATGTATATAATGAAATCCCACAAACAATGGATCTGAAACTGGAGAATTTGAAAATTAATATTAAAATAAAATTATTGATGTTAATGCGAGGAATGAAATTTTGATGTACACTCAGGAAGATTATTATTGTCGCGCGCTATTTGTAAAGAGCATGGATGCACAGACCGCGGCCCCGCCGACAGCAAAAATAATACTCTCGTACATTCGAAAAATATATAATTATATTCTAGAATAAAACCAAAAAAAATTAATTACCTATACTTCTGGCGGCCGGCCCGCCATCAGTTCATGATTTGCCCGAGTGGCCCCTAGTCTTAATAAGTCTGTGCAACCATGGTAAAGAACAACTGTTGAGTTTTTCGACTCTTCTCAGCAGAACTGCGTTACAAGCTGGTAGCTTCCTGTAGGGACAACAATGCCGACATTTTGTGTTGATTGACTTGAATTTTTTCGATTTTTGAATTGATTCGAAAGTACTTTTAAATGCCATTTGGGCAGCAGTGATAGTCCTGTCCAAAGGTTAACCAAAACTCTGAGCCTCCAACTGCAATGATGTAATTGATATTAAAAATTTTTTTTAAAAATAAATATACATATATAAATAACATTAAATATGGTTCAGATTCTAAGTAAGGAACTCTAAATGAAGGACCCTATGGTAATACATTCGAGTTTACAAAACTTTATTTTGAATCTTAACCTTGTGTTCCATATTAACACGTTGACTGCCACGCGCGTTTACAGTGAAATCCCCGTCAGGCCACGCGTACTGCTATACGGAGCGTATTCCGATATTTAAAAAATGTGAATCGTTTATTGTCCCGAGAACAGCTCTCCCACCCCATTTGTTTGCATGGTATGATGCTCGGTTATTTATTTTCGCTACTTCGCACTTGTTTCTTATTTCGGTATTGTATAGGATCAGTTTGACACCATATCGCCGTTCGAAAAAATGATTCCGGAAGAAGCATTAAACGCGCATGCAAACAGTGTTATGCAGATAAAAGTCGTCAAATGGGCAGATCAAGAACACGAGATAATGTAAAGAAAACAACAACTTATTGTCCAAGTTGTCCCAACCAACCCCAGCTTTGTATAGAATGTTACAAAGCTTGGCATTCTCCATAATTTTCTTCATAAACCATTTTCAATTAAATTCATAATAATAAATATAGTTTATATTAAATAATATTCAATAGATTTGTTACTTATTCTGCGAAATATCTTTCCAAACACATACGAATGATCTGCGCAAGTAGTCAAACAAGCGTCACCCCAATACGAGTGACGCGGCCCGATCCGAAACTTGACTGTCACCCGAATACGGTTGACGCGGCAGTCAACGTGTTAATATCCACGTCTATATACGCTAGACAACGTTTTTATAAATCAACAATACAGTTCGTAAACGGTATGAAAAAATAAAACGTTGCAATAATTTAGACGAGTTATACATAGCGTGACATTTACTTATCAGTTTCGGACGCATCGGTCTTTATTGCAGAAAAAAAAACAAATCCAACGGAGGAACTGATAAGCGAGGATAGAGGCTGGAGGGCGTAAATTGGCTTCCAATTGCCGTTGACCTCATTTCAGATAACCGAGGGAATAAAGCCAATAGTCGTTCCGTTATATATGCATTTCAATATATTTACGATAAACATTGTTTTTGAATTAAAAATATACCTATAAATAGGCTTTAGGATAAGCTCATCATCCACGAGGCTCAGGGGCTAAAGAGAGACGCGGTCATCATTGTTGAATGAACGCCCTTGGGCTGTACAACGGTGTCAATGTGGCGGTAGCAATATCACGTCACACGAACTTGTGCGTGTATACACGGATGAGACACAAGATGCGATCGCAAGGTTCATCGATGTGAATACGACAACCGCTGCACAGATGCTCCCGCACAACCTGAGGATGACAATATGGAGAAGAGTTGAGGAAGTGATCATTGTTAGGGCGTAAACACTGGAACATGCAAAAACGTAACCAAAAAGGCAATGGCATGGATGCCAATGTCTGTGGAGTATAGATCCTAATAGTAATAAAAATTTAAAATACCTTTTTTTTTGGCCAAAAAACTATGCATTGAAGGTAATCCGGGAAGATATTGCCAATTACTGATGGCCAGTCACCCAGCTGAGTCTGGATTTTAGAGACACGTGAATTTGTATCTAGCCACAAAAACGAATTTCAAATTTGCGGAAATGGAAAGAAAAAAATAGAGAACTTTTAGATCATCAGATTTCCTAATGGACATGAAAAGTATTTCCAAGTTCGGAGGCATCAGAATTGAGATATTTTTCTAGATGAAATTTCCCTTGTCTTCAAATATCTACGATTTAATAGGGAACAAAATTGTGAGCGAAATGTTCTCGACTACGAGCCAGTAGACGTGGCGTGGGTAGTCTCCACTAGATGGACCGTCGTCATAGTTACAGGAGTCGCTGGTTACGAACGCAAATCCATTCATCGTAGTGATCTCTGAGGAAGGTCTATGCCTTGCACTGAGTTCTAGTTCTTACCAGTTATTCTTATTTAGTATTTCTAGTTTCTACCAGCTTTAAGAAAAAAATCCATACATGGTTGAAATCACTTCAAACCACACTAAGTTTTAATACTACTACTATAGACTGAACAGTCAAGGTATGGATCAACCTACGGAAGTCGTTGTTTCCAGCTAAACATAACTTAAGAGTCTTCAAATCAAGAGTCAATAGCTTTCTAAGCAAGTATGTAGCATCGTAGACCTCGTCATCACTTAACATCAGGCAAGACAGAGGTCAAATGTTTTGCTTATAGTCGATATATCTTTAAGTTCACTGGCATCAAAATTGAGTAACTTCAAAGGATCTTGAAGGGAGTTTTCATTTATGGTGATTAAAAATTAACACAGTATACGTGGGCGTTGGATTTGGAAAGATTTTCGAGATGAGATTTATCCTTTGGCCGCAAAAACTAGATTTTAGTTTACGGTCGTCGGATCTGGAAATTTTGTAACGTTTGCGAATTGTGATTTGATTTGTGGCCGCAAAAATTAGTTTCGAAATCGAAATTTGAAATTATAGGTTTTTAAATCTATGTGTTCCTTTTATGATTATAAAAATTACCTTCTTTCTACCTCTTTCATACCTTCTTCTTGAAATATGTGATTTCCATTGATAGGCAGAAGTAATCATAATATTACAGTGACTAGTCAAGCTTCAATTAAGGATTATTGAGAAGAAGATCAATGCTAGTTTAACAGCTGAAAATAGATACACCCTGTGCAGCAAGTCTAAGCTAGCTATTTACAAAACGAAACCTGGACAATGACACAAAGACGAAATAAAACTAGCAATGTATCAGGTTAAGATCTTGAAAACAATTTTCGGTCCAGCACGAGAAGGTAACGGCGTGTATTTTGTAAGAATATCTGACGAGCTAAATGATTTGATTTACAATGGTTATCAGGTTCTGCATGTCACAAAGGCTTAGATGCGCAGAATACTTGGAAAGAATAACCAATACCAGGGCTGCTAATACCATCTACAAGTGGACCACGCAACAAAAACACACATAAAGCACAACAACAACAAAAACAATAGCAGGAATGTGTAGAAGAAGAGCGCAAGAGTATAGAAAGGAAGATATCTTGGCAGAGAACAAAGATTTGAGTGAAATGGAAGAGTATCGTAGAGTTGACCAAGACTTACAAAGGTTTGTAGCGCCAAATGAAGAAGTAGCAGAAGTAAAGTTCCAAGATCATTTTAAAGTGGATAGAGATTAGGCCTTTCTAAAGTAGACAGGCAACCTTTTCCCCTCCTGCGCCAAGCTTGGCAATTATGGTATATTCCTTCATAGATATGTTTGTGGAAGGCTTAGATTTTGCAATGGGTGTCTATGGTATTTTTTTTTAATTTTTCCCCCGCTATTGGGGACTTCCCGTTCCATCCCTATTTATGTGGGAACAGGGTTTTTTATTTTATTATTATTTTTTTCACATTGATTTTTATACCTTTTCTCCTCTTTCATACACGTTATCTTTTTCTCCATTCTTTCATTCTACAATTCTGTCTATTTTTCCCGACCATTCCGGTGTGTATGGGTTGTCGTAACACTGCTGGGAGAAAAAAGATTCGTATCAAATAGCGGCAATCATTTCCCAATTGTCTGCACTCAGTAAAAGCAAGAAAAAAACAATACATTGTAAAACTTTCCTCATATATCTGCCGTCACTGTCTCAATAACTGCACATCGAATGTCTAAATCACATTCCTAAACGGGAGGTCAATCTCTTTCGGTAACGTCGCAATAGATACCAGTGTAAATGTTTGTTGTTTAGTTAGTTCATTTATAAAATTAACTGTATAATGTTTGGTTCATTTTTAACTGTGAGCTTTATATATTAACCTGTCTAAATCGGAGTACAGTGTTTTAAAATTAATAGTGTTTATTTTTATTTACAAGATTTATTAATGTGAAGGTGATACAGGCTGATTGGTTCTGGGTGTAAATGTTTTAAAGATATATATGTAGGGATATGCCATAATTGTCACGTTTGGCATGCGCGTTAGTGTGGTATTATGTATGACTTTATCGTACATCCTGTGTAAACTTGTTTGTGAACAGTGACAATCATATATAATTAATGTACAGATTGAATTATATAAGATCAGTGGCGTACCTAGAACTTTTGCCGCCCGGGGCGATCTCCAGTTTGCCGCCCTTTCTATCATAAATCAATTAAACAGTGTTTTTTATAAATTAATACACATAAATAAATTATTAAGTTATTTAATCAATATTAATTAATACACAGAGTAAATTTTTTTAGACATATTTGTATGCACTCGTAAACATATTTATATAATACCTACTCTTCTAGCTTTAATACTAGAGAAATCGTATATAATGCCCTCAAAATTTATATTATTTGTATTTTCTTGTTCTATTGACATTATTGCAAGATTTTTTAGTCTTAATTGACTCATTGTAGAACGTAGATAATTTTTTATCAACTTCAATTTTGAGAAGCTTCTTTCGCAACTAGCGACACTGATTGAAATTGTTAAAAAAATTCTTTACAAAATTACAATGTTGGAAACAGAATTTTCATTTATTATTCAAGAAAGAAAACAAATATGAAATGAATAAGTTGCTTTTTACAACTATAAGTAAATATAAAAATGCCGCCCCAAGGTAAGTGCCGCCCGGTGCGGACCGCACCATTAAATCGAAAATCGTCAAATACCGCCAAGGTGTTTTTTTGCAAATATTGTCAGTAAAACCCTGAAAAATAATGGGCGACTTACGGAGACAGCGATTTACCCATTATTTTTCTGCGGGGGTCACATGCCTTGGTAAAAACAGTCGAAACACTGTCCGCTGGCTCCCTAGAGGCTTCTGAAGTGATCGAGGGCATGCGGACACATGGTGTCCGACGCGGCCTCTTGGACCCAACATGATGGCAGTCACATGGTGTCCGTCGCGGCCCACTCAACTAAACATGGTTTTTAGTCTGGCGTTCAACGTGTTAATTATTGTAATTGTCCTGTAGCAATTCAGGTTCCCTCTCGGTTGGTCGGAATTCTTAGCGGGTGTTATCGTAGAGTGATATCCTAAAACGAGGTCTCCTCATGTGGACCTTGAGGTTTGGTCAATCCATGGAGCGTTTACCGAATCGATCTAAGATCTTGACCGCCCAATCCAGAAGATTAGTATGTTACGACCTGAGTCCAGACTGCCTCAGGAGCCATCGAGCTTTGATACTTTAAAAGAGGTTATACGCTAAGTGTCATCAAACCTGTAGAACCTCCTAATGTTATTTGGGCAGCAGTGAGATTCCGGTAAAAAAAAATTGTAACATATTATGTTATAGTGAGAATAGCATAGTAATTAGAAGTGTATGTTATTACCTTGAGACTTTTGCTAATGAGCTTTACATCCACCCCTTTAAAGTTTTTATATCAATAACGGAATTTTTTGCGGAAAATTTTGCGGAAGTCGATACTAAGACCATAAATCATTGTCCAGTGGATTAAGAACAGAACTAGATGACGACTAGTCTTCAGTTCTGAAGATGTCCAGAACATTCTTTTCTAATCTAGATTGAATGGATTGAGCTTTATGACCCGGCGTCGAGTCTTACTTAAAGGAGAAAGGACCAATATTTAGCCACTTCCGCACATGCAGTGGTAGTCGTGTAACAAAGTGCACCGCCCGCTAGCCCGCTGATAAATGCGTATGCGGCAAACAATGCGAATTACACAACTGCCACCGTCAAATCACTCAACACGTGTTTCACCCCTCTACGGGGTATCTTCTAGGAGTTATGTTACACCGATTAGTGCCAAACACAGAGTCAACAAGTTGGTACCCCTGCATGTGCGGAAGTGGCTAAATATTGGTCCTTTTCTTAATTAGCTTATATAATGTTAAATGATTTGGTTTTAATGAGAATTTTTATCATAGTAAAGATGGGTAGCTCGCGAGCTAAAGAGAAGAAAGATATATTATATCTTTGCAAAAGATATAATCACACTCCAGCGCGCGCGTTTCAATAGTATCTCTATGTTTTTACACTTAAGACTCAATTTTCGTCATGATTTACGGTTCGTTCAGAGTTTGAGAGAAAGAGATGGGCTTATATAGCAATTTACATGTAAAAGATAGAGACTGATAGCTATTGCATGTTTGTATTAAAAATGTAAACTACGGATTTTCGGAACGACATCACGCGTATAGCTTTTTTGTATTTTAAGACTAAAGACATAAAATGCTTAATAGGTAGCAAATGCAATCAAAAAATCTCACAAATTCGCCATAATTTTCAAGGTTGTATTATTTCAATTTCACACGTTTTATTCCGCCTTACTGAGTTCTAAGTTTGAGCTAAAAGAATCGAAGATATGAAGGATATATCTTTAGTCTCATCTGCCTTATTCTTTCTCCGAACCTTACTGAGTTAAATGAGTTAAAGATATAAGAGTGTTATATATCCCAAGATCGAAAACATAAATCACTCTTCTTATCGGGTATACATTTTATATATCTCTAATATGTAGTTTGATCAATAAAATATATATTGTGAACATTACGTGGTGACAAATCTGTTGCCGTGTCTATGGTGGGTGGTCACGATGACCCAATTGGGAGGCGTCGAAGAGTTCTGCTACCAGTTCTACCAATGTCCGAGCACGGGTTTCGAGATATACGACCTGGTTAGTCCTGGACGGGTCGGGAACATCACCAGGTGAAAACTTGTAGTGTTCTATTTTTAATTTACAGAACTTTCTTTTACCTTTATATCACCAGGTAGACTCCTGAAAAGCTTGGGCGTCTTTGAAAGATCATCAGGATGTTTGGTCTTACGTTGTCTGTATCTAGTTTGAATTTATTTTATCGACTTTCAAAATAATTACTAGACATGCAGTAAACATTGAAATTTTAATAAAAACTTGTCCAAGTCTTGAGAAACTCGCTTTTTGACGTAAAAGGATGTTATTGAAATACGAACGTTTTAAAAGATATTTTTTCTTGAAAGCAATGATCACGGATCGACACTGAGTGACGTCATCAATTCAGGTCAATATTAATTAGTTTGTATCGAAAAAACAGCGTCAAATGTATCATTAAAATTTACAAGCGATTTAATTTTTTTGCTTTTTTTATTTTTAACACATTCCATGCCATGTGGGGCGTGAAGAATCCCTGCTGCACTTTCCGTTCAGGCCATTTGCAGTTCTCATTGAAAAACAATGGATTCTTAAACAAATGAATCGCGTGCGTAATGCATTTTGAAATTTATAACTTTTTTCCGTTAATTATATATGTAATTATTTTGCAGTATTGAAAGTGTAAAGCAGAGTTCGCCAAACTTTTTTGTGTCGTAGACCCCTTGCCATGTTTTTCCGTGTTGGGTAGACCCCCTACTTACCTGATATTGATTTTCTATAAATTTCTAACTGTAGTGAAGTTTAGTGTTAAAAACTTAAAGTAAAAAAACATGTTAATTTATACATTTATTAATTGAATTTAAATTAAAACTACTCAAAATAAATTTTATATCTGTTATGTAAAATATACGTGACATATTAATAATTTTTTACTTCATAGGTACTTTTATAAATAATGTAAATATTTTGATATTATAAGATAGTATGATGTAAGTAAATAGGTACTATCAGTGTATGCACCCTCAAATTTTTTCTCGCTGACGTAGACCCCTTGCAGGTTGTCATAGACCCCTAGGGGTCGATATAGACCACTTTGGGAATCACTGGTGTAAAGCATATGTCTAAAATGACTTATTAATTTTTAAAATATGGGTCGTATACGCCCCACGCGGTCTAAATGGAATATCTTAAAAAAATGATGTATCATGGAATGTGTTAAATAAAAAGAGTGTGAGTGTATTTATTTAATCTATATTAATTGTTTAATTTTTATAGTTAGTTCTGATAATAATAAGTGTCTTTTCACGTGCGATTTCGTTGCGTTGACATTACTGTATATTAGGACTGGTATATATTGACATAGCCGTCTCCCGATAAAGGAATTAGTCATATAGAATAAATATAAAATATAACTAGTAGTAAGATTCAAGAAGAAATTGCCTATTTTATTTAATATTCTTTATTGTACATGTTAAGATACAATTAAAAAGTTTTACAATAATACACAAAAAAGTACAATGGGCGGTCTTATCACACAAGGCAATCTCTTACAGACAACCATAGCATGGAAAAGGTAAAAGTACTAATAATGGGTAGTTTATGTGTACAAAAAAATACATATTTACAAACTAACATAAACATACATAGACATACATACATATGTATATCTAATATATAAAATTCTCGTGTCACGGTGTTCGAACTTGAACTCCTCTGAAACGGCTTGACCGATTTTTACCAAATTTTATATGCGTATTTAGTAGGTCTGAGAATCGGCTACTATCTATTTTTCATACCCCTAAGTGATAAGGGCTGTTCACCCGTAATTTCTTTTTTTGACGATATTTTTTGTTTTTATTTTTTTATGATACAACATACAAAAATACATACAACCCTAAATTTTCACCCCTCTATGATCAACCCTTATTTTTAAATTGAAAATTAAAAATATTTTTTTTTGCAAAACAACGTTTGCGGGATCAGCTAGTAACATATATACTTATAATAAATAAGGTTTAATACATATTATAAATATAATACAATAATAAATAAAAACATCTAACTGACTTTTATCAGTATTAACCTAAAGTAAGAAAGGTAATATAAAAGGTTTTATTGTTTTTTACGCGATAAACTTGCGGCAATATAACGATTGAACAACACTTTAAAACTAAGGTTTTGTGTTTTTAAATCGATTATTTTACTTGAGATTTATACTTGCGTAATTTAACTTATGACACTGTGATAAAAAAGTAAAGCTAATTTGTTTATAAATTATAAATTCTTTATTTATTATGTTTAATACTAGACAAAAATAATTACGTTTAAAAAACTTTTAAGTTAAACGGTTTTTTGATACCCATATTATGGTGGTTGTAGAAAAATATGTACCTAGTCCGCCATATTGGAACGGCGCCATCTTGAATTTTAAATTTTGGCATAATCATCGTGTTTTACTAGTGTAGCCGTTTCATTTGATACTCATATTGAGGGGGTTAAAGAAAAATTGTAATCCGCCATTTTGTATCGGCGGCCATCTTAGATTTATAATGTTATTGATTTTATTATATTGTATTGTCATCTAAATTAAATGTGTGTACCAAATTTCAGATCAATCTGACAACGGGAAGGTGCTTAAATTTCAATTTTTAATTTTGACCCAAATAAACAAATTCCGTACGGGTCGAACTAAATAAAACCGTTTAAAAATACTACCATTATGGTGTACTTACATGATTAATTATAATTACCAGGATTAAGACAGTAATTTGTTGAATTATAATGCAATATATAGTAATAAGTCAGTAATTGAGAAATATTGCTTAGACCAATGATCATTTCTCCTGTATGAACAACACTGCGTCATTATCAGCGGCGAACACGGGGAATTCCACAGAAATATATTTTTTTCATTTACATCGATACATGAATATACACAATTCTACTTCGGACTTTCTGTTCTTATATACAGGCGTCCCTCGTTTAACACGGTACTTGTAAAACACGGTTTCGATATTACACGGTACAAGAATTGAGATTAATATAACACGGTTTCGATATTACACGGTAAAACACGGTTTTGAAATACATAACACGATTTTGAAAAATATGCATTGGAAATTTGAATTTTTTTTCCGTTCAATAAGGGAAATTTTTCGTTGAAAAAGATCCTTCAGTTGTACGTAGCGGAAAATTTAAAAGAGAATTGAATAGTTCTTTAGCTCCTTATAGAGAAATTCTGAAAGAATTGCAAGATCGAAATAGGCAGGTAGTTGCTACTACGTCAGATAACCTTTGTCATGATGGAGAAATAACTAGTGAAGAGGAGTTTCAACCAACCTGGAGAAAAAAAAGTAGATTAGCTGTAATTTCTGATGAGAGTGATGATGAAAATTAATTTTGTAATCGTAATAAGCTGTTTCTACTTGTTTTATAGTATGTAATTATAATTATTAGTCTTTGAATATATTTTTTGTTGTATTTTTTAATTTTTGTATTTCATCATAAAATTGAATTTCATTTATTTTTCTTAATAAAAACTTGAAGGTAACTACCTTTTTCATTTATGTAGTATTTGGAACGAAATTTCAGCTATCATAAAATTTTACACCTTAAGATTTGGTTTTGATATAACACGGTACACATTGCCTTTATTTATATTATTTCAAGGTTTCGTATAACACGGTTTCGATATAACACAAGACAAGGTCTTGATACTACACGGTATACCTTGTTTCGAATAACACGGTTTCGATATAGCACGGTACGAATTAACCGTGTTATACGAGGGACGCCTGTACATACTAACCTACTGTTTCTTTATTCTCTCTGTGATAAGTGCAATCGAAGTCATATTATATATATTTTCTACCGTGTATAATAAAGATTATAAAATTACATTTAAAAATTACTATTAACATATGTAGATATGTGAACAAAATGATCGTAAAATTTGTTACATTTTTACGATTGTGTATACCCTGTAATAAATTAATATAATTGCTTGTTACAGCAATGGGGTGAACGTCGAAGGAGCGACCCACAAGCAAGTGGTCGATCTGATTAAATCCGGTGGCGACTGTCTCACTCTAACAGTTATCTCTGTCACACAAAAGGTGAGACTAAACAAGTATTTATGTAGAAATGTAAATCAAGTTTTATTGTTGACGTAAATATCTATGATGTGGTGATTATCTGTGGCAGAGTTCCCCTAACGTTTTTGTGTCGTAGACCCCTTGCCATGTTTTTCCGTGTTAGGTAGACCCCCTACTTACTTTGACTTTGATTTCCTGTAAATTTCTAACTGTAGTGAAGTTTAATGTTAAAAACTTAAAGTAAAAACACATGTTGATTTATACATTTAATAATTGAATTTAAATTAAAACTACTCAAAATTAAACTTCGTATCTGTTATGTAAAATATACCATACATTAAATAAACATAAAATAAACTATAAATAAAATAACATAAGCAATGAGTGAATATTTTAGTGAGAAGGATGAACCTGATGCTTTAATAATAAATTATCAACATTTGGCGTCAATTTTGTAAGGGTTAATCTTAAATCTCCTCGGCTGATGATGTCCAACATCCTACAACTTACACAATTTTATAAACATATATAATATTTTTTTTACTTCATAGGTACTTTTATAAATAATGTAAATGTTTTGATATTATAAGATAGTATGATGTAAGTAAATAGGTACTAGCAGTGTATGTGTTGAGATCCACTATCGTGGACCCCCATTTTTTTTTCGCTGACGTAGACCCCTTGCAGGTTGTCATAGACCCTTAGGGGTTGATATAGACCACTTTGGGAATCACTGATCTATAGGTCTAAGAAGACACAAGGTCACATCGCTTGTGCAACCTACTGTCGTTGGGGCCGAAAGGTTCTTGAGTCGCGACCACGATCAAGTAAACGTGGCGTGGGTAGGCGCCCAATAGGTGGACCAACGATATCCATGGATGAAATGTCACAGACCTGAGAACAGGCTGATGAAACTCCGTGGACTTACATATATATATATATATATATATATATATATATATATACATATCATTTCCAACTTGTGCCATTTTCTATGAAGTAATTTACGGTGTGGAAACTAGTGTGTGTGTGTTGTATTTTTGAATCTAGCAATGGAAGATTCTTGAACACGGGAAAAGAAACCAAATCACAGTAAATTGGGGAAATAAAAAAGTACAACTATAGGTCAACCGATGGCTGGTGGGGCTGAAAGGTTCTCCGGTGGCGACCAAGAATAGGTAGACGCGGCGTGTCTCGTGAAGTCTTTATCAAGACCGGCTATCGTTGTGATTTTTGGAGAGGCATATGCATTGATGATGAAAATTAGCTTTGCAAATTAATGATGCTTCAGGAGGCTGAGCGGCTGGAGCCGGGTGATGAGTCAGCGCCGGTGGGCGTGATCGGCGGCGCCGCCAACTCGCGCGCCGCGGTTTACCAGAAGTACGACTACACGGACAAGCGCTCGCTTCCCGTGTCCATCCCGGACTACCGCGTGGTGATGGAGCGCACCACGGGCCGGTCCTTCGTGGCCTTCAACGTGCACATGGCCGGCAGACACCTCTGCAGCCGCCGCTACAGGGAGTTTGCTGCCCTGCACCAGCAGCTGAGGAAGGAGTTCCTCGGTAAGTTCATTATCATGCATATCTTCTTTTCTCTATGTGTCGTAGACTCTGTGTTTGGCACTAATCGGTGTAACATAACTCCTGAGGATGCCCCGTGGAGGGGTGAAACACGTGTTGCGTAATTTGGTGGTGGCGGTTGTGTGATTTGCGTTGTTTGCCGCATATGCATTTATCAGCGTGCTAGCGGGCGGTGCATTTCATTGCACGACTACCACTGCATGTGCGGAAGTGGCTAAATATTGGTCCTTTTCTTACTTAGGATGGACTTCTGCGAGGCAACGCCTGATTCCATTAAATCTCTATGTGTCGTGTTCATTACCGAGATCGTGACCCTCGTCAGAAAGTTTTTACCCCCAATAGATTGCTCTATCTGTGCCGATATAGTATACAAGATACATTGTCAATAACAGTAATAACAGTATACAGTACAGTACAGTAAACAGTAATAACAGTCAATAGCGTCAAGCAATACATAAACAATAAAATACAAAACAACGTGTCGATGCTGAGATAGATTTACGAAGGCAGTGGTACAATTTCAAAATATTACAAAGACTTGATGTAAAGTTCCATTTGCAGGTTTCAACTTCCCGAAGCTGCCCGGCAAGTGGCCGTTTACGTTGAGCGAGCAACAGCTGGACGCTCGGCGCCGAGGTCTCGAGCAGTACCTGGAAAAGGTGATCACACACCCCTTAATTTACGTCATCATCCTACCAAGGTTTCTTTGGAATAGCTTGTAAGCATGGCTAAAATACCAATATACAAATAAAAATACTATAAGGTGTGAAGACGAAGGTTTCTGATCAGTGTGTGTTGCTGGTGATTACATGGAGCTGATATGTGGCTGATTGATGGTCATCCAGAAAGCAAAAGAAAGAACTATGAGGAAACATTCGCTGCAAGATCGAAATACAAATGAGATCCGCAGAAGAACGAACATCACCAACGTTTCTCGAAGGATTGCTCGTCACATCATCAAGGACATGAACATCCTTTGTGACAACTGCCAAAATATTCTCGAGTGGCGAGTTCGCCACTAAGTAGACCGATGACATACAGTCAAGGTCGTGGAAAGTCCCTGGGTACGGGCAGCGCAAGACTAGTTATTCTGGAATCCTATGCCTTGTAGTGGGAATGATGTTGCAGTTGCATTATATTAGTGTGTATTGCAGGTGTGTGCTGTGCGTGTGATTGCGGAGTCGGAGGCGGTGCAGGAGTTCCTGACGGAGGGTGAGGAGTCATGCGCGTCGCCAGTCGAGCTGAAGGTGCTTCTGCCGGACCGCGGCGTGGTGGCCGTGGGCGTGGCGCGATCAGCCAACGCCGACCACGTGTACCGCGCCGTCTGCGACAAGATCGCGCTCGATGCTAGCCTCCGCCCTTACTTCTACCTCTTTGAGATCGTTGAGTATAACTTCGGTAAGTTTCCAACAATACTTACCTAGTCTTTTATTATACTTGATGCATAAAAGCCATAGAGCCAGTCGAAGTAGTGAACTAATATCCTTAAAAGATGAGGATAAAAAATATTCATTCAACTTTTATTAGAACTCTTAATGATTGGACTCTTTTTTTTTACTTTGCTTCAAATGATGGTGGTATGGTTGTGGTAAAGAAACAGGAAGAATCTCTACTAATTAAAAAAAGTTTATACAGATTTTCTTCCCCACTTCCCAAAGTACTCCAGATGGATCCAAGGGTTTCGAGGAGACTCGATTAAGATCTACATTGGCTCATCAAAAAATAGAGGTCCACAATTGGGTACAAGAAAATTTATTTGATTTCGTTAGCGAATAACTTGAAACTCAGCTAAAATGGCTGCCTATCTTTGGGGTAGGTATTTCCTTATAGTGGGTCTTTTCGGTTTATGATGATAATGAAACTTTTTAAATAAATTTGATCTAAAAATCTAACATACAGGAAATATTTTTGTTTGTGTGTAGAACGAAAGCTGCAGCCAAACGAATGTCCGCACTCGCTGTACGTGCAAAACTACTCGACTGCGTCGGCCAGCTGTGTGTGTGTTCGTAAGTGGCTGTTCTCCCCGGAGAGGGACGAGGCCCTCGCCCGGGCTCATCCTGCCGCTGCTGCTTTCCTCTTCTGGCAGGTGAGATTTACATCTGGCACCATGGTGAAGTTGTAATAAATGACCACAATACCACACAGTAGCCCTGAAATTGCAGAAGTATGTCTGATCCCGTCTTCATAAACGAGGTAAAATCTTCATAACCTATCCTTGCCTCATGGACAAGCATGAGAAAGCATTTTTCCCTCGCAAAACATCGATGGTAGACCGTCGGGAACAGAGTATGAGTTCCACGATCGAGCCAATCGGGGCTGACGGCGCGATATCAAAAAGGTATAGGTGTGGTATTGAAGACAATAAAGATATGCGATATTGTGCATTATTCACTATAACATCTTTTAATTCGGATGAATTAAAGTAAGGACTAAATAGAAGCTTGTCTTTCAAGTGGCTTTGTTTCTTTACTTCACCCCACCAACCTGCGTCGAACCGTACATATGACCTCATCAGCGATACAAAGTGAAGATATCTTTGTCGAAGTGAAGTGTTTGAGGAGTTAAGAAGTATGCGAATTGAAAATATTTTAGTGTTTATACTCGGCGCCGTGAAATAGAAGATAGAGATGGAGTTCCAGTGGCTTTTTATTTTGAGCCTTTTTTTAATTGTTGTGTGGTGGTTGCAGGCGGTGGAGGACGTGAACCGAGGTGTGTGCGTGGCCGGCAACCGTCTGTACCAGCTGAAGGCTCTGCAGGACGTGCGTCGTGCGGGCGACTATCTCGCTCTGGCGCGCGCGCTGCCCGGCTACGGCGACATCGTGTTCCCGCCCGCGCGCACCGACGCACGCGCAGCGCCTGCGCTCGTCGTCGCCGTCGGTTAATACACATTTCTTTTTTTGGGGGGGGGGGGGGGCTTCCAGATGTTCAAGATACCACCAAGGCTCCACCCATATTCTTCATATAGAAACCCACTGCAAAGCATAAGCCATCCAGCGAAATCCCGCGACCGTGACTATGTGATCGCTCCACCTACTGCCATTAGAAGAACCTTCAGCCCCAGCGGCGATTGTCACAGGCAATGTGGCCCGCCCACTGTCATTTCAGACGAGCATTTCTTCAAACTACGTCTTTAACCTTGTAACGCAGTCTATTATGTTATACAAGACAGCAAAGGTTTAAGTATGGATTCATGTCCTGTAGTTTTTTTTTTTTTAAATTTCGGATATTTTGTATGCCCCTCACCAAAGAGATCCTAAATAGTCCTTTATAGTTTACATAAATTATAAAAATCATATATTTTATTACTCTCACTGTGTGATACTATACTTATACTATAAATATTAGTAACACCCTGTGTATGACTATTTTTGAAATTAATAATTATAATTAATAAATACGTTGAGCAGGTTGGAACGGTTTGAAGCTGTCTGCATGGAGCGAGACGGAGGGCGAAGGCCGGGAAGGAGAGGCCGGACCTACGTTGGAGCTGGCGTGGCGCGACGTTCGGGAGTGGCGAGCTGATGATGCAGCCGCCGCCGCGCGCCTTCTCTACCGCCGTCCGGACCGCCCAGACCGCCCGCCCACAGCGCTAGCCCTCCACACGCCCTACGTCAGTACACATAATAACATTACTCTATGATTGATATATATCTCCAAGACCACTATCAAAATTTTATATATAGAATTGCATTTCTGACGTGGCAATGAGCGAAACATATCGCTCGTGACAGCAGCTACTGGGAACGAAAGGTTCTCGAGCTGCTACCAGCCGATAGAAGGGATGTGGGCACGCCCTTCATTAGATGGACCGACGACATAGTTAAAAAGAAGTTAATTATTGTCACACATTCCCTATAATACTATATTTGTAAAGAGCTACTTTTGAGGTTCCCTCTTAAGGCTCTGTTCACTCCGCAGTATCGAGGTGGACACGGTCTCGGCCCAGCTCTTCACGGGGCACGGGGTTCTCTGAGTACCTCCACAGGTTCAAGCTCAAGGAGGACCCCTTGTGCTTCTTTGAACCGGGCGTGGACCAGACCGTGATCCACCTTGTGGCCTAGTGTCCCGCATTCGGGGGACTCTGGCTCGAATTCGAGTGCTGGTCTGGCGTTAAAATCAGGGAGGAGATAATAGCCTCCCTGATAGGCGAAAAAGAAACTAGGAAAGAATTCCTCGCTTGTTGCAAGAAAATAGTTAAAAACGTTATACAAAAAAAATAAAAATCCAAATATACAATAAGAAATGTGATAAAATGTGATAAAATAAAACTCAAATGTAATATAATGTATTATAGAAAATAAGTAAAAATGTAAAATAAAAATGTAAAATGAAAAAATGTAAAAAGAAAAGAGGAAAGAATGATAGATAAACAGAGCAAAAGGGTAAGAAAGTAGAAATGTAGCATGAAAGATAGATAATAGACCGAAAGAGAAAGTAAAATATCAAAGAGAGAGAAAATAAAAAATCGTGAAAAATTAAATTGCAAATAAAGCCCTTTTCCCACCATAAATAGGGGTACGAGAGGCCCCCAATAGCGGAGGTCATAAAAAAAAAGGCTCTGTTCACCAGAACTGCCTTCCGAGCTGGTAGTGTTCTATAGGGACAACAATGCTGACATTTTATGTTGATTGACGATTCAAGTGTCATAGCCTATTCGAAAAAAAAAATGTATTTCAGAACCAATATCTAAAAATATATTGTTTTGTTATTACAGTATCAATTCCTGTGCAACTGCATGGATAGAATAGCAGAAGAGGCGAGCTGGATCGACACCGGAGAATAGACGGAACCACGTCGGCTAGCAACTAAGGAATTACAACGGTATTATGAACGCGGGCCGCCATTTTGCGTGCGACGCTAAACAAAATGGCGGACACGCGCGTGGAATGGCGGCACGAAAACTCTTGTTACACTTATAGTAATGTATTAGATTAATTTTGTTTAAATGTGATTATTTATCGAAAATTTTTTAGATTTAATTTGTGTGGGGATGTCACGTGCGGGGTTGCCATACCGCGGTCGACACTGTGATAGCAACACTTTCGGTTTCGTTGTGTACTTACGAATTATTTAAGATTTAAATGATTCTTAGGATTAGGCGCATCGTCTTTTTGGAAGTATGGTGGTACAATGTACACATGAAGTATAAATGAAATATCAAGTATACTAAACAAAATACAAAGGTTATCGTGAAAAAAAATTACGGTCGCGTTCAGGGGACTAGAATCTCCAGTTTTCATTTACAAAACTATTTAGTTAAATTAAAATGTAATCAAAAATCACGTAGATAACACGGAACAGTGTTAAGTGTTTTCATTAAAAATATTTCCCAGCTCTATATATAGAGATTTCACTACTAAAGTATTTACATTATATAGAAAAAAAAAGTTTTAACATATGTAGTTATACGACTCGTTCGCCATCATATTAAAACTATATAGTAGAGGTTATGTAAGTTTTCACTGCATTATCTGTTTAGGCGCGCTTTTCGTATACGTCAAACTGACAGATGTCACTTTTGACAGGTCAAATTTGACAGATGTTATAGTGATGCACCCGCCTCCCCGTAATAAACATCGATACTGTATGTTTTTTTTACTTTTATAAAATATAGATTTTTTACACATGTGCAAATGTGTCTTGTATTCGATGAATTATGTGAAACAGATTGTTTTAAAAGTAATGTATATTGAAAAACGCGTCTTTATAATGAATTGAGTCTAAGGACTAAGTAATATATTTAAAGTTAAGCGAAATGTCTTTAGATTAAAATTAACCGCCTTTATTATCATTAATTTTAAGGTTTATCGCGATGGCGGGTTTATTAAGTATAACGGTCTACAAAAATGTGTTACAAACGGAAAAGTTTTTGGAAATCTAATTTAAGACATTAAATCAATTATAAATAACATTAAATTTAAGTGGTTTTAAACTTGTTTATCACTTGTTTTATCTTTAAAATCACTTTAATTATCTATGCACATTGGCTGCATGTCAGTGGTGTCCTTTGCCTTACTTAAATTTTTGGTATATATAAAATTCGTTATTTGTTATCTATTATGATTATACTGTAGAATTTTTGCTAAAATTATAACCGGAGAAGGTTGATACCTGTAATAAACTTTTAATTACTGTTTTATCTGTTATACAAAAATCCAATTTTTTTATTTTGTCTATGGCATTATGTCAATGGTGTCTTTTGCCTCATATTTAACTGGTTTAAAATTCGTTATGTGTTATCTGTTAGTCTTGCTTATACTGTGAGTATAACTAGAAAAAATTAAACATTGAATGTTGATAATGTTATCTGTTATATTGGACAGTCAATGGAAACTGGTTAAAAATTATTTTTTGACTAAATGTGTCCGAGGACCTTGCTGGGAATGGTCTATTACCACTGGTGGGTTGCACAATCTTATATATAATGAATTTTTGTGTTAATATACCACATATATGAAAAATATACGAGTTAAACATATACTCAGAAACATTTCCAAATCAAGTTATATATATGTTAGGAAATTATGGAGTCGGCTTTTTATTTATTTTATTCTAAATTCAAAACTAGATAAATAGTATTCAAGAATCTTTCACATTTTTTGGTACTATTTATCTATTTATATTTCTTGCTATACTCAGTCTCATCACGATATCTTTGTTAGCATAAAACACAGAAGTTTAAAATTTCGAAGGAATATTCCTTTTGACAAGTACAGGTCAGCTAACAACAGATTTTATGAAATAGCACTCGCAACGTTTGAAGGGGCGTGTCTACCAGGATAATAAGGCCTTGTGGCTATTTTCTTTGTCGTCTCACTCGCACATGCATATACAATTTTCCTTCTCACTCTAACTCACTGGACGAAGTATGTAAATAAGAATTTGTTACATAGTCTTATACGTCAAGATAATACGGAGACGGATTCTTATCTTACTCTATATAATAAATTTCGTTTGAGGTATATTTTACACATTGCGGTAATATTTACGAAATATCAACTAGGTTTCCCTCGCACTCGCACATTTTTGAATTTTTTATGCCACTTAATTTATCGATCTAGGAATCACGAAAAGATTTCTATACAAAAATGTATTCCATAGTATCTAACACATAAACGTATATAAAAGTTCTCTCCTTTATAAGCAAACGCTTGTATATCTGAATATTACTGTCAAAAAAAAAGTAATCAATATTTGCAACTGAAACATGGTGTATGGACCTTATTAACGAACTATGGAGAAGGCTTTGTTCTATTTCTCTATGAATTAGATAGGAGATCCGAAGATGAAGAAAAGTGATGTAAATAGTTCAGCGTATTGGCAAGATCTGGCAGTGGGCGTGTCATAGCACTAGAACAGATGATCGCTAAAGCCTTAAGGTTCTAAAGAAGTGACCACAGACCTGAAAGTGCAGCGTAAGATCACACTCACCAGGAACGATGAGGATATATATAACAGTATCTAAAATTAAAAGTATATATACAGATCTTAGCATTCAAGATTTTTTAGTCGATCGAAATGTGTTGAACTTGGTTTGTTTTTTTACAAGAATATATTATAATGTATATCGGAAAAATATTTAAATTTGATTTAATATAGAAACTATCCAGTTTCTGAACGGATTTTATTAGATCAACAGTAAGAGACGGTGGGATCTAACAATATATATATATAAATATATGTTCACTTCAATGTACAGGCCTTCCCCAAAGATTGCTACGACCGTCGGTCCAGCTAGTGGGCGACACCTGCCCACCTCGTGACCACCACTCTAGAACCTTCCAGCTCCACCTGTCATCGATTGCACGAGCGATGTGCCACGCCCACTGCCACGCCCACTGCCACGCCCACTGCCACTTCACACGAACAATTCTTCAAACCACGTCGGTGGTCGTGGTTCTCGGAAATCAAGTCTGTTCAGATAAAACCAGAGGTTAAGGGAGAGCTCTGGTATGTGCGGCAATTGCCGTATTCACATCGATGAACCTTGCGATCGCATCTTGAGTCTTATCCGTATATGCACGTACGACGTAATTCGTGTGACGTGATATTGCTACCACCGCCACTGTTATACAGCCTGAGGGTGTCTCACTCTATCCATAAGCCTTGTGAAAGCCTTAATGAGAACTTGTTTATCGACTTCGTTGTGAGTTAGATACAGGGTGTTTCTCTGTTTGAAGATATTCCAGCACATCTAATTAGAGAGTCCACCACCTTCTTGAAGAAATGTGCTCTACTATAAATTGCTTCGTATCCTATAATTTGACCATATGGTCTTATTCCAAAACTGTCACTGACTTTGATATCAAAGTTTTGGAACTCTTGTAAGACTACCCGCAATAAAATGGCCCGTGATAATATACTTTTAGATAGTGAACCTGAGGAGTAGGTACAGCATCTTTTATCTATATCCTTAATTAAACAAAATATTGCTGTACGAAGTAAACCACCGTGACTTTTATCAAGAAACCCTATGGGATGCTTATATATGCCGGTAGGAATATTATCTGGGTTCCCATAGTTGGGCATCGCTGTTGTGTTTAGTATTTAGTCGAATACATCTGTCACATTTATCGGTGTATGTATACCTCCGACACACAAACTTAGTTTAAAACCAAGAGAATTTATCGGAGTCTTTTTTCTTATCTGAAATATTCAATTTTTATCAACTTTGCCGTTTATCGTATTCGAATGCGCACGAATCTGCATTTTTATATATCTGTCTCTTTCTATTGTAGTCGACGCTACTAATCTAGCGGACTGTCAGTTTCGTCAAATTGAGTTAAAAGATAGAGTGGGTTGTGAATAATTGACCCGTGTTCGCACGAAGGAAGTGCTTTTGATTTATCTCTCAAATATTGTGTGACTTTGCTAAGATCAAAATGTTCGATATATTCCGAGATAAAATGTGAACAGTTTTAACTGTCCTTCAGTCGTGTTCAAACAAGACAATTATTATAAGTAAGAAAAGGACCAATATTTAGCCACTTCCGCACATGCAGTGGTAGTCGTGCAATAAAGTGCACCGCCCGTCAGCCTGCTGATAAATGCGTATGCGGCAAACAATGCGAATCACACAACCCCCACCGCCAAATCACTCAACACGTGTTTCACCCCTCCACGGGGCATCTTCAGGAGTTATATTACACCGATTAGTGCCAAACACAGAGTGAGCACAGTCATTATAATGTCGACACTTGCGACTTTTTTTTCTAACTGACCCTGTTATTTGAGACGTCTTGTTCCTCTATCTTATTTTTGGGCCAGGCATACATTTGTCAATAATTTATTCATTCGTTTTTTGTCTCTCTCATCGTTCACAGTTTCATTTATTTTTTCTCTCTTTCTTTTTTCACATATTTATTAGTTATTGTTTTTCACAATTTCCTTTATACAATTTTTCATTGTTTTAAATTTTTTTATGCAACACATGCTTATATATAGTTAAAGTAATTCCTTATTATAGTTATCACTGTTTTTTTTCGCCTGTTTAATTTATGCGATCACTGTTTTGTTTCGTTTCACATTCTCCACTAATTTTTTGCAAAACGGTAGAAAAATGTGCCGGTTCTCATTATCTCCCATGAGGTATTCTATGCTGCCTTTTCCCTCACATCTGCTTCACAGTCACCTCTTATTCCTCCATATACGGGACAGCGCTTGCCATACTCACAGGATAGTATATATGTACATACATATATGTATATATATTTATGTATGTAAGACAATTTCCGACCTTTTTTTTCCGACCGGCATAACATCCATCATAACACCATTGTTAACAGCGCCATCTATGAAGCGTCAAGGTTAAACAGACACTGCTTTACCGACATCAAATAAGGGCGGATCGATACAAAATAAAATTATTATAGAAACTGATTTATATATATGTCAATATAATGTGGTGTACAGTGGATAAAAAAATTACTTCTAAAAAGAATAAACTCTTGTTTTACAATGCTTCGCTGGTATTCATAGAAGTAGCTTCCTCTTCTAGCTCTATGAACTTCTCTTAAATGCTAAATTATCGCGTTCCAAATATATCTAACTGCCCTCCCTGGCCGCGCTTATATATTGAACGAATTAAATTCTAGAAACATTCTTCATTTCCACTGACCATTAAGCAATTCGTATATTTTGAAATTTCTAGAACTATTTATCTCCCGATGGAGTTACATGTGGATATATGATCACCGATGTAGCTCGAAGAAAGACGAGCAACGTGTTAAGTGGCATTCAACAGGCATAACGCTCATGCAACGAGTGGCTTTGAGACGGTAGAAGTGGAGTGGGTAGACCAGACTTTAGGTAGACCGACAGCAAAGTCAAGATCGGGGGGTGACACGGTCAGCGCAGGACCTGTCATTGTGACAATCTTTGGTCTATACCTTGTAGTGAACATATATTACCTGAAAAGACGATAGAAGACAACCCCGAACGCCAAGCGGAAATCGACCTTAATCCTTTAGTTATAAGGTCGAACCTAACTCGTGTAGTACATCTATATCTATCTATGTATGTACAAAACATAACCAAAAACGAATAAATTTGAAACACCCTCGCTATCTTCCGTTACAGTGTTCATACGTCAATATGTTTCCGAGTTAAAATTTCGAAACCATATATCATTTTTAATCGATTGTACATATATATGACAGTATTAAAATATGTATTAGTGCCATATTGTTTCGTTTTAGTTGATTATTGTTTCACAATTAATATGAACTCTAAATTGATTTTTGAATATAAACAAATGGTAAACTAGCGGTAGAGGATTTGGATTTGTGATTATATTTTTCGGGTTCGATTCCGGAGATACAATTGTAATTAAGTTTATACAATTATATAGATATGCCTTACAAAGAAGTTTCCAAAAGACTGGTAGCAGCGTCCTCTGCGTACCATAATACCACACTGCAATCGCCAATCCGGCTGCCAAGCGTGGCGATTATGATATATCCTCACATAGATATCTTCAGAGAAGGCCTATGCTGTCTATAGGCTGAACGATGTATAATTGGAAAGTCCATCTTTTTTTCCCACTCATATATATATATATATATATATATATATATATATATATATATATATGCCGATAACAGTAATATTCATTATTTAGTACACAAATATTAAGTATTTTAAATTTTTTACATTGTATATATCTATACATATTACTTGTTTCCGTCATATCATATATAAAATAGAGGATTTCCATGTCTTGTTCAAATTTTAATTTTAATATAGAAAACAATTTCCCATATCAGTTACTGTATTTTAAAGCATATATAAATAAATCACGTCTATTCCTAGACAGGTACGACCAATGAGAGAATGAACCTTGTAAATAGAAATTTACATGCATGTAATTGCATGTTTGATTCGATATTACGCAATTACAATATACAGTACAAGTAATTATTAACTATTTGTATAAAACGATTGTCTAAACATCATTCTGCAGCTCATTCTGTTGTCAACAAAAAAATGTGCATAATTCATTGGAATTTTTTTCATACCATAGCATTGAAAATAATAAAACATGTTTGTAAATAGAATATATTTGTTTGTCTATGAATACATCATCTAGCTCTCAATTCGCTTATATATCTGGAATGAAAATGTATATATATACATGTTATGACAATTCCATAATTATAGACAGTATATAGACTTATTGTTTAATTTACACAAATTTTCATTATGGTGTCCAATATAACATGCTAGTTATTTCAGAAAAATACAATACGGTTTGTACAGATAAATATGAAATTGGATTTAATCAAGTGTTTTTGAGAAGTAATATGTGATTATTGGTAATATTTTTGATGATTTGATAATTTTGCATTTTGATATTCAACATGACATGCTAGTTATTTCAGAATAACACAATGCGGTTTGTACATATAAAAATGAAATTGGATTTAATCAAATGTTTCTGAGAAATAATATGTGATGATTGGTAATATTTTTGATGATTTGATAATTTTGCATTTTGATATCGAACATGACATGCTGGTTATTTCAGAAAAAGACACAATGCGGTTTGTACATATAAAAATTAAATTGGATTTAATCAAATGTTTCTGAGAAATAATATGTGATGATTGGTAATATTTTTGATGATTTGATAATTTTGCATTTTGATATCCAACATGACATGCAGGTTATTTCAGAAAAACACAATGCGGTTTGTGCATATAGAAATGAAATTGGATTTAATAAAATGTTTCTGAAGAATAATATGTGATGATTGCTAATATTTTTGATGATTTGATAACTTTGCATTTTGATATCGAACATGACATGCTAGTTATTTCAGAAAAACACAATGCGGTTTGTGCATATACAAATGAAATTGGATTTAATAAAATGTTTCTGAGAAATAATATGTGATGATTGCTAATATTTTTGATGATTTGATAACTTTGCATTTTGATATCGAACATGACATGCTAGTTATTTCAGAAAAACACAATGCGGTTTGTGCATATAGAAATGAAATTGGATTTAATCAAATGTTTCTGAGAAATAATATGTTATGATTGGTAATATTTTTGATGGTTTGATAGCTTTGCATTTTGATATTCAACATGACAAGCTAGTTATTTCAGAAAAACAATGCGGTTTGTGCATATAGAAGTGATATTGGATTTAATCAAATGTTTCTGAGAAATAATATGTGATGATTGGTAATATTTTTGATGGTTTGATAACTTTGCATTTTGATATCGAACATGACATGCTAGTTATTTCAGAATAACACAATGCGGTTTGTACATATAAAAATGAAATTGGATTTAATCAAATGTTCTGAGAAATAATATGTGATGATTGGTAATATTTTTGATGATTTGATAATTTTGCATTTTGATATCGAACATGACATGCTGGTTATTTCAGAAAAAGACACAATGCGGTTTGTACATATAAAAATTAAATTGGATTTAATCAAATGTTTCTGAGAAATAATATGTGATGATTGGTAATATTTTTGATGATTTGATAATTTTGCATTTTGATATCCAACATGACATGCAGGTTATTTCAGAAAAACACAATGCGGTTTGTGCATATAGAAATGAAATTGGATTTAATAAAATGTTTCTGAAGAATAATATGTGATGATTGCTAATATTTTTGATGATTTGATAACTTTGCATTTTGATATCGAACATGACATGCTAGTTATTTCAGAAAAACACAATGCGGTTTGTGCATATACAAATGAAATTGGATTTAATAAAATGTTTCTGAGAAATAATATGTGATGATTGCTAATATTTTTGATGATTTGATAACTTTGCATTTTGATATCGAACATGACATGCTAGTTATTTCAGAAAAACACAATGCGGTTTGTGCATATAGAAATGAAATTGGATTTAATAAAATGTTTCTGAGAAATAATATGTAATGATTGGTAATATTTTTGATGATTTGATAACTTTGCATTTTAGAAGCCAACATGACAAGCTAGTTATTTCAGAAAAACAATGCGGTTTGTGCATATAGAAGTGATATTGGATTTAATCAAATGTTTCTGAGAAATAATATGTGATGATTGGTAATATTTTTGATGGTTTGATAACTTTGCATTTTGATATCGAACATGACATGCTAGTTATTTCAGAAAAACACAATGCGGTTTGTGCATATAGAAATGAAATTGGATTTAATAAAATGTTTCTGAGAAATAATATGTAATGATTGGTAATATTTTTGATGATTTGATAACTTTGCATTTTAGAAGCCAACATGACATGCTAGTTATTTCATGAAGTTATTAAGTCTATTGGACAGAGAAATATCAAATTGGATTTAATCAAGAGTTACTTATACATAATGTATGATGATTGATAATATTTTTATTGATTTAACTATATGCGCCAATATTCATTTTTATGGCACCATATTTGTTAAATATTTTATTTCGTTAAGCAATGCATTAAGCTTTTTACTATCCGTGCTACTTTAAAGACTGTCGTTTTATTTTTTTGACAATTACATTTGTATTTCTAGTCCTTATTTCATTTTAAACTATTGTACACGGGGATTTGGATCTTTATGGAATTGATATAGATATCAGAGTGGAATGAATATAGTGCATTCAAGTGTTAATATCGGACTGAACTTATTTGTGGTCTTGGAATATCCTAATATTCCTTAGTCCGTCGAATGTAATAAACGTGTACAATGAATATCATAAATAACAGGGATCGGATATTTGGAAGTACATACATGCTTGGAGATATGTAAAGCTAAGAAATTATGGAGGCTACTTCCGAATAGATTAATAGATAATAAACTAAGGAGATTACTTTCATAGTTTATAAAAACTTAAGCACGTATTTAATTGAATCAGTCCGTACCTCGCGGAAGTCCATCCTAAGTAAGAAAAGGACCAATATATAGCCACTTCCGCACATGCAGTAGTAGTAGTGCAATAAAGTGCATCGCCCGTCAGCCCGCTAATAAATGCGTATGCGGCAAACAATGCGAATCACACAACCGCCACCGTCAAATTACTCAACACGTGTTTCACCCCTCCATGGGGCATCTTCAGGAGCTATGTTACACCGATTAGTGCCAAACACAGAGTACACTCTGTCTACCATTGCATGTGCGGAAGTGGCTAAATATTGGTCCTTTTCTTCTTAAGCACGTGTTAACTTGCTCTCACTCGCCCATTCGGATATTATTACAAAAGTGTGTTCCATAACAAGCCAACACTTAAACATTAGGTATATATGGATCCAAATATCCGGTCTTCGATTATCAATGACAGCTAGTTGATATTTTAATATGTAATTAAAAATTTTGTATTATAATATTTTTAAGGTCACCAATTTTGTATTTCATTGCGTGTATCCGAACGTCTCTATATACACTAATTTTATAATCTGTGTTAATTATTAAACTTAGTTGAAAATGTATTTGGTATATATAATCTGTATTATTTAATATAAAAGACAATTTTGAATTACATTTTGTTGTTAAATTGATTCGATTATAGCATTAAAATAGATTGTTGACTTAATATTCCTAACATAAGACCACAGAGCAATAATAAAGTAATCGTAAAAATTTTCGTCTATGTATTTATAATGTTGTCCACAGTGTATATAACTAGATTTATGTCAATGTTTTTTTATGGTTTACTTTTTTATTTACTCGAAATATTCAGTTAATACTAATCTGTATTTTATAGGTTAACATATATATATCCTGTAAGGTTCAAGGTCACCCAGATAGATGGCGGAAGGTATGCGTTTCGATGCGAGATGGAATCAGAAATGAGATCTGCAGGACCAAGGTCGTCTGTAGTGGCAGTGGACATGGTATCTCTCATGTAAGGTGGTGATGATGATAGACTAGGCGTGGGTAGATATGATAACGTCCATACAAATTTTAAAGTACTAACATATATGTCGAAATATCATATATACATATAAATAAAATTGGAGCGTCTTTTTATAATATAAAATTACCGCTTTTTACTACAAATTAATATATATATGTACACACATATACACATATATATATACCAAAAACACAAATTTTTATCTCTGTCTGTTACAACATATTTATGATACGACTGGATCTATTTCGACGGGACTTATATTGGTAGGTAGCTGATGTGATAAGAGAGTATACTTGGCTACTTTTATTCTAGAAAAATTAAACGAAAAAAAAACTATTTTTTTTTGTGGAATGCCCCGCAGTCAAAGTCGCGGGCAATGCTAGTGGGATTATGAAATCATGTATATATATAATATATATATATATATTGTTTTGTATCAGTTGGTATATCTGCGGTTATATACACTGTGTCACTATGTTAATGTACTTCGCATTCCTGTTTCAATAATATGTAAGTTTAACACCTATCGTTATATTAGTCGAATGGCGTTACAGCCTTTTGAACTTATTCAGTATATGTATAGTTTTCGCTTAAATAAATGAATTGTATTTAAATGTTTATTATTTTAACCTGTTTACCTGATCGCCTGTAAGGTATTTTTGAACATGGCTTTTCCTGAAAATCGCCACGATGGTCATACAGGCATTCAAAAGTCTAGATCAGTGATTCCCAAAGTGGTCTATATCGACCTCTAGGGGTCTATGACAACCTGCAAGGGGTCTACGTCAGCGAAAAAAAATTGAGGGTCAATGAAATGAAAATGAGGGTCCACGATAGTGGATCTAAACACATACACTGATAATACCTATTTACTTACATCATACTATCTTATAATATCAAAACATTTACATTATTTATAAAAGTACCTATGAAGTAAAAAATTATTAATATGTTACGTATATTTTACATATCAGATACAAAATTTTATTTTGAGTAGTTTTAATTTAAATTCAATTAATAAATGTGTAAATTAACATGTGTTTTTACTTTAAGTTTTTAACACTAAACTTCACTACAGTTAGAAATTTACACGAAATCAATATCAGGTAAGTAGGGGTCTACCCAACACGAAAAAACATGGCAAGGGGTCTACGACACAAAAAAGTTTGGGGAACTCTGGTTTAGATACAGGCAGCACGTCGTGTATATATATGGTAGTGGTAGGTACTATGTCGACGGTACAATATGTTGGTGAAAAGGGAAGGGATCTACCCAAGCCGTATTTACCGGTTCGTAAATTAGGGGCGGCTCTAGCTCGTGTAGCGCCTGTGTGCAATGAAACCCTGGCGCCACCTAGGCCTGACCCCCTCCCATGCAGCTATAACTATTAACTTTGCCGTCGTAACAAGAAAGTTTTTTCATATTAAAACAAGCTATTTTATAAGTAGGTATAGCTTACAGTATGGTATTAGTTACAGCCTTTCTTATGACGGCAGAATAACACACAGTTTTTATGCCTGTAGCACATCTCTGTTGCGAAACTAAGCGGCGAACCGCGATAGATTCCGATAGAAGATAGATAGAAGACGATGCTCTTAGCTGTCTCAGGGAGCGCCGCGGCGCCCGTGAATTGCACACCCTGCACTATAGGTTATGCCGCCGATATAATAGAAACTATATGTATGTTCACAAAGACATTAGCGATTTTAACTAACAGACATATATCGCAAACATGTAATTGCAGTGTTTTATATAAGGTTGTATCCCGGGAATCGAATCTACATATGATCAAATCATAGTTTGAATTGCATTCGCATCGCAACTGGATCTAGTTATATAGGCAAGTGCATAAAACAAGCGATTGGTTTCCTTACTCGTACAGAAGACAGTGTTCCAATAGCTGTGGTCAAAGGTTCTATTATCAAAAAACTTGATTTATTTTTTCAAGTTACAAATGAGTTGTTTATATAAAATAACTAGCTGATCCCGCAAATGTTGTTTTGTAAAAAAAACAATAATATTTTTAATTTACAAATAAAAAATAAGGGTTGATCGTAGAGGGGTGAAAATTTAGGGTTGTATGTATTTTTGTATGCGGTATCATAAAAAATAAAAATAAAATAAAATTAAAAATAAATTAAGGGTGAACAACCCTTATCATTTAGGGGTATGGAAAATAGAAAGTAGCCGATTCTCAGACATACTGAATACGCATATAAAATTTGATAAAAATCGATCAAGCCGTTTCGGAGGAGTACGGTAACTAACATTGTGACATGGAAATTTTATATATTAGACTAGCTGATCCCGCAAACGTTGTTTTGCAAAAAAAATATTTTTAATTTTCAATTTAAAAATAAGGGTTGATCGTAGAGGGGTGAAAATTTTAGGTTGAATGTATTTTTGTATGCCGTATCATAAAAAAATAAAAACAAAAAAAAAATTGTCAAAAAATGTAAGGGTGAACAACTCTTATCACTTAGGGGTATGGAAAAAAGATAGTAGCCGATTCTCAGACATACTGAATACGTATATAAAATTTGGTAAAAATCGGTCAAGCCGTTTCGGAGGAGTACGGTAACTAACATTGTGACATGGAAATTTTATATATTAGATAAATGACGAAATCACATAACACAAGAGATATATACCATTACCATTTGACTCAGATAAATATATGAAGCTATGTTAGCTGTGCCGTAGAGAACAGACTTGCGATCTTATGTCACGGATTCGATTTCCTTCACAAGATAAGCATCAACTTTCTCTGCGTGTTATAAAACCACTGTGATCGGGAACCCTTATGTCAAGCATATTGATTATGGTTTATCTTCCATAGATATTTTTGGAGGATGCATATGCCTATATACGAAGCTATTGCTTTTGATGTTTTGGCACAATGCCCACGTCCACCCGCTGGACATAGACTTCCTCCATAGATCAGGACCGACTGGTAGTCATCAGTTGGAATTTCACAAGTTATTTGTTTAACATCTGAACCAGTGATAACATACTATAGGATTAAACACACTGTCATTATTATAATGTTAAAAATATTATATTGCATATTAATGCTTACTTGATTAAATACTTATTGAAGGTGTGTAACAACATTTACTGATATATATCTTAAACTGCGCTTGTCGTTCCGTGGTAAACTCTTCAGAAATATATTCTTTACGAGAAGTTTTTAATACAGCTGGTATTAATATGTAGCCACTTTCGCACATAATTCGCATTTTTTGTCGCATGCGCATTTATCAGCGGGCTGGCGGGCGGTGCACTTTGTTGCACGACCACCACTGCATGTGCGGAAGTGGCTAAATATTGGTCCTTTTCTTACTTAGGGTGGATTTCTGTAAAATAACGCCTGATTCCATTAAATACAGCTGGCATTCTTTCAATTGCGGCGCAATACAACATATAACAATGATTTATTTTCTCGCAAAAACATACAAGATTATTTATACATAGTGATAGAGTCTAGATATAGATGCGGCGTGGGTAGAACTCTTGCTAGGTGAAGTGACGGTTGGATGCAGGCAGTGCAAGATTGGTCAAGGTGGCAACTAGTGGAGGCTTTTGCATTTAAGTGGGCGTCCATCGGCATAGAAGTGATAGACACGGTGTTAATACTTATAATAAATCGTTTATGACATAAAATTACACAAACAATATTATTATATTATATCTAATATATAAAATTCTCGTGTCACGGTATTCGAACTTGAACTCCTCCGAAACGGCTTGACCGATTTTTACCAAATTTTACATGCGTATTCAGTATGTCTGAGAATCGGCTACTATCTATTTTCCATACCCCTAAGTGATAAGGGTGGTCCACCCCTAAATTTTATTTTTAATTTTTTAGAAAATTTTTTTGGTTTTTATTTTATTATGATACAGCATACAAAAATACATACAACCCTAAATTTTCACCCCTCTACGATCAACCCTTATCTTACATTTGTTAATTAAAAACTTTAATTTTTTTTGCAAAACAACGTTTGCGGGATCAGCTAGTTATTTTATATAAACAACTATATTGCCTCTGTATAGATTTAACCATTAAATGCATAATAATGCAATTCTGCAACATACCACTTAAATGGTATAAGTAGCAGTAAATAGCGTGTTGCATAACTGTAACTAAGGTTTTCAAAAAAAATAAGTATAAGAATATTACACATATATAATAATATTTTCCTCTGCATTGTAGTGTACCTATCTGCAAGACATAATTTTTTAAAAGTATAGATAAAAGTCGTGCATTTAAGGGTTTAAGCCAAAAGAAAGTATTATTTAATATATATTATTGTATACAAGAATACTATACTGATGTTAATGTGCGGAATTAAATGTTGTTGATGCTCAGGAAGCTAATTATTGCCGCTATTTATAAAACTATATTTGTAAAGAGCAACTGTTAAGTTTCTTGACTCTTGGAACTGCCTTCCGAGCTGGTAGCTTCCTGTAGGGACAACAATGCCGACATTTTATGTTGAATTCAAAAGTGCTTGTAATTACCTATTCTAGTATAGAATATTTTGATTTTGTGCCTTTTCAGCTGCCGTCTGTTTTGACCACTAGTTGGCCAGCTTTGGTATGTTTGATACTGTCGTTCATCTACATATCTCCTCATTCCATCACATATAGAAATCCAAAGCACATCTTCTTCCATAGGTTACTGTGTCTTAGTTTGCTAATGAGGTCCAAAGTGAAAGACAACCTTTCAGAAGTCATAGCTGCACTAAAAATTAATTTAATTCAAACTTTTATCCGAAGTGCCAAATCAAATGCCGTACGTTATTTAACTTTAAATCACGAAACGACCTTAACAGAAACGGTGTGCAACATCACAGACGGTAAGTATACTAATGTTTTATTGATATAAACCTTATATAGTTGATTTTAAGTTCAATTTTGTACAGCATATGCGACGTATCAGCTGATCGTATCACGTGGCAAGTTCAACACGCGCTAAATAGATTCTCACGAACAACTAACACCTTGGTAATAGAGTACGCAATAGGTTAATATAGCTTCAACACGGTGTATAATTATATTTCAAATATATTAAATATGCCGTTTAGGATATTCTAGATCAGTGATTCCCAAAGTGGTCTATATCGACCCGTAGGGGTCTATGACAACCTGCAAGGGGTCTACGTCAGCGAAAAAAAATTTGGGGGTCCATGAAATGAGAATGGGGGTCCACGATAGTCGATCTCAACACATACACTGATAGTACCTATTTACTTACATCATACTATCTTATAATATCAAAACATTTACATTATTTTTAAAAGTACCTATGAAGTAAAAAATTTTGTTTATTTAATGTTACGTATATTTTACTTAACAAATACAAAATTGTTTTTGAGTAGTTTTAATTTAAATACAATTAATAAATGTATAAATTAACATGTGTTTTTACTTTAAATTTTTAACACTAAACTTCACTACAGTTAGAAATTTACAGGAAATCAATATCAGGTAAGTAGGGGTTCTACCCAACACGGAAAAACATGGCAAGGGGTGTACGACACAAAAAAGTTTGGGGAACTCTGTTCTAGATATTAACGATAGAGTTTGCTGGAGTTTCAAGCAAAAAAACTCGGCAATCACAAGTCGAGGAATATTATATGGCGCGCTCTTTCGCTCGATATATATAAAGAATATTTCTGTAGAATTCCCATTTTCGATGCACCGCTGACAATTTCGTAATGTTGCCCGTATTTAAAATCTGGGGAACGGAAAGGCTATATATTTATTGTCTATTTTAAATTGCGATAGTTCAATATATTTTGACAGTACATACTGTCGAGATATTTTATTTCACATTTATAGTAATCGAAATCTGTTTATATTCAAAGTTTTAAAGCTTAAAATTAGTTTTTCATATTTGCGTATAATTACTACGTATCTCAAATCACTCTGTTGGTGTATTAAAACATTAGTTGCATCAACATTTCTAGATTGCTATTTGAATTTTGTTCTTCGTATAAAACAAAAGTCGTGGGATCTTTTAGATCTCATAACGTAATGTACGTGTTAATATAGATATATTTACACAATTAAACTAAGGTTTAAGGTATATTATGCAATCGATACACTAGTTTATTGATAATGCCTTTGTCATCTAGTATCCTACGGCTTTAATTGCCATTACTTATATATATATATATATATCTAATATATAAAATTCTCGTGTCACGGTGCTCGAACTTGAACTCCTCCGAAACGGCTTGACTGATTTTTACCAAATTTTACATGCGTATTCAGTATGTCTGAGAATCGGCTACTATCTATTTTCCATACCCCTAAGTGATAAGGGTGGTCCACCCCTAAATTTTATTTTTAATTTTTTAGACAATTTTTTTGGTTTTTATTTTATTATGATACAGCATACAAAAATACATACAAACCTAAATTTTCACCCCTCTACGATCAACCCTTATCTCACATTTGTTAATTAAAAACTTTAATTTTTTTTGCAAAACAACGTTTGCGGGATCAGCTAGTATATATATATATATTTTAAATTACATTTGAAAATAGCACTGTTGTGTTTGGAGCATCTTTTTATTCCTTATATTTCATAAACGTATGTTTTATTAAATAAATATAAATGTTTTAATTTTTTCATTTATGTAAAATTACGGGGCGTGGATAGGCTTCCACAAGATGAACCTATAAAATGTATATAACGTTTATATACTAATGTATATATAACACCATAAATAGGGGCAACACCTACAAAGCTGTGACAAGACATTATAAAGGCGTTAGTATCCAATTACGTTAATGTGTTACGAGTAATATTAATACTTCCTGTACTCAACACACCACTGCATTACCGGCTAGTTCCTACCGTCTAGCTCCAGATAGTTTTAAACAAGGTTGTTAAATAGGCCAACATTATACAGGATGATTATTATTTTTTTATGGCCCCCGGCTATGGCTATCTTTGGTGGGACAGGGACTTTACGGGCAATTTATTTTTTCACATAGTTATTTATTATTTCCATTTTCTCCTTTCGTTCTTCACATATTCTTTCAATCAATTCTTTCATGCCACATTTCTGCTATCTTTCCCTTTTACTCTGTAACCTTTCATTCCTCCCTCATTACATGTTACATTTTATCTTTATTTCTTTTCGTTTACATTTTTTTCAGATTTTATATCACATTTTGAGTTACATTTTATCACAGTTTTTCTTATTGTCTATTTAAAATTTTTCCTATTTTCTTTAATTTTTATTTTTTTGTATCACTTTTTTAATTATTTCCTTGCAGTATGAGAGGAATTCTTCCCTAGTATCCTTTCCGCCTATCAGGGAGGCTATTGACTCCTCCCTGATTTTAACGCCAGACCGGCACTCGAATTCGAGATTGTTTATATTTATAAAGGAGTTTAGATAGGTCAAAAAAGCTTTAATTCTTTTACTCATATTTCCAAAAATATATATCAGGGGCGGCTCTAGCTCGTGTGCAATAAAACCCAGGCGCCCCTAGGCCTAAGCCTCCCCCCCTGCTATAGCTATTAACTTTGCCGTCGTAAGAAACTTTTTTCATATTCCAACAAGCTATTTTATATGTAGGTATAGCTATGTATGGTATTAGTTACGGCCTTTCTTCTTATGACGGCAGAATAACACGCATTGGTTTTATGCCTGTAGCACATCTCTGTTGCGAAACTAAGTGGCGAATCGATATAAAGTGAAAACTCTGAAATATGTTACATTAATACATTTTTAAAACTCGAATGAGATAGGACCGTAAATTTTTATAGTACAAACAGATATTAAACTATAATTAATTCTAGTATGTAATCCGAAATTTAACCCTTAAATGCATGACTTTCACTTATACTTTTAAACATATAAATTTTGCAGATAAGTAAACTATAATGCAGGGTAAAATAGAAATATACTAGCTGATCCCGCAAACGTTGTTTTGCAAAAAAAATTAAAGTTTTTAATTAACAAATGTAAGATAAGGGTTGATCGTACAGGGGTGAAAATTTAGGTTTGTATGTATTTTTATATGCAGTATCATAATAAAATAAAAACCAAAAAAACTGTCTAAAAAATTAAAAATAAAATTTAGGGGTGGACCACCCTTATCACTTACGGGTATGGAAAATAGATAGTAGCCGATTCTCAGACATACTGAATACGCATGTAAAATTTGGTAAAAATCGGTCAAGCCGTTTCGGAGGAGTTCAAGTTCGAACACCGTGACACGAGAATTTTATATATTAGATATATTAATAAGTTTTATACTTATTTATTAAAAAAAACCTTATGCTGCAGATGAACAGTGTGCATTTACTGTACACTATTGTATTCGTAGTGATATGTTGCAGTTTTTCATCATTATGCATTAAAGGGTTAAAAACGCTTTTTCTAAACATTAATTATTGGATAGAGTGTTACGTACATTATTGCTCTGGAGTCTTCAGGTATGAAAAGATCTTGTGTAGCGACCACGAGACGGGAGACGCGGCGTGGGTAGCTCCCCCCACTGGTGGACTTACGACATAATTGGGCATCATAAGGCCAGACATCGTTGCGATATTTGGAGGAGGCATAAATCTTGCATTGGACATATATCGACTTATATAATGAGCCTTTATATATATGACATACATTTAGATATACTTCATGTATTTTAAATAGACATATAATGATATTTTGATGTACATAAAAGTGTTAAATAAATAAATAAAAAAACTTAATTTAGTTCCTTGTGTATAACTATGATCCTATGTGATATTATTTTAAAGAGTAAATACATAAAATGATAATATATGCACCAACAAAGTGACAAACCTTGTATCTATAGTTAATCTACTATAGAACTACCGAATCCGTTGCACCGCGTCTTAGGTATGCGCTCGGTGAAACGGATGAGTACCGTCAGCCCCGATGTGTTCGATTACAACGCTTGCTCACGCTCTTCTCGTCGCGAATTACTAAGGTGCGGTACTATAGTTGCGGTAGTATATATTATGGCTGGAATTCTAACCAAATCTTAGGTTGTGTTATAAATTAAAAATAATATATAAAAACAAAATAGACCGTAGTAAAATTCGACGAGATCAGTTGTATTTCTTAATTAAGGTTTTAGTAGTAATACGTTCATTGCAAGACTTGGCGATCTATGGGGTTACTCCAGAACCTTGAAGCGCCAGCAGCTATCAGTTCTGAAGCGATATATGGTCTGTCCAATGAAAGGGGCATTTGCCAATCCTCTGGGTTAAGACGATTAGTTTCGTACGTCAAATAATTTCGTCATTCTTAATTCGAATTATATTCGGATACTTCTAACAAGTTGTCGTCATAGTTTTTGCACGAGTTTTTTTTATCCCGTTTGAATTATTTAACAGATGGCGCAAAAGTAATGTCATATTTTGAACATACTTTAACTCCATTATATGTTGACAACTAATTCTCTATATATCTGCATCAGGGGTAAGTAACATCCGGCCCGCTAAATATGTTTATGCAGCCCGCCGTGCATTTGTAAAATTGAATTTATTTTTTCAACTTTCTCTCTTCAATATATTGTTATGAAATTAATTATAATTAAATGGTAGAACATGCTAAACCGAAATTAATTAATAAAAACCACTCAAAACTGAGTGATACGTGATTAGAAAACTGTATATGTATAATATATACGCTTATATCGACAAAACGTGCATGATTTCTTATTAAAATTTTCTTATATTGTTTATTTTCATATTGCATTAAAATTTGTATACACTCTTATCTAATGTTTATTAAATATAAAGTTTTGTTAATAATTGATATGTGTTATATTAAGTGCGGCCCGCCAAGAATAATTAAAATTTATATTGTCTTGACCAAACAGGTTGCTCACCTCTGAACTATATCAAAACGTCATAGCACAGTGACATTTGGCGCCATTTGTAAAAATTAAGGCGCGTTCACATTATGACATTACTTTTGCACCACCTGATGTAATTATTACGTGAATTAAAAACTGAAATCAGATGAAACTAGCCTATTACATGTTTCAGATTAAAGCTAAGGTTTTCAGATGCTGCCTAATCTAAGTAACGGTTCACAATTCTAAGTAAGAAAAGGACCAATATAGCTACTTCCGCCAATGCAGTAGTAGTCGTGCAATAAAGTGCACCGCCCGCCAGCCCGCTGATAAATGGGCATGCGACAAACAATGCGAATTACAAACACAGTTTACAATTCTGAAGGATCTTAAGTTTTGTAACCACTTTTACAATATATACTAAAGCAATATAGCAATTGATTGTCTTGTTTTATTATACATAATTTAACAATTCATCACACTTATAACATTCATCTAAATTTTTTGCTTAGTAAACTTGTTGAAGAGGAGAATCGAGAACTGAACCTCCGAAGAACCAAGATCATGGACGTAGACCAAAGAATTGCTCGTATGAGCAGTGGGCGGGGTACTTCGCTCGTGCGACCAATGGCGAGAAAGAGAAGAAGAAAGAGATTATCCACGACCACGAGCCGGTAGACGGCGTGGGTAAGCCCACCAGGTAAACTAACGACATTATTAGGGATTAGGGAAATTTCTGGATGCTGGCAGCACAGGACATTCCAGTAGGCGTCCATCGAAAAGAAGAGGAAACTTATTAAATGTACATAATATCACGATAAGATTACACGAGAGTGTATAAACAACTGTGTACATAAAAGAATGTTAATTCTATGAAACCTAAAGGAAGGTTAACAAGCTTGCCTTTATTCATGAACTGAAGCGATAAGAGAAATAAGTTCGACAAATAATCTGTTATTTTATTCTTAGCACAAATCTGAATTTGTTGATTCTTCTTTTATTTGTAAAAGAGGTTTTGTTTCGGAACAACCTTCATGGTACGTGTTTGATATATAAGTTTACTCACTCTCTCTTCTTGTCTATGTTCTACTTTAGAGTGGACTTCCTCTCAGTATTAAAGGAATTTTCCTTTCAGCAAACCGGTATGTATTTAAAAAGAAGGTTCCAGACCTATTGACGGAAGAATCGACAAAACTATCTTATAACAAAATTTGTATAGGGCATATGTATACAGTCAGTGTATTTTATATAAATAGCATATATTATTAAAATTTAATATTATATTTGAACACATGCCCACTAATTGTCTCTACTCTGGGTTGACTGGTAGAGAATGCCAAAAGGCATTAAGTACATTACATGTTGTAAAAAGGAAAAATAAATAGGTAAATGAATAAATAAATCATTATACCAGATCTAAATTGTCCACATTGGTATATATTTTTTCGTACATATATAGTGTTACGTATAAAGACAAGATTATCGTTTGTATATATTACATAGTAGATATATAGTAAGGCTTTATTTTTTTTACAAATAAAAATGGCAAAATTAATTTGTATATTATTATATATGATGTTTCGTTCTAGGCGTAAAATGTGTAAATGGTAATTTTTAACCAAAAAACCTTAAAGCATTTACATTTAGGGCTTACAATACCGAACTAAAATCTGAATACCGGTATTGGATATTTGAAATACCGGTATTAAAACCGGTATTATTAATAAATAGTAATAATAGTATAGTTATATTTTTACTTACCTCAGTTGTCATATTGACTTGTTAGCAAATAGTATATTAAATCCAATAAATATTGTTCTGAAATGAGTAGATATTATTTATTAAATTACATTGAAAGTATGAGTAGATAGATACAAAAAACGTGCAAGAAAAAAGTACATCTTAAATACTATGTTACATTTCACATATAATAGGCTCGTATGGTATTATATAATTAAAGAAAAAAAATACAATTAAATTAAAATTATTTATGAAATAATATTAATAACTTGCGTTTTGTATGTATAATGTATTACTAAAATACCGGTATTTTTACAAAAATACCGGTTTTTAATACCAAACAAAAATCATCAGGGATTCCGGTATTGTAAGCCCTATTTACACCTATCTCCCTTCCTGTTTGATGTGACAGCTCTGAAAAGTGTTACATTTTTTTTTTTTAATTGTAATAGAGACCAAAAGTCAACGATAATTAATTTTAATATGTACTATATCAATTTTTACACCCGTTTTTTTACTATATTATCATTTATATATAATATTTATTATTTACAAAACTATTCCAGTGTTCTATACATGATATATATATACACTCCGCGACAAAAGTATAACCCACCCCCCCTAATTTTTTCATATCTGATAAAGAATTATAGTTATATTAATATATTACTAATACATAAAATTTGGGTGTTAGTAAGTTTATTATACTATCAATACATTATTTATTAAATGCATAATTAACCAAATACAAATGCTATTGGGTTTTGCAGTGCGACAAAAGTATAACCTAGGTAATGAAATTTAAATAAAAATTCGAGAAAAATATAACAAACAATAATCATTCATGTAATCTAATATTTAGTAGATTCACCACTTTTACTTATCACCTCAAACATTCGGTCCGGTAAACTGTCATATAGCTTTTTTAATAACGTCTTGATTTATATTTTGCCACTCGTCAACTATGACCTTTTTAACTCTTCAGCAAAAGTAAATTGTCTTGATCCACGATAGACAGCTCGTGATAAATTTCCCCAACAATTTTCAATTATGTTCAAGTCAGGAGAATATGCTGGCCATTCAAGAACTTGAATATTTTTTTCACTAAAGTAGTCTCTAACTACCTTTGCTCGATGGATACTGGCATTATCTTGTTGAAAAATAAAATTAGGACCAGCAATTCGCACTGCGTGAGAGTTAATTTGCTTGTTTATTACTTCTATATATCGTCTACTAGTTATTTTTCCAGAACAGAAATTAATATCCATTTTACCTGATATCCAATGCCAGACCATACCATTACACTACCACCTCCGGCTTGCCGACGGCTCAATATAAAATTATCTTTTCTTAAATCGTGAAAATAGTAATTAAAACCATCAGGTCCATCCAAATTAAACTTCTTTTCATCAGAAAAAATAACTATTCGCCACTTTTTTTTTCATTAAACGTGATCTTTTGCAAATTGTAATCTAACTAGTTTATGTTTAGCAGACAACGATGGTTTTTTTGGTAATTTCTTACGTTTTAAATGCTCACACTCACGTATAATGCGTTGAACGTTTCTTAAATTAGTACTAACACCAGCCTCCGCTGCGATTTGTCTTGCGGTAAGCGTAGAATTTGACGCAACTCTTAGAATTGACCTTCTTTCTCGTGGTGTAGTTGCTCTCGGTCGACCTGTCCGTTTTTTCTTACCATAGTTGTCGGGATCTTTTAAAAAATTTCGCACAACACGATGACTTCTGTTGATGATTTTTGCGATTTTGGCCTTAGAATAATTTTCAGAATGCAATTTTTTAATTTAAGTTTCGTTTAAGTGTTTTCCCCGTGGCATTTTTAATAAAAAATAGACAAATATTAACTTAAACAATTAATTTATACGTAAGAACTTACGAGTTACACGAAACAAGTATAAAAATGAATTGACATGTCCAGTGCACCGAGTTGCTTGAGCCAATGAGACGACTGGGTTATACTTTTGTCGCGCTATCAAACCAATAACTTCGCCGCTGCGTAACAAAGCAGCATCAAAACGTAACTATATATATATACCATAGTATTAGAATCAAGAAAACAATGCTGGCGCGTTAGGAATTTATTAATTTGTATTTAGTTTTACAGTAAATATAAAAAAATTCGAGGGGTGGGTTATACTATTGTCGCGGAGTGTATGTAATTAGGTTATAAAACCTTTTAAATCTTTAACACCTATATCGAATCATCCTGTATAAAACTTAGGGGATTTTTGTTGACCTGCTGTGTCTAAATAAAATTAGTAAGATAAATTGTCAGAAAATTCTTGCGGATTTCCTTGTAACTTTTTATAAAGTAAATATTTCTTTTACCTCGAGGAAAATATTTTCTTTTGTGATCTCATTTTAATGTATCGCGGCATGGTCACCGTCAGTTTTCCGCTGATGTCGTGTGCGTTACGGATTGTAGTTTGTGAGGTAAAATAATAGATAACAACGGGGCAGCGAAGATCGCGCGCGAGTTGCCGACCGCCATCTTTGAATTTCTTTTTTTTTCATACTTATATTTCTTCCTGGCCAGTGCTGTGATTGTGATTACATTGTGTATTTTTTAACTTTCGGTATGTTTAATTAATTTATTATTTTATAATTATTTATGAGAAAAACCTATGAAAATTAAATATATATTTTTTCTTAATAATTTTGAAAGAATAAAAAAAGTTGTTACTAAACTACAATTTTTTTTATGTCTTTGCCTCCGGTAAATCATTTTTTTATCTGTAGAGGACTCCGGGATACAATCTTATTTAATTCACTTTGTGCATTAACACTAAACATACCACATGGGGTCAAATGACCCATGGATCAAAAATGATTAGTATTTGCGTTTGTAAACGAAATGGTCAATATACTATTTTGTTTAATTTTAATAAATTTAATTTTCATTTCTTTCTTAATAACCATACTTTATACATTCAAGCAGTAAACATAAAGTCGGGTCATTTGACACACTATGGTAGAAATAGGTACCTGGTAATTGTTGGTATGATTAGTGTTAATTATATAGGATTGTAACTGCTCACAAGTTCCAATGGCAATCGCCAACCAGCCTGTCAAGAATGGCGATTATGGTATATCCCCATAGATATCTCTGTCTGCGGGGCATCTTATTATCTAATTCATACAAAACTTATTATTTTGTTAATTATTGCAATAGCAATTTTTATATAAAATTTAATATGTGTGATATATGTTTATACATCATGTTTGATATCTAAATTATCATACTCGTAATTCAGATACTTCTATTTTAATTATTCTCATTTTATAAGTTAATGCTAATAAATTTATTACAGATTATAAAATATGTGCATACATTAATCATTAGATGTGCATAAAATATAAATTTTGGAATAATAAGAGTTCCTATTTGAATCTCAAAGATTATTAACATAAAATAAAATAAATAACCCACAATTCTTATAAAATATTAATATAATTTGTCTTTTATATTATTTATAAATTATAAATGAGTATATGTTTTTAGTATTGAATATGACTTACTTTCACATCGATTTATTTAAATTAATTTATTTAACATTGGAACTTTTAACAGAATTTTTATAGTTTCTATCTTATATTTATTATTTTTTTAATCTATTTTCTTTTTCATATTATAGTTGTGGAAAAGAAACAGAAAGAAACTCCACTTTTATAAGATTAATCAAAATTAGTCCTTTTCTTACTTAGGATGGATTTCCGCAAGGTAACGCCTGAATCTATTAGATATTCAGCTAGAGGCCTTAGGAGTCTCAGTTAGTTTAGTTAAATACTCTCATACCTGATTAGGAGGCCTTTTAGATCGCTTGAAGGAATAAAAACGTGAATTTAATCCCTTGTTTATGAGTTTTTATCAGATCATGCGAGACGATCACGTCAGATTGTGACGTAAAGTCTACATTAGAATTTTTCCTAATTTATTGCCTTTTCGAAGTCTATATGTGCGCTTAACCAAGGTTATATCGAGGTAATTTAATAGATAAGAATGATTTAAGACTTGATATCACTAACCTTACTAGATTCTTTGTGGGATCTTTTAAAATATGATCGCTTTATGACTTTCTTTGGTACTAAAAAGGCGGTCTCAGCTTCCAGGTTATTCAACAGAGCGTAGAAGGCACCCAGCCTCTTTTTTAACATCTTTTATTGTTTTTAAAATCTTCGGCTCCTGGAGCCTGATCGAGGACGACTTACCATAAGGTCACTAGCCCAGGCCCTGCTGCGAAGGGATTTCCATTTGGACTATTTAATGGACTCAGGCCTTACCTCGCGGAAGTCCATCCTAAGTAAGAAAAGGACCAATATTAGGCCACTTTCGCACATGCAGTGGCAGTCGTGCAATAAAGCGCACCGCCCGCCAGCCCGCTGATAAATGCCTATGCGGCAAACAATGCGAATCACACAACCGCCACCGCCAAATTACTCAACACGTGTTTCACTTCTCCACTGGGCATCTTCAGGAGTTATGTTACACCGATTAGTGCACACTCTGACTCTGTGTTTGGCACTAATCGGTGTGGAAGTGGCTAAATATTGGTCCTTTTCCATCCATTTGGAATGTCCCTCGTCGATAATACCCGTTTAGTATTCCGACACAAGGAAGCCCGAAAAGGTTGTACCTTGATTTCGTTGGTTGCTATTGCCTGACCACTATCATTATTACCACTTCGGAAAGAGTTAGCTCTGGTTGAAGTGGTGGAAACTCCAGCAATGCTTCCATCTAGTATGATCAGGTTGGCGTCCCCTGCGATATACGATCAGACGTCGTTTAAAACCGGTTGATTATCGAATGAATATTTATTTACCTTATTGGAGATAAACAGTAACAAAAGGCAGTATGAAAGTACAAACTTAGAAGCTTAGAAATATAAAATTAGTTACAGTTGTTACCTTATAACTATCTCACTGAGAACGTGTTTTATTTGAAAAATGCTGTTATATAGGAAAAAATTTTAACTATTCACTATTAAAGTAAGCTTTTCTTTCATTCTTATATATATAACAAACATATAATATGTTTACATCTGCCTTAAACATAATTCAATACAGTCATAATTAAACTATTATACAAAACATAGAATATACACCACGTAATGCAACAATTTTTAAACATGAAAAAAGATTTAATGGAATCAGGCGTTACCTCGCGGAAGTCCATCCTAAGTAAGAAAAGGACCAATATTTAGCCACCACAGAGTCAATCTCTGTGTTTGGCACTAATCGGTGTAACATAACTCCTGAAGATGCCCCGTGGAGGGGTGAAACACGTGTTGAGTAATTTGGCGGTGGCGGTTGTGTGATTCGCATTGTTTGGCGCATACGCATTTATCAGCGGGCTGGCGGGCGGTGCACTTTATTGCACGACAACCACTGCATGTGCGGAAGTGGCTAAATATTGGTCCTTTTCTTACTGAAAAAATATTTACAAGAGTGAATGTGTTATTCATTTACAAAATGCTTTTTTTATCGCCTGCGCTATTGGGACCTTTAGTTCCATTCCCTATTTAGTTGGGGGTTTTGTTGGGACAATAATTTTTTTAGTTCACTTTTCATTTTTGTACAGTTTAGTACAAAAGGCTTTAAAGTGTATATTTCGAATCACTCTGTATACTCTGAAATTTGTTACATTATTTTTTTATTGAAATACGATAGCAAAATAACTTCTTGCAATACAAAGTCTACAGGGGCAAATATAGACAATAAATAATATGTAGTTATCGAAATTTTAAAAACGTTTTTTTCTATTTATTATAATTCAATTCATTGTTTTTTTAGATAGGCTGTACCATATACTAATTGATAATTTTACACCAATAAGCGTTCGTCTTAGCGATCTTCGAACTGGGCGGTCTATTTAAGGCTCTGTGACTCTAAAAACAAATTTCAAGCTAAATACAAAAGAAATTATTAAGTAATTTTTAATATTATTCCAATATAAGATGTTTTAAATATAAATACTTGACTTCATTTCAGCAAAGACGCAACCAGCAAGGTATAGGCCTCAATCACATATATGGATGGATATACCATATTCGCCACGTTTGGCAGGTGCCTTGGCGATTGCAGTTTGATATTATAGTACCAAAATTAAGAATGCTAAATATCTCTAATTCATTTGTAATAAACAGTATTGGACTATCTAATATATAAAATTCTCGTGTCACGGTGTTCGAACTTGAACTCCTCTGAAACGGCTCGACCGATTTTTACCAAAATTTATATGCGTATTCAGTAGGTCTGAGAATCGGCCACTATCTATATTCCATACCCCTAAGTGATAAGGGTGGTCCACCCCTAAATTTTTTGTTTTATTTTTTAGGCAAAATTTTTTGTTTTTATTTTTTTATGACACAGCATACAAAAATACATACAACCCTAAATTTTCACCCCTCTACGATCAACCCTTATATTTTATTTGTTAATTAAAAACTTAAGTTTTTTTGCAAAACAACGATTGCGGGATCAGCTAGTTATTTATAAAATTCAAAACGCATGTTTAAATGACAAGAATCCTTGGCAATTATGTCGTCTGATTATTTTGATTTCATTTAGGCTAAACTAAAGTGTATATGTATAAATCTGTATTGTTAAACTTTATTAAAAAGATGTTTTGTTGTGGAGTTTCTTCCTGATTCTTCTTTGCAACTATAAAAGCAGAGTAGAGTCAAAAAATAAAATAGATTAAAAAAAAAGTTGACCATCTTTGAAAGTGTCAGTTTTAATGATAAATAAATGAATTTATTTTTCGTTTTTACATTATAAACTCAACAATAAATTGAAAAACAGTTATTAATATATACAATAATATATGAATATTGTTATTATGTGAAGTAATCTCATATTTGCAAACATCTGTATACGTTGTACTACTTCCAGCTGACTGAACACATCTGCAACTCGCATTCAAGACGCCATCTTTGATTTTAGAGTATCAAGTTACATTTTGATACCAACTCTTTGGTACAGTTTTATAAACAAATTTACTTAAATGCAACTTAATACAACTGTGATCAAAATGAAAATTCAAATTGTCATTTTAAACTCCCGGGCATTAGGAAGGCAGGTATTTTGTCAAGCGTTTTTTTGTTAAATATTTAAATATCATTTGGCATGGCCCGATTCATTTTGAAGAATGTTTTGCGTCGGTCAATGCCATACTGCATTGGTTCTTCGCAACTATTTTACTAAAATCTCGACTGATATCGTTCCGTAACCACAGTATTCACTTGATTCGGCTCCGTACGATTTCTGTCTATTCAGCAAACTCAAAAGGACAATGCGTAGACGCCGTTTTGACTTGATTGACGAGATTAGAATCTGTACAAGAATCAGTACTGGTAAAAAAGGGTTGGTAAAAGTGATTTTATTGGACGGGAATTACATTAAAAGAGATGAAATTGATTTGGAACAATAAATCAAAAATTTACATTTTATAAACATAACCTTACTTTTTTATCGCAGATTTTAATCATTGTTAAATTATCATGTTCCTTTCAGTAGTATCATATGAATATTCAACTGAATAGGTACTAAAATCTAATTCAGCCTTTTTATAATTAAGAAAAGGTCCAATATATAGCTACTTCCGCCACGCAGTAGTAGTCGTGCAATAAAGTGCACCGCCAGCAAGCCCGCTGATAAGTGCGCATGCGGCAAACAATGCGAATTACACAACTGCCACCGTTAAATCACTCAACACGCATTTCACCTCTCCACGGGGCATCCTCAAGAGGATAATTTTACACCCATTAGTGCCAAACACAGAGTCCTTTACTTTATTTATCAAATCGAGAGTACACCTATCCCCCGATTTACACGGTAGATATGTTAAGGAAAAATATGTAATCCGCCATTTTGTATCGGCGGCCATCTTAGATTTATAATGTTATTGATTTTATTAAATTGTATTGTCATCTAAATTAAATGTGTGTACCAAATTTCAGATCAATCTGACAACGGGAAGGTGCTTAAATTTCAATTTCTAATTTTGACCCAAATAAATTAACAAATAAATTCCGTATGGGTCGAACTAAATAAAACCGTTTAATAAAGGTGCGATGTAACTGCACAGGATGTCATGCATGCATAAATACTGCATTTGCATGTTAATGCGATCTCTTGAAACAATGGCCGCCATGTTGCATGGTGCATTTGATACAACCGCAGTCAACGCATCCCCGGAGACAACTCAAGGCAACTCCCGTGTTTGGACTATAAAAGCTCTTCTATTTATATAATCGCAGTTATATTTGTATCGGGCTTTTAAATATTTGCAATCTACGCATTCTAATACACCTTGTCGATTTTTAATATAATTTTCTGCCTAAAAATGGCGGAGATAGGCAAAGTTATCTATTTTTTCTGTATATAAACAAGGTAAAGTAGCAAACAAAAATAAAAAAAGATTATACGTTAGAGTAAAAACTGCTTCCGTTTGGCATGCTAAGAATAAATACTGATGCGTTTTTATAAATATTTTCTCTGGTTTATGTCGAGAAATTTGATATTTAACTATATAATTCAATTTTTGTTTATTCGGTTGGGTTATATATATGTAAATGGGACCGGAAAGTAATTTCGTTTCTGTCGACATATTTTACAGAAAAACCCGATTGATTTGTTACCGCTCTGGCATTGAATATTTGAATACTAGGTGACAAAAGGTTGTTGATATCGAAGGTGAATATATCGTTGATTAGAAATAAAAACTTGTTAAAAATGTAGTCGTGTGAATTTAACTTGAGAAAATAACATTACTTTTGGGTCCCTCTAATATATATATATATATATATATATATATATATATATATATATATATATATATATATATATATATATATATATATATATATATATATATATATAGAAAGTAAGGTTAGATTATATGTGTGTGAGGAATAAAAGAACAAAAAATAATTGACATAAAGATGGAAGAAATATGATGATGTATATAACAGAATTTTGTGAAGAAATTATTAGTTATGAAATACAGGGATTTTTGGGCGACTGGTCATTGAAAATCTGTTTAAATTTTTAATTGTTTTTTAATCTTTATATATTGACAGTTTGTGTCGCTACGCAGTTGTGTTTGTTAGTTTGTTCTGTTAGTCTATTACGTATTATTTTACTGTTAACTAGTTTTGAATAATCATAATTAAATCACCAACATCATTCACACACACGCCGACAATCCCTGTATTCAAGACAGAGAGAGTACGAAAGGCCTCTAAATACGGCAGACAAATAAAAAAAACAATTGGTAACTTTTTAAAAACAGTGACAATTTTTAAAATAAGAATTTAAATTTTGAGGTTATAAATAATACATTATTAAATATATAGCTGTCAGAATAACAATTCTTTTTTTAAAATCTCTAAAGGAATTATAGTTTTGTAAATAACCGGCATTAACATGTAGTCACATGTTCAAGTAATGAGAAAACGTTTGCGCTGAACTTGTTGTTTATTGTAATGCGCCGAGGCAAAGGTATTAGCTGTTAACAGCCTCTGAAACAATACAATGGGTCTTTAATGAACGAACGAACATAGAACTTATATTTACAATTATTTATATCCTGTATCCATTTGACAGATGAGTGAATTATCTACAAATGCCATCGAAAAGTAAAATTAGATTCTTTATAAAATGTAAATTATTTATTTATTCTTCCGAATCAATTTCATCACCTTCAAAGTAATCCCCGTTCGATGAAATGTATTTTGACAACGATTTTTCCAGTCATCAAAACTGTAGGAATAGTGTCTTTTCAGTATAGCCTTTAAAACCTTCGGTTTAATTTCAATCTCCACCACCGTGTCAAAATGGCATCCCCGTATTGTCCTTTTGAGTTTACTGAATAGCATGAAGTCGCACGGAGCCAAATCAGACGAATACGGTGGTGGGTGAGTCGAGTTTTTGGAAATAAAGTCGCGAAGAACCAATGCAGTATGACATCGACCAATCGAAACTTGACGCATTTGAGACAAAACATCCTTTCAAATATTCTAACTTTTGGCAAACAGACGCTTGGCAATTGTATATACCAGAGTTCCCCAAACTTTTTTGTGTCGTAGACCCCTTGCCATGTTTTTCCGTGTTGGGTAGACCCCTACTTACCTGATATTGATTTCCTGTAAATTTCTAACTGTAGTGAAGTTTAGTGTTAAAAACTTAAAGTAAAAACACATGTTAATTTATAAATTTATTAATTGAATTGAAATTAAAACTCCTTAAAATAAAATTTAGTATCCGTTTTGTAAAATATACGTAACATTAAATAAACATGAAATAAACTATAAATAAAATGCAATTAGTCAATACTTTTAGTGAGAAGGATGAACCAGATGCTTTAAGGATATATTATCAACATTTGGCTTCAATTCAATCTGTTTTAATTTTATTAGATAGTATGATGTAAGTAAATAGGTACTATTAGTTTATGTGTTGAGATCCACTATCGTGTACCGCTATTTTCATTTCATGGACCCCCAAATTTTTAATCGCTGACGTAGACCCCTTGCAGGTTGTCATAGACTCCTATGGGTCGATATAGACCACTTTGGGAATCACTGTTATAGACAGTCCTACCAACCTAAGAAAAAAATTACTTGCATTTCTAATGATAATTTCACTTTACTTTTTGATCACAGTAGTGTACAAAAATGCTTAGCCAAATATATTACCAACAAAACTCGAAAACGGTTCAATCGAAGTACTAAATTCCAAAATGTCGTATTTAATTACAATATTAAACTTCTGCTATATGTTTGTTTTGTCCAGTTTACAGCTGGGCTATCACGAACCTTATTGTATTTATAATAAATTCTTTACACTGTATAAAAGTATTTTTAACTATATACAGTTTTTAATTTGTTAAAATGTACGAGATAGTTATTAAAAATCACTGATTATGTTCAAATATAATTTAACACTGCATATCTGTTGGTAAAAGTAAAATGTATACATTTAAATCAAAATCAAAGATGGCCGCTTGTAAAATAATCATGTTATTATTTGTTATCAAACATATGAAACGTAAATAGTTTATTATTGTAACTGTGCGTGTATAATAATTATATTTTTTTTTCTTCTCAATGTGATATATATAGCTGACTTGTCGGAAGTGACTTGCATAGACATATTTGTATATATATCGTTTAAATTCGTTACTAAACATTGATAGCAGAGAACTATATTAATTTAACTTAAACAGGGGTATAGCTTAGCGGGTTTGGTCGAAGTGGCAGTTGCCAGGCTACGTAGGGCAGAACAGATGGCACTGAGGAGTTAAGGTTCAGCAATAGTGACCACAGATCACATGGTGATAGATGCCTAGTCATTTCATCTTGGAGGATGACGTCTTGCACTGCGTTTCGTGTGATGACTTCTGTAACAGCCCGGAAGTCATCTGTTCTACGCACCACGTGTACTGTCCAGTTCAACTTGCCAATCTGCTAGCCTCATTATTTTCAAATATAAATACGCGTAAAAACACAATTAAAATTAAATATTTATTTTATTAATTACTATCTATATATCTGTCAAAACAATTCATATACTCACAAGCGAACATTTTTGGTTTTAAAACAAATTCCTGCGTCCGATGAATTGTTCTATTTACAAATTTTAAAACTATTATAATTCCAACATCACATAGAGAAATAGTCCGACGAGAATTAGTAATACTACACCATATATCAAATAGTCTAAATAAAATATGCACCAGAAACATTTCACTTTGCCGCTTGGTATTCCGTTTTCACAATCGAAATTCATTTTCGTATATATATGATTTATATCTATGTGTACATAAAAATGTATAATCTGTAAATTAATGAAAATAATTTTCTCAACAGACGACTTACATAGAGCACGTATTTAAAAAACAGCATAGAAACATATAAATACAGACTTTTGTAAAGTCGTGCAAGCAAAAAGTTTTAATGTAAATGAGTAATTTTAATAATATATATAATTAAAATACACGACTGGCACTTCCGGAGTACGTAATAAACTTGTATGTTTCTTAATTACTACAACTTATATTTATTTTTAAAGATGGCCGCTTGCTCAGTACAAGTGCAAAATACGTGCTCTATGTAAGTCGTCTGTTGAGAAAATTATTTTCATTAATTTACAGATTATACATTTTTATGTACATATAGAAAATAATGTCTTCAGTTGCTTATACAGGGTTTATTACATTCTAAGTCGCAAACTTTTTAATGGGAGGTCATAAAATTTTAGATATTCTACAGAAGCGCATTTTGCCATTTGCATTTTGAATTAAAACTTTTAATAATAATAATCTTAAAAACATTATAGTATTAAAAACTTGTGTGAAATTTCAGTACATTACACAATAAGTTACAAATTACATTTCACCTATTAATTTACATTTTTAACGTAATTATATTGTGCTATATATTATCTATATTGACGGACCCTCTGCGAGCCGGAGTTGACCAAGTAAACCAAAGGCTGGCATCCCAGCGAAAGACTTCAACCAACAAAGCGAAGAGACAACCTTATTTAAGTAGTCGAAAGATACTGGATTAAGTCAGTTTCCAAACGATCTTTTGTTATAACTTATGCCCAGCGGTGGACGACCTGTAGTTGGAATGCCGATGTCAATGAACTGAAGCCTTTGAAAGCATCTTCCAGAAATACCTTTTGATGTTCGAGATATATATACATACAGAAGATTATGAATAAATCTAATATATAAAATTCTCGTGTCACGGTGTTCGAACTTGAACTCCTACGAAACGGCTTGACCGATTTTTACCAAATTTTCCATGCGTATTCAGTATGTCTGAGAATCGGCTACTATCTATTTTCCATACCCCTTAGTGATAAGGGTGGTCCACCCCTAAATTTTATTTTTAATTTTTTAGACAATATTTTTGGTTTTTATTTTATTATGATACAGCATACAAAAATACATACAAACCTAAATTTTCACCCCTCTACGATCAACTCTTATCTTACATTTGTTAATTAAAAACTTTAAATTTTTTTTGCAAAACAACGTTTGCGGGATTAGCTAGTAAAATATAATATTACAAAATTGACCATAGACAGACATAGCCCATAATTGGTTAATTGAAGTGACAGTTGACAGGCTACATAGCGCGCAGGAGACGAGTCTCCTGGGACCTTATGTTTCTGGAGATCTCGGACCTCTGAGCGCAGTATAAGACGTCACGGGACAGACCTTGTTAAGGTCGTAAATGCTAGCTGTAGTTTGCATACTGTCACTACTATGTAGGCGGTCCATGTCCAGCCGTGGGCATCCTACAGCTAAAATGACGATGATGATGATAAACTAAAATTTTCGTTAAGAGGAAGTTGTCGTGATATACCATTAGTCAATTAAAATATATAGAAGATAAATAAATATATTATGTAGCAAATTAAAAAAAAATGGATGAAATCAATGTATCGATTTTAAAAGAAGAACGAATAAAAATAAATTAAATTAAAAATGTTAAACGTAAGCATACGTGTAATATTAATGCAAAGAATAATAGCGTAATATGCTAATTTCAATAATTAAATTATAACGTTTCCTGAATGCTATTAACGCTATTAAAAGTGTGAGTAATGGGTCTCATGATGCTCGAATCGAATTTGTTATTAGTTGCTATTTAGTCTGTGATGTAATCTCGTGTTTGCCTTCGACAGTTTTAATTGTGCTAAAAAAAAAGTTATGCGAAAAATTAACTGTCAAATTTCCCGCGCTTACGTACGTCATATATACGTCAAATTTTTTTTAATTTACTATTTCATTTAAACATTAAGTCTTTTAATTGGTTTTTATAAATAAATGAGTATAAATAAATTATATATATACGAAAATGAATTTCGATTGTGAAAACGGAATACCAAGCGGCAAAGTGAAATGTTTCTGGTGCATTTTTTATTTAGACTATTTGATATATGGTGTGGTGTTACTAATTCTCGTCGGACTATTTCTCTATGTGATGTTGGAATTATAATAGTTTTAAAATTTGTAAATAGAACATTTCATCGGACGCAGTAATTGTTTTAAAACCAAAAATGTTCGCTTGTGAGTACATGAATTGTTTTGACAGATATATAGACAGTAATTAATAAAATAAATATTTAATTTTAATTGTGTTTTTACACGTATTTATTATGTATTATAAAAATGAGGCTAGCAGATTCGCAAGTTGAACTGGACAGTACACTTGGTGCGTAGAACAGATGACTTCTGGGCTGTTTCAGAAGTCATCACACGAAACGCAGTGCAAGACGTCAACCTCCAAGATGAAATGACTAGGCATCTATTCACCTCGTGATCTATGGTCACTATTGCTGAACCTTAACTCCTCAGTGCCATCTGTTCTGCCCTACTTGGCCTAGTAACTGCCACTTCGACCAAACCCGCTAAGCTATATCCCTGTTTAAGTTAAATGAATATAGTTCTCTGCTATCAATGTTTAGCAACGAATTTAAACGATATATATATATGTCTATGCAAGTCACTTCCGACAAGTCAGCTATATATATCACATTGAGAAGAAAAAAAAATATAATTATTATACACGCACAGTTACAATAATAAACTATTTACAACGTTTCATATGTTTGATAACAAATAATAACACGATTATTTCCTTGTATTGTAATAATATTATATACGGAATAAGGCTCGGAACATACTAACAGCGAAGCGATAGCGATGCTATATACGGAATGGTTATCGACGTAAAATCTGTAAAAATTTAAATGTATAGCTAGCGACGCCTCTTTCCTAAAGTATTTATATTACAGGCAAATTGACCTCTATATATATATTTGGGACCGGATCGTCTCTGGTCCAAATGACATTTGTAAATTCCACGGGTTCAAAGTAGCAAGACGTCTGGCGTTAAAATCAGGGAGGAGACAATAGCCTCCCTGATAGGCGGAAAGGAAACTAGGAAAGAATTCCTCTCATGCTGCAAGAAAATAATTAAAGAAGTTATACAAAAAAAATAAAAATTTAAATAGACTATAAGAAAAAAGGTGATATAATGTAACTCAAATGTGATATAAAGTGTGATAAACATGTAAATGAAATAAAAAAGATAAATTGTAACAAGTAATGAGGGAGGAATAAAAGGACACAGAGCAAAAGTGAAAGAAAGCAGAATTGTGGCATATAAGAATAGAATGAAAGTAGAGAATGAAAATAAAAAATTATGTGAAAAAAATTAAATTGCCAATAAAGACCCTGTCCCACCTAAGGTAAGGGTACGAGAGGCCCCCAATAGCGGGGGCCATAAAAAAAAGAAAAAAAAGGTAGCAAGACGTAGAAGACCTAGCTTAAGATCTATTTTAAGGTTGCTAAACTCGAGGCCTTTCGGAGGAGTATCAGCTCTTTACATACTACTATTTCACCAGGACACAGCCGAGTTCTTAGATCGCTTCTATCATGCTATAGAGTAACCAGGTTTACCCCGGAATAAGGAATACCTATTTAATGGAATCAGGCGTTACCTTGCGGAAGTCTATCTTAAGTAAGAAAAGGACCAATATTAAGCCACCTCCGCACATGCAGTGGTAGTTAAGTATAAAGTGCACGACAACACGTGTTTGGCACTAATCGGTGTTACATAGCTCCTGAAGATGCCCCGTGGAGAGGTGAAACACGTGTTGAGTGATTTAACAGTGGCAGTTGTGTAATTCGCATTGTTTGCCGCATGCGCATTTATCAGCGGGCTGGCGGGCAGTGCACTTTGTTGCACGACTACCACTGCATGTGCGGAGGTGGCTAAATATTGGTCCTTTTCTTATTAAGGAATACCCACTGAGCATTCCAACATAAGGACCCCAAGAGGGTTGACTCGAAAGCGCTTGAGTCTTGACTTCTTATTGAACTATATCTAATTATTGCACATGAAAATAAAGAGTTCTATTTTCAAATTTAAATACCTTCTTTTTTAATATTATTTATAAATTGGACAGTGCTTTAAACTTTGATTTCAATGTATCCGACGTTATTTATAGATCGTATATTCAAATTTAAATCCTTTGAAAAATAAAATTCGTCCTTAAAAATCCTTATACACATGTAAAGACGTAGAAACAATTTCTATATACATATCTCTACCTGTATACCGACTCATCACGATATCTCCGAAACCATATAACTAAGAGAATTAATATTTTGTAAAAATATTTATTTTGACAAGTAAAATTCAGCTAAGAAATGATTTTACGAAATTAAATTCTAAAAAGGATTAAAAAGACGTTCATATTAAAAGGAAATTTTGAAAACAGACTTTTTTCAAAATTTCCTGTAAATTTGTAAACAAACTTAGATTAGTGGGTTAATTTAGTAAAATTCATTTATCGTAAATAATTACGAAAGTTGATAATAACATTATTTTTATCTTTACATTCTACACCACACGAAGCGCGAAGGTGTTAGCTGGAACACAATATTACATCATTGTAGATATTGTGTTATGTATACATTAAAATATAAGGTGTTGCTAAATGCTTAATTACACGAAAGATAATCCCACAGTTACTGTATGCGTGGCCTTGTTGACTGCGACCTTAGAGGTGGAAATGAGATTATCTACATCATGACTCACAAAAATTGTGAACATTTCACATATATTCACTAAAATTCTCTATTCTATAGTATATCATAAATATAAAACAACAGACAATATTACTTTATGCACCTATTAAAAAGATTGATTTAAATAAAAATTCACTGCACACAAACCGTTTCAGTCCTAAATATATATATTTTGACGTTGTTATAAACGTGTAGTAAGGATAAGAGACATTGTAATGGTGTCATGAACAAACAAACAAGATAACAATGATTCAAGAACCTTAGATTTAAATTAGGAAATATTTTAAGACTAGAGTAACTTTGCTAAGTAACTAATCGAATCGAGAAACACGGGTATTATCAAAGAGTGACAACCCTGGCCGAGGTCTTACTTATCTCATCGCCAACGCTTTATGAAATAGTAGTGTTATAAGCCAGGAAATAGCAAAGAACCAAGTCAAGGTTCAGACCTCTCGGACGTGCTAGTGTCGGAATGTTAAGCATGTATTATTGAAGAGTGACAACCCTAGCCGAGGTCTCACATCTCTCATCGCTAACGCTTTATGAAATAGTAGTGTTATGAGCCAGAAAATAGCAAAGAACCAAGTCGAGGTTCAGACCTCTCGGGCGTGCTAGTGTCGGAATGTTAAGCATGTTTTATCAAAGAGTTACCGCCCTAGATGAGGTCCAATGGTGAGGGCGTTTGAGACAAATCACTACATGGAGCGACACCGAAGCGATCTAATATTTCTATGACCTTCCAGTGCCGTAAAATATTTGAATAAGCAGCCTAAGTAGAGGTTACCTCGGGAACTAACAACCTTCTCTACTTTGAAAAAAGATCTTTAGGTAGACTCCCTATACGCTCTGCTACTTCATACCCGAATCGTTTTTTAAAATAGTTAAAGATTTAAGTTAGTAAATAGTTTAAGAGACGTGAATAACTTAGTTTAACATAAGAAAGAAAAGGACCAATATTTAGCCACTTCCGCACATGCAGCACAAAGACTCTGTGTTTGGCACTAATCGGTGTGGCATGGCTCCTGAAGATGCCCCGTGGAGGGGTGAAACACGTGTTGAGTAATTTGGTGGTGGCGGTTGTGTGATTCGCATTGTTTGCCGCATACGCATTTGTCGGCGGGTTGGCGGGCGGTGCATTTCGTTGCACGACTACCACTACATGTGCGGAAGTGGCTAAATATTGGCCTTTTTTTGACTTAGGATGGACTTCCGCGAAGTAACGCCTGATTCCATTAAATATTTAGTTTAACATGCAGGAACGTAAGCAAAACAAAATTCGTAAATATTAAATGTAATTGTAAAATCAGGCATGAACGCTTATGTCTGTGGAATATAAATTCAATAGATAAATAAAAAAAGACGTTAGCTGCCTCCATATCTCTACTAAAATAGGTGATTTAAAATCATGTTAAGGCTAATATACATTCATATATTTTATTAACTTTATTAAAATGAATAGAAGATGCCTACTCTGGTAGACGAAACACGCTGAAAGCTATGGCGGAGGCCCATGTCCATTAGTGAAATTCGTATAACTTAAGTGATAATGTTGACAATGAACACTAATTATAGATAAATACTAAATAGGCATTTCAAACTATATTGTCACAAAAAGATTACTTCTGTAATATGCTTATAGTAAAGCCTAAAGGGTCACTAAAAATCTTGTGACCATCTAGTTAAATTGACATTAATGACAGGTGGCGCAAAAGTAATGTCTTAATGTGAACGCATCTTAATTTTTACAAATGGCGCCAAATGTCACTGTGCTTTGACATTTATGATGTAGATATATAGATATATTTCATTGCTTGTTGATAACTAATCTTAATATATATAAATCTAGTGTCACAATGTTTATACTCAATGGACTTCTAAACCACTTAACCGATTATTATAAAATTCGCACACCATGTGCAGTTCGATCTAACTTGAGAGATAGGATAGTTTAAATCTCAAATTATAGTCGCAATTTTAATTTATTGCTAATTATTGTCTGTTATTATTTGACAGTCACAATTATCTGTTAACTCCAAATGATTCTAACAGATGTCGATACCTTTCGACTGGGTTGAGTAAGTAATCAATAGATGGCGCTGCTATGGTAAATCTACGAACGTGTCATATAAGCTACATTTTAACAGCATAATTACCACGTGTTGTTGACGCTATAAAATTAATTAAATTTATTTTGTAGTGAACGAAATACCGTATAATTCAATTATTTCCACTTTTTAAATTTTCACAGCAACGCGTGGCCGGGTCAGTTAGTTCTCTATATAGCTCGGGTCTATGTTCTCGAGTGGCGGCCGTGAGACGGTAAACGCGGCGGAGGTAGACCCTCCACCAGGTAGACCGTCGTCTTAGGTTCGCAGGAAGTCACTGGGTGTGCTGGACAGCGCAGGAGCAGTCATCGTGGCGATCTTTTTGGATCCTATTCCATGTAGTAGGCGTCCATCTGATAGACTGACAGACAGGGGCGGCTTAACCTATAGTGCAGGGTGTGTAATGCACACGAGCGCCGGCCTCTTAGGGGGCGCTGCGGTACTCCATGAGACAGCTAAGAGCATCGTCTTGGACCATCATGTTACAATAATGATATGACAGAAGCGGCCAGCCAGCGCAGTGGCGGTAGTTATTAAACGAAAGCGCCCTATGTGCGGCTCCTTTTACGAACATTTTGTTTCAACACAAAATAAACTCTGTGTTTGGCACTAATCGGTGTAACATAACTCCTGAAGATGCCCCGTGGAGGGGTAAAACACGTGTTGAGTTGTTTAACGGTGGCAGTTGTAATTCGCATTGTTTGCCGCATACGCATTTATCAGCGGGCTAGCGGGCGGTGCTCTTTGTTGCACGACTACCACTGCATGTGCGGAAATGGCTAAATATTGGTCTTTTTACTTAGGATGGACTTCCGCAAGGTAACGCCTGATTCCATTAAATACGAAATAAACCTTATTTCACTTATTTTTAGTTTAGAAGCGGCCAGACAGCGCGGTGCTGCCCTATAAGGGAAGAAGGAGTTAAAATGTAGAACACTTCTTCTCTTGTTACAACGGCAAAGTTAATAGTCATATCCACGGGGAGGGGGGTCAGGTCTTTACAGCGCCAGGGTTTCATTGCACACGGGCGCTACACGGGCTAGAGCCGCCACTGCTGACAGATGATAGAATGTATGAAATTGCAGCGTAATAAATTAATATAAAAATGTTGAAAGTTTTAAGGCATGTTTAGTCTAAAAACGAGGTTTGCGGTCGTATAGATTCGTAGCTCTGTGACGCCTACGCGACAACGTTCCGAGGGATCTGTTGCTGAAATAAATAAAATCGTTATCTTTTTATTTTAACGAAGTAGAATATAGAATGAATGGATCATAAATTTTATCGGAGAAATGTCTAAATGTCAGTTTTAATTATATGCGCTATGTTTCAATAAGGTCACTGAATTAGCTTGGATTGAAATAAAATTTTAATAATACACCTATCCCCCGATTTACACGGTACTTGTTTTACACGTTTTCGCTTTTACACGATTATAAATAGGTTTTTTTTTTGGTTTTTATCGCACTCTACTAAATGCCACTGTGATTGAACACGTGTGCTGTGTTCACATTTCACGGGGAATCCCGAGCTTATGTGCTGACTTGGCTCAATATGAAGAAGTTTACAAAGATCTTACAAAAAATTCGAAACAATTGTTAATAACCGATTTTATTACCATCTCTCATAATATACATATTTCTGCTACAAACATCGAATCGGCACAAACAACTTCGAGCGATGAAAGTGAATTCGAACCTTCGATTCCGGAAAAAAGAATGAGAGTGATTTCTGACAGTGATAAAGAATAATAAAACACCTTTAGTTTTATTTTTTGTTCTCCTGTTTAATGTATTGTATTTAAATAAAAAAAACAGTGTTTCCGTAATATATAAAAAATTTTAACTTGTCAATGTATTTTAATTTTAATTTCTGTGTACATCTAAAAATATTGAAAAAAATCACAACTGTTAAATAGCTTATATAAAATGACGGAGATTTTTATACCAGTTTATTCCATCATTAATGTTTTCCATTAAAAGCCTTTTAAATAGTGTAATGAACTTCATACGGTAAATCGCTATTACGAAATACTCGAATGTGGAATCGAGTAAGAGCGAGTACTACATTGTTCGCGGGAATAATGTTCGACAAGATTCCAGTAACCCATTACTAGAAAGTTCTCGAACATTCCCCAAGATACTGGCCACTTTTGTTACATTTTTATGAATATATTTACAGTAACGTGTTACCACCATAATCTATTTCAAAGAATCGATCACAAATAGAACAAAAAGCCAATATCTAGAAAAAAATTGTAAAAACCATTCTTCCGTTCATTCTTCAATCATTTCATACTTCACTGAAGTTGTCAGAAATGTACACATGAACAATATCGTATTGCAGCTTAATTGACGACGGTCAATATCAAATTTCGCACGAATATCGTAAAGGACATTACTCTCAAAAACAGGAAAATATATTTTCATTAATAACTCTGATAATTTTCAGAATATATGCAGAAAAAAATAGCTTTGATTTGATATATAAATGGCTTTTGTAGGTTGAGTATAAGTGATGTTATTATATAATAATAATAATATTTTATTTCAGAATCTAGTGAGTCCATATAATATAAGTAAGTTAGTAACAAAATTTACTTAAAGGCTATATTAGTTACGGATAAGTATGTCATATAATTTATCTATAACACTGATTTGAAAAACAGCTTAATATAAAAACTTACTTAAGATAATTTTTTTAATAGTAGTGTTTATTTTGCCATTCACGCTCTTGTGTATGTGTGCAGTTGTAATAAAAACCACTGTCTTACACTACGCGCGATCGCAGTTAAAATTTCATTCCCACTATTGCATAACCCGTGGACAATAAAAGAATTTCGCTTTTTATTTTCTCTTATAACATTATATTTTTGAGTCAATAATAATCTTTAAAAGTCTTGTGATAAATATTGTGTCTAAAAATGTATTGCAAACGTTTTTAAAACCGTCTGACGTAAGCTGTCCAAAACTCAACGGTTTTCCCGCCTTTATTTGGCGCCAAACAAATATGGCGTCCGCTAATCACCGAAATGTCAATTACATTCGAACTGCCATTTTGTTGGACAACTGCGTTCGATATCGCTTGATTTTGAACGCGTTTATATTAAAATTACATATTTAAATATATTTTATATTGTATATCTGTTTTTTTAAATATAAATTAAATTAATTTTTACATCAAATATAGTGCTCTATTTACAAGGTAATCATTTTCGTTTATTTATTTAATATACGATATTAAAATAAAAAATATATATAAGATTTAGTTTAATCTTAATAAAGATCGCTTGTATATAATTTGAAAATAAACTAAAACTAATATATATAACAATTGCATTCCTTCAATTCGTACTAAACGTTTTGCTAATACATTTATAGCAGAGTTCCCCAAAATTTTTGTGTCGTACTCCGCTTGCCATGTTTTTCCGTGTTGGGAAGACTCCCTACTTACCTGATATTGATTTCCTGTAAATTTCTAACTGTAGTGAAGTTTAGTGTTAAAAACTTAAAGTAAAAACACATGTTAATTTATACATTTATTAATCGAACTTAAATTAAAACTACTCAAAATAAAATTTTGCATCTGTTATGTAAAATATACGTAACATTAAATACACATAAAATAAACTATAAATAAAATAACATAAACAATGAGTCAATATTTTAGTAAGAAGAATGAACCTGATGCTTTAATTATAAATTATGAACATTTGGCGTCAATTTTGTAAGGGTTAATCTTAAATCTCCTCGGCTAATTATGTCCAGTCCTAAATATTTTACTTCATAGGTACTTTTATAAATAATGTAAATGGTTTGATATTATAAGATAGTATGATGTAAGTAAATAGGTACTATCAGTGTATGTGTTGAGATCCACTATCGTGGATCCCCATTTTCATTTCATGGACCCCCAAATTTTTTTCGCCTACGTAGACCCCTTGCTTGTTGTCATAGACCCCTAGGGGTCGATATAGACCACTTTGGGAATCACTGATTTATAGTGTGAACAACCAAGGAGTGGAATAACCTGTCAGCGTCTTTGTTTCAACACAATTATAACTTAAGAGTCTTCAAATCAAGAGTCAATAGGTTTCTAAGCAAGCATGTAGCATCGTAGACCAAGTCATCACTTAACATCAGACGAGACAAAAACATAGTTTGCTCTCTGTCTAATACCATGAACGCACGTATGAAGTGATTATGTGGTTCAAAGTTAAATAAATAGGTATTTCTATTTTATTTCCCTATATGAACATTATAACACAATACATATATAAAACAAAGATTTATTTATTAAATTCATGTCTTATATCAAAATATTGTTGGGCCTATATTAACTAATTTCACTTATTTGAAAATTTACCTAAAGTGTAGCAGAAAGGAATAATTCACCTTCAGGTTTTTCATTATAATTAGAAAATATACTCCATTTTTATTTATACGTCGTGTCGCTGACGAGTCTTCTGTATTAATGTCGATTCTACCGCGCGGCGTCCCTTTTAAAGGTTTACGGACAACTACCGCCATCTGTCGACGCCGAAACTACAGAGTTATGACATATAAATTTATAACTTAAGAAAACACAAAACGCATGATAACCAACCAAACGCCTATTTCTTTCGAACTTGGGATATAGTGTGCTAATTGCGGTCAGTTTTAAAATTTAATTTATTTATATGTTGAATTTCAACAGGCCAATAACTCATGACAATATAAAACCTAAATATTTAATGGATTCAGGCGTTACATTGCGGAAGTCCATCCTAAATAAGAAAGGACCAATATCTAGCCACCTCCGCACATGCAGTGGTTGTCGTGCATGAAAGTGCACCGCCCGCCAGCCCGCTCGTAAATGCGCATGCGACAGACAATGCAAACTACACAACCGCCACCGTAAATTCACTCAACACGTGTTTCACCCCTCCACGGGGCATCTTCAGGAGTTGTTACACAGATTAGTGCTAAACACCGAGTGAGCTCAGTCCGCTGTCGCTTTGTTATTTATATGTCACCTCCTCCCCACCACAACTTAATGTCACGTGATCGACCACGTGGGTATTTTTATTTTACCCTCTCTTACGCATTTGTTATATTTGAGATTTTACGTAATAGACGAGTGCCCCGACCGATTCCCCAGACAAACCTGCAATAATGGAGAGGAGGAGACATTGACCTGCTCATTAAATACAGGTCCACTACCCGCGTGTCTTATTATTTCTAGCCGTTCCAACACGTCCATACGTAATCCTTTGCTACAGGTGTGCAGCACGTCATAGGAATGACCATGGGGCAAACTATGTCCAGTCTCTAATAAATGTTTAGAAAAATGAGATCTTTCAGGGCGATCATTTCTATATGCGGAAATATGCTCCTTATAACGAATGTTGAAACTTCGACCAGTTTGGCCCACGTACACCCCTTCACACCCACCACACTTCAACCTATAAATACCCGACTTTTTGTCAACCTCTGTTTTTTCCTTGCCGTTGCAAATCGCACGCCGAATAGTGTTGTTGGTTCTGAATGAAACAGAAACGCCGTTTTTTCTTAATATTTTAGATAATTTTTCGGATATTGGTCCCAAATACACTAAACTAGACCTACAGTTTTGGACACCGCGCTCAGGTGTCACCGAGTATAAAAGGCCCCTCACTCGCTGGTTCATCTTCTTCCTAATTAAACCATCCACCATTCTCCGCTCGTAGCCATTTGCAACAGCTATTGCATAAATAGTATTAAGTTCTTTATTATATGCTGCTACATTTAACGGGTATGTCATCAATCTATTTATATATGAATTGAAGGCCGCAAGCTTATGTTGCCAAGGATGACAAGAAGAGGATGGAATTACCAAATCCGTATCAGTTGGCTTTCTATATATTTCAAACACGTGCTGACAATGTTCCTTTTTGATCGTGATATCAAGAAAGTTAATTGAATTGTTAATTTCAACTTCTAATTTAAACTTAATTTTTGGATGAAATTTATTTAAATTAGTTACAAAATTGTCCAAGTCTTGCCTTGTACCTGTCCAGCATATAAGAATATCATCCACATACCTATAATAGTAAAGGATGTTACTATTACCCACAATATATTTATTCTCATAGTTGTCCATGAAGATCTCCGCCATCAAAGGGGATAACGGAGATCCCATAGCCAATCCTTCACTCTGTCTATAATAACTACCGTTAAACCTAAAATAATTTTGTCGCATGCAAATTTTTGTTAACGTTGCTATTTCGTTCAGCTCCTCCGGATGCAGTGCCCTTCTCTCCAATAGATCTGATAATAATGTTAAGCTCTCTTGGTAAGGGACATTGGTAAAAAGATTATCTACATCCAGAGATAAGAACAACGAGTTTTCTGGTAAGGTAACATCCTTCACTTTATTTATCAAATCGAGAGTATTTTGTAAACTATATTTTGGAGAAAATGCCGATTTTGATTTTATTTTACTTTTTAACTTTTTAGCTAACTGATATGCTGGACAGCCAATGCATGAAACTATCGGACGTACCGGAACATTGTCCTTATGTATTTTAGGTAACCCGTACAACACAGGTGGCTGCGGATTCATCGGAACAATATGTTTTGATGAATTTTCGTGACTAAAAACGAACTTGGAACTATCTATAGCTTTTTTGATTTCTGTGTTGTAGCGGGTTGTTGGGTCCGAGCTCAGAGCAACAAAATCACCACTGTGAATTATATTATTGACTTTTCCAATGTAATCATTGTGATCTAAAATAACTATACTATTACCCTTATCAGCTTTCGTAACTATTAAATTATTGTCTCTAATTTTACGTTTTAATGATTTCGCCACTCTGATTTCGTCCACAGACGTGTTACTAGGTGAATCGTGCTTTTTTAATTCCTCAGCCACCACCGCCCTGACCGTATTACCTTTACCATTCATCACGCATGCTATCTCCGAATCTATTGCTAGTTCCTCCCTTTCTTTTTGTGTTAGTATTGGTGTTATGTTATATTTGCTACCCTTCTCCAGAAATGTTAACTCTTTGTTGGTTAATTGTATGGTAGTCATGTTTTTTACCCGTGGGTAGAAAACATGATCAGACTGCCCGTCACCATTACCGGCGCTGCCACCGTTATTACATTGCCCTACTTCTCTATGTACACCACCATTTCTGCCACCGGTTCCACCACCATGTTGAGCTGATGTTAACCTACGTAACTTATGTGACTGAATTATGTATTTATCATGCGTTAACAAAAATTTGCATGCGACAAAATTATTTTAGGTTTAACGGTAGTTATTATAGACAGAGTGAAGGATTGGCTATGGGATCTCCGTTATCCCCTTTGATGGCGGAGATCTTCATGGACAACTATGAGAATAAATATATTGTGGGTAATAGTAACATCCTTTACTATTATAGGTATGTGGATGATATTCTTATATGCTGGACAGGTACAAGGCAAGACTTGGACAATTTTGTAACTAATTTAAATAAATTTTATCCAAAAATTAAGTTTAAATTAGAAGTTGAAATTAACAATTCAATTAACTTTCTTGATATCACGATCAAAAAGGAACATTGTCAGCACGTGTTTGAAATATATAGAAAGCCAACTGATACGGATTTGGTAATTCCATCCTCTTCTTGTCATCCTTGGCAACATAAGCTTGCGGCCTTCAATTCATATATAAATAGATTGATGACATACCCGTTAAATGTAGCAGCATATAATAAAGAACTTAATACTATTTATGCAATAGCTGTTGCAAATGGCTACGAGCGGAGAATGGTGGATGGTTTAATTAGGAAGAAGATGAACCAGCGAGTGAGGGGCCTTTTATACTCGGTGACACCTGAGCGCGGTGTCCAAAACTGTAGGTCTAGTTTAGTGTATTTGGGACCAATATCCGAAAAATTATCTAAAATATTAAGAAAAAACGGCGTTTCTGTTTCATTCAGAACCAACAACACTATTCGGCGTGCGATTTGCAACGGCAAGGAAAAAACAGAGGTTGACAAAAAGTCGGGTATTTATAGGTTGAAGTGTGGTGGGTGTGAAGGGGTGTACGTGGGCCAAACTGGTCGAAGTTTCAACATTCGTTATAAGGAGCATATTTCCGCATATAGAAATGATCGCCCTGAAAGATCTCATTTTTCTAAACATTTATTAGAGACTGGACATAGTTTGCCCCATGGTCATTCCTATGACGTGCTGCACACCTGTAGCAAAGGATTACGTATGGACGTGTTGGAACGGCTAGAAATAATAAGACACGCGGGTAGTGGACCTGTATTTAATGAGCAGGTCAATGTCTCCTCCTCTCCATTATTGCAGGTTTGTCTGGGGAATCGGTCGGGGCACTCGTCTATTACGTAAAATCTCAAATATAACAAATGCGTAAGAGAGGGTAAAATAAAAATACCCACGTGGTCGATCACGTGACATTAAGTTGTGGTGGGGAGGAGGTGACATATAAATAACAAAGCGACAGCGGACTGAGCTCACTCGGTGTTTAGCACTAATCTGTGTAACAACTCCTGAAGATGCCCCGTGGAGGGGTGAAACACGTGTTGAGTGAATTTACGGTGGCGGTTGTGTAGTTTGCATTGTCTGTCGCATGCGCATTTACGAGCGGGCTGGCGGGCGGTGCACTTTCATGCACGACAACCACTGCATGTGCGGAGGTGGCTAGATATTGGTCCTTTCTTATTATATAAAACCTAGGACAGTCAGACTGTAATAAAATGTCTGTGACTGGTATTATGTCCTTTGATGATTTTTACGTCTTTTCTGAATAAAGGTTTTATTCAGGTGAAGCAATTTTTTGGTAATTGACAATCCTTGGAAGTATTTTCATTTATATATTACATATACGACTTGAGTATATCATAACTAAATTTGCCAATTATTATTTGAGCAGTCAGTTGTCCACTGCTATAGGTCTCTTCCACATATTTCGACTAGGATTCGTTTATTTATGGCCCCGATTCCGGGTCCTCGTGTACTCTTTTTTCACGTAAAATACTATTTTCATTCTCATCTTACTTCTTAATGTCTACCATTCGTTCTCCTTTCAATTCACACAATCATTCATTCCTTCCCATTCTTTTCCATACATATATCGCCTTACTTTTATCGCTTTTTCTCGTGGATACAACATTACTTTATTTCTTTGCTTTTTACATGTATCTTATTCTTAATTCTCTCAATAATAGGATTCGTTGCAATCGGCTTGTATATTGGGCCCGATTTTTTTCTTGTACTCCCCTGCCATGTATTAGCAGGAAAATTATTTACAATAAACATTTCACGAATTGTTTTTTGATATTTCCCTCTCGTCCTTTCTTCTTTCTCTGCCTTTCTTTCTTCGCTATCCCATTTGATCTTTATTTTACAATTTATATATTTTTAAGTTTCATTTTCAACAACCTCAGCAACCTCCCTCTTGGCTTACTGGCGAGGATATGTTACTTTCCTCTTTCTCGTGAAGGACCCCTTGGAATCGGCTTGCATGGAACATCTTCAACTTCAAGTCCTACGCAGAGCTTGTATAATTAGATATTAAAATAAAATTAATAATAACTATATTTTTATTACAGTTCTCTACTATGAAATAAAGGAGAGAAATGGCAAGCAATTCAACCAACAGTTACAATTTCGAAGGTGTTGGAAAAGGTCTAAACTCACCTGAACTTCGGTCTGACGCGACCATACCTTTCGTTGACGAGTGCACAGATCTACGCGCCCATGAACCAGCACGTCCACAACGACTTCAAGATGACAAAGAAGATACGGAACAGCTCCTGCATAAAGAGAAGATACACGCGAGTGACCTTGGCACAGTACACACACCGAATAAAGACACAATTGTCGTTGACACTCCTGAAGGAACTCTGTACATCACATTGGATCCAGATTCAAGGTCCAAGCCGACCAGCCCTAGTACCGAATCAACGAACTTATCCACATCACCACCAAGTACATCGCATGCCTTCGGTGCACAGGAATCAAGTGACATGATAGTGATGGAGAAGGAAGTGGAACAAAGAAGAGCTGGGTTAAGAAGGAATTCTATTTCGATGCCTACGCTCCAGAACTTGGAGTCGGAGGTGCTGAAGCAGCATTATATTGGTGATCCGGAAGGCGGGGTAAGATAATTTTTCTACTCTATTATTACCTCGTGTTCAGGTTATATTTCCATGAGAGTTACGAAAGTAATATACATAAAAACGTAGACGGGCATTTTAAGCAAGCCGCTACCAGTCTGTCTTGTTGGAAAATAATGAAAGAGGCTTATATCCAGTAATGGATGTCCTTTGGCTGAAAAATGATGATTATTTGTATTATTTGATGATGAAAAAAATGATGATTATGTTGATGATAATTATGACGTTGACCGCTGATGTGAATTCGGACGACATTAGTGTTGTGTTTTTTTTTCTTTTTATATGGCCCCCGTTATAGGGAGCCTCTCGTACTCCCTATCTAGTGTGGGACAGGGACTTTTGTTTTCATTTATTTAATTTTTCACAATCTTTTTTTTATTTTTTTATTCTCGTTCTATGTTCATTCATTCAGTGTTCATTTCATATCATCAGTCTTCTTTCATTCTCTTTCGCTCTATGACCTTCCTCCATTCCTCTCTCATTATACATTAGTGTTTTATTTGTTTTATTTCTGTTATTTACATTTATTTTACATTTATTTCACTTAAGCTTTATAATTCTATTTATTTACAATTTACTAAAAGTTGTTACCATTATTACTTATTTTATATTTACATTTTTATTAATATTATTTAGCTTTGGTTTTTTTGAATTGCTTTTTTAATTATTTCTCTACAGTATGAGAGGAAGTCATCTTTTGTCGATTTTTCTTTTCTTCTTATCAGAGAGGCTATGGTTCATCAGCATCATCAGTGATGTGTTCGTTGCAGTTTAGTTAGGATCATGTATACTTAGTCTGGCCATAAATACTGTTACTATTCAAAAAAAGAAAATATTACGTTTGAATTTGGAATCTGTCATTTTTATATGATTGCTTGATGTGTTTTCTTATTTTCGCGCCATTATATTGTTAAATATTTTGTTATATTAAAATGGAGTGGGGTGATAAAGAGAACCGAATCGCTGTGATTGCCTTACATAAAGTAGGTATGGAGAAAAGTGCAATTTTTAAAACCCTCCACCCGCTTGGTATTAGTCAAATGTTTGTTTACCGGGCTATTGATAGGTACAATGATACCTCCTCTGTTTGTGACAGAAAAAGATCTGGCCGTCCACGTACCGTTCGTGTGAAAAAGGTGATTAAAGCAGTTAGGGAAAGAATTCGAAGAAATCCTGTCCGTAAGCAAAAGATTTTATCTCGGGAGATGAAGATAGCTCCTAGAACCATGTCGCGTATATTAAAAGATGACTTAGGACTTGCAGCCTATAAGAGACGTACTGGTCACTTCTTAACTGATAATTTAAAGAAGAATAGGGTGGTAAAATCCAAACAACTACTTAAGCGGTACGCAAAGGGAGGTCACAAAAAAATTTTGTTTACGGATGAGAAAATTTTTACAATTGAGCAGTATTTTAATAAACAAAATGACCGTATTTATGCTGGAAGCTCTAAAGAAGCTTCGCAATTAGTAAACAGAGTACAACGTGGGCATTATCCCACTTCAGTGATGGTTTGGTGGGGTGTTAGCTATGAAGGGGTGACTGAGCCATATTTTTGTGAAAAAGGTATTAAAACGTCGGCACAAGTTTATCAAAATACCATTCTTGAGACGGTAGTTAAGCCTTTAACTAACACCATGTTCAATAACAAAGAATGGTGCTTTCAACAAGACTCGGCACCAGGTCATAGAGCTCGATCCACCCAATCTTGGTTGAAAACTAACGTTCCGGACTTTATCAGCACTGAAAACTGGCCGTCGTCAAGTCCTGACCTAAATCCATTGGATTATGATTTATGGTCAGTTTTAGAGAGTAAGGCTTGCTCTAAACGCCATGATAATTTGGAGTCCCTAAAACGATCCATTCGGTTGGCAGTGAAGAATTTTCCTCTAGAAAGAGTTCGTGCTGCTATTGATAACTGGCCTCAACGTTTAAAAGACTGTATTGCAGCCAATGGAGACCACTTCGAATAAACATTGTATATTTTTAATAGTTATATATTGATGTATTAAACTAACTCACTATGAAAGGAATAAATGTTACGTATAAAAAAAAAATCGTGCTTTTCTTTATAACAATATTTATGGCAAGACTAAGTATTGTAAATAATCTTTGTATATACGTAAATACACCTTCGATCATTCCTGGCTTCGGGTATTAAATCACATTCATTCGCTAAACGCGTATATTTCTTCGAAGGAAGATCAGATACGTGCTTGGGGCAATAACTCCACCCGCTAATCGCGTGTAAGCCTTTTTATCAAAGACTTTTTCTAATTTCAATCAGTTAGACTTGTTTTATTTATTAATTCACATTATTATCCAATATATAATATGCAAGAATCAGTTTGATCAAATTCTAGTTCCGATCAAATTGATAATTCTAGATTTAACTTGTGTTCTCTTCTCATTGCATCTTTAAAGCTAGAAGAGATACACCCGATATATTCTGACAATTGTCGACAACAAACAATGACGGTTTTACAAAGGGCTACAAGATTATTCGTTTCTCTAATCTTATATTATCTGTGTGCATTATCACAATTATCTAAATCGTGTTTATTTAGTACAGATAATAAATTGTACAAGCAATAGGAAAGTAGGTTGCGGTCTTATCAAAACAAACAAAGCCTTCTTGAGCATACATTAAATTGGACAAATAGGTTCCTTCGTTAGGATTTTCTGCTAAGCTTTCCAACTTGGATAAGCCTTAATGAGGACATTCGCAGAAGAACCAGATACATTGCTAGAAGAACCAATGTTATATATATATATATATATATATATAGTTGTTGTAAATGAGGAGCATTATGCTACCAACACCTAGTAAAGGATCGGTGAAATAGTCTAAGTCGCGACGTCGTGACAAAATTTAAATGCCTTTCCTCAAATTGGACGTCATAAAACTATTGAGATGTGTTTTATCGTTCATTTATATCTTCTATCAATGAGTTCCAGTATCTCACATCATTGAACCGTGGTCTCTTACTTCGGATCTCGCAACCTAACTGTTGCTCAAAGGTCCATGGAGAAGAAGACTGTTCCGATATTGCTCTTCGTTAAATAATGGCATATTTAACTTAACCTATTAAACACCAACTTGAAGATTAAGCAACTAAAGATTGTTTTCACTCCTGTAGTCAATTTAAATCATGGATGCACAGACCGCGGCCCGCCGGTCGAATACTGCTGGCCCGCCGACAGCAAAAATAATACTCTCGTACATTCGAAAAATATTGAATTCTATTCCAGAATAAAACCAAAAAAAAATTAATTACCTATACTTCTGGCGGGCGGCCCGCCATCAGTTCATGATTTGCCGGAGTGGCCCCTAATCTTAAATAGTTTGTGCAACCGTGATTTAGATCAACTGTCATGGATTGAGATATCTCCAGACTCCAGAACCTCTAAAGCTAAGCTTGTTATTTATCTAAGAGACGGTATAAGGAAATCAAAAGACATGATGAAAGGAAGTGATATAGCGTAGAGGATTGAAACGCGCATAAGGTTCTTAAAATTGTGGTCCACCCTCAAAGTGGATGGACTTTGAAAAGAAAATTATAAGATGCTAGATTCAGTTGACGTCATACCCATAAAGTTATGATATGGAAAATCTACTTTTTCTCCTTTATTCTAGATTCTATGTTATCAATGATCTAGATTTAAAGTTCCGAAAGGTTCTCGAGCCGGTAGACGAGGTAGATCCCAATCTAGGTAGACTTACTACATAGTTAAGATCACAGGAAGTCGCCGTATGCTGGCAGCGCAGGACTATATACTTAGTCTTGCCATAAATATTGTTATAAAGAAAAGCACGATTTTTTTTTTATACGTAACATTTATTCCTTTCATAGTGAGTTAGTTTAATACATCAATATATAACTATTAAAAATATACAATGTTTATTCGAAGTGGTCTCCATTGGCTGCAATACAGTCTTTTAAACGTTGAGGCCAGTTATCAATAGCAGCACGAACTCTTTCTAGAGGAAAATTCTTCACTGCCAACCGAATGGATCGTTTTAGGGACTCCAAATTATCATGGCGTTTAGAGCAAGCCTTACTCTCTAAAACTGACCATAAATCATAATCCAATGGATTTAGGTCAGGACTTGACGACGGCCAGTTTTCAGTGCTGATAAAGTCCGGAACGTTAGTTTTCAACCAAGATTGGGTGGATCGAGCTCTATGACCCGGTGCCGAGTCTTGTTGAAAGCACCATTCTTTGTTATTGAACATGGTGTTAGTTAAAGGCTTAACTACCGTCTCAAGAATGGTATTTTGATAAACTTGTGCCGACGTTTTAATACCTTTTTCACAAAAATATGGCTCAGTCACCCCTTCATAGCTAACACCCCACCAAACCATCACTGAAGTGGGATAATGCCCACGTTGTACTCTGTTTACTAATTGCGAAGCTTCTTTAGAGCTTCCAGCATAAATACGGTCATTTTGTTTATTAAAATACTGCTCAATTGTAAAAATTTTCTCATCCGTAAACAAAATTTTTTTGTGACCTCCCTTTGCGTACCGCTTAAGTAGTTGTTTGGATTTTACCACCCTATTCTTCTTTAAATTATCAGTTAAGAAGTGACCAGTACGTCTCTTATAGGCTGCAAGTCCTAAGTCATCTTTTAATATACGCGACATGGTTCTAGGAGCTATCTTCATCTCCCGAGATAAAATCTTTTGCTTACGGACAGGATTTCTTCGAATTCTTTCCCTAACTGCTTTAATCACCTTTTTCACACGAACGGTACGTGGACGGCCAGATCTTTTTCTGTCACAAACAGAGGAGGTATCATTGTACCTATCAATAGCCCGGTAAACAAACATTTGACTAATACCAAGCGGGTGGAGGGTTTTAAAAATTGCACTTTTCTCCATACCTACTTTATGTAAGGCAATCACAGCGATTCGGTTCTCTTTATCACCCCACTCCATTTTAATATAACAAAATATTTAACAATATAATGGCGCGAAAATAAGAAAACACATCAAGCAATCATATAAAAATGACAGATTCCAAATTCAAACGTAATATTTTCTTTTTTTGAATAGTAACAGTATTTATGGCCAGACTAAGTATATGAGGACTATACCTTGCAGTTTTAAAATGGACAGGACCACGAGGTACCAGAGTGAGAGGCAGATCTAATGCCAGATGGGCTGATGAGATCATGGCGGAGGTCACGGGTGATTCCAAGTTGCTAAGGATAGAGTAAAATGTAAAACTTTGGAGGAAACTATTATTACTACTACTACTCCGCTAGCTCAGTGACCCAAAGTGGGTCTTGGCCTCCGAAGCGAGAGACTTCCACTTTCCTCTATTTTGCGCCATCGTCTGCCATTGGCTGACATTCAATTCGCGCAAGTCTGCCTCAACGCGATCGATCCAGCGATACCTGGGTCTACCCACTGGTCTTCGACCCCTCGGTTTTTCCAGGTACGCTACCTTCACGCTCCGATCCGATCCCATTCGCTCCAAGTGACCAAGCCAGCGGATTCGTTGAGCTTTATATTCGCCAATGATATTTGGCTGTGCTACTATAGTCTCAATTTCGGCATTCTTTCGGAGCCTTCAAGATCCGTCTTGATTTCTCGCTGGTCCCAAGATCTTCCGCTATTAAAACTATTATTTAAAATTATAAGACTAAGATTAACTACGACTAACGACTATAATTTATAAGACGTTTGTAAGGAATTAAAAAAGATTTATTATTATTATTATACCTTGCAATGGGCGTCCATCGACTAAAAATATACGTTTTTGATGTATTTAAAACAACGGCAAATATCCAAATTGGATTAAGCCCGTATCACATATCACGTGATATATCAAAGAAAAGATATCGTATGATAAAATGTAAAGAAATTTACATTGTCTAGATAGTCGCATTCACTTTTGTGGTGCGAGTCCGATAGGATAATATATTTATTCGTCTGCAATAACACGTGTTAAATAGATCTTACTTGAATGTTTAATAGACTATTGTGTGAATGTAAAATTTCTCGATGTGTCCACCACAAAAACCTTGAGTTACAGTGATAAGTTATCTTGTATTGTATCTTTAAACATTCAAAGAAAATATTTGTACACGTTCGTTTGTTAGTTATACTACACAATGAGAATTCGGAAGAAACCGGACCTGAGAATAAATATCCCAACGCAACCTGATGATTATGTTCAGATGCCACCGGAAACGAAACGATTGATCCTTGAAGCGAATCGATCACCGAACGACCTCAGATATATAGACGATGATGATGAACCCTCAGCTGTCAACTTCACACTCGGTAGTCCAGTTTTGAAAGACGCAGATGAACCGCGATCTCCAACACCTGAAGTCAAATTTCTAGAACCATACGATTGTAAGGATGAGAAAAATAAAGAAGTAAAAGAAGGTGAAACAGTAAGCGGTGATAGTCCTATAGTGTATAGAAATCAATTGAAACGAGCATCCATATCAGCTCCGGATTGGCTGAAGTCCTACGAAGTAGAAGCGTTGAGAAAGAAGAACAACAGCAGAGTGAGTTAGCTAACTTTTAACCCTAATTCTCTTCTTAGTCATACATTATGTTTGTTAGCATATAAGTCACAACGTATTTTTTGGTTGTGGAAACAGAGAGACGTTAGAAGGAAGTTCCTTTTATCACTTCGCCTTGTTTGCAGTTTTAGAGAGAGAACTCTCCCTTCAATACTTCTCTGTTCAACTTAACAAACCAGACTCTTTTTGATACGTGACTAATTTTTAATAATCCTTATAATACTGAGCAAGATGCCAGTTTTCTTTTATGAAGTAATTTTGACAGAGAGAAAAACATATTAAAAATAGCTCTGAATAATATTTTACTGTGGTTCCATTTTTAAAATTCTTTTTAAATGTCATTAAAACCAGCCAGATATTTATTTATTTACTTACTTTATTGGAGATAAACAGTAACAAAAAGCAGTAAGAAAGTACAAAATTAGAAACATGGAAATATAAAATTATTTACAACTGTTACCTTATAACTATCTCACTAAGAACATATAATGAATCAAAATCAAACAATAACAAAACAAAGAAAAACATCACCAAACAAGGATCAAAGATCCAGCGCTGTCACGTTCCAGTGAGGTTTAAATTGTATTTTGCATATTCAATATTTTGACTGTAAATGTCTTTTGAAAGATACTAGAGAGTACGAGAATATATCAATTTCACTAATATATGAATTGTGGAGGTCACACATTCTGTATAAGGGTGCACGTTTACCGATATTTGTCTTAGCTGTTGATAAAATAGTGTAACTAAAGAGATCTTACTACATATATACTATTTGCGAAATGAATTTTTATCCTTTATTTATGACTGTAAGTTAAACGTACTATGATTATTATATATCAAAGTCGTCATAAATCATGGGGAAAATTTTCAACAGACTGTCAAGAATCTATCTCTAAGTAGGTATGTATTCCAACTTTGGACAACGAAATCTTTGTTTATAAATATGATTGGCTGTCAGGAACCTGATTATCGCTCCCATAGGAGATAGATCATTGAGTAAAAGTTCGTCGAACGTATAAGAAACACTGTAAGTAAGAAAAGGACTAATATATAGCTACTTCCGCCATGCAGCAGAAGTCGTGCAAAAAAGTGCACCGCCCGCCAGCCCGCTTATAAATGCGCATGCGGCTAGTGCCAAACACTAATCGGTGTAACATTACTCCTGAGGATGCCCCGTGGAGGGGTGAAACACGTATTGAGTGATTTCACCACCGTTAAATATATACACATAATCACTCTGTGTTTGGCACTGATCGGTGTAACATAACTCCTGATGATGCCCCGTGGAGGGGTGAAACACGTGTTTAGTAATTTGGCGGTGACGGTTGTGTAATTCACATTGTTTGCCGCATACGCATTTATCAACGGACTGGCGGGCGGTGCACTTTATAGCACGACTACTACTGCATTGGCGGAAGTAGCTATATATTGGTCCTTTCCTTACTTAATTTATTTTTGACTCTACTCTACTTCGGAAGGTGTTATAATTGTGGAGAAGAAGCATTAAGGAACTTCATGACAACACATCTTTTAATAAAAGTTTAACACAGATTTATACATATACACTTTATCAGATATAGGCTAAATGAAAACAAAATAATCAGGCGACATCGCTGCCAAGGATTCTTGTCATTTATATATTCGATTTTTGAATAATAATCCTTTTCCGTCTATTTATTTTTAATATGCACATAATTTTGTAAATGGTAGTTCAATAAGTCCAATATTTTATTAAGAAATCCCATTCCGTTTAGTGCAAATGAATCTACTTTTTGCAGTCGAAACTTTGGTACAGACAGTTTTTCACGGTGCCTTGTAAATTAATGTCCCGTATTTTTAAATTTATTATAATTATTATAAACGTACAAAATATTATCATAAATATATTTAAAGGCCGCTGTAATAATATTGACCTCTTTAAACCGACTTCTCAATGAGATTCGCGACCCTAAGCCGTGAATAGCTCGGATGGCGCTCTTTTAAAAAACAAATATGTTTTCAATATCCGCAAGTCTACCCTAAAGCATCATTCCATAGGACATAATTCTGAAGAAATAACTAAAATACACTATCCTAGCAGTATTATTACCAGAGTAGCGTTTTATCTTCCTAACAGCATAAGCTGCAGCACTAAACCTGACTGAAAGAGATTTAATGTGAAGCCTTCATTGAAGTGAGAATCGACTGTGACACACAAGAATACCGTAGTCTTATATCGTTCAATAAATACATTTAAGTTAAACGGTTTTTTGATACCCATATTGTGGTGGTTGTGGAAAAATATGTACCTAGTCCGCCATATTGGAACGGCGTCCGTCTTGAATTTTAAATTTTGACATAATCATCGTGTTTTACTAGTGTAGCCCCTTCATTTGATACCGATATTGAGGTGGTTAAGGAAAAATATGTAATCCGCCATTTTGTATCGGCGGCCATCTTAGATTTATAATGTTATTGATTTTATTATATTGTATTGTCATCTAAATTATATGTGTGTACCAAATTTCGGATCAATCTGACAACGGGAAGGTGCTTAAATTTCAATTTCTAATTTTGACCCAAATAAACAAATTCCGTACGAGTCGAACTAAATAAAACCGTTTAAAATCTCATCATTTATTTAAGCGTAAACTTAAATTCTGAAATAAAAAGATATTTAATTCTTTATTCAAAAATGGAATAATGACATCTCTTATTGTCGTCAAGTACAGCCGTTTATGTTTAAATAAAAAAAAACTTATTTGTAAATCGCACTATTATTCCCGCCTTTTTAAAAAGAACTTTTTTCCCGCCTAATTCGAAAATTAAAAATAAACGACCAGCGCTTCTTCCCACGGAGGTCCGGGCAGCTCGACGGTTGACACTGACTCGAAGTCCAGACACAGATTATCAAATTATCCCACCGCATCCCGTCGCGTTGTTCAACTGCATCCGTTGAGTTTTATTACAATAAATATATATTTATTTAATCTGTGCAAAATAATTTATAGAAGCTTAAATACATTTTTTGAAGTATTATAATAATATAAAAATTAAGAAGATAATTTTATATTAAATATAAAATGTTCGTAATAGTTAAAAAAAAATTTAATGCATGGAAGCTAATTATTGTCGCGTGCTTTTTATAAGACTATATTTGTAAAGAGCAACTGTTGAGTTTCTCGCCGGCTTCAGCGTGGGCGAACCGAGGTTGGATCCGGATCCATCCTTGGCTCCTGTGGTCCACGCTGTCGTCCCAAGCCGCATACACAACATCAACACTACACAGCTCTACTCGGGTAGAGCGGTTCACTACGTGGGAACGACATCGTACAACAGGAACGCGTCTGTTCAGCTTCTGTTTTATTTTTAAGTTCACGGACCCTTGTGCTCCGTGAACTAGGTTCCGAAGCTGTAAAAGCCTTCGGGCTAACAGCATCAAATTCAACCGAAATCAAGCAGGAGTCGCCGGCTCTTCTCAGCAGAACCTTCTGAACCTGCGGTAGCTTCCTGTAGGGACAACAATGCGACAATTTGTGTGGAATGATTAAAAAATATTTTGATTTTAATTTGAAAACCATTTTAGATATTATCTGTGCTCGTTGATTACACAAATGTCAATTTAGAAGCGGACTATCAAATTAAAAAATCTTTATTAATCATACAAATGGATTGGATCTATTATTGAAGTCAAGATGAATCTACCAGATATTCAGATTATAAATGCCCCAGAGTAAGAAACTCAACGGAACTAGGTATATTTTTAAATAATTTAATAAAAATTGAAATAGCTCTATGACGTCATTTACGGTGTACCAACCGTTAACACAAAAAATATTTGATTTTTTTTATCTTTCTATGTAAGCTTTGTACATTATCTGTGGATTGTAAAAGCCTATATATTTAAATAAAACATTTGCCAACACAATATACTTGAGTTTTAGATACACGTTATATGTTATTGCATCTGATATTAATTGCGTATATATAGCAATTCCGAACAAACGCGCGAAGTTCATATCGAACTGTCAAATCTTGTGTCATTTTATTCTCTGAATTTTTTTAAATATACCAAATCACGAATTCACATTAACATAATCGCGCGCTATTTTTAACTACCTTTTATAGCACTGCTATCAGTTATAGCAGATAGCCTAGCAATGGTAGCCTAACGTTAGAGAACTAAGAAGATTGGCACTGTTCACGCAGAAGTTTCCAGAGGATGGGCAGCATCGTCCTCTGTGTACCTATATACCACACTGCAATCGCCAACCCGCCTGCCAAATGTGGCGATTATGGTAAATCCCTTAGATATCTTTGGCGGACGCTTATTCCTTGTAGTGTGCATATGTGCTAAAATAACGATAGCAGATAGAACAATAACATGCTATATCAATAAAGTTCAGTGTTAATTATGTTAAATCACACGTGTACGTAACATGTAAACACATGACAAACAAGGAAAATTATTACCAAATATGATCACTGTATAAACTATGGTATGATTTTTATACGAAACATTTTGTCGATACAATTATAGCAGGTAAATATAGCAGAGCTATTTTTAAACACAATGTTGTTTTAATTTTATTTTTTATATGTAAATGCATGAAGCGTATTACGATATTCTTTATATATTGACAGTTTGTGTTGAAGCATTTTGGCTTGTTAATTTGTTCTATCACTTTATTACACGTTATTTTATTGTTAATTAGATTTGTAAAATAATTATGTATCTAATATATTCAGGCGTTACCTTGCGGAAGTCCATCCTTACTAAGAAAGGGAATAATATATAGCTACTTCCGCTATGCAGCAGAAGTAGTGCAATGAAGTGCACCGCACGCCAACCCACTGATAAATGCGCGTGTGGTAAACAATGCGAAAGATAACTACCACCGTTAATCTACTCTACACGTGTTTTACCCCTCCACGGCATGATCAGTGCTTGGTGTAACATCTCCTGAGGATGCCCCGTTTATTTTTATTTTATCAATGCCAATCGCCCAAGTGTATTATCACCTTAAGTTTAAATAACAATGCATAGAACGTCAACGGCCTCAGTTGTCCGCGCCGACATGTGACCTATTTGCCTATATTCAGACCTCTTGAATTTGCCCGTGATCTTACAACTAAATCTGATTTGACTCCGTTCGATTGCCTTAAAACATACAATACTATTGTTGTTTAGAGTTATAACCTAATTTTCCCGCGCATTAATATCTGTCAAAGATGTAACTTTTTAATTTGCATTTACATATCGGCCAGTGGTGTTAGCAAAAAATATAAAATGAGCAAGGAGTCTAGGTTTAATGCGTTCGCGCATAAGTTCAAATATCGTTCACCGTTGTGGATAGAATCGGATTCGGATTTGAGTAAGAGCAGCGGTTGTGGCAGAAGTGGTGATCTGAGTGGCAGCGATGGCAGCATCGATAGCAGCAATTCGGATAGCTCTGGCAGTGTTAACAACTATTTGGACTCAAAGGTTATATTTTTAAATGTCCTATACGCATGAAAATGTAATAACATTTATTTTTGAATCGACTATTATACATTAAATCCTACATTTTTACATTTATTTACAAATAATTTATATTAATAAAGAAATAATACATTAAACTACATAATTTTGTATTTAAAATGTTTTAAATAAAAAAATAAATAGTAATTGCACAAGGTATATGTGTTTACAATATAATATTTTTGAATCGACTATTATACATTAAATCCTACATTTTTATATTTATTTACAAATAATTTATATTAATAAAGAAATAATACATTAAACTACATAATTTTGTATTTAAAAGTTTTAAATAAAAAAATAAATAGTAATTGCACAAGGTATATGTGTTTACAATATAATATTTTTGAATCGACTATTATACATTAAATCCTACATTTTTATATTTATTTACAAATAATTTATATTAATAAAGAAATAATACATTAAACTACATAATTTTGTATTTAAAAGTTTTAAATAAAAAAATAAATAGTAATTGCACAAGGTATATGTGTTTACAATATAATTAAAAAATCAATTTCAGATCTCCCAATGGAGTGATTTAAAACAAATATTAAGAAAGTGTAATAATATATCCAAGAATACTATACTGATGTTAATGCGTGGAATTAAATGTTGTTGATGCTCAGGAAGCTAATTATTGTCGCGCGCTCTTTATAAAACTATATTTGTGAAGAGCAACTGTTGAGTTTCTCTGCACTCAGCAGAACTACCTTCCGAGCTGGTAGCTTCCTGTAGGGACAACAATGCCGACATTTAATGTTGAATTGAAAGTGCTTATAATAACCTATTTGAATAAAGAATATTTTGGTTTTTGGTTAAAAACATACAAACATGTTTATATATACATATGTATAATGTATTCTTAAATTGTTGTAGTTATATAAAAACTATAGGATATTTTTTTAATGGCCCCCGCTATTGGAAGCCTCTCGTACCCCCTATCTTGTTTGAGACAGGGACTTTATTCACACATAATTTTTTCAGAGTTTTATCTTTATTCAACACTCACTTTCATACTTCTCAATTTCTTTTATTCTTTCCTTTTAACCTTCACAATATCTTGCAGTTTTTGTTCTTTCATTCCTTCTTGCTTTCACCGCCTTCCTTTCCTCATCTTTTTTACTCTTAGGTGGCTAGGTACATTTTTATTTTCCAGTCTTTATTTATATTTTTTGATATCACAGATTTGTTTGGATTTGAACACTATAGGTTATTGTGAATGTGGCCACAAAAACCAAAAACATAAAATATTTTTTGTAATATAAAGATTTTCACAGGGCCGTTGATATCCCTGTATTTTCAAGTTAAAAGATGTTGTTAGATGTTACAATAACATATTATACTATAATAAGATTTATCACAGAGATATTATAGTTTAATGTTATATAATTTACGTAACATTTGTGATTTTTATTACAGCGCCATCTATGAGTGAGTTTTGAACTCTTATCATTAACAAGATGTCTTTATGTAATAATAGATGGCGTACTAAATTCTAATTTGTTCTTATCACGGATTTGTTTTGTCTGTCTTGGTTGACAGACATTTAAAGGCCATATTAAACCGTTCCTAAGAAATTTATTGAGGTGGTTTTTATCCAGAATTGTAAGTCATATGTCTGAATACATAAAAAAGACCAGTTGCGTATTAAATGTAAATTATATAACAAAATGCGATCAAAAACGTAGGAAAAAAATATTTTGATATTGGATTGCTGTCAGAATCTTTATATATACATATAAATATTGATGATTATTTTAATTGGACACCATAGCTTAAAATGGATTTTATCGGAATTATCTTACTATTTATAATATTTTCATAATGTTTTACATAAAGATCTTATTATAAAGTTCCACAAAATATTTTGACTAAATCTTTCGCATTTGACAGTTCGTTCAGAAACTAAAATATTGCAGTGCGACATGCATCTTATTATTTTTGACATGGCTTCGTTTTTGGGTCCTCTCGTTTCTTCTATCATTTTTAGTAGAGAGATTTTTATTTATTTTATTTTTCACTTATTCTTTTTTATTTTTATACATTCTCGCCATGCATCGCCTTCTATTCTTCGCCACATTTCTTATAACACTGTTAACTTTCAAAACAATATTTTACAAATTTTTGCATTGTTTTTGTTACTTTAAACATTTTAGTGAAACTTTCAAAACTTAAAATCTATTTCCTATTATATATCACATTATTTTCCGCACCCGGTTTTTTCTTACACATCCTTACTTCCTATCTTTCGTTTTTTCGAGATATGAGGTAACTCGAAAAACCAAAGATAGGAAAATATATTTCCATGTTATTAAAAAAAAAGGTGGCGGCTCGTGGGACATTCCTTTTTTTTGGTCCTTGTTTTTGAGGACCTGTCATGTACCCGTTTTTGAGGGTAAAGGTACTTTATTATACAGGGTTTTAATAAATTTTTCTTCTTCACGTATTATTTTACGCGTCATTTTTCTACCTTTACATTGTTTCTCATTGTTGTTATTTTTTTATTTTATTTTAAACATCGCCTTCCATGCCTGACTTACTTTCCCTAGGTATCACAGTTTAATTTCTTTATACATATATATATATAGAAACCAAACTAATTTATTTTTATATGTTATATGTATTTTTTACACAGTACTTTTATTTATTTACTAATTAACTAGAGTATTTTTTCCTTATCTATCTTGTCTTGAATTTTCTTATTTACTTATCTTTTTATTTCTACTATTTTATCACAGATTCATTCATCATTATTTTTACCCGATCCTTTCTTATCAGATATGTCCTGATTCTACTTATCAACCTTTTTATTACCGTACTCCAGAAGCCCAGGAGTATAGGACGACTATGGTCTTCGCCCACAAGACAGGCTATATTATCAGAAAGATTTCTTTTTAACTCTATCTCATAGATAGAAGTATTCCAAATCACCAGGTTCGCAGCATCTATTCTATTAATCAAACGTCGGTATTATTACAACTGTAAGACGCCCACAGCTGGGCAAAAGCTTCTTTCATAAATATCTAATAGGACCAATTACAATCGGTAGATTTACAGAATCGTCAAGTGAAAAATATATTTAGAAATTTCACAATAGGTTTGTGTAAGATGTTACATAGGTGATAATGTATAAAAATAATTGTTACAAAGCGCATACAACTCTCGGCGACTGTAATTAGTGTTAATTGAGTCAGATTAGTCGCATCGTCGCATCAGGTCGGTCATGTGGCGCACGAACCTGCCCAGTTACGACTGCATACCACTAACTCAGGTATTTCAACTACAGGATGATTGATTATGATTACCACTTGTTGATATTCTGTGTTACGTATAGTCCATGTATCTCATCGTTTCAAACCGTAGACCTAGCTCAAGGATATCTATAGGGGGTATACCATAATCGCCATCATTCGCAGGTGATTTGCGATCACATTGTGATGTTATGTATCCTATATAATTAAAGCACAGTGTGAATTATAAGATTGCATGACGATATACGGATTAGACACGTGGTCACTTACGACGGAATACATAATAACGGAGTTTCACTGCAAAATCGAAACAGAAGCGAGGAGACACGAGAAACAAAGATCACCAAGTAGCTCGAGGAATTGGTCGAAGTGGCAGTTGATATGGCACATTGCTCGTGCAGTCTACGAGCCGGCAGATGCGGTGTGGGTTGGAAGTCCTGGATGCGATCAGCGCAGGACTGTTCATAGTGATGAAAAGACAAAGAAGTATCCCAGGAATTGAACCAGCGACCCACGATCGCAAAGTTCAGTCATTTACCGTTCGGCTACGACCTAGTTCAGCTACACAGGCTATAATACAAAACAATAGCTATCCATTAAGTTAGCAATAGAAATAAATATAAGCCTTTTATACCCTTCTCTTTACTTCACAAAATTAGCAACTCTTTTGTGAACAACTTGTTGAACAGAAACCAAAAATTATAAAGATTGATTATAAATTACTCTATTAATTATTGATACAGATTAAAGATATTGTCACCGCAAAAAATTCTGACTGAGTTTGCTGTGATCTCTTTATAGGTCAGGGCGCGTTTGGAACGCCCGTAGCGTTAACTTCAAAGATATGTTTCAGGGTAGTTCAATCTTATTTTAGCTTCTAGCTTTCCTTTTATAACATACACAAGTAAAAGATATATATATATATATATATATATATATATATATATAAAGAGAGAGAGAGAGAGATACACGAAATATGTTTTAGATTTTGTTATTATTTATGTGAATATCGCAATTCCGGCTTAAACGCGCGAAGTTCACAGCGAACTGTCAAATAATTCGTCATTTTATTCTCTTAATAATTATCCAGTTTTTCTATAAGAATCTTTCAATAAGGTATTAAAAAAATTATAGTGTTAAATTTGTATAATATATATGTCCTTGTTCGCGTATTACCACTACTTCGCCTTATGGAAAGTTCTAATTTAGTCGAAGATGAAGCACCAGACTCAGTAGGTACCTATTCACCCAAACCCTGAAGAGACCCGGGTTATAATTCTGTATTAAGATAAAGAGATTTAATTCGTTTATACAACTTTGGAACTTTTAACAGAACTCTTATTGATCGTTAACTTATTATCTATTTATTTTTTCAATCTATTTTATTAAGTAGAGTCACTACTTTGCTTTGCAAGGTGTTATACTTGTGCAGAAGAATCAGGAAAAAACTCCACAACAACACAACTTTTGAAAAAAAAAGTTTAACACAGATTTATACATATACACTTTATCAGATATAGCTTAAATGAAATCAAAATAATCAGGCGACATCACTGCCAAGGATTCTTGTCGTTTAAATATTCCTTTATTGAATAATAAGCCTTTTCCGCCGTCTTTAATTTGCGTTTTGAAGGTAGTCGAATAACTTTTTATCGGGATTTTATAAATAAATGAATTAAACGCTTTTTACAGTCGAAAGTTTAGTACAGTTTTTCTTTTTTTTTAATTTAAAAGCGTACAAGATATTATCATAAATATAATGTGAGACCACTGTAAGAATATCGACCTCTTTAAACAGATTTCTCAAGGAGATTCGCGACCCTAAGCCGTGAATAGTTCGGATGGCTCTCTTTTGTAAAACAAATATATTTTCAATATCCGCACCCATATCTCTAAGCATCAATCAAAAGACAATGATATAAGAATAACTAAGATACACTATCCTAGTAGTATCTATATAAGACACATAGTCACTCTGTGTTTGGCACTAATCGGTGTAACATAACTCCTGAAGATGCCCCGTGGAGGGGTGAAACACGTGTTGAGTAATTTGGCGGTGGCGGTTGTGTGATTTCAATTGTTTGCCGCATACGCATTTATCAGCGGGCTGGCGGGCGGTGCATTTTATTGCACGACTACCACTGCATGTGCGGAAGTGGCTAAATATTGGTCCTTTTCTTACTTATCAATATAAGAGCAGCATTATATCTTCCTAACGGCATAAGCTGCAGTATTACCGCAAGAGATGAAAGGTATAGTCGATCGAAATGTTTATAGAAGATGTATCTATTTCAGATTCCGGAACATCATCAGAGCACGGCGTCTGGTTTCAGCGATGGCAATGCTGGTGATGGAAGCAATGATGCACTCTCGGACGACCGCGTCAAGTCAGTACATTTATATTTATTGCTATTATTTATAGTAATCACTTATGTTTATATCAGCTGATGATTGTCCGTGTTCAGTGGATTCTAGCGATCTTGGCTATGTTTTCAGAACACCTGTTGGAAGTTTTCTACTGGTTGATAGTCCAATAGAGAAACCTGAATATACCTAAATGAATTTGTTAGGTGTTATTATTTATCTCACAGCTGTAAGTCTGGAAGGGGTCACGAAGGCTTACTCTTGCTTACCTTATAAATACAGCATATTACTATTTATTTACATTAACATCTTCATCAATCTTCAAAGCTATAAGGTCATTTAAAACATCATCTTTCTTTTTACCTCATTATCGCGGATATATATCTCGAAAATGGATTCAATTATAATATATTTAATTTTTAATTACTCCAAAAAATTACAATATGAATAATTAAAAATTAACATTGAAAATACGTTTCAAAACGATGCTTATTTAATATCTAAAGAGATACAACATGCATTACGTGAAATAGATTATCAATAAATAAATGATCTTAAGACATATGTAATAGTAATATATAAAATATGACATTATTTACAAATGTAAAAAGTTTACAAGGTGCTCATTTGGTTTTATTTAATGTAAAAAACATCCTGTATAAATACGATAAAATGTACGAAAAAGTGATTTTTTTAAATTATAACAAATAAAAATTAATTAATATTTATTACCTGTTCCTCCAAACTTTGTGCTGTCAAAAGTATCGGCCTGTCATATTACAATAGAAAAAGAAATATTAATTTAGTTATTTATTATTAATATAAATAAATATAACGATACATGTATAAAATTAAGATTATTCAACTAAAATAATTAATTTGAAATGTTTTTTATCTGTGTATTAGGGGGACCGGAAAGTAATGTCATTTTTGACATATTTTACAATAAAACCGATATATTGTTACCGCTCCGGCATTGATTTATATACTAGATGTTTTTGATAACGAAGGTGAATATATTGTTGATAAGAAATAAAAACTTGTTACAAAATTAGTCGTGCGAATTTAACTTAAGAATGCGACATTACTTTTTTACTTTAAAAAAATACTATATAATCTGTGGTAGAGATAAGTGGTTGCGAAAGATTGCATATGAGATCGGGTCATTGACCGGATGCACTTCCTTATTACGCAGTCCCTTAGCATAGACTGCAGACACCTCCCTCCTTCCCCTCTTGCCTCTCCTCCGGTCATGCGTAAGGCCCTCACTTACCTCTTTGTGAGGAACTAAATTTCTGAACCATTATTGATGATATATTTCATATTTTAAATAGCCACATCAACAAAACATAATTCAAATTTAAATTAATTTAAATATGGTTCTAATAATTACGTAAATATTGATATATCTAATATATAAAATTCTCGTGTCACGGTGTTCGAACTTGAACTCCTCCGAAACGGCTTGACCGATTTTTACCAAATTTTACATGCGTATTCAGTATGTCTGAGAATCGGCTACTATCTATTTTCCATACCCCTAAGTGATAAGGGTGGTCCACCCCTAAAATTTATTTTTAATTTTTTAGACATTTTTTTTGGTTTTTATTTTATTATGATACAGCATACAAAAATACATACAAACCTAAATTTTCACCACTCTACGATCAACCCTTATCTTACATTTGTTAATTAAAAATTTAATTTTTTTTGCAAAACAACGTTTGCTGGATCAGCTAGTTGAATATAAATTTTAACATAGCAATGGAGAGGTCTATGCTTTTGGTTTCGTTAAGATTGAATCAAAAATGACGAGGTCCGCTGGAGAACCAAGATCAGCCATGTAGCTCTGAGAATTGCCTGTCTGGAGTGGCAGTAACCAGCTTCTGCGATCGATGGCCGTTGGTGCCCTAGTATGTGCGATACTTAAAGTCGCGGGCAGAGAAGAACCGTTCTTCGTGACGTTCTTTGAAGAGGATAGGTAGTGCAGGGGGCGTGAATTAGCCAAAAGAAGAAGGAGCATTTTAGAAATTGCATTTGGCGTCATACCTACTTCATGTAATGTAATCACATCGATTCGGTTCTCTTCATCACCTCACTTCCTTTTAATATCACAAAACAATTTACAATATATATTGGCGCGAAAAATTAAAAAAAAACCTTTGAGCAATCAAAAATTCCAAAAACAATATATTGCCACATATTGCAATCAACTAAAAACTCTTGAATGCTATGATAAAATTTAATTTAATAACACATATAAATGATTTTTTATTTTTCTTTATGGAACTTTATATAGCCGCTTACTTAAACTTAACAGTTTCACTATTTAAACGATTTATATATACATTAAAATATCAACTATGTAAATGAATCAACATATCATATCAGTTGGCACTAGGCGCGTTTTACCCGGATTCATCGCGTTGTAAGAAGGAAAGATCTATTTCGATGTACGGGGCAACATCCACGTAGCAGATTTACGAATATCTCCATTACTACCAACATTGCAATATTAAATACGTGACGGAAGATTCTAGTATTGCTGCCTTGTGATATACCACCAATTACCACTATTCCTATTGATAAAAGCCTTGTATAGAAGATGACAGTAGATTTTCCAGGTGCTTAGCAAGAAAAAGCGTAAAAGTGAAGATGGTGAATGAGACCATAGCTCTATACGATACAACAGCTGAAGGAATACAAATCACAAACAAAAATTATCACATTAGCAGTACTAAGTAATACGACTCAAGGAGGTTGAGGAAATGTGAACGCAGAAGCTATTGTGGTACAAATCCAAATGGTCACCATTAATGTTTGATGGTAAAAAAATGGTAGAAAGTCATTGCAACACCGTCTGATTCGAATCACCGTCCATTCGTCATGCGAATGGCCAATTGACATACTTAGCCATCCATTATTTTATCACAGAGCGTGACTTATCATCTGACATATGTCAGTGGTTGTTAAGAAAATTTTCACACGAGATATACAAATACACAAAATAGTCGAGAAATAAAATAGTCAATCGACACATACACAAACATTCATTTAATAGTATATTTATTTATATATACAGGTTGATTGGTTGCAAGTTTCAAATTTTTATAGATGTGAATGTATATTACATTCACTGTAAATGAATGTATGGTTTTAGAAATAATAAATAAGGTAATTATAATATACTAAGAAAAAATGTTTATCAATTTCAAAATATATAGCTTTAAAAAAAAGACTTCATACAGCGTGATGGAAAGTATTTATAAATGCTTGAAAACTAATTCTTAAAAATATCTATACATTACATATCTATACATTATATATTTCGAAACACAATCACATATGACACTATTTATAAAGATTAATACACTTTTACATTATGACATTACTTTCGCGCCACCTGTTATAAAAATCATAAAACACATTTACATTTTATGACACGAATATGCTCTTATTATACATGGTGTTTGATAATAGATGTAAAAGCTTTAAAGGGATGAATACTCTTTAGATAGTGCTCTACGAAGCCGAAATTAGCTAATTGTCTCTTTCCAAAGGTCGATGTGCAATATTTATCGCCGGGTTTTGTAAATATTTGTACTGATAAATTTAACGTCAAAATAATTTTTTTTATGCTGTCAAAAAAGTGAATGTTCCATTTATTACTTAAATACAGTAATACATAGCAACAAATAAATTGATTTGAAAAAAAAAGAATTTCTTTTTTTAGCTGTCAAACAAACCATAAGTCATTGCTATGTGAAAGCTATAAAAATCAGTATCCCATATATCGCAGGCGATTCGATCGTCATTTCCAATTGCACTAGCTTTGTAAGAGTTGACGCGAATACTCAGAATACAATGCGTTCGCTAAACATACGTGCACGTTTTTATTATATTTTTTTTTTAATTAAAAATATTTAATCTGATGTTTTTCATGACTTACTGATTATTGTAGCATGCAGTCGTTATTCCAGCCCGTAGACTGCCACTGCGGTCACCACGAAAGATATCTATGGGGGGGATATATCATAATCGCTGCCCTTGACAGGGGGTTGGCGATCGCTATGCTGCCCATCCTCTGTAGACTTGAAAGCAGTGGAAATCCTTTATAATAAATGCGCAAAGTGTGAATCACATGAGATTCTTCTTTTTAATCGAGAGACGCCCACTGCAAGGCCTGGATTCTTCTTCATGATGACTGGTCTCACGATGCCTGCATCCAACTACTTCTGCGACGATTATAGTCTCGTGATATATACAGAATTAGTTGTCAACAAGCGATGGAGTATATCTATATACCTACATTATAAATGTCAAAGCACATTGACATTTGGCGCCATTTGTAAAAATTAAGATGCGTTCACATTATGACATTACTTTTGCGCCACCTGTTATTGGTGTCACAGTTTGAATAGAGAGAGTCACTAAGATTGTGTGACTGCGTATGATAAACATCTTTTATCATGTTAAACAAGCCAATCTTGACCTGCTTATTTAAATGCGTTGACGTTATATATAAACGTGTGTCTGTCTTCATTTCATATCTGTGATAATATTATATATATTGTACATTATAATTACAATAATAAAATTTAGATTTAATACTATAAAAACAATGTCCAACCAATAAAAGTCATCAGGTAATCACGAGTCGAGAAATATAGTATAGCGTTCTCTTTCGCTCGATGTATATAATCAATTATATCTCTGTGGGATTCCCCGTTTTCGATGCGACCCTGACGATGATATAATGTAACTCCTGCATACTCGTACTGTTACAAAGCACGAGTTACAGAACCCTCTACAATAAACACGGAGCCCTAAGATCAAGAAGTGCCGTAAACACGCGTGACTATAAAGTTATTTATAGTTTTTTGTGTACGGTTCTCGGAAATTCTAACCGAGTACTATCTCGAACTTACTAGAACCTTATTCGGAGTATAAATAGGTGTACTCCCCATGTCGAAAGTGCAGTATTGTGTTTTGAATTATAAGATTAAGATCTACGATCAGTGATACAAAGTGACTATTTGGCAAGTTATTTAGACAGTTTCTTGAGCGATTTGGAAGCGTAGTTTGGATTAAGCGAATGCATACTTTCTGTTAACGTAGGGTAACCATGTGATTTGTGAATAAAGGATTCCTTGTGAAACAGTGGTGTTTCATTTCGAGTCAGTGTGTAACAATATTAAATATTTTCTATTGAAATGCAAGGAGCTAATCTGACAGTATAAACCTGCAGGGACGGATAGACAACAATAATTAATATGCAAGATTTTGTTAAATTATTTATGTCTAAAATCATTAAAATTTAAATTTTAAATACGTTACATTAATTGATAGGAAATGAGCTATATATATCTCTTTAAAGATCATCCTGTATATGAGACAAAGAATCATCTAGAAGACATCTAGAAAACACATTAATTTTGACTATTAAAACACAATAATATTAAAATAAATTACAATTTATATTGAGAATACGTGATAATCACTTATATATAATAGATTCTAAACAATAAAATAAAATAAATAACCAATAAGTAAAGTCAAAGTGAAACAAATAATGAGCAAAACATAATGCGAAGTAATATTCATAACTTGATATGTTGTTAATAAAACAAAATAAACAGTGTCGTGTTTACATGGAGAGAAGAGAGCATATTTATAACGAACGGTTTGAATTCACATATTATTTAACTATATTTATATAAAATTGTTATATATCATAATATTTTTAATTATAAATACATGTACAATACAATATTAACCAATAATTTATTTGAAATGATCCTTTCGTATTAATTTTCGAACAAAGCGGTGCCATTTTGTATATCAGGAACGAAGCTATGGACTACTAGCGCCATCTATGAACGCCTTACGAAGTTATAGCGTTCTGCTATGTAATCCCCACGATAGTTTAAAATACGAAAAACTAATTATGTTGCACCTAATTTTGATGAAAATATTTTTTGCATCGATAGTACAATAAAACAATAGTAAACAAAGATACAAAGGGTATTAAATTTTAAATCCACGATATAGTTTAGATTTTTTTGTTTGTAAGACGTCAAACAGTTTTTTTTTAGTTCATCTCGAACTCAACATCTCGTTCCCCTATTACTTTTCGCCATAGGTACTATGATTTCACTAAGTTTTGCAGAATATTTTTTTTTCGTACATCATATTCACACTTTCTTTCATTCTTATTGCTTTTACTTTCATTGCTTCTATGCGTCGTTTTCCTTCACTACAATTTTTATTCAATTTATTTTATATCCTATTTTCTTTTACAATACCCATTTCATTTTTATTTCAGAAAATTTGTTTACAATTCTAATTTTTGAATTTGTCTTCTTTCTATATCTCTATATACGAGTATAAGGTTGGGCATAGAAATAAACTGGGTTATAAATATAACTGATATAGAATAATATATAACTATGTATATATAAATAAATATAAATATTTATTGATATATATAATATACATTCCTTTATTATTAATTTGTTTGAATTATCTATAATGTCATAACTTCTTAACTGTCAATGTCAACGTCTCAATATGAAACAAATTTTGTATTTTTTTTTCTAACCTTTAATCTTCAATCACGAGAATTAATGTAAAAACTAACTAATAGGAATCAAATGCTTTGAATGTCGTTTCTTTCATTTCAGAAACAATTACAATTGTTTTACTTCACAAATATGTATTATTAAAATACATAATCGTACGTATGAATACCGCAGCAGTTTTAATTTATTTTAGTTGACATGTAAACCCATTTTTTTTTAATTAAGGCAAAGAAACATTTGTACAATTAAAAAGTCGAATCCTTTTATCAGTGATGGCCTCAATAGCCATGAGTTTTGGGTTTTTAATTTCGTCGAGTAAACTCTTCGTTTTGCAATTAAGATAACGCGTTAAATTATGTAAATAAAAAAAATATATAATTAAAAATGTCGCAGTATTATTTAGCGAACGAATGTATTCTGCGCGTGTCGGCTCGACTCGTCGGCCAGTGCGACCGTTGATTCCTTTGCCCGTCGCTTGTGTGCAAACTGTGGTGTTTAAAAAAAAAGTTTTGACACTTTCATATTTGTTTCCCGAAATATTTCTATGTGAATTTTGTATTTTATCAAATACATCTTTATTTCTGGTATGATTGCAACCTTTCATAAATTATTTTAGATATTTTTATTTTACATCTTATAGGTTATTAATTGAATTAACAATTTTTTTTAAACACTCGAACGTAATATATTTTAAACATATTTTTTATATATGTCATTATATATTTAATACGCAATACATTTTTGATATATATATATAATAATAATAAATATTGTTACTGACATTTCTTAAGTTATAAATTCCTTATCTATTTAAATAATACCAAGTTCATTATTCAATTTGAAATCATTATCATTTTGGCTGTTTAACCTCTACTGCTGGAGTTTTACCTTCAAAAAATTAAAAAAAACAATGTATACATACAAAATATTTTGTTTTTAATCAAATATAATGTTTTTGTTAATAACTAATTCAACAAATATAAATAATTTTATTACATAATTGGATTTATATCATGTTTTTAATATGCTTACGTTATTTTTTATCATTTGTTTACAATTCGTAATCTTATAGACATGACTATGGTGCAATGATCTTGCGTATAATATTATTTGAATGCATATTCTTATTATAATACTGTTATTATTATAATATTTGTCTTTTTAAATTAACAAATAATATTTTATTAATTTATTTATTTAGAATTTAGTAAAATTAACATGCATTGTATTGTTACACATTTTACTTTTTAATCTTCGAAAAGAGTTTTAAGTTACACCATATTTTAAATGTTCCAAAATTAAAAAGTATTGTACGTATGCGTAAATTAATATTTATATTATTTAATATCGTCTTTAAATTCGTTTAATTTTTAATTGATCCATATTGCCTGCCAAAATATATTTAAAAATATAAATGAATATGAGCAATGGTTGCCTAGCGGTGGAGGAATGAGATTTGCGATCGTGTATCGTGCGTTCTATTCCTGGAACACAATCTCCTATAATTCAAACTTTGTGATTTAATTGTATAGAATTGCCGCTGCCCACAAAGAAGTTACAAGAGGATGGCAGCTTCCTCTGCGTACCATAATCCCACGCTGCGATCCAACCAGCAGTGGGCATCTATATAATAACGCTTAATCGACCAGAGAGCAATGGAGAGGGCTATGCTCGGAGTTTCGCTGCGAGATCAGAACCAGAATGATGATACCCGCAGACGAACCAAGATCACCGACGTAACTCGAAGAACTGCTCGTTTGTGGTGACAGCGGGCGGGTCACATTGCTCATGCTTTGGCCTTTAGAGCAGAAAGGTTCTCGAGCAGCGACCACTAGTCGGTAGACGCGGCGTGGGCAAGTTGCCCACTAGTTGGACCACAGATAGGGTCGCGAAAAGTCGCATGATGCGGCAAGATCAGGATCGTTCATGCCTTGCAATGATCGTCCATCGGCTGAAAAGAAGAAGATATATGAGATCACCAGAACGAGATAATTGCTTGGTATATTATATCTAATATATAAAATTCTCGTGTCACGGTGTGCGTGATTGAACTCCTCCGAAACGGCTCGACCGATTTTCGTGAATCTTAGCGCGCATATCGGCCAGGGTGGAGAATCGGACATCTATTTTTCATCCCCCTAAATGTTAAGGGTGGTCCACCCCTAAATTTTTTTTTATTTTTTAGACAGTTTTTTTTTATACTGCATACAAAAGTACATCTAACCCTAAATTTTCACCCATCTACGATCAACCCTTATTTTTTATTTGTTAATTAAAAACTCTAATTTTTTTTTGCAAGAATTCTGTTTTTATTTTGTCATAACATAAAATATAAAAAATTCATATTTTGGTAAAACAACGTTTGCGGGATCAGCTAGTAGTATATATAATAGTCATATGTTTTGTATTGACGTTTTTATTATACATTGGCAGTTTGTATTTGAAATTTAAATCAACTTCATTTAATTCAATTCATTTAATTACATCATTATTCAATGAACACTGCATGCATATTTCTACATACATATGTCGTAGAAAATATATTATTTTATCGTGCGCGCTTGGCTGAATTTTATGTCTTTAAATTTGAGACATTAAAAAAAAGTAAAAACTGTTTCCCGCCATTTTCTTATACAGTACAAAGTAAGCTGTTTCGGAGAAATTTAATGAATTTTGAAAGTTAATTAATATGTATTTTAGATATATATATACACACATATATACAGATATATATCTTCAACCAAAACATATAAATATAACCAATATATATATATATATATATATATAAATATATATATATGTCGTGCACTCTTGTCGGAGTGGTTGTAGTCATGCTCCAGTAAATTCTGATGTCTCTGTAGCTATCTCTAAGCGTCGTCATGTACCTCGATGTTTGAGAGAACATTTATTTACTGACTTATTAGTGACAGTTCCGACGATGTCTGTCTGTTCCAATTTTCCTTGCACCACGAAACGTTTTATTAATTCCTCGCTACTTGTTATATTTTATTTAGTAATAAAATTACTAAACAAGTATTTTTGTTTAATAAATACCTAATTTAACCAAATTTTATAATTTCAAAAATATAAATGCGAAATTGGTGATTTTTTTTGCGAAATTTGCGTATCTCTATTAATAATATTATATGTTAAAAAAGACTTGCAAAATATTGTCATGAACCGCTCTCAGAGTAAAACGGTGTCGCACGTTTCCTTATTACTGCGTAGTGTTAATAATGTTGTTTCCAGTTTCTTGACGGACTCCATCGACCTTGGACATTTAAACGTGCTTATTCAATTTACCTAGACCACTGATTTATACGAACGAATCTGTCTCATCTAGAAACATCTGTGTTGATGTATACAAAAAATCTTTGTTAAAACATGTTTTAAATCAGATTATTTATACTCAAGTAACTTCTTATTAGTATATTTATATATTAGTCCATCATTGGTGGTAAAAACTGCCTTAAGCCTCCTAGAATTCCCAAGAAGGAGAGGGCGTCCAAAAGCTGCGTGGTCTAATATCGGAAAACAACTGGAACCCCTTCAACTAGATGCAGAGACAATCCAGGATAGAGTGGCCTGGCGCAAATTGATAAGGAGACCCGACCCCAAATAACGGGAAAAGGGAAGGAAGAAGAAGAAGAAGAGTAAGTTCATCATTGGGTGGATCGATGATATAGGGTCGCAGAAAGTCGCTAGATGCTATCAGTGCAGAACTGGTCATGTTGGCGATCTTTGAGGGAGTACTATACCTTGAAGTGGAGTCGTGATGAAACGCGTGTAGAGTGAATAAACGATGGTAGTTGTGTAATTCGCATTGTTTACCGCACGCGCATTTATCAGCGGACTGGCGGCCGGTGCACTTTATTGCACGACTACAACTGCATGTGCGGAAGTGGCTAAATATTGGTCCTTTACTTACTTAGGATGGACATCGGCAAAATAACGCCCGACATATCGTATTTAAATTTTAGAAATTTATATATTTTTAACGATACAAGTTAAATATATATTGATAATAGTTTTGTAAGTACCATCATTGACGACAGCGTCGTCGTTTTGCAACAACTTTTCATAATTTTTTTCAATAACTTACCTTGTTATAACAGTCTTTTGAATAAAAAAAATTATAATGCTTCTAGGTGATAGCAATGAGTCGATATTTTTTTATGGCCCCCGCTATTGGGAGCCTCTCGTACCCCCTATTTAGTTTGGGACAAGGACTTTATTTACACATAATTTTTTCACAGTTTTATCTTTATTCGACACTCACTTTCATACTTCTCAATTTCTTTTATTCTTTTCTTTTTATCCTTCACAATATCTTGCAATTTTTGTTCTTTCATTCCTTCTTGCTTTCATCGCCTTCCTTTCCTCATCTTTTTACTCTTAGGTGGCTAAGTACATTTTTATTTTCCAATCTTTATCTTTATTTTTTGATATCACAGATTTGTTTGGATTTGAACTTTTTAATACATTGCTAGACTTGTCTTATATTCTATTATTATTTGATTATTTATTTCATTTTTGGTTTCAGTTAATGAGTCGATTTTAAATTTCTTACGTCATTACATGGATTTCATATCTTCAACGCTTGCATCTGTTACTCCAGGACGCCGCTCAGGTCACCCCGGAGGAAGTCCGGTGCCCCCAGGAGGCTGGGTAGATCGGAGTTCAGCATGGACGACGACGACTATTCACCCAGCAACTCTGTGACGTCTGTCAATTCCCTTGCCAGCTTATTAAAGGAGAAACTACAGGTTTGACACCACCTAAACGTTTTACATCTGAAACACACTTAACTCAATAATTGTTAGGAAATAGGCATCGATTGACTTTCTAAAACACAACCGAACCTTATACCATTATTAACTTTATTGATTACAACTTCAGATGAAATAGTATATTGTAGTAATATTGCTTCCAAAAGCCCGCCATATTTAAAAACTCCCGCGGACGTCATCACAACGTTCATAACTGTTCACTCGTCTCGCTCACTCGCACAGCGTGCGCTATACGCGCTCTTGTTTGCACCCTTGGCACGCAGCCAACGCGCAGCACGCGTGTGCCGCCTTTTGGAGTTCTCTGAGACTCTGTTGGGAACTAGGGTTCGATGCGTAACCGCACGGATTTCGGATTCATTTTTGTCGCATAAATTATTGTAATTGTTAAATTGTATTAAATAAACGTTTTTCCAAATAACAAAATATATTTTTACCTTCAACTCACAATTCAGTTTTTACATCTTTTTAATTACTTACTTTTTTATGTTTCAATGTTGCCTGTCTTTTACAACTCGGCTAACTGGCAAAAATCGTATACTAGCCTTTATATATTATCTATTTCTATTTTTATGTTTTTATAAATACAACCTTTTACATTTACGTGCAATAATGGCCGACTATAAAATTTAAAAAATCGAATAACTATGTTCGTTATTCAAAATCATCGCTCTGGTGCGGTTCAACCCTTAATAGCCTAGAGTTTCAATTTTGATACCAATCTTGTAAACCGAATGTTCACATTACTTATTAGAAATTTAAAAAAAATCTAGACCCTCAAGCAAACACAGTAAATATTAAAAAAAATCACTTTCGTAAATCAGGCTATTTAAGGTTAACTTCTACTGCAGTACGTGGTTGAGTAATAATTTCGATTGTAAGTACAGTTATTTTGTATGTTATAAATTAAAGTAAATTTTCTTTCTAAACGCTTCCATCATCACCAGAGTTTACTTTTTCCACAGAGCATCCCACAGAAGATGCGAAAGAAGCCGACGGATTACAAGCTCCGCGCCTTCGTGGGTCTCATGTTCCTCGCTGTGGTGTTCTTCGTGGGTTTCGCCTACGTGTTGTACCACCAGCAGGCCCTCACCAAAGCTTACTTCGAAAGCGTCCAGTTCAACGAGCCGAAGAGGATCATCAGGATCTTCAATAAAGACGAAGTGGAGATACTGAAAGCCAGTTTAGGTTGGAATAATTTTTTGGCCGCATAGGATCATTTAAAGTAGTATTTCCAACCTTTTTTTGTGCCTCGCCCCCTACTTCAGTCTTTTTCTTTCACCCCTTATTTAACAATTTTTATATTAAAACTAAAGGGTTAAACTCGTGTCAAGATGCCCCCCAGTGGGATCAATTGACGTAATGAGAAGAATACCAAAAGGGCCCAACTTGACAAACTAAAATCAGATTGAAGGCCCTATAAGGCTTTCTTCAACTCTACGAGAGTTTCAAACGTGCTCTGATCTAAGATCCCAAAACAAACGCAGACAAGTTTTTTTTTCTCTACCAGTTAACCTTACGTTGTTGTAGAGATAGTGGTCGTTTTAGCCCATAATCGCTACTCCTGGCAGGCGGGTTGACGATCACAGTGTGGTATGCTGCTGCTCATCCTCTGGAAACTTGCTTCTTGAAGTCCTCTCCCAAAAATCGCCACGATGGTCATCCAATGACTTATAGCGACCTTGACTATATTGTCAGTATGTCTGGTGAAAGTTTTGGTGAAACTGGAGAACCGTGAAAAATACACTTGAATGAACTGTGTTATCGTTTGTTTCACAGCTGTAAGTCTGGAGGGGGTAACGAAGGCTTACCCTTGCTTACCGGAGCACCGGAAGAGCGATGGTTCAGAGTGCCTGCAGTGGGCGCGGGCTCTTCGTCTATACTTGAGGAGTCTGCCCCACCAGCCAGGACTGGAAAATACCACTTGTTACTCCGTACACTGGAAGGCGTTACATTCAGGTAAAATCATTTATATGATATTATAATGTTAGTCTACACTGTAACTTAAAAGGAGGTAATAATTTAATTGAATCTAGAGAAATATATTACAGTACTCGGCGATAAATATGGCACATCGACCTTTGTAAAGAGACAATCGGCTAATTTCTGCTTCGTAGAGCGTTCTCTGTCGCACGAAATACAAACAGTCCGATGTCTATAAGGAGCTGTTAATACAAGTATAATTTTTATTTTATTTATTTACACTTTATTATACACCATAATAATAATAAAAAAGTACTGTAACAATAAATGTAACAAAAATTCTGAGGTTGTATAACAGACCGTCTTATTATTCGAATATGTATATGTAACCCCAATTTCTTTTTTAATTTTACCAGATATCGCCCCCACGGACTGCTTCGACTGGAGCGACACAAAAGTCCACTGGTACGGAGGCGGACAATCACTCAATTTAACGTGGCCATTGAATAAAGGCTCTATTGACTTCACTCCCTTTATTACTGGAGATGTACAGAAATCACAATGGAGTAATGTCCTGACGCGGTATTTCATAAATACCAAAGGCGCTGCGCTGATAATAGATGAAGAGACACCACTTCACGTTTCCATCAATAACGGAAGGAATGAGATATGTCTTATGGCGAAACACGATGACTTTGCGTACGTGAACAAACTGACAGAACACCCTGAGATGAGATACAACATATGTACAGCCAAGGACATGAAATCGCTTCACTCATCTATACACAGTCATAGACAGGCGCCGCTATGGGACGGTCTTAAACCAAAGGATATGCAGACCCTAGAGTCTCTTATTTCAGAGCCCGTCTGGCAAATCGCACCCAGGTTCAAACACGAACTGAACGCTGAAACCATCTCGAAGTACACCGAAGACGTCATAATCCTTGGCTTTCTCAAACAGGGTCATGTTCTGATCAACGAATTCTGGCAGAATGAAGTCGGTGATTTTACCGTCGATAAATCAAGATTCCAGACTTTAAACGAGACAGTAGATAAGCTACATCGTAGAGGATTCAAAGTGACCTTCACTGTTCAGCCATTTGTAAGTACAGAGAGTGAAAATTTCGCGGAGACTGTGCAGAAGAGATTGCTGGTAAACGAGAGGAATGGAGATAGGAGAATCCCTGCCCTCACCAGATTCAGGTCGTCACCAAGCGCTGGAGTCATCGACATCACAAATAACCGATCCATACCCTGGATCCTGAACAAACTTCAAGCTGTGATAGACGAATATTATATCGACTCGTTCTACTTTGACCTGGGAACAGCGTACGATATGCCCCATTACTACCAGTGTGAAAAGCAACTGATAAACCCTGATCAATATAAAACAATTTTCACTAAAACCTTTGAGAAGACCTTGGATATAATAGGAGTGTCCTCCGCTGTGACTTTACCAAGGCCTCCAATTTTCGTATCATTACCACCATTTGAATCTACTTGGGAGGCGCTAAGACAAGTTATACCTACCATGCTGACTTACGGTATCAACGGCTACCCATTCATAATGCCAGGCGCGGTAGGAGGCGATATCTATTGGCCGGGTAGTGAGCAGTTCCTACCATCTTCAAAGGGTTCGATGGAAGCCAACGGCGGCAATTCTACGCAAGAAAATGGAATAGATTTACCAGAACGGGAGCTGTACATGAGATGGTTGCAACTGGCAACCTTTCTTCCCGTCATGAAGTTCACCCATTTACCCAGCAAGTACAACGATGAGCGTGTCCTGGAGATGGCGAAGAATTTGACGCTTATAAGACAGAAATTGGTAAGTCAATTTTTCTCTATAGCTTTATGATGTGTTCCCAACGATTATTAGCTTGTAGGAATACACATTGACTTCGAGGTGGAAATAGGTAAGAAAATAGGAGAAGGAAGTGTCGGCTCCCTCATGGGTGATGATAAACAAGTAGTGCAGCAGACTTGTGACAAGAATAAAACTAAAGAAATATTAAAATAGTTAAAAAAATAAAACAAAATTAAAAGATGTCTCAATAAAAACCGAATGTTAACAAGGATGTAGATGATGGAAATAGGTGATGTATGAAAGAAGATCAGAACGTAAAGAATGAAAGAAATTATGAAGAAAGGAAGGAGAAAGATTAATAAATACACAAAACTGAAAATAATCGCCAAAAACGGGGGACTAAAAAATAATTCCTCTAGAGACACCAGTCTTATTCTAGGATAAGTTTACGTTACTTAAGGGCTTGAAAGTGATAGAAAAGAATATTATAATCTTTAAATCTTTAAACATAAAGCTGTTGAGATTCTGGAATGGAAGCCGTGGACCTGCAAGTGCAGCGTAAAATGTCCATCTAAAAGACCTTAATAACATCACCGAAAGATGCTGAATGAAGGCCGCTTTCAACTTTTCTTATTTGAAATCTATTAAGGAAGCCGGGAACTTCTAATAGCTGAAACTGTCATGATAATAAACTGCAGTTATATATACCAGCTAATTTCTTTATAGTAAAAAAAACTTGATAAAACTTAGATGAATTATGTAATAATGAAGGTTTAGTATGAATTGTCCTATTTGGAATATAAGGGGGGAGCCTAAATACAACAGCAGACATCGTATGACTAAAATGATAGTGTTGAGGGTAAAAAGAGATGAAGCTGATATATGTCTCCACTCGTATAAACAATATTTTGAGATCCAGGTCTACGATTAGAAGTGTTATCGTATTAATGAAGGTCAACAATGAATCTATGGTTAAGTTTGTTGTAAGATCGCTATGATTTTTATCAGATAACACCACTGCTGTTGAAGTACAAGAGAGAGGCCCTGGAGGAGGGGCTGCCTCTAATCAGGCCGCTATGGCTGGTGTCGGGCGGTGATGCGGCACAGTCAGTGCGTGATGAATTTGCGATAGGGGACGAACTGGTGGTGGCACCAGTGCTGCATCCTGGAGAGACTACCAGGGAGGGTAAGTTGACAACAGCTCTAATTTAAAGATGAAGTTTCTGAACGTCGGATACTTGTACCACAGGCGGGCAATTACATCGTTAATGGTGGGGGAGTTTATTTGATCGTAAAGGGGAGCAATTCGATTGTTAAGGGGGGCGATTTATTCGTTAAGGAGGGGGCCATGTTGATTGTTACGAGGGCAATTTGATCGTTAAGGGAGAATTTGATTGTTAGGGGTGGGGGGGAATTTAAAAATGGACTCCACACGAGTTTTGCCCGTTTGCTCCGAGCTATTTAAATGCAATGCTATATTCCGGTGCCTATTATTTAGCTTGACGAGACCAAAATATCAACTGGGTGGTTCATGTCGTCAACTTCCCTGCGGCAGACTGCAGAGTCTGGGAGGAATTTCAGACTTTTTAAAACCTCGCTAAACAACGCAGTTGTGCGGCATATTGTATATTATAGTAAGGAGTTGGTGTTCATTTGAAATAGGTGTCTATCAAAACTGTCTTAAAAGCTCGTTGAATTTAATAAATATGCACATTGCATAGATTTATTTTTGTTTCTAAAATTAAAAATTCAATGTTTTTAATATTAAAAATTACGTATATTAGTATATTAAATAGATGCTCATAAAATAATTTTAAAAAGACTTAGGTGGGGTATGGCACATAAAAGTTTGAGTAACACTGGCCATAGATAAAATCATTACTGGGTTATAAATCCTTTTTTCCTCCTTGCTGTGGGCGTCCATCGGCTGAGGTTAAGAAGCCATTATATATACCAAGGCTTGACAACCAATACTCGGGTCACAGAGTGACTACCCTGACGACTGACCCATTTTATTTTCAAAAATAAATTATAATTTGTATCTATTGTATTGTATTTGGTTAAAAATTTAAAAAAAAATAATTGCAGTGTATCTCCCGGCTGGACTGTGGCAAGATGGCATTGACGGCTCGCTGCGCAAAGGCAATCGATGGATGCATGACTACCGCGTACCGCTGCACCGCGTGGCATACTTCATTCGTAAACCTGATGACTTGAGATTCTAGTGAAACCAAAACAGCTAAAACAGCCTCTTTATCACTCTTTTATAATACTTGATACCTTGATTTTCAATCCCGTTTGTCCTTCCATGCTTCCATTCCCCAATCCTTCATGTCCTTGTACGCCCCCGTATTTAGATGCTTCTCATTATCTCCCCTCCCCAATCCATCTTGTCCTTCTATGCACTCTTTACCTAATGCCTATTTCTATACTTCAATTCCCCTACGCAATTTTTCCTTTAATGCTTCGGCCATTCCTCCATTCCCTAAACGTATTGAGTCCTAATCACCTTACAAATCCTTCCGCCCCATGCTTTCTTCTCTCTCCCCGACCTTTATTTATCCTACCCACAAAACCTCTGTGCCTCAATGTCCCACAATTGTGACATCTTCCAAATATCCTGGTGTCCAATACCATCATCTCTTAAACAGTCTTCCAGTCTTTCAATGTCCTCCTTCATCTTACGTAAGCTGCGGGAACTTGACTTTGACACATGTCAGACATAAAAACAGCATAATTTGGAACATAATGTGCCATGCTTATTACAACGGAACAATAGAAAAGTTACCAGTCTCAGGTAACAGGCGTCGTGTTTGACTGATACGCGAGATTAATACTGCCGATTAGAGCTACATTCCAATACATGGAGTTATTAATATTGCACTAGCAGAGATGGTTAATTTGTATGTTTACAGAAAATCGCAAATATTTTTACAAATTCAATGTAAGCTCTGGTAGAAATTGGTAAAGAAATAGTAAAAGAATATGTCGAAGAAATAACTTTAGTGGTTCAGAGTGTCTAACTTACAATAAGCAATTATCAACAATTATTATATTTTATATTTCACGCCGATATATATCTGTGATCAAGAAGTAAGATGAATTGATTTTTAAAATTTCAATTCTTTGTTTATTCTTCCAAATCAATTTCACCCTAAAACGCACTATTGTCAATACTTTTTACAGTCTTCTAAACAGTCGGAATAGTCTTTTTCCGCTCTACCCTTAAAGACCTTTTAACTTCGGTTTTTATCTCCTTAATCGTGTCAAAACGGCGGTCCCACATTGGTTTTTTGAGTTTTCTGAATAATCAGAAGTCGAACGGAGCCAAATTAACCCTTTTCTTGATTATGTATTTGTAGAGATACATCAGAATTAAAAAAAAAATAGTGGCATCAATTTTGAACGCAAAGTAATCATTTGTTTGAATGTTTAGGTAGTTTCTTAATTTTCGAACGCTTGTTCAGTTTTTTCTGTTGGCATCCTTGGGTCTTAAAAGTCAAGTCGTATGAATATTAACGTAATATTAAAAAAATATGCTAAGATAAGGGTTAGGAAATCAGAAGAGTTTTTGGCCAAAAAAGTAGCGAAGAGCCAATGCAGTACGTCGTCCAATCGAGACTTGACAATGGAAACAAAACATCGTTCAAAATGGTTTGGACAGAGCCAAATGATATTCCAACATTTAACAAATAGACGCTTGGCAAATGTTATAGACAGTCCTACCAACCTAGGAGAAAAAATTTACCTGCCTTCCTATTGGCATGGAATTTTAAATGACAATATCACCTTACTTTTTAATAACAATATTATGTATATGTTGCACTATTTCATATCGCGTATTATTAATAACTCCATGTACAATTTAGGTTTAATCTATATATGATTAATAAGACAATTGCTTTCATTTTATTCAAATATACCTCTAGGAAAATATTCTAGAATAAGATTATTATTGTAAGCCTACATAGTTATAACATAGATTTACTAGTTCATTTGGAACTGGATTTATTTAAAAAGTGCCTTAGTTATTTCGTAACGGTTTTTTGATACCCATATTGTGGTGGTTGTGGAAAAATATGTACCTAGTCCGCCATATTGGAACGGCGTCCATCTTGAATTTTAAATTTTGACATAATCATCGTGTTTTACTAGTGTAGCCCTTATATTTGATACCCATATTGAGGGGGTTAAGGAAAAATACGTAATTCGCCATTTTGTATCGGCGGCCATCTTAGATTTATAATGTTATTGATTTTATAATATTGTATTGTCATCTAAATTAAATGTGTGTAACAAATTTCAGATCAATCTGACAACGGAAAGGTGCTTAAATTATAATTTCTAATTTTGATTTAAATAAATTCCGTACGGGTCGAACTAAATAAAACCGTTTAATAATATAATTTTTGAAGTCCTTACGTCCATTTTAATTCAGAGATAGTTTTTATGGAAGTGGTTTCCATATAATCTAACGTATAAACTTTAAATAAATATACGTTCGAATGTTTTATCTCTGTTTATATACAGTGTGATTGATAATGGGTATAAAAGTTTGAAATAAATTCCTAACCGAATATCAGTGGTATCAGAAATAATAAATAACTTTGACTTTTTTAAATTTTGAATTACTGTCCCCACAGACTTTATGCTACCAAAAATTAATGACCAGTTTTATTTTCGTATTTATACGTTGACCCGTTCAAAGCTTTTATACATATAACCAATCATGTATAGCGTTTATTTTGTACAAATGCCCTAAACTGTTCCACCATGAACTTACCATTACTTATTCTCTTAGAGAATTCACAGTAAGGCTTATTATAAACAACATATTTAACCAAAGATCTTAGTTATGTCATTTATTGAATCTAGTTCAATATTTTTATTTATATTCTCTTCATAATATATAAGAGAGGTATTTCGAAAAACTTTAACGTACAATACATATGCGTAAGGCAAATTAGACCTACCGCAATTGAAAGATCTCGATTAGATGTCGGCAATGTGGCGGGTCACAGAGTGACCCATTTCATTTTTTCAAGTGACCCACTTTATTTCTGAAATAATTAAGTACTGCGCATAAAAATATCTTTTTTCTTGACCCACGTATAGTTTAAGTTTATTAAATTAAATATAAAGTACCCTCGTTTTGTTTGATTTTAATCAGCAAAGATTGTCGACCTCTAGCCCAGGTTTGAGCTAAACTTTTAGGTTTTGCGGACAAAGAGTAATTCTGATAAAACTATACTATATTCGCCGGATTAAAAATAACTATGTAAGGATGTGTTTACACTGGAACAAAATGTCAGTCTATATCTGTTATTTACACGATGCGAACGAGTTTATTGTTTTATTTTATTGATTTTTCCTCTTTATCCTAACACTTGACGTGTTTTAGTAAATATGTCAAGGTTATGGCTGAAAGCCACGAACATTGATTGACATTTTCACTATAAAACTTATATTCGCTAAAGTATTTTGATAAAAATAAATTTAAGTTAATGATTTTCAACTAAAAATGTAACTTGGATCATCCAATAAAATTGGATTGGTTCTTCGCGATCGGGTCTGAGAAGAGACAACAAAATACTCAGTGCATTTACTGTCATCACTTTTAAAAATGTCAAATTATGTAACATTGAATTTTTTAGTCGTGGTAACCTAGCGGTAGAAGATGAAAAATGCGATTAATGCGTATGCGGCAAACAATGCGAATCACACAATCGCCACCGCCCAAATTACTCAACACGTGTTTTACCCCTCCACGGGGCATCTTCAGGAGTTATGTTGCACCGATTAGTGCCAAACACAGAAGACTCTGTGTTTAGCATTCGCATTTATCAGCGGGCTGGCGGGCGGTGTACTTTATTGCACGACTACCACTGCATGTGCGGAAGTGGCTAAATATTGGTCTTTTTCTTACATATAATTATCCAGCGAATATAGTGTAGTGATACAGGGTTGCAGATTTATATGCACTACACAATTACACTATGCGACTTACCATAAAATGGAAATTTAATTTCAATTTCGAACAAACGAACATTTGTATCTTTATTTATGTAAATTAAGTGTGAATAATGCTTGTGTTATAAATGTGATAAATATATGTTTAAAATAAGAACACGTTTTTTTTATTTTTATCCAATCATTGTATTGTTTAGTTATAGCTTTCTTTATTTTTGAACGATTAGAGAAATCTGTGACTCGTTGTGCAACTATGAAATTGCAAATAATGTTAGAATCATAAGAAAATGTTTATGTGCATATGATTTATGAGATCTTATTATTTTCAGTGAACATTTTTCCAAAACAAAATCGCCATTCATTTTGAAATACCTTTATTATTCGTAATGACTTAAATTCCCAACAAACACACAGAATGTTTAGAACATGTGACCGATACAATGGAAAGATTATTTCTTATGTATTTTTTTTTGTATTTTTTTTAATTTTACATATTTCGTTTATCATTATATCTAATGGCGTATGTAAGGATGTTATATTTTCATTATTTAAATTATTAAATATTTTATGTTGGTAATATTTAGATAGATTTCGTAAAAACCCTTTTGATATATATATACTGGGAATAAAAGCACCTAATGTCTTACGACATATTAAAAAAGATAGTAGTATTGACGAAATCTAGCTCTTGTGATATTCTCCGACATATATATCGTTATATATTTAATAAAATCATTATATTATTTAAATATATACAGGGGTGTATTTCGATAATTTAAAATTCGAATGCGATTCTGTTAGTGTCCATCAATTAATAATTTTCGCATACGATTCAAATATATGTCAAGGTGTTTTGAAATACGCCCCCAATACACGATTAAAAAAATAACAACCAACTTCGTTACTAGTCAACATTGTAATTGCAATAAAGCATCTATTACCAACTTATGAAAAATCGGCATCAATTACCGATGCATATTTTTGTAAGGTTATATATAACGATTCTGATCGATTAATAGTTGCTCCATCTAGCCGATGTCAGTGTGAATATCAGACAAAGGTTGTTGCTGATTTTTCATATCGCGGTATTAGGTGCATTTTATTTAATATCAACGTAGCATCTCAGTTGTTAGCACCAAAGCTTTCGCGTAACTCTTCAAGAAACATAAAATCACCATTTGTTCCATTGTAATAATTATTAAAGAAAACAATTTATATTATTAATCGTTAAAATTAAATGTTTCTTATGTCATCATATTTTCTGTACACTAGTTTGGTATACATCGGTGTTAATAACAATATGAGGGTAGTCATAAAAGGTAGTCATAGGCCACAGAAGAATAACAACATTTAATAATTTCAATAATGGTTTATTTTTCGGAGCTATTGATGTTTACTAAGCTGATACAATTCTTATTTTTTAAATAACATTTTTAATATTCCTAATAATATGCATTAATTAGAGTTCTAGCTATAAAATACAATAGTAAATCGGGTTTTTGGTTTTTCGGGTGGCGTTAACATAATACAAAGCGTTGGTAGTATATTTGGAAGGTTCTCGAAGCGGTTCGTCTGGTCGTCGACGATGCATTCTCATTTGTGAAGGTACTAATGAACTGCGCGTGAGAGAAACACGTCCGCGCGGTCCGACGGTTTAGCAAATAATGATTTTTAAGCATGCCCGGTGCGGGTAGACGAATGCATCGCCGACGAACGACGGTTAGACATCAAACAAAACATCCCCCTGTTACATCCGACATGGAAGCGTACAACGACATAAAATATAATTTATTGTGCTTACACGAATGCAATACACGTAATTAGACACATACTAGTTTTATATACGACTATAAAATTATATATCATTCGTACAGATGATTGTAAATTAAAAATATATAGACATATGTAAATATATATATACGATATCCGTTATAGTATTTATAAGGTTTCATATTTATTGTGCTGCCGTCGAACGGTGACCGGTTTTCACCTTTAACGGTTATGTAAGTAACTTCGTCGGAACAAGCGAGGGGCCTGGGCGCTAACACTACAATGACTTAAAATTAATTGACTCAACCTCCATTCGTATCTGCGGGAAACAAGTAGGAGCGAAGTTACCCGAGGAAAGCCAGACAGCTTATTCTAGATGAATTCACACTCTCGCTCACATAACCCGAACAAATTGGATCGCGTGGAACCGTATAAACGGATTTTTAACATCAATAGGGGGTAAGCAGTGCTGATAAAAATTTCAAATTTCAAATAATTTCACAACAATCAAATATAGGAACGAAAACAACAGTAGCCCACGTCGACAAGACTAGAACATTGAAAACAACGTCTCCTCAACCCAAACAGTGCAAAGACAACACGCTTTAGAAATATCTCACGCCGGCAACCAAAAACAAAGGTAAATAGATCGTTCAATTCGTAATATAGTTCTAATAAAACATTTACTCTTTTTAAAATGGATTAAGCTCTCTATCGATTTAGGCTCTTAGTTATTTCTAGAAGGACACAGATCACTCCGGAGGGAATGCGAGAGGCCGCGGTGTCCTCCCGGCTGGGTGAACACGGCCTAGGAATGCAGGCTTTTCCTAGGCGATGCTGGGACTAGCCGGATCGTGTCGAAACCAAAGGACACCACGCCCAACCGCTGTATCTACACATTAATGGCAGGGAAGCTCGGATTGTAAAGTAACACACGGAAATAATTCTCACCATTCATAAACTTATCTTTACTTATACATAGAGGGAAGTTATCTTTGCCTTTCTAGATAAGTTTAACAATAAAGTCGTTTCTAATAAACATTAATATAAACAGTGCACTGGCACCGTCGAGCGACACGATCGTGGATGTCTCCATGAGACAGGTACAATTTCAAAAGTTCATTTCGTAAAAAAGTTATTCTTGAATCTGCGGCGACGTAGGTTGCGTCCAGAAAGCGCTCGAATCGAAAACACAATACAATATATATTTTTTTAAGTATACCCACCTATTTAGAATTTATAATGCGTTAGCAAAATAACTTTCTAAAATTTAGACATTTGATTAAGCATTGTTTCGGCTAAACAAAATGGACTGGTTTCGCTAAATATCGTGTATAAAAGCTCTACTGATTGTATAACACCAAATTTAAAAAATACATTCAGAAATATACTTTAAATGGCGTGTTTTTTTAATGACGTTTCTAGAAACTCTTGTATGTTTTTTTTTATTTTTAGAAAAAAATGGACGTCTCAGTTCTTAGGTCGATTACTTGGGATGATGATGTCCGATGCGGTAAGAGATTGTCTTGTGGGGTTCACTGGTGTGGTGGCTCGCCACCGGCACTGTTCAGCTGTTTCATGTCCAATAATCACAAAGTACGTATCATCTATTTGTAAGCGATCTCTTGCGAAGACGCCGTCTGAAGGAGATGCTGCCGAATGCCTCATATTATCACAGTCCATTTATTTTCCTACAACAATTAATTACTCTTTGGTTCCATCATTCGGCAGCATCTGAAGGCGGCTCACTTCTTCGGTGAGAAGGCCACAAATAGGCCCGACACCTAGAATTCCAGGCGATAAGCGGCGCAAGACGTCTCGTGGTCTTGCAGATTGATGGTGCAACGGGAGGCAGACGGGGACAAGTCGATCTTGTACTTCTCCAAGGCCTCCTCGTTCTCCGTCACCCAGTAGCCCAGCACATCGGTGTCGTATGTAGGAATGATAGTTACTTCTGCAACACAAAAATATTTATTATGTAAATAGAAAATAAGAACTGTTAATGAGATATGTGATATAATGTGATATTAATGTTAAGCGAAAAAACAATGTAAATAAACAGAAATAAAATTACAAAATGTTAATGTGTAACGAGAGAGGAATGAAAGGTCACAGAGCGAAAGAGAATAAAAGAAGAAATGTGGAAGAAAACCGAATGAAAGACCTTAAGTTGTATAAATGAAGAGTAAGAAAATAAAAAAGATTGTGAAAAACTTAATAAATTAAAACAAAAAGTCCCTGTCCCACACCAGATAGGGGGTACGAGAGGCTCCCAATATCGGGGGCCTATATAAAAAAAAAAGATATATTTATTAGCCTTTCGCATTTCACGGACAGACAACTTGGTCAAGGTTGCGAAAACTCGTTGGATGCGAGCAACGTAAAACCGGTCTTTGTGGAAACTTTTTGTAGGGTCCTATACCTTACAGTGAGCCATCATAAGCTGATATGTTTAATATATCGTATTCTGGATTAACATTTTATTTATTGAATTAGTAATAAACAAGGTTCGCTAACAAAATTCAGTTTTTTATGTACACACAAATCTATACGAATTTTAATCACTAAAATGAAATATCTCACCATATGCAAGAGAATCTTAAGTCATTCAAACGAATCTAAAAAATATGTAGAATAAAATAAAAAGGGTATTCGACACGTGACATAGTATAGAAGAAGAATATATATGTTGCTAATATGTCTACTACATATATACGAGTGTATAGAGACACTCAAGTCTCACAATAGTAATAGACAGAGAAGACAGTATATTTTTACATTTTGAGCTCCCATATAGTGGCATTTTTTTTTTGTGGTCACTTTTACAATATTTTTAATCATAACAGATATATGATTACCCACCTAAATCTTTATCTTCCCAAGTCTTCTTAGCGTCCAGAAGGGCATTGTAAATTTCTTTAGAAGGCTCGGTCCCAGAGAACACGTAATATCTAGCACGCACGCGCTTGAAGAACTCCAATGCTGAATAGTAAGAGTTCCCGTGGTGAGGAACATACGTGAGCTCCATGTAAACTGGACTCGGAGATTTCTTCTTGCTTGGCGACTCCGATGCTCTATTCTTCGCTTCTTTGCTTTTCTCTTGGTTTATCTTATTTTTAATTTGCACGCTAGAACTTGCCTGCTTCTTAGGTGTACTCTTGCCATCTCCCTGGACGGGTGGCTGAATTGGGCTAGGTAGACCTAGTGGTTTTCCCCAAGATTCAATAGGATCTTTGCTTTGACTAGATCGAGTTTCTTTAGTTTCTTTTTTATGATGTCGCATGCTAGTCGACGAGGAAGTTGTCTCCGATGTCTTCTTGGATTCAGATTTAATATCCTTCAGTGTGATTGTACTCTCTTCTGTCGTGCTTTGGCTAGAATGAGTTTGTTGGTCCAATTCATACTTAGCGGTTATACTGGATATGACATCGGACCCGCTGACTTTTTTGTGTTCTTCGATAGCTTTTTCAAATTGTTCATCGGCCTCTTTAAGGAAAGTGACGTCAGATTTTACAGTCTGTTTCTTCAGGTCTGACTTGAATTTTTCATGGAATAAGCTTTCGGCCGTCTTGCTGCCGCTCTTGTCGATGACCTGGATTTCAGATTTGACGTCGGAACGAGTGGAAGACGTGCACGAATCAGTATCAGCGACTTGGCTTAGTTGAATAGAGGATGTGTCTTTGTATATCATAGAGTCGTATTCAGATTTATCTGTGGGTGTATCCTGGCAAACGTCAGACATCTGGGGAGCTTTAGGATCCATCTCGAAGCTCACGTTCGAGCGTGGCGAGTGCGCGATTTGGGACTTGGTGCTGCTTGGACTGCCCTGTCCGTCGTCGTCGCTGTAATACATGCCACTGCTCTCGGTGCCCCAGATGTGCGTAGCAGCCCGCGATCCTCTAGAGCTTATGTCGGATGGTGGTGTCGATATACCGGCATGATCGAGGTCGTCACTGGCGGCGGAGGAGCTCCTCATATCCCCAGTTTTCGATGAAAGTTTTGAAAACGATTTCTCACTCTCTCCGGTGTCAATAATTTCCTCGTATTCTTCTCTGAATTCAGATATCGTAGTTTTGGTCGATTTAGTAGTTTTAATGATTCCGTCACTGCCTTTGCTCACCGTGGTAGTTTCGACCGTAACTTTAATTTTTTCCGGACTTATGACTTCTTTCGTAGTGACAACAGTTATTGTTTGTGATATCTCGTTGTCGCCCTCTTTTATAATTTTGGTGAAAGTTTCGGTGTCTGTAGTTATTTCTCCTACTGGAGACCGTTGCTTTTTAGGTTTCTCGTCGGAATCCTTTTTAGTTTTATCTTCTAAGTTTAAGTCGTCGATTTTAGGTTTTGCTTCCTGTGGCATCGTTTGTTTAGCAATCCTATCCAAATCTTCCGGTGACCAGTCATCTAAGCCTGTACCCGGAGGTAGATAAGTGATTTGTGTTCGAACATCTTTCGTAGTTTCTATTGTACCATCGTCACGTGCATTTTCTGTAATAGTTTCTGTTACAGTTTTCACGGCTGTTTCGTTCGTTTCATTGTTTTTAAATTCTTCTTTGGTCACGTAGGTAGTAACATGTTGTGTTATATTTTCATTACTTTCTGTTACAAATACATTGGACTTTTTATCAACGGATGTTTTAATTTTTCCAGTAGGTATCAAACCCGCCAGAGCAGCCTGTAGATCGCTGTCGGACGTTTTCTGGTACTCGGATATTGTAATTTTTACATCTTTAGTCGTTTCGACTGAACCATCGGGATATTCGTCAACAGTAGTTGTTTCGACGGTGGTTCGTACCCGCTTAATGTTTTGATCTTGGCTAGCTAAAGTATCACGTTTAGTTTTAGTCGTAATTGTGCGTTTAATAGTAATAGTACCTTGCTGCAAAATTTCGTTTTTGACATCAGACTCTTCGCTCGTTTCCTCTACTATCTCATCGTCGTCAATATAGGCCTCCGTGGGATCCGCATCCTCCGGTGATATTAGGGGTTGCATTGTAAGGACATCTGCGATAGATATCTTCTCACTTCTCTTAGTTACTACTGTTCCATCTGGATATTCATCTTCCACCGTGGTTGTAACCGTAGTTTTAACTTTTCTGGATTTTGTTACAGTATTTTCATATTCTTGCTTTGTTGTAATAATTGTGGTTTTTCTGGTTATTTTGAGACCACTTTCTTCCGTTTCTTTCATATCAGACTTCGTTTCTATTTCTGGTTCTCCAACCAAATTGTATCCTTTCAACGTTTCCTCAACTGTGTCCTCTTCATAATCAGAAATAGATACTTTCATGTCTTTAGATACTTCTACAACGCCGTTCGGTAATGTAGATTCAGTAATTGTCTCAACAGTTGTTTTGATTTTTTTCTTTGAATCTTCTGTTAGCAATAGTTCTTTTGTTGTGGTTGTGGTAATAACTTGGTGAATTTGTTTTCCGTCTTTAAGAATTGAACTCGTTTTAGTTTCGACACTTACGCTCTTATCCTTTTTAGCGTCAAGCGATGCATCCTCCTCTCCGAAGGACTTGTTTGAATCGATCTCTGTTACAACTGTACTGGTGTCTACCGTCGTACGCGAAGAACCGTCAGGATATTGATCTGTAGTTGTAATCGTTTTCACAGTTTTCTGTTTAACTATAATTCCTTTTATATCAGCATAATTAATTTTAGTAATCTTCGTAACTACATTTCTTTTAATTATTAAATTGTCTTCAGTAACTTCTTTAAACTCTTTTGTAACAGTTTCCTCCGGTTCCCCAATTGCGTTAAGTCCTTTAAGAATTGATTCTACTTTACTTGCTGCTTTCTCACCAGATTCGTGTTCTAAACCGTCATCTACTTCTAAGTTTTCGTCAAGAATAGAAACCTTTTCACTTGTTTTTATGACGACTGAACCATCCGGATGCTCATCTTCTGTTACAGTTTTCGTTGTTGTTTTGCACCTTATTAATCTCTGAGATACATTTTTGTACCGTTGAATAGTCGTCGTGGTAGTTATTTTTCTTTTAATCAAAACCCCAGAATCCATAACTGTTTCCATTTCTGTTATTGATTCTTCTTGGGGTTCTCCTATTTGAACAAATCCTTCGGAAACCTCTGGTTCCATTTCACCGTCAGAAATCCAATCGGCAATAGAAATTTTAACGTCTTTGGTAACTTCAGTTATCCCGTCTGGTAATACAGATTCCGTGACGGTTTCCACTGTAGTTTGAATTTTTTTCTTTGTTTTGTCTTCAGTACTTAAAATTTTTTTAGTAGTGGTGGTAGTTATTATTTGTAGAGCATTTTTGCCATTGACTATAATATCTTTTTCTTGACGATTTACGTCTACTGTCATATCTTCTAATATTGTAAATTCTGAAAGTTCCGATGTTTCTAATACCTCTTCAATCTCTATATCTGCCAATGACGTGCTACTGTCAACTTTAGTTTGTGTGGAACCATCAGGGTATTCATCTATTGTTGTCACGGTTGTAATAGTTTTCAGTTTTCTCGGTATGTTGTTAGTATCGACATACTTTGTCTTAATCGTTTTTGTTATTATTGTTCGTTGTATTATAACACCCTCAATTGTTAAAGTTTCTATTTTAGAAGAAACATTTTCCTCTGGTGTTTCGGAGACTGTTAGGTCCTGTAGCAATTTATCAAGATTACTACTTAAATCAGTCGTTATTTCTTCTGTTTTAACCTCAACATTTTTTTGTACATCTTTTGCGCCGTCTGGATATTCTTTAGTCGTGTTTGTTTCTACAATTGTCTTGATAATTTTTCTATCGTCATCAAGTATAATAGTTTCTTTTTTAGTTGTTGTTGTAACAGTTTCAACTATGTCAATATTGTTTTCTTTTATAATTCTTTTACTGACATCAGTATCGATAACGACACCATCTAAACTTGAATCAGTTTCATCTTCCTTTATAAAATATGATTTGGAAATGCCATCGATTTTAGTTGATTCTTTTTCACTGCTTTCTTGTGTTTGATAGCTATATTCTGATTCAGATTTCTCATCCCCATGTTCTAAGTACAACCTATCAATTTTTCTATCTTTTTCGTATAAATCCATCTGAGAAGTAGACCTGAGACTGGAAGAACATTCTGAAAGTAAAGTCTGGGTGTCTGTAGTAGTTGTTGTAGAACCATCTGAACTTTTACTGAGAGTCGTAGTCTCAATTGTAGTTTTGACATTTTGAGGTGTTCCATCTTCTCTTGAAATTATTTCCTTCGTTGTTACTGTGGTGATTGTTTGTGTTACTACATTTTCACCCTCTTTAATAATTTTTGTCACAGTATCCGTTTCAGTTTTTATTTTACCCATGGTTTGCATCAGAGATAAAACCTCTGAATCGCCATCCTCATCTTCCTTATCGCTTCGAGATGTTTTCGGTACTTTTTCAGTAGATGTTGAAATCTTTTGAGTTAGAATGTCTTCACCTACATGAACAATTTTAGTTATTGTTTCTTCGGCTCCTTCTAACTTATCAAATTTAACTTCACTCTGAACACCATCCGATAATTTGATATCTTGGAAACTACTAGGTGTCTTGGGTAAAGGACTTACAGGTACGGTAGGGGGAGTCGACACCCGATCAAGTTTTGTACAAATTGGTGTGGATTTTACATCTTCACTTCTAATTCCTTGTTGCACGGCATCATCTTTAAGTGCCGTATGTACACTGTCATAAAAGTGAGTGCCCGCTTCAAACTGTAAGCGACTGCTTTTTGATGATTCTAATTCAACATCTGATGCTATTTCCTCTCTGATAATTTGAACAAAATCTGTAGTCTGACTGATAGTAGACTCTAAAGATTCAGTGTAACTACTATAATCATCAGAAGTTATTTTGTAATCTTTCACTGACGTCACAGGAATGCCGTAAGCAGATTTTTTCTCAGATTTTTCTGTACTTTCATAACTGTATTTTTCCTCTAAACTAACTTCCTTCGAAATATCTTCTGAGCTGCTTCCTTGTAACAAAGTATGAGTAAAACTTTCTCTATCAATTATTCCACTATCGGTAGTAGAAATTGATGAAAATTTATCATCGATTTCTTGGCTTATTCGTTCAGAAGAAGGCTTACCAAAAGTATCAATTTTACTAATATCGGGACTTTCTTTACAGACCATTTCTTGGGTTTCAAACACAGTTTTAGCTTTTGAAGATTCACTATCCGTAATAATTAATCCTTGTTTTGGCCAACTTTGTTTTTTATCTAAATTACTAAATTTAACTTTTCCGAAATCATCTTCGACGTCTTTGTATGAAGAAATTTTTACGTCAGTTTTATATTTAACATACTCTTCATGACTGTCATCGACTTTTGGAGATTTTGAGTGACCGTTTAAGTAAACAGTGGCGACGGTAGAATGTTCCTTATCGGCTAGTTCTATTAGACCTTCGGTATTTTCAACTGAGCTTGGCATCTTCTCTTTAGTGATATCTTTTTCTGCCTTTTCGGCAATAGTTAATGGACTAGTAATCTTGTCAATTTTTTCAGTAACGACAGGAACGTCTATTTCCTCTGGAAGGTCAGCGGATTTCTTTTCTTCTTTAGGTAAAGATGTCTTTCTTTCAGTTGTTTCGACAGGGCACGGCATCTTATCTTTAGATAATTTCCTCTCTGCCTTTTCATCAACAGTCAATGTACTAGGGGTCTTTTTAACTTTGTCAGTGATGACAGAAATGTCCCCATCTTTGGGAAGGTCAGCAGGTCTCTCTTCTTCTTGAGGTACAGACAGTTTTCTTTCAGTAGATTCGACAGGACTAGGAGTCTTCTCTTTGGTCATCTCTTTTTCTGCCTTTTCGTCAACAGGTAGTGGACTTGGAGTCTTGTCAACTTTGTCCGTAACGACAGGCACGTCCTTGTCTTTCGGGAGGTAAGCAGGTTTCTCCTCTTCTTTAGGCACTGACAATTTTCTTTCAGTAGTTTCCACAGGGCTAGGTGTCTTCTCTTTAGTCACCTCCTTTTCTGCCTTTTCGTCAACAGGTAGAGGACTTGGAGTCTTGTCAACTTTGTCCGTAACGACAGGCACGTCCTTGTCTTTCGGGAGGTAAGCAGGTTTCTCCTCTTCTTTAGGCACTGACAATTTTCTTTCAGTTGTTTCCACAGGGCTAGGTGTCTTCTCTTTAGTCACCTCCTTTTCTGCCTTTTCGTCAACAGGTAGGGGACTTGGAGTCTTGTCAACTTTGTCCGTAACGACAGGCAAGTCCTTGTCTTTCGGAAGGTCAACAGGTTTCTCTTCTTCTTTAGGCACTGACAATTTTCTTTCAATATCTGCGACAGGGCTAGGCGTCTTCTCTTTAGTCACTTCTTTTTCTGCCTTATCGTCTACAGTTATTGGACTTGGAGTCTTGTCAACTTTGTCCGTCACGACAGGAAGGTCCTTGTCCTTCGGAACGTCGCCAGGTTTCTTTTCTTCTGTCGGTTCAGACAATTTTCTTTCAGTTGTTTCCACAGGGCTAGGTGTTTTCTCTTTAGTCACCTCCTTTTCCGCCTTTTCGTCAACAGGTAGGGGACTTGGAGTCTTGTCAACTTTGTCCGTCACGACAGGAAGGTCCTTGTCCTTCGGAACGTCGCCAGGTTTCTTTTCTTCTGTCGGTTCAGACAATTTTCTTTCAGTTGTTTCCACAGGGCTAGGTGTTTTCTCTTTAGTCACCTCCTTTTCTGCCTTTTCGTCTACAGTTATTGGACTTGGAGTCTTGTCAACTTTGTCCGTAACGACAGGCACGTCCTTGAGTTTCGGAAGGTCAACAGGTTTCTCTTCTTCTTTAGGCACTGACAATTTTCTTTCAATATCTGCGACAGGGCTAGTTGTCTTCTCTTTAGTCACTTCCTTTTCTGCCTTTTCGTCAACAGGTAGTGGACTTGGAGTCCTGTCAACTTTGTCCGTAACGACAGGCACGTCCTTGTCTTTCGGGAGGTAAGCAGGTTTCTCCTCTTCTTTAGGCACTGACAATTTTCTTTCAGTTGTTTCCACAGGGCTAGGTGTCTTCTCTTTAGTCACCTCCTTTTCTGCCTTTTCGTCAACAGGTAGGGGACTTGGAGTCTTGTCAACTTTGTCCGTAACGACAGGCAAGTCCTTGTCTTTCGGAAGGTCAACAGGTTTCTCTTCTTCTTTAGGCACTGACAATTTTCTTTCAATATCTGCGACAGGGCTAGGCGTCTTCTCTTTAGTCACTTCTTTTTCTGCCTTTTCGTCTACAGTTATTGGACTTGGGGTCTTGTCAACTTTGTCCGTCACGACAGGAAGGTCCTTGTCCTTCGGAACGTCGCCAAGTTTCTTTTCTTCTGTCGGTTCAGACAATTTTCTTTCAGTTGTTTCCACAGGGCTAGGTGTTTTCTCTTTAGTCACCTCCTTTTCCGCCTTTTCGTCAACAGGTAGGGGACTTGGAGTCTTGTCAACTTTGTCCGTCACGACAGGAAGGTCCTTGTCCTTCGGAACGTCGCCAGGTTTCTTTTCTTCTGTCGGTTCAGACAATTTTCTTTCAGTTGTTTCCACAGGGCTAGGTGTTTTCTCTTTAGTCACCTCCTTTTCCGCCTTTTCGTCTACAGTTATTGGACTAGGGGTCTTGCCAACCTTGTCCGTCACGACAGGAAGGTCCTTGTCCTTCGGAACGTCGCCAGGTTTCTTTTCTTCTGTCGGTTCAGACAATTTTCTTTCAGTTGTTTCCACAGGGCTAGGTGCCTTCTTTTTAGTTACCTCCTTTTCTGCCTTTTCGTCTACAGTTATTGGACTAGGGGTCTTGTCAACTTTGTCCGTAACGACAGGCACGTCCTTGTCTTTCGGGAGGTAAGCAGGTTTCTCCTCTTCTTTAGGCACTGACAATTTTCTTTCAGTTGTTTCTACAGGGCTAGGTGTCTTCTTTTTAGTCACCTCCTTTTCTGCCTTTTCGTCAACAGGTAGGGGACTTGGAGTCTTGTCAACTTTGTCCGTAACGACAGGCACGTCCTTGTCTTTCGGAAGGTCAACAGGTTTCTCTTCTTCTTTAGGCACTGACAATTTTCTTTCAATATCTGCGACAGGGCTAGGCGTCTTCTCCTTAGTCACTTCCTTTTCTGCCTTTTCGTCTACAGTTATTGGACTAGGGGTCTTGCCAACCTTGTCCGTCACGACAGGAAGGTCCTTGTCCTTCGGAACGTCGCCAGGTTTCTTTTCTTCTGTCGGTTCAGACAATTTTCTTTCAGTTGTTTCCACAGGGCTAGGTGCCTTCTCTTTAGTTACCTCCTTTTCTGCCTTTTCGTCTACAGTTATTGGACTAGGGGTCTTGTCAACTTTGTCTGTAACGACAGGCACGTCCTTGTCTTTCGGGAGGTCAACAGGTTTCTCTTCTTCTTTAGGCACTGACAATTTTCTTTCAATATCTGCGACAGGGCTAGGCGTCTTCTCCTTAGTCACTTCCTTTTCTGCCTTTTCGTCTACAGTTATTGGACTAGGGGTCTTGCCAACCTTGTCCGTCACGACAGGAAGGTCCTTGTCCTTCGGAACGTCGCCAGGTTTCTTTTCTTCTGTCGGTTCAGACAGTTTTCTTTCAGTTGTTTCCACAGGGCTAGGTGTTTTCTCTTTAGTCACCTCCTTTTCCGCCTTTTCGTCAACAGGTAGGGGACTTGGAGTCTTGTCAACTTTGTCCGTCACGACAGGAAGGTCCTTGTCCTTCGGAACGTCGCCAGGTTTCTTTTCTTCTGTCGGTTCAGACAATTTTCTTTCAGTTGTTTCCACAGGGCTAGGTGCCTTCTCTTTAGTTACCTCCTTTTCTGCCTTTTCGTCTACAGTTATTGGACTAGGGGTCTTGTCAACTTTGTCCGTAACGACAGGCACGTCCTTGTCTTTCGGGAGGTAAGCAGGTTTCTCCTCTTCTTTAGGCACTGACAATTTTCTTTCAGTTGTTTCCACAGGGCTAGGTGTCTTCTCTTTAGTCACCTCCTTTTCTGCCTTTTCGTCAACAGGTAGGGGACTTGGAGTCTTGTCAACTTTGTCCGTAACGACAGGCACGTCCTTGTCTTTCGGGAGGTAAGCAGGTTTCTCCTCTTCTTTAGGCACTGACAATTTTCTTTCAGTTGTTTCCACAGGGCTAGGTGTCTTCTCTTTAGTCACCTCCTTTTCTGCCTTTTCGTCAACAGGTAGGGGACTTGGAGTCTTGTCAACTTTGTCCGTAACGACAGGCAAGTCCTTGTCTTTCGGAAGGTCAACAGGTTTCTCTTCTTCTTTAGGCACTGACAATTTTCTTTCAATATCTGCGACAGGGCTAGGCGTCTTCTCTTTAGTCACTTCTTTTTCTGCCTTTTCGTCTTCAGTTATTGGACTTGGAGTCTTGTCAACTTTGTCCGTCACGACAGGAAGGTCCTTGTCCTTCGGAACGTCGCCAGGTCTCTTTTCTTCTGTCGGTTCAGACAATTTTCTTTCAGTTGTTTCCACAGGGCTAGGTGTTTTCTCTTTAGTCACCTCCTTTTCCGCCTTTTCGTCAACAGGTAGGGGACTTGGAGTCTTGTCAACTTTGTCCGTCACGACAGGAAGGTCCTTGTCCTTCGGAACGTCGCCAGGTTTCTTTTCTTCTGTCGGTTCAGACAATTTTCTTTCAGTTGTTTCCACAGGGCTAGGTGTTTTCTCTTTAGTCACCTCCTTTTCTGCCTTTTCGTCTACAGTTATTGGACTTGGAGTCTTGTCAACTTTGTCCGTAACGACAGGCACGTCCTTGAGTTTCGGAAGGTCAACAGGTTTCTCTTCTTCTTTAGGCACTGACAATTTTCTTTCAATATCTGCGACAGGGCTAGGCGTCTTCTCTTTAGTCACTTCCTTTTCTGCCTTTTTGTCAACAGGTAGTGGACTTGGAGTCTTGTCAACTTTGTCCGTCACGACAGGAAGGTCCTTGTCCTTCGGAACGTCGCCAGGTTTCTTTTCTTCTGTCGGTTCAGACAATTTTCTTTCAGTTGTTTCCACAGGGCTAGGCGTCTTCTCTTTAGTCACCTCCTTTTCTGCCTTTTCGTCAACAGGTAGGGGACTTGGAGTCTTGTCAACTTTGTCCGTAACGATAGGCACGTCCTTGTCTTTCGGAAGGTGAACAGGTTTCTCTTCTTCTTTAGGCTCTGACAATTTTCTATCACTTGTTTCAACAGGGCTGGGCGTCTTCTCTTTAGTCACTTCTTTTTCTGCCTTTTCGTCTACAGTTATTGGACTTGGAGTCTTGTCAACTTTGTCCGTCACGACAGGAAGGTCCTTGTCCTTCGGAACGTCGCCAGGTTTCTTTTCTTCTGTCGGTTCAGACAATTTTCTTTCAGTTGTTTCCACAGGGCTAGGTGTTTTCTCTTTAGTCACCTCCTTTTCTGCCTTTTCGTCTACAGTTATTGGACTTGGAGTCTTGTCAACTTTGTCCGTAACGACAGGCACGTCCTTGAGTTTCGGAAGGTCAACAGGTTTCTCTTCTTCTTTAGGCACTGACAATTTTCTTTCAATATCTGCGACAGGGCTAGGCGTCTTCTCTTTAGTCACTTCCTTTTCTGCCTTTTCGTCAACAGGTAGTGGACTTGGAGTCTTGTCAACTTTGTCCGTCACGACAGGAAGATCCTTGTCCTTCGGAACGTCGCCAGGTTTCTTTTCTTCTGTCGGTTCAGACAATTTTCTTTCAGTTGTTTCCACAGGGCTAGGCGTCTTCTCTTTAGTCACCTCCTTTTCTGCCTTTTCGTCAACAGGTAGGGGACTTGGAGTCTTGTCAACTTTGTCCGTAACGATAGGCACGCCCTTGTCTTTCGGAAGGTCAACAGGTTTCTCTTCTTCTTTAGGCTCTGACAATTTTCTATCACTTGTTTCAACAGGGCTGGGCGTCTTCTCTTTAGTCACTTCTTTTTCTGCCTTTTCGTCTACAGTTATTGGACTTGGAGTCTTGTCAACTTTGTCCGTCACGACAGGCACGTCCTTGTCTTTCGGGAGGTAAGCAGGTTTCTCCTTTTCTTTAGGCACTGACAATTTTCTTTCAGTTGTTTCCACAGGGCTAGGTGTCTTCTCTTTAGTCACCTCCTTTTCTGCCTTTTCGTCAACAGGTAGGGGACTTGGAGTCTTGCCAACTTTGTCCGTAACGACAGGCACGTCCTTGTCTTTCGGAAGGTCAACAGGTTTCTCTTCTTCTTTAGGCACTGACAATTTTCTTTCAATATCTGCGACAGGGCTAGGCGTCTTCTCTTTAGTCACTTCCTTTTCTGCCTTTTCGTCTACAGTTATTGGACTAGGGGTCTTGCCAACCTTGTCCGTCACGACAGGAAGGTCCTTGTCCTTCGGAACGTCGCCAGGTTTCTTTTCTTCTGTCGGTTCAGACAATTTTCTTTCAGTTGTTTCCACAGGGCTAGGTGCCTTCTCTTTAGTCACCTCCTTTTCTGCCTTTTCGTCTACAGTTATTGGACTAGGGGTCTTGCCAACCTTGTCCGTCACGACAGGAAGGTCCTTGTCCTTCGGAACGTCGCCAGGTTTCTTTTCTTCTGTCGGTTCAGACAATTTTCTTACAGTTGTTTCCACAGGGCTAGGTGCCTTCTCTTTAGTCACCTCCTTTTCTGCCTTTTCGTCTACAGATATTGGACTAGGAGTCTTGGCAAACTCGTCCGTCACGACAGAAACGTCCTTATCCTTAGGGACGTCTGCAGGTTTCTCTTCTTCTTTAGGCACTGGCAATTTTCTTTCAAGTGTTTCGACAGGGCTAGTTTTCTGATACTCGGAAATTGTAATTTTTACATCTTTAGTCGTTTTGTCTGAACCATCGGGATATTCATCAACGGTAGTTGTTTCGACGGTGGTTCGTACCCGCTTAATGTTTTGATCTTGGCTAGCTAAAGTATCACGTTTAGTTATAGTTGTAATTGTGCGTTTAATAGTAATAGTACCTTGCTGCAAAATTTCGTTTATGACATCAGACTCTTCGCTCGTTTCCTCTACTATCTCATCGTCGTCAATATAGGCTTCCGTGGGATCCGCATCCTCCGGTGATATTAGGGGTTGCATTGTAAGGACATCTGCGATAGATATCTTCTCACTTCTCTTAGTTACTACTGTTCCATCTGGATATTCATCTTCCACCGTGGTTGTAACCGTAGTTTTAACTTTTCTGGATTTTGTTACAGTATTTTCATATTCTTGCTTTGTTGTAATAATTGTGGTTTTTCTGGTTATAGTGAGACCACTTTCTTCCGTTTCTTTTATATCAGACTTCGTTTCTATTTCTGGTTCTCCAACCAAATTGTATCCTTTCAACGTTTCCTCAACTGTGTCCTCTTCATAATCAGAAATGGATACTTTTATGTCTTTAGATACTTCTACAACGCCGTTCGGTAAAGTAGATTCAGTAATTGTCTCAACGGTTGTTTTGATTTTTTTCTTTGAATCTTCTGTGAGCAATAGTTCTTTTGTTGTGGTTGTGGTAATAACTTGGTGAATTTGTTTTCCGTCTTTAAGAATTGAACTAGTTTTAGTTTCGACACTTACGCTCTTATCCTTTTTAGCGTCAAGCGATGCATCCTCCTCTCCGAAGGGCTTGTATGAATCAAACTCTGTTACAACTGTACTGGTGTTTACCGTCGTACGGGAAGAACCGTCAGGGTACTGATCTGTAGTTGTGATCGTTTTCACAGTTTTCTGTTTTACTATAATTCCTTTTATATCAGCATAATTAATTTTAGTAATCTTCGTAACTATATTTCTTTTAATTATTAAATTGCCTTCAGTAACTTCTTTAAACTCTTTTGTAACAGTTTCCTCCGGTTCCCCAATTGCGTTAAGTCCTTTAAGTATTGATTCTACTTTACTTGCTGCTTTCTCACCGGACTCATGTTCTAAACCGTCATCTACTTCTAAGTGAACAACCTTCTTTTCGTGAACAGGTAGGGGACTTGGAGTTTTGTCAACTTTGTCCGTAACGACCGGAACGCCCCTGTCCTTCGGAAGGTCAACAGGTTTCTCTTCTTCTTTAGGCATTGACAATTTTCTTTTAATTGCTTCTACAGGGCTGGGCGTCTTCTCTTTGGTCACCTCCTCTTTTGCCTTTTCGTCTATGGTTATTGGACTAGGAATCTTGTCAACTTTGTCCGTAACGACAGGGAAGATCTTGTCCTTCGAATGGTCAGCAGGTTTCTCTTCTTCTTTAGGCACTGACAATTTTCTTTCGATTGTTTCTACAGGGCTGGGCGTCTTCTCTTTAGTTACTTCCTCTTTTGCCTTTTCGTCTACGGTTATTGGACGAGAAGTTTTGTCAACTTTGTCCGTAACGGCAGTAACGTCCTTGTCCGTAGGGATGTCAGCAGGTTTCTCTCCTTGCTTAGGTATAGACAATTTTCTTTCGATTATTTCTGCAGGGCTAGGTGTCTTCTCTTTGGTCACCAACTTTTCTCTCTTATCATCTACAGTTATTAGACTAGGAGGCTTGTCTGCTTTTTCTATGACGACAGGAACGTCTTTGTCCCTCGGTAGGTCAGCAGGTTTCTCTTCTTCTTTAGGTACAGACAATTTTCTTTCAATAACTTCGACAGGGCTAGGCGTCTTCTCTTTAGTCACTTCCTTTTCTGCCTTTTCGTCTACAGTTATTGGACTTGGAGTCTTGTCAACTTTATCCGTAACGACAGGCACGTCCTTGTCTTTCGGGAGGTCTGCAGGTTTCCCTTCTTCTTTAGGCACTGACAATTTTCGTTCAATTGTTTCCACAGGGCTAGGCGTCTTTTCTTTAGTCACCTCCTTTTCTGCCTTTTCGTCTACAGGTAGTGGACTAGGGGTCTTGTCAACCTTGTCCGTCACGACAGAAACATCCTTTTCCTTCGGTAGGTCTGCAGGTTTCTCTTTATCGTCAGGCAATGACAATTTTCTTTCAATTTTTTCTACAGGGCTAGGCGTCTTCTCTATGATCTCCTCCTTTTCAGCCTTTTTGTCAACAAGTAGTGGACTAGGGGTCTTGTCAACCTTGTCCGTCACGACAGAAACATCCTTTTCCTTAGGTAGGTCTGCAGGTTTGTCTTCTACTTTAGGCACTGACAATTTTCTTTCAATAACTTCGACAGGGCTAGGCGACTTCTCTTTAGTCACTTCTTTTTCTGCCTTTTCGTCTACAGTTATTGGACTTGGAGTCTTGTCAACTTTGTACGTAACGACAGGCACGTCCTTGTCTTTCGGGAGGTCTGCAGGTTTCTCTTCTACTTTAGGCACTGACAATTTTCTTTCAATATCTGCGACAGGGCTAGGCGTCTTCTCTTTAGTCACTTCCTTTTCTGCCTTTTCGTCTACAGTTATTGGACTAGGGGTCTTGCCAACCTTGTCCGTCACGACAGGAAGGTCCTTGTCCTTCGGAACGTCGCCAGGTTTCTTTTCTTCTGTCGGTTCAGACAATTTTCTTTCAGTTGTTTCCACAGGGCTAGGTGCCTTCTCTTTAGTCACCTCCTTTTCTGCCTTTTCGTCTACAGTTATTGGACTAGGGGTCTTGCCAACCTTGTCCGTCACGACAGGAAGGTCCTTGTCCTTCGGAACGTCGCCAGGTTTCTTTTCTTCTGTCGGTTCAGACAATTTTCTTTCAGTTGTTTCCACAGGGCTAGGTGTTTTCTCTTTAGTCACCTCCTTTTCTGCCTTTTCGTCTACAGTTATTGGACTTGGAGTCTTGTCAACTTTGTACGTAACGACAGGCACGTCCTTGTCCTTCGGGACGTCAGCAGGTTTCCCTTCTTCTTTAGGCACTGATAATTTTCGTTCAATTGTTTCCACAGGGCTAGGCGTCTTTTCTTTAGTCACCTCCTTTTCTGCCTTTTCATCTACAGGTAGGGGACTTGAAATCTTCTCAACTTTGTCTGTACCTTTAGGAATGTCTTTGTCCTTGGAGAGGTCGTCACGTTTCTTTTCTTCTTTAGGCACTGACAATTTTCTTTCAATTGTTTCTACAGGGCTGGGCTCCTTCTCTTTGATCACCTCCTTTTCTGCCTTTTCGTCAACAGGTAGTGGACTTGGAATCTTCTCAGCTTTGTCTGTGATGACAGGGACGTCCTTGTCTTTGAGAAGATCAGCCGTTTTCTCTTCTTCCTTAGGTACAGACAGTTTTCTTTCAGTTGTTTCGACAGGGCTAGGCGTCTTCTCTTTGGTCTCCTCCTTTTCTGCTTTTTCGTCGACAGTTATTGGTCTTGGAGTCTTGTCAACTTTGTCCGTAACGACAGGCACGTCCTTGTCCTTCGGGACGTCAGCAGGTTTCTCCTCTTCTTTCGGTACTGACAATTTTCTTTCAATTGTTTCCACAGGGCTAGGTGTCTTCTCTTTAGTCACCTCCTTTTCTGTCTTTTCGTCTACAGTTATTGGACTAGGAGTCTTGTCTGCTTTTTCTGTAACGACAGGCAAGTCCTTGTCTTTCGGAAGGTCAACAGGTTTCTCTTCTTCTTTAGGCACTGACAATTTTCTATCACTTGTTTCAACAGGACTGGCCGTCTTCTCTTTAGTCACCTCCTTTTCTGCCTTTTCGTCAACAGGAAGGGGACTTGGAGTCTTGTCAACTTTGTCCGTAACGACAGGCACGTCCTTGTCTTTCGGAAGGTCAACAGGTTTCTCTTCTTCTTTAGGCACTGACAATTTTCTATCACTTGCTTCAACAGGGCTGGGCGTCTTCTCTTTGGTCACCTCCGTTTCTGCCTTTTCGTCAACAGGAAGCGGACTTGGAGTCTTGTCAACTTTGTCCGTAACGACAGGCACGTCCTTTTCTTTGGGAAGATCAGCACATTCCTCTTCTCCCTTAGGTACAGACAGTTTTCTTTCAGTTGTTTCGACAGGGCTAGGAGTCTTCTCTTTGGTAACCTCCTTTTCTGCTTTTTCGTCTACAGTTATTGGACTAGGAGTCTTGTCTGCTTTTTCTATGACGACAGGAACGTCTTTGTCCCTCGGTAGGTCAGCAGGTTTCTCTTCTTCTTTAGGTACAGACAATTTTCTTTCAATAACTTCGACAGGGCTAGGCGTCTTCTCTTTAGTCACTTCCTTTTCTGCCTTTTCGTCTACAGTTATTGGACTTGGAGTCTTGTCAACTTTATCCGTAACGACAGGCACGTCCTTGTCTTTCGGAAGGTCAACAGGTTTCTCCTCTTCTTTCGGCACTGACAATTTTCTTTCAATTGTTTCTACAGGGCTAGGAGTCTTCTCTTTGGTAACCACCTTTTCTGCCTTTTCGTCAACAGGCACGGGACTTGGAGTCTTGTCAACTTTGTCCGTAACGACAGGCACGTCCTTGTCCTTCGGGACGTCAGCAGGTATCCCTTCTTCTTTAGGCACCGACAATTTTCTTTCAATAACTTCGACGGAGCTAGGCGTCTTCTCTTTAATAACCTCCTTTACTGCTTTTTCGTCAACTGGTAGGGGACTTGGAGTCGTTTCAACTTTGTCCGTAACGACAGGCACGTCCTTGTCTTTCGGGTGGTCAGCAGGTATCCCTTCTTCTTTAGGCACCGACAATTTTCTTTCAATAACTTCGACGGAGCTAGGCGTCTTCTCTTTAATAACCTCCTTTACTGCTTTTTCGTCTACAGTTATTGGACTAGCAGTCTTGTCAACCTCATCCGTCACGACAGGAATGTCTTTGTCTTTCGGAAGGTCTGCAGGTTTTTCTTCTTCTTTAGGCACTGATAATTTTCTTTCAATTGTTTCCACAGGGCTAGGTGTTTTCTCTTTAGTCACCTCCTTTACTGCTATTTCGTCTGCAGTTAATGGACTAGGAGTCTTGTCAACTTTTTCTGTAACGATAGGAACGTCTTTGTCCTTCGGGAGGTCAGCAGGTTTCTCTTTATCGTCAGGCAATGACAATTTTCTTTCAGTTGTTTCTACAGGGCTAGGCGTCCTCTCTTTGATCTCCTCCTTTTCAGCTTTTTTGTCAACAGGAAGTGGACTAGGGGTCTTGTCAACCTTGTCCGACACAACAGAAACATCCTTTTCCTTCGGTAGGTCTGCAGTTTTCTCTTCTTCTTTAGGCACTGACAATTTTCTTTCAATAACTTCGACAGGGCTAGGTGTTCTCTCTTTAGTCACCTCCTTTTCTGTCTTTTCGTCTACAGTGATTGGACTAGGAGTTTTCTCAACTTTGTCCATAACGACACGAACGTCCTTGTCTTTAGAGAGATCAGCAGGTTTCTCTTCTTCTTTTGGCACTGAAAATTTTCTTTCAATTATTTCCACAGGGCTAGGCGTCTTCTCTTTGGTTACCTCTTTTTCTGCCTTTTCGTCAACAGTTATTGGACTAGGAGTCTTGTCTGCTTTTTCTGTAACGACAGGCACGTCTTTGTCCTTCGGGACGTCAGCAGGTTTCTCTTCTTCTTTAGGCACCGACAATTTTCTTTCGATTGTTTCCACAGGGCTAGGTGTCTTCTCTTTAGTCACCTCCTTTTCTGCTATTGTGTCAATAGGTAGTGGAATAGGAATCTTCTCAACTTTGTCCGTCACGACAGAAACATCCTTTTCTTTCGGCAAGTCAGCAGGCTTCTCTCCTTCCGGTAATGACAATTTCCTTTCAATAATTTCAACTGGGCTAGGCGTCTTTTCTTTCGTCAGCTCTTTTTCTGTCTTATCGTCTTCAGTTATTGGACTAGGAGTCTTGTCAACCTCGAACGTCACGACAGGAAGGTCCTTGTCCTTCGGGACGTCCGCAGGTTTCTCTTTGTCTTCAGGCAATGACAATTTTCTTTCAATTGTTTCTACAGGGCTAGGTGTCTTCTCTTTGATCTCCTCCTTTTCAGCTTTTTTGTCAACAGGAAGTGGACTAGGGGTCTTGTCAACCTTGTCCGACACAACAGAAACATCCTTTTCCTTCGGTAGGTCTGCAGTTTTCTCTTCTTCTTTAGGCACTGACAATTTTCTTTCAATAACTTCGACAGGGCTAGGTGTTCTCTCTTTAGTCACCTCCTTTTCTGTCTTTTCGTCTACAGTGATTGGACTAGGAGTTTTCTCAACTTTGTCCATAACGACACGAACGTCCTTGTCTTTAGAGAGATCAGCAGGTTTCTCTTCTTCTTTTGGCACTGAAAATTTTCTTTCAATTATTTCCACAGGGCTAGGCGTCTTCTCTTTGGTTACCTCTTTTTCTGCCTTTTCGTCAACAGTTATTGGACTAGGAGTCTTGTCTGCTTTTTCTGTAACGACAGGCACGTCTTTGTCCTTCGGGACGTCAGCAGGTTTCTCTTCTTCTTTAGGCACCGACAATTTTCTTTCGATTGTTTCCACAGGGCTAGGTGTCTTCTCTTTAGTCACCTCCTTTTCTGCTATTGTGTCAATAGGTAGTGGAATAGGAATCTTCTCAACTTTGTCCGTCACGACAGAAACATCCTTTTCTTTCGGCAAGTCAGCAGGCTTCTCTCCTTCCGGTAATGACAATTTCCTTTCAATAATTTCAACTGGGCTAGGCGTCTTTTCTTTCGTCAGCTCTTTTTCTGTCTTATCGTCTTCAGTTATTGGACTAGGAGTCTTGTCAACCTCGAACGTCACGACAGGAAGGTCCTTGTCCTTCGGGACGTCCGCAGGTTTCTCTTTGTCTTCAGGCAATGACAATTTTCTTTCAATTGTTTCTACAGGGCTAGGTGTCTTCTCTTTAGTCACCAGCTTTTCTGCCTTTTCGTCTACAGTTACTGGACTAGGAGTCTTGTCAACCTCGTCCGTCACGACAGGAAGGTCCTTGTCCTTCAGAACGTCGGCAGGTTTCTCTTCTTCTTTAGGCGCTGAGAATTTTCTTTCAGTTGTTTCTACAGGGCTAGGTGTCTTCTCTTTAGTAACCTCCTTTTCTGCCGTTTCGTCAACAGGTAGGGGACTTGGAGTCTTGTCAACTTTGTCCGTAACGACAGGCACGTCCTTGTCCTTCGGGACGTCCGCAGGTTTGTCTTCTTCTTTAGGCACTGATAATTTTCTTTCGATTGTTTCCACAGGGCTAGGTGTTTTCTCTTTAGTCACCTCCTTTTCTGCCTTTTCGTCAACAGGTAGGGGACTTGGAGTCTTGTCAACTTTGTCCGTAACGACAAGCACGTCCTTGTCTTTCGGGTGGTCTGCAGGTTTCTCTTCTTCTTTAGGCACTGACAATTTTCTTTCAGTTGTTTCCACAGGGCTAGGTGTCTTCTTTTTAGTCACCTCCTTTTCTGCCTTCTCATCAACAGGTAGGGGACTTGGAGTCTTGTCAACTTTGTCCGTAACGACAGGCACGTCCTTGTCCTTCGGGACGTCCGCAGGTTTGTCTTCTTCTTTAGGCACTGATAATTTTCTTTCGATTGTTTCCACAGGGCTAGGTGTTTTCTCTTTAGTCACCTCCTTTTCTGCCTTTTCGTCAACAGGTAGGGGACTTGGAGTCTTGTCAACCTCGTCCGTCACTACAGGCACGTCCTTGTCCTTCGGGACGTCCGCAGGTTTGTCTTTTTCTTTAGGCACTGATAATTTTCTTTCGATTGTTTCCACAGGGCTAGGTGTTTTCTCTTTAGTCACCTCCTTTTCTGCCTTTTCGTCAACTGGTAGGGGACTTGGAGTCTTGTCAACTTTGTCCGTAACGACAGGCACGTCCTTGTCTTTCGGGTGGTCAGCAGGTTTCTCTTCTTCTTTAGGTACTGACAATTTTCTTTCAATAACTTTGACAGGGCTCGGCGTCTTCTCTTTAGTCACCTCCTTTTCTGCCTTTTCGTCAACAGGTAGGGGACTTGGAGTCTTGTCAACTTTGTCCGTAACGACAGGCACGTCCTTGTCTTTCGAGAGGTGAGCAGGTTTCTCTTCTTCTTTAGGCACTGACAATTTTCTTTCAGTTGTTTCCACAGGGCTAGGTGTCTTCTCTTTAGTAACCTCCTTTTCTACCTTTTCGTCAACAGGTAGGGGACTTGGAGTCTTGTCAAACTCGTCCGTCACGACAGGAAGGTCCTTGTCCTTCGGGAGGTCAGCAGGTTTCTCTTTGTCTTCAGGCAATGACAATTTTCTTTCAATTGTTTCCACAGGGCTAGGTGTCTTCTCTTTAGTCACCAGCTTTTCTGCCTTTACGTCTACAGTTACTGGACTAGGAGTCTTGTCAACCTCGTCCGTCACTACAGGCACGTCCTTGTCCTTCGGGACGTCCGCAGGTTTGTCTTTTTCTTTAGGCACTGATAATTTTCTTTCAAATGTTTCCACAGGGCTAGGTGTTTTCTCTTTAGTCACCTCCTTTTCTGCCTTTTCGTCAACTGGTAGGGGACTTGGAGTCGTTTCAACTTTGTCCGTAACGACAGGCACGTCCTTGTCTTTCGGGTGGTCAGCAGGTTTCTCTTCTTCTTTAGGTACTGACAATTTTCTTTCAATAACTTTGACAGGGCTCGGCGTCTTCTCTTTAGTCACCTTCTTTTCTGCCTTTTCGTCAACAGGTAGGGGACTTGGAGTCTTGTTAACTTTGTCCGTAACGACAGGCACGTCCTTGTCTTTCGGAAGGTCAACAGGTTTCTCTTCTTCTTTAGGCACTGACAATTTTCTTTCAATATCTGCGACAGGGCTAGGCGCCTTCTCTTTAGTCACCTCCTTTTCTGCCTTTTCGTCTACAGTTATTGGACTAGAGGTCTTGCCAACCTTGTCCGTCACGACAGGAAGGTCCTTGTCCTTCGGAACGTCGCCAGGTTTCTTTTCTTCTGTCGGTTCAGACAATTTTCTTTCAATTGTGTCCACAGGGCTAGGCGTCTTTTCTTTAATCACCTCCTTTACTGCCTTTTCGTCAACAGTTATTGGACTAGGGGTCTTGTCAACTTTGTCCGTAACGACAGGCACATCCTTGTCTTTCGAGAGGTCAACAGGTTTCTCTTCTTCCTTAGGTACAGACAGTTTTCTTTCAGTTGTTTCCACAGGGCTAGGTGTCTTCTCTTTGGTCAACTCCTCTTCTACCTTTTGATCTACAGTTATTGGAATAGGAATCTTGTCTGATTTTTCTGTAACGACTGGAACATCCTTGTCCTTCGGAATGTCAGCTGGTTTTTCTTCTTCTTTTGGCACTGACAATTTTCTTTCAATTGTTTCTACAGGGCTAGGTGTCTTCTCTTTAGTCACCAGCTTTTCTGCCTTTTCGTCTACAGTTACTGGACTAGGAGTCTTGTCAACCTCGTCCGTCACGACAGGAAGGTCCTTGTCCTTCAGAACGTCGGCAGGTTTCTCTTCTTCTTTAGGCGCTGAGAATTTTCTTTCAGTTGTTTCTACAGGGCTAGGTGTCTTCTCTTTAGTAACCTCCTTTTCTGCCGTTTCGTCAACAGGTAGGGGACTTGGAGTCTTGTCAACTTTGTCCGTAACGACAGGCACGTCCTTGTCCTTCGGGACGTCCGCAGGTTTGTCTTCTTCTTTAGGCACTGATAATTTTCTTTCGATTGTTTCCACAGGGCTAGGTGTTTTCTCTTTAGTCACCTCCTTTTCTGCCTTTTCGTCAACAGGTAGGGGACTTGGAGTCTTGTCAACTTTGTCCGTAACGACAAGCACGTCCTTGTCTTTCGGGTGGTCTGCATGTTTCTCTTCTTGTTTAGGCACTGACAATTTTCTTTCAGTTGTTTCCACAGGGCTAGGTGTCTTCTCTTTGGTCAACTCCTCTTCTACCTTTTGATCTACAGTTATTGGAATAGGAATCTTGTCTGATTTTTCTGTAACGACAGGAACATCCTTGTCCTTCGGAATGTCAGCTGGTTTTTCTTCTTCTATTGGCACTGACAATTTTCTTTCAATTGTTTCTACAGGGCTAGGTGTCTTCTCTTTAGTCACCAGCTTTTCTGCCTTTTCGTCTACAGTTACTGGACTAGGAGTCTTGTCAACCTCGTCCGTCACGACAGGAAGGTCCTTGTCCTTCGGAATGTCAGCTGGTTTTTCTTCTTCTTTTGGCACTGACAATTTTCTTTCAATTGTTTCTACAGGGCTAGGTGTCTTCTCTTTAGTCACCAGCTTTTCTGCCTTTTCGTCTACAGTTACTGGACTAGGAGTCTTGTCAACCTCGTCCGTCACGACAGGAAGGTCCTTGTCCTTCAGAACGTCGGCAGGTTTCTCTTCTTCTTTAGGCGCTGAGAATTTTCTTTCAGTTGTTTCTACAGGGCTAGGTGTCTTCTCTTTAGTAACCTCCTTTTCTGCCGTTTCGTCAACAGGTAGGGGACTTGGAGTCTTGTCAACTTTGTCCGTAACGACAGGCACGTCCTTGTCCTTCGGGACGTCCGCAGGTTTGTCTTCTTCTTTAGGCACTGATAATTTTCTTTCGATTGTTTCCACAGGGCTAGGTGTTTTCTCTTTAGTCACCTCCTTTTCTGCCTTTTCGTCAACAGGTAGGGGACTTGGAGTCTTGTCAACTTTGTCCGTAACGACAAGCACGTCCTTGTCTTTCGGGTGGTCTGCATGTTTCTCTTCTTGTTTAGGCACTGACAATTTTCTTTCAGTTGTTTCCACAGGGCTAGGTGTCTTCTCTTTGGTCAACTCCTCTTCTACCTTTTGATCTACAGTTATTGGAATAGGAATCTTGTCTGATTTTTCTGTAACGACAGGAACATCCTTGTCCTTCGGAATGTCAGCTGGTTTTTCTTCTTCTATTGGCACTGACAATTTTCTTTCAATTGTTTCTACAGGGCTAGGTGTCTTCTCTTTAGTCACCAGCTTTTCTGCCTTTTCGTCTACAGTTACTGGACTAGGAGTCTTGTCAACCTCGTCCGTCACGACAGGAAGGTCCTTGTCCTTCGGAATGTCAGCTGGTTTTTCTTCTTCTTTTGGCACTGACAATTTTCTTTCAATTGTTTCTACAGGGCTAGGTGTCTTCTCTTTAGTCACCAGCTTTTCTGCCTTTTCGTCTACAGTTACTGGACTAGGAGTCTTGTCAACCTCGTCCGTCACGACAGGAAGGTCCTTGTCCTTCAGAACGTCGGCAGGTTTCTCTTCTTTTTTAGGCGCTGAGAATTTTCTTTCAGTTGTTTCTACAGGGCTAGGTGTCTTCTCTTTAGTAACCTCCTTTTCTGCCGTTTCGTCAACAGGTAGGGGACTTGGAGTCTTGTCAACTTTGTCCGTAACGACAGGCACGTCCTTGTCCTTCGGAACGTCCGCAGGTTTGTCTTCTTCTTTAGGCACTGATAATTTTCTTTCGATTGTTTCCACAGGGCTCGGTGTTTTCTCTTTAGTCACCTCCTTTTCTGCCTTTTCGTCAACAGTTATTGGACTAGGGGTCTTGTCAACTTTGTCCGTAACGACAGGCACGTCCTTGTCTTTCGAGAGGTCAGCAGGTTTCTCTTCTTCCTTAGGTACAGACAGTTTTCTTTCAGTTGTTTCCACAGGGCTAGGTGTCTTCTCTTTGGTCAACTCCTCTTCTACCTTTTGATCTACAGTTACTGGAATAGGAATCTTGTCTGATTTTTCTGTAACGACAGGAACATCCTTGTCCTTCGGAATGTCAGCTGGTTTTTCTTCTTCTTTTGGCACTGACAATTTTCTTTCAATTGTTTCTACAGGGCTAGGTGTCTTCTCTTTAGTCACCAGCTTTTCTGCCTTTTCGTCTACAGTTACTGGACTAGGAGACTTGTCAACCTCGTCCGTCACGACAGGAAGGTCCTTGTCCTTCAGAACGTCGGCAGGTTTCTCTTCTTCTTTAGGCACTGACAATTTTCTTTCGATTGTTTTCACAGGGCTAGGTGTTTTCTCTTTAGTCACCTCCTTTTCTGCTTTTTCGTCTACAGTTATTGGACTAGGAGTCTTGTCTGCTTTTTCTGTAACGACAGGCACGTCTTTGTCCTTCGGAATGTCAGCAGGTTTCTCTTCTTCTTTAGGCACAGACAATTTTCTTTCAGTTGTTTCTACAGGGCTAGGAGTCTTCTCTTTGGTAACCTCCTTTTCTGCTTTTTCGTCAACAGGTAGGGGACTTGGAGTCTTGTCAACTTTGTCCGTAACGACAAGCACGTCCTTGTCTTTCGGGTGGTCTGCATGTTTCTCTTCTTGTTTAGGCACTGACAATTTTCTTTCAGTTGTTTCCACAGGGCTAGGTGTCTTCTCTTTAGTCACCTCCTTTTCTACCTTTTCGTCAACAGGTAGGGGACTTGGAGTCTTGTCAAACTCGTCCGTCACGACAGGAAGGTCCTTGTCCTTCGGGAGGTCAGCAGGTTTCTCTTTGTCTTCAGGCAATGACAATTTTATTTCAATTGTTTCCACAGGGCTAGGTGTCTTCTCTTTAGTCACCAGCTTTTCTGCCTTTTCGTCTACAGTTACTGGACTAGGAGTCTTGTCAACTTCGTCCGTCACTACAGGCACGTCCTTGTCCTTCGGGACGTCCGCAGGTTTGTCTTTTTCTTTAGGCACTGATAATTTTCTTTCAAATGTTTCCACAGGGCTAGGTGTTTTCTCTTTAGTCACCTCCTTTTCTGCCTTTTCGTCAACTGGTAGGGGACTTGGAGTCGTTTCAACTTTGTCCGTAACGACAGGCACGTCCTTGTCTTTCGGGTGGTCAGCAGGTTTCTCTTCTTCTTTAGGTACTGACAATTTTCTTTCAATAACTTTGACAGGGCTCGGCGTCTTCTCTTTAGTCACCTCCTTTTCTGCCTTTTCGTCAACAGGTAGGGGACTTGGAGTCTTGTCAACTTTGTCCGTAACGACAGGCACGTCCTTGTCTTTCGAGAGGTGAGCAGGTTTCTCTTCTTCTTTAGGCACTGACAATTTTCTTTCAGTTGTTTCCACAGGGCTAGGTGTCTTCTCTTTAGTAACCTCCTTTTCTACCTTTTCGTCAACAGGTAGGGGACTTGGAGTCTTGTCAAACTCGTCCGTCACGACAGGAAGGTCCTTGTCCTTCGGGAGGTCAGCAGGTTTCTCTTTGTCTTCAGGCAATGACAATTTTCTTTCAATTGTTTCCACAGGGCTAGGTGTCTTCTCTTTAGTCACCAGCTTTTCTGCCTTTACGTCTACAGTTACTGGACTAGGAGTCTTGTCAACCTCGTCCGTCACTACAGGCACGTCCTTGTCCTTCGGGACGTCCGCAGGTTTGTCTTTTTCTTTAGGCACTGATAATTTTCTTTCAAATGTTTCCACAGGGCTAGGTGTTTTCTCTTTAGTCACCTCCTTTTCTGCCTTTTCGTCAACTGGTAGGGGACTTGGAGTCGTTTCAACTTTGTCCGTAACGACAGGCACGTCCTTGTCTTTCGGAAGGTCAGCAGGTTTCTCTTCTTCTTTAGGTACTGACAATTTTCTTTCAATAACTTTGACAGGGCTCGACGTCTTCTCTTTAGTCACCTCCTTTTCTGCCTTTTCGTCAACAGGTAGGGGACTTGGAGTCTTGTCAACTTTGTCCGTAACGACAGGCACGTCCTTGTCTTTCGGAAGGTCAACAGGTTTCACTTCTTCTTTAGGCACTGACAATTTTCTTTCAATATCTGCGACAGGGCTAGGCGTCTTCTCTTTAGTCACTTCCTTTTCTGCCTTTTCGTCTACAGTTATTGGACTAGGGGTCTTGCCAACCTTGTATGTCACGACAGGAAGGTCCTTGTCCTTTGGAACGTCGCCAGGTTTCTTTTCTTCTGTCGCTACAGACAATTTTCTTTCAGTTGTTTCCACAGGGCTAGGTGCCTTCTCTTTAGTTACCTCTTTTTCTGCCTTTTCGTCTACAGTTATTGGACTAGGGGTCTTGTCAACTTTGTCCGTAACGACAGGCACGTCCTTGACTTTCGGGTGGTCTGCAGGTTTCTCTTCTTGTTTAGGCACTGACAATTTTCTTTCAATAACTTTGACAGGGCTTGGCGTCTTCTCTTTAGTCATGTCCTTTTCTGCTATTGTGTCAACAGGTAGGGGACTTGGAGTCTTGTCAACTTTGTCCGTAACGACAGGCACGTCCTTGTCTTTCGGGAGGTCAGCAGGTTTCTCTTCTTCTTTAGGCACTAACAATTTTCTTTCGATTGTTTTCACAGGGCTAGGTGTTTTCTCTTTAGTCACCTCCTTTTCTGCTTTTTCGTCTACAGTTATTGGACTAGGAGTCTTGTCTGCTTTTTCTGTAACGTCAGGCACGTCCTTGTTCTTCGGGACGTCAGCAGGTTTCTCTTCTTCTTTAGGCACCGACAATTTTCTTTCGATTGTTTCCACAGGGCTAGGTGTTCTCTCTTTAGTCACCTCTTTTTCTGCTATTGTGTCAATAGGTAGTGGACTAGGAATCTTCTCAACTTTGTCCGTCACGACAGAAACATCCTTTTCTTTCGGCAAGTCAGCAGGCTTCTCTTCTTCCGGTAATGACAATTTCCTTTCAATAATTTCAACTGGGCTAGGCGTCTTTTCTTTCGTCAGCTCTTTTTCTGTCTTATCGTCTTCAGTTATTGGACTAGGAGTCTTGTCAACCTCGACCGTCACGACAGGAAGGTCCTTGTCCTTCGGGACGTCCGCAGGTTTCTCTTTGTCTTCAGGCAATGACAATTTTCTTTCAATTGTTTCTACAGGGCTAGGTGTCTTCTCTTTAGTCACCAGCTTTTCTGCCTTTACGTCTACAGTTACTGGACTAGGAGTCTTGTCAACCTCGTCCGTCACGACAGGCACGTCCTTGTCCTTCGGGACGTCAGCAGGTTTCTCTTCTTCTTTAGGCACTGACAATTTTCTTTCGATTGTTTCCACAGGGCTAGGTGTTTTCTCTTTAGTCACCTCCTTTTCTGCCTTTTCGTCAACAGGTAGGGGACTTGGAGTCTTGTCAACTTTGTCCGTAAAGACAGGCACGTCCTTGTCTTTCGGGAGGTCAGCAGGTTTCTCTTCTTTAGGCACTGACAATTTTCTTTCGATTGATTCCACAGGGCTAGGTGTTTTCTCTTTAGTCTCCTCCTTTACTGCTATTTCGTCTACAGTTAATGGACTAGGAATCTTGTCTGCTTTTTCTGTAACGACAGGCATTTCCTTGTCTTTCGGGAGGTCAGCAGGTTTCTCTTCTTCTTTAGGCACTGACAATTTTCTTTCAGTTGTTTCCATAGGGCTAGGTGTCTTCTCTTTAGTTACTTCCTTTTCTGCCTTTTCGTCAACTGGTAGGCGACTTGAAGTCTTGTCAACTTTGTCCGTAACGACAGAAACGTCCTTTTCCTTCGAGAGGTCAGCAGGTTTCTCTTCTTCTTTAGGCACTGACAATTTTCTTTCAGTTGTTTCCACAGGGCTAGGTGTTTTCTCTTTAGTCACCTCCTTTTCTGCCTTTTCGTCAACAGGTAGGGGACTTGGAGTCTTGTCAACTTTGTCCGTAACGACAGGCACGTCCTTGTCTTTCGGGAGGTCAGCAGGTTTCTCTTCTTGTTTAGGCACTGACAATTTTCTTTCAGATGTTTCCACAGGGCTAGGTGTCTTCTCTTTGGTCACCAACTTTTCTGCCTCTTTGTCTACAGTTATTGGACTAGGAGTCTTGTCAACCTTGTCCGTTACAAAAGGAAGGTCCTTGTCCTTCGGGACGTCAGCAGGTGTCTCTTTATCTTCAGGCAATGACAATTTTCTTTCAATTGTTTCCACAGGGCTAGGTGTTTTCTCTTTAGTCACCTCCGTTACTGCTATTTCGTCTGGAGTTAATGGACTAGGAGTCTTGTCAACCTTGTCCGTTACAAAAGGAAGGTCCTTGTCCTTCGGGACGTCAGCAGGTGTCTCTTTATCTTCAGGCAATGACAATTTTGTTTCAATTGTTTCCACAGGGCTAGGTGTTTTCTCTTTAGTCACCTCCGTTACTGCTATTTCGTCTGGAGTTAATGGACTTGGAGTCTTGTCAACCTTGTCCGTCACGACAGGAAGGTCCTTGTCCTTCAGAACGTCGGCAGGTTTCTTTTCTTCCGTAGGTTCAGACAATTTTCTATCAATTGTTTCGACAGGGCTAGGCGTCTTCTGTTTGGTCACCTCCTTATCTGCCTTTTCGTCAACAGGCAGTGGACTAGGAATCTTGTCAACTTTTTCTGTAACGATAGGAACGTCTTTGTCCTTCGGGAGGTCAGCAGGTTTCTCTTTATCGTCAGGCACTGACAATTTTCGTTCAATTGTTTCTACAGGGCTAGGCGTCTTCTCTTTGATCTCCTCCTTTTCAGCCTTTTTGTCAACAGGTAGTGGACTAGGGGTCTTGTCAACCTTGTCCGTCACGACAAAAACATCCTTTTCCTTCGGTAGGTCTGCAGGTTTCTCTTCTTCTTTAGGCACTGACAATTTTCTTTCAATAACTTCGACAGGGCTAGGCGTCTTCTCTTTAGGCACTTCCTTTTCTGCCTTTTCGTCTACAGTTATTGAACTAGGAGTCTTGTCAACTTTGTCCGTAACGACAGGCACGTCCTTGTCTTGCGGAAGGTCTGCAGGTTTCTGTTCTTCTTTAGGCACTGACAATTTTCGTTCAATTGTTTCCACAGGGCTAGGCGTCTTTTCTTTAGTCACCTCCTTTTCTGCCTTTTCGTCAATAATTATTGGACTAGGAGTCTTGTCAACCTTGTCTGTCACGACAGGAAGGTCCTTGTCCTTCGGAACATCGGCAGGTTTCTCTTCTTCTTTAGGTACAGACAATTTTCTTTCAGTAGTTTCGGCAGGACTAGGAGTCTTTTCTTTAGTAGCTTTCATATGTTCGTCAAAAGCTAATGCAGTGGGGATTTTATCAGCAATGTCGGTTACGACAGCTACTTCTTTTTCAACTTGAAGGACGACAGGTTTTTCTTCTCTATCTTGTGTATCGTATTTGTCAATATTTTCATAAGTAATAATTTGCCTTTTCTTTGTTATTACTGAACTATCTGGATACTCGTCAGTTTCAATTTCTTTGACGCATAACCTGTTAAACTTTTGATTTTGTGTAGAAATAAATTCTTGTTTCACCGTCGTTATAACTAATACTCGTTGTATTGTTATTTTATTTTTAATTATATGCGTCTTCACTTTACTTTCCGTAGTTACTTGTTCTCCTATTGGTTTCAATCCTTCTGAGTAGGATGTGTATTGATTTAAATAAACTTCAAGTTCCTCTAATCGGTCCGGTAGGTCTGCTATAGATATTTCTTTTTCAACTTTTGAACTTATCTTGCCATCATGAGTTTTATCTATTATGGTCTTAGACATGACTGTCATTACTTTGAAGCTAGACACTTTTTCGTGATAATATTTAATTTTTGTAATTTGTGTTATTATTTCACGGCTTATTGAGACATTTTTTTCAGTTACAGTTCTTACCATCTTTATGTCATATTCTTCCGGTTCACTTATTTGTATTAATTCTGTTAGTAAAATGTTTGCTTCTTTTTCAGTAATAATTTGTCTTGCCTTTTCATTTTGTACCAATGATGTAATAATATTTTCTATTACATTTTCACATATTTTGTTTACTCCTAATGCTTTAATTTCTTCTTTTTCGGCAATAGACATTATATCAGAAACATAAAAGCTTGTATGAACATTGCTACGTAAGGTACCATCAGGTTGTTGATCTTCAGTTATAGTTTTTCTTACTGTTTTTAATTTAACAAGCATTCCGTTTTTGTCAGAATATTTGCTTTTAATCGTTTTAATTATAACATTTCGTTTTATTAGTACATGTTTCTCCTTAATGACAAAGTTTCTTACTATCTCTATTTCTTCAGGTACTCCTGTCAAAATGAATTCTTTAAAAATTTTGTTAGAGGTTTCTTGGTCGATTTCAATAGGCTCAGAAACCTCTTTGTAATCCAAACCCTGTTGATCACTATCCAAATATTCTACAAAACTAATTATTTTCTTGTCTGTGTTAGCACAACTTTGTGTCAGGTTTTGAAGTTTTATTATGTGCTCTTCGGTATCATCAAAACTATCGATCGTAGTAGATTCACCATCGAAATGTTCAGTCTTTTCCTCATATCCTTTAACAAGAGCCTCATCTTTTTCTAAACTTACTTGCTTTTCGTCAAGTGTGTCAGAAACTATGTAACTTTGTGATAAAATTTCTTGAATTACATCGCTTTTTTCCTTTTTACTTGTAGCAATACTATCTTTCGATTTAAGCTCGTCTAAGATTTCTTCAGCACTTTTACTTGTTAAGGTGACCTCAATTGGTTTTTGAGGTTCATTTAAATCAATTTTCGTATCTAAGCTTACTTTATCATCAATATATTTTGAATAAACATGTTCAGTCTTCTCAGAAGTAAGTTCTTTTTCAAAAACTTCTTTGAGAAGTGAGTCCACTTTTATATCTGGACTCTTTGGTTTTGATTCGATGGTGACTACTGATGGTTCTGTTTCAATCAATTCCAAATCTCCTAATTTTTCATCCTTTAACTTTTTGTAAGTGCTTTCTTCTTTCTTTTTTAAATCTGCTATTTTCTCTTCCAATTTTTCCAGAGTCTTTGCAGAGTCTAAAGTTAAGCTTAATCTCTTTTCTTCTTTTTCTGCCACTTTTATCTCTTCAAGTAAGTCCTTAGAATCTGTACGTTTTTCTGTACTCTTTATAGTTTTTTCAGTAGTAATTTTATGGTCGTCTTCTTCATACTTGGTAGATGTGATATCTTTTTTTAATTCTCTCTTAATTTTCTTCTCGTCGCTAAGAACTGTTTTATCTGACACTTCGCTAACATCTTCCGAAGTGACTGATCTTATTGGGGAAACTTCTTTATGTTGCTTTTCACTGATATCTTCTACTTGTGACGAAATAGTTGTAATTCCTTTCTCTCGTTCTATGAACATTCTAGATATATCTTGTTTAGATGTTTCGTCAATTTTAATTAAACTTTCGGGAGATTTTCGAAGCATGGGAGACTTTTCAGCTATAAGTTCGTCGAGACTTTTATCGGATTTTAAGACTTCAGCTACGTCCGCTACAATCCTTTCTACATCTTTAGGACTAAGAGGTGGTTTGTCGACAGCTTCAAATTTACGTGCTTCTTCAATTTCTTTTTCTACGTCTTCCGGGATTGAAGGTATTTTATCAGAAACTTGTGTTTCATCAACAGTCATAACCTCGTCTTTAATAGGTGAATCTAAAGTTGTAATATGAGTCTCCCGTAATTTTTCTGTATATTGCCCATAGATGTAGTCAGAATCATCGTATTCTTTGACAGGTTCTAACTCCTTTCCTGGGACTGTCGGCATTTTCATCTGATCGTGATACATTGGAGATTCAGGTGCGGACCCAGGTGTTACGGTAACTAATTCGGCATGTGAGGGACGTTGAACAGTTTTAACTACAACATCATCTTGTATGGCTTTAAATGATGTATCGAAAGTCTTCTCTTTGAGAGGTAAATCTTTGGGAACTTTCATATCGTGTTCCTCAGTCTGTACTTTCTGTTTTAACATATATTCTTCAACAGGTGTTTTCTTTTCCTCATATGTTCTGTAGTCTACCTCCTCGTGTAAAGGTAGATCTGCCACTTCATCGGGTGTTTTAACAATATCTCTTATAGGCCCTAAATGAGATTCACGTTTTGGAGTCTTTTCAGAAAGCACTGGTTTAGAAATATCGATTAATGTTTGTGGCGGAATTATTTCTTTAGTTTCTTCTTTTACATGTTTTTCTTCTACAGCCTGATCTTCTTTTATTTCATCTAATGTTATGCGTTCATCTTCAGGAAGAGTAGGAGCAGTGGTAGCCCCTGACTCAACCGTAGTAGAAATTTTCTCATCGGGTTGAGATTCTTGTACAATATTTTGGTCAAACGAATCTTTGGGTTTGATAAACCCACTCTTGCTGTCTGTAGTCTTTTTCTCACTGCTAAGGTCCTGTTTTTCCTCTAGGCTTTCCGAGTGTTCCTTAGAATCTGGTTTAATCTCATCTTTAGTTCCAGTATCAATTTCGACTTTCACCTTTTCCGCACTAATTTTATCGTCTTTTTTTTTCTCAGACTCTTGTTTGTCAATTATGTGCTTTTGCAATTCATCTTCCTTTTCATGGCTAACATCATGATCTACAACAGAATCTTCAGTATATTGGTCTACTTCTTCTTTTTCTATAATCAAATACTCCTCTTCGAATTCGTGATCAGTAGTCAATTCAGTTTTCGTATCGTCTATTAAGCATGTAATTTTTTCTATATCTGAACGTCCTACGTATTCTACTTTTTCTTCAGCTTCGCTGTCTCTATTGAACACAGCTTCTATTTCCCTCACAATTTCTTGTTCCTCTCTTTCGTCTAACTCTTGCTGTTTTATGTCGTCAAGAGATTTTGATGTGTCTTCATCAGACTTCTTAGCATCCTTTAAAATATCTTCATAGTTTACCCTTTGTAGTCCCTTTAGTTTTGCAGTATCGCTTTTAACAGCTTTTGCAGTTTTTGTAGGGCTTTTCATAGTTTTGAGCCCCTTAATTGGAGAAGCTAGTGGTCTTGGTCGCCGCGAAATAGGTTCTCGTTTAGGTTTAAGTTCTTTCTTTTCTAAAGTTTTCTGAGTAAAGTCTCTTTTTGGGGACGATTGCTTATATTTAGACTCCATCACTCTACGATTACTTGCTTCTTTCACACTTTTAGCGGGTGTACTTCCAGGGCTTAAACGTCTTGTTTTTGCTTTAACTTTGTCTTTGCTTCCTATCAGATTTGAAATAGATTTTGTTTCCGCCACTTTTCTTGGCGTTGTTGGTGGTGATTTTTTGTCATCCAGAACTAATCGTTTTTCGCTTATCTTCTTTTGAGTAGGGCGGTGACTTATCTTACTTTTAATAATAGAAGTTTGTGCTTCTGGTTTTGATTTCATTTCATACTTCTTCTTACCTTCTGCTTTTGTCTTTAATTCAACATCAGCTTTCTTAACTTCAGCAGTTTTGACTGTAGATTCTTTAACGTCGTCAATTTTTTCAACCCGTTTTGCTTTTTTGTCAATTGGCTTGTCTATTTTCTTAGTTTCTCTCTTCTTTGGTAGACCATCAATAACGGTACTTTCATATTGGGCAAATTTATCATCTAATTTGCTCTCAATTCTAGCTGAGATCGCTTGTTGTATGACAGATTCGATCTTTTTATCTTCTCCGTCCACTAATTCATTTAACAATTTGTTATCAATCACATTTTTGGAATCCACTTCGTCTTTGATTGTTTTAATTCTTGATTGTTCTGTTTCCGATATCTTCTCCTCTTTTGTTCTCGTTTCGGCGGGGACAGTTTTTTCTTTAGCAACTCTTGAAGTTTGTTTCGTTTTCGTTATCGTTGTAACGGCAGTGGTACTCACCGGTACAGTAGCAGTCATTTGACGACCGGTACATGTAGGGTGTTGGAGAAATTCCAAGTGTTTCAATTTTTCGAGACCTTCGAATATTTTATGTTGAGGCGTTGAACCAGGGAACATTATCCTTGTTATCGTGTCATCAGGATTAGCGGGTCGCCAGACTAGTAACGCGCATATTGATACTAAATTAGGAATAGGAAAGTTGAATTGTCCCGACACACTTGCCCCTTCGAATAGTTTTTGTTCACTACTCTGCCATCGCTTTAGGAATTCACGAACGTGTTTAGAGTCCTTGGACGGATTCAGTACGTACATGTCGAGGGTACCTGAAACGTAAAATCGTTTTGTGAACGCAAATCTGTAAATTTATCAAACCTGTAATGTTTATCATTAGTTTCTAGTCCTGACACCATTTCTTAACCCGTTCATTACCGCAGTCCGTTTAACCGAAGTGACGCTACTGAACCGGGCATGTGTGCCGCCAAATGTGCACATTGCATGGCGGTAAGCTGATGTTAGAATTTTCTCGTTTGTATTACATATTTTAAGATTATACTTGTATATTAATTAAAAATGGAAATTAGGATAATTCTCAGTAATTTATTTGGCTGTGATAAATCTTAAAACAGGGATTTACACATAAGCCCACATTACAAGGTTGATGCCAGCTAACTCCGGCGCTTGTAACGAAAGGGTTAATGAAGAGGCAAAAAATGATTGGTCTTGTCCTGTGACTGGTAAAAGAAAAATGTTTTAAATTTATAATATAATCAGGCGTTAAACAGTTTAAGTAGGAAAAGGACTAATAGATAGCTACTTCCGCTATGCAGCAGTAGTCATGCAATGAATTGCACCGCCCGCCAGCCTGCTGATAAATGTGCGTGCGGTAAACAATGCGAAACACAACTACCACCGTTAATCTACTCTACACGTGTTTCACCCCTCCACAGGTTATCCTCAGGAGATGTTAGATGGTGTTTTAATTTTTCATAAAAAATTCTAGTGTTAATTTAAAATTAACACCGTCAATACCATCTGATCTATGTGAAACTACATTGCAAATAATTATTTAAACATTAAACATTTGGACTCTGATACAGTTAAAATTAATTAATATTTAATTTGTCATATTTCAATTAATATTCCAAAAATAGAAATTACTGAAAATGTAAAAACTCTTTTTTAAATACAAAAGAGGAGAAATTTTTTTATTTATCCTTTTCTGCTATCGCAGTAGTAAAGTATGAAGTAAAATATTTACCATGACCAACTTTATGGTACAGGTTAATAGGATCAGGGCTTCTATAGCACTGTTGTGGTTTCAGATTTATATGTCGCAAATCTGCCATCATGTCGGAGCCTTCTTGCAGAAGCGAAACAAGCAGAGGATCCGTGTCCTTGTCGCCGTCGGGACTGGCCAGAGCCCGGCGCTCCTGGAATTAAAAAAAAGATAATTAATAAACAAAATACATATGTACATTCATTGTGTTTGATTATATGTACGCATACTGTACATATATTTGGATTAACTGATAGAGAACTGAAAAAAAATAAAAAATAAATGTACACATAAATTTGTGATAGGTTAGGTTAGGTTAGGATAGTCTGAGACCGTCATGGTCCAAAAGGAGGCGGCCGAACGGGATCGGCAGAGGACAGATCCGGCTCAGAGACGACGCCGTCAGCGCAGGGCCGCGCCTCGCGACGGCTTTTCGGTGAATGGTGCTCCCCTACCATAAACGGGGCCTTCGGAGTTGCGGGAGTTTAGGGTGGGGGTCCTAAACTCCCACTAGCTTCGGCGACTCTGAGACGGGACGATGGTTCGACGTGGTCTCGAACCATCGTGATAGCACCACGAGGGTTTCGGGGGTAGCATATACACGCATACCCCGGGACGGGCTATCGAAAATAGCACGGCGCGAGAGAAGACCGCGTGGCGATCCCTGAACGGGAGATACCGCAGTCTCCCGTATAGCGTAGAGGGCAATCACCAGGGGGGTTTTAGCGGGTTGGAATCCCACACTCTGTCCTCCGCCCCCCCCCCCCCCCGCCCCTCCAAGGAAGCAGGGCTTCTTTAACATCCGGAAGATTTCCTTCCGAAACCAAAAAAAAGAATAGATGTATCAGGCGCATATCAGAGTTTACATTTGATGGATCGCCTAAAAAATGAGCCGAATAACAAAGATGTATATGTCTGTCAATAATAAACTCAGAAATGAAAAAAACAATATGGCTGCAGTGAAATAAAATACCATTAGCTTGGTCCAATCAATGACAGCTAGCTAAACATCCAAAACAATTGGCTGCCTTTATTCTTTTATCGAATTTAGTGTGTATTTGTCGATTCATTAATATTATATCAGATATAAACATTGCAAATAGGCCTCTCCTAAAAAACGCCGCAATGATTATTCTTGCACTGCCCGCATCTAGCACCTTCCTGCAATCTTTATTATGTCACTGGTCCACCTAATGGATTGCCTGCTCAGTTTATATAAGACTTATTTATTTTATGAAAGTTGTAATGTCTAAATCATATCACCACAAACTATGATCTCTTGAAGATGTGCACATAACCTTTTTAATTATATTTTATATACAGGATGATTAGTTGTATCTCATTTTGCGTCTTTTACTGTATGCTGTGTCCTATCAAAAAATCAATTAGGGAAATAATAAATAATATAATGATAATGTTGCATGAAAAACTATTTTCCAAAATATAGATTATACTATATATTAAATTAAATTATTAGTTACTTCATGTCCCTATAGACTTTGTATAGACACAAGTTATTAGCATGTAGCATTCCAATAGAAAAATAAATTAATGTAACATATTTGAGAGTGATCAATTTGTACAGGCTGATTAGAAATAGGTGTGTTTCGCTGAAAAACTATTTATTTATCCATTTGAAGCTTTTAAACATGCTACCAATAGCTCTGTATAATACAGAAATCAATTTTATTAATGATAAAGGACTTATGCAGTTGAAAAATATATTACGAAAATGGTTTTAAGTAATTTTAAACTTTTAATACTTCTGCTCCATAAATTTGGATCATGTTAAACTGATCTATCCATGAGGTAGGAAATAATGCAACTGAGCGGTGGTATGAATACCATGGCAGACGATATAAATGGCATTTATATAACAACAATCTACTTTAATTTTAATTTTATTATATTTTTATTTCCTCCAAATATGAAAAAAAAATACTTCTTTTATGACACCAATAATATTAAACTTTTCGAAAACCTTTATGACACCATGGCATTGTCCAGTCTAATTATAAATTATAAATGTTACATTAAAATTTCTAAATAGTAACATACACCATATAACCTTAAATGAAAACTTTTCATTAAAAAATCATAGAATAATTATTTGAAATACCGTATTAGATTTATTAAGAATTGTATAAGACATATAGCTCGGGCTATAGTTATATTTATAAACAAAAATTAACAAAATAAAATGTTTAGGTGAAATTTTGAATTATTTAAGTTTATGTTATTTTTGTGAAGTAAATTAATACTTACTTGATTTGATAAATAAATGCAAAACTTTGGCGACGTGACATTTTGTCTAAGTTTATTATATCTATTAAAACTTTATCAATCTATGAATTAAATACTAGCCACTCTTCACTTCAATTTATTAAACGTCACTTCGTAAGATTTAATAAATAAAAAAAGGTATATTAAACAAAATATGCACTTTACATATTAAATCGCTTTAAAATATAAGTAAATTAAATTTAAGCAAATATAAATGTTGCAAAATTTAGTTTACTAATATTCCCGCCATTCAGCTTTGACATTAGAATGACGTTCCGTGTTATGCAATACAACTATAACGATTTAATTTGTTTAATAAATTTCTTTAATTTTATATTGTAATATTATATACTAAATTAAATATTTCAAATTATTATTGCTAAAACTAATATTAATATAAAATCTTACTGATCGCATAACATCGATTGATTAACTAAAATCAAGTAATTTTTTATCGCGAATATTAAACAAAAAAAAATCTTAATCACCATTTCAGCAATAGAAAGTCCATTACAGGATATAGGCCTTTTTTATAGATTATTAACTGATTTGAAACGACACCGGCATTCAGCGTCATCCAACGGCCTTAACAAAGTCATCTGTCCACGACGTAGATAGAAGTCCTACGCAGAGCGAGCTGGTTCCTGGGCCCTACTCTAGAACTTTAAAATCCTAGCGGTCATCTGCTGCATTCTGTAATAAATGTTTAATACTAATTTATGTGTACTTACTTCTAGATTACAGAAGAAATGTCCAATCTGGGGATAGACATTGGCAGTCGCCTTCCTGCGTAAAACGGATGCCATGCCTGACACAGAGCAGTTGTTGAGACGTGTGAATAACACCGCGTCGAGTCTATCCAAGTGTCGTGCGAAGTCCCACCAGCAAGCTTTGCGGGAGAAGCCTCCGTCAACTGGAAATTTTAATAAATTTGTTTAAAATTTTCATGTCTGTTAACTACTGTACCACAACAACTACCAGTCTGAAAAATATCGTAACTACACAAAATATCGATATTTTTAGTCTAAGTAAATCAAATTTAATTTTGAGAGAAAGTCTTCAATAATCTGTGGATATAGTAATAAGTAATATATATGTATTAAAATTCAAAGAAACTTTTGGTAATTACTATACATTGTAAATTTAAATATAATATTTCGAAAATTATCTTCCTATACTGCGCCGGTTTCGGCACGGCAATCTCTACCAAGTATGTGAATAGTGAGCATGTAATATTATTCTGTAATGTTATCTTAATATTTAAACGCATTTTAGTGCTAAACACTGAAATCTAAAAATTGAATTTTAAATTTAATTTAAAATGTTTCGAATGCAATAAATGAACGTTCGAGATAAAACTTATGTCAACAAACCGTTGAAATCTGGCTCACGGGTCCAACGTGCTGTTTGATTGAAAAATAAATTGAACCGGATGCGCTTTCCGTGTTTACAGAATTCCGTTGCAATAACGAAACGTCTCTACGTAAATAACGTTCATCGATTTTTAGTGCTGCAATTATTTATCGATTCGAATCGAATTATTTCATATGGTTATCACACTATTATTAGATTTAAAAGAAGTATTTTGACTCATATATCCTTATAAATTAACATTTAAAAATGAATTTGATTTTTCAAATTGATGTTTGAATATATAACTAATTTTTCATCTTATCTCATATCATTATTCACAAAGAATTATATAAGTAATCATATGTATACGGCTTGAGAAAAATGCCAGAAGAACCTTTTTCATAGAAACTGAAAGATTGAATTTCTCTATAAGGCATTTTCCAACTTGCAACAACTCAGATGGGATTTTTGTGGTGGTTGTTACCTTATATTTATAAAAGTAGAGCAATAAATTTTCATGCTCTATCATCGCTTAAAATTCTTTTACACTATAATAGGATTTTGTAGTAGTTTTTGTTTTTTGAACTTAAATTTATTACAAGGTAACAATATCGTACACAATTTATTGTAACAGAGTTATTAATTTTGCGAATGATTATATTTGATCATTTATAACACTTTGTTTTATTGTAATTTTTGTATATAAGACTTTACATTGTTACAGGAAAATTAGTGCTCCGGGAAATTGTAATCGCCCGTTTTCATTTTTCGGGTAAAAGTTAATTTGCAGCGCTGGCAACTTTAATAGTTCCCGCTAATTAATAACGCAGCCCACGGGGAAGCCCCAAAAACCTTTTTTATGTGAAAAGTTATTAATTTTCTGTGCTGCCATATTTTTAAAAGCATTATTAGTGTTCTCGTAATTTCGTTTTACAATGGTCGTTGCGTTGACTTTTTTCCGTTTTCAGCCAGTTTCAGTTACGGCTATAAGTATGTTGTTTGAATTTTGAAAAAGTGTGTTTTGAATTATGTAAATTTTTTAATCAATTTCGCGGGCTTTAATGTATTTTTATAGCGATATTCTTTTATATGATACATTATGATTAAGTTAGTTTATTTGTTATTTATTTATTAGGGTCAGAAATTTAAACAAAACAAGAAAGTTCTGCAGAAAAGTTCTGAAAGTACTGCTGGATAATTATGATGAACTAAAATATTATTTATTGCAATCGTAATATCAAAAAAAATCATTGGTTACTATTAAAGAAACTAGAGGGCGCTTAAAAGAAATAATGCTTTAAATTGTATAAATATATATTATATAATTTCATATGATTTTAACAGAAATGTGACAGTATTAATATAATTATCATTTTATTAAATACAAGTGTATGCTCGTGACTTGTAATACAAAATAGCAATTCTAAAATACTTTTATGGTAAAACGTGCGTATCAAAAAGAATTTTTATTGTTGACTTTATTCTCCAAGTATTTAAAATGTTAAACAGTTACCAAAATAAAGAAACTATTAATTTATTGCAAGCTATATTACCGAACAATTTAACAGCACTAAATTTATTTTTATTCGTCCTGATCATATATTTTGATATTTATAATTGTCAAATTTTTTTTACATTCGAAAAAGAAAGTTCTGTATGAATATACTTTTAATTTGTAAATATTAATCTGTAGTTCCAAATAGTCTTATATGTACACTATAATATTTTGTAATACATATTAACAATTAGCAAAAAAATTCACTTGCTTATAATGATAAAGTTAAGAAATAATTTTGAATTCACAATTTTAGCGGACAACATAGAAAATTTTTTTTTAAATATTTTGATCCGTAATCACCTTGTAATATTAATCTATAATGTTGTAGATCATTGTTAAATAATAGTTTTTTTTTAATTTTACAAGCGGGCTCAGTCTCTGCCATATTGTACGCGTACCATAAACAATATGCTTATGTCAATAATGTCAAAATCAAAAGTAAACAATTGATGACTAAGTCGTGTTATAAGATATACTTGTGCTGCAAAATGGTTCAGAGGTCTCTTAGATAAACACTTGAACACAAATGTGGTGGCTGGCACTCGGCGGGACTGCGCTTGCGACCTCGTCGGCCTCTCCACAGTTGGCGCGGTGCCAACTGAAATATTGCTTTTAGGTTTTGTAGCTGGAAGCCCCGCGCTCCGCCTAGTGACCGGTTTTTATCAGATTAACGTTCTAGTCGTAAATCTTTTTGTCAGTTGATGTTTCTTGTGCAGAATATGGTACGCCATTATGTCGGCTTTATTATGTCAAGAAAACCACATTACAAAACATCTGTATAATTTGACAATCTTTCAATGTTTGAATGTTTATACAGAATATAGTTTATGGTAAAAATATTTTAATTGTTTACTTCAATTTAAATTCATTTTATTTGTAAATTGCGTATAATTTTTTAATAACCTATAGTAGTTGTCAATATAATTTAAATAATCAACAAATCTTAAACACATAAATTTTTATATTTACGAAATGGTAAATATTTAAAATATATTAATTAATTTTAAATCAGCAATTGAGATTATATAAAAATTTATCAGTAAATAAAAAAGTATTATACTACAAAAATATATATGCGTAAAGTTTATTAGTGTGTTTGTGTACGTCACAGGTGTGTGAGTAAATATATTTTTGTTTGTATAACACTTATTTTATTTCTGTATGTTGTGTGTTTCTGTGTTCGTGTGAATGACTGCTAGGATAGGTAAGAGTTTGTCCTGAGAGTATTTTCGTATGCTTGTGTGAATATGTTCTGTGACTTGTTGATTAACATTTTTTTGAATCTGTGGTATTGTGCGTGCGAATGTATTGACTACAACAATCACTTACCGAGCATGTTGAAGCCGTTGATGCCGAACAATGCGGCGTCACCCTGTCCTCCTGGGAACACGTACAGTGTGGGGTGGCTGAATCGAATGTTGCCGACCACGTCGCTGGACACCAGCAGCTGTTCCAGGCTTGCTGGCACCACGTAGGGTTCGAGATAAGCTGCAAGAGATACTAAAGTTAGCACGGGATAATTTTATGACTGAAATAAGTTGTGTATTAATCACCAAAAAATGCCACAATCGAACACTCATGTATTGACAGCAGAATTTATGAAACCACATGACGATTGAAGGCCGCCCTCAAGTTAGACAAATATCTTTCAATATAGTTAAAGAATCTCATTTGCAACCTTTTTTAATTAAGAATCTTATATTTATTATGTGAATACCCAAAGACATTACACGGGAGAGTATTATAATACAAAGTAAGAAAAGGACCAATATTTAGCCACTTCCGCACATGCAGTGGTAGTCGTGCAATGAAATGCACCGCCCGCCAGCCCGCTTATAAATGCGCATGCAACAAACAATGCGAATTACACAACTGCCACCGTCAAATCACTCAGCGCGTGTTTCACCCCTCCACGGGGCATCTTCAGGAGTTATGTTACACCGCTAAGTGCCAAACACAGAGTTAAATTGCCAGCGGGCTGGCGGGCCAAATTTCCAATTTTCATTTTCATTCATCCAAATGGTAGGGCATCTTATGACCAGTCAGAAGATTTACCAAAAAAGGCTTCTCACAAAGATCGTCATCCTGACCGATCTCGTGGTGCCATTTCCGCGGCATATACTATATTGGCGGATGACCTAATAAGAGTCCATCCAACGGAGTCTCTGTATTAGTGGTATATAAAACAAAATGGATGAATTAAAAAAAATATATTCTCTCAGTTAATTGTGTTTCGTTCATTAAATATCACAATGGCTTATTGTTCTAATACAATTCTGCAGTGACCTGAAAAGTCTATTATGTTCAACCGATTTAAAATAAGAACGTTGTTCATGATATACAACTTCATATATATATGTTGTGGTCCAGCGGTCGTCAAACTTTTAAATCAATTGATTTTTTTACTGCGCAGTAGATGATTTTTTTTTATTTTTAGTTTGGTTAAAAACATCTCTTACAATCTATATCAGTGATTCCCAAAGTGGTCTACATCGACCCCTAGGGGTCAAAAATTATTTTAACCTTACGTATATTTTACATAACAGATACAAAATTTTATTTTGAGTAGTTTTAATTTAAATTCAATTAATAAACGTATAAATTAACATGTGTTTTTTACTTTAAATTTTTAACACTAAACTTCACTACAGTTAGAAATTTACAGGAAATCAATCTCAGGTAAGTAGGGATCTATCCAACACGGAAAAACATGGCAAGGGGTCTACGACACAAAAAAGTTTGGGGAACTCTGATCTATATAAATAAATAAAATTGGTATGTCTGTTTGTAATATTAAAATAAACGTTTTTTACTACACGTCTACGAATAAATATACGGTACATATATACCAAAATTAAATGTTTTAAATTAAGCCTGTCTGTATGTTCCGACTAATCTCTGAAATGTTAATGTCTGGCTGGAATATCATTTGGTTCCGCCTAAACAATTTTGAAGAATGTTTTGTGTTTCAAATGCGTAAGTTTCGATTGACCGATATCATACTGCATTGGTTCTTCGCGACTTTTTTTTTGCCAAAAACTCGACTCGTATCCTTTCGCGACCACAATTTTTGTCTGATTTGACTCCGTGCTACTTCTGGCTATTCAGAAAACTACTAAATCAGAGAAAAACTGAATCGAAGAAGATCTTGAAGGCTATATCGGAAAAAGTCTTTTCTCACTGTTTTGAGGAATGGAAAAAGCGTTGGCAAAAGTGCGTTTTATCGGAAGGGGATTACTTTGAAGGTGATGAAATTGATTTGGACGAATAAATAAAGAAATTTCATTTTATAAACAAATTCACTTTACTTTTTGATCACAGTCTTATGTATATATTATTAGAGAAATAATTACTTAATTTATTGATTTATTGTACTGTGACTGGATGTCAAAATGACATTAAAAATCGACAGCTTATAATTGAGTTTAGGTTAGTTCGTAAAGCGCCATCTATTGAGAAGTTGACAAAAGTGAAAGAGTAAGAAAAGGACCAATATTTAGCCACTTCCGCATATGCAGTGGTAGTTGTGCAATGAAATGCACCGCCCGCCAGTCCGCTGATAAATGCGTATGCGGCAAACAATGCGAATCACACAACTGCCACCACCAAATTACTAAACACGTGTTTCACCCCTCCACGGGGCATCTTCAGGAGTTATGTTACACCGATTAGTGCTAAACACAGAGTCAACGAACGTCAACGAAGAATTAATAAAGAATTTTCAGTTTTGATCACGGTATTACAACCTAAAGTTCAAGTTATATTACACAGGTGTAGCCAGCTTTAAATGTCACAGGTCATTGGTTTCATCTTAGATGAGAGGCAATCTAGGTCGAACAGTACATCCGTGTGGAAAATTCATTAGGAGACTTAATTAAACAGTAGATTAATTTACCTTAACGTTATTGGCCCATTTATAATGTCCCTTGGGTGTTCGAATTTTGAATTAGTGGAAGTGGAATTCGTTTTTCTTTTTTTAAAAAAGTTGCACGATTATAATCTATACTAAAAAAATTTTAGACCTTTTCTGTTTTATCACACTTTAAAAAAGTATCCGATTTATTATCTGTACTTAAAAGAATCTTAGACCTTTTATGTTCCTTTATTTCTTTTCGTTTCGGAACTTATCTGTTCGAATAAAAAATTACTTATATCTTAATTTGCAGCGCGAGAACTGTCAAAAGTGCGAAGTTAGTTGCGAACTGTCAAACGTACGAAATTCACAGCGAACTGTCAAATGAGCAAAGCATTTTTCAAGTTTCCTTCCAAAACCTCGTATAGTATTAATAAATCTATAGTTATGGTGTGACTAAAAATAACAGAATAAGTTTTTAATTTAAGATGCGATACGAAATTTTGTAATAATGTGAAGTACGAGGAATAATAAAGCAATATTCCTGAGAAATTCCCAAAGGAGGCTACAGTTTCATGTTATATTGCCGTATCTGTTATAACTTTACTTTTAAGTTCACAAAGTTGCTACTTAAGGTAGAAAGAGGCTCTTTAAGACGCTCCCTATAGAGTTTATTTCTAGAATAAACTGCGAAATAGATCGTTGGAGCGCAGAGAAAAGTGTATTAAAGCAGGCGACCTCTTTAGCAACTGGCAACTTTAGCGTTGGCAAGCGGCCCGTTACGGCCTGATGAGCACTCTCAGACAAATAAGAATTGCTCGCGAGAAAATATATATTAAACGTGTAGACCATTATACATAATTAAATGCACATTGTTTATAATTTCAATTATTTCGTAATAATTCTGTTATATTAAACGCCTGTTGAAATATAATAGCAAAGTTGTGTAATGCAATTTTTAGTATTTTACAGAGGACGAGTTGTTGATGTCATAATTGTTTCGAATGGCGACCACGCGACCATTAGGTATATCGTGGAAATAGAAAAGATTGCAAGAAGTTGCTGGATGGCGATACGGGAAAGCTTATGTCTTGTAGAGGACGTTTATTGGTTCGTATCGTATTCTCTTTATTTAACTCGGTACGACTTATAGGCATTTAGCAAATTACTAAATGAGATAAATACTGACTTGAAGATCTTGAAGACTGTATCAGAAAAGACTATTCCGACTATTTATGGACTGGAAAAAGCATTGGCAAAAGTCCGTTTAATATGACACTGGGAATTACTTTGAAGCAAATGAAATTTATCTGGATATAATAAAGAATTTAAATTTTATTTATAATGTGCGAATATATTTAATTATTTATCGCGGTAATGCGTCTACATTAACGGATATCGCTTAATGTGCTTAAAATTGTTTCATAATCCCCATCCGAAGGTTTTATGTGAAAGCAATTATAACTTTGCAGCGCTCCGGAAACTTTATGTGGCTCAGGTGGGGCGTTACAAAGTTTCCAAAGTACACGCAGGGAGCAAAAGTTCTCTCATACGTCTTATCGATCAAAAACTCGATTCTTGAAACGATATATTGAAAATATTTTAGTCTCTACCGAATTTATTTTATAGAGTAAGTACAGATAATAAATACAATTTTCTAGATATTTCAACAATTATTGTTATCTATATTGAAAATATTTAATAGATTACATTAGTTCCATTAATTAACACTTTATAAATAAAAAATATGTCACATGAAGTAGACAAAATGAAGTAAAAATAAATAAATAATAATTAAAAAGCTTTCTTTCAACTTACAAATACTTGAATTGTGGACCGTATATATAAAAATATTGTATTTTAACTGCTTAGTTTATATACTTTGTAATTTTTATACATGAACACCAGATTTACACTCTATCACTCCATTCTCTATTGTAGTCAATTCCATCCAATGCTTGATTTCGGTTGAAGTGAATGCTGTTATCCCAGGGGCTTTACAGCTTCATCGGAACTGAGTTCACGGAGCGGAAGGGTCCGTGAACTTAAAGATAACAGAAGCTAGAAAGACGCGTTTATGTAAATTCCATTCCATTTCCGTAGTAAACCGCTCTACCCGAGTAGAGCTGTGTAGTGTTGATGTTGTGTATGCTTGGGACGGCAGCGTGGACCACAGATGAGCCAAGGATGGATCCGGATCCAACCTCGAATCGCCCACGCTGTTCGCGGTTAGGGAGTGAGTGGCCGCACCCTAATAACTGGTGTTGTGGTGTGGTGAGTAGTGTTTTGTTTTATTGTAAATGACGCGATGTCCTATGCGGAGTATCGAAGGTGAAGTGGTTGCTGGTGCTGTGTGGTTAGCGCTTGCAGTTTTATGAGTTTCTGCAGCGGATGTCCATTTAATAGTTGTACGAATATTTCCCTTTGCGATATGTCCGTCTTTTGTAATTCTTTCTATTTCATATGATTTATTTTCTTTACATGAGTCTTGATGTACAAGTATTCAAATATACCGGCATATTTTAAAACCTAACCACCTACATTTGCTCAACCAATGCCATCTCGGAGTATAATCAAAAACAAAAATACAAACTACAAGTATATGTAACCTTTTACCATAAGCGAGCAAAAAAGCATAATTGAAATTTTGCTATTAAAAACTCACAGGCGTTTTTTAAAATTATGACTCCTTTATTATTATTTAAAATAGCTCTTGGTATATTATTATGCATAAAACGATTGCCTACGCTTCGTGTTTGAAACGTCTAACTTTTGTAAAGTGGAATTAGCGCATTTAGACGTCTTGTCAAATTAACTGCTTGAAAGTAAATTCACGTATATGTGTCACGGAGAATGTCTTACGCATTTCTCGTTTCAAAGTTTGTTATACAGGGTGTTAGGTATATATGTTAACGCTTTAAAGTTATCAATGTTCATTTGTCGGCAAAAAAGTTTTTATATCTATTTTCAATCATTAAATGAAAAATATGACATTGATCTATGTTTTGTAATGCAAGTGGCCAATTACTTCTGACTGTACAAAGTCAGCAAGGGCATATAGTAAATAAGAATTCATTTTAATATGTAGTAATCTTAAAACGTCACGAATTTTCAATAACTATTTCTAAACCTTCAGTTTTTGAAAAAGGTGCACAAATTAATTGAAAGAAAATAAGCTATAAATTCATATTTTTCAGACTTTTATCTGTAATCAATTAATATGTATAACACATTTAAATATTGAATTACGTCTTTATCTTATTTTTATGATGTCATTTGCAGTCGGTTTTTTAAAACGAGTAAATCAAAATTGAATAAATGTCATATATTTTTTAAATCTACAATATGTTACAAATTGACAAATTTTATTTAATTAACATTGATTATTCATAAATACAGATGACAAATTATTAAATAATATATTTTTAATGATATTATGTATTACAATATCGAAGAATTCTCTGATCTTAAGAAATTAAAAAACAATTCTGGAACTTTCTTAATGATGTCATCAAGTTTTCTCGTTATAAAATAAAAAATTCACTTACAAAGTTGCCGTCTCAAAAGGTATATAATTCCTTTGAACTCACTGTTATAGTTTTAATATTTTTAACTAGTTCCGTAGTCAACTTTAAAGATACTTTCTTTATAAATAAGATCGTTTATGTCTGTATTTTAATATATATTCTGTGGAAGGTAAGGATTGTCATTAATTTAAAAAATATATTATATATGTTTATACGTATAGAGATTTTACGTACGAACGACGTATAGAAATTTTCTTAGTATATTTCTATTTAAATTTGTTTTAAAAATATTTTAATAATTTTTAAAATTATAATAAACTAGTAATTAAAATGAAAAGTATAACTAATTTAAATTATTGGGGTGATATTTTAATTTACGAATATTTTTTAATGAAAACATTATTAAAAGTTTTTCTTTTTTAAATCACTAGGCTTAGATGTAAATCTTTAATAAAAAAATACTAAGAAGGTATATATTTTAAAAAATCAAGGACTTTTTAATTTTATATACTCTAAAATTTAAATATATGTTTATGCGAGAAAGTCTATAAAACTACTTTTTTATATACATTCATTTTTTCTTTTTTCTAATATTTATTGACGGTAGTAATTATTTGATATCGCTAACATTGCAACACTGAAGTACAGTTGTCAGAAATATTGTTGTTTCAATTATTTACTAAAAATGAAACTAAATATGTTTAAAATATCATATCTTGTACAATCACACGTATATATAAAAAAACACTCTTATATAGTAGCGTCAGTTTTGACATTTGATTTCGCAGATGACAGTTGATTATAAAATATTGATAATCTGTTATGTCAAACCACATATGTAGTTATAAATGTTTCCAACCGTTCTCAACGAAAATCTTTGGGCGGACTTTGCCCAGCAGTGAACATCTTAAGGCTAAGTTGATGGCCATCATTTCAATGAATTTTTGATTGAATTTTGTAGGGACTATATTACGTCTTATTCTTTAATGAGGTAATAAATAATCCGGACACGAGTTACGAGAGCCATCAAACGTGTCTATAAACTACAAGGTTTCATCTCATCTTAGTCTTCTGCCTTAACGTCAGCCATTTTGCTTTGTTTATAGTATCGTGATTTAGTTTTATAGACAGACATGAATCTCAACAAAGATAAAAGAAAATGTAAGATCTAAATAGTAAATGAATACTGTGATCATAGATTATAAAAAGATTAGTCAATTGACAGGTAAATATATAAAAAAATTATGTCTATTTAAAAAAAAATGTTTTAAGTTAAGTTTCAAATGCAATAAGGACGAAAGTTTTTACTTTGAGTATTATAAATCGACTTACGTGAAAAAAAAAACTTTATTAATATACGCAAGAGTTATAATATTAAAAATAGTAATTATTTATTTATTGAATAATTAAATAATATTCTTTGTAATATATCATAATAATATGACCGAGTTTTATCACAGTGGTATAAAATGCTTGATTTAATTATAACTAAATTGATTAAATTTAGAATTTAACAATTATGAAGGAAAATCTGTAATATTGTTAAATGCGTTTACAGTATCCGGCTATAAATATTACATATCGACCTTTGGAAAGAGACAATCGGCTAACTTCGGTTTCGTAGAGCACTATCTCTGTCCCACACTACCTATATGACTTTTTGTCAGTCGTATTTCGTGCGATAGAGATAACGCTCTAAGAAGCCGAAATTAGCCGATTGTCTCTTTCTAAAGGTCGACGGGTACTGTATTAAGAAATTGTTTTAGACGTTTTTAAAAACATTTGGATCAAGCTCATTAAGCTCATCAATACCTCATATTATTATATAAAGGTTGTCTTGTGGCAAAATTAATATTAATATGCGTGCCGTTATTATTATAATATAATAGTGACTCAAACTAAGGCTCGAATAGAAGCCTTCGAATTTCGATACTTTAAAATAGGACTAAGGCAAGGTGCCTTCAGCGCCTTGCCACTTTAAACTCGGGGAATCTGTTAATGCCATTTGGGCAGCAGAGACATTTTGATCCAAAAAAAATCTTTTAAAGTAAGACTCTTTTGTTACAATATCTTTATATATATAATTAATATCTAGTTATTAATTTTATTTTTATCAATATTTTCATCTGTGAGGCATATTTAAGATGGTTGTCATCGGGGCATATATCGTTTGAAATGATTCAGAAACATAAGATTGGTAATATCAATATATTATCATATAAATATGATTTAAAAAGAAATAAATCCGTAATTGTTAGTATAATTATTTCGTTATTCGTTCAAAATTATTATCATAAACAATTTTAAGCGGTGTTTTATAGGTAAGTATAGTTTCATATGTGCCGCCATTTTGAAATACGATCTTGACGTTTTCAAAATGTAATTATTTCGTTATTTGTTTAAAATTATCATCATAAACTATTTTACGTGGTGTTTTATAAATAAGTGTAGTTTCACGTGTGCCGCCATTTTGAAATACGATGTTGACGTTTTTAAAATGGCGGCACAACATGGCGTGCCGCAACAAATGAGAAAGTATTTAGAATTAGTGTGATATATAAATGAATACTCACAGACAAAATTCTTGATGGCCTGCGAGCCGGAGTCGAGGATGTCCGTGGGGTTCACTCTGATCTTGCAGTATTTGACGAAGGGCATTTCGGGCAGTTTCGCCCACTCTCCGCCCCCGGTCGAACAGTGAATATCAATAGAGATTGAATTCTCATACGCGCGGATCACGCGTTGTACTTCATTTTCTTGATAAGCGTCAGTAAAATCAGCGAGGGAGAATGTCCCATCCTGTAAAAAAATACAATAGTTATATATACATTTAGTATTAGGCGCATATAAAGTAATGTCGATTCTGTCGACATATTTTACAGAAAAACTTATTGATTTCTACCAATCCGGCATTGATTTGTATACTAGATAGCAAAAGATTGTTAATAACAAAGGTGAATATATTGTTGATTAGAAATAAATTAAGAAAAGGACCAATATTAAGTCACTTCCGCACATGCAGTGGTTGTCGTGCATCAAAGTGCACCGCCCGCCAGCCCTCTCATAAATGCACATGCGGCAAACAATGCGAACTACACAACCACCACTGCTAATTTACTCAACACGTGTTTCGTCCCTCCACGGGGCATCTTGAGGAGTTTCTACACCAATTAGTGCCAAACACCGAGTGACTCGGAAGTGGCTAAATATTGGTCCTGTTCTTACTTAGGATGGACTTCCGCAATGTAACGCCTAATTCCATTAAATATTTAGAAATAAATTGTTTAAAATGTAGTCGTGTGAATTTAACATAAGAATGCGACATTACTTTCCGGTTCTCGTAATATTCCGTGAATTTTTTTTAATTATTAGGATATTTATTCCACTTTCATTCATATAGAATCTATATCTATTAAACTTATAATAATAATTAAAAAACATAGTATCTTTTTAATAATTAATTAATAATTTAAATATATTAATTATTTTTAACATTTCGTCGATGAAAATCCATTTGAATACCGGATATTAAAGATGGCTGCAAATGTCACGTTTCCGCTCTCCCGGAAATGATATCAACGATTCACTATAATCAACGTGACGTGAGTTGAATCCCACGTGAATAAGTAACGTAAGTTAAACATGAGTATATTTGGAAGTGGTCATCAATTAAATGACTGAGTTTGACGTGGGCGTTTAGATCTGTTTTCACTGGTATTTCGTCTGTTGAAAAGTTCAGAGAACTGTATATGTAAGCACCCTGCAAAGCCATAGGCCTTCAAAGATATCTATGGGGCATATACGCTTGGCGAGTGGTTTGGCGATTATAATAGGTTGTCAAATATCTCCCTTCCGCCTTTTTGTCTTTTGAATTTCGCGGCTATGTACAAAGCGCTACAGAGCTCGTATCTGGCAATACTATACATAATTTGAAAGGTCTTGACATAACCTACAAAACGACGCTATGCATGATTAGTTTGGATATTGCGTTCAACAGTTATAGACGTGTAAACATGGAGTTCACTAACGCCGAAATTCGCGCTATTTTAAAGTTTTCCTTCGTTAAAGGCAAATCCGCTAGAGAAACGTTCCGTGAGATTAACGGTGTTTTGGGGGATGGTATTCTATCACTTCGAACCGCGGAGGAAAGGTATCGACAATTCAGAGCCGGCGAAAACGACACCATGGATAAGCCAGCCGGCGGAAGACCTGTGACGACAAATACCGATCAAATCATGGACTACATCGAGTTAGACCGGCATGTGGCATCTCGTGACATCGCCCAGGAGATGGGAGTTAGTCACCAAACCATTTTAAACCATCTGCAGAAGGCTGGATACAAAAAAAGCTTGATGTTTGGGTGCCGCATGATTTGACGCAAAAAAACCTTCTGGACCGAATCAACGCCTGCGATATGCTGCTGAAACGGAACGAACTCGACCCATTCTTGAAGCGGATGGTGACTGGCGACGAAAAATGGATCACATACGACAATATCAAGCGAAAACGGTCGTGGTCAAAGGCCGGTGAATCGTCCCAAACAGTGGCCAAGCCGGGATTGACGGCCAGGAAGGTTTTGCTGTGTGTTTGGTGGGATTGGAAGGGAATCATCCACTATGAGCTGCTCCCATATGGCCAGACGCTTAATTCTACCATCTACTGCGAACAACTGGACCGCTTGAAGCAGGCGATCGACCAGAAGCGTCCAGAATTGGCCAACAGGAAGGGTGTAGTGTTCCACCAGGACAACGCCAGACCACACACTTCGTTGATGACTCGTCAGAAGCTACGGGAGCTCGGATGGGAGGTTTTATCACATCTACCATATAGCCCGGACATAGCGCCAAGTGATTACCACCTGTTCCTGTCCATGGCGAACGCCCTTGGTGGTGTAAAGTTGAACTCAAAAGAGATTTGTGAAAAGTGGCTGTCCGAGTTCTTCGCAAATAAGGAGGGGGGCTTCTACGAGGGAGGTATTATGAAGTTGCCGTCTAGATGGAAACAGATTATCGAACAAAACGGCGCATATTTGAACTAAATCCGATCACTGTAACACTTTTTATAAAGCATTGAATAAAGAGCAAAAAAGCGGAAGGGAGATATTTGACAGCCTGTTAGTAAATTGTTTGTGAGCAGTGAAGACTGTATTTAATTAATGTACAAAGTAAAAAGTTTTTATTCCGGGAATCAAGCCAACGGTAGCTTACCATTTATAATATAAAAAATAATCGATAATTCAAAATCGCGTTAAAACGTCTTTTTATATATTGGATATACACGCTTATGTACAAATATTATATATATACTAGCTGATCCCGCAAACGTTGTGTTGCAAAAAAAATTAAAGTTTTTAATTAACAAATGTAAGATAACAGTTGATCGTAGAGGGGTGAAAATTTAGGTTTGTATATATTTTTGTATGCTGTATCATAATAAAATAAAAACCAAAAAAATTGTCTAAAAAATGAAAAATAAAATTTAGGGGTAGACCACCCTTATCACTTAGGGGTATGGAAAATAGATAGTAGCCGATTCTCAGACATACTAAATACGCATGTAAAATTTGGTAAAAATCGGTGAAGCCGTTTCGGAGGAGTTCAAGTTCGAACACCGTGACACGAGAATTTTATATATTAGATGTATATATATTTCTACAAAAGCGTGTATATACTTTCGATACACGAACGCTTACCGCTTACGATACAAAATATAAAAATTTATAAATAGATATATACCTCATTATTTCTTATACTTGAATAAGTACGTCTAGTCCTTGAAACGCCGTCTCAAGTATTTTCGTATAAACTTGAAACGACTTCGTTGGCAGACTTATATTGTATTTATTTTCGTCTACAAAAATATTCAGTAAATATATTTACATAATTTCGTATATACTTTTTATATAATATTTCAGGTGAGAAATCAAAATTCGAAGGTACTTTTTCAGTGACCAATTAAGTTTAATTGAATTTTCGACCCTTATATAACTTTATTTATTTAAGCAGATATTAAGTTTTTTTAAAATAATGGCCGTCGCTATAGGGGGGTCCCTACCCCTCTTACCCCTATTTATCGTGGGGCAGGAACTATTTTTAAATGTAATATTTTTTTTCGCGCTCTTCTATCGTTCCTCCTATGATCTTTCATTCCTTTATTTTCTTTCTTTCTACAATTATTCTTTCTTACCAATTCATATCCATTTTTCCTTTTATTCGATACTATTCTTTCTTCTCACATATTAACTATTACAATTTCTTTGTTTTTATTCTGTATCACATTTTTGATCTATTCTAGGTGTACATTATTATATGTATTATTTTATTTACTTATTCATTCAATTGCCTTATTTTTAAAACTTTTATTTACAATTATTAATTTACGCTCAACTCTTGTTTCTTTTTATCACGTTTTCTGCAATCGTTCTGCTCATTTTAAGGAACGTTGGTCTTGCATCCTCGTCATTGATTAGCGAGGCCATAAAGTCCTCGCTAACCTTAATGCTTAACCGGCTTTTAGAGTCGACCCAGAGTCCTCCGAATGCGGGACAGTCGGCTTCCAGGTCGACCACGGTCTGGTCTACGCCCGGTTCACAGAAGCACGAGGGGTCCTCCTTGAGCTTGAACCGGTGAAGGTACTCGAAGAACCCCCCGTGCCCCGTGAAGAGCTGGACCAAAGCCGCGCAGATATTAAGTAAGAGAAAGAAAAACAAGTGTAATAGTCTGCTTGGAAGTGATGGGGAAATCCAGGGTGAGAAGTTCCATACCTGCATGATCCAGGATCCGTTACCGGCAAAGGTGTAGCCTGCATGCACCAAGTGCCGGTGACGTGTGAAAGAGCTGAGCAAGTTGCGCATGCACTGCATCAGCGTGTTCATCTGAGGGTGGATGAGGATCTCCGTGACGAGATTCTCCGACGCGTACTGGATTAGTCTCTCTCCTGAAAGAGAAATATTACATTAACCACTGAAACACTTTTTAATTACAAATATTTCATATTACCAGTCAATTAAAATATAGTGTAACCCAGTGATTCCCAAAGTGGTCTATATCGACCCCTAGGGGTCTATGTCAACATGAAAGGGGTCTCAGCAGAAAGCATCAGGTTCATCCATCTCACTAAAATATTGACTTATTGCTTGTATTATTTTATTTATATTTTTTATGTTTATTTAAAGTTTCGTATATTTTACATAACAGATACAAAATTTTATTTCGAGTAGTTTTAATTTAAATTCAATTAATAAATGTATAAATTAACATGTGTTTTTACTTTAAGTTTTTAACACTTAACTTCACTACAGTTAGAAATTTACAGGAAATCAATATCAGGTAAGTAGAGGGTCTACCTAACACGGAAAAAAATTTCAAAGGGTCTATGAGACAAAAAAGTTTGGGGAACTCTGGTGTAACCTATTCTGAAATCACAAGTTTCAGAAACAACTAAAATAATGTAAGTGATTTACATATAAACATTTATTGTTGTAGTATGCTTGGAGTTTAAAAAAATTAACAGATATGGGATTAGTGTGCTGTAGGTCGAATACAAGTATGCAGCGGTTAAAATGAATAAATTGAAATTTTACAATTTTTCATTATACATACTATGTGTTTGAAACACAGTGGTACTTCACGTTCACTAGTCTTTCGAATTTAGGATTTGTTGTGCAACGAAAATCTAGGAAAGATTTTAATATGCCGTAGATGAGAAAAGGTCGCGGAGCACTAGTTTAAGGGAACGACGCTAGTGTCATTAGACGAAAGCGTCAGCCCCGCATTACACGATTGTACGATCCGATTTCACCCCACGTACCGCGATAATTTCAATATTCCAACGACCACGCATCGCATTACATTCAGTGATATTTATAAAATAGTTATATTCATATCTTAGCGACTTTACTTTCCGGTCCCCCTAATACATGCGATATTATTTCTATATATTTTAACGTTAATATTAAAATTACAAAGACTTAAATCGGTGTAAGAACGTAAATGGCTAAAATACTTGAATTATAAGTGGTTTACATAACGCCAAAAGCCTGAGTGTCATTCGGTGTGAATGTATTAAGTTCGCACCCTCATCTCGGCTCCCGGGCGACCTTGAATCCTCCCTCCTGTGTTAGATTAATAGCCCGACAGGGAGGTAATCTCCCTCTCTGCGAAGTCCTTTTATCACAAGAGGATAATTCAGCATCTATTGTAACATAACCTCTTATATTAACAACGGAATAAGAACTTTGATAATATTTTAACAATCTATATCGATCGTTTAAAACGATTCATTCTTTGCACGACTACTGCTACATAGCGGAAGTAGCTATATATTAGTCCTTTTCTTACTAACTATTAGATAAAAAAACAGTTTGACCTAAAAATATAGGTCATTTATTCCGCACTGCGTGTCGTTATGGGAATATTATTCAAACTAATCATATCGCTTATGGCCTAGGAAGTGTTATATTAGCCTAAATATAAAACAACCTAGCTTTATAGGCTAGAAATGACTCGAGTCACGCAGATGTATCATGGAGTTAGGTGGTTACGATTTAAATCATTCTTTGTTATTGTGTATAAAGAATAGAATAGTATTAATTTCACTCCAGTATAATAATTAGCAAGTTATTTGAGACGAACATTAGATAGTTGGTTCCCAAAGTGTTTGGACTCCCAGCGGTCCACTAGTGAGTCGATGTGGGTAGACGTTAGTGTAAAAAAAGGCTTCATAAAATTTTATCTTCGACAATGAAGAACTAATATATACCGTTTTTAGATTTTTTACAACTCCTTATAGAGAGTTTTCTAAATAAAACAGTGAAAATTTATTACTTTCTTATGTTGTAATTAATAAGAAATTTTTAAGCATTCTGTCTGCCTGTGTTACTTTATTGTAAACTAAGTTTGTTATAAAGATTTATGGAAACGAATTGTTCTAATTTTAAAAAATAGTTAATAAAATTACCAAAAAGTTTTCAACCCCTTCTAAGTTTATTGTTAGTTCTTCTCAATAGATGGCGCTTTACGAACTAACTTAAACCCAAGTATAAGCTGTCGATTTTAAATGTTGGACATTTTGACATCCAGTGACAGTACAATAAATCAATAAATTAAGTAATTATTTCTATAATAATATATACATAATACTGCGATCAAAAAGCAAAGTGAATTTATTTCTAAAATGAAATTTCTTTATTTATTCGTCCAAATCAATTTCATCTCCTTCAAAGTAATCCTCTTCCGATAAAACGCATTTTTCCAACGCTTATTCCAGTCATTGAACCAGTCTGAATACTCTTTTTTCGGTACAGCCTTTAAAACCTTCGATTCAGTATCTCCTCAATCGTATCAAAATGGCGTCCTCGCCTTGTTCTTTTAGATTTACTGAATAGCCAGAAGTTTCATGGAGCTAAATCTGGGAACACGGTGGTTGTGGAATGACGCGAGTCGAGTTTTTGGCAAAAAAATTCGCGATGAACCAATGCAGTATGACATCGACCAATTGAGACTTGACGAGTTCCAACTTTTAACAAATAGACGCTTGGCAAATGTTATAAACACTCCTACATACCTAGGATAAAAAAAATTGCATCCCTTCCGCATGCCCGGGAATTTAAAACGACAATTTTTACTTTTTCGATTAAACTAGTATAATAAATTTCCAGAATATTTTTGATATTTTTCTTAGTTTGAGACCCACAATCAAAAGTATTGTCACAAAGCACGAGTTACGGAACCCTCTAAACAATAAACACGGAACCCTAGGATCAAGAAGTACCGTGAACACGCGTGATTATTTATAAATTTTAACCGAGTACTATCTCGAACTAACTAGAATCTTCTCCGTAGTATAAATAGGTGTACTTCCCATGTCGATAGTTCAGTGTTGTTTTTCTAGTTATAAGATTAAGATCTACGATCAGTGATACAAAGTGACTATTTGGTAAGTTATTTGGACACTGATTTCTTGAGCGATTTGAAAGCGTAGTTTTGACTAAGCGAAAGTATACTTTGTGTTAAAGTAGGGTGACCATGTGATTTGTGAATAAAGGACTCCTTGTGAACCAGTGGTGTTTCATTCCGAGTCAGAACCCACAGTATGTAACAATATGTTATTAAATAATCTTATTAAAGTCTTCAAGAGTTTTTAGTTGGAAACGCGTGAAACTTTTTTTTTGCCTCATTTACATAGTTGATATTATAATGTATATTTCAAATATTGTTAAATTACATTTATAAAGTGAAATGTTGAGTTTTTGATCGACTCTTCTCAGCATATGAACATTCCGATGGTAGTTTACTATTTATAATGTTGTGTGTATAAATACTTTCGATAATAAAGATATTTTAAATTTGAATTTTAAAAATGGAACAATAAGAACATATCACAGAGTATAACACTGGAATACCCACACAAAGTTACAAATTTAATACGGTCATCGAAGCGAAAGTAAACAGATAACTTTTTTTTTCAATATAGATACAAACAAAGATACATAAAAGCCTATATTTAATCCTATTGGGTTCTCCGATAATGTGCTTAACTATATGGGTTTAACTAAGTTTGGTTCTTTTACACGTAAGTAAATTTAATTAATATTGTAATGTAGTTTTACTATTACGTAAATAAAAATCGGTAAAAAAACTTTTAAGTTAAACGGTTTTATTTGATACCCATATTGTGGTGGTCGTGGAAAAATATGTACCTAGTCCGCCATATTGGAACGGCGTCCATCTTGAATTTTAAATTTTGACATAATCATCGTGTTTTACTAGTGTAGCCCTTTCATTTGATACCCATATTGAGGGGGTTAAAGAAAAATATGTAATCCGCCATTTTGTATCGGCGGCCATCTTAGATTTATAATTATATTGATTTTATTATATTGTATTGTCATCTAAATTAAATGTGCGTACCAAATTTCAAATCAATCTGACAACGGGAAGGTGCTTAAATTTCAATTCCTAATTTTGACCCAAATAAATAAAGAAATAAATTCCGTAAGGGTCGAACTAAATAAAACCGTTTAAAAAGGGGGTCCTTAAAATTCTAGAGTGGAGGCCACGGACAGGCAAGTGCAGCGTTGGACCCACCCCCTCAAAATAGACAAACTACTTTCTTAATGTCTCCGACTAGAGAAACTCCAGGAATCAATCAGTTTACAACATTACTTATATTATTATATTAATGGAACCTTGATTTAAAGTAAATAAACTTAGGCAAATATATATGAATAAGAGACATAAATGATATTATTTGCATTAAGCTTCAGAAATATTGTTTTATCTAATAGATTCAGGCGTTACTTTGCGGAAGTCCATCCTAAGTAAGAAAGGAACTAATATATAGCTACTTCCCCGAGTCTTTGTGTTCGGCACTGGTCGGTGTAACATCCCCTGAGGATGCCCCGTGGAGGGGTGAAACACGTGTAGAGTATATTAACAGTGGTACTTGTATTTCGCATTGTTTGCCGCACGCGCATTTATCAGCGGGCTGGCGGTCGGTGCACTTCTTTGCACGACTACTGCTGCATAACGGAAGTAGCTATATATTAGTTCCTTTCTTAAATATTGTTTTAATTTGTTCATCTTAGAAGAAATGATGAAAGATAAAACATCTTTATGTTTGGTAATTATGGAAAACGGCTTTGTATTCATTTTGTCTTCTGTTTTGACAATGAGTGTGAGTAATAAAAGGACCAATATTTAACCACTTCCGCACATGCAGTGGTAGTCGTGCAACAAAGTGCACCGCCCGCCAGCCCGCTGGTAAATGCGCGTTTTTCGTGTAAAAACTGTAGTGAAGTTTAGTGTTAAAAACTTAAAGTAAAAACACATGTTAATTTATACATTTATCAATTGAATTTAAATTAAAACTACTCAAAATAAAATTTTGTATCTGTTATGTAAAATATACGTAAAATTAAATGAGATCCACTATCGTGGACCCCCATTTTCATTTTATGGACCCCCAAATTTTTTTTCGCTGACGTAGACCCCTTGCAGGTTGTCATAGACCCCTAGGGGTCGATATAGACCACTTTGGGAATCACTGATGTAAAGTAAAATGTATTGTTAGCCCATAAAAGGTTTGCAACCTCTGATTGTAAGTAATAACCCATTACATTGTTTCAACAAAGTTCAGCCAACTAGAAACTGCGATACTGGATAGTGTTTAATCTTCTAGAAGTAATACTTGCTCGTTTATGGCTGGAATATAGGTCATTTGTAAGTCTAAATTGTTTCTAACTAAATACTCCGTTAAATCAGTAATTTTGAGGTTAAATGTGTACATACATTACAATGTAATTATATTAGAGGTACTGAAAAGTAACGTCGTTTCTGTCGACATATTTTACAAGAAAAATCCGATTGATTTGTTACCGCTCAGGCATTGATTTTGTATACTAAATGGCAAAAGGTTGTTGATAACGAAGGTATATTATTGATTAGAAATAAAAACTTGTTAAAAATGTAGTCGTGCGAATTTAACTTAAAGTAACATTACTTTCTGGTCCCCCTAATATTTGAATCGTTATATATTTAAAAAACGCAATATATATACCATTAAAATAATTAAATATGTTACATTTATATGACCAGTAACTTCTGACAGTATAAAGCCTGCAATTGTTACAATAACAAAGTTTAATATATAGTAATTTGAAATTATCAAAGATATCTATGGGAGGATATACCATTATACCAGGCCTATCAGGCGGTTTCACTAAACTGCCAATATTCTGGAAGTTTCTGGGTCAATCCTACATAATTCACAAAGTTTGATACGTAAGAAATTATCCCTGAAATTGAACCAGTGACGAACGATCACAATTATCGCATTATTTCTCATTATTTATTATTTATTTACGAACGTTACAATAAATAATTTGTATATAAAATAACTTTTTATATAATTAAAGTCCAAAGTTATTTATTGTTAAGATTTGACATCTATCAATAAAACTAATTATTTATGATATATTTTCAAATTGTCACAACGGTTTTGTTTCAATTTACCTAATGTAGTTACTAAACAAGTTTAATTATTATTATATACATGCGTTCAGTTAATTATATTTTGAACGTGCCCTAAAATAGCATGTCAACAGACTATACAATAGAAAAAAAAAACATGTTTTGTCTGTGTTTTTCCCGCGCGTTATGAAATGTATTCAAGCGTTCACATCATAAAGATAATCCCTAACTACTTCATTCTTCTCGCGGAGTCTAATTTATTATTCTTCTCGGTCATAATGCGGTATTTTTGCGGAGGGTAAATTTTATAGCCTCTTGAGACGTTAGCGCCTGGCGGAATTTAATAGCAAACACGCTTAGTTGAAATTTTATCTTTATTTAAATAAAAGATAGTCGTGTAAAAATTTGCGTCGTTGTAAATGTTAAGTTTTAAGATAAACACACTTAATAAATATATGTAATGATAATAAGTAAGTTTATTGAAAATTCTCAGTAGTGTATTTTAATTATTTCCACAGTGTGTCCCATGAATTGGTGTTTTGGGGTAAAGGTGAGCATATTGAAGATATATTTGTTTTATTAAACAGCCATCTTAGCTATTTACGGCTTAGGGGCGCGGATCTCCTTGAGAAATCTGTTTAAAGAGGTTAATATTCTTATAGAAGCCTCACAATATATTTATGATAATATATTTTTCTCAAGAAAATAGCATATGCCCATAGTGTATTGACAAGGTAGTACCATAGTTTCAACTGCAAAGTCTCTTATTCATTTTTAATAAACGGAAACAGACTTTTTAATAAAATTCCGCAAAACTGTATCGTACTAACATTTACAAAATTTTGCAAATTAAAAGTAAATCGACAGGAAAAGCTTATTATTCTACAAGCGCATATTTAGATGACATGGATTATCAGTGGTGATGTCGCCTGATTATTTTGATTTCACATAGGCTACATCTGATAAAGTGTATGTGTATAAATTCGTTTTAAACTTTATTAATAGATGTATCGTTATGGAGTTTCTTCTTGCTTCTTTACAATTACAACATCTTGTGATAAAAAATGAATAAATAATAAGTTGATGATCTACAAGAGTTCTGTTAAAAGTTACAATGTTAAGCCAATGAATATTATATTTTTGTCAGCCTTCAACACCTCTGGCGAGTAGAGTCTGTCTTTTTACAGGATTCATTTAGGGGGTTGTTCTGCGTAACTTCACCGCTTAATCCCTCATTTTTGTCTATTAGGAATTCTGCCTACAACCACGCTTATACTGTGGAGCAGTGATTCCCAAAGTGGTCTATATCGACCCCTAGGGGTCTATGACAACCTGCAAGGGGTCTACGTCAGCGAAAAAAAATAAGGGTCCACGATAGTGGATCTCAACACATACACTGATAGTACCTATTTACTTACAACATGCTATCTTATAATATCAAAACATTTACATTATATAAAAAAGTACCTATGAAGTAAAAAAAAATATTACATGTGTTTATAAAATTGTGTAAGTTGTAGGATGTTGGTATTCGCTTTTTGGTCGCAATACATTTTGAACTTGTAAAAACCAGAGAGTCGCAGTCTCAGAGCTTCGCTTCCTTGCATTGACTTGTTCAATTCGTCACTCTATAAATTAGAATGTGGGACAAACAAATAAATTTACAGGAAATCAATATCAGGTAAGTAGGGGGTCTATCCAACACGGAAAACATGGCAAGGGGTCTACGACACAAAAAAGTTTGGGGAACTCTGCTGTGGAGTTTCCTTGGAGGCGTACCAAGTGTTTCGAATCAATGTTTCTTTATTTATTTAGAAATATATCCCAAGTCTCTTCAGGGTGATTTTGAATAGATACCTATTCTGCATGTTTCATCTTACATCACATCGCTTTTCACCAGGTCAGTTGGTAGTAAAACGTTAACAAGAAAGATTTAAAAAAAATTTGGCGATTGGACGATAATATATAAGTTAAAGACAGCTATTGTATTATTACATTTACAATTATTCTTGGTTAAATAAACCTTCATATGTTATAGAAAAACTCTAGTAACACGCATGGATGAAGCCCAGATGAAATAAAAAAATAAATAGCTTTCATAGAAAGTGCAAGTCATGATAATTTATTATTTTATATCGTCCAAAAGACTAAAGAATAAATAACGAAACCTGTACAGTCATGTTGTTAATAAATCAAGTTACACTTTTTCTATAACAAATGACCTTGATAAAATACGAAGGTTATTTTCTGAGATTAGCAAAAGGTCAAAGTCACACCCAATTCCCTTTAGGTTCAGTAGAATAATTTTCTTTTCTTAATGAAATTTCCATTTTTAGTCTATGTTGTTAGTATATTATGTATTATATATATCTATGAGTAAATTTTTCAGTGGAGTGATTTATTTTATAACGTACTTATTCATTTATAATCTGTGACATATTTAATTTTCATTTAATATTACCATGACTATTTGTTTTCTTATTATTAATACATATCTTGTATTTTTATATATATGGTTTTAATAATTATAATTTCTTTAAAATAATTTGTAATACCTCCTTTACATAAATTTTAATTAATTATTTCATCGTAAAAAATTCAAATTTTAACAGTCTAAAATTTACTTTGTCACTCCTGTCATATTAATTTAGACATTTATTCCTAGCGGAAACAAAAAATTCTTAGTTAAATGTAAATAGAAAAGATATTTAGATAAAAATATAATTTATGTCATAAACTCAATTACAACCTCCTTATAAAGAAAAGAAAAATTATAAAAAAGAAGTCGTTCTTAATTCAAAGTTTACTGGACGCGACGTCGTCTCTGAACATTTCTCCCGCCTTTAACAACGCCACGCGCGCCAAATTAGTGCGCCTTACAATAAAGATGGCGGACGGGGCAGCTAACTGGGCGTTACCGTCGAGTGTTAGTTAAAAATAACTGCCCCGTATTATTTTAATTAAAAACCGCCTTGTATAACGTCGTCTTATTAATTCTAGTGTAACAATGTATTAATTTTTTAAATTATTTTCTTTATTAATGAATATAGACTACCTTTGTGACGTAAATATTTGAAGCTTTTAAATTTGGAACAGAACATCCATGATGGAGGTATTTAATTTTTTTCAATAATAATTACTATTTTGAGGTTATAGATTACCACTAGAAGGAACAGGCTTTCCTGACTTCATGCGACTTTAATTATGTAGTCATTCCACCTAATAGTCCCATATATTGATATGTGATAATACTTCAACTTTGACATAAAGGTTTAATATAATGGAATTAAAAAATGACTACATAATTTTAACAGCCAAATGAGATTATAATTCAATAGCTAAATCTTCAAAAGTTTTAAAAACTGCTTCATTGTATCAATTCAATAGATTTATTCTAGAAAATTCTATGGTATAGATTTTTCAATTGTGTATACTGTCTATAATATAGTTGGAGTAATGTGTGCTATGTTAGTTTAATAATACAAAGACAGTACGAGTAATAAATACTGTGATCAAAAAGTAAGATCAATTTGTATTTAAAATATAAATTATTTATTTATTCTACCAAATCAACTTTTACTGTTCTGCGAAACAGCTGGAACAGTCTTTTTCTGGTATAGTCTTCAAGATCATCTTCGATTCGGTTTTTATCACCTAAATAGTGTCAAAATGGCGTCCCTGTATTGACCTTTTGAGTTTGCTGAATACCCAAGTCGCACGGAGCCAATTCAGAATATAGTGGTTGCGGAACGATGTGAGTCGAGTTTTTGGCAACAAAAAAGTCGCGAAGAACAATTACATCAAGCAATTTAGATTTAACGCATTGGAATCACAAAAAATCCTTAGCCAAATTATATTCCAAATTTTGAAAAAAAAAAAATTATCTGCCCTTCTAATGCCCGGGAGTTTTTAATGACAATTCCATCTTACTGTTTGATCACCTATATATATATATACTGTTATAGATTCTCCAATTATTCTTCTCATATGTGCAATCTTGTCAGAGTGGTCGTGGTCATGCCCTGGTCGGTCATGATCCCACTGCTTGCTATCTGTCGCTCTATATCTCAGTGTTCGGCGAAGTGAGCATTCATTAAAATAATAAATATTTGAAATAAAGAGAACTATGAACTCACCATATCTGGCTTCCTCCCCCTCGGGTGCCTGCGCCGTGAGGGTGGCCAGTTCCTTCTCCAGGTCGACCTGGTGCTCGCCAGAGTCCCATGATAGCAGCCCTGTAACAATTGATAAAGATTACATTAAAATATAACATTATACACACACGCAAATGATCACAGGGTAAAAGGATTTCTCCATGCACAGATTTAAGCTCAAAAATAGTCTCTCGTCCATCTGTGAATTCTTTTATTCCTTTCATTCATCACCTTACTTTTATTTTACTACATTTCATTCTGTTTTTGTATTTTTCTTACATTTAATTTAATTTATTAATATTCCAGCTTGAAAATGAATTTATATTTGTACATATGATCAAAATCTAACTTCACTGTGGAATCTTCTCTGTCACGTTTGGAATCCTCATAAATTTATTTCATGTTCAATTTATGATTCATGATTTAATAATAGATTCATAATTTAATAACAGTCTAACACAATTTGATACTTGTTACAATTAAATTTATCTCATCTACATAAATGTATGAAACATGTGAGTAAATTGATTTAATTAAATATCTTACAAAGTATGTGCATATCACATTAATTACACGTGTTATTCGTTATCTGTGTGAAAATTAATTAATGTCACTTGTCACCTGTCATCTGTCACTGACGCGAAGCGAGAGCAACGTGTTATTCGGCGGAGACAAGTTAAGCTTTGAAGGCGCTTTATACGTGGCTCAAATTATACATTAAAGTAGGTTTATGTTATTGCTTAGTTGCGAAAGCGATACGCGTATGGCGAAGTTTGAAAATGGAATTAAGTTAAAAATCATCGTCATCATTCCGACTTATTCTAAGTGCTGTCAGCTTGAAGAATTTTACAGCTTTATCTGAGCTAAGTTCACGGAACAGAAGGGTCTGTGCACTTAAAGGTGGACATCCTTCGGAATGATGATTGTCCATCATCATCATGTGTAAAAAACATAGACATCTCCCATAAATTTCCAACCGGGCCTGTTGGAAGCAGACTGCGTCCAAGGTTGGAAGCCTTATGCTTTGCATTCTGGTCTGTCGTCTCCAGTCCTGAAAGATTCTGGTATTGTTAGGCAGGTAATGTACCAGCAACCATTTGTACCTGTCACCTACCTATTGTTACTTATTCTTAGTAATTATTTTTTTGGCAACCGCGTACGATTTCACAATACAATACCATGAGGTGGACTTAGGAAGCTTATTAAGAAAACATATCAAACATCATGTTAATATGAAAAAGATATCGATAATGATAATATAGGTTAGTTGAATTACTCTCCTTCTATGTAAAGGATGTTGTAAAAATGCCAACCAAAAACCTGTGTGACTTCCTTTGAGCTTTACCAGTCAATTTTCCAAGTTTTCAAATAATAAATGGTTTATTTGTTACGTGAAAATTAGCATGGTACTAATCCTAGGCATGTTTGTTAGCACTCGTTTCAGCCCATAGAGATCCACTGTAGGGCATAGTCTTTCTCCTAAAATATTTATGGGAGTGGTATATCCCACAATCGCCCCGCTTGGCAGATGTGTTGGCGATTGGAGTGTGGTATTATGGAGTACCCATCCTCTAAATAAAATGGGTTGAAGGCGGCAACATGTGATAAAATTGTAATACATAACTGTAGAAGAAAGTAAAAAAAAAAACAATAATTTGTGATAAAGTAAAATAGTAACAGAAATAACTGCAGTATTTGATGATGGATGAATGGAACAGAATGGAAGAGAAAGATAGATAGAACTGTAGAGTGAAAGAACGGATAGAAAGATAATATGAAGTATGGAAGAAGAGTATAGAAATAAAAAAACAAACGTGGATTTTTTTTATAAAGAATTATAAATCCCTATTCCCACATAAATAGGAGTGGAACGAGAGATCCCAATAACGGGGGCCATAGAAACAATCCATCCTCTGGAAACTTGTCATTGAGCGATCATAATCCTATATAATTAATGCACAGAGTGTGAATTATATACAGACTGTATCACGGGAATCGAATCCACGACTAACGATCTCAAGTCTCAGTTCTCTACAACTGGGCTACTACTACATTTTTCAGATCAGTTTGCGTTTTGAACCGTTGTAGCTTTAAATAGAATAGAAAATAAATTAGAAAATAAATTAATAAGGTTCAAGTATCAAAACGTGTTAGTCGCATGTCGTTATAAATCTATTTCTACACGTATATAAATTTACTTTTTCACTGCACAAAAATAACCGCTGCAGTTTATTTTAAAAATAAAATACCGTTGGCATATGAAAAAAAAACAATGTTATGATACTAAAAGTATTTTTGGACGCATAGAATACTCGTCGTCGGCTATCTGACGTGTGAATACGGCGGCCATATTGGAAATGTTCGATTTTAAAATTTGAATTAGGAATTTTAAAGTTTTGAACAAAAGATATTGGAGTGTGAAATAGAATTTCATATATGCCAATATTAACAAAAATGTTTTAATTGTTTTTTTATTTTTTTCTATTTTAACCTCCATGGTGTTTACGGTCGGAAAATTAAAAAAACAGTACGTTTATTAAATGTTATATGTCCATAAAGCATTTCTGATTAGCCCTGGAACTGATATACTTAATGAAAAGACCAGAAACAAAAACAAAATCAATCTACCTCGCCTTCATCGTGTTACTCAATCATCTTTAGGTAGCACAAGTACATCATTTGTAAAATACCGTAGCTATCTGTGACATACAGATACAACCAAAGAGGCTGATTGGTGAAGATGCTTTGGTGAACGCCAACCTTCAGAGGTTGGAGCATCAGCGAAGAGCTACCAGTTTTTAGGTGTTCCATAGACTGAATTTTAAAGGAATTAAAACAAAAAAAATTCCCCCATCTCCTTTCTTCCATCAGGCAACTAGACGCACGGATTCACGATATCCATACAAGTTTTAAATCCCTTCCCTTCTCTAATGTGAATAGCCAAGCCAAGTTAGAACAGTTTCCAGACAACTATAAATTAGGAGTCTTCAAGTCAAGAGTGAATTCAAGGCAAGGTTTCTTCTAAGCAAGAATATGGCGTCGTAGAATTTGTCATAGCCTTACATCAGGCTAGATAGAGGTCAAATGTTTCACTTATAAAGGATAAAAAATGTGAAACTTTGAGGTCCCGGAGTGAAGACCACGGATCGGCTACCACATATAACATCCACCAAGTTGGACCAAGGACTTCATTCAGGTCATTAAAAGAAATATATGAAAGTTGCTAGATCTTGTAAACATGAAAATAGACCAGATGTTTTTGGACAAAAGTCATCAATTTCTTTCTAAGCAAACATATAGCATCATAGACCACATCATGACTTAAAATCAGATAAGACAGAAATCAAATACTTTACATATTACATATCTACTTAATAGGAATTAAAATAAACTAACCTATTGCATTAATAGGGAATAAATCAAAATCTAGATTGCAAGATGAAAACGGTTAGACCTGTGAAAGTGAATGCACATGCAAAAAGATAACCTAACTGCAATAAGATCGAGTTAAACTAACTTAATTTATTGCCGACCTTTGTTTTTGTTGCGTGTGAGATACAAGAAAGCAAGTTATAAAGACCTGTAGGTTGAACAGAATCGCATTGATACATAGTTCAAGATATCAGGTTGATTGTGAACAATGAAATGCGATTGTAGATAGGGCAGACAGTTTCACAAGAGCCATTGTGGCATTATATTTTGCGGTGTTACGTCATATACAAACCAGTATTGATGTAACATTAAAACCTTATGTATGTTACTTTCTATATTATTGAATATAAGTGTAAAAGGTTTAACGGGGTGCGTATAGATAACAAAGATATCTTAGATTTTACACAAGACATCTTAGAGCTTCCATTTTCTAGTTTTAAATCGAAAAATAATAGAGAAATATGTGGATTTTGGTTTGTTGGTTCATTTACATGGTTAATATTATAATGTACACGTGAAAAATAGTAAAATATTGTTTAAAAGAGCAACTGTGCAGTTTCTGTGCTGTTCAGCTTACAGTTTATAATGTTAAAATATCAGACGATACAAATGCTTATATAGACGAAGCAGGCATTACTTGAATTTGACTCTATAGCTATAACAAATGTCAGTAAAAAGTTTTTAAACCTATTTCTAATCACTCCGTATGTAAACATTATGAAATATGTAACAGTAATTTATTTTTTTTCTATTATAATGGGACTGGCCAGTAATTTCTGGCAGAACAATGTAAGTATAGATAGTAAATGATAACTAATTTTAATGTACAATGTTTTGAATTTCGAAAACGTTTTATTACTATATTAAAAATACTTTATTTATTATTTCTGTAATTCATAATCAATAGATATTACATACGCATTAACTGACAAGTTACCTATATATGTATATATGTTAAGTCAATATGTAACATACATTTTGTGATAAAATTTACCTTACTTTCTGATCACAGTATCAAAGCAATAAAATGAATATTATATTACATAAACGTGGTTTTGTAGATAATTTGAATGTTTGATTTTCATCTGTCATATATATGATGATTGTTACTTTTATTAAAAGATGTGTTGTTGTAAAGTTTCTTCCTGCTTCTTCTCCACAACTATAACACCTTGCGAAGCAGAGTACAGTCAAAAATTAAATAGCTTCAATAATAAACAGATAAATCGACGATACATAAGAGTCCTGTTAAAAGTTCCAAATTTAAACTAACTTGTTTTATTTTTTATCTATGAAACAATTTTAGTCAAAATTTGCAAAAATAGTTGCTATCTATTCTCCACGTTCTGTGCTTGCAACTACAGCTCCTCATTCCTGATTTGATCTCGTAGGGGAATATTTCTATAGTTCTTTTCTTACCTCTTTGAGTGAGCTTTGAAATGATACAGAGAGTCATGCAATGTCCCAGAGTTGCTAGTAACAGAAGAAATGTGAATAGGATTAGTAAGTAATTTGTAGTAATTTATGCCAGCGATACCTCCTTATGTAAGTACAAAAGTCCGTATCTACAAAACCGTAATACGACCAATATTGTTGTATGGCTGTGAAGCTTGGACGCTAACTTTGAAAGAAGATCAAAAACTGCTAGTGACGGAACGCAAAATCATGCGGAAGATCTTGAGACCAGCGAGAAATCAAGACGGATCTTGGAGGCTCCGAAAGAATGCCGAAATTGAGACTTTAGTAGCACAGCCAAATATCATTGGCGAATATAAAGCTCAACGAATCCGCTGGCTTGGTCACTTGGAGCGAATGGGATCGGATCGGAGCGTGAAGGTAGCGTACCTGGAAAAACCGAGGGGTCGAAGACCAGTGGGTAGACCCAGGTATCGCTGGATCGATCGCGTTGAGGCAGACTTGCGCGAATTGAATGTCAACCAATGGCAGGCAATGGCGCAAGATAGAGGAAAGTTGAAGTCTCTCGCTTCGGAGGCCAAGACCCACTTTGGGTTACTGAGCCAGCGGAGTAAGTATAACTCCTTATATAAATACGAAGATTGTTGTTCAATGAATGAAAGGCATTGAACTGTGTCAGACCAATTACTTAGCAGTGAGAGAACTGTAACATGAATCGCAGAGTAATCAATTCGGACACGCTTACCGCAGTCCGCATCGATGGAATAATTATTCTGCGTTTATTGGAAATATCGGAATGGAAAATGCAATAGGTTGGATATTCGAAGCGCAATTATATTTTGCCATATCGCCATGCAATAAAATCACAATCGCCTTTATTATTTTTATAGGCTTTTTAATTTACAAGTTCTAATGCACATTGTAATGTTCTTTTATAATTTTCAGATCAAAAATCTCGAAGATAGGCAAAGTTATTTTAAATAAACAAGGTAAAGTGCAAACAAGAATAGATTATATGATATAAATAAAAACTTTACTCATATTATGATTGATAAAATTAGATACAATTGTATTCTATGTCCACTGCTTTATATAGACAAAATTTTTGAGGTATTATTGGGATCTATAATGTCGTTTCTGTCGGCACATTTTATAGAAAAGCCGATTGATTTTCATCGCTCCTTCATTGATTTGTGTAATAGACGGCAAAAGATTGTTGATGACGAAGGTGAATATATTGTTGATTATAAATAAAAACTCGTTAAAAATGTAGTCATGTGAATTTAACTTACAGCGACATTACTTTCCTGTGCTCCTAATATTTTAATCGGGGCGTTTAGGGGTCTGTTTGACTATTTTTACTTGTACCTTTGATATATGGTAGAGGGTAGTCGCTGGATGTATAAGGGTCTAGTCACCGTGGCGTTCTTTAAAACAGACCTATCCATTGAAGTGGGTGTCTATTTATTGATATGATGATAATGATATCTGTTTGAACTGCTTATTACGTTTTTGTGATCTGAATCACACCTGACTGTACCACATATCTATTTTATCATCAGTGTTCTATTGGCCAGGTTGAACACATGTCTCAAATTGACCATTGACAGCTGACTATAGGATTGTGGTTTAACATTGATATATCGCGACATGGTTGGTAAGTTCCTGGATGCAGGCAGAATAGGATTGATCATCATAATCATCCAATGTGGATAATAAAGATATCATTTTTTTTAAACAAATAAATAACGCAGTGGTTGTAATTATTTAACTACTTTTCATAAATGAGTCAATACACCCTGGGTAAAGAGAGATCTAATAGATTCAGGCGTTATTTTGCGGAAGTCCATCCTAAGTAAGAAAAGGACTAATATATAGCTACTTCCGCTCTGTAGCAGTAGTCGTGCACCGCCAGTGGACTCTGTTATTGGCACTAATCGGTGTAACACTACTCCTGAGGATTCCCCGTGGAGGGGTGAAACGCGTGTAGAGTATACTAACGGTGGTAGTTGTGTTTCGCATTGTTTACCGCACTCGCATTTATAAGCGGGCTGGTGGGCGGTGCACTTCATTGCACGACTACTGCTGCATAGCGGAAGTAGCTATATATTAGTCCTTTTTTTGCTAAAGAGAGAGGCTGTATAACAGTGTCCGTGCGCTAGAAATATCACGTCACACGAACTCGTGTGTGTATTGCACGGACGAGACTCAAGATGCGATCGCAAGGTTCATCGATGTGAATACGACAACCGCCGCATAGATACTGTCGCACAACCTGATGATGCCAATATGGAGTAGAGATGAGGAAGTGATCATTGTTAGGGCGTTGTTAAAATAGATTAAGAGACTTAGTAAACACTAGAACATGTAAAAACAAAGGCACGAATAATGTCTGTGAAATATATATCCTAATAATAACAAAGAAAGACTCAAGATATAAAATTCGACCTCATTAATTGTATGTGATAAAAACAATGACGGTATTAAGAAAAGACAAAATAGAACAAATGGGTCCGCAGTCTGATAAAGTTTTCTATTGTTTGGACAAAAAGCCAAGTGGAGTCTTGACGGCAGGGGTTAAAAACCTTTGTTTAGGCGCTAACCCGGTCAGATGTCGAGTTGACTATTTCTGCACGCCCACCGACCTCTTTCTACCACTCCCGTTAATAATATACAGAGTGTTTTATTATACGAATCTTTAAAGTGTGATTATATAGTTTATTTATCAAATCCATGTTTCAATGGTTACAGAAATATTGTTTTAAATATTAAAACTACAACATATTTAAAATAATTACTTTTTCTATCCCTGCGTAGTTTGTACTTTTAGAATTTATGTCTTTTCGTACGTCCAATAGAAAAATAATAAATAAATAAGTAAGAAAAATTGTTTTAAATATACGAGCTACAACATATTTAAAATAATTATTTTTCTATCCCTGCGGAGTTTATACTGTCAGAATTTGTCTTTTCGTAATCCAATAAAAAAAAATGTAACATATTTCATAGTGATAAATTTATACAAGGTGTTCGAAAAAAGATTAAATAACTATACGACGCCTACACAAGCTATTATACCAATAACTAAACAACCTGTACTTTCGGCACGTGACTAATGTACCGCCATCTTTAATTTGTAAGCCCGCCAAATTGGTTTTAGGTTACGGATAATATTTTTTCAGGGCAATAGAATCTATGTCAAATTAAATGTTCACTTTACGTGTAGTAACATAAAAATGCTTTTTATTTATTATGATATACTTGAAGAAAGCTTTTCTAGGGATTCCTCTATTAAATTAAAATTAAAAATGACGAGATTCGTAGACGAAAGAAACTAAAGATGTTTCCCCATCTCTTTTCTTCCATCGAACAATAATCTACGGATTCATTACATCCGTACACGGTTGAAATTCCTTCCACCCGCACTAAGCGTTTTGCTAATATTTTTATAGTGTTGAAACGCAAAGAGTTGGAACAAACAACCGGCGTCATTGTATCCAGACAATTATAACTCAGGAGTCCAAGAACGAATAGGTTTCTTCTAGGCAAGCATGTACTATGATAGATATCGTCATCATCTAACATCAGCCTTAACTGATGATAAACAACATGTTGCGTGGGTCAGATGGCCACAGAACAGGTCTTGGATTGAAGACCACGTTGCCAATCGCAGGTAAGCCAACCAGCAAATTGGACCAAAGGCTTTGTTCAAGTCGTTGTCACGCGCAGATATGTAGCCTTCCAGGTGTTCTTGTAAATAAAAAAATAGGCCGGGATATTTTTTGGCATATTAAGAATTAACCATAGCGGATTTTATGAATTTACATCCATGATAGACAGTGCAGGTCACTCATGGGCGGGCAGAGGAATTATTAATAACTGGATTTAATAATCATATTTAACACAAGATAATAACGTAATTCTTCATAGATAAAACATTGAAAAATGTTACCAAAATGGCGTCTTAAATAGCTTCATAAAACACGAATTATTCAAATGAATAAACAAAGCTAAATTGTAATGGCGTCTGTTGTTACATGCAAATAATCGTCCAAATAAAACAACATTACACAACCAAACAATAAAGACGAGATTAGCCCGCTGGAGCTGTGTAAACAAGGGCCGCCATGTTGTTACGAAGAAAGCCGCCATCTTGTTTTCACAAAGGCGCGGAATATTCAAATTAGGCGGCGCTCCGTTTACAGACAATTAAAATAATTTCACTCGACGTGTCCTCTGACCTTTGAATATCTTGAAAGTACTTTATAGAATAAACTTTGTTTTATTTATAGATTCTTCTAATTTGACGTAAGATAAGTATGCTTAAATTTTATTTTGAATAATATTAATAGAAATGTTATAGATAATATTACATACATTCATCAAAAGATAAGATGAGTTTGTATATAAAATAACAATTCTTTGTTTATTCTACCAAATCAATTTTTATACTCCTTTCTAGATTTTTTTTCTTCGACACAGTCTTTTTCAGTATAGACTTTAAGACCATCTTTTACTTCTCAATCGTGTCAAAATGACGTCCCCGTATTGGAATTTTGTTTTCTGAATAACCAGAAGTAATACGGAAACAAATCAGAGAACACGGTGGTTGTGGAACGATATGAGTAAAGTTTTTGTCAAAAAAAGTCGCGAAAAACCAATGCAGTATGACATCGACCAATCGAGACTTGACGACACATAACATCCTTCCAAATGGTTTGGAGTGAGTCAAATGAGATATACAGCTTATGACAAACAGAGGATTGTTAATAATTATCTGCTTTTCTAGTACCCGGGAATTTTAAATGATAATTTCACTTTACTTTTTGATCACAACAGTATGTTAATATATAATCTATTCATTTATATCAGGGGGACCGGAAATTAATGTCGATTTCCTAAGTTATACTCGACTACATTCTTAACAAGTTTTTATTTCTAATCAACAATATATTCACCTTCGTCATCAACAACCTTTTACAGTCTAGTATACAAATCAATGCTGTAGCGGTGACGAATCCATCGGTTTTGTCTGTAAAATATTTCCACAAAAACGACATTGCTTTCCGGTCCACCAAATATAATATACGATAATTATACGACTCAAAAACGTATCTATCTCTTCGCAGTCGTTAAATGGAAAAGGGAGAGGGTGCTTTAGTCGGATTTTCTGTACTAGATTTAATCAGAAAAAATCCGACAACTTAATTGAAAGTAAGAAAAGGACTAATATATAGTTACTTCCGCTATAACAGTAGTCGTGCAATAAAGTGCATCGCCCGCCAGCCCGCTGATTAATGCGCATGCGACAAACAATGCGAATTACACAACTACCACCGTTAAATCATCCAACACGTATTTCAGCTCTCCACGGGCATCCCCAGGAATTATGTTACACCGATTAGTGCCAAACAGAGTTTTGGTACTTTATTGCACGACTACTGCTACATAGCGCAAGTAGCTATACATTAGTCCTTTTCTTACTTAGGATGGACTTCCGCAAAGTAACGCCTGAATCCATTAGAAACTTAATTAAACTCATGCTGAAGTAGCAGAGCCTACAGAACTGTTCACTGCTGAGGTCTCGAGACAAACCGGCAATCGAAATGAACGACACAAGGTGGATACAAGTTAAACTCCGTCGGAATATACTGGATGCAACGCTTCCAAGCGGTTCTACTTGATGTAAAATGGCGGAAACCATTGTCCTATAGTTAACGTCTTATAGTTGAAATGATGATGGTGTTATACCATGTTTATTTGCACCGTCTTTCTTAGTTCAGATAAACACAAACAATGTAATAATTGTGTGCGTGTTTGTGTGTGTACATACATATATTTTTATAACGTCGATTTATGTTTTGGTATTTTTACCTTCATTTAATTATGTTATTTCATCAGGCAACTTTGTTCGTTAAGAATGTGACTGCTTTTTACTGCGTCAAAACAAGTTTTCAAGTTATAAACTTACATTTTTATCGATCCTATTTTATATTTAATTCAATAATTAAAATTCAGTATGATATACACGAATAAACAAGAGTGAAATGTAGATTATATATTCATGTGTTATATTCAAGTTTTTATTCGATGCGGCAATACCTGTGACGCCATTGCCAACAATTCACGCTTTTAATATCCGCCCGAGACGCGAGCGTGTTCCTTTTTCAAAATTAAAACGGACGCGCGGTATTTTTGAATAATTCAATACGGGCACAGAGAACGAATGAAATGTAAACATTCATTGTATAGTGTTGCCAGTCGCATTGGTTATTAAATTTAATGTTTAATATTATTCGTTCAGAAATTTATTTTATTTACAAATCAGTTAAATACAACAGATAAAGTATTAACAAATACATATTGATATTTCTAAAGGCAAAATTGCGAAGTTTTTTTTTTTAATATTTTATATTGATTATTAAAGTTGAATGATATTCAACCTTTTTATAAGTCATATTTTTAGAACACTAAAATATATTTTTTTTTTAATTTACAATTATATTCCATTAAAGTTATATTTAGTTACACAAGCCAGTAGACGCGGCGTGGGTACGCTCCCTCCCCCACCCCCCTAAGTAGACCGACGACATAGTTACTATACATATAATTAATTATTATTTATTGTCTGTGCCTGCTATCTGGTGTTCGTACTGGCCTGTCACAGTAAAATAGAAAAAAATGAACTAATATTTAATAGCAAAAGTATTTGGTACACGGGTAATATTTTCACAGTTTATTTTTTTTCCTTGTTTTATTTATGTCCTCATCTTTTTTCCTTCTGTGTCATTTTTTTATTCATCCTTTCATTATTCTCCAATTTTTTCATTTATATCATTTTTTCTTAATCCTTTCATCATTCACTTCTTTCTCGCTTCTTTACATTACTTCTATCACCTTCCCCCAATAATATCAAATATTTAAATTTTGTTCTGTTTTGGTTTATTTCTATTTGTCTATTTGCTTTATTGTTACGTTTAATTACATTTATTATTTAATTTTTACTTTTCTATTTTCACACTACATTTATCCCAGGACCGACTTATAGATAGAGAAAGTAGGCTCCCAAAATATGGGCCATATAAAAGAAAGTTGGTGTAAAATTTTTTAAGGCTTATTTAATAATTGAGCTATAAATTCACTATAACCAGACCAGAACCAGATAAAGTAACATAATAAATATATTTTATATCTTTTGACGTTACGATGTCAGAAATAGTTTTTCATTATTCATAAGTGGAATGGTTGAAAATTAAATATGAACGTATTGTTAAGATTGTACGTTTGTTCGCGGCCAAGTCACGTACCCGACGTTAGGGTGCGGTCACACTAGCGATCGATAGTTGACGCAAACTCCCTCCCGTCTGGCCTCACAACATTTATTATCTGTTGCCAACGTCTGACCGTCTTAGTATTTGTTATTGGAACACTTATTTAACTAATACATTACGTAAGGGGAAAAAGGAGGAAAAATAGAAATTGAGAAGAATGAAAGAGCAAGGAAATAAAAATTATAAAATGAATAATATTACTCAATCACATTATTTACTCTTTGAAATATTTGTTAATATAGTCTGTGACATATATAAGTATATAAAAAAAAACAAAAGAATAATATATCAAATTTAGTTTCAAAATTTAAGTTTTAATTTCTTTTTTTGTACCCTTGTCAGATCGATCCTGGTTTAAGGGTTTATTATTTATAAATATTGATTGTATATCATTTATTAATAAAGTACAACATGTATTTAGTTTTGTAAGATATTTTAAAGCATTAATGAAAATAACGTATATATGTTATGTATATGTATGCATAATTTTTAATCTTTAATAAAATTAATATGTGTGTTATACGTTATTTTCAAAGTGACATATAATTAGATTAGCCTTTGACAATTCCCAAATCTATTATTTTTATTATGCCAGCAGGGAGACGATTTTCCCAAACCTTATTAAAATATGGTAAACATTTTCAAAACTAGTTTGACCTGGTCGCAAATGGTACCTTATTTCCGTAATAAAACTTAGAATTGAGTAAGAGAAGAGAGAAATCAGAAGAGGAGAAATTGATCACACTTCTCATATAAACATATGTCTATAATTACAACCAGAAGCGGTAATAATCATAACAGAAGATATCAATGGGGAGATATCTTTTATTTATATCTTGATTTATAATGAAGAATTAAATATATATACACATAAATGAATATTTGTTTCTTTTCATCATATATATATATATATATATATATATATATATATATATATATTCTACTGTACCTTCCATTTTAATTTTCTGAAGGTTTCCTACTCATGTTGTAATTCACCTATAGACAGATTGTTCCGTTGGAGGACTACGGTTTGTCTTTAAGATAGAGATAGGAGAAAGGATTAATGCAAGTAACAGCGCTTCTATGGTGGAAAAAAGAAAATCGCCCCATATACCTAAGGTTATGCAGTGCAATAGAACTGAGTAATACGCAATAATAAGACGTAGTTATGTAAGGCAAAGTCGAGTAAGACATCTATACTTCGTAAATAAAAACTAAGATAAAATTTATAATTAATATGGGTGTATGTAACAAAATAAAATAAAAACATGATACGTAGCAGTAACATCTGTGATGGTAATATGATATCTAAAATATATCTGGGGTATCTTAGCAATGCATGAGAGGTATGTGATCAGTGACAGATATTGTGAAGAACGAAAGATGATGAATAAAATAAAATATGAAGCACGATAGAAAAAAATAAAAAAATCAAAATTGAAAAAATTCCCTCGTGTAAACAAAGTCTCTACCCCACACGCAGGTGCGAACGAGAGGTCCAAAAAAACACGTAAAAAGTTCTTATATAAAATTACTAGATCAATTATTCATCCAATCTATATTATTCATATAGTCAATTGTACGAAACCCCATTCCCATGTCAGCAAAACGTCGACATCACATATTTACGCAACAGAAAATAAAATTAACGAAGTTGTGATTCAAAAAGCATTACAACATACAGTATGTTCATTATATAACATTTTTTAAAATGAGGTTCATATAGATATACATATATATGTGGGATTGTTAAGCAATAAAGGTTTTTGTTCCTAACACAAGACTTTATTTTATTCTTAATGTAAGAATCTTTTTATGCTATATTTCTCGTGACATTAAACACTTGATGGTTAAGCAAAAGTAACAAATAAGGTAAGTTAATCTTTTCACTTGCTCATAAAAAAGGATTGCCGAAGTTGAAGTAGCAATGTCCATGCCGCGTTGAACAGATGGTCGTTGGGTTTTTAAGATTCTGGAGCGAAGAGTCTATTATCCAGTTTACAATGGAACCGGAAGGAAGCCTGTGCTCTGGGGAAGGCCTATGTCGATTATGAACGTGTTCCAGCTGAAATGAAGCCGGAACATAGAACATAGATGTATAAGTAAAACTGTAAAAAATTATAATCCATTCAAACCACTAAAGAAAAGTGCCGTAAAAACTTGTTAAGCCCTCTCCCTTTGCATGGCGTATTTTTCGCCGAATTTAAAATGACATACGAATGAAAATTCACCGGGAAAATTTGTTTGCAAAGTTTTTCATTTGAAGATTTTCGGAGGCGAATGTGCGGTTGCCGAAACGAACGTACGATATTAAATGCCTTTCAGCTAGGGATGCAGCGAATAGTGATGTTCGATATCGATTCTAAATCCAACTTATCGATATTTCAAATTTATATAAAGTTTTCACTTACATTTCGACATGTTTTTTCCCTTTCATCTTTGAATATTTTATATACATTTTTTTCTTTTATATTTCTTATCTAATCTTCCTTTAGATACATTTACATTAAATCTAGGCTAAGATGTACATATTTCAGACTGAAAACGATAGCTAGGATAAAGATAGAAGATATTTTAATACATATGATAATGATATGTAATGTCTGTTATATATATATATATATATATATATACTGATAAAATTTATGACTATCAAAAAAGTTTTTTTTACTAATGACCTATATATCCACGTCGTTAAAACTATGTTGGTTGATTATAAAGGCTGTATAAAGCAGTCACGTTAACATATGCATTTAAAAACGAAAGTTTAATTTATAATTAGTCGGATAGTAAAAGGGAAGAGATGCGCAAAGAGCAAAGTGGATGTCCAAGAGTCCGGGTAAGCTCTTGCGTGACCTGAATACCTATATCTACGCGAAAGCCTCACCAAAAGCACCCGAGGCCGCCATTAGAGAGTTTTCAATAATTTCCACATCCGTAACATACATACGTATGTGTCTCACAATTATAATATTACTAGCTGATCCCGCAAACGTTGTTTTGCAAAAAAAAATTGATATTTTAATTTACAAATAAAAAATAAGGGTTAATCGTAGAGGGGTGAAAATTTTTGGTTGTATGTATTCTTGTATGCTGTATCATAAAAAAATAAAAACAAAAAATTTCGTTAAAAAAAAAAAAATTTAAGTGTGAACAACCTTTATCACTTAGGGATATAGAAAATAGATAGTAGCCGATTCTCAGACCTACTGAATACGCATATTAAATTTGGTAAAAATCAGTCAAGCCGTTTCAGAGGAGTTCAAGTTCGAACACCGTGACACGAGAATTTTATATATTAGAAGATTTACGCAAATATAATTCAAAATTAATTATGATTATTTATAAATAAATCTAATTGTACATTTTTGTAGTTATAAATTGTTACTAGGGATCTTTGATCAGGGTAAACTGCTAGTAAGTCTGCTAGTAAAAGAAAACTATATATATTAAAATATATATACATAGTTTTTATATGGTTGCTGTTATTGGAGAGCTATCGTTCCTTCAAGTAATTTTTGGGACATGGATATACTTTCCTATTTTCACCCTCTCTCTCATTATAATTCGTCTCTTTCTTCCCTCTTTCATCCTTCATTTTTTATATCATTCCCACAGCATTCATTTATATTACGTTCAAAAATAAAACATAGAAAAACACATCTTCTCCTTTATGACAGCCTTATAATTGACATGTATTTGTTGAGAGGTGATGAAAGTGAACCTAAATTTTTTATCAGTAAAGTGTGTGTGTATCTGTGATTAAAACTAATTAAATCTGATATGTAGTTTTATTTGTGGCCCCCGCTATTGGAGGCCTCTCGTACCTCTAATTAGTTGGGATCAGGGTCTTTGTTTACAATTAAGTTTTTCAGATTTTTCATCTTTATTCTTCACTCACTGTCATACTTCTCAATTTCTTTTATTCTTACCTTATCTTCATCACAATATCTTACATTTTGTTCTTTCGTTCCTTCTTACTTTCATCGCCTTCCTTCCATCATGTTATTACTCTTAGGTGGCTAGGTACATTTTTTTATTCTTTATTTTATTATTTACATATTCTATTTTTTTTTATCGCAGTTTTCTTTGGGTTGTGATTTCTTAATACATTACTACACTTTTATTATTCTATTTTTAGTCTATTTTTCCTATTATTAATTGACTAGTTATTTTATGTGCAGTTTATTTGGTACCTACTTATCTATACTGTTTTGTTTCTATTAACAGTTTCGATATGTAACTTTTCGGACTTGACTCGGACAAATGGTTTGGAAGATAGATGATCTTGATAAATTACTACGGAGTTGAATTGAGGGTGTTATATAGGACAGTACATCAATGAACTTTAATTGATTATTATACTATTAGTTCTTGTCTTTGATTGCTATAGAAAATTAGCGTTTCTATCGACATATTTTACAGAAAAACCGATTGATTTGTTACCGCTCCGGTATTGATTTTGTATACTAGATGATAAAAGGTTGTAAGAAAAGACCAATATTTAGCCACTTCCGCACATGCAGTGGTAGTCGTGCAACAACTCAATGAGTCACCGTCAAATCAATCAGAGGAGTGATTTGACGGTGGCAGTTGTGTAATTCGCATCGTTTGTCGCATACGCATTTATCAGGTGGGTTGGCGGGCGGTGCATTTTGTTGCACGACTACCACTGCATGTGCGGAAGTGGCTAAATATTTGTCCTTTTCTTACTTATTATGGACTTCCGCAAGATAACGCCTGATTCCATTAAATATTAAAGACAAAAGGTTGACAACGATGGTGAATATATTGTTGATTAGAAATAAAAACTTGTTAAAAATGTAGTCGTGTGAATTTAACTTAACAAAGCTACATAACTTTCCGTGCCCCCTGATATATTTATATTTTTTATTTACACTAAACAGCTCATTTTTAAGACTGACCAAACGGTGCAGTACACTGCGATAAATATTGCACATCAACTTTTGGAAAGAGACAATCGGCTAATTTGAAATTGTCCCACACTACCTATGTGACGTTTTGTCAGTCGTTGTATTTCGTGTGACAGAGATAACGCTCTAAGAAGCCGAAATTAGCCGATTGTCTCTTTCTAAAAGTTGATGTGCAATATTTATCGCCGAGTACTGTAAATCAGGGGTGAGCAACCTTTTTTGGTTGAAGGGCCGCAGTTTCAAAAACAGAGGGCCATATAGAAAAAAAGTAAGTAAGAAAAGGACCAATATTTAGCCACTTCCGCACACAACCGCCACCACCAAATTACTAGTAATTTGGTGGTGGCGGTTGTGTGATTCGCATTGTTTGCCGCATACGCATTTATCAGCGGGCTGGCGGGCGGTGCATTTCATTGCACGACTACCACTGCATGTGCGGAAGTGGCTAAATATTGGTCCTTTTCTTACTTAGGATGGACTTCCGCGAGGTAACGCCTGATTCCATTAAATATAAAAAAAGTATGTAGACTAGGTTCAAACCTTGTTCTAAACATGGCTTTTGTAATATCGAAATTTTAAACTAATTAAATATTTTTATTATCCTTAAAGCCTTGTTTCTCGGCATTTTAAAAAAAAAATACAAAAATAAATTAAATTTTTACTTGCCTCGAGGGCCGCGGGTTGCAAACCCCTGTTGTAAATCATTATTCCATAATGCCGACCGATTTATTTGCGTAAAATATTGTTCGAAGTACTCGACCGGTCGTAAATATTCTCTAAGCCTGGCATTTGGACGTTTCTCGTGTTAATCTTAAAATTTAAAGGCAAATGGAAAGATATATTTAACTTAAAACTTAGTTACATAGGGTAGGCTGTATTAGTTCCACGATATATCTCAAACATTATTGTTTTTAGTTTTAAATCTGAAACTTGTAGTATATTATTAAATTAATCTGATTATAGTATTCAAAAGATAGTTTTTAGTTGAAATAAGTGTATGGAACTAATGTTGATACAATTACACGATAGAGACTATTGTATATATTAAGGGTTTTAAAATAGGTTTCAATAGAGCAAATGTTGAGTTTCTAGCCGGCACATAGCAGATTAGCTTTCCTAGCCGGTGGTAGCTTATTACATATAGTGTTCTATATGTTTGACTATAAATCATTATATGTTCTCAGTGAGATAGTTATAAGGTAACAACTGTAACTAATTTTATATTTCTAAGCTTATAAGTTTGTGTTTTCTTACTGCCTTTTGTTACTGTCTATCTCCAATAAAGTAAATAAATAAATAAGTAAACCTTTTTGAGGGCTTCTCAAATTTCCTGTTTTGGGTACAAAGTGACCTTTATTCCTTTCATTTTTTTCACTAATCCTTTTATTTATCACCCTTCTTTCGTCACCTTTCGTCTCTCTTTTAAATTAAAATTCCTATATAAATGACTCAACATACTAACTTCTATATATGATTCACTAAAAACTCTTGAATGCAATAATAACATTTATAATGTACTTACTTCTAAATTCAAATTTAAAACTAAATAAAGTTTGGTATTACATATCTCGTAAAACTTTATCATATATGAGTACACTCATATTCAAATAAAACTTAAAATGTACTCAATCATATAGATAACTTAAATCAAACTTACTGCATCACCATTCTAACAGCTAAGCAAACTTAATCTATTGCATCTGTCTTCAATTACTTGGAGATTCCGCAATGAATAATTTTTAATGCTTTGATGTTAGAGCTAATATATTCCAATGAACTAAATAAACATTGCACGATTCATTATAACTTTGTCTTATTACATTTGATTCAAATTTTATGTCAATAAAGACCTCAATATTCTGGAGTAAAGACCAAAGTGCCGAAGAATTTCCTTTTACAAGTAGGGGCGGCTTAACCTATAGTGCAGGGTGTGCATTGCACACGGGCGCGGCGCTCCCTGAGACAGCTAAGAGCATCGTCTTGGAATCTATCGCGGTTCGCCGCTTATTTTCGCAACAGAGATGTGCTGCAGGCATAAAAACTGTGTATTATTCTGCCGTCATAAGAAAGGCCGTAACTAATACCATACAGTAAGCTATACCTACTTATAAAATAGCTTGTGGGAATATGAAAAACTTTCTTGTTACGACGGCAAAGTTAATAGTTATAGCCGCGGGGGAGGGGGTAAAGGCCTAGGGGGCGCCAGGGTTTCATTGCACACGGGCGCTACACGAGCTAGAACCATTCCGTTGATAAGGTTATAGAAAGAAACTAGACGAAGGCTGCTTTCAACAGCTCTTATTAGATATATATAGGATAGGTCTGTGTTCAACAGTGAACAGTTTTACCAGTGAAACTACTTTAGACACAATAACACGATATTTTAAAATTTTTATGTACTAAAAAATAAAAACAATCTAGGTAATTGGTATGACATATCTAATTTTTAAGTTAATCGAATATGAAATAATCGATTTTTGAAATAAAAGAAGAATTTTCTAAGCCAGAATTAAATGCGTCTTTTAATAAATAGATTTAAAAAACTTTTAAGTTAAACGGTTTTTTGATACCCATATTATGGTGGTTGTGGAAAAATATGTACCTAGTCCGCCATATTGGAACGGCGTCCATCTTGAATTTTAAATTTTGACATAATCATCGTGTTTTACTAGTGTAGCCCTTTCATTTGATACCCATATTGAGGGGGTTAAAGAAAAATACGTAATCCACCATTTTGTATCGGCGGCCATCTTAGATTTATAATGTTATTGATTTTATTATATTGTATTGTCATCTAAATTAAATGTGTGTACCAAATTTCAGATCAATCTGACAACGGGAAGGTGCTTAAATTTCAATTTCTAATTTTGATCCAAAGAAATTCCGTACGGGTCGAACTAAATAAAACCGTTTAAAAATACATGCTATGTATATGTTAAAATTTAACTGAAGTGTTTATAGATATGTTAGACGGTTAAAAATCTAAGTGAATAACTGATGGTTTTTTATATCGCTTTATAACGTGCAGAGGTTAAGTTAAAACTGTTTGCTTGAAGTGTACTCGGTATGAGTTCTCTAAGCTTTTGCCTGTTTCCAAGTTAGATTACGGGCAAACTCGAGTGCGTACGTAAACGTGGAGTGTTTCGCATAAAAATGTTAAAACCGTTACCGCCATTTTGTAAAGCGAGTCAAGATGGCGGACTCGTTTCGCGGTAAATGTCATCGTCCAATGACATAGTTCTTTTTTTTTTAAATTATAATTTAGAATTGACAACGTCAAGTTTATATTGAGTTATTAATATTAAAAAAATTACACTTTCGTAGTAGGGGAGTTCAATTTGATAGACATTATAATAAAATATAGTTTTTCTGTACAAATATATATATATATACTAGCTGATCCCGCAAACGTTGTTTTGCAAAAAAAAATTAAAGTTTTTAATTAACAAATGTAAGATAAGGGTTGATCGAAGAGGGGTGAAAATTTAGGTTTGTATGTATTTTTGTATGCTGTATCATAATAAAATAAAAACAAAAAAAATTGTCAAAAAAATTAAAAATAAAATTTAGGGGTGGGCCACCCTTATCACTTAGAGGTATGGAAAATAGATAGTAGCCGATTCTCAGACATACTGAATACGCATGTAAAATTTGGTAAAAGTCGGTCAAGCCGTTTCGGAGGAGTTCAAGTTCGAACACCGTGACACGAGAATTTTATATATTAGATAAACTTTGCTTTTGAATATATTACATATTATTGCTTAGGTAATTTTAGAGTACATAAAAAGTATAGTAATGTAAAGATTAAAAAGTAATTTCATGTCATTGAACATAACTTGAAACGAACTAAGCACAGGTTGTTTAAAAGCATATGACATAACATTGCCAACTTTGTCTTTTCATTTGAAAGGATTTGCGCCACAAAGGCCTCAAGTTTGCAACTTTGCGAACGCCGCAAACGATTCTAAATTGCTTTATTATTCCAGCGTAACAAGCGGAGCTTTTGTTATGAAGTCTTTATACTTATATACAGGGTGGTTGGTTATTGTTGTAAAAAATTTAAAGGGCTATATATTTTTATGGCCCCCGAAATTGTGGGCTTCTTGTACCCCTAACTGATTTTTCTAATAGGGACTTTTATTTTCTTTTTAATATTTTTATTTTCGCACTCTTTTATGCATATTAGATTCTTTAGTACCATATCTTCTTTCCACATTCCTTCTGCATTTTTATTTTATTCGATATCATTTATTCGTCACCTCATTCCTCAGTTTTAACATTATTTATTTTATTTTAAACATTTTTTTGTATATACATTTCATTTGCAAATGGTATATACAGCTAGCTCTCTTGTATAACTGTAATCATCCTGTGTAATACGATAATTAATTTTTTATAGAAAACCGCTAGCCTGGTAACTTCTGCCTGTATAAATTCTTCAAGAAGTAATCCGAATCTTGAAAATAATATTTCTTACTATATTACCATTGCGTTATTTGATTTTTAATAGGGTGGATTCCGTGTTAACTAGTTATTATATATAACTTGTAATTGGAGAAAGCGTTGGCAAAAGTGTGAAAGAATATATAAATGATTTACTTTTTAACAACAAATTCAAGTGGTGATCTTTGTGGGTCTGTATCTTGCAGTGGGTGCCTGTCATCTTATATAATGATATATTGTTATTGTTCGTACCATTTATTTTACTGTATTTTTAACGCCACTATATTATCTCTTCACACTAATTAAACAATTTCAATTTTATTCAGCTTTTATGTAAATCTTTTTAATATATATTTTATGAATTATTAAACTGAAATAAAAAAGTTAATGTTACACAAAAGCATTACTGGCCAGTACAGCCACATATACTTTTATGTCAAATCATTCAAGCGAGTTCGAATTTAAAATTCGAACACCGAATGGAATTCTTGCGCCATTAGTGATGTGATCGCACCAGTGACATCTTTCATGTCAACTATTTTTATTTATTTTATTTAATATTCTTTATTTTATACGTTAATCGAATTTAAAATTCGAACACCGAATTTAATTTGGGCGCCATTAGTGATGTGGCCGCTGCCAGTGACATCTTTCATTTCATGTCAACTATTTTTATTTAATAATCTTTATTGTACACGTTAAGATACATTTAATAAGTTTTCCGATAATATACAAAAAGTACAATGGGCGGTCTTATCACACAAGGTAATCTCTTACAGACAACCATAGTATGGAAAAGGTAAAAGTACTAATAATGGGTAGTTTACGTGTACAAATTAACACATTTAAAAAACTTTTAAGTTAAACGGTTTTTTGATATCCATATTGTGGTGGTTGTGGAAAAATATGTACTTAGTCCGCCATATTGGAACGGCGTCCATCTTGAATTTTAAATTTTGACATAATCATCGTGTTTTACTAGTGTAGCCCTTTCATTTGATACCCATATTGAGGGGGTTAAGGAAAAATATGTAATCCGCCATTTAGTATCGGCGGCCATCTTAGATTTATAATGTTATTGATTTTGTTATATTGTATTGTCATCTAAATTAAATATGTGTACCAAATTTCGGATCAATCTGACAACGGGGAGGTGCTTAATTTCAATTTCTAATTTTGACCCAAATAAACAAATTCCGCACGGGTCGAACTATATAAAACCGTTTAATAAAAATACATATTTACAAACTATGTTGTATAAGAATAATATTATATTTTATTTCGTAATGATTACGAAATATAAAATGTATTTATTTTTATAACAAACTTAGATATAAATATTCAAAGGTCTAATGTATATTCTAGTAAAAATTCACGAGAGAATACAGATTTACAGCGCCTGCCGTACATATGCGGCAATTGTTTGCGGGAGTACAATCAATATTAATTCCGCAGGCGTCGGTGCGGACGTTTCTCGTTTATATTCGTTGGTCTCGCCTATCGATATCACGTGCTAGCTTAAAATACACATTTTATTTGTCAGTTTTATGAATATATGACCTCTTTCATAATCTTTAAATTTATTTATTTCTACATGCAATAGATTTACCATTGAAATCATAGTTATATATGTTTATTACGTCGTTCTCCACTAGGTAAATTGACGACATAGTAAAAGTTGCGAGATTAGCAGGAGTCGGATAGCAAAGTTCTGGTTTTCTTACTTAGGTTGGACTTCCGCAAGGTAAAGCCTGATTCCGTTAAATATTGAAGCTCTGGTCATCATGACGATCTTAGGATGGGGCCATTCATTCAGTGGCCGTTAAAAATGGGCTATATATAGTCTGTAATGCCTCATAATATATACCTGCAACTTGTAACCTTAAACAGATTCTGCAGTAACAAGCATTGTCAGGAGCAACGACAAAAATATTGCAATGTTATGTTAAAAAGGAGAAAACAAAAATAAAGTTAAATAAATACATTTAAAAAACTTTTAAGTTAAACGGTTTTTTGATACCCATATTGTGGAGGTTGTGGAAAAATATGTACCTAGTCCGCCATATTGGAACGGCGTCCATCTTGAATTTTAAATTTTGTCATAATCATCGTGTTTTACTAGTGTAGCCCTTTCGTTTGATACCCATATTGAGGGGGTTAAGGAAAAATATGTAATCCGCCATTTTGTATCGGCAGCCATCTTTGATTTATAATGTTATTGTTTTTATTATATTGTATTGTCACCTAAATTAAATGTGTGTACCAAATTTCAGATCAATCTGACAACGGGATGGTGCTTAAACTTCAATTTCTAATTTTGACCCAAGTAAACAAATTCCTTATGGGTAAATAAAACCGTTTAAAAAGTCTACATTGTCTCGAACATTCTACAAATTCAAAGCTTAACCCGATTTGAGATATAATTTAGTAAAACATGAAATTTAATTACAGATGCAATGAAAATTAAACCATCATATGTTATATTCTCTGTTGATGGTACAAAAATAATAAATAAAATATGAGTATAGATTTTTGTTTAAAAATATTACGCGATATACAAATGATAGTAGTATCGCTTAGTTCGTTTCACTTGTACCATACGCCAAAGCAAGTAGAGTCAACCGCCGTATAAACTTTACGATTTTCGCATAGATTCAGTTTTACGAGTGTCTACCTGTTCCGATAATCGACTATATCCAGCTGTAATAAAGTTCAATATCGGTTGATCGCATCCGATTTTATGAGGGTAGAAAACGAAGACGTGGAAACGGGCTTGCCTTCGTATTACCCTGTATACGAAAGTAGACTGTAATAATATGGTAAACGGGGTATAATCGCTTGTACGAAAACAGAACGTAAATATCACTAAGCAATAATATACAAAACGGGTAGAAAATGCCAGGCGTTGTAAAAATACATCGATAAGAATTATCGTTGGATGATTATGCATGTATGTTAAGTAAAATTGCATCTAATCTTCTACAGGATGATTGAAAATAGATGTAAAAGCTAAAGTGCTTGTTGCTTTTTCTCATTGCGATGCAAAATTCGTTAAGCGTTGGATTGTTCACCCATCAAAAGGGAACGTGAATTGGTTTAGAGCGACATGAAACAGGTTTACTGCTTAGTATAAGAGGAACCGCAGTTTTGGACAATTGGTTCATACACATGGCCGAGCGGCTGATTATGCCTGATCACCTCTGAGGCCGAAGCTAGCCTAGCTTACTCCTGCAAGAGTATACTCACTGGAAAACATTTAATGGAATCAGGCGTTACCTTGCGGAAGACAATCCTAAGTAAGAAAAGAGAGACTGTGTTTGCCACTAATCGGTGTACCATAACTCCTGAAGATGCACCGTGAAGGGGTGAAACACGCGTTGAGTGGTTTAACGGTGGCAGTTGTGTAATTCGCATTGTTTGCCGCATACGCATTTATCAGCGGGCGGTGCACTTTGTTGCACGACTACCACTGCATGTGCGGAAGTGGCTAAATATTGGTCCTTTTCTTACTTAGGATGGACTTCCGCAAAATAACGCCTGATTCCATTGAATATATAAATGACAAGACTCCTTGGCGGTGATATCGCTTCATTATTTTGATTTTATTTAGGCTATATCTGATAGAGTATGTGTATAAATCTGTGTTGTTAAACTATTAAAACATGTGTTTGTTGTGAAGTCTCTTTCTGCTTCTTCTCCTCAAAATCTTGCAAAGAGTAGATTTTTCTTACTTATTCACCGGAAAACGTTATTGTAAAAATGATGTACATTTTTGCTATATTCTTTTTCTTTTCAGCTGATACATGAGGACAAGGTATAGGCCTCCGCCATAGATCTAGTCCTGCGATGACCATATCCTGCAACTTCCCATGACTTTAATTATATCATCGTTTCACCTAGTGGATGGCAGAGAGTAGCCATAGAGCAATGTAGAGTCAAAGTGTACAGTTATGAATAAAAATGTATAGATATTAATTGTAAAATAGTATTTAATATATTTAACAGTTGGTAATAATATAGCAGCGCTATTCGCAAAAGCTTAATGCCCGTTAGTCGGATAAATGGGGGAGCGAAGGCTTTATTGTCCGCGACTCCGCCAGTTATCGTAGGTCGGGCGCTCGCAGCCGAGCTCCCGCTAAAGCCTTTTGTTCAGTTTATATAAAACGCCTGTTAAACGCTGAATTAATGTTATTTCAACTATTGTTGGGTTGCTGCCAATCCCGGTTGGTTACGGATGGTTGAATTATAATGTTTACTTTAAGCTTTTGATTATATTTCCTTTTTGTTTTCAGATGATGGACGCCACGTGCAAGGTACAGGCTTCACCCAAAGATCACCACGATGAACGGTGTTCCACTCAGTGGCGTAGCTATGGTATTTGGGGCCTGGGGCAGATTGGGGCTTGGTGCCCCCCCCCCCCCCCCCATGAGTCTAAATAATTTCAAAATTCAGAACAGAATGTAGTTAATATATAATTTTTTTGGTTCAAAATAATAATAAATATATATAAAATAACATTAGATCTTAATAAAATTTATTGGGAAAATTTTAAAACGAACATTCCTCGATTTTTGGTCTGCAAGATTATTTAATCTTTTATGTGACATTGTTGATTTCAATATTCTTTTTATGTTATTTACTTTAAATTATGGTTTTAATTTTTCTTTTAACATTTCATTATTCATCATTCAAAAAAAAAATTACAAAATAATTATTTTCAACTTTGGTGCCCCCCCTGCTTGTGGTGCCTGGTGCGGCCGCCCCGCTCGCCACCCCCTAGCTACGCCACTGGTTCCACTATCTACTTTCCATTACCATCTAGCTACTTTCAGCGACTTTGCCTATCACCAAGTGAGTCCACCAAGAGAGAGGTCTATGCAAGGACGCGCAGTGCCCTGGAAACGTGAGTAAAGCTAAAAGTAGATTTGGAGAGCATCGCCTCAATGATGAGCGACGACAACCTTCGCCCATCATTCCTATCGTTTGCTTGCAGGGTGGTGAGTGAAACTGTCAAAAGAAATAAAACAGTATAGACTTGTAGGTACACAATATACTGCACAAATAACTAGTCAATTGATAATAGGAAAAATAAACTAATAATAGAATAAGAACTAAGTAGGATTGTAATAAAAAAGTCAAACCCAAAAATAAGAAAACTGTGATATAAAAAAAAATAGGATAAGTAATAAAAATAAAGAATAAAAGAAATGTACCTAGTCACCTAAGAGTAATAATATGATGGAAGGAAGGCGATAAAAGCAAGAAGGAATGAAAGATATTGTGAAGGAAAAAAGGTAAGAATAAATGAAATTGAGAAGTATAAAAGAGAGTGAAGAATAAAGATAAAAATTTTAAAAACTTATTTGTAAACAAAGACCCTGATCCCAACAAATTAGGGGTACGAAAGACCTCCAATAGCAAGGTCCATATTAAAAAAAAACCATGTCTCGTCTACCAGTTCGTGGTTGTTTTTGGAGAACCTTTCTCACTGCCATCGGTTGACCAATGTGGGGGCCAACTGCCATTTCAGACGAGAAATTCTTCAAGCTACTATAATATGTTTAATATCCCTCTCTATCTAAGTTTCCACAGCTGAACATTGGCCTCTCCAGAGACTTGAAAAGAGAACGGTTGGAAGAACTCTGCTATCGTCTTCTGACTCCATTAATAAGACTGTCTACTTCATAGGTATACGGTCTGTAGTCTTCACTATAGTATCTTAAAGACCAAGAGATCATCCTTTCAGTGATGACTGACCACAGAAACGCGGCATCTCTAGACCTCAAGTCATGAATTTATGGATTTTTTTACCAGATCGAATCTGATAGAAGAGTTCAATAAAAGAATGAAAGCAACCGACATATCCCAGCGGAATAAGAGTGGAAGTGTTGGTGTCATCGGTGTCATAAAGTTCTGGAGAAATTAAAAGACGAGTATGACATATGACGTCCAACCTCGTGGTGAAGTAAAAATTAGCAAGGTAATAGATAAAAATAAAAGCTCGTAAAATTGTAAACAAATCAGATTAACTAAGATAACGCTAAATAAAGTGATAAAATTAAAAAAAATGTAATATAGAATAATAATAGAATATAAGAAAATGTAAAAAGTAATGAGGAATGAATGAAAGGCGATACAGAGCGAAAGGGAAAGACAGTAGAATTGTGGAAAAAATGAAACGAATGAAAGATAATATGACGTATGAAAGAAGAGAAAAAAAAAATTCTGTAAAAAAATTAAATAAATGCTGACTAGTCCCTGTCGCTAACTAGATAGGGGGTACGAGAGGCTCCCAATAGCGGGGGCCAACAAAAGAAAAAAAAAAGGAAAAAACCTCGTGGTGAACAGTCGAAGTAAGGTCTTTGAAATATACTGGATGGGTAAGTGTATATTCAATTAAAGATATTTGGATCTTGCAGGATCTTTCTAAATATTTTTTTTTTATATGGTATCTCATCAACCCACAGACAAATTACATCAATTTAGACTCTTAAATAGATAATAAATCTCAAATATATTGTAAAATTCTTTGATTTACATCAAAGATTTGGCTCATTGAAATTTTCTCATATAAACCTTTGACATATTTCACGTTTTTGAGGCTATATCCAAGTCCAAGCGCGTTCACGTGCGATATTAAAGTCTCTTTTCATGTAACCTTCCAGACGTGAGCCTCTGAATTTACAGCTTTAATGAAAAGTTTATTTTTTTTTAAAATGAAATTCTGAAAAAGGCAAAAAATTTCTGTTCTTAAAAATACTGTTTAAAATTTATAATTATGCTTTATTTAAAATAAAGATAATGCAACGGTGTACATTTCGGATGTTTTAAGATATTTTTTTTTTAAATAAAAACAAAGGTAGTGGAAAGTATCTTGAGTTTTGTTTTTAATATTTCAGCGTTATTTTTATGTTTAAACTTTTTTAACTAACAGAAATTCTATTGTACTATATTTTAGACAGTCATAAGTTTCCCCTAAAGATATCTATGGTTGGATTTACCATAATCGCCACGCTTAGCAGGCGGGTTGGCGATTGCAGTGTGGTATTATGGTACGCAGAGAATGCTGCCCATCATCTGGAACCTTGTTGAAAAGCAATTCTATATAATTAATGTATAGTGTGAATTATACTAGATTATATCCCGGGAATGGAACTCGCGACCTATAATCACAAGTCTCAATCTTTTACAATTAGACTACCACAGTTATACCATATATGTTTTCTCTTCTTTACGTTATATATACAAATTACAAAATGATTACTCAATTAGTTTTTATAATGAATCATAGTGTAATGGGGAATTAAGATATGTGTCATTTAAATCAACTATTCGACTTAATCATTTATTTATTTGCACTTTATTGTACACCATGAATAATAACTAAAAAAAAGAAACAATTTAAATATAGGTACAGGAGGCGGTACTATCGCTCGGAGAGATCTCTATCAGAAGTGGAGAATTTATGGCGTACATACATACAAATACCTACATATATGTATATATATATATTTACGTGAAAAGTCTAATATAAAATTTCCATGTCACAATGTTAGTTACCGTACTCCTCCGAAACGGCTTGACAGATTTTTACCAAATTTTATATGCGTATTCAGTAGGTCTGTGAATCGGCTACTATCTATTTTCCATATCCCTAAGTGATAAGGGTTGTACACCCTTAATTATTTTTTAATTTTTTGACGAAATTACAAAAAGCATACGAAAATACATACAACCCTTAATTTTCACCCCTCTAAGATCAACCCTTATTTTTTATTTGTTAATTTTAAATTCTATTTTTTTAGCTAAACAACGTTTGCGGGATCAGCTAGTTTATAATATAAATTAAACTCCAAGGAAGTGCTCGTTTACCATATCTTTAAAAGCTGACAGTGATTTATCGCATCTTATTGCTTCTGGGAACTTATTACATAACCTGACAGCGACAATAGTGAAAGATTTCTACATAGATATAGTAGAATGTGCAGGCATAGTCAATTTTAAGTTATCTGATGATATAAGCAACTTATATGAGTCGCGTAAGAAAAGAAATCTAGATTTAAGTTAAGAGGCAATAAGCGGGTTAAACAAAATACTATTAAAAAGGTTGCATTGAATAGGCAACCACTTGAAATAATTATGAAATTCAGAAATATAAACCTAACACAAAAATTCTGAAGGCTCTCAAGGTTAATAATTATATAACAATGTTTACCATAAATAACTTAATTAAGTATTGTCTGGTAGACAATGGCTTTGTTCGTAATTTTCCCAAAGCAGGCACCTTTGAGTGAAACAGGGGTAGAATTATCAAAGGACAGTGGAAGGCGGTAGGAACAAAGCCTTCGATACCTTTGTATTGCACATGTCTAGACATTTAATGGTTTATTATAAATAGAAAAGGCGAATGTATGATGTACTATCAGATCTGTCCGTATGTACTAGACACACACACACATATATATATATATATATACGTCTTAGTTAAGTGTATGTTTATAAGTAAATATTTATGTAATCATAGTAAGTATAGTATTTATATAAATATCTAATGAATTCAGTCGCTACTTTGCGGAAGTCCATCCTAAGTAAGAAAAGGACTAATATATAGCTACTTCCGCTATGTAGCAGTAGTCATGCAATAAACCGAGATTCTGTGTTTGGCACTAATCGGTATAACATAACTCATGAGGATGCCCTGTGGAGGGTTGAAACACGTGTTGAGTGATTTAACGGTGGTAGTTGTGTAATTCGCATTGTTTGCCGCACGCGCATTTATCAGCGGGCTGGGCGGTGCACTTTATTGCACGACTACTGCTACATAGCGGAAGTAGCTATATATTAGTATTTATTTAATTCTCATATGTTTGTGTAAGCAATTAATTTTTTTTTAAATTTGGTCAACTAGTTACTAATTGTCTCTGCACTACATGTCGACTGAATGCATAATCGTGGAACTTTCAAATTAAAAATCAAAATATTTTTAATTACGAAGTTGTCGTGACAATTAGCATGAGCAGAAACTTGTGTTATAATCTAATATATAAAATTCTCGTGTCACGGTGTTCGAACTTGAACTCCTCCGAAACGGCTTGACCGATTTTTACCAAATTTTACATGCGTATTCAGTATGTCTGAGAATCGGCTACTATCTATTTTCCATACCCCTAAGTGATAAGGGTGGTCCATCCCTAAATTTTTTTTTAAATTTTTTAGTCAATTTTTTTGGTTTTTATTTTATTATGATACAGCATACAAAAATACATATAAACCTAAATTTTCACCCCTCTACGATCAACTCTTATCTTACATTTGTTTATTAAAAACTTTAATTTTTTTTGCAAAACAACGTTTGCGGGATCAGCTAGTTTTAAATAAATTCTCTACATTCGTGTATGTGTCATGTGTATATGTGCTAGTGTACTATACTCTGAAATGTGTAGTGTTATATATGTTTTAATGTTTTTATTTTTTTTATTTTTATTACGCACACCCTAGTGTGATCTCTTCTTTATGTCTCTATCTCCATCCGAAGGTTGTCTGGTAGAGATCGCCTCGAGCGATAATACCGCTTCTTGTACATCTATATCAAATATTTATTTTAATTTTTAAGATTTCATCCATCTTATTTTGTTATTTTTTTTTTAATATAGACTTTGTACAATGAAGTGTAAATAAATAAATAGATACATATTTAATTCAACGTATGTTGAATAAAGAATATATGAAAATCAATTTATTTGGACTCGTTTGGACTAAGCTCACAAATAATATATTTGTATCTTCAGCTCTTAAAATATATCCGTTTAGTTCATTAAATCATCGAACAAAATCCATTCGAATGTTCAAAAGAGCGAAGTCAATCAAATAGATTTAATCCCGGACGTTCTCGAAGCTTCTCTCAAAGCCTTTAGTTAATCCGTCGAGTCTGCAATAAGGGGGGGAGCGTACTGAAAAGGGGGAGTGAACTTACAATTAAAGCACCCCTCGGATGGAGGGGGTGGCTGTGGTAATGGTAACAAAAAGCAATTTAATACTTTAAGTTGACAAACTAGTTGTTTTTGTCGTCTTTAATAGGATTATGTAAAAATGTATTTTACAAAAAACAGTATACCTGTGTCATGCCCCACAGACTTTCTAAAATTCTTAAGCCTCCATACGTTATTTTTATAATAAAACGAAACGATTCAACCCTTGTCTAGTCTATTTTAGAATTTTCTCCTTCTAACAATCAAATGGTTCCTAGAGCGTTGGCCCCATGTTGGGAAACATTGATCTATACTTGAGGTTCTAGAATATAACGCAAGTAGTCTACCTGTAAGATGAATAGACAACCTTTATGATGCAGGCAGCTTCCAACCAGTTCAAGCCGGAAAAAAAAAATTGCCCAAAAAAGACCCTGTCCCACCATAAGATAGGGGTACGAGAGGCCCCCAATAGCGGGGGTCATAAAAAAAAAACAGTTCAAGCCAGTACACGGAGTAAGCTTATGTTCAGCTTCAGATGTCTTAGGATCGAAGTGCTGATGATGAGACAATTACAGAAACCATCACTTTCAAATATACAAGGTATTTTACTAGTTTGTGAAAATTGCGCAAAAACTTCGCAAAAACAACGAACAGTCAGAGTTTCTTGGAAATGAAGCATCTGATACACACCGTCTTCGTATGAAAAGAGGTAAGATCACAACTCGTGATCATACTTGATAGAAAGTAGTATTGATGGAGTTTCTTCGGCCACTTTTTACAACGTTTACGCTTTCCCAAGTGGCAGCAGTGACATTAATCAGGCAGTAGCAACCAACCAAGCCCAGGTTCGGCACTCTCAAACTCTCTTATGTCAGAATGCTAAGCAGGTATTATCGATGTTTATTTAATTCCATGATCTCCGGATACGAAGTCGAAGTTCGTCAGACCAGGTGGTGTTCTGATGATATATTTAATGTCGTCGGAATTCCCTGGATGCTCCACGCTTCCATCTAGTCGTATTGGAAATTCATGGTGGTGATGGTGCTAATTTTTAAAAAAGAAACGACGTTGGCCACCCGACTCCGACGTCGCTAACAACGTTGGCAATCCGAGGTAGTATCAGTATTCTCCCTTAGATTGCCGAGTGCTCCATGTTGCCCCCTAATCCTCACTCCACACGCACTACACCAACATCAACACCAGGTAAGCCTCGTCTGTGCTGTCTCAACCTCCATCTGTGTCTAACGTAGGTTAGGAAACCAAATTTTTAGGAACCTTCCGTTCCGTGAATTCATGTCACACGAAACTCTAAAAGCCTTACGGCTAATAGCACAAACATCTTTGAAAAAGTAAACTACATGAGAAATTTTCCGCTACAATATTTAAACCTGTAGTATGTTAAATAAAAAGTGAATTTATAACAGTTATATTGTAAAATATTACTCGCTACCGCCTATAACTTACACCGCTTACTTATATATTCCATCATTCGTTGTTTCGGCTTCATATGAATATGACATGAGTTGCACATTGATTGATAGAGGGTTTAGCAATCTATTTTCCGACATAGATTGATTTTGAATGTATCAAAGATTCAACGTACTTTCACTATGTTTTATACATTCGCCTTCTAACAATTCTGTGCTTGTTACGATTGCTCATATATCTATATAAATAAATAAAGTTAGGGTATCTGTTTGGAATATTAAAATAACCGATTTCATACATATATACGTACATATCAAAATTACATTTATTATTCTTTGTATGGCTATTTGTTTCGTCTATTCGTAGAAATGGCTGAACCGATTTTGATGAAACTTATACTGGCAGGGAGCTGATGTAACAAAGAGTAACTTAGGTTACTTTAGGTTTAAAAACCTTAAACGAAAAAAAAAAACCTAAATAATGTTTTTGTTAAAGAGACAAAGTCGCGGGCCCAGATAGTCTTGTATAAATATTAATTTGCGTTCAAAAATCTATTAGTATAGTGTCTAGCTGAGGTTTCTGAACGAGTGCTTCAGGTAAGGTATATAACACGGCCTTTCATTTATATACAGCGTGATTCATTAGTACATAAAACCTTCAAAGGAGTGTGTAAAAATAATTAGCTTCCTGTGTGAGCATCAACATTTAATTCATTAACATCAGTATAGTATTATTGGATACAATATTATACTTTTATTGTTTGTGTCATAAATGATTTATTTATTTTTTAAAGCCTACGAGCATACAGCCTGTTTTTATTCTAAGTAAGAAAAGGGTGGTCCTTTTCTTTTCTTTTGGTCCTATTTAGCCACTTCCGCACTGACTGATTCAGTCTTGACTCTGTGTTTGGCACTAATCGGTGTAACATAACTCCTGAAGATGCCCCGTGGAGGGGTGAAACACGTGTTGGGTAATTTGGCGGTGGTGGTTGTGTAATTCGCATTGTTTGCTGCATACGAATTTATCAGCGGGCTAGCGAGCATGCACTTTGTTGCACGACTACCACTGCATGTGCGAAAGTGGCTAAATATTGGTCCTTTTCTTACTTAGGTTGGACTTCCGCAAGGTAACGCCTGATTTCATTAAATACTGTTTTTATTCCTTTTAATAACACCGTATCTATCACTGTTTTATAAATGATTATGTATGTTTTTTCAGAAAAAAACAAGAATACCAGCTTTACTAAAAACTCTCCCAAAGAAAACCGAGCAATATCCGTATAGCTTTTTTTTATTTTATAATAGCTTTAGACTTGTAATAGATAGAAGTCTATATTCAAGTGAAGAGAAGCAATATAAATGTAAAATTCAACGAAATTTCAAACTGCATTTCCCACAATGAAATTCTATGATGTCGTATTGAATATAAAATCTTATTCACCGTGATTCCGCCTACGACAGATCGACGAAGCCTTTCCGATATTGACTGAAAGTTTGATATGAAAATTTTCATTTCCGATAATATTGGTACTACATTATACCGGATATTTTAAATTTTATACTCCCTATATAGTGTAGTTGGTAGATTTTCATATCCGATAGGCAAATGTTTTATTTATTTATTTATATCTAATATATAAAATTCTCGTGTCACGGTGTTCGAACTTGAACTCCTCCGAAACGGCTTGACCGATTTTTACCAAATTTTACATGCGTATTCAGTATGTCTGAGAATCGGCTACTATCTATTTTCCATACCCCTAAGTGATAAGGGTGGTCCACCCCTAAATTTTATTTTTAATTTTTCAGACAATTTTTTTGGTTTTTATTTTATTATGATACAGCATACAAAAATACATACAAACCTAAATTTTCACCCCTCTACGATCAACTCTTATCTTACATTTGTTAATTAAAAACTTTAATTTTTTTTGCAAAACTACGTTTGCTGGATCAGCTAGTAAATATATAACGGCTAGCTTAATGGTGATGTCATTCTCTACTAGTCAACCGTAGGTGGTAGAGATAAATTAATAAATGTAAGTGAAACAAGTTAATATCATAAGTCAAAAAATAAATTAAAAAATTCAAATCAAATTGAAAGCGAAAATAACGACATATAACACCGTATATAAATATACCATAATATATATCTACATATACTATTTATATAAATATAATAAAATTCAAATGTCTTGAAAATTCTGTCCGCTTGTCAAGTAACATATTTCAAACCTTCGCTTTGAGTTCGTCTCCTGATTAAGATTTTATCTGAATTGTGATCAAAATAAATTCACTACTTTATCTTTGATCACCGTATTTCGTCGGTGATGAGTTGTGAATCAGAGAAGTGTTTACAATTGGCTTTATAGACTCAAAGTTACCTGATATCAAAAGCCTGTTATCTGGGATTTTTTTACTGGCTTCCTTTGGTTGTCTTATATCAATATATAACAGATATTATTATTTTATACAAGAATACCATACTGATGTTAATGCGTGGGATTAAATATAGATATTCTCTCAGGAAGCTAATTATTGACGCACTCTTTATAAAACTGTATTTGTAAAGAGCAACTGTTGAGTTTCTCTAGTCTTCATCAGAAATGCTTTCCAAGCTGGTAGCTTCCTGTAGGTACAACAATGCCGATATTTTGATTGACGGTATGAAAGTGCCTATAGCCTATTCAAATAAAGAATATTTTGATTTTAATTTATAGTGAACTTGCTATATCTTCAGGGAAGCCCTATATCTTCCAGAGGGCGTATATTGTACACTAAGACTGATTATATATATGTTGAAAAGGAACATATAAACCGGCATATGATTACGTCTTTAGAAATGTACATTATACATCCTGTATAATATACAGGATGTTTTAATACCGAGTCTGAAGAGCGTTCTGCATTATAAATTGCAGCTACCGCCTACACTGCACTCTTTCAGTGTTATACAGCGAGACATATTAATAATTCAGTAACGAGTTACTGCATTGCCTTCTGCAGCTGCAGTATGAGAAGGTAAAATGCTTATTACCGGAGATACAGTCTTATATAATTCACACTGAGCTTTAATTATATAGGATTGCATCTGCACACAAATAAATTTCCAGAGGATGGACAGCAGCATCCTCTGTGTACCATAATACCACATCATCATCGCAAACACGCATGCTAAACGTGGTGATAATGGTATATCCCCCCATAAATATTCTTGTGCAGGCCTAGACCTTGCAGTGAGTGTTTACAGACTGAAATGCATAATTACCACCAGCACGAATTGACATCTGTTGAGAAGGAAGGCCGGAAATTCAACAGCTGCTGTTTTTAAAAGAACAATTTTTTATATGTACAGTATCTAAAAACTCTAAAAATTTTTCAATGCCATAATATCATTTATTTTATAATAAACTTTTAATTATAGTTTGAGAAGTAATAAAAAAAGAATCATTATTAGTAAAATTATCATTACTATTTATTTATTAAAATGGCGGCTTGTTTTAACAAAATAAATGCCATCTAAGTGAATAAAACATCGCGGGTGATTCGTAGTGGCGCGGGCCGGTCTAAATCCGTCCAGGGATCAACGATCGCTTCGCAAATACGGGAGTCGATGACCAGCTACAATCCGTGCCCGATTCTGTTATAAGCGTCTATGATGTTTTTTACCTATTTACGGCAATGCTCGTTGCTTTTGGCGCTTTATTTAGAAAAAAAAATCTGAGCGACGTCTATTTGACATATCTCTGTCAAAATGTTGTTTATAGAAGTGAAATTATTTATCTGTATTCTACTATATCTAAAAAAACATATTTCGAATTGATCACATTATTTATTGATTTAATATTTATTTACATAAATAAGTTTTATATTTCGTACGCAATAATTAAATCCACATTGTTTTTTTTATAACATTCTTTTACTGTGTTTTTTTTTAAATGGCGTCATATTTTGACAGCTAGATTTTGACATTTGAAATTTAAAAGAAATAATTACATTTTTATGTAGACATAAGGTTTACATTAATTTTCTCGTGGTTTAATAAAGATATAAAAATAAAAAAGAATATTTTTGACTCAGAAACACATATCGTCATTTATTTTTGTTAAAAAATTTATTATCTGTAAATATGTTTTACGGATATATATGACAGAAGTCTTTGTAAAAGTAATATCAGTGACAGCTTTATTTTATATAACTCCTACGAAATTGTGTTATCACTATATAGGATGATTGATTATCGGTATAAAAGCTTCAAATCTTTTACACCTATTTCCAATCACCCTGTATAAAGTGATCACTCTGAAACTCTAATAGAATACGAGAGGAAAGTAACTTCTAGCAGTAAAAAGTCTGCAGAGATATAGAGTAAACGATAATTAATTTTAATATGTAATAATACGAAATTTTAAAATGCTTTTTTTTACTGTGTATTCATTACTTTATTTATTATTTTTGAAACATTTAATTTCTGGTATGGTGTAATATATTAATTGACAGTAAACCAGCTATATATTTACCTATTTACACTTATAATTTATCACCCTGTATGTATATTTAAACAAAAAATATTGCAGAACAACACAAGTTGTTTTGTTTAAATTGCGTGCGTTCAGAATTAGGTCGTTGAAAGTAGCATTAACCTCAGCGTTTATTGAAGTCGTTATGTGAACTAGAAACCATTTTTTATCTGTGACCAGTTTAAGTTAGGCAATAAATACTTACACGTCAGCTAAGTAACGATAGAAGTTTTTCACTTAACCAAGGACGGTAATAAATATAGTTATTTTAACTATGTAGTGTTTGCATATGGTAATGTAAAATTGAGATATTAAACACGGAGTTGATTAAAGAATAAAGCATATATTTGTTCCTCGATGAACCATAGAAGGGGGTATGGTAACATATCATAGAGGATATTGGCTAGTTCACGTGATAGTCGGTAGGATACAACGCGCAGAACAGATACTGATAAAGCCTTGAAGAAGTGACTGCGTGGACATCGCGGAGCAAGAGGTGGAAACGTCAACCTTGACAGAAGATTCTATAGTCCAGGATCCAATGACTAGTGTGATCATAATGGATCATAGAAGTATGAAGAGAAACAAACAGTGTGATATAACAATATAAAGTAAGGAATTAAGGTGATTAAAGGTGATTAAAAAAAAAACATGTTGTGGAACTGTTATATAGTGTTAAGATATATAATAAAGTAAATGAAATAAATAGTAAATGAAATAGACAAAATGTACAACCTGTAGTTATTTACTGAAAGGAGACGTAAATGAAGCGAGATGTGAAAGAAAAACACAGAAGAATTTGTGAGGAATAAAAGAAGAATAATTAAACGACATTAAGATGGAAGATAAATGAAGAAGAAAAAGATTACAAATAATGGATTCAGGCGTTACTTTGCGGAAGTCCATCCTAAGTAAGAAAAGGACCAATATATAGCTACTTCCGCTATGTAGCAGTAGTCGTGCAATAAAGTGCGCCGCCCGCCAGCCTGCTGATAAATGCGCATACTTGGACACGCTGTTTGGCACTAATCAGCGTAACAATACTCCTGAGGATGTCCCGTGTAGGTGTGAAACAGGTGTTGAATGATTTAACGCCGGTAGTTGTGTAATTCAGATTATTTGCCGCACGCGCATTTATCAGCGGGCTGGCGGGCGGTGCACTTTATTGCACGACTACTGCTACATAGCGGAAGTCGCTATATATTAGTCCTTTTCTTACTTGTTGTTACTTATCACGCATATTAACAGTATATTTACGGATAAGATATATTATTCAATAAGCAAATATTTAAACGACAAGAATCCTTGGCAGTGATGTCGCCTGATTGTTTTAATTTCATTTAGTTTATTATATCTGATAAAGTGTATATGTATAAATCTTTGTCTCTTTATTAAAAGATGTATTGTTGTGGAGTTTATTCTTGCTTCTTCTCCACAACTATAACACCTTGAAAAATAGAGTCAAACATAAAAGATATAAATAGATGTTTAGAATCTATCATTTAACATGATTTGTTACAAAAAAGGAACATAATTTTAAAATGTTTGCGGCCATTGGAACATGTGACATATTTATAAAATTCTTTATTCATTTCCGTTTCAAGGATCGGATACAGTTCCATTTTTAACCGTCCCGTTTCGTGTCCGATGAATCGGATCGTCACAGATTAAATATTATGGAGAGACAGATAAAAAAACGGTTAAAAATATTTGTGATCGCGCGTATCTTGAATTCTTTATTTGAATTATTGTCGTTATATATATTTTAATCTGTATCTATTAATCAATGTGATATACATATTAATGGGTATCTAATCAGAGAGTAATGGTGAGTGCTATGCCGGGAGATCGAATCAGAAATAAAATCTGACGAAGAACTAAAATCACCGGCGTTGGTCGAAATGGCAGTGGGCGTGGCATATCGCTAGTGCAACCAATGGCTGGTGGAGCTGAAAGGTTGAAGAGTGGCCACCACGAGACGGTAGAAGTTCAGTTTCCTGGGGGAGGCTTCCTTTCAGTGAACGTCTATCAGCTGATATGACTTGGATATTCTTATTATATTTCCACAGGCAACTTGACAGTGTAAAATCTGAATATCTTGTGTATATCTAATATATAAAATTCTCGTGTCACGGTGTTCGAACTTGAACTCCTCCGAAACGGCTTGACCGATTTTTACCAAATTTCATATGCGTATTCAGTAGGTCTGAGAATCGGCTACTATCTATTTTTCATACCCCTTAGTGATAAGGGTGGTCCACCCCTAAATATATTTTTTTTTAATTTCTTGACGAAATTTTTTGTTTTAATTTTTTTATGATACAGCATACAAAAACACATACAACCCTAAATTTTCACTCCTCTATGATCATCCCTTATTTTTATTTGTAAATTAAAAACATTATTTCTTTGCAAAACAACGTTTGCGGGATCAGCTAGTATTCATATATATATATATTAAACATTTTATCTAAAATAGAAACGCGTTAAAAGCCAGACTGGTTATTAATGTCTAGGTCTGGATTTACGGATACGACGTCTAAATATAAATGAAAATAAAACACAGCCATGTTGACTAAAGCAAACAGAGTGGTGTACAAAATAGAACAATTTGATTTTACGCTTCTTATAGAATCGATTTGTTAATTTTTTAAAGAGTATTTGTAACTAGATATATACAGAAGTTTATTTTTTTTTCGAGGATTTCTAACTAGGTATATACCTACAGGATTAGACTTTTTGATATTGCATTTATGTGTGATATCTCGTTTCGAGTTGCGTTGTGTTTTAAAAAGTATTCTGGCAGTTTTTAACGTATCCTCTGAACAATGGGCTTCTCACACTACATCAGGTTAGCAATTCTTCTAGCAGACATCAATGTTGTTACTTCTACGGATCTCATTATTTCTGCTTGGATCTCACAGCAGAACTAAGCACTATATAGATTAACCTGGTTATTGATAAAGGTATATTTTATTTTACTAATTCGAGTTTGCACTGTGAAAATTTATACGGGTCGAAGATAAATAATATGTTTCATGTTGAACTATGGGTTTCACATCAGTACTCATATAACTTTCGTACCTTCATGTTAAAAGATTTCATTATAAAGAAACTCATGATTCTATTTCATATTAAATTGGGACTCTTGAAAAATTATAAATAAATACATTAATTTTAATTAAAATTATTCATTAGTAATATTTAATTCATATATATTCAGTCAACAGATGCTTCTATTTTACTTTAAATTATTATTTTTGAATTGTAAGCCATTTTTTTTTTCTTACCTCTTTTCTTTTCAGCGAATATCCTTACCTTTTTTTGTAGAATATAAACAAATCGATAATTACGTACCTGTAACAAAAAAATAATAATTAATATATATTCATTTTTAATAATTCATGTCATGTCAATTTTTAAAAATAGTAGAGTTGATTTTGAAATAAAAAGATCAGTAGACGAAAGAAAGCAGCTGTGGGAGGCATATTTGACTAAAACAGAGAGAATATACCATCATCACCATGCTTTGTTTTGTTTTGGTGATCGAAGTGTGCTGTTCAACCTCTGGAAACTTTATTGTAAGCAATCCTATATAATTAATGCAGAAAGTTTGAATTATATAAGATTGCATGCCAGGAATCGAACTGTCGACTATGATCGAAATTCTAAATCCTCTGTCGATGGGATACTGCTAAGACGTGATGATAAATAGCGAAATATAAACACTCGAAAAGTCACAATAGAACATCAAAATAGAAGTGACTTGAAACCGCAATTAGTTGGGTAATGTGAGAAAGTTCCAATACAATCTAGAAGTTTCGAGAAAGTTTTGCAAACAGAACAACATGTAACATGTGACAGTTGACATGTGGTCGCCGCAGACTGTTCCATTTCTCAAAGTCAAACAGCTAACGTCCAAACATTTCTATTATTTATATAAAGCATCATAAAGCCTTCATTAGAATCTATGTGATGTGGGCGTGGTCGTGAAGGTTATAAAAAATTAAAAATTAAATTAATCTTGCGTATGATTGAAAATCATTGCTGAATTCTCTTTATTATCACTTTCTTTATACAATCAGATAATAATAAAGTAAGAAATTAGAATGATTGAAACGATGTTGAGCGGTTTGTCACGGACGCTGTGCGATGGCTGCCTTTCTTTCAAAATGTGTTTAATGCCTCGATCCAAGATGGCCGCCACGCTATTATAGACAACGCTCCGCTAGTGACTGACAAGTCGCTCTTGACGTTGTCTTTAACAGCACGACAACGCGACTGCGCTGTCATATATATACATATACAAACACACATATATATATACGTATTTTTATATATGTATATTTATCTGAAAGCGCAGGAGGGCCTTCATCAGAATCCATGTCAGGTGGGCGTGGTCGTGAGAGATCAAAAAAATTTGAAAATTAAAATGATCTTGCGTATGATTCAAAATCATTGCTGTATTTTCTTTATAATCACTTTCTTTACACAATTAGATAATAATAAAGAAGAAAATCAGAATGATTGAAGCGATGTTGAGCGGTTCGCTCCTTCAATCAAAAACTGTTTCGATCCAAGATGGCCGCCCCGCTACCATACGACGCTCTGCTAGTAACTAACAAGTCTCTCTTAACTTTGACATTGCGCCGTTATATATATCATTATTAATATTTATAGATACTTTCTTTACTTATACAACTTTCCTGTAAACATACTGAGTGATTGAAAATAACTATTGAATGTTGAGCTCATTTTCTGACAAATTTAATTCTAAAATTAAATGTTTATTATTAAATAAATCTTATTATAACATTCCAGAACAATTCCTAAAATATCTAGAATATAAAGCCTTAAAACACGAAGAGGAGAATAAAAAAGAAGTAAAAAGATTAGAGGGAAAAAGCCGATTCAACTGGAAAGAACAAATCTGGAACAAATAAGACTGAAAGTAGATAGATCTGTACATTTAATTGAAAACCATATTATAAAATACTACTTTTTACTACTATTTCACTCTGTGTTTGGCACTAATCGGTGTAACATAACTCCTGAAGATGCCCCGTGGAGGGGTGAAACACGTGTTGAGTGGTTTAACGGTGGCAGTTGTGTAATTCGCATTGTTTGCCGCATACGCATTTGTCGGGCTGGCGGGCGGTGCAATTTGTTGCACGACTACCACTGCATGTACAGAAGTGGCTAAATATTGGTACTTTTCTTACTTAGGATGGACTTCCGCAAGGTAACGCCGACCAGAAGGGAGTTAGTTCACCTATCGACCGAGTACAGAGTAGTCCTTACTTAGTAACATATACCAGTGGTTGTCAAACTTCGGCTCGCGTTCCACATGCTCTTTGATCGATTAATTTTGGCTTCGATTTATTGTCGAATTGTTACAATATTTAAATTTATACAACCATGTCAGCTCCTGGAAAATCGAAACAAATTACTAGTGTGAATAATTATTATTATTATTCCACCATAAAATTAGATTAATCCAGACACCGATCATTATTAATAAACCAGCGTCTGAAGTGTTATAAGGAGTGCTGTCATATACGTGTGTGTATATCTAACTTCAATAGTAAAAATGTTTTTTTTTTTAAATATTCCTTTGTGTGAAATTTCACATTTGGTAAAAAGCTTGGCCACCCCTGGCATATACTATACATCTACACGAGAATAGTCTACATTCGTGGTGACATCTGCCGTGAACTGTTGTAAAGATCTTGTTTTTTATTATTTCACGGATCACCGTCTTTCCGCGAACTCATTTCTACGAATATATAACATCTCACATTCAGCGTCGACTTCAACAGAAAAAGAGAGAGAGAGAGATGTCAACAGTCTTCAATACTGAATACGTCATCTGAAAGTAGAGACATTTATAAAAGAACTCCATAGACTTGTATAGATCTTGACATATCCGGTCTATTGTTAACACCCCTACCATTTAACAGTCGAAGTCGATTCAATCTCGACGTATATTTCCCGCTGTCGAGAAACTGAAGTACGGGAGACAATATAACGCTTCGATATGGGGTTCATAATGGCTTGATTGTTTTAGGGATCCTTGTAAACGGTTTATACGGAGTGCTTTGTGAAATTGCTTTATCCGATAAGTTCATTCAGTGGCGCTTGATTGGTATTTCAAATTCACATATTGAGGGCATTACGAACTGAATATAGATATGAAATCAATGACATTAATGCTGCTTTACTAATTTTTGCGCACTTTTATATCGTGCTAAGACAGTTCGTCTCGACCTGGTAGAAGAAATTTCACTAGTGAGAACCAGGCAGTTACGACCTGATGCCGTTTTCCTAAAACCAAATAAAATCGTGATAAATAAATAAATATATCATTTTTGTTACTGTCTTTATTCCAACATAGTAATCAAGTTTATATATACAACTATCTCTTTTTTACCTCAAAAACAATACAAGCTACATCTCCTGCACTGAGCGATAGGTGACAACCAGGCCAAAATGACCTGGTTTTGCAGCAAGTGTGTCGTATATATAGAAATATATGTCGTATATATATACATATATATACATGTGTGTGTGTGTATAGATGCCATAGATATATACATATTTATGGCATCTATATTCTTGTTTATATACCATAGAGTATAACAAATTTTATTTTACCACTGTTATACAAGTAATATTTTAAAAATGAAACTGGAAATTCTATATTTATATTTCGAGAGATCGTTAAGAATACTGTAAAAAGAGAGATTGTATTGAAACTTTCCCGGCGTAAAATAATATATTCAATAAGAAGAAGGTCTGTTTAAAATACAATTAAATATTTCTCTACCAAGATTCGCGTAGAGATGATACTTCTATAAAAATATTTTCTTTGTTTTCGTTTCGTGATTCTAGAAAAAAAAATGTTTTTGTAAAGATAAACATTGTCCAGTTTTATTTTTCTTGCCGTGTACTTTGTTCTTCATTTATATAAGTAAATATATATTTAGGTTATCGTCACTCTACCATCATTTTTACCATTTCGGACTTAGGTCGTTCCAAAAAAACACGACGCAAATTGAAACGCCGCAAAGTGAATTAAGATTTTCTATAGCAAAACATGTAAAGATCGAAGATAGGTTCCAGGGTTACGAAAATACTACTTTTTAAAAAGAAAATTGAACATAGTAAACATTTAAAAAAAAACAATATAACTCTGCCATTGAATAAATTGGACAAATATATCCTTTTTATAACCAGAAACAACATGTAAAAATTTATTTAAATTTATTATTCTCTTTTAAAAAAGCACAACACACTACGTAATTGAAACTGAACTCTAAAATTAGCAAAACAAAGTGAAAATAAAATTGTATTCAAATTGCGTTGATTTTTAATTAGAGTGGGAATCCTCGAGTTTTGATGGCATGGCGCAATAAGAACAAAAGTGTTGCCATCTTTTGGAAAAAAAAAATCTCGAACTTAAAGACTCGAACCCAAAACAACGCAACCTCGAAAATCTAACGACGCAAAGCGAGGTATTGGTGTATTAAAAATTCTTAAATTTCATTTAAAATAGCAACTGTTGAGTTGCAGTCTCTTATTAGATCAGCGTTCGGAAACGCTGGTTGCTTTCTGCTTATAATGTTCTATTTGAATAAATATATTGTAAATGTCTAGTTGAATAAATATATTCTGGAATTTGAATTTGAATAATATCGAAATTGCATATCTTTGTTTATACAAGTTTCTTTATAACCAATCATAGAAAATTAGATATTTCGAGAACCAATATAAAAGAGGGTAGATTTAAAATATATTGGATTGGTAAAATGTAGCAGACGAAATTTTGTTAGGCAGCAACATCAACGAAATTGTCTATAAAAACACAAGAGAAAGCATATTTCGTGTAGTTTAAACATAGCAAAATTTTCTTTTTGAAAATAAGATGATACTTTGTGCTAGAATTTCATGACAATATTTATATATACAGAGTGTTTTGTTATACATATAACTTCTTTAAACGGGTTAATATATAGCATATATACTCTCAACTATTGTGTACACGCTATAGAACAGAGACATAGACATAGGTCACGGATTCGATTCTCGGGACAAATAATAATTAACAATTCATTAATTATATATTTCCACTGCTCATAAATAAGCTTCAAGATGAGCAACAGCGTTCTCTCCGTACCATAATACCGAATTGCGATCGCCAAACAACCTGCCATGCGTGGCGATTATTGTATATCTTCCTATATATGTACATCTTTGTAGGAAGTTCAACCGTCAATGAGGTTAGAAATAATGAATTACGTAATAATAATAATATGTTAGAAAAAGTGTTTTTAAAATTCGAATTATAAATTTGTGATTGTTTTATTATCTGTCCTTGCAGACATTTAATTAAGTGTCTGTCGCTTTCATGTAGAAAAAATAAATTAACAACGTAGTTGACGGTCTAGTCGTATATACGGTGAGGGGCCGGTCTCGCGCCGGCGCGAATTGCACACCGACCAACTTATATGAGCTAGTACGGCTCCGGCATCACGCTAAGAACTTACTAGTGTCTGCTTGTTAGTGAACTATTGATTTTTAATTACCTTGTATAGTTTTTTTATTTAGAAAGGTTCCCCACGTGCCCCAAGACCTGACACCCGGCACTGATAGAGATAATTCCTTTCGCAATGCCGATCTCGCGCCGGTGCGTAATATTTTTGAATTTGTTTTTTATTTTTATTACCTTATATAGGCAAATGATACTCAATTAATTAAATTTGAATACTTTTTAAACGAACTAACAACAAAAAAGTTTGCTTCTGACCGACTCCCATGTTCAAGGCACTGGTAATAAAGCTTGTATATAAATAAAAATAAATGAATGTTTTTTTTTATAATTATACTACTGAACGCATGTACAAATATAACATTTTAAATGTGTATTATTGCAATTTATTATAATGATTTGCATAAAAATTTATAGGTCGAAAAAATATATGTTGTCTATGCAATTGACATTGTATTTGGCAACATAGCAAATAAATCTAGCAATGATACTCGATGATTACTTTATATGTGTTATTTAAACAGATGAACAGTTCGAAACACTTAAACGATGTGCTAATCATTATTCATCAAACATTACTCGTGTGTAAAGATAGATCTTACAATAATTGAAAAAGAAGGTCATGTTTACATTTGACATTTGACATTTGTACAAATTGTAAAAAAAATCAATATTTTGCGTACTCATACGAATATATCACGATAATAATTGAATAAATAAGGTAATTGCGTTTATTTTAACATTACAGTCGTGAGAAATAATTTAAGCATGTCATTGTCATTGTAGAAACAACATGATTTCCGCCATTTTGAATTAGACCAGAAGCGGTTTTTATTCAGTATCTTTCTATAAATTCTTTGCAGCCTTGCTATTTATTAATTAAAAAAATTATCGAGAAATATGTAAATAAATTAAATAAAAATGCCAATATTGTGATACCAAAATATACCTGTGACACAAAATATGATTGAAAATGTCATTCCTGGCCCTCAAAAACAGAGGGAACGAGATGTCCTAAAAAAAACGGTGGCCATGTTGAATAAAAAAATTAGCCTGCTATGTAGCATGCTAAATAACACTTCAACCTGCTAATCCGCTAAGCTATATTTGTTATTTTATTTTTCCAGATTCAAAATTTAACTTTTTAATAATTCGAATTTGTCGCAATCGAAATGAGTAATATTAAAATCTTTAAAGAAAAATAATAAATATTTAAGTTTATACTTCTAAATATATATTATTTAAGTCTTTAATAATAATAAAAACCTTTATTAATTACAGAACCATCCATGAGTGAAATTATTAATTATTATCTCTTTAAATAAATAAAATTGGAATGTCTGCTCGTAATATTAAAATAACCGCTTTAATATTAATATATACGGTAAATACACCAAAATTACATTTTATTAAATTTTTGTCTGTCTGTATATTCCGGCTAATCACTGAAATGGCTGGACAAATTTCGACGTAACCTATATAAGCAGGTAGCTGATGTATAAGGAGTAGCTTAGGTTTATAAACAAAGTTTTCTTGTTAAATTCCACGCGAAGTCGCGTGCATAGCTAGTTGTATAATAAACAATGAAAATATAGCTCGATAAGTCTCCGAGCTAAAAGAATTTTTAGATGTAAAAGTCCACATGATTTACTACCGAATGATACTTGACGATGTTTTAAACGGTTTTATTTAGTTCGAGCCGTACGGAATTTTTTTGTTTATTTATTTGGGTGAAAATTAGAAATTGAAATTTTAGCACCTTCCCGTTGTCAGATTGATCTGAAATTTGGTACACACATTTAATTTATATGACAATACAATATAATAAAATCAATAACATTATAAATCTAAGATGGCCGCCGATACAAAATGGCGGATTACATATTTTTCTTTAACCCCCTCAATATGGGTATCAAATGAAAGGGCTACACTAGTAAAACACGATGATTATGTCAAAATTTAAAATTCAAGATGGACGCCGTTCCAATATGGCGGACTATGTACATATTTTTCCACAACCACCACAATATGGGTGTCAAAAAACCGTTTAACTTAAAAGTTTTTTAAATGTATTTATTTTTTTATCAAAATACAGTTACAAACTTTTTTCAATTCCTTACCGCTCGCAATATCTCGCACACGACACACGGGGTGCTATTCAGTGCTACATCGCTATCACGACTTTATAATTTCGCGTGACTCGCTTGAAATTGGCGCGCCTGTTCGCGATCGTCGAAATTGAGTCCGAAACGGCTAATACAGTTACGGACATGCCTCTGTTGCTACGTCATTGGCGCAGGGTGACCATGCTTTCGAAAGTTTGGATAAAATTCTCTTAAATTTTGTATTAATTATTTTTGTACACCATAGATAATAACTAAAAAAAGAAACAATTCATATAGATATACAAGAGGAGGACTTATCGCTCGTGGCGTAAGACAACAGTTGGATTGAGATGAGAGACATGAAAGAGATAGCAGTTTAGGGGGTATACAAATACATACATTACTATTCATACATACATATATATATTTACTTGGAAAAGGTATTATATACATACGAATAAATAACAAATGCTACAAAAGAGCAATTCTAAAGTGGACTTGACACGAGTTTAACCCTTTCTCTTTAATATATATATACATATATAAAAATGTTTATTAGGAGTTCCAGAAAGTAAAGTAGCTTTCTTAAGTTAAATATACGCCTACATTTTTAACAAGTTTTTATCTCTAAGCAACAATATATTCACCTGTTATCAACAACCTTTTGCGATCTAGTATACAAATCAAGAGCTGTAATAAATCAATCAGTTTTTCTGTTAATTATGTCGACAGAAACGACATAATTAACAGAAAAACACACATTCTTTCCGGTTCCCCTATTACTGTAGGACTATCCGTATGTAATCAGCAATGTGGTCACACTACTAGCTCTGTCGGGGGCAAAATTGTAGCAATTTTCTGCATTGAAGCGAATGCTCAAAATTAGATTTGCGACATACATGCGTCACCCGGCAGCCGTCTCCATATTTTCGTATCACTTTCGTCTCATATCGCGGGATATCCTTTATTATACAGTCATAAATTAATAAGGATATTTATGATACATTTCACATGGATCTTTTGTCATGATTTCATTGCTCGCATACTCAATGTTGTCGTGTAGCTATATGCTAAAAAGCTCTGCTATTTCTAATTAACAGAAATATAAATCTTACTGCTCGCATCAAGTTGTCAATGTTGTCGTGTAGCTTTATGCTAAATAGCTCTGCTATTTAACAGAAATATAACATTGACACTTCGTTAAAAAAAAAACTGTCATTTGAACTTATCTGTCAATGTCATCATTGTGTCAACCGAGCTCTGCTATTTCTATTTAACAGAAATATAACATTGACACTTCGTGAAAAAAAAAAACAACTGTCATTTGAACTTATCTGTCAATGTCATCATTGTGTCAACCGAGCTCTGCTATTTCTATTTAACAGAAATATAACATTGACACTTCGTTAAAAAAAAACTGTCATTTGAACTTTTCTGTCAATGTCATCATTGTGTCAACCGAGCTCTGCTATTTTTAATTAACAGAAATATAACATTGACCCTTCGTGAAAAAAAAAAACAACTGTCATTTGAACTTATCTGTCAATGTCATCATTGTGTCAACCGAGCTCTGCTATTTCTATTTAACAGAAATATAACATTGACACTTCGTGAAAAAAAAAACTGTCATTTGAACTTCTCTGTCAATGTCATCATTGTGTCAACCGATAATAATCCATTGCAAAGCAAAGAACATCACAAACCTTCAACTATATCATCAGTTTACCAAGTGGAGGGCTATCCACGCCGCATCTACAACAATTGTTAAGAACTACATGATCTTGGTTCTTATCTCCTGTGGTATCCACTGGTCATTAGCTTCCACCATCTTCTGAAGTCTTTAACAATGTACTCCGTACGTCGTGATGTTTAAACCAGAACCTCTGTGATGAAAAGAGATTATATATAAAATTGTAGATATATTGCAGAATTAAAACATTTATAATTTCATGCTCCATTTGCAATAGTCCAGAAAACCATATACACGTGCCTTAACCATTTTATTGGCTTATTACCATAATTGGTTGGGTCAATGGGATAATATTCGTAATAATAAGATGCCGTTCCGGGATTGAAGAGGTCCAAATAGGATATGATTGCGTCAGAATGTGACCAAATATACACTAAACAAGATTTTGAACACTATACCTTCTAACACACACATATATTTATTATGTACATGTTCTTAGTGAGATAGTTATAAGGTAACTAATATATTTCTAAGTTTTTACTTTATTACTGCCTTTTGTTACTTTTTATCTCCAAAAACGTAAATAAATATATACCTTTATAACACAACAATAACTATTTAACATATAATAATATTACGTTATATTTATATTTATGCTACAAATAAATATATAATTGTCAATAAAATGATAGAGAAATTAAACTTTATTTGTAAAAGAAATATTATAAATATAAAGTCAATAAAGGTTATACAAGGTGTTAATAAGCTTATATTTTTATTTTCTAACATACTGTATAAAATAATCACATTGTCAATACTTCATACAAATCAATATTGCAATTTTTATTTCAATATTATTCTAATAAAAAGCAAATTTAATGCATTTTGTTATGATTTCTCCTACCATATGAATAACTGAAGGATTTTCTAAATCAAATTCTACCTCCAATTCCTGCTGGCACCGCGTCCTCGTTTAGAAATTGGATCAACTAAAGGCTTTGATCAAAGCTTCGAGAACCTTCGGTATTATATCTACTCCAATGATTTTGATTCTTTTGACAGTTCGAATGGAATTCACTGGTTATATTAAATTATATAACTTAATATCTTTTACGATAGGTAGAAATGTATACCTTCATATATATGGATTTCGGACAAAAATTGTACTAAATTGGTAAAGTGTAAGATGATTTCTGAACGTCGCCTGCATGAAAGAGACGGATGGATGCGGAAGTATAACTTTCTCTCTCTCTCTCACGACGGCGCCGCCATTTGTGTAAGATGTATTTAGTAGAGTTACAAGAATTTCTCTCGATTTAAATTATTTATTTAGCTATAGATCGACATTTATTTTTATTTTATTCGTATATTCCAAGATCCTTCACAGTTGAAGAGTTCGTATATAATAAAATATTATTTGCGAAGAACAAATTTAAAAAATTAAAAAAAAAACATTAACAATTTTAAAAAAAACGTGTGTAGACAGTATGTTACATTACTTCTATAAATATCATAGAACAGATGTCCCAAAATACCTTACTACTTACTTCCTCGTACAATCTGAGTCGGGATTTAAATGGTCTTATTGAAAAATTAAGAAGGTAGTCCAGCTGTGGGCACACTGCAATTACGCTAAACTGGTATAATTATTTTACTTTTAATTATATCCAATGAGTCAGACAATAGAACACAATGTTGAACTTGGAGATAATTACGAATGTAATCACTTCTAGACGAGATATAATTACTTCAATTATAAGGCGCTCGTTTTTAATATCTGCATTTATGTTTAAGCCACTGCATTTTTTATCTGTATCTACTATGTTGACTAACTATTACATATAGATTTGTAGGCTTGACTCTTCTTAGTGTTGAAGGATAAGACGAGAAGAAAACAGAACGAATAAAAGAAGGAAGGGGAGTTAGTATAAATGTGAAACTCGGCGCAGGCCATTATGTCAAACATTGGATCCTAAAGATCTTTTAGGTGGACACTACATGTTCCAAACCGCATACAAATCAAACACTACACAGCTCTACTCGTGTAGAGCGCTTTACTGTGTAGCGAACGACTTATAACTTCAACTCGTCTCTCCAGCTTTTGTATTATTTTTAAGTTTACAGAACATTTAATAGAATCAGGCGTTACATTGCGGAAGTCCATCCTAAGTAAGAAAAGGACCAATATTTAGCCACTTTCGCACATACAGTGGTAGTCGTGCAACAAAGTGCACCGCCCGCCAGCCCGCTGATAAATGCGTATGCGGCAAACAATGCGAATTACACAACTACCACCGTTAAATCACTCAACACGTGTTTTACCCCTCACAAACACAGAGTCAACCAACCAGAGCTCACAGAACATTCTGATCCGTGAGCTCAGTTCTGACGGATCCATAAAAGCCTTCGGGCCAAAAGCATCAACTTCAACCGAGAGTGACGAGAGCTAGAAGATGAAGGAATGATAATGTGATGAATGAATGGAGAGAAATAAAATTAATAAAGTACCTGTTCCACACAAGATAAGGAAACGAAAGGTTCCTAATAGCGGTGGCTATAAAAAAACTAACCGAAATAAGTAAGTACATACACATAAAGTGATCCAACGAAAAGACACATGAAAAAGTCGAACATATATGTGGTTGATATAATAGAAGCTTTCACATCCATAACAAACATAGAACAGCTTCGACAAATAAAAGGGTATTGCGAACTCGTCGCAATCCGGACAACTTCCCGGCACAACCGGAAGCGGAAGTTATCGGGAACATTCAATAATGCTTCCGCCATTAACAAACTTGTTACGTAGTTGAGTTAGTTTTAATTTACATTTAATATTTCAATTGTACACACTGAAATAACTAATGAAAAGCAATTATAAATCGGAGCTGTTTGACTTTGTTACAGATGGCGCAAAAGTAATGTCATAATGTGAACGTGATTTAATTTTTATAAATGGCGTCGAATGTTACACAATTTTGGGGAGTGCCTACCTATGCCACTCGAAAACATTTCGGCCCTAAAAACTGGCGTCACCACTGCCACTTAATACTTGCAATTTTTCGAGCTACGTCGATGATATATCTTCTACTCTACGAAACTCCAAGCGAAGCCCTGGTCATTGCTCTCTGACTTTGAGCCATATTATAAGACCCGTCTACTGTCATTTTTTTTATGACCCCCGCTATTGGGGGCCTCTCGTACCCCTATTTATGGTGGGACAGGGACTTTATTTGCAATTTAATATTTTACGTGATTTTTTATTTTCTCTCTCTTCTTTCATATTTTACTTTCTCTTTCGGTGTATTATCTATCTTTCATGCTAGATATCTACTTTCTTACCCTTTTGCTCTGTTCATCTATCATTCTTTCCTCTTTTCTTATTACATTTTTTCGTTTTACATTTTTACTTATTTTATATATCACATTTGAGTTTTATTTTATCACATTTCTTATTGTATATTTGGATTTTTATTTTTTTGTATAACGTTTTTAACTATCCTACTGTCATTTCAGCTTACTATAATTTCGTTAGTCTTAGAAATAAAAATGTTTTTAAATTTTTCACATCAGTATTGCAAAAATGTTTCAAGGTGTACACTCGATTGCATTCAATGACAATCGACTAGCTTCTGTCAATATCCGTGACATGAGAAACCCATTTAATAAATACAAACCGTCCCATTATCACTGCCTTCGAGTGGAATGGCCATTGTATTTGCAGCTGTGACAGCATTTGACAGGCGTTGGTGTAACAGACATTATGAAAGTTTAAATAAAATCGAATAAACAAGTTGACTATAAGAGGTTTTAAAACTAGGACATATGATATTGTAAAGGTATGTTCATAGTGAATTTACGTTCTGTGGACGTATAGACGTCCACTGCAAGGCCTTCCTCCCCCTTAAAAGATGTAACTAGAGGAGGATGTACCACAATCACCACGCTTGGCACGTGGTATTATGGTACGCAGAAAAAACTGCTGCCAAGTCTCTTGAAACTTGTTTGTGAGAATGTAATCCTATATAATTAATGCACAAAATGTAATTTATATAAGATTACTAGCTGATCCCGCAAACGTTTTGAAAAAAAAAAATTGATATTTTAATTTAAAAATAAGGGTTGATCGTAGAGGGTGAAAATTTATCGTTGTATGTATTCTTGTATGCTGTATCATAAAAAAATAAAAACAAAAATTTCGTTAAAAAAATTAACAAAATTTTTTAAGTGTGAACAACCTTTATCACTTAGGGGTATAGAAAATAGATAGTAGCCGATTCTCAGACCTACTGAATAGGCATATTAAATTTGATAAAAATCAGTCAAGCCGTTTCAGAGGAGTTTAAGTTTGAACACCGTGACACGAGAATTTTATATATAGATATCTCTCGAATTGAACCCGTGATCTAAGATCGTGAATTTTTGTTCAATACCGCTGGGATACCACTGCTCTTGAAACATGAATTTGGTTATCGGATACAACGGTCTAAGGCAGAGTTCCCCAAACTTTTTTGTGTCGTAGACCCCATTGCCATGTTTTTCCGTGTTCGGTAGACCCCCTACTTAATTGATATTGATTTCCTGTAAATTTCTAACTGTAGTGAAGATTAGTGTATGTTCAAAATGTATTGCGACCACAAAGCGAATATCTACATCCTACAACTTATACAATTTTATAAACATATATAATAATTTTTTTACTTCATAGGTACTTTTATAAATAATGTAAATGTTTTGATATTATAAGATAGTATGATGTAAGTAAATAGGTACTATCAGTGTATGTGTTGAGATCCCCTATCGTGGACCCCCAAGTTTTTTTTTCGCTGACGTAGACCCCTTGCAGTTTGTCATAGAATCCTAGGGGTCGATATAGACCACTTTGGGAATCACTGGTCTAGGGTTTGAGGCTATTGGTATAGAAGGGTTCCTCAAGCTCATATTATAGTTGAGCTTCTGGGTTGTGAACCTGAGATGGAATTTGACCCGGCTTCCAAATTGAAATGTCACGGAGGAGGAGAATTGTTGGTATTACAATCTGTTGCAAGCTAGTGCATAATATTTTAAGATATATAGAACCTTATTAAAATCAAAATCTAAATATTCTTTATTAAAATAAGCTGTTAAAAGCACTTTAGAGTCAATCAATATGAAATGTCGGCATTGTTCTCTACAGGAAGCTACCAGCTCGGAAGGCAGTTCCGTAGCCGAGAAACTCCTGTTGAGTTTGTTGCTCTTTACAAATATAGTTTTATAAGGAGCGCGAAAATAGCTTCCTGAGTGAGCATCAACATTTAATTCCACGCATTAACATCAGTATAGTATTTTTGGATACAATAACATACTTTTAATATTGGTTTTAAATCTCTCTAATGGCATATCTGAAATTGATAGTGGAATTATATTCCATGTATTGTATATATAAATGATTTATACATTTTTATAGACGAAACCTAACGGTTTTAATAGTAGAGTAACTATATGAGAGATTCTCTATCATAAATAAATTTATAAATTGTTCATACCGACCGCCATAATGGAATATTTCGATCTGTCAAATTACGTGGTTACAAAGCGGCCTATAAAATGTAATAGTTCAAATGGCAGCTAAAATATATTGCGCTTGATAAAGTATATAATAATATCCTTCATTTTTTGAAGTAAAAAAATGATGTAATAGATTTATAGGTTATGTTTTGTAAATTTATAATTGACGTCATAGTTAGTTGTATATAGTTTTGATTTTAATTATAAATAAATTCATTCCAAATACGCCTTTATAGCTGTAACAATACATATTAATAAAAATATATTTAAATAAACGAAATTGTATTACGTATTTATCGCATTATGGAATAAATTAGTTCTAATTTTATCTGTCATGGCCGCTAGATGGCGCTGACATGTCGACCAGTTGGCGCCATGGTTTCAACAAAGGTCATGGCAAAACGCCGAGACGTGCGTGAGACATAACCAGGCGGCAATGAGCTGTAACGAACTATTCAATTCACCTGCCAACACCTGTTTCATGTAGCGGCGCGGGCGGTGAGGTAGGTCAAATAATTCTGGCGATACGCGAATGAGTCGTTCAATGAGTCAGCGTCACACGGACTTTCCTTTCCATTTTTAAATTATAACATTTTTATGTTTCGAATATAGATTATATATATATTTTTAAATGGTTTTGCTTAAAATAATATTAATATCAATGAAATTAAACATAAATAAATTAAAATTAAATATTTGATTATAAAAATATATTAATTATAAAATTTAGTTACATATATATGTTTATTTATATAAATTTTCCGTTTCCGTATAATTTATATTTACCGATTTTTGAACTTACCGTATATATAGGGAAAATCACACATTATATATTAAGAAGTTCACACGAGTTATTCTATATATATATATATAGAATAACTATATACATATATATATATATATATATATATATATATATATAGAATAAAGGTATATATATATATATATATATGATGGAGATAGTTTAGTCAGACAATAGCATCTGACTAAGTCGAGGTTTACCCCCCTTGCCAGCCTTAGTAGAGATCCTCATTCCAGGACTTATACACCTGGTCTCCGGAGCGCTTGGCTACCTCAACGGTCTACCAATCCGATGTTCTCGTTACAGCATATACCCGTCTACTACAAGACATATGCCTTCGTCAAAGATTTGTTTAGATTTACTGTGGTGGCCATGCTTGGCTGACAGGTTGGTGATCGAAGTGTGGTAATATGGTTAGCAGAGAAACTCCTGCCCATCATCTGGAAACTTGTATCTGAACTGCGCGGCAATAACTACCTACGTAAATAATACACGAAATGTGAATTCACTCAGTACTCTACAACTGGACAATTACTTTTCGTTTTACGATTATCATGCTGTAAATAATAAAGGATGTATCCTAGACTCGTCGTTTATCTATTATAATCTGTTATGTGTAGCCTATATATATAAACAGCATAGCTAAAATACATCATAATTAAATAAATATAATAATTTCTTGGAATAATTATAATTTACAACAGACGCCATTTATATAATATTCATTTCAAGCTCTGCAGCAAATGAATTGCAAAAAACTTAATGTTCATAAATTATAGCATGAATACACTGCATTGGTGGCGGTATAAAAACGAACGCGGAAACAAAAGAACAATACAAGAGCGGTAATGGATAATGCTTGAAGCGATATCTCCGACAAGCTTTTTAAATTTATACTTCTTCCTTTTTTCCCAGAATTATGAATTAAAATCTTTATTCGAAATTCAAATTTTATACTTAAAATGACATAGAATAATTATTAATGTATTTATTAAATAGGGAAGCACGTTAGAAGCTGATGCATGGTAAAATTTAATTGTAATAATAATTAAACATTGTAATGCAGCTGGTTTTACACATTAAATAAGTAAAAAAGTACATTAAGGTTTTTTAATTATACATATCTCACCTATATATAAAAGTGAATGTTTGTCTTTACGTCCATTATAGCCGTAAACTATGCATTCGAACTTTAACATTTATGATGATCTTAAGCAAAGAAAAAATTAATAGTTCAGAATGATAATTTTATACAGGCTGTTTATAAGGGTAAATATAAGCTTTGACAGATATAACAAAACACTCTGTATCATTCAAAGGCCATAGAGGCCGAAAGTGGAACACGCCCTTCGATAAGAAACCATTTATTACATTGTTTCATATACACATGTTTGAATTTCGGTCACGTTGAATAAAATATTTGACGCCATTATATCGGGTCGAGGGTATTCTGTGACATGTCAACCTCTGTAATACAACACGGCACGTTAAACTAATTACAGATCAAAATGGCCGACGTGGATGAATTGCCTACGGTACACCTCAATTAAAAAAAAATATTTTCGTTAATTTTCATCGAAGAAAACGTTACAAAATTAAATTATTTTATATAAAAATTAATTACAAGGAAAAATAACGTTGTTCATGCCAAAAATAACTAATTAATATAAAATATATTTTCGTGTTAACTGACATTTCTCACACGTTTTGTTTTACACTTTTGGTGCGAACATAATGTAACAGCTGATACGAAGGTCGGATTTCTTTTTAATGTCACATATATTTTTTAAATGTACATTGAAATCTCTATTATAGTAGTTTGATACAGATAATATAATAATATTACTATGAATAACACAGATTAGTTATAGGCGTATAAAGTGAACATTTTACGCCACGAATAGCCAATAACTTCTGACAGTAAAAATCTGCACAGATAGTAAAGATGATTAATTTTATTATATAGTTATTCGAATTTTAAAAACTAATTTTCTTACTATGTCTATATTATCGGCAAATGAGCACTCACTGCTATAAAACTCTTACATATATAACCAATCAATCTGTATGTCCCTATTATTTCGTTTTATTTTTAATTATTTGAGTCATGTCTTTTAGAACAAAAAAACACTCCATGATTTTTTTATCTTCTTTGAAAAATTGTAATTATTTTTCATAATCTTACATAAATTAAAAAATATACATTTGAATTAATTAAACAGAATAGCTTTCAGATTACAAAACCCTCATTTAAAACACAATATCCATTTAATTTGTTTTAAAATATTTATAAACACCTGATTTTTAAAAATGTAAATTTCATTTTTAAATATGGATTGGAATCGGCCGTTGCCATAACAACATGGCGGCAAATTATTACTTTTTTAATTTAAGTCGTCAAAGGAATATAGAACTTATTTGGTGTTCGTTTATAATGTAGAATGAAAATAATGGAATGAGCTCAAAAAGGATTTAAATTCGCGACTTTAGATGCGAAGCAAACCGGCTAGTGACCTTGGCCGAATGAACGCTCTTTCTATCTCTTTTTAACTCACGTGTCGACACATATTGTCCCCGCTTCGCCGAAATAAACGCCTAATTATATACATGCATACTGCGTTACAGTTTTTAACTTGCAATTATAAGCCAATGACCTTGCCTTTTAACTATTCCCTGTAACTGTTATCAAAGATTTAGAATTAACTGCTAAGTTGAGGTTTCTAAACTGTCTTTTAGTTCAGATTTTTGGTTAGATGCATAACAAAGCAACGCGTGAGCTTATTAGTTAAAAATATATATATATAAATTACACAAAAACGGTAATCAGTTTCACACTTTCAATCTATATTTCAAAATTCAATGTTAATTAATTTTGTCTCGTCATTTTTATTTTTAAATAATGTTAGTAATGACAGAGTTGTCAAAATCATAATATAAAATTTTTTAAATGATTTCTCCGACTTGTATGTATAAAACTTATACAGGATGGTTGCTTTATTAATAAAACAATCTTATGTTTTATAAAGGAAGGCTGTCAGCGGTATTATGTCAATAAAGATTTTTGTCGTATATATACGTCGTATATAATTATAAAACATATTTACACATCGATTTAAAAATGTTTGCTCACTCCTGTACTATAATAAAAAAACATAATTCAATTAAAAATATAAGAAACGAGACACTGATGTTTTCTCCTTTCTTAACTTCATAAATAATTCAACTTAATTCATACAACTCCGTATCCGTTTACGTGAGACTTGGCAGGTGAAAAATGAAAGTCTAGCACGACGGGATAGGTCTAGATTTATTGTCTATAAAAGTGTTGTATATCGTAAACAAGTCCAACCTACTTTTCCGAGAATTCCTATATCAAGTTTGTAAATAAATTTTGCTTACAAAAAAACATTTTTTTCTACTAACTGACATAAGTGGCCGTATGTGTCATTCAACTTCGCTTGAACCAAAAAAAAAACAACATCTATGAAATTTTATTTTTGTTTTCTTAACAAAAGCTACTCAAACGTTATACTGACCGAAGTTATTAACCTAAGATTAAATTTAACATAAATAATTTAATTTTAAGATGATAAATACATTTAACAAGGGAATCTTTAACTTTTAATTAATTACATAAAAAATTTTGTGAAATGCACATTTTTTAAAAAATATTTTGCAAAAAGAATTTGAATAAATAAAGTCGTTTTCGGGATAAGTCATTTCCACTGGTAAAAGGAATTAATTTATATTTATATCATTATCATGTCCACCGCTGGAGATAGGCGACTATCTTTTATTTTAAAAAACACCAGTTATGTTCCGCTTCAGGTAGTTTCTGTTTATATAGATTATATATTACGTAATAAATTTAAAAGATATTTCTTTATTGAAAGATAAGTATCTTTAAACTCAATTCTAACTATCGGGTTACCATTACTCAGATTGTACGTATGTAACAAAACAAAATTTTTCTTTAATTGCAACATGAGATTACTGAATAAATAACAAAGACTATCAAAGATAATAAATCTTTCACAGGTCTGTGTGTACGCACATATAAAGTTCCACAAGATATTTTAGACCTTCCTTTTCATAGTTTCAAATTTTAAATTAATAGTATACTATTAAATAAATTCCATTCGAGAGATTTTAGTTGATAGATTCGTGTAGAATTTGGTTTGTTGACTCATTTACATGTTTGATATTACAATGTATACATCAAAAATTGTTAAATTTCATTTTAAAGAGCAATTTTTGAGTTTCATGCTCTTGTCTTTAAATCAGCGTTAAGAACCGGTGGTAGCTTACTACATATAAGCTTAAAATAACGATTCAAAATCATGTAATCACACTTGAATAAATATATTCTAAATTTGAATTTAAAAGAGTAATATATTTAATGAAATAAATATTGACAATATTTAACAATGAAATTCACCCTTAAATGGTGTTTAAATTCAGAATGTGTTTAAATTATGTGTGTAGGGGTGGAACGGCTTATTCTCCTGTGTGGACAGAATTGTAAATATATGGAGGTATGTGTTATGGATTCCTTGAGGGAGGTGGTGCGCTCCGGGAGGGCCTGTGTTACGAAGGATCGATAGTCGTAGGAGGTAGTTCCGGCGAATGCAAGCTTTTATGCATATATAGGGAAACAAATATGTAATATATTTATTTGTTACTCGATATATTACAGAATTATTATTATTAATAAATAATTGAAGAGATTTAAACACTAATTTAAAAAAAAGGTAGGCAAAAAAAAATTCGGAAATATTAAACGTAAATGTAAAAATATAGGCACAGGTGCTAACGTCTTTGTCACAGATACTAATAAAAAAAACATAACTTCATCAGGATGACAAGATGGAGTAGGAATGTGAAAGCGGTCGCACGAATCGTAAATTTAAAATACATCAATGATTTTAAAAAAATATTACTTTTGTTTTATCTTTAAGTTATTGTTAAATAGTTAACGATTTAATTTAATTAACAATTTAAGAGATATAAACTCTAATATAAAAATAGGTGACCAAAAAAATATTTGGAAATATTAAACGTAAATGTAAAAATATAGGCAAAGATGCTAATGTCTTTGGTGCAGATACTAATAAAAAGAACATAACTTCATCAGGATGAGAATATGGAGTAGGGATGTGAAAGCGGTCGCACGAATCGTAATTTTAAAAAACATCGATGATTTAGAAAAATATAATAATTTTGTTTTATTGTTAAGTTATTTTTAAATGGTTTACGATCTTCTTCTTCTTCTTCTTTCCCTTTTCCCTTTATTTGGGGTCGGGTCTCCTTATCAATTTGCGCCAGGCCACTCTATCCTGGGTTGTCCCTGCATCAAGTTGAAGGGTTTCCAGTTCCTTTCTGATATTAGACCACCACGTAGCTTTTGGACGCCCTCTCCCTCTTGGGAATTCTGGGAGGCTTAAGGCAGTTTTTACTACGTGGTTATCTGGTTTCCGTTGAATGTGGCCATACCATCGTAATCTTTTTTCCTGTAATTTGCTGGGGATCGGAGCTACCTTAAACGAACCTCTCATATATTCGTTCCGTATTTTGTTTACGGTTTACGATATTTTAATAAATAATTTAAGAGATATAAGCCCGAATATAAAAATATGTGAGCGAAAAATATTCGTAAATATTAAACGTAATTGTAAAAATGTATGCACAGATGCTTATGTCTGTTGCACAGATACTAATAAAAAACATAACCTCAACCCTATATGTCAAATTACTTATTATGGGCATGTAATGGAAGGCGTGTTATGGGCCAATATTGGTTTCATATGAGCACATAGGTGACTTAATGGACAGTGAAAGCTATTTCACGTCCAATGAATGCCTTTAAATGGATCGTAAACCTTTTTTATAGACCTATCTCTGTTTATTAGAAAATATTTACATTACCATGACAATGTTTTGTCAATACATATGTAAGCTCTACTGTTTTTAAACGGTTTTATTTAGTTCGACCCGTACGGAATTTGTTTATTTATTTAGGTCAAAATTAGAAATTGAAATTTAAGCACCTTCCTGTTGTCAGATTGATCTGAAATTTGGTACACACATTTAATTTAGATGACAATACAATATAATTAAAACAATAACATTATAAATCTAAGATGGTCGCCGATACAAAATGGCGGATTACATATTTTTCCTTAACCCCCTCAATATAGGTATCAAATGAAAGGGCTACACTAGTAAAATACGATGATTATGTCAAAATTGAAAATTCAAGATGAACGCCGTTCCAATATGGCGGACTAGGTACATATTTTTTCACAACCACCACAATATGGGTATCAAAAAACCGTTTAACTAAAAAGTTTTTTAAATGTATTTATTTAGTATCCACTAGATATAATTTTAGATATGTCATGTTCAGTGTTATATAAGGTTATATGTTATGTATCAGTAGTGGCGAAGTTCTTTGATAGTTCGAGACATTAAAAAAATAATTTTTTTGCCAGTCCCAATTGAAAGCATGTTCAAAACACGATAAATAATGTTATTTACAAAAATAATATTTATTGAAATCATTTAATAAATACATAATATGTGTATTGAAGTTAGATATATGCACGCGTATATGACAGCATTTCTAATAATATGCCGATTATTTATGATCGGTGTTTATATTTCGCTAATTTTATGTTAGAATAATAATAATAATTATTCACATCGGTAATTTGTTTCGATTTCCCAGGAGCTGATATAGGTTATATTAATTTAAATATTGAAATAATTCGACAATCAATTGCAGCCAGAAATAATCGTTCAAAGAGCCGCAGTTTGACCATACTTGTTATATTTCTTTTAAATGTTTAATGTAAATTAATATATGACACTTCTATTCAACCGATGTACGTCCTGATGATGTCTGGGACTTGTTTTTGTAATCCTAAACCAAATATCCATGGTTCTAAGCTTCTTCTCTGCATTTGATGGGATCAGCGGGACGTAATTTATTAAGAGCTGCTTAAACCTAATGAAACTATCACGGGAGCTCGCTATCGACTTCAGTTGATGCGTTTGAGTCGCGCTCTGAAGGAAAAGCGGGCACTATACGAGCAGAGACACGACAAAGTGATTTTATTACATGATAATGCTCGGCCACATGTGGCAAAACCAGTCAAAACTTACCTGGAAACACTTCAATGGGAAGCTCTACCCCACCCGCCGTATTCACCGGACATAGCCCCCTCCGACTACCACTTGTTTCGGTCGATGGCGCACGGTTTAAGCGAGCAGCGCTTCCATTTTTTTGAAGAAGCCGAAAAATGGCTTGACTCATGGATTGCCTCGAAAGATGAGTCATTTTTCCGACGGGGGATTCAATTGCTATCAGAGAGATGGGAGAAAGTGGTCTCTAATGATGGACAATACTTTGAGTAATGTCACTGTAAGCATTGTATTTTAAATTTTTTGAAAAAAAAAAACAGCGAGAACTTATTCAAGGTCCTAATATATGCATGTATAGAATATTGCCTACTGATATATTAACAGTTTGCGTCGTGACGTCACAGTTTAAAAGAACAGACACTTGCAAAAACCCAGACAACCTAACTGTTAAGGATTATAAAGAATGCAACTGGTGTATTGTATTAAATAATTCCCACGACAAACATTCGATAAGACGGAACGTTTCCAGCGATGCCGGCTATCAATTTGTGTACGCTTGTAAAGTGTGCAAAAATCTACACTTGCGTCATTCGCTAGTAGGTCAAACAGGCGTAAGTCATAAGCGGAGCGATTTCTACCACTAGATCAGAGTTCCCCAAACTTTTTTGTGTCGTAGACCCCTTGCCATGTTTTTCTGTGTCGGGTAGACCCCCTACTTACCTGATATTGATTTGCTGTAAATTTCTAACTGTAGTGAAGTTTATTGTATGTTCAAAATGTATTGCGACCACAAAGCGAATACCAACATCCTACAACTTACACAATTTTATAAACATATATAATAATGTAATGTAAATGTTTTGATATTATAAGATAGGATGTAAGTAAATAGGTACTATCAATGTATGTGTTGAGATCCACTATAGTGGACCCCCATTTTCATTTCATGGACTCCCAAAATTTTTTTTGCTGACGTAGACCCCTTGCAGGTTGTCATAGACCCCTAGGGGTCGATATAGACCACTTTGGGAATCGCTGCACTAGATTGACATAGTATAAGTCGAAATCTCTGGATGCGATGTTTGTGCAACTTATGGCTGTAGATAGGCGTCCACTATATGGATTGACGGCACAGGTAAAGTCCCCTGAAGTCAGTGGATATAGCACAAGACATTGCGTCATCCGCCACTAGGTCAAACAGGCGCAAGTCATAAGCGGAGCGATTTGGACCACTAGATTGACTGACATAGAAGGTCGAAATCTCTGGATGCGATGTTTGTGCAACTTATGGCTGTAAATAGGCGTCCACTAGACTGACGCCATGGGTAAGATCCCCTGAAGTCCTAGATGCAGTACAAGACAGGTCATAGTGGCGACATTGGGGTGGGGGGGGGAGGTGCTTTGCAGTGGTCCTCTGTGTGCTGACACAATGGTTTTGATCACCATAAAATATAAAATTTAAAGTGGAATTCTATCGTAGATCTTGTGTAAATTAAAACAACATGAGTTAATTTCAAGTATGACGTTACTTCATTAAACTTTTACCATCTGTAATTATCAACACTCTTTTCGGCTGATATTTTATACCTATTTTAAAGTGAATCCCCCTTCCGCTTCGTGAGCACATGTCAGAGGAAGCTGTAAAAGCCTTTGGGTTAACAGTATTAACATCATTCAAATAGTACACTACAGTATCTATCTTTGTCAAGGAAATATTAATTTATATTTAAAATCGCTTCCGCTTATGACTAGTGCCACATATATTAGCCGCATGCATGAGTCATTGAGTCTGCCATAATTTTGTATTGCATTAAACGTTAACAGATTTCTTCTGTTGCAGCATTTGTAATATTTTTGAAATTTATTGAATTCTTGCATACATCGTGCATTTGAAATTGTATATCCAGCTTCTATTAGATGTGGGCCTTGTTAGCTTTTACAAGCTTATTACAAGCTGTTAGAGCTCTCACTATTAGTTCTATCAGTTCTTGTGCACCATTTGAATGTTATATGGTCTGTCTGTGTGACTTTTTTATTATAAGAATCTATATTCCACATACATTAGCATTCGTGCCTTTGTTTTTACATGTTCTAGTGTTTACTAAGTCTCCTAATCTATTTTAACGACGCCATAACAATGATCACTTCTTCAACTCTACTCCATATTGCCATCATCGGGCTGTGCGCTAGGATCTGCAGCGGTTGCCGTATTCACATCGATGAACCTTGCGATCGCATCTTGAGTCTCGTCCGTGCAATACACGCGCGAGTTCGTGTGACGTGATATTGCTACCACCACGAACACTGTTATACAGATCGAAGGTGTCTGTTGTTCTCCTGACATGACCACCTCGCTCTTCAGCCCCTGAGCCTCGTGGATGGTGAGGGTCCTTGAACTTGACCCTGTACCGAAGCCTTGGCTAATGAGAACTTGTTTATATGCTTGGATGTGAGTTAGGTATAGGATGATCTCTCCTGAGTAAGTACACCTACTCAGGGAGTGCAACACGTTCTTGGACGAATATACTTCCACGTCTGTGTGACTAGGTTACACTGTTTCTAGTTGCCCTCCATCTACTTCTGTAGTTCTCGTTGAAGTTTCCTTCTTTCTGGCAACTTTCTTGCACGAGTGTATCTAGTGCGTGTCGTGATTCATCTGGTGTTCTCGCTCTTGGCAGGTGGTTTTGAACCAAAATAGCACTTCACACAGACCTCCAAAAATCGCTGCAATAACCAGTCTTGCGTTTCCCGGATCTAGCAGTTTCCGGGGAATTTTACTATGTCGGTCCAGCTGTTGAACGCCTACCCGCGCTGCATCTATATGTTTGTCATCATTGCTCGTGCATCTTTCATTCAAATGAGCAAATCTTCAAACTACATCAGTGACATTGGATCTCCTTAAGATATCCTCATATTTTTTTTCTGGCCCCCGCTATTGGGAGCTTCTAGTACCCCCTATCTAGTTTGGGACAGGGACTTCATTTACACATATTTTTTTCAGAGTTTTATCTTTATTCGACACTCACTTTTATATTTCTCAATTTCTTTTATTCTTGCCTTCTATCCTTCACCATATTTTGCAATTTTTGTTCTTTCATTCCTTCTTGCTTTCATCGTCTTCCTTTCCTCATCTTTTTACTCTTAGGTGGCTAGGTACCTTTTTATTTTCCAATCTTTATTTTTTGATATCACAGATTTGTTTGGATTTGAACTTTTTAATACATTGCAATACTTGTCTTATATTCTTATTATTGTTTGATAAGTTCGTTTACATGTGCATTTATTTCATTTTTGGTTCCAGTTTTTCTATTTGGTTTTGTTAGGAATGATGGGCGAAGGTTGTCATCGCCCATCATTAAGGCGATGCTTTCCATATTTACTTTCAGTTTAGTCACAGACAGATCATTCCTCATTACTCTCTGAATAACATTACCTAGTCTAGTGTGATGTAATAGGTAAAAATATTTTTCTATATCCAGTATATTCAGCAAAAATTAATAAACACAATATGAACATTCTTGTATATTTATGTAAAGGTTGTAATAAAATCCATCCACATGCCTCACCTAATTAAGCAGTTCTCGACGCTCACCAGTTTATTAAGCCAATTTAGCTTATTGTAACTTATGTTACTTCGTAGCTTAACGAGTAACGTTGATATGGAATTATTTCGCTTAATTGGGTGAGAGAAATAAAATAGTTGAGTCTATTCCTGGAGAAGTCGTCAACTTTTATCATCATCACCAAAGATTGTCGTGATGATCAGTCTCGTTGTGCCTGTATCTAGTGATTTTCCGAGAACTTTACAATATATCTAGTTCGATTAGATACCTTTCAACACCGCGTCGCAACGGCTATATATGTACATATATAACACATTTGTCAGTCAAAAGCATTTATGTTTTAATAACTATTTACAATCATCCTATATAAAGTGATCACTGTGAAATATGATAATTTTAATATACTTATTCTACAGACCAATAACTTCTGGCAGCCTACCAAAAGAAAACCTCAACGCTCCAGAGGCGAATCTGTTCTGCGTGCCAAGTGGCAGGTACTGCCACTTCAACCTGCCAATTCGCTGGGCTATGATTCTAATGCCTTATTGAACAATACCACCATTAACCTCTGTATCGAAAGTGGTAGTCAAAACATATTAATCTAATATATAAAATTCTCGTGTCACGGTGTTCGAACTTGAACTCCTCTGAAACGGCTCGACCGATTTTTCCAAATTTTATATGCGTAATCAGTAGGTCTGAGAATCGGCTACTATCTATTTTCCATACCCCTAAGTGATAAGGGTGGTCCACCCCTAAATTTTTTATTTTATTTTTTATTTTATTTTTTATACAAATTTTTTTGTTTTTATTTTATTATGATACAACATACAAAAATACATACAACCTTAAATTTTCACTCCTCTACAATCAACCCTTATTTTTTATTTGTTAATTAAAAACTTTATTTTTTTGCAAAGCAACGTTTGCGGGATCAGCTAGTATATATATATGTTTTTATAATTTGATTAATTATAATTAAAACTGCATTTTAATTTTTACGACACAATTGTGAAATAATTGTCTATGTGCATGTGAACGAGTATTGTTTGAAGAATCCAATGGCGACCTTCTAGAATCGTCTGTGCAAATATGACGTCACCGTGTTGATTCGCGGATTCGTGAAACTTCGCATAATATGGCGCGAGATTTTTTAAAACACAGACAATATTCGACAATTTATTGCAATAAATATTCACACTGTATGTTTGTTTATCTTGTCTGATATATATTGAATATATTAATACAGTTTAATATTATATTAGCAGTGATAGCGTAGCGGTAATAGAACAGACCTTCTGTCGTTGATTGCAGATTCGATTAATTGTATAGGTCATCTTGATTCCGCACATAGACTTCCATTACAAGGCATATGCCTGTACCAAAGATATCTATTGGGGATATAAACGCCACGCTTGTCAGGCTGTATATGGTATTATGGTATGCAGAGGATGGTAACCAACCGCTGGAAACTTAAAATGTGAATTACATAAGAATGTATACCATGAATCGAATCTGCTATGTACTATAGCATAGCACAGTCTTCTGCCACTATACTAACATTGCTCACTTTCTATACAAATAAAATATAGTCTAAGTTACTCCTTATTACATCAGCTATCTGCTATTGTAAGTCTTGTCAAAATAGGTCCAGCCATTTCAAAGATCAGCCGGAACAAACACAGACAAAAAAATTTTTTATCGGTATAGGTACCGTATATATTCATATGCATGTTGTAAATCAGTGATTCCCATCATCATTACAACATCTTGTGATAAAAAAAAAAATAAAAAAAAAACAATACAACCACGCTTATACTGTGGAGCAGTGATTCCCAAAGTGGTCTATATCGACCCCTAGGGGTCAATGACAACCTGCAAGGGGTCTACGTCAGCGAAAAATAATTTGGGGGTCCATGAAATGAAAATGGGGGTCCACGATAGTGGATCTCAACACATACACTGATAGTACCTATTTACTTACATCATACTATCTTATAATATCAAAACATTTACATTATTTATAAAAGTACTCATGAAGTAAAAAAATATTAATATGTCACGTATATTTTACATAACAGATATAAAATTTTATTTTGAGCTGTTTTAATTTAAATTCAATTAGTAAATGTATAAATAAACATTTGTTTTTACTTTAAGTTTTTAACACTAAACTTCACTACAGTTAGAAATTTACAGGAAATCAATATCAGGTAAGTAGGGGGTCTACCCAACACGGAAAAACATGGCAAGGGGTCTACGACGAAAGTTTGGGGAACTCTGGTCTAAATGAATTTAAACGAATGTATTCACGACGATGCAATGTACAACGGCGTCGTTTAAATGCCTCTGTGCATATCTAATCTATTTACCCACTTCAAGGGTTTCAGTTGCCTCGTATCTATTAATGTGAATCTATTACATCCTTATGTTGCAAGCATAAACAACACTGTATCTCTTTCTATCTTAAATTGTGTAAAAAAGTCTTATTTATACACATATAAATACTTTTTTGTACACCATAGACAATACAGAAAAAAAAGAGTGGTTTATAAATTTAAATGAAACGTATTTACTTATAATAAGGTAAATTAAGAATATTATACTGATGTTAATGCGCGGAATTTAATTTTGATGCTCACAAAGAATTCTAATCATTGTCGCGCATTTTTTATAAAACTACTAGCTGATCCCGCAAATGTTGTTTTGCAAAAAAAAATAAAGTTTTTAATTAACAAATGTAAGATAAGGGTTGATCGTAGAGGAGTGAAAATTTAGGTTTGTATGTATTTTTGTATGCTGTATCATAATAAAATAAAAACCAAAAAAATTGTCTGAAAAATTAAAAATAAAATTTAGGGGTGGACCACCCTTATCATTTAGGGGTATGGAAAATAGATAGTAGCCGATCCTCAGACATACTGAATACGCATGTAAAATTTGGTAAAAATCGGTCAAGCCGTTTCGAGGAGTTCAAGTTCGAACACCGTGACACGAGAATTTTATATATTAGATTAATACTTTTTTGTACACCATAGACAATATAGGAAAAATAGGGTGGTTTATAAATTTAAATGCAACGTATTTATTTAAAATAAGGTAAAGAAAGAATACTATACTGATGTTAATGCGCGGAATTAAATGTTGATGCTCACACAGAATTCTAATTATTGTCGCGCATTTTTTTATAAAACTATATTTGTAAAGAGCAACTGTTGAGTTTCAAGCTGGAAGTCCTAGGGTTCCGTGTTTATTGTTTAGAGAGTTCTGTAACTTGTGCTTTGTAACATTATAAAGATATAAATATATGAAGAAACCTCTCAAGTTCAGGCTTGCGCGGTTGTCAAGTTAAACATAAGCGTTCTCAAAGTTAGGCCATTTAATACACGATGTTGCCAAAAATAAAAAAGGTCAGAGACTAGATTAAATGTAATTCTGTTGAAATCCAAAGGAAAATGTAATTGGATTACCGTTTGGCTTTCGTACTGGCCATTTGCCGGCAGAATCTAATAACTAAAACTACTAATGGATCAAAAAATTACGTATCTAACAGCCACTCAGTGAAGATCACGGATTTCATTTCCAAATATCTATTTTTTTTTTCAAAAAAAATTTTATAAACTCATCATTTTTAATGGTGAAAAGTAAAGAAGAGATCTTGATAAAGAAATTAATCCAGATAGACCAGATGATTAGCAAGATAAAGTGGCAGTGATCAGGTCACATAGCGCCAACCAGAATACCATTGGTTTCCTCAAGGCGCTGGAGTTATGACCTCGGAACAAATACAGAGCAAGACGGAAGGTTGACAGATGTAAATTCGTCAGAAGATTCTATTGTTTCATGGAATCAGGCGTTACCTTGCGGAAGTCCATCCTAAGTAACAAAAGGACCAATATTTAGGCACTTCCGCACATGCAGTGGTAGTCGTTCAACAGTGCACCGCCCGCCAGCCCGCTGATAAATGCGCATGCGGCAAACAATGCGAATCACACAACTGCCACCGTTAAATCACTCAACACGTGTTTCACCCCTCCACGGGGCATCTTCAGGAGTTATGTTACACTGATTTGTGCCAAACACGGAGTCTCTATTCTATTGTAAATATATAGGTAAGATTTATTCCCAGCTGTGGAGATCTTACGTAATGATGATAATAAAAATTGATTTTTGTTTCTTGTTATTTATAGTCAATAGTCAGATACATCTGTCTTATCTCATGTGAAGGGATACAAAGGTCTACCATGCTACATGCTTGCCTGAAAGATACCTATTGACACTTAACTTAAAGATCCTTAAGTATAATTGGCATTGTATAAAAATAACTGTGATAATGTAGCTAAATGTGATCTAGCAACGAAGATGATGGAAGAAAGGTGATGTGTAGGAGACGATTTGAATGTAAACGAAGATAGAGATTGTGAAGGAGCAATGGAGAGTTCACACTTTGTGTATTCATTATACAGGATTACATCTACTCAGAAAAAATTGTCAAAAGAACGAGCAGTAGCGTCCTCTGCATAGCACAATAACACTACGATCGCCAACTTGTCGACCATGGCGATTATGGTATATCCCATTCTTCTTCTTCTTAAAGTGCTTCTCCAACTAGTGGAGGTTGGCTATCAGCTTCCTGCTCTCTTCCTTATTTTTGGTTCTGCGTAATAGCTCAGCAGCGCTGGCGATTCCGGTCCACTCTCTAATGTTACGAAGCCACGACTTCTTTCTCCTACCAACCTTCCTTTTACCAGCGACCTTTCCCATCATGATAAGTTGAAGGAGATTGTATCGTTGGTGTCGAAGAACGTGTCCCAAGTAAGCGATTTTCCTTCGTTTTACTGTGAGCATTATATATATATATATATATATATTATATATAGCATTATATCCCATAGATACGTTTAAAGGAAACCTTTGCTTTTTTGTATATCTCTGATAGCTGAAGTGAAGACACAGACATATCTAGGGTTAGTACCATACTGATCTTCATAAACAATTGGAAAAATGCCGTAAAAAGTAAATATATAGTTTTATGGCAGGTTATTTTCTATATAATCTACATTTCGAACTTGGCAGTAGTATATATCAGTGTTTCCCAACGTCATGCCCACGCCCACATGTGGGTAACTTGATTGTTGAGGAGAGCAATTCGAAAATTGACTAATTTTAGAAAGGTCTTAGTGAGGTATGACACAATAATGCTTTGGAAAAACTGGAATAAATACATATTTAAATGTACGTACCCATCCTATTTGATTAAAAAAATAAAATAAAATTTATTCTTACTCTGGTAGATTCTTTTAAGCGTCAATTTGTTTTAAAATTTTTGTCAATAAATATAATTTTATTACTTGACTTTTATATATTTTTAAATGCACACATCATCGACACAAAATTAATATGAAGGTTACTGCATGTAATAAATTATCAATTTGACTTTTATGCTTCCGTCCGGCCGCCATCTTGAAATTATTCGCGAATGCATTCTTATTGACAGATGCGAAAGATATTTGCGTTTTAAAACGTGATCTAATTTTTATTGGCAATTTATTATTTTATAGATATACATTTATAAAAACTTATTTTCCAAATTATAATGCCCTGATTGTGGAAAAGTTAAAACATACTTGATGGGTCAAATGTTGCGCATAAATACAAATAAATAAAATTGAAGTGCCTGTTTGTAATAATAAAAAAACCGTTTAAAAAACTTTTTAGTTAAACGGTTTTTTGAAACCCATATTGTGCTGGTTGTGGAAAAATATGTACCTAGTCCGCCATATTGGAACGGCGTCCATCTTGAATTTTAAATTTTGACATAATCATCGAGTTTTACTAGTGTAGCGCTTTAATTTGATACCCATATTGTGGGGGTTAAGGAAAAATATGTAATCCGTCATTTTGTATCGGCGGCCATCTTAGATTTATAATGTTATTAATTTTATTATATTGTATTGTCATCTAAATTAAATGTGTGTACCAAATTTCAGATCAATCTGACAACGGGAAGGTGCTTAAATTTCCATTTCTAATTTTGACCCAAATAAACAAATTCCGTACGTGTCGAACTAAATAAAACCGTTTAATAACATTTTTCTATGCATATGAATTGTATACGATACATATGCCAAAACTACATTATTTTTATTTTTGTCTGTATGTCTAATATCTGAAACGGTTGAACCGATTTTGACGTTACTTATACTGGCAGGAAGCTAATGTAATATGGAGTAACTTAGACTACTTTCAATTTAAAAAAAATCTTAAAGGAAAAACTATATAAACTGAATTTTTTGGTTTAAAACATGCGGATGGAATCGCGGGCACAGCTAGTGTAAAATAAAGTTCCACGAGATATCTTATACCTTCCTTTTCCTAGTTTTAAATCTAAAATTAAAAATATATGATTAAATAAATCTTAGTATAGCATTCTGGAGTATTTAGTTTACAAATTTTATTTAAAAAAGCACCTTTTTAGTTACTAGCAGGTTCTTCCGTCGAAGCCATCCGTATCTTACTATTTATAATGTTATATTACTAGTAACATACTATTAAAAAGTGTGTATAAATGCCTACCAAAGTATTTGAAAACTAAAAAAATGAAATATATATTCGAAATCATTTCATATTAACCAAATGTTGCTTATTAAAAGATTGATTCGATTTTCAAACGTGTTAATTTTTTTTTTCTCCGTAAATCTAATTTTCGTCGCCAGGCAGAGCGTGTAATTGGCCACTAGGTGAACGTCCGGATGACATTGCTGTTTATAATACAGATAATAAATATTACATTCTTTAATAATTTACTTGTTAAATTTATAGATATACTAGCTGATCCTGCAAACGTTGGTTCGCAAAAAAAAATATTTTTAATTTTCAATTTAAAAATAAGGGTTGATCGTAGAGGGGTGAAAATTTAGGGTTGTATGTATTTTTGTATGTTGTATCATAAAAAAATAAAAACAAAAAATTTTGTCAAAAAAATAAAAAAAAATTTTTAAGGGTGAACAACCTTTATCACTTAGGGGTATGAAAAATAGATAGTAGCCGATTCTCAGACCTACTAAATACGCATATAAAATTTGGTAAAAATCGGTCAATTCGTTTCAGAGGAGTTCAAGTTCGAACACCGTGACACGAGAATTTTATATATTAGATTTAATATAAGTAAATTTAATAATGTTTTTAAAAGCATTACTTCATCAAAAATGACAAAATTAATTATATATGGGGCGATTAAAAAAAAACTTTCAGTTATTAAAAACATTACAATGTCTTGACAGATGTATATAGAATAGGTCTACCTGATAGATTTTAAATAGAACTGAATGTTGCTGCTATTCAGTTTTTATCTTGTCATCTGCACTCCAGAATCTTCTATCGTTTTGCTATTACAGTGCGAACAGTCTATGAGTGTAAGCTACCAGCTTCGTTGTTTCCACTATAACTTAAGAGTCTTCGAGTCAAGAGTGAATAGGTTTTTTCTAGACCAGTGATTCTCAGTGTTCTATATCGACCCCTAGGGGTCTACGACAACCTGCAAGGGGTCTACGTCAGCGAAAAAAAATTGGGGGTCCACGATAGTGGATCTCAACACATACACTGATATTACCTATTTACTTACATCATACTATGTTATAATATCAAAACATTTACATTATTTATAAAAGTACCTATGAAGTAAAAAAATTATTATGCGTGTTTATAAAATTGTGTAAGTTGTAGGATGTTGGTATTCGCTTTGTGGTCGCAATACATTTTGAACTTGTAAAAACCTTAGAGTCGCAGTCTCAGAGCTTCGCTACCTTGCACTGACTTGTTCAATTCGTCACTCTATAAATACGAATGTGGGACAAATACGTTTATTCGTTTCCTGAATCCTGAATAAGAAAGTGCTAAGAAAATATTTTTAGAAATATAAACAGATAGTATATCAAACAAATTATAGTGAGTCAGTGCTGGAGAAGTTAGAAATTTACAGGAAATCAATATTAGGTAAGTAGGGGGTCTACCCAACACGTAAAAACACGGCAAAGGGTCTACGACACAAAAAAGTTTGGGGCACTCTGTTCTAGACATATAACATTGTAGACCTCATCATCGCTTAACATCAGGTCAGACGGAGGTCAAATGATTTATATATATATATATATATATATATCTAAATAAAAATTTACACTATATATCCTACTTACTACAACTTGCCTATGCTATATTTATAGCTATATATTTCGCCTACACTTCAATAAATTTTCAACGGTAAATATGTTACTAAAGAAATACGATTTAATTACTATTTTTAATATAAAAACATTGACAGAAATGAGGTTAAAAGAAGAACTAAAATCAACGACAAAGCTAGAAGAATATACACGTGTGAATTGGCAGCGAATGGAGCACATCACCAGTGAAACTGATGATCATTAGTACAGAAGGTTTTCAAGTGGCAAATATGAGCCAATAGACGGATAGGTGGATCGATATAAGTCGTGGAAACAACATATCTATTCAAAATGAAATGAAAATTAAAAGGTTATTAAAAAAAACACTTCGATTTGCATACGTTCTGTGAAACCGTACTGGCCAGTAGCATTAATTGCAACACTGGCTATAAAGCCAATTTGAATGCGGCCTTTCATGTTTTTAAAAAAAGAAATCTACTTCAATTGTTTTTTTTTAATTATTCATATTAGATCGGTGAAAGCATTCAAGTCATATTTCGTATATAATTATGTTTAATATATTAAAAACCGCATTGTAAAATCAAAACAGTTTATATTATATTATTGTATGATATACATATATATAAATATAGAATTGAACAGTTCTAATCAAGGGGCGCTTTCGATTTTCAAGATACAATCTTATATAAATCACACTTTATGTATTATTTATATAGAATCTCTTCACACACGAGTTTCCAGAGATATATAGATACCAGACAATCACCAACCTACTTGCAAATCGGGGCGCTTTAGTATATCTCCTTGTAGATATCTTTACGGAAGGCCTATATCTTGGAGTATATATGGAACATATATCAGTGATTCCCAAAGTGGTCTATATCGACCCTTAGGGGTCTATGGCAACCTGCAAGGGGTCTACGTCAGCGAAACAAAATTTGGGGGGTCCATGAAATGAAAATGGGGGTCCACGATAGTGGATCTCAACACATATACTGATAGTGCCTATTTACATCATACTATTTTACATAACAGATACAAAATTTTATTTTGAGTAATTTTAATTTAAATTCAATTAATAAATGTATAAATTAACATGTGTTTTTATTTTAAGTTTTTAACAATTAACTTCACTACAGTTAGAAATTTACAGGAAATCAATATCAGGTAAGTAGGGGGTCTACCCAACACGGAAAAACATGGCAAGGGGTCTACGACACAAAAAATTTGGGGAACTCTGGTATATATACTTAAATAATAATATATAATATATAAATGACATATAAGTGATCATGGTATATATGTTCTGTCTTAGTTATATCTTTACAAATCTTCTTTGTTATAATGCCCTCAAGTTACAGAGAGTATATAAAAAAAATATTAATACGAAACACGCGTAAAGATCGAAGAATGGTTTGAATTTTTTTTTTCGGTTTGTACAACGATTGGGGGCACGCGATGTAACGGTTCAGTGGCCGATGACACCTAGAGTGTAGGTCGAATGACCTAATTGGACCCTGGAGGGGGACGCCCCCCTATAGTATAAGGAAGAGAGTATTCTAGCTTCGGAAATGATTCACGACTTCGATTTGAAACCATTACTAATATAACTCCTACAATTTTATATCTGTGATATTCTGCATTGTATTTTATTATACATTTAAACATATTTTATCATATGCATAATTGAGAAGGTGTATTTACTATTTTTAAATTAGTTTTGTGTTGCCAAATAAAACTAGAAGCAAAATATATGAATTTTATAAAGTCAGCATCTAATTGAGAAAAAAATCTTGGCATATAGAATGATTGCTTAAAAAATCTTGAATTTATAGCTCATTTACTATCAATTAAAATATGGTATATCCTTCTAAAAAATAATAGCTACAGAAATAATAAATAAATAAAATGCGTTTTAAATATTCCGATTACTGCATATTAAAATGTATTATTGTTTACTCTATGTCTCTGCAGACTGTACTGACAGATGTCATTGGCCAGTTGCATTACAAATTAAAAAAAAGATATTTCAGTATTATTACTTAGTTTGATTCGAAATAGCTGTAAAAATTAATGCCATAATGTTTTTACTCTTATAAAATAAATCACCTATTACAAAATCAGATTTAAGTTTTTTTTTTATTTAAAGTCTTATTTGTCATTGGCCAGTTGCATTACAAATTAAAAAAAAAACATATTTCAGTATTGTTACTTTATATAGGGTGATTCGAAATAGCTGTAAAAATTAATGTCATAATGTTTTTACTCTTATATGATAAATCACCTATTACAAAATCAAATTCATGTATTTTTTTTTAAATTTAAAGCCTTATTTGTCATTGGCCAGTTGCATTACAAATTAAAAAAATAACATATTTCAGTATTATTACTTATTTTGATTAGAAATAGATGTAAAAATTAATGCCATAATGTTTTTACTCTTATACTCGTATAACAAATCACCTATTACAAAATCTAATTTGTTTTTTTTTTTTTAATTTAAAGCCTTATTTGTCATTGGCCAGTTGCATTACAAGTTAAAAAAAACATATTTCAGTATTGTTACTTTATATAGGGTGATTTGAAATAAAAAAAAAAAGTTTTTACTCTTATATAATAAATCACCTTTTATAAAATCACATTTCTGTATTTTTTTAAATTAAATCCTTATTAATATTCGTTAAAAAAGTTGAATTAATTAAGAAATATAAAATTTGAAAATAGAATGCGATAATGTTTATATTGATGTCTAATTAAACCAGTAATAACATGTCGGCAAAGTATTTAAGATGCTGCAATTAGTGGAAAGTAATGTACGCAATTAAAACCAATTAGCGTTTATAAAGACTTCAGATTTTTTTATCACGTGGGTCCAACGTACAAGCATAGCCACGCATTCGTATAATTTTCTCGGATAAAACTAGACTGATTTGATTGTCCGGTTCTTTTATAAATCATGTTCACCTTTTGTCTCTATCTGTACGTCATTCTTGACAGGTGACAAGATTGTTTTATCATCATTTCAAACACACATGTCTAGTCTAGACAAATTCTTCTCCCATAGACTTCCAATGCGAGATCTGTATGCAACATATCCGGAATTAATAGGATCGTCTGTCAATCTGTCTGTTTTAAAATGTACGTATCAAGTTGTCTACCAAATAAATCTTTTAAAAACATCTTTATTAGTAGATATAACGAAATCCGTAAATAAACGAAACTTGCAGACACTGTGCTATGGGCAGACCACATAGGGGCCAGAGCAGATGTCTTCCTGAGCCGCGTACAAGGCGGATACGACCTTGTGAACGGTTGCATTGGAATTAGAAAGGCTATGTTTGTCTCACGGCTGAAATGGAGACAATTCACGGATGATACAAATTTATACATGTATACTTGTTTTTTTTTTCATATATCATCATTTTTGATTCGATATCGCAGCGAAACGCCGAGCATAATCCCCTTCATTGCTCTCTGAGTAACCGATGTCTCGGAGACATATACATATATATATCTCCGAGATTATATGTGTATATATCTGCAGTATTCAAAATTATAGTTTTAACATCTCAAATACCAACTGCTTTACCGACCGGCGACCGCAATGCACGCTATCATAACACCATTGTTAACAGCGCCATCTATGAAGTGTCAATGTTAAACAACTTCTGCTTTACCGACAATATAAGCGCGGCGCAACACAAAATAGAATTATTAAAGAAACTGTTTTCTTTGCATATATGTAAGAAAAGGAGCAATATATAGCTACTTCCACCATGCAGTAGTAGTCGTGCAATAAAGTGCACCGCCCGCCAGCTCGCTGATAAATGCGCGTGCGGTAAACAATGCGAATTACACAAACACCACCATTAAGACACTTTACATATATGTATTAGGCGGACTGGAAAGTAATGTCGCTTTCTTAAGTTAAATTCACACGACTACGTTTTTAACAAGTTTTTATTTCCGATCAGCAATATATTCACCTTCGTCATCAACTTTTTGCCATCTAGTATACAAAATCAATGCCGGAGCGGTAACAAATCAATCGGTTTTTCTGTAAAATATGTCGACAGAAACGACATTACTTTCCAATCCTCCTAATATCATATATAAATTAATCTGTCTTCATCTCCTTATGTCTTATATAGATCTATGTTCTGCAATGTGTATATATATATATATATATATAAAATAATAAATAAGAAATATAAATATAGAATTTCCAGTTTCATTTTTAAAATATTACTTATATAACAATGGTAAAATAATTTTTTTTATACTCTATGGTATATAAACAAGTTTATAGATATATACAGCGTTTTTAACAAGCATTTTTTTTTGTTAATAGTTACATATATATACTTTATATCTTACAGCACACGGCGTTAAATATTGCACATCGACCTTTGGAAAGAGACAATCGGATAATTTCGGCTTCGTAGAGCGTTATCTCTGTCGCACGACTAACAAAACGTCACATAGGTAGGGTGGGATATAGTGCTCTATTTATATATATGGCTCATTTTCAAAGTCTCAATTGCAGAATCTGTATAATAAATTATCTTCTTCGCCTTTCGCCACAAAGCGTCCGCTTGTCGGTGATTTCGTTCGAGTTATTCTCTTCAGATAGCATCGCATCTCCCACCGCGATCGTTAAGCGTTCTCGACCGATTGATCCGCAGTTATTCTGTATAATTAAATCGTCTCGTCGCGACGACGGCGGCAACATGCCGTGGACGATGGTCACGGGCCGCACACAATTAGCGTTCCACACACTTTCTTTTCGAAACGAGATGCAAAGTCGGGATCGCGATGGACCAACACCTATATCTAATATATAAAATTCTCGTGTCACGGTGTTCGAACTTGAACTCCTCCGAAACGGCTTGACTGATTTTTACCAAATTTATTATGCGTATTCAGTAGGTATGAGAATCGGCTACTATCTATTTTCTATACTCCTAAGTGATAAGGGTGGTCCACCCCTAAATTTTTTGTCCTATTTTTTATACAAAATTTTGAGATGTTATTTTTTTATGATACAGCATACAAATATACATACAACCCTAAATTTTCACCCCTCTACGATCAAACCCTTATTTTTTATTTGTTAATTAAAAACTTTTTTTTTTTTGCAAAGCAACGTTTGCGGGATCAGCTAGTCTTTTTATATAAATACATTTAAAAAACTTTTGAGTTAAACGGTACTTTGATACCCATATTGTGGTGGTTGTGGAAAAATATGTACCTAGTCCGCCATATTGGAACGGCGTCCATCTTGAATTTTAAATTTTGACATAATCATCGTGTTTTACTAGTATAGCCCTTTCATTTGATACCCATATTGAGGGGGTTAAGAAAAAATATGTAATCCGCCATTTTGTATCGGCGGCCATCTTAGATTTATAATGTTATTGATTTTATTACATTATTTTGTCATCTAAATTAAACGTGTGTACCAAATTTCAGATCAATCTGACAACGGGAAGGTGCTTAAATTTCAATTTCTAATTTTGACCCAATTAAACAAATTCCGTACGGGTCGAACTAAATAAAACCGTTTAAATATATATTGTCTTCATTCATGTCTTCAAGTAGCTTCTTCTCCAAGTGAGGTGTGGCAATAAACACAGCGTTCAGAACTTCAAACTGCACTTACAAATTTACGCAATACAACACCGTAAAAAAGCAGAATTAGTTTTCTGTTAGGTCTTCAAGGTCTGAATCATATGTATTGTTTCTGAAGATGTTAATGCTGTTAGCCCTAAGGCATTTACAGCTTATTATATGTTAAAACTATATATGGTTACACGAATAAATCATGCCATCGCGATTTTTGTATTTACGGTCAGCGCCATCTAGTGATTTTTCGTAAAACATATATATATAACCCCAACATATTGGAAGTTATTATATATGTATATTGACTCTATTCACACGTAATATATATAATCTGGACATATTTGCAGCGATCACATAAATCGCTTTGTATTGGCCACTACTACCATAATAATATTTATTATGATTTGAAATTAAATTTTGAAAGATATAATTCTATTTTAGTTTAGTGAATAAGTTGACCATATATGCTAGATCAGGTGTTAGCAACCTTTTTAATTGACGGGACAATAAAAATTTTAGTTTTTTGTCGGGACGCACATATTTTAACACTTATTAATAATTTAAAAAATTGAATAAGAAAGTATATAAATAGTTAATAAATAGTGCAAAATAAATAACCAAGATATGTACGTAAAAATGAATGTACTTGAAAATTATATTCAAATTTTCGCTACAAGTGTATATATAAAAAATAGGCATATTTCTATATATATAACAACATATTAACGAGAGAAAGAGTAAAAAATAAATTCAATTTTAGAAATGTTTGGCGGGCCGCGAGTTGTGAAGCCCTGGGTTAGACTATAAAGTACACACGGATGATGTAAGTAAGTAACAATGTAACCAATTTTATGTCTCTGATCCCATTTAGTTAACAGCTATTGTTCCAGGCAGTTAAAAACATAGTTAACCGCTATATTAACATAATACATTCAAGCACTTCGACTACTAAAAAACTAAACTTAAACATGTCTAGGTAGGTTGAAACGAAATTAGCAAATAAATAACATTTTTTTTACAATAAACTTATTTTTTTAAAGTCATAAATAAACAAACATAATGAATCTTTGGCGTAATTTATTATATATAGATAAGCGATCGTAAGTCGAAACTTAGTTTAAAAAGGATTGCAACTGCTCACAAAAAAATTTCCAGTCGATGGAAAACAGTTTTCTTTGCATATCATACCACACTGCGATTGCCAATCCCCCTGCCAAGCATGGCGATTATGATACATCCTTCTACCTTTGGGGAAAGCCTATACCTTGCAGCTGACGTATATGGAACAAATAAATAATATATACATAAATCACACATATATTACATATAATATATATGTACATTCAAAATGAATACAACTTCTTTATGTGAGAATAATTATTTGCTGATTCTTCAGGTTTATTTCAGAATAAATAATAAAAGTACTTTTGAATAATGTGATCATTACATATATTTAACAATATAAATTAATGATAATTTCATTTATATATGTCATATGACTGTCTCAAATTGATGGAAATTAGTATTAATATTTACCCTCAATTTTAAGGTATGCAAATTTGCGTCGTTTCGTTTTGCGTTTTTTTCGAAGTTGCGTCGCTGCTTAATCAGTACTAATTTTCACTGTGCGTCGTTAGATTTTCGAGGTTGCGTTGTTTTGGATTCGAGTCTTTAATTTTTTTTTTGGAACAAATCAATTGGTTCTCTGTAAAATATGTCGACAGAAACGACATTACTTTCCGGTCCCTCTAATATAATAAATAAATCAACTTTCCTTCATCTCCCTATATATTTTATTTAGGTCTATGTTTTGCAATATGTTTATAGATTTAAATATTTCATTTTATCTCTTTTTTTATTTCCTAGTTACTATATTAAATTACCTTTACTCTATTATCATAAACCATTATATATTATTATATGTTTATAGAGTTGATACAACGCTCAAAAATATAAAACAAAAAGTCTGACAGCAAGGTGAACAGACTTTGTGAAGGTCGTATGAACAGGCCACTTCGACCTGGTACCAGGCCTATGTCCAACAATGAATGGCTTACGGCTGAAAAGATAATGAAACTTGTCCGTCTTGTACATACGTGTTTATCTAATCAAATCTAGTCTCACATAGTACACTTGCTATGTACACTGATTGACAAGCCGTAACTGTTGACGCACGCGAGTAATTGGTCTCAACATCGGACCACTCTCATGCCACTGGTGTGATTGCACCTTCAATTAGCTGGGAAACCTGGACCTCAGCAGCTGAAGGTCACCAACAATTGAAGAGCACAGAGTTTTATTTCAAAGGTATACTGATATTTTTTATTATACAGCCTTAATGATTAGGATATATATCTCATTTGCGTTCAATTAATGTATGAAACTTATCCAAAAATCAATGTTTCAGAAATAATTAATAAAAAAATTCAAAATACGAAGTATATGTTAAAATTAATTATTTTTTACTTTCTTTTACAGACTTTACTTCCAGAAGTTATTTTTAGATAGAATTTCAATAGAAAAAAAATATTTCAGAATCTTTACTTTATCTATGATAGTTAGAAAAGGGTATAGAAGTTTTAAAGACTTTGGCTGAGATAAAAAAGAAGTTAGAATCTATTGGTCTGTAGTAATATTATATATTTCAGACGGATTACTTTTATACAGTATGATTGGAAATAGGTGTGAAAGTTTCAAAGCCATTACTTGAGAAAGAACGCATTTTCAAAATCAGGATTGCGACATAACTACCAGAAATAATTGGCCTGTCGCAATGCAATAGAAAAAACGAATTAATATAGCATATTTCAGAGTGACTAATTTTGTCTATTATGATTGGACATAGGTGTTAAAGTTTTAAAGCCCTTTGTTGAAATAAAAAGCGTTTTCAAAATTCTGATTGCAACATAACTCCCGGAAGTAATTGTCCTGACCCATTGCAATAGAAAAAAATAAATTAATATAACATATTTCAGAGTGATTACTATTATACAGTATGATTGGAAATAGGTGTAAAAGTTTTAAAGTCCTTTGTTAAAATAAAAAACGTTTTCAAAATTCTGATTGCAACGTAACTCCCAGAAGTAATTGTCTTTTCGCATTACAATAAAAATAAAATTAATATAACATATTTCAGAGTGACTACTATTATACAGTATGATTGGAAATAAGTGTAAAAGTTTTAAAACCCTTTGTCGAAATAAAAAGCTTTTTCAAAATTCTTTTTTCAACAAAACTCCCAGAAGTTGTTGGTTTGTCGCATTCAAATAGAAAACAATAATTAATATAGCATATTTCAGACTTATTACTTTATATAGGGTGATTGTAACCCGTTTAAATGTTATGCATCTAAAACCAATTTATATATGTTCCTTTGTATACAATAATACCCCGCTTTACGCGAGGGATACGTTCCAAAAAAAATCGCGTTAACTGAAATTCGCGTATAACGAGGTTTATGATTAAACATAGTGAAAAATTATTACAAAAAAATACAAATCATTTTAGTCAATCACTTTAATTCTAGGAACACTTTATGCAACACATATTCTTATTTTTTACGGAAAAATACATCTATTGTCTTCTGGCTAACGTTTTGTTTACGTTCTTGTAAAATAAGTTCATAACACCCAACACCGTTTTTAATTGTTTGACAGACACCATAGAGAAGTTGATGACTACATTATATTTATATGCATTCTTTCGCGTAATTCGAGGCATTTGAAACCGCGTATAACGGGGTCGCGTAAAGCGGGGTATTACTGTACATGATTTTCGAAACGTGAAGTTAATATAATATATACATGTTTATATTACTTTGTCGAATCAAGCACAAATTCGCGCCAGCAAATTGTCACAAGCAAAACAACTTTGTCTCTTCGTGCCAAAAATAGCTCTGCACCCGCTAAGTTAGATTATTCGACCCTTATACAGACTTAAGTATGAGAGATAAAGCGACAAGAATTTTGGTTTTTGTTTCAAAATAAATGCTATCTTAACTTAGCTCATAATTGGGTATTTTAAAGTGATAGTGGGTGAGCCATATAGCTCGCAGAACGAATGGTCGATATATAGAGTGGGCCATAAATTTTTGCACTTTTGAAACATGTGTAGAAATAAAAGTACAAATGCTATTTTGTTTATGATTTATTTACCGTAATTATCATTTATTAAAATTTATTTTTTAAAAATTACATCGTCGAGATGTGCTCCGTCTCGCCGTTGGCACTCCTGTAATTGTATCGACTATTGTTTGTGTGTCGTGTTGCTATTTGCAAAAATTTTTGGCCACCCTATATCAAAAAATCTAAACCTAAATCTAAAAATATTAGGTAAGACAAGCAAAGTCATGTACATAATAAATAAAATTGGGAAAAGAATAATCTGTGGTAATAAAGATAATAAAATTGAAAGAAATACTGTGATACTTCAGAGGTGTGGTGATGAAAGGTGATGAAAAAGTCGAAACAAAGAATGTACCAGTGTGATAGATTACGTTCATTATATTAGAAGAATGAATGATTATAAAAAGAATGAAAGAAGAAAAGAGAAATGAATGAAGAACGTATTATAAATTGTAAAAGTCCTGTCTAGGAAGATTTTGAAGGTTAAACTGGTAAAAGACTTTTCTGGCTGTTCCGAGGACTGGAGAAATGGTTCACAATAGTGCGTTTTATGGAACGTGGATTATTTTGAAGGTGATGAAATAGATTCGAAAGAATACATAAAAAAATTAACATTTTATTAACATAATTCCTAATTTTGATCACAGTGTTACACGATAGGCAACGCGCTGAAGGTGTTTAGCCTCAGGATCCTAGACCAGGGTATATCATCTTCATTTCAGTCACAGGATTACTACTATTGGACAAAGACATCCCACATATATATATATATATATATATATATAATTACTGAATTTAACAGACATTGAGTTTGGAAACGAAAATATTTCCAAGATCTACTATCTTATACAAAGTCTAAGTAACCTTATTGCAAAAGTATATATATTGACTTGACGAAATCATATTTCAGGCATACAAAAATTGTTATTTTTTCATGTATTTATATAAGAATCATTTCTGCAATTACAACGAATGCTTGTTCGATGTAATCATGAGAAAGTGAAAAGGTGAAAGGTTCGTTGAACCGCTCGCTTGCTAACACTTTGTCTAGAGCGAATTATATGACCTAAATACATTTGGTCTAAACATATAAATATATCATTGCAATAGTTCAATATATATATAAATATATATTGAGCTATTGCAATGATATAGAACCTTTTTAGATCTTCTTCTAATCTTTTTAGATCGCGGATAAGATTCCTGAAATACAGTCTTGTTTAATTCATATCATGCATTAATATCATTAATATAGGATTACCCACTGCTCACAAACATGCTTCCAGATGGGCAGCTTCATTCTTTGCGTTGAAGGTAAATATGATCTATCTACACATAGATATGAAAAAGACACGCTTTGCATTCATCTATGGGCTAAAATAACTTTTGAAAAATGAAAACAATGACATAACGTATATTTAACCCTTAATAGCCTGATTTACGAAAGTGATTTTTTTTAATATTACTGTGTTTGCTTGAGGGTCTAGATGAAGGGGAAAATAGATTTTTTTTTTAATTTCGTTGGAAAGAATATTATACAACATTAAAATTCGTACAGCTAGCCTATAAAAAAAAACTAATAGTAATGTGAACATTCGGTTTAAAAGATTGGTATCAAAATTGAAACTCTAGGCTATTAAGGGTTAAATATGTATTTATATATAATGTTTTAATATGAAATTCTACGATAAATGTGTCGATCCCGCTTTCTCTGTCCGCATTCAGCGATTTCCTATGTGGCCTATCCACGCTTTGTTTACTGGCTTAGAGAACCTTACAGATAAAATGGCGATCACACGAGCGATGTACCCCGATCCCTGCCACTTGGGACGAAATTATTCGACATATACATTAAGGGAACTGTAAAGTAATGTCGCTTTAAGTTTTTGCACGACAGCATTTTTAACAAGTTTTTATTTCTGATCAACAATATATTCACCTTCGTTATCGACAACCTTTTGCCGTCTAGTATACAATCAATGCCGGAGCGGTAACAAATCAATCGATTTTTCTGTAAAAATATATCTACAGAAACTACATTACTTTCCGATACCTATAATATATACATATATGTATGTATATGTTCTGGGGGAAACTAAAGTAATGTCACTTTCTTAAGTTAAATTCACATGAACACATTTTAACAAGTTTTTATTTCTGATTAACAATATATTCACCTTCGTTATCGACAACCTTTTGCCGTCTAGTATACAAATCAATGCCGGAGCGGTAACAAATCAATCGATTTTTCTGTAAAAATATATCTACAGAAACAACATTACTTTCTGATCCCCATAATATATACATATATGTATGTATAAGTTATGGAGGAACCGGAAAGTAAAGTCACTTTCTTAAGTTAAATTCACACGGCGACATTTTTAACAAGTTTTTATTTCTGATCAAAAATAAATTCACCTTCGTTATCAACAACCTTTTGTCATTATATACAAATCAATGCCGGATCGGTAACAAATCAATCGGTTTTTCTGTAAAAATACTTTCCAATACCCCTAATATTATGTTCGAGAAACATACCTAACAGAACATAAGATAGTGAAAGCGTCAATGAAATCAAAATGTTATAAAAACATTACCACGTACTAGTTTCAAGTCTAATGCAGTATTCGCAAGTTTTTATTGCAAAAGAGAGCAAAACGTGAAACACTTCAATAACAAGTTCACTTTTCTAATGCGCGAACTCGCAGAACCAATTTGAAATACCATAAATGAATTTTTAAATAAATTATTTTGTATCATTTGATATATATATATATATATATATATATATATATATATATATATATATAATATTGTTTTAATATCAATTGATTTGATTTATGTAATATACTTTATATTAAACAATAAAATAATTGATATAAATATATATATTGGCATTATTTTTAATTTATAAAATTATATATATTTGTTTATGACTCTCTTACATGTAGGGAGCACTGGTAGCTCTGAATTTTACTATCGATTTCCGAGATACAATCATATATATTTCACACTGTGCATAAAATATATAGTATTACCTTTTACGTTGAATCGGTGTACATTAATATATATTTTAAAACTGTATCTCTAATAGATTATATATACATATTTACTACTACTACTACTACTCCGCTAGCTCAGTGATCCAAAGTGGGTCTTGGCCTCCGAAGCGAGAGACTTCCACTTTCCTCTATCTTGCGCCATCGTCTGCCATTGGTTGACATTCAATTCGCGCAAGTCTGCCTCAACGCGATCGATCCAGCGATACCTGGGTCTACCCACTGGTCTTCGACCCCTCGGTTTTTCCAGGTACGCTACCTTCACGCTCCGATCCGATCCCATTCGCTCCAAGTGACCAAGCCAGCGGATTCGTTGAGCTTTTATATGTATAAATATACATATTTATGTATATTTATAGATATAAAATCAAATACTCGAATTATATATTTTGTGTTCACTTCTAATAGATTATATAGGAACGTTACATTCAAAATCGATCGTCGAGGTGGAACGAAGCCGTAATCTCATATTATATCCTAACCCTCCATCCGGCAGGTGACCTTTTCGAGGGGCTTCAGGGTGAGCTCTGTGAAGCGTGCCCCACTCTTTAAAATAACTATGCCATTGATTTTGCTCCAAATCTTCGATACTTTATTGTGTCATTAATTTTATTTTGCATTTTTACAAAACTCACAGATTAAAATTATCATTGGCGAATATAAAGCTTAAAGAATCCGCTGGCTTGGTTACTTGGATCGAATGGGATCGGATCGGAGCGTGAAGGTAGCGTACCTGGAAAAACCGAGGGGTCGAAGACCAGTGGGTAGACCCAGGTATCGCTGGATCGATCGCGTTGAGGCAGACTTGCGCGAATTGAATGTCATCCAATGGCAGACGATGGCGCAAGATAGAGGAAAGTGGAAGTCTCTCGCTTCGGAGGCCAAGACCCACTTTGGGTCACTGAGCCAGTGTAAGTAAGTAAGTAAGTACATATTAAAAATACATATTTAAACATAGATTATATTATCAATTTAGTACATATTATGTGTGGAGCTTTGTTAACTCATTTACATGGTCGATACTCTCTCTCTTTCTCTCCTGAGCATTATTAATCCCATCTGATCATGGGGGTCTGCTTTGTGACTTCCTCGTCTCCCCGCCGAGTACTGATACGGGTTCGGAAACTCGAATCCTGTAAATTTTATATAGTTCACGGACCCCTACGTTCCGTGAGCTCGTTTCCGATGAAGCTGTAAAAGCCGCAAGGCTAACAACAAAAACTTCACATGAGACAATAGATAATGGGAGTCTGCTTTCCATATCTTGCAGGCAATCATGTCTTTCGATATGGTATCTGTCCATCTTTTTCGGTCTTCCTCTTCTTCTGGACCCAGAAATGTGTAGATCCATAGCGACATTCCCGATGTATTCAGGAGATTACATACAAAGATGTTTAAAATGCCGGAGCGGTAGCAAATCAATCGGTTTTTCTGTAAAATATGTCGAATTTTTTTTGTCTGTACTGTACTTTAAACTGTTACTTCCACAATATATATCTAGGTTGTTTATTGATATACTTTGATCTATTCATATTATTTTTCTATTTACTGTCTTATATTCATCAGATATATTTGTCTAGATTTGTCTAACAATTCTATTACTATATATACAATGTATGCATTCCTTATATATCTAAATATATATGTTTGTTTGTTTATTTTATTTAACTAAACATGTTTTCAGGATGCAAGAGGTGAAGAAGTTAAATCCAATGTGATGATGATGGAGGAGAGATCCGGGTTTCGCACTATAGAGGTCAGAGCAATTGGAAGAACTCCTTTACAAAGAGACAAAGGTACTTCCAAAAATCAAGAGTAGTATACGGGAAACCTAACTTCAATTGAGTTCTAAAATAAGTTACGATTTAAGTTGGGAAATAGCTTAAGAGACTCTTGAGAAATTAATCAAAATCCTTTCCGAAATATAAAACATAATTGTAAAGTTAAATCACATTTCTCTCTGTATGTTATACATTCAATAAATAAATAAAAACACGTGTTATACTCTTGTTCTAATTTTAAAAATAAGGTAATCAATTAGTACAAAGCCTCAAATTCATATGAGTAAGTTGATTAATAGTTTACGTCTGTAAATTTCATGACCAGATGAACACATTTGTTGACAATTTCATCATATTCTTTACAATTATCATATCAGTATTAATATCTTATTACTCACAAAAAATGTGAATCCTACCACGAAACAAACTATGAAACTAAACGACCACAAGAACAACATACAAGAACTAAATAAAATCAACTAACCCTGTAATGTTGTTTTATTTGCAATATTAGTAAAATGTTTATTTTAATCGTTTTTTTACTTTGATTTTACTGTAAACAGAAAGTGAACTATATATCGCAAAGGATAATATACAGAAATACATACTGCAAATGTATATACATTTAGAAATACATATTGCCAAGGTTTATACATTCGGAAATACATACTGCAAAATGATATACGTTCAGAAATACATACTGCAAAGGTTTTAAAAAGAAAAAGTATATTTTTTGTTCGAAAACAAGATTTGCAATTATAAATGTGATATGCTACAACTTGTATCTATTGATTTCTGTCTGACGTTTATTTATGGGACACCTTATTTATGTGAAAAAAAAAACTGAATATTACTGGATAATATGTAATGGTGAAATGTATAAAGAATTGAAATATTTATTTTAACCCAAAAATGTAACATCTCACACAAAGCAGATGAAGCGTGAATAAATAAATAAAATTTTGTTAAAGTATGTACAATTTATTGGTAGTATTGAATAATTTTAATAAATACTAAATATCTTTATCTTTTCCTTACTATGGTTGTCTGTAAGAGATTGCCTTGAGTGATAAGACCGCCCATTGTACTTTTATGTATATTATTGTATCTGTATATTAAGTATTTTGTCGTGTACAATAAAGAATATTAAATAAATAAATAAATATAATAATAAATTAATATAATATGAATCGCGTTAAATTCTTCACGAACGCGACCAGAGAACCTATTGCGTTAATATACACTTGACCGGATATTTACCGATCTGTAGCGACATCGGCCATTATGTTAAACAGATTACAACGCAAATCCAATTTATCGGATCTATACTTCATATCGAGCGACAAGACGCGAGCTAAACAAAAAATATATAGCTAAAAAGCCATACATTACTTAGCGTTTTTAACAAGAATTTTGTTTTGTTAACAGATACATATATATACATTATATCCTACAGTACACGGCGATGAATAATGCACATCGCCCTTTGGAAAGAGACAGCCAAATTTTGGCTTCGTAGAGCGTTATCTCTGTCGCATGACTGAAACGTCACATAGGTAGTGTGGGATATAGTGCTATATATATTATATATAAATGTTTTTAATTAACAAATGTAAGATAAGGGTTGATCGTAGAGGGGTGAAAATTTAAGTTTGTATGTATTTTTGTATGCTGTATCATAATAAAATAAAAACCAAAAAAATTGTCTAAAAAATTAAAAATAAAATTTAGGGGTGGACCACCCTTATCACTTAGGGGTATAGAAAATAGATAGTAGCCGATTCTCAGACATACTGAATACGCATGTAAAATTTGGTAAAAATCGGTCAAGCCGTTTCGGAGGAGTTCAAGTTCGAACACCGTGACACGAGAATTTTATATATTAGATATACACTATATGTTACAGTACACGGCGATGAATAATGCACATCGGCCTTTGGAAAGAGACAATCAGATATTGGCTTCGTAGAGCGTTATCTCTGTCGCACGACTGAAACGTCACATAGGTAGTGTGGGATATAGTGCTCTATATATATATACAGATGACGCCGCATAATAAATACCATAGCATATAGGATACCACGACAAGCATGAAAACTATGCGAGGAATATATTTAAATCAGAATTTAAACTGTCAATCATACCGACTGCATTTTTGAAATATAATCCGTATAATGTATAATGCAATAATAGAATGACATAATTTCGTTCAAATTATTATAAATATATTGATTTGAAAAATAAAGTTAGTTCAGAATAACGGGGCATCTCCAGGAGTTATGTTACACCGATTAGTGACAAACACAGAGTTTGGCTGAAGATGCCCCGTGGAGGGGTGAAACACGTTTTAAGTGATTTAACGGTGGCATTTGTGTAATTCGCATTGTTTGCCGCATACGCATTTATCAGCGGCAGCACTTTGTGGCACGACTACCACTGCATGTGCGGAAGTGGCTAAATATTGGTCCTTTTCTTACTTAGGATGGACTTCCGCAAAATAACGCCTGATTCCATTAAATATTTACATATCACAATTCGTTTTGAGAATTTGTAATAGGTTGCTGGTTATTATAAATAAAGCGAAGTAATTCGATAACACGACACAGTTAATTATAAATCATTTATAAATTTAATAAACGATTTGGCCACGGGAAATGCCACGTTAAAATGCTTCCTGACCGTTTTTTTTGACGCGACGCGGTCCGGTGGTCAGCAAAAACAAATGGACGCCAACAATCATCACGCCTCAATGAGTGTTTGCACACTCGAATCATAACTTAAGTTACTTAACATACAAATAAGTTGTGTTAAGTTTATTCATTATCACGTAATTTGACAATGGAAGAAATTAAAAAATAATAATTTATTTACATCGACTACAAATCAATTGGGAATTAGAACACTGGTAGTCCAGCTGCGAAAAAGTTATTAGATTCACGATCGTAGATCGCCTGATATCTAATATATAAAATTCTCGTGTCACGGTGTTCGAACTTGAACTTCTCTGAAACGGCTCGACCGATTTTAACCAAATTTTATATGCGTATTAAGTAGGTATGAGAATCGGCTAATATCTATTTTTCATACCCCTAAGTGATAAGGGTTGTTCACCCTTAAAATTTTTTTTTTATTTTTTTGACGAAATTTTTTGTTTTTATTTTTTTATGATACAACATACAAAAATACATACAACCCTAAATTTTCACCCCTCTACGATCAAACCTTTATTTTTAAATTGATAATTAAAAATATTTTTTTTGCAAAACAACGTTTGCGGGATCAGCTAGTAATCTTATATAAATCACCCTTTCTGCATTAATTATATAGGATTTTCACTGCTCATTAACAATTTTACAGAGGTAGCAAGATCAGTATTACAGTCGACTATAAATTAATTGGGAATTAGAACATTGGTAGTCCAGCTGTGGAGGAGTGAGATTCAAGATCGTAGATCGCCTGATATAATCTTATATAAATCACCATTTCTGCATTAATTATATAGGATTTTCACTGCTCATTAACAATTTTACAGAGGTTCAATATCTGCGTTCTCTGCGTAAAACCACAGAAAGTTCAGCTAAAGCGTGGCGTTTATGATAAATCTCCGTAGATATCAGTCCACAGGGCGTATCCATTCATCATCATTTTAGCTGTGTAACGTCCACTGTTGGGCATAAGTCTACCCAGTAAATATCCAATAGGACCAGATGATAGTGGCCTGTATCCAATTTCAGGACCAAAAGTTTTGTTTTTTTTTAAAAAATTTGCTTGAAATGCGTTTTCGTATATATTGCAATTTTAAAAAAAGAATATTACATCATAATACGATTTCTTGTTCGACAATATAAAATAATTATTATTTTTCATGTATTGTGGAAAATATCTCTATTTCGCATTATTCTAGTGTTTTAACATATTACTTTTTTAATAATTGTTGTCTATTTAATAGGCAATATTATATCTACATTAGATATAAAAGATGAAGATAAATTTGAAAAAAGAATACTTTGAACTTCTGTATAAAGACTTTTTTCGGAAAATGCTAATATTTCAATCAAAACACCAAACACAAGCCGCGAAAGAAATATACAATTCCAATGTTCCGAGAAATGTAGAATAGAAAATGTTTATGCAGTTTCTCTCTGCGAATATCCAAAATAAACATATATACTAGAATTATATTCAGTGTTGCTGTAATAAAAAACATATCTAAACAATTATAAGATAAATATCAAAATATTGAATACGCTGTTACCAGCACTTTCGAATCAATCAACATAAAACGTCGGCATTGTTGTGCTTACAGGCAGCTATCATCTAGGAAGGCAGTTCTGCTAAGAGCAGAACTCAATAGTTGCTCTTTACAAATATGGTTTTATATAGCGCGAAACAATAATTAGCTTCTTGAGTGAGAATCAACATTTACTGGTGGCCCACCGACAGCAAAAATAATACTCTCGTACATTCGAAAAATGTTGAATTCTATTCCGGAATAAAACCAAAAAAAAAAAATAATTACCTATACTTCTGGCGGCCGGCCCGCCATCAGTTCATGATTTGCCCGAGTGGCCCCTAGTCTTAATAAGTCTGTGCAACCATATATTAGGGAGATAGAAGAGTAATGTCGTTTCTGTCGAAATATTTTACAGAAAAATCGATTTGATTTGTAACCGCTCCAGCATTGATTTTGTATACTAGATGGCAAAAGGTTGTTGATAACGAAGGTGAACGTGTTGATTACAGATAAAATACTTGTTAAAAATATAGTCGTGTGAATTAAACTAAAGAAAGCGAAATTATTTTCCGGTTCATTTAATAATTAAAACTATTATATGTCCCGGGAATGAACCCGCGCAAGTCACAGTTCTTACCGCTATGCTAGTGGTAGTATATATATATATATATATATATATACATATATATATATATATATATATATATATATATGAGTGTTTGAGCTACCACTAGCATAGCGGAAAGATCTGTGACTTGCGCTATATATATGTACAATAATTTTCTAAGTATCTTCTAGTTACGAAATGATGTGTCATATTTATATATATGCATATATGTGTTTTGAAGTATTTGTGGTGCTCGTATCTTACACAATTCAATTGAATAAATAGACTAATGAATCATTTGACAACCATTTCCTTGATTCAGAGAACTGTAAAATCTATTTAGAATCGATTTCGGAAATACATGTCGATTAAGGAAATCGATTTTAAAATGTTTAATAAATCTTTTGAACTCTACAATGTTTTATTTGATTTTTTACGATCGACATATGTGAAACGATTTAAAATGTTTTATTTTTCCTTTTTTAAACTAATGTGTTTTAATACTAGTCAGATATGTTCCTGTGTTAAATCAAATAGGTTGATATTTAGTGAGAAATTATCTATTTTATGGTACGATTTATTAGAAATTTTAATTTCTATATATGCCAATGTAATATTCCTTGAAATTTTTACTAATCAAAACATGTATAAACTATGTTTTATATTGAAATATGTTTTTTGTAAAGTTTAATGATATAAGGGGCGCGGAAATATGTTTTTTATACATTTTATTGCTATAAGGGACGCGGAAAGTAATGTCGCTTCTGTCGACATATTTTACAGAAAACAGATGGATTTGTTACCGATCCGGCATTAATTTGTATACTAGATGGCAAAAGGTTGATGACGAGGGCGAATATATTGTTGATCAGATATAAAAACTTGTTAAAAATATAGTCGTGTGAATTTAACTTAAAGCGACATTATTTTCCGGCTCTCTATTATATTATAAACTTCTTGTTTTAAAAGAAAATCACAATTATTCATGACATCTGGTCAAATTAAATTTATGTTGAATGTTTTACATATAATTTGTTTAATTGTAAATATATGTTACTTTATATGTAAGCGATAAATAATATTTATTATTCAAAAGCATGTGTTGTTTATTTTCTATATATATATAAATAAATTATTATTTCACTTGATCTTTCTATTGCTCAACTGTTTTATTTTTCTTCAGTGATTACATTTATCTTTTTCATAATTTCTCCAATAAGTAAAAAGTTCTTATGGAAGTTAAAGTATTTGCTTTCTTAAATTTGAAGAATTTTAGGAAATTTAATATATAAGAATACATATACGTTTGACAGTATACGTTTGACACATTTATTTTGACAGATCTAGTGCTTTGGTCAATATTTATTGCAAAATTTATTTATTTCAGGTTAAATCAATAAATATTATTTCATAATATATCACTGTGTGAATGCTACAGTATCTCTTAAATGTGTGGCTAAGTAATTATGGAGGCGACTTTGTGTTATTGCCACATATATTAATGTAAGAAACTTAAGTCAATGCGCACAAGCAGGCATATTCATATATCACAAGCTAGTTAGAATTCCTAAAACTTTAAAACAAAATTCCTTTCTATACTAAGCTAACACTTTAATTTTACATTAATATATACTTTTACACTTTGGTACTGTCTGTATTTATGTAATGTAATTTATATTTCTTTAGTATTTCAACAAATTATGTTAAATGTTATATAAATAATTATCATTTTGTAATTACATGCAAAAATACGATCAATAAAATATGTCTATGTGTTTGTAATTTTTCAATTAATTATATTTAATGATTTTTTTTATAATATTTTTTATTTAATGTCAAATTAGTACGTATATAAACCCGGGTGAAATGTGTATTCTGTTTTCAATTGAAATTTATGACATATATGACGTAAATAATTAAAAACGGAACTAAATAAATGGGTTATTTAATTTTTATCTAAATTAAATTTAAATTTTCCTTAAAATATTCTTGAAATACGTCTGTGTGTATGCGAGGAACATTGTGTATAATAAAGATCCTAGAGATATATTAGACATTACTTTTTTTTTTTAAAATAAAAAATATTTTAAAATATAAGAATATTAAATAAACCTTACTATTGCTCTGAAGAGATAGTTTTATTATATCAAAATGTTTAAAACTTTGTTTATAAACCAATGTGTTTGATATAAAAATGTATATATAAAACATTGTTAAGTTTCATTAAAAGTAAATTATTAAATAAATCTTATTATATCATCAAGAGTTTTTAGTTGATCGTAATGTAAGGAATATTATTTATTGACTTATTTACATGGTTGATAGTATGATATATATATTAAAAGTTATTAAATTTCATTTGAAAAGAGCAGCTATTGTGTTTTTGGTCGACTTATAGCATTATTTCGAGCCAATTGTAGCTTATTATTTATAATATTAAAATAATAGACTATTAAAATTGCGTGTAAATTCCTACTTTAATAATGATATTTTAAATTATTTTAAAGTAATTTCTTCAGTCGTTCGTCTCCAAGCTTGCGCTGTATCTTAAAATAAATGAAGTGAAAAACAAAGTATGCAATTGCGCATCCTGTTTGGACATGAAATCAAGATGGCGTCCTTGAATTCGAAATTTAACGATTGCCTCACTGCGGCACTGTAAACGTAGTGTTGTACACCGTTATTTTATCGATTCGCGCTGTCAAATGAATCGGTTTTTTTTTACGCACAATCGTAACGAAATGCTATCATTTTATCGAGGATTAGTATAAAAGAAATGATATCATTTATTCGCTACCATATTCCAGATTAATATATGTTGTTTTAAATTGAAATATAGATTACGTATTTATTATAATGACTTCAAATAATATAGCATACAGATAAATTTTCTTTATAGTTTAAATGCTAATATTACATAAGTGCTATATAGCTATTTTCGCTCTTTACCGATTATATGACTATTATATTAGTTAATAGGTTATAAGAATAATTTTGACAGCTAAAAATATGTTATATTTTTAACACTGCTAATGGATTGATAGTCAATTTTTTTTTTAATTTTAAGCATATTGTTATATATTTCTTTGACTAATTATATCATGGATTTTATTTAAAAAAATGATCGATTTGACATTGACTTGACCTTTGCAGTCCTTCGGGATCGGTTGGAATTTTAACACGAGATATACAAATTTCTTTTTTTATCTGTTACGTGCCGCGTAATAAAAATTGCGCCGTCGTTTTTATGTGTTGATTCATTAAACATTAAAACGATGATGACAGGACATGCCGCATCTGCGGTGCGACCTTGGCCTCCAATTTGGCGAAAAAAAACTCTGTTTATTTTCGCCTTAGATAACTTTCATTTTCATGGCCGATGTCGGTAGCTAATTAGCAAGTCACATCACACACGTATTACCTAGTAAGGATATTCAGTTGATGACCGTCTAATGCGACGGTGAACGGTAACATTTCTTTGGCGCATAGCACGCCGTTCCGTGCCACCGCTTCCGACGGTATGACGTCACACCACCACCGTCCCGTGGTACACAAAGTTTTTTTACTTAAAAATTATTGCACGAATCAAGTAATGTTCTATGAATAGACAGCAGCAGGTCGACAGTTTACCGGGGACTCGGTGTGCCCTCACGTAATGGGTTCACGTCAATCATTCAATCAGACGCACCGGCCAGGTGGTGCCGCTGTGACGTAACCCGGAACGGACGCCGCAACAACAAACCGATAACAATATAACAGCAACAAACCGGCAACAACAAAACAACAACAACTCGGATAACTAGTTTTTTTTTTGCACAACTAACTTTCCCACACTGAACACAATCGGTACGGTGAAAGTGTGTCGTGACGGCCGGAATGAACGAAGATTAGAGTCCTGGACTTACCTTTGACAAGGCGCTGTAGTATGATCTCCTTGTGCTCGTGTGTGTGGGGCTCGCCGATGACGGCAAGCAGGTAGCATCCCGTGAGGGGACTCGGCGGGGGCACGGATGCCGAGACCTCCGTCCCGAGGGACAAGGACCGGTCCTCGTCGTGGTCCATGGCCGAGCTCGGCCGGTGTCGGCCTGATAGCGCTCGCACGACCGCTCCGGACGAACACTCCGCTCGGAATGCTCTAAACAGCGACGGGGCCTACGGTTGCGCACGCACGGCCGCTGGCGGCATCGACCGCGGGCTGCGCGCCGATCAGACGCGCAGGCGTCTGACCCAGGCCCTCCCACCATCACCCCCCGGCCGCGGCGACTACGGGGCGTGTGTCCCCGGCGCACTCGTGATCTGCATTGCGTCTAAACAACCGGCCGGATATAGTAAAACTTTAAAAACCTCATGCCCCGGACATACAACTTACAACTCTTACAAATCGAAATGAAAACCAATTGTAAAATTTACAATCTCACAGCGCAAAATTCTATAAGAAACCTATTTAATACAATACACACACGTAGATTCACATTCATATATATCTATAACAGTATATATATTAAAAAAAAATATTTAAAGTCGATTTATTCTTTTTGAGACAACGCTTAACTTTCTATATAAGATATTTGAAGCAATTAACAATTTATACGCGAGATAATTTAGAGCATTTCTTCAGGAAAGGTTGATCAATTGTATTGTTTTTAACGTTTCGTACCTGTCTTAGATACGCAAGGATTATATTTCAATTTTCATCATCTTTTATCATTTATATTATCTTCTACGCATCTTCCTTTTATTTTCATTCTCTTTCATTCCTTTTCTTTCCTTTCTTACATCGTCTTCCTTACTCTGCTTTCGCCGGATTACTACTTTTACATTTTTTATTTTTTATTCATATACTTTAGATTTTTCAAATAAATAAAATTATTTATTTTAAATTTACATTTTTGTTTTAGCTTTGTTAAATTCTACATAATATACTATCACAAATACTTTTCTCATTTTAGTCTTAGTCGACTCGAATTTGTTGCTTTAAATTGCCTAACTTATTACCTATTTACAGTACTCCAAGAAGATTTCACACCTTTCTTCTTTCTCTACCTTGGAAATGTTTCCTCTATTCTCTTTTGTCACCAAAACTAGCAGTCCATACTCCGTCAAATAGGAGACACCCATGATCAAGTGCTCCACGGTACCACCGCCGGGACACAGGTGTACCAGGGGTGGAGGATTATATAGGAGATGGACATGTCTGAGATTATTATGTTGTTTTAAATGACAAATAGACTATTTATGACAATTAAACATTATAAAAATAGATTTAAAAGAGTAAATATAGTTACCTGTCAAGTTTCTGATGCAATTAACATTCCGAATCTTTCAGTAGTATATATATAAATACATATACGAAGGTTTTAGACGAAGCCTATTTTAAAATCTAATATATAAAATTCTCGTGTCACGGTGTTCGAACTTGAACTCCTCCGAAACGGCTTCACCGATTTTTACCAAATTTTACATGCGTATTCAGTATGTCTGAGAATCGGCTACTATCTATTTTCCATACCCCTAAGTGATAAGGGTGGTCCACCCCTAAATTTTATTTTAAATTTTTTAGACAATTTTTTTGGTTTTTATTTTATTATGATACAGCATGCAAAAATACATACAAACCTAAATTTTCACCCCTCTACGATTAACCCTTATCTTACATTTGTTAATTAAAAACTTTAATTTTTTTTGCAAAACAACGTTTGCGGGATCAGCTAGTATATATATTTATTCAATTGTTTATTTTATATTTCATTTGATGTCTGCAGTTAGAGAACTGCAAGGCAGGTCTTTCCCAAAGATGTCTATGGGGGATGTACCATAATCGCCACGCTAGGCAGAAGGTTTGGGGATTGCAGTGTATTATTATATGCAAAAGGCGCTACTGTCGATCCTTAGGAAACTTATTTATGAGAAATGGCAAATAATTCCTTAATTGTATTATCACTTAAAATATCTTTACACTGCAGTTTTTAAACTTTCATATCCTATATAATTAGATTAAAATTTATTAAACAATTTGATATATACAGGATGATTAAATATAGGTGTGAAAGCTGTAAAAATTGTGAACACTATTTAAAATCACGGTTTATAAAGCGATCTTTCTGTAATAAGTTTTTTTATTGGAATGTCACTGGCCAATTAATTATGGCTGTACAAAGTCAATCACAGATAATAAATAATATTTAATTTTTGTATGTATATATTTAAATATATACATATATATATATATATATATATATATATATATATATATATATATATATATATATATTAATTGATAGGAAATGAACTATACATTGACCCCTTTAAGGCTTTTACAGCTAAACCTTACTATGCTTTCTTCTTCTTCTTCTTGAAGTGCCTCTCCAACTAGTGGAGGTTGGCTATCAGCTTCCTGCTCTCTTCCTTATTTTTGGTTTTGCGTAATAGCTCAGCAGCGCTGGCGATTCCGGTCCACTCTCTAATGTTACGAAGCCACGACTTTTTTTCTTTACTTTACCTTACTATGCTTTACTTTTACTATATCAAAATTGAAATATATATGTACCTAACTATGTTTATTTGTCTTATCAGCCTATAAACACCTATTGCAGTACAAGCCTCCGACAAAGATATATATGGGAGATATACTATACATATACCACTTGGCAAGCGAGTTGGCGATCACACTGGAAACTTATTTGTAAGCACCAATAAGCAGTTATACAGTATGTGTTTTATGTATCAATACGTATTCATATGTTTTATTTGGCCGCAGAAAGATGTTTTTATTTTTTTTTAATTTAACTGTAAGTAAATGGCATTTTTAAAGCGTCCTTTGTTTCTACATGTGTTTATTAAGTGTATTAATCTATTTCCTGATCCCTACTCCATGTTGTGATCCTCAGGTTGTGCACCAGTGTCTTTGCGGCGGTTGCCCAATTGACAGATGAATCTGGTAATAGCATCTTAAGTCTCGAGTGACGTGATATTGCTACCACCACGAACACTATTTAATGGAATCAGGCGTTACCTTGCGGAAGTCCATCCTAAGCGCCCGCCAGCCCGCTGATGTTGGTGCATTTTATTGCACGACTACCACTGCATGTGCGGAAGTGGCTAAATATTGGTCCTTTTCTTAACACGAACACTGTTATACAACCAGGTGCGCATATTTTCGTGCAAACTTTAAATAAATATAATATAGATATAACAAATCATCCTGTATGTAAGTAAATTAGGAAGTAAAAAAAAATTTCACGTGACATTAAACTCATGTAATTTTCAATTAAATCCATTAGGTAGGATTAGGAACTCATAAAAATACAGGTAGACTTATTGATCGTTACCAAAAACCTAGTCCGAAGTCTTTGACATTCAGCTAACTTCTGTCGGTATTAACACATTAAACACACGGCCGCGTAATATCTAATATATAAAATTCTCGTGTCACGGTGTTCGAACTTGAACTCCTCCGAAACGGCTTGACCGATTTTTACCAAACTTTACATGCGTATTCAGTATGTCTGAGAATCGGCTACTATCTATTTTCCATACCCCTAAGTGATAAGGGTGGTCCACACCTAAATTTTATTTTTAATTTTTTAGACAATTTTTTGGGTTTTTATTTTATTATGATACAGCATACAAAAATACATACAAACCTAAATTTTCACCCCTCTACGATCAACCCTTATCTTACATTTGTTAATTAAAAACTTTTTTTTTTTTGCAAAACATCGTTTGCGGGATCAGCTAGTTCTTTTTATATGTTTTACGAAAGCGTTGTTTATGACTCGCGTTTACAGTATTTATATTAATTACTGCAATCATATTATTTATTTATTTTCACATTATTGTACACCACAGATAATAATAAAAATTATATATGGAGATACAACCTTTGAATGGAGATGAGAGACGTAAGGGAGAGGGCAGTTTAGGGTGTATATATATATAAATACTTATATATTTACATATACATATATATATGTACATTTCAATATACTTTCAATGTAATTTCAGGCGTCAGACAGTGTACATACATACAAATACATATACATTACTATACATATATTCAAAAATACTTATGTATACATATACACACAAACACACATAAATATCTATTCATATATATATATATATATATATATATATATATATATATATGTATGTATGTATGTATGTATAAATAACAAATGCTACTCAATATTCTATTTAAGAGGCTATAGAAGTGAATTTAAAAACTGTTCTTCATATGTTTACACTATTTGGAAAGTCGATGTTAAAAGAAGATATTGTACTTTTATGTTTATGGATAAAGCATTTGATCTCTTTTTCTGATGTGATGCGATGACTTGGTCTAAGATACTACATGCTTGTCTAGAAGTTACCTATTCATTCTTCACTTAACTTCACTTAGTTTTCACAATCACAAATTCAAATTAAGGCTTTTGTATCGTCGATTATTTTAACATTATAAGTAATAAGCTACCACCGGCTGATTTGTTGCAGGCCGGTCAGAAACTCAACAGCTGCATTTTGTAATTAAATTCAACAATTTTTATGTTTTATTATAATATCAACAACGTAAATGAGTCAACAAACCAAGATCCACAAATTCCAAACTCTTCAATGCTATATTAAGATTTATTTAATAATATATTTTTAATATTAGATTTATAACTAAGAAAAGTATGGTCTAAGATATAGATAATTTATATAACTAAACAAAATAGAGACAATAAGAGATAATAGGACAGAACGATTCATAACAGTGATATTAACAAAATTAAAATATTAGCGAACAAAACAAAAATGTAATTAATATTTTTAAAATCGCTCCAAAAACTAAATGAATAATTTTTTTATGTCCAAAAAAGCAAAATATATTTTTTAATTTGACGTCTAGACGTGCATTTCCCGCGCACAATCCGTCGGCCCGCGATGCAGATTAAAAAGCGGCGTCGATATTCAATGACAGATGTCAATTTATGGCGGGAATCTCTTGTTGCGGTTTAATGAAAGTCATCTGTTTTTTATTATTTTTAATTACAATGCTTTGTCGTCTGGATTTTTGAGATTGTGAAATGTTGAACGAAAAATATTGCAAAAACATATCGAAGTTATTGTTTCATGTTATAAAGTTGTCCTAAAATACATGTTATTTTGTCTTAAAATTATAAATTCAATGAATGGATAATATTTTTTGTGTTGTGGGACAAAAAGCATCAGTTTTTTTTAAAAAAAAACTATAACCGCATATTAGTAATGGAGTTTTCTTAACTTTTTTAAATTCTTTTTACAGAATTTATATGCGTTATTTTCTCTCGAAAACTGCCGAGCAGCGATTTTGCGCTGCTAGTTCCAGTGTGTTTTTGTTGCTCTTAAATGTTTACCTGCTCCCAAAGCTACACCCATAATACATTTTCATTTATTTTTTACCACATCACTGCTTGAATGCATCGCAAGAGAAAATCGTTTTAAAAAAACTTATTGAAATTTATTGATATTTGTCTCAATTAGTGTTTTATTTGACAATATCAAGTCAAAATATATCTCGTAGTTTTCATATATTCTTGAAAGAATTCCAGCCAAACGTTTAAGCATTACATTATACAGAAATATTTACAAAACAAGTGTTTCTTAAATATTAAAAGCACCGGAAAGTAATGTCGCGTCTGTCGATATATTTTACAGGAAACCCGATTGATTGTTACCGCTCCGGCGTTGAATCTATACTAGATGGCAAAAGGTTGTTGATAACGAAGGTGAATATATTGTTGCTTAGAAATAAAAACTTGTTAAAAATGTAGTCGTGTGAATTTAACTTAAGAAAGCGACATTATTTTCCGGTTCCCCTAATATATAAATATTTATAGTAATTAAAAAGCAGATATTTTAATATTACAAACAAACACTCCGATTTTATTTATTCGTATAAATGGTTGCCAAGTTACTCCTTATTATATACCGGCCAGGATAAGTCCCGTCAAAATCGGTTCAGCCATTTAAGCGATTAGCCTGAACAAACAAACAAACAGACAAACGAAAATTTATAAATATATACATATATATATGTATACACATATATATATATGTATATATATATATATATATATATATATATACCACTAGCCTCACACTGCTAATTATGTTATTATCTCTGAGAAACTAATAAATAATCCGTAAATATCGAAGATCACATAAGTTGAACAAGTATTAAGAATATTTTTTTAAGTTGTGGAGGCAGAAACGACAGGTTAAACAGCGAAGTATTTCAATAAAACTCTGAAGGATTTAGTCCTGTCTGGATCAAAGATCAATTTATGGAACTAGCTACTAAAGCAACATTAAATTTAGTTAAGTAATAAGTCGGTGAACATCGATGTATTGCAAGATGGTATTGTATTCATATAACGCGACCCGCCATCTCTCTATAACGCGGTGAACCATCTATTTATACGGAAAATCCATAAAATGCCCTGTAAGTTATCTCATATCTCACCATGTTTTCTTACTTAATTAACTTAGATTTAACTTAAATTCAAATAAAATGTATTTTGACAACGATATAACATGTAAAAACAAAACGGAATCATGTCGAATTAAAACTATACCAAATAAAAGGGGAACATTGACCACAAATGGGGTGTATATGACGCACGGCATGCATAAACACCCTCTAAGGCTTTACAAGTAGGGTGACCATGATAATATAATTTCGAAAAGTCCTAAATAAAATCAAAAGTATTTTTTAATAGTTTTATTCGTGTATTTACGGATGTTTCTCCATTCGTATCTCATTTACATTTATGATATTAAGCTGTCCCGTAGAAATGAGTGACAATATCACTACAAACGGACACTGATACCTCGGTGTAAATGATGATGTGACATTTACTGTTTTTTTTTTTCTCACTCTTTCTCACTTCAACCGTTAAACTTGCAGAGACTTCATAATATAAGATTAATAAATTTTCAGTATAATTTTTGTTAATATCATTCTTAATTCTCTTTTTTCTTTTTCTAATCTAACTTCTTCTTGGCTCTTCTATTTTTTAATCTAGTTAAATCTAATTTCTGATTATATTAATGTCAATCTATCTTTATTTTTACATAGTTATTTATTTGCCTGATTTTCATACTTTTGTGTCAAGCACTACGGTTTTCGTGTCTACCTTACCTTTATTTATTTTTTATTTATTTATTTAATATTCTTTATTGTACACTATTAGTTACATAATATACAGATACAATAATATACAGAAAAGTACAATGGGCGCTCTTATCACACAAGGCAATCTCTTACAGACCACCATAGTAAGGAAAAGATAATAGTACTTATAAAGGGTAGTTCACGTGTACAAAAAAATACATATTCACAAACAAATGAACATAAATATACATAAACATACATAGACATACATACTTAAACGTACCGTACCTTACCTTCTGCCTTTATACTATTCATCTACTCTATTATTATTTTATTTTTATTGTGTGTCTTCTAGACCTAAAATACGTAAAATTTTCCACACAGATGTAACTATTTTAGTTGTTTTTAAATTTGTTTTATTACACGACTTATTTAAACCGCTCAGGCGACGCATGGGTATTCTTTTTACTTCCCGTCAGTGCTTGTGTACAACGTGCTGTTGACGTTATTCAAATGCTGCAAGGTAATAGTTGAAGAAACAATACCGATAAATAAAATAGGTCATGTAAGTTATTATATAAATATAGGAAAATGGTAAGATGTGTAAAGGAAACCGGAAAGTAATGTCGCTTTCTTAAGTTAAATTCACACGACTACATTATTAACAAGTTTTTATTTCTAATCAACGATATATTCACCGTCGATATCAACAAACTTTTGCCGTCTAGTATACAAATCAATGCCGGAGCGGTAACAAATCAATCGGTTTTTCTATAAAATATTTCGACAGAAACGACGTTACTTTCCAGTTCTCGTGATAAATAAAACAGAAGTGTAAATAAATTAAAAGTCATGTCTGTGATAATATGTGTTAAATTACTATAAGAAATATGAATACAGAATAACAGCGTAAAAATGTGATATTAGAGGAACGAGGTGAAGGATGAGAAGTGATGCATGAAAGAGAAAGATAGAATGAAAGAAGAGGAAACTTAGATCATATTACGAATGAAAGAAGAATTAAAAAATTATTTGAAATTAATTATTTAAAAAAATGGCGTTTCAATATCAGATAGAGAAGTACAAGAGGTTCCCAATAACAGGGGTCATAAAATGTGCTGCCAATCCTTTCCTGCATCTCGCGTACAATTTTTTTTGTAAAATAATATTCACTAGTTAACGGAATGTAACTCCGAACTGTAAATCCACATTAAACTACATACAAAACAATAGTGTATATTTTTAAATTATACTTATAATTGATTATATTTTAAATATTGTAATATATTTTTAGTCAACTTTTAAATTGATCATAGTTTATTATCACTACACGTACCTCCATAGGTTCAAATACGAAGATTCCCCTGACTGTCCTAATTGTGTTGGAATGATTGAAGATGCAGAGCACGTCTTTTTCGTCTGCACCCGATTTAACGAAGTCAGAAAGTCGTGGGAAAAAGATGTAGGATGCAAAATCTATCCTGAAACTCTGATAGCTACAATGCTATCCTCACTTTCGGCCTGGGAACTTACGAGCGCGTACCCTACAACCGCACTGAAGGAGTTGCGAAAAATAGAGCAGGAGCGGCGGGAGCTGGCCTGAACAGCCAGTTTATCAGAGAAAGCTGCGGCTAAATCCCCCCCGCGAAGTAATGCCTAGCGGCCATGCCGTGGGGACCAGGGAATCCGAAGAAAGAGAAATGTTTTTAGTCGGTATTGACGCCTAGATCGAGTCCGATTTTTAAACCTCTTCGAAAGAAAACACACACACACACATATATAAATATGTGTATATTGTGTATATATATATATATATATATATATATATATTTCAATCAAATGAAACAATTTATTATAATTAAAATATGTACATAGATTTATGGTCACCCTAGTCGTGTGCGTGAGGGTGACCCCAAACTTGACACCCCGCCGACTGTTCCCGAGTCCACGTTGGTTTATTAGCCTGCCCTGTCTTGTTTTTCAACACGTGGTATCTTGATACAAATTATTTACGTAAGTTTTTATGATTAATTTATATTTATTGTTTAAATACCATCCGAAATCTGTAAAAACGTGTGATATATAAATTTTTTATACTGTTCACTAATACAATTGTTATTTCAGCTTATATATGTCCAATACAAGGAATATGCCTTATCCAAAGATATTATGGTATACAGATTACACTGCTGCCCACCTTCTGGAAACTTATAAGCAGTTGTTAAAATTCAAGAAATGAATATTTAAATAACTTATTGATAGGGAGATTCAAACTCACTTTTGATTTAAATGACAATAAAATACTATGAACTCACGAATCTCCTTCAGAAATCGTTTTACAGAAGTCAATATTATTACAGTGGCCTCGCGTTATATTTATCCATAGTGTATTTATAAGGCACCGAATAAAACTGACTGTATTAAAGTTTCGAATGCAAAATGTCTTTCTTTTTAAAATCAGATTTTTTTAAAAAAATCCGCAAAACATTATTGGATTACCAATAATAAAACTCAAAACGCAAAAAGTGAATTGAAGGAAAAAGCTTATTATTCAATTAACGAATATTTAAATGACTAGAATCCTTGGCAGTGATGTCGCCTGATTATTTTGATTTCATTTAGGCTATATCTGATAAAGTGTATATGTATAAATCTGTGTTAAACTTTATTAAAAGGTGTATTGTTTTGAAATTTCTTCCTACTTCTCCAAAACTATAACACCTTGCGAAGTAGAGTAAAGTAAAAAAGAAACTAGTTTCGTTAAAAGTTCCTTTGTTAAATAAATGTATCTTTATCTTTAATTTTAATATAATTAATGCAGTGTGAGTTGTATAAGATTGTGTACTGAATTGAACACGGGACATACGATCCCAAGTCTCAGTCCTATATCGCTAGGTTACCATTGTTCATCTTCACTGTTCAGTGAAGATGCCCCGTGGAGGGGTGAAACACGTGTTGAGTAATTTGGCGGTGGCGGTTATGTGATTTGCATTGTTCGCCGCATACGCATTTATCAGCGGGCTGGCGGGCGGTGCACTTTGTTGCACGACCACCACTGCTATTGCGGAGGTGGCTAAATATTGGTCCTTTTCTTATTTAGGATGGACTTCCGCAAGGTAACGCCTGATTCCATTAAATACCATTGTTCATATTTAATTATTGTTTTTATATTTCATTATTACATCGCAGGGTTTCGTTGTAATTTAGTTCTTGAAATTGCAGTCGCCTATGCTTCACCAAACTGCTTCGATTTGCGACTGTATCAAGCCAAAATGTATCCAAAATTACCCTGCAAGAATTTGAAGTTACACACCACCGTCTGTAAGGACTACTTGTTTTCCTTATTTTTGCTCATATTAAATAGTATTTGATAATACTGCGAAGCGTGGGATATTCGCCCACAAGGTGGACATACGATCTTGTTAATGTCATCAGTAAATTCCTTTAAATCCTTTATAGACGATGCATTTAACTTTTGTCTCTCCTGATGTTTGTCCAGAGACCTATTCGCTGTTGTCTTGATGACTCCTTAGTTATAATTGTCAGGAAATATGACGTCGGTATGTTATATAAAAGCAGGGGCGGCTCTAGCTCGTGTGCAATGAAACCCTGGCGCCTCCTAGACCTGACACCACCCCCCGCGGCTATAGCTATTAACTTTACCGTCGTAACAAGAAAGTTTTTTCATATTCCAACAAGCTATTTTATAAGTAGGTATAGCTTACAGTATGGTATTAGTTACGGCCTTTCTTATGACGGCAGAATAACACTCATTGTTTTTACGCCTGTAGCACATCTCTGTAGCACATCTCTGTTGCGAAACTAAGCGTCGAACCGCGATAGATTCCAAGACGATGCTCTTAGCTGTCTCAGGGAGCGCTGCGCCCGTGTGCATTGCACACCCTGCACTATAGTTTAAGACGCCCCTGTATAAAAGTATTAGCAAAACATTTAATGCTGGTAGAAGGAATTTTAGCCGTGTAAATGCATTCCACGACACTGTCAAAAGAAATAAAACAGTATAGATAAGTAGGTACAGAATATACTGCACAAATAACTAGTCAATTAATAAACTAAAAATAGAATAAGAACAAAGTAGTATTGTATTAAAAAAGTCAAACCCAAAAATAAGAAAACTGTGATATAAAAATAAATATATATGATAAGTAATAAAAAAAAGGATAAAAGAAATGTACCTAGCCACCTAAGAGTAATAAGATGATGGAAGGAAGGCGATGAAAGCAAGAAAGAATGAAAGATATTGTGAAGGAAAAAAAAGGTAAGAAAAAAAAATCGAGAAGAATGACAGTGAGTGAAGAATAGAGATAAAAATTTGAAAAACTTATTTGTAAACAAAGACCCTGATTCCAACAAATAAGGGGTACGAGAGGCCTCCGATAGTGGGTGTCATATTAAAAAATGCATTCCACGCAATTAAATGTTACAAAAGACTGTATGCATTAGTAATTGCAATACACCTTGATGGTTTATCTTAGATAAGTCATACGATGATGTGTTCGCTTGCATGATAACACTTATCAACAATGACGTGATGTGACCGAAATTTCACGGATTAATACATTATCTTGTTGTATCACCAAAATGCAACGCTATATTTAAAAAATTAATATTTTTATAACCTCAAAGAGAATGTTATAAAAATAAATACATTTTCTTTACGAAGAAACAACTTTGTTTTTAAATAAATATCTCAAAAAAACACTCATAAATATTAAAAAGTAACAATAGACACTGTGTTAATATGAAATGAAAATGATCTGATTTTTTATAATTAGCCACTTCCGCACATGCAGTGGTAGTCGTGCAACAAAGTGCACCGACCGCCAGCCCGCTGATAAATGCATTTGCGGCAAACAATGCGAATTACCTAACTGCCTCCGTTAAATCACTCAACACGTATTTCACCCCTCCATGGGACATCTTCAGGAGTTATGTTACACCGATTAGTGCCAAACACAGTCTCTCTGTGCATTGTTTTCCGCATACGCATTTATCAGCGGGCTGGCAGGCGGTGCACTTTGTTGCACGACTACCACTGCATGTGCGGAAGTGGCTAAATATTGGTCCTTTTCTTACTTAGGATGGACTTCCGCAAGGTAACGCCTGATTCCATTAAAGATGATATTATCAAGGTCGTCTTGCCTGTCTGCGGTCTCCACTCTAGAAGGAGACGACAGTCGCTGGGGCAACCCAGCTATCCAATGCTATGATGATAGCCCATTGCTATTTTTTATTATATGGATCTATATTCCACAGATATTAGCGTCCGTGATTTTGTTTTTACATTTATGTTTAACACGTTCACTGCGGGCTCAATTTTAAAGAACTTTCAGCTGGTGCGGCTGAGGTCGAATCAGCCTCAAGCTGAACTTCCTAGTAGTGCAGTTGAGGCCTTTTCTGCCTTATGTTTCGGTTTAGTGTAAACAGCCGCCGCACTAGAGAGAAAACACGAGTTTTACGCGCCGCACCAGTGCAAAGTCTACCATGAGGCTGAATCGGCCTCAAGCCGCAGTGAACGTGTTAATATTTACGATTTCTTTTTCACTCACGTATTTGCTTGCTACAGTGTTTACTAAGTCTCCTGATCTAGTTTAAACCTGTGACCACTTATACTTACTCCATATTGTCATCCTCAGGTTGTGTGCCAGTGTCTGCGGCGGTTGTCGTATTCACATCGATGAACCTTGCGATCGCATCTTGAGTCTCGTCCGTGCAATACACGCGCGAGTTCGTGTGACGTGATATTGCTACCACCACGAACACTGTTATACAACCTTATGGTGTCTGTTATTCGACTGCTTTTTCCCTCACTTCTGTTCCAACTTGCTAACTTGCCAAGCTAGGTTACTTAAGTTATTCAAAGTCTCAAAAGATTTTTTTATAGAATATTTACATGTTTTATTTTTGCAGAAACATCTCTCTGGTTTTGTATATATTTATGAAATTGAAACAAGGCATTCTTGATCAATATACTATTCCGCACTACCTTTATACATTAAACGCGTATTTATAAACTTCGTTTGCGATTTCTCGAAAGTTCCAAGAAGTTTCTTTTACTCACACATCGCCTGGTTTTGATACTTGACACATTTTAGGCACCGTTCATATTTACTTCAACATATCGTAAGTTGACATAGTCTGTGTACATTTCGCTTTATCAGGGTTTTAGGAAAATAATCAAAAATCTATCTCAATATAAACTACTTAGTCACTTTCATTTCATATATAGAATGACTTTGACTAATGTGTATTGCAGGCATATAGGAATCTAAGACGTGGTCATTTAAGACGGACCTGGTAAGATTCAAGGTTGTCCAGAAAGCAATGGAGAAAGTTATATTCGGAGTATCGCTGCCAGAAATTATATTTAATTTTTTTTAATGGTCCCCGCTGTTGGGGATCTCTCGTTCCCCTATCTCGTATGGGACAGGAACTTTTTAATTCTAGTAATTTATTCATATTTTTTATTATTATCATTCTTCCCTTTCATGTATCATCTTATCTGTCGTACTGTTTATTTCATTCTACAATTTTCCCAGTCTTTCTCTTTCATTCCATTAGCCATACATCCATCCTCAACCATTACATTCTAGGTTTCCTTACTATTTTATTTTGCAACATTATTTATTGTTCAAATATTTAACACGTATTTTCTTTGTAATTATCATCTTATATTATACTATTTATTGCACTATTTTTGGTACTACTATATTCCTTTTATTTTTATATTTTAGTGTTTGTTTTATTTTTACCTATTGCATTTATTACCACCTTCCTGCAGTAGCTGAGGAAGCATTCTCTCTCGAAATGATATATAATAACAATTGTTGGCGATGAGTGTAGTAGAAACTGATCTGTCTGTGGCCTCGTGAGACCCACAGAAAAAAATGACGTGGGCCAATTCAATGTCGATCCCACGCGGAACACACGATGGGCTATGAGTCTCGTAGAGTCAATGTCACATAGAGAGCAATGGAGAGTTCTATGCTCGGAGTACTACAAGGGTGGATCGAAGACAGCCGGGCAGCGCAGAACCAGTCATCATAGCGATCTTTGAGGAAGATTTAAGCCTTACAGGGAGGGGCCTTTAGCTGAAAGAAGAAGATATAGGATGATTAGTAAAACAGATATAAAAGCTTAAAATGTATAGCTTATTTATTTATTTACTTTAATGGAGATAAACAGTAACAAAAGAAACTAAGAAAGTTCAAACTTAGAAACTTAGAAATGTAAAATTAGTTACAATTGTTACATTATAGCTATCAACAGATATAAAAGCTTGAAATGTATAGCTTATTTCTTTATTTACTTTAATGGAGATAAACAATAACAAAAGGCAGTAAGAATATGCAAACTTAGATAATAGAAATATAAAATGCGTTACAATTGTTACTTTAAAAATATCTCACTATGAACATTTAATGTTTATTAGTCAGACAATTACAAAACAAATAAAAACATTACTAAACAGGCATTCTACATATCACACCACAATAATTACGAGTCACAGCAAGCCGTCACGTTTCAATGAGGTTTAAATTGTATTGTGTGTACTCAATAATTTCGAACGAAATTGCCTTTTGAGGGATACGAGAGAGCAAGAGAATATATCAATATCACTAAAATATTAATAACAGCAAAAAGCTTGTAAAAATAATCATCCTGTTTAAAATTAAATCAGAAATACGTTACATTTATATATCGTTCTATTGAAATGTGATAGTCATATATCTTCTGGCAGTATATATACTGTAGAAACAGATAAAAAAAATTACTAATTTTAATATACAGAAATTTAAATTTAGAAAATGCTTTTTATTAATATATTATCATTATATATTTTATTATGTACGGTGTACTGTAATTGACGGTAAATAAACTAAACAAGATGTTTTTGAAATAAAAAGTATCATACTATATATGTATATATATATACAAATACAAAACACTTTATTACAACAGCGATCTGACGATGTTTAAAAGCGTTCTCAATTAAAATTTTAATTCCTATATTCTACATCAGGGGTGTGAAACTTCGGCCCGCTAATTTAATACAACTGTCACAGAGAACCCCTTCACAGATTTGAACTTTTATTTTAAATTGGTATACAAAACTTTTTAAGATTTGATACATAAATAACAATTTGGTCCATCAAAAATATCACGAGGGTATCCGAAGATGAACGAAAGAAACCGAATCTGCTCAGCAAATTGACAGTTAAAATGGCCGCTGGAATAATAAGGTTTTGCAGTGTAGACCAGAGACCACAGACGTCAACCTACAAGATTTTATATATATATATATAAATATTTATAAAGTTGTAATGGAATAGGCGTTTGTCTTCCATCTCACCTAAAGGAAAGTGTATATGAAGGCGAAGGTGGTACACGCCCATCCAAAATAAACCTGTTCACTCTCCTCTTAAAGGCTCCAGAGTTCAACTCATCAGGAAAAATAGACCCAGACAGGTCGTTCCAAATCTTGGCGACCCTCACTGAAAACGAGCTGTCAAATCGTTTAGTTCGACTTTTGTGTATATCAACAACGTATGGATGAAACTTTCGCCTGCGCCTAGTAGTCCGATAAAGGAATGGAGATGGCTCAATCAGTTCGAAAAGAGCCTTCGAGCACTCTCCAAAGTGCATCCTATATAAAACCGATAAGCTGGCAACTCAACGACGATGATCAAGGGCGTGTAGTCTGCTATTTAAAAACTTTTCATTGTTAATTAACATATGGTCTTTTCGGTCAACAGTTTCCAGGTAATATTTGGTTGCACCGTCCAAGAGGTGACTGCAGTACTCCATGCAGGATCGAACTTGAGCAGTGTAAAGATTAAGCAGCTGTTCAGAGCTGAAGTACCGCTGAACCTTTAAAAGAATTGATAATTTCTTGGACGCCGCTTGTGTTATAGACTCAATTTGTTGGCTTTATTGAGGTTAGAGGTGATGGTGATATCTAGAAGTCCTAGAATGTTAGTAATCGGTAAGGATATGCATGATAGTTGACAGATGAGCTTGTCGAGGTCCTCGGATGGAGGATGCAGACCACTGTCAACCGTGGGGGTATAGCGGACAGTCCCACTACATCGGACTGTTCTGTCCGCGGCGGCAACATGGACGCCCTAGCATTGACGTAAGCCAGTTGCCCGGATCCCCGGTCGCGCGTCTCATTGCACTTCAGATTCGGCTGCACATCAGCGCACGCGCAAGCACGCCGTAATAAACTCTCGCTCCAACGCGCCTACCTTTGTATAGTGGTTGTGTGAACAATAAATTAGGATTTTCTCAATATCATCCGTTTATCTCATTTTACCACAGGGTTATTTTAGCTGAAATGGTGGATATATCACAATGTCTATAAAAGCGCTGGAAAATCGCATGCGAACAAAAAATTAGTGAAACTAAAAATTTTTAAATGTGTGTACCTCGGTGAAAAAGGTTGAACTACCCTGACATAGATGATTGAATCACAACTGAATCAACATTGCACAGTTGACTCGGATTGGAGCGCTTCCATCGATTGTGTATCTTCGAAAATTAGTTTTCAATTTTTAACGTTACGTAAGAATTATTGCTTCGTTAGCCATAATTTTTTTTGGCTCTTGATATTGAGAGCGTCTAGTACCACTAACTACTCGTAGTTTGGAATAGAAATTTTTATTTTCTTATTTTTTTTTTCACAAATTTTTTTATTTTCTTGCTCTTGTTCAATGCATCTTAAGATCTTTTATTCCTTTTCTTGCTTTCCATATTTTTAATGTCTTACCTTTCCATTTTCTCTCTTATCCGATGCCTTTCATCCATAACCTCGTTCCTCAGATTTTACAATATTAATTTACATTTTATTTATAAAAATGATTTATATACATTTTACTAATATTTACAATTATTTTTATTTTCTTTACAGTTTTCTTACATTAGTTTCTTATTTCTATATATTAGTGCAGTAGTCACGATTATTATTTATTAATTTTATTTTATTTAATATTCTTTATTGTACACGTTAAGAAATATTTAAGAAGTTTTACAATAATATACAAAAAAGTGCAACGGGCGGTCTTATCACACAAGGCAATCTCTTACAGACAACCATAGTATGGAAAAGGTAAAAGTACTAATAATGAGTAGTTTACGTGTACAAAAAAATACATATTCACAAACAAATGCAAGGTGCATTTTATTGCACGACTACTGCTGCATGGCGGAAGTAGCTATGTATTGGTCCTTTTCTTACTGAGTTGCTCTATGTTGCAGGTCTAGTAACAGTGGACATTCTGTGACTAATAATATCATAGTAAATAGTCATTTAAATTTGCTATCTGCTAATCGATTCTTGGCTACTTCTTCCACGTGGCTGGGAGGTAACCAGAGTCTAGATAAGCTGGCTGTAGGAAAAGTAGAAAGAAGAACACCAGGAGGATGATTACGAACTCTATAAGCGGACGGAAGCGCTCACAAAGGCAGATGACCTATAGGGGCGAGTCGTCGAATCCTAGACAAAGGCTTTCCAGAAAGAGCATGACCTTCAGCAATGTATATAAAGGTCCAAGAAGTCATTAAAATATTTTATGTTAGGTTGTCGTCCATTCCTTTCTCCTTATAATGCAACGCAATCAGCTTCCAACGCCATCTATCGGAGCCGTCGGTAGTTGCAGCTTTCCAACGCATATAAATAAAAATATATCATTAAATTTTTTTATGCACAGAAATAGAGAACGTTTCACCAATTAAACAAAAATCTAATTTATTACATTTATGTTTCTGACAAGGAAGGAAAAATATATAAATATATGTAAATAATATATATATATATTTTTTTTTATAAAATATAAAAAGATTTACTGCCCGAGTTGTTAAATATGTCTTTTCGTCTGTGTTATGAAAGACAGAAGAAAAGATCAAAAGAAAATGTGAAGCATGGGAGAGGATAATTAAACAGAAGGAATATTTATAAAATTGTAAAATAAAGTCTATCTCTCTATGGTGATAATAACATATGGCTTGTTGCGGAAGTGTGAGTCAAAAATACAGACACTTTTTCTACTAAACTAAATTTATTCTTCTTCTTCTTCTTCCTTCCCTTTTCCCTTTATTTGGGGTCGGGTCTCCTAATCAATTTGCGCCAGGCCACTCTATCCTGGGTTGTCTCTGCATCAAGTTGAAGGGTTTTCAGTTCCTTTCCGATATTAGACCATCACGTAGCTTTTGGACGCCCTCTTGGGAATTCTGGGAGGCTTAAGGCAGTTTTTGCCACGTGGTCATCTGGTTTTCGTTAAATGTAGCCATACCATCGTAATCTATTTTCCTGTAATTTGCTGGGGATCGGAGCTACCTTAAACTAACCTCTGATATATTCGTTCCGTATTCTAAACTATATTTATTATATAAATTAATATATTGGTCACTATGAAACAAGTTTAATTTATTTGTTCTTCTGTACTGCTGTGAAGCGGTTGGGATAGCTAGTAAAGCTATAGGAAAACCTTTTGTAAAAACTCCTTTAAAAAGTCCAACAGCGGACGCGTCTTTCAACTCGCTTAATAAACTTTTACCATTTCCTTATTCAAATCGTTTATGCGTCGTCCAGTGGGAAAGAACTATTTTCCTCTCGCCTTTAAAGTGTGTAATTGAATTTTCTATTTCTAGAGTTACACATACTGTGCATTCTTCTATACAGAGTGATGATGTGGCTTGTATTCCAGTTTAATATATCACATTTCAGAACGATACATATATATATATATATATAGAGACATATATACATTCATCTTGTTAGCGACTGACTCGATCGCTTAAAACCTATTTATATGTTTATTTCTTTTTTTTACTTCTTAAACGGTTTTATTTAGTTCGACCCGTACGGAATTTATTTGGATTAAAATTAGAAATTGAAATTTAAGCACCTTCCCGTTGTCAGATTGATCTGAAATTTGGTACACACATTTAAATTAGATGACAATACAATATAATAAAACCAATAACATTATAAATTTAAGATGGCCACCGATACAAAATGGCGGATTACGTATTTTTCCTTAACCCCCTCAATATGGGTATCAAATGAAAGGGCTACACTAGTAAAACACGATGATTATGTCAAAATTTAAAATTCAAGATGGACGCCGTTCCAATATGGCGGACTAGGTACATATTTTTCCACAACTACCACAATATGGGTATCAAAAATGTATTTATTAAATTAAAAGTTTGTGTCGCGATGCAGTTGTACCTGTATGTTTCTACTGCCAGCCTATTGTTACGTATTATTCTACTGTTTTACATAATTTTGTAAAATTGTGATTAAATCACCACCATCATTTGTATTTATTTATTCAGTTAATACAGTCCACACGCTAGCGAACACACCTCTTTAAATATTATACATCTATTTGCAAACGACATACATAAAAGGATTACTTTGAAATATTATAGATTTAATTTTTCGAAAGACAAATAACTTCTAGCAGTAAAGCGTGCAGGAACAGATAGTAAACAATTATTAATTTTGATATGTAGTAATACGAATGCAACAAAGTGCACCGCCCGCCAGCCCGCTGATAAATGCGCATGCGGCAAACAATGTGAATTACACAACCGCCACCGCCAAATTACTCAACACGTGTTTCGCCCCTCCACAGGGCATGTTCAGGAGCTATGTTACACCGATTCCGAAGCAATTTGGCACTAATAAGCTTAGTGGCGGTTGTGTAATTCGCATTGTTTGCCGCATGCGCATATATCAGCGGGCTGGCGGGCGGTACACTTTGTTGCACGACTACCACTGCATGTGCGGAAATGGCTAAATATTGGTCCTTTTCTTTCTTAGGATGGACTTCCGCAAGATAACGCCTGATTCCATTAAATAGTAATACGAATTTCGAACGTTTTGTATTATTTTTTAACCCATGGATGGGCAGAGTTCGTGAAGCTCCTTAACCTTTTCTGTTCTAAAATACCGCAATGTCTGAAATCGAAGTTCACTTACGACACGCCTTATAAGAAGACTTAAGTCTTAAGTCACTTAGAGAATAACGTAAAGGGCTGTGCTGAGTGTCTACCTGCAGGATCGAATCAGAATGAGGTTGTCCGTAGAATCACAAAGATCATCGACGTAGCCCAAGGAATCACTCGTTTTAAATGGCAGTCAACGGGGCATATCCTCGTGCAAACGAATCCCATTGAGGTTTTTGTCTAAATGGCCCTCGCTATTGGGGGCCCCTCGTACCCCTAACTTTTTGGGATCTGGGACGTTATTGATCAATTATTTTTTTTAGTCTTTTCTTTATTTATCACTCTCTTTCACGCGTCACAATATCTTTCATTCTTTACTTTTGTCCTTCACAATATTTTTCGTTTTGCTCTTTTATACCTTCTTTCTTTCCTCGCCTTTCTTCCATCATCTTCTTTATCTAAGGAGGCTAGGTACATTTTATTTATTTATTTTTATTCTTTAATTTTATGTTACATTTATTTTATCTTTATTTACACATTTATTTTACTTTCTTAGTTCTTTATTACACATTTCTTTTTCTATTTCTTATTATTAGTTAACAATTTATTTTGTGCAGAGTTTATTAAGTACCTTATTCTATACAGTTTTATTTATTTCAACCGTATCACTCGTCACCCCACGAGCGAAAGATAGGAATGATGGGCGAAGGTTGTCGTCGCCCATCATAACGGCGATGCTCTCAATGTCTATCTTTAGCTTTGTGTCAGTGTCTAGGGCACTGCGCATCCGTGCATGTGTGCCCATTGAGGTTATAAATATTTTCGAGTGACGACCACAACCGGTAGACACGCCATGGGTAGGCGCCACGATCACGGTAAGTAACTGGATGCAGGCAGAGCAGAACTGCTCATTATGGCGATTTTTTGGGGACGTTTATGAAAAGAAGAAGCAGAAGATATAAATCTCTTATACCCATAACTAATCATCCTGTATACAACACGTAAAATAACTAGAGGTACGGAATTTTCGCAAAAAAAATCACCAATTTCGCATTTATATTTTTCAAAATTTGCAAATCTCGCATAAATTTCGCATTTATACTTTAAAATTATAAAATTTGGGTAAATTAGGCATTTACTAAACAAAAATTTTTGTTTAGTAATTTTATTGCTAAATATGAAAGTAAAATTTAACAAAATTTTAAAGTACAAGTCTTATCATCAAACAGTTTTAATTAATTAAAAGATAACATTGTAAAAAATAAAGATTCGACTTTTTAAACGTCGTTTTTTGGTCTATACGACGAGATTTTATATGCAGAAGAAGCGTTAAGCGTCCACGCTGTTAATTGCACTATGTAATGCTGCTTCAGCCAAAAAACGAAAAGTTGCATTTGACGGCCAACAATATGTCCTGCACATCGGGGTTTTTATTTATATTAATGGACCGAATAATTAGCCTATGACAGTGTGCATATTCATCAATTAGCTCATTTTGAGGAAGACCTTGGAAAAAAGAAAAATACCATACATTTCGCATTTAATCGCATTTATAAGTAATTATAAGTAATACGAAATTTCCGTATCCCTAAAAATAACATAGACATCTACTTTTACTTTTACAGAATCGTATTGCAAGACATAGACTTTTTCTAAGGAACACCACAATTACTGATGTAATATGCCTACCCACTTAGCACACCTGAACTATGTCGACAATCCATAGTATATATCCTAGTGGAAGGCATACCCACGCCGCAACTACTAGCTCTCTCTAAATAACATATATAAATAAAATTAATACCATTATATGATACTCCGGGCGCAGTTGGTCATGTACATATAAATCATCAATTACTGTCATAATGTACACCAATATTTTATGTAAAAATATTGCAAAGGAAATTATAAATACACCAATACCTCACGTTGCGTCGTCGCGTTTTTTTCGAAGTTGCGTCGCTGCTTAATTAGTACTAATTTTCATTGTGCGTCGTTAGATTTTCGAGGTTGCGTTGTTTTGGGTTCGAGTCTTTAAATTTTTTTTTTATAAAAGGCGGCAACACTTTTGTTTTTAATAGCGCCATGCTATTTAAACTTGGGGATTCCCTTTCTAACTAAAAATCAACGCAATTTTAATACAGTTTTATTTTCACCTTTTGTTTTGCTTATTTTAGAGTTCAGTTTCAATTACGTAGTGTGTTGTAATGTAGTGTGTTATGCTTTTTTTTAAAAGAGAATAATAAATTTATATAAATTTTTGTTTGTTTCTAGTTACGAAAAAGATAAATAATATTCCAATTTATTTATTGGCAGATAAATTATTTTTGTTTTTTAAATGTATACTTTATACAATTTTCATTTTAAAAATTAGTATTTTCGTGACCCTAGAACCTATCTTCGATCTTTACATGGTTTGCTATAGAAAATCTTAATTCACTTTGAGGCGTTTCAATTTGCGTCGTGTTTTTTTGGAACTTAACCACGACGCAAAGTGAGGTATTGGTGTACTTCCTTTTTAGACGGGTGGTTCTGACGACCAACTTTCAAATATAATATTAAGATAAAGATAATGTTTATTTATTCGAAATAGGAAATTTAAACAGAACTCTTATTTATCTTCAACTTATTATCTATTTATTTTATATTTGACTCTACTCTGCTTCGCAATGTTATAGTTGTGGTAAAGAAGCAGGAAGAAACTCCACAACAAACACATCTTTTAATAAAGTTTAACACAGATTTATACATATACACTTTATCAGATATAGCCTGAATGAAATCAAAATAATGAGGCGACATCACTGCCAATGATTCTTATCATTTAAATTTTCGTATATTGATGGATAAACTTTTTCTTCAATTTACTTTTTGCCTTTTTATAATAATAATGTTTTGCGGCATTTTATTAAAAAAAATCTGATATCATTTATTGCAAATGAACTAGAGACTTTTTGCAGTCGTAACTTTGGTACAGACAGTTTTTCACGGTACCTTGTGTGTACACAACGGACGTAACTTATTTTTATAATTAATAAAAACTATTTTTTTTGATGGCCTCCTCTATTGGGGGCCTCTCGTACTCCTAACTTTTTGGGATCAGGGACTTTATTGTTCAATAATTTTTTCAGTCTTTTCTTTATTTATCACTCTCTTTCACGCGTCACAATATCTTTCTTTCTTTACTTTTGTCCTTCACAATATCTTTCGTTTTGCTCTTTTATACCTTCTTTCTTTCCTCGCCTTTCTTCCATCATCTTCTTACTCTAAGGTGGCTAGGTACATTTTATTTATTTTTATTCTTTAATTTTATCTTACATTTATTTTATCTTTACATATTTATTTTACTTTCTTAATTCTTTATTACACCATAAAAACTATTGTAAACGTATAAAATCTTATCATAAATATATCGTGAGGTCACTGCAAGAATATTGATCTCTGAATAAATTTCTCTAGGAGATTCGAGGTTCTATAGTATTTTATTGTCATTTAAATCAAAAGCGAAGTGTTTGAATCTTTCTACCAATCGGTCTTTTCTTTGAATCTTTCTTTAGGTAATGTAATCATTATGTCAACCGATAAATGCCCATTACAAGACTAAAGCCTGCTTAAAATATCTTACGCTGGTCCTATCAAGCGACATCCTGCGATATCCTGTAACCTATATCATCGGTCCTTCCTGTGGGGTGTTGCCCAAGCCACGTCTACCGCCTTGTGGTCACCACTTGACAACCTTTCGGCTCCAACGCCCAGCTGCATGAGCCATCTGCGCCGTCCACTACCAATTCATAAATTGTTCTGATCTTCTGAACAGCTATGCAGAATTTCCCCCATCCGTCTAGAAATTGTAAATAGATATAAAGGCTTTATGTTAGAGAAACTGTAAATATAAAAAAAAACTTCTGAACGAATCATGATGCTGAAAGATTATACTTTCGAACAATATATATATATATATATGCAATGTGGAATTTATTAACGCCACCTGGTGGTAAAGTACTGAACATCCTGGAGATGGACAATTTTACTCAAAGGAAACATTCCTTTATTTTTAACCCTTTCCACTCCAGTGTCGAGTGTCACTCGACACTGATTTTGTTCCACAAGCTCCACTGTCGAGTGATACTCGACATGGTGTAATACTTCTTTTTGCGGAAAATTTTAAAACAGGAAAGATTTTTGTTACTGAAATGTTTGAATCACGAATGAATGAGACATATTCTAGAATCGCAAGATACTATAATTCAATTAAATTTTATCGATGCTACATAACAGCCTTGGAGTGGAAAGGGTTAAAAGGAAACAGAACTGCATTCACAGATTTTCGAAACGCATAAAATCCGAAAAAATCACACCATGCACCTTTACCTCGATTTTGTTGGATACAGAAATTGAATTGAGTATTTAAAATCGTATTGTCCACCTCAACTTTTAACTCGTTTACAGTTGCATAAGCGTTTTCAAAATCTGTTAATGCAGTTCTGTTTCTTTTTAAAATAAAGGAATGGTTCCTTTGTGTAAAATTGTACATCTCTAGTATGTTTAGTACTTTCCCTCCAGGTGGTGTTAAAAAATTACACCCTGTATACATATAACTGCAAGGGAGTGTAGTAAAATTACATTTAAAGGAGCAACTGTTAAGTTTGCTCTTTTGAATAAATCAGAATTCTCAACCAATGGTAACTTACTGCTTATATCGCAGAGAGGTCGCAGAGCACAGTGCGCCCCAGAGTCCCACGACGAATGCACGTCCTTTTTGCTCGCACTCAAGCGCTAATAAAAACTTGTTCATGTGTTAAATAAATTGATAAAGTGTTACAAACATCTTTTAATAAGACGCTAACTCTATACAGCCAACGGCATTTTAATGGGCGGTACGAGAGTACGGTCTCTCTGACACTAAACAGGGACTCCGTCTGGCGATCGGCCAGGTCTTTATCTATTGACAAATTGCGGTGTTTTATTGGAAACGTTTGAACTCTTTACAGTCGATATATATCTGATCTAATAGTAATATACTTTGTTTATTGTAATCAGCTAAAAACTACCACCTAAAAGTTTTAAAGGGAAAATATATATAGGTTTTTACACCTATTTCCAATCATTCTGTATAAAATAATCACACTATCTATTGTAATGTGTATGCCAATAGCTTTTGGCTCTCGTGTACAGGGAGGAATAGTAAACAATAAGTAATTTTGATGTATATATATATATATATATATATATATATATATACATAAGGCAAAAGTACTGAAGATGCAGTTACTTTACTTACCAATACAGTCTCATCACACCTTGATAAAAAGCAATGTTGTGTCAGCGTATTTCTAGACTTGGCAAAAGCCTTCGACACTGTCTCTGTCCCCATACTTTTACAAAAACTGGAGAACGTTGGAATTCGTGGAACTGCTTTAAATTGGTTTAAAAGCTACCTAACACAACGGAGACAGCGTGTAAAGATTGATAGTATTACTAGCTCGGAACATTCTATAAATTTCGGCGTTCCTCAAGGCAGCATCTTGGGTCCGACTCTTTTTCTCCTCTACATTAACAATATTCATGAGCTCCCCTTAACAAATGCCAAGATTATTTGCTACGCCGATGATACGGCAGTGGTTTTCCACGGCCCCTCCTGGAACTCTGCCTGTAATGCTACTGAACGAGGGATGATACTTATTTCGCAATGGCTTGAACAGAACCTTCTGACTCTGAACAAGCAGAAGACTCAATATATATGTTTCCATAAGTCAGCGGCCTCAGCACCGCATGAAACCTCTATCAAAATCCATCATCCATGTCCTGGAGGAGTTTGCTCATGTGAGTCGCTTAAACGTACGAAGTGCCTCAGATATTTAGGAGTTCATATTGATGAAAACCTTTCATTTAAATTCCATATAGAGGTTCTCTCGTCAAGAGTCAGAAAGATTATATCAGTAATGAGAAGTGTTAGAGATGTAGCAAATCGGGAAACCCTCAAATCAATTTACTACGCATTGTGCCAGTCAATAATAACATATTGTATAACATGCTGGGGGAGTGCTGCCAAAACCTTCATGATCCAAGTCGAGAGAGCACAAAGATCAGTCCTCAAAACCATGCTTAGGAAGCCATATAAATATTCTACAGACAAACTGTACAAAGAGGCTGACGTTCTTAACGTAAGAAAGCTTTACGTTTTAAAAAGCACGCTGTTGACGCACCGCAAAATATTATCTGCCCCTGATGAGTACAAATATCTACGAGATAAAAGGGTCTACAGAGTGAATATGCCAGTGGTGAATACTGCCTTCGCGCAACGCCACGGTCTCTTTGCCAAGGCGTTTACATATAACAGAGTGGCGATGCACTGTAACATTAAAAACAAGAAAATCTACGAGGTAAAAAATATCGTGTCAAACTGGCTTGCCTCGTTGTCCTATGGCGAACTCGAGAATAACCTGGACTTAAATCGGCTAAACTAAAAAAAAAAAAAAAAAAAAAAAAAAAATAGTGATAACTCATCTATACATAATCCTCACGACACAGGCTTAGCCTAGTGTGAGGGTTATAGGAAATAGAAATTTTAGAAATAAGTAAACTTTGTTAATCTATATCGCCAAATCTAAACTGTAAATAATTTTTGTCAATAAATCTTTTCATTTTCATTTTCATTTTCATTTTTTCATATATATATATTTATATATTTATAGTTATTTGAATTTTTTTAATATAAACTTAATTATTAACGAAATCATTGATTTTTCCATACGATATATATTAATTAACAGCAAATAAGATAATACATTCACAATTTTTAAGGCTTGTAAACCTATATAAAATCACCATGTACACTATCTTATATACTTGTATTTAAGTACATTTATGATTTTTTTGGTCACGCCATAACTTGAAAATGACTTTAGCGATTTCATATATCTTTATATATTAGTATACTTATACTTAATAAAGATATATATATGTAAAAAATATATAACTTTTTTGTAAATGTAATGATTGTGACACTTTCACATTTGGGAGTAAGCTTCGTTAAATATATTGGCTTCCTCTAGCGCAGTTCTCCAAACTCTATCCACTATCGTGGACCCCCATTTTCATTTCATGGACCCCCAAATTTTTTTTCGCTGACGTAGACCCCTTGCAGATTGTCATAGACCCCTAGGGGTCGATAAAGACCACTTTGGGAATCACTGCTCTAGAGATATATATGGGGTTATATATATAGCCACGTCGGTAACGTAATTTTAAAACATTTAATTTTATTTGTACGAATTTAAACGTACCGTAATTATGTGAAAGCTTTAATATCTTAGATGAAATTATTACTTAGCAACCAGACTTTTTTACCAGCTTTTTCTTACTATTCTGCAAGACATAAACATCTTCCAAAGATATCTATGGGGGATATACCATAATCGCCACGTTTATCACGCGGTTTGGCGATCGCAGTGTGGTATTATGGTACGCAACCCTGTTAATAAAACTAAAAAAAAAATTATCTTCTGAACGGATCATGAAGCTGAAAGATTAGACTTTCGAACAATATATATATATATATATATATATATATATATATATATATATATATATATATATATATATATATATACACATCATACTCGGCATATTCGGCGTCCTCTGCATGCTACAATATCACACTACGATCGCAAACCTGACTTTCAAGTGTCGCGATTATGGTATGTATATCCACCCATAGATATATTTGTGGGAGGCATATATTAAACAGTAAGCTTCTATGGTCTGAAACGATTATACTTATATTAAACCACGTGTAAAAACATTTTAGTCATATATACATTAACTAACTTAATAGTAAAAATAAAACTTGTCTTTTTATGACCGTTCTATTCTATGAAAGGACCCAGACAAATAACTTACAATCACCTCTGACTGCACTCTAAAAGTTTTATTAACAAGTACGCTTAGTCAGAAAAAAGCTGAACTTATCCTAAGAAGGCTTTACTCACTCCTCTGCTCCTCCAGCAAAATATCCTTCCGACACAAAGTCCACCTTTACAAAACTTGTATAGGATCAGGATTGTTTCGCAAGTGTCTTGATGGTTACAATGCAAGATGAATCTCTGCACTGACTCCTCCCGGGGGTCCAGGATTTCTTTCGAGTCTACTCAAAAACCTTCTTGTGTCTCTATATACCCTAACTCACTAATAGCGAGCGTATCCCTTCGCACCTCCTTGAAGGCTAATGATCTTGAAGACACGTGTTGAGTTATTTGACGGTGGCAGTTGTGTGATTCGCATTGTTTGCCGCATACGCATTTATCAGCGGGCTGGCGGGCGGTGCACTTTGTTGCACGACTACCACTGCATGTGCGGAAGTGGCTAAATATTGGTCCTTTTCTTACTTAGGATGGACTTCTGCAAGGTAACGCCTGATTCCATTCAAGATCTTAAAGACGTTATCACCGATTTCATCTTAGGGTTCCCGCAACTCTACCACCCACCACACGCTGAAGAAAATTACAACACTGCACGCCATCATCTCTACATCACAACAACAAACCACAACAACCATACCACAATAGTTACTAGCCATATCGTGTACAGGTTGGCCGCCCGCCTTCGCGAACAGCGTGAGCGATCCGAGGTAGGATGAATATCCTCGCTGCACTCCAAAGCCTTACATTACACATAAACTCGTGTAGAGCTGATTTCGCTCACGGACCATTCCGTGAAAGCCTCCCTGGTTAATAGCATTAACTTCATCCTAGACAATTCAAAAATTATATTTATAATAATAAATAAAAATTGTGTTGTCTATTACGTTTTAATACGGGCTCTCTACCCATTTATTGTGGTTCGGGGTTGCCAGCTTCTTGGCTAGATAGGACAAATAAAGAACTTTTATATTGTGCACTGTTCTATATTTCAATAATAACAACCTTGGCAACATTACTGTTATTATCTGGCATCGCTTTACATCCTACGGGGAGAAGAAATTTTACAGCGAATACGCGAAATTGAATTATATTTTCACATAACAATACACACATAAATGTTACTTTTAACTACACGTTGATATCTTTAATAATTATTTCAATTAAAATTCATTTTGATGTCAAAGGAGATTTGTGATAAAATCTGTTTGGTGTGTGTAAAAATGTAAGGTGAATTATAAAATATAAATTTTATGTTCCGCTTCACAATAATCCTGGCCTGATAAAACGCACTATTATTATTATAATAAGCATAAACGAAGTTTGTATATACTATGAATTTGTAATTAACATAAGATTATCAATATAGATATAAATAGTTAAGATATTTTTGCAATTGTAAATCACAAACAAACAAACATATATACATTTTAACAGTGCGATGTATATTGGAGCAGACAATTTTTTAAAATATAGTTTTAAAAAAACATTATTATTAAGTATTTAATGGAATCAGGCGTTACCTTGCGGAAGTCCATCCTAAGTAAGAAAAGGACCAATGTTTAGCCACTTCCGCACATGCAGTGGTAACATAAGTCCTGATTCGGTGTTTGGCACTAATCGGTATGACATAATTCCTGAAGATGCCCCGTGGAGTTCAGGATCCTTCGAATTGCAGACTATCGGAAAAATACTGGTGTACAAACTGAGGATGACAATATAGAGCATGGATGAGCAAGTGCCCGCATGACACACAGAGAGAACAACATAACTCCTGAAGATGCCCCGTGGAGGGGTGAAACACGTGTTAAGTGATTTAACGGTGGCAGTTGTGTAATTCGCATTGTTTGCTGCATGCGCATTTATAAGCGGGTTGGCGGGCGGTGCACTTTGTTGCACGACTACCACTGCATGTTCGGAAGTGGCTAAATATTGATCATTTCTTTAATTATTATTACATATTTAATACTGCGATCAAAATTTAATATGAATTTCTTTATGCATGTAAATTATTTATTTATTCTTCCAAATAAATTTCATCACCTTCAAAGTAATCTCCGTCAAATAAAACGCACTTTTATCTAAGATTTTTCCAGTCTTTTCCGGTATAGCCTTCAAGATCTCAGAGTCTGTTCTTATCTCCAAAATCATGGCAAAAGGACGTCCCCGGATGACCTTTTGAATTTGCTGAATATCCAGAAGTCGAACGAAGACAAATCACACGAATACGGTGGTTACGGAACGAAATTAATTATTGCGCGAAGTTGACCAAATGAGATTTGACACGTTTGACGGAATTGAAGTATTTGAGAAAAACGCGTGTATCTCGGAAATATTTTAACATTTTGTCAAACAAATGGTTGGAAAATGTTACAGACAATCCTATAAACCTAGGAAAATATAAATGCATTCAAAAAAACTTTTAAGTTAAACGGTTTTTTGATACCAAATGTGATGGTTGTGGAAAAATATGTACCTAGTCCGCCATATTGGAACGGCGTCCATCTTGAATTTTAAATTTTGTCATAATCATCGTGTTTTACTAGTGTAGCCCTTTCATTTGATACCCATATTGAGGGGGTTAAGGAAAAATACGTAATCCGCCATTTTGTATCGGCGGCCATCTTAGATTTATAATGTTATTGATTTTATTATATCGTATTGTCATCTAAATTAAATGTGTGTACCAAATTTCAGATCAATCTGACAACGGTAAGGTGCTTAAATTTCAATTTCTAATTTTGATTCAAATAAATTCTGTACGGGTCGAACTAAATAAAACCGTTTAAAAATTACCTACCTTCCTAATGCCAGAGAGTTTGAAATGATAATTTGATTTTTGATCACGGTGGAATGTTTACCGACTTCGATCACTGCAAGGGATACGTCTCCAACAAAGTTCTCTATGATGACTAGCTATTCATTGCCCGTATTCAACGACTAACCGCAGCTATACTTTTTTTTTCATATCAATCGACTCTTGTACTAGATTCTTGTAAAGGTTTTCTGTAAGAAATCACAGATTAAACTGCAATATTTATAAACAAATTCGTCTTACTTTTCGATGACAGTGTTATATTTACACTTTCGTTCGTATAAAAATGTAATAATAAAGAATTTACTGTTTCTTATGGACTTGTTTTAGATCAGAATATTTAGTACAGTTGAAAGAATATACTCAATATATGTTAAAAACATGTCTACATTTTTCTACATATATATATATATATATATAAAATACAATTAGAGACAGTTATGACAAGTAAAATATAAAAAACGATCATTTACTTTTCACAACATTTCCAACTGTAAAACAAATGACATCTTTTGCCTTTTTAGAAATAAAAAAAACAGTTGTCAAACATTTATAGATGCGTTCATAAATTTATCTGTTTCATAGATCCTGTACGAGGTCGGAACTCCTTGGTCTGTTTTGAAAACAAAACACTTATGTTTCCAACATAAAAAAGTTTAAAAGTATCAAATTATTACATCGTAGTATAAAACTCACCTGGTCAACTACTTGACCTAGCTTTGTTTATTTCATAAAAACTTACTTTCCTGTTACGATAGTAATAAATAATTAATTAAAGATTTAATAATTAATAAAAAGCACAGTAATTAAAAAGATACGTAATGGAAACACGTGTAACATATGTTTATTAATATGAAAGCGTCGTGCGTGAAAACATGGCGGACTAATACCCAAGGGTGCGTGAAATAGATTTCTTATTGATCCATAGCATTAATTATTAAGACAGAAAAGCGTGCGTGTATCGGATTCCTAAAATACATTTCTATTTCATATTGCTTTAATTCGTAAACTGTATCAATTAAAATAATTACTTGATTATAATTACTATCATTTATTTATTTACATTATTAATCTTTTAACATATTAATAAACTAACAATAATATCGATAACAATAACATAACAATTGATTTATTTTTGTCTTCGAAAGGAATACAAGAACATTCACTTAATAATGTTAAGGTAAGATAGTTACTTTTCAGAAAAAAAGTAAAATATTTCTGAGAACATTGTAAATCTAAAACTCTTGTGTCTATCAAATATATATATAAGCAACCAAAATATATTTAGTAATGTAGAGTACCCGGCGAAAAATATTGCACATCGACATTTGGAAAGAGACAATCGGCTAATTTCGGCTTCGTAGAGCACTATCCCTGTCCCACACTACCTAAATGACGTTTTGTATTTCGTGCGACTTTTGGGTTTGTCAACAAAAGTCAAAGTCGAAGTCAAAATAGTTTTATTTTACAAAATCATCACGTTCATTATCGTCAGCATATAATTAAGATTGCGTAAATTCGTAAAGCGCCATCTATTGAGAACTAACAAGAAACTCAGTGGTATTTTTTACAATTCCTATACAATCATATTTATATTGAAAATAGCCTGAAATAATGTTAAAAACCTCTTGGCAGAGTTTGCTGAATTTACAAAATTTACACAACATATAAAACATTTTGTAACTTTTATCTGAAGTTGAAAGTAAATTAAATAAATCATATCACAGAAGTGTTTCCCAATATAAGTCCCACGCCCAACAGTGGTACAATTACAGTTAATTGGTTAATTCTCGACTTGAGCTCAACCTTAATATCGTAAGAATCTTAAAAAGGCCCACTTGAGCCTTTCTGAGATTCTTACATCAACGATTTTGATTCTTTGAAAAAACTAAGTGGAACTTGATCTGTTGACTCTTTTAAACGATTAATATTATAATGTACAAATCAAACATTGTTAAAATATATTTCATAATAGCAACTGTTGAGTTTATGATCGGCTAAGTAATACTTATAATGTTAAAATAATCGACGAATCAAAGTGATTTCAAGTTGAATATAGATATGAATTTTAATTCACTTAACTTCATTCGTTAATATGTAAAAAGGATTTTAAGTGGGTAAGTTATACTAGTGTAACTTCTGAAGCTAGCGTCATTACATCTAATGCATCCATTGGTGTAAAATAATCAACTTCATTTGAAATTAAATCATAACCCACTTATAATAAAGTTCATAATCAATCGACAACAAATAACTCTAAGTTGAATTTCATAATTTCAAAGTTCCTTCTACCTATTAAGTAATACTTCGTACCATATTCACCTAATTATCTTATTTTTATTTTGACTCGTTCAGGAAACTTAAAAAACTAGTTAAATTTTAACAGGCAACTTATAAATCAAGGAGTCATTACAAGTTTCTGCCTTTACTTACATTTTGAGGACGTGTAAAAGAATCATAGTCCTATATAGAAGAAAATCACTCTCCTATACGACAATCCTTATTGTTTATTTCTTAATTAAAAACTTAATTTTTTTGCAAAACAACGTTTGCGGGATCAGCGTGTATATGAATACATGTATATACATAATAACATATTTGAGAGTAATATGTTAATAAATATTTCACTTTATACATGGTGATTGAAAATTGATGAAAAAACTTCAAAACTGCTAAATGAATTTTACCCTGAAAAGCTTTTTTACCGTAATCAATCATTCTGTATACTCTAGTTGTAATGCGATAATAGCGAGCAATGGTGCTTCTTCTTGTTCTTTTGAGCTGATGGACGCCCACTGCAAGGTGTACACCATCCCCAAAGGTTGCCACTAGGACAGGTCCTGTGCTGCCGAACGCAGCGACTTCCCGTAACTTAAATTATGTAGTCCGTCGTAGTCCATTTAGAGGGGGAGTACACACGCCGCTGGAAGGATACTCCGAGCATACCCTTGCAATGATTCTTAAGTTAGAAGAATCTGATAGAGCTCAGGAACCTTCGAATTGTAGACAGAGGATGACAATATGGAGCATGGATGAGCAAGTGCCCGCATGACACACAGAGAGATAGACTCTGTGTTTGGCACTAATCGGTGTAACATAACTCCTGAAGATGCCCCATGGAGGGGTGAAACACATGTTGAATAATTTGGCGGTGGCGGTTGTGTGATTCGCATTGTTTGCCGCATACGCATTTATCAGCGGGCTGGCGGGCGGTGCACTTTATTGCATGACCACTGCACATGTGCGGAAGTGGCTAAATATTGGTCCTTTTCTTACTTAGGATAGACTTCCGCGAGGTAACGCCTGATTCCATTAAACATAATGTTAATAACTGGACATTGTTATTGCGTTGTGAAAAACAAACAAATATGAAAGCAAAAAAATCAAGTTTAAGTTAACAAGAGGATACTAGAGCAACTTAGCTAAGTAAACAGTGTCAAATGTAGAAAGGTGATCAAAAATAAATACGCAAATATTAAACGTAATTATAAAAATAAAGTCACGTACGCTAATATTTGTGGTGTGTGGATTCAATAGATAAAAAAACCAACCTTCCAACAAGGATGCTTAACGTATTTTAAGTAATAAACCAAGGCGAGGTCCTTGCTCAAGGACATTAAAAGCCTAACAATCAGGTGATCCAAGCCGTAGGTCCCAAAAGAGCTCTAAAATTTAGTTGCAAATTGGGCTATATTAAATATCTTCAACCCTTAAACTATGTTAAGTTATAAATGTTAAAAGCAGTTTAATTTATGCATATTAATATATTTTAATATATCATCTGCAACATACAAGTAATGAAAAAAAAACTTTTACATTTAACAAAAAACTTTTGGCATCTGAAATTATATCGGGTCAACAGATTATTTATTAATGTATATTATATAAAGCAAGATATATCCCAGTCTAATTTGCCAAAATTATAATTAATTGTTACCCTTGTAACGATATAATTAAAATATATATTCCAATAAGGTTTATAAAGGTTTGCATACGATAAAAGAGAAGGTATTTGTGAATATAACTTTTAGTTTCGACACTTGACCCTACCGATAGCGTTCTTAAACCTATCCATTTATATTCAAGAGAGGTCCACAGATTTAGGGATCCTGTTGGAATTTATACCAACAATATTCGAGTTAACTATGCCTTGGTTTAGAATATTAAGCTACATATAATATATAATAACAAAATTATTTCGTTCTCATATTTTAAAAAGAAAGTTAAACATAAAAATAAGTTAAATAATTTTTCATCATTTTAGAACATAAGACGTTCAACATCCTCTAATCACCTGAACAAATTCATCACTCAACGTCTAAATCACTTTCATATATCCTCTCAAAAACCGTCGATGATCAACTATTTTTGCATAAAATAGTAAATATCCAAATCACTAGTGGGAAGCTTCTAGAGTTTTTTAGGCTGTAGGTTGCGTGTTATTTGCCTTGATGCCTTTTTAAAGCCTTCCAGCGTTTGACCCAATATCGGGCAAACGTTGGGTTACACTCTCCTATCTCACGAATGTGCAGTTCTTATAACAGAATACTTCATCAATTGCCAGCGATATCTTTCGCAGCTAAGATAGTCTTTAGAAACTGTTTCAATATTTCACTGAATCAATAACAGATTTTTATTTTAATTGGGTATTTTTAAACACAAAGCCTTAGAGACGGTTGCGTGCCATTGGAAACATTTTTAAATTAAGAGGTCTTTCGCATCCTTTCCACTATCAGTCACTCACTAGCGGGCCTGCAGGTTTGCTACAAGTGTATTCTTTCTATTATCAGTCAGTGTAGAACTAAACATCTCAGTAACGGGCCTCCGGATCTGCCACAAATGTATCCTTTATATTATCAGTAAGTGTAAAACTATGCGTCTAAGTACCGAGCCTCCAGATGTGCTACAAGTGTACCCTTTAAATTATCAGTCAGTGTAGAACTATGCGTCTAAGTAGCGGGCCCCCAGGTCTGCCAAAAGTGTCCTTTCAACTATCAGTCAGTGTAGAACTATGCAACTCGGTAGCGGGCCTGCAGATCTGCCACAAGTATACCTTCTATATTATCAGACAGTGTAGAACTATACGTCTCAGAAACGGGCCTCGAGGTGCGCCACAAGTATATCCTTTCAACTATCAGTCAGTGTAGAACTATGCAACTCGGTAGCGGACCTGCAGATCTGCCACAAGTATACCTTCTATATTATCAGACAGTGTAGAACTATACGTCTCAGAAACGGGCCTCGAGGTGCGCCACAAGTGTATCCTTTCAACTATCAGTCAGTGTAGAACTATGCAACTCGGTAGCGGGCCTGCAGATCTGCCACAAGTATACCTTCTATATTATCAGACAGTGTAGAACTATACGTCTCAGAAACGGGCCTCGAGGTGCGCCACAAGTATATCCTTTCAACTATCAGTCAGTGTAGAACTATGCAACTCGGTAGCGGGCCTGCAGATCTGCCACAAGTGTACCTTTTATATTATCAGTCAGTGTAGAACTATACGTCTTAGAAGCGGGCCTTGAGGTGTGCCACAAGTGTATCCTTTCAACTATCAGTCAGTGTAGAACTATGCGTCTCAGTAGCGGGCCTCCAGGTCTGCCACAAGTGCATTTTTTATATTATCAGTCAGTGTAGAACTATGCATCTAAGTAGCGAGCATTGAGGTATGCCACAAGTGTATTCTTTATATTATCAGTCAGTGTAGGACTATGCGTCTAAGTAGCGAGTCTCCAGATGTGCCACAAGTGTATCCTGTATATTGTCAGTCAGTGTACAACTATACTTCTAAGTAGTGAGCCTTCAGGTGTGCCACAGATGTATCCTTTCTAAAATCAGTCAGTGTAGAACTATGCATCTAAGTAGCGAGCCTTGGAAAGAATACACTTGTGGCATACACAAGTGTATTCTTTATATTATCAGTCAGTGTAGGACTATGCGTCCAAGTGGCGCGCCTCCAGATCTGCCACAGAAGTATTTTTTCCATTGCATTTTAGAATACTCGTATAGCCTATCTGCCATAAGTGTGTCCAGTCACTGTAAAGTTAGTCGCATCGTCGCACTGGTCTCCAAACCACAACCTTCCACTCTTAGCGGCTAATTTCACCGACTCTATAACCAATTTATGGGCTTCCAGATTTACTACCAGTGTACCTAGTTATTGTAAAACTAGAACCATGACCTTCCTCTCTAAGCGACTTAGTCCAAGGCCCCCAGAATTGTCACAGGTGTAACCAGTCACAGTAAGATTAATATCATAAATGTCCTTGCTAAAAGTGCCACAATTGTATTTAGTTATAGTAAAAATAGAATAATCATTTGCAGAAATTTAGATCTGACCATTTTTGTTAATATGAGATTTGTGACTATACGAAGCCGAGGTCTGGAATTCTGCCACAAATGTATCCAGTCATAATAAGATTTACTATAGTCACCAATGTGACTAAGTCGTGAGAATTGGGACTATGCGACTAAATCGCGACGAATTCCGCAAACAACGTTGTGGAGCCGCCGCGGTTACGTAAGCTCCGTCACGCGACGCCCGCGGCCCGTCGCAGTGCGCCATCGATCGATACGTGAGCACCGGCTTGCACGCGTTCCGTTGCCGCTTCTCCCCGCGGCCGGGCGCGCTTCCCGGAACCGCTCAGGTAATGAACCCGCGTCTGTTGTTTCCACATTGATGTCCGCACGTTGAACAGCGGTGTAATGGAGTCGCTTTAAATTTATAATTTTTTTTTCATTATTATTTAATTATGAAATTATACAAAACTTGATAGGTGTGTATTTAAAATAATCACTACAAAAAATTTCCACAACATAAAAGAAGACACTTATAAAAGAAAATATAACTTACGAATTAAAATATTTAAATCATTCTTTTTAGATTGAAATTATTGTTATGGTATCTTGATTGATTATACATATAGCCTTTATTCGTCCGACGTCAAATGGCCGGAAATATTTAAAATTAAAGTGTAGTGGGCAGAAGGCCTGGTCTAATTTTACACCGCAAGTCTGTACTCCCCTGATGGTGGTGGTATGCAGCCACACGATTCCCCAGAACTGGTCAGGCGGCAGCAGGTCGAAACAGGTGCGCTGCAACAAAAAATCTACAAAGGAGTTCCTCTTCCGTTTTGAAAAGAGAATAAAATAGACCAAAATGAACTCAGACTTATATTGTAACCTCACAAGTTTTATTGTCCTCCTAAATATATAGTATATTTAAATTTTTACAAAGTTTTTTTTATAAATATCAAAGTTAAAAAATAGTTTTTATGGAATGGAATTATTCTTGTTTTTTTTTATAATATACAATAGTGATTTGTAGTGTATTATTGAGTAAATGAATTTAAAGAGATATTATTTACTTAGCAACCATCATTTCATTATCATTCTTCAATACAACAGAATTCTCTAATCGGAAGTCTATTTTGAAAGCTATTAATATGTATCCTGCTATGCATAACTAATATAGCATATTGCGATGCTATATGCTATAAAATAGCAGGGTTCGTGTGCTAGAATGCAGTGGCGTTTTTATTACCAATTTAGAATGGTTTAAATACATTTAAAAAACTTTTAAGTTAAACGGTTTTTTGATACCCATATTGAGGGGGTTAAGGAAAAATATGTAACCCGCCATTTTGTATCGGCGGCCATCTTAGATTTATAATGTTATTGATTTTATTATATTGTATTGTCATCTAAATTAAATGTGTGTACCAAATTTCAGATCAATCTGACAACGGGAAGGTGATTAAATTTCAATTTCTTATTTTGACCCAAATAAATAAACAAATAAATTCCGTACGGGTCGAACTAAATAAAAGCGTTTAATAAAACGCGAAATATAGCATGATATAGTGTTGCCAGTTAATTATATTTTTAAAATTAGAATATGGAAATGGGTAAAGCATAGGTCGCGCGATGATCAGTTCTGCGCTGCCTGTATCCAGGGACTTCCTGTGATCTTAACTATGTCGTCTGTCTACCTAGCGAGGGCCTGCCCACACCGTGTCTACCTGCTCGTGGGCGCTATTTGAGAATCTTTCGGCCCCGCGATTAGATACTTATCCGTTAATGTCTTTTAAGATATGAGTCACATTTTATTGCCTCATTGATGACGTTAATGAAAAGTGTTTAGAAGAGTAATAATTTAGTTTAACTATTTACTTAATTGTTATTATTGTCATCTATGAGTGCATTAGAATTCCGTATATTATTATATTTAACATAAATAGGATCTGTTAAAACCTACCAAACAATCATTGGAGGGATCGGAATTTAATGTTTAATTAAAGTTAAATTCACACCACTACATTTATACAACAACGTACACAACAACAACGTTCGTGATCGCAGTGTGGTATTATGGTAGTACTGCTTTCTAGTAATGTGAGAGTATTTTTTTGTTGTTGATTTTATTTTGAAAAGAGCCGAAAGGAACTTCGAATCTTTTTTTGATTATTAAAAATAAAACTAGTTATATAATCAACTATACATTTATATCTTCTTTAAATGGATGAATATAAACCTTATTTAAAAATATATATTGATAATATATTATTGAAAAAGTGTATTTAACATTGGAATTACTTAGTTTGATTTATTTTAATTATTATCTGTCCTTGCAGACTTTTTACTGCCTGAAATCATTTCCTTCTCTTTCCTAAAAAAAATTAAAAATGCGTATAAAATTTAAAAAGGATGAATGTATAGAGTCTCTGTGTTTGGCACTAATCGGTGTAACATAACTCCTGAAGATACCCCGTGGAGGGGTGAAACACGTGTTGAATTAATTAACGGTGGCAGTTGTGTAATTCGCATTGTTTGCCGCATACGCATGTATCAGCGGGCTGGCGGGCGGTGCACTTTGTTGCACGACTACTACTGCATGTGCGGAAGTGGCTAAATATTGGTCCTTTTCTTTTGGTCAAAGCTTTAGCTTTTATTATCTATTTCTAATCATACTTTATTTTATTTATTTGGTAAAAAGTTATTTTAACCACATTACCCACCTGTCAAATGTACAATTAAGTATATAACGATCTCTCGCCGCAAACATAGCCGGTAATTACAACTTTTTTAATTAACACAACTCAATTAACCGCCTGCTAATTAACCCTATGGGTATTTAGCGGCCTAAAACATAATTACGCAAAACAAAAACTGTCTTATATCTAAGGATACTTTCCTATTGTGAGCTGCCTTCAGGCGAGACGGAAATTTGATGTGTGGTACAAGTTATAAGATATAGAGGTCTTTGGTACAAAGCATGATCAATTATTAGCAACTTGGTTATAGTATCTTGCTCTGATACAGCATTTGTATCCCAGCATAAGTGTTTAGGATTCGGAGGATCATCAGAAATTAGATACACAGAACAACAGAGGTAATCAACGTGATTCGAAGAAATGCTCATGTGAAATGGCAATTGGCGGAGCATCTCTCGAACAACTGACGTTCGTTGAGGGCGGAATATTCTCGAAAGTCGACCACAAACCAGTAGACGCGGCGTAAATAGCCCCCTCCCCCCACTGGGGCAACCGACATCATTAACCCTTTTCACTCCAAGGCTGTTTTTGAGCTGGTGGAATAAAACCACCAGCTCCACGCTAAAATTACGTTTTTTAACTTTGTGTTTTTTTGTATATTTTGTAAAAAAAAAACGATTTTTTTTTATTTAATCAACTTTATTTTATGAGTAATTACATGATACTATATTATAATTCTTAATTTTAATCTTTATAATCCCTTTAGGTATGGTATTTTTCGAAACAAATCTCAGGATGAAGCGAAGGTTTTGTGTCACACGTTTTGCAAATATAGCATGTTTCTTTTCTCCCCCCTATTATTTTTCGGTTGGAACACACAACACAATCCTTATGCTTTCCCCCAGGTTGTAAATAAATAAAGTGAGGGGTTTTATCGAGACGTTGTTCTGTATCTGCCGCGACCTCAGTTCTGCGACTTGTTTCGGGTGCCCTAGTCTCCAATGAGTGACATGAGCAAAGTTTGTCTGTACTTCTTATGACTCATTGCTACTTTTCCATTTCTTACTCTCCAGTCTTTATACAACATATATGAAAAAAGAAGTAATTAAAAGAAATATTCCAGACAGTGGAGCTTGTGAAACAAAATCAGTGTCGAGTGACACTCGACATTGGAGAGGAAAGGGGCCGAGGGAAGTCAATAGATACGGGCACAAGTCCGGAAATCACTGCGATTTTTGGAGAAGCTTTTGCCTTGGAGTAAACGTCTATCATCTTATATGATGTTGATGAGAAAAAACTATAAATCCAATACAACATTACACAAGGTGTAATATATATATAAGACTAGCTGATCCCGCAAACGTTGTTTTGCAAAAAAAAATAATGTTTTTAATTTACAAATAAAAAATAAGGGTTAATCGTAGAGAAGTGAAAATTTAGAGTTATATGTATTTTTGTATGTTGTATCGTAAAAAAATTAAAACAAAAAATTTCAGGGTGAACAACCCTTATCACTTAGAGGTATGGAAAAAGATAGTAGCCGATTCTCAGACTTACTGAATACGCATATAAAATTTGGTAAAATATATATAAATATATATATATATATATATATTACCTGAAAAAGTAGATGTACGTCCTGGATTAACAAAAACAGCATAAGACAAATGACAAGGCCTGGTATATTATTCGTAATAGTGTATGAAAATAAGATATAAAATAAGATATACAATTTTTACTACTGGCATATGCATTTTTACTACATACAGTACCATTTTTTTAATTTTTATCTGTCTGTTTGTTAAGACTAATCTCTGAAATGGCTGAACCGATTTTGAAGTGACTTATACTGACAGTTAGATAATGTAATAAAGAGTAACTTAGGCTACTTTGATTAAAAATAATTCTTTAATGAATATTTCAATTCACTCGGTTGAAGTCGCGTGCAAAGCTTGTTTAAATAAATGCGGTGTTCGTTTATAAATGCAGTAATTTATACCATACAGAAATAATTACAAGTTAGCTATTCATAAAATCAAATAAGTGATTTAAAAAAAAAACATTTTTTATATAAAAAATAAAACTAAACTCTTCTGAATTGAGCCATATCACATTTACGGAATTTCACACTCAAGCACTACAGGGAACGGGTAATTATTTCACCAAAATTTACTTAATATTTTCACGCTGTGTTTCACAGATTTCACTAAATAACTCCGCCGAAGATTTATCAATACAATTTATTAAATCGTTCCTATAATACACAATTTTTTTTTTATAAAAAATCATTTTTTTATCGAAAATTTATTACAAATCAAATTAACTACAACAATTTTTGACAGCACGTAAGCATAACTTCTTCTTCTTCTTTACCACGTCTCAGATCCGTATATCATCACCTGCAACACACATTGGTCAAAAACCTTAGTCTTCATTGCGGTATTTCTGACGAAAAGATATTTCGAAGCTTCCTGAACTCTGTCGAATTCGGCGAGTGATATCTTTTTCGTAAATGTACTTACAAAACTGCTGTCTACAAAATTACGGTACATGTTCACAATAAATGCAAGTTTCTTTCCTTAATTTTCTTCCTTTCATCATCTTTCTTACAGTAAACTTCTATTAGTCGATAGACGCCCACTAAAAGACACTTTATATTGTCAGTGTACCTAATAAATTTGTAGGAGTGGTCGTAGTACTCTAGCTTCTTGTACTTCTGTAGCTTCTTGTTCTTCGGTAGCTTCTTGTCCTTCGGTAGCTTCTTGTTCTTCGGTAGCTTCTCATTCTTCGGTAGCTTCTTGTTGATGTTGACCGCACCTCCGCTAGCACTTATATTGTGCACGGAGATTCTCAATAGCGCGATGCAAACTTTTGTTGCGTCTACTGTGGCGCCATCTGTCATACGTGGGTAAGAGATAAATTCTTCAACCATTTTTCCTAAAATTTGATGACGTATTGTTATATACACATCTAGGTCTGAAATACAACAATACTATATTTATCACGTTCATTATATTTAAAACTAAAATATTATTTATTGAAAAAGGCTGTTAAAAGCACTTTGAAATTGTCAATTAACGTGTTCAGCATTGTTGTCCCTAGAGGAAGCTACCGCCGGCTCGGAAGGCAGTTCTGCTGAGAGCCAGCCGGAAATTCAACAGTTGCTCTTTACAAATATAGTTTTATAAAGAGCGCGCGACAATAATTACCTTCCTGAAGCATCGACAACATTTAATTTCACACATTAACATCAGTATAGTATTCTTGGATATATATACGTTTTTAATATTGATTACTTAAACTTACACTTATTCAAAGCAATCTTAATAGTGTCTGCAACTTATGTTAGCTTAAAAACTGTTTATATTAAGTTTTATCAGGCTCTGTGTGTTAGGGGTTAAGATGGGGTTTTTTTTTGTATGACTCTCTTTTAGTGTAGACCCAGGCTGTCTATTAGGGGTTAAAACGGGTTTTTTTTTGTATGACCTCTTTTAGTGTAAACCATTTATTTCTGTGTCATGTGTGGGTCAGATACGTTACATTTTATGTGTGGTAGAGTTTAACAGGTTAGATAGGCAATGTTAGAGACAACACCTAACGAGCTGGTGCACAAAAACTAAAACGCTTCGATGAAAGATAAACACAGTTTATTTAAAAGTCATCCGCCTGCAACTTCAGATACAACAACGCCGTAATAAATTATTTGTAATGCGAATTACATAATTTTTACATAAAACTTTCACAACTCATTTGTACATATTAAACATTGATTCAAAATTAATATAGTTTAATTCAATATTCCATCACGGCACTAAAGATTAATTACAAATTCACAAACAACAACACATATGTCACTTGACGCCGTTCGCCATTATTATATTTCGTAATATTTTTCGACGTGAGACGCGGTTTTGACAGCCGCCTACAAATCATACGCCGCGCGTCCTTAGTTTTTGCGCATGCGTAGACCGATGGATTGACAGATAAGCGAAAGCATTTTGACAACTGTGATTATTTCGCTACACATGTAAATGAATTTTCTAGGCTTTTTTATTTTTATACACTCCTTTCACGATATCTTTTATGCCTTCTTTTTGTTCTTCACATGTTTTATCTTTCCTCATTTGTAAATCTTCTTCCATACATCAACTTTCTTCTCTGATCACAAATTTACATTACATATCACAGATTTTTATGACTCATTTTTAAAATATACATTTCATTTTTAGTTTTATAATTAAAGTTGAAAACCATATTTAATTTATTCATTATTTTGCATGTATTGCTTTTTATATGATTTTAAATACAGTTTTGTTTATTTCCTGCGAATATTATTGACCTGTAAAATCTAGGGTGGAGTCTTATTGATGTATATTGTAATCTGCACCACGTTTACAATACTCAGGGAATAGAGGGCGCTGATTGTCATCTCCCATCAGTGAGGCGACGCTTACTCCCTCTATCTCTCTCTCCATTTCTTCTTGGATTCAAAGGGGAGTCCTCTGGACGCTAAGACCGATTGTAAGCATGCATTTTTAGAATACTTTAATGTCTTTGTTTACCTTGTAAGTCTTACATAATAATGAAATAAAAGATAATTTTTATATTTGTCTTGATTTACATAAATATATTGCATTCGCTAAAAGAATATTAAATAAACGATTGCCTCCTAGATGATACGAAACTCAATAAACATCCTAATTTCGGATTCCAATTAACCAGTAATGAGTTTGACCTTTTGGTAATAAGATTTCTCCCTACATTACGAATCTTTTTCGTTGTTACTAAGAAATAAATGTAAATACTTGCTATCTCTTATATTCCAAATATTATAATACTAGCATACTTTCAGAGATACTACTGTCATAAAAATACAGATTATGAGCATCTAAATATTTTTTTATATCTAGTATTGAGATTTTAACATATAAACTATATCGCACTCTAGGATTATACCTTCATAATAGGACATACTGTATATATCGTGTATAAAAGAAGTAAATATTAAACCTAGATTTAGATGTATGTTCTAAAAGCCAGCCGTTGACCGCCTCATAATATTTGCGGCATCGTGTAGACTGCAATGCAGGCATCGGACTGCTTGCATTACAAATTTAAAAACCAATTACTTGCATAAGAAAATTTTATTTTTACAATCGATCAATATTTTAACAAATCTAAATATTTTATCTCGCTAGATTAAATGCACCTGGAACCATGTCGCTTATTTTAAATGATGACTTAGGACTTAGCATATGAGACGCACTGGTCATTACTTAATTGTTAATTTGAAAAAAGAATAGGTTGCTTAAATCAAAACAACTACTTAAGCGATACGCAAAGGGAGTTCACAGAAAAAGTTTTGATTAAAAAAAAAATTGAGCAATATTTAAACAAACTAAATGACCGTATTTATTCTGAAAGCTCTAAAGAAGTTTAATAATTAGTGAAAAGAATACATCGTGGAATTTATTCGACTTCAGTGATGGTTTAGCACGGTGTTAGCTATGAAGGAGTGATTGACTCATATTTTAATGAAAAAGGTATCAAAACATGTGCACAAGTATATCAAGATACAATTCTTGAGAAGATAGCTAACAACACCACGTTCAATAACCACGAATGATCCTTTCAATAAGACTCGACACCGGGTCAAAAATCTCGATCCACCAAATCTTGGAAGACTCTGGTCTTCATCAGAACTGAAGATTAGTCGTCATATAGTTCTAAACTTCATCCACTGGATTATGATTTATGGTCAGTTTTTCTAAAGTAACGCTTTATCTAAACGCCGTGATAATTTGAAGTGCCTGGAACAATCGATAAGATTGTCAATGAAGAATTTTCCCATAAAGTGTGCTACTATTGATAACTAGCTGAGTTTAAAGGACTGTATTGCAGCCAATAGAAACGACTTCGAATATGCTTTATATATTTTTAATAGTTCTATATCAATGTATTAAACTAACATAGTGTGTAAAATTAATTTAAAAAAGGACCAATATTTAGCCACTTCCGCACATGCAGTGGTAGTCGTGCAACAAAGTGCACCGCCCGCCAGCCCGCTGATAAATGCGTATGCGGCAAGCATAACGCCTGATTCCATTAAATATATATAAAAAAATGTTTTTTTTATTTATATCAATGCTAAGTATAGATAAATAAAAAGTTAAAGGTAATAGGAGTAATCGTGGTGAAGCAAATAGTGCAATGTCACGCGTTCTGCATTCGTTCGAAATTCAAAATTTAGAATTTAATGCTAAGAAACAAAATGCATAGAGTTTACACTTTCTAATATAAAAGTTGGCTGTCGTAAGTGGAACTGAATAGGCCACACGCTACGAAGGAAACCTGATCAGATACCGACGCAAGCCTTAGAATGGAATCCTCGAGGAAAGCGAAGACGTGGCCGCCCAAAGCAAACCTGGCGGAGGGCGATGACTTCAGAAGTGAAGGCAGTTGGAATGACGCGGAGCGAAGTAAAGCGCGAGGCTTAAGACCGCTCGGGATGGCGACGTACTGTGGACGCCCTCTGCGCCATCTTGGCGACATAGAAATGAATAATGATGACTAACAACAAGTGTTGGAACTCAACAGTTTTCTTGGGCTTTACTTTGTATGAAAAGCTTCAGTGGAATCCTCATATCACAACACTCGCAAGCAAATTCACGTCAACTGAGGTTTTGCAAGTAAAAAAAATAATTATTTATAGATTTATACATATATATATACATATATAGATTTATATATATATATATACATATATATATATATATATATATATATATATATATATATATGTATCTTAAGTAAAAAAAAAGCTTTCGTCTAAATAGAACACAAAATGATTATATTTTCATAAAAATGTCGAGGTGCCGCATTTTTTGCTTCATAAATTAAACATGGGCTTAAAGCACCGGACGTCAAAGAGCTTTGAAAGGATCTTGAGTTTAAAGTCTTGGCGCTTGAGGCTGTAGTGTTTTAATACTAATTAATGCGTTACGTATCAAAACATTTTTGAGCTTTTCCAACAAAGGTTCGAGTGTATTTCTCTAATAAGATTGAAAATAATTAATAAAATTTACGCATATTACATCGCTTTTAAGTAAATCTATCTTTATATTTCCGAAGATATATAATGTATATATTTTTTATAAATTAAAACGTTTAGCATAAATAAATATATTGATTAAGAAAGGGACTAATGTATAGCTACTTTCGCTATGCAGCAGTAGTCGTGCAATAAAGTGCACCGCCCGCCCGCTGATAAATGCGCGTGCGGTAAACAATGCGAAACACAACTACCACCGTTTTACTCTACACGTGTTTTATCCTCAGGATCCAAATGTCACGCTCTCATGTCTGAATCTCATCTCCATCATCTAAACCTTCCACTAGATTCCACATACATTCTTGTTTTATATTTCGATCTATTGATTCTAAAATACAAGGTAATCTTAGAATATAGAATTTAGAATACACCGAAGGTTTAATACCTCTGTTACATATATTAACGACTGTGATAGAAACATAACAATATACTTAAAGTTATTATGTAGCTCAGCAAGACTGAAACTTGCAGTCGTTGTGGGTTAGATTTCTGAGATACAATCTTATATAATTCATGCTTTGTTCTTTAATTATATAGGATTGCCATTACAAACAACTTTTCAGGACTTGGTCTATTAATGCCAACACGTCTGCCTTTTGATTACAATATATCCCCATAGATATCTTTGGAGCAGTGATTCCCAAAGTGGTCTATATCGACCCTAGGGGTCTATGACAATCTGCAAGGGGTCTACGTCAGCGAAAAAAAAAATTTTATGTTACGTATATTTTACATAACAGATACAAAATTTTATTTTGTGTAGTTTTAATTTAAATTCTATTAATAAATGTATAAATTAACATGTGTTTTTACTTTAAGTTTTTAACACTTAACTTCACTACAGTTAGAAATTTACTGGAAATCAATTTTAAGGTAAGTAGGGGGTCTATCCAACACGGAAAAACATGGCAAGGGGTCTACGACACAAAAAAAGTTTGGGGAACTCTGCTTTGGAGCAAGCTTATGCCTTGCAGTGGACTTTATGGCCTTAATCACGGCATAGTTTAGTATACTAAAGGTTGCCCAGCGGTGGAGGATTGAGACTTGAGATCTCAGGTCGCGAGTTCGATTCCCGCGATACAATCTTATGTAATTCACATTTTGTATATTACAAAGGATTACCACAGCTTACAAATAAGTTTCCATAGGATGGGTAGCAACGTTCTCTGCGTACTACAATACCACATTGCGATTGTCAACCAGCCTGCCAAGCGTGGTGATTATAGTACACACACACACACACACATAAATATATATATATATATATATATATATGTGTGTGTGTGTGTGTGTGTGTGTGTGTGTGTGTGTGTAGAAAATTCTAGTCGCAAAATAGTCATCTAAGATTTTAAAGCTATTCAGTTTGATTACAGTTCGTTTGAATTCGTACAAAAAATATATAAATTAAAGGTGGAAGTTTTAAAATTGCGTTACCGGCGCTGCGATTTTAAATGAATCTCTCTCGTCGTGATTCCTTTATACTTTACGTTCTACTTTCAATTTTAATTTGACCGAGATTTTTTTTAATTTATACTTTCATAAAACTAACCCACTAGTGGAGCAAGGCGTTCACTTGATGGTCATATTGTAATGTTAAACTTTAAATTTGAAATCTTAGAGTCATATCTAACGTTCACCGTATTTAATGGAATCAGGCGTTACCTTGCGGAAGTTCATCCTAAGCAAGAAAAGGACCAATATTTAGCCACTTCCGCACAAGCAGTGGCAGTCCGCAACAAAGTGCACCGCCTGCCAGCCCTGACATAACTCCTGAAGATGCCCCGTGGAGGGGTGAAACACATGTTGAGTGATTTGGCGGTGACAGTTGTGTAATTCGCATTGTTTGCCGCATACGCATTTATCAGCAGGCTGGCGGGCGGTGCACTTTGTTGCACGACTACCACTGCATGTGCGGAAGTGGCTAAATATTGGTCCTTTTCTTACTCGTACATTCGTACATCGCAAATCTGACAGTGACATCTCCTGTCAATGTCAATGAAAAATATGTACCTAGTCCGCCATATTGGAACGGCGTCCATCTTGAATTTTAAATTTTGACATAATCATCGTGTTTTACTGGTGCAGCCCTTTCATTTGATACCCATATTGAGGGGGTTAAGGAAAAATATGTAATCCGCCATTTTGTATTGGCCGCCATCTTAGATTTATAATGTTATTGATTTTATTATATTGTATTGTCATCTAAATTAAATGTGTGTACCAAATTTCAGATCAATCTGACAACGGGAAGGTGCTTAAATTTCAATTTCTAATTTTGACCCAAATAAACAAACAAATAAATTCCGTACGGGTCGAACTAAATAAAACCGTTTAAAAATAGTTTTAATATGTCATAAAAAAATTAAAGTTACGTTAACTACTAATTATGTCAAAAGTGTATCATATATTATTTTACCGCAAATGAGATATTTATTGAACCCTTTAGAATGTTTACACTTATAAACAATCATCCTGTAGATGATACAATTTATTTTCAAACGACTCTTAATTTGTTTCATCCCTTGTAAGTGTTAGCTATAAGTCAATGTCAACCTTTAATTGCTTTGTACGTGGATCAATGTCCAGAGGTTGACCATTCACAATCGCCATATCTCCTACTTGCGATCCGATATATATGTGTATATATATATATATACACACATATATACATATATGAGTGTGTGTGTGTGTGTATGAAGCAGTGAAAACATTTGATTTAAACCAAAAACTTTAATTAAACAAATCTGACAGTCAACGTGACATCTCCTGTCAATGTCAATCCTTACATCCTTCTATCTTAATGTTGCCTAATAACCATTTATTCCATTTAATATCAGGAGGACCGAAAAGTAATGTCGTTTCTGTCGACATACTTTACAGAACCACGGATTGATTTGTATACTAAACAGCAAAAAGTTGTTCATAACGGAGGCGAATATATTGTTGATTAGAAATAAAAAACTTGATAAAAATGTAGTTGTGTGAATTTAACTTAGAAAGCGACATTACTTTCCGGTCCTTCTGATATATGGAACTGTTTAGTTTTAGAAATAGCATTAAAAAAATCAAGTTACGTGATATAAATTTTGTCACATGGCATTTGTTGTTGCCTTGTTATAACATATATATATAATACAAATCAAGAACACATGCGAATTTTCACGAAACAACGACGAAATACGGTAATGCCAATATAAGAAACAAATGAAAATATAATCTTATTGTAATTATTCTAGAATTTTTATTAAAAAAAACATTTCAATTGTTTTCTACTCCATTATTGTGGACTCGTCAATGGCTTGAAAAATAAACGTCAGTTAGTTAAGAAAAGGGTTAAATGAACAAAAAGTTTTTAATGATCCATGTTTTTTTTTATTTACTTTATACTTTTGTATACGTAGATATTTTTAATAAAATAAATATAGAATACAAAACGACATGTTTTCATAAAACAAATATATGATGCATAATAAATTATATAATAAATTTGAGAAATTAACCAATTGCTGAAAGGCAAGTGGCAGTTCAAACCAAAGCCTTCTCTAGAGGATCCCTGCAAAAGGTCACCTTGAAGCGAGTTCAAAGGTGGGTGAACTCCAAATTTTTATATATATATATATATATATATATATATCCCTCTACCTACCAAGAAGTTAGCTATGTACTCTGAGATTTTACCATGCCCCCCTACGGGTGTCAAACCTGGACTTTTCACCCGAAGACTTCTTCTTATATATATATACATATATATATATATATATATATATATATATATATATATATATATATATATATATATATATATATATATATACACATATGAGAAGTGTAGCGGCATATATGGTCTGAAGTCGCAGAAAGTCTCTGGAAGCCGCCGGAAGTCGCTGTAAGCGAGCAGCACAGCAACGATAATCGTGGCGATCTTCAGAGGAAGTTTGCGATTTGCAACGTACATCCGTCTGCTAAAGAGAAGAAGATACATTGATCAATTATCTTCTATCACATCATTATTACAAGTGTTCGCATTCAGTAATTTTAAATAAGGAACGTTCTACATTCTTTTGTTTCGCGAATAACAACGAAGGAGAAGGCTGCTTAATTTTTAACTAGAATAAACGCCGCAGTGAGAGAAGCCTTGACCTAGGTAATATAACAGATCTAGGTTCCGAGTGCCACGTTCTACGCTACGACTAAACGGCGCTCATTTAAAAACACGACGTCCACTATTGTTGTGCATAAAGATTTGAATTGTATCTTCATACTGCTTATATATATATATACATATATATATATACATATATATATATATATATATATATCGATATAGTACAGTATTATACATATATATATATATATACGTGTATTTATTGACTCTTTATTTAAATTTAGATAAATTCGTTAAGAAAATAAAAATACAAAATTTTCCTGTTAATGAATATCAAGGTTGTAGTACAGTTCAGGCTGTATTGCACTTAGCTAATTAAGGATCCCCTGTAGAGATAGACAAAATCCCTGAAAAGAAAAGAGCGATTTATATCTTTTTGATCTTGGGATATATATCAGTCTATTATATCTTTAACTCATTTAACTCAGTGCGGTTCGGACAGAGAATAAGGCAGCTAACACTAAAAATATATCCTTTATATCATCGACGCTTTTAACTCAGACTTAGAACTCGGTAAGGCGAAATAAACCGTGTTAAATTAAAATAGTGGAATCTTGGAAATTATAGCGAAAGTGACATTTTTCGATTGCATTTGCTTCCTTTTAAACATTTCATATCTTTGTCATAAAGCACAAAAAAGCTAAACGCACGCGCGTGTTGTCGTTCCGAAAATCCGTAGTTAACATTTTTAATACAAAAATGCAATAGCTACCAGTCTCTCTCTTTTACGTATAAATTACTATATAAGCCCATCTCTTTCTATCTAACTCAGAATGAGCTGTGACTTATAACGAAAATTGAGTCTTAAGTATGAAGATATAGAGATACAATTGAAACACGCACGCTGGTGAGTGATTATATGTTTTGCAAAGCTATATATCTTTCTTTGTCTTTAGCTCGCGATCTACCCATCTCTAGTTCCCTGTGTGAATTTCGGAGTTCCGTGGAGATCACATAAAGGTTTTGCAAAAGTTACCTTATTTTATTATAACGTTCAAGTAAAAAATGTAATAAAAATTTGCCGGTATAACTAACTTACCGGATATCACGAAACAACGCCGCCGTCGGCACAATATTTTTTTTTGGACACCGTCTCAACCTATCGCATGCTACACAGTATCGAGGTGGACGCGGTCTTGGTCCAACTCTTCACGGGGCACAGAGGGTTCTCTGAGTACCTTCACCGGCTTAAACTCAAGGAGGACCTCTCGTGCTTCTGTGAATCGGGCGTGGACCAGACCGTGGACCACCTGGTAGCCCACTTCGGAGGACTCCGAGTCGACTCTGAATGCTGGTCAGGGAAGAAGATTGAGGAGATCTCCATCATGGTAGAGAAAGAGGAAAGAAAATCCTTCCTCAACTACTGTAACAAGGTAGCCAAAACAGCAATAGAGAGAAATAAAACTTAACAATGCTATCAAATATTGTCAGATTGGAAATCAAATAGTGAGTACTAAACTAAAGAAAGTAATTAAAATAAAATGTAAATAAACATATTGCAATAAGTAGAATAAAATATAAAAACGATGATAAACATATGTAAATAATAAAATTTAAAGCTGCATAAACTGAGATTAAAGATGATTGTAAATAAAGATTTCTAGAATGAAGTAGTTGAGAATGGATGTATGGCGAATAGAACGGAAGAGAAAGACAGAAAATTGTGAAATCAAAGAAGTAGATAAATAGATAGATAATGTGATGAATGGAAGAATAGAAGTATAGTAAAAAATAAAGCCTGAAAAAACCCTGTTTTTCCCAAAGATAGGGTTACGAGAGTGTCCTAATAACGCAGGCCATTAAAAAACAACCAAGCGTTCCACAATAAATGTGACCACAAAGAAAGGTTCAAATAAATATGAAGTTTAAAAAAACATTTGTCTAAAGCATGGATGCACAGACCGCGGCCCGCCGGTCGAATGTTGGTGGCCCGCCGACAGCAAAAATAATACTCTCGTACATTCGAAAAATATTGAATTCTATTCCAGAATAAAACCAAAAAAATTTAATTACCTATACTTCTGGCGGCCGGCCCGCCATCAGTTCATGATTTGCCCGAGTGGCCCCTAGTCTTAATAAGTCTGTGCAACCATGTTCTAGAGTATATTTCTATAATATTACAATACAGAATTTTTGAGAAATAAAATTGAATCTCTTCTCTTTTCTCCCTAACCCTCCCCTTAAAGATATCAATGGGTGAATATACCACAATCACATTCATTTTAAGCTAAACCAAATCCATATTTCTTTCTTTTTCTTTCTTATGTTTTAAAAATCAGATATGTATGAGCAGTTCCCAATAACAAATGTCATTTAAAAAAACAATACATTCTAGTATTATATTTATTTTATTTAATGTACAAATCGGTAAATTTTCTAGCTCAAATGACGTAGCATATTCGCGTAGCAGAGTGCTACGGTATACGTTACGTGATATGCTACGAACGTGACTTCGTAACTAAAATATATTTTTTTGTATATCTTTCTATGATATTTATGGACATTTACCTATGAATACGAAGCTACGATAACAGAGGTCAGTGTTTCCCAACCTTATTCATGCCGTATCCCATCTTAGCCTTTCCTAAATTCTTACGCACCCTTCGTAACATACATAGTTTATACGAGTATATTAATAATAATAAATAAATTGTTTTTATTTCAGAAAGCTACCCATATTTGTAATCCATATTATTATTAAAATAAAAATAGAAAATAAATACAAAATAATGCTACATCATTGTGTAAATAAATAACATAATTATTTGTGGTTATTTGCGATTCACACTCTTGTGTAGATGTATCCGGTGGTGAAGAAAGCACTTTCGTATACATCACCAGCGAACACGGCTAACACGTTCACTGCGGGCCTAATTTTGAAGAACTTTCAGCTGGTGCGGCTGAGGTCGAATCAGCCTCAAGCTGAACTTCCTAGTAGTGCGGTTGAGGCCTTTTCTGCCTCATGTTCATCAATATTTTCTTACAATATTGAGTCAATGCTTCGCAGACATAAAGAAAGCTATATTTGTCTTTGTCATACCTCATACGGTTGAGTGTAAACAGCCGCCGCACTAGAGAGAAAACACGAGTTTTACGCGCCGCACCAGTGCAAAGTCTACCATGAGGCTGAATCGACCTCAAGCCGCAGTGAACGTGTTAAAAATGATATTACTACTGTTAAGTATAGCCTGTTCTACGCACTGTCTGCTCGACATCGTTAGATTATTAAGTAATCAAGAACTTTGGCTTCCGCAAACATTTCCTTTTCAATGAAGTAACTGGTTTATTTATATATTAATGGACTTTGCTCGGAGTTTCGATGTGAGATTGTATCAAAAATGAAGTGTTTCGAAGAAGAGTAAAGATCATCGACATAGCTGAAATCATTGCCCGTCTGATTGAGGAGGCCACACTCGCCTCCATTATAATGGAATAGGATGCAAGAGAGTCCGTCCTCAAATTCTTCAGGAAAGTTGCACAATATGTAATTAATAGGAATAAAACATAGTTAAACATAAAATATTGTAAGTCTTATTATATATTTAATCTTATTAAGATAGATTTATTGAAATTAAAATAAAAAATGTAAAATTGATGTACATGAGAAAAATAAATAAACTAAATAAAGCTGTGATACTGCAATAGAAAATACAACTGATGTGTTTGAGGATGGATAAAAGGAATGGAATGATTGAGAAAGGAAGATGGGATTATAGAATAATAGAAGGAAGAAAAAAAATATTGTGTACTATGGAAGACGAGGACGAAAATAAAAATTCATGTGAAAAAATTGTTAAGAAATAAAAAAAAACCCTGTTCCCAACAAAATAGGAGTGGAAGGAGAGGTCCCAATAGCGGAGGCCTCATTCAAAAAAAAAAGAAGTGGCTGTAGGCGGGGTTCATCACATACAACCAGTCACGGGGCGTTCTCTGAGTACCTTCACAGGTTCAAGCTCAAGGAGGACCCCTCGTGCTTCTGTGAACCGGGCGTGGGCCAGACCGTGGTCCACCTTGTGGCCCACTGTCTGGCGTTCGGAAGACTGCGCGCAGATTCCGAATGCCGGATGGGCAAAAAAATAGAGGATAGAAGTATCTCGGCCATCATGCAAGACGAAGGGGAGAGAGAATGCTTCCTCAGCTACTGCAGGAAGGTGGTTATAAATGCAATAGGTAAAAATAAAAAAAACACTAAAATGTAGAAATAAAAGAAATATAGTAGTACCAAATATAGTGCAATAAACAGAATAATATAAGATGATGATTATAAAGAAAATACGTGTCAAATATTTGAACAAAAAATGTAATGTTGTAAAATAAAATAGTAAGGAAACCTAGAATGTAGTGGTTAAGGATGGATGTATGGCTAATGGAATGAAAGAGAAAGATTGGGAAAATTGTAGAATGAAAGAAACAGTACGACAGATAAGATGATACAGAAGAAAGAGAAGAATGATAATAATAAAAAATATGAATAAATTACTAGAAATAAAAAGTCCCTGTCCCACACGAGATAGAGGAACGAGAGGTCCCCAATAGCCGGGCTCAAATAAAAAAAAACACATATAACCGATGGCCGGTTGGACCGAAAAGTTCTCGAGCGGTGGGTTTGGAACCCACACAGACACGTTTTATAAATTAAAGTAAATTTTAAAGCTATTTTGAAATTTTTCTCTCGACGTACAAAAATTACAGACTAAAAATAATCCAGTCCTTTAAAACTGCGATGACATTAAAGTTTTTTTTAAGTCAAAATCTTCGTTTGAATTTCGAACGGAAAATTTTCGGGCATCACAAAAGAAAGGACCTCACTGAAAATGGCGCAGAACAATAAGTCTAAATCGAGCCGGGAATGGCCGACAGACCGGAGATAACGGCGGCCTTTTGTACAAATTGTCTCATCTGTTAACAAATCAATACTATCTAATCACGTTGAATAACTTAATATACACACAAAGAATACGAAATAATTAATTTATATTTATTTATTTAATTTATGAAATAGTGAGGTCAAAGTGGACTCGACAGGGCGTGAGCTATACCCCGGAATTTTCTACTAGATCGATATGATTCTAGAGTTTCAGTGTTCCTAAGCTACTTAATAAGTTTAAGTGTATTTGTTTCTATTAAAGTCGTTAATATATGTTACAGAGGTATTAAACCTTCGGTGTATTCTAAATTCTACATACTAAGATTACCTATTTTATAATCAATAGATCGAAACATAAGGCAAGAATATAGGTGGCATCTCGTGGAAGGTTCAGATGATGAAAATAAGGTTTAGGCATGAGGGCGTGACATGCGGATCCTGAGGATGCCCCGTGGAGGGGTGAAACACGTGTAGAGTAGAACGGTGGTAGTTGTGTTTCGCATTGTTTGCTGCACGCGCATTTATCAGCGGGTTGGCGGGCGGTGCAGTTTATTGCACGACTACTGCTGCATAGCGGAAGTATATATATATTAGTCCCTTTCTTAATCAATACATTTATTTATTCTACAACTTTCAATTTATATAAAATATATATCTTATATATCTTCGGAAATATAAAGATAGATTTACTTAAAAGCGATGTAATATGCGTAAATTTTATTAATTTTTTTTTCAATCTCATTAGAGAAATACACTCGAACCTTTGTTGGAAAAGCTTGAGAATGTTTTGATACGTAACGCATTAATTAGTATTAAAACACTACAGCCTCAAGCGCCAAGACTTTAAACTCAAGACCCTTTGAAAGCTCTTTGACGTCCGGGTGCTTTAAGCGCGTGTTTAATTCATGAAGCGAAAAATGCGGCACCTCGACATTTTAATGAAAATATAATCATTTTGTGTTCTATTTAGTCGAAAGCTATTTTAACTTCATATATATATATATATATCACATCGTATATTTAAACTTATATTAACTTCTAACCAAAGTTTAATTAATTTTTTATTGTTTATCTGATTATATAGCTAATTACGAGTTTTCGTTGGAGCGAAACTTAATCCAGTTCTTTTATTACAACTAATATTAAATAACATGTTTACATAAGACTACACTATAATAGTTTGTTGATTTTATATTATCTTTTTCATTGTTATTTTCTTATATAATTCTTAGCTTTCTCATAAGTTTTCTCCAGTTCCCTAATGAATTCATTACTTTGCGGAAGTCCATCCTAAGTAAGAAAAGGACTAATATATAGCTACTTCCGCTATGTAGCAGTAGTCGTGCAATAAACGATGAACGTTAAGAAAAGAACTAATATATAGCGGAAGTAGCTATATATTAGTCTTTTTCTTATTCCTCCAGTTGCTGTAAATCTTAACTATTTAATTATATACAACCTTATTTACACATTGTGATATTTAAAACCATTAGCTTTTTAAACCTTGTTTTTGAAAAAAAGTACTCTATTACAGTTAAACCATATACACTATATTAATATATTACATATCATCGATCGTAATAAAAAGATTTAATAAATAATGAACAAGGCGTCGTTGGCTGTTATTCGATTGTTTTAACAGCGAATTGTTTGGACAGGGGTGAGTTTAAATATTTGCACACTCCATTTATAATTGCTTCATCGTGTATACCACCCTCTGGGTGTTTCTGACGGGAGATACATGTAGCATGAGTGGAACATATATATCTTAAAGGAAAAAAAATATTTTAAGCATTTGTACTGATAAAATTAACATTACAGACTCTTCTTCTTCTTCCTTCCCTTTTCCCTTTATTTGGGGTCGGGTCTCCTTATCAATTTGCGCCAGGCCACTCTATCCTGGGTTGTCTCTGCATCAAGTTGAAGGGTTACCAGTTCCTTAACATTACATTCTATTCCATCTATTAACATTATAGACTAACATATTATATTGTATTTTGTCGAATTGTATCTGATGTCTTGAACACACAGGGCATTGATAGCTAAGTAGATATTTAATGGAATCAGGCGTTATTTTGTGGAAGTCCATCCTAAGTAAGAAAAGGACCAATATTTAGCCACTTCCGAACATGCAGTGGTAGTCGTGCAATGAAATGCACCGCCCGCCAGCCCGCTGATAAATGCGCATGCGGCAAACACTCAAGAGTGATTTGGTGGTGGCGGTTGTGTGATTCGCATTGTTTGCCGCATGCGCATTTATCAGCGTGCTAAGTAGATAGCTGAAGCATGCGATTATAGGTCGTGGGTTCAATTCCCGGCATACAGCCTTGTATAATTCAAACTTTGTGCATTAATTATCTAGATTTGCGACTGTTCACAAACAAGATTTCTGAGGACATGCAGGAGCGTCATTTGCGTACTACAATAACTCCAAGCCGCCAACCAAGTATGGCAATTATGGTATATCTCTCCTTTAGATATCTTTGGCAGAAACCTACGCCTTGCTGTGAATGTCTATGGATTGAAATGTTAATTATATCGTATCGTATTGTATTAAATAAATCTTGTAGTATTCAAGAATTTTCGCTTGATCGAAATATGTGGAATTTGACTTCATTCAAGAAGAGTAAATACTCAGTTTTCGGCTCCTTTAAACAAATTGGCATTCCGAGCTGGTGGTAACTTACTAATATATTAAAATAATTGACAATTCAAAAGTGCATGCAAATGTCTACATGAATAAATAAACTTTTGAATTATTTTAGTTAATTATATATATATATAAATATATATATATATATATATATATATATATAATATATATATATATATATATATATATATATATATATATAATATATATATATATATATATATATATAGAGAGAGAGAGAGAGAGAGAGAGAGAGAGAGAGATTATCTACATAAATTAAAACCTAAATTATATAATATTATGTAATTTAGATTAATCTTAGTTTACTAAAAGGCAATGTATTAATAATGCATCTTTTACTGACTCTATTAAGGAGAAGTCCCTTCGTTATGGTATATTTTTCTATCGGATATATACCGAAAAAATAATAAGGAATTACCATTAAAACATAAATATAAACCAATATAAAACAAAGTAACCCAATTTACCTATCGGCGGCAATGGTTTTCAAGTGACTGAAAAAAAACAGAGAAAAACAAAAATCATTTTACTTTCGAACAATTACAAAATAATTTCAGTATACAACATAGTACGTTTATTTTTATTATTTCTTTACATTTTATTGTATACCATAGATAATAAATAAAAAAGAAACAATTTATATAGAGGTACAAGAGGCAGTCTTATCGCTCGAGGCGATCTCTACCAGACAGCCTTTGAGACATGAAGGCGACGGCAATTTAGGGTGTACATATATACAAATGTATATATTACTATATACACATATATATATACAATAAAAATGCTTCTCAATATCCTATTTCAAATACCAAAGTGTTGTTTTACTATATTTTTAAAAGCTGACAGCTATTTATATCATCTTAATGTTTCTGGTAATTAATTCCATAATCTAACAGCAACAACAGAGAAAGATTTCTACATAAATATAGTAGAATAAACTGGCATAGTCAATTTAAGTTCTCTCTCTCAAGTGTATTTAGATTATTGTACAAAGTATGCATATAGTAAAAGTTTTTTCTTACTATATTACGTTATATATTATTTCTAAAACCACTATTTATTGATTTTTGCGTACCATACGTTAACTGTTATTAAAAGTGCTACTCATGCCTTTAAAGGAGTGTTTCCCAACATTGGGCCCAGGTCCCATTCGAAAGTTAACTTGATCCACTGTATGCAGTCTACGAAAATAAAATTGAAAGAGTACAAAAAAAATTCGTTCGTATTCTGAACTACCGAATGCATTGCCCCCGGGATTCTTATAAAATGTTTTTAAACAGACACAAAATGTTATCATTGAAGGATCGACGTTCTCTAATGGACGCCACTACACTTAAAAATATTTGTGGTGGCAATGTTATCTGTTCGGAACTGTTGTCCGAGGTAAACTTTCGAATTCCTGCAACAAGAACGCGTTCTAGATCTCTCTTTTTTTAACAACAGCTAGGACAGATATCGGTAAACGTGCATCCTTATACAGAATGTGTGACCTCCACAATTCATATGTTAGTGATATTGATATATTCTCGTGCTCTCTCATATCTTTTAAAAAACAATTTCGTTCCAAATTATTGAGTACATACAATGCAATTTAAACCATAATATAAATATATAAACAAACATAATATAAATATATAAACCATAGTCTTTGATCCCTGTTTAGTAATGTCTTTATTTTTATTTGTTTTTTCATTGTTTGACTATAAATCATTATATGTTCTCAGTGAGATAGTTATAAGGTAACAACTGTAATTAATCTTATATTTCTAAGCTTCTAAGTTTGTACTTTCTTACTGCCTTTTGTTACTGTCTATCTCCAGTAAAGTAAACAGATACGAGTTTAACCTTTTCGTTTTAATACAAAAATTATATATGTTACATAAGGAGGTTTAAGAATTTTATAAAGGCTAAGGAGAAGCATGGCAAATAATGTTGTAAAGCGGTTAATTCTATAACCTATTGTTCTGTATATCTGTTGATATCGAAGGCCTTTCGGCGCTACGTAAGAGACGTCGTAGCGCGTCATTTGCTACGGTATTGACGTTCGTAGCACCTGCTACGTAATAGAAGCTTGTAGACGAGAAATCAATAGGTTGTCAAGTCTCTTTATATTTCTGAATGTTTCATATTGTAAATAATGTTTCGTTTTTTAAAATATTAATGAGTGGTTAATATTGTAGTTGGTTCAAGTGACAATTGCAAATTGAAGTTGTGGTGAACACTGGATGCAAGCCTCTTCCAAGAATGATCTTCCAATTGAAATGATGATGGAATTTATTTGAAATAAACACGGATTCTCTTGATTAATAGTTTCTTTTGCACAAGCATAATTATGGACAATGTTCCATTTGGAACAATGTACTCTAAGGTGAATTATCATTGAAAATATTTAAAAAAATACAGCAATAATATTTCATAAATTTTTAAATTGTACTTACCTTACTTTTTTATCACAGTATTATGTGATAAAAAAATAAAGTGCGAGTGTTCAACAAAAAATGTCTGTGCCCAAAAACAAAAATTAATTATACACCCAATAACAGTTTTATCTTCTTTGAATAGGCCTGGCTGTTTTTCTTCAATAAACTTAATGTAAAGTATAAATATTAATGAATTCAATTTTAATGTTTATACGAGTATATTTTTGGTTATTCCTTCTTTACTTCAGCAGTGTTGATGGGAAAAGCCTTTTTTTTAATAAAACACTATTCATTTAACTTCACTCTCAACGTGATATTATATTTTTTATATATTTTTTGTATTACTTTTCATTTACACACCGGCCTACTTGTCATGTTTCTACGCCGCTCTTGCTTAAATAATAGAAAGCCTTCTTCTTTTTCAGTCGATGTATGCTCACTGCAAGGCATAGGCTTTCAAAGATCGCACAAATGACCGCTCTGCTGGCTGTATCCAGGAAGACATGGTTACTTACGACAGGTGTAATAAAGGGTGGCGACTCTGAGGCGGACGATGGTTCGACGTGGTCTTGAACCATCGTGATAGCACCACGAGGGTTTCGGGGGTAGCGTATCCACGCATACCCCGGGATGGGCTATCGAAAAATAGCAAGGCGCAAGGGAAGACCGCGTGGCGATCCCTGACCGGGAGATACTGCGGTCCCCCGTTTAGCGCAGAGGGCGACCACCGGGGGGGGGGGTTAGTGGGTAGGAATCCCACATACCCCTGTCCTCCCCCCAGAGGCAGGGCATCTTGAATACCGGAAGATTTCCCCCACCGAAACAAAAAAAAAAGGTCTAATAAAGGGTCAAAGTCACCCAGAGAGTAATGGAGACTGATATGCCGGGAGTTTCATAATTAGCTCGAAGAATTGCTCGTCTGAATTTCAGCCGATGGCTGCTGGGGCCAAATTATTTTCAAGTTGCAACCACAAACCGGTTTTCGAGGCTTTGTAGGCTTTTCACTAGATGGACCAACGAAAACCTATTTGATATTAATTTTACCATTACATAAAGTGTGTAAATAGTCAAATAAATGAATTAACAACGTGATCCTACTTATAAAGGTATTATTCAAAATGAAGCCTTCGAAGAAAAAACAAATTTAAAACTTCACACCCTTTGAGCAAAGTTTCAAAGTTTTCAATTTACTCTCGACGAATAATCATTGAAATAATAATGAAAACGCTACAAGGCATTTAGAATCATTCATTAATGTAAATAAAATTTCAGTTTGATAATTAAATATATTTCATTTAACTTTATATTCAATGTTGTTTACGTTAAATTCAAAATATATAATATAAACATTATAAAATCCACGAGGTCATGTCGGTGATGTTTTCTAGATTTTTAAGAAAATTGAAACAAATATACCCAAAGATCATACAACTAAGCTGAACAAGGAATTATGCGGTAGTAGTAATGTCACTACTAGGTTATTCCGAAACAAAAACATTCTGTAGCTAACTCACACCTAAACCACTAAGCAAGTTTATCCAAGGCTATAATACAGAGGCAGATTCAAGAACGCTTACCATCCGAGGGTCAGGGATTAAAGAGTAAAGCCTGCTGATAAATGCGCATGCGGCAAACAATGCGAATTACACAATTACCACCGTGAAAACACTCAACACGCGTTTCACCCCTCCACGGGGCATCTTCAGGAGTAATGTTACACCGATTAGTGTTTATAGGGCAACGCGCATTTATCAGCGGTCTGGCGGGCGGTGCACTTTATAGCACGACTACTACTGCATTGGCGGAAGTAGCTATATATTGATCCTTTTTAAACGGTTTTATTTAGTTCGACCCTTACGGAATTTGTTTATTTGGGTCAAAATTAGAAATTGAAATTTAAACACCTTCCCGTTGTCAGATTGATCTGAAATTTGGTACACACATTTAAATTAGATGACAATACAATATAATAAAATCAATAACATTATATATCTAAGATGGCCGCCGATACATAATGGCGGATTACATATTTTTCCTTAACCCCCTCAATATGGGTATCAAATGAAAGGGCTACACTTGTAAAACACGATGATTATGTCAAAATTTAAAATTCAAGATGGACGCCGTTCCAATATGGCGGACTAGGTACATATTTTTCCACAACCACCACAATATGGGTATCAAAAAACCGTTTAACTTAAAAGTTTTTTAAATATATTTATCTTACATATAAGGATGGATAGCAATATAAACATTTGTTTTAAACAAATAACTTTAAACAAAAACACTAGTACATTCGTACATCGCAAATCTGACAGTGTAGTGCAATTCGCATTGTTTGCCGCATACGCGTTTACCAGCGGGCTGGCGGGCGGTGCATTTCATTGCACGACTACCACTGCATGTGCGTAAGTGGCTAAATATTGGTCCTTTTCTTATTTATTAATAACTTCGTCAATGTGTCTGTCGAGAGTGAGTTTTGAGTCCAGATACAGCCCCAAAACCCGTATGGTGTTACTAGAAGCGATATGATGTACAAATGAAACTAAAGTAACTTAAAACAAATTTTATGGCGTTTATAAATGCACACATTGACTATGTCGCTTGAACACATCAAGCCTTAATTGCCGGCTAATTGAAATCAGAATCAGCCGGGCTTGCCTCACCGTGAACGCTCTGTCGCTAATTAGTCGGATATGGCGCGCACCAGGGGGGAGCAATTAGTGTCTGTTTTCACGTTTCACATCGTTAATTACGTTATTTGTACATATCTACGTGACGTAGTGGCATGGACTTACGTGTTTACCGCTCTGCCCATACAAATACTGAAGCAAAACTGTTTTTTTTTTTGTTAAAACGCGACGTATTTAAAGACAATTTTTCAATAAAAAGATTTTAGTCGGAGTAGGTATAAACTAAGAAAAGAACATCTAGGTACTTCCGCTATGCAGCAATAGTCATACAATGAAGTTCACCGCCCGCTGATAAATGCGCGTGCGGTAAACAATGCGAAATACAACTACCACTGTTAATCTACTCTACACGTGTTTCACCCCTCCACGGGGCAAAGCGGAGATGTTAAGCCGACCAATGCCAAACATCGACTCAATTCTTGGTGTTTGGTACTGGTGGTAGTTGTGTTTCGCATTGTTTACCGCTCACGCATTTATCAGCGGGCGGGAAGGCGGTGCACTTCATTGCATGACTACTGCCGCATAACAGAAGTAGCTATATATTAGTTCCTTTCTTAGTTAGGATGGATTTCCACGAGGTAACGCCTCATTCTATTAGATAGGTATAAACTGTCAATCATTTTGCCTGGGTTCACTGTAATAAGGATATAGTATCCTCTGCCTGTCGTAAGAAGCGACCAAAAAGGCATCGTCATTTTAAAAACAATTAATTAAATTTAAAACATCGTACTGTTTGAATCCATTCATAAAAAGTACGCAAACATTTATTTACAGCTCGGAACGTAAACTGGCACGTCGCCAAAAGCTCGGCATCGCAGTTCACTTAGCAGAAAGCTCAAACCACCGGATTTCGTTGTAAACTTATTCATTTTATAATGTACACAATCGTGATCAATATATCTATAGTTTAGTAATATCTGAAACCTATTCTCAAAACATCGTAATGTTGGTGATGACATACGTATCCGAAACGTAGTTGACGATGGGCGTCACCCAAAGAGAAATTGGGGTCTATCCTCTAAAAAAGATCACAGAAGAACCAAGATCACAGATGTAGCTCCAAGAATTACTTGTCGTTGTGTTGCAGTGAGCGATGCAAATTGCTGCAAGGCCTCCTATGATCGTCCTGATCATGATTCCTGATCTGTCCGCAACTAGCGATCTCCTTCAACCTTGGAGTGGCCATTCAAACTGCGTCTCTATTACATTGACTAGTACATAACATTTAATGTAATCATCTTATATGTCATGTAACCCATATTAAAGGTACTTACTTAGTAGTATTCATTTGAATAAATAAATAAACATAAAGTAAAAGGCGAAAAATGCAAAGAGTATATTAAAGATTTGAAAGAAATAAAAACTCCAAAACTTTTCCGTTCAATTTCTTCAGACCTATTCACTCTGTGTTTTACGAATCGACGAAGAAAGTTTCAATAGAATATTTCGTATAAAAAACCCTTTCAAAAGTTCACAGAAGGCTGTTAATGATTGTTTGGAATTTACACTTAATTACTCTTTCTTTTCACTGAGGAAACTTTATTTAAATAAAATTTAAACATTTGAAAGGTAGAGTAAGGAGTCAAATAATTTACTTATAATATACAGGGTGTTAATTTATACGTAATGGCTTATTTTCGCTCTCTGTCTTCAAGGTCAAAATCATTACTTTTGAAGCGCCTAAACCAGTCTCTGCACGTTGTATTCGACAAAGCATTGTCACCATATGTCTCAACGAGAATTCTGTGTGCTTCTGCTGCAGATTTTTTCTGAATAAAGCAGTGCAATAAAATTCCCCGCAAAAACACTTTATTTTGCACAAAAGTACACATTTTCACAAAAGGCTAATAAATATGTAGTTGACACTGTGGTAAACTCTATTCTACTATAATTTGAGGTTACATATACCACTACTTTGGTGATTTGTTACCGTATGAAATTCCAAGCACAGAGTGCCGTAACGCCATCTTTCAAAAAACAGCCAGAACTTATTCAAGGTCCTAATATTATTAATTTTATTAATTAATAAATCAGTATTTTTAAATAGGCATTTATTTAAAGTTTATTTATTTATTTGCACATAATTGTACAACATAGATAACAAATATAAAAAATAAAAAATTTATGTAGAGATACAAGAGGCGATCTTATCGCTCGAGGCGATCTCTACCAAACAACCTTTGGATGGAGATGAGAGACATGAAGGAGAGGGCAGTTTTATAATAAATAACATAACGATAATATAATAAGAAATAGCGTTTTTATATATCATAGTAATATATATAAAAAATAATTATTGTTTACTATCTCTCTCTTCGAGGTACCAGAGCGAAGATCAGATCTAATGTCAGATGGCCTGACGAGATCGTGGCTACGGCAGAGTGGCTTCAAGTTGCCAAAGATAGAGAAAAATGAAAGGCTTTGAAAGAGGCTTTTACCCTAAGAGGGTCCAACTTAGCACAAAAACCTCAATATTTAATGGAATCAGGCGTTACCTTGCGGAAGTTCATCCTAAGTAAGAAAAGGACCAATGTTTAGCCACTTCCGTACACAGTCAAACTCTGTGTTTGACACTAATCGGTGTAACATAACTTTTGAGGATGCCCCGTGGAGGGGTGAAACACGAGTTGAGTGATTTGACGGTGGCAGTTATGTAATTCGCATTGTTTGCCGCATACGCATTTATCAGCGGGCTGGCAGGCGGTGCACTTTGTTGCACGACTACTACTGCATGTGCGGAAGTGGCTAAATATTGGTACGTTTCTGACTCAAAATTATCAAAACTATTATTTAAAATTAATAATTTCAAGTCATTTGTATTGAATTTAATAAGGCTTTATTATTATTATTATCTATCCCTACACTTTGACTTTGTACTGTATCGAGTCATTTGCAAGTCGTATTGCAATGGAAAAATGAAATTATTGTTACATATTTCTGTGTAAGTCTATACATGGTGATTGAAAATAGGTGTATAAACTTCAAATAAATTTTGCTGACTAATGAACTATTCACTCCTTGAAAACTCCACTAACTAATCATCCTGTATATTTTTAATAGCAGTATTTGAAACTGGCCTTCGTCAAGCGTCTTACGATATATTACTTCTTCTTTTTAGTCGATGGACGCTCACTGGAAGGTATAGGCCTCCCTGAAAGATGTCCTCGATTTCCGATCTTGCACACTATGTTGTCGGGCTACCTATTGTGAGGCCTACCCTCGGCCTCGTCTGCCGTCTCGTGGTCGCTACTCGAGAACCTTCCGTCCCCAACTATCATTTCAGACGAGCCACTCCAGACAAGCAATTCTTCGAAGTATGTCGGTGACCTTGATCCTTTTATATACTTAACAAGTTTATTTGTCTACTTTGATGATGGACCTCATGATCTGCACTCACTAACCTTAACGCTCGATAATTCAGAGGTCAAGATGGAGAGAGAGATAGAGGGAGTTAGTATCGCCTTCATGATAGACGACGACAATCAGCGCCATCTATTCCTTGAGTATTGTAAACGTATTGCAAATCATTATAGATAGTAACAAAACTCTACTCTATATTTTAAACATCGGAAACTTTCGCAGAAAATAAATAAAACTGTTGATAAAATCATATAAGAAACAATACAGGCAATATAATCATTTTTTTTTAAATATGATTTTTATCTGTGGTTTTATAATTGTAAAACTAGAAATGAAGTGAAATTTTGATCAGGTAATGTAGATGAAAGAAGAAAGGCGACGTATAGAAGAGTATTTGCAAATGAAGATATGTAACAGGTAAAAGACAAAAGGAAGGCGTGATAGATATCGTGAAGTAAGAAAAAATTAAAAATTAAAAAAAAAACCTAAAAATACGCCTATCCCCCGATTTACACGGTAGATACGTTACTGAGAAAAACGTGTAAATCGAAAAGCTTGCTGAAAATGTATAATTTTGCTATTTAACAGTTGTGATTTTTTTTTTATATTTTTAAGTGTACACAGATATAAAAATAAAATGCATTTACAAGTTAAAATATTTAATATATTACGGAAACACTGTTTTTTTATTTAATAACAAGACATTAAACAGAAGAACAAAAAATAAAAACAAAGGGGTTTTATTATCCTTTATCACTGTCAGAAATTACTCTCATTCTTTTTTTCGGAATCGAAGGTTCGAATTCCCTTTATCGCCCGAAGTGATTTGTTCCGATTCGATATTTGAAGCAGAAATATTGACATTATGAGAAATGATATAATAATCTAAATTATGCACTCACTTGTAATTTACGAATATGGAAAATTAAATCTTTCTGAAACTTCGAAACTTTTACTCAAATACAATTTTCCGTCGATAAAACTTTAATTTTATGCGAAGAAATACAGACACAGTGTGCGTGTGCAGCAAGTCAGCGCATAAGCTCGGGATTCCCCGTGAAATGTGTACACAGCACACGTGTTCAATCACAGTAGCATTTAGTAGAGTGCGATAAAAACAAAAACAAACTTATTGGAAAAACGTGTAAAACAAGTACCGTGTAAATCGGGGAATAGGAGTACTCTTTTACCTGAATTGGAACAGAGAAGTAACTAAAAACGAAGACATGCCCACTTAAGACTCTTTAAGGGTCTGTCTAAACATAACCTTGATTGTACTGTATTTATATTACTCTACTCTACCATACCACGTTTCGGATCCATATATCACCGGCAACACACATTGCTCAAAGACCATCATCTTCAAATATTGTGGTATTTTGGACGAGAATAGTTTTCTGAGCTTCTTGAATACTGCCCATCAGAATTGGATGCGGCTAGTGTTTTCTTAGAGAACCTATCTACTATTCTTCATACTTATCTTTTTATGTCAAAAGGAAAATTATTTTAGACGAGTATGTCTTATCGAAAGATGTTCTATAAAAACGAAAACCGATTCAATATGTTGGTATGAAAGATTAAGGTACACAAACATAAGTGGATGGAAAAATAATATATTTTTCAAATATTGCTAGAAGTTAGGTTCGTTTATGGTTGAATAGGTTGGTCTGTCTAAACATAACCTTGATTGTACTGTATTTATATTACTTTTGACATACAATGATATTTTATAACAACATCCTATTTGGCCAACCGCCAAGCTACTCGCTGCAGTGTCCTATATAAAACTAACACGAAAAGCTTCACGTTTAAACTTTATGTCAACTCGAACTTAGAGCTCAATTCGTCGCTTATGGACAGACGTAAGATTATTTTTTTTATATATATAACCCTAAAATCTTCAGTATCAACACTGAAATGTTGTCTATCACTTTGAACCACATTTGCAAAATCATAATAACTTAATTAAAAATGAGAAGATACATATACGAACAACAAGCTAAACAGATGAATTTAACAAGGTTTTATTAGAAAATAAACGGGAGAGTCCAGCTGTGGGCATGTTACAGTTGAAATTATAAATATATAACTGTAACATCCTGTTGCTTTTATTTGCAAATTATAAAACATATTCAATCATTAATTAAAATTATTTGAGGTTAGAACAAAACATTTACAGGTCATAAATCCAATACGGTACCATACTCATAGGGACAATAATAATTTGTATTATATTACATGTTATTTTAATTTATAATCAAAATCATTACTTGTATTATTAAATATATTTGTAGAAACATATTAAATAAATACAACTAAGATAATTAAATTACGCTTGCTATTAAGAGAAATGGAAAGTAATGTCGTTTTTGTCGACATATTTTACAGAAAAACCGATTGATTTGTTACCGCTCCGGCATTGATTTGTATACTAGATGGCAAAAGGTTGTTGATAACGAAGGTGAATATATTGCTGATTAGAAATAAAAACTTGTTAAAAATATCGTCGTGTAAATTTAACTTAAGAAAGTGACATTACTTTCCGGTTCCCCCTGAACATATACATATATATATGTATATATTAGGGAGATCGGAAAGTAATGTCGTTTCTGTCGACATATTTTACAGAAAAAACCGATTGATTTGTTACCGCTACAGCATTGATTTGTTTACTAGATGGCAAAAGGTTGTTGATAACAAAGCGATATATTGTTGATCAGAAATAGAAACTTGTTAATAATGTCGTCGTGTGAATAAAACTTACGAAAGTGACATTACTTTCCGGTTCCCCAAGAACATATACATACATATATGTATATATTAGGGAGATCGGAAAGTAATGTCGTTTCTGTCGAAATATTTTACAGAGAAACCGATTGATTTGTTACCGCTCCGGCATTGATTTGTATACTAGACGGCAAAAGGTTGTTGATAACGAAGGTGAATATATTGTTGATCAGAAATAGAAACTTGTTAAAAATGTCGTCGTGTGAATAAAACTTACGAAAGTGACATTACTTTCCGGTTCCCCAAGAACATATACATACATATATGTATATATTAGGGAAATCGGAAAGTAATGTCGTTTCTGTCGACATATTTGACAGAAAAACCGATTGATTTGTTACCGCTCCGGCATTGATTTGTATACTAGACGGCAAAAGGTTGTTGATAACGAAGGTAAACGTGTTGATTAGAAATAAAATCTTGTAAAGAATGTAGTCGTGTGAATTCAACACAATGCGACATTACATTCCCGTCTCCCTAATATATATGCACACACACTCACACTTATTTAGCCTTGTAAAACTGAATTCTTCTAAATATCTGATAATAAAAATCATGAAGTTAAAGCTATATATGTTTTTATTATTTTAAATAATTATATGTACCATTATTCTACATAGAAATAAATAAAAAAATACCTTGTTTTTACAGTTTTTCATGGCTCTTTTTATCTGGCATCTCGTTCAACCCCTATCATGGGTGAAGATAGTCTTTATTTACATAATAATATTTCAAATAATTTTAATTCATTTCCGTACGCATCTTTCGTCCTTCTCAGTCTTTTATTATTTACTCTAACTTACTTGTCAATATCTCTTATTCCTTCCACATCACTTTTCTCCCTTCGCCAATAGTATATTTGTACAACCCTGATACGTCCAGGGTTGAACAAAATTAAATTTATATTTTTTTATTCTTTACTTTAACACATTTATTTATTATAAATTCGCCTGAATCCATCATCTCTGGAACACCTGAATACGGTCGTCTGTCTACTTCGTAGGTGAACACATAGCTTTTCGGATTCAAGTTATATTATTAATATTTTGATTGAGAAATGAACCCGTGACCTATGATTCTAAGTCTCAATCCTTACCGCTGTGCTACGACTGCTCGAAGTCTTTAGGTCTAATAATATACCAATACTGATCGAAGTCAGTTAGATGTTTTTATTTATTATTGTATTATATTTATAATATGTATTAAACCTTTTTTATTAGTATATTTGTTATATACGTTTTTTTTTTTTTTATAGATACTTATACTTTTATAGATACGAATACTTTTACGTATCATAGGGCCTGATGTTGGTGCCCCGTATGTCGGACTCGATCTAGATCAATACCGACTAAAAACAATCCTCTCTCTTCGGTATCCCTGGTCCCCACGGCATGGCCGTTAGGCATTACTTCGCGGGGGGGATTTAGCCGCAGCTTTCTCTGATAGAGTGGCTGTTCAGGCCAACTTCCTCCGCTCTTGCTCTATTTTACGCAACTCCTTCAGCACCGTCGTACAGTACGCGCTCGTAAGTTCCCAGGCCGAAGGCGAGGATAGCATTGTAGCTATCAGAGTTTCAGGATAGATTTTGCATCCTACACCTTCTTCCCAAGACCTTCTGGAGTTATATACGTATGTATGTATGTTTAAGTATGTATGTCTATGTGTTTATGTATATTTATGTTCATTTGTTTGTAAATACGTATTTTTTTATACACGTGAAGTACCCTTTATTAGTACTTTTATCTTTTCCTTGCTATGGTTGTCTGCAAGAGATTGCCTTGTGTGATAAGACCGCCCATTGTACTTTTCTGTATATTATTGTAAAACTTATAAAATGTATCTTATCGTGTACAATAAAATATATTAAAGAAAATAAATAAATAATATTAAATAAAACTTGTAGAAATTCTTTTTTATGATAGGCATTGATAAAAAGTTATTTTTCAAACACCCTGTATATTATTGTCGTACGATCGAACAATTTTCACAGAATGCCCGACCAATGCTTACCGAGCAATATCAAGTTTCAAGCACGCGTCGTCGGAAGGAAGTCAAAAAGCTGTCGTAGTGCTTTCATGTAATACTGGCTTATATCCAATATGGAGGTCTTATCTGTGAATTGAAGAGAAAGATTATAAAATTTTATTTCATGAGAAATATCTTTATAACAATAACCTTTTCTAAATATTAAATGTAATTTAAACTTATTATTTAGTGTTAACGAAAAAAAAATTGCAGAAGAACCAAGATCATCGGCGTAGTTCAAAGAATTGTTCAGTCGAAGTGGCTGTGATAGAAGCATATCATTCGTGCAACCAACAGCTGCTGGAGACAAGAGGTTCTCCATTGGCGGTGATAAGTGGGCTGATGTCATGATCAGGGTCTATGGGTCACTGGATGCTGGTAGAGAAAGACCGGTCTTCGTGGAGATATTTATGACACGCCTATACCTTGCAATGAATATCTATCAGTTGACATATGATGATGAATATCATGTGTTTTAAACTTGAAACTTCTACTTTTACTGTAAATAAAAATCCATGCGTTTGTTGCTAACAGCAAAACTTTTAGCTTCAGAATTTAAAGTAATTAAAAAAGAAATATGATTTCGAACCTCTTGTAACTATACAATTAAAATATATACTCACGGGCAGCACAGGATGTAACCTTCAAGATGGATATATGACTTTGGAGAATGATCAAATAGGTCTAGGCCCAGCTGTGGACATCTGACAGGTGAAGTAATGATGATTTTTATTTGGCGTTGTGAGACCTCTCGTTCAACCATGGACAGAGAATTTATTATTTATGGAATTAATAATTTTTCAGTTTTACTTTTTATTCCGTATTTTATACTTCACATTTTCTTTTGACTACTCCTTCATTCTTCCTTCTTCTTCTCTATCATTTTCCGCATACCTTTTAAATGTCGCCTATCATCTTTCACCACGATTCTCATAATATCACAGATACAGTACAATTTGCATATTTTAGTTTTCTTTGATTAACTTATGTATCACATTTTGATTGTATCTTTAATGATTTCATTTAATACATTTGTTTTACTGTAATTGACTTCTATTAATTTCGTTTCTTATTTAGTTTTTATAGTGTAGATCTAATTCAATCATTGTTAATTTTGGAGTACTCGAGAAAAGTGTGGCGGCTGTCCTAGTCGACCTTTCTTCTTCACATTTTGATTGTCTCTTTTATGATTTTATCTCCTAATTTAATACATTTGTTTTACTGTAATTAACTTCTATTAATTTCGTTTCTTATTTAGTTTTTATATAGTCTAGATCTAATCCGACCACTTTTAATTTTGAGGTACTTGAAAAAAGTGGGGCATTAGTTCCTGTCGACCATTCTTCTTGTGCTTATGTTCACTCTATGACCGCGCTGACCACGGTGACCGGTTCTGCCCTGCCTGCATCCAGCGTCTACCTAGTGGGGGTGCTATCCACGCCACGTCTACTTGCTTATGATCGCTGCTCGAAAACCTTTTCCCTCAAAAGGCCATCAGTTGCACTAGCGACGTACCCCTTCACTGTCATTTCAGACTAGCAATTCTTCGAGCTTCTTTAGAAACTCCAAGCATAGCCTTCTCCATTTCTCTCTGAGAGATCTTGTGCCTTTTCAATAGGCCCGTCGCGACTACGTCTCAGATCTGTACATCATCACAGGGAACGCACATTGGTGAAAAACCTTAGTCTTAGTACGTTGCAGTATTTTGGACAAGAAGAGGTTTCGGTACCTCCTGAACTTGGGTCATCCAAGTTGGATGCGAGCGATCTCTTTCTAGAAGTTTGACTTAATAAGCTATCACCTCCGACAGCTACTTAATACACTCTCCCATCACATTCTGTCAACTAACCAAAAGCCAGCTGATATATGAATATAAATATTCCACATATTAAATGTTACATGTATAATAATTTTTATTCCGATAAAATGTAATTAAACACATACATATATAACATTTTTAACACGTTCACTGCGGCTTGAGGTCGATTCAGCCTCATGGTAGACTTTGCACTGGTGCGGCGCGTAAAACTCGTGTTTTCTCTCTAGTGCGGCGGCTGTTTACACTCAACCGTATGAGGTATGACAAAGACAAATATAGCTTTCTTTATGTCTGCGAAGCATTGACCCAATATTGTAAAAAAAATGATTGAAACATGAGGCAGAAAAGGCCTCAACCGCACTACTAGGAAGTTCAGCTTGAGGCTGATTCGACCTCAGCCGCACCAGCTGAAAGTTCTTCAAAATTGGGCCCGCAGTGAACGTGTTAAATAAAAAAATATTTTAAATATTTGTAGAGAAAATAGTCCGTCAAATCGAAAACAGGCGAAAAAAAAATATCTGCATAACGGGTCGTTGAACTAACAGACCGATATCCACAGGTATGCGGCCAATGCTCCGAATGCAGTTCAGGTCGAAGCGCCTGAAACTTAAGGCTTTATTCATTATTATACCAGCCTTCTGTTTATTTATAATTGTTTATAGATGTTTAAAACTACAAACTGTATATATGCTTCATTCTAAAATCAATGGTTTTACAAATAATGAATACCATAATGATAATTTAGTTTAATATTAAAATTATTTATTTAATTGAATCAGAGGCGTTACCTTGCGGAAGTCCTTAGTAGAAGGAATTATACTTACTACTTATTAGAAGGAATTAGTATGCACTAATCGGTGTAACATAACTCCTGAAACACGTGTTGAGTAATTTAACGGTGGCAGTTGTGTGATTCGCATTGTTTGACGCATACGCATTTATCAGCGGACTGGCGGGCGGTGCACTTTGTTGCACGACTACCACTGCATGTGCGGAAGTGGCTAAATATTGGTCCTTTTCTTACCTAAAATTAATTATTATTTTTTACCAAAAACCCCGAACAATGGTATTGCAAATGAGTGTTAAGGTTCAATTCATACTTTGTACATTAATTAAATAGATTGAAACTGGTAATAAACAAGTTTAGAGGATGCTCAACAGCCTGCATTCCCAACTCTCCTAAGAAGCCTGGCGATGTAGGTGATATGGGCAGAAACAATTGCTATAAGTCCGTGCAGACTTTGTACTGTTACGCTTTTCGCTATTACATTCTTATAAGAATATAAACTGATGTAAGTTATTACATAGTGAAGAATTTATACAGGGTGATTGGAAATAGATGTAAAAGCTTTGAAACGTAACACAAATGTCTCTTAAAACAATGTCACACTATTATTTATTTATTTACTTTATTGGAGATAGTAACAAAAGGCAGTAAGAAAGTACAAACTCAGAAGCTTATAAATATAAAATTAGTTACAGTTGTTACCTTATAACTATCTTACCGAGAACATATAATGATTTATAGTCAAAAAATGAAAAAACAAATAAGAATAAAAATATTACTAAACAGGGATCAAAGACTATGGTTTATATATTTATATTATGTTTGTTTATATATGTATATTATATTTATATTATGGTTTAAATTACATTTATTATATATATATATATATATATATATATATATATATATATATATATATATATATATTTACATCGATGACCGGTTCTTTATCCAGCGACGAAAGAAGCGAAGGATGCCTACATATGCTGCTATATTATATATCCTATATTATAAATAATATTATAAACTACACTAGAATGCACTAAAAAGACTTGCATATCTGCATTTGTGTATGTTTTTATATGATATTATGTTTTCGGGGAAAGCTATATGCATAAGTGTCTACGTATGATGAGAGAGAGAATATAAATGTGGTCTTTATACTCAACTCAATGCAAAGTCCAGAGGTCTGTCATTGCTGCGGAACTGCTAGGTTGCCAGAGGCACAGCTTCCAGGTGGAATCCCATATAACCATGTCCTTCTTCCAAAATGCAGATCAGATGATACGAAAAATAAAGGTCGGTTTTGTGTAGGAGCGGAATTTTCAACCTTCATTTTGTTAACATGAATTAGCCTTGTGAAAACCTATAAATAATTTAAATCGCTTATAATAAGCATAAGCTACGATAGTGTAAAGTTAAAAATAAACATTTGCCAAGTTCTAACTTCTCATGTCTGTCTTGATTGAGGGTAGTTGGACCAACGCCAGAACTTTATGTCAGCTACGTATTATCGAATACTAGAGCTTTCATGCTCTTCAAGCTTTCCAGAGCTTTTCTCCGCTTATACGAATGTTATTTTTTTCCTATCAGTTATTTTACAATGTGTTTTAAAAATTAGTTTTTAATAGTTATCAATGTGAAAGTATAAAAGACAGTATAAACGAGATACATGAGTAAACCGAAGTAAAATAAAATAATCAAATTATACTGCATCTGTGATATTATAACAATCGTGGAGAAGAATGAGGGGCCACGTTAGTAAGGTAGGTGGAAATTGATGAAGAATGATAAAAACTATGAAGGAAGAATGAAGAACGAAATAAAATCTAAAACTAAATAAAATTATTAACTTTTATTAATTAATTATTAAGTATAATAAAAGCCTCAAAAATGATATTTTGAGAAATCTAAAAGCTTTAGTGGTTCAAACTGCAACTTCCATACATACATAGTAATTTTTTTTTTGTCGTGTATCAAATTAGACGAACTAACTTCGAAGTTTAAATAGGAGATTTTTAAAACAGAGACGATAGACCGTCAAGCACAAAGTTCAGATCACTTTGGTGAGGACGTTGAAGACGCTGAATGTTGGCAACTTCAAAACAAAATGGAAATCTATATAAGTAGAATTTTGACCAGTTAACTTTGTGCAGTTGAACTGATGATGGTGTTTAAAGGTGATTAAACGGGTGTGAAACTGATCACCAATTCTACGTAAATATAGGGGTACTAATATTAGAAAAATAGATGTAAATATATAGTTTGACAGTAAAAAAAATACCACCGATGTCGATTATTTAAATTACTATTTTCAAACCCACCCCTAAAATGGAAGCAAGCCAGAAATATCTCAAATAACTCTGTCGACTACTCCGGTATTCGTACGATGCAATTTGTATGCATACGTATTTTAAAATGTAAATAACATCTCTGTATATTTTTTAAATCGCGATCATCAAAACACGTAAATTTGATCCCCCGGTACAGCCTGATATACTGCCTCCAAGTCCAAAATCGACTAAATCGGATCCTACATATATATATATATATATATATATATATATATATATATATATATTTCATTCTGAACTGTCAATGTCAAAGTGTCAATGTGTCAATGACCTTGTATTTTATCCTAACCTTGAATTTTTAATCACGAGAATTAATATTAAAACTAATTGAAGCTAGTTTAATGCTTTGAATGTCGTTTCTTTCATTTCAGGTAATTATCTATAATTTGTTTACTTGTATTACATTTTTGTGCGGTGTAATATTTACGAAAATAAAACTTTCATTTCAGAAATAAATACCGTGTTTGACTCCACAAATATAACATAGCATTATATGTATATATACATGCCTTTGTGTTTTTATTGGTCTGCCGCATTACAGTAATACCCCGCTTAACGCGACCCCGTTATACGCGGTTTCACTATAACGCGAATTGCAAATTTCGCGCTCAAATGCCTCGAATTACGCGAAAGAGTGCGTATAAATATAATGTAGTCATCAACTTCTCTATGGTGTCTTGGCCATCTGTCAAACAATTAAAAACAGTGTTGGGTGTTATGAACGTATTTTACAAGAACGTAAACAAAACGTTACCCAAAAGACAATAGAGGTATTTTTCCGTAAAAAATAAGAGTATGTATTGCATAAAGTGTTCCTAGAATTAAAGTGATTAATTAAAATGATTTGTATTTTTTTGTAATAATTTTTGACTATGTTTAATCATAAACCTCGTTATACGCGAAATTTTTTAGGAACGTACCCCTCGCGTAAAGCGGGGTATTACTGTACAATATAAAAATACAAGTATGCACACATATTTCAGAGTGTTCACTTTATACAGAATTCCTTACATTCACCCCTTTGAAAAGCTTCATGCTTTTTCATCGATAATAAATCACCTCTATATACATTATCTATATAAATAAATTGAATTTTAGTGTCTGTTTGCTATATTAAAATAACCGGTTTTTACTACATGCATATGAACATATACGGTATATATACCCTAAGCACATTTTTTATAATTTTTGTCTCTCTATTTGTTCCGCCTAATCTCTGAAAAGACTGGACTGATTTTGTCGAGATTTATACTAGCAGATAGCTGATGTAATAAGGAGTAATTTAAGATACTTTAATTTTAGTAAAAATTTTTTTTTTATTATATCACATGCGAATAAAATCGCGGGCATAGTTAATGTAAAATAAAGTTCCACGAGATACCTGAGACCTTTTCTTAGTTTTAAATCTAATGTTAAAAGTATATTATCGAATAAATCTTATTTTTTTTATTGACCCCCGCTATTGGGGACCTCTCGTACCCCTATTTATGGCGGGACAGGGACTTTATTTGCAAATTATTTTTTCACATAGTTTTTTATTTTCTTTCTATGAATAAATCTTATTGTAGAATTTAGGAGATTTTAGTTTTCAAATTTCGTTTAAAAATAGCACCTGTTTAGTTACTGGCCGGTACTTCCGTCGAAGCCATCCGTAACTTACTACTTATAATGTTAAATTAAGAATAATTGACTATTTAAAAGTGTGTATGAATGCCTAACTAAGTAAGCCTAAGTTACTTGCTCAGGCCACATAATTTTAGAAAAATTCTTTAACTTAAAAAAAATTAAAATTTTTTTTGTTAAATTTCACGCAGACAAAGTCGCGGGCACCTATAGTAATATCATAAAGTTTTTAAGACATCACGAAATTAATGAGACTTTGAAAGATTCTATATAATTCAAGAGTTTCTTATTGTAAATTATAAAGATAATAGCTGTCGAAGATAAAAGTTAAAGTAAAAACACTTTATTTACTTTTCTAATAAATATGAAAGCCTGAAATGAAACAACAAAAGCATTTATTAACAAGGCTTTTGTTTCCCAATTCGAAGACAATGAACGAAAGAACTTAATCCGGTCTGGATGTGTTTGGCAAAAGCCTTAAGTTCGTCCCGTCCGCTGCTTTTAGTGCCAGCTTCGCGAAACTTTCTCATTTACACATTTAAGATTCGGTAACGTAAATGAAATTTCATGAGATTTATGGAAGCTTTTTCGTGATCATTTTCATCCGCATTTTTTTGCAGCTTACGAAACCTTATTTAACCTTAAGTGTAATTTGTACTTCTAATATATATATATATATATTACATTTAAAGTTTAAATTTTGTATAGAATTTCGATATTTAAATTTAAATTTTTAAGATAAAGAAACATGACGTTTTGTTTCAAAGTGTCAAGATCCGTAATAGAATATTCTAGACTTAATAGAAACTACATGACATTGTCGTTGCAGGTGAGTTTTTAATTAAACCACTGAAGACCCTCACAACAATGTAGGAGACGATAATAATAATAAACCTTCTAAAAGCATCCCTCCATCCGAATATTACAGATAAGCTTATGTTAAACAATAAACCAACGGTATCAGAATCAGAAGGGACCGAAGAGGACAACGCTTCAAGAATCTCCAAGAGAAAGACAGCCTTCGGCTCCATCCTGTATGGCAACCACGGAAGCTGACTAGGAGAATTAAGCTCAAAATATTCCGGTCAAATGTGAAAACCGTATTGCTATATGGCTGCGAGACGTGAAAGGTTAACAAGGATATCACGCGTCGGCTCCAAGTCTTCGTTAACAACTGTCTTCGACGTATTCTCGGTATATACTGGCCTGAGAAAGTTTCCAATGTAGATCTCTGGAAACGCTGCGGTGAGATGCCGATCGACCAGCAGATCAAACGCCGCAAGTGGAACTGGATAGGCCACACGCTCCGAAGGAACCCTGATCATATACCGAGGCAAGCCCTAGAATGGAATCCTCAAGGAAAGCGAAGACATGGCCGCCCAAAGGAAACCTGGCGGCGGACGATCACTGCAGAAGTGAAGGCAGTTGGAATGACGGGGAGATATACCGTAATCGCCACACTTGGTAGACAAAATAGCAATCTTAGTATGATATTATGGTACGCAGAGGTCGCTGCTGCTCATCCTAGGTAAACTTGTTAGTGAGCAGTGGCAATCCTATATTATTAATGCACAAAGTGTAAATTATACCTAGATATGTATAATTCACACTTTGTGCATTAATAATATAGGATTGGCTTTATATTTGACTTTAACCGACATGGAAAGACATTATTCGTTCGTTGTTTTCGTTTCAATTCATATCAGCGTGAACATGACAATACACCAATACCACACTTTGCGTCGTGGTTACGTTCCAAAAAAACATGACACAAATTGAAACGCCGCAAAGTGAATTAAGATTTTCTATAGCAAACCATGTAAAGATCGAAGATAGGTTCCAGGATCACGAAAATACTACTTTTTTTTAAAAAAAATAACAAAGTAAACATTTAAAATACAAAAATAATATAACTCTGCCAATAAAGAAATTGGAATAATATTTACATTTTTGTAACCAGAAACAACACGTAAAAATTTATATAAATTTATTATTCTCTTTTAAAAAAGCACAATACACTATATTAAAACACTACGTAATTGAAACTGAACTTTTAAAATTTGCAAAACAATGTGAAAATAAAATTGTATTCAAATAGCTTTGATTTTAAGTTAGAAAGGGAATCCCCGAGTTTTGATGGCATGGCGCAGTTAGAAAAAAAAGAAAATTTAAAAAAAATTAAAGCATCAAACCCAAGAAGCCAAAACAACGCAACCTCGAAAATCTAACGACGCACAGTGAAAATTAGTACTAATTAAGCAGCGACGCAACTACTAAAAAAAGTGCAAAACGAAACAACGCAAAGCGGAGGTATTGGTGTATATAAAATTAATTGTAATGACAGTGGCGCCATCTATCTAAAATTAGTCATATGTACATAGAAACCTTTGTGGTCTCATGCACAATAACTTTGCTAAAGATTATCACAGGATCAAATGCGTAGTTTACCATTTTATAAAGAACATATATATATATATATATATATATATATATATATATATATATATATATATTATGGGTACCGGAAAAGAAATTTGTTTTCTGTCGACATATTTTACAGAAACACCGATTGATTTGTTACCGCTCCGGCAATAATTTGTATACTAGATGGCAAAAGGTTGTTGATAACGAAGGTGAATACAATGTTGATTAGAAATAAAAACTTGTTAAAAATGTAGTCGAGTGAATTTAACTTAAGAAAGCGACATTACTTTCCGGTTCCTTTAATATATGTATTGAATCCAAAATCGAACCCGTGACCTATGATTACAAGTTTGAATCCTATACCACAGCTCACAGTGAACTGCATTTATAAATATTATCCGTAAAACGTGTACCAAAATTTTCTTATCATTAAAATGAAATAAAAGAAATCTTCTACACCACGGGTAGGTAAATTATTAAAGGTTACAGAGTGATCCATTAGATAATTGCAAATGACCCAATTTATTTTTCCAAAAAAAAATTAACACTAAAATATCTGTGACCCGAATATCGTGTTTTAATATTCACGTTTATATTGAACTGCAGCCAAAAAAGGTTAACGAACTTTCAACTAGATAATAGTTAGCTTCGATATTTAAAATTATTTATTTTTAATCGATTAAAATCCATCGATATAATTAGAATCGATTAATAAAATAGTTATAAAAATTCTCATTAAAATCTGATATGTTTGCGTCGACATTTCGTCAATGTAATGCAAACACTGTCATAATTGCAATGTTAATTGGTTTCTGAAACACCTGACGTCGATTAATAATAGATTGTTCTTTATTTAAACTTGTCCTTTCTCAAATATGACTCATCATTTTAACTTTATTTTGACCACTGTTGGACCTCCTGCATATATATATCCAATAAACCAATAGAAAACGACTTAAGTCAAGCCTTTTTTGAAGACTTTAACAAAGACAATTGACAGCCACATAAATATTTAATGGAATCAGTTGTTACCCTGCGGAAGTCCATCCTAAGTTAGAAAAGGACCAATATTTAGCCACTTCCGCACATGCAATAGTAGTCGTGCAACAAAGTACACCGAATAATTTAAAAAACTAAGTGACTAATCACTGTAACATAACTCCTGAAGATGCCCCGTGGAGGGGTGAAACACGTGTTGAGTGATTTGGCGGTGGCAGTGGTAATTTAAATACAATTAATAAATAACATAATTTAACATGTGTTTTTACTTTAAGTTATTAACACTAAACTTCACTACTGTTAGAAATTTACAGGAAATCAATATCAGGTAAGTAGGGGGTCTACCCAACACGGAAAAACATGGCAAGGGGTCTACGACACAAAAAAGTTTGGGGAACTCTGGTCTATAATAATGGTGAAACACATTCGTAATTTATTTTATAACGATTGTCACTCTGTGTTTGGCACTAATCGGTGTAACATAATTCCTGAAGATGCCCTGTGGAGGGGTGAAACACGTGTTGAGCGATTTAACGGTGGCAGTTGTGTAATTGGCATTTTTTGCTGCATACGCATTTATCAGCGGGCTGGCGGGCGGTGCACTTTATTGCACGTCTACCACTGCATGTGCGAAAGTTGCTAAATATTTGTCCTTTTCTTACTTAGGATGGACTTCAGCAAGGTAACGCCTGATTCCATTAAATAATTTATAACAATTGAAAAGTTATCTAAAGTTAATGCAGTTAAATCAAATTCTAACAGAGGATGTCCAAAGTCAACCGTATTCGAATTGGTTATAACTGAATCCGGAACGACTTTAACTGAACCGGAACTAACATCAATTGACTGAAAACCGGATTCCCTCGTACACGTGTGGTAAAGGTTGACCGCAATACACGCAGTTTCAGATGTTAATTATAAATCATTTATATGCAGACAGTTCATTAAATGTTGAAAATTAAATGGCTAATATTTTTTAAATAAAAATAGGTTTTTTATTTGCGTACATGTTCGAAGACAAAGTCTTTGATCAATGTGTGTTGCCGGTGATGACGTACGGTGCCGAGATATGGTCACTTATAACAGGCCCCATAAAATAGTTCAAGGTCACCCAGAAAGAAATTGCGGGAACAATTAGGATCATCGTGACAATCTTCGAGGGAGTTCCGTGAGTTACTTTGAGGGAAGGAGAGAGTAAAATAATCAAATTATAAAATGTAAAATGAAAGATAAGACAGTAAAAATAATGTGATAACCAAAAGCTGTGATAGTAACGAAGCGATGAATGAACGGTAGAAATTAACACGTTCACTGCGGGCCCAATTTTGAAGAACTTTCAGCTGGTGCGGCTGAGGTCGAATCAGCCTCAAGCTGAACTTCCTAGTAGTACGGTTGAGGCCTTTTCTGCCTCATGTTCATCAATATTTTTTTACAATATTGAGTCAATGCTTCGCAGACATAAAGAAAGCTATATTTGTCTTTGTCATACCTCATACGGTTGAGTGTAAACAGCCGCCGCACTAGAGAGAAAACACGAGTTTTACGCGCCGCACCAGTGCAAAGTCTACCATGAGGCTGAATCGACCTCAAGCCGCAGTGAACGTGTTAAATAAAAGAAAGATAGAAATTGTAGAATGTAAGTAGAAGAAAGATAGATCATGTGAAATATGACAGAAGAGCATGGAAACAAAAAAGAAAAGAAAGCGAATCATTAAAAGATAAAAACTTCCCTGTCTCATAAATAAGATAGAGGAACGAAAGTCCTCCAATAGTGGGGGCAATTTTAAAAAAAGAACACATATATAAAAAGACGTTAGAAAGTGCAGCCAGTGACCCGTGGCGTTGGAGAGCCTATAACGCGCTCATTCTGTACAATATAACAACGCAATAATCCCAAACGGCATCTTAACCCTTACGATACTGTAGGTATATATATGTCCCAACATATGGACTGTTGGGACATATCGTCACACTGAATTGTGATGAGAGACTGCTACGTCAAATTTATAAGCAAAAAAATATGTAATATCTAATATATAAAATTCTCGTGTCACGGTGTTCGAACTTGAACTCCTCCGAAACGGCTTGACCGATTTTTACCAAATATTACATGCGTATTCAGTATGTCTGAGAATCGGCTACTATCTATTTTCCATACCCCTAAGTGATAAGGGTGGTCCACCCCTAAATTTTATTTTTAATTTTTTAGACAATTTTTTTGGTTTTTATTTTATTATGATACAGCATACAAAAATACATACAAACCTAAATTTTCACCCTTCTACGATCAACCCTTATTTTTAAATTGAAAATTAAAAATATTTTTTTTGCAAAACAACGTTTGCGGGATCAGCTAGTAATGCAATAAAAATATCATAAGTAAAATATCTTTTTTATTTCATATACATTTTAAGGACTTATGAGACAGAAAAATACACTTCTACTAAACCAATGGAGCATATAATCCCATATCGAATTTCAAGTTTTCAACAACTTAGAAAAATCTTAGTGAAAATTATATGTTTACTAGCTGATCCCGCAAACGTTGTTTTGCAAAAAAAATTGTTATTTTAATTTACAAATAAAAAATAAGGGTTGATCGTAGAGGGGTGAAAATTTATGGTTGTATGTATTCTTGTATGCTGTATCATAAAAAATAAAAACAAAAAATTTCGTTAAAAAAATAAAAAAATTGTTTTAAGTGTGAACAACCTTTATCACTTAGGGGTATAGAAAATAGATAGTAGCCGATTCTCAGACCTACTGAATACGCGTATTAAATTTGGTAAAAATCAGTCAAGCCGTTTCAGAGGAGTTCAAGTTCGAACACCGTGACACGAGAATTTTATATATTAGATTACCAATTGGCACAAATAAGTACATTCACACGCCTGAAGTAAGAATTAAATATATTTTCAATTTTAGTCCTGACACACTATTGTACTGCAGTATCGAAAGGGTTAATGCGATCAGCGTGTGCCTTTAGCTGATTCGCACTAGCGCATTCACCTGCTATTACATAGCATGATATAGTATAACAATACATATTATTTTGAAACTGCATGATATATAACAGTCAGAGATACTAGTGATTTATTTAGTACAAGTTGTACCCACGCCCCACAGATGGGCAATTCGAAAGTATACTCGATACAAATTTAAACCTTTCGTATTAATAAAAAAATTATGTATATATATTATAAAAGGTGGGGCATGGCACAGAAAGGCTTTGAAAATACTGTCAGTATATGAAAGAGAGTTTTCAGGCGTTCAAAGAGGAAATCAGTGAAAATCACCCTTAATTTAGTTTATTTTTTTATCGAACACAACTGCCTAAGTAGCACAGGTCGTCTAATATAACATTACATTTAATATAGCGAATTTCGAAGGCTTTCGTGTGAACATCGATATAGTCCGCTACTGTTCCACGTGATTGGAACGGCTTCAAGGTCTTAGATAGCTGAAAACCTCCCACATAAGTGTGCCAAAGATGGTAGCACCAAGTCTGATCCAGATGTTCACAGGTCACGAAGGATTCGCTGAATACTTGTATAGGTTTAAACTCAAATATTGTCCTTCGTGCACCTGTGACCCTGTGTTTGACCAGAGCGTGGTGCATCTGGTGACCAACTCTTCCATATTTGAAGGACTCCGAACGGATTTCGAGAGAGAAGCTATAATCAAAGTAGAAAAAAGGAGTATTGTATCTCTAATGAGCGATGAGTTTTTTTTTAAAGAAATAATTATTAAAAAGTGTTTAGTAAGATCTAGACTGTATAAAAACCAAATAAAAATTAATTGAAATTACCATTACAGTAAAATCATACTACACAATCAAAATGTGAAACGTAGATGAACCAAAGAAATCTAAAACAAGCAAATTGTATGTGTGATATTATGGGAATCGCGGAGAAGAATTATAGGCAACATTTATAAAGCATTTGTGAAAGAAGAATGTAGAAAAGTATTCAAGAAAATGTGAAATATGAAAGACGAAATACAAAACTAAAACTGAAACAATTATAAACTCTATGAATAATAAAATCCCTTTCCATATTTACAGGGGTTGAACGAGAGACTCCAATAATGGGGCCATAAAAAAAGAGGTAGCTGAACCTCAACTTGGACGGTTACTATTGCCTGATTCTAACATATACTCCCAGAGTGTTGACAGACTACTTTGTTAAGTAAGAAAAGGAGCAATATTTAGCCACTTCCGCACATGCAGTGCAAAAAAGTGCACCGCCCGGCTGCCCGCTGACAAATGCGTATGCGGCAAACGATGCGAATTACACAACTGCCATCGTCAAATCACTCAACACGTGTTTCACCCCTTCACGGGGCATCTTCAGGAGTTATGTTACACCGATTAGTGTCAAACACAGAGTGCACTAACACCACTGCAAGTGCGTAACGCCTGATTCCATTAAATACTTTTTTAAGTTCATCAGAAAACATTGGGTTCAAGCCTTTTCCAACCTGTCTTATTGGAAAGTTTATAGCGAGTCTATATCAAAGTCTATATCCAGCTGTGAAGGTTCTAAAACTAAAAGATGATATTTACTCCCAAATCTTCTGTTTGACAGAATAATAGCATTTAATCCGTTTAACTTTATAAGGCTTAAATGGTTAATAAAGGCTAAAATGGTTAAATAAAAGGTTAATAATTATGAATAAAGTTTAGCGCAGTTTTGCGCAAAGCGAGGCGATTACAAAGCGCCGAATGCCGCCGCATAACCCAAATCGCTGGTGCGACGTGAAAGCGGGTCGCATTTATTGGACCCTCGCGTGATCCGTAGTAATTCAAAATCAAATACCCGGTGTGGTCACGAAGTATTCTAGAGATAAGCTTGTGAATTTATTTGTCAATATTTTTTATTTTATTTAATGGAACCAGGTGTTATTTTACGAAAGTCCATCCTAAGTAAGAAAAGGACCAAAATTTAGCCACTTCCGCACATGCAGTCGTAGTCGTGCAAAGAAGTGCACCGTGTTTCACCCCTCCACGGCGCATCTTCAGGAGTTATGCCAAACACAGAGTCTGTGTTAACTCTGTGTTTGGCACGTGTTGAGTGATTTAAAGGTGGTAGTTGTGTAATTCGCATTGTTTGCCGCATACGCATTTATCAGCGGGCTGGCGGGCGGTGCACTTTGTTCCACGACTACGACTGCATGTGCGGAAGTGGCTAAATATTGGTCCTTTGCTTACTTATTTTTTATTTATTTTTTTAATGTGATTGTTTCCTATCATATTACATATAATATTATTTAGTTTAAAAGCAGCAATAACACTAAATCATAGATTCTTTCTAGAATGTTCCTATTGCAATTTGTTACGCCATCTGTGGCAGGTCTTGAGCACTAAATATATTAAATTAATAACCTTATTTTCAATCATTTAATTTATTTAATATACATATATTATTGTATAGTTAAACGTTAGTTTTTGATTAAAAAATTTTACGCAGTTTAATATAACAATATTAAATCGATTTCATAAATTGAAATTGAAATTTTCGCCTACTTATCACGTCAGCTAAATCTGTTTTCTGATGTTTAATTGTAATTTTACCAGTATCCCTTAATGCCGTAAAACTATGTAAGACCAATATATGATACCTTTATTAGCCAAGCCATAGAAAGAGTCATGCTCGGGATTTCTCTATGAGATATAATCAGCAATGAGAAGTTCTTTAGACATATGAAAGGAACCAATGTAGACATGCAAATTGGTTAAAAATGCAGGTAAAAAAACGCACATAACCGATTACTGCTGGAACCTTTAGGTTCAGGAGTGGAGATAAGAAGCACGTATGTGTTTTTTAATAGCTCATTTATTGAAGACCTATCGTTCTTCCCTATCTAGTGAGAGACAGGATCTTTATAAAGCTTTTTAAGGCTTCATAATATCATTCAATCGTCATTTATTTTCCAGCACAATATCTAGCATTCCTGTTCCGACTTGTCTCCTAGCTTCCTTCGCTTCCGCTCCCAAAATTTAACATTAGGTTCTTTTATTTTTATTTTACAGTTTTTTTTCCTTTTGTTTACGTCCTACATTATTGTTATTATTGTTAATTTTCACATTTTTATTATTTTCTTCTAATTTTAGGTTATTAACACTATTTACATTTATTTAAATTTGTTTTCTTTTTCGGTTTCTTCATTTATTTTTGTTCATTGTCTTTTTTATTACCCTGCTGGCGTATTTAAGGAACGGGGGGCGAGCCTTTTCATCGCCCATCCAGGAGGCGATGTTCCCCACCTCAATTCACTTCCCTACCCCAACGTCCTCATTATCTATATGGATATCCCATTATTTCGTTTTATTTTTCGTTCCTTCGAATATGCAGGACAGCTGGTGACTGGTGCAGCACGGTCTGATCTACACCCGGTTCACAGAAACCCGAGGAACTCTCCATCAGCTTAAACCTGTGAAGGTACTCTGAGAATCCTCGTCGTTAATTAGCGAGTACTCGCAAACCTTACTGCCTTACTGGCTTTTGGAGTCGACCCGGAGTTCTCCGAATGCGGGACAGTGGGCATCCAAGTGGACCATGGTCTGGTCCACGCCCGGTTCACAGAATCACTCGGGGTTCTTCTTGAGCATAAACGGGTGAAGGTACTCTGAGAATCCCCCGTGCCCCGTGAACGGCACGTAAGTGTTAAGTGACGAAACATGGAAGGAAAATATTAGAAGGAATGAAAGGAGAGAATAAAAACAATAAAAAGCGTGACACTCATGATAAGGGTTCAACGGGAGCTATAACAGTGCAACGTAGTACACTTTTTAGTTGATCGAAAAACTTGGTTTATTGACTCATTTACATGTTTGATATTACAATGTATATATCAAAAATTGTAAGGTTTTATTTAAAAAGAGCAACTGTTGAGTTTTCGGACGGCTCTTATCAACAGATCAGCGTTCCGAAACGGCGGTAGCTTGAATAAAATTTTATTTTAAGTTATTGTTTTTATGGCCAAAATTTTTGATGCCTAGACAAACTCAAACCATCATATTTAATTGTGTCAACCTTACGTTCATCACGATTTTGTTTTTTTACATACCATAAAATATTACAATTACTACTAAATGCTTGCAGTGGACTCAACAGAAAAATATTTTTTTTGAGTCATTTTAGTTTATAAATAAGACACTAAACTATATACATATATTACTATCACTCTCATATATTACGTATATCTATTTTATCTATTATTGTTAAAGGTAATAACTTTTAACACTACAAAGTAAACCGAGCCGCTATTGATCATTCAGCGTATTTCATGGCCCAGCCGATGCGTCCATCTACAAAACAAACTGAACATTTACCGTGACCTATGACATTATTTTAAAACATTGCCGTGATCTATTACGTCAGAGCAGTGGAAACCTAAACATACGAAGATATTTATGGAGAGCTTCGCTGCGTGATCGAAGTAGAAATGTGGAGGAAGAAAAGACCGACCAATATTTAGCCACTTCCGCACATGCAGTGGTAGTATTAGTGCCAAACACAGAGTCCAACTCTCTGTTTGGCACTAATCGGTGTAACATAACTCCTCAAGATGCCCCGTGGAGGGGTGAAACATGTGTTGAATGATTTAATGGTGGTAGTTGTGTAATACGCATTGTTTGCATGCGCAATTATCAGCGGGCTGGCGGGGTGGTGCACTTTGTTGCACGACTACCACTGCATGTGCGGAAGTGGCTAAATATTGATCATTATCTTACTTAGGATAGACTTCCGCAAGGTAACGCCTGATTCCATTAAATAGAAATGTGGAGGAATCAGGTCACCGACGTAGTTTGAAGAATTGCTCATCTGAAATGGCAGTAGGCGCATAGGCCATATAACCAATAGGTTCTTGAGCATAGATGAGCAGGTAGACGCGGTGTGTGCGTAGACCCCGTATATATATATATATATATATATATATATATATATACGTCCGTATTCGACGAAAGGAAAATGGACGCGTAAGCTTATACCAGACCTAGAGCCATGAGTGAACCGGGATAATGGCTGTTACCGAGCGTACCTCCATAGGTTCAAATACGAAGACTCCCCTGACTGTCCTAATTGTACCGGAATGATTGAAGAAGCCAGGAGGTCTTGGAGAAGAAGGTGTAGGATGCAAAATCTATCCTGAAACTCTGATAGCTACAATTCTCTCACCTTCGGCCTGGGAACTTACGAGCGCGTACCCTACGACCGTGCTGAAAGACTTATAAAAAATAGAGCAGGAGCGGAGGAAGCTGGCCTGAACAGTCACTTTATCAGAGAAAACTGCAGCTATACCCCCCCCCCCTCCCCGCGAAGTAATGCCTAGCGGCTATGCCGTGGGAACCAGGGATACCGAAGAAAGAGGATTATTTTTAATCGGTATTTACTTTGTGTGTGTGTGCGCGTGCGTGTGTGCTTGCGTGTGTGTATGTGAGTGTGTGTGTGTGTGTGTGTGTGTGTATATATATATATATATATACACACACACATATATATATATATATACACACACACATATATATATATATATATATATATATATATATCACAGAAGGTTTTCTTCTACATGACATTGCAATTCAATTCGTCTATGGTTATATACCTCCTATTTGTCTATCTAATTACATTCTTATATATTTTTTTATAATTTTCTAGTTATATTTCTCTCTATTACAACCTATACGACCTATTTGTTGAATTTTATGTATTTAAATCTATACATTTATTAGTTTAAAATATTTTACACGTATAACCTATGTATTTTCTCCTACCTCTAACAAAGTTAGGTATATGTTCATAGATCCGTGTAGTAACTTCAAGTCACTCGTATAAATAGGTTAAGATGCAGCGAACAGGAATGATGGAACGTCACTTCGTAATATGATATAGAAATATCGACGCAATCCAACGCACGAAGAGTGTATCTCCGAAGCTAGTAGAATTCTAAAGAAAATTAAATGATGAATTTAAAATCATATGATTTCTTCATCTCAAATAAAATCTAATATATAAAATTCTCGTGTCACGGTGTTCGAACTTGAACTCCTCTGAAACGGCTTGACTGATTTTTACCAAATTTAATATGCGTATTCAGTAGGTCTGAGAATCGGCTACTATCTATTTTCTATACCCCTAAGTGATAAAGGTTGTTCACACTTAAAAAAAAAATTTTATTTTTTTAACGAAATTTTTTGTTTTTATTTTTTTATGATACAGCATACAAGAATGCATACAACAATAAATTTTCACCCCTCTACAATCAACCCTTATTTTTTATTTGTAAATTAAAATATCAATTTTTTTGCAAAAATACGTTTGCGGGATCAGCTAGTATATATATATATATATATATATATATATATACTAGCTATACATATATATATATATAACAAGAAGTTAATTTGCATAACTTATAGTGTGAACATTTCACTAACACCAAGAGCATGAAGTATTTTAAAAATTATATTTCACGCCATACCTCCTTTACGTAATATAATCACAGCGATTCGTTTTCATTTATAACCCTACTCCATTTTAATACAACAATATATTTAACAATTTATTGGCGCGAAAATAAAATAAAAAAACAATGATCAATCAAATATTAATGACAGATTCCAAATTCAAAAGTAATATTCAGTTTATTACGATTTATATATTATTTGCCATTGGATGTCCACGGCTTGGTCGACTTATTTCATTCCTCTAGAGCAGAGTTCCTCAAACTTTTTTGTGTCGTAGACCCCTTGCCATGTTTTTCCTTGTTGGGTAGACCCCCTACTTATCTGATATTGATTTCCTGTAAATTTCTAACTGTAGTGAAGTTCAGTGTTAAAAACTTAAAGTAAAAGCACATGTTAATTTATACATTTATTAATTGAATTTAAATTAAAACTACTCAAAATAGAATTTTGTGTCTGTTATGTAAAATATACGTAACATTAAATAAACATAAAATAAACTATAAATAAAATAACATAAAATATATACTTCATAGATACTTTTATAAATAATGTAAATGTTTTGATATTATAAGGTAGTATGATGTAAGTAAATAGGTACTATCAGTGTATGTGATGAGATCCGCTGTCGTGGACGCCCATTTTCATGGACCCCCAAATTTTTTTTCGCTGACGTAGACCCCTTGCTGGTTGTCATAGACCCCTAGGGGTCGATATAGACCACTTGGGGAATCACTGCGCTAGAGGATTCTTGGTTTAGAATCAAGAACCAGTATACATTATAATGTGAACCATCACATCACAAGTGGGACAGTCGGCTCTGATATTCAATGGTGATCACACGTTACGTCCGCTTCTTTCACCGCACACACATCACCGCTCACAGCGTATCAATAATGAACAGATTCCAAATTCAAAATTAATATTTTTTTTATTAAATAATAACTGTCTTTGTTGCCAGACTCGGTATATATAGAGATCTTGAAAATTAAAAAAAAATCGTACATTGTTAAAACTATACCTGATTTACAATTATCGATTTTATAATGTAATTTTAAATAATAAATCTTTCGTAGATCAATTATGTCTATGGTCATACGTAAGATAGAAATGAAAGAAAGCTCATATTTTAAAGTTCCTCATTGGATAGCGGATCTATAGTTGCATAAGCTCTGCAGACGGCTGGAGAACACTGGCGCCTGCAATACAACTTGAGCCAATTTGTGCTGTAGCCAATCCTTATGACGCAGTAAGCCAGGCCATTGTTATTTATACTTAACAATCACATTTACTTTAGCTTAAAACTTAGACATCGATTCCTAACTTAATATCTAATTAACCACTTATAAAATGTCACTTAAAATATCTAAACACACTAATGTCATATGACTATGATCATATAATTAAAATACAATTGTGTGTAAAGTCTTCTTGATAAAGATAAAATACATTTATTCAACATTGGAACTTTTAACAGAACTCTTATTGAACGTAAACTTATTATTTATTTTATCTATTTTATTATTGACTCTGCTTCGCAAAGTGTTATAGGTGTGAAGAAAGAAGAAACTCCACTACGACACATCTTTTGATAAAGTTTATTAAAGATTTATACATATACACTTTATCAGATATAGCCTGAATGAAATCAAAATAATCAGCTGACATTACTGCCAAAGATTCTTATCATTTAAATATTCGTTTATTGAATAAGTCTTCGGTTATTTTATTTTTAATATGCGTTTTGACTTTTATAAATGGTAGTCTGATAATATTTTGCGGAATATAATTGGAAGAATCTGGTTCTGTTTACTACAAATGATATAGAGAATTTTTGCTTTCTAAAATTTAGTACAGTAAGTTTTTAAGTATGGACGTCCCCTATTTTTTTTAAATTTTCTCAAGTGGCAGCGGGTGCGCATATCGATCGTGTAACGGACGGCCGTTTCGAATTCGAGTGCCGGTCTGGCGTTAAAATCAGGGAGGAGACAATAGCCTCCCTGATAGGCGGAAAAGATAAACAGTCATTCCTATCCCTCTGCAAAAAATCGCAAAAAGTGCAATAGAAATAAACAAAAAGCAAACACAGTAAATAAATAGATAAATAGATAAAAAAGACAAAATAGAACTAAAATGATATTACATAAAATTGTGATAGAAAATAATTATAGGATATAAGTAATAAAAATGTAAAACAAAAATGTAAATTGAAAATGTAAAAAGAAAAAGGGAATGAATGATAGATGAACAAAGCAAAAGGGAAAGAAAGCAGAAATGTAGCATGAAAGATAGATAATAGACCGAAAGAGAAAGTAAAGTATGAAAGAAAGAGAAAGAAGAGAGAGAAAATAAAAAATTATGTGAAAAAATTAAATTGCCAATGAAGTTCCTGTCCCACCAAAGATAGGGGTACGAGAGGCCCCCAATAACGGGGGCCATAAAAAAAAAAACGGACGGCCGGCCGTTGGACCTGAAAGGATCTCAAGTGGCGACCACAAGCCAGTAGACGCGGCGTGGGTACGCCCCTCTACTAGGTTAGTGCCAAATGGATTTGATAGATGGCGCAGCACGCCGAATGGCGCCTAGTAAGAGCGCCTTCGATACACCATTAAACATTTTATACAAAAAAAATGTTAGTTGGGTATGTATTAATACAACAAGTTTTTCTGGTTATTATATAAAGAGAAATACACTGATTGTTACACAGTTTATAATTAGTATAACAGCAGACAAACTAGAATCATATCGTAATTTCAAACAGTGAAGAACCAAATTTAAAAATAACATACAATACCCGGCGATAAATATTGCACATCGACCTTTGGAAAGAGACAATCGGCTAATTACGGCTTCGTAGAGCGTTATCTCTGTCGCATGAAATATAGCGACTGACAAAACGTAAACGTAGTGTGGGACAGAGATAGTGCTCTACGAAGCCGAAATTAGCCGATTGTCTCTTTACAAAGGTCGATGTGCAATATTTATCAACGTGTACTGTAATTTTTTTTTTTGTGTTCCTTATTTCATCTGCGATCAGTCCCAGGACAATAAGCGGATTTGTTGTGAGGTTATAGCTTTGGAAGGGGTCTCCCCGGTGGGAGACACTCCTAGTTCACCATCGAGCGTCTAGTCTCTGGATGTCATGGCATTTAAGACGTTTCCTGTACTAGATGCAAGTCAATTCGAAAGCCAAGTTATTTGAGTGTTTGTCGAGCCGATTTTTATGATTAATAGATGACTACTGGATCTCCTTCTTTACTGTTTTGATCTCCAGAGCTTCGTGGATTTCAGAATTCGTGAGGAACCATGGAGCATTTGTTATGGTACGCAGTATGCCATTTTGCAGCCTTTGTATGATGGTTATGTTGGAGTTACAGGCGCTTCCCCAGAGTTGGATCCCGTACATCCATACAGGTTTGAGTATCAGTTTGTAGATAAGGAGCTTGTTGTCCACCGATAGCTTGGAGTTACGAACCAACAGCCAGTACATAGACCGGAACCGTATGTTTACCTCAAGTCTTCTGTCCAGGTGTATTTCAAGGTACTTCACTGAGTCACAATGGGGTAAGGTGTTGTTACCCAATTGTACAGGTGAACAGTTTCCTTTTCTAAGCGTGAACGTAATGTGGGTAGATTTAGAGGCACTTGCCTTAATGCGCCACTTCTGCAGCCAGTCATCTACTTTGTTGAGACTTTCTTGCAATGTTTGAAGCAGTCTGAGGATTTTTGCTACTTGCCAACAGTGCAGTATCGTCAGCAAATGTAGCATTCATCACTTGTGATGTCTGTGGGAGCTTTGCTGTATACAGGGTGTATAGGATTGGGCAAAGAACGGAGCCCTGGGGTACTCCAGCCTAGATCTCATAGATATTTGATACATCTCCACTTACCCGTACCTGAAACATACGATACGACAAGTAGGAATTCATCAAGGTATAGTAGGTGTGTGGTAGTAGCTGTGTACTGTAAATAAATAATTGATATTCGTTTTAATATAAAACCATCCTTCAATGTCGTAATTTTGATACATCGTACGGGGGCAACCCCCAGGGTTGCCTCCCTTTATATTTGTACCTCTAAGTGGAGAAACCCGATCCAACCGACACGTGATATATTTCCCATGAAATTCGACAGTGAGTTGCTTGTATTTTAACAAGCCTTTATATACCACTTTAAAATATATATATGTACCTTATTTATCCCTTTTAAAATTGTATTGACGGACTTAATACCTTTAGGCTTCTCTACCAAGCCAAAGTGGAACAAAGATAATTATAAATTAAAAACAGGTATATAAATTTTACAAAAAAAAAGTTAACTAGTTATACATACATATGTTATTTATATAAATAATCTGTGACGCAAAAGTAATGTCATAATGTGAACGCATCTGAATTTTTACAAATGGCGCCAAACGTCACTGCGCTTTGACATTTATCATGTAGATAATATTTCTATATACTATATCGTACACATTATGACATTACTTTTGCGTCATCTGTAACTATACTTGTCACAATAACTTTATATATTATAATTACATGTAAAATACACTGATACGCATTACATATTTTACCTGTTTATTTATTGTTTATTTCGAAGTTTTTCAAATTGTGTTAAAGTTCCGTCATGCTTGCAGCATATGAGAGTATTGTATGTAATTAGGAATTATTATATATAATATATTATAAGATATAATGGAATAGTTGGTAAAATATGGAAAGAAATTTCGTACTAAAAAAAAATTCTCACATGTGAATGGGCGAGTGAGACGAAGAATTATATTTGCTTTCATACCTGTCAGATAGACAACTGACAACTATTATTCCAAATTTAAAAATTCTATATTTAAAATACGATGGTGTTTGGTAAATTTCTCGGGCGAGGAACAAACGTTAAAATAAATAAATTAAAAATATATTAACAATATATAAATAATTTTTAAATAACATAAAAATGTCCTGCATACGAATATTTTTTCCAAGTGTACTTTCTATGAAGCCATTGACAGCGTAGTAGACCTTAGCATAGAAACTTTTTTGGCGACTTTTTTAATATAAAAAAGGTTACATTAGAACCTTTTTAAAAATGATTGCCTGATTAAATCATTTAAGTATGTCGTTCAGAAACGATTTTATACTTCACTGTACACAGACTCGCGAACCGCAGACAGGTTAAATGAAACGGAACATTGAGAGAGAAAATTATCCACAGATAACGTATTGTTAGATAAAATGTTGCCATTATTTTTCTAGATGAATTAAATCTTCGAATAGGAAACCATGTCAAAAGTCTGCAGTTGTCAAATAATCTTTAACTGCTATATTTCTAATAGATTCAGGCGTTACCTTGCGGAAGTCTATCCTGAGTAAGAAAGAGACTAATATATAGCGAAAGCGGAAGTAGCTATATATTAGTCCCTTTCTTACTAAACTGCTAAGTTCTTCTCACATCCGACTTCGTTCTTTCTTCTATTCCTATCCAAAGCTTTCATTCTGTTCTTTTCTTTGCTTTACTCTCGGAATTAAAGAGTCAGCACAGCGTTATATGTTTAAAAAGAAAGTTTGAGACTTGTTGGCGTAAGAATCGTCATAACTGTCTCTTATTGTTTGTATGTGTATGTATAAATATAAACGTTATAGGTTCGTATTGCAATGTTTTTACGTCTTTTTCGATCTCAAATATTTAACGGAATCAGGCGTTACCTTGCGGAAGTCCATCCTAAGTAAGAAAAGAAATATTGGTCCGTTTCTTAATTATTTTTCGATCTCATCCATCCATTGCCATTGTACAGTGAGTGTGTGGTCACCCATTGTAAAGAATGAAGTCTTTTTCTTGGTTCCGAGTTAATCTTCTAGATTTACAACATACTTTGTAATCTGGGGAAAGGACGAGGTTACTAAGGGGTACCCTACTAAAATCCAACCGGTATTCGCCGCTGATTGGAGACACCCTGATAATTCCGCAGCTAAATTATTTTATTTTTTTGCTAACCCGTTCCAGAACATGCGTTGTTTACGCTGAAACTTTACTTTTCTCTGAGCGAGATATATCCTCTGTCGATCACGTCGAACTGCCTTCTTTTAGATCATGATGTTTCACCAAAGGAAACCTTTCTTCATTATCTTCTTTTCAACCGATGGACGTCCATTGCAAGGCCTATGCCTCGTCCAAAGATCACGACCATGACCGGTTATGCGCTGTCTATATTCAACGATTTTCAACAATCTTAATTATGTCGTCGGTCCTCCCTGAAATCCCGGAAACCTTTGTTGTAATATCACAATGGTTCGAGGCTGTACCGATCCGTCTATTGCAGCTAGATTCAGGTTAGGATCCATTCTTTAAACACCCGCGACTCTGCAAAACGTACTAAGCCTTCAACGCTATATCGCCTAAAACAATATATTTACTACTATCATAGTGTATTTCCTCTTACTTGTAACTGCCACTTGAACCTTCATATTTCATTGACCGATTGCTAACCCACGAGTCTCGACCGACGTTAAATTATCGTCTTGTGTCAACGGCTCAAGTGGAACAAGACCATAATTGTAAGAAAATCATATTATTTTCTCAGGTGTGTAAATAGCCATGTAAGATCCTGTGCGGCGTGATGCATCCCTCACTAGATGGACGACGTAATTAAGGTCGCTGGAAGTCGATGAATGCGGAAAACACAAGACAAGTCACCGTGGCGATTTTTGAGGGCGGCCTATGTCTTGAAGTCGGCGTGTATGCCTAACACGGCTGAAAAAAAGGAAAGAAAAAAGAAGATGCTACAATCTCATTTGTCATGCTTGAGTCTCTCGGCGCGCGAACGACAACAGAATCAATTTTAAAATTCCACCCAGCGTATGCGACGTAATGCGACACTCACCGGCGACTCAAACCGATTCCCTCTCAACTCTGATATCGATTTAGCTAAAGGATGTTCAGAAAAAAATTCACACCTTTCCAACCAAATCGATATCAATTATTCAATACAATACGTCAAGTCTCGCGTCTGACGTAGATTTTTTTAAATTTATTAAGCTGTAAAATTCAGAAAGGCGAACATCTCCCAGTACCACTCGAATATAACCCAAACACATTCAATCCGTGATGACATTCCGTATGGAACAGTCACGAGAAAACGCATCTCAAATCCTGGGATTATTAACTCCTAAATACTAAACACATTAGATATATCAAATTAATCTCAAGCTTTTTTATATGTTAAAATAATTTACAATGTTTTTTAAAAGTGTTTTAGTAATGCGTCTTACACTTGACATAATATCGTGTAACATCGCACTGCCTTACTCGGAAACTTGTAAATTCTTTTATAAAAAAAAATTACAGAGATTCAAATTGCATTCTCTCTAATTTTATAAAACATGTCCGGAGCACTGTAGCGTTTTATTACGTGAGAAATTTAATATAGCGATGTGCTGGCGCGAATGTTCGTTCTACATTTTATACTATGGCAACATTATCTGGTTCATTATGACAGATAGAATAAAAAATTTAAATTTATAATTCATGATTTATTTTTTAACTATAAAATTAGTTTAGTTAATTGTTTACTAATAATTGTGGGTCGTGTTAAATCATATAAGTCCTCGCTACCATTTTTTCACCTTTCTGTTTTAGAAGAGCTTTTTAGGAAATTGTCTCTTGTAGATAAAAGTAGAAATGTCTGAATTTTATTTGCCCAAAACCTTGTATTTATAACAAACCATGAAGCCACGTAAACCAGTCCTAGAAATAACTTTATTTTTACAACCAATCACAATTCATAATTTCCTATTACACTTGTCGTCTGTGTAAAATCGACGGATGTTGTTTGCGACAGAGAAAGGTATATATAACGGTATATATAAATACGAACGCTCCTAGTTATGTAGCACGGGGAGTCCTATTCTACACAGTGAGATAGTGACGGGGTATGGAGCTATTCTAATTCTCACCCTACTGGTCGCCTCCATCATGGTTGCTCTTCCCATGCTCCGCAGAGCGGCAGTCTCTCGCGCGCACCCTTGGAGCTCGAAAGTTCCACAGCGGAGCGCAGTCCGATGAAGCTGTAAGAGCCTTAAAGGCTAACAGCGTCAATCACCAATCGACGTAAGTCCTTGCGGGCTATCATCCGAAGGCAATCAACCCAATTATGTAGCACCGTCCGTTACGTAAACGGCGTCGGTCTCCCGACGCCGCCGCCGCGAACAGCGTGGGCGATCCGAGGTAGGATCAGTATGCTTCCTTAGATTGCCGACTGGTCCACGCTGCCCTCCACACTTAACTCCTCATTCAATACACTTCAGTAACACTGACCAGATAGGCGCGCTTGCCGCGAGTTCTGCTGGCCGACTGGGCCGCGCTGGGTTTGTGTCCTCGAGGGCTGGCTGGGTGAGCTCCGCTGCTACTATCTCGCGGCCACTACCTGTGTGACTTCCTCGTCTCCACGCCGAGTACTGAAACGGAAACTCGAATCCTGTAATTTTATATAGTTCACGGACCCCCCCCCCCCCCCCGTTCCGTGAACTCGTTTCCGATGAAGCTGTAAAGGCGGCGAGGCTAACAGCAAAAACTTCACGTGAGACAATAGACAAATTAGTTATGTAGCTTCTCCTTCTGTACCACCAAGGATGCCACATGATATCCCTCTTTCGCTCTCGTGATGAAAATTTTGAATTTCCCTTCGAATCCCTCCCTTACCTCGTCTCCAGTAACATCAGCCTACGCTAAGCCTCTCTATCCGAGGGCAAGCCTATCACTCCCGCTCCCGTATCTTCAGCGACTCTGAATAGACGATATCTTCAAAACCCCAAGCTGGCGCACCTTCCGCCGAGGAACTAGAAACCGTTACGCAATATGTCATGAATATAGACCTGGATGAGGTTTCTATATAAGCCTCTCAACTCCGCAAAGCCTCTGGTTCATCGGAGCGCTTTGTGAAGCATTCGGCGCTCTTAAATCGGAATTTTAATAAATTTCACTCGTCATTCCAACGCTACGACATACATCACACGAGTACTAAAGACACAGAGCCCGCGTGAGTTCAGGGTCTGTCATCTTCATGGGGCATCACCAACCAACACTACAGTACAGTCACAACACTATAGACTACACTACACGGGTAGTCTCTATTTGAGCAAAGGTTACGACCTTGTGACGAGCACAATGAGCTTCTATTAAAACAAAGAGCAGAATAATCTATTTAATGCTCTAATGGCAGATTAGAAAAGCTTTCTGAAGCAAAATTATGGCAATCACTTGATGATTGTTTTAATTAAAAATAAATAGGTTAATTGCACAACGTCAAAAGCATTGAAGTTGATCAAATGTCATTAACAAATGAAATTACTTAATAGTTATTACATAAGAAAGGTTATTATACACAATTATCAGTAAATATTCAAAAACTGGCATATTGTATAAAGAAAATCATAAAAAATCTATTAATTTCGTAAAAATTATTGAAATAGGAATAAAAAATGCATTTAAACGTTTAGTTTAATCAAAATATACGCAACATTTTTCTTAAAACCTTGCATTTTAGGTTTTGTAATATTTCGTAATTTAAGATTATTAATTAAATATAAAAAAATATTTTGGCATGGATGTAATTAAAAAAGTAAGTATATGTGTCATTTTATATTTTTTATCTCTGGAAAACTTACAGCTAGAATAAATAGCAATAAAAGAATACAAATATAATAAGGTCATTTAAAACTTTTTAAAAAAACACAATTATAAGTTCGCAAGTTAAGCTAGTATAATTTTATTCGCGGGGTGTATGTTCCAAAAATATGCCGCGAATATAGAAAACGTGAATACGGAATAATAATTTATATGGGATCATAGCGGATACGTTTCTAGGTGACAAAATAAAAAGAAACAAATATATAAAAAAATCAATTTAGTTGAAGTTTTTGAACATTTTGATTAATTACTTTGAATTTCGTAATTTTCTCTTGTTTGGTACTTTTCAAAAACTCCAATTCAGATTGACACGCAGCAATTGCGTGAGCAATCTGCCTCTTAAACATAAGACTGTTTCATAGACGGAGCGATGTTGGTAGAGAAATCGCAAAGTTCATTTGCCATTCTTAAACATTCACAAGATCTTCAAATTAAATGTCACGTTTCCAGTGCTTGTTGAAGCCTCTTCTTCAATGGCCTGAGAATTTAACATTTCCTGCAAGTCGGTTTCAGTCAAATCTTCGTTTTAGGATTCAAGCATATTCCTGAATGTCACTTGAATCTATTTGTACGAACCGAACCCATTTCATCCTATTCCATTTCCTTTCATTCCAATCATTTTCCGCAGTCAGAGCAGGCTACAGTTTTTTCCAACAGGACTTCTTATGTTTACAATGTATTTTCCTAAGTCAAATTTCTTTCAACGTTCCATATCAAAAATCAAAAAACGGAACAGCGACTCTTAAAAATATTCTTTTATCCTTGAGTAGTAAGTTTGCTTTCATTCTATTTCTTTATATTCTCAAAAACACCGATCGCGGCGAAAGCGGCTTATTTCAAAGTTTTCTGCAACATAATTTAACAACATACTTTAGGCAAAATTGTAATAAGATTAAGTATTTAATTTTTTTATTAGTCATTTGAAATTTACAAATGATATTGGATTCATTTTATTATTATGTATGTACTTGTTAGATCCGCGAAAAAAGAAATTTTATATAAATTAGGTCGCATTTTTTTATAATAGTTTTTTTATATTTAGTTTAGAATAGTGAAATCGCGAATAAGAAGCTTTTACAGTACATAAAAAATATCAACAAATATACAGTTGGTACTATGATTATTCAATTCTGCTTGAATACACAAAACTGTCCACATATTTAAAAAAAAAAACAACAATGCTGACTTGCTAATAAAAAAGCAATAGTAGAATAAACGTAAGATAAATAATAAAATTAAAAATTTGTAGTAATAAATAATCTCTTCATTTAATTTTTCCTTTACAATGCAAATGTTTTGTAAAAGTAATAATAGAAAACAAACAGGGCAATTAAAAACCCGTTTATAATGATCGTAGTTAACAAGCTTAAGTTATCTGTGCTACAGTGTAACAAAATATTACTCGATGTAGGCAACACTGCTGACAGCCAGTCCTCCGTCATCGTAATATTTTACTAAAATTTGGAATTTAAAGGCAAATTTATTCGCTATTTTGTTTTGATGTTGTTTACTTTTGTACATAGTGTTTACAAAACTTGACTTAACTGCTCTCCTGACCCTAAGGGGTGTAGTAGAAGCTTGTTTTTATGGTGAAACTTATACTATATGTCTTCCCGTTATGGATTCATTTACAATCGAACAAAACGAAAGTGACTAGCCGTGTGTGCCAGCTCCGCTGAATATCTGCGCCCGTTTCTTTGTGATAATTTGTAATAATGGCGCAGACGGTACGCCGAGCCGTCGAAGGACGGTATCCTTCCTGCTATTTACCAAATAGAATTAAAGAGAGAAGAATTAAGGCCAGGGCAATAAGGTAAACCTGTTTGCGAAATACACGTATGTGTGTACGTAATTAGTTTTTGTACTTTTTAACGTTTTAATATCAACATGATAATGTTTTTCTAGTAAATTACCGATAATATTTTTTTTCTCATTGATAAACATAGGTTGTTGAAATTTATAGTTTCACATTGTTTGATAAGGCAGGCTGATTAGCCTAAAAACTATAGTTTAAAGTAAGGGCTTTTACATTGATCAATTCGCAGGGCCTATTAATTTCTTATATAGCTTTAAGTTCCATGTGATGACCTTAAAGCCTCTCAAAAGTCATCACCACATTGTCAGTTCCCAATATTTGTCTAGAGACATCCAAGAATTGTGACTTGTCACAAAAAATTATTATTGAAATATTGATAAAAATGACCACATGTAGACTAATTTAGTTTTGTAGAGGTTGACATAAACAAATATTGATTTTGAAAGGTCAGCAAGATAAAATAAGTGACTTATATTAATTAACATTTGTTCTTATTTGTCCAACTTATTAGAATGAATAATCAACAATTTTAGTTAGACAAACTGGATAGTTTTTCAATTGGAAAATATTTTGTGTCAATAGGAAGAAAAACTAGAGATAAGTTATACAAAAAGCAAATTAGCTGTCAGGTATCTGAGGTATCAGTTCATTTTGGAAAAGCGTTCCCTTGCCTTTAGTGAATGGGGGTGCCACCTTCTAGAGCAGTATATTCAAACTTTTTTAGTACCATGCACCACCTTAAATAAAGAAACTTGTGTCGAGTCAACTTTCGAATTGCCCCCCTTTACAATTGCCCCACCAGTGGGACATGTGCCATACATTCGGAAGCACCATCATAGAGCTCTGGAACTTTTTATGGAATCTAAAAGCTAAATGAATGAATAAGTTGTTGTGATTCAAGTCATCATTATCACCATCATTACAGCTAGGGGATGTCCAATGTTCAATATAAGTTTCCCATAAAGATTCAGAATAAGATCAGGTGGAAAAAACCCTGAATCCGGTATTTTAACCATCACAATGTATGAACACCATATGTTGCACCTGCTAGTCCATGATCTCCGCTTCAGAACCTTAAGGTTTCCAACATGGTCAGCCCACTGCACAATTGCTAATCTGGTGGGCTATGGTGTATACTTAAGTTTGTCTATTTTATAATTAAGTACAGCTTTTAACAATGTTCATATAACTTCTTCATCCTTTCTCCTTATTGCTATTCTCAATTATGCCAGTATTTATATGGTGGTTGCCATATTCACCATATTGATAAATCTTGCAATCGCATCTTGTCGCATCTTTGTAATATAAGCACAAGTTAGTGTAACATGATGTTAGTACTGCCACATGATGTATATTATACAGCCCGAGGGTGTCTATTGTTTGACAACCAATGATGACCGCCATGCACTTTACTCGTCTCGTGGATGGTGGACATTCTTGAACTGGCCTCTGTACTATAGCCTTGGCTAATCAGATGTTGTTTAATGGCTTGAGTGTTCTCTGTTTCACGATATTCTGTCCAGAGTAAAGATGCCTCCTCAGTAAGCCACCAATCACCTCCTTGGACATATTTGTATATCAGTTTATCACATACTTTTCCTTTAAGATGATAACATAGCTAAACACTGAAGAGTTTATGTAAATTTGTTTAATATAATATTATATGTTGATGATGATATATTATTTTAAAGGCTATCAGAGTTTTAAAACTTCTTTCACTACCTTCCAGATTACAACAGCAAAGTAAACCAGATAAACCCGAGGACTTTGTTTGCTACTCAGATAGTGATAGCGAAGAAGAAACCCCAGCGCAACAACACCGGATACTCTCAACGTCATACAATTTTGTTGACTATGTTCGGTCTAGAGAAATTCAGTCAACGGAGGTAATATAATATTAATGGAAATATAAAATTAGTATAACGTAGTTGTAGCAACTCTATAAAAGTAGACGGAACTTCTATCTACAGCAATTCTTCTATGAACAACATCTATAGCTACCAACTATTGCAGGATTTTATTAATGACCTGGGAAACTGCAATAGTATTAAAAAAATATATATACTACTTGTAGTAAATATCATCAACAGCCGAAAATGCTTTATCTGATGATTGTGATATACTAATTGCACTCTACATTAGGTGTTATGGACAGTACACTGTGCGGTGTATGTCTGGAAGAGGACAAGTCAGCTGCATACACACTACTTTGGTGTATGGAGGTACCCTAGAGGGCTACCCATCTCGAATCACTAAGGTATCTCTTCGAAATTGCCAGCGGCAAGAGTTCACTGGGATTTCATGAGGAGTTGTGTTGGCATGAGTAAGGCTATAGTGCCACTTGGTTGTGGTAACCAGACTTCTGAGACATGAAAAGACAATACTGCTTATTGTAAATATCATCATGGGCAGAAAATGCTTTATCTGCTATTCATGACAACAATGCTGTACTTTTTTTTTGGGATTTTATATCTGGTATTATGGACAGTTCTCTGTGCAGGGTGAGGCCTGGAAGAGAATAAAAATGCTACCGACATATTACTTTCGTGCACAAGGTTAGCTCGCTGCAGGGCTAACCATCGAGAAGGCATCTCGGGGATCCGGTGACGCTGGTCATCGCCAACGACAAAGGGTTTTCTCGAGGAGTTAGATTGACTTGATAATGTCACTTGGTTACAGAAACCAAACTGTAGAGACTAGACAAGAATTGCACTCTAACTTAATAGTTCCAAGCTGGCTATTATTATCCTCAGTGAATTGGCGAAAATTATGTCTTATTCTATTGAGAACAGTCTGGCTCCCATGTTTGTCGACTGCATGAGCAATGTGCCCTGCTCACTCATCAGTGATTTTGGTTCCTATGCGGATCTGTTTTCTTTGACTTGATATTAAGTTTTTTTAAATTAATAACAGACAATATATGAAAGTGTTAGTATTTTTATAATACCTTTTATATAGGTACTGAGCTACATGTTACATTGTAGTTTAACATGTATCATAGCACTGATTTTTAGTAAGAGACTTATATATAACTGATGAATTCAATAAGCATTTAAAGGCACTTTGGAATCGTCAATTATTATAACATTATAGGAATATGGGTGCCATTTGCCTATTTGGAATAAAAATATGACTAAATAGGGTTTTCACAGTGCAACAAGAAATTAAAGCCCTGTAGCGCTTTATACATAAGCGAGACTTGAGTGCCATCTTAACTAACTTGCCGTATTGCTGACAATTTTGCAGACAATGCAACGGCTAAAAAAATCTAATTCCAAATAAGGAATGAGCTCTAACAGACCGTTATCTTCCATGATAAAGTGTAAAAAATACAAAAGCCTGTTCATTTAACATGGTGTTATATTTCAGCCCCGCTCCGTGGACCCGTCATATGCAACCCGTCACATGCTCACACATGACATGTTCCGTGAGACTCCAGTCAGTCTCGGCAACATGAACAAGGTTTTCTGCTCGCAGTGGCTCTCTGATCGGCAGGTGGTGTTTGGAACTAAGTGCAATAAGGTACATTGTCTTAGCTTACATTTTAAATTTAATGGTTTTAGAAATAAATAATAATAATATATAAAAAGTATTTTCAAAATTCAGATTATTAGACTAATTTTTTTTTTTTTTACTACCGACTTGGTTACAAAGGGCAATGTGCCCCATCTACTACCACGTCAGAGGAGAACTTCTAACTATGTAACATATATATTTTTATATTAAACCAAAAGAGTTAAACTAGTGTTCAGTCCATACCCAAACTTCACCCGCTTAACAATGAAATTTCCCACCTGTGAAGTGTGGGCCTATGTTGGGAAACACTGATGTATAGCATCATAATAACAAATTACTAAGTTTATTGTAAGTCTGTTAAACTATTTATATCTTTTTTTTTAGTTAATGGTGTATGATGTAAGATCACGTTCGCTGGACGCCATCCCCACTCTGCGACCTAGGGCTCCGTGGCCGGGAGCGGAACACCAGACTGGGATACACGCCCTCCAGATAAACCCCTCAAGGTATGACGTCATCGTTTATTTTTTTCATTATAGCAATGAATTAAAAAAGATACCTTCTTAGCTTTCCATGATGTTCCATGGCATTCATTTTCTCCCACCAGACTCCTCTAAAATTATAAATGGTCCTATCAATACTGCTTCAGCTCGTTCCATAAATGAGCTGATGATGATGGGAGGTATCCACGGATTCATAAAATATGAATCTAATACCCATATACTTGGTGCATTATATTAAAAGGGGCAGATACAGTGGGCAGACAACCTGCTTGCCATTGGTTTTCACCTTCACTGATCAGACTCCTCCTGCTACCTAACCAATTTTAAATGATTAGACTATTGCTGCCTTAGAAGACTGTTCCAGAAATGAGATGATGATCTCTCTTGACAGTCCTAAATGCTTCAATGTAATGAATGAAATTGATATTTGGCAATAGAAACAACAAAATGCAGAGATAAATTATATTAAATGATAATAAAATAGAATATAAAACCCGAAAATCTGTAAAAAAAAAAGAATCAATTTTTTTGATAAAACTAAGAAATGATTGTGATTAGTATAGACTGATAAATAATTATTTATTTACACTTATTTTTTGTACACCATAGATAATAACTCATATAAAAAAATTATACAATTCATATGATACAAGAGGTGGTCCTATCGAGGCGAAATCTACCAGACAAACTTTGGATGGAGATGAGAGATATAAAGGAGAAGGAGGTTTATGTAAAAGCACAGATTAGTATAATAATGATATAAAATGGATGCGGTATTTCAGAACACTGCTGGCAACCGGCGCCAGGAACTCATGTGAACTGGCTATATATAGCTTACCCACTCTCGACCCTGTCTGCGTGGGGGAGGCACACAAGGATTGGGTAAGAATTAGTAAATTTACTAAAACTAAATTTTAAATTAATTCCATTAAAAATGCTCCATAAAGTGCCTCAACTATTCATAATTCAATGTATAAGATTTTATCATAAACTACCAAGTGGCCTTATAAATATCTCTTTAAGAATATAATAAATTTATTAACCACAAACTATGATAAAAGGCATATTGATCTGGCATCTGTGACCACGTGTGGTATTTAACAAAAAAAAATATTTCTTTTTCATTTGAAAATTTTTATATAATAATCTACCTGCCAGTGTAAATCCCACCAAAACCGGTCCAGTCATTTTAGAGATGAACCGGAATAAACAGACAGACAAAAATTGAAATGTAATTTTGATATATGCACCATATATTTAATATTATAAAAAGACACTAAAAATTTATTAATTTATAATTTTTTCAGTGTATTTTGAAGATAAAGATAGAAATGAATTGTTCTAATTTTACAGAAAAATAATTTTATTAAATTCATTCTCAATAAAAAATAGAAATTCCACTGAGTATAGCTAGTTCATCAGAGTAAACATGATTTCGAGCTGATGATTATAATGATGACCCCGTTGTTCCAGATCCTGGACATGTGCTGGTTGGACGACGAGTTCGTGGTGACGGGTTCCAGGGACTCGAAGCTGGCGCTGTGGCGAGCACCTCCAGGACCTCCACAGCGTGCACCACAGCACGATTATGTTGCACCGCTAGCCGTCAGAGAGTGTCGTGCAGGTGTGTTCATCAAGAGTTTCTCAGGATTACTTCATCATTACAGGTGTTAGACTACTACAAGATCTCTATCATTGACATCAACAAAGCTAGTTTACAAGTACAATACCCGGCTATAAATATTGCACATCGATCTTTGGAATGGACAATCGGATAATTTCGGCTTCGTAGAGCGTTATCACTGTAGCACGAAATATAAATAGTCCGGTATCTATTAGGAGCTGTTAAAACAAGTATCATTTGCTATTTTGATAATTATTTTTATTCTTTGTATAAAATACACCAATTTTTCTAAAACTGGTGGTTTTAGGTTGAGGTAAAATTAAATAAAAAAACAAGTTCACATTATGTTTACGTATTTAATTAATTAGGAAAATTACAACTGTACATAATAAACACCATTATACCTATTGTTAAAATGAGATATTAATCCAACCCATCAAAAGAATCAAATGATACTTGTTGTAACAGCTCCTAATAGATACCGGACTGTTTGTATTTAGTGCGACAGAGATAACGCTCTACGAAGCCGAAATTAGCCGATTGTCTCTTTCTAAAGGTCGATGTGCAATATTTATCGCCGGGTACTGTAATTTCAATCGCCAATATACATGAGCATCGGTTAAAGCAAAATGTTCAAGTCATTTTCATTCAATTATATATATATGGTACATCCTATGTAACATTCAATTGATACGGTATATTAAGTAACAATTATAATATACATGATTGGACTTTAGAGCCAATGTTGCCAATTTTTTTTTTATAGTAACACAATTTTTAAATATTATCACACTAAAATTAATGCATTTTGCTTTTTTTTTGTAATCTAAAAGATGTTACATAGATGCTTAAAATTACTTGCCAAATATAATTTTTGGACTTGTTTAAAACTTAAAACTCTAGCCATTAGGAAGGTAGATATTTTTTTTCTGGTAGGACTGTCTATAACATTTGCCAAGCGTCTGTCTGTTTGTTTGGAATATCATTTGGCTATGTCCAAACCATTTTGAAAGATGTTGTATCCATACACAAGTCTGGATTGGTCGATGTTATACTCCATTGGTTCTTCGCGACCTTTTTTTTACCAAAAACTCTACTCATATCGTTCCACAACCACCGAATTCGACTGATTCGGCTTCGTAGAGCGTTATCTCTTTCGCACGAAATACAAACATCCCTGTATCTATTAGGAGCTGTTACAACAAGTATCATTTGCTTCTTTTGATAATTCGGCTCCGTGCGACTTCTGGCTGTTCAGCAAACTTAAAAGAACAAAGCGAAGACGCCGTTTTGACACGGTTGAGGTGATAATTGAATCGAAGGTTTTTAAGGCTGCACCGGAAATAGGTTGTTCCGACTGTTTTGAGGACTGGAAAAAGATTAGGCATAAGTGCGTTTTATCGGGCGGGGATTACTTTGAAGGAGATGAAATTGATTTGGAAGAATAGATACAACAAAAAAGGATTTTTTTTATTTTTCTTTATATTTTGATCACAGTATTATATACAGGCTTTGCAACTATAAACAATCACCATGTATATATTTTTTATTTTTTTTTGTCAGGCCAAAAGGTAAGAGCGCTGACATTCAACAAGCGGTGGCGAGAGATCGCAGCGCTTACCCTCAACGGTTACATCCACGTCTTCAACGCGGAGACCTTCCGGCAGACGCTGTCCAGGAAGCTGCCTTCTTGTCAGGACCTCGTCTGTCTCGCTACACAAGTGAGTAAACTCATACAACACTCTTATTCTCTCTTACTCGTCTCAATTCTTCCTCTCCTATCTCTTATTTATTTAATGGAATCAGACGTTATCTTGCGGAAGTCCATCCTAAGTAAGAAAAGGACCAATATTTAGCCTCTGTGTTTGGCACTAATCGGTGTAACTCCTGAAGATGCCCCGTGGAGGGGTAAAACACGTGTTGAGTAATTTGGCGGTGGCGGTTGTGTGATTCGTATTGTTTGCCGCATGCGCGTTTGTCGGCGGGCTGGCGGACGGTGCACTTTGTTGCACGACTACCATTGCATGTGCGGAAGTGGCTAAATATTGCTTCTTTTCTTACTTATCTCTTACTTCTCTTGACTATTTATCTTACTTAAAAGATCGAGAGAGAAATTTTTTTTTATATATATTAAAGTGAAGAAATACAAACATTCTAACAATGTTATATTTAGATTTTAATGAAAATATAAATGTGTTCACCAGACAGAGTAAATACTGTTTCTATGTGTGCTCTTGTGAGTGTTTCTGTTCTGACTTTGTATAGATTACTAATTAATATGTGACTTTTTATTCTTTTGAGATGTAAATCAGCAGAACCAAAGACAAAAAGATCGGAACAATATTTTTACGCCTGTGGTAAACGATTATAAAATTTAAAAAAATCGGTCGAAAACATGCAGAAATTGCAAAAAAAAATAGTCACATTGTAAACACATATTTTACTTACACTTTTCGAAAGAAGTTTGTAAATTGATGAAACTAGATAAGCTTTTTGGTACCCACACCATAGTTAAACCTAAAACCATAAGTGAAGACTAAATTGTCTTAAAGTTTAATAAAAACATTATTCGTTTTGACTAAAGAGTATCACAGGCTTTTAGTCGATAGAAGTCCGATGTAAAACTGTCATTGCCGATATTTCTAAACCAGACTAAAAAGTCTAAACTAACACAGTTTCTCTCCATTTATAATGTCTTTGGAGTAAAGTACAAAATTTTAAGGATTTTTTTAGGACTCTGTGCAGGTAAAAGTCTGTCATAACACTTTCGTTGTCTTCACAATTGCAGGATATTTCCAAACTAGACAAAATAAGTCAAACTAAAACAACTTTTCTACATTCGGAGAGTTCAAAATCTTAAGAATACTATAAGACATGCAGCTTGAGGTAATAACAAAGACTTCCACAGCTAAATAAGAGATCATTTCAGCAGGAGAGTGGAGTTTACGCGATCGGCTGCAAATCCTACACTCTACTCCTGGATTGTCGCACGCTGCAATCTATAAAGAAGATAACGTCGCGGTACAATGGTTGCGGAATACGATCAGCTAGCTTCCGAGGTGATATGCTCACCATCGGCACCGGACTCGGTTAGTACCATCACCTTAACACGGTGACCATAAATCATACACTTTTCTAGGACATGTCCTGATCGGATTCACCAAACTTTTCTTTAATTATATTATTAACTACATAGTAAAATGGCCGCTTGAAGGATAATAAGGATAACAAAAAAGCCCAATTTGATAGAAACTTGAATCAAATTGAACTGCCCTAAAAGGCATTCAACATATATGCGAGGGTTTCAAATATACTCTGTTCACATAAGAAACTCGGAAGTGTTTATATGTGGTCACTTCTACAATATATATACAATAGTAAAGAAATTTATTCGCAACCACTATTATCACTTTAAAATACCTTACACTATAAGAGTATGTTTTTTCGTTTAATAATTTATCTAACAATAAAAGTAGCATGAGTTAAATATTACCTACCAATATAAGTCCTGTCAAAATCTTTCCAGCCGTTAGATTAGCCTGAATAAACAAACAGACAGTCATAAATTTGGAAAAAAATAATATTGTTATATATACCATATAGTACCAAACGATTAATATTACACATCGACCTTTGGAAAGAGACGATCGGCTAATATCGGCATAGTAGAGCACTATCTCTGTCCCACACTACCTATGTGACGTGTTGTCAGTCGTTGTATTTCGTGCGACAGAGATAACGCTCTATGAACTATGAACACCAGGTCAATGTAGTGAAAGCTACATTTTAATATTACAAACATATAATTTAAATTTATATATATATATATACAAATATATATATATATATATATACACTTCCATAATATATATATATATTATGGAAGTGTATTATAATACAGTACACCGTTGACCAATCACAGAATAGATGACAGCTATAGATATACTTGGAATTTGTCGGATTGTATCAAAAATGAAGAAGTCCTTATATGAACTGAATCAACGGATATAGTTCTGGCAGGTTGAAGTGACAATGACCAGGTCACATAGCACATAAGTCTACTGGAGCCTTAAAATTCTGGAATGAACACCATGATCAACGAGCACAAGATGTTAACAGCCTCTTGAAAGTCAGAAATTTGATGCAAGACGTTCCCAACTGGTCTTTAACAAAACTATGGCAAGGGCCCAAGTCCAGCTGTGGGCGGATGATTTATGTTTCTAAATATTGGCACAGGTTTACTGATGTTCTACGACGTGAGAGCTGGGAAATATCTGGAGAGCAACATTCATTCCACGAAGACGGTCACATTGAAAGCTTCCCGGGGATATGTGGTAAGATAGGTTTACACATACATACATATGTATATCTATATCAGGTTATTAATTACAGATGTGAAAGCTATAAAATTATAAATATATAGATCATAAAGGTAAGAAAAGGACCAATATTTAACCACTTCCGCACATGCAATGGTAGTCGTGCAACAAAGTGCACCGCCCGCCAGCCCGCTGATAAATGCGTATTCGGCAAACAATGCGAATTACACAACTGCCACCGTCAAATCACTCAAAACGTGTTTCGCCCCCCCACGGGGCATCTTCAAGAGATATGTTACACCGATTAGTGCCAAACACAGAGTGAGCTCGCTTGTTTTTGCCATTTGGTTTTGGTGGTTGGCACTAATCGGTGTAACATAACTCCTGAAGTGAAACACGTGTTGAATGATTTGACGGTGGCGGTTGTGTAATTCGCATTGTTTGTCGCATACGTAATTTCTCTCCAAAATAAGGCCAGTGTAATTTTGTCTGTCTATTATCTTGAATATAAGATAACACACAGACACACATGTGTGTGTAATATTGTATGTCAAAAATCAATTAGCGATATACATTCATTGGTTCCAGTTCCCTGATGAAGAGGCGGACAGCTTCAACCAAGTTAAATACGTTCCCGCGATATACACGCACTGCTACGACGACAGCGGCACTCGCATATTCACAGCGGGAGGACCCCTCCCTGCGCCCCTCATCGGCAACTACGCCGGCCTCTGGCAGTGATACACGCCCCCTAGAGCTTCGCCCCACCACGCTCCGGGGTCTGAGTCACATGTAACACGATTTAGTCACTTATGAGATCCAACATTGCTTTTACATATCATTGTGCCAAACGGCACCTTGTCTTTTGACTAAGACAAATTAATATCTATATTGAATAGGCATTTTTAATGAAATGATGTCTATTGACTTTTAAATCAAATTAATATCTATCTGAAAATGGGCAGCTAGATAAAACAGTGTCTATTGAAACTTAAGTTGCCATCTGTATTAAATTCTAATAGGCACTCTTGCTTTGCCTATTGAGTTTTAAGTTAAATAACCATCTGTATCAAATTATAATAGGCACTCTGGCCTTGCCTATTGAGTTTTAAGTCAAATAACCATCTGTATCAAAATTGTAATAGGCACTCTGGCCTTGCCTATTGAGTTTTAAGTCAAATAACCATCTGTATCAAATTGTAATAGGCACTCTGGCCTTGCCTATTGAGTTTTAAGTCAAATAACCATCTGTATCAAATTATAATAGGCACTCTTGGCTTGCCTATTGAGATTTTAGTCGAATAACCATCTGTATTAAATTCTAATTGGCACTCTAATGAATGTCTTTTGACTCTTTAAGAGATATAATCGTAATATTCAACGATACTCGTGCGGTGCCTATTGACTTTTAAGTCAAATTATTATCTATCAAATTGTAATAGGCACTCTAGTGGCAGTGTATTCTGACTCTTATGAGATATAAACGTTTATATTCAAACGGCACTCGGTGCCTGTTGACTGTTAGGTCAAATTGACAACTGTATCAAATTGCAATAGGCACTTTAATGGCAGTGTATTTTGACCTTTGAAATAAACGTCAATAATCGATAAACACTTAAAGTACTTTGCCATTGGACTTTGTGAAATTTTCATCTATACTCAATAGGCACTCTTATAACACAGTGCCTTTTAACTATAAAGTCAAATTAATATCTTTATATGATTCATATAAGCATTATTATGGCACGGTGCCTGTGTACTATTATGTTGCGTTCAATGTTCAATAGGCACTTTTATGGCACACTGCCTTTTGACATTTAAATCTAATTTCCATATTTATTTGATTGTAAAAGGCAGTTAAATGAGTATAAATTTGATTTTCTTTATATATTATGTAAATGATATCGTAAACTGTATTATAAATTAAAAAAAAACATAAGGATTCTCTCGATGTGGGGGGATTAAATGAATTTTGGTATATTACCTGGATCTATTGACTGGAATCACATCTATGATACGATGATGGTTTACCTATTAAAAAGCTTTCATCATTAATGAATTAATCACCGGTTTAATCGACCCACATACCGTTTTTTTTTGTTAAAAGTCATTCTGTGATGAACCAAGTTAGGGACCTTATTAGTTATAGGCAAAACGTTTGACCTCTGTCTCGCCAGATCTTATACGATGAAGGGGTTTACGTTGCTAAATGTTTACCTAGAAGAAACCTATATGCCTATGCCTAATGCCATCACAGAAAAAAGGACACTTGGAGGTCGATGTAGAGATAACAAAAGCTCTTTCCATAATAACCCAACCCTTCAAATTTGGGTAAATATATATCATAATGCTCGATAATTAACTATCATCAATGGAAGTGACTACTATATATCCATAAACGAGGCCATCGTAAAAGTAAATGACAGTAAGAAGCCCTTTCCATAGTAACCGGACTTTTCAACGTGATTATGTAGCGAAATACCCGATTTTGGACGAGGATCCATAGAAAGAAACAAGGTCATTTTAAGATCTAAGTAGGGATAACAAAAGCCCTTTCCACAATAACCCAACACTTAAACTTTGGGTAAATAGGCACCCCATTGTACAGATAAAGACCTTTGATATTGAATAACATTATTGAAAAAATTTCATCCTAAGTAGGAAGGAAAGGGAACTTGAAGGTAGAAGCAGGAATAACAAAAGCCATTTCCATAATAACCCAACACTTAAACTTTGGGTAATAATGAACTGTACAAACACCCGTATACTGAACACAATATGTATGTATATACGTACACTTATAAAGAGATGAGGAATGATAATAAAACACCTTTCCATAATAACCCAACACAAACACACGCGATATAGATATCTTAGAATATAGATGAGCGGTGTAATGGCCAAAATATTAGAGGCGTGTATAAGTTAAATTTATTTTAATTTCTCTGTAATTTAATAATTTAAGATACCAGAATACCTCACGAGAGTCAGTTTCTTCGCGGTCTCTCGTATAATTGGGTGTTCCCATCTTAGAAATTAAGATCCATTCACACGTGTTTATATTTCGAACGCTTCTCCGATCACCCACAGATTATACGCACAATTGGTTCATAAAGTAAAAAGTAATTTAAGATAATTAAATCATTTATAAATACATTTTCTAAATTGCGTATAAAGACAACATTTTGTGGAATTTTTTTTTAAAGTCAATAAGAGGTTTCTTTTTTTGCTAAAGGTTTAAATGACGAAACCAGGTGTGGCTCTAACTCGTGTAGCGCCCCCCTAAGCCTGACCCCCCCCCCACCCCTCCGGCTATAACTATTAATTTTGCCGTCGTAACAAGAAAGTTTTTTCGTATTCCAACAAGCTATTTTATAAGTAGGTATAGCTTACAGTATGGTATTAGTTACGGCCTTTATTATGACGGCAGAATAACACTCATTGTTTTTATGTCTGTAGCACATCTCTGTTGCGAAACCAAGCGGCGAACCGCGATAGATTCCAAGACGATGCTCTTAGCTGTCTCAGGGAGCGCCGCGCCCGTGTGCATTGCACACCCTGCACTATAGGTTAAGCTGTTCCTGCTGGCAGCATTATTCCGTTAATTTGAGGGTTGCATAAATAGAACTTAATTTAAATTTCGTTACCGTAACTTAGCCCTAAGGGTTTCCTCCAGATCATTGGCTCGAGTCATCACATTTCATCATCATTTATGTATCTTCTATAGATTTATAATGAGACCGGTTGAAAGCGGTATTCATGTAACGTCTTCCGATGACACTAAGAAAGTCTTTTCACAGAGTGACATCACTCTGTGTTTGGCACTAATCGGTGTAACATAACTCCTGAAGATGCCCCGTGGAGGGGTGAAACACGTGTTGAGTGATTTGACGGTGGCGGTTGTGTAATTCGCATTGTTTGCCGCATACGCATTTATCAGCGGGCTGGCGGGCGGTGCACTTTGTTGCACGACTACCACTGCATGGACCACAGACGAGCCAAGGATGGATCTGGATCCAACCTCGGTTCGCCCACGCTGTTCGCAGTCAGAGATCTGGCGAGCGCCTATAAACATCTTAAAAAGTAACCTCTTATTTCACAACCCTGTAGTATTTTAAAATCCGCAAACTGCATAGTTCGCTAGATTCGTGCAATTCTAAAACGTCATGTTTTTTATAAATTTTTCATGATTATAAAATTTTGGTATTGGATCGACCGATATATTAACAGTGCCTTGTGTGCAGCGCTCTCGATCCGTGTTTTTTGCCAGCGCGTTTCGACTTGAGGTGAAGTTGAAAATAGATTTTTGGGCAATTCGTGAGGTGGTGTGTTATGTGTAATTTCAAACTGGTGACTTGTAAATTATTATGAATAAAAGACTTGATTCAATTGACTATTGTATTTTATTTACCTTTAAAAATAGTAAAAGTAAATTGGCTCGAAATATTTGGCAAACTTAAATTTATATTTTTTTTACTTAGTATCAACCCTGCCTTGAGCCCCACGCCTAAGGCGACTATTTTTTTTATAGCCCTACTATTAGGGTCCTCTCGCTCTCCCCTGTCGCAATTATACGACAGGGCATTACAAACTTATATAATATCCTTAATAAAAATTGTTATTTAATTTCACAAACATTTTTTGCTATATGAACATCGCGCGTTTGAAAGTTCGACATGAACTTCGCGCCTTTGACAGCTCACTTTGAACTTTGCGCTGGTCATTATTCATCCATAAAAAAAATATTTTAAATTCACATATAATCAATAGTGTTGTTAACTTTGATATATGCAACATTTTTTTTCTAAAGGAATGCTACAGGCCAAAAACTCCAAACAGTACAGTGTGGTCAGGACTACTATATATATCAAATAAAAACACACATTTACGTACAAAATATTTTATTTCAAAGCATTATAAATGCAGTTATAAAGCACATCACCACGCCATCTTATCAGACGCTTGCAATTAAATGTATAAAATACAGTTTCAATAATTTTCAACCCTCCAACTTAGGTATGACCCAACCCAGTGGCAGCGGTGACCCATCTGAACAAGCAAACTGATCCCAACTGCTCCTGAAAAGTTAACCAACATTGAACTGTTAAGTCTATTACCACCACAACAGTTGATCAATCAGCCATGGAGAAGGCTATGCTCAGGTCTCATTTAATTAGGAGCGAGGAGATCCTTAAACGAATGGAACTGACTCTGATTGGCCACTTGCCAAAGTGACAATAGGCAGGTCAATGTCCTGGGACCTTAGGTTCAACAGTAAAGACTGCAAAAGGACATCCTACAAGATGGACAGACGACCTTGGTACCAACGTTGGAAGGTGCTAAATTCAGGTCAATTCTAACCAATCCTACTGTATATCTATGGAGGAAACTATGTGCAGCAATGGATGATACCATGTGGGATCTACTCATGAAAACCAGAATTGGGAACACAGGTATCGAACCCAGGGTAAGAATACCCAAGCGTAGTAAAGAATGCAAACGGGCTCGTTATAGGAGTAAGCGAGACAGGCTATAGTTTCATGGTCACATTCTCAACGATAAAACTATTTATTCAAAGTACTTTATATACAACAATTCTGAGCATTACAGTGGGAGTCCCTTGTCCATTATGGACATCATACAGCTGAAATTATGATAACAATGCCACTATACACTATACATTATTGTATCTGCAATACAATATAACGGTTTGAATTAGACCACTATTACCAGTGTCTACTAAAAACGTAAAGGTCTATGGAGTGCTTTGTCCAGTTAGCATCTTAAACATGTTTTAAAAACATTTAATGAAGCTTGTCTTTAAATATATTGCATTAAAAATATTAAAATAATGCCACATTTGTAACTCAGCTACAAACAATGATTAATAAGAAAGCAGTGTTCATATTGACCAAATTTAAGTTTGCTAATGAAATGAAACAGACATGTTTTTGATCAGTTTTAAAATTATTACCTCGCTTGTTTTTTGTACAGTAACAGAAAATAACTATCAAAAATACAGGTCGATTTTTTTATCAATCCCATTGGAAAAGTATAGGGGAGAACTATTTTCAGCACTGCAACCAATGGCTGATGATGTCTGTATATATACATATATATATATATATATATATATATATATGATACTATAGACAGTACATTACCTCACAGATACAAATTTCTTAATGTCTCCTTTGAAGTTGACCTGCGGCAAGCGGTCTCCAAACAGAAGCTCGCGCCACTTCTTCAAAACGTCCAGCACCTGCTTATCCTTCTCAACCTCCACTTCCGCTGTATTCTGTTTCAATGTAATACGCAAGTCACTCTCTTCCTTCTCATATGAAGCCAGTTTTTTGGTCCAAAGGATTTTTAATTTATCTACAAAAAAAAAATTACACTTAAACTGTCTTCCAATGCGATGTCACGTGTCATGTCCCAATGTCCCTCACGTTCTTAACTTGAGTTACTTGGAAGAGGGGTCGGATGTTTACATAGATTACTTCACAAAGTAAAGTCTAGGAAATACATATAACTTTTTGCGAATTATTCTGTAATAAGCTCTTCTGATTTTATAGCATAATAGTAAACAATAATTTTATTGTATAGTAATTAGAATTTTGAAACCACTTTCTTACTATATTATCGTTACGTATTATATATTGACCCCTTAGCTTCTATATTTATTTTTACCCTGGATACCAGAATTACAAAAAAAGCTATAAACACAACAAAACTTGGTTTGTTCATGGCTTCTCTAATTTCAGGCAGCGATTGAATAATGCAGCTTAATTTGAACTTAAAAATGTAGTAAATAAATATAATTATTTTATATTCCTCTAATAACCTACTAGATGGCGCTAGTCAAGAAGCCTTTTATACGCGGTACGAATTAACGGACTCTAAAAATCCCACCCTATGTAATACATGCTCCACAAAATATTTATATATACCAAAAATTGTGTTTCTCTGTCTTTGTAGACCTTGAAAAGCCTCCATTGTCTGAAGAATGCTTTTACAGAGAAAACTTGACTCTAGTTTCTACCAAATGGGTTTTATACTACTTTGTTATACTTGTCATGGCATACACAAGTCTTCACTATAAATAACCCAAAATAGGTAATAAATATAGAAAAATAAATATCAATTTCTAATCGCAGTGCAATATGTGTACCCACAATGCAGATAAACAACCTTATTAAGGTTACCTTAGTAAGGTAGTTGGAAGATGAAAATGCAGGCCGCTTTCAACTAATCCTATTACTAATCTATAAAGGAGCCCTACATCCAACAGTGGACATCCTAATAGATGAATTGCCACCGTAAATAAACACTTATTTTACTCTGTTCATGCAATGTGTCGATGGACTACAAGCAGATGTGTTGGACTATAACCGACCGATAAATTCCTCATCAGGTATATCTTTGTATTTAATTAGTGCTATTTTTAACCCTTAGTAGCCTGATTTACGAAAGTGATTTTTTTTAATATTACTGTGTTAGCTTAAGGGTCTAGATGAAGGGAAAAATAGATTTTTTTTTTAATTTCGTTGGAAAGAATATTATACAACAGTAAAATACGTACAGCCAACCTATAAAAGAAACTAATAGTAATGTGAACATTCGGTTTAAAAGATTGGTATCAAAATTGAAACTCTAGATTATTAAGGGTTAACATAAACATACCAATATTCTTCTCAAAAGCAGCCGTTTCATTCTCTGGAGTACTGTCACCTCTGCCTTTGGCCGTATTGGCACGAGCTCTACGAAGACGCAACAGCGCATCCAGTTTAACTATGAACTTCTTTGCATCTGTTTTCTTCCGTACAACTTCTTTAAGGACCATGTCTGCATGTAATTTTGCTTCAGCTTCCTGTAAAATAATTATATGGATATTATATCTTGTTTGGGTCTTCAGAAAACACTGGATTAAAGTTACTTCCAGCTGGATTTATTTGAAATCTATAAAGCCAACTAATGTGAAGGAATGGACATCTTGCTGACATATTAATAATATTTTTATTTCATTAACATCTGAAATTACAATAAAATTGGACTGAGAAAACACTTCACTAAGACGCAGCAAGTATTGTAGATTTAATTACATTTTAAATAAAAATTTTGACTAGAGTGAAGAGTTAGACCCAACTGAATCTTTAGTAAAAAAAAAGAAAAAAAGAAATTTTCATCAACAATGATGTTATAGTCCAGGGATGGCCTATTTGTGGCTCTGAAGATTATTTTTCGCTCCGATTGATTGTCAAATTATTTCAATATTTAAATTTATATAACATATATCAGTTCCTGGGAAATTGAAACAAATTACTGGTGTGAATAATAATTATTATTATTCCATCATAAAATCAATGAAATCCAAACACCGATCATAATTAACTGACCGGCATTTCAAGTAATATCAGGAGTGTTGTCATATATGTGTGCATATATCTAATTTCAATACACATATTTTATACTTTTGTTTAAATAATTTCAATAAAAATATTTTTGTAAAAAAACATTCTTTTCAGTGTTTTATATGCATATTCAAAAGCGGCTCGAAAAAAATTACAAATTTCGATAAAATAGCTATCACTATGCACTAAACAGTACTAGATCTTAGTCACCTCTGTTCTAGTAATTTTCTGTTTGAAAATCGTTCAAATTGTGCAGCTCTTCTGTGTTGGTATTTTTTATAACGTAATAGTCAAGATTGCCAACTTTATGGAGCCCTATTTACATAACATAAAAAGGGCTTCGTACAGAAATTAAAGAGTTGAACTAATACTAATCTGATGGAAGATGGAATGATGCTGAAAGGCATTTTCTTATGTTTTATTTGTAAATGCCAGAGAAACAAATGTATTATATAAATAATATAATAAATACCTGTTTAGTCTTTTCAATGTCATCTTTAATTTTCTTCAAATTCTCTTCAATCTTACGGGACCGCTCCTCCATCTTCTTTACTCTTTCTTCCTTCTCCCTTGCTCTATCAACTTTCACTCTTTTCAATCTCATTCTTTTCGATACTCTCCTCGCCAATTGATTTCTAATTTTGCAAAGATATGTATCACCAATACCTTCCATATGCTTTTTAATATTCATTTTCTTTTTTTCTATGTCTCTCATATGTGTATTCCAGTCTTCGTCGGAGAGACTTTCAACATTTTCTTTTAGTATTAACTCTATTCTTTTTACATCTTCTACTAAATGCACTAGCTTGCTTACTTCGCCATGTGCATCTGATATTGATGACTTTTCCCGTTTTCTCACATTACTCCTTACAATGTTTTTTCCAAAGCTTCTTACAAAATCTTGGTCAGATATTGGCGGAGGAAATAAAGGTATGTGTACTCCAGGTATGTTTATAGGCGGAATATTGACAGGGACATTGGCTGGCGGAGGAATATACACTGGTGGTGGACGTGGTGGTGGTGGTATTGAAAAATTGGGTGGAAGGATGGGCGAATAATTACCGAATGTAAAACTACTTCCTCGAAAATTATTATAATAATTGGGGTTTGACATGATTTTAGCTGATATATTAATATAATAGAAATTAGTGTAAGTAACTGATAATAACTAGGCCGTCACAGGCAGCTGACATTCAGCGTCCTTCAACACTTGTTCAGCGACTATATATTCCTCGTGTTCCTTGAGATCCTGTTCGTTTTCTAAAATAGATTTCAAATCAGCATACGCTTTTACTAGCCTGGAAAAAGAAACAATCTTTAAAATAAAAAGCAAGACCAACATAAACAACCAGACAGAATACAGACTTTTGGTAAGAAAAATACTCTTCACATATAAATATAGAAACATTAAAATAAAAACATGTTAAAGTTGAATTGTCTTTGGGATAGAAAAATCATTTTTGTACAACATACAAACTCGATGGTTTAACATATTTGTTATAATTATATGTCATAGATGTGGTATAGTGAGATTCACAAAACTATGTTCAAAAACTAAAGTCATACTCCTTATACCATAAACAATAATTTGACCTTATATAACTAGTCTTGCCATAAATTGTTACTGGATGTTTACATACATTTAAATAAAGACAATAATTTGTATCTCAAATATTAGCTTCTACAATAATAGATTTCATTCCCGCCATTATTGTGTTTTGAATTGTTATAACTTGTGGTCTGTGCTAGAGGACATGGCCTGCTCGAAATGTCACCCAGAAATTGAGTCACTCAAGAAATCTTTGTAGGAAGCAGTGACAAAGATTCCAATGGAAACAGTTCATAAATCCATTGGCAAATGGCTCGACCGTTAAAAGCGTATGTTAAAGCTAAGGGTGGACACTTCCATAACTAGTTAACATTAACATATCTTTTTCACTCAACATAATCACATATAAAACTTCAAAATAAAATTATTTTTTCACCTTACAGTTTGATCACAGTAGTACGTACATCAGTTTGTAATTTAAATATTTTTTATGTATTGCAATTCATCATATATTACTAGTACTAGACAAGTTATAACTTATCCTTTTCTTACATATGATTTTAATCATCTAATAGACCATATTTAGCCACTTCCGCTGCCAAACACAGATCACTAATCAGTGTAACATAACTCCTGAAGAATCCGTGGAAGAGTGAAACACGTGTTGAGTGATTTAACGGTGGCAGTTGTGTAATTCGCATTATTTGCCGCGTGCGCATTTATCAGCGAGCTGGCGGATGGTGCACTTTGTTGCACAACTACCACTGCATGTGCGGAAGTGTCTAAATATTGGTCCTTTTCTTACTTAGGGTGGACTTCCGCAAAATAATGCTGAGTCCATTAAATATTTTATCATATGCGCTAGGATTTCCATATTTATACAGTATATGTTGTGCCATACACAATAAAGTTGTTAATTTTGACATAACTCACTGTAACTCTTAATAGAAAGTACAAAATTATGTTCAGGATTTATATTCAATTTTAAATTGATAAACTAATGTCTATAAAAGGTTTCAGCAGCATTGGTGGAAACATTACAAATTTAATTAGATAAAGTGATCTGGTCATTGAAAGTTACTCCCAATCCCTAGCAAGAAGGCCTAAGCAAGTTGCCAGACCTGAGCGCCATACCCAGGACATATCTCTACAAAACAATGAATCTGACACCAGGATGATCCAATAATACATAGATGTTACATCTATTGATATTTAATTTGAATTAGTTGAAATAAATGATGTCTAGAGCTTCTTAATTTTTTTTACATGATAGATATGTTCCTTGGTAAAGCATGAAAAAAATCATATCAAAAAATACAAGAAATGGTAAATTTGGGGATATGTTCCATGACTAAAAAATGAAAAACACATGCAATAATAAAATTGATATTACATAAGTATTTATAACAAAAAAACAATTCACTTTCATTACAAAAAAAATTGTTTACACATAATAAAAATCCAATTTGTAATAAAATATATAAAAATATGAATTGAAATTAGATATAAAAATAAATAACATGTGTACATGTTTATTAGGACTCGAACAAGAATGCTATCATCCCTACTGTCAGGTTTGATTCATATAAAGAATTTCATTCAATACTAATGAACTCAGTAAGTTTTTTTTGTTATAAAATAGACTTAGTCACTAACATGTCACACCAGAGGGGGTTTATGGTATTCCCCCAATTATATTTTGTTGGTGTATAGATAAGTATCTGTAATTGGTAAAATTAGAATTTTCTTGTGTTTCTTATTTCATCTGCAATCAGTCCCAGGACTATAAGCGAATTTGTTGAGTGGTTATAGCTTTGAAAGGAATCTCCCCGGCGAGAGACACTCCTAGTTCACCATTGAGCGTCTAGTCTCTGGATGGCATTGGCATGGCATTTAAGATGTTTCCTGTACTGGATGCAAGTCAATTCGGAAGCCACGTCATTTGGGTGTTTGTCTAGTGGATTTTTATAATTAGTAGATGACTGCTGGATCTCCTCCATTACTGTATTGATCTCCAGAGCTCCGTGGATTTCAGAGTATGTGAGGAACCATGGAGCATTTGTTATGGTACGCAGTATACTATTTTGTAACCTTTGTATAATGGTTATGTTGGAGTTACAAGTGCTTCACCAGAGTTGGATATAAAAATTAGAATTATAAATATTTTTATGCATTCATACTAGATCAAAAAATTTATCTAAAAATGTATATTTATTCTTACTGGTGAACCTTATGATTTCAAATTTGTAACTAAGAAAGGGACTAATACAAAACGCTTCCACCATGCAGCAACAGTTGGAAAACAATGCTATGCATTGTTTACTGCATGTGCATTTATCAGCAGGACGGCAGCCAGTGCACTTTATTGCATGACTGCTGCTGCATAGCAGAAGTGGCTATATATTAGTCCCTGTCTTAGTTAGGATAGACTTCCGCAAGGTAATGCCTGAATGAGTTGGGTGTATATGAAATATTTGAAATGACCATCATTATAAAATAAGTCTTGTTATTAGATTTTCACATGATGACGTTTGATTTTTCCCAACAATATATTAATTAAAACATCGTCAATACACCTCCATTTGAAAACTGTTATGTTTTAAATATATATGGATTCTAGTGGCCTAATAAACTTGAGAGGGCTGCTAACTAAACCAAAAAAACATCTAATGCTGCATGTGTATCAAAAGTTTATAAACAAAATAAGAAAGTAATTAATTACATGTAAATTAAAAATGAAGTTCGGCGATCCGTGTAAACTCTAACTGTGCACAAAAGACAGTCATGAAATGAGTCATGGTACAACTTTGAATAATATACGAAACAACAATAAACTAACTTATAAATATAGTTCCATATTTTTCGTCATTCAAAATATAGAATTTTGAAACTATATTTTCTTATAAAAATAATATTTGATCATATTTATTTATCGACATAACCTATAAACATATGTTATTTCAAGAGTGAATATTTTCGTAAATACATGTCAAAACTAATTTAAAATTGTTTTTTCGGGAATAAATATACGGAAATATTAGTTTAGTAGAGAAACATACCGCCTCTGACAGTCAGGTACCATCATAAGCGACTCCTGAAGAACTTCCTCTTGCTTCCTTATATTGTGTTCGTCCTGGCCTTCGTCTTTGCACTTCTGTACTCTATTCCGTTGTTGTTCGGCTTCTTTCTCGTAAACAATCTTCTCTTTGGCAATGCGTCTAACAATGCCAGTTTTAATATTAATTTGTCGAATCCTCGGATCTGCCATTATTTAAGTCTAAATACAAAAGCGTCGACTAAACGTCTATGGCGTTCGCTATACTCTTTTGTTTCTTTTTGCCACTGTCAAAATCTTTTGACGTATGTTGAACTTGAACTTTAGGTTAAACTTAATATCCTTAATAGTAAAAATTACTCCACACAGTAGTTAGATAACTTAGTTAATGTTAGTTTCGATAAGTAATTTTAGTTATTTATAAAAATATATGAAAATTGTTATCATTTTATAAATATCTTTGACATTTGTTATGTCTTAAAATATTAAAGTTATATTAAAGAAATACAATTTATTGAAACTTATTTGTACTTATAAATAAATCTTAATGGTAATTTTATATTCGCATGTCATTAATAACTACATAAAGTTATTTTCAACGTTTGAATTTTTAATTTGTAATAAAAAAAACATTTAAAATGAATGACATAAATAAATACGATACGAAGTCGAAGCATCTGTCCGTTAAATTTATAGCATCTAATACCCATTGAGTTAATAAACGTAATTTTACATACCTGACTAAACCAAACTGTTGACAGAAACTATTTTCAAGTTAGTCCTAGGGGATTTATACCACTGATTACACGTGTAAGTGGGTAAATGTTTAACTTGGAATGAAGAAGTAAAATGTTCCCTTATTCAGTAATGATACTTTAGCAAAATAATGGTATTAAATTAAAATGTAATATTGTAGAAAATAATGTTTCACAACTTTACTTATAACACGTGTAAAGTAAATTTAAGCAATAAGTTTAACTCAGATTTGCTAGTTCGGTAACTATTATAATTATACTCAATGATTATATAGATTAAAAAGAATTAGTTTTAGATTTTATGACTTATTCAATTAAAATATATATAATCTGTGCAAGCAATTAATTACTTGTCACATATTTATGACATCATATGAAAGAAAAGACTTATTTTTAAGGCACTTCACTTTGTTTACTATAATTATTATTGTATGCAAACAGCGATACTTGTTTTAGGTTACATATTAAATTGTTTATGATGATATATACGGTGACAGGTATAATTACATTTTTTAAAATGCAAAAACAGATAATATATGAACATTCACATGTGCGTCTCTTTTTTTTTTCTTCAAATAATGGTAACATTTAAGAAGTTCATCATCGTAAAGATTCATCAAATCCTTTTCCATCTTTTTTAAATAGGCCTTTTTGAAACCCTGTCATTGCTGAGCGCCTGTATAGTTGAGACCATTTTTTTTTAAATTGTTTAGCTTTGAATAATTAAGCAGCCTTCAAATAATTATTCAAAAGGCATGAAAAATAGATATGTAAAGTTACAAAGATAATATTTTCTAAAAACATGTCCAAAAATTTGTATTAACACATTTATTTTATGTTTTTTTCTATTTGAGATTATTTCAGATGTTGGTGGGTTAATACTCGGTGTTTAAATTTAAATAATAAAGGTTTTTAAAAACAATAATATAAAAATTTATTCATAAGAGCTCCGCAGGTGACTCATGAGACGTAACATGCGTTTCATTACATTATAATACTATATTAGTTTTAATTATTATTATTAATAGAAATTAATATTAGTTTTACTTTAATTAAATAATAAAAACTTTTTATAAATATAGGCCTCATATTGTTATTTCTTACTTATAGTATATAAATACATTCTTCTCTAATTGTTGTTATATGTATTCGTACATGCGTCATATTGACGCGTTTTCGTAGAGATAGGTATATGAAAAACGTTCGTAAACCTAGTGATATAAATGTAAGAAATAAGGCAAATAAACAAAATAAATTAAGGCAGAACAGAACAAAATTAAAACCTGTGGTATTCTGGTAGGTAGGTGGCGAAGGATAGGAGGTGATGAAAGAAAGGATTAGAAAAAAAAATGGAAGGAATGAAAGAATTTGATAAGAATGAAAAATGAATGAATGAATAATATATAAAAATAGTATATAATATATATAGTATACAATATATATGAATAGTATATAAAAAAAAAGTTAGCATATAAAAAAGACGAGAAAGCATATAATAAAGTCTGTGAAACAAATATTTTGTAAAAATAGACACAGTTTGTGTTCCCAAGATATGGAGAAAAACAAATATAGTAGCATATATAGTAACATATATAGCAAAACATATATAGTACCTATGGAGGAGGATAAAAAATGGTCATGAAAAAAGGCCGGGGTGTCCAAACCTTTTTTATAATCCAAGATATTATGAAAATTTTTAAATTTATCGCCAGTCGTGATTAAAATTTGTGTATGTACAATTAAAATATTAAAATTTATATAAAAAAGTTTTTATATAAATTGAATAATTTATATTTATTGAAAACATGAATTAAAGTACAAAATATATGCACTGATTTTAAATATTATTTTAAAAATTATTCATTCATTAGTAATTTTAATTGAAATTTTGAAACAAATACGGAAATACGGAACAGTAATAGTTTAATAAACAATTTTAAAATAAAAAAAAATAATAATGAATATGTAAAGGGAACTATGGTACATTTATCTAGAAACCTAAATAACTTATCAAAGATCCGAAAGTGGCTGGCGGACCGCTATTTAGTCCCCCCTGATTTATGATATAAAACAAAATACTCAATATGAGTGACTGTATCTAATCGCATAGATAGCAAACCTCCTGTATCGACAACATTTCGCATCTTATAGATTGACGATTTCATCTACAAATATAGTTGAAATATATACAGGATGTACTAAATTATATTGACTTACATTATCAACCACGTGGAATCATTTATAGTAGAGTTCCCCAAACTTTTTTGTGTCCAAGACCCCTTGCCATGTAAATAGGTACTAGCAGTGTATGTGTTGAGATCCACTATCGTGGACCCCCATTCACTTCACGGACCCACAAATTTTTTTTCGCTGACGTAGACCCCTTGCAGGTTGTCATAGACCCCTAGGGGTCGATATAGACCACTTTGGGAATCACTAAATTGAATTGAATATAAATTTTATAGTGACCATTTATTAACGTCATGAGAAGAATTTAGGAGTCTAATTAGAAAAGAAGTCAGATGCAGTGTCGGTGGACATTGGAGCCGAAAGATTCTGACTTAGCGACCATGACCTGGTAGTCGCAGCGTGGGTAGTTTCCCAACAAGTTGGACCCACGATTTTTAAGTTCACGGACCCTTCCGTTCCGTGAACTCAACTCAGATGAAGCTATAAAAGCCTTCGAACTAACAGCACTTCAACAGAGAATAAATAAGAATTCACATATTTGTACTTTGGACTTCATAAGTAAGAAAAGTACCAATATTTAGCCACTTCCGCACATACAGTGGTAGTCGTGAACACAGTGTGTTTGGCACTAATCGGTGTAACATAACTCCTGAAGATGCCCCGTGGAGGGGTGAAACACGTGTCGAGTAATTTAGCGATGGCAGTTGTGTAATTCGCATGGTTTGCCGCATGCGCATTTATCAGCGGGCTGGCGGGCGGTGCATTTGTTGCACGAATACCACTGCATGTGCGGAAGTGGCTAAATATTGGTCCTTTTCTCACTTAGGATGGACTTCCGCAAGGTACCGCCTGATTCCATTAAATATTCGGACTTCATGTTGGTATCATCTCCTAGATCTACCAACTCTGGGCAGAATCCCACACGTGAATCACTATGAATATAAATGAAACGAAATTTAAATATTATATTAACATGCAAATGGATGGTAATATAAAATAAATTCCGTAAAACGGAACGCAACATGTTGATCATGTATACAATTAAAATTATAATTGTATATATTTAAAATGTTTATTCGTATAATTGACATTACGTTAATAGCATACGCTCTGTTTTATCTGTATTCTCATATTTAACTGCGCATTAGTACAATTGTGTTGTTAAATAAAGTTCTAAAATTAAAATATTTAAAATTGAATTTCGAAAGTTTTAAATTAAAGTCTTTAATATTATTATTATATAATTAACCCTTTCGTTACCAGCGCCGGAGTTAGACGGCATCCTTGTAATGCGGTTTTGTGTAGATTCCTGTTTTAAGATTTATCACAGCCAAATAAATTACTGAGAATTATCCTAACTTCCATTTTTAATTAATATACCAGTAAAATCTTTAAATATGTAATGCAAATGAGAAAATTCGAACATAAGCCTACCGCGATGCAATGTGCATATTTCGCGGCGCACATGCCCGGTTCAGTAGCGTCACTTCGACGAAACGTACTGCTGTGAGGAAAGGGTTAATACTTGTGTGTGTTTGTTAATGTGCATTTTATATTAAACGGTTTTATTTAGTTCGACCCGTACGGAATTTATTTGGATCAAAATTAGAAATTAAGCACCTTCCCGTTGTCAGATTGATCTGAAATTTGGTACACACATTTAATTTAGATGACAATATAATATAATAAAATCAATAACATTATAAATCTAAGATGGCCGCCGATACAAAATGGCGGATTACATATTTTTCCTTAACCCCCTCAATATGGGTATCAAATGAAAGGGCTACACTAGTAAAACACGATGATTATGTCAAAATTTAAAATTCAAGATGGACGCCGTTTCAATATGGCGGACTAGGTACATATTTTTCCACAACCACCACAATATGGGTATCAAAAAACCGTTTAACTTAAAAGTTTTTTAAATGTATGTATTTTGTATCATATCTGTAAATATACTCTAAGATATCTATACGGGAATGCCAGTATAGCAACAATATTAAATCCGTCATAGAAGTTTTTGAACATCCTGTAGTTGTTTACCGAGGATTTGCACAGATCCCTCTCTGACTTGTTATCCGAATAGCGTGAATGATAAGTGTTGATAGGAGAAAATAATAAATTGGTTACCAACAGCAGTTACGTACGTGGTGGCAGTGAACGAGATGAAGTGGTTGGTCGTACTCGCAGGTAAGACCATTCGGATAAAACAAATAAATAATAATTGTTCTAGAAATACAGTATGTATCTTAACTGTCAATAAAACAGTGTGAAGTAAAGCGAATGTCTGTACCAGACGCAATGTTTTCGTTCCTTAGTTAGGTTTTGTTTTTAATATCATATTATATATAGCCGTTGGGTTCGGAAGGTTATCGAGTGATATAAATATATAGATATATATGTATGTAGATATATATATATATATATATATATATATATATATATATATATATATATATATATATATATATTTATATATGTACACGCTAAACCAGAGTTCCCCAAACTTTTTTGTGTCGTAGACCCCTTGCCATGTTTTTCCGTGTTGGATAGACCCCCTACTTACCTGATATTGATTTCCTGTAAATTTCTAACTGTAGTGAAGTTTATTATTAAAAACTTAAAGTAAAAACACATGTTAATTTATACATTTATTAATTGAATTTAAATTAAAACTATTCGTAATAATTTTTTGTATCTGTTATGTAAAATATACGTAATATTAAATAAACAATATAAAATAAACTATAAATAAAATTACATAAGCAATAAGTCAATATTTTTAGTGAGAAGGATGAACCTGATGCTTTAATAATAAATTATCAACATTTGGCGTCAATTTTGTAAGGGTTAATCTTAAATCTCCTCGGCTAATTATGTCCAGTCTGTTTCTTTTTTTCTTCATAGGTACTTTTATAAATAATGTAAATGTTTTGATATTATAAGATAGTATGATGTAAATAAATAGGTACTATCAGTGTATGTGTTGAGATCCACTATCGTGGAACCCCATTTTCATTTCATGGACCCCAATTTTTTTTTTCACTGCCGTAGACCTCTTGCAGGTTGTCATAGACCTTTTGATTACCTTTGTCACAATTATTGATGCAGTGTCTGTTTACACTGTGATTTATAACTTCGTAAATATATGTATATATAACTTAACGGAAGCGCTAAATTAAAAGCCGAATTAAGGGAAATTTTTAAAAAATTCGCGCTTGTGATAAAAAGTTCACATTTCATTAATGTTTCTTAAATTTTTCTAATTTAAACAAACACAACTGTTAGATTAATTAGCATACCGTTGTTACTGTTTTGAATTATGAGAATGTATGAATAATTAAAAATACCTGGTTTAAAATAAATGACACGTACGTAAAAAAAATCAAGCACTTTTGACAGTTGGCAGCACAGATACAAAATATATAACCTTGTAAATGCTATTAGGCGCTACCACAGATACTCAACCTTACGTAGTTCCGCAGATAATTTTAATATTCACACAACAGGAGTTCAAGATTTGAAAAGAAGAAGGAAATCAATCTCGAAGTTTCTATAGAACTTAACCTTACATAAGACCAGTCTGTCACTGCTGACCAAATGGCATTTGCAGATTCCTTGGAATTGAGGTGATAGGGCGCAATGCATCTAACCTAAGACCCTTTGTAGCGAACGATTCCCGGGGAGCATCGGCTCGAGCCACAACATACTATTATTTTACCTGATAGGGAGTCTGTGGAGCTCTTAGATCTCTTTGATGAATGCTCTAAGGAGTGACTAAACTCAAGGGACCCCAAACAAACGTGGCTGAGATGACTTGGCTTAGCCGGTTGCTATTGCCTGGCTAATATCATTAACCATTTCAGAAAGCGTCAGCACTTGGAAAAGAAGTGGCGGAAGGTATTTATCGAAATCAGGCGTTATTTTACGGAAGTCCATCCTAAGTGAGAAAGGGATCAATATTTAGCCACTTCCGCACATGCAGTGGTAGTCGTGCAACAAAGTGCACCGCCCGCCAGCCCGCCGATAAATGCGCATGCGGCAAACAATGCGAATTACGCAACTACCACTGTTAAATCACTCAACACGTGTTTCACCCCTCCACGGGGCATCTTCAGAAGTTATGTTACACCGATTAGTGCCAAACACAGAGTCACTCTGTGTGTTTACACGCAGCATGTATACACGCATTTATCAACGGGCTGGCGGGCGGTGCACTTTTTTGCACGACTACCACTGCATGTGCGGAAGTGGCTAAATATTGGTCATTTTCTTACTTAATATATAGGGGTTGGTGTACCCTGTGATATACGATCCAACTATACCAGCTTCTTATCGAATAATAAAGATAAATGACGTTAAAGATGATAATCATTATATATAAATCATTGTAATAAATGTATAACAAGTGAGATTGTCCTGATAGAACCTAGTAGTTGTACTTATTTAGCTCTTGAAGCTGTGTGATGAAGTTATTTAATAAAAATACTTCCACCTTTCATCATAGATAAATATGCTTTGGTTAATAAACAATCTATATTCCAGGGGTAACCCTTGTTCTGGCTGCGGTACCGCGCCAGCAGAAAAGACATGACCTCGTTTTGGACCCAGAGGAAAATGGCGGCTTCCTACTCTCCCTGACCGTTGGTAATTATAAACCTTCAATTTATTTATTTGTATATTGCTCATAAGTTCAAGGTCACCCAAAGAGCAATGGATAGCATCCGCAGAAGAACTAAGATCACGTAGATCTAAGAATTGCTCGTCTGAATCGGTAGTGAGCTGGGCACATGACTTGTGCAACCGATGGCCGTTGGGGCCGGAAGGTACTCGAGTTATGACCATGAACAGGTAGACGCAGCGTGGGTAAGCTCATTCAAGGTAGACCAACGGTTTAGTTAAGGGTGCGGGAAGTCGCTAGATGTGGCCGATGCCTTGCAATGGGAGTCCAACGTTAGAAAAGAAGAAGAAAAAGAAGTATATTGCTCGAAGTGGACAAGTTCCTCACTGAGACCGACGACGTAGTCACAATTTTAGTGTCGCGTGTTTAAGTAACGACATTATTTACAAAAATAATTCGTATTTATATGGGAATGGGAGCGCTCTATCTGGCATCTCTCTCGCACACTATAAAAGTGCGGTATAAAACGCGCGCTCGCGGGAAAGCAGTCTTCAGTTGTATACGAACAGCGTACGCGCGCGGAACTGTCGCAAGGTAACAGTGACTATCCTCTTCCAGTGGGAATCTATCGGCTAATATGATGATGTATGTTCTTTATCTAATTCAAATGAATGTGTTCTATTTATCTTTACGCGTATATAGAATGTAGCGGGTGAGGAACATACATTTATATGCACTATTATTATTTACAATATAGCGAATAATAATTGTTTTACTTAAATGCATATTGTCTTTAGCTTCGTCACCAGGACGTTCACATTTGGATATGAGACTATTCACAGACATCCAATAGGATCGGTAGAAAAAGGTCTTTATTCAGTTTCTTTCGAGTACTGATATCTTGTATGAATTAATACACCAATTTGCGTTGTGGTTCCGTACCAAAAAAAACACCACGCAAATTGAAACGAAGCGAAGTGAATTAAGATTTTCTATAGAAAACCATGTAAAGATTTAAGATAGGTTCCAGAGTAAAGAAAGAAGATTACAACTTCTTAAAAAGAAAATTGAAAGTAAACATTTAAGTAACAAAAACAAAAATAATGTATAATTTTATTATACATATATTTACCTTTTTTGTAACCATAAACAAAACATAAAAAATTACATTTTTTTTAAATAAAAAACACTACGTAATTTAAACCGAAAGTGAAAATACAACTGTATTAAAATTGCGTCGATTTTTAGTTAGAAAAGGAATCTCCAAGTTTTGAAGTCATGGCGCAATTATATTCATAAGTGTTGCCATCTTTTAGAAAAAATAGAAAATTTAAAATACAATAATTAAAAATTCAAAACTTAAAACAACGCAACCCAAAAAATCTAACGACGCACAGTGAAACTTAGTTCTAATTTAGCAGCGATGCAATTACGAAAAAAAGCAAGGACATTGTTAAAATATGTTTAAATACTGTGATATTATATTTTTAATCCTAGATGATGAAGTCATAGAGCTGGGCCACATTGGACGGAAGGTATCCTCAGAAGACAGTGATGTGACCTTCAATGTGGACAGCGAGTACGACGAGGCTAGCGGTGGTTACCGCATCACCGTCCACTGGGATGGTCCTCCAGACAGGATCTTCGAGGATTGCTTCGATTTCGGTAAGTTCATATAACACTTGAATTATTCCAACTTTTGCTGGGGATATAGTAGGCTTTATAAGAAGGCTCAAGATCACCCTCAATGTAATGGTGAAGGCTATGCATGGAGATTCTCTGTCAGATTGAATCATAAATAATGAGTTCCGCAGAAGAACTAACGTCACTAACGTTGTTTGTGCGTCGCAGTAGGCGTGTGTTGATTTTAATAATGATTGTATTTCAGGTGACAAACAATGGTACGGTGGACCAGAACAGAAAGATCAGCAATGGCCAATCCAAAAATCAAAGATCCAGAAGTACTCTATAATTTCTAAAGAAGAAGACAACTCCGCTATCTCGGAGAGATACTGGTTGAACTCAGAAGGCCACTATATCTACGTTCATCCAGAGGCTCCGCTATTCGTCGACTACCATAACGTGTTGGAGAATCACATCTGTTTCCTGGCCGAAGTCACCGCCCCCTACTCCTCCCAGAGAACTCACAACGTACTCAAATACGACATCTGGATCTTTGATGATCCAAAAACCGCACAAATGCACGCCATTGAGAATTACCTGGGTAAACCGTCAGGAATTCCTGACTTTAGAATGATCCAGTACCCAGTTTGGTCCACATGGGCACGGTACTCCAGGGAAATCGACCAGGAGAGTCTTTGGGAGTTCGCGAATGAGATCGCGGATAGTGGATTTCCCAACGCTCAGTTCGAAATAGATGACCTCTGGGAGATATGCTACGGTTCGCTGACAGTGGACGAAAGAAAATTGCCTGACTTCAAGCAATTGATCCAGGACATCAAGAGCCTAGGATTCAGGGTAACAATTTGGGTGCATCCATTCATAAATAAGGACTGCGATCCGTGGTACACTGAAGCTTTGGACAAAGGGTACGTAACCTTTTACTTAACACATTCATCAGAATTATTATCATTATATTCTTCCTCGATAACATAATTCATAATTAAAAATATTTATCCATCGAATTAAAGCCTTTTCTGTATAAATTACCTTAAAAAGGTAATATAAAAACAATTTTTTATGATAAAGATACGATAGAGATGATGATTTCATCAGCCCCCCTCGCCGCGCACCTACCTAAGGCACGGTACAGCGGTTTTGGTAGCACTAAAGTAACTATTGATGTTGGAAAGATATTAACTAGATTGAGTAAGCTCAATCTAGTCTAGGAACTCGACAGTAAGTCATATTTAACTGGACACAGCAAATATAATGAGTTAGTGTAAATAAATATATAAATGTGATATGTGATAATTAATATAAAAAGCTGTGATCTAGGAATGTAGATGGAGGTAGGAAGGAGATGCAAAAAAGATCTGCAAGCGAAGAATAACAGATCATGTGAAGTTTAAAAGGAATGAACAAAAGACATGTGAAGGACGAAAGAGAAAGTAGTCTAAAAATTGAAAATCTGATTTTACCCGAATTTTTAACGCCCTTGTCCCACTCAAGGCAGGGTCAACGAGATACTCCTGAAACGGGATCCTTATAAAAAAATTACAGTATTTTTTAGTAAACTAGTATGGGTAGAACAACTAGGTACACTAATGAGAAAGCCAAGGTCGAAGGATGTTGCTTGATGTGACTGATCATCAGACTGATCATCATGGTGGTTTTTATGAGAGACCTGTACCTCCAATGGACATCTATGTCATGATAACGATAAAATTGTTGAACGAAAAAATTTCAAATCTAAATCTTTTTTACCAGGTACTTGGTGCTGAACGAAGAAAACAGTCCAGATTCTTCGTGGTGGAATAACAACGGATCGATCCCCGGGTATATCGACTTCACAAACCCTGAAGCAGCTGATTGGTATTCTACCAGGATTAGGAACCTAATTGAGACTTATGACATTGATAGTCTTAAGTTCGACGCTGGTGAATCGAGCTGGTCTCCTCAGGTAACAGATTTTTAAGAGCTTAATAACTCACTAGGCAAAGATTTCAGACGAAGAACCGCTTCTAGATATAGGCCTCCAATAACCAAATTATTTTAGCTTGCTATAATTTCGATTAGAACTTCAATATAGCACAACAATTGTACTTTATCTGCGATAGTATGGGAATCGTGGAGAAATAACACTTGAAAGGTATGTAGAAAATAAGAAGGAATTAAAGAATTTGATGAAGGAAGAATGAAGAAGAGTGTGAAAGGAAATGTTAAGTATGAAAGACGAAATTAAAACTGAAACTGAAAAAATTATTAACACTATCAATAATAAAGCCTCTACCGATACATAATATACAATAGTTGAATGGGGTCTTACAAAAATATTGCTCCATTCCAATGTTATGTTTCTAAATTATTTTGTAATAAATTAAAAAAAATCATATCATTGTATAAATAAACTATTTTAAGATGACAATAGAGTTCGGGAATGAATTGATTTACAACTGTACTAAGGATGTTGTAAAAATGACCACAAAAAACCCGTCTGAGTTAGTCATGGTCTCTTCTCAGATCTGAGCGTATTTGGAACCTTTTTAGCTAATCTAATAACTCTAAAATTACGCTCTTCTGACACCATCTTATCATGGCATATACAAATATAATTTAAAACACCATGTATTACAGCTAGCTATATATAAAATGAATGTTTATCTGTATGTCCTTTATAAAATCGTAAACTATGCATTTGATCATATGATGATCTTTAGCAAAGTTGTTGTATATGAGCCCGCGAAGGTTTCTAAGTTATTATGATGAATTTTTGATAGATGGCGCCACTGTCAGTCCAACGATTTTCATATATTGCCGTGACAGTTTGAAAACGACCAACGTTGACGTTTCAAATTGTGGGTGATCTAAGAATTTATGTATATTGTGAAATTCATCTCCGGCTCACATAATTAAAATAAAATGGAAAAAAAATTTGGTGAACTTTTTGTTTTTTGTTAAATTCCTCGCAGACAAAGTCTCGGTGCAAAGCTAGTAGTGTATAAAACTACTTCAAGTACCATCTAGATGATAGATCTTAAAAAAATGATGTCCAGGTTTATTAAGGTGATGAATTTACAGATTCCGGTCCAGAACGGCGACATAGACCTGCATCCAGGTCACATAGTGCGGGACTACGTGAACACAGTCGCCCAGTTCGGTCCGATGATCGAAATCCGCGCGGGAATGAGGTGCGTGCATAATATTCACCAGTTTTTACTGCCAGATCTTATTTTTCTGTCTTCAGTTTGTGTAAAGGTAGTTCTCGATTGAGACCGTAAGAAAATTTTACGACAGATGTGTCAAACTCAAAAATTAACTTGAACTGAATAAGCATTGCCTTTTTAGGTGAGTCGCAAAAAAATTGATATTCCTTAAAACAAATGTTTTTATTATCACTAGTACGACTGTGATTAAAAATTAAGTTGAAATTGTCATTTAAAACTTCTGCCATTAGAAAGATTGGTATTTTATGTTCCTAGGTTGGTAGGACTGTCTATAACATTTGCCAAGCGTCTGTTTTCTGACTGAGCTCACTCTGTGTTTGGCACTAATCGGTGTAACGTAACTCCTGAAGATGCCCCGTGGAGGGGTGAAACACGTTTTGAGTGATTTGACGGCGGCAGTTGTGTAGTTCGCATTGTTTGCCGCATGCGCATTTGTCAGGCGGCGGTGCACTTTGTTGCACGACTACCACTGCATGTGCGGAAGTGGCTGAATATTGGTCCTTTTTTTACGTTGAAATATCATTTGTCTCAGCCCAAACCATTTTGAAGGATGTGTTTCAAAAGTTGCGATTTAAATAAAAGCATCAAAAACTTAACAGACATCATTACGAAACCTTCTTACTTACCTGATTTGACTTAGTGCGACTTCTGTCTATTCATCAATCCCAAAAATCCAATACAACGATGCCTTTTTGACACTATTGAGGAGATGAAAACCTTATCAAAGAAGGTTTGGAGGCTCTACCGGAAAAAGGCTATTCTGGCTATACTGCTATTCTATTTAGGACTGGAAAAATGTTTGCAAAAGTGCGTTTTATGGAACGGAGATTATTTTGAAGGGGATAAAATTGATTTGGAAGAATAAATAAATAAATTCGTGTTATTTTTGATCACAGTATTACATTGCAATAATCATTTATAAAGATAAATTACCTTTTTTATTTCGGAAGAAAGATCCACCGGATATATTCACCTAGACCACATGAACGTTCATCTAGGGCCGCGAGTATGACGCCCCTGGCTTAACCCTTTCCACTCCAATGTCGAGTGTCACTCGACACTGATTTTGTTCCACACGCTCCACTGTCGAGTGATACTCGACATGGTGTAATACTTCTTTTTGCGGAAAATTATAAAACAGTAAAGATTTTTGTTACTAAAATGTTTGAATCACGAATGAATGAAACATATTCTAGAATCGCAAGATACTATAATTCAATTAAATTTTGCTATCGATCGATGCTACATAACAGCCTTGGAGTAGAAAGGGTTAAGTGTATTAAAATTTCTTAGGAACCTATCTAGATAGTAACTGACATCAACCGCCTGCATTGTTTACTGCGCGCTACGAAATTAGAAGCGTTCGTATATATACCTCTCTCTATCGTATACATCTTCCGTCGCTTTCACACAGACGACTCGTGTGATTGGTTGTTGGTTGTATAAATAAATCAAATTCAAATTCAGTCTGTTCTCTGTTCTCTCATTCGATTTTTACTTTTAACTCCAAGAGAACACACAAAATATATTTACGTAACTAATTAAACTATTCGGTAGAGATCCCATGCCCAAAATCCCAACGAAATCCTAGAGTTTCGGTTACTGTTGCAAAAACCAGTGGAAAAACAAATATTAAAAATCGACAAACCACGAAGAAAACTATATAAATTATTTCTAAGTTTAAAACAAAATAAAAATTAACTTTTCCTTAACACAGGACCCAAGATCTGCCAGTCTTCGTCCGCATGGTAGACAAAGACACTCTATGGGGCTTCGACAATGGACTGGCAACACTTGTGACCACACTGCTGGCGATGAACCTGAACGGCTACCCGCTGGTGTTGCCAGACATGATCGGAGGCAACGGCTACAATGAAAAGCCAAGCAAGGAGCTGTTCATCCGCTGGCTTCAAGCCAACGTCTTTATGCCTACACTTCAGTACTCATTTGTGCCATGGGACCACGATGATGAGGTTTGTAGATACAACCTTAGAAAAGCAGAAAAACCGCTTTACCTTTTAATTAGTCGCTTCAAATAGTTTCACTTAAAATAGTACTAAAATAGTCTTTGGTATTCAAACAGTAACAACTTGGTCGTTTTACTCTGAATAGTAGCAAATTAGTCTTTGTTATTTAAATAGTAGTAACTTAGTCGTTTTACTCTGAATAGGAGCTAATTAGTGTTTGTTCTTTAAATAGTAGTAATTTAGTCGTTTTACTATGAATAGTAGCAAGTTAGTCTTTGTACTTTAAATAGTAGTAACTTAGTCGTTTTACTCTGAATAGTAGCAAATTAGTCTTCTTTCTTTAAATAGTAGTAACTTGGTCGTTTTACTCTGAATAGTAGCAAATTAGTCTTCTTTCTTTAAATAGTAGTAACTTAGTCGTTTTACTCTGAATAGTAGCAAATTAGTCTTTGTTCTTTAAATAGTAGTAACTTTGTCGTTTTACTCTGAATAGTAGCAAATTAGTCTTTGCTCTTCAAATAGTAGTACCTTAGTCGTTGTGCTCTGAATAGTAGCAAATTAGTCTTTGTTATTCAAATAGTAGTAACTTAGTCGTTTTACTCTGAATTAGAGCAAATTAGTCTTTGTTCTTCAAACAGTAGCAACTCAGTCTTTTTCCCCAAAACAGTCAAGATAGTCGCTTTTCTTAAAATAGTTACAAACTTGTTCCTTTTTTAAAATAATAGTGTAGTAGTCGCTTTTATTAATTTTGTTATAATAAAGTATGTAACTTTTGCTATAATAAAGTGTTCATGTAAAGTTTATGTGCATTTTATATCCTCATCTTCATCACCTGCCATTTATTACGTTTCAAAATGGCGTTTTTCTCAGACGGTAGAGATATGCCGGCGCTATACGCAGCTTCACGCTGACTATGCGGAGGAGATAGTCGAGGCTATGGAGGAGGCGGTTCGAAGCGGCACTCCTGTAAACCCTCCCATCTGGTGGCTGGATCCAACTGACCAGGATGCTCTTGCCGTTTGGGACGGTGAGTATTTTAGTGCCCTGATATTTCCAGAGCTCGATCTATTTTAGAATTATTTGTGCCATTTTATTACTAATTCACACCAATTTTTTTAAAGTACCTTAATGTTATATGTAAAGGTGATAGTATAATTAAATATATATGTTATGCTGTTGGACTAAACAAAATAAATATGCAGAATATAAAAGGGGAAAATGATGTATTAACATTCTCCACCAGTCAACCTTTTTTTTGGGTATCAGGAGGGAAGAAATCTTCTGGATAAATACGTCATAATCTGCTCTGGGATAAGGACAGGGTTATGTGGGATTCCTACCCACTATCTTCGGTACCTGAAGGAGCTAAGTAGACATCTCCTACTACTACTGCTCTTCTCGGGTTCGCATTGAATGGAGAATAAAGCCCCCCCCCCCTCAACCCTCCCGAACCTGATGCTCTTTTAGTCGCCTCTTACGTCAAGAAGAGAATACCATAGCCCTATTCTAGATTCTAGAATCCGGGGCAAATTGGATCCACCAGCCAACATACGAGACACTGTAAATATAAAGAAGCACCACGTCTTCAACTACGTCGTCAGTCGACCTGGTGGGATGCCTCATAAGAACATTTCAGCCCCAATCTGCCATCGACTGTACGAGCAACGTAACCCAATTCAGATTAACAAAATTTGCATAAGTTGGGTGGACAGTCAACTTTGTTCGATCGGAACACGCCGGATACAGGCAACTTCCAACTAGTCCTATGGAAAATCTAGAGGGGGGGGGGGTATGTTAAACAGTAAGCGTCATACAGCTAAAATAATGATTGTATCGATAAATATGTACATAGAAATATGAAAACCCTCACAGTTTTTCAAATGAAAATCACTACTGGACTTCACAGAGAATAACAGCTGGAAATGCATTTGTTATTTTTTAACATGTTCACTGCGGCTTGAGGTCGATTCAGCCTCATGGTAAACTTTGCACTGGTGCGGCGCGTAAAACTCGTGTTTTCTCTCTAGTGCGGCGGCTGTTTACACTCAACCGTATGAGGTATGACAAAGACAAATATAGCTTTCTTTGTGTCTGCGAAGCATTGACTCAATATTGTAAAAAAATATTGATGAACATGAGGCAGAAAAGGCCTCAACCGCACTACTAGGAAGTTCAGCTTGAGGCTGATTCGACCTCAGCTGCACCAGCTGAAAGTTCTTCAAAATTGGGCCCGCAGTGAACGTGTTAAATTAGGGGGACCGGAAAGTAATGTCGCTTTCTTAAGTTCACACGACTACATCTTTATTTAACAAGTTTTTATTTCTGATCAACAATGTATTTTTTATGGCCCCCACTATTGTTTGCAAATAAGTTTTTAAAATTTTTATTTTTATCTTCACTCACATTCTTCTCAATTTCTTTTGTTCTTACCTTTTTTCCTCCACAATATCTTTCATTTGGTTCTTTCATTCCTTCTTGCTTTCATCGCCTTCCTTCCATCATCTTATTACTCTTAGGTGGCTAGGTACATTGATCAACAATATATTCACCTTCGTCATCAACAACCTTCTGTCATCTAGTATACAAAATCAATGCCGGAGCGGTATCAAATCGATCGGTTTTTCTGTAACATATATCGACAGAAACGACATTACTTTCCGGTGCTCCTAATATAAACGAATCTAAATCCGCTAAATAATCCAGGTCAGCCAATACTGAACACCTCATATCTGGAAGGGCTTCTACGTCTGATCGGTAAAAGTGGATGGTATTGCAAAAAGAGCTCCCTAAATCTGGTGCGAAGTTCGTCAACTCTGACTAACTTACCCGACCCCCTATAACGCGATGGACACCGCACCCGTAGAGTTAACACATGGTTTGACTTAGAAATTATATCTCTAAATAAATAAACAATTAAGAATAAAGCTGGCGGGAGGGGGGGGGGTTAGTCAGTAAGAGTCTGACATTGTCTGGGCCCTCCATTCCCAGGCGTCCTATTGAGGATTTCCCCCCTCTGTCTAGAAATTGTAAATAGATATTTTTTTTTTTGTTTTAAATGGTCCCCGCTGTTGGGGACCTCTCGTTTCCCTATCTCGTGTGGGACAGGGACTTTTTAATTCTAGTAATTTATTTTATTTTGCAACATTATTTATTGTTCAAATAATTAACACAAATTATTCCTTTTATTTCTATATTTTAGTGTTCGTTTTATTTTTACTTATTGCATTTATTACTGAGCTGAGGAAGCATTCTCTCTCCCCTTCGTCTTGCATGATGGCCGAGATATTCCTTTCCTCTATCTTTTTGCCCATCCGGCATTCGGAATCTGCGCGCAGTCTTCCGAACGCCGGACAGTGGGCCACCAGGTGGACCACGGTCTGGCCCACGCCCGGTTCACAGAAGCACGAGGGGTCCTCCTTGAGCTTGAACCTGTGAAGGTACTCAGAGAACCCCCTGTAACCCGTGAAGAGCTGGGCCAAGACCGTATCCATCTGCACGTATGTAATGTGTAAGATAACTTGGAAGATAGAACTGTAGCTGCCACTTGAACCTTCATGTTTATCAAACTCCCGAACGCAGTGAACATAATCATTCAGGAGTACATATAAATAAATATATATACTAGCTGATCCCGCAAACGTTGTTTTGCAAAAAAAATTAAAGTTTTTAATTAACAAATAAAAAATAAGGGTTAATCGTAGAGGGGTGAAAATTTAGGGTTGTATGTATTTTTGTATGCTGTATCATAATAAAATAAAAAAAAACTAAAAATAATTGTCTAAAAAAAAAATATTTAGGGGGTGGACCACCCTTACCACTTAGGGGTATGGAAAATAGAAAGTAGCCGATTCTCAGACTTACTGAATACGCATATAAAATTTGGTAAAAATCGGTCAAGCCGTTTTGGAGGAGTTCAAGTTCGAACACCGTGACACGAGAATTTTATATATTAGGTGTTGTTCATCTTAGTTGGAATGAAAGACTTGTGTGAAATATTTATCAAATGTATAGGTTTTTTTTCACAGAGTTCTTGCTGGGTGAGCGTGTGCTAGCGGCCCCGGTGATGACGGAGGGCGCAGTCTCCCGCGACGTGTACTTACCCCGCGGCACCTGGAGGGCGCCCGACGGAGCCCTATATGAGGGACCTATCTGGCTTCTCGATTATCCTGCACCACTCGACACGCTACCATACTTCCTGCTCGAGAACTAATACTCATTTACAATTTATTGTATAACAATAAACAATTATAAATAAATACCTTTTTCTTTACCCATGTATCTTTCCACAATAGTTCCGAATTTCTAGGAATTCTATTATAAATATGTCACGACTTACTAAAGTGACTTACAGACCAGCTGATTTATAAATCGATGTGGCAGTATGTATACTACAACGTATGACACGAATCGGCAAGCATAAATGTGGACTTAAACCATGGATACACAGACCGTACTTCATTACATACTCTCGTAAATTTGAAAAATATTGAGTTCTATTCCAAAATCAAACCAAAAAAAAAATAAGTCGGAAAAGTAATTTGAATCTCGCGCGCAATTTCAATTTAAATAAATTATTATCAATTCTTTATTGTCTTTAACTACCATCAGTCCGGCCCGCCATCAGTTCATGATTTGTCCGTGTGGCCCCTAGTCTTGATAAGTCTGTGCAACCATGACTTAAACCTTGGACATCTGATGATTGCCGTATCCAACTGGTTTTATAGGAAATACATGAAGGTTTATATCTAGTAGGGACGACCCATGTCTAAAATGACGAGTTCATAAACATTGTTAAGGACGCAACAGGTTCGAACTGATTCGACATGCCTTCAGAACTGTATCTTGAAAGACAGTTTGCTGTAACACGCATGTAACTTATGCTCTAGTAAAATAAAGAAATGTTTACTGATGAGAAATCCGAATTTACAAGATACCCTATGTTCAGTAATAACACAATTTATGCCTCCCTTTCGGATCCGAAGTTAAACTTATAAAACGTTGATTCCTAGCCATTATATTTATTTATTACGAAAGAAAAGTAAAAACGATTGTGTTAACTTAAAAAAGGAATTTGAAAAACAAAAGAATAAAAGTGAAATTACTAAAAAATTCAAATAAAGAATTGTAATAGTTTTTATTCTCTGGTTTCTGGAGAAAAAAGGCTATGGTTATTTATAAATCTATTAATTATTGGAATTGGACAAATATGTACATAAGATACATACATTATATATACACGCCTATCAAGCCTTGCGATTAAGGTTTAGCTCACTACAGATACCTTTGGGGACTTAGGTCATCGAGCATTGTACCCAGGTCCTCCATGGTCACAGCAATTACGACTACATCATCGATAAACCGTGAGTCATGTCGTCGTCGTTTATGTTGACGCCAACCCAGCTTCATGCAGGCAGTGCATCGGCGGACAGTTTTGGAGAGATACCACAAGTTTCCAGAGGATATGCAGGAACTTTCTCTGCGTACCTTTATATCACACCGCGATCTCTTACCTACAGATATCTCAGAATGAAGTTTATGTCTTACACAAATACATTGTATTGTAGTTGTCTCCACCTACAATACAATCACATCCGGTACATTTAAACGTATCGTCCTGACCAGGGGGGGCTCCAGCTCGTGTAGCGCTAGTGTGCAATGAAACACTGGCGCCCCCTAGGCCTGACCCCTTCCCCCCACGTGGCCATAACTATTAACTTTGCAGTCCTAACAAGAATTTTTTTTCATATTCCAACAAGCTATTTTATAAGTAGGTATAGCTTACAGTATGGTATTAGTTACGGCCTTTATTATGACGGCAGAACAACACTCATTGTTTTTATGCCTGTAGCACATCTCTGTTGCGAAACTAAGCGACGAACCGCGATAGATTCCAAGACGATGCTCTTAGGGCGCCGTGGCGCCCCCAGAGACAGCAGCGCACCTGGTCCTGACCAAGACACGTAATCGGGTTTATATATGAAACAAGCCACATATACTACACATATCATCATCGCCATTTGATAAACAACTGATGGTAAATGAGATGGGATCGTATATCAAAGCGGATGCCAACCTGATTATACTAGATAGAAGCATTGCTGGAGTTTCTTCCTCCACTTCTTCTCCAGGTTTCAGAAGTGGTAGTAGCAGTGGCGTAGCTATGGTATTTGGGGCCTGGGGCAGATTGGGGCTTGGTGCCCCCCCCCCCAAGAGTAAATAATTTCAAAATTCAGAACAGAATGTAGTTAATATATATTTTTTTGATTCAAAATAATAATAAATATATATAAAATAACATTTAATCTTAATAAAATTTATCGGGAAAATTTAAAAACGAACATTCCTTGCTTTTTGCCCTGCACAGTCTTTAATCACATTTTCAAAATCAATAGTATCGACTAGTTCATGTTCTATTGACATTATTGCAAGATAATTTAATCTATTTATCATTACATAATCTTGCAATAATGTAATAATTTATTATTTTTGGCATTTAGGGCCCTTTTAAAAAACACTTTATGTGTTTTGCGAATGAAAGGCTTATTAAACACTGTGTATATTATATTTTTGTACTTTTTTTAATGTTCATATTATTTAACAACATTTTTAGCACAAAATTAGTAAAATTCGATATTATTTTTATGTTATTTACTTTAAATTAGGGTTTTCATTTTTCTTTTAACATTTCATTATTCATCATTCAAAAAAAAAAAAAATACTTTCAACTTTGGTGCCCCCCCTGCATTTAAGTAACAAAAATAATATAAAATTTTATTATATACATATATTTACCTTTTTTGTAACCAGAAACAACACGTAAAAATGTATATGTATTCATTAATTTAAACCGAAAGTGAAAATACAACTGTATTAAAATTGCATCGATTTTTAGTTAGAAAAGGAATCTCCAAGTTTTGAAGTCATGGTGCAATTATATACAAAAGTGTTGCCATCTTTTAGAAAAAATAGAAAATTTAAAATACATTAATTAAAAACTCCAAACTTAAAACAACGCAACCTTGAAAATCTAACGACGCACAGTGAAACTTAGTTCTAATTTAGCAGCGATGCAATTTCGAAAAAACCATGGCCATTGTTAAAATATGTTTAAATACTGTAATATTATATTTTTAATCCTAGATGATGAGGTCATAGAGCTGGGCCACATTGGACGGAAGGTATCCTCAGAAGACAGTGATGTGACCTTCAACGTGGACAGCGAGTACGACGAGGCTAGTGGTGGTTACCGCATCACCGTCCACTGGGATGGTCCTCCAGACAAGATCTTCGAGGATTGCTTCGATTTCGGTAAGTTCATAAAACACTTGAATTATTCCAACTTTTGCTGGAGATATAGTAGGCTTTATAAGAAGGCACAAGATCACCCTCAGAGTAATGGTAAAGGTTATGCATGAAGCTTCTATGTCAGATTGAATCATAAATAATGAGTTCTGCAGAAGAACAAACATCACTGATTATTGATCATCATAATGATTGTATTTCAGGTGACAAGCAATGGTACGGAGGACCAGAACAGAAAGATCAGCAATGGCCAATCCAAAAATCAAAGATCCAGAAGTACTCCATAATTTCTAAAGAAGAAGACAACTCCGCTATCTCGGAGAGATACTGGTTGAACTCAGAAGGCCACTACATCTACGTGCATCCAGAGGCTCCGCTATTCGTCGACTACCATAACGTGTTGGAGAATCACATCTGTTTCCTGGCCGAAGTCACCGCCCCCTACTCCTCCCAGAGAACTCACAACGTACTCAAATACGACGTCTGGATCTTTGATGATCCAAAAACCGCACAAATGCACGCCATTGAGAATTATCTGGGTAAACCATCAGGAATTCCTGACTTTAGAATGATCCAGTACCCAGTTTGGTCCACATGGGCACGGTACTCCAGGGAAATCGACCAGGAGAGTCTTTGGGAGTTCGCGAATGAGATCGCTGATAGTGGATTTCCCAACGCTCAGTTCGAGATAGATGACCTCTGGGAGATATGCTACGGTTCACTGACAGTGGACGAAAGAAAATTGCCTGACTTCAAGCAATTGATCCAGGACATCAAGAGCCTAGGATTCAGGGTTACAATTTGGGTGCATCCATTCATAAATAAGGACTGCGATCCGTGGTACACTGAAGCTTTGGAGAAAGGGTACGTAACCTTTTACTTATCACATTCATCAGAATTATTATCATTATATTCTTCCCCGATAACATAATCCATAATTAAAAATATTTATCCATCAAATTAAAGGCTTTTCTGTATAAATTACCTTAGAAATGAATATAAAAACAATTTCTTTAATAAAGATACGATAGAAATGATGATTTCATCAGCCCCCCCTCGCCGCGCACGTACCTAAGGCGCGGTACAGCGGTTTCGGTAGCGCTAAAGTAACTATCGATATTGGAAAGATATTAACTAGATTGAGTAAGCTCAATCTAGTCTCGTATTATCATAAAGGACTTGATCGCGACTTACTGGTATTGATTGAACTCGGCAGTAAGTCATATTTTACTGGACACTGCAAATATAATGAGTTAGTGTAAATAAATATATAAATGTGATATGTGACAATTAATATAAAAAGCTGTGATCTATGAATGTAGATGGAGGAAGGAAGGAGATGCAAGAAAGAAGATCTGCAGACGAAGAATGACAGATCATGTAAAGCATAAAAGGAATGAACAAAAGACATATAAAGGACGAAGGGAATGTAGTCTAAAAATTGAAGATCTGATTTTACCCGAATTTGTAACGCCCTTGGCCCACTCAAGGCAGGGTCAACGAGATACTCCTAAAACGGGACCTTTTTTTTTTAAAAAATACAATTTTTTTTAGTAAATTAGTGTGGGTAAACCAACTAGGTATACTAATGACAAAGCCAAGGACGCAGGAAGTTGCTTGATGTGACTGATCATCAGACTGGTCATCATAGTGGATCCAATGGACATCTATGTCATGATAACGATAAAATTGTTGAACGAAAAAATTTCAAATCTAAATCTTTTTTACCAGGTACTTGGTGCTGAACGAAGAAAACAGTCCAGATTCTTCGTGGTGGAATAACAACGGATCGATCCCCGGGTATATCGACTTCACAAACCCTGAAGCAGCTGATTGGTATTCTACCAGGATTAGGAACCTAATTGAGACTTATGACATTGATAGTCTTAAGTTCGACGCTGGTGAATCGAGCTGGTCTCCTCAGGTAACAGATTTTTAAGAGCTTAATAACTCACTAGGCAAAGATTTCAGACGAAGAACCGCTTCTAGATATAGGCCTCCAATAACCAAATTATTTTAGCTTGCTATAATTTCGATTAGAACTTCAATATAGCACAACAATTGTACTTTATCTGCGATAGTATGGGAATCGTGGAGAAATAACACTTGAAAGGTATGTAGAAAATAAGAAGGAATTAAAGAATTTGATGAAGGAAGAATGAAGAAGAGTGTGAAAGGAAATGTTAAGTATGAAAGACGAAATTAAAACTGAAACTGAAAAAATTATTAACACTATCAATAATAAAGCCTCTACCGATACATAATATACAATAGTTGAATGGGGTCTTACAAAAATATTGCTCCATTCCAATGTTATGTTTCTAAATTATTTTGTAATAAATTAAAAAAAATCATATCATTGTATAAATAAACTATTTTAAGATGACAATAGAGTTCGGGAATGAATTGATTTACAACTGTACTAAGGATGTTGTAAAAATGACCACAAAAAACCCGTCTGAGTTAGTCATGGTCTCTTCTCAGATCTGAGCGTATTTGGAACCTTTTTAGCTAATCTAATAACTCTAAAATTACGCTCTTCTGACACCATCTTATCATGGCATATACAAATATAATTTAAAACACCATGTATTACAGCTAGCTATATATAAAATGAATGTTTATCTGTATGTCCTTTATAAAATCGTAAACTATGCATTTGATCATATGATGATCTTTAGCAAAGTTGTTGTATATGAGCCCGCGAAGGTTTCTAAGTTATTATGATGAATTTTTGATAGATGGCGCCACTGTCAGTCCAACGATTTTCATATATTGCCGTGACAGTTTGAAAACGACCAACGTTGACGTTTCAAATTGTGGGTGATCTAAGAATTTATGTATATTGTGAAATTCATCTCCGGCTCACATAATTAAAATAAAATGGAAAAAAAATTTGGTGAACTTTTTGTTTTTTGTTAAATTCCTCGCAGACAAAGTCTCGGTGCAAAGCTAGTAGTGTATAAAACTACTTCAAGTACCATCTAGATGATAGATCTTAAAAAAATGATGTCCAGGTTTATTAAGGTGATGAATTTACAGATTCCGGTCCAGAACGGCGACATAGACCTGCATCCAGGTCACATAGTGCGGGACTACGTGAACACAGTCGCCCAGTTCGGTCCGATGATCGAAATCCGCGCGGGAATGAGGTGCGTGCATAATATTCACCAGTTTTTACTGCCAGATCTTATTTTTCTGTCTTCAGTTTGTGTAAAGGTAGTTCTCGATTGAGACCGTAAGAAAATTTTACGACAGATGTGTCAAACTCAAAAATTAACTTGAACTGAATAAGCATTGCCTTTTTAGGTGAGTCGCAAAAAAATTGATATTCCTTAAAACAAATGTTTTTATTATCACTAGTACGACTGTGATTAAAAATTAAGTTGAAATTGTCATTTAAAACTTCTGCCATTAGAAAGATTGGTATTTTATGTTCCTAGGTTGGTAGGACTGTCTATAACATTTGCCAAGCGTCTGTTTTCTGACTGAGCTCACTCTGTGTTTGGCACTAATCGGTGTAACGTAACTCCTGAAGATGCCCCGTGGAGGGGTGAAACACGTTTTGAGTGATTTGACGGCGGCAGTTGTGTAGTTCGCATTGTTTGCCGCATGCGCATTTGTCAGGCGGCGGTGCACTTTGTTGCACGACTACCACTGCATGTGCGGAAGTGGCTGAATATTGGTCCTTTTTTTACGTTGAAATATCATTTGTCTCAGCCCAAACCATTTTGAAGGATGTGTTTCAAAAGTTGCGATTTAAATAAAAGCATCAAAAACTTAACAGACATCATTACGAAACCTTCTTACTTACCTGATTTGACTTAGTGCGACTTCTGTCTATTCATCAATCCCAAAAATCCAATACAACGATGCCTTTTTGACACTATTGAGGAGATGAAAACCTTATCAAAGAAGGTTTGGAGGCTCTACCGGAAAAAGGCTATTCTGGCTATACTGCTATTCTATTTAGGACTGGAAAAATGTTTGCAAAAGTGCGTTTTATGGAACGGAGATTATTTTGAAGGGGATAAAATTGATTTGGAAGAATAAATAAATAAATTCGTGTTATTTTTGATCACAGTATTACATTGCAATAATCATTTATAAAGATAAATTACCTTTTTTATTTCGGAAGAAAGATCCACCGGATATATTCACCTAGACCACATGAACGTTCATCTAGGGCCGCGAGTATGACGCCCCTGGCTTAACCCTTTCCACTCCAATGTCGAGTGTCACTCGACACTGATTTTGTTCCACACGCTCCACTGTCGAGTGATACTCGACATGGTGTAATACTTCTTTTTGCGGAAAATTATAAAACAGTAAAGATTTTTGTTACTAAAATGTTTGAATCACGAATGAATGAAACATATTCTAGAATCGCAAGATACTATAATTCAATTAAATTTTGCTATCGATCGATGCTACATAACAGCCTTGGAGTAGAAAGGGTTAAGTGTATTAAAATTTCTTAGGAACCTATCTAGATAGTAACTGACATCAACCGCCTGCATTGTTTACTGCGCGCTACGAAATTAGAAGCGTTCGTATATATACCTCTCTCTATCGTATACATCTTCCGTCGCTTTCACACAGACGACTCGTGTGATTGGTTGTTGGTTGTATAAATAATTCAAATTCAAATTCAGTCTGTTCTCTGCACTCGATTTTTACTTTTAACTCCAAGAGAACGCACAAAATATATTTACGCAACTAATTAAACTATTAGGTAGGAACTTATGCCCAAAATCCTAACGGAATCCTGCAGCTTCGGTTACTGTTGCAAAACCAAAGATTAAATATCGGAAAACCATGAAGAAAACTATACCAATTATTTCTAAGTTCAAAACAAAATAAAAATTAACTTTTCCTTAACACAGGACCCAAGATCTGCCAGTCTTCGTCCGCATGGTAGACAAAGACACTCTATGGGGCTTCGATAATGGACTGGCAACACTTGTGACCACACTGCTGGCGATGAACCTGAACGGCTACCCGCTGGTGTTGCCAGACATGATCGGAGGCAACGGCTACAATGAAAAGCCAAGCAAGGAGCTGTTCATCCGCTGGCTTCAAGCCAACGTCTTTATGCCTACACTTCAGTACTCATTTGTGCCATGGGACCACGATGATGAGGTTTGTAGATACAACAAAGTTAGTCTTTGTTCTTTAAACAGTAGCAACTTAGTCATTCTCTTCAGAATAATAGCAAATTAGTATTTAATCTTTAAATAGGAGTAATTTAGTCGTCTTCTTCAAAATTGTAGCAATTTAATAATTTCTATTATAACAGTATCGAATTAGTCGCTTCTACAGAAAAGTAATAATTTAGTCGTTTTTTTCAAATTAGTATCAAATTAACAGCTTTTTTTAAAATATTACCGATTAGCAATTTTTATCAATATAGTTAAAAAAATTAAATTAAATCGTAACTAATTAATCGCTTCTCTAATATATTAACAATGTAATCGATTTCCTAAAAATATAGTAACACATTAGTCGTTTTACTCAAAATAATAGCATATTAGTCGCTTTTGTAAAAAATAGTATCATATTAGTCGTTTTCCCAAATTAGTAGCAAATTAGTCGTTTTCGCAGAACAGTCAAGTTAGTCGCTTTTCTTAAAATAGTTACAAACTTGTTCCTTTCTTTAAAATAATAATGTATTAGTCGCTTTTATCAAAAAAAGAAACAAACGTTGTAACTTTTACCGAAATAAAATGATCATGTAAAATGAATGTGCATTTTATATCCTCATCTTAATCATCTGCCATTTATTACATTTCAAAATGGCGTTTTTCTCAGACGGTAGAGATATGCCGGCGCTATACGCAGCTTCACGCCGACTACGCGGAGGAGATAGCCGAGGCTATGGAGGAGGCGGTTCGAAGCGGCACTCCTGTGAACCCTCCCATCTGGTGGCTGGATCCAACTGACCAGGATGCCCTTGCCATTTGGGACGGTTAGTATTACTATTGACATTTCCAGAGTTCGATCTATTTTAGAATTATTTGTGCCATTTTATTACTAATTCACACCAATTTTTAAAGTACCTTAATGTTATATATAAAGGTGATAGCACAATTAAATATATATGTTATGCTGTTAGACTAAACAAAATAAATATGTAGAATATAAAAGGGGGAAATGATGTATTAGCATTCTCCACCAGTCAAACTTTTTTTTGGGTATCAGGAGGTAAGAAATGTTCTGGATAGATCCAAGATAACCTGCTCCTGGGATAAGGAAAGTTTTATATGGGATTCCTACCCACTATCTTCGGTACCTGAAGGAGCTGTCAGATCTCCTATGGAACTCGCATATGCACCTCATCAACGAGACCACTTCGCATTACTGCACTTCTCGGGTTCGCATTGAGAGGAGAATAAAGCCCCTCCCCCCCCCTCAACTCCCCTCTCCCCCTTGAACCTGACACTTTTTTAGTCGCCTCTTACGCCAAGAAGAGAATACCATAGCCCTATTCTAGTGGATCCGGGGTAAAGTGGTTTCACCAGTCAACATACGAGACACTGTAAATATAAAGAAACACCACGACTTCTACGTCGTCAGTCGACCTGGTGGGATGCTTCATAAGAACATTTCAGCCCCAATCGGCCATCGACTATACGAGCAACGTAACCTAATTCAGAGTAACAAAACTTGCGTAAGTTGGGTGGACAGTCAACTTTGTTCGATCGGAACACGCCGGATACAGGCAACTTCCAACTGGTCCTATTGGAAATCCAGAGGGGGGAGGGGTGCTATGTTAAACAGAAAGCGTCATACAGCTGAAATGATGATTGTATCGATACATATGTACATAGAAATATGAAAACCCTCACAGTGTTTCAAATGAAAATGACTACAGGACTTCACAGAGGATAACAGCTTGAAATGCATTTGTATTTTTTATATCAGGGGGACCGGAAAGTAATGTCGCTTTCTTAAGTTCACACGACTACATCTTTATTTAACAAGTTTTTATTTCTGATTAACAATGTATTTTTTTTATGGCCCCCGCTATTGAAGGCCTCTCGTACGCCTAAATTGTTGAGATCAGGGTTTTTGTTTACTAATAAGTTTTTCAAATTTTAATTTTTATTCTTCACTCACATTCTTCTCAATTTCTTTTGTTCTTACCTTTTTTCCTTCACAATATCTTTCATTTTGTTCTTTCATTCCTTCTTGCTTTCATCGCCTTCCTTCCATCATCTTATTACTCTTAGGTGGCTAGGTATATTGATCAACAATATATTCACCTTCGTCATCAACAACCTTCTGCCATCTAGTACACAAAATCAATACCAGAGCTGTAACAAATAAATCGGTTTTCTGTAAAATATGTCGACAGAAACGACATTACTTTCCGGTGCCCCTAATATAAACGAAACTAAACCCGCTAAATAATCTAGGTCTGTCAATACTGAACACCTCATATCTGGAACGGGCTTCTAAGTCTGATCAGTAAAAGTGGATGGTATTGCAAAGAGATCTCTCTAAATCTAGTACGCGGATCATCAGCTCTGACTAACTTACCCGACCCCCTATAACGCGATGGACACCGCACCCGTAGAGTTTACACATGGATTGACTTATAAATTACATCTCTAAATAAATAAACAATTAAGAATAGAGCCGACGGGAGAGAAGGGTTAGTCAGTAAGAGTCTGACACTGTCTGGGCCCTCCATTCCCAGGTGTTCTATTGAGGATTTCCCCCCTCCATCTAGAAATTGTAAGTAGATATTAAGACTCTGACTATGTTAGAGAAATTTTTTTAAAACTACTATTAACAAAAAAAAACAATTAAGAATGTGTAAGAGAACTTAGAAGAAAGAACTGTAGCTGCCACTTAAACCTTCATATTTATCAAACTCCCGAACGCAGTGAACATAATCATTCAGGAGTAGATATATATATATAGTAGCTGATCCCGCAAACGTTGTTTTGCAAAAAAAATTAAAATTATTTATTAACAAATAAAAAATAAGGGTTAATCGTAGAGGGGTGAAAATTTAGGGTTGGATGCATTTTTGTATGTTGTATCATAATAAAAGAAAAAAAACTAAAAAAAAATGTCTAAAAAAATAAAAAAAATTTAGGGGTGGACCACCCTTACCACTTAGGGGTATGGAAAATAGATAGCAGCCGATTCTCAGACTTACTGAACACGCATATAAAATTTGGTAAAAATTGGTCAAGCCGTTTTGGAGGAGTTCAAGTTCGAACACCGTGACACGAGAATTTTATATATTAGATGTTGTTCATCTTAGCTGGAATGAAAGACTTGTGTGAAATATTTGTCAAATGTAAATGTTTTTTTTCACAGAGTTCTTGTTGGGTGAGCGTGTGCTAGCAGCCCCGGTGATGACGGAGGGCGCAGTCTCCCGCGACGTGTACTTACCCCGCGGCACCTGGAGGGCGCCCGACGGAGCCCTATATGAGGGACCTATCTGGCTTCTCGATTACCCTGCACCACTCGACACACTACCATACTTCCTGCTCGAGAACTAATACTCATTTACAATTTATTGTTTAACAATAAACAATTATAAATAAATACCTTTTTCTTTACCCTGTATGTATACCCATATACCCATGTATCTTTCCACAATAGTTCCGAATTTCTAGGAATTCTATTATAAATATGTCTCGACTTACTAAAGTGACTTACAGACCAGCTGATTTATAAATCGAAGTGGCAGTATTGTGGGAGTCTTATATACACCGACGTGATGTCTGAAGGAATAATAGGTGTAAGATTTTGTGGGCGAGCGTAGCCGACGGGCGAACTTAGTGTGCCGAATTAGTGCAGCGAGCACATGCACGCACCGGTGACGCGGGCGCAGACCTTTTGTTACTTTTGTTTCTTTCGCGCCTTTGTTCTATTGCCCGCTTTCACTCGGTCGCGGACCACAGTGCGCCCCAGAAGCCTACGACGAATGCACGTCCTTTTTGCTCGCACTCAAGCGCTAATAAAAATTTGTTCGTGTGTTAAATAAATTGATAAAGTGTTACAAACGTCTTTTAATAAGACACATAACTACTTTAGTATGTATATTTCACACAGCGCAGAACGTAAGACACAAATCGGCATAAATGTGGACTTAAACCATGGATGCACAGACCGTACTACATTACATACCCTCGTACTCCCTACATACTCTCGTAAATTTGAAAAATATTGAGTTCTATTCCAGAATAAAACCTAAAAAAAAATGTCGGAAAAGTAATTCGAATTTCGCGCGCAATTTAACTTTTAATAAATTATTATCAATTCTTTATTGTCTTTAACTACCTATACTTCTGGTGGCAGGCCTGCCATCAGTTCATGATTTGCCCGAGTGGCCCCTAGTCTTAATAAGTCTGTGCAACCATGACTTAAACTTTGGACATCTGATGATTGCCGTATCCAACTGGTTTTATAGGAAATCCATGAAGGTTTATATCTAGTAGGGACGACCCATGTCTATAATGACGAGTTCATAAACATTGTTAAAGACGCAATAGGTTTGAACTGATTTGTCATGCCTTCAGAATTGTAGCTTGGAAGACAGTTTGCTGTAGCCCGCATGTAACTTATGCATTAGTAAAATAAAGAAATGTTTAATGACGAGAAATCCGAATTCTGTTACAAGACACCCTATGTTCAATAATAACACAATTTATGCCTCCCTTTCGGATCCGAAATTCAACTTAAAAAACGTTGATTCCTGGCCATTATCTTTATTTATTACGAAAGAAAAGTAAAAACGATTGTGTTAACTTAAAAAAGGAATTTGAAAAACAAAAGAATAAAAGAAAATTACTAAAAAATTCAAATAAAGAATTGTAATATTTTTTTCTTTTGTTTTTGGAGGAAACGTGCTATGGTTTTCATAAATCTAATTATTGTAATTGGACAAATATATACATAATATATATATATATATATATATATATATATATATACGGACATATATACATATCCGCCTATCAAGCCTTGCGATTATGGTATAGCTCTCCGCAGATATCTTTGTGGACTTAGATCATCGAGCATTATACCCAAGTCATCATCGGAATCATCATCATACATCATCGGAAAACCGTGAGTCATGTGGTCGTCGTTTATATTGACGCCGACCCAGCTTCAGTCTATGTGCTTGAAGGCAGTGCAGCGGCGAACAGTTTTGGAGAAATACCACAAGTTTCCAGAGGATATGCAGGAACTTCCTTTGCGTATCTTAATATCACAACATGATCTCTTAGGATGAAGTCTATGTCTTACACAAATACATTTTATTGTAGTTGCCGCCACCTACAATACAATCACACCCTGTACATTCAAACGCATCGTCTTGACTAGGGGCAGCTCTAGCTCGTGTAGCGCCCGTGTGCAATGAAACCCTAGCGCCTCCTAGGCCTGACCCTTACCCCCACGTGGCTATAACTATAAACTTTGCCGTCGTAACATGAAAGTTTTATCATATTCCAACAAGCTATTTTATAAGTATGTATAGCTTACAGTATGGTATTATTTACGGTCTTTCTTATGACGGCAGAATAACACTCGTTGTTTTTATGCCTGTAGCACATCTTTGTTGCGAAACTAAGCGGCAAACCGCGATAGATTCCAAAACTATGCTCTTAGGGTGCCACGGCGCCCCCAGAGACAGCAGCGCACCTGGTCCTGACCGAGACAATAAATCAGGTTTATATATAAGACAAGCCACGTATACTACATACATCATCGACGCCATTCGATAAACAACTGATGGTAAATGAGATAGGATCGTATATCAAAGGAGACGCCGACCTGATTATTCTAGATAGAAGTATTGCTGGAGTTTTTTCCCCACTTATTTCCCCACTTTCTGAAGTGGTGGTAGTGATATTAGCCAGTAAATGGCAACCGGCTAAGCCGAGATTTGATCCTATCCGTCGCCCGTGAGTTTGGACACTCCATAGAACATTCATTGAAGCGATTTGAGACTTCAGCGGCTTTCCAATCCGGTATTATAGTTTTATATAGTGACCCGAGCCAAGGCTTCCACGGGAGCCCTAGAGTTTTGGGACTTTATTGGTGGTCTTAGGATAGACAGACTGCATGCCCTGCCACTTGAAACATATGGTAGCTGCAAATGTAATTTCAACTCAATGGCCTTCGTTTTTGTATCCGATATCTTTCTTCTTTTATTCCTCACAATTTTTTTTTCACGATTTGGACATCAGTGAATCAGGTCAAAAGAAAAAAAACAGCCTTTTCCTTGTTGTAGACCTCTATGGACTGAAATGAAGGCTTCAGTTATTTCAGAGAAATGTATAAACTCAGTTAAAATATATCTGTATATATATCAATTACGTATACTATAAATTTAAAGAAAAATCGAGATGATCTGTTATCAGAAACAAGTGGCAAAGATTAGGAGAGCGTTCGATAAAGATAGGATAAGATTTGCATCGGATAATGGTAGAGAGACGGCAGTATCAGGTAGCAACTGTCACTGAATTATGGCTTTGAATATTCTTTTTGGTAAGTTTTATATTTATATTTAAATTACCATACATATCTAATAATATTTTAAATAGATAGATAGTAAAAAAACTATACCTAACATCCAATTTATACCTACTCGTACTTTCGACAATTTATAGGAGATATATTACGTCATCTAGCAGCAATTTGAAAAGGGGAATTCCACAGGAATATAATTCTTTATTTAAATCAGACAAAAGAGAGCGCTATACAACACTTGTCAATTAACGATTCGCTGACGATTTTTATTAGTTAAACATTGTTTGCATAGTTTTAAATCTGTGTACTTAAATATAGGTTAAGTTAGATACACATTTCTATGGACTTCGTGTTATTACGTCCAAAACCAACTGACCTTAGAAAGAATCCACAAGTTATTTAAGATAAAAATGAATAGGTTTCTTTTAATAAAGCATGTACCTTCGTCATCGCTTAGCATCAGGTGAAACAGATATCAAATTTTTCGCCTTTAAGTATTAAAAAAACTTGAGCATGCAACATGGAATTTATTCTGAGCAGTGATATCGGAGCGGTAGAGTAATTAGACTTGTAATCATAGATCTAAGGTTCAATTCCCGGGATATAATTTTAAATAATTCAAATATTGTGTTTATAGAATTGCCATATTTTACAAACAAGTTTCCATAGCATCGATAGCAACGCCCTCTATGCACTATAATATCTTACGGCGACTATGGTATCACCCCTTAACCTTATCAGACCTGCTGTTAGCATCTAGCGACTTCCAGCTGCCTTCTGTGTCGTGGAACTGCCTAGTGTAGGGCCTGTTCACGCCGCAATCGTTTACTTGTGACAAATTATAAACTAAACTACTAAAACTCTTAGATATCACTTTACTGTTTATTCCACTAATGCAATATTCTAGATAAATTAACATACATTTTAAAATATAAACATTATTATATATATGATTCATTATAGCAATAATTTCACATGGTTTTAACTATATCGAACAGGGTTGGCTGCGTTGAGCGCAGTGGCCCAAGGCGCTGGTATTCCACTTCGCGCCGAGGATGTGACTCTATCTCTTGAACCGCAGCTTACTGGCGGCTTCCTTTTGAGCCTAGAAAAAGGTAAGCAACAGATCCTACATCATCCTCTATATTCACAATAACATATAACTGTGATAAAAAGTAAAATTAATTTGAAAATAAAATTCTTTATTTATTCTTCCGAAACCATTTCATCACCATCAAAGTAATTCCCGTCTGATAAAACGCACTTTTGTTAAAGCTTTTTTAAGACTTCGAAGCAAACGAAATAGTCTTTTTTCAATAAAGCCTTCAAGATCTTCGATTCGGCTTCCATCTCCTCGATCGTGTCAAAACGGTCCACGCATTGATCTTTTGAGTTTGCTGAATTACTCGAAGTAGCACGGAGTCAAAACAGCCGAATACGGTGGTTACGGAACGATAGGAGTCGAGTTTTTCCAAAAACTTGACCTATTTTGGGACCAATCGAGGCTTGACGTGTTCGACAAAAACACGTGCAACTCGGAGATAATTAAACCCTTTGACAAATAAAAGGTTGGCAAATATTATAGACAGTTCTACCAACCTAGGATAAAAAATTTCGCCGCTTTCTTCATTTTGGTTTTTAACTCCTCATTCGTGTTAAAACGGCAGCCCGCATAGAACTTTTGAGTTTGCTGAATGGCCAGAAGTCTCACGGAGCCAAATCAGGTGAACACGGTGGTTGCGGAACAATGTCAGACGAGTTTTTGACGCTTTTTTTTCCAAAAAATCAAAACTTGACGCGTTTCAGACACAAAATATACTTCAAAATGGTCTGGGCTGAAGCAAATGATATTACACATATTGAAAAATTTTATAGACAGTCCTACCAGCCTAGTAAAAAATTTAAATGACAATTTCACTTTCCTTTTTATCACAGTAGTGGATAATTTAAAAAATTACTTTAAAAATAATCTTTCAATGCGATATTTTTGTTTACATGAAGTTGATTCATCCTTTTAGGACAAGGTATAAACTTCTGTATTAAAATTCCCGTAGCAATTTTACCGCCCAAAAATTCAAAACTTATATTAAGACAAGATTGATCAATAAAACATATATTATCATATTAAAGATTATAAAAAGTATGAACATGCCTGGATAAATATATGCTCAGGTCCACGTGACAAATAGACAGTTTATATCAAGAAAACAATTATAAATTTGGCTTTAAAAGAGTAAATCAAATTTGTTGCCAGGTTTTTATTAATATAATCAACATTCTGTATCTGGTAAAAAATAAAAAAGTCGAATCAATAACACAATGTATAAATATATATTCAAACGTACAATATAATATTTTGACATATGTTTTTTTTTAATACCTTGCTTTGTGTGGGGCAGAGACTTTACAGTTTCGGATTTATCTTTTTTTTTATTTTTATTTATTTAATCATTCTTCCTTTTTTTCTCACAATTTATTTTTCTCTTTCCTTGCATCCTTCACAACTTCTATCATTTATTACTTTCTAATCTTTGTTGACACATCACCTTTTTTTCTCTTATCTATATTTCTAGTAACATTTGTTTTTTTTTACAGCATCTTTTATATTGTTTTATTTAATAATTATTTATTATACTTTTATTTAATTAGAATTTTTATATTTTACCGTTTATATTGTACTCGAGATTTACCAGACCGTCTATTTTCCTTCTTTAGTTTTATTTGATGATTGTCTGCACTATGTTTTGCACAGTCTATTCGGAAGAATAAATATTTATTTTATTCTTTCATTCTACTTTGGTTATATATATATTACTTATTATATATTATATTATATATATACCGTATAAATAAATAAAAAAACTCATTAGACAAAAAGAGAAATAATCTTCAACAACATTTTAGTAAGTCAAAAAAGATACCGTACTCATACAAATTATCTGTTATAACACCAGGCGAAGAGCGTACGGTTTACGGCCATATTGGACGCACCCTGGTGTCGACGTACTCCGTGGAGGAAGTGGAAGGTGGTCTTGAGGTCCATGTCGGAGGAGTGAACCTCACTCTCAACACGATATACGACCAGACAACCGACGCACGAGGCATTAAAATCAAATGGAATTCACTGACTCCGCTGCGTTTGGAAGACTGTTTTGACTTTGGTAATCTATATCCGGTTATTGGTTCTATATTCAAAAGCTTTAAATATGTGAATGTATAACTTATCTGCTTCGTTTGCCCAGCGCTGGTTATATTCCTGGGATAGTCTTATATACAATAAAGAGAAATAAATAAATGTGATGGAAGAAAAAATAGTCTACAATATAATATTTGTGAATTGGTACAATTGGAGTGTTCCTGAGAAAGCGTAATTAAATGACACATTCAATTATTCGGTACAAACTACAAAAAGAAACTGAAGTTAAAAATAATAATGCAATTAAAGTCCGGTTTCTGGAATAGTCTTATATAAGTAACACTTTGTGCATTAATTACATAGGATTACCATTGCTCACATATAAGTTTCCAGAGGATGGGCAGTATCGTCCTCTGCGTACCATAGTACCACACTGCGATCGCCAATTCACCTGCCAAACGTGGCGATTGTTATATATCCCCCCTATGAGGAGACCTATGACTGTCTATAGACAGAAATGACTACGAATTTCATGTAGATATCCTAGTAGATATATATTTAAATATAACACACTAGAACAGTGTTTACTAAAGTGGAGCCCACGCCCCACAGTGGGGCAATTTGATTTAAAAGGAGTGTAATTCTAATGTGGACTCAACACGAGTTTAACCCATTTGCTTTGATATATAAAATATACATGTTACATAGTGGGGCGTAAGGATATTAAGAAGGTATTTAGTATATGATATTAATATGTATCCAGTCCGGACGCCGTTGCGGCCTACCGCGCGCTCCGTAGCATGGAGGTGGACGCGGTCTTGGTCCAGCTCTTCACGGGGCACGGGGGGTTCTCTGAGCACCTTCATAGGTTTAAGCTAAGGGAGGACTCCTCGTGCTTCTGTGAACCGGGCGTGGGCCACACTCGCGTCCATTACAATGGAAAAGGATGCAAGAGAGTCCGTCCTCAAATTCTTTAGGAAAGTTGCACAATACGTAATTAATAGGAATAAAACATAGTTAAACATAAAATATTGTAAGTCTTATTATATATTTAATCTTATTAAGATAGATTTATTGAAATTAAAATAAAAAATTGTAAAAATCTGTGAAATAAATTGATGTACATGAGAAAAATAAATAAACTAAATAAAGCTGTGATACTGCAATAGAAAATACAACTGAAGTTTTTGAGGATGGATGAAAGGAATGGAGTGACTGAGAAAGGAAGATGGAATTATGGAATGATAGAAGGATGAAAAAAAGATAATGTGTGTGTGAAAAAATTGTAAAAAAATTAGAAACCCTGTTCCCAACAAAATAGGGGTGGAAGGAGAGGTCCCAATAGCGGAGGCTTCATAAAAAAATGTATCTAGTAAAATTTGAAAAGTTTTGGGTGATATTTTTCAAAATATTTTTTTTTCATCGAAGAATATTATATTTTAATACTTATTATTCTATTTCGGAGGGAAGATAAAGACAAAAATTAAAAAATCTTAAAAATTCGTAGTACAAACGTTCTTGAGTTATACCAGATTCCGTATGCGCCAACCTAATATTTTAGATAATAAATATTTAAATAAATAAATAAATCCAAAAAGTCTTTATACATTTTATTTTTAGGAACGAAGCAATGGTACGGCGGTCCAATGCAGATCGAACAAGTGTATCCCATACAGGAAGCGCAACAAGTTTACGCACCTTATTACTCCAAAGAGTACGACAACGGTGCAATAGTTGAGAGGTACTGGTTAAATTCAGCCGGCGAGTACATATACGTACACCCGCAAGTGCCATTGTTCATCGATAACAGCAACATATCACCAAACCACCTCTGCTTTGGTGCACAAATCTCTGAACCATATTCAGCCAGGAGAAACCACACAGAATTATCCTACGACCTGTGGATTCTTCCAGACGTCAAGCAAGCACATCAACACGCTGTTGCCAACTATTTAGGTAAACCATCTGGATTACCAGACTACAGGATGGTAGAACACCCGATCTGGTCTACCTGGGCACAGTACTCCCGGGATGTAGACAGAGAAAAGGTATTGGAATTCGCTCAACAGATCAGGGATCACGGTTTTAGTGATTCGCAGCTGGAAATAGATGATTTATGGGAGACATGCTACGGAACCTTGGAGGTCGATCAGAATAAATTTCCGAACTTCACGACGCTTGTCCAGGAGGTGAAGGCGATGGGTTTCCGCGTCACCATCTGGGTGCATCCGTTTATAAATAATAACTGCGAACCATTGTATACGGAGGCTTTGAATAATGGGTAAGATTATTTTTAAAAATTATTTTCATATTACTTGTATAAAGTTGACGAAAATGCATGGATATATATATATATATATATATGTATGTATATATATCCATGCATTTTTGTCAACTTTATACAATTATATATATACATATTAGATATATATATGATTTATTTACGCTTGTGTACAAGATGATGACATCACTTATATTTAGTTTTAAAAAAAATGACGGGATAGTGGAACCAATATTTTCTCGTGATTGTTAATTTTTTTTTTTGTTTTTTTTAAATGCCAAATAATGATTTTTCTTGATTATCGATATGTCTATGAAAGAATCTAAAAAAAAATTACCACATAAGAAGGCAGTACGCATGTATTCATTATAATTTGTTACAAGGCCACGTCTGATCATCTAAAACACATTCACGTTAACTCAGGTATCTAGTGGTCGATGAAACTGGTAAACCAGCGACCTCGTGGTGGAATAACAACGGTTCAGTGCCCGGATTTGTGGACTTCACCAATCCTGCTGCAGCCGAGTGGTGGTACGACCGCGTAAGAGCTCTGCTGGACACCTATGATATAGATAGCGTGAAGTTTGACGCAGGCGAAAGCAGCTTCACGCCTCAAGTGAGTTACACCTAAATATATATATATATATATATATATATATATATATATATATATATATATATATATATATATATATATATATATATATATATAATATAAAATTCTCGTGTCACGGTGTTCAACCTTGAACTCTGAAACGGCTTGACTGATTTTTACCAAATTTAATATGCGTATTTATTTTATTTTATTTTTTTAACGAAATTTTTTGTTTTTATTTTTTTATGATACAGCATACAAGAATACATACAACCATAAATTTTCACCCCTCTACGATAAACCCTTATTTTTTATTTTTAAATTAAAAAATCAATTTTTTTTTGCAAAACAACGTTTGCGGGATCAGCTAGTATGTATATATATATATATATATATATATATATATATATACAGTTCAATTAATTATAAAAGATAAAATTAGTTTATTCAACATTGTAACTTTTAACAGAAATCTTATTGTTCGTCAACTTATTATTTACTTATTTTTTAAATTTTTATTTTTATTTTTGACTCTGCTTCAAGGTGCTATATTTGTGGAAAAGAAGCAGGAAGAAAGTTTATAGACGTAGCTTAAATAAAATCAAAACAATCGTGCGACATCACTGCCAAGGATTTTTGTCATTTATATATTCGTTTATTGAATAATAAACCTTTTCCGTCAATTTACAAATGCATTAGACTTTTTACGGTCGAAACTTTGGTGCAGACAGTTTTTCACAGTGCTAATTGCAATAGAAAAAAAATTATATAAGATATTTCGGAGTAATAACTCTATACAGGATGATTGAAAATATGTGTAAAACTTTTTTGGATATCATCATAGATTACTACGTCTAATGCTGGAATAGGAGAAAATGCAGCTTATTCTAGGGTAAATGTTACCGATAAAACGCATTCTAATTTTTTAAACATACGTTAAGAAAGAATGGGGCAATTTGAAGTGACGTAATTCCGATATATATTTAAATAATTTACATATGTCACCCATGCAGACATGCGACGTTGGACTCCCGCAGGGAGGACCGAGGAAGCCACAGGTAGTCGCTGGAGGCGATCAGCGATAAACCAGTCATTGTGATCAATCCTTGCGAAGCCTAGGCCTTGCAGTGGGTTTTCATATGCCAACGTGATGATGATAAAACAATGCATCATTTATTCAGGTAGCAGTGCAAACTGGTGACATCGATCTTCAACCCCATCACATCGTGGAAGCGTACGCCAGGACAGCAGCACGTTTCGGGAACATGGTAGAAGTCAGAGCTGGATTCCGGTACATATCTTCACATAATATCTTTATTACTAAAATAAATATAATATAATGTAAGAAATAAATATCTAAAGTCAGTTCACAAGAATGCAGTAAATCATTCTACGCCAGTTTAATAACATCCTGTAAATAATAGTATCACTAATTAGCCATTGCGTTCGAAAATATGCCTTTAAGCGTTCATTTTCCAACGAAATGGTTTCAGTTTGAATGCTAAGCAATTCATGCAAGAACGCACGATATATTTTGACTTGATTGAATAAAAGGCTCATTTAGACAAATATCGATCAATTTTAATAATAATTTTCGTAGGATTATTATCGTAAAAGATAAATTAAAATAAGTTACGGGTGTAGCATTAAAGAAGCAAACGTCGAGGAGCAAAGATAGCACATTTAAACTTGCAGCGCAAAAGCGCTTTGTCGCATTTTTCGATACAAAATAACGAAGCGCTTTATTGCCACGACGCAGTCAAACTGTTAATATCCTGTTTCACCTACTGTAACATTCTAGATTATAAATAAAAGAACAGCTAAATAATACTCATTTTAATGCTACTTCAGCTAATAATACTTTAACAAATGAATATGTCATTTATGATTAGATTCTCCAATTACAGTACCCGACGATATTATACATCGACCTTTGGAAAGAGACAATCGGCTAATTTCGGCATCGTAGAGCATTATCTCTGTCGCACGAAATACAAACAGTCCGGTATCTATTAGGAGCTGTTACAACAAGCATTATTTGCTTCTTTTTATTATAATTTTTATTCTTTGTATTAAATACACCAATATTTTTTTAAAGTGGTGGCTTTAGCTAAAATAAAATAAGAATCATGTTCACATTATGTTTACGTATTTAATTATTTAGGAAAGCTATAAATAACAATATTGGAACTCTATAGTATCGGCTGGCGTTGAAAGATGGCCCTAGTTGTTAGTAAATGTATAAAAGGGGCACCGCGCGGTAGATTCGACATTAATAAAGAAGACTCGACAGACACATGACATATATATATTTATATATGTACCTGTAATGAATTATAGTTTAATAATAATAAATATAAATGCAGTTTTTAAATTAAGAATCGTACAAACTATATTTCAATTTGACGTATGTTTTTGTTTTTATACAGAGTGAATCTGTTGCTAAACGTGACATCTGGGCGTCATTTTTAAACGGTTTTATTTAGTTCGACCCATACGGAATTTATTTGGATCAAAATTAGAAATTTACATTTAAGCACCTTCCCGTTGTCAGATTGATCTGAAATTTGGTACACACATTTAATTTAGATGACAATACAATATAATAAAATCAATAACATTATAAATCTAAAATGGCCGCCAATACAAAATGGCGGATTACATATTTTTGCTTAACCCCCTCAATATGGGTATCAAATGAAAGGGCTACACTAGTAAAACACGATGATTATATCAAAATTTAAAATTCAAGATGGACGCCGTTCCAATATGGTGGACTAGTACCTAGTAGTATTTTTCCACTACCACCACAATATGGATATCAAAAAACCATTTAACTTAAGTTTTTTAAATGTATTTATTTTCTATATAACATTACAAATATAGGATCGACTACGTAGTCGAGCTGAATGTAGACCGCGCAAGTCATGGTGGCGATCATGGAAGACGCCAATATCTTGCAGTGGTTGTTTATCGAATGAAAATGATGAAATAAATTAATTTCAGAACGCAAGACTTACCTATATTCGTGCGAATGGTAGACCGCGACTCCATCTGGGGATTGAACAACGGTCTTTCAACTCTCATCACGACAACCCTGCAGATGAACCTGGCGGGCTACACCCTGGTCTTGCCCGACATGATCGGAGGCAACGGATTCAACTTGGACCACGAGCAGGCCGATATACCAACCAAGGAGCTGTTCATAAGATGGGTGCAGGCAAATACCTTCTTACCCGCCATGCAGTATTCATACGTACCATGGAACTTTGACAATGAGGTATGCAAATCTCTTTTTATAAACCAGTTTAGAAACTTACTTAAAATGTTTCACCTTTCTATTCAATAACTCAATATATAAGCGCTAGAAGGAATCTTGAAATACATAGGTGAATTGTAAAACAAACATGATAGTAAATTTGTAGAATTCTAGTTATTGTCTAACGATATACATATTGTCCGGTGGCAGAATTTGGTTTTTAAATTAAAATTTTTCCATAACCATTAAGTAAAAAAGAAAAAAAGTATAGCATTAGCTTTATTAATTCTGTGGGTTGTGATCATTATGTTGCTTTAAAGAAAGTTTACAATAGAAATGTATTTAAAGGCCAAAATATCGTGTTTAATTGCGGATCAACGGTTTTATTACCGTTACACTATTCGACGGCATATATATATATATCCGTATAACTTCGATTCATAATCTATCGATATTTTATTTACAAACCATACTTGAAAATTTTTCTCGAGTTACAGCGCGATCAAGGAAAGAGCCATTCATTTTTAAACAAAAACAGATTTTCTCTGCCTTGTCCATCTATTATAAAAAATTCAATGAATATATATCTATAACTGTGTATACAAAAACTAAAGTATCTATATTATATTAATCTCTGTTTATTGCCCGGGAGAAATAAATAAAAACTCGCCTTTTGTTGCATTGAACGGAGAAACAATTCATACGTGAAACTATTGTATTCATTATATTAATCTTTGTTTATTTCCCGAAAATATATAAAAATACGCCTTTTGTTGGCCCTGCATTGAACGGACAGTTCTGTTCATAGAAGATACTATTATTAATTAAATTAAAATTTGTGTTCATTACAGACAGTGGAGATAAGTAAGAAGTACACTGACCTCCATGCCGCGCACGCTAAGGACATATACGCAGCGATGAGGGCGTCCTCCGAGGAGGGTCGGCCCGTGAACGCGCCTCTTTGGTGGTTGGACCCTACCGACGAGGATGCACTGCGCATCTGGGACGGTAAACATTTTTTCTTTAAATTAAAAATACTCTTTCCCCATTATGTTTTCGAAGCTGGGATATACACCCTCCTACTTTCACACTCCCTCTCTCATCCTTGACAATTTCTCTCTTTATTCACTCTTTTCATCCTTTATATTTTCTATCATTCAGCATTCATTCAACATTCATTCATTCACCCACATTACGCATCGCCTCTCACTCCTTGCAACACCTCCTGTTACCCGGTTTTGATTTGCCTAATTACGTTACCCAACACCCTGCAACAAAACCGCAAGAGAGTGAGACCTCGTCCTCTTCCAAAAGGAAATGATTCGCAAGCCACTCTAAGCTGTCCATACAAAGAACAGCAAGTGATGCATGAACCACGATCAGGTGCTAAGAAAATATTTTAAAAAATATAAAAAGATAGTATATCACACAAATTATAGTGAGTCACTGTTATTTTGTTTGACAGTGCTATGTTTATTAAATGTTACGTATATTTTACATAACAGATACAAAATTTTATTTTGAGTAGTTTTAATTTAAATTCAATTAATAAATTTATAAATTAACATATGTTTTTACTTTAAGATTGTAACACTAAACTTCACTTCAGTTAGAAATTTACAGGAAATCAATATCAGGTAAGTAGGGGGTCTACCCAACACGGAAAAATATGGCAAGGGGTCTACGACACAAAAAAGTTTGGGGAATTCTGCTCTAGATGCTTTAGACCATCTATACCACGTAACTTCTTCCTAATAATTATGCATAATTAAAACTACCTATGGCCCCCGCTATTGGAGTCTTTCGTATCTTTGGGAAGGACAGGGTCGTTTTATTTTATTTACAATTTTGACATTACTTTTATTTGCGCGCTCTTTTTGCATTCTTCTTATAATCTTTAGTACTTCATCTTTCATTCCATATTTGTTCCGCATTTCTCTTTCATTCGATATCATTCATTCCTCACTTCATTCCGAAGTTTTACATTTCTTTATATTATTTTAGATATTTTGTTTTATTTGCTATTTTATTTACACTTATTCATATTTTTATTTCTACTGATTGATTAATCTGCAATTTTCCTGCAACACAGAATACCTATTGGGCGAAGATATCCTGGTGGCACCAGTGCTTGATGAAGGCGCAGTATCTCGTAACGTATACCTACCTGCTGGCGTCTGGTGGCCGGAGGGAGACCAGGAGAGGGAAATAGAGGGACCTACGTGGCTCATGGACTACCCAGCACCTCTGGAAGTCCTCCCGTATTTTGTTCGAGCAAGACAGACTGTACCAGATTCAGGAGCAATATCACATCTACCTTCTGTTTTCCTTATAACTATTTTAGTTAATTATTTCTTATTGTAAAGTTTCTTTAAATACAAGAATCAATGTCAAATATAGCACAGATTATATAACTACATTAATCTATTTTTATAAAGAATAAATTTTAAAATTATCGTATGTGAAATAAAATATTTGTATATAAGGTGATGATATAATCTATGATTTCAGAAATAATAAAAAATACGTAGTGTAATATAGTAAGAAAAAGCCTTTTCAAAATTAGATATATTTTTTCACTTTTTATAACTCGTGTAATATACCAGTCAACCCAAAGTAGTGCACAGATAATAAAATACAACATATTAAAATCGATTATTGTTTACTATCTGTCCCTGTACAATTGTATTTCCAGAAATTATTTACCTGTCGAATTAAAATATAAAAAATGAATCAATGTAATATATATCCTGATCACTTTATACAGGAAAAAATTTAAAACTTTTAGTTGGTAAATGTTATACATTTTATGCGTTTAAAATTTTGAAACATTACCAATCACCTGTATAATATTAATAGTATAAACTAAATTTAATTTTAGAGAACGTCAAGAAAATTGATGATTGTCTGTTGTTATAGCCGGCTAACAGATGGCGCTATATCATTCCGTTCATTTTAAAAATGCTACGTTGATTTGTATAGCTTTGAAATAAAATGATGAACACAATATCATATTTACCGACTGGTACATTCTATTGTTTATACAGCCTTTTATATTAATATATGATTCGTTTAATTATTTGTGTAATATATTATGGCTTGAGTAACCAGGTTTAAATTGTATAACTGCATTTTAATGTAGAATTTTAAGTAAATAATATTTATGAATGAAACTACCGTTTTAAAACGATATTGTAAATGATTATTTTTTTAATATTCTATAGCTACATGATAAACAAGAATTTTAAAAATACAGTGCTGCCAGGTCTAAAATCAAATTCTTCTGTCATTCCTCTTAAGATCTATCTTACCTCTACTTTCATTATTTTCCTTACTAATTTCCGTTCATTCATCGACTCACTTTCTTTGCCTCGTTCCTCAAATATCACAGAATTATAACATTTGCATATATGTTTATGCTATTCTCCATTTTTATCCTCATTATATGCTAATTATTATTATTTATCAAAGATAACCATTTTTTTTGTTTTATGTATGTAGAGGTCGTTGCTGTGCTAACCTAAGTTTTATGTAACAAGTAAAACATAAATATTTGCAATAAAACTGTGGGTAGTCGGACAATAAAACAAAATAATATCTATAAATATATTTATTATCTGTAATAACTATGGTACGGTGATATCCAGCACCAGACCTCGTCCCAGGATCCGGAAGTCTTCGAGCAGCGCCTCCTTATTAACCCTGTATTTAGTCTCACCTTCTACTTCCACTGGCATCAAGGCTTTAGCATTCGTGACCTGGAAAACAAAACTCAAAATTAATTGACTTCCAGACGAATAGAGCTACACATGGAGACAATGCTTTTTACTTTAAGCCAAGCACTTCTGCGAATTCTGGACCAACCAGGAAGACTGGACTGGAGATGGAGTTTGGAGACGACGCGCTTCCTGACGGTCCTCCGGAGGATGGTGAACCCTTGATGAACAGGACCTTCGAAACCGCGGGTATTCAAGGTGGAGGCTCTGAACTCCATGTAGCTTCAACTCTTGCGAGACAGACGACGGATTGACATGGACTTGAACTATTGTCATATCATCACGAGAGCTTAGGTGGTAGCATAAACAACGTATACCCTGGAAGGGGCTATCCAGAATGACACAGGTGAAGAACTACCAGTGGCCTTCAACCGGCAGATACCACAGTCCTTCACAAAACTCAGAAGGCAATCACCAGGAGGTGTTGAGTAGGAATTCCATATTACCCTGTCCTCTTATAGAAGCAATGTATCTTAAACATCTGGAAGATTTCCCCTCCGAAGTAAAAAAGGCACTTCCATCCACGATGTGGACAGGTGATCTTGTTGAGGTAGTTATGAAACGCTGAATGTGGACTCTGACCAGTCTGGTTGGAAATGTATGTCAGAAGGATGTGTTCCTGCTGCCTGGAGTGATTGACTAGTTACATTTCAATACAAAAAAAAAGTAATTTATTTCAAATATCAGAGTAATCACTTTATAAAGAGTGACTGGAAAAGTATTTAAAAAATTAAAAGCTCTTTGGTGATATATATGTAAAAATTTATTACACTAACATTGATGCCTTGTGCAAAGGTGGTCATTTTTAAAGTGATCAGGTGATGAAAATAGGTGAATGTTTACAACTTTCATTTTAAATCATCATTATGTTATTTCTGAAACCGTCGATATTTAGATTGGGTTGACAGCATATGATTAATACATTCACCCCTTCAAACCTTTTCACGTCTATATCCAAACACCCTGTATATTCATTTAATTAAGTAAGAATTTAATTTGCTAGCCAATTAGTTACCTGAAACTCTCGTAGGTCGTCGATCGTCGGCCGCCATAGCACCGCTACTTCAACACCGCCGTAGAAGTCATGGAAGAACAACGCGAATTCATCATACGCACTCTAGAAATAAAACTTCAATTAGAACACACCGCTATGCTACCGAAACTTCTGTACCGCGCCTTATATAGCGCGGTGAGACAGGGGGGGTGTATCCAAAGGTCTTAGTCGTGTCGCCAAGCTTTCTTTCTAGGCGCGGTACTGCTGTTTCGGTAGGTCTATAATTAATCTAATTCAACTGGACAACATTCAGGAAACTAAGAAACATCTCGTGTGATAACAGTGATGACATAGGTACAGAAGATGCTATATAATTGGTGACCACATCGGCAAGATCACAGTCCATAAGTGACGAGTCCAGCGGATTATCGGGTTTAAGTGGCACATGGCGTTGAACAGATTGCCATTTGGGATTTGGGTGTCTGGTCGTTGAAAGACAAAGATTATAAATATAAATTATATAAAAAATAAAAACATATTTACCCAAAATCTTAACGTCCTCGCTCTAAAGTCTGTAGTGAGAATAAAAGGTTCTCAAAGGGGGGGGGGGGGCATATAAAATAACCGATACAAATGAGAAGACGATAGTAGTGGATGTCTTATGACTCAAATGGTAATGATGTGAGGATCTTGGTAGTTACGGTTGGACACTTACCCTTAATTCATCGAGATACTTGGAGACCGGGTTGAACTCCACCACTGGCACCATGTCATCCAGCACCGCGTCAGTCTTGCGGCGTTCCCTTGGAGTCTGGTCCACCTTCTCCGATGTGTACGGTACCAGACCGGGCGTAAGATGTATTATGGCATCGTATCCAGATAATGAAGGCACGAAGATACCCTGGAAGAAAATTTATGGTATATTATCTATGGTCTCATGCTTATTGATTAGGTTCCCACCATTCTAATATCCTTCCTCTTTAAATGATGGGTGCAATATATGTATATATGAAAATATTTATTTATTTATGTTTGCGTGTGTGTGCGTGTGTGTGTGTATGTGCGCGTGCGTGAGTACGCGTATGCGTGCGTGTGTGTATGTGTGAAATACTATGTGAGAGACAATGAATTAAAAATTAAATCAATAAAAACAATTAACCATTATTCTTTGAATTTTGGGGACCTCTCTTCACTATCATGGTAAAGCAGGGACTATTTATACAATTAATAATTCTCTCTTATCTCTATGTTCCATTCATTATTTTTTTCTCCTCTCAATATCTTGCATTCCTTTTCTTATCTTTCCTTTCGTACATTGTCTAAATTCCATCGCCTTCTATGTAGAATTATACATTTATATTTCATTTTATTTTTGATCATTTATTTGCTTTAGTTTATTATTAATCTATTTAATTACCACTTTAGTTTTTCATTTCAATTATACCGTTCACTTAGTGGCTGTTACAGGTCCTATGACCTTCCTGCAGAAGTCTAGATAGGTCTGGCGACTTTAATTGCTCACTAGTGGGACGATGGTTTCCTTTTCTTACAACAAAAGTGGGAGTCAATCAGGTCTAACACCAGATGATAATTATGTTACATACCAGAATGTTATCTTTGAAGTCCTCAAGCAGTGCTTTTTGAAGGTAGGCAAGTGTGGCCCGGGCGATACTTTGAGCGCGAAGGAGGGCCTCCCTGGCGGGGGCGGCTCGGCTCCACGCCCCCGGCAGCTCACCGTCGCACGAGCTCACCACGCGCATGGGGGGCATGTTCTCCGCCTCACTCCCACATAACTTCCTCTCAAGCTCCGCTATCTCTTCACCTGGAATACAAGTCAGGTGGTCAATTTCTACAGCAGACTCCGGGGGACCAGATCATAAACACCCGTCTTTCTGTATGTGTTCGAATAATTAAGAAAATATATTATGAGTATCATTTAAAATTAAACCTTATGGCATTAGAGTTAAACTTCAAAATATAATACTCGTTTCAAAAATAATTATATCCATACAGTAGAGCTGAAGGCGTCTCTGATCCAATTGTTCATGGAGGACTGGATTTTTGGAGTACCTACATAGGTTTAAACACAAAAAGTGCGTCCCTCGTGCGGTCCCAGCGGTGGAACAGAGTGTGATACACGCAATCACTTACTGTTTAATATAGAGGACAAAGAGTGGATTGTGATAAAGAGTTGGGAGAAAAAAAAACTATAGACATCACTTCCATCATAAAAGAAGAAAAGGTAATACAGGCAAGAAATAGACTAATAATATAATTTTAATTGTAAATAAAAATCTGTATTTAATATAATATTCAATAATGGAGAAAAGTGTTAAATAAAATAATGAATAAAATTGTGAAAATGTAAAATATGAAGGAAGTCGACGCAAGAATGTTAATGTGAAGAAAGCGAGAAGTAAGAAAAAAAGAAATTGCGGTGGATGGAAGATAGAGAATGCTAATTAAACATATGATAAAAATATTTTGAAAAAAAAAGTCTCTTTTATGGAATAAGATAGGGAGTACGAGTGGCCCCACCAGTGGGGTCGTTATAACCGTTACAGCCTATAGATGCCCACTGCAAGGTATAAGATTTCCCTTCCCCAAAGATATATATGAGGGGAGATCACACTCGTTAGAAGACAGCAAGGGGTTAAAATAGACCTAAATCCTGGCTAATACCTAACCTAAACCTAAATCAAAATTATTAAAAAAAGAACTCCATTGACCAACAATAAGAATCAAATTTGACCAAACCACTGACGCGTGCACAAAACTAAACCTTAAACCAGTGGCATAGCTATGGTATTTGGGGCCTGAGGCAGATTGGGGCTTGGTGCCCCCCCCCTCCCCCCTAAAGAGTCTAAATAATTTCAAAATTCAGAACAACATGTAGTTAATACATATTTTTTTTGGTTCAAAATAATGATAAATATATATAAAATAACATTAGATCTTAATAAAATTTATTGGAAAAATTTAAAAACGAACATCCCTCGCTTTTCACATTTTCAAAATCAATAGTGTCTACTAGTTCATGTTCTATTGACATTATTGCAAGATTATTTAATCAATTTATCTTTAAATAATCTTGCAATAATGTAATAATTTATTATTTTATCATTTAGGGCCCTTTTAAAAAACACTTTATGTGTTTTGTGAATGCAAAGGCTTAAATACTGTGTATTTTATAATTTGTAACCGTTTATATTTTTTAATGTTCATATTATTTAACAACTTTTTTAACATAAATATGGTAAAATTCGATATTCTTTTTATGTTATTTACTTTAATTTATAGTTTTCATTTTTCTTTTAACATTTCATTATTCATCATTCAAAAAAAATCAAAAAAATTATTTTCAACTTTGGTGCCCCCCCTACTTGTGGCGCCTGGTGCGGCCGCCCCGCTTGCCACCCCCTAGCTACGCCACTGCCTTAAACCCTGAGCACAAATCAGAGTGCAAAGCTTATTCCAAATTGACTTAATTGAGCAAAATCAATAATAAACCTTATTCTTTATTTATAAAAGCACAAATCAGAACACTCACGTGTCATATCACCATTGAAGTCCAGCACTATCACCTCCCGGGACCAGTCTGTGTCGACCAGCGTACGCAGAGCTCTGAGGAATGCGGACAGAGGTTGCGAGGGAGGCTCCAGCGGCGCTGGTCGAACGAACACAACCGCCATCAGTAACTCCACCAGGACAGCCGGGAAGTGGGGGGGAGATAGCAAGTGAGCGCTCAGCCAACGCTTCAGAAGACAAGCACCAGGACCGAAGGCAGGATGCTTTTGATGAAGACTGAAAATGAATAAACAGTATTATTATACAGGATGATTCAATAGATATAAAGTTTAAAAAACTTTTACGCCTATAACCAATCACCTGTATATGTGGTAGACATATACAGGATGATTGATATTCAAACGGTACAAGAAAGATGCTTACCCATGCATAGCTCCTCTCAACCGAGGCAGCAACATAGTCTCACACTGAAGACTCAGACTCTCCTCACTCTCTTTATGCTTCACCACTCCATTCTCCATCTCTCTCCGCAGCAGCGTGATCTCCTTCGAGTGCGCTATCTTAAGTCGGAAGACGTATCCGTGCTTGAGGACGTCCAGGTGTGTTGGGTACGGCTGGGTAGGCAAGGAGTACTGCTTCGTTAGCCGGTCAGCAATCTGGATGTGGAAGGCTGCTTTCAGGCAACGGAACGCTTCTAGATCACCTGGCCATTTACCACTGTGTCCTGTGAACAAAAGATTCATGTTAGATTATAGGCTATGTAGACCGTGGCCGGGTAGACCTGTGGGCATGTTGACCTGTTACCATGTAGACCTGTGGCTATGTAGATCGGTGACCATGTAGACCTGTGTCTATATAGACGTGTGGCCATGTAGACCTCTGACCGAGTATACATTTGGCCATATAGACCTGTGTCTATATAGACGTGTGGCCATGTAGACCTGTGTCTATATAGACGTGTGGCCATGTAGACCTCTGACCGAGTATACATTTGGCCATATAGACCTGTGTCTATATAGACGTGTGGCCATGTAGACCTCTGACCGAGTATACATTTGGCCATATAGACCTGTGTCTATATAGACGTGTGGCCATGTAGACCTCTGACCGAGTATACATTTGGCCATATAGACCTGTGTCTATATAGACGTGTGGCCATGTAGACCTGTGTCTATATAGACGTGTGGCCATGTAGACTTCTGACCGAGTATACATTTGGCCATATAGACCTGTGTCTATATAGACGTGTGGCCATGTAGACCTCTGACCGAGTATACATTTGGCCATATAGACCTGTGTCTATATAGACGTGTGGCCATGTAGACCTCTGACCGAGTATACATTTGGCCATATAGACCTGTGTCTATATAGACGTGTGGCCATGTAGACCTCTGACCGAGTATACATTTGGCCATGTAGATCTGTGTCTATATAGACGTGTGGCCATGTAGACCTGTGTCTATATAGACGTGTGGCCATGTAGACCTCTGACCGAGTATACATTTGGCCATATAGACCTGTGTCTATATAGACGTGTGGCCATGTAGACCTCTGACCGAGTATACATTTGGTCATGTAGATCTGTGTCTATATAGACGTGTGGCCATGTAGACCTGTGTCTATATAGACGTGTGGCCATGTAGACCTCTGACCGAGTATACATTTGGCCATATAGACCTGTGTCTATATAGACGTGTGGCCATGTAGACCTCTGACCGAGTATACATTTGGCCATGTAGATCTGTGTCTATATAGACGTGTGGCCATGTAGACCTGTGTCTATATAGACGTGTGGCCATGTAGACCTCTGACCGAGTATACATTTGGCCATGTAGATCTGTGTCTATATAGACGTGTGGCCATGTAGACCTCTGACCGAGTATACATTTGGCCATGTAGATCTGTGTCTATATAGACGTGTGGCCATGTAGACCTGTGTCTATATAGACGTGTGGCCATGTAGACCTCTGACCGAGTATACATTTGGTCATGTAGATCTGTGTCTATATAGACGTGTGGCCATGTTGACCTGTGTCTATATAGACGTGTGGCCATGTAGACCTGTGTCTATATAGACGTGTGGCCATGTAGACCTCTGACCGAGTATACATTTGGTCATGTAGATCTGTGTCTATATAGACGTGTGGCCATGTAGACCTGTGTCTATATAGACGTGTGGCCATGTAGACCTCTGACCGAGTATACATTTGGCCATATAGACCTGTGTCTATATAGACGTGTGGCCATGTAGACCTCTGACCGAGTATACATTTGGCCATGTAGATCTGTGTCTATATAGACGTGTGGCCATGTAGACCTGTGTCTATATAGACGTGTGGCCATGTAGACCTCTGACCGAGTATACATTTGGCCATGTAGATCTGTGTCTATATAGACGTGTGGCCATGTAGACCTGTGTCTATATAGACGTGTGGCCATGTAGACCTCTGACCGAGTATACATTTGGCCATGTAGATCTGTGTCTATATAGACGTGTGGCCATGTAGACCTCTGACCGAGTATACATTTGGCCATGTAGATCTGTGTCTATATAGACGTGTGGCCATGTAGACCTGTGTCTATATAGACGTGTGGCCATGTAGACCTCTGACCGAGTATACATTTGGTCATGTAGATCTGTGTCTATATAGACGTGTGGCCATGTAGACCTGTGTCTATATAGACGTGTGGCCATGTAGACCTGTGTCTATATAGACGTGTGGCCATGTAGACCTCTGACCGAGTATACATTTGGTCATGTAGATCTGTGTCTATATAGACGTGTGGCCATGTAGACCTGTGTCTATATAGACGTGTGGCCATGTAGACCTCTGACCGAGTATACATTTGGCCATATAGACCTGTGTCTATATAGACGTGTGGCCATGTAGACCTCTGACCGAGTATACATTTGGCCATGTAGATCTGTGTCTATATAGACGTGTGGCCATGTAGACCTCTGACCGAGTATACATTTGGCCATGTAGATCTGTGTCTATATAGACGTGTGGCCATGTAGACCTGTGTCTATATAGACGTGTGGCCATGTAGACCTCTGACCGAGTATACATTTGGTCATGTAGATCTGTGTCTATATAGACGTGTGGCCATGTAGACCTGTGTCTATATAGACGTGTGGCCATGTAGACCTCTGACCGAGTATACATTTGGTCATGTAGATCTGTGTCTATATAGACGTGTGGCCATGTAGACCTGTGTCTATATAGACGTGTGGCCATGTAGACCTCTGACCGAGTATACATTTGGCCATGTAGATCTGTGTCTATATAGACGTGTGGCCATGTAGACCTGTGTCTATATAGACGTGTGGCCATGTAGACCTCTGACCGAGTATACATTTGGCCATGTAGATCTGTGTCTATATAGACGTGTGGCCATGTAGACCTCTGACCGAGTATACATTTGGCCATGTAGATCTGTGTCTATATAGACGTGTGGCCATGTAGACCTGTGTCTATATAGACGTGTGGCCATGTAGACCTCTGACCGAGTATACATTTGGCCATGTAGATCTGTGTCTATATAGACGTGTGGCCATGTAGACCTCTGACCGAGTATACATTTGGCCATGTAGATCTGTGTCTATATAGACGTGTGGCCATGTAGACCTGTGTCTATATAGACGTGTGGCCATGTAGACCTCTGACCGAGTATACATTTGGCCATGTAGATCTGTGTCTATATAGACATGTGGCCATGTAGACCTGTGTCTATATAGACGTGTGGCCATGTAGACCTCTGACCGAGTATACATTTGGCCATGTAGACCTGTGGCTATGTAAATCGGTGACCATGTAGACCTGTGTCCAATAGACCTGTGGCCATGTAGACCTGTGTCTATATAGACCTGTGTCTATATAGACTTGTAGCCACGAAGACCGGTATCCATATACACCTATGGCCAAGTAGACCTGTATTTAATGGAATCAGGCGTTACCTCGCGATAAACGATTAGTACCACCACCCCGTGGAGGGGTGAAACACGTGTTGAGTGATTTGGCGGTGGCGGTGGCGGTTGTGATTCGCATTGTTAGCCACATACGCATTTATCAGCGGGCTGGCGGGCGGTGCACTTTGTTGCACGACTACCACAGCATGTGCGGAAGTGGCTAAATATTGGTCCTTTTCTTACTTAAGAAGACCTGTGTCTATATATACCTGTGGCCATGTATACATATGGCCATGTAGACCTGTGACCATGTAAACCTGTGGCTTTGCACACCTGTGCCATGTACAAGACCTGTGCATTATAGTGGGCGTGGACTTTGACTATCGTCGGTCCACTTACCCAAGCTGCGTCTACTGCCTCATGGGCGCCACTTGAAAACCTTTAGGACGCAACATCCGTAGGTTGAACGAGCACTTCTACTTCAGTATAATGTATAATACATTTTTCAAAATGCTAAATAACCCTATTAACCACAGTATTCCAGATAGATGGGGGAGAATCTTACCCAGTTCCAGGACAGCGGTGCTGGCAGGAGTGTAGACAGGCACTTGGGATCCGGGCGCGTCTTTAAGTAAAGCAGAGCTCCAGCGGCGACGTGCGTAAGGCTGCGGCGGCGACGCCCCGGGTGCTTGTGGACAGCAGTAGCTGAACACCGAAGATATACCTGCGAAGGTTTAACATTTAACCATGACATATGTTCCGTATTGGTGAAACAAGTGTCAGTTGCATCATCAGTAGTTGTTACTGTCTAGAACACTAAAGTTCCTTTCGTTGTCAGGGTCGTTTTTTAAAAAAAAAAACATAAAAAAAAGAAAAAAAAAGCAATTAAACATTAGAACCCAAAACAAAGCAATCTAACTAAGCAGAAACGACGCAAAGCGAGATTTCTTTAATGTCCCCCACTATTGGGGGCCATTCGTTCACCCCTATCATATTTATAGACAAACATTATAATCTAACTATAATATATAACATCCTTAATTGGTAGATAGGTTATAGGTATTTTGACTATTTACTTTCACAATTAGACAATTTTTGCATATTTACAAAGGTTTGTTTTGTTTATTTTACCTTCATTTAAAGGATAAAAAAACGCTAATGTGAAATACATTAGCGTTTTTTTATCCTTTAATTTCTTACAGCGAGGAATTTTTTTTATCTCTCGTCTCTCTCTCTCTCGTACTCCTCTATCTTTGAAAAGTACACGGTCGTTTTATTTCATTTAATATTTTTTCACATTACTTTTATTTGCGTGCTATTCTTGCATTCTTCTTATAATCTTTCGTACTTCATCATCGTTTCTACATTTCTTTTGCCTTTCTCTTTCATTCGATATCATTCATTCCTCAGTTTTACATTTCTTTACTTTATTTTAAACATTTTGTTCTACATTCATTTCATCTTTATTTTGCGTTATTAGCTATTTTATTGTTTACATTTCTTCTGATTGCTTTTCTGCAATTTTCCGGCAAAGTTCGAGAAATATTGGTCTCTTTTCGTCCTCCTTTATTAGCGAGGCCATTAACTCCTCGCAGATCTTCGTGCCTAACCGGCATTCGGAGTTGACCCGGGGTCCTCCGAATGCAGGTCAGTGGGCTACCAGGTGGACCACAGTCTGGTCCACGTCCGGTTCACAGAAGCACGAGGGGTCCTCCTTGAGCTTAAACCGGTGAAGGTACTCGAAGAACCCCCCGTGCCCCGTGAAGCGCTGGACCAAAACCGCGTCCACCTCGATACTGCGGAGCACGCAATAGGCTGATACAGCGAGGTACTGGTGTAAATATAAAATAATTGACAAGTCATTAAAATGCCTAAAACTCACCATACACAGCGCTGATGTCCAAAGGCAACTGAGAAAGCGCACGAAGGTCTCTCCGCAGGTCATCGAAAGCTCTCAACACATCTATGGACCTTTCCTCTGCGTACTCAGCTGCCATCTTGCACATGAGGACACTGTCCAGCTGATCCGTGACATGGAACATCTGGGATGATGGGACGCCTGAAATATTAAATACATTTCTCTTATACCAACATTGGAATGTTTATACAAATAGATATGTAAGTGTGTATATATAAGTATTTTTGTATATATGTACACCCTTAACTACCCTCTCCTTCATGTCTCTCATCCAAAGGTTGTCTGGTAGAGATCGCCTCGAGCAGACTGCTTGTTGTACCTCTCTATATATATTATTTCCTTTTTTTTAGTTATTATCTATGGTGTACAATAAAGTGTAAATATAGATAAAAGGTGATAATGGTTCAATTTAAAATCTATTGGAGTGATCTACATTCAGCATAGGATTTCCTGTGGCTGAAACGATGAAGGTGATGACATCATAATTTACCAAAGTCGATGAGAAAGAAGAACTAAAATAATGAAGAGGAAGAATTTATTTCTTACTTCTATACTGTTCAACTAAATTTTGAAGTCTAAACTAAAGAAAATTTGGTACATCATCAGTATGGACTATAAGTAAAAAATTATATCCTATATTATCATTACATTATTTATTATTTCAAGAATGCGCTGGATCTTTGACACCTGTTTAGCAATGTTTTTCTTTGTTTTGTCATTGTTTGACTTTAAATCTAACTAATTTTATATAACTAAATGAAAAAAACTAAATGTAACTAATTTTATATTACAAAGTTTCTAATTTTGTAATTTCTGACTGCCTTTTGTTACTGTTTATCTCCAATAAAGTAAATAAATAAATAAACCATAGATTTCATACAGTGTACCATATATTAATTGACAGCTAATAAAATGTACATTCACTAGTTTAATACACCTACAACGGATCACCTGTATAACATTGATTTGTTTATATGTAGCAAGCTCACCATATTTAAAGTTCATGAGGTAGTTGATGATCTGCTTCGGCAATGCTCGTCTTTCAGCCATGGTGTCCGCATCCCACACGCACGCCTCCGTGATGGATCCATCTTGGAATCTCCGCAGCTCTGACTTTTCCCCCCAAAATTCTCTGAAAAATCATATCAAATAGCTCGTAATGTGTTTACATATATAATATGACTAGCATGTTTGCCCAAACAAACGTAAAGGAAATAAAAATAAATCGAAACAGAAAATGTAAACCTATAGTATTCTGTCGGGGTTATAAATGAAAGGATTTGGAAAAAGTGAAAAAAATGAAAGAATTTGTGAATAAAAAAAGATTAACAAATAGATGACAATAAGGAAAATATATGTGAATATAAATAATTTTATAAAAAAAAATATTTTCTTAAGATAATTCTTGTGTACCCAAGAGAGAGGTAATACGAGAGGTTCCCAATGTAGCGAAATAATCACAGTTGTCAAAATGCTTTCGTTTATCTATCAAACCATCGGTCTACGCATGCGCAAAAACTAAGGACGCGCGGCGTGTGATTTGTAGGCGGCTGTCAAAACCGCGTCTCACGCCGAAAAATATTACGAAATATAAAATGACGAACGACGTCAAGTGACATATGTGCTGTTGTTTGTGAATTTGTATTAAATCTTTAGTGCTGGAATGGAATATTGAATTGAAGACTGTCTTATATTAATGTTGAATCAATGTTTAATATGTTCAAATGAGTGGTGAAAGTTTTATGTAAAAATTATTTCATTCGCATGACAAATGATTTATTATGACGATGGTGTATCTTAAGTTGTAGGCGGATGACTTTTAAAATAAACTGTGTCTATATTTCATCCAAGCGTTTTAATTTTTGTAGTGTTGTCTCTAACATTGCTTACTGAACCTGTTAAAGTCCACCACACCAAAAACAGGGGCCAAAAGCAAGCATTTTTAGTTAAAAATCAGCCTAGATGTACTTCTGGACTCCTCCCTTTAAAACTCTAAAGACGATTCCTGGCCAGTATAACACATGTCTTTTGAAACATTGTGTGCAAAGGTATATATCAACCATACAACTGATAAATAATTTTATATTTACAGAAATTATTAAATTAATTTCTAAATAATTTAAAACCTGTTTTATCTATAGTTTAAAATAAGATCATTACTAATACAGTCTAAGTAAAATTTTGAATATATTTTTATTCCTTTGCCTTTGAACACACTAATTGAAAAAAAAAGAATATTTTTTTATTCACCTGAATTCCTCTGACGTTGGCAGGTTAGCTGGTGGGCCTCTATCAACTATATTAATTACGTTCTCTGAGTTTAGAACAAGACCGAAGGACAATTTTTCACTGCACCTAAAATAGTACCAAATAACATCAATTTCACACCGAAATGGACAAAATATATAATATAGTACATCTATATCATAAACATATACACAAAAAAGTATATTATTCTATCCAAGAATAATATACCGATGTTAATATGTGGAACTAAATATTGTCAATGCTTCAGGAAGCTAATTATTGTTGCGCACTCTTTATAAAACTATATTTGTAAAGAACAACTGCTGAGTTTATCACCAGCTTTTAGCAGAACTGCCTTCCGAGCTGGTGGTAGCTTTTTGTAATACAGACACTTTATGTTGATTGATAATTGGAAAATGCTTGTAATAGCCTATTTGAATAAAGAAATTTACTTTTTTGATTTCGATTTTCATAAAAAACTTAATTCGTGTCTTGAAAATCAGTCAGTCAAACCACTTTCTTTTACGTTTATTTGTTTAAAAAGGATTCAAATGTTATTAAATGAGTACCATTTGCATATAAAAGGTAATTAAATTAAAATAACATATCATAAATATCACGCACCGGCGCGAGATCAGGCATTGCGTAAGGAATTTTCTCTGGTAGTGCTGTATTTTGGTATATAGCGGACCCTTTCTCGTACTCATATTGCAGACGCAATGAAGAAAAATTATAAAATATAACTAAAGACAAATAGTTCGCCAATGAAGTTATACGACACGTTAGCATGTTACATCGCGCGACACCGGCGCCGTGTTGGTTTAATAAAAGTTGGTCAGAGGGCATCTCACACGGGCGCGAGAGCGGCACCTAAGTTGTTAAAATGTTAAATCCATAAAGTGATTACGTCATTAAATATTTCAATTTTTTACGTTTCAATTTAGTCTAAATTATTAATTATATTTTATATAAGTATAAGTCAATAAATTTTGATAGAATAAGAGTGGGTGTTGGAATTCTTGCATAGAATAACTTACCTGCTTCTCTCTGTATCAACACTTTTATCGATTGACCACGACAGATCTGATTCTAACAGCTGCTGAATCAATTCCACCCGGTCGCCAAGACCTCTGCTCAGCATTGAGTAAATTGTCTCCGTCACCAGCGGAAGCTTGTGAACTCCATAGTTCACTCTGGACTCTCTAGGAACCTTCTTTAACACACTGTCTACCAGTTCATTTAGGTTTTTAAATCTGTAATGCATATAGATAACATATGTATTTTTTTGATTTGCAAATACCACAGACTACGAATACACATGATATATTAAAAAAAAAAGTATATCATTGATTTTTATTTTACTTTATACAATACTGTTTGCAAATAAAGAACCAACAGTTTTTTTAACATATACAATGGTGTTTACATCATTTATACATACATTAGGGGGACAGGAAAATAATGTTGTTTTTGTTGACATATTTTACAGAAAAACTGATTTATTTGTTACCGCTCCGGTATTGATTTGTATACTAGATGGCAAAAGGTTGTCGATAACGAAGGTGAAAATATTGTTGATTAGAAATAAAAACTTGTTATAAATGTAGTCGTGTGAATTTAACTTAAGAAAGCGACATTACTTTCCAGTCCCCCTGATATATATTTTTTTCTCGATATCCTGAAATGATTTGACAGACTATGAGATATTTTTAGGAGATAAAAAAAATGTTAGAGTACATTCCCCATTTGGTGTATCTCTACATTTAATTGGTGCTTCATTGGAAGTATTATTGGACTAAATTTTTGTTCAGCCAGTGCTTTGCTTGCGGATTTAGTTAAAGTGACTCTCTAGTCCATGGATGCACAGACCGCAGCCCGCTGGTCGAATACTGGTAGCCCGCCGATAGCAAAAATAATACTCTCGTATATTCGAAAAATATGCCACATGTAAATTTGAGCCAAATATAAAAAAGATTGTAAGCACTATGCAGTGCTACGCTTCAAATTAATAAATTCTTTTTCAATTTTAATAAATTATTATCAATTCTTTATTATCTTTAATTACCTATAGTTCTGGCGGCCGGCCCGCCATCAGTTCATGATTTGCCCGAGTGGCCCGTAGTCTTAATAAGTCTGTGGAACCATGCTCTAGTCTGTATATATCCCCGCTACAGATTTTAATTTTCTGTTGCACTGTGTATATGTGCATATAATATGTGCTTATGTTATTCAGACATTTATTATATATAACATATATTGCTAGAGTAGAGAGGTCATGGGGGTCTCTGATACAGATCATTTTTGGCTCTGATTGATTGTCTAATTATTTTAATTTATATAACCTATGTCAGCTTCTAGTAAATCAAAACAAATTACTGGTGTGAATAATAATGATTATTATTCTAACATAAAATTAGTGAAAGCTAAACACCGATCATAATTAACTAACCGCCATCTTAAATATTATTAGGAGTGCTGTCATATATGTATGCGGTTTTATCTAACTTCAATACACATATTTTATACTTTTGTTTAAATAATTACAATAAATATGATTTTTGTAAGAAAAATATTTTTTTGTGTGTTTTAAAGATGTATTAAATTGCGGCTTGGCAAGAGGCAAGAGCTGCTTTAAAGTTCTTACCTTATGATGTGATCAAATTTTGTCAAATCATGCATCGGTGTCATGAACAGTGGGATGAAGCTGTTTATCTTTGGATTGTCCAACATTTCAATAGCTAAACTACATTCTCTCTTTAAAGTGTTGTAAGTTCCTTTATGCATATCCCAGCATATATTGTAATATCCAGATTTATCAATGAACACTACCGGGAAATATTGAAGATACTCATCCAGGGAAGGAACAGGACCTGGTCCTTTGTATAGTGTAGTACCTTTTGTATCCCATTCTGAGGATTCTGCAATAAATATTAATATATTTATTTTCAAATTGTTAATAGTGTTAGCTTCTAATGGAGCCTGTTCCACTTTTTATTGGGGACTGGAGTTGTTCATCCTAAAATCTAGACAAGGCATTGGTATTGTCTTACGGTTATGGGTTTGATATCCGGGACACAATCTTATACAATTCACTCATGGCATTAACTATATAGGAATGCCAATGTTCACAAATAAGTTACCAGAGGATGGACAACAGCATCCTCTATTTATTATAACCCCACACTGCAATCTCCAGCCCAAATGCCAAGAATGGTAATTATAGTATATCTTCCATGGGCTGATACAACAAGGCAGTTATCCAAATTTGGTCTAAGTTCACAGACCCTTCTGCTCCGTGAACTCAGCTACGATTAAAATGTAAAAGCCCCTGAGATAACAGCATCAACTTCAACCAAGAATAATTAGAACCCGTATTTAGATGTTTACATATAAAATTAATTAATGTTTAATTATCTTTTCCTGCATACTTTGTATTGCCAGATTTTACTGGTGTGTTGCATTCAAATAATTTCAGAGTGATCACTTCAGAAAGTGAGATTGAAAATGGATGCAAAGGCTTTTTGTTGACAAATAAGGTATACATGATATACAAACAGGGTTTGCTGAAGTAGGAGGTGCTCCCGATTTGCATCCAAAAGACGTAACCACATGACATTATGTGAAAACCCTTATATACCTTCGTTCAGCTTACCAGACCTTCTCAAGAAAAAATCTACAGCAGAATCTTTTTGATCAGTTGGCCCGGCACATTGTCCTAAATCTCAAGGCAGCGACATGAAATAAAATAATGTAGCAACTAATATGTAATTGAGTATTCCAAATTGTATTGTTAATATATATAAATTTTAGCTGTATTTACCTTAAAGAGAATATTGTGTATGACAAATTTTAAAAAATTATAAAACGCTGTTGTGCCTCATAGCTGGGAGAAGAAAGATCCGTATCAAATAGCGGCAACCCTCTCCCAACTGTCTGCGTTTAGTTTAAGCGAAAAATAAATATTGTAAAAAAAAACACTAGCAATACAAAATAAAATGAATAAAAAAAACCAGTCACACTTAGATTAGGATCCATTTGTAATATTTAAAAAAATAAATATTTCTACTTACGTAGTGCAATCCAGACATTTCGTATAATCTGATAACTGCTCATAATATTGTTGATTCTCTTTATCTGTACCAAGTGCGCGACAAACATGCTTATCACATAACCCGATACATGCAGTCTCCGCTGTCTTAGCCAAATCTTTAACAGAACCACAGCCTGTTTCAAGTTCTCCCGGTTTAAAAATGTTTCATTTAATAATTCCTGATTAATTGAACTTGTTAAGTCACTTAAAATGCTATTATTGTAGTAAGGAGTTGGTGGGCCAATGTCCGATGTATTATCTATTTCATCTTCAAACAACCATGCTTCTCTGAGGTTATTTCGTTGTGGACTAAACCTATGTAGTTTAAAACTTTCAGCATCACATACTAAGTTTATTCGTACTATCAATGTTTCACCAAGTTTACCTGAAGGTTTAACATCAATCAGAGGCTTTGTATTGCATCCTTTTAGATATGTGTATTTTATTTCTTGAATTATTTCCAGTGTTTTTAAATGTGAGGCAATGACTGCGAGGTATGTTGCTCGTTTTTTATGGTACTTGTAGTTTATTGAATCATTTTTAGTGTATGTATCAGGCGGAGTAGTTATTTGAACATCAACAATTAATTTTGAATTAATTGAGTTACCTAAAGCATATGATCCAACAATATCAATGTTTTGGAACTTATGAAATCTGAACATACATTTTGTTTTGTTTAATTCACTACCAATCGGCGATTTAACTTTAAGATTCTTAAATATCGTCTTTTCAGTCAGATCGTATTCTACATCATCTTCGGGAATAGACAGTAAATGATCCTTAAACTTTTTAAACCATTCATCGAAACGTTTGATAGATTTTTCCTTAATTTTCACCTCCTCTAAAACCTCTTCTATTTGCAAGCGAAATAAATTTGAGTTAAACAAATTTTCAGTTTCCTGTAGCCGATTTAGTTCCCTTACAGTTGGTTGTCTGTACAAATTTTTGGTCCTCAAACGCTTCTTGTCGTCTTTTCCTTGTGCCTCCGCTGGTCTTTTTCCATTTTCATTAATAACTGAAGATTCGTCGTCATTATCAGAAATGGAATTGATCTTTTCCTGAAATAATAATATAAGTAACAACTTTCGAACTTAACATATTAAAGTTAATAAATAAAAATTATTTACCCTTTTAACCATTTTCACTAATAATCAAATATTGTGTTAACATTTAATACATTGGTTATAAAATTAAAAACAACGTGCGCTATCACGCCGTATTATTTTGACAGCGACTAGCGTTGACAGAAACTTTTAAAATACTGTCATTTTATTTCTTCGATAACAAATGAGGCAAAGGTAGCGTTGACGTTGAGTTTATTTCTTGCAACATTGCAACTATAATTATTTTATGAAATGACTTAAAAAACGAAAAAAATATTATATATTTAATAACTCAAATATTAACAGATCATCTTTAACTAACATGTTTTTCTCAAGAGACGTGTAACAATAATATTTCAAGGCGTCGTTACACAAAATTTTGTATTAAAATATCGTACATAGCAATAAATTGATTAAAGTATCAAAACCGTATTTATAATGCAAGAGCTTTTATATCTATCTACAAAATGTTTTAAAATTATTATCATAATTTATAGTTTTGTTGACTTATCACACCGCTCAATGCATCGTATGTGTTAAAAAGCATGAAAAAGTTTATATAAAATAATGTAAAATTTATTTTCGTTAAAAAAGTCTTGAAAGGAGTGAATGTTTAGCCCATTTACTAGTTATTAATGTTTCGTACACCATATCTAAAAATCAATGATATGAAAACTTTTTGTTTGCTTATTGCTAAAAAAATGATAATCGCTCATTTGTCAGCAAAAAGCTGCAAACCAACAAAAGCAAAACACATTCACCTTTTAAACCTTTAACCAATCGCTATATATAAGGTTATAATAATTATTTTCATTTGCCGTATTTTAATTAGCTTTGTATTGATGGCACCTGGATTGTTAGCGACTGATTGGGCCGCTTAAAACCATTTTATATTTTTATGTTTTTTTTATATTTGACAGTTTGTGTCGCTAGGCGTCCTACATGTGCTTTTGTTACGGTCAGTCTATTGTTACGCGTCAATGTACTCTTACCTAGTTTCTTTAAATTATATTCAGATTACCACTAGCATATAAATTTATTTAATCCGTTTATACCTTGACTTGGATCATTTAATGCTTTTGAGAACTGAAAACAGCGAATCAATTTATTTGTGCACATATCTAAAAATTTAGCCTTTTTATTTTGAAACGAAATGCTTCGTATCTTATTGCATGTCATTATTTAATTGAAGACAAAGAAATTGTAAATCTTCTAAAATATAAATGAATACACTATTAGCAGTGAGTGCCATGTAATTGTATTTTACCATGTATGGAGGTAAGGGTATCAACCTTGTTGAGAAGTAAAAAGCTCTAGGTGTTGTGTGCATTAAACCACATACCTATGTTCCATACGGAATGCTAGTATTGACTGAATTACATATGTTAGAATAATGTCTTGAAGGTTTCCCACAGCGAAGTTTGTGAACGCGGTTCTGTCATAATAACATTAACAATACACCAATACCTCGCTTTGCGTCGTTTCGTTTTGCATTTTTTTTCAAAGTTGCGTCGCTGCTTAATTAGTACTAATTTTCACTGTGCGTCGTTAGATTTTCGAAGTTGCGTTGTTTTGAGTTCGAGTGTTTAATATTTTTTTTTGAAATTTTCTTTCTTTTCCAAAAGATGGCAACCATTATGTTTCTAATTGCACCATGCCATCAAAATTCGGGGATTCCCTTCGCAACTAAAAATCAACGCAGTTTTACTACAGTTTTATTTTCACTTTGTTTTGCTAATTTTGGAGTTCAGTTTCAATTACGTAGTGTGTCGTGCTTTTTTCAAAGAGAATAATAAATTTATTTAAATTTTAACGTGTTGTTTCTGGTTACAAAAAGGTATACATTTTTCCAATTTATTTATTGGCAGAGTTATATTATTTTTGTTTTTTAAATGTTTACTTCGTTCTATTTTCTTTTTAAAATGTTGTATTTTCGTAACCCTGGAACCTATTTTCGATGATATTTTCTTTACATGGTTTGCTATAGAAAATCTTAATTCACTTTGCGGCGGTTTAATTTGCGTCGTGTTTTTTTGGAACGTAACCACGACGCAAAGTGAGGTATTGGTGTATAATAATTGTTCGCTCTTTACTTAGTGTGTTATCAGGGCGGGATTGGAAAGAGACGACAAATAACTGGATAAGGGCGATTATATAAACTTAAGTATGGTAGCTATACTTTTTTTAATTAAGTAAGCTTGGTGCTGATATATACCACAGATGTCATTCGTCAAATCTTTTTCGGTGGTTTCCTTTACTGTGTAAATAAATAAATAAAGCCTTTACTGTCTACAGTGATTATATTATGCAAATCCTTAAACCTATTATGAATAAAACACCTCTGTTTAAGGATAGTTAATTTTTATTATCCATTTAAATATACTATCAAATACATAATTTATATTGATTTGAACTACTTAATTTTATTTAAAAAATTAAAATAGCGTGCAAATATATCCAATTATTTAAAATAATCAAAAATATTGATGGCGATTAATTTATTATAGCAACACTTTGGTATTTCACATTCTTTAGGGACATTAGGTCCTTTATATATTATATCCAAGCCATGCTCGCAATAAATTAAAAAGAAAATTGTTTAAGTTTAATCTACAATAGAATATTCTAAATTCGAGTTTGATTTAGTAGTGTCAATCTGACAATTATGACATTTTAATATTAAAAACGAATTTTCAAAGTAAATCTACTTAAGCTTTGAAATGATGGCGTTTGTGTATTCGCTGCATTTTCCGGTGCCGCCGAGGTCGCCGGTGAGGGACTTGCCCTCACGGAGGACCTCGTAGCAGGCGTTTTGGACACGGTCCGCGTGCTCGTTTAGCTGTAGATGCCGTAACATCATAATGGCGGAAAGAAGGAGAGCTGTTGGATTCGCCATGTCCTTGCCCGCGATGTCCGGGGCCGTGCCGTGTACCTGAAATTATAAATTATAAGTTTACATTAAGTAAAATTTAAATATTTATCTATTTTAACGGTTCTACAGATGAAAAATATTCGTTTTAAGGCAGCAATCTACCAGAAATAACAAATGAATGAATTCACAGCATGTATTTTAATAAACACTAGAGTATTTTAAAATAGTGATGTTTAAAAATTACCATCTAATATAAACTTAAAAGGGCCTAAAAATATATAAAAATTATCTGGAACCAGAGAAGTTTTTTTTTAATTTAACTCTCAAAGAATTATCTACTTCAAAAAATAACCTCAAACAGTAATGCATATACCTTAATGTGAAGTAAAATTTATTTAAAATTTAATCATAAAAAATATAGAAATGTGATTATTTATTAAAAACGTAATAAAGTTATTGTCCATTAGTCAGAATTAAGGAATATCATTGTGTATACAAGGTGGAATTTTTTAACGCCACCTGGAGGGAGGAAACATTCTTTTATTTTAAAAGAAACAAAACTGCATTCTCAAAAATAATTAAATTTCTAAAATCTGAGAATGCAGTTTTGTTTCTTTTATATTTCGCGATTATGGACTTATTGGTTTTTAAAAAATAATATATTGCGTTATGAAAAAACAATAAATTAAGACGTAATATGTAAATCTGGATAATGATTAACTTCAAGAGTTTATCACATATAAATTTCTTAAAAGAAATACATTATGAGAACAAAAATTTTCGTTACTGTAACTGTCAAGTTATTGTAGCCTTTCAATTTTTTATTTTTGTCTTAAGTCTTGGTGTTTACATTTCCAAAGATATGGATAACTATTAAAACATTCTTTGAATTCGTTTATATAGCTTGTGTGAATAAATTATTCATAAACGTAAAGCATGGGCAATTTTCAAACCAAGGTGTAGACACCTTACTGTATATTCTGGGGAAGGTTCAGGAGTATTTTACACCAGGACAGCTCTTAAGCCTATAGATAGCACAAATTCAGTCATGTGTAGAATATTGTAGTCATCTGTGGAATAGATTGGTGGAAGTACCACCTCGAAGATTTGGACTCCAGAGACAACCCAAGAAGCTGATTGGTAACAATGCTTTGGTGAGTGCTAAGCGAAGCTTGAAGCAGGTCTTGCCGGTTTATGGGTATTCTATAGATTACATTTTGGAGTGTGCATTAGATTTATACTAAACTAGCTAATCCCACAAATGTTGTTTTGCAAAAACACATAATGTTTTTAATTTACAAATTAAAAATAAGGGTTGATAGTAGAGGGGTGAAAATTTAGGGTTGTATGTATTTTTGTATACTGTATGATAAAAAAAATTCGTCAAAAAATTTGGGGTGAACAACCCTTATCACTTAGGGGTATGGAAAATAGATAGTAGCCGATTCTCAGACCTACTGAATACGCATATAAAATTTGGTAAAAATCAGTCAAGCCGTTTCGGAGGAGTACGGTAACTAACATTGTGACATGGTAATTATATATATTAGATAATCCATTCCTTCTCTTTTATCAGAAAAGGCCAAAGAATTCACAATACATGGTTGAAATTTGCTCTTTTATAATGCAAGCAGACAAGTGGAACAACCTTCCGGCTTAATTGTTTCCACCTAACTATAACTTAGGATACTTCAATATAAGTGTGAATAGGTTTCTCCTAAGAAAGTATAAAGCATCATATATGTCCATCATTGCTTAACATCAGGCGAGTCATAAGTTAAATGCTTTGCCTGTAAAAAATGAAAAAAAAAACTATGTAGCATGTAAATAATAAATGAAAACATTACAACCATTTATTTTAATGTCTTTATTTCTCAAACACGTGAAATTATTTAACAATGCTAGGGGGGTGGTCAAAATTAAATTAAAAACTCAATTTCTAATTAATAAAGCATTCCGCTTGTAAACATTGGTTTAATACTCTCAGATTAGATCTGGTAATACTTAATGTAGGCAACATTTTACAATTTATCCTAACACATGGCTGAAAGACAGGTATTTAAATCATAGACTAAATTAAAAAACATGATTAGAGTCCATAGACAATTACTGTAAATACAATCACAAAATAAGGAACAAAAATACTCATTAAATTATATTTTTAAATGATCACACTTAAATAGAAATCACAAATGCACTCATGTTTTATATTTTAATACTTTTTTTTTATTTTTAAGACATAAATATTAAAAAATAAAATGCCAACAAAAGCTGCAGACAGTACACTACAATACAATCAAATACTAAAAATAAAAAGTGCATAAATAATTAATATTATTGCCTTAACTAAATTCGCTAGGTCAATTGATTTAAATCGCTTACAATAAAATGGTAACACTAACACATTAAATTAATAAAGGCAGTTATGGTAACATTTCAAGGCAAAAACTCATACAAACAAACTTTCAAATGTGTCATTTATTTGTATAAAATTATTTGTTCTATATAAATTCACTTTTTCTGAAGATGTAGATGCTGGTTACCTATTATAGGTCCTTTTGGAAATCTCTGGAGAGAGTTACAACCAGGAGTAAACATCCTATGGCTGGGATAATAACAAATGAAATCCAGGCAGAACTCTCGGGGTGACTGAAATTGAGGTCCAGTCTCAAAGGACCTTGGAATGTCCACCTAGCCCAACTCTGGGCATGTCTATCTACTATATCTTGAAATAACTAATGCAGATGGCCAGGGCATTACAGTTTTGGAATGAAGACCTCAGAACAGCGAGGATAGCATAGGATATTCATCCATAATGTGGACATATACCGAGGATATATGATAGCCAGATTCTCAATAAGTTATTGAAGAATTTAGGCCCGTTAAGAGTGAACATGATTTCTGCAATGGAGAACTAGTCGACCAGTTTAAGGAGTTTGTTCGGTGATGCACGGTGAAGTCATGGAATATTATCTCATTGGTTATTTATTTATAATAATATCATCAAAACTACAATATTATACTTGGAAAGATTCAATAGGCATTTCCGAAGATCACCTTTGTCATAGTATGGAATGTTCATAAATATTTCTGTTTATCACTTTAAATTGACTTTGTACATATTTTTTCATGTTTCAACATAATATTGATATATAAATGAATTTAAATGTAAATTATATAAATGTAGTACTTCTTTGGTAGGTCAAGGTACCAAAGCTAACATATAACTCATAAAATAACTATACTTCATATATTTAGGTATATAACAAATGGCCAACATATATATCAGGAAAGGTAAACTTTCGACCCGCAACTTACTCTTTGATATTTCCTTACTTTTTTTTTATATTGTAATGATGGAATTAATGCCTTATAAGCATTCTCTACCGGCAACTCAAAGCGGTGCAGAGAGAAGTATGCAGATATCCAATTATATGAACATATGTTATATAACATGGAACGTATCTCTGTAAAACCTATATATAACTAACCAGTCTAAATTTTGTACTCTAATAGAATCACTGAGAAGTCGTTCAAAGTTCAAGTTTTACTCAAGGAAAAAAAATGTGTCTTATTTTTAATGTTTTTATACAAATATTTTTTCTTGTATATCTTCAATTGGACATTTATTATCTAGAAATAGTCTTGGTCACCTCTAAGATGTAGACAGTGTAGCATATATATATATATATATATATATATATATATATATATATACACACACACACACACACACACATATTCTACATAATTATTGAAAATATATGACAAATAACGAGCGCTATCTCTTGATGGTTTGCCTTATTACAGTTGCGCCATCTAGCGTGGGATAGTATAACTAATACATGGAATCGCTATTATGAATATTTAAAAAAATTAAGTTTTGTTATGTAGCAACATCGGTATTTGAATAGACACCGGGGTGAACGCATGTCTCGTCCTTGCTCCTTAGATTTCTCTAAGAAATATAAGCTAGTTAATTGGTGATGAAAGAAAGCAACTAACCTCGGTGATGAAACATTTTCAAATAATATTCTCGCATAGTTAAAACACCTAAATATATGAAGTATAACTGAAGTATTTCTTTTAGGCCACTGTGGAATTTGTCTCATATATCTATACATTTAAGTACAAGCCATATAAAAGGACAGACGACTGCTAAGATCTTGAAAACCCTAATCGTGAAATCTATAGTGGAGATCTTTGCCCAACTGTGGACATTTTGCGGCTAAAATGACTATGATCATATTGTTTTGCAAAGAAATTGTTTATTTCGACAATCCAGTGTACCCACGCCGCGTTTACCAACTTGTAGTTCCCACTTGAAAACGACATCTATATACGTGACATTACATTAGTCAATACAACACATTGACAGTTCGGGAATATATCACAAATTTACATAGATAAATTTAAAATGACATAAATCCTTAATATAAACATATGTTTTATATACCATCACGTATTTGACGTAAGAAACTTTCTGCCTCATATAATCTGTATGAATTTTTAATCTGTGCACACATCAAATAGACATATGTAAGTATACATATATCTATCTACCAAAGCCTTTGGTTTTTTTTAAACAAGATAACGATATATGGAAACTTCAAGATCTAATTAGAGACGAGATCTGCATAACAACCAAGATCACTGACTTAGCTAGAAGAATTGGTCTTCGTGTAGTGGCTGTGGCACATCAGTCGTGCAGCCATCGGTCGTCAGGATCGAAGGTTCTCAAGTGGCGATCACGAGATGGTAGACGAAGGTTGGGTAGACCACCACTAGGTAGACCGATGAGATGATCAATGTAACGGGATCCGTAAAACCGATCAACGTGACTACTTTTAACCCTTAATAGTCTAGAGTTTCAATTTCGATACCAATCTTTTAAACCGAATGTTCACATTACTATTAGTTTTTTTTATAGGTTGGCTGTACGAATTTTACTGTTGTATAATATTCTTTCCAACGAAATTAAAAAAAAATCTATTTTTCCCTTCATCTAGACCCTAAACACAGTAATATTAAAAAAATCACTTTCGTAAATCAGGCTATTAAGGGTTAAGAAGGTCCTATACCTTGTAATGATTAGTGTTCCGACATGTAAAATAAAAGAGTATTAAAAAAAATTCCACTGTGACTTAATCGAGTACTCTTCAATGTAGATTCTTAATAATCTCATTAGTGTAATTGGTACACGTGCTTGATCCTCCCAGGTCCTCCGTGAGCACACGTCCCTCCTTCAGTACGGTGAAGCAGGCCCTCTCGATGTTGTCCGCGTGCGTGGTGAGCTGGAGATGCCGGAGCATCATGACAGCGGAGAGCAGCAGCGCTGTGGGGTTCGCTTTATCCTGGCCGGCGATAGATGGCGCTGTTCCGTGAACCTTTAAAACGTTGTTAGTGGTTAAACCAGCACCAAGTGGCTTTAATGAACCTAATAATTAGTAACACTGGTTATTAATAACCATTGATCGGAATAATAGTGATTCTTGCAATATATATATGTATATATGAGCACTATGAAATAATGCAATATGTTTTTGGAAAATTTTGACAAATACATTACTTCTATCGAATTTGTTTAAAGTTATAAGTTTTATCGACTACCTCCAATTTTCTTGTCATATCGACAATTTTTGAATTTTTGAAATTCCTCAACTACCCTCAAATTTTTGTAAATTAGCTTCAAAAATTCAATAGTTATTATAACATTAATCATTTTCAAGTTTCTAATAGATTCACCTTTACCTTTAAATTATTAATATGTTTGTAAACTAACTTTAAATTTTTAATGACTTTGCCAAATACATTCAAATATTCAGTAATTTTACCAACTGTCAACTACCATCAAATTTTAGATAATGTTGTCAATTACTACCAAGTTTTCAATATTTTGGTCAACTACCATCAAATATTAGATAATATTGTCAATTAACATCAAATTTCCAATATTTTGGTCAACTACCATCAAATTTTAGATAATATTGTCAACTACCATCAAATTTTCAATAATTTTGTCAACTACCATCAACTCTTCAATAATTTTGTCAACTATCATCAAATTTTCAATAATTTTGTCAACTACTATCAAGTTTTTTTGTATTCTAGAATACCACATCATGACTACGGTGCAAAAATAGAATCACTCCATCTATTCCGATCAATGGTAAAACCATAATGGAAGACATGACACAAACACATTCAGATGTCACATACATATGTAATGGTATAATTATAAACAATACATCCAAACATGCCTTATGTGTATATACAGTTTGATAGGTTATAGATGTAAAAGTTAGGCGTGTATGTATAGCTCATTTGTAAAAATCTTTTACATCTATTTTCAATCATCCTGTATACAGTGATTTTGAAATATATTACGTTAGTTCATTTTTATATGCGACAGGCGAATAACTTCAGTTTAAAGTCTGCATGGACGGAAAGTAAATAATATTTAATTTATATATGTAGTAAACATTATGTTATATGTCAGGGCTGTATAAACTGCGGCTCGCAAGCCACATGCGATTCTTTGAACAATAAAAATAATTGTTCCGATTTAAATTTATATAACCTATGTCAGCTTCTGGGAAATCGAAATAAATTACTGGCGTAAATAATTATATATTATTATTCCACCATAAAATTAGCGAAAACCAAACACTGATCATAATTAACTAACCGGCATCTTAAGTATTAGGTGTGCTGTCATATACGTGTTCATATATCTAACTTCAACACACATATTTTGTAATGGGTTGAATATATTTTTTTAAATCCTAAAATGTAGACGACAGATGTAATGAATATATTTTCAACATTTAACAGATAATAAATAGATTCCCAATCTTTTATGAATTACCGACACTTAAAAAATACCTCACAGAAACTGGTTTGAGTCAATTTATAATTATGTCTGGCTAATACAGTACTCGGCGATAGATATTGCACATCGACCTTTAGCACCAATTGTCTCATTCCAAAAATCGATGTGCAATATTTATTGCCGGGTACTGTACCTATGAATAAAAATAAAATTTAATTTTTAATAATTCATACTGAAATGTATATTTTTCATGTAACAACCCTATTTGTCTCTGAACACATGAAAATCTCCAGGGTTCCCTATGGAGCGGTATGACTACATAGGAGTCATATGACCACGCCCAAATAGAAAATTACATGAATTTATGGCGACACTGATTTGTGCTTTAGTTTATGAATTCATGGCAACATTGATTAGTGCATGTCATTAATTTTTCTGGCAATAAAAGAGTAGCATCCGTTTTTTAAATACTTGTTTAAAAAGATTTTATAACAAAATAAAATCGATTTTATTTTTTTGAAATTGCTTCTATTTATTTAAAAAAAAAAACTAATTTACTTCTTTTTTGAAACAATAGGCTACACTTCCATTACAGTTGTGTTACCATGACCAACATGATGACAACCATGCGATTAATTTGAATTTCGTACCACACCAGTTAGTTGCAGGCTTAATATCTTCGTAATAGACTTACATTCTTTCAGTGCCTTTATATATATCACTTTACACTTTTCATTGTAAATACACCAAAATAATTCATCATTTAAAACATTTACACACATAGTAAATTTATTTGAAATTATTGCTAAAGACATATATATCCATTTTTTTTATATTTCCTATACTAATATTTTGTATTGTTCATATCAGCTGTGGAGAACTAAGACTTGAGATTGTAGGTAAGTATTTCAACTCCTGATACAATTTTATATATTTAACGCTTTGTGTATTAATTACATAGAATCTCCCCTTGTCGCAGACAAATTTCCAGATGATGTTGGGTATATCCTCTGGATACCATAATACCACACTGAGATCACCAACCCTGCCTTGTCGACTATTGTATATCACCACATAGATATTTTTAGAGAAAAACTGGACTTATTGTCTATTCGCTTGAACAATTGTAATTTAAATTTGGTTACACTAAAAGCTCCTTATTCGCACTTCATTCATTTACATTTTTCACTATTCGCAGATATAATAACTACATATCTATAATAAAAGGATTTCAGTATGTATCCAAACCAATATCCTTTGTATATGCCATCAAACTAATAAAAAAGTAATGTTAAATTGTTAAATTTGCAGCCAATTGAAGAAAAGCCTTCAACAAGCACTGATAATGTGACTGGCGATTGTATATGAACATTCATCCATCTGTCGAATAAAGTCTTAGATAAGAAATTTGTTGCACGACTACCACTGCATGCGCGGAAGTGGCTAAATATTGGTCCTTTTCTTACTTAGGATGGACTTCCGCAAGGTAACGACTGATTCCATTAAATATTGAAGTCTTAGAGTCGGACTGATGTGTCTCAGTCTGAATGAAAGCAGCTTTTAAAAACTGTTAAGAAAATAGAAAAAATTATAAGATTCTTTGAACCATTGTTTAAGATTTGAAAATGTTCTTTACTTTGAGTAACGTGCTTTTTTAAGTACTTTTTTATTTTGTCACCTAGTAACATATATCCTACAACGTCATATTTATGGAACATATACCCCGCTAGAGACAGATATCTTTTACATAGTATGATAATTCTATATAATTATATTACATATGTTACATATTACAATACAAACTACCTAAATTTTTGGTTTTATTATGAGTTCTTGAACCAGAATGCGATTGGAACCTTCACAGCTTTAAGTTGTATACCTTATAGATAAGATTAAATAATCCTAAATGGATAATATGACCGAAAAGGATTCATGAACCCGTAATGGTTCTACGAGACAACGCATCTGGACTTATTCATCAAAGCATGTAAAAGACTTACAGACTCGAAGAGTGCTCCGTTCTTGCCAATGTTGCCAGAAGGCGTCAGACCCAGTCCACCCACCAATCCGGAACACATATCCGACATGATGTCGCCGTATAAGTTCGGCATAACCTTGAATAAAAGTTAAACATTGCGTTTAGTTATTAGAAAGCAAATGGAATAATAAAATAATTTAAATCTAGAACGACAGTGGCGCCACACGGTTGATTTAAAAAATAGTTTCTTCGACTGCCAGTGTCCTAAGTCAACTTTCTTTTTTGTTGTTCATTTGTTTTAAGGTAATTAAAATAAAATAATAAGATATCAAAAATATATCTGCGAATGGAATTTTCTCTATCAGTGCTGTATTTTGTAATGTTGTGGAACCTTTCTCATAGTGCAGGCGCATTAAAACAATTATAAAAAAATAACTAAAAATTGATAGTTCGCCAACATAGAAAGTTACTTCTTGCGATGCCGGCGCTGTACACCAATACCTCACTTTGCGTCGTGGTTACGTTCCAAAAAAACACGACGCAAATTGAAACGCCGCAAAGTGAATTAAGATTTTCTATAGCTAACCATGTAAAGTTCGAAGATAGGTTCCAGGGTCACGAAAATACTACTTTTTAAAAAGAAAATTGAACAAAGTAAACATTTAAAAAACAAACATAATATAACTTTGCCAACGAAGCCATAACAATGTCCAGGTTTCAAGATAACGTTTCGCGCGACCACTCCCTCATCCCTACTCCATATTGACATCCTCAGGTTGCTTGCCAGCTTAATGACATTTGAAATTTAGTTTATGCTACACTCACCAGTACATCGAACTTAGACGGGTCCTGGACCATGTTCAGGCAGACCGTATCCAGGTATCGCTCCTCGAACTTGATGTCGGGGTACTTCGTCGCCAGGTCACGGCAACAGCGCAAGAACAGACCGTCTGACATACGCCTGCAAAATAACACACATTAATAGGGGGCACTTCGTTTGTCCAGGAGCCAGCAGACGCGGCATGGCTAACTCCCCCTCCCCCCCTTACTACCGGGTGATATGATGATAAGAAAATTCGGAATTGACAAGTGCCCGGAGTCCCAAGTCTATTATCACAGCTCTGGAAAGAAATAAATCTAGATTTTTCTAGCTTTTTTCCTGTAGATCACTTCCGAAATGTATTCGCTTTGTCCAGGAGCCAGTAGACGCGGCGTGGCTAACTTTCCCTCCCCCCCACTATCGGGTGATATGATGATAAGAAAATTCGGAATTGACAAGTGCCTGGAGTCCAAAGTCTATTATCACAGCTCTGAAAAGGAACAATAGTCCAGAAATTTCTAGCTCTTTTCCTGTAGATCACTTCCAAAATGTATTCACATTGTCCAGGAGCCAGTAGACGGCGTGGCTAACTCCCCCTCCCCCCCTCACTACCGGGTGATATGATGATAAGACAGTTCTGAATTGACAAGTGGCTATGGATGTCAGTCTTGTATCGCAGCTCTGGAAAGGAACAACAGTCTAGATTTTTCTAGCTCTTTTCCTGTAGATCACTTCCAAAATGTATTCGCATTGTCCAGGAGCCAGTAGACGCGGCGTGGCTAACTCCCCCTCCCCCCCTCACTACCGGGTGATATGATGATAAGACAGTTCGGAACTGACAAGTGGCTGTGGAGTTCTCAGTCTATTATTACAGCTCTGGAAAGAAACAATAGTCTAAAAATTTCTAGCTCTTTTCATGTAGATCACTTCCAAAATGTATTCGCATTGTCCAGGAGCCAGTAGACGCGGCGTGGCTAACTCCCCCCCCCCCCCCCCCCCATCACTACCGGGTGATATGATGATAAGACAGTTCGGAACTGACAAGTGGCTGTGGAGGTCCAAATCTATTATCACAGCTCTGGAAAGAAATAATAGTCTAGAAATTTCTAGCTCTTTTCCTGTAGATCACTTCCGAAATGTATTCGCATTGTCCAGGAGCCAGTAGACGCGGCGTGGCTAACTCCCCCTCCTCCCTCACTACCGGGTGATATGATGATAAGAAAACTCGGAATTGACAAGTAGCTATGGAGTTCCAAGTCTATTATCACAGCTCTGGAAAGGAACAATAGTCCAGAAATTTCTAGCTCTTTTCCTGTAGATCACTTCCAAAATGTATTCGCTTTGTCCAGGAGCCAGTAGACGCGGCGTGGCTAACTCCCCCTCCTCCCTCACTACCGGGTGATATGATGATAAGAAAACTCGGAATTGACAAGTAGCTATGGAGTTCCAAGTCTATTATCACAGCTCTGGAAAGGAACAATAGTCCAGAAATTTCTAGCTCTTTTCCTGTAGATCACTTCCAAAATGTATTCGCTTTGTCCAGGAGCCAGTAGACGCGGCGTGGCTAACTCCCCCTCCTCCCTCACTACCGGGTGATATGATGATAAGAAAACTCGGAATTGACAAGTAGCTATGGAGTTCCAAGTCTATTATCACAGCTCTGGAAAGGAACAATAGTCCAGAAATTTCTAGCTCTTTTCCTGTAGATCACTTCCAAAATGTATTCGCTTTGTCCAGGAGCCAGTAGACACGGCGTGGCTAACTCCCCCTCCCCCTCTCACTACCGGGTGATATGATGATAAGACAGTTCTGAACTGACAAGTGGCTGCGGAGGTCCATGTCTATTATCACAGCTCTGGAAAGGAACAATAGTACAGAAATTTCTAGCTCTTTTCCTGTAGATCACTTCCAAAATGTATTCGCTTTGTCCAGGAGCCAGTAGACGCGGCGTGGCTAACTCCCCCTCCTCCCTCACTACCGGGTGATATGATGATAAGAAAACTCGGAATTGACAAGTAGCTATGGAGTTCCAAGTCTATTATCACAGCTCTGGAAAGGAACAATAGTCCAGAAATTTCTAGCTCTTTTCCTGTAGATCACTTCCAAAATGTATTCGCTTTGTCCAGGAGCCAGTAGACACGGCGTGGCTAACTCCCCCTCCCCCTCTCACTACCGGGTGATATGATGATAAGACAGTTCTGAACTGACAAGTGGCTGCGGAGGTCCATGTCTATTATCACAGCTCTGGAAAGGAACAATAGTACAGAAATTTCTAGCTCTTTTCCTGTAGATCACTTCCAAAATGTATTCACATTGTCCAGGAGCCAGTAGACGGGGCGTGGCTAAATCCCCCTCCTCCCCTCACTACCGGGTGATATGATGATAAGACAGTTCTGAACTGACAAGTGGCTATGGAGTTCAAAGTCTATTATAACAGCTCTAGAAAGAAATAATAGTCCAGATTTTTCTGGCTCTTCCTATAGATCACTTCCAAAATGTATTCGCATTGTCCAGGAGCCAGTAGACGCGGCGTGGCTAGCTCCCCCTCCCCCCTTACTACCGAGTGATATGATGATAAGATAGTTCGGAATATAACAAGTGGCTATGGATGTTTAAGTCTTGTATCATAAAGGAACAATAGTCCAGAAATTTCTAGCTCTTTTCTTGTAAATCACTTTCAAAATGTATCCGATATAGGGAAATCCCCTAAGTTATACATTTCTACCAAACTACCAACAGAAAAAAAATTCCAGATCATATCAGATATTTCCAGAGGCAATCCGCTCTCTGTTAAGACATAGAAACTTCTAGAGCTTCTGAAAAAAAATACAACTCAACGAAGCGAAATATGACACCGGTTGATTAGAGCTATGAACATGATAGTGTTTCCTTACAATTTACGACACCAGACAGACAAAGTACAAAACATATAAAATTTTATATATATGCACGTATATATTCTATTTTGAGAGGAATTATATATCACATGATACAATTTAACATTCATTTTGGCATTTATTACTAAGGCAATATATCTATATATATATATATATATATATATATATATATATTGATTTAGGCCCAAAAGCCTCCCCCAAACATGGTGGGATATACCATAATCACCACGCTTGGTAGGAGGGTTGGATCGAGTTGACGCGGCGTCTGTAAGTCCCCACTAGATATACTGACGTCATAGTTAAGTATTTAATGGAGTCAGGCGTTATTTTGCGGATGTACATCCTAAGTAAGAAAAGGACCAATATATAACTACTTCCGCACATGCATGCATGATTGAGCTTTATGACCCGGCGTCTAGTCTTGCTTAAAGGAGAAAGGACCAATATTTAGCCACTTCCGCACATGCAGTGGTAGTCGTGCAACAAAGTGCACCGCCCGCCAGCCCGCTGACAAATGCCTATGCGGCAAACAATGCGAATTACACAACTGCCACCGTTAAATCACTCAACGCCTGTTTTACCCCTCCACGGGGCATCTTCAGGAGTTATGTTACACCGATTAGTGCCAAACACAGAGTATTCACTTTATGTTTGGCACTTAGTTCACTCTGTGTTTGTCACACTCTGCATTTATCAGCGGGCTGGCGGGCGGTGCACTTTATAACACCACTACTGCTGCATGTGCGGAAGTGGCTATATATTGGTCCTTGTCATAGTTAAGATCATGGTATGTACCTGGGCGGCACAAGGAATGCTTTGCTTTAAGCGCTGTCGATGATAATAATGTCGCTAAGGATGAACTTCTGGTTGTCAAATCCGAAACCATCATGGAACATTTGATTCTCCCAGTAGAGAAACGAGGATTAGCAATTGTATTCTAGATGTAAGAAGATATAAGAGTTGATGCTCACATAATGTTGGCCTTGTGAACAGCGGTGACCTTCTTCCTCTTGTTGTCCCTCGCGAACTGGAAGGCGAACTCGGCGACCCTCTTGCTGGCCTCCTCGGTGATCAGCTTGATGGACTGCACCACGCCGTCCACTATCTCGTGCTCGATGCCAGAGTACTCGCCCTCCGTGTTCTCCCTGATCGTCACCACGTCCACGTTGTCGTATAGGGTCTTGATGCTGTCAATCAAACAAGATCTTACTATTCTTATTACTGCTGAGGAAAGCAGAGAATAGGGTGACATAGAAACTGGACGGACATGAAATAAAAAATTTCATTAGTGTGCGTGTATCAACCCTTTCCACTCCAAGGCTGTTATGTAGCATCGATAAAATTTAATTGAATTATAGTATCTTGCGATTCTAGAATATGTTTCATTCATTCGTGATTCAAACATTTTAGTAACAAAAATCTTTCCTGTTTTAAAATTTTCCGCAAAAAGATGTATTACACCATGTCGAGTATCACTCGACAGTGGAGCTTGTGGAACAAAATCAGTGTCGAGTGACACTCAACATTGGAGTGGAAAGGGTCAAATGAATGAGATTGAATATGCGATAGCAAGGTTCATCGATGTGAATACTGGCGCACAACCTGAGGATAGCAATATGGAGTGGGTATGAACAAGTGTCCGCAATAATCGTATTTTTAAAAACTGAACATTGTAAGGGCGTCGTTAAAATAGATTGAGAGATTTAGTAAGCACTGTAACATGCAAAAACGTGAGCAACAAAAAATACAATATCAAATGTAATTGTAAAAACGAAGGCACGGAAAAGCTAATGTCTGTAGAATAGATTTAATAAATATAAAAAATTCGAAATTTTACAACTACTCCCAATGCTAGATATTTTTTATTGGTTTTTGGAACCTTTCGTTTCGCCTGCCATGTGTGAAGCAAATATGTATTCGGGTAAATATTTTTTTTTCAGTTAAAAATTCTATTTCTCTTTGTTCTTCTATTTCAATCTTCACATTATCTATCTAAGAAAATGACCAATATTTAGCCACTTCCGCACATGCAGTGGTAGTCGTGCAACAAAATGCACCGCCCGCTAGCCCGCTGATAAATGTCAGACTCTGTGTTTGGCACTAATCGGTGTAACATAACTCTTGAAGATGCCCCGCGGATGGGTGAAACACGTGTTGAGTGATTTAGCGGTGGTAGTTGTGTAATTCGCATTGTTTGCCGCATGCGCATTTATCAGCGGGCTGGCGGGCGGTGCACTTTGTTGCACGACTACCACAGCATGTGAGGAAGTGGCTAAATATTGGTCCTTTTCTTACTAAGGATGGACTTCGGCAAAATAACGCCTGATTCCATTTAACGTTATCTATCTTTCCATCTCTTTTATATCATCTGCCTTCCATCGTCTTCCTTCCATCTTCGCTCTTAGATCACAGTTTAAATTACAGATATATTTTGGTATTGTTACGTACTGTAGATTCTGACTCGAAATGAAACACCACTGGTTCACAAGGAGTCTTTTATTCACAAATCAGATGGCCACACCGCTTCAACACAAAGTATACTTTCGTTTAGACCAAAATTCGCTTCCAAATCGCTCAAGAAATCACTGTCCAAATAACTCACCAAATAGTCACTTTGTATCACTGATCGTGAGATCTTAATCTTATAACTCGAAAAACAACAACCAATAACTAATCATCCCGTATATAATTATAATTTGTCATCAATCAAAATTATCATAAGTACAGATAAACAAGATAATTTATATCAGCACTCACTTACAATAATTATTAATTCACACAATAAATTACATTTACGACCATCTTCATGTAAACTATGTCAATTACGCACGTCGACACTGTCCGGTGCAATCCGGACAATTTCAGTTTGTACTGCGCAAGTAAACAATCATATCTAGCTTTGGACGTGTTTATGTTATACAGGATGACTGGTTTTATGTGTAAAAGTTTTAAATGGATGTATGATGGATCATATGTTTAACCCTTTCCACTCCAATGTTGAGTGTCACTCGACACTGATTTTGTTCCACAAGCTCCACTGTCGAGTGATACTCGACATGGTGTAATACTTCTTTTTGCGGAAAACTTTAAAACAGGAAAGATTTTTGTTACTAAAATGTATGAATCACGAATGAATGAAACATTCTAGAATCTCAAGATACTATAATTCAATTAAATTTTATCGATGCTACATAACAACCTTGGAGTGGAAAGGCAACACTTTCGTTACCAGCTCTGGATTTAGCCGGCTTTCACTGGACAAGCTGTGAGTACCAGCGCCGCATTTAGATGGCATCCATTTGCCGTTCCTTATATTGCATTGTTATTGAATTGATTACTCGTATGGGTACAATTATATTGAATGTGCCTTTATTCAAAAACATTTTCAAAATACAGTATGTATTTGGAAACTAAAATTTAAAATATAAAAGATATCAATAATATTCTATTAAGGTTGACCGAAAGATATATTACTTTCAATTTATAAATCAGCAGAAATAAATCCAAGTGGAATGTGCGTTGTATGCTAATGGCAAAAGACTGGAATCTACAGTAGCGTCACTTCGACGAAACGGACTGCAGTAAGGAAAGGGCTACACTCTTGTCGAGTCCACTTTCGAATTGCCCCACTGTGGGACGTGGGTTCCACGTTCGGAAACACTGTCGTAGACTCTCAAGCTGGCTAAAGAATTCAGGCATACGTCTTGAACGACTTTTTTATATCACGCGACCTGAATGGAAAATCTTCAAAAACTGCCGTGGCACGGAACGTGTTAACATAAAAAAATCGAAATTCGAAATTAAAAAAGAAACTCTACTGATCTTTTCACCAAATTGTGTCAAACAAATAACGTTTTAGTTTTTATACAGATGATTGGTTATTGTTATACAGTACCCGGCGATAAATATTGCACATCGACATTTGGAAAGAGACACTCGGCTAATATCAGCTTCGTAGAGCGTTATCTCTGTCACACCAAAATCCGACTGACAAAATGTCACATAGGTAGTGTGGCTCAGATAATGCTCTACGAAGCCGAAATTAGCCGACTGTCTCTTTCCAAAGGTCGATGTGCAATATTTATAGGGTCCTGTAAAAGATTTTAAGAGTGAATGTAGTAAAACCAATTTAAAATTATATAAAAATTTATATGTACTATTTTTTTAAATAATTATTAATAATATTGATGACAAAAAATGTTGAATATAGATTTTAAAAAAACGTAACAATGTAAACATTTCTTTATCTATAAATTATATGTTATCTGTTACGTGCTTCGCGTCTAGTGTTGTCTGTGCGATAAGATATGTATCTATTGGAGCAATGTCAATGTTCTTGAGATTCGTTTTACGAAGGCCAAAGCTAACGGAAGCTATTCGATATTTAAAAAAATTAATGTCCGTCATTCTCAGCTACATCCGGTAACTTCATAATACTCTGATAAAAAACTAAGGTGAATTATTTATTTATTCTTTTAAAGTAATTCAAGTCCGATAAAACGCATTTTCGCCAACGCTTTTTCAGGTCCTCAAAAATGACTTTTTCCGGTACGGCCTTCAAGATTTTCCATTCAACTTTTATCTCCTTCGTCGTGTCAGTGTATTTTGAGTTTTTTGAATAGCCAAAAGTCGCACGGACTCAAAATCAAGCGAGTACGATAGAATCATCAGTATATGAGTCGAAGTTTTGGAGGTTTTTTTCCCAATAATTGGGAGAGGTCAGGTAAAGAGGGGGGAAGTGATCAGGCAGAGCGGGAGAGGTCAGGTAAAGAGGGGGGAGAAGAGGAGGTAGAGAGAAGAGTGGCGATGGAAAAAGGGGGTAGAGAGGGCCAGTGGGGGCTTGGGGGAGAGGAGGGGGAGTTGGGGGGAATGGGGGAGAGAGCCCTCCTCTACTTACTACTACTTACTTCTCACTAAGCAGTCCCTAATCACAAGGCTGCCTTTTGCTTAATATATCAGTTTCAGTACAATTAATATATATATATATGTATATATATATAGTTATATATATTAACATTGAAAAATGACTCAACGATATCAATACAGAACACAGATTATATAATTCTTTCGACTTTCCAAAGATAAAGCAGATATGATAAGCAGATTAAATGTTGTAAATATTTGAATTATACGAATTTTTGTCGGATTTTGTGATAGCGCGATACAAGTGATAGTTCATATTGGATGTTGTTCTACCTACACCTGTGTCTAAGTCATGTTGCCCAAACTATTCTATTGACCCTTTTCAAAATCAACCAATACCTCATATCTCTAGTCAAATTACTTCAGGAAGCATTTACCCACACATAGGATATATAAAGCCTTATAGAACGTAATATTAACATGTCAAAGGTATACAAGGGTGATCGATAATAGGCATGAAAACTTTAAAGATGTTACACATATTTCCAATCACCCTGCATAAAGCCAATTTTATTTTTGTTGATTCTTTCTATTGGAACGCGATAGGCCAATGACATCTGGCAGTACAAACTCTACAGGGACAAAAAAAATAGTAATAGTAATAGCGCCTTTTCTATTACTACTACTACTTAGTCTTGCCATAAATATTGTTATAAAGAAAAGCACGATTTTTTTTTTATACGTAACATTTATTCCTTTCATAGTGAGTTAGTTTAATACATCAATATATAACTATTAAAAATATACAATGTTTATTCGAAGTGGTCTCCATTGGCTGCAATACAGTCTTTTAAACGTTGAGGCCAGTTATCAATAGCAGCACGAACTCTTTCTAGAGGAAAATTCTTCACTGCCAACCGAATGGATCGTTTTAGGGACTCCAAATTATCATGGCGTTTAGAGCAAGCCTTACTCTCTAAAACTGACCATAAATCATAATCCAATGGATTTAGGTCAGGACTTGACGACGGCCAGTTTTCAGTGCTGATAAAGTCCGGAACGTTAGTTTTCAACCAAGATTGGGTGGATCGAGCTCTATGACCCGGTGCCGAGTCTTGTTGAAAGCACCATTCTTTGTTATTGAACATGGTGTTAGTTAAAGGCTTAACTACCGTCTCAAGAATGGTATTTTGATAAACTTGTGCCGACGTTTTAATACCTTTTTCACAAAAATATGGCTCAGTCACCCCTTCATAGCTAACACCCCACCAAACCATCACTGAAGTGGGATAATGCCCACGTTGTACTCTGTTTACTAATTGCGAAGCTTCTTTAGAGCTTCCAGCATAAATACGGTCATTTTGTTTATTAAAATACTGCTCAATTGTAAAAATTTTCTCATCCGTAAACAAAATTTTTTTGTGACCTCCCTTTGCGTACCGCTTAAGTAGTTGTTTGGATTTTACCACCCTATTCTTCTTTAAATTATCAGTTAAGAAGTGACCAGTACGTCTCTTATAGGCTGCAAGTCCTAAGTCATCTTTTAATATACGCGACATGGTTCTAGGAGCTATCTTCATCTCCCGAGATAAAATCTTTTGCTTACGGACAGGATTTCTTCGAATTCTTTCCCTAACTGCTTTAATCACCTTTTTCACACGAACGGTACGTGGACGGCCAGATCTTTTTCTGTCACAAACAGAGGAGGTATCATTGTACCTATCAATAGCCCGGTAAACAAACATTTGACTAATACCAAGCGGGTGGAGGGTTTTAAAAATTGCACTTTTCTCCATACCTACTTTATGTAAGGCAATCACAGCGATTCGGTTCTCTTTATCACCCCACTCCATTTTAATATAACAAAATATTTAACAATATAATGGCGCGAAAATAAGAAAACACATCAAGCAATCATATAAAAATGACAGATTCCAAATTCAAACGTAATATTTTCTTTTTTTGAATAGTAACAGTATTTATGGCCAGACTAAGTATATACTAGCTGATCCCGCAAACGTTGTTTTGCAAAAAAAAAATAGTTTTTATTAACAAATAAAAAATAAGGGCTGATCGTAGAGGGGTGAAAATTTAGGGTTGTGTGTATTATATCATAATAAAATAAAAACCAAAATTGTCTAAAAAATAAAAAAAAATTCTGGGTGGACCACCCTTATCACTTATAGAAAAATAGATAGAAGCCGATTCTCTGACCTACTGAATACGCATATAAAATTTGTTAAAAATCGGCCAAACCATTTCGGAGGAGTACGGTAACTAACATTGTGACACGGAAATTTTATATTAGATATATATATATATTACAGAGCATGCCTGGAAGTTCTATGTAGAATGGTAGCATCCTACAGGACTTCCCATCTTGGATTACCAAGATGCCTCCCTGAGATCACCAGCAACATGGGTCTGCTGGGATCTATCTCGGAGTTGGGTTGGCTTGAGTAAGGCTAATACCGGTGCGAAATGAACTCTAAGCTGCTTGGTTGCAGAAACCAGCCCGCATATACACTATAATTGACACACTTTGTAGGCGGGTTGACAATTGCAGTGTGGTATCACGTGATTCAAACCCATGACTTCCCATGTCAAGTCACAGTCCTCTGCTGTAAGGCTACATCTCCTTGATGAAGGAGATGTAGCCTTACAGCAGAAATCATGAGATTTTAAATAAAGAATAAAATTTGGTTATATATCAACCACTGTCTAGATAAAAACAGATTATATTTTCAATCCCGTCTGTGACTGTCACCAGATAAATAAAAATCAATAAATCATAAAACAAAGCTTCAATAACAAAAATCTTATATCTAACTTTATTATCTTTATCACGTGTTATAATTAAATAACCTTGAAGTAGGGGAATTACCATGAAATGTTTAGTGTTAGTCAAAATAGATAAGAAATAAATAATTATAAATAAAAATGTATTGACACATAAATATGACCTATTTAGTCATAGATATCCTGTTCTTTCCACTAATATAGAGTTGTTACAACCTAATCAACTACTAAAAGTTCTTGAACAAATTGGAATACCATATACACTGTAATTTGGTCCTTATTTGCAAGTACCTCAACATGCTAAAAAAAAGACTATGCCTAAGACATCTTTACACCATCTAAACAGACATGAGGAAATCCGTAGACAAACATAAGTAACCAACTTAGCCTAACAGATTGGCAAGTTGAACGTGGCAAAATAACTTGCTAAGTTTCTGCAGGCACAGTTCTCATGTTGCATTGGGGTGAGCCTTACTCAACCAACCCAATTCCTTGAAAAATCTCAGCAGATCCTTGAATAACTACTTAGGTCTTGGAGTGGAGACTACAGATGGTAACAAGCATACGATATCCACCCAAAAGGTGGAGTAACAATGGATGCTGGTTGCTTCCAATAGGTATTGAAAACCTATGGAGATCTTACCTAATAATCTAACCCCATAGTGGTTTATATTGGGTTGGCCACCATGGGAAATATGAAGTAGAAAACCTATATATGTGTGTATATATATATACATATATATATATATATACATATATATATATATACATATATGTATATATATAGAAATTAATCCTTGGCTCCCCTGGAAATGCCGTAAGTTGAGAATACCTACAATATTTATATTTCCTAATATTTTACCTAAGGTTCTTATAAAAATAAAATATTGAAGAAACTTGGCATGTCAACAGCTGTATTGTTTAGTATTTATCGACCCAAAAATTAAATAGTTCATTAAACACATTCCATGGCATGTGGAGTGTATACGACCCATGCTGCACTTTCCGTTCAGGCTATTTGCAGTTCTCATTGAAAAACAAAGGATTCTTAAATTAATTGTAGCATTGAATATAGATAACTTCACACCACATATGCGGCGCATACGTAATGCATATTAAAATTTATGACTTTTATCACACTAATTATAGTTTTGTTCTATTGAAAATGTAAAGCATATGTCTTAAATGACTTTAAATCTTTAAAATGTAGGTCATATAAACCCACACGGTCTGAATGGAAAATCTTAAAAAATTGCAGTAGCACAGAATGTGTTAATCAATAAATAGATTGTTCAGAAATATATTACATTAACATTATTTTTTTATTGAAATACAACTGTATATTAATTAGTAGTATTAATACAACTATATAGTAATACTTTGTCTTTTCTATTTATCTATTACATAAAAGTATATTTACGAATTATATGTCACACTTTGAATAACATGAAAATGTATTTAAATTATACTAAATAAAATATCTCTAATAAGTATAAAAAGAAATATATGAAGCAGTTTATAAGCATAAGAAAGACAGAAACACTAGAAAAAAAAAATAAAAAAGTTATTTTTAAAGGACAATTATGTATTATTGCAGCCAAAAGCAAAGAATTAAAAAATATTACATAATACATACCCATCCAAGCTTTTGCATGGCCTCACATTGGCATAAAGATCAAACTCCTTTCTCAGTGCCAAGTTCAAGGAGCGGTACCCTTTTCCAACGGGGGTCATCAGGGGCCCCTTTAAACCAATCTTGTTTGCATTTACAGAGTCTATCGCCTTTTGTGGTATACCAAATTTTCCATCTGGACCCTGAAAGGTTTTACCTAGTTTAATATAAGCTAAAACACCATGAACATTTATTGCTACAATTTTTATTACATCCATGTTTGAATTTAATTTTTACATATAAACCTTTCTCTATCCAACATCAATATATAGTCACCCAATGAAATATAACTTTAAAGGTCTAGTAATGTAGGTACATATTTTTAATGTACCTCCATCATATAAAAGTATATAATTTATTGACAATTAGATTTATTATTCTTTTGCACACACCTCATATATAATACTTTACTAAAATTTATTCCTTTATGTTAATTTCTACACTAAAAAACTACTTACAATATGTTAATGTGTAATGAACAGAGATAAAACCTTTTCGAAATATATAAGGAATAATTGAAAATGTTTACGTATATAGATAAGTATTTTAAATACGATATTTAATTTAATTTATTGTTCTTTTAATATTAAGTTAAACACGCGTTACAATGATAAGTTTAAACGTGTGTAAATTTTTACTAAATTTTAATACGGTATTCGTAAAAATTTACGGAAAACAAATTTGAATTAAAAATTTAATTACGTCAGTCTGCAATGGATGAGTAATATTAATAAGGAGAGGAGACAATGGATGAAGAGGAGACAATGATCCGTGGTACTTACCCTAACAGCTGTCACATCAACCTCGTCCCATTCAATGGGAACTTTAGCGGCTTCGAATATCTTCTGGACAGCAACCGTGATCTCAGGGCCGATGCCATGTCCGGGTATCAGTGTCACCTTCCGAACGCCACTACTGTACTGCGCCACACCACTCTTGGCCGTCGGAGCCTGAACCAAAACCAAAAAAAGTTCACCTCTAACCTTAAACCTCACCCTAATATGAGGAAAAATTACAAAAAAAATGTATGTAAACCTCATTTCTCGCGATCCCAACCCTTTTGACTGCTGTATTCGGACTCGTCTCGAATAGTTTCAGCAAAGCTCCAACAATGTTACTCTCACGAAAAGGCTTCAAAAGCGCATTTATGTAATTCCGCGACATAACTACAATAGTATCTATTTTTGGATAGCGAGAAGAAATTAAGCACGATTACAGGTAATTAGAGGCAACATGCAGTTTAAGTGTTAATAAAAATTCTTTAGCACTGAACTACGAACTTACGATTTTCCTGATTAATCTCGCAGCCATTTCTTTGAATTTTTGCTAAAACGACGTCGAAAGGCGCACTCGCTCCGCAAACGTCGGGGCGGAGTGCGGAGGGGAGGATATTGCGATTTAGATAACGACGCATGACCGGAAAACATCATCAATGTTAGAAAATCCCGCGAAAACTGCAATCAAATTAAATTTATTCAAAATGATTTATAATTAATTATAAATAATTTTTTATATAATTCTAAGTTTGAAATAACAATATCTTTAAATGTATGATAAAATAAATTATTTACTTAACCACATTTTACTACGAAAAATATCAACTAAAAATTCTGTAAAAGTGCTTTGCGTATAATTCTGATCTATATGTTAAATTTTATTACATCAATTATAGTTTCCATTTCAACAATTAATAAATCATTGATGACGATTTATGAACAACTTTTTATACGTCAAATATGACAGGTTAGGCTGTCATTGCCATGGTTTATTAATATTATTAAATGTTTTTGGAATAAATTGAATGTCATATATTTAATTTATATGACATTCAATTTAGATTTTAAATTGAAGGAAGCGGTAATAAATTGTGTTAAGTGAACAAATGTTGAGTGCGATAAAACAAAGATACTATGGAGCAACCGTTGCAGGCGAAATTTTCTTCTCTATGTTTAATTTCACAACATAAATTAAAGCAAATTCTTTCGCTATGTGGCGACAAGACCGACTTAATTATTGATCCATCATTGATAAAACCTTTGGAGCGGATATGTGGAGTGTCTTGGTTGAGGTGAATAAATATTTATGCTATATTTATTAATTTTTGTGCCCTACGCGTAAAACACTGCACTTGTATCAAATACCGACCAAAACATATCCGATTATTATACGTGGCCCTACTACACCGAATGCACACTGCATACTTTAGTATTTCAGAGCAGTTCTCACAACACAGAATATCTGTTTAGATTAAAATTTCAATTCAGAAATTTCACCTTGACAATGCAGTCAGGATATAGACTCAAGGTTGCCATTCTTAATTGAGAAGGGGAACCATTTCAATAAAAATTGATAATCACTAGTCTTTGCTTCTAGTTCCTGCTCCATACACCTTAATCCGTTACTTTAATTATGTTGTCTGTCCTCCTAATAGAGGGTCTTACCCACACTGCTTCTACATTGCATATTTGCTTGAAAATATGTTATTAGTTTATAATGGACGCATATACAAAATTGTTGAGATGTGTATAGTTAAATATGTGATATTTTTATTGTGCGAGAGAGACAACAAGCTAAACTTACTTGGGTTCAGGACACAGAGAAAAACATTATATAGTTTAAATATTCATAGACGTTATTTTAGCCGTCAGCATTATTTCTAAGCAAAATTATTAAATTAGAAATACAAACCATCAAACCTGTGTGGATGAATGCGATCCAACTCTGGGGAAGCGCTTGTAACTCCAACATAATCATTATACAAAGGTTACAAAATGGCATACTGCATACCATAACAAACGCTCCATGGTTCCTCACGAACTTTGAAATCCACAAAGCTCTGGAGATCAAAACAGTAAAGGAGGAGATCCAGCAGTCATCTAATAATTATAAAAATCAGCTAGACAAACACTAAAATGACTTGGCTCCGGAATTGACTTGCATCCAGTACAGGAAACGTCTTAAATGCCATGACATCCAGAGACTAGACTCTCAATGGTTAACTAGGAGTGTGCCAAAGCTATAACCACTCAACAAATCCACTTATAGTCCTGGGACTGATCGCAGATGAAATAAGGAACACAAAAAAATATATATAAGCATCCAATAATGTTATTTGTGTTCAAAAACATGCATGGCATTGCATTATTCTCTCTTTGCATAATTTTATGTAATTTTTAAGGTTGTGACTCTTTTTAGGTAATAATCCAAAAAAGAGCATTTTTAGATTTGTTAAAATGTAGGCAATGTCTAGTGACGCCAATAAAGCAAACTGGTATTAGTGGTTAATTGGTGTCACTAGGTGGTATCATAAATATTTATTTGTCATAAGTAATTAAACATAAATTATGAACAACATATTATTAAAAGTATTGCAGCATAAATCTAAATTAATCCTTTGCACTCGAGAGGTGAGTCTCACTCTCCACGCGATTTTATGCTGCAATTCGAAAAGTGACTGTTGCTCACCACTTTGTATGCTGCGGTAACTTGATGTGCAGCAATAGTTGTTTATGTTTCGTTCCACGCGGTTTCCTATGCTCTCTTTGTATAACCTAATGAAATGTAAAATGATATCCCTTCAAATGGAGATAAAACTTTCTTATCTGAAATTAGTACACAGCCACAAACAGGATTGCATTTTTGGTCTCAGTTCAAACCTGACAGCCCATCCCCATTACCATTAATTGTGATAACAAAGTACACTTGGCAAAAGACATCAAACAACTTACTATTGTTATACTTGTCCTAATAAGCCAGGCATGCATCTTGGCAATTGTTACATAAAATATTACACAAAACAAAATGATAAAGAATCATTTTAAACAAATTATCCTTGTAAACATGTAAAGATACATTAGGTATTAAAATATAAAAGTTTTGTATGTTGCTTTTCTTTGTGTGTAATCATTTTATGTTAGTGGTAGTAGTCACGAAAAGGGCTAAAAAAGTCTTAAGTTGCTGGTAGGTTTACATGGAAATGGTCCCAAGTGCAAAGGGTTAAACTTCCAGCCTTATTCATTCATAGATTAATATAGTATTTTTCAACATTTTATGTGCCATATGATATATTTTATTTTTATTAAAACAAACTGATTAACCTCCTTTCAAGTCCACCTTTGAATTGCCCCAACAATCAAATAGGCCCTGGTGGGGCAAGTGCCCCACTTCAGGGAACACTGGTTCAATATCTGTACATCATTTATAACTGATGTAATTTTTATTTTACACATTTAAAATACACATTGTACTGTATTTATAATGATATGTAATTATTTGTTTTGTTATATTTTACAGAGTACATTAAATAAAATAGAGTAAAAATTAAGGCTTTTCTTTTATTTTTACAGACAAAATGGAGTTGAAAAGATTTACAAAATGGATCCGCAACTAGGACAAACCGCAAATGTAACTAAAGTGTACTTTATATCTGCATGCAAACAGAAATACAAGTGCGTGTTAGATCAGATATCTTCACAGATCAGTCAAAATCCATCTCTGGCCGATTTGAAATGCTTCAATATAATTATCATACCAAAGGTCCTTCATACATATGATTCTATACTTGAAAGCAAAGGTCTTTATGGTATTGTGAAATTACATTCGTTTTCCTGGGACTTAATGTCATTAGATGATAATTTGCTGAGCTTGGAACTTCCATTCCTATATAAACAATTATATGTTGAACAAAATCATTCTCTACTATCAAGTGTTTCACTGTCTTTATGGAACTTATACCATGTTATAGGATGGCCCAAATATATATTGTCGCTAGGAAAACATTCCTCCAGTGTCTTAGATATGTTGGAAATATATAACGAAACATATTCAAGAGATTTTGTAAGTAGAGATACATATGACATTGATACAGTTGTATTGATTGATAGGAATCAGGACTATGCGTCAAGTCTTCTCACACCTGCCACATATAGTGGGCTTTTAGGTGAAATTTTCAATATTAGCTGCGGTCATTTAGATCTAAATGTGAAAGAAACTAAATATAAAAAAGGTAAATTGAATATTACCACAGAATCGCAGGAAGCGTCTAAAAATGAAACAATGACATTGGATAGTTCCTTAGATAGTTTATATGGAGAAATAAAACATAGACATTTTTCAGAAGTACTAAGTGTGTTGAGTTCAAAAGCGAAACTTCTTAAAAACGAAGACATCAAAGCATTAGGCATACAGGAGATAAAACAATTTGTTTCTACAAAATTACAACAGATTGCATTATTTAAGAAGAATCTAGTCAACCATGTTTTAGCGAGTGAGACAATAATATCAGAAATGAATAATAAATTTGAAAATGTAACTTATGTTGAAAATGACATGTTGAATAATAGAAATAAGAGATCAAACTTCACATATGTTGATGAGAACTTTGGTACGGATATACATATATATAATAGTTTAAGATTAATGTGTTTACTCAGTTTAACACAAGGCCTTTCGTATGACGAATATAATAATTTAGTTAATAAGTACTTATTAGCGTTTGGTTATAATTTCTTGTATGTTTTTCATAATTTACTCAACTCTGGTCTTCTGGTTCAACCATCCAGTCCAAAATTGTCATTAAATATATCAAATTTAGGCAATTTAAGTGATAGATTACCAAAATGGCAAAACAGTTTTCAAACAATGGCTGGTAAACTTAAACAATTGCCGTCACAAATGGATAAATCAAAAATGTCTCCGAGTTATGTCTTCAACAACAGTTATGTGCCGTTAATAGCAACAATTTGTAATATACTCGTCACAGAATCTCTTATAGATGCTTTAAATAAACTTTCGATTTTAAATGACTTGAAACTTGGTGGTACAGTTTTAGATACAATGAAAGACGGCATGGAAACACTTAATGAGAAATTATCAAATTTAAAATTACAAAACGGAGAACTTGATTTTGGATGTAGAGATGTGAGGAATATTTTGAAATTATTAAAGAATGATGCAAGGTTAACTTCAGCAAAGTCAAAGAATATCTTGGTTTATATGATTGGTGGAATTACATATGCTGAAATAGCGGCGTGCGAAGTTGTCCAAACCGTTACTGGCTGTAAGATATATATTGCTAGCGATTGTGTTTCTAGTGGTAGTGATTATATAGCTGCAAACACTTGAAGAATACTTCTTTGCTTGTTGATTCTATTTTATTAAAAAACAATAATTTTAGAAATAACATGGTTCTTCTAATGTGCACATGTAGCGTAAGATGTCCATTCACCAGATGGAGTGATAACAGGTTCGGAAGACACTGGATGTCTTCCTAGCGGTCCTATTGGAAATCTATGGAGGATAAATATCTCCAGCAGTGGGCATCCTTAGGATGGATTGATAATGATATCTTAGTTTCAGTACACAAACTTATTTTAGAAGTTTTTAACCGTGATTATTTTGTAATATATTATGAAGTATTTAAGAATAAAAAATCGAGGTTTTGTAAAATAAAATCTTTACAAAAGTATCTTTGTTTTTGTCATTGACTGTTGGCATGTACAGCTTCACAAGATTGTAAGTAGCAGGAGGTAAAAATTGATTCTAAGGTCTTACTATTCCAACTGTTTTGGAGACTAAAAAAGGATTTGGCAAAAGTGCTTTTTATCAGACATATATAAATTGACATATTAAAACCTGTATTGCCTGTGGAATATCTATTGATGTTTTTTTTTAATTTGTAATTCAATTATTGTCCGTGTATAAAGAAAAAATATCTTTGATATGCCAAGCATGCAATGAAACGTGTATGTTTTAAAATAATATATTTTTAATTATTTTTTTTATAATATAGTAATAAGCATAATATAATGATTATAAATTTTCTGTTCTTTATTTAACTTTCCTCTCATGTATTTGGCAATGATGATTTTTTTTTTGACAGATCTGTCACTGCTGTCCAAATGGCATTTGTAGATTCCAATAAATTGAGTCATTGCTTTATTTCTATAATTTCTTCGTCAAATCCTGGTGATTTTTAGTGTAGGTCTGTTTTTTAAATTATTTAATCTGTACACCTGTGTGTTAATTACATTTGATGGTCCTGTATTTTTTTTTCACGTCACAGTATTGACTAAATTAAGTTACTCTAGTCTCTTAAACTATTTAATAATATTTGTAAACTTAAACAATTTTTTAAATCTTTTTTTTTGTGTTTTTAATATATACTATTTTTCTTCTTATAATTATTAAGAGATATCCCGTTGTTTTACCATGAAACCGTAAAATCTCAAACTAAAATTACAAATGTAAAACGATAATATTAGTTAATAAATAATTTTAAGTATTTATTTTTTCCTGCATTCAAATTAAAGGTTATATAATAAAATATACGCTATACAGAAATAAAAAAAAAAAATCAACGAATTTGATTTTTATACACTCTTTTTTAACATAAAAATGACAGGTTACAGAAAAAAAATTATATACAACGGGCAGTCTTGATTCAAAATGCGATTTCTTTCAAACGATAATCCGAAAGATTTGGTCAATAAAGTATTTTTAGTTTGCACTATCACCAATAGATGTCGCTATACATACATTACATCGCGCTATGGTTGTTCTTGTCGGAATAGTGAAGTCACGAAGTAATTCAAGTTCTATTTGCTATATGGCACTATAATATATTCTGTTATTTTTGGTGATTCTAAGTCAATTCGACGGAATCTTATAAAATATTACGTAACCTAACATTAAGAGAGCCATAGAAATAAGAATTTATTAACTCTGAAAATTATTTTTAATTTTGGATAATTTCTTAAATATAAAGTGTTCACAGACACCAAGTTTCGACGTGCCTATGAATAAATACATTTAAAAAACTTTTAAGTTAAACGGTTTTTTGATACCCATATTGTGGTGGTTGTGGAAAAATATGTACCTAGTCCGCAATATTGGAACGGCGTCCATCTTGAATTTTGTTTTACAAGTGTAGCCCTTTCATTTGATACCCATATTGAGGGGGTTAAGGAAAAATATGTAATCCGCCATTTAGTACCGGCGGCCATCTTAGATTTATAATGTTATTGATTTTATTATATTGTATTGTCATCTAAATTAAATGTGTGAACCAAATTTCAGATCAATCTGACAACGGGAAGGTGCTTAAATTTCAATTTCTAATTTTTATCCAAATAAATTCCGTACGGGTCGAACTAAATAAAACCGTTTAAAAATGAACGGACGTGATACTCGGATCCGAGTGGGCGGCCCCTAGCTAATGACCTCGCACCAATACGACTAGCTGGCGACACCAAATGTATTAAATGTCATATACAGGTTGTTTGGTTATAGATATAAAAGTTTTAAAAGGTTTGAATGTATTGTACATCATATCTAAAAATATCAATAGTTTCAGAGATAATGACGTATATATAATATAGTAATAGAAAGTGATTTCAAAACTAATTAAATTTAAAATTACTTATTGTTTACCATCTGTCCCTGTGGGCTTGATACAGCCAGAAGTCATTGCATTATCGCATTCCAATAAAAAACGTAATATATGTTCGATCACATTATACAGGATGATTGTATAGGTGTATTACTTATACATTCACCCCTTTTAAGATTTAATATATAAATAATCATCCTGTATAGAGAACTACAAGTTACTAGTTGTATACAAGAGTGCACAGTGAAACAAGACGTTGCTTTAAAAATTACTCTGTTTGGCACTAATCGGTGTAACATAGCTCCTGAAGATGCCCCGTGGAGGGGTGAAACACGTGTAGAGTGATTTGGCGGTGGCGGTTGTGTGATTCGCGTTGTTTGCCGCATACGCATTTATCAGCGGGCTGGCGGGTGGTGCACTTTATTGCACGACTACCACTGCATGTGCGGAAGTGGCTAAATATTAGTCCTTTTCTTACTTAAAAATTAATTTTCACCACTTTTATATAAAGATGTGTATGGTATGTGTGTGTGAATTAAAATCCTTGGAAATCTTATTGGGTTAAGGTTATATTTCTTTTATTATTGTTATTTCATTTCTGCCCACAGACAACTTATTATAGGAAAATTAAAAGAATTTAATTCGTGAAAAATGACTGAAATTTTTAACTTCCGACCGCATCGATAGATGGCGTTGGCTGTAGACGGATCTGCTCTGTCATAAGGCCACATATATAAATAAATACACAGAATATTTGATTAAAAAATATATTATTTCCGTCAATAATATCACAGTACAGAGTTAAATATATCCTTAACGTTCACATATATTCAATAACAGAAATCGCCGAGGTTTTTATTTTATAAATACATAATTATGCTACTAGATAAGTTACATATTTATCGATTATAAAGCTTGAATAGATTTAAAGAATTATTATGTATGTGAAAGAATTCAAAAGTAATGACGACACAGGATTTTTATTTTTTTTTAAATGAAAGATTTAAATATGGTATTAAATTTAAAAACTGTCTTATGCATATGTCGCAAATTTACTTTAACAAATAGATATTCTCAAAATATAATTATTTCAATATTATACACTAATTGCACGTATGCGAGATGAAATGTTATGTTAGCTAAAATTATAAAAATTATTATTACAATTCCTATTTCAATACATGTCAAATTTACAATTCATGTCGTCTCTGTGAACAAATATTTTTTATGAATACTTGGTAATTTTTAAACATATTCTCGACAGCTTTTAATGAAACTATCATCTTTCATATGAATACTTGACAATGTTTTAATGAAAAGTTGTCAATTTTAAAAATACTTGACAATTTTTAATGAATAATCGTCACTGTTTTAATATTTGTCACTGTCTAAATGAATACTTACCAATATTTATAAGATGTACTTGACAGTATTGTATAAATTTTCATTAACTTTCATATGAATACTTCACAATGTTTTAATAAAAATTTGTCATTTTAAAAATACCTGACAATTTTTAATGAATATTCGTCGGTGTTTTAATGAATACTTGTCACTGTCTGAATGAATACTCACCAATATTTATAAGATGTACTAGACAGTTTTGAATAAATTTTCATCACCGTTCATATGAATACTTGTCATTTTTTTAATGAATACTTGTCAATGTTTTTATGAATACCTGTCAATGTTTTCAAAATATACTCGACATTTTTGAATGAATATTCGTCACATTTCCTAATTTTTTAATAAATACTAGTAAATTTTGAAGTATATACTCGAAATTTTGTAATGAATATTTGTAAGCGTTCTAATTAATCCTTTTCACTATTTAAATGAATACTTACCAATGTTTTTAAAATGTACTCGACAATTTTTAACGAAAATTAGTCACCTTTTTAATGAATACTTGTGTTGTATTTTCATAGACTCTTCAACAATTTTTATTAAATTCTTGTAAACTTTTCAATGAATACTCCACAATTTTTAATGAATGCATACAATTTTTAATGAATATTCGTCACATTTCTAATGAATACTCGTCATTTTTAATGAATACTTCATGAATGATCTTTGATGAATTCATATACAAAATATATTGATATTTTACACAATTTATTATTACACTTAGGTGACACAAGCACGTTAAAATAACTTCTCATGTTACTAGTTGTATACAAGAGTGCACAGTGAAACAAGACGTTGCTTTAAAAATTACTCTGTGTTTGGCACTAATCGGTGTAACATAGCTCCTGAAGATGCCCCGTGGAGGGGTGAAACACGTGTAGAGTGATTTGGCGGTGGCGGTTGTGTGATTCGCGTTGTTTGCCGCATACGCATTTATCAGCGGGCTGGCGGGTGGTGCACTTTATTGCACGACTACCACTGCATGTGCGGAAGTGGCTAAATATTAGTCCTTTTCTTACTTAAAAATTAATTTTCACCACTTTTATATAAAGATGTGTATGGTATGTGTGTGTGAATTAAAATCCTTGGAAATCTTATTGGGTTAAGGTTATATTTCTTTTATTATTGTTATTTCATTTCTGCCCACAGACAACTTATTATAAGAAAATTAAAAGAATTGAATTCGTGACAAATGTGTGAAATTTTCAACTTCCGACCGCGTCGATAGATGGCGTTGGCTGTAGACGGACCTGCTCTGTCGGTAGTATTAAATCTCAATAAAGGCCACATATATAGAAATTTTTAACTTCCGACTGCGTCGATAGATGGCGTTAGCTGTAGACGGACCTGCTCTGTCGGTAGTATTAAATTTCAATAAAGGCCACATATATAAATAAATACACAGATTATTTGATTAAAAATATATATTATTTCCGTCAATAATATCACAGTACAGAGTTAAATATATTCTTACCGTTCACATATATTCAATAACAGAACTCGCCGAGGTTTTTATTTTAAAAATACATAATTATGCTACTAGAAGTTACATATTTATCGAATAGCTTGAATAGATTTAAAGAATTGTTATGTATGTGAAAGAATTTAAAAGTAGTGACGACACAGGGATTTTAAGAATTTTTTAAAAATGAAAGATTTAAATATGGTATTAAATTTAAAAACTGTCTTATGCATATGTCGCAAATTTACTTTAACAAATAGATATTCTCAAAATATAATTATTTCAATATTATACACTAATTGCACGTATGCGAGATGAAATGTTATGTTAGCTAAAATTATAAAAATTATTATTACAATTCCTATTTCAATACATGTCAAATAATTTTCAATACATTTCGTCTCTACGAACAATTGTTTTTTATGAATACTTGGTAAATTCTAAACATATTGTCGACAGCTTTTAATGAAACTTTATCACCTTTCATATGAATACTTGACAATGTTTTAATGAAAAGTTGACTGTTTTAAAAATATTTGACATTTTTTAATGAATATTCGTCAGTGTTTTAATGAATACTTGTCACTGTCTAAATGAATACTTATCAATATTTATAAGATGTACTTGACAGTTTTGTATAAATTTTCATTACCTTTCATATGAATACTTGACAATGTTTTAATGAGAAGTTGTCAATTTTAAAAATACTTGACAATTTTTAATGAATATTGGTCAGTGTTTTAATGAACACTTGTCACTGTCTGAATGAATACTTACCAATATTTATAGGAGGTACTAAACAGTTTTGAATAAATTTTCATCACCGTTCATATGAATGCTTGTCATTTTTTTAATGAATACTTGTCAATGTTTTTATAAATACCTGTCAATGTTTTAATTAATATTTGTCAATTTTTTCAAAATATACTCGACATTTTTGAATGAACATTCGTCACATTTCCCATGAACATTTCCTAATTTTTTGATAAAAACTAGTCAATTTTGAAGTATATACTCGAAATTTTGTAAACATTCTAATTAATCCTTTTCACTGTTTAAATGAATACTTACCAATGTTTTTAAAATGTACTCGACAATTTTTAACGAAAATTGTCACCTTTTTAATGAATACTTGTATGTTATGTTTTCATAGACTCCTCAACAATTTTTATTAAATACTTGTAAACCTTTTAATGAATACTCCACAATTTTTTAATGAATGCATACAATTTTTTAACGAATACTCGCCACATTTCTAATGAATACTTGTCATTTTTTTAAAGAATGCTTCATGAATGATCTTTGATGAATTCATATACAAAATATCTTGATATTTTACATTATTTATTATTTCACTTTGGTGATACAAGCACGTTAAAATAACTTCTAATGTTGAATGTCTATAAAAACCTTTCGTAATAGTGAACTTGCATTTTATTAATACATTTTCTTCTTTACAAGACTTTCCAGTGTCCAAATTTTTTTAATTTTCTTTTTATTCAATTCATAAATTGGAGGTATCAAAGTATATTATTATATGTCTATTAAATTTAATAATGTAATGTTTTATTATATGCAACATACAATACCCGGCAATAAATATTGCACATCGACATTTGGAAAGAGACAATCGGCTAATTTAGGCTTCTTAGAGCACTATCTCTGTTTCACAACACCTATTTGACGTTTTGCAGTCGTGCGACAGAGACAACGCTCTACGAAGCCGAAATTAATCGATGGTCTCTTTCCAAAGGTCGATGTGCTATATTTATCGCCGGGTATTGTATATGATATACTGTGACTAGTAATTAAAACTAATCTAATAACACGTAATATCAAGTGAGATATTGCTTGAAAGTTTTAACATTGTATTAGATTGAAATCGACGAGTAATTTGGACACATTTATGTTAACACTCGATATAGCGTGAGTTAATACGAATGTTGATTTTTAATTCATCACAACTGTTGTTTATGATAGACATTAAGGGATTTTATACATATATCATTAATTTTGATAGAAATCTTTTAAAGTCACAAGTCACAATTCTTCTTTCTGAAAGTCTTCTTTTCATAGAAGAAACTTAATCATACTTATGTTAGTACTAAACTTTTAGAATATTTGAACGCAGACCGCTTCCAAGCTACCCTATTGCTGGTTTATATGGGCGGTCTATGTCCAGTGGTGGACATATTCTGGACTAAAATGATGACGATTTTTAACAAAACTTGAGAATTGATAAATAGTTCTTAGCTCACTTATCACCGATGATGATCGCTTTGTTACGGGTGATCGCGGTTACTTCCGCCAGTACTGCGCGAACTTGTGGAACTGCTCGACCAGGACCGCCATGACGGCGGTCACAGACATATCTAGAAGGTTCTGAAAGTAATGAACCGCTTCCTCGTCGCCCAGGTCCAATCTGAAAGTTGGATAAAACTTATAGTTCATTTATATTAAGCTACAGGCTGTGTACCGAAGAGATTCTATTGGTTCTTAAAAAGTGTGAGTCCAGGGCTACACTGAATTGTTAGTCCAATTTGGCTGCGCGTACCGCGTGTATGAGAAAAAAAAACAATGGGCAGTCTTATCCCACAATTTCTTCTGGACAATCATAGTATGGAAACAATAGAAGTGTAAATAATGGGATGTTAACGTATACATATACACAAAGCATACTTACATATATATATGTATACATATATAGTCATATTATTGTCGAGTCTTCTTTAATATTGTAGATTGCAAAGCGCTTTTATACGTTTACGAACAACTAGCGCCATCTGTCGACGTCGATAAATACTACAGAGTTTCGACATATACACACACACAAACACACACACACACACACACATATATATATATATATAGACTAGAATCTCTTACCTTAGTTTGTCTTGCACTTTCTTGACAGCCTTGTCGGGTTCCAGAGCGATGTCGGGCACTGACGCGTCCACCATCAGCGAGAACAGGTTCAGCATCAGGTTGGCGTGCCTGGAGATCGTGGACATAATGGGAAATTGATTTAGTGGGTAGACAGACATACAGGTTCTGACGTAAATACCATAGACTGGCCAGTGCAGCGTAGTACGTCTACCCAGAAGGACTGATGACCTATTTAAAGCCTTCAGAAGATCCTAGATGCAAGCCTCTTGCAACCGGTCCAACAGTCCAGCAGTGAACATCTCAGAACTAAAATTATTGATGATGATGCACGGCTATCTTGAGAGTTCTCGTATTCTTCTTTTCAGCTGATGAAGAAACTACTGCAAGGCATAGGCTTCTCTTGAAGATCGCCACGGTGACCAGCATTGCGCTGTCTGGTCGTATGTCGTTGTCCACCTAGTGGGAAGCGTACCCACGCCGCGTCAACCAGCTCGTGTTCGCCACTCGAGAACCTTTTGACCACAACGGCTATCGGTTGCACGAACGATGTGCTCCGTCTACTGCCACTACAGACGAGCGATATTTAATGGAATCAGGCGTTACCTTGCGGAAGTCTATCCTAAGTAAGAAAAGGATCAATATTTAGCCACTTCCGCACATGCAGTGGTAGTCGTGCAATAAAGTGCAACGCCCGCCAGACCGCCGATAAATGCGTAAGCGGCAAACAATGCGAATCACACAACCGCCACCGCCAAATCACTCAACACGTGTTTCACCCCTCCACGGGGCATCTTCAGGAGTTATGTTACACCGATTAGTGCCAAACACAGACTCAATGATAATAAGTGTAAATGTTTCAAATGGGTACCTGTATGATGTGAATGAATGATGAAGAAAAAATTTTTGTGATTACCTTCGCAAGTGTAAGAAAGCGGTGTAGCAGAGTTTTCGGAATTCATGATAGTGGTCAGCGTGGACTCCACCCATGGCCTCCACCATCTCCCGGCTGAGTTTCATCGGTGGCGGCAGAGGTTTGGGATCCCTTCCCAGGATGTAGCCGAAGTCTATGTGGAATAGAGCTCCGCAGCGTCTCAGCAGCAGGTTGTCCAAATGACGATCGCCAACACCTATGAGAATCTATCTTCAGACAAGGCACTGGATATACAGGTGTCCGAGTCATCGAAAGTGATTTCTGGAACCTTCCCGATAATACAGTTATTCTGGCCATAAAAACAGTTATAATTAAGAATAAAGAAAGAAATCAGAAGTTATCTAGTTGTCTCCGAGCAATGAGGTCATCAAGGCTTCAGTCTTCCTGAAATATCGCCATTATAGTCCTGTGGACTATGTCGTCGGTCACGCCTATCAGCTTTCTTGTCATGTAGAAGATTCTGGAGAGCCATACGTACCAAGCAGGTAGGTGATGACGCAGTAACCAGCGCAGCTACGGACGTAGGTGTCCATGGCATCAGAACGGATGCCGTAAGGAGCGCCTTCGGCTGGGTTATGCTTTCGAAGAAAGTTCTGGATGCTGCCTTCCGTCGCCAGTGCCTCGGCAACCGTCACCGACTCCACGAACTGCAGGAAGCCGTGTCGCGAGCTGGTGGCCAGCACCTTGTACGGCGTCAGCTTCAAGTCCAAGTTCTCCCTGGAAGTAAGGAATTCAGGAAGCTACCAACAGCTCTAAATGCTGATAAAAGAAGAGTCGCCCATGAAGGACTTGTTAACTCTATCAGGTTAAATAATGCATGGGTTAGTTGAGTCGCCCTTTATGATGTGTTTCCGGAAGGCTTAGATGGGGTTCTTCAACGGTCTACCAACACCAGCCCTGGATAATCCATAAAACCTATAACCAAAAGCAGAGAGATGTAAGTACCTCCTCAAGAGCTTGTCCATAAGTGTGATCATTTGCAGTATCAGCTGGTCCTGTCTCAAATCGTCTCCATGTTTGAAGATCGCTTCATACTCCACACCCTCGGTAGTCAGGAAGGTGAGTTTCGAAGGCATGAGCGCAGACTTAAAAAGACTGGCCTTCTTCGCCACAATTCCTTTTATAGTGACACCAGGGTCTAGCGGAAGAGGCATTGGGTCGAAGTTGGTGAAGTTGAACTTGAAGGCATCAGGGTCGGCGAGCAGCTGCTGAAGGCGTTCCGCTTTCTTGTTACGATTGCCGCTCTCCCGGGCGACAGTCTTCACCAGTTTCACCAGCTTATCGATGAACACCTGCTGTCTAGCTAGGAAGGAACGTGTGCGCTGGTGATCTGCGTTTCCTGGAAACCGGTACATCTTGAATAAAAACGGTTTCCCATAAATCAACGTCTAACTGAAACTGTGATATGTTTCAATTTTTTTCTTTTTAAAGTGACTTAGTTAATTGTGAAATTATATTATATTTCGTTTCATCTAGCTCGTTCGCTACCAATCGTCACATATATGTGTCACCGCGTTTCTTTACCACAGCCCGGCGACACATATATGTGACAGATATTTTTGTATAATTTACAAAAGCATGTTTGAACATGTTGAGTATTGAACTAAATTGTTAAGTTCTAAAACTATAAAATGCATCAAATCTGTAGTTGGTCTGCTCTCGTATTAGATTATTTACAGTTTTTATAGCAGTTGAATAGGTCGGTTAAGCAAGGTTAGTGAAATTAGTAGGCAATAAATTAAAATTAAAAAGAAAAAGAATTTGTGAAGCCAAATTAATAAGATTTTTAACAGAAACATATCCCTCAACAAAATGTATAATTTTCGTAAGAAACCCCAAATGAAGAACAGATGCATAATATATTCCAGTGATGACATGGAATCTAATAAGAATATACCAGTACCAGATCCAACTGATAATTTTTCTATTACGGATTGTGAAGAAATGAGCAGCTCGTCAAATTCAATAATTAGTGATGAAAATGACGATGATTTCTCCATCGAAGATAATTATAGCAGTATTAACAATGATAATAGCAGAGTACAGGAAAATAATTCAGACTGGTCAGAAGACGATATAGACCCTGTTTTGCACGGTTTTATTGGAGAAGAGGGTTTGAAAGCAAATCTATCAATAGATAGTTCACCTTTTGACGCCTTTTCGTTATTATTCGATAACGTTCTCATTGGAAAAATCGTGCATTGGACAAATGCTCACGCTGAAGTTTTGCTGAATACCACACATATTTCATCTAATTCAAATTTAAAAAAGTGGACTGAGGTTACAGAGGACGAATTAAAAAAATTCTTAGGACTATGTATCGTGATGGGCAATATTCGGATGCCTTCGTTAAAGGCATATTGGAGTACAAATATGCTTTATAATCATCCCTTATTTGGAAAAATTATGTGTAGAAATCGGTTTGAATCAATACTTCGCTGCCTAAGGTTTTACGATGAAACAGACGATCAAACAAATCGTCTTTATAAAATCGATAAAGTGTTGAATCATATACTACAAAATATTCAAAAGGTTTATTACCCTGGTGAGAACTTATCAATAGACGAGGCTTTACTATTATGGAAAGGGCGTTTAATATTTAAACAATATATTCCACAAAAGAAAGCCAAATACGGAATTAAAATATATGAGCTATGTACACCTGATGGATTCGTGCTAAATATTATTATTTACAGCGGAAAGAATACTGTAAGTAACGAAGATGGACATTCTTACTGCGTCGTTTATCAGTTGTTGGAAAAATATTTAGGAAAAGGGCATACTATATTTATGGACAATTATTATAATAGTGTCAAATTAGCTACTTCTCTTTATAACGATAAAACCCACGTTGCAGGGACACTTCGCAGATATCGCAAAGGCAACCCGACAATTGTAATTGAAAAAAAATTAAAAAAGAATGAATCTGTTTTTGCAAGAAAAGGAAATATTTTAGTGCAGAAATGGAAAGATCGTCGGGATGTCCTGACAATATCTACAAAACATAAGGCGTCACTTCAAGAAGTAGTGTCCAAAAGAGGGCATACAAAACTTAAGCCTTCCACTGTAGCAGACTATAATAAAAATATGTCGGGAATTGATAGAGCGGACCAAATGATTTCCTATTATTCTACCCCTAAGAAGTCGATACGCTGGTATTTAAAACTTTTCTTTCATATTCTTGACGTGGCAATTTGGAATTCTTGTTGGATGCACAATAAAATTCATTCAACTAAAACAACTTATTTAGAGTTTCGAGATGATATTGCCTTCACACTACTTAATTCTGATAGCGAAATACCTATGTTTTCACACGGCCCTAATTTATATAGACAGCACTTTGTGAAAAAGCTGGAGAAACGAGTTAGATGCCATGTATGTGCCAAAAACAAACAGCGCAAAGCTACTTTCTACGCCTGTGAGATTTGCAAAACAAACAATGGACAACCGATTGGATTGTGCGTTGACAAATGTTTTAAAATTTATCATACAAAATAAAATGAATTTCATATCGATAAATTGTATTTATAATTTTTTTTTGTCTTATAATCAATTTCTTATAATTTAATGTGTCATATATATGTGACACGTGGGCTACAGGGTTTAGTTTTTATCTATAGCCCAGCGTCACATATTTGGGTCAATTTAAAAGAATACTTATTTTACTTTTTTAGACTGTTCTAAATATACATACGTAAAATCTATTTCAATTCATTTAATATAACCACCAAAAAAATGTTGGGCTATTGTGGACGTTTTTCCCAGAAGACCCTGGTAGCGAACGAGCTAGGGATCTGGGACAAAGACAAAATAAATCATAAACTAAAAAAAAATATTTAAAGAGAGAATAAGACCCTGTCCAATAGATGATAGGGGAAGCGAGAGGGTCCAAAAAACCTAAGTTATTAAAAAAAAGTATCGACTAACACTCCACTATAATTTCATAATGCTGACGGGACGTCAGACGAAATTCTCTCGATCATTCTAGATATCCCACCCTAAACACCGCCGGCAGGTGATATCTAGACTGTTCGACGAGACCTATAGGTGATGTAAAAAAAACAATAAAGCCACCTGAAGGACAAGCCTCCATTGCAATCCGTTCCATCTCCGTTTCTGTGACGCACAGAACTCGCATATCTTTATTGCTTTATACACCTCACCTGCATCATTTTGATATCGTGCCGTCAGCCCCGACGATCTCGTTAGTGGAATTCGTCCTTTGTTCCCGACGATCTCGTATATGCCGGTTATTTGAGGGATTGACACATTATATTAACAAATTGCATAAACCATTTCCTTCTATTAATTATTATTATTATTAAAGGTGCAGGAAGTCCACTACTGGGCAAAAAGCTAGATTTTCTAAGACTCAGAGCTGTCAGTCTATTCTTGGGTGGAAGTTTTACGCTGTTTAACGCCAGTTCAAATCTTCTCTTACGGCCCCAGCTATTTGGTCTACTCACTTCTACTTCCACCACAAACCAATTCGTGTAATAATTTCGGTCAATTTAAATTTCAAAATTAGATCATCTGCTATTACAACCTGGAGTAAAGATGTTAAGATACCTTTAGCAAGCCGCTGGGAGAAGGTCTTCATGACGCTCAGGTACATGTGCCGTGGCGGTTGCCGAGGTGCATCCGTATCTTCACACTCGATGAGCAGGTACCAATACAGGTAGTTGGCCACCACACTATTGTTGCAGGCCCGGGAGATCAGGAATCCAGCTAGGGACAGGCATTCCTCCCCTGATGCTCGTGCCTCCTCAGCACTGCAAACAAATTAAGCAACAATGTTGTAAATGGTGATGGTATACCAGTGGGAAGTAATAGTGGTGGTTTTGATAACGTTCGTGGTCATGGTGGTAGTAGAAGTGCTTCAGGTGATACTAGTGATATTGGTGGTGTTAGGTATGGTAGTGATCGTATTGGCAGGGAAGATAGAAATAGTAGTGTTGGTAGTGGTGGCTATAATGATGAGTGGATGATGTTGAGAGATGGTTATAGTAGTGGTCGTGGTGGTAGTAGAAGTGCTTCAGGTGATACTAGTGATATTGGTGGTGTTAGGTATGGTAGTGATCGTATTGGTAGGAAAGATAGAAATAGTAGTGGTGGTAGAGGTGGCTATAATGATGAGTGGATGATGTTGAGAGATGGTTATAGTAGTGGTCGTGGTGATAGTGGAAGTTGTGTAGGTGGGAGTGATGGTAATGGGAGTAATCGTATTGGTTGTAAATATGGTGTAGATAGTGGAGGCTGTTGGCAGTAGTAATGGTCGAAAAAATAGGTGAGATGATGTATGTAGGGTTAGATATGGTGATTGCATTAGTGATGATGATATTATAGTGGAGTTATTGTAAATGCGATCACCTGAATGCGTCATCAGCAGGCGCATCTTCAGCAACGGCGTCGCCTGACTGCCGGCTGCTAGTTGATGACGTCATCTCGCTGCCTGTCAACACTGACAGACAGATTTCAGATCAAAGAAGAGAAGGAGAATGAAGCAAATACTACTATAGATAGGTAAACACTAAAATGGCCAAGACAATATGAATCAAGTATATGTGTCTGCCACTTCGTACGCGTGGAATTAAAAAAAAATATTTTTTTTTTCGTTTACGTATTTTTCTAAAATAAAAGTAGCCTTTGTTACTCCTTATGACATCAGCTACCTGCCAGTATAGGTCCTGTCTAAATAGGTCCAATCATTACAGAGATAAACCGGAACCAACAGACAGAAAAAATTCATATACACCAATACTTCACTTTGCGTCGTGGTTACGTTCCAAAAAAAACAACAAGACTCAAATTGAAATGCCGCAAAGTGAATTAAGATTTTCTATAGCAAACCATGTAAAGATCGAAGATAGGTTTCAGGGCTACGAAAATACAACTTTTAAAAAAGAAAATTTGAACAAAGTGAACATTTAAAAAACAAAAATAATGTAACTCTGCCAATAAATAAATTGGAAGAATATATACCTTTTTTGTAACCAGAAACAACACGTAAAAATTTATAAAAATTTATTATTCTCTTTTAAAAAAAGCACAACACACTACGTAATTAAAACTGAACTCAAAAATTAGCAAAACATAGTGAAAATAAAACTGTATTAAAATTGCGTTGATTTTTAGTTAGAAAGATTTCCCCGAATTTTGATTGCATGGCGCAATTAAAAACAAAAGTGTTGCTGTCTTTTGGAAAAAAAAGAAGATTTCAAAAACAAAATTAAAGACTCGAACCCAAAACAACGTAATCTCGAAAATCTAACGACGCACAGTGAAAGATAGTACTAATTAAGCAGCGACGCAACTTCGAAAAAAAACGCAAAACGAAACGACGCAAAGCGAGGTATTGGTGTATATGTTATTTTGATATATGTACCCTATATAATAGGTTGTTAAATATCTCCCTTCCGCCTTTTTGTCTTTTGAATTTCGCGGCTATGTACAAAGCGCCACAGAGCTCGTATCTGGCAATACTATACATAATTTGAAAGGTCTTGACATAACCTACAAAACGACGCTATGCATGATTAGTTTGGATATTGCGTTCAACAGTTATAGACGTGTAAACATGGAGTTCACTAACGCCGAAATTCGCGCTATTTTAAAGTTTTCCTTCGTTAAAGGCAAATCCGCTAGAGAAACGTTCCGTGAGATTAATGGTGTTTTGGGGGATGGTACTCTATCACTTCGAACCGCGGAGGAATGTTATATTCATATGCATGTAGTAAAGAGCTATTATTTTAATATTACAAACAGACACTCCAATTTTATTATTTATGTCAATTCAGTCAATAGACGCCATATTCACGGCTTAGGTCTCCTTCTAATATCGCCATGATGACTGGCCTTGCTCTACTCACAAACAAAGTCTACCTGCGTTGCTATGTCGTCGATCTACCTAACGTGGGCCTACCCACGCCACGTCTTTTTTTTTTATTAATGGTCCCCGCTGTTGGGGACCTCTGGTTCCCCTATCTCGTGTGGGACAGAGACTTTTTAATTCTAGTAATTTATTCATATTTTTTTTATTATTATTATCATTCTTCTCTTTCATATATCATCTTATCTGTCGTACTATTTTTCTTTCATTCTACAATTTTCCCAGTCTTTCTCTTTCATTCCATTAGCCATACATCTATCCTCAACCACTACATTCTAGGTTTCCTTACTATTTTATTTTGCAACATTATTTATTTTTCAAATATTTAACACGTATTATTCGTTTTATTTCTATATTTTGGTGTTCGTTTTATTTTTACTTATTGCATTTATTACCACCTTCCTGCAGTAGCTGAGGAAGCATTCTCTCTCCCCTTCGTCCCTCGCCACGTCTACCTGCTTGTGGTCACCACTTGAGAATCTTTCAGCTCCAACTGCCGTTGTACGATTGATTTGACTCACTGCCTTCAGACGTAAAATTCTTCGAACTAATTCTTCTCTAGCTTTATCTACAAGATATTTAAGATCAGCATGCGTAGCTGAACAGGCGCGTTCGTTCATCTTTTGTTACTTAGGATGGACTTCCGCAAAGTAACGCCTGAATGTATTAGATATCTCTAGCTTTCTCTATTGTTCTTTAGGTGACATTGAGCTTTCCTATAAGGTCAGGTCATAAAGCCTTCTTTAGAAATTGCAGTATTTTTTTTCAGTGCTTTCCGAACGCTGCAATATTGGATGGGGCAAGTGATTTCATTTTAGGAGTTAGTAAGTCCAACTTCTAGAATGAAATCACTTTAGAAATTACTGTATTTTATTTATGCTTCAGTGCTTTCCGAACGCTGCAATATTGGATCGGGCGAGTGATTTCATTCTAGAAGTTGGTAAATCCAACTCCTAGAATGAAGTAATGAAGGCTTCTGCCCACCTCACTGTGGTAAATGGCGTTAGCATACCTGAAGCGGATAGCAGACTAGCCTGGCTGCCCCGGTGACCACTCTGCATGAGCTTTCCTTCCGTGTCCGTGTATATCGGCACATCCTTGCCGCAAACTCGAGCGTACTCTATATCCAGGACAAACACAAATACATAACACATTAAATCAATTGGTAATCGGTATACAGTACCCGGCGATAAATTTTGCACATCGACAGTGTAGATGAAGACGAAGGTGGTACACGCCCATCCAAAAGTAACCTGTTCCCTATACCCTTAAAGGGTCCAGAGTTCAACTCATCAGGATATGTAGATCCAGGAAGATAGTTCCAAATCTTGGTGACCCTCGCAAAAACGAGAAATAAATATAATAAAGATAATATAGCCAAAAGAATCTAATTCCATAAAAATTTTCTATGGAATTAGATTCTTTTGGCTTTATAATCTTGAGTAGAACGATATTTATTCGGTAAAATAAAGATTTGAAATAATACCTATAATTATATATACATACATACATTCTCTACATAAGCCAATATAAAACAATAGAGTCTAATATGTAAATATTGTAATTATATTTAGACGAAATTGTTTATGTACAAGTTATTTTTAGTTTAAGAATCAAGACTGTAACAATGTAGATATATAACAATGATAATTATTAGTCGACTAAAAATAAGGTACAGTTCGCGGCGATAAATATTGCACATCGACCTTTGGAAAGAGACTATCGGCTAATGTCGGCTTCGTAGAGCGTTATCTCTGTCGCACGAAATACAAACAGTCAGGTATCTATTAGGAGCTGTTACAACAAGTATCATTTGCTTCTTTTGATAATTATTTTTATTTTTTGTATAAAATACATAGAGCACTGATAGTGAAATAGAAGTAATTGAGAATAAGAATTATTATTATTTTTATTACAATGTCTCAAAAGGTATAATAGTGTTTATTATGTACAGTTGTAATTTTCCTAAATAGTTGTGTGTAATTTTCCTAATAGTCCTGAATCGTGTGTGAAGTGAAGTGTGTGTGAGCTTGCTGAACGGCCTGAACTCGCACGGAGCCAGATCAGGCGAATAGTGTAACGGAATGATATCAGACGAGTTTTTGGCATAAAAAGTCACAGTGAACCAATGCAGTATGACATCAACCAATCGAGACTTGACGCGTTTGGGACACAACACATCCTTCAAAATTATTTAGGCAAAGCCAAATGATATTCCAACTTTGACTGACAGACACTTGGCAAATATAGACAGTTCTAACGACCTAGGAAAAAAAAATTCCTGTCTTCTTAATGCCAAGAAGTTTTAAATGATAATTTCAACTTACAATAATTTAACTTTATATATGTTTACTAGCTGATCCCGCAAACGTTATTTTGCCATGTATGTTGTTTTTAGGAAACATTTTTTTAGTTCGTTGGATTGATCGTAGAGCGGTGAAAATTTAGCATTATATAAATTTTTGAATGTTGTATCATAAAAAAAAAACAAAAAAAATTGTCTAAAAAATAAAAAATAAATTAAGGGGTGGACCACCCTTAACATTTGGGGGGATGAAAAATAGATGTCGTCCGATTCTCCAAGCAGGCCGACATGCATGCTAAGATTCACGAAAATCGATCGAGCCGTTTCGGAGGAGTTTAATCACGCACACCGTGAAACGAGAATTTTATATATTAGAAGATTATAATGTACTAACAAAATAAAAATGTTATTTTTTTGCGGCCCGTCTAAAATTAGTTTGACACCCCGTCTGTTAAATCAATTAATTTCCTTCATCTACTTATCTATTTCTGATTCGATCTGCATAATAAAGTTTAACTATTCAAACATGTTCCATTTTTAAAACTAGTAAATAAAGTCTACATACCGTTGTGAATTTCATTAAAGTCCTCGTACTTCAGGGCCTGGACTAGCTGGAGTAGGTAAAGCAGCAGGTCTTCATCAGGTGCCTGTTTTAGCCGCGAGATGGCGTACCTACAACCGACAATCCAAATTTCATTTTCAAAGCATTTGACATCTGTCTCTCCTGATGTTAAGCAATGACGAGGTCTAAGATGCTATATGCTTATAACCAACTATGCTATATTGCTAAATGCTTTTTTGGACTTCCCAAATCTAAATTCCGTACGTTCACTAGGAAACAAAATTAGAAATATCTGGTATAAAAATAGTTCAGGAATATCTTGGTAATAAAACTAAGAGTCACATACCTTCTGACTGCTGGATGAGTGAACTTCGGAGTCAAGAGCTCCAAGGCATCTTCCACATCCATGGGCGCCCATTGCTTCATCATTGCCAACGCTTGTCTCACCTCAGCTGGGAAACGCAACGAAAGTCATCATCATGCGAGGTATTGGCCACTCCCAAAGATCTCCACGATGAAGAAATAGGTATTACATATATACATTACCCGACGTTAAATATTGCACATCGACCTTTGGAAAACGACAATCGGCTAATTTCGGCTTCGTAGAGCATGTGTACTTCGTTGGTGGCTTTAGATTGGGGTAATATAAAATAAAAAAAACATGTTCACGTTATGTTTACGTATTTAATTATTTAGGAAAATTACAAGTGCACAAAATATTGAGATTACACTCTACGAAGCCGAAATTAGCCGATTGTCTCTTTCCAAAGGTCGATTTGCAATATTTATCGCCGGGTTCTGTACGAGTACATAACAAATTCTACACAATTTCCTATTTTAGAAGCCAAGGAAGTGCTCTTTTACCATCTCTCTACATAGCACTACATAGCGGAAGTAGCTATATATTTATCCTTTTCTTATTTATTTATTTATTTATACTTTATTGTAATTAAAATAAGAAACAATTTACATACAAGTACAAGAGGCGGTCTTATCGCTCGAGGCGATCTCTACCAGACAACCTTTGGATGGAGATGAGAGACATGAAGAAGATGGCAGTTTAGGGTGTACATACATACAAATATATACATTACACACATATATATATGCCAAAATATTTATATACTTACATATATACGAATAAATAACAAACGCTATACAATTTCCTATTTTAGAAGCCAAAGGAATGTTGTTTTACCATCATTTTAAAAGCTGACAGCGATTCAGCGCATCTTATTGCTTCTGGTAATATATTCCTTAACCTGACAGCGATGTAAAAGATTTCATCATAGATATAGTAGAATGAGCTGGCATAGTCAATTTCAAGTTCTCCGATGATATAAGCGACTTATCATGTGAGTCACGTAAGAAAATAAATCAAGATTTAAGGTAAGAGGTAAGCGGGTTAAACAAAATATTATAGAGAAGGGAAAGTATGCGTTCCGGCGAAGTCGAATCGGCAACCATTTGAGTTTTTTACATTTAGAAACATGATCATGTTTGCGCAGGCCAAATATGAACCTAAAACAAAAATTCTGAAACCACTCGAACTTATTAAGTTGTTGTTTAGTAATATTGATATTAGTGTCAGTGGAAGGGGTACGGAAGGATTTACAAGACGCACACGAGAATAAATATATACACTCACCTTCCATCTTTCGAACGAATAGACAGATATGAATTTTACATAGTGAATTAGCGAACATTGTGTCGACGCATTTTTTTATATATTTATTTTAGAATCTTTAGAAAGCATCTGTGATATCAAAGACTCACCAGGTCGATTCCAGTTGACACACTCTAAGAATTTGGTCAGAGCTCGACGATGAGACGACAGGTAGAACCTGAGAATAATTCAAACCATTTCAAGTAACAACTTAGTTTTATATATTTATACATTAATAGAGTTTTTTATATATACCATATACTTTATACGTAACGCAACGTACTTTGAACATAATTTTACGTACTGTAGGTTCTGACTCGAAATGAAACACCACTGGTTCACAAGGAGTCCTTTATTCACCAATCAGATGGTCACCCTACTTTAACACAAAGTATACTTTCGCTTAGTCCAAACTTCGCTTCCTAATCGCTCAAGAAATCACTGTACAAATAACTTGTCAAATAGTCACTTTATATCACTGACCTTAGATCTTAATCTTATAAAAAACAACATTGAACTGTCGACACGGGGATTACACCTAATTATACTACGGATAAGGTTCTAGAAAGTTCGAGATAGTACTCGGTTTAAAATTTTCGAGAACCGTACACAAAAAATTATAAATAACTTCAAGGTCACGTATGTTTACAGCACTTCTTAATCCTAGGGTTTCGTGTTTATTGTTTAGAGGGTTCTGTAACTCGTGCTTTATAACAATAATAATAAAAGTAAAAAAATTAGGAATAGTTTAGAGAGGATATTTTTACGAGAAGACCTTCCTATGACTTTAAAGAAGAGAAGAGAGTTATACAAATATGATTAAAGGTTCGTAAAATCAAGATATGAACCTAAGATGACGCAATTAGGACCTGGCAGTAAACTATTGTGTTTGTCTCTGTGTGAGAGGGCGGACGTGATCAAGTATTGGTATAAATACTGACCGGAACTTCCACAGCAGATCCTGATCGTCAGCAGAGAGCATACGGCGGGGCGGAGCAGCAACCAGCGCGGCAAGCTGATCGCGTTCCCCAGCAGTGGGCTTGGCCTCGCGCCCCCACGCGCCTCGCACACAACGCGCCAGCCGGTGCTGCTTGCTTTCCACCAGATTCTCCTATACAACACCAGTAGTAACTTGATTTACGAAGATCGAGTTACAATAGGGACATTGTGACCATATGTAATATATATATATATATATATATATATATATATACCGGGGTAGTGCCGCTCCCGGATTGGTCAATTCAAATCTTAAGGTCCAATCGCGGGACCCTAATTAAAAGAGTAGTAATTTTGTCTACCGTCCACACGGCCCGACTTAATTTTGGAATAATGTATTGTTAAATAAACTTAACCCTTAGTAGCCTGATTTACGTTTGCTTGAGGGTCTAGATGAAGGGAAAAGTAGTTTTTTTTTTATTTCGTTGGAAAGAATATTATAAAACAGTAAAATACTTATAGTCAACCTTTAAAAAAAACTAATAGCAATGAGAACATTCGGTTTAAAAGATTGGTATCAAAATTAAAACTCTAAGTTATTAAGGGTTAAGCGGACAACGCGTAGTCCCAAACATATATGTACAGGGAGAGAGAGAGAGAGAAAGAGAAAATCGAGAAATAAAATCAATCAATTTCAAATAAACCTACGAGGCTTCCAAACACATTTTGAGAAGAGCTCACAACAAACACAGCCTCCCATGGTTATCACAAACGTCGATGAACTTAAAAAACGATTAATCGAACTATATATATATATATATTTTTAATCCCTTTTTTGTTTTTTATCTGTGGCTGTAAATGTGTGTATATTATCTGTAATGTCAACTTGACAACGTCAATGTGTATATATTATCTGTAATGTCAATATGACAGCCAGTTCACCTGTAAGATCTCGTAGTCCGGTACTGTGACGATCTCCGCCTGCGCCCGGAACTGGTACATTTCGTCGCCATCTTGTTCATAATACACCACCGCGTGCTAACACAGACATTACATTTTTTTTTAAATAAAACAGACAATTGTTCCTACTTATCCCACGCATTATTCGTGTCCAATCCCAAGCATGGACAGTAAATTGGACAGAAGAGCTCATAAATACATAATATATAAGATTATATGTCGACTATGTAGGTAAATGTTTCAAAAATAAAAAAACATTAATGCGTTGGTAAGAATAGGACCAATATTTAGCCACTTTCGGACATGCAGTGGTAGTCGTGCAACAAAGTGCACCGCCCGCCAGCCCGCTGATAAAAGCGCATGCGGCAATGACAATGCGAATTACACAACTACCACCGCTAAACGTGTTACACAGAACTCTATGTTTGGCACTAATCGGTGTAACATAACTCTTGAAGATGCCCCGTGGAGGGGTGAAACACGTGTTGAGTAATTTAGCGGCTGGCAGTATTTATCAGCGGGCTTGCGGGCGGTGCACTTTGTTACACGACTATCACTGCATGTGCGGATGTGGCTAAATATTGGTCCTTTTCTTGCTTAGGATGGACAATATTTTCTGCAAAATAACGCCTGATTCTATAAAATATTTATGCGTTGTTCTGAGAACAGAGAAACGACATTTAAAGTTATTATTTAAATTGTAGATTCCTTTTCAAAGTTTATTTTGCACAAATATCAACTGCTTTATCGACAGGCGACCGCCATTATTAACAGCGCCATCTATGAAGTGTCAAGGTTAAACAGCTACTGCTTTACCGACATTAAATAAGCGTGGCGCAATACAAAATACAATTATTAAAGCGACTAGTTTCTTAACATACATATTTTAAAACTCTAAATTCGATATTTTTGATTAAACAAAAAATATATTATCAACTCACATTGATGCCTTCAATCTGGACAGTGGGGAACTCTATCATAAGGTACATATAGTCGGAGCTCCGCTTCTCTTTCTCATTTATCATTTCTATCTCCCTAAAAGTCAGCCGGTCCAGCCAGTCAACCTGAAGAAAAAGTGAACAAACTTTTGTTTTTTTTTTTTTATGAATCGATTTAAAATCGATTTTACTACGAATCGATAAACATTTAAAAATATATCTGTAAGCTTTTTTGTATTGTTACACAGGATGATTAGTTATAGATGTTAAAGCTTTAAAGGTAAATCTATTTCCAATCACTCTGTATAAAATGATTACTTTGAAATATGTTACATCTATTATCATCGCCAAATCAACTAATAGTACGTCAAACATTAATCCCTAGTACTGTCCCGCTCGCACAGTACCTACACGCAGATATGTGCGCGTTCAGTCACCCACTAGTTGTACTACCCAAAATGTATAGATATAGCGGCAAAACAAAGAAGCCGAATGAAGTAAGAGAAGCAAAGATAGAAGCGTAGGAACAAGCCAGAAGAGAATCAAGAACCAAATCGACTAGTAACACTGAATGCAGTGTTTCTTATACGTTTGGCGAATTACCCATGTACACCTCCCATATATTAATTATATATTTCCATATATATATTGGAATACGACTGGCCAATAACTTCTATCGTTAATTTTTTTACGAAAAAGTTTTTTTTTTTATAGATCTATTGATTTTGAAATAGGATGCACCATACATTAATTAATAGAAGATTTATAGCATTAAGAAGTAATTTAAAAAAGGTACACTAGAATAAAATCTTATCATGAAACATACCTTAGGCATATGTCCATTCCTGTGCTTTTTGGCAAGTTTGGCCAACTTCTGCATCTGTTCCTTGCCACGATCAGGCGCCTTGCCAGGTGTCTTCTCGCTACCTTCAACTCCTGGCCAGACCCTCAAGTCGAACATACCCTTGGATATAAAACGCGTATTTTTCAATCGACGCACCATAATCATGTAATATTTTTTACAGAAAGCCAATACGCTTGATGTATTGCCCATATTCATAAATATTTAAATATATATATAAATAAATAATTTCACTTCTTCAGAGGTCAAAATATAGGCATGTATATTAATGTCGAACAAGATATCTTAGACCTTCATTTGCTTAGTTATAAATCTTGAAAAAAAAAAGTAAATTAGTCTAACGATATGCGCGGAACTTGGTTTATTGGCTCATTTACATCGTTGATATTATTATTACAAAACACGAGTTACAGCACCCTCTAAACAATAAACACTGAACCCTAGGATCGTGAACACGCGTGACCTTGTTGATATTTATAAATTTATGTGTACGGTTCTCGGAAATTCTAACCGAATACTATCTCGAACTTACTAGAACCTTCTCCGTAGTATAAATACGTGTACTTCATATGTCGACAGTTGAGTGTTGTTTTTCGAGTCATAAGATTAAGATCTACGATCAGTGATACAAAGTGACTATTTGATAAGTTTTTTGAACAGTGGTTTCTTGAGCGATTTGGAAGCGTAGTTTGGACTGAGCGAAAGTACACTCTGTGTTAAAGTAGGGTGACCATCTGATTTGTGAATAAAGGACTCCTTGTAAACCAGTTGTGTTTCATTTTGAGTCAGAACACGCAGTACGTAATATTATAAAGTACATATCAAAAATTGTTAAATTTAATTTGAAACGATCACTACGAACACGAACTATTGTGCTTCTAGCCGACTCAGCGGATTCCGATAGAGTATATTTTTTTTGGACCTAACTGTCATTGCTGTTAAGTGAAAAGTAGAGAAGAACCAGGGCTTCCAGGGGATCCTCGACTTGACACCCTATATCCCGGATTGGGAGGCAACCGAACACTCCGAACGCTTCGGTAGACGTTCTACGAGGGGACTTCGACTTATCTTATTTATGGGGTAGGGACTTTTATTTTCTTTGTATATGTTTTTTCAATTAATAATTATATTTTCACGCTCTTCTGTTGTTCCTCCTATGTTACATTCTTTTATTATCTTTCTCTCTACAATTCTTTTACATTTAGCTTTCATCCATTTTCCTTTCGTTCGACCATTCTTTCTTATCCTGTTAACTGTTTTATTTTTTATTAACAATTATTGTTTTTATTCTAATTCTCACTTTTCGTCAATTTTAGTTTTACATTTTTGCAATATTTTTTTAGTTTGAATGTTCCGGGTGTGATTGTTTTGTGATGACACCAACCTAACAATCAAAGCCTGTTTAAGGAACTAGGAGATCACTGGCAGTACAAGTCTACATGGTTCTACGCATGAACCTGTTCTGGATGACCTGGAGTCTTAATAACGCCCGGATTAGGATGCACGAAGCACAGGCTTACGTACGTAGGGGATCTGATTACAGATTTATAGAATGTCACTTTTGCGCGCTTTAAAATTTAGTTTGTCTTCTAGAACGACATCTAGATAGCGTGTTTGAGTCAGCCATGACACAGGACTGTCCATCCGTGTGATTGGAGCTGGTAGAAGGAAGCTGTTTCGTGTCCAAAAGACCATAGTTGCGCTAGAGGGGATTATTTCGATCCTAAGTTTCCATAATCATAGTCATAGGACATCTGTGATGGCGCTAGTGTCGAGGCGAAGTCTTCACTCTTAACACGAGTGATGTAACTTGTGTATAGAACCGGTCCGAGGATAGATTCTTAAGTCACGCCCGAGGTCCAGTAGTAACTCACATAATGACTACATTAAATTTCCATGTTAAAAAAATAACTGATCGAATAAAATCATATCGATTTTTTAATTTAATTACATCACCAAAACTACAGTCCGTATTAAAAACACCGATACTAATTATACATAAATATAATTAATTTAAAAATGTTATTATTTAACACGAAAATTTTGGTTAAAAAACAACGATTCTAAATTCAAAAATATTAAAACACACATTTTTAGACACAACACTGGCTTTAAATTTAAGAAAAAAAAAACAAAATGGACGATACTAATCGGCACAAGATTGTTAACATTCTTAATACAAATAAGTCGCTAGGTTGGGTCACAGGGAGGATCAATGTAATTCTGATAAAGGGATCAACAAGTTGAAATCACAACATGACAATCATAACAATGACGTATGGTATATGCCAATGACATTATGAGTGCATAGATAATAAAACTTTTATGACACATAATTTGTTTTAAATATACATATACATTGGTTATATGTGTACACCAATACCTCACTTTGCGTCGTGGTTACTTTCCAAAAAAAACACGACGCAAATTGAAACGACGCAAGGTGAATTAAGATTTTCTATAGCAAATCATGTAAAGATCGAAGATGTGTTCCAGGGTTATCACATTACTTCTTTTTTAAAAGAAAATTGAACAAAGTATACATTTAAAAAATATATATAACTCTGCCAAAAAATAAATTGGAAAAATAATTACCTTTTTTGTAACCAGAAACAACACGTTAAAATTTATATAAATTTATTATTCTCTTTTAAAAAAAAGCACAACACACTACGTAATTGAAACTGAACTGTTAAATTAGTAAAACAAAGTGAGAATAAAACTGTATTCAAATTGCGTTGATTTTTAGTTAGAAAGGGAATCCCCGAGTTTTGAACATGGTGCAATTAGAAACAAAAGTGTTGCCATCTTTTAGAAAAAAAAAAGACAATTTCAAAAAAATAAATAAATGACTCGAACCCAAAACAACGCAATCTCGTAAATCTAACGACGCACAGTGAAAATTAGTACTAATTAAGCAGCGACGCAACTTCGAAAAAAACGCAAAACGAAACGACGCAAAGCGAGGTATTGGTGCAATAGCTTAACAAGAATGAATAATTTTTTTTTCAGCGAAAACATTTAAAGTATTTGGCAATTGCCTCATATAAAATGAGCACTGTGAAATATGTTACATTAGTGTATTCTTCTATTGCAATTGCTTTAGTTTCAACCCATAGACGCCCATAACAAAGCATAGGCCTCGTTCCCAAGATATCTATGGGGAGATATACCATAATCACCATACTTGGTAAAAGTGTGGTTATGGTATGCCAATGAAGCTGATGCAGACCTTACAAACTTGTTTGTGAACAATGGTAATCCTACATAATTAATGCACATAGTGTGAATTATATAAGACGCAAATGCAGTGTTGCTTAGTTGTGGAAACCAGCTCGCTGAGAAAAGACAAGGCAATACAAGAAGACACTGGGAAAAATCAAACCCACAACCTTTGATCACAAGTCTCAGTCTTCTACCGCTGGTCTATCACTACTCAATTGAGGTAGTCAGACACAAATGATTATGAAAATAAAGAGAAATACAATAGATCTTCAAACCTGTCTCAACATGCCATGCTTTCCGAACAATGATATTGTTGTTCCTCCAACAATCATTACTTTTCCAGGTCCAGCGCAATCATAGATTGTCATAGCAAGAATGGCATTTCTTGGCAAATCACTGAAGAATACTGGCAATGTTATCCATTCATTCCAGCTGTAAAGTTAACGAGTCATTTCAAATCTTTAATCCATTTTTCAATTTTAGAGAACATTAACAATTTTTTTTTTAAATCATTTTAAATTTTAACCACAGTCTATATCACCGGTGATCAAGCGTAATTATGGGGCCATATTATGTCATAAATGTCAAAGCACAGTGACGTTTGGCGCCATTTGTAAAAATTAAGGTGCTATCACATTATGCCATAAATTTTGCACCATCTAATCAAAATATTAGTACTAAGTATCGTATTGTATTGGAGATGTTAATACTGTTAACCTTTTACAGCTTCGTCTGAAGAGTTAACAGAGCAAAATGGACTGTGATTGCATATTTACTAAGTAAATTCTCAGCAATTCTCCAGTCTCCTTGTAGTGCATTAGCAACCAGAATCCTTTCCCTATCTAACCTAAAGTTTCAACAATCCCACTAAAGCTGGTTTGAAAGCCCCTTCCAGAAAAGTCTTTATGTTTGCTCTTGACAAGCCTAAATTCTGAATATTTTCAGTTCTATCAGAGTTTTGGTCAACTTGTTGAGTTGGTTTGAATAAGGCCAACCCTGACGCAAATGAGACAAGATACATAGGAGTTGACCTTTATGGATTTTTCAACTCAGGGTTTGGGATGTGGAATCCATGAGTTAAAATTACTATATATATTTTTAAAAGTTACCATATATTTTTCATAAGTTTTTTAACTCATAATAGTTTTTCTAGTAAGGGTGCTAATGGACTCCCACTCTTAGACATAGGTCTCCACTAAAAATCAATACAAAGACCTGTCTTTTCCTGTTTGCATTCAGTGACTTTCCACCAGATTGACTTTGTAGTGCAGTGTTTTCTAATGCAGAGGCAACGCCCTACAAGGGTGCAATTTGATTGCTGAGGGGGCAATTCGAAAGTGGACTTAATGCAACTTGAATCCTTTAGCTTTTATGGAATAATTATGTATGGTAGGGGGGTGCAAGAGTTTTAGAAAGGATATGGTGGGGCCTGGCACAAGAAAGCTTGGAAAATACTGACCTAGTAGATACAATTTACTGGTACTTTATATTGAAACCAATTAATACTTACTTCCAGCGGTTGGTAAAAGCCTTGTATGAGGTTGTAACTGGAAGTGCAAGGGGCAATCCGTCACACAGTACTTGACATGTGACATACAAGTCGGAACACCCCTCCTGGTACAGTCCCGAGAATTTGAGCATGGGATCCGACAAAAGTTTATCATATTCAGGTTTTGCTCTCTTCCCCTCTAGAGTCCCTCTGTCAAATGTAAAAGTATTTTATTGAGTGACATAAAACAATCACATTGAGGTTTTATTTGAGGTGACTTCATTAATAAAATGCAATTTTTAAAATAATACTATGTCAAGTGAATTCAGTTTTTTTTTCTGGTTATGGCCATCCCTGCAGATTTGTGTTTGCAGGAGGTACAGGAGTTTAAGATCAAAAGCTCTTAACCGTAAGTAACAATAATTATTAAGATATAATCTCTAAATTAAGTACATCTTTGCAATTTTCTAGTATTAAAATAAAATTCACCTATATTATCATCATTTGACCACCATAGATTTCTAACAAGATTGCTTGCAAGTGGTTACATTAGTCTGTTCTGCTCGCTATGTGATGTGTCCACTGTCTATCTACTTGTCCCTTTTTTAACTATAAGTATATATATAAAAGATTTTCACAAAAAAACCTACTCTTAATTATATCTCAGCAATAAGGCTTAGAGACTTGAATATTCCCACCATAATTCAAGTATCCTATTATCCCCCACAAGGATTGAGGTGACTTTCATTAATAAAAAGGTATTATTCAAAATAATACTAATACAGAAGAGAAATTAAAAAAACACTGCCCATTTGCATTTACAGAACATATAGGACTTTGAGATCAAAAGCTCCTAACTGTATCTAAATGTGGTGGTTCCCATAGAATATTCTATTCAGGCATTTCTAAATAAGCTTTATTTTATGTTACAAGACATGGCCTATATCAAAAAATACACAAGCTTTTAATTTCTTTATAATATAAATATTAAATAAATAATATAACCTCACTGTTATAGAATAACTTAACAAAATAAAAATCAGTATGGAATAGCATGTATAATGCTTTTAGAAATCGTAAATTTTATTTTTTAAATATCAAGTATCTACGGTTTAAAAACCGTTTTACAACTTCTTTTCATATCAGCGCTACAAATACTGCAATCATGATACGAATTTTTTCTTTGTCTAAGGTGATTTAAAAAAAAACTCATACTCTAGTAACTAAAGTATATTTTTCAATCAGGACAAGTTAAGTTCCGCCAGTTTTATTCTACGGAGATCTTACAGAACTATGATATGATTACAAAATATTTAATAGAAAAATAAAAGACACAATACTTACATTTTAATCTCTACCTTGTGGTCTAAAGACGAACTATACACATAATAAAATTTGTCGTCAATTTCATTCATGATGCTTAAATTACGCACTAAATTAAATTTATAAAGATTGTTTAGACGATTTACTTCTATTTTTAATTTTTAGCATACCAACAAACAAACCGAGCCCAGCTGTTTATTCTGTCAATATACTTCAAAACTAAAATTGTGACATGTTTGTTCCGTTTCCATCAAACATTTTCAGAGCAACTGTTAAGTTATTAAATATTTTTATTTAAACGGGATCTAAATATATATCACCGTCGTGACTCCATCATGGCTCGAAGAAGCAAAATTCAACTATGCTAGAACTGCTAAATGCACAAAGATGAAGATGATGAAACTGGTGTAAGGAATTATCACGTGAGATAATTCTACATATATATAATGCATGCGTCTACACAGTCGCTAGTTGCGTGTTGTTCGAAGTAGTTAGTTTCAGATCATTTTGGTTACCAATATACGCAATTAGCAGGCATAGGTAAATTGCAACCCAAGCACGTATCTGAATTTCGTTCAATGAAACGCTTTTAATAAATGAAAGTGATGTATCGCCTGTAAACATTTGAAAGCAAAATGAAAGCTAAGATTGATCTAGGAACCGTGAACGCTTCATAGTTTTATTGGTAGTTAAAGCTACTTCGGTAGAACCTATCTGGTTTCTTGCAAAAAGGATCCACCCATACTTTTAATTTAATAAAACATATACATATACCTTTGATTGTACATTTAAAACTAAATTAATTTATTATTATTTTTTCTAAATATGAATACCAAAATAATATCTTAATTATACATTTTTTATCTATTTTCCCGTTATTATTTTTTATTACTTGTATCACTGCTTTGACAGTTTGACGTTTACAGTCCACTCAAATAACTTGTCAATTATGTGATAAAGTGATAAACATACAAGTAAAGAAAATTAAATTTCTTATTAACGTTTTCATAAGCATAAGGCAAGAAAAATGTTTTATTATACTCACTAATACTTAATTTTATACAATAATTTGTAATCTATTTTTCCATTTATATTTTTATATTAAGTTAAAAATTCTTTCAGAATCATGACCAAATTATTGGAATGGATATCGGTGACATCAGCAGCGTTTGCCGTGTGGTATTCTTTAATCGGTGGCTACGTGAAACACCCGATGATTGAACAGAACATGAAACTAATCATGGTGTCTCCAATACTGTTTGTCATATTGTTTGGACTTTACGCAGTGTTTATTGTACTGTTCCGAGTGTTTACATTCAATAATTGCGAGGATGCGGCAAAGGAGCTTAAGGAAGAAATACTAGAGGCCAAAAAGGACTTACATGATAGGGGCTTAAGATGGTAGAGGCTATGCCATTACTTTACATAGTACATAAGATTATTGTTTTTATATTTATTAGGTAACACTAAATAAATTTGATATTCTTTATTTACATTGTTTTATTTATGATCTTTTTTAGATTTTGTTGTAATAATCTCAGTAAAGCCTTATGATGTGTCTGTTGGGACTCAAGAGGAAGAGATGATATCCATTCTAAGAGAAGAAAAGAGGAGATATGCAATGTAATAATTTATGTATTTCTCAAATATCTAATAGATTCAGGTGTTACTTTGTGGAAGTATATCCTAAGTAAGAGTGAATTAACAGCGGGGTTTGTGTAATTTGTAATGTTTGCCACATGCACATTTATCAGTGGGCTGGCAGGCAGTTCATTTCTTTGCACGACTACTGCTGCATAGGGGAAGTAGCTATATATTAGTCCCTTTCTTACTAATCTCAAATCTTTAAATTAAAAAAATCATGAAATTAAAATAATGACTTGCTTCCTTATTAACTTGATGAAAATGTATTTTAATTTAAAAAATACATCACTAACATCTCCAAGAAGTGTGATGTACATAAAGGCTCAAACAGCGAGTAGACACTCTTATAATTTGCTAATGACAGTCACAATGGCTAAGACTATAAAAGACCAGGGTAAAAAGTCTTAGTGCAGCCTTCAGACAAGTAGGCCTTCATGGTTGGGATAAAATTGATGCCCACATTTGTTTTTTCAAATGTTCGAAGTTGTTTATGTATATATACACCTGGGACAAAGAGAAAACCATCAAGCTAAGTATAGAGAGGAAGAAACACTCATAATCACTTATTTGTTGCCGGTGATGAAATATAGAACCGAGACATGGTGAATGTGGGCTATAAGAAAGTAAAAAGACACTTGGAGAGCTGCAATATTAAATCAAAAATAAACAGATCTACAGAAGATCTAAGTTCACCTATGTAGTTTGAAGAATTACTAGTCTGAAGGAGTAGTGAGCAGGGCACACTGGGTGGACTAATGACTTAGTTCATCATTGTATTGTGATCTTCGAGGGAGGTCCATGCCTTGCAGAGGGCGTGTCTCACATGACTGAATGAATGAATGATTATGACTGTTCTGTACGGAATGCTTGTCAGACAGGCGGTGAATGAATGGATCGTGGAAATGTGTCAATACGGTGTTCTCTTGCGGTTGCAAGTGCAATGTATCTACAAAACCGTTGATATTATTCGCCTCAAAGCGTGCTGTTGATTTTTTGAAAGAAGGTAGGGGGAGGGGTTATTTTACAAAATAACATTCTAGGGCTCCCGTTGGAGCATTCGCTCGGTCTTATATACACTAAAGCTTCACGATCTCTAAGAACGCATACGCTGACGCTATAGACTGACTAATCTCAAAGGTCTCCTTGAGGCGACCACGGCTTGGGCTTCACTTGTTGATAATATCTGTTTAAGACTCCTACTCAAGGGCGTCTGAAAGGCGTGAATTCTCGACTTTGTTAGTTGATGGTACCTAGCTAACATTACTATTGTAGGGGCAACATTACGTCATCGTCACTGGCGCATCGAAAAGGGGATTTCCACAAAAATAAAACTGTTCATTTACGTCGACATAAACACGGGCGAAGCTCTAATGATTATGCAACCTTATAGCGAACTCTACTCGCTATTCCTACGGAACCTCCTTTAGAAACCTCGTAAGGCTAAAGACCTCACGGATCCTATCGCAGGGTTCCCACATTCCAGACGTAATACACCACATGCTTCAGATACTCTCAACTCTGAAAGCGCAAATATGTCTACAGCAATAGGTACTCCATTAACATCCGCTCACCACACGAAAAAACGAGTGCGATGTACAAAAGCGAAGCAAAACACTTTCCACCGACCGAAACGCAATCCTCGTCGTCATGAACAGCGTAGGCGTTCCAAGGCAGGATCAGTATCCTTCTTCAGATCGAGTAGTCCAAGGTTCCCTCTCATCCTCATTCTACAGTCACTACACCAACATCAACACTGACACGACCAGCTAAGCCTCGTGTCCACTGCTCCAATCTCCACCAGATATCAAATGTAAGTTCTGAAACATGAATGCTTTAGTTTTTAGTATAGTTCACGGACCCTTCTGCTCTGTGAACTTATATCCGACGAAGCAGTGAAATAAGAAAAGGTCCAATATATAGCTACTTCCGTACATGCAGTCGTAGTCGTGCAATAAAGTGCACCGCCCGCCAGCCCGCTGATAAATGCGCATGCGGCAAACAATGCGAATTACACAACTACCATCGTTAAATCACTCAATACGTGTTTCACCCCTCCACGGGGCATCTTCAGGAGTTATGTTACACCGATTAGTGCCAAACACAGAGTTTCTCTGCGCGGAAGTAGCTATATATTGGTCTTTTTCTTACTTAGGATGGACATCCGCAAAATAACGCCTAATTCCATTAAGCAATAAAAGTTTTAAGGCTAGCAGCATTAACATCATCGAAATAGAACAGAATGAATGTATACACTTCTATTTCCGACTTCGTGTTGTTATCTCAAATATCATCTTTTTTCGTCATCGTTATCATCTCAAGATGTACCGGCCATGGAAAGAATCCCACGCTTTCATTTTGGAAGGCGTTAGCGATGGGAGAATGACAGAAGAAACTTTAGCAATGCTTCTATTTAGAATAATCTGGAATTGTCGACCTCTGCAATACACGAGTCGACCTGGATTTTGACGACGCCGGTTTGTTTTCGAACGGAAAAATGTTCTGTCGCGTCGTTCACTCCTGATCAATATCTGTTGAAATATAGTTCTAGTTGACAAAACTTTTATAGTTTTTTTTTCATTCCCCCTGTTTTGTGTGGCACAGATACGTAAGAATTTGGGATAATAAGTTTTTTAGATATGTTTTATTAACATTGTTGGGTTTATATTAGGAATGGTTGTAAGAAAAATCACTATTTGTCGCACCCTAAATGCAAAGGATGACCAGATTTCTTCGTGGAACCATATATTGAACACATCATTCAGACCTCGCAACCCTTGCAAACGTTACAGAACCGCTTCACCCGCTCACAACTGCCGCTAGGTGATTCCAACGTAACATCGACCTCCATAATGACCTCAAACTAGAAACCGTCCAAGAGTTATTCTCTGATTCTCGCTAATCTCCCGACACTTCCTTCAGAAACCTCGTAAGGCATCCTAAAGACGTCCTTACAGATCCTATCGCAGGGTTCCCACAACCTACTCACCACACGTTTCAGACACTCACTACACTGCAAGCGAAATATCACCATCTACAGCAACCACTCCAATGGCGACCGCTCACCGCACGAAGAAACGCGTGCGATGCTCAAAAATTAAGCAGAACACTCCCCACCGTCAATTATGTAAACGGCGTCGGTCTCCCGACGCCGGCGCCGCGAATAGCGTGAGCGATCCGAGGTAGGATTCAGGATATTTCCTTAGATTGTCGAGTGGTCCACGCTGTCCTCCATACTTAACTCCTCATTCAGCATACGATCAGCAACACTGACTCGACCAGACTTAAGCGCGTTCGCCGCGAGTTCTGCTGGCCGACTGGGTCGCGCGGGGTTTGTGTCCTTGGGGGGGCTGGCTGGGTGAGCCCCACTGCTACTTCCTCGTCCTCAGTAAGAAAAGGACCAATATTTAGCCACTTCCGCACATGCAGTGCAATTAGTGGCAAACACAGAGGCTCTGTGTTTGCCACTAATCGGTGTAACATAACTCCTAAAGATGCCCCGTGGAGGGATGAAACACGTGTTGAGTGATTTGACTGTGGCAGTTGTGTAATTCGCATTGTTTGCCGCATACGCACTTATCAGCGGGCTGGCGGGCGGTGCACTTTGTTGCACGACTACCACTGCATGTGCGGAAGTGGCTAAATATTGGTCCTTTTCTTACTTAGGATGGACTTTCGCAAGGTAACGCCTGATTCCATTAAATATTTCTTGTCCTCCTACGGAGTGCCTAATGCAGGTTCGGAAACCCAAATGCTTTTGTTTTCTATAGTTCACGGACTCCTCCGTTCCGTGAACTCGTTTCCGATGAAGCTGTGAAAGCCGCAAGGCTAACAGCAAAAACATCTCAGAGACAATAGACAATAGATTCAGACCTTGAGGACCTAGCTAATATCTAATCCTGCTTTTGAACGCTGTTGTACTCTGCAACCGTAAATGTGCAGTTTTTTTGGTGGTTAATAAAACGCAGTTTACATTTCTAAACGCTGTGTCATTAGTGTCACACCTCACCCTTGGAAAAGAAACTACTTCAAGCCGCAACTACACAAACATTTGTCTTCTTTCTTGACAGTATCTTTCATGCTTTTTCTTTCTTTCATCCACCATAAAATGTTTCACTCTTTTATATGTTATATAGGTGTCCTAAAATTTGCGTATAAATGCATAGTGTACGATATCAGGTAGCTTAATCTGGAATTTTTTTTATCCCTGTGTGTTTAGCTGTGAGTTAAAATAATTTTTATATTTATTTAGGTAAACGTATAATTATTAATTGCGTCAAATAAATATAAATGAACATTATTCATCAGAGAAAACGCGAAACTTCAAAGAACTTTCGCGTGACATTTTGCCGCCATTCAATGGCTTTTGAGAGTGAGGCGGTTTGTTTTTAAACGCTTTGACAAAGTGGAACCTTTTTTTTTCAAACCTCCTTCATTTTATATTTAGAATAACGCCTACCATTTTCATTTACTTTTAAATCGCGTATGGTAGATATGAAGATACGTAAGATTATCTAATTTATGACTGAATGGAAGATATAAAATTAGATAAAATATATAAAGAATTTTTAGGAACTTTAAAAAGAAATGATTTATGAAATGAAGATTTTTGAATAACTCCCGAGAGGTATATAAGCGGGACAAATTTAAATTAAAATTTAAAATGTCTTTAACCCTTTCGATACTGCAGTATAATAGTGTGTCAGGACTAAAATTGAAATTATATTTAATTCTTACTTCAGGCGTGTGAATGTACTTATTTGTGCCAATTGGTTATAAACATATAATTTTCACTAAGATTTTTCTATAAAAATTAGAAATTCGATATGGGATTATATGCACCATTGGTCTAGTAGAAGTGTAAATTTCTGTCTCATAAGTCCTTAAAATGTAAGCTTTTATTTATAAAATGTGTGCATGCGTACACTCCTTTAAACTTTTTTATCGAACTAACGAATCCGACTGAGGTGCAAGTCGCAAATTGATTAGTTGTTCAAGTAGTTGGGAGTGTAAAGATTAAATGGTCCCATTCAAACCAAACTGCTTATAAATTCGACGTAGCAGTCTCTCATCACAATTCAGTGTGACGTTATGTCCCAACAGTCCATATGTTTGATGGGACATATATATAACTACAGTATCGTAAGGGTTAATCATGTCGGCGTTCACATGCGCTATTGAATCGTCGATTATCTTAACATTATAAGTACTAAGCTGCCACAGGCTCCAAAAGCTGATCTCCTGAGAAAAGCTGGCCAGAAACTTGACAGTTGCTCTTTTGAATTAAATTTAACAATCTTTTTTTAACGTGTACGCTATTAAATCAATCATCTAAAAACTGTGGAATGCAATAATAAGATTTATTAAATTATATACTTTTAATTTTAGATTTAAAACTAATAAAATTTAGGTATAAGATATCTTTTGGAACTTTATTATATATACGTACACACAGACCTGTGAAGGATTTGTTAACATTTTGAAGATGAAATTCAGGATTAGCGAGTTTATTTTAATTTTTGTATTTATCATGTATCTGTTACTGTTTTTATCATATGACTTTTTATTTTAAATTTTGGCGCGTAAATAATATGTCATTAAAAAGTGAAGTGCGAGGCAAACGTTAGAGCAGTGATTCCCACGATAGTGGATCTCAACGCATACACTGATAGTACCTATTTACATACATCATACCATCTTATAATATCAAAACATTTACATTATTTATAAAAGTACCTATGAAGTAAAAAAATTATTATATATGTTTATAAAATTGTGTAAGTTGTAGGATGTTGGTATTCGCTTTGTGGTCGCAATACATTTTGAACATACACTAAACTTCACTACAGTTAGAAATTTACAGGAAATCAATATCAGGTAAGTAGGGGGTCTTCCCAACTCGGAAAAACATGGCAAGGGGTCTACGACAAAAAAAAGTTTGGGGATTCTGCGTTAGAGCATCAATTACTTTATAAATAATAATAAAGATGGATATAAAAGTTGTTATGGTTAAGTGATGATGGAAAAATATTATCTGATAATATTATAAAAGCTTTAATTATTGTATCATTTTTTTATCTATATTTATATAATTATCGTTTCACAGTGTTAGTTGCCTCCTTCGATACGGCTTGTCCGATTTTTAATAAATTTCATATGTATGTTCTTCAGTAGATCTGAGAATTAATTTTAAACTATATTTTCAACCCCTAAGTGATATGGGCGGCCGACTAAAACTTTTTAATTTGACAGAAAATTTTATTTTTATTAAATTTGACATTTAAATATACACACAACTCTAAATTTTCTCTATTCTACTATCAACATCTATTTTTTAATATTAATATTGGTAATTAAATATTTTTTTTACTTTTTGAGGTCGATAATTGATCACTTATTACAAACACGCTAAAGTCTCTAAGGATTGATATTGTTTTTTTTTATTTTTAATGAATAAATAAAAAAAATATTTCAGAAAATTTTATTTCAAAATCTAGTTACTCCATAGAATGTAAGTTAGTAAGTAACAAAATTTACTTAAAGGCTTTATTAGTCCTGGATTAGTCTGTCATACAATTTAACTGCAACACTTATTTTAATAAAGTCGCTTAATATAAAAACTTACTTAAGATATTTTTTTAATAGTAGTGGTTATTTTGCCATTCATACTCTTATCTAGGTGTATCCAATGGTTATAAAAACAAATCACAAACACATCGCGCGCGACCACTGTTTAAAATATCATTGCTACTATTATATAGCCTGTTTCATGCACTAGCTGCTCGACATCATGAGATTGCACAGTTATTGGGAACCCTGGCGGCCGCAAGCATGCAAACATGCAAACATGATTAATGATATGTAGAATTTTAAAGTAAAAACTATGATAAATATAAAAAATTGATGTCTGGAGTTTTTTTTATTTTTATATTCTGTCGCCGGTCACAACGCTTTCTGCCTATGACTTGTATACAAAATGTTTACACGATTACAATTTATTCGTTATTATTATATATACTGTAGATATATTTTACATAGCAAAACCGTGTTTACCGGATTAGTTATTTTAATATACAAGTCACTAAAACACCATTATAACTTCCGATAAAAAATAGTATGTTTGGCAGAATTCTAATTACGTTCAGTTCTCTTGGTTTAAATGTGGTTATAACTCGTTCGAGTATTTTACATTTTTTTAACATAAACAGTATAAAATGAATGTTTTTTTAATATTAAATTGAATAGCATCTTGTAGTGGAATTCAACCTTTTTTTTTGTTTGTCAATAATAACAGTAAAAGCCACCATTTTTTAAAAAATAAATTCATGTTTACTTTCTCTGGTAAAAGCATTTTATTTGTAAATAACAGCTAAATTAACTTAAAAAAAGTGGAACGTGAAAAGGGTGGTACTTTATAAAATTGACAAATGAGTTAAGCTTTGTTTTCGCATTTGTTTTCAATTCTTTGTAATTAAACATTTGGTTTACGAGTCAATAACTAGATGGCGTTGTTATAAATCGTCCAATCGTTGCAGCTCCTTTAGTGACCTCGGCAGCTTTGATTGATATGTTTTATTTAATAGTCATGCTGCGGATAAATATTGTGACCATTTTATGTTACTCTGCAGTTACATATAAACAATCACATAACATATATATATGATTGTACACATGTAAGTGTGGATTCCTTATTGAAATACAGATATTAAGAATCTATTTTTACTTTTTAGAAAAAAACACAAATTATTATAAAACATAAATTTGCTTTGATAACTAAAACCAACTGACTTAACAAACGTCATGTCAAAAAACCAAAGAGGCCAGGCGCCCACATAAGTACGTTTAAAATATTATTTTCATTATGGTCACTAAAAATATCATTTTAATACTTATATCATAAAATGTGTATTACTAGCCGAATCCAACCAGTTTCGTTACCTTTTTCGTGGGTGTAATTTCTTAAAATCCATTCAGCTCGAGAGTGAAAAAACTTGACGGTTTTCTTGAGAAAAATAACCCTGGTCTCCTCAGGATCAGAGTGAAGAGGAACCTCCTAAGTCTGTGCTTCATCTTCGACCACATTGTCACCTTTCAACAACCGAGTTGGTGAGTAAAGTTGGACTAGTAACTGATAAAAAGTATTGTATTATGTTTATGGTTCTAGTAAAACATAATGTATGAATATCAATAATTTAAAAAGTTAAGAAAAAAAGTATTTTAAAAGTCATAATAGTTTGGCAGCATTCGAATCTTAACTGTCAATCGCAAATTGAATAAAAAATAAAAACTATAAAAAACGTATTAACACAAAATTGTATTGTTTTTTTATTATAACATAAATATTTTATAATCTGTGGTAATACATAATCCATAATAAGAATGTTACGTAATGTGTATAATGACATTATACACACAATGTTTCACAGTTCGTTGACCTTCGTAGCAGTTTTTCTAGATTGAAATCTTCGTTTAAGCCTCTTTACTATACGCTCGAGCTGGATATTTATAACTTTGATTATTTCTTTATAACAGGTGGTGCAAAAGTAATGTCATAATGTGAACGCACCTTAATTTTTACAAATGGCGCCAAATGTCACTGTCACTTTAACATTTATGATACAGATACTCCATCATTTGTTGACAACTAATTCTACGATCGCAAGTCTCATTTATTTTATCACTGGGCTACGGCTGCTCAAAAATGTCAAAGGACCATAAAACATGGAGTGAATATTTTTTTTCACATGTTAAAGTCACCAAAAAGGAATTTTATAAAAACACCCACAATATACAGTACGGGCCACGCAAAGCGAGCGGGGGTCAGCAAGTTTACGAGTACATATAAACATTATTCTATCTCTTATATATCTATTCTATATCTTATATATCTATGTTATAGTCGTGGAAAAGGATCAGGAACAAACTCCACAGCAACAGATCTTTTAAAAAAGTTTAATACATTCATAGACATACATTTCATCATTTACATATGATTTTTATCGATCATTGATAAATAGGTTTTTTACCGTTAGTATATTTTTAATACGCGTTTTAAATTTTATAAATAGTAGTCCAAAAATGTTAAGCGGAATTTTATTAAAAAAAATCTTATTCGTTTGTTACAAATGAATTAGAGATTTTTTGCAGTCGAAACTTTGGTACAGACAGTTTTTTTAAGTTCCTTGTAAATACACTAAGAACGTCCGCTATTTTTTAATTTATTATAATTATTGTAAATGTACAACATACTATTATAAATATATTGTTAGGCCACTAAGAATATTGACCTCTTTAAGCCTCTTTTTTAAGGAGATTCGTGGCCTTATGCCGTAAATAGATCGGAAGGCTTTCTTTTGTAAAATTAATTTATTTTCAATATCGTAAGTAATAGTAATATAATAAGCATCAATTCATAAAACATCGACAGGCCAGTGTTTCTTGATTATTGAAAAATTTCAAAACATGTAATAAACATTAATAAAAGTAAAATAAATATTAGCTGAAACAATTAGAAATAATTGTAATGAAAATAAAATACAACAAGAAAACTATGGAATCTGTGATGAAATGTAAAATAACAAAATTATACAACGTAAAATAGAAGGTAAGTTGAATTAAAAATAATGTGATAATCAAAAGTTGTGACATTACGAGGCGAAGGAAATGAGGTGATGAATGAAAATATCAAGTAAGTAAAAGAAAGATAGAAATTGTAGAATGTAAGTAGAAGAAAGATAGACCATGTGAATAATGATAGAAGAGTATGGAAATTAAAAAAGAAAGCGAAAAATAATTATTAAAAGATAAAAAACGCATTGTCCCATAAATAAGATAGGGGAATGAGATGTTCCCAATAGCGGTGGCCATAAAGATCTATAGGATATTACTGACTGACTCGAAAAGCCCAGTGTTATTGGATGGAAGAAGAAGACGGAAGATACTCCATCAACAGCTCCATCTTCTATTCAGAATAATCTTGGGTTTAAGTCCCTTGTGATACATGAGCTAAATTCGAACCCTAACACGGCTAAACCCCATTAAAATATCGAATGTCATAAGGCATTACAATGAAAATATATATAATAATAAATTATTGAACAATAAAGTCCCTAATCCCAAAAAGTTAGGGGTACGAGAGGCCCCCAATAGCGGGGGCCATAAATATATATATATATATATATATAAATATATATATATATATATATATATATATATATAATCATGTCTTAATAAAAGTATTGTTGTTTACGAAATAACAAATATATTTTTGTAAGTAAAAGTTTATTAATAACACATTAAATGAACAAATTAATAAAATTGGTTACGTCATTTAAAAAAAAAAGTTTTATTTTGTTATTCTGTTGCATTGCAGTTTGTCGAGAACTTTCGATGGTACGAAGTCTGCCAGTGTTGCAAGTTATTAATATTTATTGACTGTGTTGGCGCGGTAGTTTTCTGCTAACAACCGCTTATTGTTAAAGTTGAAACTTTTTATTTGTATTAAAAGCAAGAACATTTTTGCAATTATTAGAAATTATACAAGAGATATATCCGGTACGATCACGTATATACATACATTTTTTCACTCTGTGTTTGGCACTAATCGGTGTAACATAACTCCTGAAGATGCCCCGTGGAGGGGTGAAACACGTGTTGAGTGAATTAACGGTGGTAGTTGTGTAATTCGCATTGTTTGCCGCATACGCATTTATCAGCGGGTTGGTGGGCGGTGCACTTTGTTGCACGACTACCACTGCATGTGCGGAAGTGGCTAAATATTGATCCTTTTCTTACTTAGGATGGACTTCCGCAAGGTAACGCCTGATTCCATTAAACATTAAATATACATTCTTTTATCGAAATTTTTGGCAAAGTGGCGGATTTATTTTTTTAATCTCGTCGTGAAATTTTAGGTTAATGTCTGAAATTTGATTGGATCTGTACAGATTGCAATATTAGTAGCTCAATGGAACAATATATTGTATCTGTTGATGTAAATACTGCCAGCTCGGAGGCTTTTGCACCTTCGACTGAAGATTCCACTCGCTTAACAAAATGAAATTATCTCAATTTCGCCAGACGAACGGATTGGCACGACAGTGTGAGTGAAAGCTTGGAAGATTGGGTGATCGAAGGTGGGTCTTGACGGAAGACGAGGGAAAAGAATGAAAGATATAGTCAAGTGACATGAAGACTCCCAAGTCATAGTTAGCTGGAAACAATGACGCCAGCAGGTTGTTCCATACTTAGCTGTTCGCACTATAAAAGTAGTATCAAAACACTTAGTGAGGGTTGTAGGAATTTGAACTATTCAATGTTATATTTCAGTGTGGATACAATTTCTGCTCCAACTCCTTAACTACCAGACTTGGATGCGGTCTTTGCAAATAATTACAAGGATCTCGGTGTGGTAGTTGGAGGAGATTCATGTTGTGCTCTGTCAGAAATCTTCAGAATGGATATAAGATACCACATCGTCTAAGTGAAGGGCGGGTGTATGTGGAATTCGTAGCCAATAAACCCTCGCCGTTGGTCGTCTTCGGTACTTTTGGAGCGACATCCGGATCTCTTAACCCTTTTCTTGATAATGTATCTGTAGAGATACATCAGAATTAAAAAAAAATAGTGGCATCAATTTCGCAAAGTAATCATTTGTATGTGAATGTTTAGGTAATTTCTTAATTTTCGAACGCTTGTTCAGTTTTTTTCTGTTGGCATCCTTGAGTCTTAAAAGTCAAGTGGTATGAATATTAATGTAATATTAAAAAAAAATCTGCCAAGTTAAGGGTTAATGAAGTCATAGCTGCCTTCAGTACTGTGCCAAGACACATCCTGGGAGGAAACTGTGCCTTCCATATTCACTGTACCGCAGCAGCACGAGACCACTTCTAGTTGCTGCCCTTCTTGGATTCGCAGTGGACGATAAAGGTCCTTCACCTCCGCGAACCCAATGCCCTTTTAGACATCTTTTACTACAGACAGGTTACATTAGTCTTATTCTAGTGAGCCCGGGCTAAAGGATTAAGTAATATGTAGCCTTTTTTTTTCATGCAGAAATACTGCATGGGATACCCCTCCATTGAGAGGCAAAGGGTCATGACGGACTCCTACCGTCTAAAACCCTACGGTCTTCTTTGACGCCTTTAAAACTATGCCTTTAACTATAATATATATATAATATATTATATACCTTTAACTATTTATACTATATATCGGAAAGCTTTCGCAAAGTACCGTAGTTTCAACGAAGGAGGTCTGGTGTCTCAACTCCTGAGAATAAAGCTGGAGTGGGCCACCCGTCATAAATATGCAAGGCCAGGACATACGTGCGGCGCATCATCCGGAATCCGTCGACCAGGCCGGTCGTTATTGGGCATTATTGGGGTTGGAGAAGGACGCGGCATAACTCCCTCTGACATCCAGGTCTACGTCTGCAAATGAGGAGCTCAGAATAAATATATAACCTATTCATAAATATTCTACTAGAAATAATGCATAACATCGAAGAAGTTAAAATAAAATAAAAATAATGTTTGTAATATAAACTTACAAAGTTAAATTTATTAATGGATGAAGCCTTTTGAAAAGTTTTCATATAATTCCACGTTTACGTTAGTTAAATACCTTTTCGAGTTGTTGCACGGAAATCGTTTGAATGGGCCATTCAAAATGCGGATGCGGGACGCTTTAAATTTAACATTTCGCCTCTCTGTTCCGGTCGACGTGCGCGCCATCTATGTGTACATTTTAAAATTATAAACTACGATATTATTTTAATATCATTCATTGCTATTTATTTTGTAAAGCATTTGAAATTACGTTGCTAATCGATCAGATGTTGCATTACCTTTTAAATATTCCAGTTTAAAGAAAAAAATCATCAAAAACCCGCACTTATATCCCAGAACGTGAACTGGCTTTTGGGTTTTACAAGTTTAAATGGAACTTTCTAGTAGGTATTCATCATCATATCAGCCGATTGACGTCCATTGAAAGTCATATGCCTACCTTAAGTTCACCATGATCTTGGGTTGCCTGAATCCACTGAGTTTCCGTGTCTTTAAATGTGTCAAGGGTCTATCTAGGAGGGCTTACCCACGCCACGTCTACTGGCTCGTGAATGTCGCTCTAGAGTCTTCCGGCCCTAAGACCTAATCGAAATAAAATAGCTGAACATCGAAAGAATATTCTCGAAGAGCGCCACAAGGGTTAACTGATTAATAGGTCCAGAGCCGACCTCATCCGGCTGTAGAATGCCCACTGCTGGTAATGAGCCTGTTAAAAAGTCGTCTGTATTACATTAATTTACATTTAGTAGTATGTTGTGAGATAAATCGCAAGACTATTGACCATACGGTATATTGCTTGTATTTTTTTGTTGAACCTGATACACGGTGTTGCCGATTTGGCATTTCTTCATACGGCGGTAGCGATATCACGTCACATGAACTCGCGCGTGTAATACACGGACGAGACTAAAGATGCGATCGCAAGGTTCATCGATGTGAATACGACAACCGCGGCAGACACTGGCGCACAACCTGAGGATGCCAATATGGTGTAGGGATGAGGAAGTGGTTGCATCCAGCCATCTCATCCAGCTGTAGAATGCATACTGGTAATGACCCTGTTAAAAAAGGGCCTGTATCGTCTCTCTACCCTGGGGTTGGACGTCCTGAACTGTACCAATCTGGTATTACAATGTAGCGACCCAACCCGAGGATCCCTAGAAAGTTCTAGATCTTTGCTATCTATACAAGAGATTTAGGCTAAGCGCCCCCTGTACCTTGATCTCACGAACCCTTGGAATCAGTAAATGCCAGTTTTTTTTATTATTATTAGTAGCGATGTTCCACAGATATTAGCGTCCGTGCTTTTGTTGTAGATTCACGCTTAACATTTCCGAATTCTTTTGCATGCATGTTACAGTGTTTAAGTGAAAAACGTAAGTCTCTTAATCTATTACGGTTCGTGCAACCACTTCCTCATCCCTACATCATATTGGCATCCTCGGGTTGTGCCAGTGTCTGTGCGGTGGTGTGTGATCACATCTTGAGTCTCGTCCGTGTGTTACACGCGCGAGTTCGTGTGACGTGATATCGCTACCGCCGTATGAAGAAATGCCAAATGGGCAACACAGTATATCAGGTTTAACAAAAAAAATACCAGCAATATTCCGTATCATCAATAGTCTTGCGGTTTACCTCACAACATACTACTAAATGTAAATTAATGTAACACAGACGACCCTCTTTCTGTTCTTACAGCAGATAAAATATGTTAAAAAAACCAGTCATCCTTTCAGCAGTTGGAATTTCACTACAGCACATGGCCTCTCATAGATTCCTAATAGAACAGTTTGAAGCGACTTGCATCCACAATGATCTAATGATACAAGGTCGTCTCGACCTTGTAGGAGAACGTACTACGAAAATCAACGCCTTGTCTTGTCTTTGCAGGCTGGTTTCCGGAACCAAGCAATGCTGCGCTTATTTTGTATCCGGGTTAACCTTACTTCAATCCGAAATCGTCGAAATAATATTGGTTTCAATTATTAGAAATAAAAAGTCCGTAAAAACGATTTCCATCTGAAACAAAGTTCCACGGCGTACAACTTTAATTAATTTAATTCCATTTCGTTTGATATTCATTGATATTTTTATTTCATTTGAAAACGTAACGTTACTTCGATGTGAGGCTATCGACTCTAACCAATTTATTCATGGGTTCAAGACCTATTTACCAATCCCTACCAATTAATGGCGGTCGTCATGCGATGTGATCGCGTTTTCGAATATGTATCGGTTATTTATTTAACTACCAGTTGTTTCGACAAACTGTACTGCCAAACGCTATAATCCTTAGCATTATAAAAAAATAAAGTTACATATTTCAGAGCGATCGCTTTATTTATCGATTAAACGTGCAATAAGTAAATCAATAAATACTGATTGAAACATCTATTAAACAATGATAGAAATGTAATGAAACGTGCGAAATTATAGTAAATAGTGAAACGTGCGAAATTATAGTAAATAGTCAAACGGGCGAAATTATAGTAAATAGCCAGACGCGCGAAAATATATTGAACTGACAAACACTCGAAATTATAGTAAATAGTCAAACGAGCGAAAATATAATAAATAGTCAAAAGCGCGAAATCATAATAAATTGCCAAACGTGCGTGCAACAAAGTGCACCGCCCGCCAGCTCGCTGATAAATGCGTATGCGGCAAGCAATGCGAATTACACAACTGTCGACGTTAATTCACTCAACACGTGTTTCACCCCTCCACGGGGTATCTTCAGGAGTTATGTTACACCGATTAGTGCCAAACACAGAGTGATTGCACTGCATGTGCGGAAATGGCTAAATATTGGTCCTTTTCTTACTTAGGATGGACTTCCGCAAGGTAAGGCCTGATTCCAATAAATATTAGTATCTATATTCTATAAATATTAGCGGCCTAAATATGTCCAGTTTTTAAAATTACGTTTCGTGCGACCACTTTCTTAATCCTACTCCATATTGGCCATCATCAGGTTGTGCGACAGTATCTGTGCGGCGGTTGTCGTATTCACATCGATGAATCTTGCGATCGCATCTTGAGTCTCGTCCGTGCAATACACGCGCGAGTTCGTGTGACGTGATATTGCTACCACCACGGGCACTATTATACAGCACGAGGGTGTCTGTTATTCGACGGATAACTAAAACCGCCTCGAGTGTTAGTTAGGTACGGGATGTTTCACTGTTTTGGGATATTTTCTCCAGAGTAAGTATGCCAACTCGAGGAATGCATCACCTTCTTGGACAAATATATGTCCTCGTACACCTCTTTTAGGACATACGCTACATCCGTCATGTTATGGATTACTGATTGTGTTGATTAATTCGATATAGTCAACATTTGGGACCCTGTAAGTATCTACTAAAACAATTTTTAAAATGTTAATGATTTTCCAAATCGGTATCAATCTACGAATAGTTGGACATGTATAAAACATGGAATATTTAATGGAATCAGTCGTCACAAAAGAAAAGTACCAATATTTAGCCAGCTCCGCACATGCAGTAGTAGTCGTGCAACAAAGTGCACCGCAAGCTAGCCCGCTGATAAATGCGTATGCGGCAAACAATGCGAATCACACAACTGCCACCGCCAAATCACTCAACACGTGTTTCACCCCTCCACGGGGCATATTCAGGAGTTATGTTACACCGATTAGTGCCAAACACAGAGTCATGGTCAGGTGAGTCATAAAACATGGAATTTTAATATTTATAAATACATCATACTGCTTATTACAGATTGAAGTATGCTAAGCAAGATATAACATGTATTTCTAAGACTTCTCTTTAGCAAATAAGCTGTCCGGATATGGTATAAACATCCGATTTCCTATCAAAGAAAACAACTCAACTATGTGTGAGACGTAAATGATTATAGAGTTAGTTCTTAGGATCAGGGGGAACAGCTGCTCATCTGAGTTCTAGCTTAGACTAACAGAGTCCCAAAATAAGCTCTTAATAAGTTTGACACATATAAAAAATTATAAACACTCTTTGATAACCTTTGCAATTTATCTGTCAACATTACTAACACAGGTCGCATTTATAATATTTAGTAGCATTTATAGTATTTTTAACACCTTCCACAAAGTATATTATTTAACTATGCATGAAATAGATAAATTCGTTCTTGAGTCACAGCGTGACAAATAGAAATATAAATTTATTCTTATATGTTTAGATATTCTATTTAATAATGTGATGATAATTACTCAAAATTATCCATGTTCTTACATATCTTACATTTCTTATTTTATTTGACAGAAAAAGATAGTCTTGTTTATAGACTACAAAATTATTGTTATTGTCTATTCCTATGATAAGAAAAGCCAAACACAGAGTATCACTGTACAGAGGCACTAATCGGTGTAACATAACTCCTAAAGATGCCCCGTGGAGGGGTGAAACACGTGTTGAGTGATTTGACGGTGGCAGTTGTGTGATTCGCATTGTTTGCCGCATACGCATTTATCAGCGGACTGGTGGGCGGTGTACTTTGTTGCACGACTACCACTGCATGTACGGAAGTGGCTAAATATTGGTACTTTTCTTACTTAGGATGGACTTCCGCAAGGTTACGCCTGATTCCATTAAATATTCCTTTGTTGACTAGAGCAGTTATCGTTCTCGGTTCAGCCCATAGACACCCAATGCAAGGCATAGACTTCTCCATATCTTCAATGTTATACTGTAGCGAAAAAATCACAGTTGTCAAAATGCTTTCGCTTATCTGTCAGTCCATCGGTCTACGCATGCGCAAAAACTAAGGACGCGCGGCGTATGATTTGTAGGCGGCTGTCAAAACCGCGTCTCACGCCGAAAAGTATTATAAAATATAAAAAATGGCGTACGACGTCAAGTGACATATGTGTAGTTTGTGAATTAGTATTAAATATTTAGTGCTGTGATGAAATATTGAATAAAAAACTATCCTATATTAATTTTGAATCAATCTTTAATAATTTACAAATGAGTGGTGAAAGTTTTATGTAAAAATTATTTCATTCGCATGACAAATAATTTATTGCGGCGTTGGTGTATCTGAAGTTGTAGGCGGATGATTTTTAAAATAAACTGTGTCTATCTTTCATCTACGCGTTTTAATTTTTGTGCTCCAGCTCGTTAGGTGTTGTCTCTAACATTGCCTATTTAATCTGTTAAACTTCACCTACAATAGCTACAAAGATTTAGAGTACCTCTCTTCTTGTCTACTACCTTCCTGTCTAGAAACGAACACCAGGGTGATATACCATAATTGCCACAAATGGCAAGCTCTTTGGCGATCGCAGTGTGGTATTATGGTACGCATATAACGGTGTTGCACATCTAGAAACTTTTTTGTAGTGACAATCCTATATAATTAAAGCACAAAGTGTGAATTATATTAGATTATATCCCAAGAGTTGAACTTGCGATATGATTGGAAGTCTCACTCCCCTACCGCTGAGGAACCACTGCTCAAATGTTAATAGAGAAGTTATTCATATCATGCTATTTTCATACCATTTGGATGTAGACATAAATATTTATTTAAACAATTTAAAACTTCAATTATAGTGACCATATAAAATGCTAAGTTTGTTGCGTGTTCTTTTCATATCAGTAATCGTTCTGTGCTCATAGGTTTATTTTCAGATCAAGGATGTCATTAGTAGAGGAGCTAAACTTGATACTAATTTCTATAAAATTTACCTCTTCTAGAGGTATTAAAATTAAATATTTTGTATAAGTACTTTATTAAGGATAATTAAAACAATTATTAATATTTGACTAGTGTTTAATTGAGCTAATTATAATATTAAAAAATATATTTCGTGTTCATTCTGTAAACTAAAAACGTATTCAGAGATAGTTTTTAATCAAGGCAAAGGTACAATGACATAAGTCCATAATTACTGTCAATAAATTATAAATACAATTTTAATATTTATCGATCTTGATATAGCTTAAATTTAAAACTATAAATATATTTTTGGTTTAAAGCATTTTAAAATAATAATTTACAAGGTATCACACTGTTGATCATAAAAGGTTATTTTTTACATTTAAAATGAAAAAAATTAGCCGGTGACGTGAATATAAGCTAAAAGATTGATGTTAACATGGTCTCTTAAATCTAAACATTAAAGCTGACCATCATAGTAATAAACTGCAAAATATAAGATACATTATAAATTTATTTTGATGCACAGATAAAATATAATAAGTTTAGATCAGGGATTACCAAAATTGTGGTGATATAGAACGTTTTATTATCAAAAAAAAATACACAAACATCATTACACAATTTGAATATATTGTAATAAAATATAATTGACATTAAAACAAATACATGTAATAAAAGTGCAAACGTGTTCACATTGTAAACTTATAAGATCAATTTTAATTTGTGGTATTATGTGTATTAGTAAATCAAATTAAACCATATTCGCTTTGAATATATTGTTAATATATCGTTAAATAAAATATAATTATACAAAATATTTGTAAGAGGGATAGGCAATTTGGCAGGATGTATTTATAAATTCTTAAATGCTAGACGTTCATACTTTCACATTAAAAAAATCAATTTACTTAGATATTAAACCATTTATGATTATTCAGTCGAAGCGGAAATTATTATTTTTTTTATTTTACGACAATAGTGCACGCTATGATGCACGTAACGTTTTTGACAAATTAGAGTATTACACGCGAATGGTTGAGAAAAAATTGTTATAGGTTAGAATTGATTAAAAAAAGTAAATCTCGGATTGTTATAAATTTCCGTCTGTAGATAAACATACAGGATGATTGGTTATAAATGTAAAAGCTTTTAGGTTATGTTGATTAATGTGTGAAACATCCTATCCATAAATCAATGGTTTCACAGATAACCAACAACGAAATTATAATATAAAAAAACAGTTTTCAATTCGGATAACCGCATATTAAAATTAATAGTTATTTTCTTTCTGACATTGCAGAGTTTATATTGCTAGAAGTTATTGGTCTGTCGCATTACAACAGAAAAATAAATTATTATAACATGTTCCAGAGTGATCACTTTATAAAGTGTATTCAGAAATAAGTTTAATAGATTTAGAGGTTATAATCTTTAAATCTTAACGTTAACATAAATGAGCATACACTCACGTTATACATTTATTCCTTTAAAGTTTTTACATTTATTACTAATCATCCTGTATACATTCTTGTCGTAATATTTGCAAAAGCAATTAATGAAATAAGCTGAAAATAAAATGTAAAAATTATATAACATTTAAATAGTGTATAAGTGAATTATATTTGATATAATTTAAAGATTTCTTTAATCTTGCGTGTATACATAAAAATGTGTAAATATTTTTAATCTATAACATTATTAATGACATCTAAATTTTCTATAATGTTTGCACTAATTTAAATCTATATGGCCGACGATATGATCTAGTATATTAAAGCTATAATTTGAAATGTAACTACGAAATTTAATTGTTAGGAATCGATTTAAATTTTTTACTGTTACGTTTTTGTAATTATGTATAGAAGGCCTAAAATCGGAGATAAAATTTTGAGTTTAGACAACTATTGTCTAATAAAATTAGGGTTATTTAGCTAATGGATGTTTCTTTGGATTTTAGGCTTGTTAAATAGCCAGTCAGAGGTTTTTTAGATTATCCAAAACTATCGGATCTTTCACAATAAGCGTCTAATGAAAAAATGCATACGTTATATTTGTAAGCGTTTTTAATAATGCTAAATTTTTCTACCGATGAAATGTGAAGAAATATTATATTCATAAGACACATTAAATTTTTACAATAAATAAAAAACACACAAGAAATATATACGCTATTCGGTTACATAAAATTGGTCCAGAATTTTAAATTTTATTTTTAATTATTATCTGTGTCAAGTCACGCGGGACCTAAGCGCGGGAAACGGAAGATTTTAAAAATGGCGGCAATAAATTTCATTTTAGCTCAAGTAAACTTAATGATAGAGAAAATATTTATATTGAATGTGTAATGTACCTTAAATATACTATAGTTAATTTTAATTTGCTTTCTGTTTCACAAAAATAAAAAAAATATGTGTTTTTGTTAATGTTCGAAAATTACCTTTTGTAATACTTTTTTGTTCGTAAATCTAACGTTATTTATTTATTTTAATTAAAAATGTTACATTTTTAAAATACTAATGCGAATAAGCTTTAAAGCCTTCATTGGGTCATTTAGAATGCTGGCAGAAATACATATAAAAAGTTTTCATGCACGTGACTTACTATAATAGATTTGAGAAAGCGAGAGGTAAAGTGGTATTAAAAGGAAATTTGGCATTTGGAAAATACGAGATTTAGGAGAGTACGAGAGAAAATTACTTATTTTAATCACTACGACCATTTCACGAAACCCATTATAGTAACATTATTGTAAATAAATTCGTTCCTGGTCGCAATATTCGCTCGCCATCTTTGTTTTGGTTCACCATTTGTAGACATTTCACAATTGAATACTTTATTAAATCCATTTCCATCAGACTATAAATAGGACAAAATATTGTTTAAAATATACAAAACTCCACTTCTAGATATGCTGAAGCATATTTTAATATTATTTTTGGAAATAGGGAATTCTTGACGTGTTGTTTAATTTTTGTTTATTTTTTAAATTTAAAACAAAACTTTCTTTTCGTGTATTGTACATGAACCCCTAAAAATCAGAGCAGGGTAGCGCAGTGACTTCGGAGTCTCCTTCCTTTTACTGGATGGGTCTATTTATTTATAAATTAAATTATAAAATAAATAAACTTCGTTTCCACTCCTTATCTGCACATTAGGGCTATTTAATACAATTATTGTCGATGTACTTAACATTCCTTGTTTTGCGTTAAACCTTCTCATCTCATACAAGTCTGGCGACGGCTACAGCCAGTAAAGAGATGCCAGCTTTGATTTGAAGGGAGGGTCTGAGGTGCGGAGCGGATGAGTTCCCAGCCAGGATGAGGGCGCGGAGCCGTTGCCTCTCGCGGTAGCGCGTGTCTTCTCCCGGAGGGTCCAGGCACTCGAATTCACAGCATCGCTCGCCTACGCGGAACTTCTTACAAAACTGTTGACAAAAAACACCTTCAAAATATTTTACAGAAATTAAAATACATATCTAACATTTTTGGAATTTTAATTCTGGACGCGTCATTTCTAAGCATTTTATGGATTCATCATACAGGTGCCGGGTCCATCGCGTTATAGGGAGAAGGGTCAGGTTTGGTGCTCGTGGATGACGACTCGCATAGCAGGTTTAGGGATGTCTCCTTGTAATCTGTACCCAGCATCTTTCGCTGATCTTAATAAGGTCGTTTAAACATCTTGTTGGCGATCTGTAGCATCCACTCTAGAACTTTAACGCCCCAGAAGCCATCTGACCTACTCATTGTCTTGCCCTCTGACATTAATACGCTAGGCTGTTATGCTTACTAATTCATCATCATTATTATCATCAGAACAACTGGTAGTAGAGAGATGCGTTTGTGGTACTCACGTATGGTGGATCGCAGTATATCGCCTTGCACCACATGGGCTCTGCATGATAGCAGACGCACAGTGAACAGGCCCCTGGACCTGGCACGTAGAGAAGTCCATGCGCTACAGCCTTCCCTTGCCAGTCTGTGCATCCTTTCTCCATGGATGCTGCACAGAAACAATTGTCATTTTTATTACAGCGGTTGTCACCGTTATTATCCAGCTGTAACACGTCCACAGCTGGATAAAGATTACAATATGATAGGTTAGAAGCGGAAAGACAATGTTTTAAACCAATGATGATGGAAGGTTGTCAAATATAAAATTTCATACAACGGACATCTTCATTTCAATAATAGAACAACTACTGTTATATGACAGATTAAAAGCGATTTGCACCCATCTTCTTTTGTCTACCGTGCGGGTCTTTGTCTTGCATTGCTCTTCCTGCTCTGTGGTATCCAATCTACCTACCACCGGCTCTGAATGCGGATGTACTAAAAAGAAACGGCTAAAAATCCAAAAGCTCTTTTTAAATGAAATCTTTTTGGCGTTTACATTATAATATAAATAAATCATGTGAATGTGTGAACAAATCCAGACACACGCATCAACTAAAATCATTTGAATTCTATAATGAGGTTTATTTAATAACATATATTTATTTATTTAATAACATATATTTAAAACTAAGAAATTGAAAGTCTAATATATCTTATGGAACTTTATTATATACATACACTCCAAGAATTTATTAATTATTTGATGACGAAATTTATTCATTATGGGTTTATTTTTACTTATGTACGTTTCTTTTGTCTGTCACCATTTTATTTATAAGATTTTAGATGTGTTATTAAATTCTCAATTCATCGTAGTTTTGTTAGTTAAATATGTTAAATTTCTCCGGAACTGTGTTATATTTGGAGTTTGTTGTTGTAATAAAAAATATATTTAGTAATAAATTTATCTGTAACACAGCTTCGGACAACTTGCCGACTGTGCATTTAATAAATACATTTAAAAAACTTTTAAATTAAACGGTTTTTTGAAACGGTGATACCCATATTGTGGTGGTTGTGGAAAAATATGTCCCTAGTCCGCCATATTGGAACGGCTTGAATTTTAAATTTTGACATAATCATCGTGATTTACTAGTGTAGCCCTTTCATTTGATACCCATATTGAGAGGGTTAAGGAAAAATATGTAACCCGCCATTTTGTATCGGCGGCCATCGTAGATTTATAATTTAATCTAAATTAAATGTGTGTACCAAATTTCAGATCAATCTGACAACGGGAAGGTGCTTAAATTTCAATTTCTAATTTTGACCCAAATAAATTCCGTACGGGTCGAACTAAATAAAACCGTTTAAAAAAATTGTAACGTCAAATTTGACAGCCAATTGGACCGAGAGGGATGTAAGCACTATCTATATTTATTCCACTTGACAATACAATAACGTTCGGAAATATTTGTAACCGATTCGCGAATTGCGGTCATATTTATTTGTCGTTTGACGTTTTTAGGTTAATAATCTATTGCCAGTAAAAAAATATTAATATCATTGACCTTGATTTTACATGATATTTTTGTCACGATTCTTTGTCTATTATTCTCGTTTATTTGTAAAATTTTCTGACATTAATAACTCGTATTATATATGCGAACATTATACGTGGTATGTGACGTTATTAAACGTAAATAAACGAATAAATTTTTATTCATGCATGACTTTCATTTATTTACATAAAATTCCATCTTTAACTACTGTTAGTAATAATGGTCGGTAATAAAACTATAAAAAGAACTAGAAAATCAGCCCTTTACGGGTTAACCTATATTGCAATACTTATCTAACTTTTCCATTGATGGTATTTTTTATAATATTTCTTATCTATATTAATTTTAAGCCAATAAAACCTTCTTGCTTATATGTACAAAGGAATTAACTGATTATAAATATACAAGATATTTAAAAAGTACTGTCTGGTTTTAATGTTTTCTAGAATCTGTATAGAATTCAATATTCACGTCACGTTAATTCGAATGATGGTGATTTTAAGAACGGTGATAGAAAAGACGAGTATTGATGATAGAATTATTAAAATTAAAAAAAAAACAATTTATATTTATTGTCTCTATATAATATATAAATATAAGAATTATTAAAAAAAATTAAGACATTTGTCTAAATGAGTATTTCATTTGACAAGATGTCAAAATATGTCCCACAGGCTTCGTGTGTTTCAGGAATTCGGGGAAATGAAATTTGGATATTTAATTCTTCGCGTGTTGCAAACAAGCGTGTTGTACTTGCTTGAAATAAACGAGGGTGTCACCATTTCTGGAGGTGATATGGAATGAAACCTCTCGTTTGTTCTTACTCCAATTACTAAGTTGTCCTAGCAGAGGAAAACTCTGTGCAGTGTCAATGTTTGTGAATGACATATATATGAGAAATGTCAGAATGACTTAGTTATGTGTTTTGCAGTGGCCAATATGTCGCCACAAATTGTTTAGCAGTTGTGAAACAGTTAAAAAAATACATTGAAAAAACTTTTAAGTTAAACGGTTTTTTGATACCCATATTGTGGTGGTTGTGGAAAAATATGTACCTAGTCCGCCATATTGGAACAGCGTCCATCTTGAATTTTATATTTTGACATAATCATCGTGTTTTACTAGTGTAGCCCTTTCATTTGATACCCATATTGAGGGGGTTAAGGAAAAATATGTAATACGCCATTTTGTATCGGCGGCCATCTTAGATTTAGAATGTTATTGATTTTATTATATTGTATTGTCATCTAAATTAAATTTGTGTACCAAATTTCAGATCAATCTGACAACGGGAAGGTGTTTAAAATTCAATTTCTAATTTTGACCCAAATAAATAAACAAATAAATTCCGTACGGGTCGAACTAAATAATACCCTTTAATAACAATCGTTGCACGCTTCACGTTATTTTAATAATAATTTAAAATAAAAATAAAACACTAAGTAATATTACGTTCGTGACTGAAACAGTTATTTATGTTCTAAGGAGAAAAAACATCGTACGCCATGCCTCGGGTTACACTGGCGTTTTAATACTAAGAAAACAACCCCTGACATATTTCAACGCTAATTAGTATCACGAACATTTTAAATTAACCCAACCTTCTTCTGTTTAAGTGAGATAAAATTTAATTTATAATATTGTGCTGCATTTATTTTATAATGATCGTGGCTTCGCTGGAACCGAGGTCACCGAGGTAGCTTCAATAATTTCCGACAGCCGTTGGGGCTAAAAGATTCTCGAGTGGAGACCAAGAGCAGGTAAACGCAGCGCAGGTAAGCCCCTCACTAGGTAGACTGATTATATCGTCGATTATGGGCTGGGATTAGGTAGTCAAGCTCATGGGAAGTCGATAAATGTAGGTAATGTAAGACAAGTCATCGCGACGATCTTCAGTTATAGTTACAGTAATAAATAAGAAAATAAACATTAAAATCTAAAGTCGTACGATCGCAAGTTACTCAAACTTGACCTTTACCGCTAAGATACCACAGCTCTACCTTCGGAATTGTAGTTAATTAGATACGTAATTTTATATTACACTAACACCTCGCTTTGCGTCGTTTCGTTTTGCGATTTTTTCGAAGTTGCGTCGCTGCTTAATTAGTACTAAATTTCACTGTGCGTCGTTAGATTTTCGAGGTTGCGTTGTTTCGAATTAGAGTCTTTAATTTTTTTTTCCAAAAGATGGCAACGCTTTTGTTTCTAATTGCGCCCTCAAAACCTGCGAGTTCCCTTTCTAATTAAAAATCAACGCAATTTTATCTAATTTTGGAGTTAATTTTCAATTATGTACTGTGTTGTGCTTTTTTTAAAAGAGAATAATAAATTTATATAAATTTTAACGTGTTGTTTCTGGTTACAAAAAAGGTGTTTATTTTTCCAATTTATTTATTGGCAGAGTGTTATTATTTTTAAATAATTTTTTTAAATGTTTACTTTGTTCAATTTTCTTTATAAAAAGTTGTATTTTCGTAACCGTGGAAACCTATCTTCGATCTTTACATGGTTTGCTATAGAAAATCTTAATTCACTTTGCGGCGTTTCAATTTACGTCGTGTTTTTTTGGAACGTAACCACGACGCGAAGTGAAGTATTGGTGTATTCTAATATAACGTATAGACTCTCTGAGAAGAATCTCTCTTTAGCCTGTTCTTCTCATGTCTGAAGCATTTATTATATTTTATAAATTTATTAATTTGAATAACTAGTTTAGTACGTTAACATTTCTTTTTTCACTCTACATAATCATATATACAACTTAAAAATATATTTTTTTAAGGAATTATCAGAGATTTTCTTTGTAACAGAACATATCACTAGACTAGGTATATAAAATAACGATATTTACTACTTAGACTGTATTCCTAAATGATTGACAGACGCATTAAGAATCTTTAGTTGATAAATGTACGAAAATACGTCGCATACTGTTTAACTTTCTGGAAAGGGTTGTCACATTCATTTGAGTGGGGTAGACAGCTTTTGATTCATATTTCGTTGACTAAAGCTTTTGAGTGACAACCCTGCGCTGATAGAAAATTTATGCGATATTTTTTTACATCTTCTCAGCCGTTGGATGCTCACTGTAGTTCATCAAAGATAAGAAAAAGACCCGGGGCATCTTCAGGAGTTATGTTACACCGATTAGTGCCAAACACAGAGTCATCGCTAATCGGTGTAACATAACTCCTAAAGATGCCCCGTGTGGGGTGAAACACGTGTTGAGTGATTTGACGGTGGCAGTTGTGTAAGTTGTTGGCTGGCGGGCGGTGCACTTTGTTGCACGACTACCACTGCATGTGCGGAAGTTGCTAAATATTGGTCCTTTTCTTACTTAGGATTAGTTTTGACAAGTTGACGTGACAGTAGGCATGCCACAGGAAGACTTTGCAAAGACAAGACGCCATCTTTGTTAAATTTTGACATTTATTAATAGATAATGTATATAATATTCATCAAGATTTCAGTTGAACATAAGCCGCTCTCAAAACCAAAAAGACCGGGTGAAAGCCTGCATAAATATAAAGTAAATTAAAAGCGTGGTATTTTAATATAACATCTACAGTAATAAATTATGTTTATCTAAACATTATTTTAGTCCACTTAATGGCGTTAATACTCGAATCCATTTATAACCCGTTGTTATTAATTAAAGGTAAGCTTTAAAAAGTAATATTTGGATAAAGCATAACAACGAAAACGAAATATGAAATATATTCGTTGGAAATGCAAAACATTAACGAGAATAGTGGCGTATTTCGGCTGTTATGCAAGTCAATTTGAGGGAAACGGCGTTCATGTGTGTAATGTGGTTTTTGTGACTTTGACAGTTCATTAGTGAATTCCAAATTTGAAAATAGAATTTTTATCAAATCGCTGTCAATAGCAACATGAAGGTTTGATACGAAAAAGTTTTTATATGCACCTTTTAATTTATATTGTTGTTAAAAAAAATTAAACTCGCAAAAAAAATGGCCGCAGGGACATTTAGGTTTTGGAGTGGACACCACGGATAGATCCTGATCTTGTCAAGGTTGGAAGCGAATAGAGAAAGAAAGCATCCCCTCTTGGTGGGCGACGGTACTGCAGAAAGACTGCGAAGTACATAATAAACCAGAACATGATTTAGGAGAGTAAGATGTCTGGTAAGGCCTTAGATTGAAATACACTAATACCTCACTTTGCGTCGTGGTTACGTTCCAAAAAAGCACGACACAAATTGAAACGCCCCAAAGTGAATTAAGATTTTCTATAGCAAACCATGTAAAGATCGAAGATAGGTTCCAGGGTTACGAAAATACTACTTTTTAAAAAGAAAGTTTTACAAAGTACACATTTAAAAAACAAGAATAATATACCTTTCCAAATAAATAATTCGGAGAAATATTTACCTTTTTTGTAACCAGAAACAACACGTCAAAATTTCTCTTTTAAAAAAACCACAACACACCACGTAATTGAAACTGAACTTTAAAATTAGCAAAACAAAGTGAAAATAAAACTGTATACAAATTGCGTTGTTGTTAGTTAGTAAGGGAATCTCCGAGTTTTGATGGCATGGCGCATTTAGAAACGAAAGTGTTGCCATCTTTTAGAAAAAAAAACTATAGACTCGAACCCAAAACAACGCAACCTCGAAAATATAACGACGCACTGTGAAAATTAGTGCTAATTAAGCAGCGACGCATCTTTGAAAAAACTCAAAACGAAACGACGCAAAACGAGGTATTGGTGTATAAAAATAGATGCCGGTAATATAAAAATATAAAACTAAAAATATAGAATTAGAACCTAAGTCTGTGATACTGCAATGTTATAATAAAAGTAACAAAAATAAAAATAAACTGTGATACCCCAGGAATAGCGATGGGGGATAAAATACGACGCATGAAAGATAATGAGGCGTGGACAAGAAATATGAAGTAAGAGATAATATAATAATAGGTAAGTAAAAGATAATATGAAGTAAGATGTCGATAAAAGGTTATATATATATATAACCATATAGATGTATTAGTCGATTTTGGGTGACCTATGTTCGACAATGAATGTCTTACGGCTTAAATGTTGATTATTTATGAATATAAGTATTTAAGAAAGGGACTAATATATAGCTACTTCCGCTATGCAGCAGTAGTCGTGCAATGAAGTGCACTGCCCCCCAGCCCGCTGATAAATGTGCGTGCGGCAAACAACGCGAAACACAACTACCACCATTAATCTACTCACCACGTGTTTCACCCCTCCACGGGGTATCCTCAGGAGTAATGTTAACCGACAAGTGTACAATCGTACAGTGCACTGGTCGGTGGTGTACTTCATTGCACGACTACTGCTGCATAGTGGAAGTAGATATATATTAATCCCTTTCTTACTCAGGATGGAGTTCCGCAAAGTAACGCCTGAATCTATTAGATATAAGTGTTTAACAAAGATGGCGTCATAAAGAAATATTCAATGTATCGTTGTGTTCATGTTATCGATTTTATTTCACGTTTATATTTTTCATTGACGTCATAATTACAGTTTGTGGCTGGCTTATAAAGTTAATTTAACAGTTGTTTGCTTTTCTGCATTGGAAATGTGGACGCCATTTTTTTTAAATTACACCTTCACATACGTATTTCTTATAATTTCTCACGGTTGAATGATATAAACATAACAATATGACAAAGCAAAGTGAATATATACAGGATGAAAAATTATATTTATAAAAGGTTTAAAGCTGCAGCAAATATATATGAAGCCTTTACACCTATTTTCAACCAGCCTGTATAAAGCAACTGTGAAATATATATTTTTCTTTTCGTTCCTCCTGCTCTATTTGGGCCTGAGACGTTACAATGCGGTTGTAAATATGTTTTTCCTTTTTTATTTTATCTCTCTATCTCTTTTCTCCACAAATTCTTCCTCTCTTTTCCTCCTTCACAAAATTTTTCATTCTTCTCTTTCTGATCTTCTTTCACGGGTTCTTTAGTCGTCTACATTCATAACTATATTGCTTATTATTTCGCAGCATATATTTACTTATTCTCTTTATTTACTATTTTTATTTATTTATTCAATAACAACAATAATTGACATTACTGTTTCAATTTTTCTTACCATTTAAGTTTTGCTTTAACAGATAATTTATGTGAAATATATAACATTATATTTACAATTACAATGCGATATATAACTTCTAGTAATATAAAGTCTACGGTAACGCAGGTAAAAACGCTTTTTCATACTTTATTATCATTATTTTATTTATTAATTTTGAAAGTACTTAAGATATAGTAAAAGAAAAGGGATGCAAGAAGAGAACGCTAATAAAAAAATGTAACGAAAATTATTTAAAACAAAAGTCTGTGTCACAGATTAAAAATAGAGAAATTTTAAAATTAAAAAAGCGTTGATTTTACAAAATGGTATATATTAGTTGTGATTAAATGAGCTATAAATCCATCTATTAGAGCTTTTATATTTACAACAAATCATCCTGTATATAAGTAAAATTATTTTAATGACGTCATAGTGTATATTCCTGTGAAAAATAAACTGCACAGTTTGCACAGTTCCCACTCAACGGCAGTAGGTCGTCCACTTAACCTAAAATTTCGGCTTAGATATACATTCTAAGATTTCTTTCTAAGCGGACTCAACTGCGGTTTCAAAGTTATATTTTTTTTATTAGAATTCAATGTAAAATAAACTAATTTCAACCTCAACAGTTTTACTGGTGGAAGTATTATCTTTTCTTATACAGAATCATTAGTAATACGTGTAAACTTATATGCATTGAAATTTCCCAAAGATATCTATGGGAATATACCATATTGACCACGCTTGGCTGACGGGTTGGCGACCTCTGTGTGGTATTATTATACGCAGAGATTGAAAACCTTTTTTTGTTGTGCCAATACTATGTAACTTATGCACAGTGTGAATGGCAATTGATTATTGTTTAATTGTCGCATTCCAATAGAAGAAAAATTAATGTAACATATTAAAGTCATCTGAATGATATAGATGTAAAAGATTTGTAGATTCTAAATAAGATATACATTCACTCCTTTATGGATTTCACTCTCTTTTTTTTTATCAACGGCTAGGACAAATATCGGTAAACGTGCACCATTATACAGAATGTGTGACCTCCACAATTCATATGTTAGTGATATTGATATATTCTCGTGCTCTCTCGAATCTTTTAAAAATACAATTTCGTTCGAAATTATTGAGTACAAACAATGCAATTTAAACCATACTATAAATATAATATAAATATATAAACCATAGTCTTTGATCCCTGTTTAGTAATGTTTTTATTCTTATTTGTTTTTTCATTGTTTGACTATAAATCATTATATGTTCTCAGTGAGATAGTTATAAGGTAACAACTGTAACTAATTTTATATTTCTAAGCTTCTAAGTTTGTACTTTCTTACTGCCTTTTGTTACTGTCTGTCTCCAATAAAGTAAATAAATAACACATAAATCCAATCACGATGTTTAAATTAATTTTTGTTGTTTTATTTATTTAATTCAAGCGTTAGAAATTAACACATTTATTATATATGTAGTTGTTTCAGCATATAGTCGGCCACTGTAAGGTATATATAGGGGGATATATCATAATCGCCGCAATTGACAGGGCGGGTTGGTGATCATTGTGTGGTATTTACTTGTTTATATGTGTCAATTATATATAATTAATGCAAAAAATTATATAAGATTGTATATCAGGAAACAAACTTGAGACATGCGATCCAAAGTCCTACTTCTCATGTATATATATGGGCTTTAATAGGAGCAGTTGTAAATAAAAAGATTTTGATATGAGAGCAAGCCGGTGCAACTACGAAATGTCGCATTGCCGCAAAAGTTTCAATCGTGCTCAACAGAGTTGCATGAGTAATTCAGGATTTATCCCGACCATTTCTACAGGGGTGTGAGTTTAACATGAGAGATTATTTTTTTTAATTTACTGCGTAATTTTCTTTTTATAATCATATAACGTATCTATGACACTTAGTGTCAAATGTCAAAAGTATAATTATAGATAAAAAATAAAATTGTTTCTTTTTTTGTCTAAAAGTCAAATGTAGTTTGACATTCAGCTTAGATTATTTTTTATTTATTATATTTTATATATCTATTGAAGGTACGAACCTTGTCTGAAATAATGTTTGTATATATAGAGATCCAAAGCGTATCTTAGAGAAAAAAAATCGTGAGGATATTATGACATAACTTACATATGTATATACATGTATATAGATATGCATAATCATAGGAAAAATAGGGTTAGCACTATAAATAAAGGTAAGCCTGTTATATCTCTTTCAAGGCTTCATAAAATGAGTGACACCTGTGGAAAAGTGTGATTGGTACACTCTAGTGGAATTTCTCCGAATTATGATGTAATATATCTTTAACCTTTATTATAGAAAATATCCATAATTTTTTATACAGTGTGTAGAATTCTTAAGTGATTATAAAGATTGAGAATGAATTATGAGAGATTCTTATTCTTCTTTTCAGGAATAAGTCTCTACCAATGCCACTATGACCGACCTCGCGCTGCTCGCATCTAGCAACCCCTGATCTTGACCATGTCATGGGTCTACCTATTGGGGGTATTGCCCACGCCGCATCTAGCTGCTCGTGGTACACTGGAGTACCTTTCGTTTCAATGCCACCGCAAACGAGCAATTCGAGGTACATCAGCGAGAAAGCTCCGTGCATAATGATCTCCATTGATCTCTGTGTGACCTGGATCCTTTTCCAGTGTGGCGATTATGGTATATCCCTTTTAGATATCTATAGCGGATGTCTATGCCGTGCAGTGGGTGTTTATGGAAAATACGGTTTTGAAAAATTGAAAAGACGACTAAATTATTTATACCACCTTTAAGTTATATACGATATATTCTAATGTATTATAATATTTACTGCTTGTACTTTAATTGTAAATAGATTCATTAATATGACGAAACCCTATATATATACATGATCTATATATGTTGAATAAAAAACACAATTGAGTTTCTTTATCTATAAAGAAACAACATTTAATGTTCTTTATTATATTTCTGACAGCTCTCTCATGACGCTCTCTTACATGTTTTACGTTCGATCACCACAGATAATTAAACAATAGACTTTACAGATAATTAATATTCAGATAACACACTTAGTATCTTTACATACACACACACTTATATATATGTACAAATATACATATATTCATAATACTGTGTTACATTTTTGTTTAATTTTGTAATTATGATAATTATTAGAACTTCACAATTGGCATAATTAGTATTTTCTCCTTCTTTCTTTTCAGCCCGCTGCAAGTCATAGGCCTCTTTCAAAGAACGGCTTGATGCCTGGTTTCGCTATGTCCTACATCCAACGACATCTAGCAACCTTAATAATATCTTCGGTCCACCTAGTGGGGAACTTACCCACGCCGCGTCTTTTGGCTCGCGGTACTCGAGAAACTCGGTCAAAATGGCTGTCAGTTACATATGCATTTGTTACCTATAACGGATATATGAATAAAAAAAAATATTAAAAAAAAATATTTATGGAATCTGGCAACCCTATACACCCTTATAAAGCAGCACGGAACCGCATCAGTCTACCGCAATCCCGACGTGACACTTTTCACAAAGAACAGAATCATGTTTTTCTTTCCTCATTTGTCTTTAGTTAACAAGTTTGTAACTTGTTCAAAGTTCAACATATCGATTGTAAACTAAAGAAACTTAAACCGTTATTATTACATTTAAAATTGGTAACTTTAATTAGCTTGAAGGTAGCGTACCTGGAAAAACCGAGAAGTCGAAAACCAGTAGGTAGACCCAGGTATCGCTGGATCGATCGCGTTGAGGCAGACTTGTGCGAATACCATCGTGATAGCACCACGAGGGTTTCGGGGGTAGCGTATCCACGCATACCCTGGGACGGGCTATCGAAAAATAGCACGGCGCGAGGGAAGACCACGTGGCGATCCCTGACCGGGAGATACCGCGGTCCCCCGTTTAGCGCAGAGGGCGACCACCGGGGGGGGGGGGGGTTAGTGGGTAGGAATCCCACATACCCCTGTCCTCCCCCCAGAGGCAGGGCATCTTGAATACCGAAAGATTTCCCCCACCGAAACAAAAAAAAAAGACTTGTGCGAATTGAATGTCAACCAATGGCAGACGATGGCGCAAGATAGAGGAAAGTGGAAGTCTCTCGTTTCGGAGGCCAAGATCCACTTTGGGTCACTGAGCCAGCGGAGTAAGTAAGTAAGTAAGCTTTAATTGCATGTTTCATTATTATTTAATGGAATCAGGCGTTACCTCGCGGAAGTCCATCTTAAGTAAGAAAAGGACCAATATTTAGCCACTTCCGCACATGCAGTGGTAGTCGTGCAATAAAATGCACCGCCCGCCAGCCCGCTGATAAATGCGTATGCGGCAAACAATGCGAACTACACAACTGCCACCGTTAAATCACTCAACACGTGTTTCACCCCTCCACGGGGCATCTTCAGGAGTTTATTATTATATCAGACTATAAACGAAAGCAAGATATAGGATTCTTTCAAAAATCTGTCGTCTGTTACTAGTGGAGGTATACCATTACCGCGTCAACTGATTTGTGGTAGCTATTCAAGAACTATGAACCACTTCGGTTGCATAGAAGTATCCACTGCCACTCCAGACGAAATTCTTTGACCTACTCTGACAAGTTTAATTTCTTCGATATCACTGCAAAGTTACTCTCCATTGTTCTCTGAGTGAACTAGAGCTTTATAAGTTGTATTTGTCTTAGATCCATATATCATTTCACCAACACATAGTTTAAAGACCACACTTGTCGATTACCTTACTTGAGGACATATAATGTGTATATATACATATATATATTTTACTTTTTGAATTTATTTTATTTTGAATATATTTTATATGAATATATTTTATTTTTTACAATTTTAAGAACTGGTTGGTATCTCTTTTCATCAAATTAAACAAGGCTGTTAAAATTTTTCTATATATTTATCAAAAATTTAATCACTTGTTTCTAGATGCGCTATCGAATATATATATATATATATATATATATATATATATATATATATATGCTTTAAAGTTTCGTACGCTTATATTAAATCTTCGCATAGGTACATGTCGCCACCTTCATACATTTGCAGCAGGCGATTATACGCAAATCGCGCAGATGATTGATTATTCTCGATAAATTGCTGTAAATCTAAAAACTACATCGTTTTTACTAAAGAAAATTTCATGTTATATTTATATATATATTCTGTATGGTTTAAAAAAACGCGCCCCAGCGAAAGATTAAAATACGTTACAACGCATTGCCCGCATGCTAGTGTTAATATATATTGTTTGAGTTATAAACTTGTGTATTCACCTATGTCTGCTTAATAAAAGCCTTTTCCAATAGGTTCGGTTGAAAGCAGGCTGCGTCCAGTGTCTTTCGATGTACCTGAATAAGGTTGCATTTCTACCTTTTATACATATATATACACATAGTATATATATAACTCTATAGAAGGTACTTAAGGAACAGACTTATGATTGCATCATTAGCATTTGAAACATTGATAAAGACATTCATAAAACCAATTTAAGACATTCACAGATCTTGAACCTATAGCTAAATTAGCTGGTAAAAACCTGGATGGTCTTCAATAAGGTCAAGCGGTATTTTATATCGATACAATTTCTTCCTCTGTATCATGTACAGGTCTAGTTGTGTGTGGATACTGCTGCCACTCTTGGGATGGAACATCAGCTTCAAGCTCTTGATAGAACGACTTGCTATTCGATTTATAGGTTATAGTTATAGGGCGTGGTGATCCACCTTGTAGCAAACTGTCCCACGTTCGAAGGACTTCGGTACGATTTCGAAAGCAGGTTGATTAAAAAAATAAATGAAGACACCATCGCCTCATTAATAGAAGAAAATCCCGACAGGCCAGTGTTCCTTGATTATTGCAAAAAATTAGCAAAACATGTAATAAATGGAAACAAAACTAATACAAGTAGTAGCTAAAATCAATTAGAAGTAATTATAAAGTAAATAAAACAAAAACTATGTAATCTGTGATAAAATGTAAAATAAAAGATAAAATAAAGTAAAAATAATGTGATAACAAAAGCTGTGATAGTAAGGAACGAGGCGATGAATGAACGGTATAAAGTAAGTAAAAGAAAGATAGAAATTGTAGAATGTAAGTAGAAGAAAGACAGATCATGTGAAGTATGACAGAAGAGCGTGGAAATAAAAAAGAATAGAAAGCGTATCATTAAAAGATAAAAACGTCCTTGTCCCATAAATGAGATAGAGGAACGAAAGGCAATAAAAAAATGATTGATTCCTAAGAAACTTCTCGGGTCTTTTAATATTTTTAAGGATTCATTTTTCGATCGATTTTATCCCACCATCCCTGTTTCTCTATAGGAGGAGTAGAAGGTCGGTCTACATCCATCATTACACAGTGGAGTTCCCTTGAAGAACTAAACGTTTCAATTATATTTCTGATCCGCACATGAGTATGTAAATATACCCCAGGTGTCTTCAAAGTCAGAGTGATCAGGTTTAGGATCACCTACTGGATATGCTTCACCTTCGACCGTCGTTTCGAGATGGCGTGTTGATGGTAAAAAGCGGAATAGTAAGTAATAAAAAAAAATTCACATAGCCAATTGTAGGTCGCCAGTGTTCGTATTTTAAAAGGACGATTATTATTTATTTACGCATCAAAAAATAGAACACAATGTCGTGTATCAAAGTTTTGATTATTAATTCAACCAACATTCTGTATTCGTTATGATTTATTGTTAATTATTTAAATTTCGAATTGATTATTTATGGGTAAGATAGATATCTGTGGATTCAGTAAGTAATAAATATACATTTTTTTTTAGTGATTTTTCGAATCTGGTGTAGGCTTCATCTAATTATGCCACTGTATTAAGGTTATATATATAAATACTTTGGATCCATTTCAGGGACCTCCAGTACTCCCCTACCACGTGAGGTTACATATTTTATACAATAGTAATTTTTTTCACGTAATTTGTATTTCTTTCTCGATTTATCACATATTAAGTTTGTCACTATGTTTCAACATTGAAACTTTTAATAGAACTCGTATTGATCATCAACCTATTAAAGGTGTTATAGTTATGAAGAAGAAACAGGAATAAATTCCACAACAACACATCTTTTAATAAAGTTTAAATTAGATATAGCCTAAATGAAATAAAAAAAAAAAATTCAATTTATTATTAAAATTTCAATACAGGCCGCTTCTGTTCGTTTTTGGAATATTTCTAGCGGCTCTATTCCCAACAGTGGACGTAAAGCATAGCACTCACTATGACTTGAACAAGTGAGAGATCGTTCCGAAGCAAGAAATCACTTTTGAGTATTAAATGTAACAGACATTATCTGTGGAACTTCCTCTGTAGACCCTAAGAGATATTGGACGAATTTCAAATAATCTTACACGTAACATGTATGTTTTTAAAACTAAAAAGACAAAAGTAACTTTTGCTAAGCCTTTATACAGAGATTAATTTTTAAAAGGAATTTCTTTCATAAACCATAAATATATATATAAAAAAAAAATGTTTGTAAATATAACTAAGTAAATTGACTATATTTGAAGTTAACATTATTGATGATTAAGTAATATGAACGTATCTTGAGAACTAATTAGGTAAAGAAAACATAATAATACTATACAAGATGTGTTAGAAACGAAAATTGTTTTACAAAAATACACAGTAGTTCGTGTTCTAATTTCGTATAATTTAATAAATAATAGAGAATTTCAACTTGAATTTATAAATTATTAACGAATAATTTAATACAAATTTTTCTATTAATTATTAGGCTATATCTTAAGGAAGATATACGAAAAGTTTTTTTTTTATTTATAATTAAACATTTAATATTAAGTATTTAAAAGTTAGTAAAAATTACTTTTTTTTCTAGAATTAATTATAAAAAAGAGGTTACATATATTCGCGGTAAAATTTGAAAATGGAACTCACCGACGAGCGTCGCGAGTAGCGCGAGTACGATCGCGAAGACCGTCACGTGCGGAGCGCGAGTCATGACTGCCGCCCGCAGAGGACCGCCCGCCCCACGCGCACTCTCTCCCCCCTGGTGTCCCGCACCCCGCGCCCCCAAATGCGGCACTGCGCTCGCCGGCGCGGCTTCCATAGCTGTCGACACGCGGCAACAAGGTAGCAAAATATCAAGTTTTCTTTTAAACAAAAACAAAAAAGATATGTAAAAATAAATAATATTAAACTGTGATAAAGATAAAGATAAAAATGTGATACAACAAAACTAGAAATTAAGAAAATGTAAAATGAAAAGAGGATGAAAGAATGGTAAAACAGAGCAAAAAGGAAAGAAAGCAGAATTGTGGTATAAAAGAACAGAATGAAAGATTATGTGAAGAATGAAAGAGAAGAGAATGAAAATAAAATAATTAAGTGAATAAATTAAATGCCAATAAAGTCCCTATCCCACCATAAATAGGAGTACGAGAGGCCCCCAATAGCGGGGAACATTTAATAAAAAAAATCAAGTCATTGTCAAACCAGTGTGACAACTTTCTTAAACCAAAGTCTTCTTATTCTTCTTCTTTTCAGCTGATGGACGCTCTTCAGACAAACATTTCTTCGAGCTACACAGGTGATCTTGGTTCTTTCGCCGATATCTAGTGAATAAACTAATCACGCGTCTTGTTCGAAACAGTGCACCAATACCTCACCTCACGTCGTGGTTACGTCCAAAAAAACACGACGCAAATTGAAACGTCGCAAAGTGAATTAAGATTTTCTATAGCAAACCATGTAAAGAGCGAAGATAGGTTCTAGGGTCACGAAAATACAACTTTTTTAAAAGAAAATTGAACAAAGTAAACATTTAAAAAACAAAAATAATATAACTCTGCCAATAAATAAATTGGAAAAAATATATTCCTTTTTCAGAACCAGAAACAACACTTAAAAATTTATATAAATTTTTTATTTTCTTTTAAAAAAAGCACAATACACTACATTAGAACACACTACGTAATTGAAACTGAACTCTAGAATTAGCAAAACAAAGTGAAAATAATACTGTATTAAAATTGCTTTGATTTTTAGTTAGAAAGGGAATCCCCGAGTTTTGATGGCATGGCGTAATTAGAAACAAAAGTGTTGCCATCTTTTGGAAAAAAAAGAAAATATCCAAAAAAATCAAAGTCTTGAACCCAAAACAACGCAACCTCGAAAATCTAACGACGCACAGTGAAAATTAGTACTAATTAAGCAGCGACGCAACTTCGTAAAAAAACGCAAAACGAGACAACGCAAAGCGAGGTATCGTTGTACAACATTTTATTATTATTAAACCAATATCCCGTCGTTGTTAAACCAATATGACTATCAAAGCTTTTTGGTGCACTTAACATACTTTTAGTGCCTAAGTTAACTATAAAATACTTACATTCATTTAGTCATATTCCGTGACATTCCGTACTTTCAACTTTTACAGCAGGAATTTGTTAAGTTAATAACTTAACAAATTCCAGCTGTAAAAGTTTCGTCGTATATTGTCATGTATATTATTTGTTAATATTTAAGCAAAGTGCCTGTATAACTGCTCTCGCAAATTATAGAAGCAAACTACTGCTAGTGCCATCTATTGGCGAAGTTCTATGTTACAACGTTTCCAACGCCATCTTGTATCACGTTTTACAAACTTTTTATATTTTATCTATTATGATGTGGCTATCGATAAGACCAATAGAGCTATGGCTGCAAGGTTCTGGAATGGAGACCAAAGTCCACTATGTGGATTAGGCGGTCACTGGATCCAGGTCGCTTCCAACTGGTGTTATTGTAAATATACAGGGAGGTATATATCCAGGTATGTATGTACTATTTTATTAACCAAATATCAGACTATTTAATGGAATCTAGCCTTACCTTGAGGAAGTCCATCCTAAGTAAGAAAAGGACCAATATTTAGTCATTTCCGCACATGCAGTGGTAGTCGTGCAATAAAGTGCACCGCCCGCCAGCCCGCTGATAAATGCGTATGCGGCAAACGATGCGAATTACACAACTGCCACCGTTAAATCACTCAACACGTGTTTTACCTCTTCACGGGGCATTTCAGGGGTTATGTTACAGCGATTAGTGACAAACACAGAGTCTAAATAAATAGATTGGATAATATAAATATCAGACTATTTATTTAATCCAATCTAGTCTAGTGTAAATAGATTGAAATCATTGTAGCAATATTGGAATCTTTATAGAATTATACTGCAATGCTTAGGTTTCATAGAAAGATATTCACAATGACTGATAGTGCGCTGTTCCCATCTAGCGACATCTGCTACTTTGACGATATAGTTGGTCCACCCATTAAAAAATAAATATAAAAATAAATAAAAACGATATAAATCTGTAGCATTGGACAACTACAACTTACAGTCGACGCACAAATGTTTGATCAAATATTCGTCGAACATTTTCATATCACGTACCAATTACAACACTCGTATATGATACGATTTGAAACTTACAAGATACTTTATGATACATTTATTTGTTTTGGTTACTGTATTTTTATTTTTAATAAAGATATATAGAAGAATAAGTATTAATATTTTACAAGGATGTTTTATATTACACAATGATAATAATAATTGTGACGTAAATAAAAAAAGTAGTTTTAGTACACCATTTCTCATAATTTTTTATTTAGCGGTATTTATGCTTCCTTATATTGCTAATCCAGTAGGAGAGGATTCAAACTTGCGATCGTAGGTCACTTTCTCGGAACACAATCATATTTTGATTTAAATTATTTTTAGTTCATATCTCATATTTTTTCATTTATCGGTATTTATCCTTTCTTATAGTGCTAATTCAGTAGAAGAGGATTAAAACTTGCGATCGTAGGTCACTTTCTCTAAACACAATCATATTTTGATTTAAATTATTTTTAGTTCATTTCTCATATATTTTTTTTATTTATCGATATTTATCCTTTCTTATAGTGCTAATTCAGTAGAAGAGGATTAAATCTTGCGATCGTAGGTCACTTTCTCGGAACACAATCATATTTTGATTTAAATTATTTTTAGCTCATTTCTCATATTTTTTTATTTATCGGTATTTATCCTTTCTTGTAGTTCTAATCCAGTAGAAGAGGATTAAAACTTGCGATCGTAGGTCACTTTCTCGGAACACAATCATATTTTGATTTAAATTATTTTTAGTTCATTTCTCATATATTTTTTTTATTTATCGATATTTATCCTTTCTTATAGTGCTAATTCAGTAGAAGAGGATTAAATTTTGCGATCGTAGTTTACTTTCTCGAAACACAATCATATTTTGATTTAAATTATTCCATAATTATCCATTAGGAGAAGATTGAATCTTGCGATTGTAGGTTGCGATTGTAGGTTTCTCGGAATACAATCTTGTATAATGTATATAATTTATTGTATAGAATTACCACTGATCAGAAACAATCCAAAAATCCAAAATAAGGGCAACAGCCAACTCTTGCGTTGTAAACACGTTAAATGCCTCAGCTAATGATTTACAAAAAGACAAGCATTTATTATCGTAAAATATAAATCAATTATCTGAAAAATAATAACCTGGTGCATTGGTTGCGGTAGACGACTGAGATTTCAGATCGTAGATCGCGGGTTCAATTCACGCAATACAGTCTTATATAATTCACACTTTGTGCATTAATTTTACAGTAATACTCCGCTTTACGCGACCCCGTTATACGCGGTTTCACTATAACGCGAATTGCAAATTTCGTGCTCGAATGCCTCGAATTACGCGAAAGCGTGCATATAAATATAATGTAGTCATCAACTTCTCTATGGTGTCTTGACCATCTGTCAAACAATTAAAAACAGTGTTGGGTGTTATGAACGTATTTTACAAGAACGTAAACAAAACGTTACCCAAAAGACAATAGATGTATTTTTTCGTAAAAAATAAGAGTATGTGTTGCATAAAGTGTTCCTAGAATTAAAGTGATTCATTAAAATGATTTGTATTTTTTTGTAATAATTTTTGATTATGTTTAATCATAAACCTCGTTATACGCGAATTTCAGTTAACGCGATTTTTTTTGGAACGTATCCCTCGCGTAAAGCGGGGTATTACTGTATATGATTGCCACTCACAAAGAAGTTTCCAGAAGATAGGCAGCAGCGTTCTCTGCGTACCATAATACCACACTGCGATCACCACTCTGCCAACCTAGCGTGGTGATTATGGTATATCCCATCAGATATCTTTGGGAGGTGGAAACGACACTGCATGCTAATACTGAACAACGTTACAGATTAAATGAAAGAACAAAAATTGCAAGATATTGTGAAGGATAAAAGGAAAGAATAAAAGAAATTGAGAAGTATGAAAGTAAGTGTCGGATAAAGATAAAACTCTAAAAAAAAAAATACTAAACCAAACTAGATAGGCGGTACGAGAGGCTCCAAATAGCGGAGGCAATTAAAAAAAAACGTTACAGATTTAACTATTTATATTTTTACATTACGATAAATGGAGAAAACAAATAAATCCGTGGAAATTAATATAAAAAGGTTATATATATAAACCACAGAGTAAATTGAAATAAACACTCCTATGTGTCAAATGTTTGACGTCAGTAGAAATTAAAAAGGTATTTAATGGATTCAGGCGTTACATTGCGGAAGTCCATCCTAAATAAGAAAGGACCAATATCTAGCCACCTCCGCACATGCAGTGGTTGTCGTGCATGAAAGTGCACCGCCCGCCAGCCCGCTCGTAAATGCGCATGCGACAGACAATGCCAACTACACAACAGATTAGTGCTAAACACCGAGTGTTTAGCACTAATCTGTGTAACAACTCCTGAAGATGCCCCGTGGAGGGGTGAAACACGTGTTGAGTGAATTTACGGTGGCGGTTGTGTATCATGTCATGCACGACAACCACTGCATGTGCGGAGGTGGCTAGATATTGGTCCTTTCTTAATTAAAAAGGTGTTTATGGTTTATGATTCAATCAAATTAAATAAACATAAGAAATAAGACGAGAATGGGATGGTTTTGTATTCTGTAATGTATGCGTAAGGAAATATCAGAACTGAAACGAAAAACAACTTACCGAATTCAAATTTCTAAAGTCTGAAGAGTCGTTATAAATAATGAATGCCTTTAAAATGTACAGTCACGCACGTAAATGTAATTAAATAAAGTTTATTTGCCGCTCCACTCAAATGATCGATGTTAGCTTTAGGACTCTGTGTTTGGCACTAATCGGTGTAGCGTAGCTCCTGAGAATGCCTCGTGGAGGGGTGAAACACGTGTTGAGTGAATTAACGGTGGTAGTTGTGCGATTCGCATTGTTTGCCGCATGCGCATTTGTCAGCGGGCTGGCGAGCTATATATTAGTCCTTTTCTTACTTAGGATGGATGGCAAAGTAACGCCTGAATCTATTACATCTCCTGCTGTGTCATCATCATCAGCATAAAATTCTGGAGATGAGATCACGGAATGGCAAGCATTGGATATCCTCACAAGGTGATGGGTCAACTTTTTTAACGACATCGAGAGATATAGATACAGGTCAGGTCCTAATCTACGGTGTACACTTATATACCATCGCTAGGGCCTATCTATTAAGTAGCGTGGTAGAATTAACAATCGTCAACATTGAGTCAGCTGATCGGCGGCCACTTCAAAACTTTCTTCAAAAATAGCCATGATGACCGGTCTACCGCTGCTTGCATCCAATGATTTGTGATCTTAACTATGATGTCAATACACCAAGTGGCAGGCTCGCCCACTCATTTCCACTTCGCGGCTGTCAGTTGCACGAGCGATGTATAAATACATATTTAAAATAAAAAAAGTTAACATATTTTTCATGTCTTGTGTACAGGTGTGTATAGGTGCCACGAGATATCTTAGACCATCCTTTTCTTAGTTTTAAACTTAAGAATAAAAGTATATTATAAAATAAATCTTATTACATCATTCAAGAGATTTTAATTGATCGAAATGGGTGGAATTTGATTTGTTGACTCATGTACACATAAAATATTGTCAGCGGACTGGCGGGCGGTGCACTTTGTTGCACGACTACCACTGCATGTGCGGAAGTGGCTAAATATTGGACCTTTTCTTACTTAGGCTGGACTTCCGCAAGATAACGCCTGATTCCATTATATATTAAAGACATCTCTCTACCTAGTGGCGGACATTCTACGCTCCGTTTATCAGTACGTTGTCTCCACTGCCACTTCAAACCAGTTGATTATATCCTTTATTATCCAAAAATATATCTATAATAGAATTATTTTTTGATATTTTCATTATCTCATAAGAGCTGTCTAGAACTATTATTCATAATAGAACCGAAGGGCAAGAACTCTATTCGCTAAACCACCGCTAATATAATCAGATTATTAAAAAAAAAACTCTGTAATCGACTTGCGAACTCGACACAAATATGAATCCATAACAATGCTCTATATATACAAGATAAACATTAAACGAACTACAATATTGCATAAATAACAAGTACACTAGTAAAAAATTAAAATAACACCTGGAAAAAACCTTTTTTCTCCTTTCACAATATCTTGCATTCCTTTCGTATATCGCCTCTCTTTCATCGCCTTCTCTGCAGGATCCTACATTTACATCTTTTATAAGTGTTCGTTTATGTTTTCTTTTTCGACTTTAATTTTACTTATCTTAATCAGTGATTCCTAAAGTGGTCTATATCGACCCCTAGGGATCTATGACAACCTGCAAGGGATCTACGTCAGCGAAAAAAAATTGGGGGTCCATAAAATGAAAATGAGGGTCAACACATACACTGATAGTACCTATTTACTTACTTCATACTATCTTATAATATCAAAACATTTACAATACTTATAAAAGTACCTATGAAGTAAAAAAATTACTATACATGTTTATAAAATTTTGTAAATTGTAGGATGTTGGTGTTCGCTTTGTGGTTGCAATACATTTTGAACTTGTAAAAACCTGAGAGTCGCAGTCTCAGAGCTTCGCTACCTTGCACTGACTTGTTCAATTCGTCACTCTATAAATACGAATGTGGGACAAATACGTTTATTCGTTTCGTTCATAAATTTACAGGAAATCAATATCAGGTAAGTAGAGGGTCTACCTAACACGGAAAAACATGGCAAGGGGTCTACGACACAAAAAAGTTTGGGGAACTCTGATCTAAATCATAGTTTAATTTTAGTCAACTTTTAGAATGATCACAGTTTATTTTAACTTCTTTTCCTAATTCTTGTTCTTATATCATAGTGTGGTTAAATTAGGCTGTTAGAGCATTCTTCTTTTGACAACTTGTAATGATAAAAATGGATCAAGATAGAAAATAAAATGAATAAAATAAATCGTTAAGGCCAGTTGAATTAAATTCTTTGTATAATTAAAAGCCTTTTGTCTGCTATTTATGTTCCTCTTACGCTCTTATATCATAGTAAAGTACGCTGCGGTATATAGATTCTGCATATTGGACTATGCTAGTGACATATATATTGAATTCTAACATATATATTGTGCAGAAGTGGTCGCACGAGACGCAATTTTTAAAAGTGGACATTATTAGAGCTTCGTTAAAATAGATTAAGAGACAAAAAACATGCAAAAACGTGAGCAAAAAAAGAAACGGAAATTTTCGTGTCTGTGGAATACAGATAAAAATAATAATAATAAAAAAACAAATATTACTTCTTTAGGCAATTCGATATTTGTTTGAATAAAGAACAGAATTCTAATACCGGTGAATTCTTTCAAATTTTCTTCGCATAGCTGAAATGCCAAGTAACCAGGTCCACAGCCATGTTCTCCGGCAGAAGATAGGCTGGTGTAGAAGACGATAGTTCTATATATAGTCTAAACTTACCAGAAAAATAAACAATAAACGACCAAAGCTATGACGTGATATTTAATAGCTTTTAAAAATCGCTCTCAAAAATAGCAGTAATAAATTCATTTTTATGATGCATTCAGGTGTTTATGCCAGTATTAAATCAACGGACAATGTTTTTAGCATCCGACCAACTGTATTTTGCGGTGACTGCTATTTTTGAATTTAAAGCTATGAAATTATCTTTAAAAATGTTGTTTATATTATTTAGTCTATAATGTAGTGTAAAAATTCTATCTTTATACTTTTTTTTAACAGACTAGGTTGAGCAAGTACAATGAGGAATTTCGGCCAATCAAAAATCTGTTTATTATTTTTTAATAAAAGTGATTATTATTTTATCAATTATTATGAAAAATATAAAAAGAGGACTAATTAGTATTTTTTTTTTGAAAAAATAATTAAATAGACAAAAAAATAATTGGCTTCAATGCTTTTATAAAGCTACTAATTGGGAATAAAATTGGAAGAAATTTTTTTTTATTTCATATTTAAATAATTTAAATAAAAAATATACTTCCATAAATTATTTATTCCAATACTGTTTAAATAACGATTTAGTTTTGACATGCGAAAAGGCATAATTTACCCAGATATAACTGATAATAATTATAATTTTTATTTGAAAAATAAATGGTACATCTAACCTATATATTTGTGGATAAAAATACTCATCTTATTTACAAAAAAAATCACTTGCGTCTGATCACGTTATTAAATAATCGTTTTATTTTTATATACTCTGTTCCCCCGAGACAGACTCGCGCCAAAAGTCATAAATATATTTATTCCCGCCAAAAATTGACGTCAAGTGCTCTTTTACGCGTAAAACGTCTGTTAATCTAGTTACTGTTGTTGCTTGCTATTTTTGAACAGATAATAAAGAATATAATGAAGATTTATAATCTGTCTTAAACGTCAATTAAGGCGCGAGAGTAAAAAACAAATCATGATACGGGACATTGTTATTATAATTTTGAATTGAGGACGCTCGGAAACAGATTGTGTGGTGTGCAGTGTTTGGTTCTGTTGCGATGTGTGGCAGTTGCAGTTGTTGTTGGTGCAGTGGGAGCAGCGCTTGCAGTGTGTCTGCAGCGTGTGTGGTGTAACGCGTGGATTATGGAAACACTGCGGTGTGAGCGACGAGGATATCTTTGGAACACCTGTTCGTGATCTTGGGTGAGGTGCTGATATAGTAGCATAATACACTCGCTATTGGATGATTTAGGTGAAAGGGTTGACAACATTGACATTACTAAACAATAGCTTTAAAAATATATTCTCGTTGAATTTCTTTCTCCTGTGCTTCTTAGGTTTGTCGAATTTATCATCCGAACAGATAGTAAATCGAATTTGACATAAATAAGAGATGTTATCCATCCTATGTTTAATAAAAAAAATTAAATTTTTAATGCATTTCCGATACACGATTCGTTAAAAGAAGGTCAAGTTATTTTCAAATTAAGTCGCTAGTTCAATCGTTTACAGAAATAACGTGTCCAATTTGAGTCGCTTTCATTTCCGTCGACGGAAATTGACGAGGACATGCTACAAATGTCGATGAATCTTTAATAATTGTATAGGGTGTATATATATATGTATATATATATATATATAAAAAATTTATATATTTTTAAAAAACCTTATTTTGCACTTATAAAACACTATGCATGTACTTCTATATAGGCTGTTTAAGTGGTATGTTGCAGGTTTTTATCATTATGCATTTAAGGGTTAATAGTTATAGCCGCGTGGGGGGAGCGGGTCAGGCCTAGGGGGCGCCAGGGTTTCATCTCACACGGGCGCTACACGAGCTAGAGCCGCCCTATTGATATTTATCCCCCGCGATATTGATATTTTGGTTAATATTAAGTAAACTAATATACCTCAGTATTTAACAACTTAGAAGCCCACGCACTACAGGGTGCAATTTCAAAATGGACTCGACAGAAGTTAAATTCTTTCGCTTTTAATAAAATTATTTTATTGCATAGGGTTGCGTAAGAATTTTATAAAGAGGTTGAACTTATTTCAAAAAAATGGTTGGCAATCCCTGGTCTGACTGTTATTAATTATATATATGTACCGAGTGTGTTATATTTTGAAGTATTTTGTGTCATTCTCTTATAAGATACACCAAAAACTGCCATTTTCTATCATGTCTCTCATCTTTATCCAAAATGTCTGGCAGAGATCGCCTCGAGCGATAAAACCGTCTTGTATTCCTCTATATAAATTACTTCTTTATTTAGTTTTTATCTATGGTGTACAATAAAGTGTAAATAAATAAAATAAGTAAAGATATAAAAATAACTCTTTTATCCTCTGCATAAAATATTTAACATTTTTTTTTATATAATACCATACGCGTTTATCGTGGAGTGTGGTAAGATGGAGGTGATTTACCGCCTAAGTATGTTGGCGAGGAAGATGATGAAGCCAGGAGTGATCGAAGAAGATTTATCCACATACAAACAAATAAAAAAAATATTTAAGTAAATATTTAAGTAAGAAAAGGACCAATATTTAGCCTCTTCCGCCAATGCAGTAGTAGTCGTGCTGTAAATAACGCCTGAATCCATTAGAAATAATATTTACAATTTACACGACCCTACCGCACCGACAGCAACTACATTACTGTTGGCGTCTGAATTCAAATCGGCGTTCGAATTTTATTTTAAAGCGCGAGAAAGATTTGACATAAAAGTATTGTGGCCTTAGTGGCCAGCATTGCGGATCGAAAACGATACATTACAAAAAAGTTTTAATATATATAACTGGATTAATTTATGTATTTTACATCAAATAATAATAATAAATATAAAAAAAATTTATTATGAAATTTATTAGTTTTTTTAATTCAAATATTTCTGTGATATTTGTCTATAGCTTATATTAAAAAAATGAAATAAAAGTGACGTAGTCTATATCCTAATAGGAAGGAAAAAAAAACGCTATGAGACATTTGCCATGGTTACGAATAAACAACCCTGAGTTAAGTCGGCGAATTCTAACCTTTTTGATTGTATACGTGATTTTAAAATATTAATAATTTTACAAAATGTCCGCTGTTAGACGTCCAATGAGTCAAATGAGAAAAATGGAAACGGTACGTACATATCTGTTTTATTTTTGTCTTGAAATATTTACTAACTCAATTGCATATTCTTCGCGTAACAAACTATAACCTAATTGGAATTTTTTATTCATATAAATGAACGGTGCTCGTGTATCCATGATTTTTACATCGCATATTATTGAACAAAAAAGTCTTTATATGTATAAAAATACAGTTTAGTGTTTTTAATAATTCATATGTTATTAAAATAAAAAGATATGTCATTAACACAGTGTAGATTGCAATGGTTTTTAATATAGCTATTGTTAGTTCGTTCCGGTGTGTAAATAAATAATTTAAATATTTTTCCATAACGAGAATAGGCCAGAAATAGGAAATCAATATTGTAAATTGATACTAAATACATATTTTAGTACAAAACTTCTACAAAGTTTAAGGAAAGTGATTTAATAAAAGAATAAAGAAATCGGAAGAGTCGTTCTTAAGGTAAAAAGAAGGATTATAATTTATAAGTAATTTCAATTAATGTTTAAGAAAAGCAACTTCTTTACGAACCTTCTTTAAAGTTTATGGAAAGTAATATAACGATAGAATAATGAAATCGGTAGAGTAGTTCTCAAGTTAAAATAAAGATTTTTCTATATGTAACGTGAAATGTTTTAGAATATAAATTAAATCTTTAAAAACATAGTGTATAGATAAATTAACAATAGATAGTCCATTGGATAGAGAGACCAAGCTGTTGCGTCATATATAGCACCATTTTTAATCAGTCTTATTGAAGATCTACATTCAGACTTTTCGGGTTTTTTTGGTTTCGGAGGAAAATCTTACGGATCTTCAAGATACCCTGACCTTGGGGACAGGACAGGGTTATTTTGGATGTCTACTCACTAAAAGCCTCTCGGTGGTAGCCTTCGGTGCTGCGTGAAGGACTCTGATATCATCAAGTTAAGGAAGTATCTCCTGCAGTGCTATTTTTGATAGCCCGTCTGGGGGTATGTGTTGTTCACACTAGCTCTAAAACCCTCGTGGTGTTATCACGATGGTTCTAGACCACGTTGATCCATCATCCGCTGCGGTTACTGAAGTTAGTGGTAAATTTAGGGTCCCCACTCTAAATACCCGCTATAACTAAGATTTTGGTATGTGTCCAAATTCATCAAAATGTTGATTACAGAAGGAAGCATTATTTAGGCAAAGGAAACGGATCCTGAAATACTTGGTGCTCGGTTTCTTGAAGCAGGAAGGCTTCCTCACCACAGCTGATACGTTCTACTCGGAGGCCAACCTCACCGGTGAATACGAACTATGTGACAACATCGACTTGGAAATTATTCTTCAGGTAACTTCACAAATTTGGTTATAAATACAGGAAGTAAGAAAGATTTTTAGTAAAAAATTATGGGAATGTATGTATTAGGGGGACCGGAAAGTAATGTCGTTTCTGTCGACATATTTTACAGAAAAATCGATTTGATATCTCTGTCGCACACTACCTATGTGACGTTTTGTTAGTCGTGCGACAGAGATAGCGCTCTACGAAGCCGAAATTAGCCGATTGTCTGTTTCCAAAGGTCGATGTGCAATATTTATCGGTGTATTTTTTTACAATAGTCTGTCATATTTATTTTTACAACGGCTTCATTGTAACAAAGCGGTGTCGGTTTTAATATTCAAGTCGAGCGGAAATAAAAATTAATATGGTTCGCGTCCACCCATGTGGAATTTTACGCGCCATTTGCGATTGCCCGTGAATTAAAATGGCCGCCGCAACTGTATTTTAACAAAGAGGTTTTAAGTGGATTTTTAAAAAAAGTTAAGTTAAAAAGTTTTTAAATAGTTTAATGTACAGTTTGGTTAGTATGTAATCATTTATTTTAATCACCTTGTATTATTGGATTGCCTCTCGATCTTCTTTTTCTTATGCAATTTATTATTTCAAGAATCTAATAAGCATAGTTTCAGAGATATCTGTATGTCTGTATGTCCTTTATAAAATCGTAAACTATACATTTGATCATGTGATGAACTTTAGCAAAGTTATTGTACATAAGTTCACAAAGGTTTCTAAGTTGGTATGACTTATTTTAGACAGATGGCGCCACTGTCATTAAAATTAATTTCATTTATTGTTCTGACATTTTATGCTGATATGCGTTGAAACGAAAACAGCGAAGGAATTATGTTTGGAGTATAGTAGATGTAAGAATTTATGTAAATTGTGAAATTCATGCTCTGAGCATATTGAATAGACAATATTGTGCGTATTTTCATATTTGGAAGCGTTTTTCTAATAGTCTTGTGCATTCGTTTTGTCTTAAATTAATATTGTATATATAAGAGCATCTCGGATCCGTTACATATTTGTTGGAACAGCGCCATCGACTTTGAACTTCGAGTTATACAATAACACGTGACGTAACTTGAAGAAAGTATATTTTTCGTCGACTTTTACTTGTCAGAAATTCGCACTCGTATGGACCAAGTTATCGTCTTTAAAGTGAGAATTTCTGGCTTATAGAAAAGGCCAAATCAACCAATATGTCAAACATAATCCCTAGTGCTATCTCGCTCGCACAGTACCTACACGCAGACCTGTGCGTATTCACTCACCCACTAGTTGTACTACCCAAAATGTATATATATATCGACAAAATAAAGAGCAATTAAGCATATAGTTCACGGACCCCTCTGTTCCGTGAACTCATTTCCGATGAAGCTGTAAAAGCCGCAAGGCTAACAGCACAAACTTCATACGAGACTATAGACTATAGAACAATTAAGCAAGTGAAGAAAGAACAAAGAAGCGCAGCAACGACGGAGAAGATAATCAAGAACCAAATGGACTGGCAATATTGAATACAATATTTCGTATGCGCTCGAAATTTTACTCAAAGACCTATGTCCTACAAATGCAAAGCTAGTGAATTGTTTATATGCCGTCAATTGTGTGAATATATATTTCAATATTTAAATCCTTAACAATCTCTTTTTTTCATTTTCTTTCACATCTTCAATCACACGTCGCCTTCTTACCCTCGTTTTCTTTCCTAGATCACAGAATCACAATCGTTTGACTCGGAATGCTTAGGATTTATGTAAGAGATTGAACGACAAGACCAGATAATGGGTAGATACATATACCATGCAGAACAGGTCCTTAAATCTGACGTTAAAGTCTTGGAGCTTAGACTCCGGGCAAGCGCAAAGGACAGCATGGAAAGGTGTCCATGGTAGCCTGGATAACCCAGGCAGCATCTAACCAGGTCATATCCTTGGAGAAGTAAGGATCGCACCTAGCTTATGCGAGCATACATGGTTAAGTAAGCTCGGGTGCTAAACGCAGGCTTCTTTTTGTTAGTTCATTTGAAGCCTTACAACGGGCATTAGTTATAGGCTATGTCCAGCTGTGGGCATATTACGGCTAAAATGATAACGATGATGAAATATGTTTTTATCGACTACTTGTGGGCACTCGCGTGTTTTCTTAGAGAAAGTATTTAATCGTCGTATGGGGAAGTCATATGTTTTTTTGGATGAGCCTGCCGCCTTTGCTGCTCATCTTCTAGAAGCTTCTTTGTGTGCAATTACAATTCTATATAATTAATACACAAACAGTGAATTATATAACATTGTACTTTGGAAATTGAACCCGTGAGTTGCGATCCCAAGTCTCATTCATCTACCCCTGCGTTACTATTGCTCACTATATACAGTAATCTCTATGAAATATGTTGCTATAATCTATTTTTTTATTTAAATGCGATATGCCAACGTCTGGCAACACTGTCTGCAGGAACATACAGTAAACAATAATTAACTTTAATATGTACTAATTTGAATTTTGGAAATCTTTTTTCTTACTATGAAACTATTGATTTTGGAATACAATCTACTGTACTTTAAATATATTACACGAAAAACCAATCACCCTATTTAACTCAATTGAAACTATTGGCACATAAATAATTTAATTTCCAGAATATACAGTTATTTTGGAAATATTTATTCGCCCACAGATTAGTTAAACTCTAAATGACATTTTAACGATTACTTCGAAAGATTTGTTTTCATAAAGCCTGTTCACACTCACATTTTATTTATTTTCTACATGTTACTAAGTCTTTTAATTTATTACTAGATTTTTATTCTTTTTATACATTTTTTTACTATGTACATCCTATACTGACGTCTCCTTCATGTCTCTTATCTCCATTCAAAGGTTGTCTGGTAGAGATCGCCTCGAGCGATAACACCACCTCTTGTACCTGTAAATAATTTCTTTTTTTATTTATTATCTGTGTCATTTTGTTACATTTTTCATTTATTTTTATATAGACCTTTGGTGTACAATAAAGTGTAAATAAATAAATAAAGAAATAAAGAAATCGATTTTAATTCGAATGGATCTAATTATTATTATGCGTTATTAGTTAAGGAACTATGTAGAAGGTTTAACTCGGGGGGTATCTTTACGAGATTGAATCGGAAATGATAACTTGGATAATTAAAGTAGTGGACATAGCTTAGGGAATTGGCAAATTGAAGTAGCAGTGGACAGGCCACATAGTACGCAGAACAGATGTCCACTGGGGTCTCCAGGTTCTGGAGTGGAGACCACGGGTCCACAAGCGGAGGGTAGGAACTCTAAGAGAAGAATGACCTTGTTAATACAGTTATGTATGAGAGGCTCTAAAGAAAAAAAGAGTAGTGGTAGCCTAGCGCTAGAGGACTGACACTTAAGTCACGGGTTCGATTTTCGTTTCGATTCAAACTTTTTGTATTTATTATATAAGATTGTCAATGCTGTGAAACAAATTTCCAGAGGATGAGTAGCAACGTTCTCTGCGTAATATCACACTTCGATCACCGATTATGGTTATCGAATATATTATGTCTACCTATAGATATCTTTAGATGAAGCTGTTCAATATCTAATGGGTTCAGGCGTTATTTTGCGGAAGTCCATCCTAAGTAAGAAAAGGACCAATATATATTTATTGCACGGCTACTGCTGCATGGCGGAAGTAGCAATATATTGGTCTTTACTGAAGCTGTTCGAGACATAACTTATCACGAAGTCATCACCACCTCTGACCACCAAATAATCCACTGCATGCATTGGACGACGTTATGCTCATTAAGACCAAGGGTAAAGTCTACAAAGCCGTTGTCAGACCAGCTATGCTCTACGGCTCGGAATGCTGGACTGTAAGTCAGAGACACGAGCGAACAATTCATGTCAATGAGATGAAGATGCTTAGATGGTCGGGTGGCGTCACTAGAATGGACAGAATACGGAATAAATATATCAGAGGATCGTTTAAGGTAGCTCCGATCCCCAACAAATTAAAGGAAAATAGATTGCGATGGTATGGCCACATTCAACGAAAACCAGATGATCACGTGGTAAAAACTGGCTTAAGCCTTCCAGAATTCCCAAGAGGGAGAGGGCGTCCAAAAGCTACGTGGTGGTCTAATATCAGAAAGAAACTGGAAACTCTTTAACTTGATGCAGAGACAACCCAGGATAGAGTGGCCTGGCGCAAATTGATAAGGAGACCCGACCCCAAATAAAGGGAAAAGGGAAGGAAGAAGATGCATTGGACGATGTTCATCATGACCGGTCACTTTCACGTTCAGCAACTTCCTGGCTCACCGCCATTTGTGAATCTTTCGGTCCCAAAGGACGGAACTCGATGTGCCTATCATAATAGTATGTAAATAATTTACCAATGTTCATATAAATATTTAAGATAAGATAAATAAAGTTTATTTGAGTGTGAAAGTGTTTTTATTGTCTCCATGACACATTTGGCACTGGAAGCGTCTCCGGTGCAGACTTGCCGACGCCTGCATTTAGATAAACACTGCATGCAGTGGGAATATTACTTTCCACGGCACTTTCTAACTTCTCTATCAACTTACATTTTCAATTTATTTAATAAACGTAATATTTATTTATTAATACATTTATTTACATACTAGCTGACCCCGCCACGCGTTGCTGTGAAAATTTAAAAAGTGGAAATAATTGAATTATACGGTATTTCGTTCACTACAAAATAAATTTAATTAATTTTATAGCGTCAACAACACGTGGTAATTATGCTGTTAAAATGTAGCTTATATGACACGTTCGTAGATTTACCATAGCAGCGCCATCTATTGATTACTTACTCAACCCAGTCGAAAGGTATCGACATCTGTTAGAATCATTTGGAGTTAACAGATAATTGTGACTGTCAATAATAACAGACAATAATTAGCAATAAATTAAAATTGCGACTATAATTTGAGATTTAAACTATCCTATCTCTCAAGTTAGATCGAACTGCACATGGTGTGCGAATTTTATTATAATCGGTTAAGTGGTTTAGAAGTCCATTGAGTATAAACATTGTGACACGAGATTTATATATATTAAGATTTATCTATATATCCATGCATATATTTACCTACTTTTTATATAGCTGACAGATTCGTATATAACTAAATATGAATATTACTATATAAAAACGTCAATTATGAAGTAATATGCTTATCAATTCAAAAGATGATAGTGAAAGTGAGAGTGGACATAAAAAAGAAGAAACAGAATTAAACAAAGAATGCAGTATATTAATTTTATTATATTTACAGTGAATTAATTTTAGTAAATTTACAGTGAATTAATTTTAGTAAATTTACAGGATATTAATTTTATTATATTTACAGTATATTAATTTTAGTATATTTATAGTATATTAATTTTAGTATATTTACAGTATATTAATTTTAGTATATTTACAGTATATTTATTTACGTAATGAAATTTAATATTATTTTTGTTTAAGAAATGTTTACTTTGTTCATTTTTATTTATAAAAAGCTATCTTCGATCTTTACATGGTGTATAGAAAATCTTAATTCAATTTGAGTCGTGTTTTTTTGGAACGTAATCAGACGAAAAGTGGGGTATTGGCGTACGAATCTCTTTATTCCTCTTTCAATCCCGTAGAGCATGGTTGCACAGACTTATTAAGACTAGGGGCCACTCGGGCAAATCATAAACTGATGGCGGGCCGGCCGCCAGAAGTATAGGTAATTATTCTTTTTGGTTTTATTCTGTAATATAATTCAATATTTTTCGAATGTACGAGTGTATTATTTTTGCAGTCGGCAAGCCACAAGTATTCGACCGGCGGGCCGCGGTCTGTGCATCCATGCCGTAGAGGAATAATAAATTAAAAAAAGGACTAAAAAAAATCCTAATGCTTCAACAATTTTGACTTTCCAAGTGTACGTTTTACAGGACTTTTGCAGTTACTACATGATCAGATTTAACAAGCAGCCACAGTTCTGCCGGAAGGTTGAGGAGTCGCGGCCGAAGCGCCCTGTCACAAGAACTGTCCGCCCACCGCCTCCCGAGCCGGAAGCAGAGCCCCAGGCGGAGTCCGACTTGCCTTCCACTTTTACCGTCACCAAATTATTAAAGGTACCCAATTCTTTGGTTTTCAGAGAATCATAACAAGGTTTATTCACCTCGTGGAAGGACTTTTTACCAAGGAACCAAACGTTCCCTAATCTTAGAATAATCCAAAACAAACTAACTGTCAGTAAGAAAAGGACCAATATTTAGCCACTTCCGCACATGCAGTGGTAGTCGTGCAACAAAGTGCACCAAATTACGTTTATATATACAAGGAAATTATTTGTAAGTGGTCGCCTAGCTGTTCAGTGATGGGAACTCTTGTCACCTGAATACGGGTGACGTGGAATATGAGAACCTTTACATGGCAGTCAACGTGTTATTACAGTAGTTTATGAGAATGCGGGCAGTGGTAGCTCTGTGGTAGAGATCTAAGAATCCAGGTGTACAATCTTATTTAATTCACACTTTGTGCATTAATTATATAGTATTGCAACTGTGAACAAATAAGTTTCAAGAGATTGGGCAGCAGCGTCCTTTGCGTAACATAATACCATCGAAGCCAGCATCCAAGCGTGGCGATTAAGTTATGTCCCCCCATAGATATCTTTAGGGTATGTGCAATGCCTTCCAGTGGAGGTCAATGGAATGAAACGATGATGCAATTCATTCCTAAGCTTTATTATTTACTCAAAAATAACATTAAGAAGTCTTTGTTTAATAAACTTTTTAAGATCCTCTGTGGCACTAATCGGTGTCACATGGCTCCTGAGTATGCCCCGTGGAGGGCTGAAACACGTGTAGAGTGATTTGACGGTGGCGGTTGTGTAATACGTATTGTTTGCCGCATACGCATTTATCAGCGGGTTTGCGGGCGGTGGACTTTATTGCACGACTACTGCTACATAGCGGAAGTAGCTAAATATTGGTCCGTTTCTTAGTTATTTATTTATTTACACTTTATTGTACACCATAGATAAAAATTAAATGAAGAAGTAATTAATATAGAGGTATATAAGACGGTTTTATCGCTCGAGGCGATCTCTACCAGACAACCTTTGGATGAAGATGAGAGACATGAAGGAGAGGGCAGTTTAGGGTGTACATACATACAAATATATACATTACTATACACATATACATATATGCAAAAATATTTATATATACTTACATAAATACGAATAAATAACTAATGCTACACAATTTCCTGTTTTAGAAGCTCTTTTACCATCATTTTAAAAACTGACAGCTTTTTGTCGTATCTTATTGATTCTGGTAATTCATTCCATAACCTGACAGCGAAATCAGTTAATGATTTCTCCGTAAATATAGTAGAATGAGCATTTTCAATTTCAAGTTCTTGATGTAAGCAATTTATATGTAAGAAGCAATTTTCATGTAAGAAAAGAAATCTAGATTAAATGTAAGATGTAGTAAACGGGTTAAACAAAATAGTTAAGGATGGCGGGCATTCAAATATACAAATTATACAAATACACGTTACGTATATATAAATTTTTTATGTAGAGATCAAATAAGTTTCCAGAGGATGGCATCAGCGCTCTCTATGCACCATAATACGATTCACAACCTGTCTATCAAACGTGGCTGTAATGGTATATACTGCAATAGATATCTTAGAGGGATGCCCAAGCAGTAGACGTCTCTTAGATGATTTTATCATATCTTAACGTGCTGTTCTTCATAAATATGGTCAATTCAGTGTATATTTAAACGGTTTTATTTAGTTCGACCCGTTCGGAATTTATTTGTTTGGGTCAAAATTAGAAATTGATATTTAAGCACATTCCCGTTGTCAGATTGATTTGAAATTTGGTATACACATTTAATTTTGATGGCAATACAATACAATAAAATCAATAACATTATAAATCTAAGATGGCCGCCGATACAAAATGGCGGATTACATATTTTTCCTTAACCCCCTCAATATGGGTATCAAATGAAAGGGCTACACTAGTAAAACACGATGATTATGTCAAAATTTAAAATACAAGATGGACGCCGTTCCAATATGGCGGACTAGGTACATATTTTTCCACAACCACCACAATATGGGTATCAAAAAACCGTTTAACTTAAAAGTTTTTTAAGTGTATTTATTTCATTGAGAGATCAGATCATGTGACACCTGTTAACAATATGATAATGCGTCACCCGCGTGGGCCAGTGTGCACCAGTTTCATTCGATATTATTTCCTGTGAACCTTAATTGGCATTTACGAGAGACAAAGGCCGTGACGATCGCATCATTTCTATCTCGACATGAGATAATTGGACAATAAATTTAGCTGATGAGTTCCATATTTAAATGTGAATTGCTGTAATTCAAAATGGCGCCATTTAGACCGGAAGCTACGAAGAACACTTCATAACAATCTCTCTACAAACCTGTATCACCCACGCCAACAAGACATAGGTTCACTCAAAGATCGCACCGATTACAGGTGTTGCGCTGCCTCCATCAAGCGGAGCACGCCGCGTCAACCAGATAATGGAGATGATTATTAGTAGAGTGGCGGTGATGATTTTTAAACGGTTTTATTTAGTTCGACCCTTACGGAATTTATTTATTTGGGTCAAAATTATAAATTGAAATTTAAGCACCTTCCCGTTGTCAGATTGAACTGAAATTTGGTACACACATTTAATTTAGATGACAATACAATATAATAAAATCAATAACATTATAAATCTAAGATGGCCGCCGATACAAAATGGCGGATTACATATTTTTCCTTTACCTCCTCAATATAGGTATCAAATGAAAGGGCTACACTAGTAAAACACGATGATTATGTCAAAATTTAAAATTCAAGATGGACGCCGTTTCAATATGGCGGTCTAGGTACATATTTTTCCACAACCAACACAATATGGGTATAAAAAAACCGTTTAACTTAAAAGTTTTTTAAATGTATTTATTTATAGGTGATAAAATATAAAAACGTTTATAAATGACGTAGTATGAAACGCGTAAAACAAAAAATACTGTTTTCAATTGTTTACATGATCCAAAAAAATATACAGATGAATAATTCACATGTTTCAGTAGCTTTTTAAAAAGGCATTAAAAATATCTAGAATATATTATTACATTCTAAAAGATTTGTTTTGTGTTATCTGTATTAAAATTGTTTACGTAAATAATTTCCAGTTGGCAGTTAATTTCGTTATTTTCAACGTCTACCGTCTCTTTTTTACTTAATTGGCATATGAGAAAGCCAAAATAAAATTAAAACGAATCATGTATTAAGATTGTAATTAAATGTAGTAATTTGAATTTCGAAAACCGTTGTTTTTATTTTATTATCATTATATTTACTATTCCTTTTTAAATAAGGTACACCATTCGTTGTCAGCAAATTAGCTGTGCTTTCATTCTAATTATACACCAATAACCAATCATCTTGTATAATTAAAGCTCCTCTTATATATATTTATATATATTTGCACTTGCAAAGAAATTGTTTAAATTTCATTTAAAAGAGCAACTTTGTCTTTGACATTGTCAATGACTTTACTGCTCTTTTCAACAGATCAGCATTTTGAACCGATGGTAGCTTTCTGCTTATAATATTAAAATATTCGACGATAAAATGCGTATGGAAATGTGTACTGTAATGATAATATAGTAAAAAATATGTTTCTTTATATATATATATATATTTATTACTTAAAGGAAATAGCAGCGGAGGCTTGTGAGGCAGTATCAGCTATAGAGAGACGGCCGCTAGCAGGCTTCATGGCTTCAATGGCACCAGAAAAGAAGCAGCTGGTAGAGCTTTTATATCAAAGCATCGTCAGGCCGTCGGCAGTGTGCTGGGAGGACGTGAAAGGATTGGAATCTGCGAAGAGCATCCTCATGGAGTCTGTTGTATACCCTGTTAGGTTTGTGTTTGTTCATGTAATCTTAATATATATAAATCTCGTGTCACAATGTTTATACTCAATGGACTTCTAAACCACTTAACCGATTATAATAAAATTCGCACACCATGTGCAGTTCGATCTAACTTGAGAGATAGGATAGTTTAAATCTCAAATTATAGTCGCAATTTTAATTTATTGCTAATTATTGTCTGTTATTATTTGATAGTCTCAATTATCTGTTAACTCCAAATGATTCTAACAGATGTCGATACCTTTCGACTGGGTTGAGTAAGTAATCAATAGATGGCGCTGCTATGGTAAATCTACGAACGTGTCATATAAGCTACATTTTAACAGCATAATTACCACGTGTTGTTGACGCTATAAAATTAATTAAATTTATTTTGTAGTGAACGAAATACCGTATAATTCAATTATTTCCACTTTTTAAATTTTCACAGCAACGCGTGGCCGGGTCAGCTAGTTATCCTATAAGAATCAATAAGTAGAGTAAGGTAGAGTAAGAGGAGCACGTCGCTCGTGTATCTGACTGCCTATAGAGCTGAAAAATTCTCTAGCGTTGACCACGATCCAGTAGACGTGATGTGGTCAGGCACGTCATTAGGTAGACAGCCTTATTTCTCCCTCATGGTCTTTTACATTCTTACCTGTGACGATTTCATACAATATTATCGTTTTTTCTTTAAAAAAAATATCTAATATATAAAATTTCCATGTCACAATATTAGTTACCGTACTCCTCCGAAACGGCTTGACCGATTTATATCAAATTTTATATGCGTATTCAGTAGATTTGAGAATCGGGTGCTATCTGTTTTCCATACCCCTAGAGATAAGGGTGGTCCACCCCTAAATTTTATATTTTTATTTTTTGGACAAATTTTTTGGTTTTTATTTTATTATGATACAGCATACAAAAATACATACGACTCTAAATTTTCATCCCTCTACGATCAACTCTTATTTTTTATTTGTTAATTAAAAACTTTTTGCAAAACAACGTTTGCGGATCAGGTAGTATTCATTTGAATAAACGATCTCTTTAAAGAACATCTTTTAAAATAACTCAAAAACTATTTGTTTGAATGTGTAATAGCCAAAAAAATGTTTAAATGAGAGAGTATTCCATATTTTTAAACTCAATGTCGAAAGAATACATCGACTATTGGTTTACGTACAAAGTATTCAATGATATATAATTGAAAATTTTAAATATCCTTATTTAAATACGCATTTATATGCGCTTTTGGGATCGTCGATTATTTTAACATTATAAGCAGTGAGCTACCATTGGCTGAAAACGCTGATCTGTTGAAAAGAGCCGGATTAAACTCAACAGTTGCTCTTTTTGATGTAATATAACAATATTTTTTTTCATGTCTAAATTTTAATTGACTAAAACTACGTGAATGATATTTAATGGAATCAGGCGTTACATTGCGGAAGTCCATCCTAAGTAAGAAAAGGACCAATATTTAGCCACTTTCGCACATGCAGTGGTAGTCGTGCAACAAAGTGCACCGCCCGCCAGCCCGCTGATAAATGAGTATGCGGCAAACAATGCGAATCACACAACCGCCACCGCCAAATTACTCAATGGAGTAAGTGGCAATATATTGGTCCTTTTCTTACTTGAATGATATAACAATGTTTAATTGATACTTGATTATATTATATACTCGTATAATCAATAATTGATAAATTACTTTTAGTTTTAGATTTAAAGCTAAGATATCTTGTAAAACTATTATATATATATATATATACGCCTATATCCATGAAGAATAAATTTCGAAAACCATTGATTTTGAATAAGGTGTAGTGTAAATTAATTGAAAATAAATGAGATATATATTTACTCCCTATGTGATGATAAATCTATAATAGTGAAGTCTGTATGGGTAGACATCCGGAGGTGTTCACGGGTGTGTTGGAGCCCTGGCGTGGAGTTCTACTTCACGGGCCACCAGGCACAGGGAAGACGCTGCTAGCAAGAGCCCTTGCGACCGAGAGTCGATGCACCTTCTTCAACATCTCCTGCAGTACTCTTGTCAACAAATGGAGAGGAGAATCGGAAAAGATTGTTCAGGTAATTTATATAAATGAACAAAATTCATTTTACAAGGTTTTTCTGTATTTCTACATCAATCATTGATCATCTGTCTTCCTTACATAAGAGGGCTGTTTGAAATGGCAGTAGGTATGTCACATCGCTCGTGTTCTAATGGCTGTTGGGGTTGAAAGATTCCGATAGATGTGGAGTTGGTGCCCCCCCCCCGTAGGTGGAGTTGGTGCCCCCCCCCGTAGGTGGAGTGGGTGCCCCCCCGTAGGTGGAGTGGGTGCCTCCCCGTAGGTGGAGTGGGTGCCCCCGTAGGTGGAGTTGGTGCCCCCCGTAGGTGGAGTTGGTGCCCCCCGTAGGTGGAGTTGGTGCCCCCCGTAGGTGGAGTGGGTGCCCCCCGTAGGTGGAGTGGGTGTACCCCGTAGGTGGAGTGGGTGCCCCCTGTAGGTGGAGTGGGTGCCCCCTGTAAGTGGAGTGGGTGCCCCCCTGTAGGTGGAGTGGGTGCCCCCCTGTAGGTGAAGTGAGTGCCCCCTGTAGGTGGAGTGGGTGCCTCCCCTGTAGGTGGAGTGGGTGCCCCCCTGTAGGTAAAGTGAGTGCCCCCCTGTAGGTGGAGTGGGTGCCTCCCCTGTAGGTGGAGTGGGTGCCCCCCCCGTAGGTGGAGTGGGTGCCCCCCCCCGTAGGTGGAGTGGGTGTCCCCCTATAGGTGGACCGACGACACATTGAAGGTCGCCGGAAGCCCTGGATCTGTAGGAACGGTTATCGTATCGATCTTGGGATCTGTGGACTAGAAGAAAGTAGACATAAGTTTGACTATTTATTTTTAAATAAAAAATAAATTTAAAATTCGAATGTAAATACTGCCACTTTAGACGACTAAGTCGAACAATGTCAGTGACTTTGATTCTTATGCGGATAATTATAGTATATATTATTTAACATATACGTATCATTTTGTGAAAGGTCTAGGTTACCATAGATAATATTTTGTCTCATTTAATGTGAAATCAACTTGAATGTATATCAATACGCAATAAGCAAAAAGAATCCTTTATTAGTGAAAACTTCTTTTTCATTATATTTTATACAGAATAGAATCTATTAAGAGGACCGGAAAGTAATGTCGCTTTCTTAAGTTAAATTCGCGCGACTACATTATTAACAAGTTTTTATTTCTAATCAACAATATATTCACCTTCGTCATCAACCTTTTGCCATCTAGTATACAAATCAATTCCGGAGCGGTAACAAATCAATCGGATTTTCTGGAAAATATGTCGACAGAAATGACATTACTTTCCGGTTCTTCTAATAAAATAGAACCAATACATTGTTCTCACGTTGTTTTCATTCTTTCTATTGGAATTGTATACTTCAAATAAAGTGAACTTAAGTTACACAGTGTTGTAAACAAAGTAGTATATTCTTAAAATAAGGTTCTGTTCGAAATGGCGTCGTATTATTCGCCGTCGATCATCTTCATCGATGAGGTGGAGACCCTCGCGTCGGAGAGGTCCTGTGCTGGGGAACATGAAGCCTCCAGGAGGCTGAAGTCACAGCTACTAACCGAACTGGACGGCATCAGTGAGAGAGACGGACTGGTGTTTCTCCTCGCCAACTCCAATATGCCTTGGTGCGTTAAATGAAATAAGGGCTTATAAAATAATGTGTATATTTAGACTAATGAGACAAAACATTTTTATTTATTTATTTATTTACATTTTATTGTACACCATAGATAATAAGTAAAAAAAAAAATTATACATATAGTGTACCTATAGGTATATAGGTGGCGGTGTTATCGCTCGAGGCGATCTCTACCAGACAACCTTTAGATGGAGATGAGTGACATGAAGGAGAGGGCAGTTTATAGCGTAGATACATACAAATACATACTTTACTACACTCACACACACACACACACACACACACACACACGCACGCATACACAGGCACACATACACGCGCACACACACACACATATACAAAGATATACGTGGAAAAGGTTTTACATAAATACTAATAAATAAAAAATGCTACCCAATATGTTATTTTAGAGGTAAAGGAAGTGATCTTTTACCAATCAAACTGTAAGGTGAAATTGTCATGAAATCCTCCCGGACATAAAAAGGCATGTATTTTTTCCTGGTTGCTATGAATTTCTGTAACATTTGCAAAGCGTCTATTTGTCAAAAGTTGGAATATAAATTAGCTCAACTCAAACCATTTTGAATGATGTTTCGTGTCTTAAACGTATCAAGTTTCGATTGGTCGATATCATACTGCATTGGTTCACTGTGACTTTTTTTTTGTCAAAAACTCGACTGTTATCGTTCCACTAGTGCCGTATTTACCCGATTTGACTCGTCATAGTTCGAGGATATCATTGACATGATTGAGGAGATAAAAACCAAATTGAAGACCTTGAAGGCTGTACCGGAAAAAAGGCTTTTTATTATTTCCTTAAAAGTTGTTATTGTCACTAGGGAAATCGACAAGGCAATGTTAAGACGACTCGAGAAGAGAGTATACATACCGTTACCTGATATGAAGGCGCGCATGCAACTTTTTGAAACCTATCTGAACATGAGGACAGTAGAGCTCTATCCAAACGCTGACTTCGAGCAGCTGGCGATGAAGACGGACGGCTACTCAGGGTGTGAGGTGAAACTGGTGTGCAAGGAAGCGCTCATGATGAACGTGAGGAAGATGCTGCCCAACATGTCCACGAGGAGTTAGTATTACTTACTTCTTCATGTCTGTGAATAAAAGTGAAGATAGTTTAATGAAAAAATTCATTATACATGTAATTATTACACGTAAGATGCCTCCATGCCATCCAGGGTTTTCAGACGACCTTCTCAAAGACATCTTCCCAACTTGTGGTTGGACGTGATCTCTACAATCTCGAGGTCATGTCATCTGTTCTGTGGGGTGTGTGGCTTGCCCACAGTCTCAACAACCAATTTACTGAATTATCGCTTACTTTCGTGTCGTTTACAAATCCTCTCAATCCTGATACGATATCGCAGAGAAATTCCGAACATAGCCCTCAATGGCTCGTTGAGCAAGCAAATGGTTTGTGTAGGTTGTTAATGTCAACGTTTTTTCCAGGTCAATCAGGTCGCAAAGAACGCCTGGACTTAACAGAAGTTCTCACGGCTATAGAGAAAACAAAACCTGTGTCCAGAAGTCTGGCGAAGAAGCATCTAGAATGGCAGGCGGAAATGGGATGTTCTTAATCTGTTTACACTGTTTCTTCTTTTCGAGTTTATTTTTAGGTCATTTGATTAATGTATTGACATATATAGACGAAGATATTAATTTCTATCTAAATAGCTCTAAATCTATTATATATTTTGGAATTGAGAAATGGTCATCCTAACTATAGGAATATACTTTAACTTATTCCGAGGTGTTCACACTAGTACGTTGTTTTAACTTTGTCTCCCTGACAATTGGCCTTTGTATTTTATATTTCATATAAATATTCACGCTGCAGTAGTGACACGAAGGCGTTCTACGGTAGCGCGCAAACGCGTTCTACGGTAGCGCGCAAACGCGTTCTACGGTAGCGCGCAAACGCGTTCTACGGTAGCGCGCAAACGCGTTCTACGGTAGCGCGCAATGCGCTCTACGGTAGCGAGCCGAAGTCGCTGCAGTAGCGACGCGAACGCGCTTTACGGTAGCGCGCAATGCGCTCTACGGTAGCGAGCCGAAGTCGCTGCAGTAGCGACGCGAACGCGCTTTACGGTAGCGCGCAAACGCGTTCTACGGTAGCGCGCAAACGCGTTCTACGGTAGCGCGCAAACGCGTTCTACGGTAGCGCGCAAACGCGTTCTACGGTAGCGCGCAAACGCGTTCTACGGTAGCGCGCGAACGCGCTTTACTGTAGCGCGCAAACGCGTTCTGCGGTAGCTGGCAACGTGCTCTACGGTAGTGCGCAAACGCGTTCTGCGGTAGCTGGCAACGCGCTCTACGGTAGCGCGCAAACGCGTTCTGCGGTAGCGCGCAAACGCGCTCTACGGTAGCGAGCCGAAGTCGCTGCAGTAGCGACGCGAACGCGCTTTACGGTAGCGCGCAATGCGCTCTACGGTAGCGCGCAAACGCGTTCTACGGTAGCGCGCAAACGCGTTCTACGGTAGCGCGCAAACGCGTTCTACGGTAGCGCGCAAACGCGTTCTACGGTAGCGCGCAAACGCGTTCTACGGTAGCGCGCAAACGCGTTCTACGGTAGCGCGCAAACGCGTTCTACGGTAGCGAGCCGAAGTCGCTGCAGTAGCGACGCGAACGCGCTCTACGGTAGCGCGCAAACGCGTTCTGCGGTAGCGCGCAAACGCGCTCTACGGTAGCGAGCCGAAGTCGCTGCAGTAGCGACGCGAACGCGCTTTACGGTAGCGCGCAATGCGCTCTACGGTAGCGAGCCGAAGTCGCTGCAGTAGCGACGCGAACGCGCTTTACGGTAGCGCGCAAACGCGTTCTACGGTAGCGCGCAAACGCGTTCTACGGTAGCGCGCAAACGCGTTCTACGGTAGCGCGCGAACGCGCTTTACTGTAGCGCGCAAACGCGTTCTGCGGTAGCTGGCAACGCGCTCTACGGTAGCGCGCAAACGCGTTCTGCGGTAGCTGGCAACGCGCTCTACGGTAGCGCGCAAACGCGTTCTGCGGTAGCGGGCAAACGCGCTCTACGGTAGCGCGCAAACGCGCTCTACGGTAGCGAGCCGAAGTCGCTGCAGTAGCGACGCGAACGCGCTTTACGGTAGCGCGCAATGCGCTCTACGGTAGCGAGCCGAAGTCGCTGCAGTAGCGACGCGAACGCGCTTTACGGTAGAGCGCGCTGCGCTCTACGTTAGCGAGCCGAAGTCGCTGCAGTAGCGACGCGAACGCGCTTTACGGTAGCGCGCAATGCGCTCTACGGTAGCGAGCCGGAGGCGCTGCAGTAGCGACGCGAACGCGCTTTACGGTAGCGCGCAATGCGCTCTACGGTAGCGAGCCGGAGGCGCTGCAGTAGCGACGCGAACGCGCTTTACGGTAGCGCGCAATGCGCTCTACGGTAGCGAGCCGAAGTCGCTGCAGTAGCGACGCGAACGCGCTTTACGGTAGCGCGCAATGCGCTCTACGGTAGCGAGCCGAAGTCGCTGCAGTAGCGACGCGAACGCGCTTTACGGTAGCGCGCAATGCGCTCTACGGTAGCGAGCCGAAGTCGCTGCAGTAGCGACGCGAACGCGCTTTACGGTAGCGCGCAATGCGCTCTACGGTAGCGAGCCGAAGTCGCTGCAGTAGCGACGCGAACGCGCTTTACGGTAGCGCGCAATGCGCTCTACGGTAGCGAGCCGAAGTCGCTGCAGTAGCGACGCGAACGCGCTTTACGGTAGCGCGCAATGCGCTCTACGGTAGCGAGCCGAAGTCGCTGCAGTAGCGACGCGAACGCGCTTTACGGTAGCGCGCAATGCGCTCTACGGTAGCGAGCCGAAGTCGCTGCAGTAGCGACGCGAACGCGCTTTACGGTAGCGCGCAATGCGCTCTACGGTAGCGAGCCGAAGTCGCTGCAGTAGCGACGCGAACGCGCTTTACGGTAGCGCGCAATGCGCTCTACGGTAGCGAGCCGGAGGCGCTGCAGTATCGAAGCCAAGGCGCTGCCGTAGCGAGGCTGCTTCCCAACAATATTACAAGAGGATTAGGAAATAAGAAGAAACAGACAAGTCGAAAGTAATTTATTATGTGATAATCGTTGGGCCATAACAATCTAGGAACTACGATTCATTAACAATTCTAAGAACAATTATTAACAAACTATATAAGAAGTGAGTTTATTATTTTTAAATGTTGCCACATTCAAAACATAAAATTTACACCTACCCACGCGAAAGGGATACAAAAATATATCAAGTCTTAGAAAATTAGTTTTTTTTTTCTCTTCTCCTTTACAAAAATATCCTATGCTCAATTATTGCTACGAAATAATAGCCATCATGTTCTTATTATTGCGTTTTATTATTTTACTTTTTAAAACTGAGGGTAATTTGAAATATTGAGCGCCATCTTTGGTCGACACTAGACTATGTTTATGCCTCGATGACTACATGTTAGCGATTGGTTAGCAGTGTAAAACCTTTAAAGTTTATTCACCGTATATATAGTATTATCCAAAAATCTGAAATAATAAATAAAGTAATGATAATATAGTAAAAAGCTTCTTTTTCAAAATTCACATCTGTCCCTGCAGGTTTTGTGTTGTTGTTACATTTAAAAATAAACTAATTAATGTAATATACTTCCGATTTATTATTTTATACAAGCTGGTAGGAAATAGGTATAACACCTTTGAAGCCTCTTACAAATGGCCTATACATTCACCAATTTAAAGATTTTACACCTACTAATCAACCTGGATATGAAAGATTGATCTGAATGAAAAAAGAAATGAAGAGAGATGAGATGATTACAAAAGCTATTTTCTGATTCCCCAGAGAATTATCATGGGGTGATGAATGTATCACAGATTATAAATAGTAAATTCTACAGCCAGGCCCACGTGTTATATTTAAATATTAAATTTAAAAAGTAAATTGTAGTTAAAAGGCACTAAAAGCAAGCACGCACACCAGGGCTGGACTATATTCGCCGAAGAGGATAGCGCTATTTCAACCGCACTGCTGTAAAGTGAAAAGGACAGACGTAAGTGGGCGTCAACAATTGTAAAGAAATAAGATGCGTTTATACATCGACTTTTTTTAAGTGCTGTGTTGTTAAACTTTTCAATCGCACTTGATGTTATAGGATATTTTTAATTATTACATCACTGCTTCATCACCACCATTTTAGACGTAGGGCGTTCATTTGATATTCATCTTCTGCATATATTTCCAATAAGACCGGTTCAAAGTGACCTACATTCTGGGTTCTCCAGAGACTTTCACAAAGGTCATCTCTCCACTTTGTGTTACTCCAGAACTTTAAGGTCCCAGTGGCCATCATTGCTTCTTCAAATAACTCTGTTTCCTTTTATCTCTTCACTTTATCTAACCCCCTATTAGTTCCATGAAATAATGGTGTATAATTTTTTTTTTAATTGGTCAATTTAATTATTATGGCTGCATGTAATATTCTACAACAGATATTGATTACATGTAAACGCATCTTTATTTCGTTACGACTGAACAATGAAACAAATGTATTTTATGATATTTAACTCTATCCGGCGAATACAGTTTAGATATACCACAATACATACGAGCAATCGAAGTTTAGAAGACTATCATACTGGCAACTTTGAAACAGATAACAAAAACGTAGTGTTGTCAGTTTTCAGAGCTAAATATAAAATAAGCTTCCAAATTTCAATTTATAGATTTACAATAGAATTAATGTATACTAAATAAATTAAAATAATCCTTATAAAATTCGATATTTCTTTTTTTAAAATAGTCACATAAATATTCATGTCAACACAAACGAATAAAATCACAATACATTAACAAAAAAACCGAAATACTTTTTATACACAATTCACTTCTATATTTTTAGTTAAATAAATCAAAATACAATTTAATACTAGAGAAAAGTAATTAAAAAAATTAGAAAATAAAGTATGTCTGCGTTTCTTCCATTTAGTATGTATCCTCTAGATAAGTTTCGGAAACAAATATCTTTTAACAGAGTTTCGGAAATAAAACAGAGTTTCGTAAATAAATAAACTTTAACCGAGTTTCGGAAACTTTCGAAAATAAATATCCTTTAGGCTAGTTTCTAAAATAAATATATTGTAAAATAAATAGAGAAGGAAACTGTGAAGTAGAGATGTAGATTTAAATTTAAAACGCATAAGGTTATATTATTTTTGATACAATCAGAAATATTTCTGTCAACAAATATGTATCTAGTTACAGATTCTATAAGAGATGACATTCCCCCATATTCTTTTGTGTGATCTGTGCGTATTTTTAAAACGTATTTGTCAAATTTCAAATTTTAGATGTAACTCATTGTAAATAAAATATATCTTATAAGTTCTTCGGTCTTTAAGTCTGGAGGCTTCAGGGGGCAGGGCATGAAAGGTTAGATGTGATATTACTATATTTTATTAAGTTATTTTTTTGAGACAAAGCTTGGAAATTACTTTTATTAAAGCTAATATATTACCCCAAAAATAAATATCGTCCGAGTTTATTGTAGGCTTTCATCATGGTACAATTGGTATATGGTACAAAAGGGGATCCCTGATTATGGTTTCTATCAAAGTAGGCTTTTCTGGAATTTTTCTCATGTGAATAATATAAACCTTCTTTAAAATTAGATCTATATCCTCCTCTGAAACCTCCGCCAATACATTATTAGCAATATTACAGGATTGGTAACTTTAATAAAAATTATTTTGTATGCATTAGAAATATTACTCAACTGGCAACATATCTACACAGTACCTGACAATAATGAGACATTGTAATAAAACCTACCCTCTTTGAGAGCACAGATAATGATATGGAGGTAACTAAAAATAAGAATAATTATTTTTATTACAATATCTCACTTTAACAATCAGTATAATTGTGTTTATTATGTACAGTTGTAATTTTTAATACATAAACATAATGTGAACATGTTTTTTTATTTTATTTTACCCCAACCTAAACCAAAACTTGTAGAAAAATTGGTGTATTTTATACAAAGAATAAAAACAATTATCAAAAGAAGCACAAGATACTTGTTGTAACAGCTCCTAATAGATACCGGACAGTTTGTATTTTGTGCGACAGAGATAACGCGATATTACTACGAAGCCGAAATTAGCCGATTGTCCCTTTCCAAAGGTCGATGTGCAATATTTATTGGGTACTGTAATTATAAATCTATAGGCCAGGGGTGGCCAATCTTTTCGATAGTGCGAGCAGTTTTTCGAAATTTAAAATTTTTTTTCGAGCCGCAATTCAATTCGCAATTAATTACACAAAAGAATATTTTTTACAAAAATCATATTTATTGCAATTATTTAAACAAAAGTACAAAATATGTGTATTGAAGTTAGATATAATGGCATACGTATATGATAGTTAATTATGATCGGTGTTTGGTTTCGCTAATTTTATGGTGGAATAATAATAATTATTATTCACACCAGTAATTTGTTTCGATTTCCCAGGAGCTGACATGAGTTATATAAATTTAAATATTGAAATAATTCGACAAACAATCGGAGCCAAAATTTCGTTCAAAAAGCCGCATGTGGTTCGCGAGTTTGGCCACCCCCTAGTATAGATGTATAGAATATTAGTTTCCAGTGGTCCAGGTCCACGGGAGACTCGGTGAGACAAGCCTATGTGGGCAAGTCCACGAAAACTCTACTTTCGTCAATGAAGTAAAATGGTCGCCCCACACTATATATATATATACACAGATATTTAGAAAAGTAAATTTTATAAATTTTCTATATATACTATGTTCAAGCTTTTGCCAAACTTTTTGGAATATAGTACGAATGTTCATCTAAATCAGCTAAATTTTGAAAGACGTTAAAGTGAAGAAAAAAAAGTTTGAGAACCTCTGGGTTAAAATATTCAACATTATTAGCATTATTATTTCAAACTGCACAAAAGTTTTATTTAATACTATTCAATTATACTGTTCATTATTTTTTACATTTACAAATAACCTATACATTAACATATTAATTTTTGAGAGATATTTATTTCTAGTGACTTTTTATTTTGTTAACAACATTCATATTTATTCGTCAATTTTAACACAAACTGGCTAATTAAATGTCCCCCTAAATGTTTATATGAATAAACAAAGAAAAATACTATTGACAGATAGAATTTAGTTGACATTCCCGCCATTTTTTGACGTAATTCACAACACACAGATAAAAAATCTTTTTCAGGTTCATTCACGTACTATCCACTGCCTCCCATAACCTACACGGAGGAGGCGATAAGCAAATTTTAAATATAGAATATGATGGCTGGTATCTGACCGTCTTCGACCGAAGTCCCGTTGTTGTTTCCGGCGGCGTATGAGAATAGGAATGTGACCTTTTCGCCATTATTACAATCCACCATAACACGGCGAAGGCCTTTTGTGCCATAATAGGAATCAGTTCCCTGAAAAAAAAAAAATTAGAAACATTCAAATGTATATTAATATTTAGTATAATACTGTTATAAAGCACGATTTACAGAACCCTCTAAACAATAAGCACGGAACCCTACGATCGAAAAATTTCTCAATCGCTGGTACACACGGGGCATCGAGTGAAAGGGTTAAGGCCTTTGAAATTCCACGTATAGTGTACATAAAATAAATGAATGCTAAAGTTACCTTGAGCTTGGCGCTTGCTATATACGAGGTGTTCGGCAGAATCTCTACGGGCTCCTTGAACATAGCGCGGAAGGTATCGTCGGTGCCGTCGCAGCAAAACGTCGTCGTATTCGAACCGCATACCTTCTTAGTCGCTAAATGGATCACCTGTTCAATGGTGATGAGTTAATTTTGAGACATTTATAGCCTTACCAGGTTTGAGTCGGCAAAATAGTGAAGGCTTGGCTTCCGATAGAGCCTTCCTTAGGCCATTGCTTAGTGTAAGGGCGAAAAATACTCGAAAGAGAAATCACGGGATTCTAGCGTATTATGTGTATTCCTATTCGATTTTATTGATTCTAGTATAATTTATTTTATTCAAAATCTAATGTAGTATCGGAATTACCAAAAAAGTCTTTTACAGTATCCGGCAGTAAATATTGCACATCGACCTTTGGAAAGAGACTATCGGCTAATTTCGGCTGCGTAGAGCGTTATCTCTGTCGCACGAAATACGACTGATAAAACGTCACAGACGTTGTGCGAGACAAAGGTCTAAAGGTCGATGTGCAATATTTATCGCCGGATACAGTAATAACATATGTATTAAATAGATATCATTATTCTGTTCTTTTTAACAATCACCAAATGAGCCAATGTTAAATTGTCACCGCCAAACGTGAGGCAATTGACTTGCAGCGCCATCTATTGGCGTCTATCAAAGTCAAAACGCGCCGAACGCCATCTAGTTTGAAGTTTAAGCAACAAGACAATGCGATATACATACATGAACAATTTCACGTTGAGATTACTCTAAGATTACTTAAATAATTTAGTGTATAAAAAAAATATATTTACGTGTCAACAAAACTCACTTGCAAATGCACCTCGTATTCAGTAGGTCCGAAATAAGATCCATATAGTCCAAAGCCAACAACGAATATCCTTTGGTTCACGGTAAATCTGATCCTGTCAGAAGTACCACTGTATCCCCAACGGGACTCAGTCTGAGAAAACCTGTTTACAGTTAACTCCTTGCCGGTCATACAGCATCTAGGCGTATCAAGAAACCCCACGTTAGGCTTTGGATTTACAGTGAAATAGAGAAATAGTTGCACAATCTCTCTGTCGTCGAGTAGGCCGCTCTGGGCTGGACCCATAGCGAATTCTTCAACAGACATCAGCGGAAATCTGATGGCGTTGAACGCTCGACCGAGAACCATTCGCTGGTGTCCTGGAGTCACCGGAACCTGGCGACGAATGCACTCCGCCTCCGACCAGCGGAGCACCGCTGAGAAAATTTTCGCCTCCCTAATCCGGAGAGTGTCTCTGTAACAGTTTAAAGTTTACATTATTCACATCGTCATGAACATTTTCATTTACTTAATGTATTTACAGTACAATGCGATTCCGAGCTCCTGCTACAAAAAAAAAGGAGGACAGCACACACTAATAAATGACAATAAAGATAGGCCTGCGCTTATCAAACATTTCAAGGCCACAAAAGGAACAGTACCGAAAAGTAAAACAGGTCGGGTAAGTAAAAACAGGAGGAAATGAAAATAAAAGTAAAACAATAATTGTGAATAAAATATTATGATAATAATAAAATATATATAGAAAAAAAATTAAACTGATAAAATATAAACACGATTATATAATAAAAAAAATAAACAGCAAATTAAAAATGTAATGCACTGTCCACAACCAGATGTACGGGACAGTGGATGTGGACAGTGCAGGGATGTACGAGAGATCCCCAATAACGGAGACCATAAAAAATTGTAATATCACATGATAGGTCACGCTACTTTGAGTGATAGTGGGGGGGGAGGATGCATAGAAATGGCTTATGGAGCTGATCTATGGGGCTCAGCCTGACGCTCCAACATGGTAAAACTTCAGAGAACTTAAAACTTCATCCGGAAGCAAGTGCTCAATGCTTCAAGGTTTCTTAAAAGGTTTGAATTGCCTGAGCAAATTTTGTGGCAATAATACTCGATATTCCCCAATGAAGAATGTACTTTTTCCTTTTGTAATCATCCAACACTTTTGCTCAGACTGTTTACAGATCAAATGAGAGTAAAAAAAATATTGTTTTTATCATAAATAGGTCCGCTTTATGTGCTAGAGTGAAACTGTAATTGTGTATAGGCCAGTTCAAGCAAAGTTAACCCTTAAATGCATAATGTATCAAAAACGAAACGGAAAGTTTTACACGATTCAGAGCCCTTAAAATTTTTACTACGCATAATTTTGACTTATAATATAAACGAATAGTAGTTTCTGAAGGAAAAAGTAAGGCATTGTGATTGGTCCGCCATTTTATGATGCGTTAATATGTCATTGTTCGCTGTCGGTTACAAGTTTCAACAACAAGTGAATTTGAAAGTTTTCATCAGGTGTTATTGAATGAATCTTGAAGCTAATCCAGATAAAAAATATTTTATCGTAGGTAAGTACTTTGATTGCATGGTATCATAATATTTTACATTCGAATTTTATATTATAAATAATAAAAGCATTTTTTTTGCTTGTATCAAAAATGAGACATCATGCATTTGGGACTTTGACTTGTTTACATTTTCGCTTGGTTGCGGGCTTGAGCTTTTTATGTATTTTGTTTTAGAATGGAACGTAAAAGAATTGCCGATAAGGATATTGAAGATTATTTAAGCCAGTTAGAAGATGGTTACTTATCCGACGACGGTAACGAAGTAGATGAAAACGATTTTGAAGAATTTCTAACTACTGCAGAGCTGCGAGCGGTAATTGAAGATGGTGTGCAATTTGAACCTCAAGCCGATGTGCAAGACCCTCCTTTGATAAAAGATCCTCCTTTAATTGAAGAACCTGTGCCAGGTATACACAATAATACTAGTAGTGGTAGCCAACCAATTCATGAAGCTATTGATGTGCAAAGGCTTATATGGAAAAAGCAGTCACTTATATCCCAAGAAGAAACAGATGTAGGAACCGTTGGTAATGTCGTCATAAAACTATCACGAGCCATTCCAAGAAGAATGAATCACATTGTCTACTTTGAAAATTTCTACACTTCTTTGCCACTCATGTACTATATGGCAAAACAAGGCATTTGGTGTTTAGGAACTGTGCAGAGAAACCGTCTTGGAAAATCTTGCAAATTGCCTACAAAGCAACAAGTGATGGCAGTCTGTGGAGAGGGGATATTATGAAGAATACGTGACCAGCTACGATGGAATTGAAATGTCTTCAGTGAGTTGGAAGGATAATAGACAAGTGACTTTGCTGTCTACTTATGTGGGCGCTGAGCCTGTATCCACGATTGAGCGCTACGATAAGGTTGAGAAGCGGAAGAAATTTATACAGTGTCCAAAGGTTGTGAAAGAATACAACGCACACATGGGCGGTGTAGATTTAATGGACTCGTACTTGGGCAGATACAGAATCCGCATAAAAAGTAGGAAGTGGTACATTAGACTATTCCATAATCTTCTTGATTTGACGGTTATAAATTCGTGGGTCTTTTATAAGCAGGTTTGCTATAAAAAGAAGATAGCTGCGAAAGATATATTGAATTTAGCAGAGTTTAGAACAGAACTTGCAGATGTTCTATGTAAATATAAAATCCACACCCAACCTGCAAGAGGTCGACCAAGTAGTAATAGTATTCTTAACGGTACTATAGAGGAACCAACTCCTAAGCGGAGGAATACCCTTCAGGTAGTGCCATCAACAGATATTATTCACGATGGTACTGACCACAAACAAATACGCACGGATAATCGCATGCGGTGTATGATGCCAGGGTGTAAGCTGCTAAGCAGCATCAAATGTGAAAAATGCAGATTTTCTGTGTTAAAAAAAAATTCTGACTGTTTTAACAAGTTCCCCATTTAATTACTTATACCTAATAAATAATTCATTACTTTGCAAAATTTTTCATTATTCCTGAAAATAGAAAACACCTTATCAAAAAACCAAAATCTCTAAGGGCCGTGAATACTTGATTAGGTATTAAATGCATGTTGTATCAAAAATGATACCATACGTTTTTTGATAAAAATTCATGATAGTATTACATAAATATTTATTTTACTATTTTTCCCGTATTTGTTACCCCTATATATATAACATATATTTTTCTTATCACAATAAAAAATTCCATGCATTTAAGGGTTAATGTTAAAAATATGTAATAAATGTAAGGAAATTTGCAACTACCCATAGCCTGCGTCTACTTTAAAACAAAATCATTGAATGATTAATTTATCATCATCATTTCAGCCACAGGTATCTATCTCTACTGCTGGACATAGACCTCCCAAATAGACTTAAACCAAGATTTTTTTTTTAGCCCCAGTATATGGAGCCTCTTGTTCACCTATCTGTTAAACTATGACGGAGACTTATGTTTCTACTTTTATCAGTTTTTTGTTCGCATTCTACTTTCTCTTATCTACATCAATCTCTTTCACTCTCTTTCCTTCCATCCATTGCCTCTTATCCTTCACGACATTTTTTTTTATTTGACAATTACCAGGTTAATTTTATTTTACATTGTACATTTTTATAGCCTCCTTTGATAGGACCAGTTGGAAGCTGCATGCATCCATTATCTTTCTACAACCTTAAAAAGGTTGTCCACAGTGTGGGCAGAAGTCATACACTAGACTAGGTATTCCATACATATATATAGGTTTTATATAAAATAACAAAACTTTTTTAATACCTTTCATTTGTTTAACACTAATATACATTTTTCAATCCACTAATAAAGTGGTTGTTAACAGCTAGACTTATACATGTGGGATATTTGACCTAAAATTAGGTTAAAGATGTCAACTGTGGCATCCTCTGTGGAATCAGTGTTTCGCTTTTATATTGACTTCAATATTCTTACTCTCATCACCAAGAACCTAGAATGGATACTTGTCAGTTCCTGATTATGGAGTAGCTACAGACTTTCATCTATCAGTGACCATCCATATTTATATAAAAAACTTTGAAGATGTATAGCTCATTTGCCATCAAAAAGCTTTTAATCAGAGTTTACCAATTTGTTTTTTAACAGGGCCAACGATTTGTTTGTTAACAGGGGACAATTTAAAAATGGACTTGACACTTGTTAACCCCATCACTTTAATATTGAAATGATATGTTACATAGCGGGTATAAGAATTTTAGGAAGAATAGCAGGGGAATGGCATAAAAATGGTTAGGAAACCATGCCCTAAATCTTACAAACTTATTTCCAATCACACTATATAAAGCTTACCAAATGCACTCTGATCTTAGAGTTCAAAACTTTGATGTCTTTCTTTTGTGATCACATTCACAATATTCTTAACATACAGGTACAACAATTCAATCTTAAAGCTATAATATTACATAAATAATCCTTCACTGCAATATTTCTTTTTATGGTTTTGTTTGTAATGAACTTTATAAATACACAGTTGTCCATAAAAGAGTTCTCAGCCGATTGACGCCCATTGCAAGGCATATGACTCCCCCAAAGATTGCCATAATGACTGGTTCTGCGCTGCCGGCATCCAGCAACTTCGTTCAAACTTAACTATGTCATCAGTCCACTTAGTGGAGAGCCAACCTGCACTGCATCTGCTTGCGCTTGATTGCCACTTGAGAAGCTTGCAGCCCCTACCTATTGTCCCAGATGCAGATAGGCAATTCTTCGAGGTATGTCAGTGATCGTGGTTCTTCCGCAGATCTCCTCATTTCTGATTCGATCATGCAGCAAAAGTCCAAGCACAGCTCTCTCCATTGTTCTCAAGGTGACCTTGATCCTTCTTACAAGGCCATACTTCATTACAAAACAGTTATTAATTTTATAAACCCTTCAGTTATCAACGAACCTTGTTTTCTTGAATTTATATTAGTAAATATATGCACATAGACCAGACTGTCAATAAATAAGATTTATTACAACACCTTAAAATCTATATTAAAGCATTTTTAACATGACAAAAATTAATAATTAATATATGTTATGAACAAAATTAAATGAAAATATAACAAACCTTTCCAAGACAGCATTCAATGTATCCTGGTCAATGTCGGTGAATCCCTCAGCATTTAATGCATCCACCGTATTCTTGTCTATCATCTCCAAGCACAAAGCGGCTAACTGTGGCTCATCAAACAACCTTGCCTGAGTTAACAGCAGAAATGCATTATCCGTGCCCAAGTTGCTTTTAAGGAAATCAACGCAGTGTTCTTCCAATGCCGCCACTGCATACTTCTTGGCAGTATACAAAGTCGTCATCACACTTTCAGGTCCAATGCGAACTTCATCGGAATATAAAAACTTCAACAGGTGCAGGAAAGCGGCTGGTTCAACATCAGGGAGTTCCACTTCCTCGGATTTAGTAGCTAACACTCCGTTAAACATGGCGTCGAACACTGCACTGCCGACGGAGAGGACGAATTTGTGAGCCGGTATTACTTGCTGATTCGCCTCCTTGCCAACAATGAAGTGTACATCGGATAATATTTCGTTATTAAAAAGGAAGGAGAGTCTCTCTTTCACTGTCATCTTCGTTGCTTGCCAGTTGTGTAAGCGCCCGCCGGGGTTATTGGACGGTTGCAAATTTTCTATAGCTGATGACGACGAGGGGGTAGGCTCGGATATCCGGCCGCCGTCTTCGTCAGGTATGTTCTCCTCTTGCCGCGAGTGTTGGTTGGAAGGCAGCATGTTCTGCGGAGGCAGGTCATCGCCACCGGAGTCAACTCTAAGACTTAATAATCTGTTCACAATATCATTTTTAGAACCCGAAGCCATACTTTACTTACACCTCATTACAAAGATACCCTATATTTTGAATTTCGTAATGTTCACTTTTTAACGCTACCCTCAAAATGATTATAACTTAATATAATAAATTAGATGATATTTAATTTCTTGAAAGAAAAACAATTTTTTTGTCGTTTACATGTCAATGCATGTGACAGATATTGTTTTTAAACAGACTATCGGTTCAGAATTCCAAACAGAATTTGTACCATTTTGAAAATATTTATTTTGACCTAAAATAAACCGGACATATTTTAATTAAAATTAATAGCGTTGAAGATACTGAATATATCTAGTACAATTAAAAACATTATACATAAGATTATAAATTATTGTTATAAAAGTGTTATCTGAAATGAATTGTTTAAAAAATTATAAGTATTGTTGAAGGCTAACCACCTAAAAATATATATTATATATCACTAGAGCAATAAATGTTATTTGTATATTTAAACATATATTTTTGGATTAAATACTTTTTAACGCCATCTGTTACAAATTTTCGTCAAATTAAACAATAAAAATTATGTATTTTAGACAATAATTTTGGTCAGGACGATATTAACAAAAAGTATACTACGTTATATAGTATTTTACTGTTATATAAACAAAGGAGTGTTTAATCTATTTTTTTTTAAAGTATAACAATTTTAAGATCAACAAGTTGCAAATTAGGAAATATTTTCATAATATGTAATTTTAATTAATTTTCAAAAACAAGTCATTTATTTTTATTATTATATATATTATCTGTAATGGATATCTACAACGATAATCAGTAAAAACTGGTCAATAGTATCTTAGAATATGTATAATAGTTTAACAAGATTATTATACACAATATAACAGTTTTTTTTTTTTAATAAAATGATATTGCTAACTTGTTTTAAGTGAAGCGTTTATAAATAAATACATCAGACTTTAATTGTCGAGTTGTATATATTGCAAATTTTATAAATTGTGAACAAATGAGTGCAAATTTAATTTAGTTTCATCTTAACAGCCCTATTAGAATTTTGTTACTTTGGGAACCGGTGTCGGACTGCAGAGTTTGTCTAGCGACGAATTGTTTGATCTTTTAACAATTTGAGCGGCCATGGCAAGCACAGGAGCGCGTGTAGGACAGAGATAGGCCGCAAGAGTTTTAATTCCACGCCAACGTTGTCTGTTGAACATTTAAAGAGTTATAAAAGAATAGACATCGCTCTACAATTTATTCATATAATTTACACATCACCTAAATTTCGTATGCTTAATACTCGATTTCACCTAGTTAGAAAATCTTTCTGAAAGCAATGTATACACATTTATAACAGGAAATGTCATATAACGATAAGTAATAAGGGTTACTAAACTTTAAATGACTTCATAAAAGATAGTACACTGAAAGATCTGCCTCAAACTTATTCAATGTTTACTAAATACGTATAATATATTCTTTCAAAAATAATATCATCAGGTCTGAGGCATTTTAAGCGGCTGGTAGATTCAACTTGACGTCAATCAAAAATGTAATGCATCCTATATCAAATAAAGAAATTTTAAAAAAGAATGTACGAAGCCTATAAATGAATTTTTAACTATATGTAGCTTAGAGAATGTTTATAACAAGATCGTTTTCATTTCTAGAACTAACCTTGTGTATATCATCATCACTATCATCACCCACTGAGTTCCCACGATATTAATTTTTTAGTCGGTTCATCTAGTGGGAAGCCTTCTTCATCTACCGACTATACGTTGCTTTTTATTTATGACTATATTTATACTAATTATTCACGTAATAAATATTTTTTTATGTCTATCTGATTTTTTCTTAGACCTATGGTTTGTCTTGTACGTCATCAGGGCACGCAAGCGCGCAACGGTCGATTCAGCTAACAGGTGCTCGCCCGGCAGTCGAACTGCTGTCTTTGACGAGAACGTCGTCACAGCAAACTTTAGAGATCATTAAAGCGATAACCATTATGACAGACTGATGTTAAAATATCAATTAAATAAACTGAAAATATTTATACTTTAATAAAGTTGACAGTCAAATTTTTATAACCGCAATTCAGCTGTTGCGTCGATTGTTGCTATTACAAAATCAACAGGCGCTAACGCTATTTAAAACAAATATTGAGATTGAATTTTTAATGTTGTCTTTTTCTATACTATTGTTAATAATACTAGTGTTGTCTGTTTCTTAATTATACTTCTACTATAAATTGATGCTTCTAAAACATGTTGAAAAGTTTATACTTATTCTATATTATCACAAAGTTAAATTAGGTGTTATTGAGAAAATGTTTTGCTGGAGCAAGTAGAACAAATATCAACGGTGAACGGTACGTACATAATAATATTTCAAACTGTTTTCATTTACTATTTTTATATTAAAAGTTAATATTTAACTAACACTGATAATTTTCATTTTTAATCATCTTTATCAATGTATTAACATAATCTATGTAAAATATAAATCTACATTACATAATAATTATTTATCTCACATCTCTAAAATAATATTACTGATTTGCGTTAATAATAAAGGATTAAAAGCATCATGTCAATATATAAAATACAGAGTAAAGATTATGTACATAATATATTGTTTTGCCACAGAATAAATATTTAAATACATTCTGTACGGAATTATTTAATATTAATATTTTACAATAAAAAAAATAAATATGTAATAATTAATCTTTAATTTAAATGATAAAATATATAACATTTTATTGCAATAATTTTTTAAGACGTTTCTTTAACGAATCTTTTTATTTTAAACAAATAATTAATTTTACTTTTCTATTTAGTGACTTAACCTATTCTAATTTCGTTTTAGCTTCATTTATTTTAATAAAACTAATTGTATGATAATTTTTTATTATTGTTATTATTAATAAATAAAATTATACATGTTTTTGTTTTATTATTTTTATTAATACACTGAACAGACTGCCTTAACATGTTCAACAGGTAATTATTAATATAACTGGCTGATAACAGCACTTGGGTTTTGCAAAGCAAAATTTTTAATTTTTTAAGAATTGTCTGGAAAAAGTTTTTCTTAATACAGTGTAAGGAGTAAATAAATAAAAACTAGTCTAGCAGCGAATAACCCCTTCGGGTTTCAACAAATCAAAATGCAATAACGTGTAGTCTGAGAGGTATTTTTTTTTATCACTACTTTTTTCACTTTAAACACTCATGACTCCGAAAGTCTCTTCTGAGCTATCACGTGGTACACCTCTGCGGTAATGGTAGCATCGCCAAGGTGGATTTGTCCTCTGCTTATACCATTTGGCTTCTCCTTCTTGACCATGAGAGTTTCACAGCATGACGAGATCACTCCGGGCAAGGAAAACTCCTATGCGATTTCATACACCAGGATCAGCTTTGACTGCCTCGCTGGGTATTCCATGAGAGTTTGGGAGACGGAATCATGAGAAGTCTAAGCGTCTTCAACGCTCTGATATAATAACCTGGGAAGCCGTAACCCTATACAGCAAACAGCATAAAGATTTTCATCATCATGAAAGCGTCTGCACTCCACATGCCTTTTTGTGTGGGGAATTTTCCGGACGTTCATGATATATTGCCTCTGGGGTGAGGACAGGGTTATGTTTGATTTGTACCCACTAGAATACCCCCTGGGGTCGTTCTCTGAGCTATGTGAGGAATCACCTAGGGTCTGGGTGGATAGCCTGTCCCGGGGTGGGTGCTGTTCTCTCGATCAGCCTACTACCAGGTCCACAATTCTGACCTGTTGATGAATATTGGAAAACCATGGAATTGACCAGATTTGTATCGGTATTTTTCGTGTTGAAACCCAATTTCGTCGTCATGATCATAATTATTTCAGTCGTAAGACCTCCACTGTTGGGTACAAGCCTCCTTCATAGATTATCAAAAGGATATGTAGCGTTCACATTCCATATAGCTGGCCACTACGTCCACAATACTTTTAAGAAAATTCATATTTGCGCGTCCGAATTCAAATCGGTATTCGAATTTCAAATCGAACACAGATTTGAATTCGGACGCCATCAGTGATGTGGTTGCTGCTGTTGTGTTAGGATCGTGTGAATTGTAAATACTCTTTCTACAAATATAAATAACACATTCTTCGTTCAATCTTGGCTTATCATCATCCTGGGTGGCGTGCTTGGATGGTAAATCATCTTCCTGCAGCTAATCGCGTGCAATTTCATTTATTTTTCACACATTTTTGACTGTTACTAAACTATAAAAATATACTTTGATTACCGTTTTTATTCTTCTTTTACAATGTCATTCTTTTATAGTCTCTCTTTCTCGAACAATCCGATGTAGATGTTGTTCTACTGAATTTCTCAGAAGCGTTTCATATTTTATTACATCGCCGCATAAAAGGGCAAAGACCTTCGCTTATTTTATTCCAGTGTAAGCTTCGTGTTTCGATAAAACCTCGTTGATATTTTATATAGATTTATATATTTTCGACTTAATGGCGTTTTGTAGTTCTTATTACCTGAAAAGACACCTTTGTATTTATTTCGATGTATCGATTATCGCTTTGTCGAATGAATATTCTATTTTAATACAGACTATAACATATATATCAGTTGCTATATAGCAATTGCTTTATAGCCGTTGCTATATAGCAGTTGCTATATGACAGTTGCTATATGGCAGTTGCTATATAGCAGTTGTTATATGGCAGTTGCTGTATAGCAGTTGCTATATCTATATTTAATCGTTATCCAAGGACCTTAACAATGATGTCTGTCTATCTTGTGCACGTCCAACGCTTCGCCAGCTGGTCCCTGGTACCCACTCAAGACACATTTGACATTTGATGTATTAGATGTTGTGCTGCTAGCCGGTCTAGGCTTTGTACAGCTTCATAGAAATTGAGTCCGTGGAAACAGAGGTTCACGGACTAAAAATTTTACGTTGGGGATCGTACCTTAGCCGGGGCTCGATGTAAAGCGTGTGTCCTGGCGTTGATACGGGGGAGCAGATATTATTTAAATTCTGCTTTAAGGGCGGCGATAAGGGCCGAGTGCTCAGCAATACAGAGAAAGCGCTCCAAGGGACCGGAGGCTTTGCAGAGTTTTGCGGCGAGAATGTAGACCTCGTCGAGGTCTACATTGGTATTGTGCGAGGGCTTTGAGTTCCTCGGCAGACGAAGGGGACCCGGTTTGGAGGGTTTCAGTTGCTCGTGAGCAACCAATGGTAACCGATGGTGGCGGTAGGGAGGGTGACGGGCTTGCCTTTCGGGTAGAGTGGCTTTGCCCAGGCTGAAGTGGCTGGGAGTGGAAGAGGTTTCGAAGCAGGCTTCGAAATATTCTCCGCGGGAGTTGAGGAGGTTGGTCGGGCAGCGATTTTGGGAGAACGGGAGGTCGATGAGCAAGAACTTTATGGCTCCCTTATATATATTCTATACGCTCTGTGCACACCGTTACACCTGTTACTTTTTAAAACAGATTTGGTTGTCATTCGTGCGCCAAGAGAGGCGAGGTTATGACGTGTTGGACGCGTTTCACAACTCCAATATCGATTCAAACGAATTGTCCACGGAGAAAGGTTTCACACCTTTTCTCCGAAAACCAAGTAGATATAAATTAGTCAATACAATACGACAGGCGTTGCATCTGGCGTTTAATTTCACGGATTCTTCTGCCCTTGGCTAAAATCATTAACTTCAACCGAGAATAATTAGCATCTGACGTAGATTTTTTTTTAATTCATAGCTTGCGGATTCTTGTTTCGTCAGCCCTGAATCCGTAGAAGCTGTGAAAGTAAAAAAGGCAGCGTCAAGCATCAATCAAATATGGCCGTAGATCTTTCTAGAGTTGTTACATTCATCTTCGGATATCATCATTTCTGTTTCGATTTCGTAATAAAATTATAAATGAAAAGAATACTAAATTAAAAGAAATAATTACTTCAAAAATCCTCTACATAAATATTTTTAAATAACGAGTATTTATTTCGTAAAGTACAACAATATTTTTTTTTTCAAAAATGGAATATCATTTTTGCGTTACCTGTCAAAAAATTTCAACAGCGATAACAGAACAGACGCGTGCCACGAGCGGTTTGGTTTCGACAGAATTAATATTTTTGCGAAACTCTATCATCAATTTTTCAGTATGACACACAGATTATATATACGAAATATATTATAATTACTACCTGGCAACGTTTATGCTTAATGCAGTATTTTAATCACTTCATTAATATTGTTACGTACTGTAGGTTGACTTGAAATGAAACACCACTGGTTCACAAGGAGTTCTTTATTCACAAATCAGATGGTCACCCTACTTTAACACAAAGTATGCTTTCGCTTAGTCCAAACTTCGCTTCCAAGTCGCTCAAGAAATCATTGTCCAAATAACTTACCAAATAGTCACTTTGTATCACTGATCGTAGATCTTAATCTTATAACTTAATAAACAACACTGAACTGTCGACATGGGGAGTACACTTATTTATACTACGGAGAAGGTTCTAGTAAGTTCGAGATAGTACTCGGTTAGAATTTCCAACAAAAAAAATATAAATTACATGAAGGACACGCGTGTTCTTGATCCTAGGATTCAGTGTTTTTTTAGGGGGTTCTGTAAATCGTGCTTTATAACGATACGGTATTTTGTATATACTTTAGCAGGATTTTTACTAGTTTTCATTTCATGAAATAATCAAATTTTGTCATCATCATGCGATATAACGTCCATTACTGTACAAAGGATGCGCATGCGCATTTATCAGCGGGCTGGCGGGCGATGCACTTTGTTGCACGACTACCACTGCATGTGCGGAAGTGGCTAAAAATTTTGTCCCTTTCTTACTTAGGATGGACTTCTGCAAAATAACGCCTGATTCCATTAAATATAAAAGAAGAACTTAAATTAATTCTATCCAAAGTCAATTATATGCATGTGCGGAAATGGCTAAATATTGGTCCCTTTCTTACTTAGAATGGACTTCCGCAAATAACGCCTAATTCCATTAAATATAAAAGAAGAACTTAAATTAATTCTATCCAAAGTCAATTATATGCATGTACGGAAATGGCTAAATATTGGTCCCTTTCTTACTTAGGATAGTCTTCCGCAAAATAACGTCTGATTCCATTAAAAATAAAAGAAGAACTTAATTCTATCCAAAGTCAATTATATACGTATATAAAAACATTGATAATAATTTATATATTCGTCATCAGGATAGAAGAAGTAACTCATGATGCTGAGCCCGAAGATCCAGCGCTCGATTCGTGTGAACGATGGTCAGCTGATCGCGTTGTCCGACAGAGCGCAGTACGACCATTCGCAGGTAACCTACTATCACTACTAACGACAGCTTGTTACTGTCGGAATAAATTACTTCTGAATAAAAAGAATAGGTATACCATATAGTAGGGCTTCTTAAACTATGGGTCGCGACCCCAAATGGGGTCGCGTAGCAAAATTCTGGGGTCGAGAGATTATAATGTTTATATATACCATTTTATAACATCACTAGAGTTGGTGGAATACAGTGGACATGCAGCGTCTAGACACGCGAATTTGTTAAAGGTTTTTAACTAATATAAATACAATTTTATAATTTTTTGTGCAATTTTTAATTTTAGAATTTTGTATGTTCAAAACTAATTCTTTAACTATATATTTTCATATGTATATGTATATTGTTACCTAATAAATAAATCATGGAAAAATATTAATTTTTTTTATATTTGTATTAGGTCGTCAAGAAACTAGCAATCATATATGGGGTCGTGAATGACAAAATTTTAAGAAGCCCTGCCATATAGTGATATGTGTAAAAAAATATCATCATTATTCTGGCTAACCATAAATGTTAAATGAGCGCGAAAAAATTCCAATAGGAATGGTTAGAAGCTGTCAACATTCAGCGTCTTGTAACGATTTAAACAAGATCCTTTGTACACCATGTGGGTAGACGACGAACGGTTTTAGAAAAAAAAAAATACGTCTCAAATGTATTGTATTATTATTATGCATTGTCATAATTAATTACTCTTCGAGATCTAATCACAAATAAGGAGATTCAGACTCGAATTAAAGTAAGGGATATGGTCCGGTGAATTGGCAAAATGAAGTCACAATTGGCAGGCCAAATAGTGGTCTTAAACGTTGTGAACAGAAGAATTACCATAAAAAAGACGTTAGATGAACGCAGGTTCCTATTAGATATGTATAGATCAGAGTTCCCGAAACTTTTTTGGGTCGTAGACCCCTTGGCATGTTTTTCCGTGTTGGGTAGACCCCCTACTTATCTAAGCTCTGAGACTGCGATTCTCAGGTTTTTACAAGTTCAAAATGTATTGCGACCACAAAGCGAATACCAACATCCTACAACTTACACAATTTTATAAACATATATAATATTTTTTTAACTTCATAGGTACTTTTATAATTTATAATGTAAATGTTTTGATATTATAAGATAGTATGATGTAAGTAAATAGGTACTATCAGTGTATGTGTTGAGATCCACTATCGTGGACCCCCATTTTAATTTCATGGAACCCCAAATTTTTTTTCGCTGACGTAGATCCCTTGCAGGTTGTCATAGACCCCTAGGGGTCGATATAGACCACTTTGGGAATCACTGGTATAGATTAATCTTATGTCCAGTAAGTTCTAGATATATAAACCTTATTTTTTTAACAAATTCGTTATACATCTCTGAACGTGATAAACTTTCTCTAGGCCGGTTACCTTCACAAGCGCAGTTCGGACAATACGAAATGGCAGCTACGCTGGTTCACACTCTATCAGAACCTGCTGTTCTACTACGAGTCGGAGAACAACACACGACCCACCGGTGTGCTTCTTCTAGAAGGTTCTTATTGCGAACGACTCAGCAAGTCGCCTATGGAAAGAAATGCCTCGGTATGTATCTTAATTCTAGTATACATTACATGCACTTCTGAATCATCTATTATTTCAACATTATAAGTAGCAAGCTACCACCGTCTCGGAACGCTTATCTGTTGAGAAGATCCTACCAGAAACTGAACAGTTGCACTTTTAACACGTTTACTGCGGGCCCAATTTTGAAGAACTTTCAGCTGGTGCGGCTGAGGTCGAATCAGCCTCAAGCTGAACTTCCTAGTAGTGCGGTTGAGGCCTTTTCTGCCTCATGTTTCGGTTGAGTGTAAACAGCCGCCGCACTAGAGAGAAAACACGAGTTTTACGCGCCGCACCAGTGCAAAGTCTACCATGAGGCTGAATCGACCTCAAGCCGCAGTGAACGTGTTAAATGAAATTTAACAATATTTTATGTGTACATGAGTCAACAAACCAAATTCCACACATTTCGATCAATTAAATTCTCTTGAATGATATAATAAGATTTATTAAATAATACACTTTTAATCTTAACTTTAAAACTAAGAAAAGGAAGGTCTAAGATATCTCGTGAAACTTTATTATATATACGTAAACATGTCATGAAAAATATGTTAATTTTTTTTTAATTGTAAATCTTTATTTGTACATCGCTCGTGCAACTGTCAGCCGCGAAGTGGAAATGCGTGAGTGGGCCTGCCACTTGGTGTATTGACATCATAGTTAAGATCACAAGTTATTGGATGCAAGCAGCGGCAGACCGGTCATCATTGCTATCTTTGAAGAAAGCTTTAGTTGCCGCTGATCAGCTGATTAAATGTTGACGATTGTTAATTCTACCATGCTACTTAATAGATATGTCCAACGCTAGATATAAGTGTACACCATAGATTAGAACCTGACCTGTATCTAGTATCTTCCGATGTCGTTAAAAAAGTTGACCCATCACCTTGTGAGGATATCCAATGCTTGCCATTCCTTGGTCTCATCTCCAGAATTTTATGATGATGATGACACAGTAGGAGATCTAATAGATTCAGGCGTTACTTTGCGGAAGTCCATCCTAAGTAAGAAAATGACTAATATATAGCTACTTCCGCTATGTAGCAGTAGTGTCGCATTCTTAAATTCGCACGACTACATTTTTAACGACTAGTTTTTATTTCTAATCAACAACATATTCAACTTTGTTAATAACCACGTTTTTGTTATGTATAAAAATTTTCAATGAATAAATTAAATTTTTTTTTTTCTTTAAAATATGTCGACAGAAACGATATTACTTTCCGGTCTTGGTTCTATATTCCATATTTAGTTTATTATTATTCTATATTAATATTCATATCTATGCTTAAAAATGTCAAAGATAAAGAATCTATTGATCTCATTCATGCACAGATAATAACTTCGAATTGACCGCAACACGATTTGTCTTCGATTGTTATGAACGCTGGCGGTTTACCACAGACTATGCATTTGACAGGTGTCAACCACTACCGACGTATGACATAGATTAAGAAGCGTTCATTTTATCATCTTTAAACTTTCGCATGAAATTAGAGTCACAGATAAATAATTTTTTTTTTCAATAAAATAATAACCGAATATTTGAATATGTAATAGTCTAGAAAAAATATAAATAATAGATAAAGAGTTTTTAACTTTAGAATAACCGGAGTAATACACTTAATGCTAAATTATTATGGTCTGAGTTCGTCAAGTTGGTGGGATTCCCACACTTAGTTTAAAGTATAAAGAACGCAGCAACAATTAGTTTATGTGCAAAATCCAGTCAAATTTAATTAATTTTTGAATTCAAAATATCTTTATTCAAGTGCGCATTTCTACTCAGTTCTATTGGAAATCTAAAAGGGAAACATATGTTCATCATTGGTGATAGTGTTGGTGATGATCATTTAAGTTTGTTTCTCATGGCGTTAAATTATGTGTCAAACTTGTATTAATTCAGTATAAGATAGAATGCAGAGTTTGTCGTACGTTAGTCACCAACTTCATATATAAATATTATTTATTTCAGCTTAGATATATCTGCGAATTAGATTTGGTTAGTTGGGTTTCACATGATTAATTCATCGGAAAAGGTGATGAACGGCTACTATAAGGACAGAGCCACATGTGATGGTTAGATTCTTCTTCTTCTTTGTTACCAGTTCTGCTTCACGATCTCATATCGGAGAGAGAGTCAGCGCCAGTATGAGCTGCGAGCTGCCTCCGAGGTGGACTGCGTGCATTGGGTCGACGCGATACGAGAGGCGAGGTGAGTTCCATAATAATTGGTTTATTTAATCCTTTCAAATTTAAGACTTCATCTAAAACTTTGTTTTCGATTTAGAAAAATGTTTAAATGTTTGTTTTGATAGTACACTGCAGTTATATGAACTTTAGAGCGCCTCTCGGAATAAGATTATTTATAAACATTTTTACATTATTTTATATCAAGTTGCTGCCCAAGCGCTACAGACCGTTAAATGCCTTAAGATTTAGGACAATGTGCCGGACCAACTCGTCAAAAGATTCTGCTATAGATTTTTTCTTGAGAAGGTCCGGTAAGTTGAACGGAGGTATATTAAGGTTTTCACATAAGGTCACGTGGTTACGTCTTTTGGATTCGAATCGGGAGCAGTGTCTGAGTAAGTGATGAAAAGTCTGTACTGTGGAGTCGTCACATAGGCAAGTCTCATTATCGATTATTATAAAACGGTGCAGGTACTGCTTGCAGTACCCGTGCCCGTTTGGTAGTTGTGTGAGATGGAGATGAAAAAAAAAGTTTTGATGAGTTTTCGCAGTTTGTTTATGTCGGTGAGTTTCGAAAGGAGTCCTATGGTATGTCGACCCTGAGCCGAGCTCTCGTATCTAGCTTGCCAAATGGGGTTGTGTTCAGCGCGGATTGCGCTCTTCACGAAACTCGAATGTCTGCACTTAGTAAGAGCCAAAAAATATATTGTGAAAAAATTCTAGCGATACTAATTACAAATAATTATAAAAAAATAAGGATTGTAATCTATCTAAAATTCTTGCTATCGATTGAATAATTTCATATTAATACTCGTAACTAACAAGTACGAAGTGTTAGACTGAAAACTAAACTATTGCACGTGTACAAACAGACGGTATATCTAATATGAAAGATAATTAAAAACATAACTAAATGAAAGCTATGTTCATTTTCATTTCGTCTCTTCAAAACTCATTTCGCTTAAGTTTCTTAGAGACGGGTATATTTTAATGATTTTTTTTCATGGAAGTAAATAAATCATTATATTTAATTGGATATTATATTTATTAATATCTCAAGGCATAGGAATTTCATCTTGAGGCATCACTCAAAGATTTCAATGGATAGAAATATCATAATTGTGATGCTTGGTAGGCAGGTTGATATTAACGAAACTTGTTAAAAAGCATAGCAGAGTTGAGTCAAAATAAAATAGGTTAGAAAAATAAATAAATAACAGGTTGAAGTTTATTAATAGTTCTGTTAAAAGTTGTAATTATAAATCAATTATTTACCATAACACGATAATATCATATATATCGTAATACATTGCATCATATCTATTGGAACTAATACATCAAAATTTACAAAACGTCGATGAATATACATCATAATTTATTCCACGCTCTCACATCGGCTTCCAGAGATCAAAGAGAATTCGTATTATGTACTTTCAACTAACTTCATTTATTATGTTATACGAGAACGTAACTTTCCTCTTTGTATGATTTTATAAGTAATTGAATGTTTTTATTGACGAAAATTTGAAAATTAACAATCAATCATTTATAGTATCACTTTTGTACACCGATATAATACCAATTTGATAGTAACTACAATCAAAATGAAATTATATAATGACATTTTTCGATATAAAATAAAACTAAAATAAGATTTGGAACGACCTGCCTGGGTCTATTTTTCCTGATGAGTTGAACTCTGGAGCCTTTAAGAGGAGAGTGAACAGGTTACTTTTGGATGGGCGTGTACCACCTTCGTCTTCACATACACTTTCCATCAGGTGAGATGGAAGACAAACGCCTATTCCATTACAAAAAATTAAAAAAAAAAAACTAGTAGGGTTGCAAACTCAAGATCAGTCGTGGCAATCTATGATGGAGGCCTATGTATCGCTTTGTAATATATTTTGAAAATTAATTTTTAACAATCAATATTTTATAATATCACTTTTGTATGCCAATATAATACCAATTTGATAGTAACTACAATCAAAATGAACTTCTCTATAATGACATCTGTCATTATAAAATAAAACTAGTAGGTTTGCAAACTCAAGTTTGGTCTAGGAGTACTATCTTTGTCCCACACTACCAATGTAATGTTTTTCAGTCGTTGTATTTCGTGCGACTGATATAACCTTCTACGAAGCCGAAATTAGCCGAATGTCTCTTTCCAAAGGTCGATGTGCAATATTTATGGCAGAGTATGGTAATTTAATATTTTTTAAACATTGTCTATTTAATGTCCATCATAGTACCGACTTTACTCACTTCTTCGCAATAAAATTCTTCTCTGAAACGCGCTCCCCCTCGATGTTAGGATGATCAAGGATCGTTGTGCATTCAAAGTGAAGGTGCGAAAGCTTTTGCTTGAACTGGAGGAATCATCACGACAGTTTTATCTTATTATTTATTATATTTATATAAGCAGTAGCCATTAGTATATTTAAAGAAGATTTTCTTTTTATCTCAGTGATTATTTTCCTTCTCAATTTGATTTTACTTTTTATTTTTTGTCTATTATGATATTATCTCGTATCACCTACCTTTATTAATTTATCATATATATTTATCCCATATATTTATAGAGAAAGCCTTCGGAATTAAGTTCGCTGTTATACATAAATTGTATGAGAAATGTTAAATAGATAAATAAATTTAATTAACAATTTTTGGAACCGGTACTGGATTTTTTTGGTGGTGCCTTTTTCTGTTCCATAAAAGCCTGGCACGTATTGGACCTATGAGTTACACCAACACATTTCATAATCACTATCGATTTCTGAACCAGCCTTTTGTCGAGTTATTAATATTTTATATCAGATACTCGTTTAAATCCAGACGTTTTAAATTACCTTCAATTTATTTTCAAATTAACTCGAAAACATTTGATAACGAAACATGATCGCGAAAGCCTCGCTTTAGAAACTTTCGTAACTAACTCCAATTTAATATAAGCCTATAAACATTCAACTTTCAAAGTATAACATTACCTTCATAATTTGAGTGAATATTCCAATATGGCGGATACCTAGAACTTTCCACTGAACTATGAAACTTCTCAAGAGACTTATGTATACGTATAAAATTAAATATGTTCACATTTATTTGTGTTTAAATCATATATATATATAAATTTATATATGTATATGTGTGTGTGTATGTAAACTGTAATAGATATGGTGTTAATTCAAAGAAAAAAAAACAGTTGCATACTTCTAGTTCTCGTTTTCAAATGTTTACAAAAAACATTTATGGCACAAGATACATATATGAACGATAAAATTCCACAATAAATTTCAGATCTGCCACTAAAGGGATTTAAAGATAATATTGTTGTACAAAGTATATTATTCTATCCAAGAATACTATACTGATGATAATGCGTGGAATTAAATGTTGTCGATATATATATATATATGTATATACACACAATGATGCTGTCCACTAAAATCGTCAACGCCGGTGACTCAAAAGCTTATAAAAAGCATTTTCACCTATTTCCGATCCTGAAATAATCTTTTTTTATTTGAATGCAACATGCCTAACTTCTGGCAGGCTAAAATCTGCATGGATAGATCAGTATCAATTATTAATTTTAATACGATTTACAAAAATAATATATACGCATACATATACATCTACAAACATGATTGAATTTAGAATTAAGAAGTGAATTAACGGTGGCAGTTGTGTAATTCGCAATGTTTACCGCTCGCGCATTTATCAGCGGGCTGGCGGGTGGTGAACTTCATTGCACGACTACTGCTACATAGCGGAAGTAGCTATATATTAGTCCTTTTTTTACTTAGGATAGACTTCCACAAAGTAACGCCTGAATATATTAGACGGTTGAATTTCATTTAAATACAGCACGTGCGATTCGACCGGCTTTTCTCAACATTTCGAACTAGTAGTATAATCAAAAATGCATGTTAAAGTCTAATGGAATAAAGATGCTACGAAATTTGAATTTGTATTTGATTAACAAATGTTACTATAAATCGAGAATGAATCAATTATTAGAGAAATGTAAGTTACCGATATGGTCCAGCTGATTGTTTTGCTGAAGTAGCAATAGAAGGCCAGTTAGCGTGTAGAACAGACGTTACTACGTGATTAAGTATTATTAAGTAAGAAAAAGACCAATATTTAACCACAAAGTAAACCGACTCTATGTTTGGCACTAATCGGTGTAACATAACTCCTGAAGGTGCCCCGTGGAGGGATGAACCACGTTTTGAGTGATTTAACGTCGGCAATTGTGTAATTCGCATTGTTTGCCGCATGCGCATTTATCAGCGGGCTGGCGGGCGGTGCACTTTGTTGCACGACAACCACTGCATGTGCGGAAGTGGCTTAATATTGGTCCCTTTCTTACTTAGGATGGACTTCCGCAAAATAACGCCTGATTCCATTAAATATTTAAAAATATAGATAGACAAAATAGCAAAATTGAAAATTGTAAAAAAGCATTCTCGAACAAGGTGATAAATGAAAGGAATGAGAAATATTAAGACGTACAAAAGAAGAGAGGGAATGATAAGAAAAGAAATTGAATAAATTAGTAAAAAACTGTCACTTTGAACCCAAGACGGAGGTTGTATAAGAGGTCCCTAAAAGCGGGGGTTGTCGTAAAATAAATATTACTTAAGTTTTTATTGCTTACTACTAATATTATTTAACTCTGTGTTCGGCACTAATCGGTGTAACATAACTCCTGAAGATGCCCCGTGGAGGGCTGAAACACGTGTTGAGTAGTTTGGCGGTTGTGTGATTCGCATTGTTTGCCGCACACGCATTTATCAGCGGGCTGGCGGGCGGTGCACTTTATTGCACGACTACCACTGCATGTGCGGAAGTGGCTAAATATGTTATTGGTCCTTTTATTACTTACTTAACTTTGTTACTTACTATAACATTTATTTCTTTATCTTATATTAATTTAAATATTTCCTATTTATTTGGTGTTAATTAATCATATAAAAAAACTGCTATAAAAATAAACTATTGCGTCACTACCACGCTAGAGTTAAGCGAACATCAACTGTTATTATAAGAAAATATTCTCGTATTTCAGACCGTCGCGTCGGTATATTATTAATTAATAATGAAACGTGATCTTGGCGTTTTTAATTAAGTCGATCTCAAAGCAAACCGCGCGTTCAAAGTCAAACTGAATAAAATACCTGGTGATAAATATTGCACATCGACCTTTGGAAAGAGACAATCTGATAATTTCGGTTTCGTAGAGCGTTATCTCAATCCTCTGGGCTCCGCTAGGCTACCATAGCTCGGATATTTTTTTTTAAATGTGCCCCGCTATTGGGAGCCTCTCGTACCCCTATTTTGTTTGGGACAGGGACTTTATTTACAAATAATTTTTTCCAGGGTTTTATCTTTATTCTACACTCACTTTCATTCTTCTCAATTTCTTTTATTCTTTCCTTTTATCCTTCACAATATCTTGTAATTTTTTTTGTTCTTTCATTCCTTCTTGCTTTCAGCGCCTTCCTTTCGTCATCTTTTTTTTACTCTTAGGTGGCTAGGTACAATTTTATTTCCAATCTTTATTTTATTCCTACATTTTCTATCTTTATCTTTTGATATCACAGGTTTGTTTAGATTAGACTTTTTATTACATCAGAGTCTTGTCTTACATTCTATTATTATTTAATGAGTTCTTTTACATGTGCATATTATTCATTTTGGTTCAAGTTTTCCTATTTGGTTTTGTTATTTTTTATTGCATTGCTTACCACCCTGCGAGCAAACGACAGAAATGATGGGCGAAGGTTGTCGTCTTCCATCATTAAGGCGATGCTTTTCGTATCTATTTTCATTTTTCATAGCTCGGATATGGGACGTTTACTGATGAATATAGGACTACCCACAGAATTCCAATAATCCGTTGACTTTATCAAGGTTGTCTGTCCAACGTGGATATTCTACGCCATGTCTCCTCATTCTATCACGGAGGGTAAAATAATAATCTAGTAAATTTATGATATATTATTTTATTTTAAAATATCTCTTTCATAACTTGCATGTTTTTATTGATACCAGTGTCTGGTATTCCGCTTTGACGTACAACCTTACGTCATCACTTTGAAGTTGGAGGCTTTATGCGTTTACACAGGAGAGAATACGTAAAATAGTTTAAAGTATTTCCTAGCAGAACAATGCGCTTTTCGAAATATAATTTTCAATGAAAACTAAAGTTTATATAAATTTCAATATTGCACGAAATGCCACCGAGAAATCTTTGTACGGCACGGGTTTTAACCTCAAAGGCTAAATCGGATCAAGTTAACAACTGTTAACTTTATTTATCATATATATATGTATATATATACGGTGTTAATTCAAGGAAAAAAAACCATTGTGCATACTTCTAGTTGTCATTTTCAAATATAACAAAAAAAAACATTTATGGCACAAGGTATATGTATGAACAATAAAATTCCACAATAAATTTCAGATCTGCCACTGAAGGGATTTAAAAATAATATTGTTGTACAAAGATCTTCTATCCAAGAATACTATACTGATGTTAATGCGTGGAATTAAATGTTGATGCTCACTTAGGAAACTAATTATTGTCGCGCGTTTTTTATAAAACTATATTTGTAAAGAGCAACTGTTGAGTTTCTCGGCTCTTCTAAACAGAACTGCCTTCCGAGCTGGTAGCTTCCTGTAGACAACAATGTCGACTTTTTATGTTGATTGATTCAACAACAGCTTATTCGCAAAATTATTAGAATGCCACTGTTCTCAAAGAAATCCAGAAGATGGCGGCAGCGTTCTCTGCATACCATTATACCACACTTCGATTGCCAACCTACCAAGCGTGGCGATTATGTTATAACCTCCCATAGACATATTTGATTTATATTATTATTATTAATATCATCTAGTTTTAAAATTAGTTTGTGTTATATTTAATATGTATGTTTTTTTTTGTAATATTTTAATTTTTAATCTGCTCTTCTGGCTTTTTCACGACGTAAATGATTACTCACTTTAAATAAATAAATTTTACACAAAGGCTCGGAAAACACCGCGGTGTAGAAGCTAAATGAGTCACGCGGAAATGGTCCCGGGAAGAAATCGAAATTGGGTCAGGGCCTTACCCCGGCACCTGGACGGCATCCGCCGGGCGGGCGTGTTACATATAATATTCTCATGGCTAAAGTGTCATGGGAAACTGTGTACTTCATGCCCGGGAGATACTAAGGACGCGTGTTCATATTTATTCAAGTACATCACTAGTTTTTTTTATAATTGTTATTAGGATCCATATTCCACAGACATTAGCGTCCGTGCCTTTGTTTTTACATTTACCTTTAATATTTCCATAATTTTTTTATTATAATTAGGATCTATATTCCACAGACATTAACGTCTGTGCCTTTGTTTTTACATTTACGTTTAATATTTACGAATTGTTTATAATTATTATTAGGATCTATATTGCAGACATTAGGATCCGTGCCTTTGTTTTCACATTTACGTTTAATATTCACGATTTATTTATAAATATTATTAGGATCTATATTCCACAGACATTAGCGTCCGTGCCTTTGTTTTATATTTACGTTTAATATTTCCGTAATTTTTTTATTATTATTAGGATCGATATTCTAAAGACATTAGCGTCCGTGCCTTTGTTTTTACATTTACGTTTATTTCCGTAATTTTTTTATTACTATTAGGATCTATATTCTACAGACATTAGCGTCCGTGCCTTTATTTTATATTTACGTTTAATATTTACAATTTTTTATAATTATTATTTGGATCTATATTCCACAGACATTAGGATCCGAGCCTTTATTTTATATTTACATTTAATATTCACGATTTTTTATAATTGTTATTAGGATCCATATTCCACTGACATTAGCGTCCGTGCCTTTGTTTTTACATTTACGTTTAATATTTCCGATTTTTTTTATAATTATTATTAGGATCTATATTCCACAGATATTAGCGTCCGTGCCTTTGTTTTTACATTTACGTTTAATATTCTCGATTTTTTAATAATTATTTTTAGGTCCTATATTCCACAGACATTAGTGTCCGTGACTTTGTTTTTACATTTTTGTTTAATATTTCCCTAATTTTTTTATTATTATTAGGATCTATATTCTACAGACATTAGCGTCCGTGCTTTTGTTTTTACATTAATGTTTAATATTTCCGTAATTTTTTATTATTATTATTAGGATCTATATTCCACAGACATTAGTGTTGCCTTTGTTTTCACATTTGCGTTTAATATTTCCGTAATTTTTTTATTATTATTAGGATCTATATTCGACAGACTTTAGCGTCCGTGCCTTTGTTTTTACATTTACTTTTACTATTAAGGTGCGCAAGGAATGCTGCAGCTTATTCTCTGGAAACTTGTAACTAGTATCAATCTTATATGATTAATACAAATTGTGAATAATGTATGTATCTTATAATCAAACTGGCGACCTACGATTACAAGTTTACGTTTTCTACTGTTGGGCAATCACAGCTCAACAAAAAGCAGGTAATTATATATTCTGTAATTAACTATTTGTTTATTATATCAGAATGTTATACACATTAATATGTGATATAACATTTTGTTTGAGGTAATGGATGGGAAATGACTCTTAAATTTTTATAAAGAGTTTTAATTAAATCCATAATTTACCTTCTATTCTGATCCTTAACATTAGGTTTTTTTCTCAGATAATTCTAAATTTTTCCTGATGGCTCTAGAATCTCAACTCAATGTCTTCTTTAAAGAACAGTTTTATTTACTGAATGCCTTGATTCCGCCGAATCGCTGAAACACACACGATTTGGATGACTTGCTTTTTGACGGAATTCGCAAATCACGTAAAATTATTTTGTAGTCGTTTTCAATAATTTAGATTTTGATTTAAAAAGCCTTTCGCTTAGCTTTTTTTACTTTTTAAATTAAATAATAATAATGTTATGTTGCATATATCCGATACGGTTCGGATATCAAAAACTGTCGAAAATTATCCATTCTTTTAATCATAGATCTTAAAATTTCTTCAGCTTATGCCTACCGAGGTGGCAAAAAATAAATAACTTAAATGGTACTTTTGTAAAGAAAATAGTTTCATTAATAATTGTATTTTCTATTGTGCCGCGCTTGTTTAATGTCGGTAAAGCAGTTGTTGTTTAACCTTGACACTTCATAGATGGCGCTGTTAACAATGATGTTAAGATGGCGTCAATTACGGTCGCCGGTCGGTAAAGCAGTTGGTATTTGTACAAAATAGGCTTTGAACAATTTAAATAATAACTAAATGACGTTTTTTTGTTTTTAGAAGAAAACTTTATTGTTTATTTTGAACATATACTTACATAGTAGAGAGAAATTATCTTATACTATAGTTATATATAAATAAATGTTGTCTCCAATTTTCATTTAGAATGCAAAGAAACGTTTCTCTCATTTATTATGACTGAGTGTGAACCAAACAAATAAAAAATACATATATTGAACTGAATTGCGGTCGAATGTCGCGGCTTAGATTCCTAGATTACACTCTTATATAATTCACACAATAAATTTCATATTACGTAATTGTATGCAATAAGATTACTTTGCAAGCATTAATAGAGATTGCGTTAAGAGAAAAATTTATTGTTTTTGTGGCGAAAAGACAAGTTCATGAGTACTTAAAAGAAATATATTATCTGTGATATTAAAGAGAAATTTAGAACAGAAATATAAAAGATATATGACGTAATAAGGTTACGTTTTTAGGTTATATTGGAGTCGCAGAAGTATAGTTTATTTTAACTAAAAAATAAATGCAATAAAAAGTCTAAATTCACGGATTTAATAATGGACTAATAAAAAAGGCTTCAACGAGCACAGGATATGTCATATTTAATTTGAAAAATGACTGTTTGTATGTGTGTGGCTGTGTTCAATAGGCATTCAATACGCTAACAATACCATCATTACATGCCTCTTTCCGAGGATCTATTCAATATATCTATGCATACGCCGTGAATGGCCGAAGAATGTCATCACCCAAATATTAAGGAAAAAAATATTGTTAAACATTTTTGAATATAGAATGACGTTTATATTTTATTTCGTCTTGATTGAACCAGCTTTCATTCAGACATAGCAAGTAAGCAACCATAAGAAATTTAATAGAAATATATATAACGATGATAGTTGTATTGATGTAAATATTATATTTGATGTTGATGAAGAAATGGGTGATGACAGTGATAGTCTTTTTGGAGATCTCTCGTTTTTTGAACAAGAAAGTATTTTACAAATAAGTGTTTTCATCATTCTTTTGATTTACATTCTCTTCACTGAATCTTCTTTCAAACCTTACAATATCTTATATACTCTTTCTTTCAATTACAGTACTTACACATGTCGCCTCTCTTTCTGCACCACATTCTTTGATTCTTGTCTTCTTCGCTTTACTGAAATTATTATTAACTTTTATTTCTATTAATCACCTCATTTACAATTCTGTCACAATATTTAAGAGGTATGATGGCGTTCTCTGTCTTACATCAAGGAGGCGATGGTGTTATTTCTCACCCCGTCTCCTGTTCCATTTTGCACTTAAATCTTTTCCTAGTGAATACGGAACAGCTTTTTGTGGCGTGCACCACGGTTTGGTCCACCGCTGGGTCGCAGATGCACCGGTAATTCTCTCTGAGCTTAAATATATACAGCTACTCAGAAAATTCACAGTGCTCCCTGAACATTTGGGTCAGAACCGTGTCAAGGTTCACTGTAAGAAATGCACGGTGGGCTGTATCGGCATCAGAAACAACTTCCTTTCTGTTGAAGCCGTCTCGTCTTCCACATACCTTCTACTCCATTCGCCAAGCATGTCCAACCTTAGATGTCGCTTGACTAAACGGGGTACTCCCCGTATTCGTTTAATCTTAAAGGTGGCTTCATACATGATGATTTTTAAGATGTTAGTGATGACAAACTTGTTGTTAGAGCCCAATTGTAGTTCTCCTCAAACGTCAAATATGTCTTTATCAAAAAAGAGCTCAGAACATTCTCAGTAGGGATTTTATTAGAACAATAAACCTAATCCAGTTGATAGAACAAATTCATTACTAAACTAGATGATATCAATCATGTCAATATTTTTTTTGTATTGTAAAATATTTTTCAACGAATTTTTATTTAATTATCGCCTCCTGAACAGATATCTTTGAAGGGATATACCATAATCGCCACGTTTGGCAGGCGGGTTGGCGATCGCATTGTGGTATTATAGTACGCGGTGACACTGCTGCCCAACTTTGGGAAACTTGGTTGTGAACAGAGGTGTTCCATATAGGAATTTAAGAAATCAAAATCGATGGGTCTACGAGTAACTCAACAGTTGCTCTTTATAAATATAGTATTATACAGAGTATAAAATAGTTAAAGAGAGAGAGAAAGAGAGAGAGAGAGAGAGAGTAGATATTTAGCTTCCAGGGCAAGCGTTAACAAAATTTGTTCAAAAAATAAATTAACAATGTGTGAGGTATATAAGATACATTATGATTGCAAATCCCAGTTCATACCTCTAGACTACCACTGCTCATTGTTGAATTTTGTTTGATAACATTGTTGATGAACTTTAATCAATATATGAAAAATTTAGTGCCATCAAAACAATTACTAATTTTATAAAAGTTTAACAAACCCGTCTTACTTCTTCAGTGGACTGGGAATTTAACATATTAACATATCTTTTTTTATTAGTCCATTTGACGGCATTTGCAAAGGATATTGGATACCTATCCTTTTATAATATATGTACTTATTAAATCCGCGAATATAGACATTTTTAGCATTAATTTTTTAGTTAAATTTAACTGTACATCTCCGAATCCAATATGATCTAAATAAATAACCTTATTACATTATATATCTTTTAGATTTCTGTTCTAAATTTCTCTTTAATATCACAAATATAAATATAAATTATATATATCTAAATATATATATAATAAATTTATATATATATATATATATATATATATATATATATATATATATATATATATATATATATATATATATATCTATTACTCTATTATCTCTAACTCTTCTATTACTCTTCTAAATAAATTAGGGTTCATTCACAATATGACATTACTTTTACACCACCTGTTATATATACATATATGTATATATATATACACCTTAATATTTTCTTCAACGAAGCTTCTATCTGAGAAACACTTTGTCAATTACAACAACTATACAAAGTAAATAGTCATATAAATAGACAGCTATGTCTCTGGCAATATACGTTTAACTTTGATAATTTTAAAGTACATTTCAAAATATTACAACGGAATATTTTTGTTCACTTGAATGTAATATATGTGACCTTTAAAGCGAGAAATCCGGTTCACAATATCCGACGTATTCCTGTATGCAGAATATCAACGGAAACATTGTTTCGCTTGACATTCTCGAACGAGGGAAGAAGACGTCCGTATCGAGAATCTGTTAAACATTAAATATAAGAAGTACACGTGTACTAAAATGGTACTAATTACTAAGTATTAATACATACATATTTAAATATTTAATGGAATCAGGCGTTACCTCGCGGAAGTCCATCCTATGTGAGAAAACGACCAATATATGCATTTATCAGCGGGCTGGCGGGCGGTGCATTTTATTGCACGACTACCACTGCATGTGCGGAAGTGGCTAAATATTGGTCCTTTTCTTACATACATACTTAACCTAACCTTATGTATGTATATATATATATATATATATATATATAGTAGAGGAAAAATACTTTTTACTACATGTATTATTATAATATATATTTAAGATATCATTGTACGTTAGTTTACGAAAACTCAAGGTCACCCAGAGGGCAATAGAGAGAAACATGCCCGGAGATTCGCTGCGAGATTGAATCTGACATGAGAAGATATGCAGATGAATCAAGATTACCGACATAGTTCGAAAAATAACTCATCTGGGGTGGCAGTGGTAGATTCATGCCACCGATGACCGTTGGGAATAAAAGTGGTGGTAGTGAACCACTAGGTGAACGACATAGTAAGGGTCACGGGATGTCGCTGCGTCTGGCAGAGCACCTGTCATCTTGGCGTTCTTTGGGTTAGGCATATGCCTTGCAGTGGACGTCCATGAGCTCAAAAGAAGAAGTAGAAGACCAGAGTTTTTTTTTAATTTTTGTTAATATTTGTTTTTAAGCAGAACGAACTGAGTTTATACTGAAATCTTTACAATATGATCACTTGTCTTGTCCTGTCTTGTGTCTTGTGTCGATAGTGGCCAGTAATAAAGAGCAATTTCACGTGAACGCCACGCATTCTTACTCTGAACGCATTAATAAAGCGGGCTTCGTTTGTATTCAAGGAATGTCCACAAAGAGTTGGATGCATTCTCATCTCAATGTCTTAAAATTTATGGACACTTGAAATCATAGTATATTAGACACTTTTTTTTCAAAATTCAGCTGGTACTGACGGACTGGAACAAAAAATATATTTAAGATTGGACATTAAACTGAATATGGAATATAGAAATAATTAAAATTAATAATTGTTACACTTCTTAAAATATTTTCTTCTATTTTAGTTCTTCACTTTCGAAACCAGATAAATTTTTGTAAACCTCGCTTATGAATCGCGAAGCAGATTTTTATGACATATAAACCCTTATGGAGTCAACAGTGGACTCCTAGAGGTCCACCTGGACCACTTTCTCAACTAAGGCTCTAAATTAAATATGTAAAACCTATAAAACTTATTATAGTGGTAAAAAATTAATTCTATGATATATGTTTGCAGTTTCAACAAGCTACTACTCCAGAAGGAGGAGTTGGAGCAGAAGCAGCTTCACCTGCTCCAGGTGGTGGAGAGCGAGAGGACCTCGCGCTGGCAGTATGCCCAGCAGTGTGATGAGCTCAGCAATGAAGTAAAGAAACTTCGCACAGAGGTAATTGTTTTCGATTTTATGACCAGTAGCCCAATAGACAAAAATATCATCATCGTTATTTCATTGACGTCCAATGCTTGACATAGACTCCCCCCATAGAGTTTTAATAGATCCGGTTGAAATGGCGACATGCATGAGGGAAAATTATTTGTATGAATATAAAGAAAGAATATAATTATTAAGAGAATGTTGAAAATGTAAAATGTGTATAAAGTGTGAATTAAAATAGGTTAAATAAGAAAAGGACCAATATTTAGCTACTTCCGCACATGCAGTGGTGGTCGTGCAACAAAGTGCACCGCCCGCCAGCCCGCTGATAAATGCGCATGCGGCAAACAATGCGAATTACACTACTGCCACCGTCAAATCACTCAACACGTGTTTCATCCCTCCACGGGGCATCTTCAGGAGTTATGTTACACCGATTAGTGCCAAACGCAGAGTTAAAATAGGTTGTATATTAAATTGTATATGTGTACATATATACATTAAGAACGAGCAGTCGTAGCCAAGTGGTGGAGAACTTTGCGATCGAAGGTCGTGGCTTTGATTCTCGGGAGATAGTCTTACATAATTCACACTTTGTGCATTCATTATATATAACTGCTACTGCCTACATACAAGTTTCTAGAAGATGGGCAGCAACGTTCTCTTCGAACTCTAATATCTTATTGCGATCGCCAACCCCCCTGACAAGTGTGGCGATTATGGTTTATTCCCTCATCTCCCCTCTACTTTAGGGGAGGCTTATACCTTGTATTGGGCATCTATAGACTGAAAAGACATGACGAATCACATTGGATGAAGTCCGCCGATATATATACACCAATACTTCGCTTAACGTTGTTTCGTTTTTTTCGAAGTTGCGTCGCTGCTTAATTAGTACTAATTTTCACTGTGCGTCGTTAGATTTTCGAGGTCGCGTTGTTTAGGGTTCGAGTCTTTAATTTTTTTGGATATTTTCTTTTTTCTCTAAAAGATGGCAACACTTTAGTTTCTAATTGCGCCATGCCATCAAAACTTGGTGATTTCCTTTCTAACTAAAAATCAATGCAATTTTACAGTTTTATTTTCACTTTGTTTTGCTAATTTTAGAGTTCAGTTTCAACTACGTAGTGTATTGCAATGCAATATATTGTGCTTTTTTTAAAAGAGTTTTTTTTTAATTTTTACGTGTTGTTTCTGGTTACAAAAAAGGTAAATATTATTCCTACTTATTTATTGGCAGAGTTATATTATTTTTGTTTTTTAAACGTTTACTTTGTTCAATTTTCTTTTTAAAAGTAGTATTTTTGTGACTCTGGAACCTATCTTCGATCTTTACATGGTTTGCTATAGAAAATCTTAATTCACTTTACGGCGTTTCAATTTGCGTCGTGTATTTTTTGGAAAGAAACCACGACGCAAAGTGAGGTATTGGTGTATATATACAAATATATAATTTTCTTTCCTCTTCAAGCTGTGCGCATATAAGAAGGAACATGAGCCAGCTACACGCACCACGTCCACCACCAGCCTGTCACCAAGCGACTCAGAAGAGATAGATCCCGTAGAACTGCGAAAAATCAAAAAAGTTCAAGTGAGTTCGCCAATGACATTTATTTAAACGATTGAACGTAACTTTTACACTGATACATAGGATATAAAAATATAATTATATCGTGTACTTAATTATCCAACTTAGTTCACTTAATTTATTGTCTTGTCCTAAGTTATCGAATTGTAATATTTAATGGAATCAGGCGTTACCTTGCGGAAGTCCATCCTAAGTAAGAAAAGGACCAATATTTAGCCACTTCCGCACATGCAGTGTAAATGACAGGGCAGGAAAAGTAGACAAACGTCAAGTCGTTCTTCTTCTGTCATCAAGTATCTCGTGTGCGTTATGTCTATCTAGCCATTTACGTCTCATTGCTCACATATTTCAGGCTGTAAATATAATATGCTCGTAAATGACAGTTGTCTTCTGAGGTATGTCATCTGCAGGACTTGGAAGGTTGACTTTCATCAAGCTGTCTGTTCTTAAGCATCTTGCGTGCGTCTTGTCAATTATATGCTCACTGACTCCTCGGTCATATATCTCAGACGGCTACTATAATATACGCGTAAATACCTTCTGTGATATGTGACCGACAGTACGTGGAAAGTTGAAATTCGTCAAGTCGTCCGTTCTTAAGTATCTCACGTGCGTCTTGTCAATTGTGCCAATCTGTCAGGCGGTGACTATAGTTTACCCGTAATTGTTAGTTGCCGTCTGAGGTATATGATCTACAGGACAGGGGAGGTAGGCAAATGTCTAACCGTCTATTCTAAAACATCTCATGTGCGTTTTATCAATCGTGGTTTTATCGACTTCTCAATCATAAGTCTCAGACTATGACTATTACGTGCGCGTAAGTACTAGTAAACTGTAAAATATGTGAACGACAAGACGTAGAAGGTTGATATTCGTTAAGATGTCCGTTCTTAAGTATCTCACGTGCGTCTTGTCATTTGTGCCAATCTGTCACATTCTTCAGGCGGTGATTATAATATGCTCGTAAGTGTCAGTTGCCTTTTGAGGTATGTAACCTGCAAGATGGAGGCGGTAGACAAACTTCTAGCCGTCTGTTCTCAAAGACCACATATGCGTCTTGTCAATTGTGTCCTTACTGACTTCTCGCTCACATGTCTTAAACGGTGACTATATTGCGTTCATAAATGCCAGTTAAATTCAAAATTTTGTGACCGATAAGACACGGAAGGTTGATATTCGTTAAGATGTCCATTTTTAAGTATCTCGTGTGCGTTATGACAATTGTCTCTCACATACTTCATGCGGTGACTGCAGCAATTATCATTAATGAGCACACGTTAATGCTGGTAGCTTTCTTAGGTATGTAATCTGCAGGACGGGGGAGGTAGACAAACTAGTCGTCTATTCTCAAAGATCTCGTGTGCGTTATGTCAATTGTCTCTCACATACTTCATGCGAATACTGTAGCAATTATCATTAACGAGCACACGTTAACGCTAGTTGCCTTTTGAGGTATGTAATCTGCAGGACGGGGGAGGTAGACAAACTAGTCGTCTATTCCCAAAGATCTCGTGTGCGTTATGTCAATTGTCTCTTAAATACTTCATGCGGTGACTGTAGCAATTAGCATTAACGAGCACACGTTAACGCTAGTTGCCTTCTGAGGTATGTAATCTGCAGGACGGGGGAGGTAGACAAACTAGTCGTCTATTCCCAAAGATCTCGTGTGCGTTATGTCAATTGTCTCTTAAATACTTCATGCGGTGACTGTAGCAATTAGCATTAATGAGCACACGTTAACGCTAGTTGCCTTCTGAGGTATATAATCTGCAGGACGGGGGAGGTAGACAAACTAGTCGTCTATTCTCAAAGATCTCGTGTGCGTCTTGTAATTTGTACCAATTTGTCATATTCTTCAGACGGTATAGTGTGCGTGCAAGTGTTATTCACATCTCAAATCATTTATATTTGTTTCTTAGAGCTTCTTCAGGGGTTGGTTGTGCCGTCGTCGATGGAAGCAGATTGTTGATCAGTACATAAAGAGTCCGCACGCAGAAAGCATGAGAAAAAGGAACAGGTTTGCTTTGAAATAAATATATTTTAAAATAGCGTAATTTTAAAACTTTGAACTCTTTTATTTAGTTTAGTTTTTAAATAAAACATACAAGGATGTAAATAATCATAATATGATATATTTAATTTACTACGATAATAATATTGTTTATGTGGGCAACATAAAGAAATTTACTAATAAAAGGCTTGCATTTCAGCTTGGTGTTCAAAATGGTAGAAGCTGAAGAGGAATACCTTGAGCAGATGGAAATCTTGGTGAGCTTAAATATTTATATATTTGATTCATACATCATTAAATAAAAATATATTAAAATGATTCAGAAACAAGTTTCCCAACGTCAGGATATACGCCTCACATCGAGCCCCGGAGCCGATGTCATGCACTACACACCTACACATGACACGGCGGCCGCGCCCGCCTAACCCGCGTTCAAGCGAGGGCGGTCCAGAGAGGCCCGTGTCTCTCCCGACCGCCGAGTAGTCCTCGCTTCGTGCTACACACACTACACCCCACTCACTACACTATACACCTACACGGGTATAGTTCTCCGCGTGTGTATTCGTCGTAACTGGGGTACGATCGCCAGCGGTAACTTTTTTTAGTCCGTGAACCTCTGTTTCCACGGACTCAATTTCGATGAAGCTGCACAAAGCCTAGATCGGCTAGCAGCATTACTTTAAATAAATCCCAAGCACAAAAGGAAAAAAGTTTTGCGTGTTTTCAACAGATGGCGTTAGTGAGCTATGTTTCTGTATATGTGTATACTTGTCATTTTATACTGCGACTTGAAGATGTCACGACGTGTTTTTAAACCGTTCTATAAGAATTTTAGTTTCAAAGAATCTATTCGTGTTTTAAAAATGAAGATAAAATGCAATACATTCTTCAATATAAATTATATTAAGATGTTCTTTTATAATAATTGTTAAAGAACATTTTATTGGATAATAATATTGTTTAAGTATATAATGAGTCTGCTTGCTTCATCTTCGTCAGGTTGGTAGTCAAACTGCGGACAAGAAAATGTTTTATACATCATAATGGTCCATGGTTTGACATGAACTTAAAAACTTTGCGAGATTCGAATTGTGTGCAGTCATTGCTAAAGTTGTATCGCGTAAGCGGTACACGAGAGATCTTTGCGGCTTTCTAATCCTGATATTTTCCTTATATATCCGACCCAGTTGAAAAAGCCAAAAGATCTTTCAACCTGTTCTTACAAAGGCTGTTAATATATTTGCTAATGTAAAAATAAACCTCTTATTTATATTTATTACCTATTTTAATCATTTTCCAAAGGTCACATGCTTCCTTCGGCCATTCAAAATGGCGGCCAGCTCCAAGAAGCCACCTTGTACACATGAAGACGTGAATTCAATATTCCTGAATAGCGAGACAGTGCTGTTCCTGCATCAGATCTTCTTCAAGGGACTCACTTCACGAATGGAATCGTGGCCGACGTTAGTGTTAGGTGAGTTTCATATCTAACTTAAAATTTTCTGCTTTTTTATTCTTATCATCATTACCAATTCACCTATATAGATCTCTCTCATAGATTTCCCAAAAGAATCGGTTGTAAGTTGCCTGCATCTTGCGTGTTCTTTGTCTTTAATTTTTTTTTAAAGTTAACTTAAATATTTAACGGAATCGGGCGTTTCCTTGTGGAAGTCCATCTTAAGTAAGAAAAGGACTAATATTTAGCCACTTCCGCACATGCAGTGGTAGTTGTGCAACAAAGTGCACCGCCCGCCAGCCCGCTGATAAATGCGTATGCGGCAAACAATGCGAATTACACAACTGCCACTGTCAAATCACTCAACACGTGTTTCACCCCTCCACGGGGCATCTTCAGGAGTTATGTTACACCGATTAGTGTAACATAAACCTCTATGTTTGGCACTAATCGGTGTAACGGAAGTGGCTAAATATTGGTCCTTTTCTTACAAAGTTAACATAATTATTTTCGCACTTTATACATATTTTGTACGAATATTTCAAAATCTGCCCGATAAAAGTAAAAAAAAAACGGTATTCTATATCTAATATATATAAAATTCTCGTGTCACGGTGTGCGTGATTGAACTCCTCCGAAACAGCTCGACCGATTTTCGTGAATATTAGCATGCATATCGGCCAGGGTGGAGAATCTGACACTATCTATTTTTCATCACCCTAAATGTTAAGAGTGGTCCAACCCTTAATATTTTTTAGACAATTTTTTTGTTTTTATTTTTTTATGATACAGAATACAAAAATACATACTACCCTAAATTTTCACCCTCTACGATCAACCCTTATTTTTATTTGTTAATTAAAAGCTTTTATTTTATTTTGCAAAATAACGTTTACGGGATCAGCTAATATACTATAACATGAATGAATTATAAAAAAAATTGTTCTGTCACACGTGATTTATTATCTATGACCAATTTATGACAGTTGCGCGCCAGTACTCGGAATGAACAAACTTCTCCTTGTTATTTTTTCCGTTGGGCCGAAAGGTTCTCGAATAGCGGCCACGCCCTGTTTGTCGCCGCGTGGGTACGCCCCCTACCGAATTGCGGGTAGTCGCTGAATGCGAGCAGCGCGGGACCGGTCATCAAAAGCAGAAGAAGAATATTAAGAATAGAGAAACTCTCTCTACTCCTAAAGTTCTCTAATCCAAAATGATCTTAACTCCAATATCGAATAGCAAGCGTGTAATACCATTAGAGAGAGAAAGAATGTTTCGTTAAATAACTCTTTCATTTCTTCACTTGATTCAGGACATATGCTTAGTAGACACTTGGTTACAGGAGACCTATTCGACATGTTGTTGCCGATGCTGACAATCTACCAGGAGTACGTGAGGAATCATCACTACTCTTTGCAAGTGCTGACGGAGTGCAAGCAAAGCCAGCCTTTCGCACAACTCCTGGCGCGGCTGGAGAGCAAACCGGCGTGCCAGAGCCGTTCATTGGAGACCTTCCTCACATACCCTATGCATCAGGTTTGAATGTTACTCTAACATACACTCACATTTTATTTCAGCCATGGGATGTCCACTGCTGGGCATAGGTCTTACTCATATGATAAGACCGGTTGGAAGCCGTCTACATCCAGCGTCTTTTGATGAGTTTGTTCCTTCCTTATCGTATGCTTAATAGAAAAAAGTTGAAGGCATGGTATACGTGTCTGGATTGACCGCCAAAACTGTGATATCCTCAGGAACGCCTTTGAGAGTCACTTCATGAATAATCTGTCTAAACGTTCCAAGATTATAGCTGTCTCGGATCGGTCGGATCCAGATACACAAATAATGTAACATCGCTAGCCGAGTTTTCTAAGACAGCCATAAGTTAATGTTAAGAAATTTAGCCTAGACGCCTTGAACCTTCGCTGAAGCAGTGACTGCAAACGGGCAGGTTTTTAGAAGAAAAAAAAGTAGTTACATACTGCCCGATAATATAATAGCAAAGGATATTAAAAATGTAAATGGTCTGTGGATAATTAATGTAAAAACTTGTTTTAGATACCACGGTATATCATCACATTGCATGAGCTGCTAGCACACACACCTCACGATCACGTGGAGCGTCGAAGCTTGCAGCACGCACGCGCTCAACTCGAAGAACTGTCTCGCCAGATGCACGACGAGGTACCACTGTTACAGTTACATCTTCTATAATTCAGGAGCATAGATTAAAACTCAAGAAGTTAGAAAAATCTTGACAGGGCTTAGAGGTTACATCTTCTAGAATTGAGGAGCATAGATTCAAACACCAGAAGTTAGAAAAATCTTGACAGGACTTAGAGGTTACATCTTTTAGAATTCAGGAGAGTCGATAAGTAACTTCAGAAGTTAGAAAAATCTTTACAGGATTTAAACGTTATACCATCTCCTTCTCCAATAGTTTGATGGAGGATTCGATGGTAATCCTTGCTCCCTAACGTTATTAAAATATATAGGTTGAGAATGAATTGCTTCATTTACTCTGTTTTTTATACTCGTTCCCCTGCTTTGTTTGAGACAAGGATGTTACAATGCGGATGTAAATAATTTTTTTCATTTTTTATATTTATTGCTCTTTCTCTTTTCTTTATTCACAAATTCTATCTCTTCTATCTTTTATTCTTCACTTTCTGATCTTCTTTTACACGTCGTCTTTCTTTTCTCGTCTACATTCCTAATTAAATTAGTTCTAATTTTGCAGCGTTCATTCTTACTAGATCAGATAAACAAAAAATTGTAATAAAATAAATTATTTGAATTTTTTTGTTTATTTTAATGTTTACTTTTATTTCCTAGCAATGGTCTGATGCACGACAACAGGACGACATTTGGCAACACTTTCCTCTTCTACTTTCTTCCCCATCTCAAACTCGAGATCAAGGAGTCCTCCAAACACAAGACAGCCGGCAATAATGTGCACCACGGTTTGGTCTATTACCGGGTCACAGATGCAGGAAGCACTATCTTTGAGGTTAAACCTGTGGACTATGAACATCTGGACCAGACACGTGTTCAGCTTAACTTTCCAGAGTACGCGGTAGGCTTATACGGCGTCCAGGAAGAACTTCGTCTTTGTGATACCGTCGTTCCTTCCAGTTCCACCTGTTCCATTTGCCAAGCATGACCAGCCTGGGCTGTCGCTTGAGGAAGGAAATGGGGCATCACTCGTATTCCGGTCTTCTCTTGCTCTTCAGGGTCGCGAACTTGACCTTGACTTGTGACCACAAAAAGGACAAGCTGTTTATTGTTGACTTTTCTCAGTTCACGTTTCAAATCATTGTAACTTTATATTAAGTTGAACGATGTCGATCAAAAAGTTTATGAATAAATAAATAACTCAACAGGTCAGCGAGACAGAGAACCTACGGAAGAATCTAGCAGTTGAGCGGATGATCATAGAAGGATGCGATATTCTTCTTGATGTGAATCAAGTTTTTATCAGACAAGGTATGAATTTACGATAGTTACAACTAACCTTAATACCATTAATGTGTACTTTTTTGGATAATTATACACAAGTATTTTGTGATAGAAATAATTTATCTACAGGCTTTCATCACCATCATCATATCAGTCGATGGACACTCATTGCGAGTCACAGGCCTCTTCAAAGATGGTCATGATGAACAGTCTTGTTCCGCCTGCATCCAGACATTTTTTGCGTCGTTTTATATATCATACCCTAGCCGCGTCTACTGGCTGAAGGTTGTTTCGAAATCCATGTGTGCGAAGATAGATATCAGATCATTATTTTATCCGTACTGCTGGCCATAGGCCTCCCCCATAGGTTTCCAATAGGACCTATCCACCTTGTAGATGTCCTATGCATTAGTGTAGATATTTACGTACGTATAGAATCTTAAAAGGAAGAGTGAAAAACTCAAGTTATTACCCCTAAATTTTTATGCCCGAATATTTAACGGAATCAGGCGTTACCTTGCGGAAGTCCATCCTAAGTAAGAAAAGGACCAATATTTAGCTACTTCCGCAAATGCAGTGGTAGTCGTGCAATGAAATGCACCGCCCGCCAGCCCGCTGATAAATGCGTATTCGGCAAACAATGCGAATCACACAACCGCCACCGCCAAATTATTCAACACGTGTTTCACTCCTCCACGGGGCATCTTCAGGAGTTATGTTACACCGATTAGTGTCAAACATAGAGTCAAAGACTCCTTCCTTACTTTATGCCCGAAAAGCCAAAATATTTTTTCTAGAAGCGTGACTCTGAAATAATGATATATCATCAACGTTATACCTGTAGATCTTCCACAGCTGTCCACAGCCTCATAGATACCTTCATAGAATTACAGTACATGGAAGAAATATTTACTAACTATATTTTTGGTGTGTATTTAAACAGGCACATTATCTCAAGTAGTTGGCAAAGGTCGTCGTGCATCGCTGCAAGCAAGACAGGCTTTCCTATTCAGCAACCACCTGCTATTGACGACGCGAGCAACTGGAGGACGCCTGCATTTACCGCCGAACGGAAGATTACCACTCCACGACGCGTTGTTGGTTGAGGATCCTTCTAATCATGATGATGATGGTAAAAATCTTGTTCTTCCTTGTTCATGGTGATTTAGGGCTCTCACGAAGATCGTCAAAAGGACTGGTTTTACCCTGCCCGTATCCAATGACTTCCCGTGACTTTGACTATGTGGCCTGTCCACCTAGTGTGGGGCATATTGAATGACCATCGGTGACCATCGATTAGAAGAGCGATGTGCTCCGCTCATTGCTACTTCCGACGAGCAACTCTTCGAAATACATCGATGATCTTGGTTCTTCTGCGGATTTTCTCATTTCTGAATCAATCTCGCTTCGAAACCCCGAGCATATCTCTCTCTACTTGTGGTCCAAACTCCAAAACTTTTCGTCCTCTATACCGGCGGACGGCGTCAACTGACATATGTGTTTTTGTTAGTGAATTTGTATTAAATCTTTAGTGCTTGATGAAATATGGAATTGAAGAGTTAATATTAATTTTTAATCAATGTTTAATACTTACAAATGAGTGATGAAAGTTATATGTTAAAATTATTTCATTCGCATGACAAATAATTTATTACGGCGTTGGTGTATCTGAAGTTGTAGGCGGATGACTTTTAAAATAAACTGTGTCTATCTTTCATCCAAGCGTTTTAATTTTTGTGCTCCAGCTTTCTAGGTGTTGTCTCTAACATTGCCTACCTAACATGTTAAACTCCACAACTGGTAACCCCGACGTGATTTGAACACGAAACCATAACAAATGTCTACAAAATTTGTAGGGTAGTATTAAAATTTATTTATCCTTAGTTTTATAGATAAAGAAGTTATATGTTATATGTGATCACAGATTCAACTTCGGTATGTTCATCTCCTGGTGGTGACCCGTACCAGGGTAAAGACTTCAAGATACTGGTAGAAGTAAAGGGAGAACAGATATGCGCTCATTTAGGTAAGACTAGGTTTTTATGTATTATATCGCATATGGATTATGACTGTAAGGATTTCTTATATTTAATAATTTGTAATAGGTGTGGAAAGATAGAAGAGGTCGCTTCAAGCTTCGAGTGCAGTATAAAACAAATTTTTGTATGTTTGTATTTTGTGTCTTGTAATTGGTAGAACAAACTTTTTCTAAATTAATTTACAATCTGCATATTATTATTGTAATTTATAAAAAACAACTGTAATAGCTACGATCTAATCTAATAAAATAACAAGTCTTCAACCAATGTACTGTATCCGGTGATAAATGTTGCACATCGACCTTTGGAAAGAGACAATCGGCTAATTTCGGCTCCGTTGAGCGTTATCTCTGTCACACGAAATACGACTAATAAAACGTCACATAGGTAGTGTGGAACAGAGATAGTGCTCTACGAAACCGCAATTCGTCAATTGTCTCTTTCCAAACTTCGAAGTGCAAGCAACACGTGCGTTTTATTACAACATTGTAATAAACTAAAAATTGAATTATATATCCGTGTAGTTAAAAATATGATTTATAAAAATTATATAGTTGGGATATGTGATTAATATATAATCCTAGCGTGTTGGTTTTGACATTTAAACCCAAATTTAACAATTAGATAAGAGGATATATGTTAAAAAATATTAAATAATTTACTCTGTTTTGTTTCCAATCCGCTCCACAATGTCGTTCACATTTGTTTTTCAACAGTTGCAGTTGACTGAAGAGAATTTATAATTACTAATGCAATCGGTGCTATACAAAACAGGGTTGATTAATTATATAGTTATACATACATGTCGTCTCGTTGTCGAGTCTTCTTTATCAATATCAATTTTATCCCGCGGTGCCCCTTTTATACGTTTACGAACAACTAGCGCCATCTGTCGACGCCAGACGGAACTACAAAGTAGTGATATATGTATATATATGTATGTATATATATATATATATACATATTTTACAAATTATTATATTTGTTTTGTTACGTTAGTGGCGGCAACCCTGGAAGAGAAGGCGGCGTGGACCAGCGAGCTTGCGCAGTGTATGGAGAGCGCAGCCCTGACGGAGTTGCTTCGAGCGTGCGGTTCCTGTGGTGCTGCATCTGCAAGCCTTCCAGCATGTCGCTCGGACCGCGCGCTCTTCACCGACGACGTGGACATCCGTTTCAGCAGGACCCTCAACTCCTGCAAAGTTCCGCAAATCAGATCTGCCACCCCCCAGCGCTTGTTGCAGCGGCTCACTGGTAATCACATATATACACATAATCATGTCCTACAGGACATCTACTGTTGGACGTAATCCACCCTAGGTCACGACGAGACTGTCACAAGCAAGGCCCTAATAGTGTTATTGAGAAGTCTCACCATTCATATATATACGGAAATCTTCCCGACTTTAATATTGAAGATGTGGAATAATAAAATCGTATACAAGGAATAACAATAATTTTCAATAGGACCAAAATGATTGGATGTATCCAGTATGCTCCGATGATCTTAATTTATTGTCTCTCTATCCAGGAATACAATACTTGATACTCCATGGTCTTTACTTCAGAAACGACAAGAACCCTCAATTTTTAGTCCAGAACTCATTTCCTTGTATGTGGGTCTTCAGTATCCCGTGACACTAGGAGACCACTTAGTGCTTTATTCATCTCCCCTTAGACCCAAATCTCATTGATTTTGGTTGATTAATGAAATCATAAATAAAAATTGAAACTAAAAAAGACTCGAACATAAATTAAAGTAAATATAAAGCCATAAAGTTGAACTAAAATAGTGATACGAATAGAAACAGAGATAAGAAAAAAAATGTAACATTAAAGGCAAAAAATTGTAGAACTAAAAATGTGGCGAAGAAAGAGAGACGAAGTGTATAAGAACTGTGAATGAAAGAAAAGATAAGGTAGAAGAAGAAAGTGAATAGAAAGGAAGAAATCGTGATGGACGACGTGAACGTGACGAGAGAATCCTAATAAAAATTAAAATGGAAAAATTATTGCACAAAGAGTTCCTGTTATAGCTTTAAAATAGGGGGAACGACAAGCCCATGGGGCCATAAAAAGCCTGATTGTTGAAGTCCAGAAATCTACATTTCTGTAGGTTTCTCCCAAAACCTTCAGTGTGGCAAGGTGGCAGGTGTGAAAACACACAACACTTAGTGTTTCAATTCTTCCTTGTTTTATCTTAAATACAACCTTCGATGTAAACTAGTAAGATTACTGTTTAAAACCATATTACGAAGGGTTTAATATCACTTGGTCGTCTTCCCTCGAAACCTTCGAAAAGACAACCTTCGCCTTAAACAGAAACAAGTATTAACCCTTTCCACTCCAAGGCTGTTATGTAGCATCGATAAAATTTAATTGAATTATAGTATCTTGCGATTTTAGAATATGTTTCGTTCATTCGTGATTCAAATTTTAGTAATAAAAATCTTTCCTGTTTTAAAATTTTCCGCATAAAGAAGTATTACACCATGTCGAGTATCACTCGACAGTGGAGCTTGTAGAACAAAATCAGTGTCGAGTGAAACTCGACATTGGAGTGGAAAGGGTTAATAAAATAATCCCAAACCTTCAGACTTAAGATTCCTGTCGGTGGACTACCTGAACACATTCTTGCTGACATACCGAGTGTTCACGGACGGCGTGACGGTGCTGGAAGCCCTGAAGCAGGTGTTCTACGAGCAGTCGCAGCAGGAGATGGAACTTGCACCACCTCCAGACGCCACACGCAAGACTAGTGGCGCAAGTTCTGTGTCAGGTAATACAGGATTTATATATCCTTTTTCATCCTTCTTTTGTATAATGTTTCAGTTTGAGGATACTCTAAATTCGAACTTTTGTTTAAGAGCATACGGTTGAATTTTGAAGTCGAGAGTTTTATCTCCGATAGTAATAAATTTTGAATTATTTAATATTCATTGATTTACCTACATTTGTTACACATTGTGTAATGGTGGACATTTTGCTTTGTGTACTCTTTACCTGATTTTATTATTTTTAGAACCGGACCTCGAAATACGACAATATTAATTCTTTATTAATTAAGTCCAAATAATGGCATGAACCTATGACCATAAAAATGTCATATGGACATGTCATAACATCAAATATGCCTCCGGACATAAACATGAGGTTAATATGCCTCTAGACATTGATATGACAAAAATATCTAAGGGCATGGACATAAGTTTGATATACCTCCGGACATGGAGATTTCCTTAATTTTCCCCCGGACATGGACATGTCAAAAATATCACCCCCATGGTCATGGCATAAATATACCTCCGGACATTGACATGACTTTAATATACTTCTGGAAATGGACATAACTTTAATATGCCTCCGAACATGGACGTGTCAAAAATATGCCTCCTCATGGTCATTTTAATATGACTCCAAACATTGACATGACTTTTATATGCCTCCGGACATGGACGTGATTGTAATATACGCCCGAAAATGGACATAACTTTAATATGCCTCCGAACATGGACAAGTCAAAAATATCACCCCCATGGTCATGGCATAAATATACCTCCGGACATTGACATGACTTTAATATACTTCCGGAAATGATCATAATTATTTTTATTTTATTCATAAATCATTTAACTTGGTTACACCATAACATGATAAAAGTTTGCGATATTGTTAAAATCCATGTATTTCACACTGCTCATTGTATACCTGTTCCCGTATAGGCAAAGTAATGTACTTAACTAGTATATGTTAAGAAATATATAGAGAAGGCTTTTCTCGGAGTTTCTCTGCGAGATCGAATGAGAAATGAGGAGATCCTCAGACAGTAGCTTGAAGAATTGCTCTTCTGAAATGTTTGTGGGCGTGACACTCATGCAACTGAAGGCGGTAGGGACCAAAAGGTCTTCACTTGGCGACCACAAGCCTATAAACGCGTGGGCATGCCCCCCCCCCCCACTAGTTGGACCCACGACATAATTAAGGTCGCAGAAAGTCGCTGGATGCGAGCAGCGCAGGACCTATCCTGGTGGCGATCTATGGTGGAAACCTACTTCTTGCAGTGGGCATCTATTAGCTGAAAAGAAGAAGATACTTTGTCTACGTAAAATATACTCGATGTACTTTCTAATGCGACTATAACGCCTCATAGTCTTGTCTCTCTATCTTTAATACCCAGAGAGTTGTGTGAGTGGCTGAAAATAAGTAGAAGAAGAAGGAGATAAAATATTCGATAATTGAAAATTAAACTAATACGGTAAGTTAAAGCGAGACAGTAGGATATAAGGTTAAGCGAAGAACAGGGTGTAAGATAGAGCAAAACAGATTAATGTTATTTTTCATTATTTTTACGGGATAGAAAAACAATTTGGTTTCCAGGTTATGGCTCAGAATACAGCGATCGGGATTGGCAGTCGAGATTTTGGAGGGCTTCGAGGAAAAGTAAGGTCGTTTCAATTGTTCTAAACCGAAATTACTTGGGTCATTCATTGTCGAAACAAATTGTACTTCTTTCGCAGGTGAAGATGATGATAAACTGTCTCCATACCTAATGGCACCGTCTAGACGTACCTCTACTGTTAGCAAGGTAGGGTAAAGATATTCCAATATATATAATTCCATTTACATTCTTTTAAAAAAAATAATTAAAAAATATACACCAATACCTCGCTTTGCGTCGTTTCGTTTTGCGTTTTTTCAAAGTTGCGTCGCTGCCTAATTAGTACTAATTTTCACTGTGCGTCGTTAGATTTTCGAGGTTGCGTTGTTTTCGGTTCGAGTCTTTAATTTTTTTTAATTTTCTATTTTTTCTAAAAGATGGCATCACTTTTGTGTCTAATTGCGCCAAGTCATCAAAACTCGGAGATTCCCTTTCTAACCAAAAAATCGACGCAATTTGAATACAGTTTTATTTTCACTTTGTTTTGGTAATTTTGGAGTTCAGTTTCAATTACGTAGTGTGTTGTGTTTTTTTTTAAAGAAAATATGAAATTTATATAAAATTTACGTGTAGTTTCTGGTTACAAAAAAGGTAATTATTATTCCAATTTATTTATTGGCAGAGTTATATTATTTTTGTTTTTTAAATGTTTACTATGTTCAATTTTCTTTTTAAAAAGTAGTATTTTCGCGATCCTGGAACCTATCTTCGATCTTTACATGGTTTGCTATAGAAAATCTTAATTCACTTTGCGGCGTTTCGATTTGCGTCGTGTTTTTTTGGAACGTAATCACGACGCAAAGTGAGGTATTGGTGTAATCTTGTAAATTTTTTCTAAGTTGTATTATCTTCTGTCCCGTGCTATCTCATATAGGTGGAAGAGGACAACAGTCATTTGACAATACCGAAGATAATGGCCACATCGTCCAGTAATGAAACGCTTAAAGGTAACTAAATACCTTTCGTATTTCGAATGTATTCGTTATACCCGGCGATAAATATTGTACATCGATCTTTGGAAAGAGACAATCGGGTAATTTCGGCTTCGTAGAGCGTTATCTCTGTCGCACGAAATACAAACAGTCCGGTATCTATTAGGAGCTGTTACAACAAGTATTATTTGCTTCTTTTGGTAATTATTTTTATTCTTTGTATAAGACATATTTTTTTTATAAATGATGGCTTTAGGTTGGGGTAAAATAAAATAGAAAAACATGTTCATATTATGTTTACGTATTTAATTATTTAGGATAATTATAACTGAACATAATAAACACAATTATACCTATTGATAAAATGAGACATTGCAATAAAAATAAAATTAATATGGTGAAATGGAAGTAGCTGAGAATTAGAATTATAATTTTTTTATTTAGATATAGGACTGTCTGTATGTCGTGCGACAGAGATAACGCTCTACGAAGCCGAAATTACCCGATTGTCTCTTTCCAAAGGTCGATGAGCAATACTTATCGCCGGGTACTGTAATTTTGTTTCCTTAGGTTGGTAGGACTGTATGATATTTGCCAAGCGTCTGTTTATCAAAAGTTGGAATATCATTTGAATATTGAAAATTTCTTTTTTGCGTTCTTATCTCGTTTATTATTATTTTGCAATTAAAATTTGTAAACTCTCTTATACTGTTTATTAATAAATAGTTTTGTAAATTATTAACAAGTGTAACGTTATATGAAACCGTCCAAAAAAAAAAATTTAAAATTAAAATTGCACCGTTAATTAAAAAGGTTGCTTACCCCTGAAGTAAACCACTCATTCACAGATTATTACAGAGTATGTAGTAATTTAATATTAATGATCCATTTTTAAATTATAAATACACAAGAATGCTCAAAATAATTACATCTTTCCATTTTGATTTCTCGACTGTTTAAAAAGGTACATCACCATCGTCCCCTGGTGCGTTAAGTTCAGTGACCCTAGTCGGCAGCCCAAAAAAAGCAAGTCCAGATGAAGCCTCCACTAAAACTGAAAAGGTTTCACCAACAAAAGATAACGACAACGCAGCCGCCATCACGAAGGACGAAAGCATCGAACTTGTCGACCAGAGCGATGAAGATATAAAGTACAAGGAAGAGGAACAGGAGAAGAACAAACCTAAACCAGATGAGAAGTTTAAAATATCGCAGAGGTTTTCAGAGGTACACACACTATAAACTATTTATTTATTTATTTAAAACACTTCTTTTACAAATTATGTATGACAGCGAACTTATTGCCGAAGATATTTAGACATAAACTAAGAGAGTAGGTGAAAAAAAAATCAAATTGAAAAGGAAATTAATAAACTAATAAATATATTAATGACAACTACTTACTACAATTGCAGTAACCCGGCGATAAATATTGCACATCGACCTTTGGAAAGAGACAATCGGCTAATTTCGGCTTCGTAGAGCGTTATCTCTTTCGCACGGTATACAAACAGTCCAGTATCTATCAGGAGCTGTTGAAACAAGTATCATTTGCTTCTTTTGACAATTGTTTTTGTTATTTGTATAAAATACACCCATTTTTCTATAAGTGGTGACTTTAAATCGGGGTAAAATAAAACAAAAAAAACAATTTCGTATTGTGTTTACGTATTTAATTATTTAGGAAAATTACAACAGTACAAAATAAACAACAATACCCGGCGATAAATACTGCGTATCGACCTTTGGAAAGAGACAATCGGCTAATTTCGGCTTCGTAGAGCACTATCTCTGTCCCACACCACCTATGTGACGTTTAGTCAGTCGTTGTATTTCGTGTGACAGAGATAACATCTTTGTAGACAATTGCTAGAGGAGCGAAGTGTTTTTTAGTGTGTAGTGGCTATGAACTGGAATTAAAATGTTAAATAGGTAGGTGAAGTGGGAGAAAGGAGTAAAGAGAAAAACTAAATTGATTTTATTTTTAAAAATATTGTAAGATTTTACACGGTAAATTACTTTAAAGAAGATTTAAGAGTATTACAATGTTAATTAAACATATAGTTCTATAATATTTAAAAACAAAATACAATTCCGCCGAGTTTATTTAGCCTGTTCTTCTAAAGTCTGAATCAAATGTCATTCGATCAAATGATAGATTTAAATTTATAGCAATAAGATATGAAATCTAACGTATTTTGAATAAAGAATAAAATTTAATTTGAATTAAAAATCTATACGTAGGATAGAAAGTCTAAAAAAGTGTGACGTGCTTATGATGCCGGAGAAATACTCCGAGGGAGATTATAATAACCCTAACAAAGCATTGTAAAAGCATAGAAGAAGTAATATCATGAAATAAACAAAATGATACTCTTGTTGGTTTTATATGAGAGTTGTTGCTGATAAGCTCCGGCGTTAATTACACCTATAACGAATGCCCCTGTATACAATGTTAAAATTTATCCCTTTATGGCTTTTACATCACCAGTTTCTATAATGAGTGTTATACATAGCGCGCGCGCACCATGTCGGAGAGCCCTCGCCGGCTTCAGGTGTCCGGAGCGGCAGTAGAGGCCCGGCGGCGTTCGGATGGCGCCAGGGAGGCGCCGCCATCGGCAGCGGAGCCCCGACGGGCATCCGACTCAGGAGCAGCTCGAGCGCCTCGTCGCTCCGTCAGGTATAAACAGTTCCACAACAAGATCTAATACCCAAACTAAATCATAGAACCTTTGAGTTGAAAGAATAGTAAGAAAAAGACCAATATTTAGCCACTTCCGCACATGCAGTGGTAGTCGTGCAACACAGAGTGTTTGTGTGAGTGTAGATATAAAAACTACAAACTATATATATGCTTGACTCTGAAATCAATGGTTTTACAAATAATGATTAACATAATGATAATATAGTTTAATATTAAAATTAATTATTTTATTGAATCAGGCGTTACCTTGCAGAAGTCCTTGGTAGAAGGATATACACTTACAACTTATTAGAAGGAATTTGTGTGCACTAATCGGTGTAACATAACTCCTGAAGATGCACCGTGGGGTGAAACACGTGTTGAGTGATTTGACGGTGGCAGTTGAGTAATTCGCATTGTTTGCTGCATACGCGTTTATCAGCAGGACTGGCGGGCGGTGCACATTGTTGCACGACTACCACTGCATGTGCGGAAGTGGCTAAATATTGGTCCTTTTTTTACTAAGAATGGACTTCCTCAAGATAACGCCTGATTCCATTAAATATATAAAAGAATAGTGGTAATTTATATTAAAAATAAACTCTTCGAGTCAGAAGAGAGGTTCACTAATCCCGCCGAGTACTCCTGGCTTCCTTTCCACACGTACATCCATTACACTGTATAGGCAACATTATGTCATCGTCATCGGTGCATCGAAAAGGGGAATTCCACAGAAATATAATTGTTCATTTACGTATGTATAAATATGGACAAAGATCGAATGAATGAAAACTTCTACTTCGGACTTCATATTGTTACTATCTCAAGACCTTCCGGCCTTAGGAAGAATCCAACAACACTATCTACCTACACGGGTATAGGTGATCTTCTTGGAGATGTTTTTGGTGAACTATGCAAAGAACAGGTTTCTTATCTTATAGCTCGCGGTTCACTTTTTTGCCGCGATCTCATTTCAACTAAGCTATAGCAGCCCACAAGACTATATATAGTCTAATTCAGAGTTCCCCAAACTTTTTTGTGTCGTAGACCTTGCCATGTTATTCCGAGTTGGGTAGACCTCCTACTTACCTGATATTGATTTCCTGTAAATTTCTAACTGTAGTGAAGCTTAGTGTTAAAAACTTAAAGTAAAAACACATGTTAATTTATACATTTATTAATTGAATTTAAATTAAAACTACTCAAAATAAAATTTTGTATCTGTTATGTAAAATATACGTAACATTAAATAAACATAAAATAAACTATAAATAAAATAACATAAGCATTAATTTTTTTACTTCATAGATACTTTTATAAATGATGTAAATATTTTGATATTATAAGATAGTATGATATAAGTAAATAGGTACTATCAGTGAATGTGTTGAGATCCACTATCGTGGACCCCCATTTTCATTTCTTGCAGGTTGTCATAGACCCCTAGAGGTCGATATAGACCACTTTGGGAATCACTGGTCTAATTCAATAGAAAAACGAAAAATAAACAGATTCAGAAATCATTTTATAACATATAATAAGAAAATAGTTGATATTGACATAGCGTCGAAGAATATATATTGTGAGTAAAAACTCAAGTACGTGAGTCGTAACAGGCCTCTTACGAAACCGATTTATTGTATCTCATTCAGTATCTTTCGACGATCTTCACAGGATCGTCTGTCCATTTTGTGTATGGACATCTTATTTGGTCTTAATGTTTCGTGGTCACTCCAGCAACTTTATATCCCAGCCGCCACCTATTTGGTGTGTCCACTGCCACTGATCTCATGTTTGGTACTGGGGGGGAGGAATTCTCAGGATGGATGGATAGTACTCTGCCCTGTGGGAGAAGCACAGGGTTATGTGGGATTCCTACCTTCTAAAACCCCATCGGTGGTCGTCTTCAGTACCTTTAGAGGGGCCGCCGGATCTTGCACAAAACACGCAGCTGCCCCTCAGTACTGGAGGAAGCTATGCCTCCCCCCAATCCTTGGTGTACTGCAGCAACACGAGATTACTTCGCGTTGCTGTCCTTCATGGGTTCTCGGCCTCAACCTCTACAAACCAGATGTCATTTTAGACGCCGCTTACGACATGCAAAGAATACCTTAGACCTATATACTATAGCTTCATTTTCACTTTCATCACCTTTGTGTTTATGCTCGATGTAAGTTCATAGTAATCAATTGAGGTCAATACTTTCCATCACACGGCTCTCTGTTACCCTCATATCTCGACTTCCAACATTTTTCATCAACCATCAGTTCACCAGCACAGTCTTTATCACGTCAGATAAACGCTGTGATCAACGGTCTTCAGCTGCTAGCATCCAGAGACTTCCCATGACCTTGAGTATATAAAAAACCATATTATTTATGCCATAGTGAAAGAAGATGCACCAGTTCATCAATAAACAGCGAACGACGTCGCTACTGGGGCGGTTCGGAACCCCGATCTTCGGTGACTTCTCAAGTGTCTCAAATGGCACAAGTAAGTCAATGATACATAACTTTTTATAAATAATCAATTCTATTTTCTTCATAGCATTTTTAGTTACATCGGCTTTCTATTTTACATTTATACTAGCTGATCCCGCAAACGTTGTTTTGCAAAAAAAAAAGTTTTTAATTAACAAATAAAAAATAATTGTTGATCGTAGAGGGGTGAGAATTTAGGGTTGTATGTATTTTTGTATGCTGTATCATAATAAAATGAAAACCAAAAAAATTGTCTAAAAAATAAATTAAAAAAATTTAGGAGTGGACCACCCTTATCACATAGGGGTATGGAAAATAGATAGTAGCCGATTCTAAGACCTACTGAATACGCATATAAAATTTGGCAAAAATCGGTCGAGCCGTTTCAGAGGAGTTCAAGTTCGAACACCGTGACACGAGAATTTTATATATTAGATTATTAAAAAGCACATGACTTTAATTTATTTTACGCAATCATAAACGAACCACTACCTCCAGGTCCATATATTTTATGTCCACATAGGAGTTCCCATATATCCAACAGGTTTTCAATAGGACTGGTAGGAGATGGCTGATATCCAACGTCCACCAAAGACAATAACAGACCAAGGACACGGTCCTCAAGAGTAAAAGACGACCAGAGTACGTGAGATGCCACGTTCCGTTTGTAAACCGTCAGCTTAGGTTAGAGTCACTTTACAAATAGACCAGGAGGTATTTGAAAGGCACGCATCCACAACGTGGATATTTTTTCCGATCGCCTTTTCCCATTGCGCAGAATCAAGTTGAACACGATTTTGGTTCAGATGTACACGGGGCACGGGAGATTCGCTGAGATATATACCAGTGCATTGGACCAGATCGTGATGCACCTGGTGATCGACAGTTTCATATTTGGAGGACTTTCACTGTCTCCGAGATAGAGATACGGAAGCGAATAGAGATAACATTGCCTCCTAGAGGAAGATAATTCAGTACAAAATGAATAAATTAGGACATAAATTGAAAAAGGTCGGGTAAGAAAAAAGAATGCATATAAAATTAGAATTAAATACATAAATGTCATTGTAAAGTTATGTTACGTACTGTTGGTTTTGACGCGGTATGAAACACCACTAGTTCACAAGGAGTCCTTTATTCACAAATCATATGGTCAATATATTTTAACACAAAGTATACTTTCGCTCAGTCCAAACTACGCTTCCGAATCGCTTAAGAAATCACTGTTCAAATAACTTGACTAGTCACTTTATATCACTGATCGTAGATCTTAATCTTATAACTTAAAAAACAACACTGAACTGTCGACATGGGGAGTACACCTATTTATACTACAGGTAAGATTCTAGTAAGTTCGAGATAGTAGTCGGTTAGAATTTCCGAGAACCGTACACAAAAATCTATACATAATTTCAAGGTCACGCGTGTTCTTGATCCTAAGTTCTGTGTTTATTGTATAGAGGGTTCTGTAACTCGTGTTTCGTGACAGTTATAAGAGGTGGAAATTAATCTATAAAATAAGTCTAGTGATGATAAAATAAGAAACACACTGAACGGAAGGAATGCTAAAGATGATGAGAATAAATTATATTGTGATGAAAGATAAAAGAATAATAATATAGCTTAAGAAATATGAACGAAGAATTTATATATATCCAAAACTATGCTTTTATTCAGTGATCTCAAATCCACAGCCAAACAACTGCTATTAGTTTTGTGAAGTTATATTACCTTACTGTAATTTTAATTTGCACATCTGCTATTCTTTGTCGGTGTATCTATAAATTTACTCTTTAAGAATATACTGATTAATAACTATAGCTAAAATTAATTAAGATAGAAAAGATTAATTATGTTTAAATGTTAATTAAGTTGATTTATTCCAGACTTACCGTCGCGAAACCAACCAACCAAAAGCAGGAGTAGTGATAACATCATTCAGACAGTCGCATAGAAGGTAAAATTGATGTAAATATATCTGTGACATACTTGTCTGTATAATCGATTAAATAATTATGATATCTATTGATCACTTTAGCACAAATCGGGTGATAACAATTTTCTATGTTCTGGCATGTAGTTTTTTTTTATTAACTCTAATAAAATTTCTTTATCAATCTTTTGGACAAATGCTTTTGCATGATGTTCCATATAAATTTATCAAACATAGGATTTTGATTAGATATATATAGTTTAACTTAAAAGATCTATAGGATATCTTTGTATGATTTAATATGTTTAAAATTCGTTCAACAGCTTCGGAAAAGACCTGATTTGGTAAGTGTGCGGTCAAGGTAAAAATTGTAGAAGTCCTTGTAGAACCGCCGTAGTGGATTATTTGGACAATGTTATGCTTAATATAGAACGTATTTAACCCTTTATACAAAATTGCCTCCTGAAAAGATCGTAACCAAAATACAGGGTCCTCCACTTTGTTAATTTATGACGAGTTTCATAATAATATTGTAAAGAAACTTTATGATGGTTTGGTTTCATTTATATACATCTTGACCTTTATTTATAGGGTAAAATTTGTTATTTATATTCATCAAACACAAAGAGGCACAGCTTTCAAAATTATTAAACACAGATTTACTATCATTCGCTTCAGTAATTAGTGATTTAAAAAATTTTTCTTCTATTTCAAATCAAAGTAGATTGCACCAAATTTTCAAAGATATCTTTATTAAAATTTTTGCGTTAATCAATTGGCTTAAAATCTAAAATTTCAAAATTACTCTATCACATTTTTTGCATGCCTAAATCTTCTATACGTTTCCTACTTATTCTTCACTTTATCTTCTTTTATCTCACGTAGTTTTTGTTATCTTTAACACATTTAAATGTTTCCTCTCTGCATGTTTTACCTTTATCTATATCTTCGTCTTTGAATCTTTTATCTTTTTTAATTCTATATTTCATTACTCTTTCACATTACTTAATTTCATATATCTAAGGTAAAAAAAAATACAGTTAAATAAAAATTTAATTATCTACAGTAAGGTGTATTTGTTTAATCTCCTCTGCAAAAGCGTAATGTATGTATGTTTTGTATAGGAGCAGTACATCGACGGCTGCAGTTGCGTTTGCTGTTGCTACATCAGCATCATCAAACCCTCGATCTCCACCACCGACTTCTCCACCTCACAACCGTCGCGACTCTGTCATATCAACGGCCGCTACCATGAGAGTACTTAATGTATTGCGGTAAGAAAATAACCTAAAGGTTTCGAAACATTGTATAGGGAGGGCCAAAAATTTTTGCAAATAGCAACACTTGATTTCTCCAAAACCGTGAGAGTAAGGGGCGCGCGGGTGCCAACGGCGAGACGGAACACATCTCGACAATGTAATTTTTAAAAAATTAATTTTAATAAATGATAATTACGGTAAATAAATCATAAACAAAATAGCATTTGTACTTTTATTTGTACACATGTTTCAAAAGTGCAAAAATTTATGGCCCACCCTATATATTGTATTGTACCGTATCTATCTTTACTGAAGCAAAACACTATGTCAAGTATATCAAATAGCTGTTCCAGATGGAATACATATATTTACAAAATTCAGCGGGAACAAAGGGTTCCGACAAACCCACGGCTTATAAAAACCACGCAATCCGTCATGTATTTTTTTTATTTATTTAAGAATTATAAAAAAAAAGTATAAAATTAATATATAAATGGAGAATAATTAGCCATATTCACATAATTTACACAAATTAAACAAATGACAAACAAAGTCAGCGCGGCGCCATTTTGTTTTTGTTACGTCAAATGTAATATATTTGAGGTTATCTATTCGTATGTAATGTTTATTGATGTAAATTAAAATATAAGTATTTAAAATAATAAATACTAAATATAATTGAATTATTAATGTTATATATTTATTATTGACTATTTATTATTTTCAAAATGAAAAATAATTTTAATAAAATATTTCATAGAAAATTAGTGAATTTTATATCAAAGATCAAATTAAAATATTTATTGCTAAATCGAATAAATAATATAAATAACACACTGTAATTTTAAGTGGTTTAATTTAATTATATTTTTGGATTTATAACTATGGTATACGTTTTTTATAAATATATCAGTAACATCTCATATTTGCCAAATAGGCTGATAGAAAAAATTAGCCCTTAGTAACATTGTAGTATGGATAAAAAAAATTAGAAACTTTTATGTATTTGTTGAACATTTTTCGTTAGGCATTGGATATCGAAGCATTCTTCCGACTTCTGGTCCGACGAGCGTCTTCGAGGGCTGACCATGGACTTCCTGAAGGAGATAGAGGGCAGCCCAGGACTGCTGCCCGCGGAACACAAAGCAGCTGCACAGCTGCTCCGTCTCCTGGAACGAGCTCCTGACAGGGCCATCGACCTAAAAGCCATCTTCGCCCCGCCGCCGGTATTTCAATCACTTTTTAACCCTTAGTGTTTTTTTTTTAATATTAATGTGTTTGCTTGAGGGTCTAGATGAAGGGAAAAATAGATTTTTTTTTAATTTCGTTGGAAAGAATATTATGCAACTGTAAAATACGTACAGCCAACCTACAAAAAAAACTAATAGTAATGTAAACATTCGGTTTAAAAGATTGGTATCAAAATTAAAACTCTAGGTTATTAAGAGTTAAATATACATCTCCTAAAGTTTGTATATATAATGGTTGTTGCAAAGCTACAAAGACAAGGGTTAAAAAAAATATTTCTCACTTGTCAGCAAAAAACTTCAGTGTATCAACGGCAACAAAAATCACGTGACGTGGTTATTTTTTAAAAAATAACATATAAAATAATAAAAAGTATTTTAAAAGGACTCGTCTTACAAAGTGTACGTGAGGTCACACTAGGTTCACTTCGACAAAGCAATAGACACACTTAAACTTGCAGCGCAAAAGCGCTGCATCGCGGTTTTGCGTCGCGTAGCATTCAAGCGGATAACCAAACACGCTGTATATTTCAGTGATTCCCAAAGTGGTCTATATCAACCCCTAGAGGTCTATGACAACCTGCAATAGGTCTACGTCAGCAAAAAAAAACATTTGGGGGTCCATGAAATTAAAATGGAGGTCGACGATAGTGGATCTCAACACATACACTGATAGTACCTATTTACTTACATCGTACTATCTTATAATATCAAAACATTTACATTGTTTATAAAAGTACCTATCAAGTAAAAAAATTATTATATATGTTTATAAAATTGTGTAAGTTGTAGGATGTTGGTATTCGTTTTATGTCTTCTCACTAAAAATATTGACTTATTGCTTAAGTTATTTTATCTATAATTTATTTTATGTCTATTTAATGTTACGTATATTTTACATAACAGATACAAAATTTTATTTTGAGTAGTTTTAATTTAAACTCCATTAATAAATGTGTAAATTAACATGTGTTTTTACTTTAAGTTTTTAACACTAAACTTCACTACAATTAGAAATTTACAGGAAATCAATATCAGGTAAGTAGGGGGTCTACCCAACACGGAAAAACATGGCAAGGGGTCTTCGACACAATAAAGTTTGGGGAACTCTGGTATATTTAGATAGATTTTCCAGGTTCCAATAGCGACAGTAATATCTATTTTACCTTATATCGAGATTGATTTATCGTACAGGTTCCAACAAAGGAGAGCATTGAGACGCTATCAGCGCTGGAGATCGCTGAGCAAATGACATATTTGGATTACCAGATCTTCAGCTCTATTCACAGCGAGTGAGTTGGTGTTTTTTTCTTAACCACCTTACACTGTTGTGTATATAGCCAGTATATAGTTCCGATTCCTCGGAATTAAATTGGTAGGGCGTAAAACGCATTAAGCCTTTGTTTTTAAAAAAAAAAAAACACACGTGGACTATATTAATGAATTTAAAGGTCACCGAGAACTTCTACATGCTACGTTACTTTTATTCTTCTGTTCTTCTCATAGAACGAACTCTTCGAACATAGCTCTCTGAAACCCAATGAGGATCGATATTAAAAACCTCGTTTTAGATTATGACATCAACGGTATCATGTTCAATTTCAGTCGCTGAGAGATGTTTGATGATGGTGAATGGAAAAACACTCGAATTTACTTCTAAAGATTTAATTAGTTCAACTGCTTAACTGGTCCTTCTCCTAATTAAAACAACAACTGTCATCTGTCAAATTTTTAAGATGTCATTAGAAATTTTTTAAATATTCCCGCTAAAACTGAACCCTCTCATATATATTTACGTATAGAAACTAGTTTCTTTAATTATTCTATTTGGTAATGCGCCGCGCTTATTTAATGTCGGTAAAACAGTGTCTGTTTAACCTTTACATTTCATAGATGGCGCTGTTAATAATGGTGTTATAATGATATCCATTGCGGTCGCCTGTCGGTAAAGCAGTTATATTTGTGTAAAAATAAACTTTGAAAAGAAATTGACAATTTAAATTGACAATTTTTATTTTTAAGCATTTACCTACATATATATATATATATACATATCTATGTGCAGTGTATATTCTTGTATATGTATCGCCTTCCCCACGGAATAAAATGCCAATCGCAATTATCATTTTTATCGGGTTTTTTAAACATTTGCAATCTATGAGTTCTAATACACCTTGTCAATTTTTTTCCATAATTTTCTGACTAAAAATGGCGGAGATAGGCAAAGTCGCCTTTTTTTTTGAATAAACAAACGAAAAGATTATTCGAAATAAGTAAAGATATCACTCCTATTCGGCATGCTAAGTGAAGATACAGTTATGTTCATATAAATACTTTTTCTACTTTATGTAGCCAAAATTTGAAATATAACCGATATTTAGTTTTTGGTCTCTCCTGAAATGCACTTTCGGACTTATATATATTCGATGTGGGGAGCGATACATATAGTTTTGAAATATAAAATATGATGAAAACATTGTATTAATTGTAAATATGTCAATCCTATCTAAAAGACGTGCCATGGTGGAGCCTTTTGACCAGTGGCAGGCGTTCTACAGCTGAAACAATGGTGATGAATTCACCGCCTTCAGTTAATATAGCATGCGCTTCCTGCAGGGAGTTCCTGGGCCAGGCGTGGACAAAAGCGGATAAAGCAGATCGCGCGCCGCACATTCTTATGATGACGGGCCACTTCAACCATCTCTCCAACCTGGTTATATCCGAGATACTCAAGAAATACACGCTGACAGGTAATAAACCACATAATGTGACTATTCACCTCATTATTAAAGATATATACTGTTTAACGTTTTAGCGCTGGCAGCTGTTTTGGGTCACCAAATTACGAGTAGCTTTGCGTGTCTAAAGAAAGACGTTTCGATAGAGAGTGATTTTATTTCTATTGTCTATTGTCTCGTATGATGTTGGTGCTGTTAGCCTTGAGGCTCTTACAGCTTCATCGGAATTGAGTTCACGGAACGGAGGGGTCCGTGAACTTTACAAAGTTTGAGTGTCGGAACTCGCATCAGGGCTCGGTGGATATCAGTGCTCGGTGGAGATTTTATTTCGAAAAATAACTTCTATTTATATGTGCGAATGAAGGCGCTCCATTTGGCGTCCCTCTCGCACACTTTAAGAGGTAGTGCCGCATAAAACACGCGTTCGGAAAGTAGCTGTCGAACAGAGTATGCGCGCGGAGCTGCCACAACGTAAAAACATGTTTATTAAATAAAGCAGGTTAGCAACCTTTTTGATCAACGTACCAATTGAAATTTTAAAACTTTTTGCTTTATTTTTAATAATCATTAGTATAAGAAAATATATAAATGCTAATGCGAAATAAAAATAAACAGGATAAGAATGGAATAACGAACGTTCCTGAAAATTTGAATGAGAAATTTTACACCGACACAGGCGTACATAATGCGTACGCATCTTTCTTATCTTACACAAATCTGTTTTGATCGGTGGTTATTATAGATTAATTGTTTTGGTTTATCATGTACCGCCATTTTAATTTTATAACAAAATATTGTCGAGAGAAAATCAATTAAATAAATTCAATTTTATAAATACTTGGCGGGCCGTATAAAAAATCTTTAACGTGCCGCGGGTTGCACATCCCTGGTGCATTTAAATTTGTTTGGAAATAGTCATGTACCAATTAAAACGACGCCACGTATTTTTTTTTAAATTAATGTTATTAAAAAAGGTTAAATAAACTTTTTACTTAGTGTTCAAGTTATGCAAAACGCGTCCGTACTTCATAACGGCAGCGTAATAACTACCACGTAAGAATATAACATACCAGTGTCCAATATACCTTTAAAGTGATCGCACGTCGTTTTATTTCAAAATCAATACAGTAATACCCCGCTTTACGCGAGGGATAGGTTCCAAAAAAAATCGCGTTAACTGAGATTCGCGTATAACGAGGTTTATGATTAAAAATAGTCAAAAATTATTACAAAAAAATACAAATCATTTTAATCAATCACTTTAATTCTAGGAACACTTCATGCAATACATTCTCTTTGTATTTTACGGAAAAATACATCTATTGTCTTTTGGGTAACGTTTTGTTTACGTTCTTGTAAAATGCGTTCATAACACCCAAGACTATTTTTAATTGTTTGACAGATGGTCAAGACACCATAGAGAAGTTGATGACTACATTATATTTATACGCACACTTTCGCGTAATTCGAGGCATTTGAGCGCGAAATCTGCAATTCGCGTTATAGTGAAACCGCGTATAACGAGGTCGCGTAAAGCGGGGTATTACTGTATACAGGTACAACAAAAAATTTAACCTTAAAAATATGAACACCCAATGGTGTTATTTCTATGACTAGAAATATTTGTATACATATTTTTATTTCCAGTTGTAAGTAAACCTTCTGTAAATAAGGCATAGTACAGGGGTGGTCAAACTGCGGCTCGCGAGCATATGGCCCTGTGAACGATTATTTTTGGCTCCGATTGATCGTCAAAATATTTCAATATTTAAATTTATATAACCTATGTCAGCTCCTGGGAAACTGAAATAAATTACTGGTGTGAATAATTGTTATACAAAAAAATAGGAAAATCCAAACACCGATCATAATTAACAAGCCGGCATTTTAAATATTATGAGGGCTGTCGTATACGTGTGCGTGTATTTTGTACATTTATTTAAATAATTTCTATAAATAGGATTCTTGTAATAAAATATTCTTTTAAGTGTTTTAATTACGTATTCAATAGCAGTTTGCAAAAAATTTCAAATTATGAAAAATGTCTCGCACTGTCAAAGAACTTGATTGGCCAACTTGGAACCTTTGATATAGTAAATCCTAATGCATTTGTTTATCGAAAAAGAAAATTTTTTTTCCACAAATCGTGAATCGTTTATTATTACTAAATTTAAAAATTCTGAAATACGTCTCATATTCATATATATTTCAAAGTTTCAGCTTGACGTTGAATTGTGAGACACTTTGTATGTAAATCAACTTGCAAGTATTGTGAGGTATGACTACACAGAAGAAAAATGAAAATGAGCAGATTATAAAGGTACATTAAGAGAAGAGAAATATTTCACAACGCAGCATACTCTTTCTCATCCAATATCTATAAAATTAGTGATGAATCAGTCATTAAGCAGGTGATAATTTAATATATTCCATCGCGAACGCATAGATTGCGAAGGGTGAAAGAAAAGAATAGAAATAAAAGTATCAAATAAAAAAAATATTTACCGAAGTTGTAGCATCCCTGTTCCATATATGGTGGGAGAGGGGCGTGGGGTCCCCAAAAAGGGAGGGTCAATAAATAAACACTTACTGAGGGTCATGATCAAGGGAGAGTCTTGACACGTAACATTACTTCGCACAGGTAGAGTAGCTGCAATAGAAAAGTGGGCGGCCGTAGCGGATATAGCCCGCTGTCTGCACAACTTCAACGGAGTCCTACAGATCTGCGCAGCACTCTCCAACACCTCCATCTACCGACTGAAGAAGACATGGGAGAAGGTCTCGAAAACTGTAAGTTGATGACGTCATTTCTTCTTTCTCTATCCAACCATCCCTGTTAGAATGGGATGGAGTTTAGTTTAATAAATGATTACTAGATGTCGCTACAGAGAGCGTTGTTAAATATTATTTCAGAGAAAAATAAATATATAAATATGATAAATAAAACGCATTTAACACTGATCATTTTATAATAGAATTTTAAAGCAAAATTTTAATAATATTACGAGATTATGTTTTCAATAACAATATTTTGATCACTTTCTAACGCGCCATTTTTTTAAATTTTGAGAGTAAAATGTTTTGACAGCTCAGCACGTATTAGTTCCATGGCGAGGAAAATGATAGCCAGGAGTGACGTTAGCACAACGACAGCGTTCGTATCACTGATGACATTCGAATTCAAATCGGCGTTCGAATTTCAATTCTAACACGCAAGAATTATTTGACATAAAAGTATTATTGCCGTACTGGCCAGCAACATAGAGCGCGAACGCTACAGATGTAAATTAAAATTTTTATTCTGTGGTTTGCACGATTAGTTCGTGCAAACCACAGAATAAAAATTTTCATTAAATATTCAAATCTATCCACAATGTCTTCCTCGTGCAGTAACGAAACTAAAAAAAAATACCGAATTTTTCTAAGTTCTTACAATTTTTGCAATTATCAACACTGGTCGCTTGTGGGTTAATAATATATTTTTGCTGTACAAGTGAACCGTATTTGCGGGGCGGTTGTGTAATTTACGCGGTATGATATAACATATTATGCAGTGACAGTTGTTACAATGTCGGTTGTCGGTTTATAGCAGATAAGTATTCAGAGCTGATAGTAATTTCTTTCTGCTTCTTATAGTGTTAAAATATTAAAAATGCCTGTTGAATAAAGATATTCGAAATTTGAATTTGAATTGTCCTGATACAAAACACCGGAAATGATGTAATGTTAATAGCATGATACATTTAAAAAATATATATCTTTTCAGAGCAAACAGACAATTGAGAAGATGCAGACGATCATATCGTCGGAATGCAGGTTCAGGATCCTGAGGGATGCGCTGCACAGGTGAGCCATTAAAATCATCATCTTCACCATTTCACTAGCAGCGACAACAACCAGCCGCAGAATACTGCGCGCTACAAAACTAGAAGCGTTCGTATATATACCTTTCTCTGTCGTACACATCTTCCGTCGCTCTCACACAAACGACACGCGTGATTGGTTGTAAAGCAGGGATTGTGATTGGTTGTGTAAATAAGGTTAGTTCAAGAATTGGTCTCAGCAAATGTATATACGTCTGGAACCTATAGCCTTCCGTCGATAAGTCCACACCCTCACAGGAGTGCACCTTCGCGGCACCTAAACCACCGTCAATCATTCTCCAGGACAAATGAACCTGGAAAACTATCTCTCTGTAGCATGACCACGGTAGAGCATTACCGTATGCTCATCTGCTATCTCAGGGCTGTGAGACTCTCGTTCCACACTTAGGCCCTTCTTGAGAACGCCACATCCGCGTTGTCGCCCGCGAGCTTCAGGTGGAAATCTCCACCGATGAGATCGCACAGGGAATAGCTGGCGACCAACATAACTTCTATCAACTAACAAACATAAAATTCAGTTTGTCCTTTGCAGTCCAGTTGATTTTAACTCCAGGAAACAGTCTCCTAAACATCAGTAAAACGTCTAGATATAGGGCTCTTCCATAGCTTTTTCTACAGCTGGGTTCATGCTTCCTACATATAACGTCTTACGAAAACCTCAACGAGATCATATATCCACCTTATGGTTCTATGTCTTTCGCTTGCCGTGTCTTGGTCACTCCAGAAAACTAGGTCCACAGCTGCCATCTATTTTGTGCGCTGTTTCTTACCTACTGCCACTTTAACTTGCCAATCCGCTGGGTCATGTCTGAACTATATATACGAGTATATAGAACATTGGATTTTTTTTAAAAAGGAGTTCGAGTATTGTTAATTGAATTTAAGAAACATAGATGGCGTTGTTACGAAATCTTAAATATTAATTTTTAATCTGTCTATAGTCTATAGTCTCGTGTGAAGTTTGTGCTGTTAGCCTTGCGGCTTTTACAGCTTCATCGGAAATGAGTTCACAGAACGGAGGGGTAATGGGAACACAGGGGTGGAACACTGGTAGGGGTGAAGGGAAGAAGGTGGGAACGTTAACTATATATTTTTAATCTGTGTTTTTATTTATACCCAGGTGTGATCCACCATGCATACCGTATCTGGGCATGTACCTCTCCGACCTCTCGTTCATCGAGGAGGGGACCTCCAACTACACCCCCGACGGTCTCCTGAATTTCTCCAAAATGAGAATGGTAATAAAAAATATTATCGTTTTATCTATCTTCATTTATATGAGCAGATAGAATTCAAATTTGGAATTCGAAAATTCTTTATTTAATTCTGATTAAACACTCCTCGACATCACAGTCTACTACCTGTTTAGATAATAAATTAATGAAGCCTGAGAATAGGCGAAAGGAGGCATAGGCCTCACCGAAAGGTCTCCGTATCCAGCGACTTCCTTGACTATGTCGCCAGTCCACCAAATGTAGGCCTGACATAGTCATTTCTTCTTCTTATTTTCAGCTGATGGATGCCCACTGCAAGACATACATAGTCCTACCCCAAAGATAACCACGATGACCGGTCCTGTGTTGTCCTCATCCAGAGAATTCCCGCGACTTTAATCATGTCGTCAGTTTACCTAGTGGAGGGGGGGGGGGCGTCGACCTGCTTGTTGTTGCCACACAAGAACCTTTCGCCCCCAACGGTCATCAGCTTCACGAGCGATGTGCCTCTCAAGCTAACAATTGTTCGTTAGAAAAGGAATATGTACCTACTTCTGCCAACGCAGTAGTAGTCGTGCAATAAAGTGCGCCGCCCGCCAGCCCGCTGATAAATGCGCATGCGACAAACAATGCGAATTACACAACTACCATCGTTAAATCACTGAACACGTGTTTCACCCCTCCACGGGGCATCTTCAGGAATAATGTTACACCGATTAGTGCCAAACACAGAGTGCTATTATTAGTAGTGTTATTGGACGACTACTACTGCATTGGCGGAAGAAGCTATATATAGGTCCTTTACTAACTTAGTATGAACTTCCGCAAAATAACGCCTGAATCCATTAGCAATTGTTCGAGCTATGTCGCCCTATACATTACTCTCTGGTGGAACTAGAGCCTATTTATGAGTCCCGTTAATTTATATAATATAGAGTAGTTACACTTTATTATTTAATATTTCCGAAATAAAGAAAATCTACTCTAGACCGAAGAATATGATTGTTTACCTTTTTTGCATGTTTTCACAGATAGCGCACGTGATTCGTGAGATAAGAAACTTCCAACAAACCCCGTACAAGATAGATCATATACCTAAGGTAATTTTTTATAGTAATATTATATTACAGTACCCGACAATAAATATTGCACATCGACCTTTGGAAAGAGACAATCGGCTAATTACGGCTTCGTAGAGCGGTATCCCTGTCACACGATTTTATTCTTTTTTATTACATTATTTTTTGGTGTATGTATAATTGTGTTTATTATGTACAGTTGTAATTTTCTTAACAAATATACAATCCTAAGAAACATTATTTGAACATGTTTTTTTTATTATATTTTACCGCAGCTTAAAGTCACCACTTATAGAAAATTTGTGTATTTTATACAAAGAATAAAAATAATTACCAAAAGAAGCAAACAATACTCGTTGTAACAGCTCCTAATAGATATCGGACTGTTTGTATTTTAGCCGATTGTCTCTTTCCAAAGGTCGATGTGCAATATTTAGCGCCGGGTATTGTGATAACTTTTCCTTATTTATTATTATTAAGGTGAATGGTATAGACGATATAAGCACAGTATTTTTTTTAAACTACAAACTGATGGTCAAAGCTAAATCGAAACTTGAGCCATGGTTGCTGACTGTACTATTGCGAGAAGCATATTCTGAATCGACTATAATTATTGGTCATATTGTATATATATGATATGTATTATACCTTATTTATTATTAGTATATATGTTATATACATATGTATGTTTTGTTCACGTTAACTACCCATTATTTATGCTTTTATCATTTCCATACTATGGTTGTCTGGAATCCATTGCCTCGTGTGATAAGGCCGCCCATTGTACTTTTTTATTATTACGAATCTATTTTAATGTTTCCTAGCGTGTACAATGAAGAGTACTAAATAAATAAAAAATCAGCGGAAAATTTTTCTTTAAACTGCAAAAGTTATTCGTAGTTAAATCTGAACTTTCTGGGAACTTTCGCCATGGTTACTGACTGTACCACTGCGAAAAGCATATTCAGTATAAGTTTGACACGAGCAATACTTGATCATGTCTATAAGATATGGTATAGGACATAAGCAGAGCGTTTTGTTTAAACTATAAGCTCATGTTCTAAGTTAAATCCAAAAGCCTACAAGGCAATCTCCGTAGTGTCTGACTGTACTTTTGTCTGGAACATTAAGAATGAACTAGAAATTTGGCGCGTAATGTACAATATACATGTATGGTTACAGGTGTGCGACTTCCTGTTGGACCGGTCGTTGATTATACCAGAAGAACGGCAGTACACTCTATCGTTGGAGCTGGAGCCTCGGGCGGCTCGTGGATCAGCTGGTGGTTTAGCCGGAGCCCCTGCACCAGCTTCTCCTGCATCACCGGCAGCGCAGCGTCGTCGTCGTGCCTCCCTCGCTGCCCTCGCACCACTTCGCTCTGAACGCTAAGCTTCAAATCCGATTATTTATTCTATATTCAACATAAGATGTCAACATTTCCGCTAATCGACGTTCACTGCAAGACATATATATGATGATATTTCAATACAGAAGAACTTTAAATGGTATATATGGTTTAACATAACAATGTAAAATACTATAACAGTCATAATTATGCCATTTATAATTATGATATCGAATTGACTCCAGAACTGAATTTTAATAGAAACTTGAATCAAGTTTACCTGGTCTATATATTCCTAAAAATAATTCTAGGGTTCGTAACGTATCCACATCTGAAGAGAAATTACAAACACGAACAAGGTTTTTTTCTTCTCTTTCAGTAGTTATTATTCTTCTCCAATACCCACCATGACGGATCTTGCGTTGGCCATTTCCAGCCTTATTGTAGTTAAAACAAATTATTTTCAAGGTGCAATATCACTGAAACATATTGTAGGGCTTTCTTTTATTCGTTTTTGTTTGATAATTTTTTTATTAGTAAAAAAATTGAATGATCATCGAAAAGAAAGCTGCTGTCCTAAAACTGAGTCTCGCTTTTACTAGCTAAACCAACAGATTACTTATATTAGCTATGAATAATCAACGTGAACCTGTAAGCTAGCTGTCAACTGCGCAAAGTTCATAGCAAACTGTCAAATGCGCATAGTTCATATTGAACTGTCAAATTTTAATTATTCCCGCGTAAATTTGTTTACCTGTCAACCTTCAAAAAAGTTTTACAAAACATAAAATAAAGATGAATAAAATTAATAGTGAAAGGGAAACAAGATACATTTTTATATAAAAACCAATACCTCGCTTTGCGTCGTTTCGTTTTGCGTTTTTTTCGAAGTTGCGTCGCTGCTTTATTAGTACTAATTTTCACAGCGCGTCGTTAGATTTTCGAGGTTGCGTTCGAGTTTATAATTTTTTTTAATTTTCTTTTTTTCTAAAAGATGGCAACACTTTTGTTTCTAATTGCGCCATGCCATCAAAACTCGAGGATTCCCTTTCCAACTAAAAATCAACGCAATTTGAAAAGTTTTATTTTCATTTTGTTTTGCTAATTTTAAGAGTTCAGTTTCAATTACGTAATGTGTTGTGCTTTTTTAAAAGAGTATAATAAATTTATATAAGTTTTTACGTGTTGTTTCTGGGTACAAAAAAGGTAAATATTATTCCAATTTTTTATTGGCAGAGTTATTATTATTTTTGTTTTTTAATTGTTCACTTTGTTTAATTTTCTTTTAATAAAGTTGTATTTTCGTAAGCCTTGAACCTATCTTCGATCTTTACAAGGCCTGCTGTAGAACATCTTAATTCACTTTGCGGCGTTTCAATTTGCGTCGTGTTTTTTGGAATGTAACCACGACGCAAAGTAAGATATTGGTGTATATAGATAATAATGTGCTTAAATGTTATTAAATCTTCAAAAACGGCAAGAAATTAGTTGCACGTCTAATAGAAAGCAAAAAATACGGATAAATATTCCTTTTTTTAAATTCGTCTGTATATTGTAAGCTCTCAAATTGTCTGTCGCCTGGAAGTGAAATCAACGCGTTCACCGTTCTTTGGTGTACAACCTTTGAAACAACACTGAGTGGTGATGAGAGTTATGTTTGGTGATCATCAACATCATCTCAACCGCAGGATGTTCACAGCTGGACATAAACTTTCTACATTGATTTACAATAGAAAGCATTGCATGCCTGTGTTCAGTGTGTCGCAGACTTTAACAAGATCTTCTATCCATATTCTGGATGTACGTCTTACTCTGCGCTTCTCGGTCCGTGGACCTGAAATTCCAGAATTTTAATGTCCTGTGGAAATTCGACTAAGAATTGAATTGGCTATGTTATATTTTCAAAATTGTCTAAGTCAATCATATCGATGACAGATGGCAAAATAAAGCGGAGGCTGTATTGTAGGACGTTGGAACGTATTGGGCTTTCCCATAACTTCAACTCTACTTATATAATCTGTATTTTAAATACGTAATTATTGAAACATTTATTCGAATTCATAAATCGAATACTTCTATCGAATCAATCGTCATATTCAACATAAAATTCGCCGCTATTTTTTTTTTTGTAATTCAGTTCATAAATGTCTATCATTAATTTTACGTATTATATATATTTAAATTATTTAAAATTGCAATTAATATTTAATATTAGTATACTATATGTAAGCGATTTTAAAGAATATTTGACGTGACGAAAAAAAAATAAAATAAAATAAATTTTCGTTAAAATTCTTAATTACATGTCATAGTGATAAGGCGGAGCTTTTATCTTTACACCTATTTTTATATATTTCACTTTGTGGTCAATTACCTATTTATATTTGTATATCATCGGTGTAAACATATCACCGACGTGAACATATTACAACATATAGTATATACTCAATAATGAAAGAAAAAATCTATATTTTGATTTGAAAAAGATTGCAATAGAGACTATTAAAAATTTCTCTGCGCTTTAGCGAATAAAAATAAAAGATAATATATTGTAAAACAAAACAATCGCAAAATTTTTATCTATAAAAAAATTCCTAATTAGATTTTCCCTTGTTACGTGTTACAAAATAGTTGTTAAATGTTATTAGGCTATGGAAGTGTGATGTATTGAATACTGTTGAAAATCAAATGTTGAATACTTGCGAAAATGTTGCACACCTAATGATTGATAATGCGATATTATTTGTTTTTTTAGATACCAAACAATAATATGCTTTATTAGTAATAAATCTTATTTCGTTTCCCATTCTAGTAAGTTTAAATTATATATATTACAATATTAATAATTACAATATCTTTGAGTAAATACATAAAAGCTTTATTTATTCTATAGCAGGGGTTGCCAAGTTCAATGCAATTTTGGGTTATTTGTTAAATTTTTTTCGCGAGTCGCGTTTGAAAAAGTATTTAATACTAGTAGTGAAATTATATTAAATGAACACATAAATAAAAATTATAAATATGTTCTGAATTTAAATTTTAAAAATTAAACGCATTTATTTTAATTCCGTCAATGAGTTAAATATTTTATATATAATCTATGACTGTATTTCTTAGAAATTCTTTCGAGTACTGGTCAGTTAACACTGATCAACATTCGGATTTAAAAAAATATTTTGACAATTAATCGAAGCTTAAAATAATAATTCAAAGGTCCCCCTGTTCTATAGCAAATAGATAGTTAACTATATATCATTTTTATATACAGCCACTAAATATTTTTAATTATAATATTTAATTAATTAAGAAAAAGTTATTATTACCATGGTATTCAAAATTAGAATTCATTACTGATGTTGGTTTTCCATACTATATATATATATATATACATATATATCTTCTGTATATGTGTTACCCAACCTTTTCTATATCATGCCCCCACCATTTCTAAATTTCTTACGCCCCATTAAATAACATATATAATTTTTAACTTAAAGTGAAAGGGTCAAAAACATGTTGAGTTCATTTTAGAATTGACCCTGAACTTCCCACCTGAGAGACGTGGGTCCCACATTGGGAAACACTATTGAATACTGTACTATCTTATCTAATTCATATCATTACCATTTTTAGTAAATTAACGTATATTCATGTCATGAATAGATATTAAATAACGAAAGAAAATAAATTTTATTGTTGGCTTAGTTTAAAATGCATGCGATGTAAGAATACCAATAAAGTGAATTAAATCAGATACGTATTACAGTAAAGAGTAACACGTAATACAATGTTGATTGTAAGATAGAAATAAAAATGCAAAATGAGCTCAAATTGATAGTAAATACAATCAGATTGAGCTCCTCTATAATAGTATGAAGAGGCCACAACAAACTAAGGCGTGTTTTAATATAACATACCAGTATCTTGTCTTTTAAACCCATAGACACCCACTAGAAGGCATAGACCTCAGTGAAAGATATCTATGAGGGATATAACATAATCGCCACGATGTCAGGTGGGTAGGCGATTGCAGTGTGGTATTATAAAGAAGATATTGCTGTTTATACTGTGGAAATTCGTTTGTGTGGCAATCCTATATTAGTAATGCAATTTGGATTATATAAGATTGTATCTATGAAATCGTAGCCGCGACTTACTATTGCAATTTTATGTAAGCTAGTGCTAAGCTACTAAGGCTCAGTAATAAATTCAAATTTAGTTTACCTCGGTATTAGACGCTTTTATAATAATGTTTAATATATCTGTGTGAGAGAGCTGTTCGGAAGAATGTAACCGATGTAACCTAACGTGATTTCAAGTGAGAAATAAAAAAAAAATATTTGTCTATAAGCCTTTTCTACACCCTTTTCTATGTCTTTTAATGTTAGTGTTAAATTTTACTCACGCCTGACACGTGTCCGGTATGAATCTGTAGTTACATCCGACATATATATATATTTGAGAAAATACTACAAGGAATTATTGGTATTTTTTTTCGTTATAACATTGCTATCTGTGATACACAATAAGCCATTCTACTAGTATAGTGTTTTTTTTTTGGCCCCCCGCTAATGGAGGCCTCTGGTACCCCTAACTTTTTGGGATCAGGGACTTCATAATTTTTTTTTCAGTCTTTTCTTTATTTATCACTCTCTTTCACGCGTCACAATATCTTTCATTCTTTACTTTTGTCCTTCACAATATCTTTCGTTTTGCTATTTTATACCTTCTTTCTTTCCTCGCCTTCCTTCCATCATTTTCTTACTCTAAGGTGGCTAGGTACATTTTATTTATTTTTATTCTTTAATTTTATCTTACATTTATTTTATCTTTATTTACACATTTATTTTACTTTCTTGATTCTTTATTACACAATTCTGTTTCTATTTCTTATTATTAGTTAACAATTTATTTTGTGCAGAGTTTATTAAGTACCTTATTCTATACAGTTTTATTTCTTTCAACCGTATCACTCGCCACCCCACGAGGGAAAGATAGGAATGATGGGCGAAGGTTGTCGTCGCCCATCATATATATCATCATCATATCATATTATATCATCATAGTCTGATCTCTACAGTATTTCAATATTAATATTTCAAGCTGTAAAATTAGTTACAATATTTATTTTAAAAAAATATTTATATTGCAAAAGAGCAATAAAATCTATATCAAAATGGCGCCCTAAATACGATATTAAAGATAAACTATTTCAGTACTGTAGTATTTTATAAATAACATGATAAGAGACTAATTACGTATTATTATAAATTCTTGATGATTTTGAACAGGCTATAACGAAAATTCTGGCAAAGTTTTATATTTTCAGTATTGATTCTTATAGTCCGGAAATATGCTTTTTTTCATGACCATTTCTCAAACTTTGCAGATAGAATTTTGAAAAATGCGTTCTTACCTGACTTTTTCTTTATATAGGAAATATCTCTATCAAATTTCAATTTCCCTAGTTTTATAGTTCCAGAGATGTCGTGAGCCCGTATATAGATGATAATGACTTATACATTTATACATGAAATTCTTGTCACTAATTATGTTTATATATTCTTTTAAAATTATGTAGTTTGTAAAAGTTTGAAAAGCTTCATAAAAAAAACATCATAAACGTCAAAGCGCAGTGACTTTTGGCGCCATTTGTAAAAATTAAGGCGCGTTCACATTATGACATTACTGCGCCACCTGTTTTTATAAATTTATGTATTTATTTTATGACATTAATTATTAGAACTTTGTAATGTAATTAATCTGTAATATACATATCTTTACATCCCCTTCTATCACTGATACCTTACTCTATTTTTTCTATCATTAAGACATTCCGATGGTTGTCTAGAACTATCGACTTTTGCGTGAAATCCCCGATTTTTTTTATTTTCTGCATAGACAGATTCATTAAATCAATGGATTTTTGTCTTATGTAAGCAAAATTTTGTTGTTACTTTATATGATTTGTACATATGAGGATTTTTTCATATGGCTACATTTTTGTTTATCTGGCAACATTAATTTAAGTATGATATATACAGTCGGATGTAATTACAAATGGATGGGAGAATTTACGCGTTATCGTCTAAAAAGGTTGTGTCCTGGGCTTTTAAGGTAAAAAAAAAAACGTTCTTATGGAGATATATTACAATACATGTTATAGTATTTAAGAGGCGATGGTTGTTTCAAATAAAGCTCATTAAGAAAAATCTAAAAAAAAATACTAATCTAAGATGTTTCCAACCTTTACAAATGTGCACAATTTTTTGATATCACTTTTAAAGGCTGTCTCTATTGTTAATGGATCTTTTAACTTGTAGTCTTAATATATCTATATATAAACACCTCATATTCGAATAAATCGTCTTCCCTTTACCTTCGTTTAATGCGTGATGGTTGTCTGAAATTATTGTAGATTATTTAAGAGTCGAGTAAACATTCACATCGCCACACTTATGAATACTCATTAAAATAACGGATACTTTTTATTTTCAAAAAACGAATGCACAGTAAAATTATAATAACGCTCCAATTTTAAAAAACGTAAACACGTTCGAATGATTAATTCTTTCCTTTTTAAAAAAATAATATACGAAATTAACGAATTCTAAATAAACACTTTTTGATTTTTTTAATAATTTAAATGAAGAATTGGCTTCGAGTTAAACAAATGAATACGCATTAAAATGACTTCGAAAAATGAATACATATTTATATTTATAATCGCGCTTTGATTTTAAAAAGAAATACTCATTTAAATGTTAAATTTAATTAAATATTGTGAATGAAAATACATATAAATGAATACGCTTCGATTTTGAGAAACTTATGAATATTAAAATAAGGTTATTATGCACATACGTAATGAATGCGGACGCTTCCCTTCTGAACTACCTCTATTTTCATATAGTTGTTTGTACAAAGCTCAAATTATATTTCACGTTAAATGTTTTAACTGTGCTCAATACTGTTAAGTTTTGTGATTTAATACAATCGTATTTACCTTCTTATATCAACTATTCAGATGTTAGGATAAAATATTTTAGGTGCTTCGCAGAATTATATGGAATTAAAAATTATATTTATTTTTTCTATTATAAATAGATTTATGTAGTAAATATAATGTGTATTTCCGTTATTGATGTAAACAATCCCATTTGTGAAACACTCGAGTCCAATCCCTGTTTGTAAAATTTGTTGTTGTATTTTATTGTTGTTTCGTATAACACTGTTGTAAATGTTTCTTACGTATATAAATAAATTGTTGTTATAGATAAAAAATAAGTAATTAATTATCCTTCGCTTTATAGAGTATATAAACGAAAAATTCTTATTACGGTATAGTTATTTTAATTACAACATATCAACATAAATTATTAATTAATTATACTTAATTATTAAAAATAATATGTTTATAGACTGTTTTTTGGTTCTGTATAATTTATATATTTTATTAAATGTCACATAACTTCACGTTGGCGCCAAATTTGAATTTAAGATGGCCGACTCCTGTCAACGACGCTAGAGATGTGCCGCAATAAATTACATGAAATATATTACAATTATTTTAAAACACAAAAGTCTTACAAATAGAACTATGTTATGTAAATTTCTTATTTTAATTATCTTGTTAACTTTTAAAATCATTTCAACATTGGTTTCTTATATTGGATTAAAATCTTTACAAAATAGAGACAATACAAATAAATTCTTATGAAACGCTTTAGCTATAAAATTAATAAAATTGATATCATTTAAATACATCTAAAACTATGAATATATAACAAAATGAGTAAATGTTTAAAAATAAAGATAATTCTTACTAACCCTACGAAAAATAAAAGTCTCTATTTGAAATATATGTAGCAACACAATCATTAATTGGCTTTATAAATGTCTATTTTTTTTATATAGGAAATAATGTTGCCACAATCTAAATTCCTGCAACATTTATAAAATATTAAAAAAATATTTAAAGCACATAAATAAAACTAATAATTTTAAATAAATGTGTATATCATTCTATACAGTTATTATACGATTTTGGCAATTAAAGAGAATATATTTAAAAACATATATTATTTTTTAAATAAAAGTTTTTGTATAAGTTTAATATACGTATTGTACATGAATATACAGGATGATTGGTTTAGACGTAAAAGCTTTAAAAGAGTGAATAAATTCACTTCTAATTTACTTCTTTTTGTAACAAAAAAAAATTAAAGATTTTAAACATATTTTTAATTTCTTCCAAAATCCGAAAAACTATATTTTTGGCCAGTAGCTTTTGATAGTACAAAGTCTGCAAGAACAGATAAACAATAAATAATTTTGATATATGATTACGTTAATTTTAAAAACTATTTTTATTATTTATTATTGCTGAAATCATTCTTTTATTTTTTAAATTTTTATATACCTTCACGTTTTTAAAGCTTTTAATCATATAACCCATCACCCTTTATTCTTCATACATATATACATCCTAGTTTTATAAGAAATTAACCCGAGTTTCTGTTCGGTTTCTTTTAAAATGTATTTGATACTTTTCGAGCACAGAGTATAATAAAACGTCAAACCAATATGTCAAAAATTCTCACTATTTTGACAGGCAACCTACAAAATACGATTAAAAATATTTGTTCATAATTAGAATAATATATGTGTTATTAATATAATTGTATTAATTTGGACATGAATATAATATATATGTTTTTAATTTTAAGCGCATTCGCCTGGACACATTGTCTACTACCCACTCTCTTTCCGGCCTGACCTATTGTTGTTCTCTAATTAATAAAGTTGTCATTGGATAACGTTACATTTGTCTTTTATTTAAAAAACTACACAACCATGAATATGTAACAAAAGAATGTAAAACAGACAATATTATGTATCGGACCTTATAAAATATATATAAAAATGGCCATCGCCATCTTTATTTCGATCGTAAGACGTCCACCGCTGGACTTAATTCTGTCCCAGAGATTGGGCAACCGGTCGACCGAGCACCACAAGGACTGGTAAACGCAGCGTAGGTCTGATCTCACTAGTGGGACTGACGACATAGTTAAAGTCAAAAGTCGATGCTTCATCTTTGCGGCAGGTTTATGCCTTGCAGCGAGCATCTATCAGCTGACAAGATGGTGATGAAGTAGAAATATAACCTAGCAACTTGGTGACTTCTTTTTAAATCCTTTTAAAACTCTAAGATGATGTTATTAAATAACACGCTTTAGACCAGAGTTCCCCAAACTTTTTTGTGTCGTAGACCCCTTACCATGTTTTTCCGTGTTGGGTAGACCCCATACTTACCTGATATTGATTTCCTGTAAATTTCTAACTGTAGTGAAGTTTAGTGTTAAAAACTTAAAGTGAAAACACATGTTAATTTATACATTTATTAATTGAGTTTAAATTAAAACTACTCAAAATAAAATTTTGTATCTGTTATGTAAAATATACGTAACATTAAATAAACACGAGACTGCGACTCTCAGGTTTTTATAAGTTCAAAATGTATTGCGACCACAAAGCGAATACCAAAATCCTTCAAATTAAATTTAATTAAAAATTAATTTAAAACAACATATTTTTTTACTACATTGGTACTTTTATAAATAATGTAAATGTTTTGATATTATAAGATGGTATGATGTAAGTAAATAGGTACTATCAGTGTATGTGTTGAGATCCACTATTGTGGACCCCCATTTTCATTTCATGGACCCCCAAATTTTTTTTCGCTGACGTAGACCCCTTGCAGGTTGTCATAGACCCCTAGGGGCTGATATAGACCACTTTGGGAATTACTGCTTTAGACGTTCATGTCATATTTCCGCAATACCTTGAAACTTGTTAATTTCACATCTGTCCGAACTAGGCAAAACGAGGTCAAGATACCCTGATTTCTTGAAATGTTATATTTGATTTTATATGTAATTATTTTAATTATGCGTACAAAACTATCCGTAAAAAATAGTTTTATTCGTGACTAATAATTTGATTTCTAAATTTAAATTTTGAAATTAGTATTTACGTTCGAAATTCTCTATTTCAGCCGGCCTAGCTCATAGGCGCCTATGAAATGTCGGTTATATATACATATATATGACTACCGCCGAGTTTAAAAGGACATGCATTCAGAGACATACGTACATATATATATATATATATATATATATGTTATTTTTCGAAGAGGTTTAAAATACGTATCAAATAGCCTGACGGTGGTGCCCCATATGTCGGACTCGATCTAGGCGTCAATACCGACTAAAAACAATCCTCTTTCTTCGCTATACCTGGTCCCCACAGCATGGCCGCCAGGCATTACTTCGCGGGGGGGATTTAGCCGTAGCGTTTTCTGATAAAGTGGCTGTTCAGGCCAGCTTCCTCCACTCCTGCTCTATTTTTTATAAGTCCTTCAGCACGGTCGTAGAGTACGCGCTTGTAAGTTCCCAGGCCGAAGGTGAGGATAACATTGTAGCTATCAGTTTCAGGATAGATTTTGCATCCTACACCTTCTTCCCAAGACTTCCTGGCTCCGTTAAATCGAGGCAGACAAAAAAGACATGCTCTGCATCTTCAATCATTCCGACACAATTAGGGCAGTCAGGGGAATCTTCGTATTTGAACCTATGGAGGTACGCTCGGTAACAGCCGTGGCCGGATATCATCTGAGTTAAGTAGTAGTTCAACTCTCCATGATCCCGAATATATATACATTTTTTTTTTATAGAGGTTTAAAAATACTTTTACGTATCATAGGGCCTGATGTTGGTGCCCCGTATGTCGGACTCGATCTAGATCAATACCGACTAAAAACAATCCTCTCTCTTCGGTATCCCTGGTCCCCACGGCATGGCCGTTAGGCATAACTTCGCGGGGGGGATTTAGCCGCAGCTTTCTCTGATAGAGTGGCTGTTCAGGCCAACTTCCTCCGCTCCTGCTCTGTTTTTCGCAACTCCTTCAGCACCGTCGTACAGTACGCGCTCGTAAGTTCCCAGGCCGAAGGCGAGGATAGCATTGTAGCTATCAGAGTTTCAGGATAGATTTTGCATCCTACACCTTCTTCCCAAGACCTCCTGGCTTCGTTAAATCGGGGGCAGACGAAAAAGACATGCTCTGCATCTTCAATCATTCCGACACAATTAGGACAGTCAGGGGAATCTTCGTATTTGAACCTATGGAGATACGCTCGATAACAGCCGTGGCCGGATATCATCTGAGTCAGGTAGTAGTTCAACTCTCCATGATCTCGGTTCACCCATGGCTCTAGGTTTGGTATAAGCTTACGCGTCCATTTTCCTTTCGTCGACTTATCCCAGGACGATTGCCACTGTTGCAAGCTTTTCAGTCTTCCCCGAATTCTAAGTTCAGCTGAAGTTGGGTCTGATTTGCTATTTTTGCTACGGTACAGATCAGTTCTTTCGTCTGCAAGAAGCGCAACAGGAACCATACCTGCTATCACGCATGCCGCATCCTCCGATACTGTACGAAAGGCGCTAGCTATCCGTAGAGTGCTGACTCTATAAACAGAGGCGATTTTCCGTCGGGACTCCTGTTTGCTCAGTGCGTCGGACCATATGGGTACTCCGTACATAAGCACTGACGTAGTCACCGACGCTAATAACTTCCTTCTGTTTTGCTTGGGACCTCCGACATTAGGCATGAGTCGGCAGAGTTTAGCTGTCACCAGAGACGCTTTCGCTGCTGCTCTCTCAGCCTGATCTTTAAAGTTTAGCCTATGGTCGATCATTACTCCAAGGTACCGTATAGCTGGTTGAGTTGCGATTTCACAGCTGCCGACATTGAGTGTGATGGTCTCCGCAACTCTCCTGCCAGTAATGAGCACTGCTTCCGTCTTCTGCTCAGCCAGTTCTAGTCCGACTGACCTCATCCACAGAGTGATTATTTGGAAGGATCTTTCAAATGCCCACTTCACTTCCTCCACGTGTTTCGCTACTATAACGACTGCTAGATCATCAGCGAATGCGACGAGTTTAGTTTCGCTGGGTAGATGTTTCTTTAGGAGTCCATCGTACATAGCGTTCCACAAAAGTGGCCCTAGTACTGACCCCTGTGGGACGCCTCCAGTGACTTTGTACTCCTCCGTCCCGGTTTCCGTAGTGTACATGAGGACTCTATCAGAGAAGTAACTAGCGACTATTTTACGTAGGTATAGAGGTACATTCAGTGAGCTAAGTGCCCCCATGATAACCTCCCATTTTGCTGAGTTAAAGGCGTTTTTAATGTCCAAGGTGGCAACCAGGCAGTATTTTATCGAGCCTCTCTTCCATCTTTTCCCAGACACTGCTAGTTTTGCTATATTGACTACTTGCTCTATAGCATCTAGCGTAGACCGGCCTTTTCTGAACCCATACTGTGAGTTAGCTAGGTGGGGTTCAACTGCTGCTTCGATCCTGCTGTGGATAATACGTTCTAGTATTTTCCCCGCAGTATCCAGCATACAGAGGGGCCGGTATGACGATGGCTCGTCTGGTGGCTTCTTACCTTTAGGGAGAAGTACCAGTCTCTGTCGTTTCCACGCGGTAGGAAAGGTGCCTTCCAGTAAGCAGCTATTGTAGGTCTCCAAGAAGACTCCTGGTGTTGCTACAACAGCTTGCTTAAGAGCTACGTTGGGGATCCCATCCGGTCCCGGAGCTTTGTTGTTTCCAACCCTACCGCATGCTACCATTAGCTCCTTCTCGGTAATAGGGGGGATCTCATTCGGATCCACAATCCCTAGTTGAAAGGAGGATTTTTGTTGCGTGGGGAACAGAGCTCTTACAATTCTTCCTAGTAGAATAGGACAAGTGGGCGTTGTATTCTCATGTCTCAGTTGTTTAACTACAACCTGGTACGGCTTGCCCCATGGATTCATTTCAACCTCTTCCAACAATATTTTCCACGCGTTTCTCTTGCTCTCTTTAATGGATTTATTTAATTTTAATCGCGCTTCCTTATATTTGTCGTAGAGCTGCCCGAATTGTGGTGTTTTCCGAGCCCGTTGGGAGGTTCTACGCGCCTTAACACATATTTTCCTAAGCTCAGCAATGTTATCATTCCACCAGTACACCGGTGGGGTTCGGTTGTTGTTGCGTCGCCTTGGCATTGTTGCATCGCAGGCCTCAGTCAGCCTCCTTATGATTTCAACCGCCTTTTCACTAGCACTTTTGGAAAGCAGTGGTGGATCCTCGAGTGCTATCTTGAACAAGCCGGAATCATACATGCTAGTCCTCCAACCCACTAAACCAGTTCCTGTGTGTGGTACTCTATTTGTATTCGGCTTACATGACACCTCCCAGTATATGGCACAGTGGTCGCTAGCGGTGTAAATATCCGAGGTCTCCCAACTGCTATTTCCTCTCGCTAGTGTACTGCTGACGAAAGTCAGATCCACAATTGAGCTCGCCTCGCCTCTTGTGAACGTGGGCTTATCGCCTGTATTAAGTAAGGCGACGTCCAACAGTGACATCGCTTCCAGAAGCTGGCAACCTCTAGTGTTAGTAGCTTTACTACCCCAGTCCACTGCCCAAGCGTTAAAATCTCCAGCTATAGCTACCGGGGAGTACATTCGGGCATCCTCCACTAATTTGGCCAGGAACCGGACGAACTCATCGTGTGTTAGGCTAGGTGGTGCATAGCAACTGTAGAAATGTATTCCATTAAATTTGGCCCTTACAAATCCAGAACAATTATTTTGATTACCCTGGAGAGGTTTAGTGCCACATGCCCAGATGACAGCTTTTCCTTCCTTATCGGTGATCCAGTTTAGGCCACTGATGTGCTTAAAGGGTTCCGAAATTAGTACTATGTCTAATTTTAGCTCCCGTACAGTCTGCATGAGTAGGTCTTGGGCAACCTCACAATGATTAAGATTAATTTGTAGTACCTTGATCATTTTTGAGGCTGTCTTAACATCTGAAGTGCTTTTTTAAATACAGGGCAATGACCACATCCTGCAATGTAAGCACAGTCTTCGGAATTCCCATTATCAACACAGAGGATACATCGGGCTTCCTTACCGCACTCTTTGGCTTTGTGGACTATTTCCCCACATTTGATGCAGCTCTTCGATCTGTCATGTTTGTTGCTGCATTTGTTTGCAACGTGACCATAGTGCCAGCACCTGAAGCATTTTATAGGCCTTTGAGTAGCTCTTATTCTACAATTGACCCAACCTATCTTGATGTTTTGCCGCTCTGTTAAGGTTCTTGCCAGTTCTGCTGCTACTCTAATAGAAGCCGTAAGTGTTCCTCCGTATGCTTTGCGAAGGGACTTGACGCAGTGTTCAGAAATATGGCTTCCTCCGCCAGTTATTTTCTGTAGGGCTTCTACGATTTCAGGCACCGTCGTGGTTTCGTCTAGGTCCTTAATCTCTAATTCCTGTTCAGGTACTTTGCATACTGCTGTAGCATCTTTTCCAAGAACTGTGGAAATGGTGTTTCTTATCTCCTGCGTAGGATAAGAAGCATATCGCCCGTAGCCGTCCTTCTAATTTTATCAACACATTTGCCTATATGATCCGCGGAAGCATCTTTTTTGACCCGCTTAAGGATCTCGGCGTATTGATCCTTCTGGCTTGGGCGAATGATAAGAGCACTCGGACGCGTTGCTACTTTTTTCTTGGGTTGTTTTTCTTTTTTACCTCTTTCCACTCCGAGTGATCGTGTGGAAGTGGCGGCTTTGGCTTCAGCTCTGGCCTTACCGTAACTGCTAAGTCCGTTGTATTAGCTTTTCGCAGTTTCGGTGCCTGGCTGATCTCCAAGGGTGAAGAGCGTTCCGTCCTTTTGACTTTTCGCGCTTTTCGGCTCTTCGGTGTTGCCGATTTGCATTCTTCTTCGGTTTCTTTTACAGTCGTGTCCGAATACGTTCTGTAAAGAGACGGTGACGTTTGCACTTCTCCTACAGATGTGGTGGCGTTTGATTTTCCAACGCTTCCAATTTCCCTGGTGATCTTTGCAAACGATGTACCTAGCGCGGCCACATGTTTGCGGATCTCTCCATGAACGTTTAGTTTGCCCTTTATGTACTCCGCCAGGGCAGTGATTGTATTTTCGTGGAGCTGTAATGCCTTCTTCAACTCCATATTACTTTCATTTTCGTTTGTTTTTTTGATTAATTTATCCATGCTGTTCCCACGAGAACCTAGGGAAATATAGGGAATGGTCGTCGCAAGCGCTCCCCTGAGGGTACCAGGTCCCACCTCAGGCGTACTTAAGTGGCCTTACTTCGGTAACCGGGGCTCTGCCGAAGCGGACTGTATATATATACATATGTATTTATATATATGTGTGTGTGTATGTGTGTGGGTGTGGGGGTGAGTGTATAGTATTTTCAATAACATTAAAATAAAATTTAATGTCGTCTTGTAAATTTAACAAGGACTTGTATAAATTATAGTTTTAGAATACAACCATATATACATATATATATTTATATATATGTTATAAAACTTATTGAACTTTTAAGGGAATTCATCAGGAGAGCTAGTTTGGTGATAAAAACGTGGGCGACCATATAACGTTGACACCGTCAAAATAAATATTGACACTTACAATTATAGCATACACTGATAACATACTTACGTCACCCGTTTTCTGAAATATATACAATATTATATAATATATACAAAATTACACGAAATATCAAATATTATTCAGGTAGAGTTGACAGCGGGAATGCTAATTCAATAAACGAATATTTAAATGACGAGAATCCTTGGTAGTGATGTCGCCTTTGTTTTGATTTCATTTAGGCTATATCTGATAAAGTGTATATGTATAAATCTATGTTAAACTTTATTAAAAGATGTGCTGATGTGGAGTTTCTTGCTGCTTCTTCTACACAACTAACATCTTGCGAAGCAGAGCAGAATAACCAAAAAGATATTAAAAGTATCTTTAAAGAAAACGCTTAAAAGCCAACCGAATAAAAACACTGTAAATTAAACAATATCTAATATATAAAATTTCCATGTCACAATGTTAGTTACCGTACTCCTCCGAAACGGCTAGACCGATTTTTACCAAATTTTATATGCGTATTCAGTAGGTCCGAGAATCGGCTACTATCTATTTTCCATACCCCTAAGTGATAAGGGTGGTCCACATTTTTTAATGATACATCATACAAAATACATACAACCCTGAATTTTCACCCCTCTACCATCAATCCTTATTTTTTATTTATTAATTAAAAACTTTATTTTTTTTTGCAAAGGAACGTTTGCGGGATCAGCTAGTTTCATATAAATTCATTATAAGTGCTAGTAAAACAATATATACGAATATATACTTTATTACAAATGCAATAAACATTAAATTCATACATCAATGACTTCTTTCACTTCTACCGTCTCTTTCAGAAGCGGTGCACTACCACACATGCGCATGTCTCTCGTGTATGGTATCACACCCACACATAGACCAGATATGATGAGCCATACGCCGGCTGCGTAGAAAGTCAGATCCCAGGAACCAGTCAAATCGTACAGCATCCCTTAAAGAATTATTACAGATGTTAAAATAATTTTTTTATCTATAGTAACACAAATTATCTATAAATCGTTACACACACATACAAGTGCACATAAATATAGATAAAATATGATTACATCAGTGTTAGGACTCGTCTTTTTTATTAATATACATATGTATATTAATAGGACATAAATCAGATGAAGATATAGCCCAATACACCAATACTTCGCTTTGCGTCGCTGCTTAATTAGTACTAATTTTCACTGTGCGTCGTTAGATTTTCGAGGTTGCGTTGTTTTGGATGGGAGTCTTTTATTATTTTTTGAAATTCTCTTTTTTTCTAAAAGATGGCAACACTTTTGTTTCTAATTGCGCCATGCCATCAAAACTCGGGGATTCCCTTTCTAACTAAAAATCAATGCAATTTTAAAACAGTTTTTTTTCACTTTGTTTTGATAATTTTAGAGTTCAGTTTCAATTACGTAGTGTGTTGTAATGTAGTGTGTTGTACTTTTTTTTTAAAAGAGAGCTATAAATTTATATAAAATTTTACTTGTTGTTTCGGATTACAAAAAAGTTAATTATTATTCCAATTTATTTATTGGCAGAGTTATATTATTTTTGTTTTTTAAATGTTTACTTTGTTCAATTTTCTTTTTAAGTAGTACTATTTTCGTGACCCTGGAACCTATCTTTGATCTTTACATGGTTTGCTATAGAAAATCTTAATTCACTTTGCGGCGTTTCAATTTGCGTCGTGTTTTTTTTTTTTGGAACGTAACCACGACGCAAAGTAAGGTATTGATGTATATTGGCAAGGTCAAAATGGCAGTAGAAAGACCACATAGCGTAACCAAATGGCAGCTGGAGCTTCAAGATTCTAAAGTGGAGAATATGAACCAGGAAGCGCATCCGCAAACAAGGTCTTGTTGAAGATGTATAGATTGAAATAATGATAATAATTGACAGAATATTATCATTTAATTGGGTGTTTTTAAGCTCGCATTCGTCGGTAGACGCGACATGTTGGCCCTTCAATAGGTGGATCTACATATTTTAGGTCGTGGGAAGTTTCTGGATGCTGTCCGCGTAGGATCCATCATCGTGGCGATCTTTGAAGGCCTATGTCCTGCAGTGAGTCTCCTTCAGCCGAAAGGAGAAGAAGTACGTAGTCTTGAAGAAACTCTTTCAGTGTCGTCAAAAAGTCATAAGACAGACGTTTCCTTTTACGTCCGACCATTTTTCTCTTAAATTTTTTATCAATTTCATTTTTATAAAATATAGTCTGATCTTTCTGCAATATTATATATAGTATATTTTTAATTTCATGTAACCTATAAAGAAACATACAGTACCCGGCGATAAATATTCCACATCGACTTTTGGAAAGAGACAATCGACTAATTTCAGCTTACTATTCATTACACTATCTCTGTCACACACTACCTATGTGACGTTTCAGTCGTTGTATTTTGTGTGATAGAGAAAAGAAGCAAATGATACTTGTTGTAACAGCTCCTAATAGATACCGGACTGTTTGTAATTCGTGCGACAGAGATGACGCTCTACGAAACCGAAATTAGTCGAATGTCTCTTTCCAAAGGTCGATGTGCAATATTTATTGTCGGGTACTGTAACAGAAACATTATTTATATGGTAACTTTTAATGTGATTTTAATTGATGTGTACTACTGGTGTACATATATAAATAAATTTCTTTTTAATTCAGAGAGGTTATATGATTTAATATTTCGTTCTTTCTCGTTCTCTCCGTAAAGCATGGATCCAATGTGAATTTTTATTTGAATCTGTCGACGTTCTAAAATAATTTAGTCGAATCAGACAGATAAACAAAGTACTCACCACCAATGGGGGGCCCGACCAAATGTCCAATACCTTGGCTCAAAAGAATTAATCCATAGGCTACAGTGAAGTGGTCAATTGGCATCAGCTCCATGAGTATGGCAGGAGTGTAAGAATATGAACTGGCGAAGGATAGACCGAAGATCGCGGAGACCACTGCCAGGGCCCAGTAGTCGGTGATGAATAGAGGGTAGGCAGCAACTGATAGGCCACAGATTATAAGACACACCGCGTAAGTTTTGGTGACATTTATCCAAGGTTGATCACCTGCCCAGCCTAAAGCTACCTGTAAACATCACCCATTGATGTAACAATAATCATTTCGGCGCTTTATTTGTAACGCTTTCCGGAATGACTGTAGTGTTTTATTTTTGTTATTAGGTTCTAAATTCCACAGACATTAGCCGTCCTTGTCTTTATTTGTCGTTTTTGAATGTTAATGTTTACTAAGTCTCTTAAATCGTAAACTATATAAAACTAAATTAAAATTCAACTAATAATTATTATTATTTAATGGAATCAGGCGTTACCTCGCGGAAGTCCATCCTAAGTAAGAAGAAAATAACCAATATTTAGCCACTTCCGCACATGCAGTGGTAGTCACTAATGATGTAAAAAAACCAATATTATTATTTTTTTTTTACATTATTAGTGTATTGCTTGTTTTTAACGATGCCCTAACAATGTTCTGTTTTTAAAATGTCGGTTTGTTCGACCACTTCCTCATTCCTACTCAGGGGCGGCTCTTGCTCGTGTAACGCCCGTGTGTAAAACCCTGGCGCCCCCTAGGCCTGACCCCCCCCCCCCCCACCGCGGCTATAACTATTAACTTTGCCGTCGTAACAAGAAAGTTTTTTCATATTCCAACAAGTTATTTTATAAGTAGGTATAGCTTACAGTATGGTATTAGTTACGGCCTTTCTTCTTATGACGGCAGAATAACACTCATTGTTTTTAAGAGGCGAATCGCGATAGTTCATGTTTCGTCTTGTGTTTATATTTTATGGACAGCGAAATAGAAGCGAAATGTATCGAATTTTTGTTTCGCTGCCCATAGAACTTACAATCATGTGTTGTACCATGATGGTCCAAAGTGCTCTTAGCTGTCGCGCCATGGCGCTCCCTGAGACGATGACACCCGTGTGCATTGCACACCCTGCACTATAGGTTAAGTCGCCCCTGTCTAAGAGGATGTCGACCCTACTCCATATTGAGGTCTCTCCCTGATGTTTGTGCTATTTGTGACAAGGCGTCGACTTATAGCAGTGATATTAGCCAGGCAATAGCAACTGAACAAGCAGAGGTTCAATCCTCTTGGACGCCCTAGTCCAAGGGGCCTAGTAACCCATGGAGCGTCCACATAAACAGCCTCCCAATCCGTCTTTCAAAATAGTATGTAGCGGCACAAGTCAAGTTTCCATCTACAGCCTTCTAACTTCGCTATCTTAAAACATTTCTTAGACTAGACGCCATCAGCGACCTGCCATTTCAAACCTACGGAATCTATACATGCCATTTGGTAAGTGACACTCCGATCCACAATTCCAAGAGTGGTTTAATCGATGGTTAAATAACAATTAGTAACGGTTCAACCGGCCCTGATCACAGAACAAATGACCTCTGGTACCTTAATTGAAAATGGAGAACATAGTATAGCATGTTCACACACAAGATGAACGAACGAACTTGTTAAAGATACTTGTAGTGCGCTTTCTATTGATATCATTATAAATCTAATCGATACTCCTTAGGAAATCGTTTCCAGATGTAAAAAATCTAAAATAATAATAACATACCTTTCTCACATGAAAAAGATAAAGAAGTAAAATCCATAAAGATATTTCTTATAAACACAGAGAATCTGAAATAGTTAATGGAATCAGGCGTTACCTTGCGGAAGTCCATACTAAGTAAGAAAAGGACCAATATTTAGCCACTTCCACTCTGTGTTTGGCACTAATCGGTGTAACATAACTCCTGAAGATGCCCCGTGGAAGGATGAAACACGTGTTGAGTGATTTGGCGGTGGTAGTTGTGTGATTCGCATTGTTTGCCACATACGCATTTATCAGAGGGCTGACGGGCGGTGTCCTTTGTTGCACGACTACTACTGCATGTGCGGAAGTGGCTAAATATTGGTCCTTTTCATATTTAATTTGAAATAGGTCAATGAAAACGATAAACACAATGATATATCTAAAAATTATCATAGTGCAGTAAATCTTGTACCAATTTCAGTTTTAATATGTCGATAATAATAATCAGATAATTAAAATATACTATCGTAACATCGTCTGGATATAATCAAAGCGATATACATAAATAAATTTGACAACAGAGATAAGAATAACTTTCGTATCGCAAGCAAATGTTATTAAATTCAATCAGTTTTAATGTTTTACAATTAAGATTAAGTGAAATATCATAATTTGTGGAAATTCTTTTGGAAGACGTCATTAACTAATCATCATCTGATCATCACGTGTGTTACCGGTGATGGCTCACAGAAACATTGTGTTTCACTTTTTATTTTTAGCAAACTCGTAGTCTTTCTACTAGCTGTTCAGATTTACGATCTAGATTTTTCTACGAGATCTACGATATCTAATATATCTGGGAATTGGATCCGGAAACCGAAAGTATTAAACAAACCACCTAAAGCACAGGAAATAGCTAAAGCCTTAAGGTTCTAAGTAAGATAGACATAGCTGGATGTAGATCGCTTACAACCAGTCCTATTGGCAATATGGGTGTGGTCTTTTTTATCATCACCATTTCATTCACTGGACATCCACTACCGTACATAGGCCCCCACCCTACATTTACATCCTTAGAAAATTTGAGTAGTTTTCCTACTAATTTTAGTAGTATCTAAAAATGTAACTTACGATCCCAATGCTACTAGCAATACCAATGATGCTGATCATTTCTGCACCACCCTCAACTCCTCGAGCAGTCATGTAAGACTTCAGAAAGAAGTACGGAACGATGAACCACACCGAGAGAATCAGGGAGGATATGTTGAACATAAGAAAGTGAAATTCTGTGAACATTCTGAAGTCGAACGTCGATTTCGCGGCATGCCATATACGATTGTACCATTTCTGTGGACAATAGATTATAAATATGACAAAAAGAAATTTAAATATACGAAAGAATTAACATACACCTATCCCCCGATTTACACGGCACTTGTTTTACACGTTTTCGCTTTTACACGGTTTTCCAAATAAGTTTTTTTTTTGTTTTAATAACCGATTTTATTATCATCTCTCATAATGTAAATATTTCTGCTTCAAACATCGAATCGGCAAAAATAACTTCGAGTGATGAAAGTGAATTCGAACCTTCGATTTCGAAAAAAAGAATGAGAGTAATTTCTGACAGTGATAAAGGATAACAAAACACCTTTGGTTTTATTTTTTGTTCTTCTGTTTAATGTATTGTAATTAAATAAAAAGACAGTGTTTCCGTGATATATCAAATATTTTAATTTGTCAATGCATTTTATTTTTATTTCTATGTACACCTAAAAATATTGAAAAAAATTCACAACTGTTAAATAGCAAAATTATGCATTTTCTGCAAGTTTTTCGATCTACACGGTTTTGACTTGGTTTCGATTTACACGTTTTTCTAAGAAACGTATCTACCGTGTAAATCGGGGGATAGGTGTATTCATTTAAATAGGTTCTCGTATATACAATAATATTACATGTGTAGATGAATGAATTGTCATATAAGAAAAACCTTTTAATTAAAAGTCGTCATCGACATAATGCGAGATAAAAGTCAAATGTTTCGCCAAAAGTCAGAAATTTGATTTTATGTCTTCTGGGTGTATCTTCTACATACATATATGATAATGTATTAGTGTAAATTTTAATATTTCAATCAAGCTGTCGACGGTTTCCCGGAAAATTAATTGAAATAAAAAAAAATTACATTTGACTACCTGTCTTATTAGCAAACTCATGGTATCTCAACGTTTCATGGAAAGATCTACGCTTGGGGGTATTCTACAATATCGAATCTAACTTGAGATCCTTAGACAAATAAAAGTTACTGAGATAGTCCAGCTAAATGGCAATTTGAGAAGCATATCGAATAGCGACAATCATCCCACTTTTTGCACTCAGTAAACGCGAAAAAAACATTGTAAACAAAACATCCTAGCAATCCAAAAAAAAATACTCTTTTACTTATTTATTAAAAGAAAGAAATACACTAATACCTCGCTTTGCGTTTTTTTCGCAGTTGCGTCACTGCTTAATTAGTACTAATTTTCACTGTGCGTCGTTAGATTTTCGAGGTTGTGTTGTATTGGGTTCTAGTCTTAAATTTTTTTTTGGAAATTTTCTTTTTTTTTTCAAAATATGGCAACACCTTTGTGTCTAATTGCGCCATGCCATCAAAACTGGGGGATTCCCTTTCTAACTAAAAACAACGCAATTTGAATACAGTGTTATTTTCACTTTGTTTTGGTAATTTAAGAGTTCAGTTTCAATTACGTAGTGTGTTGTGTTTTTTTTAAAAGAGAATAATAAATTTTTACGTGTTGTTTCTGGTTACAAAAAAGGTAAATATTCTTCCAATTTATTTATTGGCAGTGTCACATAATTTTTTTCTTTTAAATGTTTACTTTGTTCAATTTTCTTTTTATAAAGTAGTATTTTCGTAAAAACTGGAACCTATCTTCGATCTTTACATGGTTCAATTTGCGTCGTGTTTTTTTCGGAACGTAACCACGTCGCAAAGTTAGGTATTGGTGTAAACTATATACTAGCAACTAGGTTTAATTATAATTAAAAGTAACAAAATATAACATACCGATCCATCATCAGATTCCGTAAGTAAAGACCACATGGAGTTTCTATAGATATCTGGCAATGAAGATGCTCTTAATTTATATCTAGGTATGTTCATCATTGCTCCTCGATGCATTATCGTGTTTCTGTACAATGGCATATCTCTTAGATAGTGATGGTCTGTTAAAATTTGTTTGGACAGCCAATTCGTCTGCTGAACCGGTATTTTAGGTTTTGATTTCTTATCCATTATATTTGTTGCTGTGTTTACTGTCGCTTTATTATCTTTAGAGATAACTTCTTGATTGTCTTTTGATTGTTTATCTGCTTTGTGAACAGTTTCAGATTCATTGCCTTTCGGCATTTTAACTGTTACTTTAACAGAGAGTTGTGCAGGTTCGTTTTTAACATCTGCTGCACCTTCTACGTTAATATTTATCTCTGAACGTCTTCTGGTAATTAAATCGGGATAGTTTTGTAATATGATGTTGTACAGTCTTTTATTGGTCATTAGTTTCTCTATAACTTCAACTGGTACCTAAAAAAATATAAAGATAAATTTATCAAGGTATTTAGATTAGTAATATATGATCTGAACGATTCGTGTAATAATACTAACTATGGTATACAAGTACTGCAACCTATTCAATGAAATAACTAGAAATTAATTTACATTGAATTTGTATATGATGAAGGTAGGAATGAAAGGTATAATAATGAAATCTATTTATAATCTGCTAAAGAATGTAGACCTGCCTAGAGCGAAAGTTCTGGAATATGTTTTTGAATCAGCAATCACAGGATTAATTAAAATTTGGTTAAGTAAAAAGTCTGTTCGGTGAAGGTGAACGCCAATAGCAAGGAGGTCTCCTTAACCCCCCGGGTCGTCAGCCTCCACCACAGTACCAGATCCCTTTCCTATAACGACGATAGATCCATCACGACAACATCACTAATAGAGTAATGTCTGATATGATTTAGAAAGAAGACATATTCTAAAATTAGAATTGTGAATAAAAGGAAAATCAAATGTGAATTGCAAACAATGATAGATAGAAGGTATGTAAGTAAAAGCAATAAGAAAGAACATGAAAAAAAAACATGAATGCCAGATGTGACGGACGAAAGGAAAAAATAAATAAAACTTTTCTGAAAAACTTAGTGAAATCAAAGCCTTGTCCAAAAAAAATATCGGGAACAAGAAGTCCCAATATACGGGGGCAATGAAATAAAAAAAAATGTTTGTTATGAAGAATCTGAATTTTCTAATTTGTTATTATAAGTATTTATAAATCAAATTTTGTCTTACATTATTCAATATCACACGGTTGACTTGAAGTATGATTCTAAACATTAAGTCTTTGTATATTTTTAATACAAAGGGCGGACTTATGTCGGTCTTATTTAAGAAATAAATATGTAATTCAAATTGTTATACCTTTTCATTCTGTGCAATAAACGTCGGTAGATGTATATCTGAATGTATTCTCTTATATGCCTGGTCAGCATTGAGTTGCGTTGTTTCTTCCAACTGTTGAGCTTCCGCTATACTCATTGTGAGTGTTGCTAGGATATAATCAGGACTCTGACCGCTTTTTAATAAAGCCTTCAGTTCATCCGGAGTTAAAAACAATGATTCTCCACCAATAGATCTTGATGACATTGATCCAATGCTAGAAGATCTCCTTGATCTGGATAGACGTCGTTCTCTTTCTTGCTTGATTGTGAGCCATTCAGGGTCTCTCATTAAAGCACCGCACACACACATGTTTAGCAACGTACCGGCTAAAAGTACAACTGTGTTCCTCCAATCGTACGCTTCCAAGAGGTAATGCGTTAGTGGTGAATATACTAATGTACCAAAACCGATTCCACACGAAGCAAGTGATACAGCCAAATTACGTTTTTTATCAAACCAAAACGCAACAGAAACTACAGCGGTAACATACAATATACCCATTGCTAGTCCGCTGAGAAAACCAAATGTCAAACAAAGCATTGCTACTGAATTACTGATAGATGCTAAAAGAAATCCAATAGCTGACATCAAACCTGCTAGCATTGTCATAGTTCTGCATCCATATCGATCGACTAAGGCACTCATAATTGGTCCAGCCAATAAAGGTGTAGCTATAAACAAACTTCCTATTAAAGATGTCTTTGATTGAGTCGTCTCGAAGTATGAAGTGAATTCCTCGTGTAAAAGTCCGAAAGAGAAAGCTAGACCATCAGCACAAGCTGAAATGATAAATGCAGCAACCACAACAACCCATCCCCAACCACCATCAGGTATAGATGGCAGTTTTTTTTCAACATCAGAACAAATACTATCAACATCTTCTAGACCTTCGAATTTAACTCTATCTACAACAGTAGCTTCATCTTTTGTGTATCTTGCAACAACATTGTCGTCTTCCGATTTAAGTGAATTTATTTTGTTCATATCATCATCCGGTTTATGCAAATCATTATCGCAATTTGCTTTTGTTTCTTGCATGTTTTTGTTATTTTCCATTATTTATGTTTCTTATACATCTAACATATCTCCGGTAATTTTTAAGTTATTCTTAAATGAATTTACTGAAAACAAATGAGACAGATTAAAAAGTATTGTAGCCTCCCAAACATTGGATTCTTATTAAATAAAACTTGACAGACGATAATCTAGTGCCTTAGGTCGGATACAAGTGTGCCGCGGTAAAAAATAATAAATTGAAATTTAACAATTTTTAACTATACATACAGTACCTATTAGTATATATTGGATATCGACTTTTGGAAAGAGACAATCGGCTAATTTCGGCTTCGTAGAGCGGTTATCTCTGTCGCACGAAATACGAACAGTCCGGTATCTATTAGGAGCTGTTACAACAAGTATCATTTGCTTCTTTTGAATAATTATTTTTATTCTTTGTATAAAATACATAATTTTTTCTATAATTGGTGTATTTTATACTGACAAAACGTATAGGTAGTGTGTGACAGAGATAATTCGAAATTTAAATTGATGTTTTTTTTTTAAATGTATGTGTACAGCCAGTAACAGAATTTATGGCTAGACTAGGTATAATCGATTGCACTAACCCCATTAACATACATGACGTAGGAACACAGGCGCCGAAACTTATCAATCGTGTCTGTGCTATCTTGTCGTTATCACGAACGCAAATATCTCCCACAATATTTACTCAATAAACATACGTACGACTTTATTAGGCTGCTGTTAATAAATGCTATAATAGTTTGAATATATATACATATATATATATATATATATATCATATATATATATATATATATATATAAATAAATATATATATATATATATATATATATATATATATAGTTCGCCGTTACTTCCGTGCACCATACCAACCCCTCAACAATTATGAACGGCGAATCCATTGAATCCTGAGAAGTTATGTCTGACCCACATACATTTGAAAATATACAAATCAGTTATTTAAAATAAAATACAAAAGATTGAAATAATAATTAAGTAATTATTTAATAATTAATAATAATCTTTTTTCAAATACTTTTTTTCACTTATATTGCCTAGTAGCTATGCGTGCCGAGTTTAACAAAAAAAATCCTTCTTTTTTATTTATGAAGTTTTTTGTTTCTAAAAAAAATAGCTTTGTTACTTATTATTACATCAGCTACCTTCCAGTATAAGTCTCGTCAAAATCGGTCCAGCCATTTCAGTGATTAGCCGGAACAAACAGAAGGTTAAAATTTTCTAAAAAATGTAATTATGGTATATGTACAGTATATATATGTCCATATACATGTAGTAAAAATAGGTTATTTTAATATTACAAACAGATATTTCAACTGTATATATTTGTACAGATTAAAAATGAGAATTATATTTCCCGCGCAATTCACGTGACGTTCACTGTCAGTTAAATGACAAGAAAATTGAAATTTGAAATTTAAATTATTCTCTTTTACAATTAAAATTTAAATACGTGTACAAATAACAAAATGCGGCGTATGGATATATCTATATTTAAACATTGCATATACATAATATGAGATACGCAGTGTTCACGCTTGACATTTGATATACAAGATGGCGTCGTCGCTTGATTCCATTAACCTCAACCTCAAAAAATTAAAAAAAATATATTATTTACATTCGCTTGTCAAACTGTTCAAAAAATAACATGACAATTTAATAAATAAAGGCAAAAAGTTTTTTATTATATAGATCATACTAAATAAAAGCGTTGTTGAAGTTTCTTCCGCAAACTTCTCCCAGCGCGAACGCTTTCCGAAGTGGCAGTAGTGATATAAGCCAGGCAATAAATAACTAAGCCGAGGTTAAGAGTTATTCAAAACAGAACCTTATGTTCTGCACAACAAGCTGCAACGAACTTCATTCAATTAAACTGATTTCTCGACGAATATTTTCTTTTAAATACACAAGAGTGCCAGGATTACTATTGTAAACTCTCTCTTTGAGGTAACTTCATATAAAATCCATTGGATTGGATATTCCCAAAAGCCTTGGTCAGGTTTTGGTGGAAAACTTTCCCGAAACAAATTCATCGAAGCTCCGACTGTATGTGCAGTTCCACCATGTGGAACCACATGTGTGATGAGAACAAAGGTTCAGCCCGCAGGCGTAGGTTTGGTAAATAGAAATCCGTAATCATGCAATTATTTTCACAGTCGTCATTTGTTGCCTACCCTCAAGTTTTTTCGAAATAAAATGACCAATTATCCCTTTATATTATGTTGTATCGTGTCGTGACGTGACGTGTCGTGACGTGTCGTGTCATGATGATTTTTGATGTTTCAATCGAGGAGTCTTGTACACTAGTAACTGCAATTTTATTTGTTGACGTGGCTGTTAAAGTGAAAATTAGATTCATCACTCCAAAAAATGTATTTACATCGCGAAAACGCTTCACCGTCGATGGATAAACTTTTTTTCGGAAAATTTTAATTTTAATAAACCGAAACTTTTTTGAAATTTCGTGATTGATCGTCGAAGTTCCAGTGAGGCTGTTCTTTTACGTATTGGAAGTCGTATATTTTAACATAAACCGCTTTCAACTAGATCAAAGTCTTCGAGGGTTCTAGAAGATCGACTGGACCCTGAGGGTGATCCTTTGGGGTGTTCATAGCGGTTGTAGTTACGCGAAATCTTTACACCCAAGGATTAATTAGATTTACACTATGTCCATCTCTTAGCCGTTGAATAAAATATTGAACAATATTGTCCACGTTATTTTATTAAGTAAGAATTATTATTCTTAAAAAATGCCTCGACAGCCCTCATCCTGCACTGTTAATTACTTTTTAAAATTATGTTTTAAAAAAAACCTATAGCTGCGTTCAAACACCCTTTAATAACCAATGTAGACCGATCAAGGAGGCGTAGTCCTGTGTGCTGGTGTGAACAAATCATCATCTTAGTGATGACATGAACGTTGTGTAAACATATACAACTAAATAAAATAACATGTATGTAGTCACGTCGCGGAGAACCGAAACAGATGGGAGCACAGAAGCTCATATATTTTTAACACACACACACACATATATTATAAATATATATATATATATATATATATATATATATATATATATATATATATATATATATCTTATCTTCCCGCATGTGTTACAAAAAGTCATTTAAAAAATCTTATGTACTTTTATTTATATGTTTTCGATAAATATAACTTCTATATTAAATGCCTTTATTGCACACAAATTTAAATTAAAAAAAAAATCGAACTATCAAAATGCTTGGCCACCCCTGACATATTATATAACACAGTTAAACTATGGATCATTGAAAGAAATTAACAAAACAAAACACGCGTGTGGTCATATAGCGGTACTTTTAACGAAATATCCGGATGATCTCAATTGAAATAATAAAAGCCGTTTCAATTGAGTTCAAATACTTAGAGAGAATATATTAAACTTTATTTGTTTAAAAAATCATCGCATAATTTCATACTTATTATTGAGTATTAGTCAGTTTATAAAAAACTCTCAATTCTAAATCGATTTCTATAACGTCATTTACCAAAACACCGATTTCTGTAACACAGATCTACATCTACCAATGTTTGTGTAAATAAAATGTTTTTAATTATTACACCCTATCCTTTAGGATAGGGTGTAATAATTAAATTTTTCAAGATTAGATTTACTACATAATAAAATTACAATACCCAACGATAAATATTGCTCATCGACCTTTGGAAAGAGACAATCGGCTAATTTCGGCTTTGTAGAGCACTATCTCTGTCCCACACTACCTATATGACGTTTTGTTAGTCGTATTTCGTGCGACAGAGATAACGCTCTAAAAGTAAGTAGTAAGTGTAAGTCGATAGTAAGTGTAAGTCGATTGTCTCTTTCCAAAAGTCGATGTGCAATATTTATCGTCGGGTACTTTAAATGTTGTTTATATCTCTCTAAAGATTATTGACAGAAGTTTAACCTGTTGCAAAACTAAAGAAAAAAAATTGGCATCTTTAAACCTTTTACACATATAACTAATCACCTGTATACAAAAGTATTGTGTAGTACAGGAATCGAAGCCGCAATACTGAATATACTTGCAGCGAGTTGAATAAACTTAGAGGGTAATTTCAAATCGAAATGTTTCTAACGAAACATAGAACTACTCACCCGTGTAGATCCAATTAACAAGTGTAAAATGATTATCCAAATAATTTATCGCAATTTATTTAACCTTAAAATCAACTACATATTGACAGTTACACACGTCCAACCACTCCTAAATGTCGCGTTAAACTGAAAATTAATTTATTTGCATGCGTGACTCATTGCTAGGGTGACCATGAATCTAATTATTTTTTTAAACAGTCTCATTATAATTTAATTGAAATGCTTATACGCTTCGTTGCTATAAACATATGCTTGTATACATAAATAATTATATGTCATAAAAATGTAGAACGTATCTAATATATTTTTTGTGAAAATAAAGATTATTTAATTGGTAAATTAAATGGACATTTATTTTTTAATTAGTCATCAGCATTATTTCAGCATAGATATCTCTCAGTGCAACCAGTGTCTTCAGACGTTCTTAATAAGGTCGTGTGGCCACCATGTGAGTGAACCTTCTTCGCAGCGCTTTCTGATCCGCGGTCTCCGCTCCAGATCTTCAAGTTCCCAGCGGCCATCTTTATGCCATTTATGTGCGCCATAACTCCGATCCTGGCCTGCTGCTGATCTGTGTCTGGTACTCTGTTTCTTCTATGAATCTTTCTTATGTTCCTAACTCGATCTAAAATTCTGCGTATAAATATCTACGTAGCTCTCAGTTAAGGTACTGTGAACTTTCAAATGATGCCCAGATTGCGAAAACACGTTTTCTTTGGTATTTATCAACATTGGTTCCTTGTCCGTTTATATTATGTAAAATGTTATCATTTACTTTCTTAATGTTGTTATCATTAACTTCATCCTTAATCTTAAACACACTCGTAATCACCCTAATACACCGTTCAAAAGGATGTCATAAAGAAATCAGTCAATAAATTTGTCCCACGATACCAAAAATTACGGTCACCGTACTATCGGGGGAAGATATATTTGTAGTAACAATTTGAAAAAAGAACAAATTTTGGTCTCTTTAAAGTAAAATAACTGATTCTTTTTTTACAAAAGTACGTAAACGTTCAGAAATAATACTATATTTATGAACGAAGTTAATGTATTATTTTTTTAATTTACTGATTGTGTTATCTTATGAAATGTTAAAGATCAACTTTAAATCATAAAGTATAAGGTTATAGTTCCTTTAATTTCTTTTTGTAATCAATTCGTAATGATTTGGACTCCGTTTTAGTAAAAACAATATATTTTTTATTTCATCTTTTTAGTACCAACTTAAATATATTTTTATTCACATATGTGACATCTTCATAAATTCCATATTTAAATTTCTTTTGACAATTAAATTTATAATTTGATTTATGTTAGTAAGTTTTGTTATTGTGAAAAGTTTAAAGTTGATATAAAATTTTGTTAAAATATTTTTTAGATATAAAATACTCTTTGCATATATAATTTGTTGATTATATTTATAACTTATAGCCATAAATGTCGCTTCGTAAGTGACAAAAACACCCACTTCAAACGAATTTATACATTCTATTGTCTCGAACGATGTCAATGCTATTAGCCCTGGGAGCTTTCACAGCTTCAACAGAACTGAGTTCACGGAACGGAAGGGTCCGAACTATTCAAAATTTAAACTAGATCATCTTATTCCAGCTTGCACAATGTCAATCACATGAAGGTAGTAATCCTATACTAGTTTATGCGTAGTGTATTATATGTGAAAAAGGCTGTTCGTGGTGACGGGGGCGGGCGGCAGCCACCGTATACACATCGGTTTGTAAGAAATGTGGTACTTGGCTTTGTTGCATAGCATAGGTTTATGTGTGCAGTGTGAAGACGTTGGTATAATGGCTGTTGGTGTAGTGGGAACGGCTCTTGCAGTGTTACAGGTACCTGCAGCGTGTGGTGATTGGCGCTTGGATTGTGGGAACCCTAAGATGGTATCAGTGAGGACTTCTTTAGGACGTTTCTTAAGAGTCTTGAAAGGGGTGCAGGAAGTATAGGGGGGGGGGGGGCTCGCTGTGAGTGGGTTAGGTTAGGTTACAGGTTAGAGGTTAGAGGTTGTCTCAAAGAATATCTTTGAGCAGGTTTCTTTGAAAATCTTAGACTGTTGACGACGTCTTTGAGGCGCTTGATTATAATACTTTCAGCTTCGCCAATGTGTTGACGAGTCTGATAAGGCGATATGAAAAGGGAAGGTTTTTGAGCTCGCTGGGCTTGGGTATCCCTATTACCACTGCTTCCTTCCAAATGAAGGAGAAGGTGCAGTTGGTGATGAAGCAGTTAACTGTGTTGGAGATTCCATCAGGTTCTGGGGTTGACTTATTTTTTAGACCTTTGATGGGGAGTGACGGAGGATGTCGGAGCCGTCTGGCGATAGCGCTGATTTGACTCGGGCCTCTTCTTCGACCAGAATTTAGCCGCGAAGGCTATCATTTCGCGAGTGGAAAGCGGTAAAGGAGACGAACTACTCGATGAAGCTAATGAAGCGCCTCCGCAAGATGACTGAAAGTGGAGCCCTGTGTCCGTGTAGGGAACAGGGGTTTGACCCACGCGGAGGTAGGCAAGGGAGGGGGCAGAGCGCAAAGAGCCAACCTCGGACCTCTAGTGGTTGTCGCTGGGGGAACCACCTACAGGAACCCCTAAAGTTAACGGGGTGCTCGAAGGTTTTTCTGTATTTTTAGCAGGGATGAGCGCAGGTCCTCTTGGCTCTCTTTCCCCTGCCCTTGACGAGAATAAAGCCTTCGGTTTTTATATTGAAAATCTCAAGCACCTATTACTTTTGATAAATAATTCACGAAACACGCATTTATCCGCAATCTATAATTTTTTTAGACAACTATTCTTAAAAACTTGTAAAATACAAGTAAGATAGGTGACCGTATATATATGTTTAGTTATAATACAAATAACTTCATGGTAAATTACATTCAATTAAAAACTGAATTATCTAAAACGGAAAACAACATGAATGTAGAAATAAATAGAGTACTGTCAAATAATAAATATTCTTTCTCATCTATTACCTACTGTTCGCTAAAAGACCAGAGTAAATATGCTACAATTTTACCGTATGTATTAAAGACTCTTTATTTTTAAATATAGATAATAAAATATTGTTTTCCTTCCTTATAGAAGCCATCTACATTTATTATACGGTACGATTTTGTAACTTAACATAATTATGTTATTGTGATGAAGTTGTGGTAACAGGTATTAACGAAAGCATGATTTTTCACGATTAGTTTTAAATCGTCTAAATTTTAAAGCAAATGTTTTTTGTGTGGCCGAACTAGCCTCCTGTCTACAGTTATCAACAAAGTTAAATACGCTCTTTATTTTTTTCGCTAAAACCGGGTTACTATACACAGATTTTAAATTGTTACCATAAAAGAACTGAAATTATGGTAAAAAAATTGAAAATATTTTCGTCATTATTTAGCTTCAATTATATTAAAGTAATAGGGTGATAAATAGAGATAATGGTGTAATAAAGAGCGTTATTATTTTATTAAAACAAGTAACATAATTATTTTACTTAATCTTTCATGTTCGTGTTACGTTAGCTCTAAAGCTACCGGCAATTAATTTCAAATAGTAATAGTCTTAATATATAAGGACATGATTTTTATAAAAACCCAGCTAAAAACAAAACACAAGTCATTCAATACTATATATTTGTAATGTGAGTAATTTAACACATAACTCTATTTTTATGTTTAAATTGGAGTTATACTCTCGTTGACATTAGAGTAATATTAATGAGATTCTGCTTTATGTTCATAACTGCTATTTTATAATCGTGTAAATAAAAAAATAAAAATTACCGGAATTATGTAAAATGGAATATTTTCTGATCTGTCAACACTAGACATTGAATGTCAAATTTTGTCAACCCAAGCTGCGTTTCTTTTATTGCCGATTAATTTTATTGCACTAAAATAATTGTTTAAAAACAAGTTGAAAATGGCTGAGAAGCCGCCTGAAGAAGGATACATATCAGTTGTCGACGACGACCCGGAAATATTTGAACTACTTAAATGGGATTCGTCACAAACACACAAGCAACATGAACCACGGAGTTTGGAAAAAGCAAAAACTCCAGAGAAAAAGATACCGAAAGGGAAAGAGGATGTTGATCCGTTTGAATTGAGTGAGCCCGCGTTTATAGAGACTTACCGGCTGACCAAAGACTTGGCTCGCGGCCTCTGCGAGGAGTTGACTCCTGTCATGCCGGACTCCACGAAATCCATTGAGTTCTCCGTCGAATGCAAGGTATGTAAAAACGATATTGGAAAATATCGTTTTTTTTTAAATATATACGATGTGTATATTTTAAAGAACGTGTTTCTATAAAGATATATGAATATAGCGGACTTAATTGCGTATATAACAAAAAAAAAATAATGCTTTATGATCTAGTAAAATAAATATACTGATTAAATGTTAATTATTTGTAATATTTTAGCTGTTTTTTTCTTTAATTATAATTGATTAAAATTGATCGCAATATCTATACCAACATCTATTGTCTAACACAACTAATATACTTTCCTATATATATTTCACTGTACAGTTCATATAGCATTCACTTTTTAAAGCAAGTATAATGAACAGATAGCAGGCATCAATTATTGTAAAGATATTCATATTTACATCTATTTTAATTCAATTTTATTTTATTAAATATATCCTTAGATTGTTACTAATTGATTAAAAAAAAATTTAAGTTCTGCATTGTTATTCTTATGTATTTTCTGATACTCAACACCATGCAGCAAATACTGTGTAGTAACAGATAAAATATTTTTCGAGTTGTGTTAACAAATGTCCTTACTTAATATCTCATGTTTAGATGTTACAAGTGTTTTAATTTTAATCAAAGTATGTACAGCATCATAGAGTACCTTTTGGCATAGGCCTCTTTTAACAATTTTCACAAAGGTAAGCCTTCAAGAGTCTGTAGGTGATTTAACAGAGCTCTGTGATGACATGACAATAGGGATTCATATTTTATTTTATTAGGAGGACCGCAAAGTAATGTTGCTTTAATTAAATTCCCACGGCTACATAACTAATAAGTTTTTATTTCTAATAAACAATATATTCACCTTCGTTATCAACAACCTTTTGCCATCTAGTATTAAAATTTTCAATGCTAGAGCAGTAAAAATCAATTGATTTTCTGTAAAATATTTCAACAGAAATGACATTACTTTCTGGTTTTCTTCATATATGCAGAGTCCATTAAAATTTATCTGCTTCTGATATTGAAGAACTTAAATGTTAGCTTGAGTTTATTAATTTGTTAGATTTTTCGCCAAAACAAATGCGGAGGATAAATGTTTACTTATATTTATTTATACCACTACCAATACTACTCAATTTGTATGGTGGATATGTTCCAAAAAAACACTACACAAATGGATTTAAAGGACAAATGATTTAAAGTGAATTAAGATTTTCTGTAGTAAATCTCTCTAGCAATGAAAATTAGAACTAATTAAGTAGTGAAGCAACTTAGAAAAAACGAGATATTGGTATATTTAAAAAAGTAAAGGGAATATATTATTTTTTGTCGAGTTTTTGACATATGGTAGAATGGTAGAAATTATAGCTGCAGTGGCTCCAGCAGATTCAGCTAAAATTTGAAAGTCACATACGAAAAAAAGGAACCTCAGGTCTAGGATAATAGTCGGTGACTCACTCAATGAGGATATGATGGTCAGCATATCAATATATACCAGTTATTTGTGATGTTATGCCAAGAAAAAAAAACTGTTTAATGTTACACTAGGTTATGGCAGCGCTATCATTCTATGCGACAGGGAAGTATCAGAAGTCGGTGGGTGGCAAGACGGATCCGAGCATCACACAGTATTTTGTCTCCACCGCTGTCATGCAGGTCACCGAAGCTATGAATCATCCCGCCATTGTGAAGAAGTACATACACTTTCCACATTTGAGGAATGAGAGAGATATTATTAAAGCCAGGTAATTGTTTAAAACTTTTTTGAGAATACCTATACTTACCTTGCCTGTCAGTGTACTATAACCAGATGTATATGAAAATAAATGATCTAGGCCAGTGGTTCCCAACCTATTTTGTAAAATATACCACCTTAAAATTCTTATGATCCCCTATTTAACATATCTCATTTTTGTAACAAAGCAAAATGATTAAAACTCATATTTAGTCCAATTGAATTTGCTTGTGTGAGGGAAGTGGGTAGCACGTTTTTTTTCTCCTTCTCTGGTTGTTGTGTGGGAACAAAGATCCTAGTTTTCTTTTATTATTTTTCACATTTAATTTTTTATTACCATACTCTTCTTCCATGCATCACATTATCTATCTTTCCGTTCTTTCACTCTATAATTCTATCTACCTTTCTCATCTATTCTATCCCATTCATCCATCCTCATCATTGCAGTTTGGTCTTTTTTATTACAGTTTATCACAGTTTTAATACATCAATTTTTTTTCTTTTCATTTTTATTTACATTATTTGTTTTCCTGTTTACACCTTGTTTCTATTTATGATATTTTTGACACAACCCTGCAATGGGTACCACGTTGGGAAATACTAGTCTAGGCATTTGTCTTGCCTTGTCTTGTCTTGTCTTGGCTCAGCAGGATGGTTTCTGCAACTAAGCGGCAATGCGCTTTTTCGCGTCGTGGTTGGTCTTAATCGAACCAAGCAAATTCCCCAAGAAATCCCTGCAGACGCTTGATCTGGGCATTTATTATTGTATAACATTCTGTTATAAATAAATAATAATAACCAACTTGTTTATATTTTATATCTAGATTTCGGAACTAGATTTATTGTTGTATATCCAATTATTATTTAGATTTGGAACATGCTATGTTTACCAGTCATTTAAATTGTAACTAATCCACAGTTTCATTTTATTATTTTATATTTAAACAAAGTGAATAGTTATAGGTGTAAACACTTCAAGGAGTTGAATATAATTTATCAGCAAAAAGCTCTATAGCTTTTACACCAATTTCCTCATTTATCATCTTTTACCATCACTTTCATCATCTTATATAAAGTAATCGGGAAAATATGTTCCAATAAGTTATTTTATATATGGTAACAAGACATTGCCTGAAAGAACAGATAATAAATAAAAATTAATTTTAATATACAGTAATTAAAATTTTGATACTATTTCCTATTAAATCATTATATTATTTATTATTTCTGAATTCATAAAATTTTTAATATGGTGTAGCATATATTAATTTGCAGCAACTGAGATATAGTAGCCGTCGATAAATATTACACATTGATCTTTAGACAAAGACAACCGGCTAATTTCGGTTTCATAGAGCACTATCTTTGTCCCACACTAGCTATGTACCTTTTTGTCAGTCGTTGTATTTCGTGCGACAGAGATAACGCTCTACGAAGCCGAAATTAACCGATTGTCTCTTTCCAATGGCCGATGTGCAATATTAATCGTCGGGTACTATATATATCATCTCTTTAAAGCATATTTACATCAATAACTAATCAATCTGTATGTGAATTTGAACTTTATACGAGTAAAAATATAATGCGTTTTTTAAAATTTCAGTTTCTATATGAAGTATGGTATGCCTAACGTGGTGGGGTGTATTGACTGCACCCACGTGCCAATAGCTCGCCCCGACGACGATCAGAAGCGGCACTTTAACAAATCTTACCACTCCAAGAAAGTGCAAATTGTAAGTAAATGTTTTAGAAAATACTCTAGTTTAATAAACCACTTTTCATGACAGCTGGGAGACTGCAAGGTAAAAACCAGAGTTCCCCAAACTTTTTTTGTGTCATAGACCCCCTTCTTACCTGATATTGATTTCCTGTAAATTTCTCTTTTCTGTAAGTTTTTACAAGTTTAAAGTGTATTGCGACCACAAAGCAAATACCAACATCCTACAACTTACACAATTTTATAAACAATTATAATTTTTTTTTACTTCATAGGTACTTTTATAAATAATGTAAATGTTTTGATATTATAAGACAGTATGATGTAAGTAAATAGATACTATCAGTGTATGTGTTGAGATCCACTATTGTGGACCCCCATTTTCATTTTATGGACCACCACTTCACTGTCTCTCTCATTCTTATCAATTTCTTTAATTTTTTTCCTCCTTTGTTCTTCACATCCACCTAGTGGGGGTCACTCGAGAACCTTTTGGCTCCAACGGGTTAATAAACTAATCCCGTGACAATAAATGTTCATATTAAACAGAGGCTTACCAGATATTCCTCCATGCAACCCGTAAGTCATCTCACAAGGGTTTGAAGTACTCAGCAATGTACAGAGCTATGTATCTTAGAAATCCAAGGTTGCTATCAAATATAATCAGCAATATATGTTTATTGTTTAGATTTCCCCGGAAATCTGGAATAAGACTTGAAAATTAAGACAGCTAGGTTTTAGCTCATAGGAATCTGGAAAAACTCTTTGGTTGTTCATGCAGACATGAATCTAGGATTTCCACATAAGAGAAAATAAAAGTTATCTCTATATATTGTGGTTTTCATAATTATATATATATTGCATACTAAAATAAAAAATGATTTTGTAATCATATCTTTCAACAGATCTGTGATAGTGATTTAAACATAATAAGTGTAGAAGCGAAACCTGGTGGATCTTTCTCCCACGACGCCATATTGAATCAGCACGCCGTCAGGATCGACCTGCAGAGCCTTAACCATTCAGGCGAGCAGTGCTGGCTTATCGGTAAATAAATTTTTTTATATTTTATCAAGTTTTGCAAATTTGCTGTTACTTATATATTTTTATATATTTTTGACTAGTTTAGACTAGCTTCCATTTATTTTATTAAAAATTTTAAATAAATTTACAGCCAGTCCGCATTATTCACAAAAGACATACCTAATGACACCAGTTCCGAAGATCACAAAGAAGTCGCCGGTTTCACCTGACAAATATTACACAAATATCCACAGTCAAACACACCAAGCTGTTACGGAGACAATAAAACAACTTAAATCAAGATGGAAATGCCTACAAGCGACTTGCAATAAACAGTTTGACCCGCAGACAGTGACAATGTTGATTGTAGCATGTTGCGTTCTCCACAACATTTGTAACCGAAGAGGTTTACCCGTAGTACCTATGACACAAACCGAGGAACGACTCGAAGCAATGAAACAGAAAGTTGCAAACGCTCCGATATCACGGAAACAAGTCGAAGATCCAAACGGTGTACAAGCAAGAGCAATATTAGTAGACAGGCTGTGGAATGAGCGAAGAATTAACCCAGAGTCATGTTCAAATGGACCAAAGAAGCGACAGAAGAAGGATAAAGTTGTGGAAACCCATCCACCCCCCATGCCGCATCATCATATGATGCAGCCACAAATGCACCATGAGGACCCTAGTAAAAGACCAAGAATTGTTATGAATAATCCAACATACAGTTTAGGAATGGCGCCTGGTTGGGGACATTACCCTCAACATTAAAATGAAGAAAATAATGTTCCGCAAGTATATAATTGAACGCATGAATTCAAGTGTATATCTAACGCACAACTAATGATATTAAGTCTGAATGCCTTTTTATTGTTTCAACCATCTGCTCGTATATATGAATTTTCTAATTCGAGTAACAAAAGTATTGTTGAACTATGTGTTATGTGAACATTTTAAATGTTATGTTCAGTTTCATCATCATTTTATGAGACAGCCTCTGGATATAGGCCTCCTTCCTCATGAACCGCGGCCAGTAGTGTGATGACCTTGAATATTGGACTGCAGTGAGTAATGAAGAATGCAGTAATCACTTTATAAGTGGTAGCAGTAGTGACATTATGGATTCGAAATTACGAATCATGGTAGCGATGAATAAAGAAGTCAAAAACCTCAGATGAAACTACTTTTGATGATATTTTTGTTCATCAATAACTACACGTTGTATTCTGCAGTTTTAGAATATATAAAGAAATTCTTCAGCACACAAATGGTGATTGTTGTCTGACTGTCTTGTAGGTTAACATCCTAACCTGTCTTGCCGGTCTGTGGTCATATATATCAATAGTTTATTAACAAAATTTTTCCATAAAAAGACTGACATATAACTTGAGCAATATACAATCATATGAAATGATCTAATACTATTCTATGCAATGAATTTAAAATTATCTTATCAAACAATATGAAATATTTTTAACCTATGACACATACTGCAAATGAATTGCAATTTTTTATATTTCGTAATAAAGTGGAAATGAGACGAGTACATTTTAGAAATGAATGCTATACATAGTAATAGTGTAACCGAAACCGCTGTACCGCGCCTTAGGTGTCCGAGCACCGGGACGTGAAAGGGGAAAGTATTCACCGCTCCGTTTCGTCTGTGCGCTGCAAGCGTCGCGACGAAATGAAGCGAGTAATACCCCTCACCTGTCTCGTCGCAGGCATACTATGCGCGGTACAGATGTTTCGGTAGCACTATAAGGATATTTTTAAAAGTGATCACAATAATACATGACGGATTTAGTGAAGGATTTTTCATACTCCAAGACGAGTTTGATATCTTTGAAGTTTTAAGTGAACACGTTCCGTGCCGTGGCAATTTTTGAAGATTTTCCATTCAGGCTGCGTGGGGCGCTTATGACCCGCATTTTAAAAATTAAAAAAGAGTCATTTAAGACGATCGCTTTACACTTTTAATACTGCAAAGCTATAATTAGCGGGAAAAAGTAATAAATTTTAATATGCATTACGTACGTGCATGCGTGATGTGAAGTTATCTATATTCGACCCTACAATTCATTTGTTTAAGAATCTTTTGTTTTTCAACTGCAAATGGTTTGAACGGAAAGTGCAACGGGGGTCGTATACGCCCCACATGGCGTGGAATGTGTAAAGAGGTTTCATTATACAAGTCTTGTTATTGGTTTCTAAAGGAAGGTATTTTAATATGATGAGGTGGAATTGTAAAATCTTAGGTAAAAATATTATTACAGACAAATGATAAATACAAGAAATAAAAATAAATTTCGTCTTATAGTACCGGGCGATAAATATTGCACATCGAACTTTGGAAAGAGACAATCGGCTAATTTTGGCTTCGTAGAGTTCTGTCGCACAAAATACGTCTGACAAAACATGACATAGGTAGTGTGGGACAGAGATAGTGCTCTACGAAGCCGAAATTAGCAGATTGTCTCTTTCCAAAGGTCGATGTGCAATATTTATCGTTGGGTATTGTATGTGCAAACATTGTTTCGTTTTAAAAATGATTATTGTTTATAACAAACACGTCGTATTCATATATATATATATATATATATATATGTATTGAAATAATTGTAGTATTTGGTACACATTTTATTGTCATTTTTTAAACCAAGTTTTAATGTACGTCCAATGTATCTAAAAATGATAAATAAGGCATTCTATGACAATAGAGTTACTATTTTTTTTCTATCGCCTATTGAAGTATTATATGTAGGTTTAAGATGTATTTATAGTTAGATATATAATGTAATAATTAAGTTTTTATACCGACACTTGATGATTTTGTAATGGTAACATATATTATTTTTATCAAAATTGTAAAAATAAATGTATAAATTGCATTGAATTTATTTGAAAATATTCTTTTCACAGTTATGGTTTTATCGGAAATCAATAATAAATTTTATTCGAAGTAAGTTTGTGAGGGTAATTCACATTTTACATAAGTGTAGGTAGTCATGTTTTTTAATTCTATACACAGTTTTTTGGTTTCTTTTTAAATGGTTTGGAATATCCAATCGAAGCTTCTATTTTAATTCTATAATTCGTCGTTGAGAAACACTGTATTCAATGTTGCTAGTCGATTTGGTTTTTGATTCTCTTCTAGCTTGTTCCTACGCTTCTTTGTTCTATACTTTCCTTGATTCCTTCTGCTTCTTTAATTTGCCGCTATATCTATACATTTTGCATAGTACAACTTGTGGGTGAGTGAACCCGCACAGGTCTGCGTGTAGGTGCTGTGCGAGCGAGACAGCAGTAGGTATTAATGTTTGACGTATTATTGGTTGATTAGGCGATTCCCATAAAGACCACAGATTTTAATTTAAAAAATTAAGAATATATGTATGTATATATATAAATATGTATGTATGTATATATATATTAAAATCAAGCATTTTAATTTCTTGTACAATGTTGTATACAGTAAATTTTAAATGGCGTGTCACCTTTCAAAACACGTGACAATCATTATTGATACGGCAACTTTTAACGTTTTATTCCTGTATGTACTGCTGGTGGACCTAAATAAACATATTTAAACAACAGAAATTAAGACTTAACAATGTTTATTTACTATAACATTCATATGGATAAGTATTGCATTTACAGCTTAGAGCAAAGTATGTCATATATTTTTAATTATTATAGTTTTTCTTATAAATTTTACTGGGTATATACTTTACTGTCATTCTACCATAGTACAGTAAAATTATAGTAGTAAAAGTACAATACAGTAAGGGTACAGTACAGTTTAGGTACAACACAGTACAGTACATATACAATACAGTATAATACAGAAGATACGTTAATGGTACAGTACAGTATAGTACAGATTAAAGGTACAGGTACAATACAGTATAGGTACACAGGATAAGTACAGTACAGTTCATGAAGTTGAGAAATGAAGTGTTTGTCTCCTTTAATTTTTTTTTCTGTAGTATATGCCTTTAAATATATTTTTAAACATGTTATTAAATAGTGAACAAATCTTCCCTTAACTCCATTTTCTTTGGATTAGGGACTAGGGCTTGATGGCGTTCGCTATCTCGTTTGCCAGCAGTGAGGCGATGGCCATGTTGGGGCAGTTGGCGGTTACGGTTGCGCTTGTCTCGTCCAGCTTCACGGAGAGTAGCACCAACTCCTGAGATGACATCATACGCCCGGCAAACCTGAGTTCAAATTTAAAATGAAAATAGTCGCTATTCATTTTCTTTTCAGCTAACGGACGCCCACTGGAAGGCATATTCCTCCCTCAAAGATTGCCACGATCATCGGACCTGTGCTGCATCCAACCACTTCCCATAACCTTCACTAGTGCAGTGGGGGACCTATCCACGTCACGTCTACCAGCTTGTGGTCGACATTACCCTATATTAACTGAATAGTCATATATCTGTGTTGTTTATTTGACTCCATTATACTATATCTTATTCTACCTAAGTCATTATATGAAGATATAATATATTTTAACTCCGCTGGTTTAGGATCAGAGACATCAATGACGAAGACATGTAAGTTATTTTTTCACCTGTGAAACTAACATTTATTAACAAAGATGTTTGTTAGTAAAATTAGATTTTAAAATGACACCTTGCTAAGTAAAGTCACTTATAATAAAGTGACCTAGTTTCTTACCTGAGCAGGTTACCGGAGGAAGCGACGGCGGCTACGTTTGCCATCTCGAACACCCGCCTGCACACATCTTGCTCGTCGTCCATTCGCAGCGTTTTTTTATCGCACTAAAAGTTTTTGGAATTAAATTGACACAATAAATTATGATATGATATATATGGAAGTTATTTAAGATTTAATTGTTTGCGTAGAGACGATCTGGCAAGAGATAAAGCAACAGAGACGATCTGGCAAGAGACAGTTTAAAAGGGAAGAGAAATAATGGAGAGGGAGTCACAGTAGAGATAGGTCTAGTAAGAGAAGCAGTTTATCAAGGGAGATTGTTTAGCAAGAGAAAGTTAGTAAGAGAGAGAGTTTTCAAGTGATATGATCTTACAAGTGAAGCAGTTTGTCAAGAGATATGGCATATCAAGAGAAACAGTAAGACAATTAGTCATATGAAAACTATTTATAATTTGTTAACGAAGAGACGAACTGACAAGAGAGACAAATTAACAGTGACGGTCTGGCAAGAGACAGTTTAAAAAGGGAAGTGAAATAAGGGAGAGAGAGTTGCAGTAGAGACACGTCTAGCAAGAGACGCAGTTTATCAAGAGATATGGTCTAGCTAGAAAGACGGTCTATTAAAATACAGTTTATTAATAGAGATGGTCTAGCAAGAGAAAGTTAGTAAGAGAGACAGTTTTCAAGAGATATGGTCTTACAAGTGAAGCAGTTTGTCAAGAGATATGGTATATCAAGAGAAACAGTAAGAAAACTAGTCGTATGAAAACTATTTAAGATTTATTAACGAAGAGACGAACTGACAAGAGAGACAAATTAACAGAGATGGTCTGGCATGAGACAGTTTAAAAAGGGAAGAGAAATAGGGGAGAGGGAGTCGCATTAGAGACTCGTCTCGTTAGAGATACAGTACATTAAGAGAAACTGTCTTTCTGGAAAAGGGAAGAGAGACAAGGAAGAGGGAGTCGCAATAGAGACATGTCTAGTAAGAGAAGCAATTTATCAAGATATGAGGTCTAGAAAGAGAGTTAGTCTATTGAGAGATGCAGTTTATTAAGAGAGATAGTCTAGTAAGAGACGCAATTTTTCAAGAGCGATAGTCTAGTAAGAGACGCAGTTTATCAAGGGAAATAGACAGTCTGGTAAGAGAAGCAGTTTATCAAGAAGTGGTCTACCAAAAGAAACGGTTTATTAAGAGAGACCGTTTTTCAAGAGAGATGGTTTTTTATTCCTTTTTAATAGCAAGAAAGGGCCTTGCAAGAAGCAGTTAAAAAGAAAGACAGTTAATCAAGAGAGAGAGAGAAGGTGTAGCAAAAGAAACTTCCAGTAACGGCACGTACCTCGGTCATGCCACGTAACCTTCGATGCTCAGCATCCCATCTGGTCTCCGACATGGTGACTGCCCGCATCAGCTCGCCCACCGTCGGAGTGATGGACACCGACGCTTCGCCTGCCATCAAAATATACAGGATGATAGTGATATAAAAGCTGTAAATTTAAATTTTGTATACCCTATCCAAAAATCAATGGTTTCGGAAATACTGACTAACGTAATGATGATATAGTAAGAAAAAGCGCTTTTATAATTCTTATTACTACATATTAAAATTAATTATTGTTTATTATCTGTCTCTGCAGATTTTGTGGTGACAGAGGTTATAAGGAATGTCGCATTCAAATAGAAAAAAAAACGTAATATATTTCAGAGTAATTAATTTATACAGGGTGATGAGAAATAAGTGTAGTAATAGTTTTATGGCTTAAAATAAGATTTATAAAACATCAATGGATAGGATGTAATAAGAAAATGACAAACTAGAAACAAGAACACAAAAATAGATGAATGATGAAAAATGAATTAAGGTAACATAGGTAGGTAACAAGAAATTAAGAATGAACGAGAATGTAAGATTTTGTGATGTATGATAAAAATGAATGAATGATAATAAAAAGAAATGTGAAGTCATGATTCTGTGCATCTAGGCTACTGCTGAAATGATAATCTCCTTTACTTACCAAGAGAGCTGATGATGGTGAACTCAATTGGCTGAATGGAGTCCGCGAAATCAACTCCAAGTGTCCCTGATGCAGAAGCACCTGGGTGAAGAATGGGAATCGTTGCGAACTCATGAATAGCTCGTGCACCTGTTAAAGTCTGTTAACAAAAAAAAATTACAAACATGTAAATAAAATTTAGCCACTGCAAGGTATGAGTCTCTGAATATATTTAATGGAATCAGGCGTTACCTCTGCTCTGTGTTTGGCACTAATAGGTGTAACATAACTCCTGAAGATGCCCCGTGGAGGGGTGAAACACGTGTTGAGTGATTTGGCGGTGGCGGTTGTGTGATTCACATTGTTTGCCGCATACGCATTTGAAAGCGGGCTGGCGGGCGGTGCACTTTATTGCGACTACCACTGCATGTGCGGAAGTGGCTAAATATTGGTCCTTTTCTTACTTCTCTGAATATATATATAAATATATATATGTATATACATATATATGGGAACATACTCCATAACACACTTGGCAGGCTGGTTGATAATCGCAGTGAGGTATTATGGTACACAGAAGACGCTGCTCCTAATCCTCTAGAATCATGGATGCACAGACCGCGGCCCGCCATCAGTTCATGATTTGCCCGAGTGGCCCCTAGTCTTAGCAAGTCTGTGCAACCATGCTCTAGAAACTTGTTTTTTAGCAGTGGTAATCCTGATAAAATTAATGCAATTGTGAATAATATAAGATCGTATGCGGGTAATCGAACCCGCGACTTACCAGTAATTGGGTGAAAAAAGACTAAGAGCGAAGGAACACGTCCGATCCGTGCAAACGACAGATATAGACTGACATTTTATGCCCATGTAAACGCATCTTTACCTCGTATTAAGTAAGTTATCTGTTGATTTGTAGTTTCTGATTTGATCTCTTACATTATTTTTTGGACAAATAAGGTTGATTATTAATATGTGGGCAAAACACATCTTTTACAACAAATGGCTGTTGGGACCTTGAAGTTGTGACCACGAGGTGGACAGGAATTTGTTAAAGACAAGATCCTGGATGCAAGCAATTCCTACTCATGTCCAACCGTGGACGTCTTCAGGCAACTGGTGTATTTATAATCACTGACCTTCTTATTAACTCGTATATTGGTGACCTCGTTGGGTGTGCTGTTGGTGAAACAGAGCTCCAGGGCACACATCTTGTGTGAGAAGAGATGGGGTGACCTCGTCCAACGATACTTGGCTCCCAGTCCGCTGCACACCACGCGAGACATCAGCTCTACACAGCTGGTGGGAGTGTATGATGGGCCCACAGGTGTTATGACGTCCACTGTTGAAGTTATCACTTACTGGTTAGGTTTTATTTATTTATTCATTTATTTTTTATTAAAACTCACTAAGCTAATTTCAAATATGTGTTTAATTTAGCTAGTATGTATTTCATTTTATATATTAAACAGAAACAAATGATTCATTTGTACTGAATATAACAATTAAATAAACATACAGGATGATATAAAAATGTAAAAGCTTTTATAGATTTTACACTTATTTCTAATCACACTGTACAGTACCCGGCGAATAAATATGGCACATCGAACTTTGGAAAGAGACAATCGGCTAATTTCGGATCCGTAGAGCACTATCTCTGTCCCACACTACCTATGTGATGTTTTGTAAGTCGTTATATTTCGTGAGACAGAGATAACGCTGAAGCCATTATATAGCAGCCTTGAGATTATTCTACTTCTAGGTGTGCACATTATGTGACTATGATATAGATATATTACCGTCTCCTATCCCCTGGACGGGCACAGAGGGGGGTGATAAGAAGCCCCCACATGTGGGCGTCATCGTGGGCAGCGAGCTGGCCACCTCGTCCAGCTCCAACAACAGTTCCAGATTCGACTTCTCATTGTTTTGCTGCACCGGATCCGGTTTTGATTCCTAAAATTAATCGTGAAACAAAAAGTAATCTTTTTATTTTTTACATGAAATGTCACCTGAAATTCCAATGTAAGATTTAAAACCTATCCCCTCCTGATTGTTACACAAATCTACACTTTCTGCGACTCTTCATAAAAGCTAGACCTCTCATCTTCCCCAAAATACCACAATGTCTGAGGACCTTTTCGCTCAAGGTCGCCCAGAGGGTAATGCTCGGAATTTCGCTGCGAATCAGAAACGAAGACATCCACAGGGGAGCCAAGATCTCCGACGTATCTCGAAGATATGCTGGTCTAAGTGGCAGTGGTTAGGGCGCATCGCTTGCGCAACCGATGGCGGTCGGGACCGAAACGTTCTCAAGTGGCGATGGCTCATCCGGTAGACGCGACGTGAGCTCACCTTCTCTGTCGGCTTGGCATTCTTCCTCGCATCTTCATCACTGTCGGAGCTCTCCGACTCGCTGCTGCTGTCCGAACTGGACGACGCACTATCGGACTCACTGTCCGATGTACCAGAGTTCGATGATCTGAGGAATATATTGTCATATATACTATATATAACAAAATAATTACATATAAACAAAAAGTTTCACTGTCAGTGTCTTGAACATGAGAGTCAGTCAAAAGCCAACATTCTTTTTTGTTGTTTATTTGTTTATAAAGATTTCAAATGTTGTTAAATACCATTTGTATATGATGACGGGTCGGTGGCGCCATCTAGTGCAAGAGTATGGAATGTTACTTCCGGAAATGGACGAGAGTGGAACTGACCGGAAGTTCCTACTCCAGCGAAACATCAAAACCACCGTGCAGCGACGTTGAGGCGGCAGTTAGATTCAACGTGGCGCGGAACTGTCGGTGATGGCTGCGTTAATTTGCATTGTCAGTGTGCTATTTAAATTTTTATTTCAAGCTAAGGTAACCACGCCTAGAGAGATTATCCGTACAAGATAGATAAATTTGACTGTGGATCCGGGGCGGATCCCAACCGCCGACATATATACACAAATATATCTAACTTTGCGTCGTGGTTACGTTCCAAAAAAAAAAAACACGACGCAAATTGTAACGCCGCAAAGTGAATTAAGATTTTCTATAGCAAACCATGTAAAGATCGAAGATAGGCTCCAGGGTTACGAAAATACTACTTTTCATTAAAAAAAAAACAAAAATAATATAACTATGCCATTAAATAAATTTGAAAAATATTTACCTTTCTTGTAACCAGAAACAACTCGTAAAAAATTATAAATTTATTAGTCTCTTTTAAAAAAAGCACAACACACTACGGAATTCAAACTGAACTCCTAAATTAGCAACACAAAGTGAAAATCAAACAGTATTCAAATTGCCTTGTTTTTAATTAGAAACGGAATCCCCGAGTTTTGATGGCATGGCGCAATTAGAAACAAAAGTGTTGCCAACTTTTAGAAAAAAAAATTTTTTTTTAAAAAGAAATTAAAGACTCCAACCCAAACAACGCAACCTCGAAAATCTAACGACGCATAGTGAAAATTAGTATTAATTAAGCAGCAACGCAACTTCAAAAAAAACGCAGAACGAAACGACGCATAACAAGGTATTGGTGTATAAGGCAATTAAAATAAAAAAAAATCAAAGACATCACGCAACGGCGCGAGACCGGCATTGCGAAAGGTATTCTCTCTATCAATGCTATCCCTCGCGTCTTTTGGCACGTGGCGGACCCTTACTACTCATACTGAAGGCGCTATAAAGAAAAATATAAAAGATAACTAAATACAAATAGTTCGCCAATGAAGCTATAACATACAAGCGCAGTGCAAACACGTTAACATGTTACATTGCGCGATGCCGACACCGTACTGGCTCACAACAGTTGATCTGTAGGCATATCGCGCCGGTGCGAAATCGGCACTGCGATAGGAATTCTCTTTATCAGCGCCGGTTCTCGTTTTTAGGCACGTGGCGGACCCTCTCCTTGCGCATTGCAGAAAAGAATACACTGTATTGCGAAGGAGTAAAGTCACTACTATGGGGTGGGGGGCAGGAGGGGGGATGGCTCACAACAGTTGATCTGTAGGCATATCGCGCCGGTGCGAAATCGGCACTGCGATAGGAATTCTCTTTATCAGCGCCGGTTCTCGTTTTTAGGCACGTGGCGGACCCTCTCCTTGCGCATTGCAGAAAAGAATACACTGTATTGCGAAGGAGTAAAGTCACTACTATGGGGTGGGGGGCAGGAGGGGGGATGGCTCACAACAGTTGATCTGTAGGTATATCGCGCCGGTGCGAAATCGGCACTGCGATAGGAATTCTCTTTATCAGCGCCGGTTCTCGTTTATAGGCACGTGGCGGACCCTTTCCTTGCGCATTGCAGAAAAGAATACACTGTATTTCGAAGAAGTAAAGTCACTACTATGGGGTGGGGGGCAGGAGGGGGGATGGCTCACAACAGTTGATCTGTAGGTATATCGCGCCGGTGCGAAATCGGCACTGCGATAGGAATTCTCTTTATCAGCGCCGGTTCTCGTTTATAGGCACGTGGCGGACCCTTTCCTTGCGCATTGCAGAAAAGAATACACTGTATTGCGAAGAAGTAAAGTCACTACTATGGGGTGGGGGGCAGGAGGGGGATGGTTCACAACAGTTGATCTGTAGGCATATCGCGCCGGTGCGAAATCGGCACTGCGATAGGAATTCTCTTTATCAGCGCCGGTTCTCGTATTTAGGCACGTGGCGGACCCTTTCGTTGCGCAATGGAGAAAAGAATACACTGTATTTCGAAGAAGTAAAGTCACTACTATGGGGTGGGGGGCAGGAGGGGGGATGGCTCACAACAGTTGATCTGTAGGTATATCGCGCCGGTGCGAAATCGGCACTGCGATAGGAATTCTCTTTATCAGCGCCGGTTCTCGTATTTAGGCACGTGGCGGACCCTTTCGTTGCGCAATGGAGAAAAGAATACACTGTATTTCGAAGAAGTAAAGTCACTACTATGGGGTGGGGGGCAGGAGGGGGGATGGCTCACAACAGTTGATCTGTAGGTATATCGCGCCGGTGCGAAATCGGCACTGCGATAGGAATTCTCTTTATCAGCGCCGGTTCTCGTTTATAGGCACGTGGCGGACCCTTTCCTTGCGCATTGCAGAAAAGAATACACTGTATTTCGAAGAAGTAAAGTCACTACTATGGGGTGGGGGGCAGGAGGGGGGATGGCTCACAACAGTTGATCTGTAGGTATATCGCGCCGGTGCGAAATCGGCACTGCGATAGGAATTCTCTTTATCAGCGCCGGTTCTCGTTTATAGGCACGTGGCGGACCCTTTCCTTGCGCATTGCAGAAAAGAATACACTGTATTGCGAAGAAGTAAAGTCACTACTATGGGGTGGGGGGCAGGAGGGGGATGGTTCACAACAGTTGATCTGTAGGCATATCGCGCCGGTGCGAAATCGGCACTGCGATAGGAATTCTCTTTATCAGCGCCGGTTCTCGTATTTAGGCACGTGGCGGACCCTTTCGTTGCGCAATGGAGAAAAGAATACACTGTATTTCGAAGAAGTAAAGTCACTACTATGGGGTGGGGGGCAGGAGGGGGGATGGCTCACAACAGTTGATCTGTAGGTATATCGCGCCGGTGCGAAATCGGCACTGCGATAGGAATTCTCTTTATCAGCGCCGGTTCTCGTATTTAGGCACGTGGCGGACCCTTTCGTTGCGCAATGGAGAAAAGAATACACTGTATTTCGAAGAAGTAAAGTCACTACTATGGGGTGGGGGGCAGGAGGGGGGATGGCTCACAACAGTTGATCTGTAGGTATATCGCGCCGGTGCGAAATCGGCACTGCGATAGGAATTCTCTTTATCAGCGCCGGTTCTCGTATTTAGGCACGTGGCGGACCCTTTCGTTGCGCAATGGAGAAAAGAATACACTGTATTTCGAAGAAGTAAAGTCACTACTATGGGGTGGGGGGCAGGAGGGGGGATGGCTCACAACAGTTGATCTGTAGGCATATCGCGCCGGTGCGAAATCGGCACTGCGATAGGAATCCTCTTTATCAGCGCCGGTTCTCGTATTTAGGCACGTGGCGGACCCTCTCCTTGCGCATTGCAGAAAGGAATAGACTGTATTGCGATGGAGTAAGTAGAGTCGCTACTAGGGAGGGGGGGTTAGTCACTACTTAGGAGGGGGAGGGGAAGGGGGACATGTAAGTAGGCACTTGCTCGAAGAGCGAAATGTTTTTCCATATGCTACGAACTGGAATTGAGATATTAAAGAGAATAGTGTAGTCAGTGCACGCAAAGAACGGCGCTATCGGATGGGCGGCCATTTCAGCTGAAAACGATAGGAAGATGAATAAATTTGCGAAGATTGAAAATGAAACGAATGCAGTATTTACAACATCCCTTACCTATAATTATTGGCTTCCGCGACTTTCTCTTCTTTCTTCTCTTCTTTAGCGCTTTCCTCACTGTTGATAAATTTTATAAAATATTATTCGTATCTCAAATAGAAGAATACTGAACTATCCCGATTTAATTGAAACTGGAAACAAATCAATCTATCCTATTATGGAATCTTTCAAAGTTAACCTTATTAAGTTAAAAATTCAAACTGTTCTAAAAAAAACCTACAATAAATTACGATATCTTTGGAAAAGCTGGAGACAATCGGCTAATCTCGGCTTTGTAGAGCGTTATCTCTGTCGTACGATATACGAAGACTGACAAAACATCACTTAAATAGTGTGGGTGTTATCAGGTGTCGTTACGTTTTGGGCAATACAGGATCGGCTTTCAAATTTTTGGACGGTAGTATATACATACATACATACATACATTCACACACACACACACACACACACATATATATACTATACAAATCACATTTGCACTCATGTAAGTAACTTCGTTCATTTAATATTACAGTAATGCCGTAATAAAAACAAAATACAAAATTTGAACTACTAAATATTAAAATTAATTATCTATGAGAGCAGTGGTTGTCTAGCGGTGAGGAGTGAGACTTAAGATCATAGATCTCGGGTTCGATTTCCGGAAAACAATCTTATATAATTTACACTTTGCATTAATTATATAGAATTATAACTGCTAAAAAACCAGCTTCCAGAGGATGGGCAGCAGTGTCCTCTGCGTACCATAATACCACACTGCAATCGCTAACCTGCGTGCCAAGCGTTGCTATTAAGATATATCCCCCCCATACATATCTTTGGGGAGGCGTATATATATATAAATATATATACATATTTATATATATACATATACACATATATATATAAATATATATATATATATATATATATATATATATATATATTTATATACATATACACACACACACACACATATATATATATAGTAGATATCTTCCGTCCGTTAAGGAGTATTTCTACCAAATTTAATCTCCGTCATCAAGATGTGTCAGTATATAGATGGAAATCTCTAATATCCTCACGATCTAGGCAACCGGTGTCAAGTATGTGATGAACTTACTCCTCAGAAGACTGTTCAGAGCTGCTAGATGATGACGAATCTGAGGAAGTTGACCCTGATCCCTCGCTTTCCGGTTCGGAGTAGAAGCTCTTGTTCTTCTGTGAAAGTATACATTTATATCACAACATTTCGAATGCGACATGCCAATTTCATCTGGCATAAAATCTGCAAGGACAGATAGATAATAAATAATTTTAATAACTAGTTATGCGAATATTTAATGGAATCAGGCGTTACCTCGCGGAAGTCCATCCTAAGTAAGAAAAGGACCAATATTTAGCCACTTCCGCACATGCAGTGGTAGTCGTGCAATGAAATGCACCGCCCGCCAGCCCGCTGATAAATGCGTATGCGGCAAACAATGCGAATCACACAACCGCCACCACCAAATCACTCAACACGTGTTTCACCCCTCCACGGGGCATCTTCAGGAGTAATTTTACACCGATTAGTGCCAAACACAGAGTCTCTGACTCTCCTTTTCTTACTTAGTTATGCGAATTTTAAACACTTTTACTATATTATCGTTATTTACATTCCTGAAACATTTGATCTTGGACTATACCATGCATTGATGGAGATGCTTATAAAGCTTCAACATTTGTTATAAACAGATACCGAATGTTATCATTGAAGGATCGACGTGGTGGCAATGTTAACTGTTCGGAACTGTTATCAGAGGTAAACTTTCGAATTCCTGCAGCAAGAACGCGTTCTAGATCTCTCTTTTTTATCTACGGCTAAGAGAAACATCGGTAAACGTGCACCCTTATACAGAATGTGTGACCTCCACAATTCATATGTTAGTGATATTGATATATTCTCGTGCTCTCTCGTATCTTTTAAAAAGCAATTTCTTTCGAAATTATTGAGTACATACAATGCAATTTAAACCATAATATAAATATATAAACCATAGTCTTTGATCCCTGTTTAGTAATGTTTTTATTTTTATTTGTTTTTTCATTGTTTGACTATAAATCATTATATGTTCTCAGTGAGATAGTTATAAGGTAACAACTGTAACTAATTTTATATTTCGAAGCTTCTAAGTTTGTACTTTCTTACTGCCTTTTGTTACTATCTCCAATAAAGTAAATAAATAAATATAAATCATCCTGTGTACTAATTTTACAATTACATAAAAGATAAAAGATTGTATTAGCATTGTCCTTTGGTAAAAGCTATATAAGAATCATACTTGCGGTTCCTCGTTGTTACTTTGGGGAGGTTGTTGCAGAGTCGCTGGTGGCTCCCGTAGGGCTCCGGCTACCGGAGCCCGGGGCGCCGCTGGCAGTGGCCAGTATCCGTTGGCCGCACACCCAATGTACTGCGACAGCGACCCCACGGTATACTGCTGTCTGTCTGTATATACAACAAATTACCATTTTTTTTAATAAACCAAAGCGAAGCCAGAAGCCGTTTGCTAACAAATATGGTATAGTTTCACCGCTTTTAAGTTTTTACACCAATAATAGATCATCCTGTATAGAAGGGTGTTGAATATTTCGTTGAGCTAGTTGACGTACTATATATTATACATACACACACACAAATACACACAAATACACACACATAAATAATTTAAATTATGTTATATCATCATTTATTTCTAAGTCCCCAAGATGGGGCAAGAGGGCATCCACAATACATCGCCATCCCGAGCGGTCTTAAGCCTCGCGCTTTACTTCGCTCCGTGCCATTCCAACTGCCTTCACTTCTGCAGTGATCGTCCGCCGCCAGGTTTGCTTTGGGCGGTCACGTCTTCGCTTTCCTTGAGGATTCCATTCTAGGGCTTGCCTAGGTATGTGATCAGGGTCCCTTCGGAGCGTGTGGTCTATCCAGTTCCACTTGTTGCGTTTGATCTGCTTCTCGATCAGCATCTCATCGCAGCGTTTCCAGATATCTACATTGACTTTCTCAGGCCAGTATATACCGAGAATACGTCGAAGACAGTTGTTAACGAAGGCTTGGAGCCGACGCGAGATATCCTTGGTAACCTTCCACGTCTCGCATCCATATAGCAACACGGTTTTCACATTGGACCGGAATATTTTGAGCTTAACTCTCCTAGTCAGCTTCCGTGATTGCCATACAGAACGGATCCGTGCGAAGGCTGCCTTTCTCTTGGAGATTCTCGAAATGGTGTCCATAACTCACTAGGATGGCAACCCGATATATAACCGAGCATGTCCGAAGGCTTCAAGGTGGCAGCCCTACCAGCAGGCACTTGCTTACCCGAAACTAAACGATTAAAGAAGTTATGTTATATAGCCAAACAAAAATCACCTTTAAAACTGCTCTCTACGGTCGGTTTCGGCTTGTCCGGACAGAATATACTTGCGGCGTATTGCTGCAGCAGCGACCCGGACGGTGGGTCTACGAAGCGGCGTAGCAGCCTGGCTCTATCGCGGACGTCGTAGCTCGCGTCGTAGCGCGCCAGAGACAGCACATAGCGACACATCCCCACAGTGTCGGGCTGGGTGATTGACAGTTTCACCGCAAGGGATAGCAGTTGTAGCTTCACTAGCTCGTCCTGGAGACAGGGTAAAAATTATTTGTTTCACTCATCATCTATTTTTCGTCTATCTCACTCTCCTGGATTATTTGTCTTCTTCTACACACTTCCTTCCTTCTCTTTCGCTCTTAAAATTCTACAGTAAAATACTGATTTATATCACAGCATCGTTTTATCAATTGTAAAAGGTTGTCAAATATCTCCCTTCCGCCTTTTTGTCTTTTGAATTTCGCGGCTATGTACAAAGCGCTACAGAGCTCGTATCTGGCAATACTATACATAATTTGAAAGGTCTTGACATAACCTACAAAACGACGCTATGCATGATTAGTTTGGATATTGCGTTCAACAGTTATAGACGTGTAAACACGGAGTTCACTAATGCCGAAATTCGCGCTATTTTAAAGTTTTCCTTCGTTAAAGGCAAATCCGCTAGAGAAACGTTCCGTGAGATTAATGGTGTTTTGGGGGATGGTACTCTATCACTTCGAACCGCGGAGAAATGGTTTCGACGATTCAGAGCCGGCGAAAACGACACCATGGATAAGCCAGCCGGCGGAAGACCTGTGACGACAAATACCGATCAAATCATGGACTACATCGAGTTAGATCGGCATGTGGCATCTCGTGACATCGCCCAGGAGATGGGAGTTAGTCACCAAACCATTTTAAACCATCTGCAGAAGGCTGGATACAAAAAAAGCTTGATGTTTGGGTGCCGCATGATTTGACGCAAAAAAACCTTCTGGACCGAATCAACGCCTGCGATATGCTGCTGAAACGGAACGAACTCGACCCATTCTTGAAGCGGATGGTGACTGGCGACGAAAAATGGATCACATACGACAATATCAAGCGAAAACGGTCGTGGTCGAAGGCCGGTGAATCGTCCCAAACAGTGGCCAAGCCGGGATTAACGGCCAGGAAGGTTTTGCTGTGTGTTTGGTGGGATTGGAAGGGAATCATCCACTATGAGCTGCTCCCATATGGCCAGACGCTTAATTCTACCATCTACTGCGAACAACTGGACCGCTTGAAGCAGGCGATCGACCAGAAGCGTCCAGAATTGGCCAACAGGAAGGGTGTAGTGTTCCACCAGGACAACGCCAGACCACACACTTCGTTGATGACTCGTCAGAAGCTACGGGAGCTCGGATGGGAGGTTTTATCACATCCACTATATAGCCCGGACATAGCGCCAAGTGATTACCACCTGTTCCTGTCCATGGCGAACGCCCTTGGTGGTGTAAAATTGAACTCAAAAGAGGTTTGTGAAAAGTGGCTGTCCGAGTTCTTCGCAAATAAGGAGGGGGGCTTCTACGAGGGAGGTATTATGAAGTTGCCGTCTAGATGGAAACAGATTATCGAACAAAACGGCGCATATTTGAACTAAATCCGATCACTGTAACACTTTTTATAAAGCATTGAATAAAGAGCAAAAAAGCGGAAGGGAGATATTTGACAACCTGTTATTTTCCTTCTTTTTAATTTTCTACATTAAATATTAAAGTCAACGGCGCATCTGTGAAAAGCCGGAGGCACATATACCCTATGTCAAACCTTCAGTTTTGATATCAACTAATTCGTTAATGTTTTTTTTTTCTAGAACATTCATTAAGTAACAGGTAACGAGTGGGGTATGTGGAGGTAGGTAGAACTGACCTGGTCCGCGAACTTGGACGCCATGTGAGCGAGCACGGCGGCAGCGCGAGGATGCTTCGCTCCATGCTCTGCAACCAGCCACACTGCAGCTGCCCTCGCGTTTGCAGCTAGTCTGGTACCAGATTTACTTATTATTTACTGCCCCGACATAGCTTTTGCAGACAAAACTTATTGACCAGTCACATTCTAATATAATAAATTAAGTAATAAAGTTTTTTGTGACAAAGGGCGAATTTTACGATCGTGACAGTCGGGGCTGACGGTGCGATATCATAAATGTATATATACATCTCTTTCTATTTTATTTATTAAGCCGAAATCAAGTACGGATTACAATAGATACTAGTCTCTAGTAGATTTAGATTTTTTAACCTAACTTCCCCACCTGGATTCGAGCCGTCAAGAAATTACCTGCCAGAAGTATTTTACGAGCGACGTCGAGGAAGCTGGGGGGAGTTTTGTTAGAACGTTACCGGTTGAAGTGAAGCAGTGTTCGCAGAGCTACGAAATTGTGCGCGAATAGAGAATATTCTTCCCTTTCTATATTTAACCCTTAGTAGCCTGATGTACGAAAGTGATTTTTTTTAATATTACTGTGTTTGCTTGAGGGTCTAGATGAAAGAAAAAATAGTTTTTTTTTTTTAATTTCGTTGGAAAGAATATTATACAACAGTAAAATACGTACAGCCAACCAATAAAAAAAACTAATAGTAATGTGAACATTCGGTTTAAAAGATTGGTATCAAAATTAAAACTCTAGGTTATTAAGGGTTAAGTTCGACGTCGTGAAATAAAACATCTTTTATATACAAGTGGCATTTTAATTCGATACACCATTGATCCTCCTATTTTCATTTTTACGAGCATTTAAGCAAAAATCTAAAAGTTAGCGGATTCGCCCTGGTATTCTTCGCTAGCTTAATATTCAAATTCAAAATATCTTTATTCAAATAGACATTCTCATGCATTTGAATCGTCGATTATTTTGACATTATAAGTATACTACCCGAGAATGAATATTTAAGAAGAGCCAGTCAGAAACATAACAATTGAACTTTTTAAATGATATTTAACACTTTAATATGCACATTATATATTTCGAACAACTAAAAACTCTTCAGTGCTATAATAAGATATATTTAATAATATAATTTTAATTATAACAGGTCTAAGACATCTTGTGGAACTTTATTACATATGTACACTATGACCCATAAAGAAATTAATTTTTTAAGACAAAATCAAAGTGTTGAGTTTATTTTAATATATATAAGAATTTAAATTTTAGCATATATATATAAGAATTTAAATTTTGTCACAAATATATGTTATTAAATATATTCATAGACGCAAATGTTAGAATATATAGTCCTATTAAAAAATCTCTCAAGGTATCATTCGCTTAAGTAAAAAAACCTTTTATTTAAAAAAAAAATCATGTAAATTATTTCAAATGCACTAATAGCAATATATCGTAAGGCTTTATTTATTAATTTAGGGTAGTAATAGTAAAAAGCGACCATTAAGATATATATATATATATATATATATATATATATATATATATATTATGGTGACCGGAGAGTAATATCGTTTCTGCGCATGCCAAAATTTGATTTTCATTTGGTAGCTCATTACATACTGAGATATACTAGATGTCAAAAGGCTGTTGATAACGAAGGTGAATATATTGTTGATTAGAAATAAAAACTTGTTAAAAATGTAGTCGAGTAATTTAACTTAAGAAAGCGACATTACTTTCCGGTCCCCCTGATATTATCTATTTACATTTGATATTGAAATATACCTGTCAGAACGCAGTAGTTTTGCAGCGCGAGATACCGCAGCGCGTGCCGAACTCGCTCCACCACCCACTACCCTCTTCACCACCACCACGGCCTCGCATACCACCCACTCTGTAAAAAAATTCATACTGGTGTATGTTTTGGCAATACCGATCAACCATTTCCAGGCCTGAAAAATACATAAAAGTACATACGCATTTATAAGCGGGCTGGCGGGCGGTGCACTTTGTTGCACGACTATTCTGCATGTGCGGAAGTGACTAAATATTGGTCCTTTTCTTACTACATACAGAATGTTTTGAAATAGGTGTTTGCTATCAAATAAGCTACTTACCATCTTTACTGGACAGCAAGTGAAGTAAGCCGTTCAAACAGGTCTCCGTCTCAGTGTGAATTGCCACAGCCAGCCGTCCGATGGCCTGTATGGTGGCACCGGCGAAAGCCTTGTCGTTTGAGGTCACATACGTCTGGTACTCTCTGAGTACCACAGGAGCGCTGGCTTCCGTAGCCAGATTTGTGAGGATCTCCAGTTTCAGTAACTTTATGTGCGTTGGGTCCGAGTTACGAACGAAGAATGACTTGAGGAACGGTTCGAAGAGTGACTGGAAGAAATTTGAAAAAGAAAAAAAATATAATTCCATTTTTAAATTGCACATCGACCTTTAGAAAGAGACAATTGGCTAATTTCCGCTACGTAGAGCGTTATCTCTGTCGCACGAAATACAAACAGTCCGGTATCTATTAGGAGCTGTTACAACAAGTATCATTTGTTTCTTTTGATAATTATTTACATTCTTTTTATAAAATAAACCAATTTTTCTATTTCATTTCATCATTTTCATCAATCATCATCAATTTTTAATTATTTTATTCCGCATTAAAAAATCTCTTTGAAACCATTTTTTCTAGGTATTTCAAATTTTGCGATTTTTTATGCGCTTACCCAAAAATAAATTTTAGTGTATACTGCTATATAGTTGCCACCAGTTTATTCCTAACGCACGTGAGATGACACGCCTACCCACTGGGAAGAGATGGCTCTGCACCTGTCTGTGCTGACTGATGAAGAATCTCTATCAGGGTATATAGCATATATAAAAAAAATTAGGGAAGTCTCACCCGTCTTGTAACAGTCAAGGCAGCAATAGAGTTGAGCACAACACTCTGAATCTCTATAGGTGCTCTAAGAAGACGGATCATAGCTTTCGCAACTGGTGGGAGTTCTTGAGCTGAAATTTTTAAAAATTATTAAACTAAGCGACCATCTTCTCTATATATCTTAAATAATTTACACATTGCGCGTTAATATTTGCATTGCGACCACTCGTAAACAAGTTTCCATAGGATGGATAGCAGTATCTCTTTTTACTATAATACCACACTGCGATCGTTAACCGGCCTATCATGATATCTTTTTAAATGGCCCCCGTCTTTTGGTGCCACTGTCTCTCTTTCTCTCTCTCTCTCATTTTAATTTATTTAACATTTTCCTAATTATTTAATTCATCACCTCGCTTTCGTCGCCTACCCACCAGAATACTACAGCCTTACATTTGGTTCATTTTATTTCTTTCTTTGCTTTGTATTAACATTTACATTCCTTGGCAATTTAATTTCTACTTTATTTTCATTTTGACCAGTCTTATGCAATTCTTTTTTTCCTACTTGTTCCTTTTAATGGTGTCTTCTATGAGCCTTCTGCAATACTCTAGAAAGATCCTGCACCCTTCTGATCAGCGTGTCTTCTGGTCTGTATTTATATATATATACATATATATGTATACACACACACACACACACATATATTATATATATATATATATTTCGGATGCAGCAAGGAGTCGAAAAAAGATACTATAGAAATACAAATACACTTTAAAATCATCATTACTCTCAATGAATTTGTTTCAACTAACCAGGACCGCAATGATATAAGAGTTGGGCTACGGCCATCACCACGCCTGCGTTCCGGCTCTGCAGCAAGGGTTTGGCTGCTCGCAGCAGCAGCCGGAGGTCAGGGTCCAGGCTCGGAGACGAGGACTTCGCTCCATTCCCGCTTCCAGAACTATCTGAATCGTAGAAAGGCTTGTCCGCTGAATCGTCACTCGAGTAGTTCTATAAATTTTAAGTAAAGTTACTTAATTTACTTTTAAGTAAAATCACAAATTTTTCCATGGATTATTTCATCCGTTACATTTTCTTTTTAAACAGAGAATTTTTTTTTAAATGTTACCGTTTTAATGTCATCAAAACCAGTCACATAAAAATAGCACAGCCAAAGAGATTTTATTACAGTTTATAAATACTATTTGCGACATAACTTTTTTCCCTTCCTAATAAATGCAACATTTACGCCACGATCTGGGATACGATTCCCACATATGTGCAATATCCATGCCATGATCTCGGATACTAGTGCCACATATGTGCAATATCTATGCCATTATTTCGGATACTAGTGCCGCATATATGCAACATTCGTGCCACGATCTCAGATACGAGTGCCACATAAATGCAACATTCACGCCACGGCCTGTGGTACGAGTGCCACATATATGCAATACCCACGTCACGACTGCAGATAGAATTGCCATATATATGCAACATTCACGCCACGGCCTGGGGTACGAGTGCCATATATATACAACATTCACGCCACGACCAAGAATAGAAGTGCCACATATGTGCATCATACAATGTAATCAAAAATTATTGTTGAATGGGTCAAGCTTACCTCTTCATTGGGGTCAGGAAAGCAAGTCTTTGCGTACACAGTCAGCACATTCAAAAGCGCCAGTTGACCCCATTCATCTACATCTGCCAGTAAAGAGCACAACTTCCTGAAAACAGAGTTAGAAGTACAAGTTATTCTTCGACTGTGATTGTTCAGCGTGAATAAAGTTCAACATGATATTTAATACCTTCCATTTCTTAGTTTCTCTAAATAATAATACATTTTTTAAATTAATCTTATAATAGCATTCGCAAAGTTTATCTAAATGTGTGAAATAACTAACTTGTTAGAATAATAGATCAAAAATTGTTAAATTTCATTTAAAGCTATTGAGTTTCTAGCCGGTTTGTAAAGTCCGTGTACAGTAACCGGCGATATATATTGCACATCGACCTTTAGAAACAGACAATCGGCTAATTTCGGCTTCGTAGAGCGTTATCTCTGTCGCACGAAATACAAATTGTCCAGTATCTATAAGGAGCTGTTACAACAAGTATCATTTGCTTCTTTTGATAATTATTTTTATTCTTTGTATAAAATACACCAATTTTTCTATAAGTGGTGGCTTTAGGTTGGGGTAAAATAAAAATAAAAAACATGTTGGTCACACAAAGATCGATGTGCAATATTTATCGCCGGGTACTGTAATCTATTAGCGAAGTTGCCAGTAACCAGTTGTGTTAATTTAAAATATAAAGTTTAAATAGTAAAACTCACCTGTAACTTCTGTGTATTAAACTGACTCTATCACCGCACACTTCGGAGAATGCCATAGCAGCTGAACCAACCACCAGCGGCGCCTTATCTGATAACAGCTTGTCTATTATCGCTACGAGCTCTTCTTTTTGTTCCGGATCCAAGCTGATGATGAAATATATTATATTTAATCATCATATCAGTGGCGTAGCTAGGGGGTGGCGAGCGGGGCGGCCGCACCAGGCACCACAAGTAGGGGGGGCACCAAAGTTGAAAATATTTTTTTTGAAATTTTTTTTTTGAATGATGAATAATGAAATGTTAAAAGAAAAATGAAAAACATAAAAAGAATATCAAATTTTACTATTTTTATGCTAAAAAAGTTGTTAAATAATATGAACATTAAAAAAAAATGGTTACAAATTATAATATACACAGTGTTTAATCCTTTCATTTGCAAAACACATAAAGACATGTTTTTTAAAAGGGCCCTAAATGACAAAATAATAAATTATTACATTATTGCAAGATTATTTAATGATAAATAGATTAAATCATCTTGCAGTCGACACTATTGATTTTGAAAATGTGATTAATGACTGCAGGCCAAAAAGCGAGGAATGTTCGTTTTTAAATTTTCCCAATAAATTTTATTAAGATCTAACGTTATTTTATATATATTTATTATTATTTTGAACCAAAAAAATATATATATTAACTACATTCTGTTTTGAATTTTGAAATTATTTAGGCTCTTTAGGGGGGGAGGGGGCACCAAGCCCCAATCTGCCCCAGGCCCCATATACCATAGCTACGCCACTGCATCATATGCAAAAACAATATTTATAGAAATTGTCTAGGATCTATATAATTTCAAGACATTTGTAGTAGATACCACTGTTTATAAATAAATAATGTTAAATATACACACACACACACTCACTAATATATATATATATATATATATATATATATATATATGTATGTCAACGCCAAAGACATGTATCGTGAGATATATGAGGCAAGTTCAATTCAAGTCAGTTTGATGTATTTATTTATTGTTGTATTTTTAATTATGTATTATACCGTATTATTAGTATATATACATATGTAAATGTTTGTGTGCATATGTGTACACTTTAACTACCGTTATTTGTATCTCTACTATTTCCATACTATAGTTCTCTGGGAGAAATTGCTTCGTGTGATAAGACTTTTTTTTAATATTGTGGTTAATTTTCTAGCGTGTACAGAAAAATATATTAACTAGCTATAGTGATATTTTTAATAAAGGAACCAGAAAAAAAGAAGGTTTACCTGTACAGCTTCGGTATGGCATGGGCAGCGGTCTTCCTCACGTATGGACTCATATCACTGGCAGAATCACGTATTGCCAACATCACAATTGGCACAATCATTGTGACACGAATAGATGACAGTACTCTTAGAGCACTCGCTCGAATCAGTTGGTTTGGGTCCTGTATTGTAAAAAATAATGTAATCATTTAACTTAAGATGAAGCTTTTTGTACCAATAGTAATAATCTCATAATCATAATTTCAGACGCAAGAATTCCAAATGATACATTTTAGACCAATAATTATGCATCATTACCGTTTTCTCATCAACTATGTTTGCTTTTTGACATTCACCGCTTCACCAGTTTCATTTCATGAAACACATTTCAAATATGGTGATAACATAGAATAAATATTCCAAATGTGTTCTGCCCATATGTATAAAATAAGAAAAAAAATTCAAAATCAGTTTTTTTTTTACCAAATTTAAATTTACTCAAAATTGTCGCTATAATAAAATTAAAAATGGCAAAATCGATTTAATTAAATGTATTAATAAAATACACGATATATTAATAAGATACATAATACACGATCTAAAATAATTATTTATCATTTAAAAATTCGTCAAGAGTATTATAAGTGTTACATAGTGTGTGAAAGTTACGCTAGAAATGAACAGTTCATAATAAACCTTGACTTCTTAGAAGTAACTACTAACATAAATAAGTATAAATATTAATATACAAACATATATATATATATATACATATTTATATATATATATGTTTGTGTGACCAAGTAAATTTTATAAAATTAGATCACCTTCCTCTGTCTCTGCACCACTTTGGGTTGACTGGTAGAGAATGCCTATCTTAAAAATTAAAAAGTTTACTTGAAAAAAAAAAAAAACAGGTACATACTGTATAATCTGAAATTTTAACATCTACCATTTGGTTATTGAGATGGGACAGGTGGCTTACAAGGTTGAAATATAACCAATTCTTCACATGAAGAACATTGAAGAAACTTTTTAGCAAGAAATTTATCTAACACTTCGTTTATTTCATCATCATAACAGCTGATAGACACCCACTATAGGACATAGCCACCTCCTACCCCTCCCCGAAGATCACCATGATGGCATGCATGACTGGTCCTGTGCTGTCAGTCTAACAAAAGCCCTGGAAATGTGACATTTAATCTGACAAATCTTAATGAAGGTTTAAGAATGGCTAATGAACTTTGCGAATTCTTTATGAACATTGACCCATCTATTTCCAAATTTCTAATGCGACCGCTGCGAGTCAGTCAGAATTGAAGATTTAAAAATTGCCATGCAAGAGAAATTACAAAATTCAAAGTAATTAATCAAAATGTTCACTTCAATTAAATTAATTTTTTAATATATTTGTTTTTATTTTATTTTGACTCCTAAAAACATATCGCCTATAATCCCAAATTATATATAATTTATGGAACATATACCATGCGAATAAAGAGCTTTTACTGTACTTACAACGCATTGTCATAAATAAACATACCTTCAAAGCTCTTTGAAATGTGCTGATGGATAGGAGGGCAAGGTCCTGTTGTTCCTCTGCATACCGCACGAGGTATACATAAACAAGCTTCTTCACTTCTATGTTCTTTGACACAACATTTTTAACTACAGCCGGGAATCTGAAATTAATTTAGAATGTTATATATTATTTACTCACATAATATATTGCTAGAATATTCTATAGGACCTTCTCGATAAGCCTACTCCTAAGATAAACACGATGAACGGTCCTGTGCTGCTTGCAGCCTACCTTAACTACGTCGTCGGTCTACCTGTGCTATGTATACCGGCTCGTGGTCGCCACTCAAAAACCTTTCAGCCCCAAAGGTCATCTGACGAGGATGTGCTCCGCCCACAGCCCAGTCAGTGACTTTGGTTCTTATGCAAATCTCCTCATTTTTGATTCGATCTTGCAGCAAAGCTTCAATTTCCAATTAATAATATTTTGGTTGTATAACTTCCAGGCCTCGGTTCCTTAAGCCCGTATCAGATGCTGCCCACATACAGCGACCTTCCGTGACCATAACTATGTCGTAGTTCCACCTACTGGGTGGCATACCCACGCTGCGTCTACCAGCCCATGGTCGTCACTCACACCCTTCGACTCCACAATTCTTCGAGCAAGTATTATAATTAACCCTTTGCACTCCAGCCTAGTAATGCATAGAGGCTACCAGCAACTCCAGCACTATATTAGTTCCAAGTACATACCTATGATGTAGAAGAAAAATAGAGTCGTTTCAATAAAACAAAATTTTTATTTCTTAGCTATTTTATAAACAAAACATATTCTTACTTATATTATAAAAGAAAAACATAAATTTTAGGACTTAAAATTTCTTAAAGTGTGATATCTTTCGAAACAATTGCCCATATGCATTCGCGGTTTACCGGGACAAGTATCACAGTATTCCGAAGTTTCGCGTCTTTGTCCTTTTTCCTGTCTATTAGAACAAACAATACAATCTCTTTTCTTGCCTTTTCGCAATATGTGCAGTTTTTTGTCCAGTCTTGTTTCAGTTGCTGAAGTGGAAGGTCTTGATCGATCTTCGCGGAATTCACCTACAAGTTGATCGACTAATCTCTTGACGAACTTCAAATGGGACAGTGGTTTTTCGTTCTTACTTTTTTTTACATACTTATATAAAATGTATGCATTTATTGCAGACATCTCCATTCCCCAAAAGAACAGCTTCCTCCACCACTTAAGAGATTTTCTTAGAAAACAATATGATGATGCGTATTGATCAGCGCGATCAACACCACCCATTGAAGCCATTACGTCACTATCGTCACTATCTGTCTCTAAATGATCTTCTAATTCTATTTCACTTAAATCGTCGGCAAGCAACGCAAAATCGAGTTCATCTTCCACATCACTTATTTCACAACTATCGTCAAAATTTTCGCCTTCCATCTTCACTAGGGTTATAACGTTATGAGTGTAACGAAATAAACTTAAATAGAGCACTTTTTACTCTTATTACAATGTAAGCATAATAAACGTATCATAAACACTATAAGATAAGCACAGACTATTTTGCTTACCTAACTGTTAAGGGCACCAAGGCAGCAAAACAACCATGTCGCCGCTACGGCGACAGCGGATTTATTGTTAGCTTTTTAATGTCGCAAATACGGCGACAACGGAGTGCAAAGGGTTAACAAGTATAGTAATTTTATTTTTAGTTTTACGACTTTCTGAAAAGTCTCACAATTCTCAGTACTGACAGATATCAAACACATAACAGATTAATATTTATTACATAATAAAGGTTTAATTAATTTTAATACATGTAGAAAGTTTTTTATTGTGTATTTAAAAAAATAATTTCACTCAAGAATGGACATAGCTTTGATGAATTCTTATATGATAAACTAGCTATTCCCTGCCACTTTATCAGTCTGGAATCTTAAAACAAAAATTTCGTTCTTATTTTGATTATATATATATATACAAACATACATATATATATATATATATACATACATACATATATCACACACGTGTGTGTGAACCATAATACAGATATATATCACTTACAAATCAGAGGCGTCTCTTCCTTTGGCAATCATTCCAATGATCCTTTTCATGGCCTCAAGTTTCAATGAATCCTTTGATCCATCTAACATTAATTTCAGGTCTTCATTTCTGTAATTTAAAATTGTTATTTCAGACAAACCATTCTCTTTATGTGTATATAATAAACTAAAATCTAACAATATTTTTTGCCGAGTTACATTATTGTGTTGTATATAAGTGTTGCCTTGTAAAATGCAATCTCTAACTATACAACCTTTCTTTAAGGTAATATGAAACTTATATAAGTAATTTATACATATACACTTTATCAGATATAAACTAAATTAAATCAAATAATAAAGCATCATCACTGCAAAAGACTCTTGTTCATTTAAAAATTCATTTATTTGATTCTTTCCTTTATTTTACATCTAAAAGAACTTTTAATTTTTGTTTTATAAATCAAGAAGACACTTATTACTGTCAAAACTTTGGTACAGTTAGGTATTCACAGTGCTTTGTAAATACACTATGGACATCCTTAGTGCCTTATTTTTAAAAATGTATTCTGATTATTATAGAAGTACAAAATATTATCATAAATATATTACAAGGTCACTGCAAAAATATTGACCCATTTAAACCACTTTTTCAATGAGATTCTTGACTCTAAGCCATAAAAAGTTTGGATGGCGCTCTTTTGCAAAATATTGTAAAGTCACTCTTTTTTATACAGGGTGAGTAACTTTAAAGGCGAGAATGTATAGTGCATTTGTCAGCAAAATGTTTTAAAGTTTATTCAACATGTTACCGAAGGAAGCTAATTATGGTCATGGATTCATTGTGAAACTGTATTTGAAAAGAAAGAACTGTTGAATTTCTTGCTCCAGCTTTTCTCTAGCAAAACTGCCTGACTGATAAATAAAAAGTACTTGTAATGGTCTATTTGAATAAAGAATATTTTGATTTCATTATTATAATTTGGGAAATCATTGCTTTTTTGATAATGTACTTAACACATTCCATTGTTTTATTGGTATGTGCGGCATATACAACTTCTGCTACGCTTTCCATTTAGGTTGCATCTCATTAAAATACAAAGGATTCTTAAAAAATTAATTGTAGGGTTGAATATATATATAACTTCACATCAGGAATGTGTATAAGAAACACATTAAAAATTATAACTTTTTCTACTAATTTATAGCTTTGCCGTATTTATAGTGCAAAGGATACATCTTAAATAACTTTTTTAATTTTTAATGTCGGTTGTATATGCCTCTTTACAGCCTTAGTGGACAATCTTTAAAAATTGCCCTGGCACAGAATGTGTTAAGCCTTTATTAGATCATGTACCATACATTAATTGACTGCAAATGAGCTATAAAGGTGATTGTAACCTTTTAAATCTTTTATTTACAACCAACCATCCCATATATGGATTTATATATTAAAACTTTATGGTGAAATATTTGTAAGTTTTTTTTAATTTTATATTCCATTTCATTATGACTCCTAGATGACCACTTAAAGGCGACATATTCAGATCGGATGGCATTTGGACTCCCTGATGAAACTGTTGTATAGCTGTATTCACTTATTATGTTTCTACTTATAATCAAAGTTTACAAAATAACTATTGTTTCTGCTTTATCAAATTCCTGACAGTGTAAAGGAATTAAAAATTACATTAGACATCTATTTTTCAGTTGTAAAGAGAAGGATGTCGTGTGGTTTTAACAATCATAGCTGAGAAATGACCATCATGAGGACGCTCGTGTACAAAATAATTTCCCAAAACGAAAATACGACAGTTTTATGAATTAGCATATTAGTATAGTTGGCGAGAATTTAAATTAATGTTTAAAACATTCCTAAATAAATTAACTGGAATTGTATAATTTAAAAATTGTATGGTTAAAAAGTTTGTGTTCAAATATTAGATTGTAAAGTTTACATACTTCTTGTAATCTGGTTGGAAAAACGCCCCAGAAGCTGGGTCGCTAGCCGGATACTCCACCTCGCCGGTGACAACCTTGTCGTTGTTATACGATGATACACTCGACATTTTGATGTCTTACACTAAAACTATAGGATATTTATTTAAAATATAACAACAGAAATTCAGATTTTGAAGTTTCAATCTCAACAACTGATTGTTGACGTTTACACTATAGCAGTGACACAACATATGTCATAGAAAATGACAAGACGAAAAAAGTTTATAAACTGTTAAAATAAACTGTAGATTTTAAAAATATTAAGACTAAGTGACATTGAATCTGATAAAAAAAATATTTACATATTATTTAAATAATTAAAAGACACCTAAATTAAGGTGACGTTGAGTTGTTCGACACAGAAATCTAATATATCCGGATAATAATTCTTCGAATTTTTTGAGGCTTTACCAAAATTTTCTTTCTCTTTCTGCATTGTTTTCTAACAGCGGCATGTATTTTACTTTATTGCTTTCAAAATGTATACTATAATAGCTGTCAGTACAAACGTGTATAAAAAATAGTAAAATACAAACAGTTGCCTTTGGGCGTTTTAGAAGAGAACCCTTGAGCTTCCTAGCTAAAAAAAAGCTAGGCTAGCTAAATTAAATAATATTATTAATACAATGAATTAAACGATAAATTTAACATAATCGTAATCACGTACTGATCACAAATAAAATTTAATTTGTCGTGTAATTTACGTTGCTCTATTTCAGACTGTGTCCATAGATGACGCTGAAAGTTAATAGCCTTATGCAGTAGTTGGGCACGAGAGGCCGTTAAAAGGGCTCTTTATATTAACATATTTATGGCCAAAGGCGTGTACGCCTACAACAGAAATTTTTTTTAAAATTATAAAATGATTTATCGAACATTAGAAAATATATATTATTTTATTCTGATGATGTATTATAATTTTCCACAAATCACGGAGAAATTTAATAATTTGAGATTTGTTTTTCCTTTACTTGCTCTCCTTAAAAAGCCTTAAGACGCTGAAGGTAGACCACGGACGACATGGTGGAAATATCTATGCCCAGCACTGGACGTTCTGCGGCTAAAACGATGATAATGTAATGTACTCTCTTTCAAAATTACGTTTTTGTATATATCTTCTTTAATTTTGCAATAATTTAACGTTTCATCATCTTTAAAATGGTTTACATTAGTAATTATAAAGTAATGTTCGTCGGAAAAGACAAATGAAGTAATTTCTGAACGCGAATGTATACCGAGTGGCCTTAATTAAGCGTTTATGCACTTTATACTTGATGTCAAAATGTTTATTCTCAACTTTAATTAGTTCTGAAGTCGTAACATGTGTAATATTTGTATAAAGCTCGTTAAAGTTGTTTTTGGTAATTAATCCAGTTGCAGAAAGGTGTTAGATAGGGAGAAGTTGACACTCCGAAAATGTTCACTAAGCACATGGACAGGAGTTGGCACAAGTGAGACGCGGCGTGGGTAAGACCCCACTATGTGCACATCATCTGTCATTATGGAGATCTTTGAGGGACACCTATGCTTTGCAGTGGGCGTCCTTGGGCTGATAGGAAGAAGAATTATATAGGATGACCTATAAATACTAACCTTAGAAAATAACCCAAAAAAAATCTGTCACGTATTTTTAAAATTATAATATATGCTAATAGATCTGTTCATGCATTATATAATATGAAACGAATAAATATATGACGTTGTTTAAAAATATATAACATAGTCTTAAACTTATCCTTACATAAGAAAATAGAGATTTACATAACGTCACGCCTACCGAATAAATCCGTAATCGCAAAAATAAAATTTTAAACTAGAAAAAAAAAACTGAATTTCTTTAATAATTTCCATTATATTTAACCTACAAGGGTTACTTATATACCAAATAAAAGCTATTTTTTTCTGTATCCATGTATTTTATTTCTATTTATATATTCAGAAAATTATCTGAGTTATTACGGTAAAATAGATTTTACTGGAATTAAATTTAAACGTTTTTGAGAGTAATCAATCACCTTTACGATGTCATTCGTGCGAAATTTGATATTAGCCGTCAATGGTGAAGTTGCAATACGATATTATTTATCTGTACATTTCTGTCAATTCCTTTACCGCAATAGTTTTTAACAATATTTTTCGAGTCAATGCTTAGTTTGTGAAACGATTCTTTAAAATAGAATAAAGTAATGAGACGTTATCGCAAATATATTCATTAAAAATGTACAAAAATAACCTGTAATACCAATTACTGGAAACTTATTGAACATTTTTCTCGTGAATAATATCGTACTTACGCTTCTAGCGAGAATTTCGTTACATATTTATATCGCAGTAGTGGTTTACCGTTTTAGTTTTTTTAAACTATTTTCGTAAAAGACTATTATTACTTTTTTCGTGTAAAACATTAATAATAAAATAAACTGGTATAAATATTCATTCATTTTACATTAAAAAAAATCACAAGTAAGAAAAGGGCACACAGAGTTTGTGTTTGCCACTAATCGGTGCAACATAACTCCTGAAGATGCCCCGTGGAGGGGTGAAACACGTGTTGAGTGATTTAACGGTGGCAGTTGTGTGATTCGCATTGTTTGCCGCATACGCATTCATCAGCGGGCTGGCGGGCGGTGCACTTTGTTGCATGACTGCCACTGCATGTGCGTAAGTGGCCAAATATTGGTCCTTTTCTTACTTAGGATGGACTTCCGCAAAATAACGCCTGAATCCATTAGATATATCATTCTAAGTTCTCGTTTCAAAGATATCTATGGAAAGATATACATTAATCGCCACGCTTGGCAGGCATGTTGGTGATCGTAATGTGGTATTATGGTACACAGAGGACGCTGCTGTTCATCTTCTGGAAACTTGTTTGTAAGCAGTGACAATCCCATATAATTAATGCACAAAGCGTGAATGAAAGATTGTATAGGAATCAAACCTGCGACTACCACTGCTCAGTATTATACACACCCTAGTAAAATCTATGAATTATTGTATCGGGGGACCGGAAAGTAATGTCGTTTCTGTTGACATATTTTCCAGAAAAATTGATTCATTTGTCACCGCTCAAGCATTGATAATTTGTATAATAGATGGCAAAAGGTTGTTGATAACAAAGGTGAATATATTTTTGATTAGAAATAAAAACATTTTAAAAATGTAGTCGTGTGAATTTAACTTAAGAAAGCGACAAAACTTTTCGGTCATTCTAATAAAAGCTATATTGTATGAAATAAATATAAAAATCACGTTAATAATATCTAGTTTTTATTTAAAGACAAAAATAGTAATTCAATAAATAAATATGTACAATATAAATTACATATACATGCTGTTAAAAGAGTTTATTTTATTATTACAAACAGATATTACAATTTTAAATATTTGCACAGATTAAAAATGAAAACTATATCTCCCGCGCGATAACATAATAAATTTAAAAAGTTTATTGAACGAAGTCTTTAAAAAAGATACCTTATTGTTTAGAACAGAAGGCGTTAGGGAATTTTCTTTTAAAACTGTATTAATGATATTTGTGAATTGAAAAAAATATAGAGTTACTTGAACAGATCTGAAAAGATTTAATTTCGCAAAGCGCTCAAAAAAAGGCGCCTCCGACCATTACTAAACATCGGGAGTAAAATGTCACTATCAGATAAAGTGACACTTTTTTCAGCTGATGGACACCCACTGCAATACCCCCTAGAAGCTTTGTTACTGTAAAGGAGGTTTTATATTAGGTACACTCTGCGTCCTACTAATTTAAATCTGTGGAATCTGCAAACACTGGCAGTGAGAGTAAAAAAAAGAAACTGTTTTGAAAATAGAACATCCATATATTCAAGTTGAAGGTTGCCATAATAGAATACTAATATTAGTAGATGATTTAGATTTGTTCTCTTTGTAAGTGTAAATTATAATAAATAAATTGAAATATGAATTTAATAAAACGTAAAACATTTATGAAGTGTTAAAAATATACCATTAGAATTTCCATTTTCTTTCTTAGAATCTTTATACACGACGATGAAATTGTTTCACCTTTTAAGTGCCAACGAACGCTTTATTGAACAATATAACCTTTAAGCTTTATTTGTTTTTACTTGAAAACGAAATTATTGTAAAATGATGGATTCGAAAGAAACATTTTTCATTTGTTTAGGAGACATTTTATGAAAAAAGAAATGACTCAACGGCTCAATCTGCCGCATAAAAAAACAATAATTTTTTATTCTTGTTTTCGGTCGATGGATGTGAACTACAAGGCATAAGTTTCCTTCAAAGATAGTCACCAAGACCGACCTTAAGTATGAAAAGGACCAATATTTAGCCACTTCCGCGCATGCAGTGGTAGTCGTGCAACAAAGTGCACCGCCCGCCAGCCCGCTGATAAATGCGTATGCGGCAAACAATGCGAATCACACTACCGCCACCGCCAAATCACTCAACACGTCTTTCACCCCTCCACGGGGCATCTTCAGGAGTTATGTTACACCGATTAGTGCCAAACACAAAGCCTTTCAGTCTCAACGGCGATTGGTTGCATGAGCGATGCCCCCTCCCCCCTGCCAATTGAGACGAGCAATTCATCGAGCAACGTGCATCTTGGTTCTACTGCGGATCTCACTCTCCATTGCTGTGTGATCTTGAAGCCTTCTTATAAGGCCCGTGGCCGTGACCAGTCGTCAGATATTATTGGTATTTTGGATCTTCAGACATTATTGGTACTTTGGACCTTCAGACATTATTGGTATTTTGGATCTTCAGACATTATTGGTATTTTGGATCTTCAGACATTATTGGTATTGTGGATCTTCAGACATTATTGGTATTTTGGATCTTCAGACATTATTGGTATTTTGGACGAGAAGATGTTTCAGACCTTTGCAACGCTGCCCATCTGAGACGGATTCGGTGTGTGATCTCTTCCTCAATGTTGGACTATTAACAAAATATGTAACTCAGTATCTTACAGCTTTATTTGATACGCACTTAAGGAAACGGGATCTGTAAGCTACAAGATTCTCGCGTAGTTCGGTGAAGGGCACTGGAAGTCGCCAGATGTGGGCAGCGCAGGGCTGGTCATCGTGGCGCTTTTTCGAGGAGGTTTAAGCCCAGCAGTGGGCGTTCATCGGCTGAAAAGAAGGAGAATAAGTAATTGTTATTATGATTGGCATAGTGAGCCATTGAGTCTTTTTACCGCAGTAGGCGGAGCAAATAAAAACATTATTTTTTTTTAATTGTACAGCTTGACGTTTATTTATGGGACACATGAATATTGAGTATAAAATATCGAACACCTAATAGATTCAGGCGTTACCTCGCGGAAGTCCATCCTAACTAAGAAAGGGACTAATATATAGCTACTTCCGCTATGCAGCAGTAGTCGTGCAATGAAGTGCACCGCTGATAAATGCGTGTGCAGTAAACAATGCGAAACACAAATACCACCGTAAATCTATTCTACACGTGTTTTACCGCCACACGGGGCATCCTCAGGAGATGTTGGACGTAACATTTATCAGCGGGCTGGCGGGCGGTACACTTTATTGCACGACTACTGCTGCATAGCGGAAGTTGCTATATATTAGTCCCTTTCTTAGTATAAGATATCTATTATACTTGTACATATATGTAAACATATCATACAACTGTTAACCCAACCAAAGATACACTTTGAGCGAAGTCGAATCCCTTTGAACAGTCGACTTGTTGATATACAACTCGCCGCAATAGATGACGTACTTCAAATAACGCAACCGCAACTAACGACGCCACAACCTGCTATTCATATGCAGCGTGTCTGTTTTAATTATTTATTTAAAATAAGCACGACGACATAATTATTGTCACAGAGAGTCGTTGGATATGGGCAGCATCTGATACAGGCTTGAGGAAGAAACCTGGAAGCTATATAACAAAAATATTATTAATTTGAAATCGAATTATAGCTGCGAGATCTAATCAAAAATAAGACCTCCCTGATAGGCGTAAAGGAAACTAGGGAAGAATTCCTCTCATGCTGCAAGAAAATAATTAAAAAAGTTATACAAAAAAAATAAAAATTTAAATAGACAATAAGAAAAAATGTGATATAATGTAACTCAAATGTGATATAAAGTGTGATAAAAATGTAAATGAAAGAAAAAAGATAAAATGTAACAAGTATTGAGGGAGGAATGAAAGGACACAGAGCAAAAGTGAAAGAAAGCAGAATTGTGGCATAAAATAATAGAATGAAAGATTATGTGAAGAATGAAAGTAGAGAATGAAAATAAAAATTATGTGAATAAAATTAAATTGCCAATCAAGACTCTGTCCCACCTAAGATAGGGGTACGAGAGGCCCCCGATAGTGGGGGCCATAAAAAAAAAACAAAAATAAGATATGCATAAGAACCAAAGTCATTGATGTAGCTTGAATAATTGCACGTTTTAAGTGGCAGTGGACGTAGCATATCGGTTGTGGAACCGATGGCGGTTGGGGCCGAATGGTTCGAGTGGCAACCACGTGCCGATAGGTAGGTGTCGCTACGCCCTTTACTTGGATCGACATAGTTAAGACTGTTGTATGTGTCTGGATGACAGTAGCACAGGATCGATCATGATTGGCTTTTGGCTTGCAGTGGATGCCTATCTGAAAATAAAAAGACTCCACGCTCTTTCTCGAAGTTGGATTTACCAAACTTGACGGTTTGTTCCAGGTATCAACTCCTTAGACCAGGGCTTCTTAAACTATGGGTCGCGAACCCTAATGGGGTCGCGTAGCAAAATTTATTATTTATAAAAAAAAAGAGATTTTAATGTCAAATGTTTATATATACCATTTTGTAGTGATCTCACTATCACTAGTCACTTTGTTATTTAAATTGTTTTTTATCAAAATTGTTGTTTACCAAATATTATATTTACATTTATTATTGTACAAAAGATTTTATTTACATTTATTTTAATACAAAAGATTTTATTTAGATTTATTTACAATATCTTGTGTAACCTAGTCATTTGTACAACTTAAACTAATAAATAGATAAATATTATAAAATATGAAAAACATTGTAAACTTACCTAAATTCATTTCAACTATATTTACTTGTAATTGTTTATGTGTATTTAATAAATAAATATTCGAGGTTCAAACTGACAAATCGACTTTGTACGCAACATATATTTTAGTAGTTTAGTTGCGACATTTGCTTGCCGGCCGGCTATGTAGGTCACGGCCCGCCATCGCCCGCGCAGCCCCTGCTCACTCCGTGCGGCGGCTGCGCCGGCGCGTGATCCAGTCTCGGTAGTATTTTGACGCAAAGCGCATGTCAGTTTGCCCCTCAACTTTCTCGCATAAATACGTTGTTTCGTTTGGTTTTAGTATAGTTTTCCCATTCTGCTAAAATCTATCTCTGCTTGCCTCGCACCTTCTATTCTTCTAAAAAGCTTTGCTACGTATCTATCTGGCTTGCTTTAATTTTATAGAGTTGGTGGAATACAGTGGACATGCAGCAACTAGACACGCGCATTTTATAATTTTTTGTGCAATTTTTAATTTTAGAATTTTGTATGTTTCAAAACTAATTCTTTAACTATATATTTTCATATGTATATGTATATTGTTAACTTATAAATAAATCATGGAAAAATATTAATTTATTTATGTTTTATATTTGTATAGGGTCGTTAAGAAACTAGCAATCATAAATGGGGTCGTGAATGACAAAAGTTTAAGAAGCCCTGCCTTAGACCAGTGTTCCGCTACTGGTGCGCCGGATAAAAGTGTACTGCGAAAAAAATTACTAAATTGAAATTTTACAGTTTTTTATTACACATAGTTTTTATTTGAGACAAAGTGTCAAATCATGTTCACTCGTCTCTCAGATTTAGCTTTCAGTGTGACGTAGATGAGAAAAGGTTGCGGATCACTGCCTTAGACAACTAGCTAACAGTTTATTGTACTTGTTTTTAAAAGATAAATGCGTTAAAATACTGCCGTTAAAAAAATTCACGGATACATTGAATGGATATTTTGTTGTTTATGGTTGATAATTAATTTCAACTTTGACAATACCATATTAACGCGAGCACGTAATTCAATCTGCACAGACCGTGACAAAATTACTACTTCGTGAATATTAAATAATCTCCAACGAGTTCTCTTTTGTGTTTATTATCTGTATGACATGAAATTAAAAAATACATTTTGGCCATTAAAAATGTATATTTATTATTATGATCTTTATTCCACAGACATTAGCGTCCGTGCTTTTGTTTTACATTTACCTTTAATATTTACGATTTTTTAATGTTTACTAAGTATCTCAATCTGTTTACTAACTTAAATCGTAAGCTATCTAAAACTAAGTAAAACTTACTACTACTACTACTACTCCGCTGGCCCAGTGACCCAAAGTGGGTCTTGGCCTCCGAAGCGAGAAACTTCCACTTTCCTCTATCTTGCGCCATCGTCTGCCATTGGTTGACATTCAATTCGCGCAAGTCTGCCTCAACGCGATCGATCCAGCGATACCTGGGTCTACCCACTGGTCTTCGACCCCTCGGTTTTTCCAGGTACGCTACTTTCAGGCTCTGATCCGAACCCTTTCGCTCCAAGTGACCAAGCCAGCGGATTCGTTGAGCTTTATATTAGCCAATGATATTTGGCTGTGCTACTAAAGTCTCAATTTCGGCATTCTTTGGGAGCCTCCAAGATCCGTCTTGATTTCTCGCTGGTCCCAAGATCTTCCGCATGATTTTGCGTTCCGTCACTAGCAGTTTTTGTTCTTCTTTCAAAGTTAGCGTCCAAGTTTCACAGCCATACATCAATATTGGTCGTATTACGGTTTTGTAGATACGGACTTTTGTACTTCTGCTTAGGAGCCTAGACACTAGAACCTTGTGAAGTGCTGCACTGAATTTCAGCGAGTTCTGGATACGGATATCGATCTCCTCTTCTCTGGTGTTGTCATCCGTTATGGTGCAGCCTAGATACCGGAACTTCGCAACTCCCGCATATGAAACGTTTTCAACATGAAGGTCATCTCGTTGAACACGCTTATTCTTGTGTCGTAAAACTTAACTAATTTATTTATCTATTTACTTTATTTCACAGAAAGCTTATAGACTCATAACAAATTTTAATATAAGACAATTGCTTGTGACTATTGCTAATTACAAGCTTGCACTTATAAAATATCATTAGCATGAATATTGATTGATGTTAAACAAACAAAAAAAAGAGAAAAAAAAACACAACAAAACGAATGAACCATGCCAAACCGTGCTATAATGTCGCACCTATTGCCTATCTCCCATCATCACCAAAATATTCCCTACTTAGTGTATTTCTAATTTGACGTGCGCTGGTGTTGAATATATCAATATCCAAGTGTAATGATAAATCGTTATAAGCCTTTACTGTTCTTTTTACTTTTATTATATAGGGATAAACCATAATCGCCACGCACGGCAGGCAAGTTGGCGATACCACATTGCGATCGCCAACTTGCCTGAAGTTGGCGATCGCAATGTGGTATTATAGTAAGCATTTGAAGCCTCTGCATTTGCTCTGGAAAGTTATTTGTAAGCCGTGGAAATACTATATAATTAATGCACAAAGTGTGGATTATTTAATATTGTATCTAGCAAATCGAATCCGCGACCGTTGATCGCAAATCTCAGACTTTAACCACTAGGCCAGGGACCAATGTTCGCTTTGCTAATAAAAGTAAACAAAATCTATCGGAACCTCTTTATAATGTGTTTGGCATATCAATTTCTTGTTTATAGCAAAACTTTAAAATAGATCTGTACAAATAAACGAGGTGATTCCCGGATGTTATTCTTAGTTATTTGAGATGATATAAATGTCAAAGGTTGGTTGCTCGATAAATAAATTTATTTAGACAAAATGATAAACCTGCGACATACCACTTAAATGCAAAATGATGAAATACTGCAACACACCACTTAAACGTAAAATGAATACTACATTAAAAAGTAAATGCATAGTGCTGTATATCTGCAATATAAGATTTTTTAATGAATAACTATAGTACCCGGCGATAAATATTGCACATCGACCTTTGGAGAGAGACAATCAGCTAGTTTTAACTTCGTAGAGCACTATCTCTGTTTCACACTACCTATGTGACGTTTTATCAGTCGTTGTATTTCATGTGACAGAATTAATGCTATACGAAGCCGAAATTAGCCGATTGTCTCTTTCTTAAGGTCGATGTGCAATATTTATCGCCAGGCGCTGTTGAATAAATATTGTATATTTTTTTCTATTTTTCCCTGCATTGTAGTGTACTTATATTCAAGATATATATTTTTAAACTATAAATAAAAGTCATGCATTCAAGAGTTAAGATTAGATATGTAGACGCCGTCTCAGCCATTCGCGTGCTCCGCAGTATCGAGGTGGACGCGGCCTTGGTCCAACTCTTCACGGGTCACGGGGGGTTCTCCGAGTACCTTCACCGGTTTAGGCTCAAGGAGGACCCCTCGTGATCAACCTATTGTCCCACATTTGGAGGACTCCGAGTCAACTCCGAATGCCGGTTAGGCAAGAAGATTGAGGAGGCGATCATCGTCTCCATCATATTATAAAAAACGACCCTGTCTTGCCTTAGTTGTGTAATTCGTAGTGTTTGCCGCATGCGCATTTATCAACAGGCTGGCGGGCAGTGCACTTTGTTGCACGACTACCACTGCATGTGCGGAAGTGGCTAAATATTGGTCCTTTTCTTAAAAGAAGACCCTGTTCAATAAGAATATATGTACAAGAGGTCCATAAAAACGATGATCTTTATAAGAAAATTATGACATCGATAGGGAAATAGTTCTTGGCTGTTCGAGTTATGAAAGCTGCATTGATACGCTTAATGCGTGTTGAAGGTTTGTGATCAATCGTCCTTTGTTTTGAGTCCCACAAAGAAACAAAACACTTCATTTCTCCTCACCATTATGTTATAAAACATTTTTCTTCGCTCTTTTCCATTATAAAGTAATTCATTTTTATAAATATGAACATACAGACGTATTAAGTTAGACAATGGATATCTTTGAAGTATCTTGTTTCGTTTGTGGATTATATGTCAGATACGTTGTTAGATATCTTGTTAGAAGTGACCTATAAAAATTCAATAATAGCATTAATATAATTCTAGATAAATAAGCCGTAAACACTGGTTTCAAGATGTAAACTTTGGTTTCTTATGTGTCCATATAAGTCAGTATTTTTCAATTTTTCATGTGCCATATCTTCCGTAGCATTTTTAAAATTCTTACGTTTCCTTATGAACATATATTTTTTTTATATTAAAGCGGAAGGTATAAACTCGTATCGAGTCCACTTTCAAATTGCCCCGCAGTGGGACATGGGCCGCATATTGGAAAACTATATTAACAAAAATCGATTTTGTGAGACGATGTTGCTAAAAACGGGACACTAGATTAACAAAGATTCTTTTTTTAAACTCTCATTACGTTTGTGAAATTAAAAGTTTTTACGACTGGCCAGTTTAAAATTAGTTGTAAAATTTGTAAATAGAACTTTTTACTTACCTCCAATATTCCTCTGTGTTATTAGTGATGATTTACGGCACAGAAAGATGATTTCTCACTCTGATCTTCATCATCATTGGCCCACAATCGCTGAACCGTCTATGAAGAAGGGGGTATACTTGGAATTTCTCTTCGAAATTGAATAAGGAATTCCGGAAACAAACGGAAGTAACCGGAGCCTATAAACAAAAATAAACACTAGATTAAAAATATAAGCTCGGATATATTGAGAGAAATAACGTTAAATTAAAAAGTAAAAATAAAACAAATCAATAATGAATTTTAAATTGTAAACTGAAGGATATCAAAGGATGTGGTGAAGGAAGATAGACGTTGCTTGTAAGGTTTGTTAATATAAGGAGGTGAACAAAAAGAAAATGTGATGAATGAAAGAGGATGATAGAAATTTTGAAGGATTAGAGAGGTGAACGAATATAAAATAGTTACAAAGAAAAAAAATTACTAAATAAAGTTCATATCTCAAATACGACAGGGGTAACAAGTGGTCCCCAATTACGGAGGCATTAGAATTTATAAGGATCAAAGTACTCTCAACTTAAAGTTGCAGTGGCCACACAGCGAGCAGAATCGATCGCAACTACGGCCTTAAAGCTACTTAAAACTTAAAGCAACTTAGAGTATAGAGACAAAGTAGAATAGAGCGTAGTGAAGACTCGCCTACAAAGAAAACAGACAACCTTGATAAGGCTGTCAGAAAGCGCTTCATGCAGCCTTCCAATCCGTCCTATTGAATATACTATACATGATAGAATCATCATTATTACAGTCATGTCCACAGCTGGACATAGACTTCTCCCAAAAATACGTTATACAGCGATTTCCCGCAATTTTATCGAAGGTCAACCAACCCACGTTGCAGATGGCACGTGGTCGTCACTCGAAGACTTTTGCCCCAACGGCTGTCAGTTGCACGAACGATATGCCACGCCCACTGTCATTTCAGACAATCAATGCTACGAAATATCGTGTGAACTTTGTTCTTCTGCATAAATCATAATATAATGTCGTCAACATGTCAACGTGGAATGTAGCGTAACAGGCTGAACATCAAAAAATTAAAAAAATACGACACACAAAAATTAGAGCAACCATAAAGCTAAAGATAGGCTAGTACAAGCGTTGACTTTTAAATTGAAATGGGACAGTCACGTAGCACGTATGCAGGAACAGAGATGAAACAAAAAAGTTGCAGCGTGAAAAGGCTCACTTAGAAAAATAAAGAGAGGAAGATCCTACGCAAGATGGGAATAAGACGTAAGTTGCCGGCGTAGATTGATTTCAAAAATCCAAATTTAGAGAAGATTGGGCATCCTTGGATGAAGCCTTCACCTGCAGACGGGTTCTAGCTGAACATTAAAAATAATACCGTAGGTTGTAGCCATTTTTTAATCTTTAAATATTTTATTTTTTTAGTTACTACTAATTTTTTGTTGTACTACGTAATGTTTACCTTCTGACTAGAAATAAAAGGCATTTATATTTTTTATTTTATATTATTAATATAATTTCGAATCAGAATTAGTTTTTATAACTCTTTTAAAAATACAGTACATATTGCAAAACAAATTTGTCAGCTCAAATTCAAAATAATTCAATTTCACTTCAGTTTGTATATCTACCTCTTTAGTGGAAATTCATTCCGGGAGTAATCAACTATCTTAATATTTACTCAACAAACGATTGTGTTGTTTCATAATTATTTCGCCTTGAATTTACAATGTTATTTTGATTTAATTATTTTGCCTTCTAATTCACAAGATTTTACTTTCGTAAATCATTTCTTTATGAATAGGATATATGAACATATTTCTTTAAACAAATTTTCTAGATTTTTTTTGTTGGTTTACAATGATTAGATGCAACATTTAAAAATTGAGTCAAAAATTTTGCGACCAGTTTAACGAAATGTATTTGCTCAATGAGTTCGCTGAATTCTGTCAGTCTGTTATTGTCGTCGTTGTTTAAGGCTGTAGAAGCCCACAGCTGGAGAGCTCACAGCTGGACGTAGGCCACGACGCTGCTGCCCGCAAAGGTTGAGTAACGCTGGTTTTATATGCCTTCTGTTTAGATTCACGTCAAATATTTGACAGCTACGGATATATGTTTATACTCTGTGGTCTGTACATATAAAAGTTTAGATAATATTATTTTTCTGGTAATTATTACATTTTTTATATTTACGAATAAAATGATAAGAAAATGTAACTTTTCAGGAGAGAAGAAGAACTATATATTGGTGATGTATTAAAAATTTTAGCTACATATAGCGGTGAACATATTTATAAGAACATTATTGTATCTTTGCAAGCCGAATAGGAGGAAAAAAAAGTTTTGTGCCTATCTCCGCCATTTTCAGCCAGAAAATTATGTTAATAATTTATATATATATATATATATATATATATATATATATATATATATATATATATATATATATACCTTGACTTGTACCTTGACAGCATCAAATTACGTAAAATTATTTTGAAGTGATTTTCACAACGGTAATTTTCGCTTCCTCTCATAATTGATACTCAAAGTGTAGATAATATAAGATTGTATCCTAGTAATCGAACTCGCTACCTTCGATCGTAAGTCATAGTATTCTACCGCTGGCCTATCACTGCTAAATTCATATATACTGTCTAATTTTGATAAGTTACTTATTTGGGGTAATACTGCTGAAATAGATAAAATTTTTGTTTTACAAAAGAGTGTTGTCCGTAAAATCTGTTAGGGTTGAGGTGGAGTTTAACAGGTTAGGTAGGCAATGTTAGAGACAACACCTAACGAGCTGGAGCACAAAAATTAAAACGCTTGGATGAAAGATAGACAGTTTATTTTAAAAGTCATCCGCCTACAACTTCAGATACACCAACACCGTAATAAATTATTTGTCATGCGAATGAAATAATTTTTACATAAAACTTTCACCAATCATTTGTAAATATTAAACATTGGTTCAAAATTGATGTAAGATAGTCTTTAATTCAATCACAGCACTAAATATTTAATACAATTCACAAACAACAACACATATGTTAGTTGACGCCGTCCGCCATTTTTATATTTCATAATATTTTTCGGTGTGAGTCGCGGTTTTGACAGCCGCCTACAAATCATATGCCGCGCGTCCTTAGTTTTTGCGCATGCGTAGACCGATGGATTGACAGATAAGCGAAAGCATTTTGACAACTGTGATTATTTCGCTACAGGGTGACCGGAAAGTAATATCGTTTCTGCGCATGTCGATATTTTATTGTAATTTGGAAGCTCATTACATACTTGGAAGACGTTGTATAAATGGCAAAAGGTTGATGACAACGAAGGTGAATATATTGTTGATTAGAAATAAAAACTTGTTAAAAATGTAGTCGTGTGAATTTAATTTAAGAAAGCAACATTACTCGCCGGTTCCCCTAATATAATATAAGAAGTAAAGATTCTAAGAGAAAAGAATATTATGAGGGTGGATTGTCAATATGTATCTCAATAAAAATCAGAAAGGAATTATTTTGGTTATATTTACGATAGACAGTATAGTAATCTCCTGTTCCGATTTCTTATTTCTCATGAAATAGCTAAATTCGATAAAATAATTTATTTTATCTGTGTGTATAAAGAAAAAAAAAAGGTTCCCGATGAATTAGATGTCCTTATTAATATCAATCATTTCAACAAAAACAACCTGCTTCTTACGTCATAGAATTCAATACGCTTCTAAAGCAGCAAGCAATTTTTAATTAAATAATAATAATAATAACAATGATGATAGTGAAAATAATGACAACAATAATAACGACAACGACGACGACGACGACGACGACGACGACGACGACGACGACGTTGACGACGACGACGACGAGGACCATATTTAGTTATTATTATTAAGCCTTATTTTTATTTCCACACCAACATAATTTACATTTCAAATGTCATTTAGTCGTGTAAGTACAATTAATTTAATTATTACTCTAATCTTGTATGGTTAGTTATCTTTTCTATATTATGGAAGCCATTGCGGTTAAGGCCCCTCTTACACTTTTCAGAATTCTCTGCTTGAGCAAGTGTCATCTTATTGTACCCTGCCGTTGCAACAGTATCATCAGGCCACTGTATCGGTAATCCACTGACATTTCTTTATCTAAATGCTCCTTTCTATGAGTCATATTTATGGTCCACCTATTGACTTCACTCCTCAAGATATAACCAGTCAATTGCTATTTTCATTTTGCAAGTATCAGTTATTTTAGTTTTTCTCCCCATAGTTTTGACCTTATTTTTTGTATCCCCATGATTTTAGTATACTTCTCTCCATTGATCTCTGTGTTGATTTAATTTTTTCTTTTATCATCTGTGTGTAAATTCATGTTTATCATCCACATAGCAAGCCAGGCGGAAGACAGGTACAGTCTACAGTTTTTATCATAAGTAATATGTTTTACATACTAATAGCATCAAACAAATCACTCTCCTAGTATCTTTGCAATGTTAAAAGCGTATCTCATGTTGTTATCAAATTCTCCTTCTTTTCAGCAAATGGACGCCTACTGTAAGGAAGACCTGTTCCGATCACCACGATCGCTGATAGAAGGCCTACCAACGCCGCGTCTACCTGATCGTGGTCGTCATGTAACCTTTCGGCCCCAACGATCATCAGTTACACGATGTGCCAACTGCTACTTCAGATGATCATTTCTTCAAGCTACGTCAGGGGTCTTTGTTCTTCTACGAATCTACTCTTTTAAGATTCGATGTCGCAGCTAAACTCCGAATGAAACCCTCCTCATTGATATCTGAGTGACCTCGAGCCTTTCTATAAAGCCTGTCGTAAGTGACCATATCTCGGATCCATATGTCATCACCAGCAACGCACAGAGACGACGGTTTCGTAATTTTTTCTACCTTTAAAGACGATCTTAAAAACTAAGTCCTTTGTCCAATTTAATGGGTTGACGTGCTGTTAAAATAGACAACCGGCGGGCCTTACTCAAGCACCACAGACATCTTATCTTTAAAAAATAATTTCTTAAATTCTGAGAACGAGAATTTAAAGCAAAATGAATTTAAGTTAGTGTTAAGTTATAATTTATCTTCAAGTGAGATTAAGGACTCACTTATACTTTAGAACTAAGTAAACTAAACAGTAAAACACGACGTAAATCCACATCGGCTTGTAAAATAGGTAAAGAAAATAAATCTATTTTCACAAATCAAATATAAACTTTATAATAATAAGATATATATTTTTAAATAAATTATACGAAGAATGTGAAAGAATCTGAAACCTTAAGTAGGATTCACAAATGAATTTTAAAATTCTTCTTAAAGCCGTTAGTTCTTGAGATAACATGAAAATCCGAAGTAGAAATGTGTATTTCATTGTATTTGTATTTGATGTACTAGAAGTTATGCTACTAGCCGGTTTAGGCTTTGTGCAGCTTCATCGGAATTAAGCCCGAGGAAACAGAGATCCACGTTGGACGGAGTTGTGGGCTGTGTGGTCGTACAGCTGGCATCTGTGGCACTAGCCGACGATGTCTCTGCGGTGAGGGACCTCGAAAGAGCCCCAGACAAGGAGCAGACCTCTTTGAGGTCGAAGATTTTCTTTCCCTCAGAGAAAAGTTCGTGGTTACCATGGGGAGCTTAGTGCGCAGAGCCGTCATGTGTTTTGCATCTAGGATGAGGATGCCCGCTTTCTTGAGATCCTCGCCGACGTCGGTGATCTCAATTTCGAGCGGGAGGCCGTGAATAACGATCCGAAGGCGCTTGTCCTCAGGGAGGGCATACGTGTGGAAGGAGATGCCTTACTCAAGCAGGTGGCGAGTGAAACGATGGTAGTTGTCGACGAAAATGGTGTAATCATAATACCTTGAGTGGTGTTTTTCGTCTTTGATTTGCCCATCTCTTTGGTGAGAAGCCACGAGTGAAAATGGGCAGAGGAGGTTTGGTCCCGTTTTGGAAGAGCCTTAGGAGGCCGCTAGTTTGGGTTGGGCGGTCGGTTGCTTGAGAGTTACCGTTTACTGTTTTGGAGGTCCTGCCGTGGTGAGAGGGGGAAGGTGGAGCACGGAGCGGCCTCTTTCTCTTTCCGGTGACGAGGGTGAATCGTCATCGATACCGGGAGCTGACTTCGGTCCGTTGATTTCCATCTCCGAGTCCGAGCCTAAGTACACCTGTGTATTGTCGCACAGGTGCGGGTCCGCATTGGAGAGGAGTTTTCGCACAGGAAGAAGAAGGAGCCACTTAGGAAGCGGGAGGGACGGTCCTCGGCATCTGCCTTGAACTCCTCCGAGCACTTCTGAGCCATCTTATGGCAGAAGACAGGATTCTCACCGATGGGAGGACACGTGTAATAACGCCAGGATAGCGCCATTGTTGAGTGGAGTGGTGAGGGTGTGGTTGATCTACACAGTACCTCCCTGCCGAACGGCAGGGGGGGGGGACAAAGCGAGCACGAAACGATGGAGAGCGTCGGTTCGCGGGAGTTTAAATGAAGTAACTCCTAGGTTACTTCATTTCACTGTCTCTCTAGGCACGCCTGTGCCGGACAGCGGTGCCCGGCAGACTGTAAACCCGCGTTACTTACAACGCGTCAGCAAATCTAACTAAGCTCGACGAAGACTGAACACTAAACGGTTGTAGGGACGTGGAGTCACGCGACGTCCGTAAAACGCGCCTAGCGGCCCTAGCCTTACCTACCTAAGTCCCTGGAACAACCCACACGGGGACTCCGTTGGGGAAATGGTGCCTAGTCACATGCGGACCGTGACCCCGCCCCGGGGTGGGGGGTAGACAGATTGTCGAGGGGACTATTTCGAAAAATTATAAATTATTTTTTATTATTTGATAAATACATATTTTTGTTATTCTAAACATTTTATATCACCTGTCGCGTTTAAACATGAATATAAATATCTTTTCACTTCTAGGAATATTCTTATAATCTGTACATGGTAGCGCAGTCGTCTATTAAAAGTTCCGCGAAAGTTTAATATCTACAATACGAGAGCTAACGCTAGTGCACTACAAAACTCGTTTCGAACGCTAAGTACTTCGACTTGACTTCATTCAAAAGTTATGTTACTACATATTTTCAACGTTTTAATACCTCTTCCAGTAATTACCTGCATGAGTTCATGTAACTTGAAATATATCAACTTTAAAAAATAAATATAAACTTATTTATTTATTTGTTTATTCAAGTAAGAAAAGGACCAATATTTAGCCACCCACAGAGAGTGTGTTTGGCACTAGTCAGTGTAACATAGCTCCTGAAGATGCCCCGTGGAGGGGTGAAACGCGTTGAGTAATTTGGCGGTGGCGGTTGTGTGATTCGCATTGTTTGCCGCATACGCATTTATCAGCGGGCTGGCGGGCGGTGCACTTTATTGCACGACTAACAATGCATGTGCGGAGGTGGCTAAATATTGGTCCTTTTCTTACTTAGGATGGACTTCTGCGAGGTAACCTGATTCCATTAAATATGTATAATTATTTATTATCGAAAACATCGCGTGATTCTATTAAATATTGTTTATCCAAATCTCATAGAGGATAATTGGTGAAAAGTATAACAGCTTTAAATAATAGATTATCTATAAAAATCTTTAAGGCTTTTACATATATATCCAATTAACTTGTATTGTCACTATGAAATATGTTTAATAAACTAATTTTTAATTGAAATGCGACAGTCATGTTACTTCTGGCAGTTGAGTTAAAAATGCGTAGGTAGGTTTCCACTAGATTGACCGAGGACATAATTAAAGTAGCTAAAAGTTCTTAGATGCGGGCAGCGCAGGAAATGTCTGCCTTGCAGAGGGCGTCCACCGCCTGAAAAGAAGAAGTTAATAAATACATTTAAAAAACTTTTAAGTTAAATGGTTTTTTGATACCCATATTGTGGTGGTTGTGAAAAAATATGTACCTAGTCCGCCATATTGGAACGGCGTCCATCTTGAATTTTAATTTTTAACATAATCATCGTGTTTTACTAGTGTAGCCCTTTTATTTGATACCCATATTGAGGGGGTTAATGAAAAATATGTAATTCGCCATTTTGTATCGGCGGCCATCTTAGATTTATAATGTTATTGATTTTATTATATTGTATTGTCATATAAATTAAATGTGTGTACCAAATTTCAGATCCATCTGACAACGGAAAGGTGCTTAAATTTCTATTTCTAATTTTGACCCAAATAAATAAATTCCGTACGGCTCAAACTTAATAAAACCGTTAGTAATTAATTTCTATATTCAGTAATTAGAATTTTAAAAACTCTTTTTACGCAATACATTATAGATTATTTTTGAAATCGTACCATTAATTCACAGTAAAAAAGTTTAATATTTACCTCTTTTAAGATTTTACACCTAGAACCAATCGTTCTGTAATAAATATAATAAAGGATAATGATGAACAATCTATAAAGTTATTAATAATTTGGGTGAGTGCTATTTATTACCCAAATTCATGGCATTTAGGCCCAGAGTTCCTCCATACAAGTTAAGCCTTCATCGGAGTAGTTGACAGGAACTGGACCTCTACAACCTGACAGGGAAGAAGATGGTGAAATAAGAAGTCTTAGACGGAATTAAAAATCGAAGAAGACAGAAAGAAAATATAAGAAAAGAAAAAAAAATGTTCCTATAATTTTTCACTTCTAGTCTACACGAACATATTAATAATTTTCCTGAAATTCGGTCTATTTAATGCGTAAGACCTAAATTATTGAGTAATAAATCATATAACTCAATGGAAAGTGGGACAATAAAGATCATTATCGTCTACATCGATGCTGGAATATACACGTTCATAACTCATCTTAACACTTGTGAATGACAGCGCATCTGTATTCGAATCTAGTCTTTATTAAACTGACATATTTAATACACTGACAGACGTAAATATATTTCTTAGTACATTATGAATATACAACTATTGGATTCTTCCTAGGCCCGGTAAGTCTTTTAACAATACGAAGCCAGAAATTAAAGTGTGTATATTCATTCATACTTCGCCCTTATATATACATAAGTGAACATTTTATATGCGTGGAATTTCCCTTTTTGATACGCCGCTGATGATGATGTAATGTTGCCCATATATAAGTAATGGAGAAATCAACATATATATGTGCTATGGGCTTTTGTAGACAGGAGATGTAAAACAACTTGGAAAAAAATTCTGGTCTCTAAAGGAAATTTTAAAACGTGACTACACATAACACAACAAGTAAACTGTATTCGATACTTGTCGTCTACCTAGCTTGTTATATGGATGCCAGATATGGAGTGTCTAAAGAGGGACCTGAAGACGACATCGAAAGACAGCCTTCGCACGGCTCCATCTGTATGGCAATCACGGAAACTGACTAGGAGAGTTAAGCTCAAAATATTCAGGTCCAATGTGAAAACCGTGATGCTATATGGATGCGAGACGTGGAAGGTCACCGAAGATATCTCTCGTCGACTCCAAATCTTTGTTAACAACTACCTTCGACGTATTCTCGTTATATACTGGCCTGAGAAAGTCTCTAAAGTAGATTTCTGGAAAAGCTGCGGTGAGATGCCGATCGACCAGCAGATCAAACGCCGCAAGTGGAACTGGATAGGCCACACGCTCCGAAGGGACACTGATCACATACCGAGGCAAGCCCTAGAATGGAATCCTTAAGGAAAGCGAAGATGTGGCCGCCCAAAGCAAACCTGGCGGCAGACGATCACTGCAGAAGTGAAGATAATTGAAATGACGTGAAGCGAAATAAAGCGCGAAGTTCAAGACAGGTAAGGTGACGTAAAAAAAAATGAAGTCAACACAGGGTTCAATGAAGAGAAGTATATTAAAGATCAAGATGATACATAAAATAAAATCATATTTTCCACTGAAATTACGTAAAACATAACTTAAGTAAACATCATTTGTTAATAAAGTAACTTACTACGCAGTTAAGTTAGACTAATACAAGCGTGCGTAGAACGAGACGTAACCGTTTGATGGATAAGGCTTCTCAAAGTATGTTATGTAAGTTAATTTTATACACGCCTTCATTTGTTATATATTAATATTTGTTCGGAGGATTTGAACGGGCCGCATAAGAAGGCGTAACGTTACTCAGAGCAATGGAGATGGGTTTTCTCGGAGTTTCGTCTGAAGAGGAATTTGAAAGGTTCTTGAGTAGCAAACATGAGCTGATAGGTGCGGCGTGGTAGTCTACCTAGGTAGTAGTGGTAGGTCTACCACCAAATAGCTGAATGAGGGCAGCACAGGCCGGGTCATCGTGCGTGACGTTCTTCGGAAGAGACTTTCGCCTTGCAGTGGCTATCCATAGGCTAAAAGGAAGAAGGAGGAGAAAGGAAGGAGGAGGAGGAGTTGACAACATGAGATACGTTTTTAACATTGCAAAGATGGGTAATTTTAATTTTAATGGTAAAGGGTAGTGACATATTTGATATTATTAGTATGTTTAAATATTACTTATGATAAAAACTGTACACTGTACCTATCTTCCACCTAACTTGTTATGTGGATGCTAAATATGAAGTTACACACAGATGATAAAAGAAAATAATAATTCAACACAGAGATCAATGCTGAGAAGTATACTAAAAATCAAAAGGATAAAAAAATGAAGTCAAAAACTACGAGGAGAAAAACTAAAATAACTGATACTTTAGACAAAGGCTTTAAAATTAAAATCGCAATAGGCAGGTTATATCTCGAGGATTGAATTCAATATGTGGACCATAAATATGACTCATGGAAAGGAGCATTAGGATAAAGAAATATACAGTGCCCTGATGATATTGTTGCAACGTCAGGGTACAATAAGATGATACTTGCTGAAACAGAGAATTCTGGAAAGTTAAAGTGGAGGCCTTTAACCTTACGGAATTCATATGAAAGAAAGAACTAATCCGACATCGTCGTAGGCTATGGCAGTGCAGCGTCGACAGATGACCTTGGAAAAAATATTGTAAGATGTTGGATGCAAGCTATTCACTAATAATTTCAAATTTAGAATCATAAAGTTAAAGATAAAATTAAAGTAACATATAAAAGTGATCATATTATGCAGAATGATTGGAAATAGGTGTAAAAGGTTGTTGAATGCAGGTGTTATCTTGCAGAAATCCATTTTAACTAAGAAAGCGACTAATATATAGCTACTTCCGCTATGCAGCAGTAGTCGTGCAATGAAGTACACCGACCAGTGCCAAACACAAAGACTCGGTGTTTGGAATGCCCTGTTAGGGGTGAAACATGTGAAGAGTGAATTAACATTGGTAGTTGTTTCGTATTGTTTGCCGCACGCGCATTTATCAGCGGACTGGCGGGCGGTGCACTATATTGCACGACTTCTGCTGCATAGCGGAAGTAGCTATATATTAGTCCCTTAGTTAAGATGCCAATAACTATGCAATATGTAAAATGAAAATATCAATGTGAGCGCCTAAATTAGCCCCGGAAACAACAAAAACACTAACACAACAAAATGTCTAACACTTATTTATTTTATAAAAAAATAATGCATGTGCAGTCAATAGACAATGAACTTAATATATAGGTCGCGATGACGTGCGATGCAAATATTAAATCAAAATGCATGTACTTTGTACAAAGGTTTAAAGTTATTTGTTTGCAAAATAAAAAAATCCAATTTGCACACCTACATCGAAACACTGTGTATATATTTAAAGTACTATTAAATACTCTAAAATTAGAATAAAACATAAAACCTTTTTAAATACACTTCTTATGTTTCAACATATAGATTGTTTCGTAATAAATTATTTGCCCTTAATAACTCATAATCCCAAAAGACCTCGTGAGGTTTCGTAACGATGAAAGCGTCGTGTTGATATATTTTAACATTCAATTAAAATTTCTCTACAATAGACGTTAATTGAATTAATTAACTTAATTAACTTAAAAATAATTGTCATTTGTTTTTAATGTTCATAAGTATATTAATTTTATATTTAACTAAGTTTTAGAACTACGGAATAGGCTATGTTCATTTTATTTCTGTACGCGATTCAATCAGGAATAAAGGGATACAAAACAACAACGACACAGACTAGTGGTGGATTGGCAAGTTGATGTATTAGTGGGACCGGAAAGTAATGTCGCTTTCATAAGTTAAATTCACACGATTACATTTATGACAACAATATATTCGCCTATGTCAGAGTTACCCAAAGTTTTTTGTGTCGTAGACCCCTTGCCATGTTTTACCGTGTTTGGTAGACCCCCTACTTACCTGATATTGATTTCCTGTAAATTTCTAACTGTAGTGAAGTTTAGTGTTAAAAACATAAAGTAAATACACATGTTAATTTATACATTTGTTAATTGAATTCAAATTAAAACTTTAAATTTTTTTTATAAACAATTATTATAATTTTTTAACTTCATAGGTACTTTTATAAATAATGTAAATGTTTTGATATTATAAGATAGTATGATGTAAGTAAATAGATACTATCAGTGTATGTGTTGAGATCCACTATCGTGGACACCCATTTTCATTTCATGGACCCACAATTTTTTTTTGCTGACGTAGACCCCTTGAATGTTGTTATAGACCCCTAGGGGTCGATATAGACCACTTTGGGAATCACTGGCCTATGTTATCGACAATATTTTGCCATATAGTGTACAAATTTTCAACGTCGGAGCGGTAAAATATATATGAGAGGCACTACTGACAGAGCCTTTATAAAAAATATTAAAAAGATAATTTAAATGTAAAAAGTATAAATGTATTAAAGAATTGTTCTAACACATACATTTAAGGATTGATTTATATATACCTATGTATGTGTTTGTTAATAAAATATGTACTTTTATTTATAATTTGCAGCTAATTATTTATACATTCGCGATATTAAAACTTTTACAATTATAAAAATGATCTTGTATATATTTATTTCGTACATTATTCGTATTATAAAATATATTCACGAAATTGAATATATAAAATAGTTTACTTGTAGTTTTACCAATTAACTTTAATAGTTCATTATAAAATATATTATAAATTAAATTAATATGCAAATTATTCCACATAGAAGTATGAATATGGATTCTCAGCATTTATTGCTTATATTGCTTGTTGTTACGTCGTTGCATAAGCTGTAAGCAACTTGCGTTACAAAAAGTTTCTATTAAAAATATAACTTAGTGATTGTATGTGAACATCTTATATCGATTGCAAAGGCTTCGCCGCCCGTGTGGTCTTGACATATTGTAACGAAACCCCTTTGTATCGCTAAACATAAGTCAATCATTCAGCTGAGATCAAAGACTATATTTCTTTACAACACATACTTGTGTTTGGAGTTAAAAAGCCTTAATATATTAGGTGGATTGGAAAGTAATGTTGTTTCTTTGTCATTTTGTAGCTAATTAAGGTGATATGGAAGACGTTGTACACTTAATGTCATAAGGTTGTTGAGTAGAAATAAAGACTTGTTAAAAATGTAGTCGTGTGAATTTAACTTAAGAATGCGACATTACTTTGCGGTCCTCCCTAATATATACAAATAGGAGAGGAATTTTTCTTATTGCAACATAGATGTAATTTTTGATTTAAGTACGCCTTTTTATATATATCACCTTAGGATATGTTTAAAAATCTTTCAGTGATAATCTTAAAATATCATTGAATGTGCTTTTTTGGTTTCAGGGGGAAATCTTCGCATGTTCCAGATCATTCTCTGGTGGGAAGACAGGGTTATGTGGGATTATTACCCACCCCACTAAAACACCCCCCTGATCGGCAATGTGGGGGACAGCGACATCCCACACCCAAAAATCACCACGCGATATTTCCTCGCGCTATGCTATTTTAGATAGTTATTCCCAGGGTATGAGTAGTCCAGGCTATCCCAGAAAACCTCGTGGTCCTATCAAGATGAATGAAGACACAATACAGCGTTGCCACTTTATTAAAATAAAAAACAAAAAAAAGTAATTTTTTTAAAAAATTCCACGCAAATGAAGTCGTGGAACACAGCTAGTTGTTTTATAAATAAACGACGAATAGCCTCTTTCTATCGCATTAAGTCTGGAGTAATCATTTAAAGCACTTTCATAAATTTATTATTTATGACTTCCGTAATGTTCAAAAGAAATAAATAAAAGAAAAATTATTAAATAGCGGAACATATAAGAAATTCAATTATTTTGTTATGTTGTATCCATTATGTTTCCTTCCATGGATCTGAAAAAGATTAATAAAATAGCTTTGGTATTAGAAATTTAAATTAAGTATAATTTTATTTACTTATTTATTTACTTAATTGAAGATAAACAGTAACAAAAGGCAGTAAGAAATTACAAATTCAGAAATGTGAAATTAGTTACAATTGTTACCTTATAACTATCTCACTAAGAACATTTAATGAATCAAAGTCATACAATGATAAAGCAAAACTAAAACTACCAAACAGAGGTCAACAATCAAGGGCATTTTGCACAACAGAGTAATAATTACGAGTCACAGCAAGCCGTCACATTCCAATGAGGTTTAATTTGTATTATTTATAATAAGTAATTTCAAATTAAATTGTCTTTTAAAAGATACAAAGCACGAGAATATATCAATATCACTAATATATGAATTGTACTGTAGATAGTAAGAAACTGAGTAGAGATAGTAAGAGAAGACGAAGGAATTGAAGCGATGTATTGAAGGGAAATATGTAAAGGAATGAAAGATATTGAGAAGCAGATTACAGAAAAGAATAGAAGACATTGAAAAGGACGAAAGATGAGAATGGAAATTAATTATGAATATTTACAAAACAATATTGTAAATAAAGACTCTGTTCACTCATAGGGGATTGAACTAGAGGCTTCAAGAATATGGTCATTAAAAGGTCTTTAAGGATTTATACTTATCAAGGAGGTCGAACCAGGAGTGAGTAGATCCGTAGAATAAGGAAAGGAACATAGGCCAGCTGATTGCCAAGTTGAAGATGGAAGCTGCGACTTTAAAGATCACACTCCAGCAATCATAGCACAGGATTATAGGAAAAGTCTTCAGACGTTGGACGCTGGTTAGTTCCAACTAGTTCCATTGATCCTAGCTGTGGACGGCTGAAATGATAATCAATCTTCATCATCCTTGTAGCTGATAGATGCCCAAGGTTCAGGATTCTCTTAAAGACCGCCACCATCATCGGTATTGCTCTGCCTGCTGGAATCTATATCAGTGATTCCCAAAGTGGTCTATATCGACCCCTAGGGGTCTATGACATCCTGCATGGGGTCTACGTCAGCGAAAAAATATTTGGGAGTCCATCAAATGAAAATGGGGGTCCACGGTAGTGGATCTGAACACATACACTGATAGTACCTATTTACTTGCATCATACTATTTTATAATATCAAAACATTTACATTATTTATAAATAATAATATAAAGAAACAGACTGGACATCATTAGCCGAGGAGATTTAAGATTAACCCTTACAAAATTGGCGGCAAATGTTGATAATTTATTATTAAAGCATCAGGTTCATTCTTCTCACTAAAAATATTGACTTATTGCTTATGTTATTTTATTTATAGTTTATTTTATGTTTATTTAATGTTACATATATTTTACATAACAGATACAAAATTTTATTTTGAGTAGTTTTAATTTAAATTCAATTATTATAATAAATGTATGAATTAACATGTGTTTTTTAAACTAAACTTCACTACAGTTAGAAATTTACAGGAAATCAATATCAGGTAAGTAGGGGGTCTACCCAACACGGAAAAACATGGCAAGGAGTCTACGACACAAAAAAGTTTGGGGAACTCTGATCTATTTCATCTTGTAACAAACTTAAAACAATAACTAAATATAAATTAAATAAGAAAGCTTTTTTCGCTATACATTATATTACATTTTACTTGCACTAAGCGTTTTACTAATACATTTATATTGCGAACAGCCAAGTGGAACTTACCGGCGTTATTATCCCAGCCAATTAAAAGTTAGGAGTCTTCAAGACATGACTGAATAGGTTTCTAATAGTCAACCTTGTAGCATAGACCACCATCGCTTAATATCAGGCGAGACAGAGGTCAAATGCTGAGTGTATAAAGGATAAAAAAAAAATGTTTTAATTATATATTATTTCGGAAAATATTGATTTCCGATACGTTGTATTACTTGTCAGCAAATGAGAATACGCATACGCATTTAAAGCATTTACACCTATAATCACGCTCCCCTGTATATATATATATATATACAGCCTAAAGACTTTTAGGTAGTTGTATTTATATATTAAGTTTGTAAAAATATTTATATATATATATATATATATATATATATATAAATATATATTTATATATATTTATATATGCTAACAACACAACCGCCATCTGTCAATGCACACACACGCACGCACGCATGCACGCACTCACACGCACATGCACACACTCACGCACACGCAAACACGAACGCACGCACGCACACGCACACACACGCACGCACACATACAACTATATATGTATAGATACTCTATAACTTTAAAAATTCATCTCTTTCCAGTTTATTCAAAAAAAAATCCTATTTAAATAGTAGCCCAGTGGTAGAACACTGAGATTTGCGATCGTAAGTCGTGGGTTTGATTCCTGAAATATAATCTTAGACACACTTTGTGTTAATTAATATAGGGTTGCCACTGCTAATAAATAAGTTTCCAGAGGATGGACAGCAGCGTCCTCTGCATACCATAATACCACACTGCGATCGCCAACCCATCTGCCAAGTGTGGCGATTATGGTATATCCCCTATAGATATTTTTATGCATTGGGCATCTATCAGCTAAAATAACGAGTTATACTAACATCTCAAAAAATTTAATAATTATCTTATAGTAACTAAATTAAAAACTAATTAATTTAAATTTCTGTGCTTTGCAATTAAGACTTTGTAAGTTGCTAAGAAAATATTTGTGGTAGTTAATTAAAAATTTTACTTGCATTTTTGAAACATTCGAAGAGCACATAAGTACTTAATTGTTTGAATTAGACTCTCTCTTTTATTTCTTCTATATTAAAATTAAAATGAGAAAATTCTTTATTTAACTTAGACTTCATTATATTTTCTATTGATGTCAAAATTAGTATATGATATATACACATAATAAATGCCACAGATTTAAAAAAATTACATACATATTTTCAAAAACAATTTATAATTACATATTAAACCTAAAAAATGCTGGAGGTGAACCTATAATTCTATTGTTATATCTTTTATGAAGTTGTTTACAATGTAATAAACCTTAAAATAATACGATGTTTGACTACCTTATTAAACTTAACAATAGAAATTAAGTAAGATGGGGATTAATATATAGCTACTTCCGCTATGCAGCAGTAGTCGTGCAATGAAGTGCACCGCCGGCCGGTTGGTTGATAAATGCGCGTGCGGTAAACAATGCGAAACACAACTACCACCGTTATAAACACTCTACACGTGTTTCACCCCTCCACGGGACATCCTCAGGAGATTTTACACCGACTAGTGCCAAACACCGAGTCTCTCGATGCATAGCTGAAGTAGCTACGTATTAGTCCCTTTCTTACTTAGGATGGACATCCGCAAGGTAACGCCTGAATCTATTAGATAATAGAACTAGTTCAAGGAGGTGGAGCACTCCCTACTCGTCTTTTCTCTATGGAGAATATTTTGAAACAGACAAATCTGTAAGAAGAGGACCTATATTTAGCCACTTCCGCACATGCAGTAGTAGTCGAGCAACAAAGTGCACCGCCCGCCAGCCCGCTGATAAATGCACTCAGCAGAGTGATTTGGTAGTGGCAGTTGTGTGATTCGCATTGTTTGCCGCATACGCATTTTTTATCGACTACCACTACATGTGCGGAAGTGGCTAAATATAGGTCCTTTTCTTACTTAGGACGGACTTCTGCAAGGTAACGCCTGATTCCATTAAAAAGAAATCTGTACCTAACTCACGCCCAAGCCGTTAAATAAGTTTTTTTATTAGCCAACGTCTGAAGATTGGTTCAAGGATTTCCACCATCAAGGAGGCTCAGGGGCAAAAGAGAGAAGCAGTTACCGTTTTCCGTCGAATAGACACCCTCGTGCTGTATAACAGTGTCCGTGGTGGTAGCAATATAAAATATTCGATGTGAATACGGCAACTGCCGCACAGACACTGACGCATAACCTGAGGATGGCAATATGAAGTAGGGAAGACGAAGTGGTCGCACAAAATGTAATTTTAAAACTCGTCATTGTAAGGGCGTCGTTAAAAAAAAACAAGACAGCAACGATTTAAAAAAAAATGATCATAAGAATCATTTAACTTTACTTAGTTGAGAGATTTAGTGAACACTGTAACATGTAAAAACTTGGCCAAAAAATCGTATATATAAAATGTAAATGTAAAAACAAAGGCACGGATCCTGTCTGTCGAATATAGATCATAATAATAATAAAAAAAATAGAAACTCCGTGAAAACTATTTGAGATTCTATTTTAAAATCGTATACATTACTCTGTGAAATTTTAGGTGTGTATAGTTTATCTGTGCTTCTAGTTGTATACATTCTAAATTCAAATTCAAAATATCGTCAATATTTCGGTTTATTTCTATATATATATTTTTTATTTCTATATACATATATACATATATAAATACATACATATGTATGTATATATGTATACATACAATTTCTAGAATAATTTTAGTATTAATATTATTAATAATATTTTAATTTCAATTTTATTTACTTGTATAGATTTAAGTTTTGAGGTTATGCTGGGGAATTGTAGAGAAAAGGCTCTTCTTATCTAAAACATTTTCCCATTTTAATTCTCTATATGCGTTACCCTTAATTCGAAGGGTGAGAATTGTAATTATAAATGTGTGTGTTCTGTGATATTAATACGTAAGATATAAATAAAAGATTTTTAAAATAAATCATTTTCATTTTGTAATTGATTTTTTTTTAATTTAAATTTTATTTACATGATAAGATACATTGAAATAGTTTTATAATATTAAACAAGAAAGCACAATGGGCGATCTTATCATCTTATCTTATCACACAAGGCAATTTCTTATAGGCAACCATAGCATGGAATAGGTAGAAGTATAAATAATGTGTAGTTAACGTGTACAAAACGTACACATGCACTAACATACATACATATGTACATAACATATATATTTATGATAAATAAGATGTAATTTATATTACGGTGTAGTATGATAATAAATAAAACCATCAAACTGATTTGGATCGCACTTGCCTTAAAAAGAATAAAGAAAAACAAATGAATTAACAGATAAATAATCATAGATCTAATGAATAGTTCTTAACCATTTTCTTAAAAATAGGTAATGAGTTAGCACGTCTTATATTCAGAGATAAATCATTCCACAATCGAACGGCCTGTGTGGTTAAAGATTTGGCCATAAACGGAGATGAATATGCAAAAATTTCAATTTCAAATTTTCTGATGATTTGAAAGACCTCTCATGTGTATCATGAAGAAATTGGAACCTTGTCTTGTGGTAAAAGATAAAAGATGTGAGCATTCCGGCGAAGCCTTATGTGTAACCAAAGCTTAGCGTGAAATTCCGAAACGTGATGATATATTCGGAGTTCAAATATGAAACAATTACATTTAAATTTATTATTATTGTTACACAATTAAATAAAGTTATTTTATTTATTTTTGTTTGGAATTAAGATGGTATTCTTTTAGATCCAGTTTTAATGTTTTTCAGTAAAGGAATGATAGCCTTCGATTTTAATTAAGTAAGATTCTTGTATGATGTTGCTACAATCAACTCACGTATAGAGGTCCAAAAATGATTTATTGTCAGCCGACAAACCTCCACTGCAAATAATAGATCTCCCTCAAAGATCGCCACGGTGACAAATCTTGCGCTGTTCCGATACGAATCAGTTTCAATAACGTAGTGTGTTGTGCTTTTTTTAAAAGAGAATAATAAATTTATATAAATTTTTACGTGTTGTTTCTTGTTACAAAAAAGGTAAATATTATTCCAATTTATTTATTGGCAGAGTTATATTATTTTTGTTATTTTAATGTTTACTTTGTTCATTTTTCTTTTAAAAAAGTAGTATTTTCGTGACCCTGGAACCTATCTTCGATCTTTACATGGTTTGCTATAGAAAATCTTAATTCACTTTGCCGCGTTTCAATTTGCGTCGTGTTTTTTTGGAACGTAACCACTACGCAAAGTTAGGTATTGGGGTATATTTAATACTTCAAATGATGGAACATTTAAAATTGGAACAAGCAATGAAAAGTTTTTCTTTAATATTAGGACTTATTTTCGAGTTCGTTAGAGAAAGTATCACCTTCAACTTGTATTTACTTATGCAAAGTTTGATAGAACATCGCACACTATTTGCGGGATACTATGAACAAGATAAATAAAGCCTTAAAACGGAGGAATATTAATGTGTTTCAGGAATAGTTCAGTGATGTATAACTGGTTTGCAAACACCGTTCGCGGGTTCGATTTATAATAAAACACACGTTGTATTTATAAAATACAAAGTAATTGGTTACTTTAAAAAAAGGTTTAATAATTTGCGAAGTGGCAAGAGACGAGGCCTTATTCCACGAGAAAAAATAAAGTAAATTAACATACTTTCGAATGATCAATTTACAAAGATGATTGTTTTTATTGATGTCATATATTTGTCTGGGGATGGGTGTTATAATTATATATTTAATGGCATCAGGCGTTACTTCGCGGAAGTCCATCCTAAGTAAGAAAAGGACCAATATTTAGCCACTTCCGCGCATGCAGTGGTAGTAGTGTAATAAAATGCACCGTGCCAACATTGGATTCTGTGTTTGGCACTAATCGGTTTAACATAGCTCCTGGGGATGCCCGGTGGAGGGGTGAAACATGTGTTGAGTAATTTGGCGGTGGCGGTTGTGTGATTCGCATTGTTTGCCGCATACGCATTTATCAGCGGGCAGGCGGGCGGTGCATTTTATTGCACATTTATATATATATATATATATAAATATGTATATATATATGTACATATATTCTCTAGTGCAATCGATGACCTTTGGAGCCTTAAAGTGTATCTCGAGTGGCAACCACAAGCCGGTAGATGCGACGTGGGTAGATCCCTCACAAGACAGACCGACAGACATTAAAATAATGTAATACTAAACGTACTATCTATTTACTAATAGCACTAATTAATTAAAATAGATACTTAAATAAGAAGATATATTCACATAAATTACACGTAAACATATATTAAGTACAAAGTGAAAATATATGAATTATTTCTTCAATGCAACTTGAGAAATGTTTCAGACAATAATGTTTACCTGTGCTTCACACGAATAATTCTTGGAATTACATCATTGCGTTTGGTTCTTATGTAGAACATATACTTTATTATTCGACCAAGAGAAAAAGCTCCGAGTCTAGCGGAAGAAAAACTTTATTATATCAAAGTTGCTGTGATTATTACTAGAGCTTATAGTAGGTGGAGTTAAGTTACCTCTAGACTTTGGCAGATGACAGCCTAGCGATCGAAGAAGTTTTATACCAAAGAGTATTTACAATTCACACGACTCTAACACAACGGCAGCCTACACAACTTTGCTCGTAGGGTGATGAGTGACACTGTTAATAGAAACAAAACAGTATAGATAAGTAGGTACCTAATAAACTGCAAATAAAATAACTAGTCAATTAATAATAGGAAAAATAGAATAAGAAAAGTGTAGAAATGTATTAAGAAAGCACAACCCAAAGAAAACTGTGATAAAAAAATAGAATATGTAAATAATAAAATAAAGAATAAAAAAATGTACCTAGCCACCTAAGAGTAATAAGGTGATGGAAGGAAGGCGATGAAAGCAAGAAGGAATGAAAGATATTGTGATAGAAATAAGGTAAGAATAAAAGAAATTGAGAAGTATAACAGTGAGTGAAGAATAAAGATGAAAAACTGATAAACTTATTTGTAAACAAAGACCCTGATCCCAACTAATTAGGGGTACGAGAGGTCTTCAATAGCGACAGGGCCATTAAAAAAAAAACAACGGCAGCGACATAATGGCGTCCGAATTCGAATCGGCTTTCGAATTTTAATTCAAACGCAAAAGAATGATTTCAGATAAAAAATATTGTGACCGTACTGGCCAACAATACGAAGCGTGAACGATAAACATTAATATTTAAAAGTAATAATACTTTTTTTATTTATCGAATACAGTAATACCCCGCTTTACGCGAGGGATACGTTCCAAAAAAATCGCGTTAACTGAAATTCGCGTATAACGAGGTTAATGATTAAACATAGTCAAAAATTATTACAAAAAAATACAAATCATTTTAATCAATCACTTTAATTCTAGGAACACTTTATGCAACACATACTCTTAGTTTTTACGGAAAAATACATCTATTGTCTTTTGGGTAACGTTTTGTTTACATTCTTATAAAATACGTTCATAACACCAAACACTGTTTTCAATTGTTTGACAGATGGTCAAGACACCATAGAGAAGTTGATGACTACATTATATTTATATGCACTCTTTCGCGTAATTCGAGGCATTTGAGCGCGAAATTTGCAATTCGCGTTATAGTGAAACCGCGTATAACGGGGTCGCGTAAAGCGGGGTACTGTACATTGTTTTATATCGCAAAAATTAAAAGAAATTTTTACTCGTAATTATTTTTTATGTATCCTTTTATCACTTCACCATTTGATTGGTACAACAAACATAATGTTCACAATACCCATCAATATAGATATTGTAGCAAGTTAGTTTTATTTCATACCAATATATAACTAAAAAAGAGTAATGTCCACTTAATGGTGTTTTAGATCTGTGTTATTGTGGATTATAATATAAAAAAGGATAAACACTGTGCATATTGCAAAAGTCGTAAAGGAATATTTTTATGACTTTATTCAATTTGTTTATTATGCACATCCTTATAGATAAACGGGTCAAGTATAAGCAGAGTACACGGCATCAGATGTCGTCAACCCAAATTTATTTGCGGGTCGCTTTCTCACATTACAAAAGATGTTTGGTTATACAAGTAAAATAATGTAGAGTAAGCAATAAAAAATAAACAAGGGTTTCAGAAATAATAAACAATGTTCTGATATATAGGAATAGTAAGAAAAATTCGTTTCCATAATTCAGATAAGTACATACTAAAATGACTTATAATTTACTATATATCCCTGGATATATCGTACTACTAGAAGGCCTATCGCATATTGGCCTGTCGCATTCCAATGGAAAAAGTAATATATATATGTACAAACAACGGCAGCGACTACATGGTAGCATTCTAATTCGATTCGGCTTTCGAATTTTAATTTAAACGCGCAAGAATTTTTTGACATAAAAGTGGCCATAGTGGTCACCAACACGGAGCGTGACTGCTATATATTCTTATCCTTTTGATAATAATTATTACTACGGATTTAATAATACACATTCCCTAATTATCAAATTAAATGGCGTAATAAATACATTTAAAAAACTTTTAAGTTAAACGGTTTTTTGATACCCATATTGTGATGGTTGCGGAAAAATATGTACCTAGTCCGCCATATTGGAATGGCGTCCATCTTGAATTTTAAATTTTGACTTAATCATCGTGTTTTACTAATGTAGCCCTTTTTATTTGATACCCATATTGAGGAGGTAAAGGAAAAATATGTAATCCGCCATTTTGTATCGGCGGCCATCTTAGATTTATAATGTTATTGTTTTTATTATGTTGTATTGTCATCTAAATTAAATGTGTGTACCAAATTTCAGATCAATCTGACAACGGGAAGGTGCTTAAATTTCAATTTCTAATTTTGACCTAAATAAACAAATAAATTCCATACGGTCGAACTAAATAAAACCGTTTATAAATAAAATGGCGTAGAGATAATCAGTAAGCAGAAATGTCAATACAATAAATAAATTAATACAAAACATTAAAAATAATATGTATCACATCGTCGTTTCGTATAAACGCCTACTGCAAGGCATAAGCCTTTTCCAAAATTATCTGTGAAAGGATATAATCGCCACGCCTGGCTGACTAGTTGGCGATCGCAATATGTTATTATGATACGCAAGGACGCTGCTGCCTATACTTTTGAAGCTTGTTTATGATCAGTGGCAATCCTATTTCTAATGAAAAAAGTGTAAATATATATATATGCATAAAGTGTTAATGATCTAAAGGATCCTAGAAATCGAATCCGCGACCTACGAACGCAAGTCTCGGTTCTCTAGGTCATCTAGTTATGATATAGCTATGATATACTATGATATGTACATATATGATAAATACTGTATAATACTATATCTATATATAAATATATAACTAAGAAAGGGACTAATATATAGCTACTTCCGCTATGCAGCAGTCGTGGTGCAATGAAGTACACCACCCTAAGCACTTGGTGTTTGGCACTAGTCGGTGGAACATCTCCTGAGGATACCCCGTGGAGAGGTGAAACACGTGTAGAGTGAATTAACGGTGGTAGCTGTGTTTCGCAGCGGGCGGGCGGGCAGTGCACTTCTTTGCACGACAGCTGCATAGCGAAAGTAGCTATATATTAGTCCCTTTCTTAGTTAGGAGGGGCTTCCGCAAGGTATACCTGAATCTATTAGATATTTAAATATATATAACACAAGCATGCACTAATTTCGGATTACATTTTCCAATCTCTCGAATATGCAGTTCTTATAACAGAACACTTGAACGATTGCCTTGACTCTTATATAGTTTAGTAACCACTTTAATATTTCAATAGTTTAGTATTTATAACAGAGTCTAAATGAGCAAAAGTTAAATCATTTTACTTGAAGAAGATTTCGCGCCGGAAGAAACATTTCCACGTTCATATTTCTTTTTATATCTAATGTTGTAAGGTAGATGTTTTCTATTACCCAAGATCAGGTTTTTATTCGTATTTAATGTTTTTTTATAAATGTCGTAGATTTTAAACATCCTACCACCTATAAAGCAACACATAACATACACATTATTGATACGGCAACTTTTAATGTACATATAACTTATATATACTTCTGGTGTACCTAAATAAATAAATAATACGCGATCAAAGATAAATATTTCGTCAATATGTCCCGAAAATTCTTATTAAATATGTAACGGTTTAATGAGTCTAATTACGAAAGGGAGTTTGTTTAAATGCAGAAGATTTCAACATAAAAAGAAGAATTATAGGCAAATTTTTGAGAAGGATAGAGAAGAAAAATATTATTTGACGACCGGAGATTTCTCTAATGTTTTAATTTCAAGTTTAATACATAAGAAAGATTTAGAGAGAGCACGCAAATAACATATATATGTATATATATTAAAATATATACAATTAAGGAAAAGTTATATTGATTGTTCTGCCAATAGGCTTTTGAACTGTCTTTTTGTAGTAATGGTGTTTGCTAAATTTTTTATTAAGAGAGGGAGTTTATTCCAATAACTATATTAATTTTCATAGCATTATATATATATAGTGTACAAATTTTCAACTTCGGAGCGGTTAAATATATATATTAAATATATACAATTAGAGAAAAGTTATATTAATTGTTCTGCCAATAGGCTTTTGAACCATCTTTTTGTAGTAATGGTGTTTGCTAAATTTTTTATTAAGAGAGGGAGTTTATTCTTATAACTATATTAATTTTCATAGCATTATTAAATAAATGTGAAAGAAAATAAAGTCAGTTTTTTATCAAAAGCCTTTATTGGCATTTTCATTCCGGAATAAATTCCGTTGAAAGCCTTTTAATTACTTTTTTGCATCGCATACCACCTGCAATACCTAACTTATGTAGCTTCTTACGAAACTCGCTACTTCGTAGCAACGGCGTAGACAGTATCTGCTACGAACCCGCGTAGAGCGTACGTCGTGTGCTTCGCGTAGCGGCGTTCGAACTCATAACGAAAGTTTTTTATTTTAAAATAACCAACATATATAATATTATATTAAACATTGTGAATTTCGTAATAATTTTAAATGTATTATATAAATATTAAAGTGATCAATGTGTATAAAGTTAATACCTTTTAATTAATGTATAATTCTATCCTATACGGGATTAGGCCGCTTCCTATTAGTGTTCGAAAGTATAGTTAACAATTCAGTGTTGTAATGCTTATAATAAATAATAATCATAACAAGAATTGTTGAAATAAACTGTGCTACGTATGTGTGTATAACATGTTTTTTAAATTCTCAAATGGATATTTTAAGTTATAAATAAATATATAAACTTTAAATATGTTAATTGTGATCACGATAGTGTAATATTTAAAAATAAGACAAACAGAAATAAATAAAAAATGTTCGTAAACGAAACTAAATGTGTCAATCGAAGTTCGGAAGCCATCGAATCCTCAAAATGTACGGATTATCCCGACGTGAATAAAACAATAGAAGAACTTTTACTACGCGATCAGCATGTAGTGATAGTCACGTATTGGGTTTTAATGACCCTTGGAGCTTTTGGTAATCTGGCTGTGTTGATCAGCTTGGCCAGGACTCGCCGCAGGAAGTCCAGGGTCGACCTGCTGATGACCCATCTAGCGATAGCCGATGTATCTGTTACGTGTGGAGTTATACCCCTTGAAGTAAGTGTGTTTCTTAGTAGAAAAGTACAAAACGAAAACATTTTTTTAGTTTGATAACGGAATTTGGTTAGTTAAAATAAATTAAATAATAATAGTTACCTTTTATAAAATTTGAAAAGTTGTTTTAACCTAAAACCGATTGTTACCGATTCAAAACTTTCTTAAAAATTTGAAATATTAAAATGATTTTCTAACCCAGTTTCTTTTAAACTCTTCTGGAAGAAATAATTAACTTTTTTATATTTCAAGTCCTTTCAATTGAGGCTTTAATTCTCATCCGGACATTTGACAATCGAAACGGTTCCTTGTATAATAAACTTAATCAAATTTATATTTAACCCTTAACTTGGCAATTTTTTTTAATATTACATTAATATTTATACCACTTGACTTTTAAGACCCAAGGATGCCAACAGAAAAAAACTGAACAAGCGTTCGAAAATTAAGAAATTACCTAAACATTCATATACAAATGATTACTTTGCGTTTAAAATTAATGCCACTTTTTTTTTTAATTCTGATGTATCTCTACAGGTACATTATCAGGAAAAGGGTTAAGTAAAAATAGAGAAGAATTAAAACATTTTCTATCATCATCACCAGTTTAGCAATATATATGTTGCTCTATTTTGAGCAGGAAACAGATTTTCAATAGGACTGATTAGAAGCCGTTTGCATCAAGTGTCTTCTCACGTCTTTAATAATGTTGTTTCTCTACTTTGTGGACTTATATATACATATATATTTATATAACTTAAACACACGCTACATATATGTCTTTTTTACAATGGACTTCCACCGCAAGGCTTAACCCTTAAATGCATGACTTTTATTTATACTTTAGAAAAATATATATCTTGCAGATAAGTGCACTACAGTGGATATATATATGTGTATATGTATACATATATAATATTTCTCATACTTATTTATTATAAAACCTTATGTAGCAGATTTAAAACACTATACCATTTACTGCACACTATGTTCAAAGCGGTATGTTGCAGTTTTACATCATTATACATTTATGCATCTTCTGAAGATCATCACTTTGATCATTTTACCGCTTCCAGCATTGAGAGACATCTGTAGATCTTGACCATATTGTCTGTCGATCTAATGGGTTGCCCACGCCGCGTCTGCTGGCTTGTGGTCGCCACTTAAACCGCCTGCCTAAATAAACCTATTTAATTCCAAATTCAAAAAAGAATATAGATAAATATATATTTATATAATTAGTGTAAAAACAGTTTACCGTAAATTATTTATTATTTTAGATACTGAATCTATTCATGTATCACACGGGTTGAAACCCCGTTTTTGTAACTAATTTCAATCTTGTGCTGCGGTGATTTTGGGAACCCCTTTTTTGCCTTTTAGCTAGTCATTTCTTGCAAAGATATATTTAAATTAGGGATATAATTTTTTGTGTAATAAATAAAATATTTTGAATGAAAATTTATAACATCTTATATTTATTGAGTTTATATATAGATATTATTATATATCTATTACTCCTCCATTCTCGTTACACAGGGGCGCTTTATACGTTGACATTTGGTAGACTGTATCGCATCACGTGGGGTTAACTCCGAAAAGAAACACATGATAAAGTAAACAAATACGTTTATTGACAAGTATGTCTTACTTACTTACTTACCCCGCTGGCTCAGTGACCCAAAGTGAGCTTTGGCCTCTGAAACAAGAGACTTCCACTTTCCACTATCTTGCGCCATTGCCTGCCATTGGTTGACATTCAATTCGCGCAAGTCTGCCTCAACGCGATCGACCCAGCGATACCTGGGACTACCCACTGGTCTTCGACCCCTCGGTTTTTCCAGGTACGCTACCTTCACGCTCCGATCCGATCCCATTCGCTCCAAGTGATTAAGCCAGCGGATTCGTTGAGCTTTATATTCGCCAATGATATTTGGCTGTGCTACTAAACTCTTCTTTATTGACATACACAAGAATAAATCAACTAAGTATTTACATTACACAAACTACACTTAATGTTACAATCTAACTATACCATGTTACGAGCTACCGTGTCAGAGAGAAGGTGCGATTACGGTACCCTGGGCCTGTCAGCTGGTGGGAGAGATATCTTGGCGTGGGACAGTAGGTGTCCATGAATGTGCACGCTCGGCGCATTCCATCTAGGTGCTGGACATATGACCGCTCTGCGCAAATGCAGCTGTCCGCAATAATCACCCTTCATCATGATCTTCATTTTAGTAATCATAAGACGTTCACTCGTCTTATACCTGCTCCATAAATTCCCAATAGGAGCGGATGGAAGAGGAAAGTTCATCTATCTACATTGTTTGTCAACATCCTACTAATACACCACTTGTCGATCCATGGTCCTGGCTGTGATATGATATCTTATACTTATGCGTTTAAATTGACCAATAATACAACTAACTAGTAGACGGCTGGTGGATTGGCCCTCCGTGGTGTACCGATGATATAGTTAGGGTCGCGGGCGGTCGCTGGACAAAGGCAGTGCAGCACCGGTCACTGTGATGATCTTTGGAGCAAGCCTGTGCCTTACAGTGGGCGTTCATCTTCTGAAAAGGAGAAGAATAACAAAACTCAAAATATACGCCGCATTACGATATATATTCAACTAACCACGCCTTGTTTTTTAAATTGAGAAAGAAAAATGTGTACTTGCCTCTATTTTTCTGTAGATATACGAGTAAGTGTTATGATAATAGCTTCTTTGACAGCATTACATTGGGAATAAAATTAGATTTATTTAAATGACAGTTTATTAGGTAAGATCTATAAATTAATAACATAATTATCAGCCGTAGAACTTCCATTCCTAGATAAAAGCCTCCTCCATACATTAGCAATAGGACTGGTAGAAAGTGACCTATATTCAACCTCTTTCGACTTTGTTAAGTGGTCTAGATGTGTACGTGACACAGGAGATTCTCAGAGTACCCTTAACGGTTTAAACTTAAGGAGGGTCTCTCTTGCTTCTGTGAACCGGGGGTGGACCAGATGATGATCAACCTGATCACCGGCTGTCCTGCATTCGTAAGACATAAAATTGAACGTGAACAAGAAGGAAATAGACAGTGGAAGCAACAGTACACTTATCATCGCCCATCATTACTGAAGTACTGTAGAAGAACAATAAAGAATGTAATTGAGAGAAATATAAATTAGATTACTATTAAAATTAATAAAGGAATGTAAAAATACTAAAGATGAATAATAATAAATGAATTGTAGAATATAATAAAATGTAAGATACAAAAGTTAAAACATAAAACTAGGAGAGAATAATGTTATAAATAATCTGTGATACATTAGGAACGGAGAAAAAACGATGTAAGATGGTTGAATGATAATAACGCTTATGGAGTGAAAGATTTAACTTCCATGTCCCACACCAAACAGAAGAAAGAGAACAGAAGAAATAAAAACAATTGTTGAACGATTTACGATATTTACTTCTGTGCTACCACAGTTCTCGAACATAATCTATGTATTCTATTTGCTAATATCTAAGATTATCGGGTAAACGAACATATGATTGTTTCTATCTGCCACTAACAGCGTTAATTGACTTTGTGGTATCCTGCAGAGAGCAGATCAGTGTCACCGCGGGCGATCGTATCGATTCCAACGCCAATTTGTTATGCAATTCTATCAAACCGTTGAAAATCTCAACGAGACATGCAACGTGAAGAGAAAATGTAACATTGTTTTTAAACGGTTACAGTTCAACCCGTACGGAATTTGTTTATTTGGGTCAAAATTAGAAATTGAAATTTAAGCACCTTCCCGTTGTCAGATTGATCTTAAATTTGGTACACACATTTAATTTAGATGACAATACAATATAATAAAATCAATAACATTATAAATCTAAGATGGCTGCCGATACAAAATGGCGGATTACATATTTTTCATTAACCCCCTCAATATGGGTATCAAATGAAAGGGCTACACTAGTAAAACACGATGATTATGTCAAAATTTAAAATTCAAGATGGACGCCGTTCCAACTAGGTAACTAGGACTAGGTACATATTTTTCCACAACCACCACAATATGGATATCAAAAAATCGTTTAACTTAAAAGTTTTTTAAATGTATTTATTTTGTAAAGTACTAATTCAGAGGTAAATTGAATTTTGCAATCGTTGGTCGCGGGTTGATTCCCGGTATACAATATAGTTCACACTTCTCGCAATACTTATATAGGATGATCACTGCCCACAAATAAATATTCACAGGATTGATAGCAGCGTCTTCTGCGTAATAATATCACACTGCGATCGCCAGCCCGCCTAACAAGCGTGGCGATTATGAATTATCCGCTTCGAAGAACAAAAGGATATTGTTTTATTGCCTTATTTGAACTCATGCTTTTTTGTTATTATTTTTAATATATATTTTGATATAATGTTTTATTGCCTTATTTGAACTCATGACTAGGTTAAAATTTTTAATATACATTTTTTAATTATTTTACGGTTTACTTTGGTTAATTGTTTTATCAAAAATATGTAGAAATCCTACATATTTTTAGGAGCTTTAAAAGAGACTAGATGTACCCGCGACCCGCGTAGAATTTAACAAAAAAAATTCTGTTTTTCTAGTTTTTTATTCGTTTAAGAATTATTTGAAAATAAGGACTAACTTAGGTTATTTTTCCTTAAGTTACTCCTAATTACGAGTATATCAGCTACCTGCTGGTGTAAGTCTCGTCAAAAACGGTTCAGCCATTTCAGAGATTAGCCGGAACAAACAGGCAGACAGATAGACGAAGATTAAAAAAATGTACTGTATGTATGTATATGTACTGTATATATATTCATATAGTAAGAAGAGGTTGTTATATTAGGGATACCGGAAAGTAATGTGGTTTCTGTTGACATATTTTACAGAAAAACCGATTGATTTTTTACCGCTTCGGCATTGATTTGTATACTAGATAGTAAAACGTTATTGATAAGAAATAAAAAACTTGTTAAAATGTAGTCGTATGAATTTAACTAAAGAAAGCGTTGTTACTTTCCAATCCATCTAATACAAACCAATTTTATTTATTTGTACAGATTTATTGTGTATTTTAATTTAATTGTTGTGTTAGTATTACAAAAGATTTTGTGTTCAACGTTAGACGTTATTGGACTGTGGTTGAATCGATTTCGAATGTTGGTTTTAGGATCAGCAAATTTTTTTCCGTTTCATTGTTTTATAAGAGGATTTCGTTTACTTTATTTAATGGTTTTTAGGTTCCATTTACTTTTTTTTTCAATATTTTTACAAGACATTTGTTGTTTATTTTGCTTAATAGTTTTATTAGAAATATATTGTTCATTATTACTTTTTACATCACCTATTTACCAATATCAGTATATATGGACCTTATATATATTCATATGCGTGTAGTAAAAACGGTTACTTTAATATAACAAACAGACACTCCAGTTATATTCATTTGTATTGATTTCACTGATTCACACAGTTTATTTTATTTCGTTTATTGTTATAACAGAACATTTCGTTTACTTTGGTTGAAAATCAAAATTTTTGTCAATTTTTGTGGTTTAACCTTATTACAGAATGCCGTTTTCGTATTTTAAATTATTTCATTATAATATTATATTTAATCTTTTCAATTTTAAAATATTATTACTGTATTTTTTAACATATTTTAACGAAGGCAGGAAAAGTCAATGTAGCTGTCACACAACAAAATATTAAGTAAAGATTCAAGAAGATGTTATGACTAAAATCCATTGGAACGAGTATCCAAATTATAGTTTTGTAACTGCAGAAAATTGACAAAATCATAATTTTTAGACTTTCAAATATCAAAATCATTACATACTAGAATGCTCGTTGGCGACTATAAAAGCCGATACTGGGGGAATTCTAGGTCAGTCTATATCCTGAAGAGAAGTGAAAAACAAGAAGACTCATAAAATGTGAACCGGAGAGATAGAGCTGCTGTGGGTAGCATCGCTGTCAGTTTCATTGCCCGAACTCTAGACATTTAAAGTCGTATTTTTGGTGTGTCTGCGTTTCTCTTTCCTCAAACCACGGTCGTGACAATATTTAAACATTCAATTACACGAGATAAGCAGGAAAGGATGTAAGATTATATTAGGTGAAAGCGCACGCGAAGACGGAGGGGAATAAGAGCGCGGATCAACTGGCCAAGAATGCGGCCCTGATGTGCAAAAGAAGACCAGACTACGAGGAATGCCCCATCACATTCGTCAAGCGACAACTTAGACCGGGAACGCTTGACGAATGGAATAGGAGGTAGATGGAAGGTTCGACGGCATTGACAACGCGGAAATTCTTCCCGGACGCCGTCTCAGCCTACTGCGTGCTCCACATCATCGAGGTAGACGCGGTCTTGTTCCAGCTCTTCACGGGGCACGGGGGGTTCTTTGAGTACCTTCGGCGGTTCTCAAGGAGGATCCCTCGTGCTTCTGTGAAACGGACGTGGACCAGACCGTAGTCTATCTTGTAGCTCATTTTCCCGCGTTCGATGGACTTCGGTGCGATTTCAAAAGCAGGTCGAGAAAAAAAATAATTGAGGACACGATGCCTCAATTATAGAAGAAAAACCCGACCGGCAAGTGTACCTTGATTATTGCAAAAATATAGCAAAACATGTAATAAATGTAAACAAAACTAATACAATAAGAAATATTTATGAATTAAATAAAACAAGAACTATGTTATCAGTGATAAAATGTAATATAACGAAATTATAAAATGTAGAATATAAGATAAGATGAAGTAAAAATAATGTGATAATCAAAAGCTGTGATAGTAACGAAGCGATGAATGAACTGTAGAAAGTAAGTAAAAGAAAGATAGAAATTATAGAATGTAAGTAGAAGAAAGATAGATCATGTGAAATATGACAGAAGAGCATGGAAATAAAAAAGAAAAGAAAGTGAATCATTAAAAGATAAAAACGTTCCAGTCCCATAAACAAGATGGGGGAACGTAAGGCCCCCAATAGCGGGCGCCATTAAAAGAAAACATTCAATTACTTCGCATCATTTTGAAATCCAAAGCAGCTTACGAACGGAATATATTACAAATTAGGTTCACGTCCCTGTTCGTATAACAAGCTGATATAATTATATCCATTAATCAATTACTATTTAAAATTTTGATAATGGCATTTATTAGATAAAAGCCATTTATAAAGTCAAACAAGCGTTAATTAATTTGAAGATTTAATTAAAAGTAATGGAGTCACATTTTTATTTAGCACCATTCGCGTCGAATGTTTTTTTTTTCGGTGTGTAAATTCAGACGAAAATTATTCTTGACCCGGTGATACCAAGTAGTAAGTTTCCGTCCACTACATCTATTTAAATATATAGTATGTTTTCACCAATGTACAAAGTATAAATGATATCTTTGAAACCGTGACTCTTAGAGACTTGAAAATTTGGTGGAAATATTCCTTAGACTAATTTATTATTTTTACTTAGACTAATTTACTATTCTTAGCTCTGTCTAGTTCAATGCGCACAAACAACGCGTGAGATAACGGGCGTGGAACAATTGTGCACTATATATAGTACACAATGATTGATTTAACATGTTATAATTGGTGCAAGTCAAGTGTTGTTGCAAGTTGTATGAAGTTGCACCGATGTATGAGTGTAAACCAGAGTTCCCCAAACTTTTTTGTGTCGTAGACCCCTTGCCATGTTTTTCCGTGTTGGGTAGACCCCCTACTTACCTGATATTGATTTCCTGTAAATTTCTAACTGTAGTGAAGTTTAGTGTTAAAAACTTAAAGTAAAAACACATGTGGATTTGTACATTTATTAGGTTTTTACAAGTTCAAAATGTATTGCGACCACAAAGCGAATACCGACATCCTACAACTTACACAATTTTATAAACATATATAATAATTTTTTTACTTCATAGGTACTTTTATAAATAATGTAAATGTTCTGATATTATAGTATGATGTAAGTAAATAGGTACTATCAGTGTATGTGTTGAGATCCACTATCGTGGACCCCTATTTTCATTTCATGGACCCTCAAATTTTTTTTCGCTGACGTAGACCCCTTGCAGGTTGTCATAGACTCCTAGGGGTCGATATAGACCACTTTGGGAATCACTGGTGTAATCGATGACCGTTGGAGACGTACTTAAACACTTTAATATATTATTTGATACGGAGTATGACACGGTACAATATAGATTTATGTTCGCATTTCGTAAAAGTTTATTTTCCGCAGAAGAACGAAATTCACCGACATAGCTCGAGGAATTGCTCGTCTAAATAGGCGGCGGGATATCATTTGTGCAGGTTGTCTAAAGATGTCCACGAGTCGGCAGATACGGTATGGGTATTCCCCTACTAAAATGACTGGTAACATAGTAGAGGGCGCTAGTAGTAGCTGAACGCGGGCAGCGCGAGAACTATCACTGTAGCGATCTTTGGGAGGAAACCTTGCACTGAGAGTTTATCAGCTGATATGAAAGCCGCAACATTCACTACACACACCGATATGATAAGGTAAACATTAAATACATCGGCATTTATTACGAAGTCATGAGAGGGAGAAATATAGAGGAAGCAAACATCGCCTATTTTCTTGATATGAATGATCTCTCTTCTATTATAAAAGAGAATCCTTCGAGATACATCAGTGTAAGAAAAGGAGAATTTTTGGCCTCTTCCGCACATGCAGTGGTAGTCGTGTAACAAAGTGCACCGCCCGCCAGCCCGCTGACAAATGCGTATGCGGCAAACAATGCGAATTACACAACTGCGACCGTTAATTTACTCAACACGTGTTTCACCAAACTTCGTTGACTTTTTGTTTTTGTTTGTTCACTTTGTTGCACGACTACCACTGCATGTACGGAAGTGGCTAAATATTAGTCCTTTTCTTACTTAGAATGGACTTTTGCAAGGTAACGCCTGATTCGATTAAATATACATCAGTGTCCTTGGTTCTTTTGCCAATCTCCTCATTTTTGATTCGATCTTGCAACGAAACTCCGAGCATAGCCCTCCCTATGATGTGTACACATTTAATTAATCACGTACTTACTAGCACTATTATTTAAATATATTCGTGTTAGTATATATTATATTTAGTGTTGAGCAGAGAGGAGTAACAGTCGGTCTGAGGGCTGCATTCTAAAAATATGATTAATTTTATCCACTTTCTACTATTAATATAATATGATAAAATTAATTATAATATAATGGTAGTACATAATTAATCGTAAGAAATGTAATACCAACGCGATGCGTCTGCGCATTTTTTTATATAAGAAAACATTTTTTTTTTAATTATACTTTTTTAATTTTAATGTTTATTATAAATAGAGTTTTAAAGGTTATTAATAAGTGTTATTGCTGGTGAGCTTGTGGATTGTAACGGATTAAGTAAATGGTTGTAGTAACTTGATTATAATTTTTACAAGCAAACGAAGATGCAATACTGCCAAGCGATAAAACTGTCGATATAAAAAGTGAAAAAAAAAATTAAAAATGAATAATGTCTCAATCAGTCGCCAACATTTATGAGCAGCACGCCAAAGAATTTTAAAATTTAAATTGGTTACTTGATCAACCCTTAACTTGGCAGTTTTTTTTTTAATATTACATTTATATTTATACTACTTGACTTTTAAGACCCAAGGATGCCAACAGAAAAAATTGAACAAGCGTTCGAAAATTAAGAAATTACCTAAACATTCACATGCAAATGATTACTTTGCGTTCAAAATTGATGCCACTATTTTTTTTATTCTGATGTATCTCTACAGATACATTATCAAGAAAAGGGTTAAAAAGGTTGCATACCCCTGGTGTGGAGCAATGATAAACGTGTTAGTTTATACGTTGCAGTAAAAACATTGCTAAAAGCTTCGAGGTGCCATCCTATCAGGCTTTGCCAACGTAAAACGCCTGTCCTTGTCACTACGTATAAAACCATCGGTGCGGTAAACTCTTTAATACCGTACCGTAAAGAACAAAGTATTTGAAATTGATATTTTCACATATTTTGTAAAAGATTTCCTACCTATGTCACTCATCACGATATCTCTGGAACTATATAACTAAGAAACTAATTTTTTTTTAGAAATACTTTTTATACTAAGTAAAGATCAGCTAAGAACGGATTTTAACATTATTTCTACAAGGAGGGGTTAAGAAGGAGTTCACAAATAGACACTTTTTATAGTAAAAAGTTCTATTTATAGCTCTTATAACTTGGACAATTTTTTTTTCAGTTTATGCAAAAAGGAAAGGTTATAATTAAAATACACTCAAAAAAGGCAGCGCGGGCCACAGTAAGCAGGCGAAGGACCGCTTATTATATATATATATATATATATATATATATATATATATATATCTGTTTGTACTAGATAGATTTAAAAACCATACATCTAATCGCTTTGAAAATTTTGTAAATTATAAGGCATATCCCCGAGAAGGTTCTTAACGTTGTAAGGTTCTGTTTGACCTACCAATACTGCCTTTTCATTCAGATTTTTAATTAGATGCATGATACAGCAACCCGTGAACTGAAACACCTAATTGTCTTATAAATTTAGGTTCTAATCTAAATAAACAATTCTATATTACGTTTAAATGTATTTACATTAAGTATATATTATAATTATATATTATTTATTACTAATTTAATCTATATTATTTTGTTACATTTACATTTTTTATTTTTTAAATATAATTTTGGTTAATACGAAAGTGTAAATCAACAAATAAATTAATAATTAAACCTATTCTTCCGTTAATAGATCTCAATAATTCGCTGAATTTATTCACGAGAGAGTATTATTATTTGTAATAAATATTAACAATTGTTTTATAAAATAATAAAGTTTTCTTCTAAGCAAGCCTATACCATTTTATACTTAATCCTCGCTTAACATCAAAGCAGAGGTCAAATACTTCGCCTGTATATGATTTAAAAATATTTATGTGTAAAATAAATTTTCAAACTACATTTTTAATAAATAAAACATTGTTGCTATCGAACATACGTCTCTTCTACTCACGTAAACGTTTTTATTTACTTCTGTAAAATTAAAAAAATATATACATAGCTTGATGTTTAAGTTATCACAGTTTATCTTATAGTATTTTAAGTTAGTACTGTTAAGTTGCCTACAAATCTGTGACTTATTTTATGGAATCTAGTTGTAATTTTATAACGAGATTTTCTTTATTTAAAGAACTTAATCTATTAACATTTATAAACTGCCAAACATCTTCTCGACCAAAATACCGAAATGTCTAATGAACTGTCTGATGAACAATGCACCCGAGAAATAGTGGTGTGGAGCAATGATGAGATGCGCTGAGTAACAAAGGTTATCGGCTTGGTTTGAAAAATAGTCTGAAATGGCAGTGAATAAATTATCTGCCCGACACAGCTAACTCACGCCAGACAGGTTCAAGGATGATCACCATCCACGAGGCTCAGGGGCTAAAGAGCGAGGTGATCATCGTTGTCCATCGCACAACAGACCTCGGGCTGTATAATAGTGTCCATGCGGCGGTAGCAACATCAAGTCACACACGTGCGCGTATTGCACGGACGAGACTCAAGATGCGATCGCAAGGTTCAACGATGCCACATAGATACTGGCGCACAACCTGAAGATTGCAATATGGAATAGGGGTGAATAAATGGTCGTACGAAGCATAATTTTAAAGACTGAACATTGTTAGAACGTCGTTAAACTAGATTAAGACAAACACAGAGTAGCTAACATAACTCCTGAAGATGCCCCGTGGAGTGGTGAAACACGTGTTGAGTAATTTGGCGGTGGCGGTTGTGTGAGTCGCATTGTTTGCCGCATTTATCAGCGGGCTGGCGGGCGGTGCATTTTATTGCACGACTACCAATGCATGTGCGGAAGTGGCTAATTATTGGTCCTTTTCTTACTTAGGATGGACTTCCGCGAGGTAACGCCTGATTCCATTAAATATTTAGTAAATACTGTATCACACTCTGATACACTTTACCTGGGTCAAAAGCCACACAGGCGTCGTCGGTAACGTGGCAGCCGACTTGGCTGCCGCTGCCACAATGAACTCTACACCGGCTTATGTCTACTTCCCAATGAGTTTCGTGAAGAACGCAATCCGCGTTGAACACAACCGCATTTGGCAGGCTCAATATGAGAGCTCGGCTCAGGGTCGACATACCATAGGACTCCTTTCGAAACTCACCGACATAAACAAACTGCGAAAACTCATCAAGACATCTTTCCATCTCACAAAACTACTAAGCGGGCACGGGTACTGCAAGCAGTGGTCACCGTTTTAAAATAATCGATAATGAGACTTGCCCATGTGACGACTCCATAGTACAGACTTTTCATCGCTTACTCAGACACTGCTCCCGATTCGCATCCAAAAGACGTAACCACGTGACCTTATACGAAAACCTTTATATACCTCCGTTCAACTTACCGGACCTTCTCAAGAAAAAATCCACAGCAGAATCTTGTGATGAGTTGGCCCGGCACATTCTCCTAAATCTCAAGGCATTTAACGGTCTGTAGCGCTTGGGTAGCGACTTGAAATTATTGTTAATATGTATAAATTTTAACTGTATTTACCCATAAGAGAAAATTGTGTAAGAAAAATTATAAAACACTGTCGTGCCTCGCAGCTGGGAGTAGATTCGTATCAAATAGCAGCAACCCTCTCACAACTGTCTGCGTTTAGTAAAAGCGAAAAAATTATTGTAAAAAAAAAAGATTCAAATTAGAATTAATAAAAAAAATAAATACTGTAACATGAAAAAAAATTATCATAAAAATGCATAAATTAAAAATAAATATAAAAACAAAGGCACGGATGCTAAAGCCTGTGAAATATAGATCCTAATAATACTAAAATTTAGAGGATTGACGATAGATGAAATATAAGACGTAAGAATAAAAAAATGAAAGAGAAAGAAGAAAATATGCAGAAAGATGATAGCTTAAAAAAAAGAAAAAAATCAAAGGTCACTAGATCTGCATGCCAGTGGGAACAGATTAAAAAAAATGCTATGAATGTAGAGATTGCCTCATGCAGTAGTGATACTGGTATATCCTGTACATTCCCTCGCTGCAATGTTAGAAATTCTCTCACAGATTGCATTCAGTCCTATCTAGAAATGCACTTGGTTCATTCGACGAAATATCCTCTTTCCATGATGAATTCATATCTGCATTCGTATTGTCTATCCTTTACTTTAAATCTTCTTTGTGTTTTGTTCACGTTTTAAATTGTTGTACTGTGGGTTCTGACTCTAAATGAAACATTAACATTTCACAAGGAGTCCTTTATTCACAAATCAGATGGTCACCCTACTTTAACACAAAGTTTACTTTCGCTTAGTTCAAACTACGTTTCCAAATCGCTCAAGAAATTACTGTACAAATAACTTACCAAATAGTCACTTTGTATCAATGATCGTAGATCTTAATCTTATAACTCGAAAAACAACACTGAACTGTCGACATGGGGAATACTACGGAGTACTATTTGTACTACGGAGAACGTTCTAGTAAGTTCGAGATAGTACTCGGTTAGAATTTCCGAGAACCGTACACAAAAATCTATTAGTAGCTTGTTATCACGCGTGTTCACGGCACTTCTTGATCCTAGGGTTCCGTCTTAGAGTGTTCTGCAACTTGTGCTTTGTAATAATATTTTTATTGTAAATTATTACAAATATAAGCAGAGGAAATAATATTAATCCAAATGACGACAATAACTTTATAAATACATAACAATTTTGTTTAAATTATTCACTAATTGATCTTTCACTTCATTTCGATTCGATATTTTTGTATAGGACAACTTTATATATAGGTTGTTAGGAAACAGATGTAAAATCTTTAAATGTGTGGATATATATTGTGAAATAATGTACACCATATTCGAAAATTAAAAGTCTGTAGAAATAGAAAACGTAATGAAAAAAAAATGTTTTTGCTTGGAGTTACTGGCATGTTACATATTAAAAGAAAAAAAAATATTGTCATTACCTTTGATGCAAAGAGACTTCATGTGTATGTCTTGGTACATATCATATTTTCAATCTATACAATCCTACTGAAATGCATATGCCTCTTCATAAGATATCTATGGTGGGATATACCATAATCGCCACGCCTTGTCGGGTTGGCGATCGCAGTGTGGTATTGTGGTACGCAGAGGACGCTGCTGTGCATCATCAGAAAGCTTGTTTACGGCCAGTGGTAAACCTATATAATTAATAAATTAAGTGTGAATTATTTAAGATTGCATCCCGAGAATCGAACCTATGATCTACGATCGCAAGTTTCTAAATATATATATACATGATAATTACTATACTTTTTTATGTAATTAATATTAAACACGCACTTAAATAAAAGCATATAATATTTACATAAATTACAGATATTTATATATAATTAAGCAAGTCTTTTTTTGTTTTTTGACTCTGTGTTTGGAACCATTCGGTATAACATAACTCCTGAAGATGCCCCGTGGAGGGGTAAAACACGTGTTGAGTGATTTAACGGTGGTAGTTGTGTAATTCGCATTGTTTGCCGCATACGCATTTATCAGCGGGCTGGCGGGCGGTGCACTTTGTTTCACGACTACCACTGCATGTGCGGAAGTGGCTAAATATTAGTCCCTTTCTTAGTTAGGATGTACTTCTGCGAGGTAACGCCTGATTCCATTAAATATGTATAATTATTTATTATCGAAAAAATTTCGAGTTAAACTTTACAATCTTTTGAATGTGCAGTTCTTATAACAGAATACTTGAACGATTGCCTGCAATTGATTTCTTTCGTGGCTTAGAATGTAAAACGCCTTTGTACTGCAAGAAGTCATTGGATTCACATATTCCAACATAAAAGATAGTTATAACATTTAAAGTTGTCAGTTTATACAGAGTCATTGTAAATAAATAAGACTCGGTGTTTAGCACTAATCTGTGTAGCAACTCCTGAAGATGCCCCGTGGAGGGGTGAAACACGTGTTGAGTGAATTTACGGTGGCGGTTGTGTAGTTGGCATTGTCTGTCGCATGCGCATTTACGAGCGGGCTGGCGGGCGGTGCACTTTCATGCACGACAACCACTGCATGTGCGGAGGTGGCTAGATATTGGTCCTTTCTTATTTAGGATGGACTTCCGCAATGTAACGCCTGAATCCATTAAATCATTGTAAATAGGTGTGAAAGCAAAAATTAAATAATTTATATCTATAATAAATCACCGTGTATATATACGCCGTGAGGCTGTGACGCCATTTTAAGATAAATCGTTGGACATCTTTAAAGTCTGTAAGAAAGAAAAACGTCGCTTCTTGATTTAAATGTTACAATTACTTTTGCTGTTTAACTTTTTATTTGTAATTAATTATTATATTATCTATCGCTTTCATTTCCACTACGGCCGCATCTTGGGTCTTCTGACATTAACAAAGTTAAATGAGTATAAAATTTTTAATTATGCTTCTACTATAATAGACATAAAAATTTAAAATTAATTTAACATATCTTTTAGATTATTAATTAAAATTAAAGGTGAAACCTTCTCTTCTCTTGTAAAACAAAATTACCGGTGGTGTGTACTTTATAAGAAGCCATATTTTATTCAATATTTTATATCGATAAAATTAAAATAAAGATTTCTAATTACAGTGTCTTAGTAGTAGTATTATAGTTGATTTACTAACAGAACTACTACATGATTGTTTCGCAAAATCCTGTAAAGCAAAGTAATCCCAAAGCCTTTTTGGCTTTGGAAAATCTACATTTAGGTCAGACCAAAAATCGTTGCAAACCTCTCTAAGCGCCTACACCAATATAGCTTGAAATATTTTAATCCTGCAATACTATGAAAGTTACAATACGATACAAAACGCTTTGTTAATATAACATGGCGGTCGCTATGAAAGTCTCATTCTGTTAGTTCAATCTCTCTCTCTCTCTCACTCTCTATCTCTAGAATCAGACTTTACGCAGTCGTATAAAATCGCCCACGCTTATACCTTTAATATTTAGATCAAAAAGTGGAAACGGAGCACTGGAAAATATCATAAAAAATATTTTTTTCATTGTTAATGCGACAGCTCTATCGCGATGAGTTTTTAAAATGGAAGGAGGGATCAGAGTAATTAGTAGGGATTAGATGCTATCGTGTGTGATCTCACAAAAAGGATCCAGGTCACTTATAAAGCAATGGAGAGAGCTTTGCTCGAAGTTTTGTTCTGAGATCGAATTAGAAGTTAGTAGATTCGCAGTAGCACCAAGATTAACCCTTTCGTTACCAGCGCCGGAGTTAGACGGCATCCACCTTCTAATGTGGGCTTATGGTAGAATCCTGTTTTAAGATTTATCACAGCCAAATAAATTACTAACAATTATCCTAACTTCTATTTTTAATTAATATACCAGAAAAATCTTTAATTATGTAACACAAATAAGAAAATTCGAACATCAGCTTACCGCCCTACAATGTGCGCATTTCGCGGCGCACATGCCCAGTTCAGTAGCGTCAATTCGGCGGAACGGACTGCCGTAAGGAAAGGGTTAAGGACGTAGCTCCAAGAATTGCTCGTCTGAACTGGCAATAGGCGGAGCACACGCAACCGATGGTCACTGAGGCCGAAAAGTTCTTGACCATGAGCCAGTAGAAAAGGCGTTGGTAGACACTCATTAGATGCACAGACGGTAAACTTACTGGATGTGGGCGGACCAGTCATCATGGCGTTGGGGGAAGCAAATACCTTGCAGTGGGCGTCCAATGGCTGATATACATATATATGTATATATATATATCACTGTGTTTGGCACTAATCGGTGTAACAACTTCTGAAGATGCCCCGTGGAGGGGTGAAACACGTGTAGAGTGTTTTAACGGTGGTGGTTGTTTAATTCGCATTGTTTGCCGCATGCGCATTTATCAGCGGGCTGGCGGGCGGTGCACTTTGTTGCAAAACTACCACTGCATGTGCGGAAGTTGCTAAATATTGGTCCTTTTCTTACTTAGGATGGACTTCCGCAAAATAACGCCTGATTCCAATATATATATATATATATATATATATATATATATATATATATATATATTAGATGCTCCCCCCCCATCGCTTTGCGTGGCTCGCACGTGATTTTTGTGACTTTAATTATATTATTACAAATTTTCTATAATAAAAGCCTAAACGTTGGCCTGACGGTAAAGCCTAAATTACTTCTTATTATGTCAGCTACCTTTCAGTAAAGGTCCCGTCAAAATAGCTCCAGCCATTTCAGAGATAAGCTGAATCGACGTTTGTATGTACCGTATATATATTTATATGCATGTAGTGAAAAGCGGTTATTCTAATACTACAAAGAGATACTACAATTTTATGCATTTGTATGGAAATGATTTGGTATATATATCCAGATATAGATTATATATAAAACATTTCTCAGGTAAAGTAAATTAATTTTATGATTTACTTCGATGCCAAATAAAGGGAAAATAAACTCAAGGTGATTTATTATTATTCCAACTCGATGTAAATCCGTCTATTTATTACTTTTACGAATTCTTTTGCAAACTGTTTAAAAAAAGGCTGCTTATTTTGATAACGCTACTTCATATCCCGACAACGAGCGGCCCCGTAAATCGTTCTCCATCTGTTTTTTTGCGTAGGCGACATTCTCTAACTTTGAAATTTGTCATCCGTTTTGTAAATCCACTGTCTGCTGTACAAAATTCACTTCTACCCTCAAACATAAAAGGTACATAATCTATTAATCATCTGAAAATGTGTACAGATAAGAGAGAAATATCTAGATATCTATACGACATATGTGCATCGAAGTTAGTATGTAAATATCAACCTTATTCCGTTACAATAAAGCTCATGTACTTTTATTACTTTTGTTTACGTGTTGTATTTATTCCTTTTCTAGCGTCGTTCTGCTAAATTCTGTGCTCTCAACTTCATATCGCAAGTCACGCCATCTATTGTATGGCATGCGTATATCTATATATATCTATATATACAGTATTACTTTACCGAAATCCATCAGATTCATTGTTTAAAATACTCAAGAACTTATTCGAGTGATTTTGGGTTGTTTTAATATATACAGGATGATCGGAAATAAGGTTCTATAGCTCCTGATGCTACAAAATATTCAGTTGAAGATAGAAAACAATAACTTATTTTAAAATGAAGTAATTATTTATTTGTTTATTTTATTTTACAGAAAGCTTAAAGACTAATAACAAATTTTAATATACGACAATTGTTTGTGACAATTGTTAATTACAAGCTTCCACTTATATGGTATCATTTGCGTTTATATTGATTGATGTTAAACCTTCCAAAAAACAGATAAAAAAAACAACAAAACGAATGAACCATGCCTAGACGTGCTATATTGTCGCACCAGTTACCTATCTCCCATCATCACCAAAATATTCCCTACTTAGTGTATTTCTTATATGACGTGCGCTGGTGATAAATATATCAATATCCAAGTGTAACAGTAAAACAATATAAGCTTTTACTGCGCATATGCAGAAAGCGTTACGCCTATAGTTTGTAGATGCAGTTGGTGAGTGTAGTAGTGGTGTTATATATGATATGATTCACATTTTGTGCATTAATTATATAGGATTGCCAATGCTCACAAACACGTGTGGCGTGCATATCGCGCGCCACTCAAACACCAAGCTGGTGCTACTCAAACACCAAGTGCACCGCCCGCCAGCCTGATAAATGCGTATACGGCAAACAATGCGAATTACACAACTGCCACCGTCAAATCACTCAACACGTGTTTCACCACTCCACGGGGCATCTTCAGGAGTTATGTTACACCGATTAGTCCCAAACACAGAGTATGTGTGTGTGACTCTGTGTTGAGGCGGGCGGTGCACTTTATTGCACGACTACCACTGCATGTGCGGAAATGGCTAAATATTGGTCCTTTTCTTACTCAGGATTGACTTCCGCAAGGTAACGCCTGATTCCATTAAATATTTCCATACATCGCCTCACATACTACGCCTTCCATCCAGAGTTTTAGAATTTTACGTTTATCATTGTTATTATTTGTTTAACAATTTATTATTCATTTGTATTTTTTTACTATCTATATCGCATTTAGTTTAAATATCTAATGTCATGCTAAACAAAGGATTAATCCGGGAAAACACTGAGAGCTTACTAGGTTGCGATCAATTTGGACAAATATAATCTAGGGAGCTTTTCAATGCTTTTTCGTCTCCGGAGCGGTAACATTTGTTCACATAGAATAAATTTAAGTGTCTGTCTGTCTCTTGATAGCTTTAAAAATTATACATCCAATCGCCGTGAAAATGTCGTAAATAAATATATCTCCGGAAAGGTTTTTAAAAAAAACAATTTTTTTCTTTTTATATCAATTTATGTTTAATATATCAGAACTGCCTTTATGTTCACATTTTTAATTAGACGCATAAAACAGAAACGCATAAACGGGTACACCTACATCTTAAATACATTCTAGTATAAATATACCATTTTGTACAATGTTCAAATATATTTATTTCCTCAATAAACATTGATAGGAATATTCCTTTCGTCTAAAGGTCAGGTAAGTACTTAACGAAATCCCACAAGGGAGGTTTGTGGAGGCGTTCGCTAACTTAATGGAACAGGCACCACGCAGCTAGTATCTTGTATTTGTATTACTTAGTGGTATTTTAATAATTAATAGTTATATGGAAATGCATTATAAACAATATTATTTGAAAAAATGTTTATAAAATCTCTTCAAAATAATATATCAGTCTTATGTCCGTTTGTCAATTGTTCGTGGCCATAACCTCAAAAAGAGAAGGTTTTAATCCTCCTAAATGAATATAAAAATATTAGGGGGACCGGAAAGTAATGTAGTTTTCGTCGACATATTTTACAGAAAAACCGATTGATATGTTACCGTTCCGGCAATGATTTGTATACTAGATGGCAAAAAGGTTCTTGATAACGAAACTGTATATATTTTTGATTAGAAATAAAAAATTGTTAAAAATGTAGTCGTGTGAATTTAACTTAAGAAAGCGACATTACTTTCTGGTCCCCCTTATATATCACTATTTTAAAATTTTTACTGCCAATCGGTCAAATGTCTGTCGCCTAATAGTCTGTCAGTATAATGATTGTCTGTTGGCCAATTGTCCGTCATTATAATGATTGTCTGTTGGCCAATTGTCCGTCAGTATAATTATAGTCTGTTGGTCAATTGTCTGTCAGTATAAAGATTGTCTGTTGGCCAATTGTCCGTCATTATAATGAGTGTCTGTTGGCCAATTGTCCGTCAGTATAATAATTGTCTGTTGGTCAATTGTCTGTCAGTATAATGATTGTCTGTTGGCCAATTGTCCGTCATTATAATGATTGTATGTTGGCTAATTGTCCGTCAGTATAATTAACGTGTAATGTCATTCCACAGATCGGCTGGAAGTACACAAACGAGTGGTTGGTAGGCAACGTTCTATGCAAGGCGCTGCTGGTGGTACGTGCTTTCGGACTATACCTGTCTTCAAACGTACTCGTCTGTATATCTTTAGACAGGTAACTATATATATATATAAATATTAATAATTATATATTTATTGCATACGATACAACTATAATTATATACAAAATAAACTCTATACTAATCGTAATAAAACTGAAACTAATTCATATAAACATTCATTAGTTATTCCGTAAGTAATGGTTTCCGTGTATGTCTAAGTGTCTCCGGGTGCTATATTTTTGTTTGTATATATATATATGACTGCAGACGAGTTGCAACGGTTTATTTATTTTCTCTATTTGTATATAGGAGTTTGTTTGAGGATTTTATTCGAAAAAGTTGAACACAGCCTGTGAACATCATAGTTTAACCATATTGAATAATATCTCGTTAGATATTCTTCAATGGTAAAGGAAATGTAGATGCCACTAAGAAATTATATGATGTGATAAGGATATAAAAATAAATAAAAGACGTGCTAAAATTAACGTAAAAATTTTTCCTGTCTTCAAAATGATAGGGGGACAAGTTTGGCAGAAAAAAAAGAAGAAATAATCAAATAAAAAAGGCAACCTTTACCCTTTCGAACTGTAGACACTGTATTTCAAAATTAAATTGAAGTCTCACAAAAACCTGACTAAAAATATCATAAAATCCTAGTACATGTAACGTATGATTCTGAAAAAGAATTATACATTTTCAGCTTTTAGATCCCGACATCTGTAACACAGATAACATTGAACTCAGCGGACTACACATCTTTTGTTTGAAAATTTTTATGTACAATTATCAAATTAAATTCGTTACTTAAATTTATTTAACTTGAGGTAGCATTCATCACTATCGCCATTATCACTTCAATCAAGCCTGCTGGAGAGGCCTCCGTAATATATACGAGAAACGGTTGGAAGCGGAAAATATAGCGGGAATGTATAAGAGAATCCTATGAGAAAAGTACCAATATTTAGCCACTTCCGCACATGCAGTGGCAGTCGTGCAACAAAGTGAACCGCCCGCCAGCCCGTTGATAAATGCGTATGCGGCAAACAATGCGAATTACACAACTGCCACCGTTAAATCACTCGACACATGTTTCACCCCTCCACGGAGCATCTTCAGGAGCCACATCACATCGATTAGTGCCAAACACAGAGTGCAAAGAATCCTATAAACAGTAGTGGACATGTTACTGAAATTACGAATATTTACATGCATTTATTTTACTTTTTTATCGCCCTCATATTTAAGGGCCTATTGTACATTCCCCTTTCTTGTGTACACAGGGAAAATTTTGGTTTTTACGTTTTTTTTTGGTTGCTCAATCTTCTTATATCCATCTCAATATTTCTTATTCGTTCTTTCACGCACGTTATCTCTCATTCCTATTCATTCTTTTATATTTTATACATCGCCTCTTTTTCTTTATCATTCTGTCTTGACTACTTCTTAATTTTCAGCCAATGGATGCAAGGCATTAGACTGTCCAAAGATCGTGATGATGACAGGTCTTGCACTGCCTCCGTCTGATGACTTCACTCGAGTTTAATTATGTCTACAGTCCACTTAGTGGGGTACCTACACGCCGCGTCTACTGCCTTGTGATCGTGGCCATCGTCAAGACCTTTTGTACCACTACTTTACAACAATATCTATTTAATATTTTACAATTGTTTCATTTCTTATTTTATTATCACTAAGAAAGGTACTTATATATAGCTACTTCCAGTGTTTGGCATCGATCGGTGTAACATCTCCTGAGGATGCCCCGTGGAGGGGTGAAACACGTGTAGAGTGAATTAGCAGTGGTAGTTGCATTTCGCATTGTTTACTGCACGCGCACTTATCAGCAGGATGGTGTGCGGTGCACTTCATTGCACGACTACTGCTGCATAGCGGAAGTAGCTATATATTAGTCCCTGTCTTAGTTAGGATGTACTTCAAGGTAACGCCTGAATCCTATTAGACATTTTATCTTCATCACATAGCATAATATCTTAGCCATAATTTACAATATATGTCCTATTCCTTGTATTATTACATTTGATAAAGTTTCCTATAACCTTTGAGTAGTAATCTAGAAAGATAATAAGAAAGAAAGGTAAAAATACCTCTTTGTTCATCAAAGGGACGATGTTCATTTCTTTTATATTTCTTGCAACCGAGATTATTGTTCGCAGGTTTTTTGCGGTACTGTATCCGTTGAAACTACGAGTGGCGCGCAAACGAAGCCAGCATATGCTGTACTGGGCATGGGCAATGGCGTTTGCTTGCAGCTTACCACAGGTAATTTTAATTATTGCTTTATTTCATGTATACCTCTTTTAACACGTTCACTGCGGGCCCAATTTTGAAGAACTTTCAGCTGGTGCGGCTGAGGTCGAATCAGCCTCAAGCTGAACTTCCTAGTAGTGCGGTTGAGGACTTTTCTGCCTCATGTTCATCAATATTTTTTTACAATACTGAGTCAATGCTTCGCAAACATAAAGAAAGCTATATTTGTCTTTGTCATACCTCATACGGTTGAGTGTAAACAGCCGCCGCGCTAGAGAGAAAACACGAGTTTTACGCGCCGCACCAGTGCAAAGTCTACCATGAGGCTGAATCGACCTCAAGCCGCAGTGAACGTGTTAATTCAACGGACAAAAGCGGCCTTTGCGTACCATGATACAAAACTGCGATCGCCAACCTATCTTTTAAGCATGGAGATTATGGTATACCCTCTCATAGATCTTTCATGAAATCATTTCACGAAATGACTCAAATCAAAAGTAAAGTTAAGAAAAATGCGTTTAAAGTGTTCAGATTCTAAATTACAATATATTTTATTTATTAATTATTCTATGAATGGATTATATTGAAAATTTACAGGGTTATATATTGAACCTAATGACATTTGATGAATATTTTTTTTTTCTTGAAGAAACTAAAAGTACAGACTTATTGACATCGCTGTTTTATACTTTCGTTCGGATTTACGTTCGGAAATTGAAACTTTTACTTAGATATTAATATACTACTACTTACAATGAAATATATAATTAAAATTATTAGTCATTCATTTAAATAACCTAATCACATTTTTAATATTATATATATATATATATATATATATATATATATATATATATATATATATATAAGTTGGTTATGAAAGATGGAAAAATTAGAATAAAGTATATTTAGTGTTTAATAAGTTTTTAATTAAATTTACTTGCAAAACACCTCGAGTGAAATACACATTTGTAATCAAATAAATCGCCAAATCGGCTCTCTTCACTCCACATTTTTAGAGTCAGAACCTGATTCCCGAACAACAAGATTTTCAAAAAGTCATCTCCTTTGAGTAAGTAGAAAATAGATGATACGACAGAACGCAGTAACCATGGCTTGCAATGGTTTGTCGTAGCTCTACCAAAAAAGGCGTTGAAATTTTTGAATTACGTCATTTTGTTAGCTTTATAACATAAAAAAAGGTTTCCGTGTTTTATATTATAAATATAACAAAAATTAAAGATCATATGCATGATAAAACGACGTAACCCGTGTTACGCTATTTTATTATGACAGGGCAACGACGCCTAAGACATAGGCAGTGCGCGTCTATAGACTGAAACGACAAGGCATTCACACTCACTTTACTTTTTTACTGGCAATTATCTGAAATAGTATTCTATCACCGGCACTGAATGCAAATTAGTTCAGAATAAACGTCCAAAAAACTAAACAGTTGCTGTTTTTTTAATTAAATTTAACATTTCATGTACACATTGTAATATCAACTCTATATATAATACTACAAAGTTTCTCATATTTCGATATATAAAAACTCATTAGTGATATGAGATTTATTTAATAATATACTTTGATTTTAGATTTATAATTAAGAAAAGAAAAGTATAAGATATCTTGTGAATCTATACATACTCACTTTTTTCTGTCAATTATTTGAAACAGTAATCCATCACCGGCACTGAATGGAAATATGTTGAGAATAAACGTCCAAAAAACTAAACAGTCGCTGTTTTTTTTAAAATAAATTTAACATTTCATGTACACATTGTAATATCAACTCTATATGATTCTACAAACAAAGTTTCACATATTTCGATACGTAAAAAGTCATTAGTGATACGAGATTTTTTTAATAATATACTTTGAATTTAGATTTATAACTAACAAAAGAAAAGTATAAGATATCTTGTGAATCTATACATACTCACTTTTTTTCTTTACTCACTTTTTTATACATACTAAATTTTTTTCTGTCAATTTTTTGAAATAGTTATCTATCACCGGCACTGAATGCAAATTTGTTGAGAATAAACGTCCAAAAACTAAACAGTTGCTAAATAAGAAAGGACCAATATCTAGCCACCTCCGCACATGCAGTGGTCTAAACACCGAGTCAAGCACTAATCTGTGTAACAACTCCTGAAGATGCCCCGTGGAGGGGTGAAACACGTGTTGAGTGAATTTACGGTGGCGGTTGTGTAGTTGGCATTGTCTGTCGCATGCGCATTTACGAGCGGGCTGGCGGGCGGTGCACTTTCATGCACGACAACCACTGCATGTGCGGAGGTGGCTAGATATTGGTCCTTTCTTATTTAGGATGGACTTCCGCAATGTAACGCCTGAATCCATTAAATATTTAAAAAGTTGCTGTTTTTTTTTTTCGATATATAAAAACTCATTTGGGCTACGAGATTTATTTAATAATATATTTTGATTTTAGATTTATAACTAAGAACAGAAAAGTATATGATATCTTGTGAATCTATACGACGTATGTTATGCGATGATTAAGACATTATAATCTTAGTGTTTTATCTAAAAAAAACTCTTTTTAACGCTCCAGTTGTGTAACTACAACATTATTACTACTTAAAATAGATACATCGGAATTCTCAGATATATCATATAACAGTAGAAATACAAAACAATTTATCTATACAACAAAACGAAAGTCCACAAATATGCGTTGCCAGTGGTGACGTATGGCACGTATGTGGTCTCTCATTTCTGGCACACGTATAATCGAACCATCACTCTGAGCAATAAGAAAAGTTGCCAGAATCTATAAGAGCCAAAAAATAATTGAAATAATTTAAATTAAATTAAAAAAGAAGAGTGATATTTTTGAAAGTCGAATAAAAATAGATAAACAAAATAATATTAATATTGAACTAAGGCAAATAAAAGTAAAAATAAACAAAAATTAATGGAAATGTAAATGTAGCATCCTGTAGACAAGGTGATGTACGAAAGATGAAGTAAGAAAAGGAATGCAAGATATAATGAAGGGAAAAAAGAGAAATTATTAAAAGATATCAAGGATAAAAGATAAGCATGACAATAATGATAATAATAGAAAAATTATTATTTATATAAATATAGTATATATATAGTTATATAATAGTATCTTAACTATATACTTATATACTATAGTATCTTAACGTGTACAATAAAGAATATTAAATAAATAAAATACTCCTTGCTTTACCATAGTAGGGGAAAACGAAAAAAAAACCTGTAGGTCCGCAAATATTAGATAGCTATAATCTAACGAAGGAACTGCACACAAACATATAAGGTTTAAATAACTGTAATTTTTTTTGATTGAATTATTTTTAATTATGTTCCTTTTGTCAAACTATTCTGACTTTATAAAAAGGATATATTAAGGTTTATTTATTCTACACACGACAGACTTACATTCTTATTCTGATCCTTTAATATCTATATTTGCGCGTCAATTCAGGTCTTTGTCTACTTATTTTACTAAATCCTATGTAAAGCATCAAAGGAAAATCATCTAACAGAAATAATCCGTATTCTTGAAAAAGTCAAATTGTGCGAAAGTTATAATAAATCTAAATATTTACAAATAAAATAATAAAGTTATGTATCTACACATGCTTACGTTGATTTGTTAAATAAATTAAGTAAAACTAGATGAAAGAAACTTAGAAAGACATGAATAATAGAAAATGGAAATGATGCGAGAAATGTAAAAAAAAATTGTGATGAAAGGAAAAAACTACAAAATTGAGAGAACTTTTTTTAACCCGAAATCGTAATGTCCCGGTATCACATAAAGCAGATGGAACAAGATACCCTCAAAAAAGAGGCTATTAAACGAAAAAAAAACTGGCCCTGTTCAAAATTTACAGTATATGCCATGTACGAAAGTAACCAACAGTCAACCTAATGACGGTCAGGTAGAACGATAGAGGAAGTAAACATCGTCGCCATTATTATAGACACAAAAGGAAGAATATCCTTCCTTAGCGTCTGCACAAGGATCTATTGTTTGAGTTTAACAGTTTGACAGGTTAGGTTTGAGTTTAACAGTTTGACAGGATTAAAAGTTTCTGAATTTAACAGGTTAGGTAGGCGATGTTAGAGACAATACCTAGCGAACTGGAGCACAAAAATTAAAACTGATTGGATGAAAGATACACACAGTTTATTTCAAAACTCATCTGCCTACAACTTCAGATACACCAACGCCGTAATAAATTATTTGTCATGCGAATAAAATAATATTTACGTAAAACTTTCACCACTCATTTGTACATATTAAACATTGATTCAAATTTAATATAAGATAGTATTTAATTCAATATTCCATCAAGCATTAAAGATTTAATACAAATTCACAAACAACAACACATATGTCACTTGACGCCGTCCGCCATTTTTATATTTCATAATATTTTTCGGCGTGAGACGCGGTTTTGACAGCCACCTACAAATCATACGCCGCGCGTCCTTACATTTTGCGCACGCGTAGACCGATGGATTGACAGATAAGCGAAAGCATTTTGACAACTGTGATTATTTCGCTACAGATCATCAAAGAAGCTATAGCTAGAAACAAAAGACAGGCCTAAAAACGTTCTGTTAAAATGTAAATACGAGTAAATTATCAAAATAAGAAATAAAACAAAAAGTTAAAAAACATTTAAATAATAAAACCACACCATAATTAAGCTGTAAAACTGTGATATATGTAGTAAAAATTATTTGAAATATCTAGTGAGAAAACAAAATAGACTTATGTTATAATGTCTGAGAATGTGATGGAAAAATGGAATAAATTAAAACGAAAAAAATGTAAAGTATAAATGATAAAGAATGGAAAAAGATAAAAGAGATTATTAATAAAAAGAACAAACGAAAAAATTATTAAACCTCAACAAATTTCCGATCCCAAATAAAAAGGGGAAAAAAAGAAAAAAACAACTAAGCGGATTTCTAACTGGCTTTTCTCAGCGCAACAATTTATATTGAGATTACTAGAAGTTATATAATAAGCAATATTATCTTCATAGTTAGCCGTTGACGGTTCGACCTGACGCTCTTGCAACTTCAGATAAACTTTCTTCATTACAATAATGAAGTCAAAGGTACGTCGTCACATATTCACATAAATATTTTTATAACATTTCATAAATTATTAAAAAAGTATACCTTTTATTTTTGTATTTAAACAATTGCTTTTTATAGTTAAGACATTACGCTTATTGCACACGTGTATGTTTATATATATATACATACACGTGTGCAATATAAAAATATAAAATATAAAATAAAAGCAAAATTTTCGGTTTTTATTTTTTATACATATTTTGTTTTTGAAAAACAACATATATATATACATATACATGTATATATATTTACATATACATATGTATTTTCCTTGTCAATGTCATTTATTTTTTCCTAAACCTTTCATTCTTCCCACTAGAATACTACAGGTGTACATTTAGTTCGTTTTATTTTTATTTCTTTGCTTTGATTTTATTCTCTTTGTAAAAATACTATGATATTAATGCGTGGAATTAAATGTTGTACCTCATTCAAGAAGCTAGTTACTGTTCCGCGCTGTTTATAAAGCTATATTTGTATATTTGTAAAGAGCAACTATTGAGTTTCTCAGTTCTACTGAACAGAACTGCCTTCTAAGCTGGTAGCTTCCTGTAGATATAACAATGTCTACATTTTATTTTGATTTACTATTTAAAAATGTCGTTAATAGCCCATTCGGGTAACGAATATTTTTATTTTGATTACAAATTGTTTCTATTTAGTTTTGCACATGGACTCTTGTCAGAGTTGTTGTGATCATGTCATAGTATGTTTTAGGGATACTCGTAGCCCTAGCTATGCGTCGACATGAAGTTTGTTGATTGAAAAACAAAAACAAATTGGTTGAATAGATAATATTACATACATATAAGATTTATAATTATTTCATTCACAGTCGACAGAAGTTCACTGCAAGGCAACGGATTCCTAAATGATTCCAGTCAAAGATAAAGATAAAATACATTTATTTAACATTAAAACTCTTAACAAAACACTTATTGGTTTTTAACTTATTTTACGTATATATCTATTTTATTTTTGACTCTACTCTTCTTCAAAAGGTGTTATAGATGTGGAATAGAAGCCGTAAGAAACTCCACAACAACATCTTTTAAGTATAGCAATACAGATTTAAACAAATAACTTTATTAGATACAGCCTAAATTAAATCATAATATTCCAGTGACATTAAGTCAATTTTTCTAGTTGTTTAAATATTCATAAGCTGCCAGCATGCAACGCCTGGTTGGAATCCTACTCACGTTGCGTTAATTCAGAACGAGGCCAAATCTAAATACATAAATGTCAAAATTTGGGAACGTATAAACCAATGTACAGGTCGACCATCACTCGCTTCTGACCGCCTAGTAACCATCGCTTCGCAAAGCTACACTACCCAACAGTCACAACACTCCACAGCATGGAGGTGGACGCGATCTAGGTCCAGCTCTTCACGGGGTACGGAAGATTCTCTGAGTACCTCCAAAGGTTTATTCTCAAGAAGGATCCCTAGTGCTTTTGTGAACCGGGCGTTGACCAGACCGTGATCCACTTGGTAGCAGAATGCCTCGCATTTGGAGTGCTCCTTATCGAAATAGAATGCCGGATAGGTACAAGGATCGAGGAGTTCACAGTCGCCTCCTCTTCCTTAGTTCCTGGGTGGTGGCAAATCAGGCAATAAAGGAGAATAAAAAGTGAACAGGCAATAAATGTAAATTAAAATGAACAAAATTTTAATAAAAATCGATAATTACTTGTAAAATAAATCAAACAGCATTGATTGAGGATTGATGAACGGAATTGAATAGAAGAGAAAGATAGATGGAAATGTAGAATGAAACAACGGAAAGGTAGATAAGAAAAGGACCAACATTTAGCCACTTCCGCACATGCAGTGGTAGTCGTGCAATAACCAATAACTGCCACCTTTAAATCACTCAACACGAGTTTCACCCCTCCACGGGGCATCTTCGAGAGTTATGTTACACCGATTAGAACCAAACACAGATTCTTTTGTTTTTGAGAAGGAAACATTGACCTGCTCGTTAAATATAGTTCAAATACTCGCGTGTCTTATTATTTCTAACCGTTTGGAAAGGTAGACAATATGACGTATGAAAGAAGAATATGGAAATAAAAACGGGAATATGAAAAAATAATTAAAATGGAAAATAAAAATCCCTGTTACGATCTAAATAGGGGTGGAAGGAGAGATCGGTCTCCAATAACAGGGGCCACATATAAAAAAACATTCACAACACTATACACCTACACGAGTATTGTCCCACTTTGTGCAAACGTCATAAATGTTACCGGAACACGATCGGAGTTTTAGCTTCCGAACCTCAGTTTCCGTCACCTGAATTTGGATGAAGCTGCACAAATTCAAATTCAGCTATCAGCATAACGTCGATCATTTAGATTCAAAATTTCGGCTTGTTTACTTGAAATGTTTCGTGAGTAAGCCGGTACATTATTTAGATTTAAATATAATTTAATATGTTAATAATATAAATGTAAGTATATAGTACATGTGCGATACCTGAATCGAAATTCAATGATACTTTTTTTAACTCAAATCACAAAACTGACAGACAGTAACATAATAATTACTTTCACAACAGTTGATATTTTATTTTCATATTTATTCTTTTTAAATTAATTAAACATATAAAGATCAGCGCACCTATGGCTGTTGGAGCCGAAACGTTTTTGAGGGGTAATCTCTTGCCAGTAGACTTGGGGTATGGAGGCTGTCTTTTCCAAAATCACTGGTTGCATCGCAAGGCCGATCATCTTGGTGATATTTCAGGGAGGCATATGCCTTAAAGTACGTCTTTCAGCTTCAAACTTGCCTTGGAGGGATTAAAAAATGTATGTTTATGTTAATATTTTAAAAACCTGACGTGATAGAGAAAAACGGTTTTCAGATTTGTAATCAGCATGAAAAACTGCTTTAGAAAATGTAATCATCAAACAAGATATTTTTGGGTTGTTATTCAGTGTAATCAACAATGAAAGAATAAGATGAATTTAAATAAAATATTTGTGGTACAGAGCGTGGTGTTTCGTGTGATGCAACATCCTCAAGTGCCGGGTTTCGAGCAGTGCGTTTCGTTCGACGCGTTCAAGAGTGTCAGTCAAGAGATAGCGTATAACGTAAGCTGTCTCTGCGCGATGTACTTCGTGCCCCTGCTCATCATCTCTGTCTGCTACGTGTGCATCTTCTGGAGGATCCGTCGCTGCAGCAATGAGCTGGATGGTAACTTCTTTCTTATCCTTGTTTTTATATTTGATAGTTATTTTTTTAATATTCTTTTGTATATCTTGTCAGATTTCTCTACCACGATAGAGCCCATTTGACGATATATAGAGAGTGGTTGATTATTAGATTAAATAAAGATGTTTGCTGTCAATTTATTCATGGTGAAACCTATCTAAAGCGTTTCAAAATTTGAAAAACCAGAAACTACATATTAAAATTAGTAATTGTTGACTGTCATTCCCTGTATACTTTGTACTACCAGAAGCCAATTGACCTAATTAAATAGCGATAGATAAATAAAAATTAAGTCATTTTTAAGTTAGACAATTAAAACTTAGATATTTAAAAAAAAAACGCGTAAAGACGGATAACAATAATTATTAGAACAGCACAGGAGTTTATATCTATCATTTAAAATTAATATTTATTCAATTCTAATAAATTTTAACTTTGTTACAGCTGACAAAGTTCTTTTTCTCCTAAATATCGAAATAATTAAATGATACATTCAAATGTACTACACAAACAAAATAAATCAAGATTAAATTTGTTTTACATCATTATAATAACCATCTGTTCACTGCTGGGCATAAGTCTCCTTCGCTGATTTCTTATAAGACCGCTTGGAGATGGATTTTTATTATACAAACCATGTCTGTGAATTAAGGCTATATAATAATAAAAAAGTATATTGTTTTTATAATCTTTTTATAGAAGATCTAATGATGATCGTTGTTTACTAAAAAGGTGATGATTATGTGTATCTAGTTCGTAGACCTTTCTTTGTTGCAATTGTATGAAGGCGTCCCGTCAGATAACTTCGCGGAGAGAGGCGAGACTGCGACGGGCGTGCGTCTGCGCAGGTCAGATCACCGGCTGTTGGAGCGGGCCCGCCGTCGCACTCTACGAATGACCGTCATCATCGTCACCGTATTCGCGTTGTGCTGGCTGCCTTACGCCGTCATGGCTATGTGGTAAATATTAATTTGTAGCGAAATAATCACAGTTGTCAAAATGCTTTCGCTTATCTGTCAATCTATCGGTCTACGCATGCGCAAAAACTAAGGACGCGCGGCGTGTGATTTGTAGGCGGCTGTCAAAACCGCATCTCACGCTAAAAGATATTTTGAAATATAAAAATGGCGGACGGCATCAAGTGAAATATGTATTGTTGTTTGTGAATTTATATTAAATCTTTAGTGCTTGATGGAATGTTGAATTAAATACTATCTTATATTAATTTTAAATCAATGTAGTAATGAAAGTTTTATGTAAAAATTATTTCATTCGCATGAGAAATAATTTATTACGGCGTTGTTGTGTCTGAAGTTGTAGGCAAGACTTTTAAAATAAACTATGTCTATCTTTCATCCGAGCGTTTTAATTTTTGTGCTCCAGCTCGTTAGGTGTTGTCTCTAACATTGCCTACCTAACCTGTTAAACTCTACCACAAATTCTTTAATGATAAAAAATAATATTTTGGTTCCATCATCAGCGCCATTTCGGTAGTATAAAGTCTCTTGGACGCACAATAACAATATATAAGTATTGCTTTTTTTTATTTATTTAGCCTATTAAAACTGTATGTTCCTAGTTTTGGTCTACAAAAATTAAACAAATCATTTATGGCACAAAGTAAACGTATGTACAATAAAATTCAACAGTCAATTTCAGATCTGCCACTGAAAATCGACATAATTTAAAAAAAAAGTATATTATGATATTCCAGAATACTATACAGATGTTAATGCGTAGAATTTAATGTTGTCGATGTTTCAGGAAGCTAATTAATATCGCGTACTCTTTATAAAACTATATATAAAGATCAAATGTTGAGTTTCTTGCCGTCTTTTTTCAACAAACCTGTCTAGCTTATAGCTATAGGAACAACAATGCCGACATTTTATGTTGATTGTGAAGTTCTTGTAATGGCCTATTCGAATAAATAATATTTTAATTTTAATTTCTTGTGGGCTCCCGTTAAATAAATATAAAACCAGTATTATAAACAAAAGAAATACTGTTGTATGTAAGACCGGTTAGATGCCATGTGCCTCTTCCTGTGACGTTAATAAGGTCTCTCCACCTGTGAACGTCATATGCTGAACGGTCATCTGTCCCGTGTGCCATACAGCCTGACCGCTGTTTTTTCATGGAATCAGGCGTTACCTTGCGGAAGTCCATCCTAAGAAAAGGTGCCCCGTGGAGGGATGAAACACGTGTTGAGTGATTTAACGGTGGTAGTTGTGTTATTCGCATTGTTTACTGCATGTGCATTTATCAGCGGGCTGGCGGGCGGTGCACTTTATTGCATGACTGCCACTGCATGTGTGGAAGTGGCTAAATATTGGTCCTTTTCTTACGCTGTTATTTCAACTTGCCAATCCGTTGGCTATGTCATTTACTTTCGTACTTTTACAGAATTATCGATAAGTTTCACAAAACTAGACTTAGGAAGTTTAATAAATACGTGAATAACAGACGTGCGCAACATTTTTTGTTTAAATCAGCCAAGCAGAAAACGTAGGAACAAAAAAAACTAAATTAAAACAATTGAAATAACAAAATAGCTGTACATGGAAAATGGAAAACAAGTAACGTAAAAAGTAGATAAATAGAATAATGTGCTTTATAAAAAGATATATTAACTTCACAGAGAATAGTTTCTAGTTCAACAATACTCGTTTAACAATGTTACTTGAGTAAGTGTTACTTCGGAAACGAGAGTGGAATGATCCAACTGCTCGCATACGAAGGCTTTATGCACAAGTTTATCTAACCCGAGCTTCTGAAAGCTCCGAAGCGAATTTAAATAGTTATTTGCATACGACTTCTTTTTTCAGTTCTGTTCACAAAGCTCAGGGTGTTTATCTTCTAGTAACTCAAAGTTAGTTTTTAAGTAAATTTTTTTCTTGTGTAATACACCGACCGGCTATAAGACGATGGTAATTTTCTGCCTATAATATTAAAATAATTGAAGATTCAAAAGCGCATATACATACCCATTCGAATAAAAATATTTTGAATTTGAATTTGGATTGAACGGTTCTAAATGGGAATTGTATTAGAAGTAGGAAAAGGACCAATATTTAGCCACTTGCGCATTCATCAGCGGGCTGGCGGGCGGTACACTTTGTTGCACGACTACCACTGCATGTGCGGAAGTGGTTAAATATTGGTCCTTTTCTTACTTAGGATGGACTTCTACAAAATAACGCCTGAATACATTAAATAACAATATTACACGTACATACTAATTATTATTTAAATTGATATATAATTATTGTTACGTAAAATAAATGTTAATCTGTTACTAGTACCCTGTTTCCTTTTTTAAATTTTAATTTATAGCTATATTGATATCGACATATCATAGGACTCCTTTCGAAACTCTCCGACATAAACAAACTGCGAAAACTCCATCCATCTGACACAACTACTAAGCGGGCACGGGTACTGCAAGCAGTACCTGCACCGTTTTAAAATGAGACTTGCCCATGTGACGACTTCACAGTACAAACTTTTTATTACTTACTCAGACAATGCTCCCGATTCGCATCCAAAAGACATAACCACGTGACCTTATGTGAAAACCTTAATATACCTCCGTTCAGCTTACCGGACCTTCTCAAGAAAAAATCTACAGCAGAATCTTTTGATGAGTTGGCCCGGCACATTGTCCTAAATCTCAAGGCATTTAACGGTCTGTAGCGCTTGGGCAGCGACTTAAATAAAATAATGTAGCAACTAATATATAATTGTGTATTCCAAATTGTATTGTTAATATGTATAAATTTTAGCTGTATTTACCCGTAAGTGAAAATTGTGTAAAAAAAAAATTTATAAAACGCTGTCGTGCCTCGCAGCTGGGAGAAGAAAGTTCCATAAATAGCGGCAACCCTCTCCCAACTGTCTGCGTTTAGTTAAAGCGAAAGATAAATACTGTAAAAAAAAACACCAGCGATACAAATTAGAATTAATAAAAAAAGCTATATTGATATATAAATATGATATAATACGTTTATTGAAATATCTAAGTACACTATTTAAATAAATATAATAAATAATGAAATCAAATTGTCAGTTTGACTGCGCCAGTTTGTTAAGTAAGAGCTTTAGAAACCTTCGCTTTGAATGCGCAACGATTCCTGTTCATCCTAATATCGAGGGAGAGTGCGTTCCAGAGAATAGGTTGTATTGCGAAGGAGTAAGTAAATTTGGTACAATGAGAGGGTCATTTTTTATATTAGCCCCCCTATTGGGTACCTCTTCTTCTCCCCCCCTACTCCTATTTTTGTGTGGGAACAGAGATTCCTTTTTTAAATTAATTTTTTCATCTTTCATTTTTTATTACCAAAGGGAGGGACATTGTTCCGAAAAGACGAATGCTCGAGGAGAGTAGAATTTTTCTGTACTAGCTAAGAACTGGAATTGACATGATAAGGAGAAGTAGAAGAGGGAGAAATGAGTCCCCATTCACTGCACTATACACCTACACGGGTATAGTTCTCCGCGTGTGTACGTCTTCGTTGTAACTAGGGTACGATCCCTAACGTAAAAATTTTTTAGTCTGTGGACCTCTGTTTCCACGGGCTCAAATACATCAAATACACATAGAAAAGAGTAAAGAGAAATGTGTTGTCAGTGAACGCAAGAAACGACTCTGTCGGATAGGTAGCCATTTTACTTGAAAATAGTAGGAAGACATATTTATTTAATATTCTTTATTGTACACGATAAGATACATTTAATAAGTTTTACAATAATATACAAAAAAGTACAATGGGCGGTCTTATCACACAAGGCAATCTCTTACAGACAACCATAGTAGGAAAAGATAAAAGTACTTACAAACGGTAGTTTACGTGTACAAAAAATACATATTCACAAACAAGTGAACATAAACATACATACATACGTATATAACATATATACTTTTAATAAAAAAGGTTTAATACATATTATAAATATAATACAATAATAAATAAAAACATCTAACTGACTTCGATCAGTATTGGTTCGATCGCACTTGCCTCAGAAAGAAGCAAGAAGAAAATGAAATTAACTAAGAGATAGATAATTATAGGTCTAGTAAATGGTTCTTAACCTTTTTTTTGAAAATAGGTAGTGAGTTAGCACGTCTTATATTCAGCGGTAAATCATTCCACAGTCGAACGGCCTGCGTGGTGAAAGATTTGGCCATAGACATAAATATATATGAATGAAATGAAAATTCAGAAGGTAGTCCATTTTGCTTAGAAGATCTACATTGAAATCAAGATAGTACAAATCGCCATAGTCGATTATAGAGAGCAAAATGCATGCCATGCATTGTCTTAGTTTAAGAAAACTCTTGATTGGTCTTGTTCTGTATTTTAAATTTTTTATTTTATTTGAAGGTACATGGTCGATAGACAGTCGGCGTCCCGCGTGTCGCCTCAATTACAAGATCTTCTATTCGCTATGGCCGTCTCCAACTCTTGCATGAACCCACTGGTGTATGGCTCCTACGCGCTGCGATCCAACGAAACCTTCCAGAAGCTTCTCAAGAAAACTTGCTGCTGGTCTTCATCTTCCACACTAAATACTGGTATGAAAACTTTGTGTATTATTTTCTAGAAACTCGTTTTCATACCTATGGACTAGCTTATTACGTTTTATCGGAAACTATGAAGCTTGGTGACTTGAAAATCTTTTTTTTCAGTTGATCTTTTTTAAGTCCATTGCTATCCTCCCTTATAGATGGTATAACTCCCTATATTAGATAGATATATTAGAATAAAAATTAAAGTGAATCCTCCAAAAAGTATTTGCTAACAATACATTATTTACACAGGCAACACTGGATTGACTTCGCATCGAAATAAAATTCGCAATATCGACGATTCGGCTGCCAAATTGAATAAGGTGAGGTTAAAAAATAAGCATTTTCGTTTGAAATTCATCCATTCAATTTTTTTTAAGTAAACACCAGACAGTTATTAAATCTAGTATTTGTTCAATCGAATATATTACTCTCGAGCGATGTGAATATTTATTTATTTATTTAACACTTCATGTCTCTATTATTATTAAACGGATTTATTTAGTTCGACCCGTACGGAATTTATTTGAGTCAAAATTAGAAATTGAAATTTAAGCACCTTCCCGTTGTCAGATTGATCTGAAATTTGGTACACTCATTTAATTTAGATGACAATACAATATAATAAAATCAATAACATTATAAATCTAAGATGGCCGCCGATACAAAATGACGGATTTCATATTTTTCCTTAACCCCCTCAATATGGGTATCAAATGAAAGGGATACACTAGTAAAACACGATGATTATGTCAAAATTTAAAATAAAGATGGACGCCGTTCCAATATGGCGGACTAGGTACATATTTTTCCACAACCGCCAGAATATGGTTATCAAAAAACCGTTTAACTTAAAAGTTTTTTAAATGTATATATTCTCTACCAGTTAACCGTTTAGTTAGTGCAGATACAAATTTGTGCTATTTATCCTAGTTCTTCTGAGATATTAACAACACAAAGTCCGACGTAGAAGTGTGTTTTTATTGCTATTTGCTATTTGATGTTGTGCTGCTAGCCGGTCTAGGCTTTGTACAGCTTCATCGAAATTAAGCCCGTGGAAACAGAGGTCCACAGACTGAAAATTTTACGCCGGGGATCGTACCTCAGTTACGACGAAGACGTCCACACGCGGAAAACTATAACCGTGTAGGTGTATAGTGTAGTGAGTGGGGTGTTGAGTATGTAGCACGAAGCGAGGACTACTCGGCGGTCGGGAGAGACACGGGCCTCTCCGGACCGCCCTCGCTTGAACGCGGGTTAGGCGGACGCGGCCGCCGTGTCATGTGTAGGTGAGTAGTGCATGGCCGCCGGGGCTCGATGTGAGGCGTGTGTCTTGGCGTTGATACGGGGAAGCGGATATTATTTAAATTCCGCTTTAAGGGCGGCGAGAAGGGCCGAGTGCTCCGTAATACAGAAAGCGAAGGCTTTGTGCGGAATTATGTGTTTTCCGTACATCTTTGCCCGTATTTATAACGACGTAAGAAAAGATAAATTTCTGTGGAATTCCCCATTTTCGATGCGCCGCTGACGATGATGCTGCCATAATACCGAGGTTAAAAAAATATTTCTATTGGATTCCCCTTTTCGATGCGCCGCTGGCGACTCCAGGCAAACATGGAAACATTACTCTTGATTTTTATTTTAGATAGTACTCGTATACCGGGGCAATTTCACTCGGGAATTTCGCTGGCGATCACGAAACACACTAAAGTTTTCATACAATTACTTAGCTGGTGGTAATTATAGTATTTATGTAGGCGATGTTATTTTTTTTTGTAGCGGCTAGTGATGTGAGGTAACCAGTGTTGCGCTGACAGCGCCTTACCGCGACCTTTACTGTGTTGTCAATCCACTTAGTGGTGGGCCTACCATGTACCAATTCAGACGAGCAAATATATGATTTGACCTCGCAGTGAAACTCCAAGCATAGCCTTCTCCATTGTCTTCTGCTGTGATCTTGAATTCCGATGTTGTTGACCACGTCTCGTATCCATATATCATCACCGGCAACATAGACCGTCTTCAGAACTATTAAGTTTTTCTAGAATTGATTGATGATATAGGTGATGTATTTGTTTGTAGTGCTTCCATTTCAAACACAATTGTAAATTTTCAATTTCAAAAACAAAAACGACTTCGTTTCGACCGTCTAATCAAATTTCTTTTCTATCTACGAGTATATCTAAAATAGTTTCTTGCGGTCGCATTGTAGAAGTTTCTAGAACAGAGTTCTCCAAACTTTTTTGTGTCGTAGACCCCTTGCCATGTTTTTCCGTGTCGGGTAGACCCCCTACTTACCTGATATTGATTTCCTGTAAATTTCTAACTGTAGTGAAGTTTAGTGTTAAAAATTTAAAGTAAAGACACATATTATTTATACATTTATTAATTGAATTTAAATTAAAACTACTCAAAATAAAATTTTGTATCTGTTATGTAAAATATACGTAACATTAAATAAACATAAAATAAACTATAAATAAAATAACATAAGCAATAAGTCAATATTTTTAGTGAACCTGATGCTTTAATAATAAATTATCAACATTTGGCGTCAATTTTGGGTTTAAGGGTTAATGTTAAATCTCCTCGGCTAATGATGTTCAGTCTGTTTCTTTCTGTTTCAGTGTATGTGTTGAGATCCACTATCGTGGACCCCTATTTTCACTTCATGGACCCCCAAATTTTTTTTCGTTGACGTAGACCCCTTGCAAGTTGTTATAGACCCCTAGGGGTCGATATAGACCACTTTGGGAATCACTGGCCTATGTTATCGGCAACATTTTACCATATAGTGTACAAATTTTCAACGTCGGAGCGGCAAAATATATATGAGAGGACTACTGACGGAGCCATTATAAAAAACATTAAAAAGATAAATTAAATGTAATAGACCATATAGACATAGATCCCTAGAAGTCGATGTAGACCACTTTGGGAATCACTGATCTATACCATTTCAATATAAAATATTAATTAATTTGACATAATTTATGGTGACCATGTCATCGTGATAGGGAATATGTGTAAAAGCTATAAAAAAAAATTACCGACAATTGAGCTATATTTTCATTCAGGTTGGGAACCCTCGGACTCGGCTGGGGGTTCGTTTCGCGGAGACATCCCTGGCGGAGGCTGCGTGTACGGTAATACCTCGTGTGCGTGGTCCAGCATGACGCCCACCGCAGCGGCTGCAGTGTGCACCGCACGAGCGTCGACGGGTGCTTCGCGAGTGTCACAGAACGAGATCCGCTGTATAAATACACAGACAGAGAGAGAGAGAGCAGAATTGTGGCATAAAAGAATAGAATGAAAGATTATGTGAAGAATGAACGCAGAGAATGAAAATAAAAAATTATGTGAAAAAAAAATTAAATTGCCAATAAAGACCCTGTCCCACCTAAGATAGGGGTACGAGAGGCGCCCAATAGCGGGGGCCATTAAAAAAAAAATACACAGACAACCATCGCCATTTACAAAATTATTTTTATACACTTATTACCATGGATAAACCGGTGCCGATTTAAACGTGCTGTAGTGATTAAATAACGGAATATCACCGAGTAATTTACCAACTTCACTTTATATCTGTTCAAATGCGTGTGCTTACTGTTTTCTTTTCAGTAACCATAGGTATTTACACACACAACTCCAAACACATCATCATGGATATAGACTGGTATCGACCAAAGATCACCACTATGATCAATCTTGCGATTCCCGCAACTGGGGAATTCCCCAAACTCAAACACACGTGCGTCGTGATACTGCGAAAGCAATATTGTTTCGTCACAATTACCCTTGCCAGTAATAAAAATACAATCATATATCTTAACGTTGATAAACATACATAGAATTTTCTCTGGTTTTGCTTGTGTATAAATTATATTTGATACGTAACTGTTTTAGTGTTAATAATTCAATAGACATCAGATACGCTTTCAATGTTAGATATAGATATTTCATATATGCATATGTAATTATAAATAATCAATTTCGTATTTAAATATTTGTTATGCTCATTTAATTTAAAAGGATTCACTATTGTAATATATTTTATAAGGAATAACCTTGTTGAATAATAAAGTGAATACACGAAGATTTTAAATTTGGAAGATGTATTAAATAGAAAATGTTTGTCATCCATCATTATGATAGGAAAGGTGATCAAATGCAGTCACTTTGACTCCTATATGCCATTCGAAATTATTGAAATATATACAAAATGACTAGAAATAAGTGTAAAAGCATTATAGATTTTTGCAGGTAAATGAGCTATACCTTCGCGCCTTTAAGCAAACATTCGTACATAAAATATAGTTGTTGTGATATATGTAAATATACATTATATATATTGGCAGATATATACTTTCCGACTAAAATACTCAAGGGTGGATTCTTCCAAAAGTAAAATTTGAACTATGTCAAATTTATTGAATTTGTAAAATTTTGTCTACTTTTATGTACTTTAGCAATTTTTTATGTTTAACTTTAAATATATCTTAGGCTTGTTTAAGCCGCCATTTTCGATAACTGAAACACTGTATTATAGATATTATTTGTAATGTAATAAGTAATATGTTTATCTTAATACTTTTTAAATTTAACACATTTATTTTGGCGCGAAAAGGTCATTGGCTTCAACGTCTTGAAGCAACAATTAAGCCAACAACATATATATATATATATATATATATATATATATATATATATATATATATATATATATATATATATATATATATATATATATATATATATAAAGAATTGTTATGTGTAGTTTACGTTAAGTGTAGATTTTACCATTGAATGTATATGAGACCTCTTGTAAAAATATATATGTGTGTATATATGTGTTTCTTTAATATGGAATGTGAGAGCTTTTAACATATACTTAGATTATTGAATTATAGATACGTATAATATATTTCAATGGTACTAAACATATATAAGTGCTATAAAAATTAATTAAAACAAAAAAATACAGATCTCATTTATTTAACGAGATCGAATTAGAAATGGGAAGATCCATGAAGAAAGAGAGAGAGAGATTGGCATACTGAAGTGGGATTTGGCAGATCAAGTAGTGTGCCGAACAGAAAAATGAAGCCCACCGGCAAGCGAGATGATTTGCCCACAAGGTGGACATATGAACTCATTGAGGTCATCGATATACACTGAACGCAAGCCATTTCAAACCAGTCGCATTGAAAATCTATGGAGAAAGCCTATGTTCATCAGTGGACATCTTTAGATGATGACGATGATGGCATTAGTGTCACTTTTGTTACAAATTCAATTTAACAACTTTAAACATATATCACACCATATAACCCTGACCCATCGAATAAAATGATAATCGCTTTTATTATTTTTATTTTCTTTTTTAATTTTTGCAATCTACGAGTTCTAATACACGTTGTTAATTTTTTCCATAAATTTCTAGCTAAAAATAGTGGAGACAGACATAGATATCTTCTTTTTCTCTCTCTAATAAACAAGGCATAATAGAAACAAGAATGTGTTATTAAAACTTTACTCCTGTTATACTTAAAATAGATACAATAAGTGTCTTCTATTTTCACAGTGTTATGTTGACAAAATTTTCAAGATATATCCAATATTTAGTTTTACGTCTCTCCTGAAAGGTGAATTCTCGGACTTGTATACTTCATATATATATATATATATATATATATATATACATGTGTGTGTCATTTCAAACACATGACGCTTATTATATTATATTGTATATATTAAAAAGAGAAAAAAGTATTTAAGCAGAAAATAAAATAATAAAATGGAATAGGCATTTGTCTTCCATCTCACCTGATGGAAAGTGTAGATGAAGACGAAGGTGGTACACGCCCATCCAAAAGTCACCTGTTCACTATACCCTTAAAGCATGGATGCACAGACCGCGGCCCGCCGATCGAATACTGGTGGCCCGCCGACAGCAAAAATAATACTTTCGTACATTCGAAAAATATTGAATTCTTTTCCAGAATAAAACCAAAAAAATTTAATTACCTATACTTCTGGCGGCCGGCCCGCCATCAGTTCATGATTTACCTGAGTAGCCCCTAGTCTTAATAAGTCTGTGCAATCATGCCTTAGAGGCTCCAGAGTTCAACTCATCAGAAAAATTAGAACCAGGCAGTTTGTTCCAAATCTTGGCGACTCTCACAAAAACGAGCTAAAAAACCGTTTAGTTTTAGTTTTAGATTCGAGAGATGTAACATGAGTTGTACTAATATAATAACAGAGAGTCCTATTTTGAATACAAAAGCCGATAGATCAGTGCAAAACATAGGCCAAGCATTTGACCCTTGTTTCGACTTAAGGGATGAAGTCTACAATGCTACTGCTTGCTTAGAAGAAACCTTATCTTGAAGACTCCTAAGTTATATTTGTCTGGAAACAACGACGTGGGTACCTTGTTTCACTTCTTACCCGATCACGATATAAAAGAATTTGCAAAACGTTTATTCCGGGTGGAAGGTATTTTAACCGTGTACGGATGTTGTGAATTCTGTCTTATTGTCCGATAGAAGAAAGAAGACGAGGGAATGTTTGATGTAATTCTGAAGTATACTCTATAAAATGCACTCTGTAGAATACCGATTATACTGGCAACTTTTCACTTCAAATAATGATGTTATTATAACTAAATAAATGTAATTGTAATTATCTATATCTAGCTTTTTTATAAATGTAAAGAACGATTTAAATAAATGTGTTAAGCTGTTTTATCGTGTTTTTATTTATATTATTAATTGTCATTTTAAATTTATATTTTCATTTATATTCCTTAATTATATATTTATTTATTGTAAATAGGTATGCTGACAGCTAAATGTAATATTAATATATAGGGTGGGCCAAAAATTTTTGCAAATAGCAACACTTGATTTCTCCAAAACCGTGAGAGTAAGGGGCGCGCGGGTGCAAACGGCGAGACGGAGCACATCTCGACAATGTAATTTTTTAAAAAAAATTTTTAATAAATGATAATTACGGTAAATAAATCATAAACAAAATAGCATTTGTACTTTTATTTCTACACATGTTTCAAAAGTGCAAACATTTATGGCCCACCCTATATATTACATATATATTCATAATTCACGCTACTATAACATAGGAAAAAATTAAATGTAAGCGTACGTAGCCCTGATGGTAGACGCGCAATGGGAGGTCTAGACCTCCTGCAAAAATATCTATGTGGGGATATATCATAATCGCCACATTTGATAGAATTCTGACGTCAAACATATGACACCTAGGAGTGTTTATTTTAATTTACCCTGCGGTATATATATCTCCTTTTTTTACTAATTTCCACGCATTTGTTTTCTCCATTTACTGTAATGAAAAAATATAAATAGTTAAATCTGTAACGTTGTTCACTATTAGCAAGCAGTGTCGTTTCCCCCTCCCAAAAATATCTGAGGGGATATACCATAATCGCCACATTTGATAGAAGGTTTGGCGATTGCATGTATTATGGTACGCAGAGGACGCTGCCAATTGCTGGAAAGTTGTGAGCAGTGCCTTTATAATTAATGCACAGTGTGAATTATATAAGACCGTAATTCGAGAAAGAAGAATAACCCCCCCCCCCGGTGATCATCCTCTGCGCTATACGGGGGACCGCGGTATATCCCGGTCAGTCCCCCGAGATTAGGCAGCAGTCTGTGCATGGCACCCGCTATCCTCTTAATCGAGACGAGGCGATCGGAGTGCTCTTCGAAGCCCCAGCGACGGTCCAAAATAAGACCGAGGTGCTTCATGTACCGCCCCACCGTGACGTCGTACCCACCGACGCGAACACCTGAGTCGGAAGGTTCCGAGGGAAGGTCAAGGTTCGAGGCAACCGGTGGAACCATAGCGCCTCGGTCTTGTTTGGCGCTTTTTCCAACCCCAGCCCGCGTATTTTAGCGACCACGTCTTCTGTTCCAAGCTCGGCGAGCTCCCTGGCCCTCTCGAAGTTGTGTCGAAATGTCGGTTGCTTTCATTTATGGATCTCTTCAACGCTGATTCGATCTCAGAGATGTCACGAACACTTTCCATGACTGGTCTAGTAACTTTGACTGCCGTAAGTAGACCAGAAGGTGATGTCTTTTAATTAGGTTTCTATAAAAAAGATGTACTTCATCGTGCTAAAATTTAATCACTTTTACTTATACGGGGAATCGCGATATCTCCCGGTCAGGAATCGCCACGAGGTCTTTCCTCGCGCCGTGCTAGTTTAGATAGCCTGTCCCGGGGATATGCGTGTATGGTTCAAACTACCCACAAAACCCTCGTGGTGCTATCACGATGGTTCGAGACCACGTCGAACCATCGTCCGCCTCAGAGTCGCCGAAGCTAGTGGGAGTTTAAGGCCCCCACCCTAAACTCCTGCGACTCCAAAGGCCCCGTTTATGGTAGGGAAATACCATTCACCGGAAGGCCATCGCGAGACGCATCTCATATCTCAGATATGTCCCAAACACTTTCCATGACTGGTCTATTGAATGATCTTGCTAATAAAACTTGAAATTATAGACCAGTTTTGACTGCCGTATGTAGACCAGAAAGTGAAAGTGATGTCTTTTAATTAGGTTTCTTAAAAAAAAATTCATCGTGTATTTAGTCATACTTTCACATGTTAATACATTAGTTTAAGTCGCACCAGCGAGCTCCCTTTGCGTGATAATCCCACATAACATATTAGACAGCGTAAGAGAGGTTGCTAGAAATATTATTTGCTCCGAATTCTGTACACACAATTTTGACGGAATAATATTTTACTGAAACGTGGATTAGATTTGCGAACTATTTATATATTTCGTTCTTAATCCAATAATAAATTAATAATAATATATTCCAAACCATGTCTCTTTTTTTCTTTCTCTTTTTTTTAATGGCTGCCGTTTTTGACGGACTTTCGTTATATATATGCATATATATTAAACCTTTCCGTAATATATACATTAAACTTTACAATTTTCACAGCGATTGGATGAATCGTTTTTAAATCGAGTATAGAATACAAACAGCCAGACAGAGGCACATTTATTATATATATATATATATATATATATATATATATATATATATATATATATATGTATATATATATATGTGTGTGTGTATATATATATATATATGTTGATTCACCTTTTATTCTACACAAATTCTTTAATTTCCTTCATTTTTTTATTCTTTTCATTCATGATTTCACTTTCATCGCCTTCACACCGGATTACTACAAATTTAAATTTAATTCTGTTTTGATTTATTTATATTTCTTCTTTTGTTTTTTTTTTCCTTTACATTACTTTATAATTTAAACTTTACTTTTCCATTATAGTATTACATTAATCACAGATTTAATTACTTATTTTGACAAGTATTACAACCTTGTTTTTAATGGTCTCTCTTATGACTCTTCTGCAGTAGTCTAAAAAGATCCCGCGACTTTTCTCGTTGTCTTCTATGGACTGCGAAGATAGAAATTGATACATCGCAACTTAGTATCCTTTTAATGAAGAGGAGAGAGAGGGGGAATCTTCTGGGTGGACACGAGATATTCTGCCCTCTAAGAGAAGAATAGAGTTGTGTGTGATTACCCACCTAAACCCTCTCTGTGTGGTCTTCGATGCCAAGGCATATCCCCTGGGAAACTGTGCTTTCCCCGGCATACCAGCTATACTGCAGCAGTACCATGTCACGTTGCTGCCCTTCTCGGGTTATTTTCATTTCGGTTTCCCTGGAAGGTGATAAAGCATTCGCTGTTTAACCCTTCCTTGCTGCACCTTGCAACCTTTCTACCACAATTACATCATGTGACTGCCTTTGTGGCAAGAAATCATCAAAATGGCACAAGCTATTTATATCGATGTATATGATTATCAACTATTGCTGGTTTAATAAATAAAGTTTTGAGTTTTAAACAGAAAACTATTCATCGAAGTTTTGTTATTTACAAAACAATTACACTCTCAAAGTTATACCATCCATCCACTGTAATGCCAACGCTGACCAAAATACTTCTAAATATTATAATTCCAAACAATATTAGACACCTAGGTGGTTTAGTTTTGTGTACAAAACAAAACGTAATTATATTTTATGATAAGCTTTCGCAGATAATTGAAATTGTTGCTTCACAGTGAAAATTTTAACATCTCTATGATACTTCATAAACATATATAATAAGAACCTTGATTAAAATTAAACTGTCGCGTGTCCTAAAAATAATTCGAATTAAATTTTAAATTTCGAATGTTTTTCCAATATGTACTTGTAAAATACGCCCACTGGCATATGCCAACCCGAAGATATCTACATACAGTATCGTCACGCTTGGCAGATAGGTTGGCAATCGCAGTGTGGTATTATGGTACGCTTATTGGTACGCGATTATGGGCGCTGCTGCCTATCCCCAGATAGGTTTGTATTCCGAGAATCGAACCCGCGACTTGCTTGACATTATCTTGGATATATTTTATATTTAACCTTTAACTGTGGACGCGCGGTCTCTCAGACCGCTTGCAGCTTGTAATTTTTGTGTTTACCCCTTTCCCATTGCTCCCCGCGTTTAATGCTCTCATTAGCTTTTGTTTTAGCGCCGAAACGTATTGAGATGATAGTTTGTGTCGGCAGACACAAATTAGCTGAGTTATTTTACTTTATACTTTAACCGCGGTCTGTCGGACCGCACGTCCACGTTTCCTGCGTAAATAATATAAACGGTGATTTCGTTTAATTTGATTGTTTTATGGTTTTTTTATTGAAAATTTCAATGAATATTGAACGAGAACATGGTCTATGCTCATTTTATATCGCATTCTTGACTTGTGCGGTATAAATGCTCATGTACTACACAATAAGCATCAGAGCACAAAAATAAAAAGAGTAGTATTCCTAAAAAAAATAGCATGATTTTTAGTGATGATCTTCCGCATATGCAAAGACTAGCAATAGCACCAAATATACCAAACGAATTGAAAATGTCAATGAAGCGAGTTTTAGGGGCAGATATGCTCCAAGATGAACCCCCTAGCCAGGAGAGTGATTCATTAAAACGAAAAACATGTCGTCTTTGTCCAACAAAACCAAAGAGAAAGTCCAATTACACTTGTATAAGTTGTAGGCAGGTCATATGTTTACAGTGTTCCAAACCCTTGGGCAAGGACTGCCAATAATTTTAAACAATTGGACCAATGTCAAAAATTTTGTGTTTTAATTTAAAAAGACTTTTATTCGTTTTTATATTAGGTTAACCTTAGATTTATAGTTTTGATTGTTATTTTTTCTAAAAAGTTTAATTCATCCGAGTTTTTCGTCCTACAATTGATCTCTAGTAAATGTATGCCAAAAAGTGCCTTTAATTGTTAGTACGCTTTATTTTATATTTATTTTATTTTATCTTTATTTACAAATAAAGAAAGATTAATTAAAAGCATCGAAATTATTTAATTTTAATGTACCTAAAAAACAAAAAATATAAAAGTGTACAAATAAAATTAATATTTACGTAATATTTGGACTTCAGAACATAGCGGTCCGAGAGACCGCGCGTCCATGGTAGTGTGATAAAAAATGACGTCCATAGTTAAAGGTTAATTTTTATTTAATCTGCGTATATGTTTCAATATACAACAAACTTATATATGTGCCTCAGTCTTTATTAATTTTCAAAAAAATTATCAGAACAAAGTATATAAAAACAGTACCTGGCGTTAAATTTGGAAAGAGACAATCGGCTAATTTCGGCTTAGTAGAGCGCTATCTCTGTCGCACGAAATACAAACAGTCCGATATCTATAAGGAGCTGTAAAACAAGTTTCATTTCCTTTTTTTTTGATAATTATTTTTATTCTATTGTATTTTTTATTATTTATAAGATGTCTCATTTTAACAATAGGTAAATTTTGTTTATTATGTACTGTTGTAATTTTCCTAAATATCCGCATATTTTTAGCTAGAAAATTATGGAAAAAATTGACAATGTATATTAGAACTCGTAGATTGCAATTATTTAATAAAATCAGATAATTACAATTAAACAATTAAATTTTACCATTTTACTTACATAAAAATCTGATTTGTAATTTTTTTATTTGATCAAGCTGTGTTATAAACATAAAACCTTATTACGCAGTTAATTACCGATTCAGCCAGTGCAATACATACATAATTTTCTTGTTAACTATTTTTCTATGACGAAGAATTTACCCACAACAGACCGCTTTCGCAGACCATATACACAGGTGATTTACAGTTTTTGCATTCTATAACACTATTTTTTTTGTAACAAAAAAAATACCCAAGAAGTAAATTTAAGAAATTTGCTAAAGGCTATATCCTAAGACTTATATAACTATATTTCACAGTATGTTCCAGATGAAGAAATTTGGACATGAACTCGCTCTCACTTAGAATTTTTAGTAAAATAACATTTTATAAAACAGAAAGTTTCTTGTTAGTTTTTCTAAGTAGGTGGTGCGTTACGAACTAACTTAAACTTAACCTTATATAACAAAGCTATTTTTACATTGACTTTGACCAGGGGCGACTCTAGCTCGTGTAGCGCCCGTGTGCAATGAAACCCTGGCGCCCTAGGCCTATCCCCCCCACCCCGCGGCTATAACTATTAACTTTGCCGTCGTAACAAGAAAGTTTTTTCATGTTCCAACAAGCTATTTTATAAGTAGGTATAGCTTACATTATGGTATTAGTTACGGCCTTTCTTCTTATGACGGCAGAATAACACTCATTGTTTTTATGCCTGTAACACATCTCTGTTGCGAAACTAAGCGGCGAACCGCGATAGATTCCAAGATGATGCTCTTAGCTGTCTCAGGGAGCGCCGCGCCCGTGTGCATTGCACACCTGCACTATAGTTTAAGCCGCCCATGACTTTGACACTAGATTTCGTAATGACGTTAATTTATGGGACACTTAAATATTATACATAATTCAACGCAACAAATTTTAATGATATTTGATGTTATTAAAATCGAAACAATATTAAAACGTGACAGAAAAAGTTAAACCGCAAAAGGGTATAAAAAGCGAAATATTTAATTATGTATAATCCCTTATTTCGGATCCACTAACCGAATATTAAACTGAGAAATATGACGGAATATAAAAAGGGATTTTACGAAACTTTTTTTATGGTATTTATGCTGATTAAAAATAATATAAAAGTAAGTCATAAATTGTTTCTTTATGATTTCGTTTTGTTTTTAGAACACTTAAATTTGATTTTTGCCTGGGAATCTTCTTTTGTCATCAAATATATCTTCATTGTTTTTATCTAAGCGACCGTAAGCTTTCCAACGAATCTCGAAACGAGAGACCACATTCAGCACCATAAGTCATCACCGATAACACAAATTAATCGTAGAGGTTTTGTCTTAATGCACTAAGATACATATAATCCACAGTATTATTATATTTCAGTTTCAAAAGCGCAAAGTTAAATTTGTGGACTAATAAAATCAGTGGGTAAGATCATAATTCCATAATAAGGCTCAGTGGCGTACCTAGAACTTTTGCCGCCCGGGGCGATCTCTAGTTTGCCGCCCTTTCTATTATATGTCAATCGAATAGTGGTTTTTGATTTAAAAAAAAATTGATATATCACTTCAAAGTAATCATATAAACTTTTCAAAAGAAATGACATTTATAAACTGACATCAAAAAATTTTAGTTAGGAAAAATTGCCGAACAAAATCGTAAAGATCCTTTTACGAATTCAAGGAATTTTAATAATACAATAAAATTAAATTATTATCCTGTTCTTCAATTAGAATCCAAAATTTACACTAAAATGCATTTATATACACCGAGGAATAATATTCGAAATCATAAAGTTAATCATAATTTACATAAATCAAATATTAAACTTATAATAATCATTTATTATTCAAGAAAGAAAATAAATTTGAAATGAAAAAGTTGCTTTTTACAACTATAAGTAAATATAAAAAATGCCGCCCCAAGGTAAGTGCCGCCCGGTGCGGACCGCCCCCCCCCCCTAGGTACGCCACTGATAAGGCTTCCAATCTTCGGTATCTGGTCTCCAGTCTCTGGTCTCCGCTCTCTGGTCTCCGGTCTCCGGTCCCCGGTTTCCGGTATCCGATCCTCGCTTAAATTTAGTGAAACTTTACAGTATGCGGTAACCACTTCAATGGAGTTTATTTGTTAATAAGGAAAATCGGTTCAGGATTTAGGTTCCATTTCGCAATTAAGTTCTTGACCCTTATCAAGAATGTCATTAACTTTGAAACTGTGAGAATATAGGTTTTAAAGGGATTAGGACCTAACATTTCAGCAGATCATAGAGAGATTTGTACACATTCATTTATTTATATTTAAATAAGAAAAATAAATACATTTAAAAAACTTTTAAGTTAAACAGTTTTTTGATACCCATATTGTGGTGGTTGTGGAAAAATATGTACCTAGTCCGCCATATTGGAACGGCGTCCATCTTGAATTTTAAATTTTGACACAATCATCGTGTTTTACTAGTGTAGCCCTTTCATTTGATACCCATATTGAGAGGGTTAAGGAAAAATATATAATCCGCCATTTTGTATCGGCGGCCATCTTAGATTTATAATGTTATTGATTTTATTATATTTTATTGTCATCTAAATTAAATGTGTGTGCCAAATTTCGGATCAATCTGACAACGGGAAGGTGATTAAATTTCAATTTCTAATTTTGACGCTAATAAATTCCGTACGGGTCGAACTAAATAAAACCGTTTAATAAACACGGTTTTCAACAAATGGTACAAGTGAAAGCTATATTAAGAAAATTTATATCTTATTTATTAGATTAATTATAAAATTAGCAGATGGATTATGTTGTGGAAGGAACAGATGTAAGTGTCGCGACGAATTTTACTAGAGTTTAACTGATCCCAGTTTTGTATATATTTCTTATCGCCCCCGTTATCGATGACCTCTTGTCTAGACCTAGGAGAGTACAAGGGACTTATTTACTTATTTTTCATTTAAATAACCTTTTTTAGTTATTTCTTATGTTTAATTCTCTTCCGTGAATCCCATTCTCTTTCGATCTTTTCGTCTGTCTTCCATCACAATTTCTCTATCATTTTCACAATGTTGCATTTATTTTTGTATGTCAAATTATTTTTAAATTAATTTATATTTAATATCATTTCCTTTAATTTAACTTTATAATCAGTTACATTTATTATATTCATTTGACTTATGTACTGATAAGATGTTTAATTCTTACTTTGACTATATTTATTCCTATTGTTACCCTCCTTGTCTTGTCGATGTTGCATACTTCAAACTTTCTTTCTTCTTTTCTTTCTTCTTTTTAGCAATTGACGCTCCCTTCAGACGTCTCTCTTTTTTTGTTACGAAATACACGCGATTTCTTAAACATCCTTTATATATAAGTTCGTCAAAATCACTGGCAAGAATCCTGTACTAACAAGAGAAAATTTCGAAGGATCGACGTAATCCTTTGTGTGCCGCAGGGCTTAAAGGATATTGCAACATTGCGTACCCATAACATACAATGAGACGACTGAATCTTGCGATAGTGTGTCGCGGATTCGATATCCGAGATACGAACTTTGTGTGTTGACTATAGGATTGCCACTATTCACAAAGAAGTTTCCAGAGGATAAACTGCAGCATCTTCTGCGTACTACAATACCACAATACGACTGCCAACCCGTCTGCCAAACATATCGATTATGATATATCTCCACATATATATGTTTCGGAAGGTATATGACTTGCAGTAGGCATATTTAACCCTTAAATGCATGACTCGTATTTATAATTTTAAATAAATACATTTAAAAAACTTTTAAGTTAAACGGTTTTTTGATACCCATATTGTGGTGGTTGTGGAAAAATATGTACCTAGTCCGACATATTGGAACGGCGTCCATCTTGAATTTAAAATTTTGAAATAATCATCGTGTTTTACTAGTGTAGCCCTTTCATTTGAACCCATATTAAGGGGGTTAAGGAAAAATATGTAATCCGCCATTTTGTATCAGCGGCCATCTTAGATTTATAATGTTATTGATTTTATTATATTGTATTGTCATCTAAATTAAATGTGTGTACCAAATTTCAGATCAATCTGACAACGGGAAGGTGCTTAAATTTCAATTTCTTATTTTGACCCAAATAAATTCCGTACGGGTCGATTAAATAAAACCGCTTAAAAATATATATCTTGCAGATAGATAAGTACACTTCAATTCAGGAAAGAATAGAAAAAAGAATTATAATACTTTTTATATTTATTTATTAAAAAAAACCTTATGTTGCGAATATACAACACTATGAATTTACTATATACTGTATATTTAAAGTTGTATGTTGCAGTCATTATTATGCATTTAAGGGATAAGCCGTAACAATCATAATGCATATTGACATTTAAGTCACATCATAGCGCTTTCAGTGAAACATAAATTCTTCTATATCTAGATCTATAAGAATGGAATTTTACATAGATTTTCAATAAAAAATGATCTATGTCCAACGCCTTCCAACCATATTAGTCCAACTGTATTAGTATGTACATCTAAATAGTGGAGTTGAGAATCGCGCTACGTTGCCTGCTCACGTACATATGTTCCAAAGTGTAATGTTGTACACTTATAAATGTAAACAATCTAAATTGGAGCATAACAATCAAGTGTTTGGGCTGACTCAACTGTTTTTCTGGACATATTGATAAAAGGTTTCAGTAAAACCCTTATTTCTCAACACAGGTGAACTCACCACGTCGTATTTGCAATTAAATAAATACATTTAAAAAACTTTTAGGTTAAACGGTTTTTTGATACCCATATTGTGGTGGCTGTGGAAAAATATGTACCTAGTCCGCCATATTGGAACGGCGTCCATCTTGAATTTTAAATTTTGACATAATCATCTTGTTTTACTAGTGTAGCCCTTTCATTTGATACCCATATTGAGGGGGTTAAGGAAAAATACGTAATCCGCCATTTTGTATCTGTGACCATTTTAGATTTATAATGTTATTGATTTTATTACATTGTATTGTCATCTAAATTAAATTTGTGTACGAAATTTCAGATCAATTTGACAACGGGAAGGTGCTAAAATTTCAATTTCTAATTTTGACCCAAATAAATAAACAAATAAATTCCGTACTGGTCGAACTAAATAAAACCGTTTAAAAAGTAACACAACGAACGTTAATACGGCTCGACTCGTATATTTTAGTTATTATAACGTACACTTATTTACTTACTCCGCTGGCTCAGTGACCCAAAGTGGGACTTAGCCTCCGAAGCGAGAGACTTCCACTTTCCTCTATATTGCGCCATCGTCTGCCATTGGTTGACATTCAATTCGCGCAAGTCTGCCTCAACGCGATCGATCCAGCGATACCTGGGTCTACCCACTGGTCTTCGACCCCTCGGTTTTTCCAGGTACGCTACCTTCACGCTCCGATCCGATCCCATTCGCTCCAAGTGACCAAGCCAGTGGATTCGTTGAGCTTTATATTCGCTAATGATATTTGGCTGTGCTACTAAAGTCTCAATTTCGGCATTCTTTCGGAGCCTCCAAGATCCGTATTGATTTCTCGCTATACTGCCGATATTCATTTTATATTTATTTTACAAAATGAATTCAACGGGCTATTACGTAAAAGCTTGAGATTTCTGGATATATGATTTTAAATAAATTGATATTCTATCGATAACTTCGCAATTAATTTAAGATAACATATTGCTAAGTACTGTGAGTTCTGAATCGTAATGAAAAACCACTGGTTCACAGGGAGTCCTTTATTCACAAATCAGATGGTCACCCTACTTTAACACAATGTATACTTTCGCTTAGTTCAAACTACGCTTCCAAATCGATAAAATCACTGTTCAAATAACTTACCAAATAGTCACTTTGTATCACTAATCGTAGATCTTAATCTTCTAACTAAAAAATCAACACTCAACTGCCCATATGGGGATTACACCTATTTATGCTACGGAGAAGGTACTAGTAAGCTCGAGGCAGTACTCGGTTAGAATTTCCGAGAACCGTACACAAAAATCTATAAATTACTTCCAGGTCACCCGTGTTTACGGCATTTTTGTGATTGGCGTTTACTAGGGTTCCGTGTTTTTTTAGAGGGTTCTGTAACTCGTGCTTTGTAACAACATTACTTATGTGCTATAATTTTAATTTCGAATACATTTCGTATTTAAAAAGTAAACAAATCCTTCGTATGTCTGGTGTACGCTAATATAATAAAGTTCTACAAAATACCTTACACGTTCATTTTATTGGTTTAAGATCTAAAATTAAAAGTGTGTTATTAAATAAATATTATTATAGCATTTGAGTGTTTTTAAAATGTGTGGATCTTGGTTTGTTGATATATACATGCTTAATATATATATATATATATATATATATATATATATATATATATATATATATATATATATATTTCATTTACAAGAAAAACTGTTAATTTTTCTTGTCGTTTGCAAACTACTTATAATGTTAAAACAATCGATGCTTTAAAACAGCATGTTAATGCATACTTGAATAAAGATATTTTGACATTTGAAAATGAAAGAATAAATATTTTTTTATTCTGCAAACTTTTGCAGTAGCTTCGGATATTTCGTAATTTAATTATTGCGACAGAACAAAAAAATTCAACAATATTCTACTGTGCCAAAACTTTACGAAAATAAATAGAAAAAAAAAATATCGTACATTGACGGAGTTAGAACTACATGTGGCACAAGATATTTTTAGTTTGTACGTTTCGTACTTGTTCATTTGCGTACATGTCTTTTTGTTCTTACTATAGTCGTGTATTTATATAATATATGTATATATTTATATAATATATAGCGATAAAATAGAATAAACTGCACACGGAATACCGAAATAGTATGCCACAATAAACACAAGTTTAATCTTGCTTCCCAAATAATTTAAGTTATTACGAACTTGATGACTATACTCATGACTTCTACTGCAACAAGGCTTTACTTCTTCCACTCATTCTCACTCTTCTCTTTTTAGCGGGTTGGCGGGCGGTGCACTTTATTGCACGACTACTACTGTATTGGCGGAAGTAGCTATATATTGATCCTTTTCTTACTTAGGATGGACTTCTGCAAGGTAACGCCTAAATCCATTAGATCTCTCAATATTGTTCACTTAAAAATATATTAACAAAGTGAAAAAATAAAAGAAACAGCACGAGAGCGAGTTTAACGTGCAAATCAATTTGACAATAATATATTATAATAAGCAAACATTCTGTAGGTAACTGTATACGATGTTACAATACACATTATAATATCTATGATATATCATGGGCAATGCCACACATTTAATAACTTTAATGTGAAAGTAAATGAAATATAGGCTCCAGCTAGGAGGACTAAATGATCTAGACAACGGGAAGTCGTTCGCTACGTGCAAGGCAAGACAGATCATTAAGGTAATCTTTGAAAGAAGAAACTATAAAAGAATGTAATTGTAAGAAAAAAAATTATATAAATAAATAAATAGAAAATGAAGCAAAACAGAACAAAATGTTGCCTTTTTTGAAGGCGATGAAAGTGAGGTGTTCGATGAGAGAATTAACAAAAAAAATAATGACATTGAGGACGAACAGAAGTATACAGATATTGTAAAAATAGTCTCAAAAACAGGGATTAAAAAGAAAATATCTTTGGAACAGACCTATGTTTTGCAATTAACACCTTTGCTTTAAAGGAATAATAGATACCATAACAACAACAAATTCTATTTTAATGATTAATAAAAATGTTTATTGAATCATAATTCGATATATAATTGGCTCAGTACGATGAACAACTGCGAACAGGAAAATACGTGATCCGCGCTAACCGAGGTAGATTAAGGAGTATGTACAAAAATAAAAGTAAAATTATTTCCGAATGTATTTCATATATGATCTCATTATCTGTGGTTTGATACATGTGATTTAAAAAATATAACCTATAAAAATTTTTTTTTTTTTTTGGAGAAAGTGTAAGGCATCATTATCATTATTTCAGCTGAATGTCCACTATTGGACATAATCCGCAATTATAGATTTACAAAGTGATCTATCTGCCTTTTTGAGTAGAGTATACTCTTACTGGTCTGTGGTGTCCAATCCATAAAAATAGGAGACATCCATAGTGTATTTACAAGACACAGTAAAAACCTAGCAAGTTTTTTTAATAAAATGTCGCAAAACATTTTTGGACCACCATTTAGAAATTTCAAAACACATATTAAAGGTTAATTGATGAAAAAAAAAGCTTATTATTCAATAAACTAATATTTAAAGGACAATAATCGTTGGCAGTGTTGTATATTGATTATTTTCATTTCATTTAGGCTATATCTAATATAGTGTATATATATAATTCTGTGTTGTTAAACTATTAAACAAGAGCACTCTGTGTTTGGCACTAATCAGCGTAACATTACTCCTAAAGATACCCCGTGGAGGGGTGAAACACGTGTTGAGTAATTTGGCGGTGGCGGTTGTATAATTCGCATTGTTTGCCGCATACGCATTTATCAACGGGTTGGCGGGCGGTGCACTTTGTTGCACGACTACGACTGCATGTGCGGAAGTGGCTAAATATTCGTCCTTTTCTTACATATTAAACAAGTGTCGTTGTGGAGTTTCTTCCTGCTTTTTTTTCACAACTATAACACCGAAGCTAAGTGGAATCAAATATAAAATAGATTAAAAAGGTTAAAGACCAATAAGAGTTCTGTTATAAATTCCTATTTTAAATAAATGAAATTTATCTTTAACTTTACCATAAATTAAGGCTCCGGCGGCGACCTGTTCCACAAGATATGCAATACCACTTTAACCTGCCAATCCGTAAATGATATAGCCTTCCGTAACATTGAAACGCTGTATAAAGTGTTTTTTTTTTATTTCTGCTGAAAGACAAATCTTCATTCTTCCCTTTCAACCTCCTTTCACCTTCTACCACTTTCCACGGCTTCCTTGGACTAAACCAAAGAAATACTTACGCATTTTCTTTTAAAACCATATAACGCAGTGGGGTGGCAACCCATTTTTGAATTAATATTATATTTTTTTATTAATAAAATATAATTTATATTTAAAAAAAGATATGTATCATAAGCTAACTTAAGTATATCTGTACATCTAATACAGGGTGATTTGAATGTGTAATTTATTTTAACTGTCTCTGCAGACTTTATACTGACAGAAGTAATTAGCGTGTTGCATTAAAATGAAAAATTACGTAATATATTTCATAGTAATAATACAGGATGATTGTAAATAGGTATAAAAGCTGTAAGCCCTTTTAACTCCTTTGAAGATAATACATATTTCCAACCATCCTGTGTGAAAATAATATAAAAGAAACGTCGCATTTGTCTGAACTTTGATGTATGATTTACCTCGTTATCTTTGACACGTGACAAAAGTAGCATTTGTAAGTGAAAATAGTAAGTGAATTTGGTTCGCAAGGAGAAAAACTTTTGTATTTAATTTACTTTTATATGTGTAAAGACGTCTCTACAACTATAGCGTTCAAACTTCGTTTTGTTGACCAGTACAGCTATTGTATTTTTATGTAGAATTATTCTTTTTCTTTCTATTTAAAATTGGAACGCCATCTCGGTCACTCTTGACTGCTATCTCCCTTGCCCAAATTATTTATACTTTGATATTCAGTTACCTTTAGCATGACACGTGGAGTTAGCTAAAAAATTATCTCGCAGGACGACATAGTAAAGACATTCGTTTATTAAAACTTTCAATGCTAACTAAAAATTATTTATACAATAATTGTGCTATATTACGAGGAACCGTTTCTAAAAGAGAGTGTGGACACTATACACGGGTCCCTATTTATATCTACTTGGGTCTACACACTGGTGGAAGAGATCTCCATCTGGTCATTTCGGCGAATCTCTCAAAACCATCCGTAACACACACGATCATGTAGTAAATATCTTCAACACACTAAACGCGTATATTTTTAAACGGTTTTATTTAGTTCGACCCGTACGAAATTTGTTTATTTCCCTTGTCAGATTGATCTGAAATTTGGTACACACAATTAATTTAGATGACAATACAATATCATAAAATCAATAACATTATAAATCTAAGATGGCCGCCGATACAAAATGGCGAATTACATATTTTTCCTTAACCCCCTCAATATGGGTATCAAATGAAATGGCTACACTAGTAATACACGATGATTATGTCAAAATTTAAAATTCAAGATGGACGCCGTTCCAATATGGCGGACTAGGTACATATTTTTCCACAACCACCACAATATGGGTATCAAAAAACTGTTTAACTTAAAAGTTTTTTAAATGTATTTATATAGAACGATGATGAGATACGTGCTCCGATACATTACTGTTGGCGTCTTAATTTAAATCGGCGTTCGAATTCACATTCATTCACGTTCAAGAATTATTTATTATAAAAGTATTATGGCAGAAGTAGCTAGCAACACCAAGTATAAACGGTTAATACATACTCGTACATCAAAAATTTCTTTTTTTTAAAATAGAACCAATATTTAGTAATCAGAATCCAATTCCATAAAAACATTTGTTTACAATTCAACACCGTAATGATTTATCTTATACGTCATATATGATGATCACAGACTAAATATTTTCAAAAATCTGTTCCGGCATTAACTTTTCTTTCTTTGCCGGGTCTATGACATTGTAAAGAGAGTTCTCGGGGCTGACGACCCGTATAACAGGTTTGGTAACGCTTTCTTAAAACTACAAATTTTCCTGTACATTCTTAACTTATTCTTTTTTCGAATATATCTGTATTTGTTAGTGCGTGCGCGTGCATGCGTTTGTGTATGTGTGCGCGTGCGTGCGTGCGTGTTGCGTGTGTGCGTGTGTGTGCGTGTGCATGTGTATGTACGTGAGTGCGTGTGTGTGTGTGTATGTTTATTTCATATTATATTTATAAAATTTATTATACCGAATTTTTAAGTATATATGCTATATATTTATTTAAGTACATGTATGTATGTTTGGATATATGTATGTTTTATACACGTTAACTACCCTTTATTTATACTTCTACTATTTCCATACTATGGTTGTATGTAAGAGATTGTCTCGTGTGATAAGACCGCCCATTGTAATTTTTTATTTACTACTATGTAACTATGTTCAAATAAACAACAAATTCCAAGAAAAATATTAAATCAACTTGTAATTTAAAGTAATTCTAATATGTCTAAGTTTAAACCAATTATTATTAACTATATATCTCTACAGAGACATAAATAATTGGACTATCGCATTTCACTAGTAAAAATACATTGATAATGCATGGTTATTCAATCTATTACATATCTAACCAATCACCTGTATATATGTTAAAGAAACCTAAATGTGATCAATTTGTAACTAATACGGCGTAGGCATTACGTAGCTCGTAGCAATATTGATATATAAGCCAGGTATTTCTGTCCGTCTCCTGCTACGCCGTAGGCGTGGAGTAATCTCATTTTAGATCCCATATTACATAAATATAATAAGCTTTTCACACCTTTAAGTAGAATATAGCACTATAATGTAGTTGGAATACTGTTTAATGAATGTGGGACTTGGAAAATTTTCAGTTTGATTGTAAAAGCAATTCTAATTATTATTGCTCGAGTTTTTTGTTTAAAATGTTTTTTTTTCGCGTTTACTGATCGCAGATGAGAGAAGGTTGCCGATATTTGATACGGATCTTTCTTCACCCAGCTGCGAGTCACGACATCGTTTTCTCATTATTTACAAATTTTTCTACATACACACGCTCCTAATATTTATATAATTTTCTTTTTTTTTTCTAAAACATGGCAACACTTTTGTTTCTAATTTCGCCATGGCATCAAAACAGGATTCCCTTTCTAGCTAAGAATCCACCTAATTTTAATACAGTTTTATTTTTACTTTGTGTTACTAATTTTAAGAGTTCGATTTCAATTATGTAGTGTGTTGTAAAGTGTGTGTTGTGTTTTTTTTTAAAAGAATAATAAATTTATATAGATTTTTATGTGTTGTTTCTGGTTACAAAAAAAGTAAATATTATTCCAATTTATTAATTGACAGAGTAATATTATTTTTGTTTTTTAAATGTTTACTTTCTTTAATTTTTTCCAAAAGTAGTATTTTCGTGACCCTGGAACCTATCTTCGATCTTTACATGGTTTGCTATAAAAATCCTAATTCATTTTGCGGAGTTTCAATTTGCGTCGTGTTCTTTTGGAACGTAACCACGACGCTAAGTGAGGTATTGGTGTGTATAAACAATACAAATAGAATTTTACAAAATTGTACATTAGTTGGTACAATATTTTATTTCAAGTCGCTTCCCAAACGCTACAGACCGTTAAATTGAGGTTTATTACAATATGCCGGGCCAATTCATCAAAAGATTCTTTTTCAATTCATCTAGATTTTTTCTTGGGGTGGTCCGGTAAGTTGAAGGGAGGAGGGTGAATGTATAACTTATTTATTGGCAAACAGTTTAGGACATATTTCCAATCATCTTTGTAATGTGATCACTCTGAAATATGTTACAATATTTTTTTTAATTGAGATTCGAAAGTCGAATAACACCTACATAATCTACAAGGACAGATAGTAAACAATAATTAGTTTTAATGCGTAGTAATACAAATTTTATTTACACTTTTACTTACTTTATTAATATAAGGCTATATATTATATCTTTAACCCTTAATAGCCTGATTTACGAAAGTGATTTTTTTTTAATATTACTGCGTTTGCTTGAGGGTCTAGATGAAGGGAAAAATAGATTTTTTTTTAATTTCGTAAAATTCGTACAGCCAACCTATAAAAAAAATTAATAGTTATGTGAACATTCGGTTTAAAAGATTGGTATCAAAATTGAAACTCTAGGCTATTAAGGGTTAATTATATATTTACATTAAATGAGCTACGGAGCCTTCAAAGATTTTAAATCTTTTTATCTGTCAGTACATCGAAACTGTGAATTTATATCAACGGTTGTCTTCTAAACATAGATGTGTTAATTTATATTTCCTTCTCAGCCCATAGACGTCCACTGGCGATAAGACTCCCACAAAGATATCTATGGTGGGAAATACCATAACGGCTTCACTTGGCTGGCAGCTTGGCGATCACAGTGTGGTATTATGGTACGCAGAGAACCCCTCTGCACATCATCTGGAAACTTGTTTGTGAGGAGTGTAATTAATGTACAAAGTGTGAATTATATAAGACTGTATTCTGGCAATCCAATCCGCGACCTACTAATCGTCGCAGTCCTCTTCCGTGCGGCTACCACAGCTCGTTTACTATTAATTATGCATATATATATATATATATATATATATATATATATATATATATATATGTGGGAGAAAATGGCAACATTTGGATAGAAAGGTGGATGGATTGACATTGACAGATGACAGTTGTGTGGTTAAGAGGACTTTTAGGTAGTTGTACTAATTAAAGGTATTATTGTTAAATGTTATATATATATATATATATATATATATATATATATATAACGATCGTACGTTTTAGTACTCTACCGCTGGTAAATATATGCTAAATCATTATTATATTAATTAAATAATTAATAAATAATTTTGTGTTACTCTGTACAATAAGGAAAGACACACATTATTCACCTTAGCTTATTTATCAATGTTTTGACGTACATCACTACTCAAGTGTAGTGATGGCTATCGTCGTTATCGATAATTGGTGTCGAATAACATGAAAGGTTACCAACCCCAACGTAGGAGCTATAGTTTTATGTGATACTGGAAGTATAACAAATATTTATAATATATATATATAATATGATATTGTATATCAAATATAGGACTCTAATAATCTTTTCATGTTCATAATATCATTTACTTCAATTATAATTTCACTCGTAAGTGAAAAAATAAATAACAAAGAATATAATATAGTGCGACAAGCCAAGATAGTTCAATAATCTACCGGGGTCATTGTTTTCAACTAAATATAACTTATGGGTCTTCAAGGTAAGAGATAAAGGATAATTTCGATAAACAAAAACTGTGTTCATTTATTATTTGTAAAACATTGATTTCGGATAGCGTTTCTATACATTTATTGGCAGCCGATTAGTTATATTTTTACCCATTAAAATATTTTACACCTATTATCTATCATCCTGTATATATGTAGCAATTATATCTTTTTATAATCGTCTCTTTTAAATTTTATAATTCTTTCTATAAAGTCCATAGGTTGGATGAGCGATGCGATAATGTTTTGTTACGAAGTCAGGAAACGTCAAAATAGTTGTCAACCCCAAAACGTTTAGAAAAGGTTCAAGAAGTAAGACTAAAATCCATTAGAACAAGTATCGAAATTATAGTTTTGTAACTGCAGAGATTTTATTTAGCTGGCTTGCAGGAAAATTTTGATAATATCATTAACTTTCGGATATCAAAATTATTACATACTAGAATGGCCGATTCAATATTGTTGACGACTATAAAAGCCGATACTGGGGGCATTCTGAGTCAGTCTATATCAGTGATTCCCAAAGTGGTGTATATCGACCCCTAGGGGTCTATGACAACCTGCAAGGGGTCTACGTCAGCGAAAAAAATTTGGGGGTCCATGAAATGAAAATGGGGAAAAACGATAGTGGATCTCAACACATACACTGATAGTACCTATTTACTTACATCATACTATCTTATAATATCAAAACATTTACATTATTTATAAAAGTACCTATGAAGTAAAAAAAATATTATATATGTTTATAAAATTGTGTAAGTTGTAGGATGTTGGACATCATTAGCCGAGGAGATTTAAGATTAAGCCTTACAAAATTGACGCCAAAATGTTGATAATTTATTATTAAAGCATCAGGTTCATCCTTCTCACTAAAAATATTGACTTATTGCTTATGTTATTTTATTAATAGTTTATTTAATGTTACGTATATTTTACATAACAAATACGAAATACGAGTACTTTTAATTTGAATTCAATTAGTAAATGTATAAATTAACATGTGTTTTTACTTTAAGTTTTTAACACTAAACTTCACTACAGTTAGAAATTTACAGGAAATCAATATCAGGTAAGTAGGGGGTCTACCCAACACGGAAAAACATGGCTAGGAGTCTACGACACAAAAAAGTTTGGGGAACTCTGGTCTATATCCTGAAGAGGAGTGAAAAACAAGAAGACTCATTACAGTGAGAACCAGAGGGGTAAAGCTGATGTGGGCAGAACCGCTGCCAGTTTCATTGCCCGAACTCTAGAACATTAAAAGTCGTATTTTTGGATCGTGACAGTATGTACATTTTCAACATAAGTTTAAAATAGATAATGGTGTATTATATTTAAAAGATTCCATAAATTCTCTCACTAATTCTTAGATCAACAAAACATAACGTAATAAAATAAAATGCACTTATTTAACACACGCTCTGTGTAAACGATTATTACTCTATTTCAAAGTATGTTCACGATAAAGACATTTTTAAAATGAATTGTTCTAATTTTAAGACAAAAAAAGTTGGTAAAATAATCATATAAAGAAACAGAATAAACATATCTTTACGAACTAACGTAAACTGTGTGATCTTTTATAATAAATCTATATTAAAATTCATTCTATAGCTGGATGTAATTCAGCATCAAATAAATTTATAAAATGGTATATAATAAAAAATCTATTTACCTTTAGTTTAAACTATGTTTATCGCTGTAGTAAGAATTTTCAATAGTATATTTGTGGGAGTCGTATATATACTGATGTGATGTCTGAATGAATAATAGGTGTAAGATTTTGTGGGCGAGCGTAGCCGACGGGCGAACTTAGTGTGCCGAATTAGTGCAGCGGGCACATGCACGCACCGGTGACGCGGGCGCAGACCTTTTGTTACTTTTGTTTCTTTTGTTACTTTTGTTTCTTTTGCGCCTTTGTTCTATTGCCCGCTTTCACTCGGTCGCGGAGCACAGTGCGCCCCAGAGTCCTACGACGAACGCACGTCCTTTTTGCTCGCACTCAAGCGCTAATAAAAATTTGTTCGTGTGTTAAATAAATTGATAAAGTGTTACAAACGTCTTTTAATAAGCCACAAACTCTTTGTATTTTACTTGATAAATTTTTAAAGTTACTGCATAAGGTATTACAATTTATTATAAAAGCAAATACGTTTCAGGTTTCATGAAACACATCAAAAAGCTTCGATAAAACGTTATACGGCTTTATGGCTAATCTGTTTTCTACTGAAATATGTGTACTGTGTATGTCCGAAATATTAACTCGATTTCCGACTACACCTCTTGATAAATTCAGTTGTAAATTTAGCTTGAAGTGCATATGCTGTACTCCGAGTATGTGTGGGTGTATGTAGTCAGTTATAGATTTATTCGAAGTGGAAGATATGAACGTATATATATACATATATATATATATATATATATATATATATATATATATATATATATATATATATATAACCTGACTGGCGGTCTCCTATCCTTTTCTTAGTGTGTTTGGTATAGCACGATATAAGCTAAGTGTCCGGTCTCTGGTCTTCTTTCTCTTGCCTACGGTCTCCAGTCTTCGACCAGAATCTTCCAAGCTCTGGTCTAAGATCTGTGGTCTTCAATCTCCTGTATCCGGTCTTCGTTCTCTTGCCTCCGGTCTCCGGTTTTCGTTCTCCAATCTCCTGTCACAAATCTGCGGTCTTCAATCTCCTGTGTCCGGTCTTCGTTCTCTTTCTCTGGTCTCCCGTCTTTGGCCTCCATACTCCGATCTAAAATCTGCGGTCTGCAATCTCCTGTATCCGGCCTTCGTTCTTTTGCCTCCGGTCTTCGACCTCCAAGTTCCGATCACAGATCTGTGGTCTCCAGTTTCTGGTGTCTGGTGACCGGTTTTTGCTATCGTGTCTCCAATTGACCGACTTTTATTCCCTTTATATCCTACATTAATTAAAACTAAATTAAATATTTTATGAGAACGTACATAGTTATTCTTTAGAGTATAGATAGAGTAATTGAATTTTCTGCTAGAAAGATTCTTTTTAATATATATATACATATATATATATATATATATTTATATACATATAAGTGTGTGTGTGTGTGTGTGTGTGTGTATTCAAGCTGACATAGTTTAGTTGATTCAATTATTTTGAAAGTGGCTACACTTCACCGCATTTCAAACTTTTGGTTACATTCACAGACAATAATTAATTTGGGCGCTGAAACATAAGTTGTGCGTTGTAAATGGAAAATACTTTGAAAACATTGAGTTCTATTTATTCCACATTTACTTTATTACAATATATGTTATCATATGAGTTTACTTTGATTTTCATATAATTAAATATATGAATAAAGTCTTATGCCAAATAGTATTTATAACTTTTAATTGAAACCTCTTTGGTTGCAGCTATTCGTGGCTGGTTGGTTTTGACGACATTAAAAATGACATTTTAAAAAAAGAAACGCAGTAAAATTTTGTTACGAGTTATTTTTCATTTGACAACTTTTCTGTCAAAACAAACGTGATGTAAGAATTTGAAACATTTTAAATTTTACTTTCAAACATGTGCAAAGCAAGACATGAAAAAAATTGTGACTCCAGGAATTTTAAATACTTCGTGCTGATCGATCGCTTGCATTGCACCTTCGCAGATCTCAATTCTCTAGCGGTGGACTACCAAACACTAATTTATATTTAAAAAAATTACCTGTGTTTGGCACTTATCGGTGTAACATAGGTCTTGAAGATGCCCCATGGAGGGGTGAAACACGTGTTGAGTGATTTGACGGTGGCAGTTGTGTAATTCGTATAGTTTGCCGCATACGCATTTATCAGCGGGCTGGCGGGCGGTGCAATTTATTGCACGACTACCACTGCATGTGCGGAAGTGGCTAAATATTGGTCCTTTTCTTACTTAGGATGGACTTCCGCAAGGTAACGCCTGATTCCATTAAATATTTAAAAAATTACTTTAAGAGAAAAAAAAAATTTTTTTTGGATCAACTCTTTCGCAAGGTGTTATAATTGTTGAGAATAAACAGGAAGAAACTCTACGACAATACATCTTTTATTAAAGTTTAATACAGATTTATACATAGTGTATATGTAGCCAGCCAGTTATATATAGCCTATATGAAATAAAAAAATCAAGCGACATCACTGCCAGGATATTATCGTTTATATATTCTTAATGAATAATAAGCTTTTTACATCAATTTATTTATAATGTTCGTTTGAATTTTATAATTAGAAACATTTTGAAGTCGAATCTTTGGTACAACCAGTTTTTCACTGTACCTTTGAAACATCTCATTATTAGTGGCTCACAAAAGAGCTTTTCCACCGCAGATATATAATAAGCCGTTATAATAAGATAAATGGGCGGTGATAGACCAGCGGTACAGGACTGAGACTTGTGATCGAAGGACACGGGTTGTATTTTCGGGAAATTATTTTGGATTACCGGTGCTCATAAACAAGTTTCAAGAGGATAATATTACACTGTGATCACTACCTGTCAAGTGTGCTGATTATCGTGGGAGGAACACCTTGCAGTTTTTTTTTAATGGCCCCCGCTATTGGGGGCCTCCCGTACCCCCCTAACTTTTTGGGATTAGGGACTTTATTATTCAATAAAAAAATTTTCTGTCTTTTCTTTATTTATCACTTTCTTTTACGCGTCACAATATCTTCCATTCTATACTTTCGTCCTTCACAATATCTTTCGTTTTGCTCTTTTATACCTTCTTTCTTTCCTCGCCTTTCTTCCATCATCTTGTTACTCTAAGGTGGCTAGGTATAGGATATTTTATTTATTTTTATTCTTTAATTTTATCTTACATTTAATTTATCTTTATTTACACATTAATTTACTTTCTTAATTCTTTATTACACATTTCTTTTTCTATTTCTTATTATTAGTTAACAATTTATTTTGTGCAGAGTTTATTAAGTACCTTATTCTATACAGTTTTATTTCTTTCAACCGTATCCCTCGCCACCCCACGAACGAAAGATAGGAATGATGGGCGAAGGTTGTCGTCGCCCATCATAACACCTTGCAGTTGGTGTCTATGGCCTAATAGACTCACGAGAATTTAAGCAAGAAGTATGTTAGGACTCTTCCCAACTTGGAGTCAATTTTGGTCTATGATTGATTGATGATTCAATTGATAATGCAAGCCTCTTCACAAGGTTAGGTTAGGTTATGGTGCTCCCCTACCATAAACGGGGACTTCGTAGTCGCGGGAGTTTAGGGTAGGGGCCCTAAAGTCCCACTAGCTTTGGCGAGTCTGAGGCGGACGATGGTTCGACGTGGCCTCGAACCATCGTGATAGCACCACGAGGGTTTCGGGGGTAGCGTATGCATGCATACCCCGGGATGGGCAACTATAATAGCACGGCGCGAGGGAAGACCGTGTGGCGATCCCTAACCGGAAGATACTGCGGTCCCCCGTGTAGTGCAAAGGGCGACCACCGGGCGGGGGTTTTAGTGGGTGGGAATCCCACATACCCCTGTCCTCCCCCCAGAGGCAGGGCATCTTGAATACCGCAAGATTTCCCCCACCGAAAAAAAAAGGTTAGGTTAGGTTTAGTCGATGATTGATTGATGATTCAATTGATAATGCAAGCCTCTTTACAAGGTTATATTGTAAATCTAAAAACCCAAAGTCTAGCTGAGTACCTATTCTGGCCTGAAAAATTATGGTGAAAAGATCAAGAAGTAACAATGACAATACTTCTGCGAAGTATTTATAAAACTCAAAAATATTTCGAAGAACACGCGTTCCATTTTCAGCCAAATGATACGGGACGTAATCTTTATGAAAAAAGCTACTTAAAAACTTCACCAATATTTTCGCAGTACGTAACGTTACCTTTTAAAAAGTCCTCGTATTATTACAAAGCTCCCTTTAAGTTATTATTTTTATGTCTACACGTAAAAATGTTTGTTTAAACACTGTTATTTTTTGCCGCAAATTTATATAGAATACTTTTGTGGCGAATCTATAAACACAGAATGATTAGTTTAACCCTTAACACGTTCACTGCGGCTTGAGGTCGATTCAGCCTCATGGTAGACTTTGCACTGGTGCGGCGCGTAAAACTCGTGTTTTCTCTCTAGTGCGGCGGCTGTTTACACTCAACCGTATGAGGTATGACAAAGACAAATATAGCTTTCTTTATGTCTGCGAAGCATTGACTCAATATTGTAAAAAAATATTGATGAACATGAGGCAGAAAAGGCCTCAACCGCACTACTAGGAAGTTCAGCTTGAGGCTGATTCGACCTCAGCCGCACCAGCTGAAAGTTCTTCAAAATTGGGCCCGCAGTGAACGTGTTAAATGCATGACTTTTGTTTATATTTTAAATATATACCTTGCAGATAAGTACACTACAACGCAGGGAAAAATATTTCCATATATAAAAAAAATTTACTTATTTATTAAAAAAAAAACCTTATGTTGCAGATATACAAGACTATGCATTTACTGTACACTATTATATTCAAAGTTGTATTTTGCAATTTTTCGTCATTATGCATTTAAGGGTTAATTTATTCTATTTATTATATATTTACACTTATACACAACGGATAATAACTAAACAAGTGGAATAATTTACATAGAGGTACAAGAAGCGATCTTATCGCTCGAGGCGATCTCTACAAGACAACCTTTGGATGGAGATGAGGGACATGAAGGAGATGGCAGTTTATGGTGTACATACATACAAATACACATTAACGTAGAAAATATATCACATAAATACGAATAAATAACGAATGCTACAAAATATCCAATTTTAGAGGCGAAGGAAGCGTTTTTTTACACTTTAAAAGCTCTCAGTGATTTGGCGCATCTTATTGCTTCTGGTAATTCATTCTATAACTTAATTGAATTTATATTATATTTAAGATGCTTAATAAGTATTAATAAAAAGCCTAAGTGAAGGTCTCATTTCGGAGGTCCATATAACAGGTTACTCTATGCGATCTAAAAGCTCAGCGGCTTCATAACTTGAATACATAGTGGAATGTAGCAGCCTGTGATTCTTGGGAGAACCATCAAACTTAACTATGTATAAATGAGGTTTAGATAAGGTACCAACTGCGCGCTGCTTCTTCCAAATCTATTCCAAGCTGCAGTGATAAACTTTGTCCAAAAATTCAAAATTCAAAATGGCGACTCAAAGTATGTTTTATTAACCACTAAACAGTGGCGTACCTGGGGGGGGGGGTAGGTGCGGTCCGCACCGGGCGGCACTTAGCTAGGGGCGGCATTATTTATATTTACTTATAGTTGTAAAAAGCAACTTTTTCATTTCAAATTTATTTTCTTTCTTGAATAATAAATGATTATTATAAGTTTAATATTTGATTTATATAAATTATGATTAAATTTATGATTTCGAATATTATTCCTCGGTGTATATAAATGCATTTTAGTGTAAATTTTGGAAGAACAAGATAATAAATTTATTTTATTGTATTCATTAAAATTCGTTGAATTCGTAAAAGGATCTTTACGACTTTGTTCGGCAATTTTTCCTAACTAAATTTTTTTGATGTCAGTTTATAAATGTCATTTCTTTTGAAAAGTTTATATGATTACTTTGAAGTGATATATCAATATTTTTTAAAAATCAAAAACCACTATTTGATTGACATATAATAGAAAGGGCGGCAAACTGGAGATCGCCCCGGGCGGCAAAAGTTCTAGGTACGCCACTGCCACTAAACAATCTTATTAAATCATTCCACAATTAAATACGACTGCGAATCCTAAAACACTTATTTCAACACTCGACAAATATATTTCTAATAGATTCAGGCGCTACTTTTCGGAAGTCCATCCTAAATAAGAAAGGGACTAATATTTAGCTACTTCCGCTATGTAGCAGTAGTCGTGCAATAAAGTGCACCGCACGCCAGCCTGCTGATAATTGTACATGCGGCTAACAATGCGAATTAAACAACTACCACCGCTAAATAACTCAACACGTGTTTCACCCTTCTACGGGGCATCCTCAGGAGTGTCGTGCTTTTTAAGTTCCTCGACTCAGCTCATTGGAAGTAACTATATATTAGTCCTTTTCTTACGACAAATATATTTGTCAGTCGCCATTTCTTTCTATCGAATTTCTTGAATTAAACTCAAGTCTTGGGATAAATGTGATACGTAAATGACGCACGGGATCAACGAACAAAATGGCGGCGAAAAATCTATTGGTATTGTTTAGATGTGTAGTCAACACTTACAATACCCGGTGATAAATATTGCACATCGACGTCTGGAAAGAGACAATCTGGTAATTTCGGCTTTGTAAAGCACTATCTCTGTCGCACACTAGCTATGTGACGTTTTGTCAGTCGTGTCAATGTTTATCGCCGGGTACTGTACATGTTTCAAGACAGTAAAAATTATTAAAAAAAATAAGCGCGTGAACAAAATATATTATTAATTTTTTAATTAACATGTTACGTTTATTTATAACAAGGTGCATCCGTACACGCTTTGCTGTTTCATGAATGTAATTAAAAATCTGAAATAAATAGAAGTTTTGATATATATCTACCTTCTCTAAGTACCTAATAATTTACCAAATTTTCACAGCGATTGGATGACTATCGTATATAGACAGAGCACCCGTACACGCACACATTAATTTATATATATACATACATACATATATATATATATATATGACACGGTGTAAACAAACCATTCTTTCAATGTCGGGTGATATATATGTATATAAATATGTATATGTACTATTGTATATATATGTGTATGTATTTATGTAATAAATGTGTATCTGTCTATCAGTTTTTATTTGATAGATTTAAAAACGATACATCCAGTCGCTGTGAAAATTTTGTATAGGTACATTCCGGAAAGGTATAAATAAATATTCCTCTGTTTGTAAACGGCTAAAAAGGGTTTTCAGGTTCGACATTTACTTACGTGAACTTTAGTAAGATAGTAACATGATATAGTATTGACGATATTATACCAACTTGTTTTCCCAAGATTCCTCCAAATAACTAAGATATCATGCTATTTATACGTAGTATAGTATTACAAATACTAACTACTATTTGCAGTAAACTGTAGTGTGCAGTTTCCCAACGCTGGGCCATCGCCCCACAAGGGGCAATTCCAAAGTGGACTAAACACGAGTTTAACCCTTTCGCTTTAATATTATATATATATATATATATATATATATATGTATATTTATATCGAGTTTCTGGGTGTATATATCCATCTTTCTATCAAAATGTTGCCTTTTTCTCCCATACATACGTACGTACGTACGTATATATTGTAATATATTAGATATATATATATCTCTAATATATAAAATTCTCGTGTCACGGTGTTCGAACTTGAACTCCTCCGAAACGGCTTGACCGATTTTTACCAAATTTTACATGCGTATTCAGTATGTCTGAGAATCGACTACTATCTATTTTCCATACCCCTAAGTGATAAGGGTGGTCCACTCCTAAATTTTATTTTTTATTTTTTAGACAATTTTTTTGGTTTTTATTTTATTATGATACAGCATACAAAAATACATACAAACCTAAATTTTCACCCCTCTACGGTCAACCCTTATCTTACATTTGTTAATTAAAAACTTTAATTTTTTTGCAAAACAACGTTCGCGGGATCAGCTAGTATATTTATATATTACAAAGAGGGAGATAAGAATTGTGGAAAAGCTAAAGTGAAGCATGGTACATAAAAGGTATAAAAATACTGCTGTAATGGGTGACGAGTGTCTTCACCATCATTTTCAGATCTTACCACCTGTCAAAACATTTAAAAAGATTCGATTATTAATATATTCCTCATATAGGATCATTCACAAGGTGTGTATGTCACGAGAGGAGCTCAATTTCATAGAAACTAAAATTTATTTTCCTATTAATGACAGCCTTCTAGTTTAAGCTACGTAAGGCAGTGTCGGGTGAGACCTCTATACTGTGATTCTTAAATAAAAACTGAGATAATTTTTTTAATTAATATAGGTGATTACTAGAAAGGACAAAATAAAAACATGATATATATGCACGAAAAAAAAACTTTGATCTACGAAGATTTCAAAAGCACTCCGATCTAAAAACCCACAAACAACACAGACGATTTCTTTGTCACTTTTACAATACAGATTGTAGTGTAAACACAGTTATATGATTTATTGATATTACAAAGGTTTCAACGCAATGAAACTCAGCGCTGATCGGCTTCCGTCAAATATTGAAGACACATGCAGTCAGGGTCCCAAACGCCGAGTAGTCCTCGCTCTGCAAACCAACACTTGTAATAGTATTGCTATATAAAAAGCCGCCATATGTGAAAGTTCCCGCGGACGTCGTCACAACGCTTAACCTTTTGTTCGTCTCGCCCACTCGTCTCGCTCACTCGCACGGCGTGCACGATACGCGCTCTCGCTTGCTCTTGGCAGGTAGCCAAGACGCAGCACGTGCGCCCGCGGCCGTTGGAGTTCTCGGAGAGTCGGATTTGAGCCATGGTTCGATGCGCAACCGCGCGTAGGCGAATTATTCATTTTCCGCGCACATATTGTTTTAATAATTAAATAAACGTTTTTCCACATCACACACTAAACATACTACAGTCACAATACTGTACACCCACTCGGGTATATTTTTTTTTAATTGGTCCCCGCTGTTGAGGACCTCTCGTTCCCCTATCTCGTGTGGGACAGGGACTTTTTATTTCTAGTAATTTATTCATATTTTTTAATTACTATCATTCTTCTCTTTCATGTATCATCTTATCTGTCGTACTGTTTCTTTCATTCTACAATTTTCCCAGTCTTTCTCTTTCATTCCATTAGCCATACATCCATCCTCAACCGCTACATTCAAGGTTTCCTTACAATTTTATTTTGCAACATTACATTTATTGTTCAAATATTTAACACGTATTTTCTTTGTAATTATCATCTTATATTATACTGTTTACCTACACGGGTATGGTCCCCTTTGTGCAAACGTCTTCTTTGTAACTGGACTACAATCGACCAGTTTCGTTTCTCGGTATTGTCAATGCACAAATCCTAGCAGCATATATATTGCAACACTGTACATAGTTGTCCACAAAGGAGTTCCAATTAGAATGTAAGAACGAAAAGACAGATAACGTGATTGACGTATGAGAGAAGAGTATGGAAATAAAAACTGGAATGTGAAAAAATTATTAATCAAAATAAAATCCCTGTTCCCCAAATTAATAGATGTGGAACAAGAGTTCTCCAATAGCGGTGACCAAAAATAAAATAAAGACTACCTGATTTTTTTAAAACGTCAAGAAATGTTTAACAAACTTATATTTCTAATACTTACATTGTACGTTTCTCTATTTTTATATATATTTTGTTACTCTCATACACATAGATTGAAAGATCACATATATACTATGTACCGTCTTCACGTACATCTATATTTTTTCCTTATACATGTTAATATATTACACATCTTAGCTACTTTTTACCCACTACTACTAAAATTTCTCTTGCACAGTCACTCCTTCTCCTCATCCTTGATAACGCAGATGTCAGCTATCTAGACCTCACTGAAAACCAACTAAATAAACTTGAGCGCCTTCAAAACTTTTGTATTCGTTTCATATTTGGCCTCCGAAAATATGATCATGTTTTGGAATTTCGCGCTAAGCTCAATTGGTTACCCATAAGGCTTCCCCGGAATGCTCACATACTTTATCTACTCAATAATATTCTTTTCATATTCTATTCGAATAAATGGATGCTACACACATATATATGTATGTCGTATATATCCCTCTACTGTTTCCTATAGCAGTCTGTATGGAATTGCGTCGTGTGATAAGACCGCCCATTGTACTTTTATATTTACTTTAATTCAACAATGTATGAGTTTTCCAGCGTATGCAATAATGAGTATTAAATAAATAAAACTATTTCTTAAAGAAATAACCAACAAATCCACCAATAAAAGAATATATTAATGTGAAACATTACCGAGCTTATTCATGCTCAACAGTTGACAAATAAGTTTAACCTAAAAACCTTTATGGGTTTATTTGGAACACAAAACAGACCGATTTCCTGTAATTTGACGCTTTTATATGAAATTAGTTGTATATTTTAATGTTCACAAAGAAACAAGACAAACAGTTCATTACCCTTATTGATTTGTATGGCAAATGGAGAATATTTTATAAAGCAGTAACATGCTAAACCAAACAACCATAAAACTAGACATTGTTAGCGCGTGTTGAAAAAAAATAGAATATTTTAATTTAGCTTAAAATAATTTAAAGTGTAGGTGACGAAATACATACACCGGCATAAATAGGGGAACACAAAACAAAGGTAGATTTTTTATAAAAAAATTTTAAAGTACCAGCGTTTCAAGAAATAATATTCTATAAAAATTTTACATTTTCGATCCACATCGATGATTCATACCGTTCACAACTGGATCTTGCGTGCCTAGAAGAGGGCAAGGCAGAAATCGGTCAACCAATGACGCAGATGACCCTTAATAGGTATCTATTCACTATATTTAATAGAATCAGGCGTCACTTTGCGGAAGTCCATCTTAAGTAAGAAAAGGACCAATATTTAGCCACTTCCGCACATGCAGTGGTAGTCGTGCAACAAAGTGCAACGCTCGCCAGCCCGATGATAAATGCGTATACAGAGACTCGGTGTTTGGCACTAATAGGTTTAACATAACTCTTGAAGATGCCCCGTGGAGGGATGAAAAATGTGTTGAGTGGTTTAACGGTGGCGTGTAATTCGTATTGTTTGCCGCAGGATGGACTTAGGATGGACTTCCGCAAGGTAACGCCTGATTCCATTAAATATTTAAGAGGGTACTTACACGTTAATAAAAACTAGATATCAAGATATATAAATTTTTAAATCTACCTTTGTTCTGTGTTCCTCTAATTGTGTCGGTGTGTGTAGTTGAAGAAGATACTAAAATAACTTTGCTTAACAAATGCTGCAACTGAAAGTTCCTTAATATTAAATGTAAATATAAAACAAAAGCACGGACGCTAATGTCTATGGAATATAAATCCTAATGAAAATATGCCAAACGTAACTGAAGCCAATATTTTTCATTTGGTCATAATAAATAGAGAAGTACTGTTTAAATTTATACTTCAGTCGCAGTTTAATAGATTATATACATAATATGTTTATATATATATATATATATATATATATATATATCTACCAAAGGTTCCTAGATTTTTTCCTCGTCTCATTTTAATTTTTTCTAATTTTCAGAACCCAAATTGGTCGACCTTTGGAAAACACTTTTTATTACATACATTTATTTATTTTATTTTATTTTATTCGGAAAACAAACAGTGTCTTATAACTACTAATAAAAACCTAAATAAAAACTATACATCAATTACATGTTTTCGCACATTGAATATACATATATATATGTATATACATATAAACATGACACGGGGTAAATAACCATTCTTTCAATGTCGAGTTATAATTATATATATACATAAATAACATGGTGAACTCACAACACAGTAAAGGTAGTGGAAGACTAATTGAAAAAAAAAACAAAGTATAACATCTATTGTAATAACAAGTAATAAGTCAAAGTAAGTTAACTAATCTCCTGGGCTATTTCTATTATTTTCTATCGTCTACGAATCTCCTCATTCCTAATTCAATATTGAATCTTTCGTAATTATCATTACATATCATTGCATATCAACTTCAATAACATTTCACAGCGCACTAATTACGTCAATTGTATATACAATATCAATAATAATCCGCCATACTGTTTATTTCCCGTTCGTTATTATTATAAACATAAGTAATCGATGAGAGAACGAAAATAACTTTGAATTTATATTTATATTAAAGCTCCTGTTCGCGGAATTATATTTCCATGATATCAAGCAATTGGTCCAATTCAGAAATAATCATTTTCAATGTTTATTTATGATGTTTACGTTAGGTGTCTGTTCGGGAATACGTTTTGTCCTCTTGGCTTTATCTAACTTTAACCCTTAATAGCCTAGAGTTTAAATTTTGATACCAATCTTTTAAACCGAATGTTCACATTACTATTAGTTTTTGTTAATAGGTTGGCTGTACAAATTTTACTGTTGTATAATATTCTTTCCAACGAAATTAAAAAAAAATCTATTTTTCCTTTCACCTAGACCTTCAAGCAAATACAGTAATATAAAAAAATCACTTTCGTTAATCAGGCTTGGGTTGGTTAAATTATTAGAAAACTAAGTAGTGTGAGCTGGTGCCCTGTGGGCGGTAAACAAAGCTACTCTAACATTGTTTCATAAGATTTGCATTGAATCCGGGAGCGGCACGACAACGGTAACTTGATCAACCCCTTTATCTCCTTCCCCGACAGGTTTATTTTATTTACAGCAGTGGTAGCCCAATAGTGGGACTCGAGATTGAAACAACGAAAAGAATGCTTAAAAAAGTAAAAGGTTTTATGATGGATAAATGAGAAGAAAAAGCATGAAATACACTCGCGTGCATTTGAATCGACTTACGTCTACAGAATGGTAAAAATGGTACAATATTTTTAAAGAATAAAAAATAACATTTATTTATATATATATATATATATATATATATATATGTATATATGTATATATATGTATATATATATATATATATATAAATATATATATATTTATAAATATATATATATATATTGAAAGGCAATTTCATAAGCTAAAATGATACCATATTCTCAAAAATTTTAATCGAATTAAAATCACAAAGTAACAAAAATTTAATAAGTGAAAAAAAAACAAAAGATAATTAAAAACTATATATCAGGTGGCCACCCCTGATTCTTGGTAGTTCGAGCAATTGTTCGAAATTTGAAATTTATTGCGAGCCGCAATTTAATACGCATTTAAAACTGAACTGAAACTGACAATATTTTAAATATTTAATTTCGGCAAAGATTGTGAGAAAGCTTTTATAGAGTTGAAACGGATATCGTGTAGTTCACCAGTCCTGCGATATATATACAGACGCAAGCGTTGACGGGTATGGTGCAGTTCTTTTACAGAAAAGCCCTAAGGACAATCAATTCCATCCTGTCCACTATATGAGTAAAAGGACTACCCCGGCTGAGAGAAAATATGATAGCTACTATTTGTAAATTCTAGCTATCGTTGCTGCAATAAAGAAGTTTAGAGTTTACTCACATGGAATACACTTTAAATTAATCACAGACTGCTCTGCCTTGACCATGACGCTGCAAAAAAGGGATTTGCCACCTAGAGACGCACGTTGGGACCTACTCCTAGAAGAATACGATTATAATATAGAACACCGACCAGGACCACGGATGAAGCACGCGGATGCGCTAAGCAGAAACCCTATTTGCCTGATACTCACAGAAATTTCAGCACAAATAAAGAAAGCACAGAACAAAGACGACCACATAAGACTATTAAAGAAAATGTTAGAAATTTATAACTACCAAGATTAGATGATGCAGAATGAAATTTTATATAAGACGAAAAATGGAAGCAAACTGATCGATGTGCCGAAGAAAAATCATGAAAGAGATCATTTTGGAATTATTAAAACAGAGGAATTGATCAAAAGAGAGTATTTCATCGAAAACATGAAAGATAAAATAAGAAAAGTTATAAACAATTGCATCGAATGCATCCTAATATCCCACAAGAAAAGAAAGAAAGAACGATTTCTACATCCGAAAGACAAGGGATATGTCCCCTTATCAAAATATCACGTACACCATTTACGACCAATGACTACGACTTACAATAACTACAAATACATCCTGAATGGCGTCGATGCTTATACCAAATTCACGTGTATCTACCCTGTAAATACCTTGACTACTACAACAACAAGTTTTCGCTGCACCGGAGAGGATAATTACAGATCGCAAAGCTGCGTTCACTTCAAATGATTTCCATGAATATTTCATCCTACAAAGGAATGAGAATATTGTGTTGTACACTATCAACTAGACAACCCAGGGGTAATGGACAATTAGAACGCATATCATAATAGCTGTATTAAGCAAACGAAGTGCGATGACACCACCAAAATGTATCGCCATACTTCGAAAATGCAACGTTGTCTGAACGGAACATACTAAAGAAGTATCAAAATGAAACAATTTGAAATACTTTTCGGAGTTAAAATAGGAAACCAAGATGAAGAACTTCAGAAAATGATAGGTGGGAATAGGATCAGGAAGACATAGTACATATTGATAACAAAAGAAAGAAGCTGAGACAGAAAGCCAAAGTGGCCATACAAAAGACACAAGGCACCAAATGGTATCGCCATTCATCGAAAGTGCGACGTTGTCTGAACGTAACATACTAAAGAAGTATTAAAATGACACCATTTGAAATAAGAGTTAAAATAAGAGACCAAGATGAAGAACTTCAGAAAATAATAGATCAGGAAGACATAGTACATATTCATAACAAAAGAAAGGAGATGAGACAGAAAGCCAAAGAGGCCATACAAAAGACACAAGGCACCAAATGGTATCGCCATTCATCGAAAGTGCGACGTTGTCTGAACGTAACATACTAAAGAAGTATCAAAATGACACCATTTGAAATACGAGTTAAAATAAGAGACCAAGGTGAGAAACTTCAGAAAATAATAGATCAGGAAGATATAGTACAATTTGATAACAAAAAAAAGGAGCTGTGACAGAAAGCCAAAGAGGCCATACAAAAGATACAAGATGAAAACGCCAGAACCTATAATAAGCACAGGAAAGTAGCTTATAAATACAATACTGGTGATTTAGTAGCAATAAGATAGACTCAATTTTCATAATGAAGTAAATTGCTTCCGAAATATGTAGGACCGTACGAGATAAAATGTAATCGAAATGATCGTTACGCCGTAAAGAAAATTGGCAACAATGAAGGGCCAATTAACATAACCTCGTCATTTGATTAAATAAAGCCCTGGATTTCACCTGAAGATGATTCTGGGTCAGATGAATGAACAGGATAGCCGTGTGGGAATATTTAAGTTCATAGTTCATTATTTTGTAATAGATTAGTTAGATTTATTTTTATGAGAGTGGTATCCCTACGACTGTCTAAAAACAATGTACGATGTGAGGTGTATGCGCGATGTGATGAATGACAGATGTCATGTTATTTGTAAGAAGAAAATAAAGCATTTTCCGTTGTTAAAGATTTTGTTGTGTCTCAAATTGAGTTCTATTTCCACAACTTTTGGGGGGCTCGTCCAGAATGAAATAAAATTTGGTGTCAGCCGAAGTCGTAAGTCATTTCGTGGAACACTTTGAAGTTAGTGACAAATCACGAACTGTTTTACCGACGCTGTCACCTTTCAGACAGACATAGACGTAAATCTGATCTATCTGTTTTAACAACATAGCAAATAGATCCAACTTCGTGAAGTTGCTATACACGGAAAAATATCTACTAAAATGGTAGGTTTTGGAATTCGGATGTGATGATTTATTTCTGAAGATGGAAGACTGAATGACGCCGAATAAGCCATCATTCTGCACGACTACTACAAGAAGACGCAATTTGAAAAAGATTTCTAGTATAAAGAGTAATTCAATACAGTTTCTCTACGAAAAAAAATGTATATATATATATATATATATATATATATATATAGACCTTAGGTTCCTAGATTTTTTTCTCGTCTCATTTTAATTTTTCCTAATTTTCAGACCCTAAACTGGTCGACCCTTGGAAAACACTTTTTTTTTGTGTGATTTGTGTGTATGTATATATATATATATATATATATATATATATATATATATATATATATATATATATACACAAATCTGTATCTAGAGATAGAGAGAGAGAGAAATAGACTTAATCATGTTTTAAAATAATAATGTTCGTAAAATAAAAATTAAAAAAGACTTTTTATAATTAGTAGTTTAATTCGTATTCCAAAAACTTTCACGGTCACCACAAATTAAAGACCTTCTTGAGGTCGAGATTGAATCGTTAAACTATTGGTTGCCCGCTTCATTTCACTTATTGAACGATAACTTTTGATTAATTTTATGCGAAATATTTGGCTTTGTACTATTATCGATTTGATCAATACGCTTTTTATTAATTTAACTTTAAAACAAAATACCCTGCGGCTGTTGTACTCGAATAAAGCAAAACTTAAAATAATTTAAAATTAGAAGTATTTTTTTTATTATTCATGGACAAAACATACATTGCTTTCGTCAACATCATCGTTTTAGACCTGGGACGTCTGCCTAGTAATAGACCTCACACAAACATTTCCTATAAGTATTTAATGGAATCAGGCGTTACCTTGTGGAAGTCCATCCTAAGTAAGGAAAAGACCAATATCTGAGACTAGTATCCACAGAGTCTCTGTGTTTCGCACTAATCGGTGTAACATAATTCCTGAAGATGCCCCGTGGAGGGGTGAAACACGTGTTCAGTGATTTGGCGGTGGCGGTTGTGTGATTCGCATTGTTTACCGCTTACGCATTTATCAGTGGGCTGGCAGGCGGTGCACTTTGTTGCACGACTACCACTGCACGTGCGGAAGTGGCTAAATATTGGTCCTTTTCTTACTTAAAATGAAATTTATATTTATATTATCAAATCTGAATTACTATTACATTGATATATTCTTTCATATGAACTTTGCGTTATATTCTGTATTTTTATAGTTATACTGTGGTAATTACGGGTTACAACAAGATACATCATCACCCTGTGATACATTTATCACCCGTGAGTCAGGATAAAAACTTCCAAAGAAACGTCGAGAATATTTTATTACATGGATTATCTCGTAGTGGTATTACCACAAGTAAATGTAAAGTATATGACGGTTTATCCCATGCGAAGTCATTTTTATAAGGCTTTTAAAAAAGCGAAGCCTTCAGATCAGCAACCTGGCATAGGATGACAAGGTGGCAGACGACATTGTCACTTGGCCTGCATCAGGCGTCTGGTGATAGATCTCCCATTCTAAAGTACTGCAGAAGAGTCATAGGAGAGATCCTGAATTTGTGATAAATTTAGTGTGAAAATATAAATGTAAAAATTTAATTATAAAGCCATGTAAATGTATGAGTAGTGCATATAGAGAAATAAAAATAAAGCAAAACGGAACGAAAAAGATGAAAGGAATAAAAGTACTTGTGAAAAATAAAAATGAGAAAGAAATAATATTTGTGAAAAAAAAATATTTTGTACAAATAAATCCTTTGCACTTAAGACGGTTGAAGTACGAGAGACCTCCAAGTAGCATCCGGAACTAATGGAAATCCCAAAACCCCTGTCCAACAGTGGAATGTCTTACAAGTAAAATGTTGATAATACTTTCAGAAATAATATATTGATAACATTTACAGTAATACTATATTTAATATATAAGCTAAATATATATAGTTGAGTTAAGAGATCTAATTAGCTTTGAAAGTTTTCACGGAATAACTTTAAAATTCTCAGGTAGGCAAGGTTTTAATAGAAAAGTCGTTGATTCACTGAATACCTTATTCGCCTCTTAATAGTGAAATATAAATAAAGGTATTTTCATAACTACTAATTGGGTGGAGGTATGTTGTATGTACCGTCTGTACCTTTTGATTCGAAAGTATTTATAAAACTCGATTAGCCAATAAGTGAAGTGACGTCATTTCAAAAAGAAATAGGTCAGTTTTTGTTTATAAAATTGAATAGATCCTTTCTCCGTTCAACTTTGTAAGCATTTGAACAAATGAAAGCGCTTTTAATCTTTTTCCTGAAGTGGTAATTTATTTTTCTAGTTGAAAATAAACGGTGCAATTTTAGAATTTATACGTACCTTTTGAATTTTCTTTGTCTAGAAACCTGCCGAGTTTAATGCCACGTTGTTGTATATATATAGTCTTGCCACAAATAATATTACAAAGAAATATTTGGTTTAATGTACGTAACATGTATTACTATTACAATATATTTTATTATATTAATATACCATTAAATATATAAAACATATTCGAAGTCATCTCCATTGGCTGCGATACAATCTTTTAAACGTCGTTGCGAGTTATCAATAGCAACTCGCACTCAATGGCAGTGATTCCTAAAGTGGCCTATATCGACCCCTAGGGGTCTATGACAACCTGCAAGGGGTCTACGACAGCGAAGAAAAATTTGGGGGTCCATGAAATGAAAATGGGGGTCCACGATAGTGGATCTCAACACATACACTGATAGTATCTATTTACTTACATCATACTATCTTATAATATCAAAACATTTACATTATTAATAAAAGTACTTATGAAGTAAAAAAATTGTTTATTTAATGTTACGTATATTTAACATAACAGATACAAAATTTTATTTTAAGTAGTTTTAATTTAAATTCAATTAATAAATGTATAAATTAACATGAGTTTTTACTTAAAATTTTTAACACTAAACTTCACTACAGTTAGAAATTAACAGGAAATCAATATCAGGTAAGTAGGGGGTCTACCCAACACGGAAAAACATGGCAAGGGGTCTACGACACAAAAAAGTTTGGGGAACTCTGGTCTATGGGAAAATTCTTCTCTGCCAATCGCATGGATTGTTTCTTCAAATTATCATGGCGTTTATAGCAAGCTTTATCTCTAAAACTGACCATAAATCATAATCCAGTGGATTAATATCAGGACTGAATAATAGACAGTCTTCAGCTCTTATGAAGTCTGGAACGTTCGTTTCTAACCACGATTGGGTGGATCGAGTTTTATGATCCAGAGCCGAAAGGACCATTGACGTTATAGATGGTTTTGCTAAAGGACTTGACTACCTTCTCTGGAATGATATCTTGATACATTGGTGATGTTTTGATACCTTTTTCACAAAAATAAGGCAAAGTCACTCGTTTATTGATATCCATCACCACACTCAGGGGCTTAACCTATAGCACAGGGTGTGCAATGCACACTAGCGCCGACAGCTAAGAGCATCATCTTGGACCATCATGGTATAACAATGATATGACAGAAACGGCCAGCCTGCTCGGCAGTTATCAAACGCGAGCGCCCTAAGAGCGGCTTTTTTTCTAACATTTTGTTTCAACACGAAATAAATCTTATTTCACGTATTTAAAATTCGACGTTTAGTTTCGCAACACAGATCTGTTACAGGCATAAAAACAATGAGTGTTATTCTGCCGTCATAAGAATAAAGGCCGTAACTAATATCACACTGTAAGCTATACCTACCTATAAAATAGCTTCTTGGAATATGTAAAAACTTTCTTGTTACGACGGCAAAGTTAATAGTTATAGCCGCAGGGGGAGGGGTCAGGCCTAGGGGATGCCAAGGTTTCTTTGCACAGGGGCGCTACACCAGCTAGAACCGCCCTTGATCACACGTTCACTGGAGTCGGATCATGCTCACGTTATACTCTGTTGACTAATTGGGCAGCTTCTTCAAGGCTTTCAGCTTAAATACGTTCATTTTGTTTGTTAAAATATTGCTCAACTATAAAAATTTTCTCACCCGTAAATAAAATTTTTATGCTACCTACCTTCGCGTACCGCTTAATTAGTTGTTTTGATTATACTATTATACCTTATCATTTTTTAAGTTATGAATTAAGATATAAACGTCTCTAATAGACTACAAAACCTAGGTCATCTTTTAAAATACACAACATGGTTCTGTTTTCATCTCTCAAGATAAAATTGCTTTCGTGTAGGATTTCTTCGAATTCCTTCCCTTACTACTTTGATCTTCTTTTTCGTACAAACACTTCGTGTACGGCCAGTTCTTTTTCTGTCACAAACAGAGGAGGTTTCATTGTACCTATCGATAGCCAAGCACACAAACATTTGATTTTGAAAATTGTTTTTCGCACTACTTTATATAATGCGATCACGGCGATTCAGTTTTCTTTGTTATCCCGCTCCATTTTAATATCGCAATATATTTTACATTATATCGGCGCGAAATAAGAAAACACAATGAACAATGATATAAAATGACAGATTCTAAATTTAAAAATCTTTACATAATACTATATATTTTTAAGTATATATGCGCACAAATATTGAAAATATATAATAAAGTATATAGACACTCAGCAATAATATAATAATACAATAAATACATACATGTGGGAATGGGGCATAATTTGAGGCACAACACAATCTTTAACAACGGAAAATGCTTTATTTTCTTCTTACAAATAGCGTAACATTTTTCCTTCGTCACATCACGCATACACCACACCTCACCTGACGTACATCGTTTTTTGACAATCGTATGAATACCACACACATATGTGTGTGTGTGTATGTGCCCGCGCGCGTGTGCGTGTGTGTGTGGTATATGTGTGGTGCGTGGGTGTGTATGTGTGTGTGTGTAGAGAAAGACAGATAGACAATATATATATATATAAAACTTTTCTATCTTAAAAAAATAAACATGTATTTTAAAAATAAACACGCGTTTATGTTATCCACGATTAAGTTGTATTAATAAAATATATCAAATACACGACCACTTGACAGCTGTCAAGCATTTCGAAATTTAAAAATTTGAGCAAAGAATGCGTTTGATTTCTTTTTTCTATTCGACAGCCAATTTAAAGTTGAAACGGTTCGGTGAAAATATTTTTGATTATTGAAGTCAATAACCGAACACTTATACTGAAAATCTTAAATATATTACTCGACTCAACTAGAGTCAACGATTTGGAATCATCAATACAATACACTTTTAATTAATAATAATTGTTTAATATAACTTTGCTTAAAAATCGAAAGTGCTTTGAATAAACAATTTTTCAACTGAAACTTTGTTTTCCAACACACTTATATGAATATTTTCTATCAAAAATCATATTGTATCAGAAAAAAATTCTGGCAATTTTATGATAACAATAAAATGTCCATACATAGAATAGTTGATTATGAGTAAAAAAGATTTTTAAATTGTAAATACATTGCTCCAATATCAGCAAAAAACTTTAAAACTTATACACTTATACTATCACTCTATAAAGAGTGATCGCTCTGAAATATGTTATATAAACTATTTTTTTTTTCTATAATAATGCTATAGGTCAATAACTTCTGGCAGGATACAGTCATATAGTAAATATAGTAACAATTTAATATGCAATAATAAACAATTAAAAAGCTTTTTCTTACTGTATTATCATTACGCATTTATTATTTTTAAAATTATTGATATTTGGATACGTAAGCTTTCACTTATAAGTAACTAAACACCCTGTATATATTAATATATTTTTTTGGCCCCCGCTATTGGAGGCCTCTCTTACCCCTAATTTGTTGGGATCAAATTTTTATCTTTATTCTTCACTCACTTTCATTCTTCTCAATTTCTTTTGTTCTTACCTTTTTTCCTTCACAATATCTTTCATTTTGTTCTTTCATTCCTTCTTGTTTCATCGCCTTCCTTCCATCATCTTATTACTTTTAGGTGGCTAAATAGATTCCTTTTATTCTTTATTTTATTATTGACTTATTCTATTTTTTTTTATATCACAGTTTTCTTTGGGTGGTGCTTTCTGTTTTGTTTCTATTGACAGTGTCACTCATCACCCTACGAGCAAACGATAGGAATGACGGGCGAAGGTTGTCGTCGCTCATCATTAAGGCGATGCTCTCCAAATCTACTTTTAGCTTTACTTCCGTTTCCAGGGCACTGCGCTGTATATATTTATAATGGAGTAAGTGTATAAGAATGTTGTAATTGCGCAATGGTATCGCAGCGGTAAGGATTGAGACTTGTGGTCAAAGATCGCGGGTTCAATTCCCGGGATGGAACTTCATAAAATTTGCATTCAGTTCGTTAATTATATAAGATCGCCACTGCTCGAAAACAAGTATCATAGAGTATGAGCAGCAGTATCTGCGTACCATAATACCACACTGCGATCGCCAATATACCTGCCAAGTGTGGCGATTATGGTATATTCTCCATAAACATCTTCGAGGTAGACCTATGCCTTGCAGAGAGCGTATGTTCGAAAAGAGAAAAGAGACTAACTCACTTTAATAGATGCTAGAATAAAATAGAGCTCTTCCATTATGGCATCCTTCAATAACTGGATCGGATTTTCTTCGTGGTCACCTTTTTAAATGTCGAAAGCAAAAAAAATACGTTTTAAATCTACAATGAAGCTAAAACGTATATACAATGGTGTAATATACGTGAGAATATATATATATATATATATATATATATATATATATATATATATATATATATATATATATAAGTTTTATTATATAAAAATTTATGTTTATTTAAAGATCATTTTTGATATAAAACTAATGTTACGTAATTTTATAATCAAATATCTAAAGCAATCAAACATATATTGTCTATGTATATGTCTGTATGAAATGAAAAAAGTTATCGGATACAATTACATATATATATATATATATAGATAGATAAATAGATATAAAGATATACAGAGTGACTTGAAATAGGTGAAAAAGCGTTCATGTGGCGAATGTACAGATCATTTGTTAAATTATGTATAGTATAACCTGTAAAACAGCGGTAACCTAGTGGTAGAGCGCTGAGATTTGCAATCGTATATCGCAGGTTTGATTCCGGAATATAGTGATGTCTAATTAGCACTTTGTGCATTAATTATATCGTATTGACACTGTTCACAAGCGAGTTTCCAGAGGATGTGCTTTTCTTTGCATACCACAATACCGCATTGTGGTCGCCAATCTACTTGACAAGCGTGGCGATGGTATATCCCCTAATAGATATATTTAAAGAAGGCGTTCCTTGCAGTGTATGCACGCTGACATTCTCTGTACTGTACCTAAGCACATCCAGGGGCATATTCTTCACGGGGCACAGTGAATTCTCCGAGAACCTTCACCGGTTCAACTCAAGGAGGATCTCTCGTGCTTCTGTGAACCGGGCGTGGACCAGACCCTGGTCCACCTGGTAGCCCACTGTCCTGCATTCGGAGGACTCCGGGTCGACTCCGAATGCCGGTTGAGCGTAAAAATAAATGAGGAAAACATCGCCTCTCTGTTAGAAGATGCCAAAAGTTGGGAATCGTTTCTCAGTTTTTGTAAAGTAATTGTTGAAGGTATTACAAAAATAAACAAATAAAACGGTGTAGTTGAGTAAACATAAAACTGTAATATAAATGTGAAATAATGTAAACAAAATTGTAAAATAGAGAAATAAGAAGGCGATGCATGAATGAGAATTAGAACGAAAGAGAAAGATAGAATGAATTGTGAAAAGAGTGAATGGAACGATAGATTGTGTTAAGAATGATAGTAAAGAATGAAAATGAAAAGAAGAGTGAAAAAATGATTAATAACACTAAAAACGACCCTGTCCTTCCCAAAGGTACATCCCGAGGTCAAGTGAAACGTCCCCCGGTGATGTAATCAATGTCGCAACAATGTGGGCAACACAGGACTAGTTAAAATCGGATGATGATCAACTTTTTAGCCGATAGATGATCACTCCAAGGCATAGGGCTCGGCAAAAGATCATCACGATGAACCGTTTTGCTCTGCCCGTATTCAGCAACTTTACGTGACCTATTCACTCTGCATATACCGGCTCGCAGTCGACGGTTGCACGAATGATGTGATGATGAAATATTTATCGAAAATAATATTAACAATAACATACGCAAATATATATATATATATACACACACACACCAATACCTCACTGTGCGTCGTGGTTATGTTCCAAAAAAAACGAAGCAAATTGAATTAAGATTTTCAATAGCAAACCATGTAAAAATCGAAGACAGGTTCCAGGGTCACGAAAATACTACTTTGTAAAAAAAATTGAACAAAGTAAACATTTAAAAAACGAAAATAATATAACTCTGCCTATAAATAAATTGGAATAATATTTACCTTTTTTGTAAACAGTAACAACACGTAAAAATTTATATATTTATTATTCTCTTTTTTTAAAAAGCACAACACACTACGTAATTGAAACTGAACTCTAAAATTAGCAAAACAAAGTGAAAATAAAACTGGATTAAAATTGCGTTGATTTTTAGTTAGAAAGGGAATTCCCGAGTTTTGATGGCATGGCGCAATTAGAAACAAAAGCGTTGCCACTTTTTAGAAAAAAATGAAAATTTCAAAAAAATTAAGACTCGAACCCAAAACAACGCGTCCTCAAAAATCTAACGACGCAAAGTGAAAATTAGTACTAATTAAGCAGCGACGCAACTTCGAAAAAAACGCAAAACGAAACGACGCGAAGCGAGGTATTGGTGTATATATAAGGAATTAGTGAATGAAAAATAGAGAAAAACAAATCACACAAACTGGAAACTCTTCCCCCATCTCTAGTTAATTAAATAACAACGAGTTCGGAGAAAGCGGTGAAGTTAATCCTTAAAAAGCTAGCATTATCGCGATGCTATTTTTGTATCGACTTTGCATGGTACATTTCACTGTACAGGATTATTTGTTATTGGTATATACTCTTTAAAAGAGTCAATGTGCAACTCATTTACCACCAATTAATATATGTTGCACATTATTTAAATTAAAATTAATTTAAATTTTAAACTACCCTTTATTAGTACTTTTACCTTTTCCATACTATGTTTGTCTGTAAGAGATTGCCTTGGGTAATAAGACCGCCCATTGTACTTTTTTGTATATTATTGTAAAACTTATTAATGTATCTTAACGTGTACAATAAAGAATATTAAATAAATAAAAAAAATATTCAAATATCAATGATTTTTTAATTAACAACATAATGATAGTATAGTAAAAAAAGTGTTTTTGAAAATTTTTATGCACACGTACCGCGTATTAAAATTAATCATTAGTAAGAAAAAGACCAATATTGAGCCAGTTCCACACATGCAGTGGTAGTCGTGCAACAAAGTGCACCACCCGCCAGCCCGCTGAAAAATGCGTATGCGGCAAACAATGCGAATTACACAACTACCTCCGTTAAATCACTCAACACGTGTTTCAACCCCTCCACGGGGCATCTTCAGGAGTTATGTTACACCGATTAGTCCCAAACACAGAGTGTGTTTTTTGTGAATAAATCATTATTTGCGATCTGTTTCTAGATTCAGAAGTAATTGGACTGTCGCAATAAAAAAAAAATTGTAACATATTTTAAAATGAACACTTTATACAGGATGATTGGATATAGAAGTAAGATCTTTATAGATTTTCGCTGACAAATGATCTATATATTTATTCATTTAAAGCCTTTACACCTGTAGCTGATCACCCTGTATAAGTCGCCTTAATATATTATTATTTCAAGTGAATGAAAATTCTGGCGTAGAAAGATCGGGCTGGTGTATATAATATCGTGTGAATTGTGAATATGTATATATATATATATATATATATATATATATATATATATATATATATATATAACTCATCCGAGCGTAACACAGTGGCAGATTTAATGATAGTGTCAATTGGCTACAAATAAGGCTTCGCCGGAATACTCGGATAATATATCTACTCTATATTTTTTTCAATCCGCTCACTCCCTTTTATCTCAAATCAACATAAGAGGTCTTTGAAATCATCAGAGAATCTGAAATAAAAATGCCGGCGCATTTCACTTCGTTGATTTTCAAATATTTTATCACACAGGCCGTTCGATTGTGGAATGTGTTACCTCTGAATATAAGACGTGCTAACTCACTACCTATTTTTTAGAAACTGGTTTAGAACTATTTACTAGACCTATGATTATTTATCTGTTATTTCTTCCTCTGTTCCTTTATTCATTCTGAAGTAAGTGCGATACAAAAAGTTATATGTTTTTAGTTATTGTTATTTATAATAAGTATTATACCTTATTTATTATAAAAATATATGTTACATACATATGTAAGTATGTTTTGTACATGTTAACTAACCTTTATTTGTACTTTTACCTTTTGCATACTATGGTTGTCTGTAAGAGATTGCCTTGTGTGATAAGTCAGCCCATTGTACTATTTTGTGTATTATTATCAAAATAATTAAATATATCCTAGCGTGTACAATAAAGAATATTTAAATAAAAATTAAATTGTTTATAATATATTATTTACTTACATTTAATTATTAACTCCCTTTGCAAGCAACTCTTTTTGGCAAGCAAGGCTTTTACAAATTCCCTGGTAATGCCTTAAAATAGTTCATACAGCAATAACTATTATATCAAAAACCGCTTCAATATACACAGGTATTGTAAATGATGAAATAGCTTGGAATTTAGAATTTGAAGACCAGATATTAGAGTCCAGACCGAGATATAAACAAAGATTTAACATATGTAATATTCGGTGACGGAAGGTGACTAAAGTGAAAAGAAAGATGATGATGTAAATAATAAATTTACGAAAAGTACAAGTGGCCCCCTAAAACAGGGAGCCATAAGAGAAAGAAAAAAAAGATTAGGTATCGAAGACCAGAGACCGGACACTAAAGACCGAAGACCAAATGTCAAAAGCCAGAAACCAGATACTAAAAATATATTTTTTTCTTATTACATTTATTAATAAAATGCAAAATATAAGGAAAAAATAAAGACTCAAGACCGGAGATTACACTGTAATACTATTATCGTAGCTAAGGTAATGTTATTATCTAATTGTTATCCCGATCACGTACACATATACATTTTGTATACGCAATGTACTGTTTTTAATAAGAATCGTTAAAAGAATCAGAATGTTCGTGTATATTCGACATTTTTTTTCGCCATGCTTGCTGTAACACGACGGCGGCAAAATGGATTCATAACATGAACGAAATCACATGTCCTTGATATCAGGATTTATATGTTATTTTATTATGTAACATTTTACTTTGCTTACGTATTATAAATAACTATTTCACAGTAAATAGAATTCTTTAAATAATAATATTTACTTTCAGCAATAATAGAAAAAAAGATATCTTAAGTAAGAAAAGGACCAAAATTTAGCCACTTCCGCACATGCAGTGGTAGTCGTGCAACAAAGTGCACCGCCCGCCAGCCCGCTGAAACACAGAGACTCTGTGTTTGGCACTAATCGGTGTAACATAATTCCTGAAGATGCCCCGAGGGGTGAAACACGTGTTAAGTAATTTGCCGGTGGCGGTTGTGTGATTCGCATTGTTTACCGCATACGCATTTATCAGCGGGCTGGCGGGCGTTGCATTTCATTGCACGACCACCACTGCATGTGCGGAGGTGGCTAAATATTGGTCCTTTTCTTACTTAGGATGGACTTCCGCAAGGTAACGCCTGATTCCATTAAAAATAAAAGAGTTTGTGTTAGAATTTATGGAAATTATATGCGATTTATTAAAGAATGAGCGTATTTAATACAATTCTGCATCTTAACCAAACTTAAAATAAGACTATTCAGTGTTTTTCGCATTTCAAGTAAGCGGATACGTATCTATATACGTATGTTGCACGACTACCACTACATGTGCGGAAGTGGCTAAATATTGGTCCTTTTCTTACTTAGGATGGACTTCCGCAAGGTAACGCCTGATTCCATTAAATAAAAAAGATATCTTGTTTGATTAATTTCAATTAGCAATAGGTCGTAAAACCGATGGTGTTTTATGTCGAAAGGTTATCGAAAGGCCACCACGACCTAGTAGACGTAGAATAGACACGCTATTGGAAGGTTCGATGTCATATTTAAATATATGGTTGCGGGTGATCACTGAATGAACATTTCGAACAGCCTGTGTGATAAAAGATTTGACAATGAACTAAGAAAAGACAAATATGTTTCCTTGTACCCCACTTCTGACACCACATTCATTTCGCCGTTAAGAAAAATACGTGCTCAGCTGGTAACTTATCTGTCTATACGCATATACATTTAATATAACAGATTTCAGTATTATTTGAATAACATATATTTTCTCTTCAATTTATTGAGTAGGTCAAGTAAAATAATATATCGTAGAACGGCAGGTTTCAACAGAACTATCAAGTGAAGCCTTATAAACATTGCAATAAGATTTTCCGTTCCGACAACGTAATATGTATCTTTGGTACGAGACAATATGTTTTCACAGCTCCTAGAACATTTCTATGCTTTATCTAGAAAATAAGAAAGATAATTACATTGTAAAAAATGTATGCCACTGTGCCTTATTTTTTAATAAATCAAAGAAATGTTTATTAACTGTTTTTTTTTTAATTTCTAACAACGACGACTAAAACTTAAAAGGAAAAAATAACAAAATGTCAAATCAATACGGGCTAAAATGAAACATTCGAATTTCAAAAGTCGTCAATAGAACCGTGTTTTATTTTCCACTTAACACGCTCTCTGAGAGAAAACATCTCAGTGGAAAATTGAATAACTAAAACTTGCGCTATAATAAATTCCTTTCCGCTATAAAAATATGCAGAACATTACGTTTGAGAAGTTTAATACGGTACGTATCCGCTTAAAATGCGAAAAACTTAACACTGAATAGTCTGGTTTTAAGTTTGGTTAAGATGCAGAATTGTTTGTATTAAATACGCTCATTCTTAAATAAATCGTATATAATTTCCATAAATTCTAACACAAACTCTTTTATATTTAATGGAATCAGGCGTTACCTCGCGGAAGTCCATCCTAAGTAAGAAAAGAATCAATATTTAGCCACTTCCGCACATGTAGTGGTAGTCGTGCAATAAAGTGCACCGCCCGCCAGCCAGCCTACTCTTTCCAATAATTTGGCGGTGGCGGTTGTGTGATTCGAATTGTTTGCCGCATACGCATTTATCAGCGGGCTGCACTGCATGTGCGGAAGTGGCCAAATATTGGGCCTTTTCTTACAAACTCTTTTTTTTCACTTCATCTTTATCAAGTCAGTTGATAGACGCTCCCTGCAAAGTCTGGGGCATTCCCCAAAGATCAGCACGGTGCAGTCTTATGCTGTCTGCATCCAAGTTCTTGCGACTGTAGCTTTGTCGTCATTGCACCTATGGGCTTACCCACGCCATATTCAGCTCGAGGTCGATTCTACGAGCTATATCAGTAACCTTCGTTCTCTCGCAAATCTAATTTAAAAAGCTTATTATTCAATAAAATGATATTTAAATGATTAGAATTCTTTGCAGTTAACTGATAGTGTATATATATATATATATATATATATATATATACACATATATATATATATACACATATATATATATATGCGTGATCAGCTAGTATATATATATATATATATATACTAGCTGATCCCGCAAACGTTGTTTAGCAAAAAAAAATGTTTTAATTAACAAATAAAAAATAAGGGTTGATCGAAGAGGGGTGAAAATTTAGGATTGTATGTATTTTTGTATGTTGTTTAGAAATAACATAGAAATAATTTAGGGGTAAACCACCCTTATCACTTAGGGGTATGGAAAATAGATAGTAGCCGATTCTCAGATCTACTGAATACGCATATAAAATTTGGTAAGAATCGGTCAAGCCGTTTCGGAGGAGTATGGTAACTAACATTATAAAAATTGTGAAAATTTTATGTATTATGGATATATAAGTGTTAAACTTTAATAAAAAATGTGTTATTGTGGAGTTTCTTCCTACTTCTTCTTCACAACTATAACACTGTGAAGCAGAGTAGTAAAAAATAAAATAGATGAAAAAATAAAAGTTGACGATTTACTCATATAGGTCAACGCCGAGTAACAATGGAAGGTACTGTCGGCATACTGAGGGTGCGAATTCCACACGTGACGTCACAATGTAATGACTTGCAGAAATGTTACCCTACACGAATATTTTGTCATGCAAATGATCGGAGTTGGTGCAATGCGTCTTTCGCACTGTATATATATTTAGTTTCAAATCAAAGTAATACACGATAGAACGAAACGAAATATTTATCTAAATGAATAACATGCAGCCCGAGAGCTGTTTGCAGCCCTTTAAATTTATTTTAAAGACGTATTAAAATATTGTTAGTAAATTAATTAAATACTAAACCTAAAAAAATATTAAAAAATGACCACGGATCAAGACCGAATGATCCACGTTCACAACGTCTAGCTGCCTTATCAAAACCTCATATCGATCAGATTGTATAAAGAAGCAATGTTTATTGTTAGTTTTTAATTTTGCATCAAAATTTGAATATAATATCTTGATTTTTATTTCATTTTTTTTGTAACTTTCATTTACAAATAAAGTTTTATGAATTATTAAACAAATGTTACTTCAGATGCGACACGTCAAAAAATATTCTAAATTTATATTGGTCCGTTGATTAAAAATGTTTCACACCCCTGATCTATATAAGTGTTTAACCCCTCCACGTGGCATCTTCAGGAGTTATGTTACAGCGATTAGCGCCAAACACAGTCTTTGTGATTTAACGTTGGTAGTTGTGTAATTCGCATTGTTTGCCGCATACGCATTTATCAGCAGGGTGACGGGCGGTGCACTTTGTTGCACGACTGCGACTGTGTGTGACTACGAAGTAGCTATATATTGGTCCTTTTCTTATATTTAGGGAAGCCTTTATTTTACATTTAAATTGGACGAATTATTGACGAAAGCACTTTTCAAGGATTCTTTTAGATATTGATTAGTTAATACATCTGTATGTGTGATTGATGATTTTACAAATTTTAAATTTTAATAAAATAATTCAAATAAGTAAGGTGTAATTAGATAAATATAAAATACTACATGTAATGATTTTTCATGAAAATAAGATTGTTTCATGATGCCTTTAAACTGCCACAACTATTAAAGGCTCCAGTGCTCATAACTAGCAATACCACAATGTGAGGATCCCGCTATAAAGATATAACCTTTACAGATATATATATATATATATATATATATACATACATATATATATACATATATATATATACATATATATATATACATATATATATATATATATAAACATGGCATTACTTGAACCATAAATTTATGCTGCCAATAGAAAAGATGACGTTATATCAGTTATTCTCCTAGAGAATTTAATCTGCATCATCTGAGCATTTATTATTGTGTTATATATATATGAATAAAAGATGAAATTATTTTTAAGTTTTTATTTACTTATAGCTTCGTCAACGTGTCTTATTTGCCACTATTTTTGTCTTGAAGTTAAACTGACAAGTCGATGGGATGTTACGAGAAATAGAGAGTGAGAAAATGTTGGATGGTATGCAGCTAAGAACAAAATAACAGCTTGTGTTCAGGATCGCCGCCTGTATATGTATATATATATATATATATATATATATATATATATATATATATATATATAACTGTTGTGTATAGAATTCAAATAAATAAATGACCACGATAAATGAGATTGAAGAGAATTGTTCAAAATCCTTACCGTACCATAAAAGAATTCCCTGCAGGAAAATACTCGGGTTTTCGTTCGTAAAAAAACCTTAATAAACTTTGGTATTTCGAAGGGTATGAATTGAATTCCGACCGCAACATACGTTTGGCTTAGTACAGACAGTTTTGTCGTTTATTGATTTTCGAATTTAATACCATTGTAATTTTATTAATGGTATTCAAATCATCGTTTCGTCATCAATATGTCAGCCGATGAACGCCCACTGTAGGGCATATCCCCCCACCCCTCCAAAAGATCACCTCTGCACATCACAACATAATAAATAATTTAATTAAATAGATATATCAGGTAAATAATACGTTAAAATACATTTAGAGGTTATAACAATCTTCACAAATACCAAGTATATATATACAATGTACACCACACAGGTTTTTAATTAAACCTTCCAGGTAAAATATAAATTGTTTTAAAATTCTATTTATTGGTATTTAAATATATTCTAAAACAGTAAACTAAATTTAATTTAAACACTTGAGGTTTAATAAACTGAATTTATACGTAAAAGAGTTACAGATAAAATATTAAAAAAAATTCTCTCTTCTTTATTCGTGACGTCATTCAGATGCCGCCAAAATGGCGCCGAAAGTTCACCATAATCCGGTCACAGGTAATCGGCTTTCAATTGTATTTATAAACAATACAATGTTATTTATTTTAATTAATGTATATTTTGAATGACTTAATATGTACATGATTTGACACAAATAAGTTTCCAGAGGATGGGTAGTATACTCACCAGCCAACAATGGCGATTATGGTATGTCCACCCATGGATATATTTGAGAAAGGACCTTGCCCTACAGTGGGCATCTATGAGCTGAAACAAAAACGAAACAATGATCTAGCTTCCGTTAGAAAATTAAAAATAACGAGGAATAGTTTTGAAGATATTTTAGTTGAATTAGAAGAGAAAGAATAGTGAGACTAAGTTTCCAGAGGATGGGTAGCAAACTCACCAGCCAAGCTTGTAGGTTATGGTATGTCCACCCATAGATATATTTAAGAAAGGACCTTGCCCTCCAGTGGGCATCTATGAGCTGAATCAAAAACGAAACGATGATCTAGCTTCCGTTAGAAAATAACGAGGAATAGAGTTTAGAAGATATTTTATTTGAATTAGGAGAGAAAGAATAGTGAGACTAAGTTTCCAGAGGATGGGTAGTATACTCACCAGCCAAGCTTGGCGATTATGGTATGTCCACCCATAGATATATTTGAGAAAGGACCATGCCCTACTGTGGGCATCTATGAGCTGTATCAAAGACGAAACGATCATCTAGGTGCCGTTTCTGTAAGATAACGAGGAATAGAGTTTAGAAGATATTTTAGTTTAATTAGAAGAGAAAGAATAGTGAGACTAAGTTTCCACACGATGGCTAGTATACTCACCAGCCAAGCTTGACGATTATGGTATGTCAACCCATAGATATATTTAAGAAAGGACCTTGCCCTACTGTGGGCATCTATGGGCTGAATCAAAAACGAAACGATGATCTAGCTTCCATTGGAAATATAAAAATAACGACGAATAGAGAAGAGAAAGAATTGTGAGATTGAATCATAAATGGGAATGCACACATAAGAAATAAGACCACGGAGGTAGCTCGAAGAATTTCTCGTCTGAAATGGCAGTATGCGCCGCACATCGCTCGAGCCGGTAGACGCGGCGTGGGTGTGCGTCCCACTAGGTGGACTAATGACATAGTTGAAGTCACGGCAAGTCGCTCGAGATCGGAAGCGCAAGATCCGTCATCGTGGCGATCTTTTGAGGAAGCCTTATATCTTACAGTGGATGTCCTTTGGCTGAAAGGAAGAAGAGAAACAAGTCATTGTTTAAAAACAAAAAACATTGTAATAATTATGTAATAAGAAATAATGTTTATATTCTTCATTTTTAATTTGAAGATAATAAGTATTAAAAATTACTATAAAATGTCAATCAATTAGTCTTTTTAATCATTTATCTCATATAATTTTTTCTATTTATTTTTTATAACGACACAAACGAAAAAAAGTATACTTTTCTATAAAAGCCTGAGGATAAATGTTTACTTCCTATATACAGAATAGTTGGTTCTTTTATAAAAGCCTTAAATGAGTGTAGTAAGCAAAAATATTTAAAGTTTAACACCAATTTCTAATCAATCTGTATACAGTGGTCAATCGTAAATATATAACAGTAATTTATTTTTTTCTATTAAAGTGCTTATATTGTCAGTAACTTCTGTCTGTCTGTAGAGATATCTATCTCTACATAGAAAATAATTAATTTAAATATAAAATAATCCGAATTTCGAAAATAAACTTATTTATTATTTCTGAAAACATAATTTTTTTTAAATTTGGAGTTTCAAATTCAAATTAAAAAGTTGTTTTATTATATAAGATCATAACAATCATTTATAAGTCAGCTTAAAATTAAGTTTACATTAGTTCGGAACGCGCCGCTCATTGAGAAGAACTAACAAGAAACTCAGCGGTGTTTGTCATTTTTTAATGATTGTATTAACAATTTCAAACCAACATAGAGCAATTCATTGCCAAACATCTTTGTCGAGAACATAGTCTGAAATAAAGTAATATGCCTTTTGGCTAATCCTATGCTAAATAAATTTTAAATTTGCCAAGTAATAAATTTACCGCGTCGTTTTGTAGTTATATAAATATATTTAAAATTTTTAAACTAAACGGTTAGCTTAAAGTTAAACGGTTTTTTGATACCCATATTTTGGTGGTTGTGGAAAAATATGTACCTAGTTCGCCATATTGGAACGGCGTCCATCTTGAATTTTAAATTTTGACATTATCATCGTGTTTTACTAGTGTAACCTTTTCATTTGATACCAATATGTAGGAGGTTAAGGAAAAATATGTAATCCGCCATTTTGTATCGGCGGCCATCTTAGATTTATAATGTTATTGATTTTATTATATTGTATTGTCATCTAAATTAAATGTATGTACCAAATTTCAGATCAATCTGACAACGGAAAGGTGCTTAAATTTCAATTTCTAATTTTGACCCAAACAAATTCCGTACGGGTCGAACTAAATAAAACCGTTTAATAAAAATCGTATACATCAATACCTCGCTTTGGATCGTTTCGTTTTGCGTTTGTTTCAAAGTTACGTCGCTGCTTAATTAGTACTAATTTTCACTGTGCGTCGTTAGATTTTCGAGGTTGCGTTGTTTTGGGTTCGAGTCTTTAATTTTTTTTTAAATATTCTTTTTTTTCTAAAAGATGGCAACACTTTTGTTTCTAATAACGCCATGCTATCAAAACTCGGGGATTCCTTTTCTAACTAAAAATCAATGCAATATTAAAACAGTTTTATTTTCACTTCGTTTTGCTAATTTTAGAGTTCAGTTTCAATTACGTAGTGTGTTGTAGTGTGTTGTGCTTTTTTTAAAAGAATAATGAATTTATGTAAATTTTTAACGTGTTGTTTCTGGTTACAGTAAAGGTAAATATTATTCCAATTTATTTATTGGCAGAGTTAAATTATATATGTTTTTTAAATGTTTACTTTGTTCAATTTTCTTTTTACAAAGTAGTATTTTCGTGACCCTGGAACCTATCTTCGATCTTTACATGGTTTGCCATAGAAAATCTAAATTCACTTTGCGGCGTTTCAATTTGCGTCGTGTTTTTTTTTTGGAACGTAACCACGACGCAAAGTGAGGTATTGGTGTATATAATTAATGCTCAAATATTAATGATATAAGACTATACCGACAATCGAACCCGCGACCTACGATTGCAAGTCAGCGCTCTACCACTAGGCTACCGATATACACATAATTTAACAAGTGCATACATTCGCCACTTCAACGCCTTTACATCTATTTACAATCACTCTGTATATAAAAACATCAAAATACATTTACATTTAGACATTCTCTACACATAAATACAAGATCAAGTCGACACACATTTTTATAATTAGTGATAAGAACTAGATAAAGCCGACATGGTATAATGCACTAAAAATACTATCATATATTATTTAAAAACAAATAATTCTAATAACTTGTGTCATGCATCGAGGACAGATGAATAATTGGTTTTATTATATAAATGTAATTATCAATATAGTCGTTGTGTCCGAATAGAAAACAACTGCTCTGCATTCATCAATATAAAAGAATTATGTATGAAATTAAAAAGATTCAGACGTCAGCTGATCTTGCATAGATACGTATTGACCTGTTGACATTTAGAAATTTGGTTATGTAAACATGTTGACAAGCATTTTGCTGGTGGTTGGAAACCATGACCCATGCACAGTAGTTCCTCAAGCGAGAGCTAATGCCGGTTAGGCAGAAAGATAGAGAAGGTATCCATGGTTTCCATTATGATAGAAAAAGAAGGCAAGAAACCCTTCCTCAACTTCTGCAGAACAGTAGTCAAAACTGTAATAAAAAGAAAAAGAAAAGAAATAAGAGAACTGTGATATATAGGTATAAGATGTAAAAGTAACTAAAACTGTGATATAAATATGTATATATATATATATATATATATATATATATATATATATATATATATATATATATATTGTATACATAAACTTAACTGCAGTAATTGAGGATGGACAAAAGTATATTAGAACGGAATAGAAAAATTTACTGAATTACAGAATGATAAGAAAGTAAATCCAAAATAATAAAAAATAGCAACGGCCATAACAAAAAAAAATAGTTATTCGAAGTTAAACCAAACGCAAAAATGACGGTAGCATTACCGGAGAATTCAAATTCTATTTCGAATTTCGAATCGAACGATCAAAATTTATTTTTAAAAAAGTATTGTGTCCGAATTGGCCAGCGACACGACTCGTTTTTAGATTAACTCAAATTTAAAAAAAATAATTATTTTTTTAAAAACTATATTCATTTTAGTACACCCTCTATAACACAGTACGAATCTTTAGAGTAGAAATAGCTGCAGTTTTTATTTTAGTGTCGGGTTGACATTTTCTGGATAAATGAAATAACTTGCTACTGAGTAAAACATAGTAATGTTGGGTTCCAACAACAAGCGATGCGGTAAATTTGTCCCTTGGTTAATACAAGAAATGTATTAAACACAGACTATGCCTAAAGGTATATTACTATGTTTCAGACTATATTTATTACGTAAATATTTACAAAATAATTATTCAAATTTTAAACGGAATTTTTTTTTTTCATTAATACTTTAAAAAAATAACATCGCCTTGACTTTCTTCACAGTTCTTCTCGGTAGCTTAATTTATTTAGTTTCATTTATTATATTATAATGTACTATGGGTTTTGACTCGGAATGAAACACCACTGGTTCACAGGGAGTCCTTTATTCACAAATCAGATGGTCACCCTACTTTAACACAAAGTATACTTTCGCTTAGTCCAAACTTCGCTTCCAAATCGCTCAAGAAATCACTGCCCAAATAACTTACCAAATAGTCATTTTGTATTACTGACCGTAGATCTTAATCTTATTTCTCAAAGAACAACATTGAATTGTTGTCATAGTAAGTACACTTATTTATACTACGGATAAGGTTCTAGTAAGTTCGAGATAGTACTCGGTTAGAATTTCCGAGAACCGTACACAAAAAATTATAAATAACTTCCAGGTCACGCGTGTCTAGAGGGTGAAGTTCATTACAGATGTAACTCGTGCTTTCTAATATTGTTATGCAAAAGCCTTGCCTGAAGGCATATTATTATGTTTCAGAGTATATTCAGGACGTAGATATTTATAAATTAGTTGTTCTAATTTTAAATGGAATTTTTTTTCTTTATTACTTTTAAAAAAATTACAAAACCTCCTTTGTTAGTTCTTCTCAGTACCTTAATTTATTTATTTTTATTCATTATATTTAAATAAATACTATATGTATATATTTAAGTATATGTATTATAGAATACTTTTATATAATTATAGTAAATAGTAGCCAATAATATGTTTATTTTTCTTAGTGATTATACTCCTTATTTTTTAAGTTTAAATTATATTAGCTTGCTTCACGTACATTTATTAATTTATCTCTGTACCGCCTTACGTTTAAATGGTAGAGAAAGCCTTCGGCATTAAGTTCGCCTATATACATAAATTGTATAAGTGTTTTAAAGAAAGTAAATAATTTTAGGCTGATGATTATAGATAATTGTAAATAAACCTATTTTTATTTTGACTAAATCCTCTTTGCACCTCCTATCTCCCTCTTGTTTTCATCCTCTACCCTGCGTGAGGGACTCCTGCAGCTCCTTAAAAGTAGAAAATCTTATTAGAAAAGAGGTTGTCTATCCTAACTTGAAACATTGATGTGTGAAATCAAGCACATGACTATCATGAAACATTACGCTTTTACCAAATTATTTTATTGTCCAAATTAAATAGATATTCACCCACGTGTAGGAATAAAAAGATAAATTTCCACAATCGCGCTGCGAGGAATGAGTTGTAAATACTTTTAACTCAAAGCCTTTTCTTATAACTATGACGACGATTGGGACTCTCTCAAGTTTAATGTTTTATCGGGCGATAAAACATTAAACTTGTTGGGATTTTGAAATAGTCTGTTCCATAGTATATGTTGTTTACGCTACGGACGGAAACATTAATAGTATATTTGTGTAAGAATAAATCGATAATGTATAACATAAATATATAAGAATCTAGTTAGCAAGTTAAGAAATTAGCTAATGTTAGTTTTATATAAAATAGAGCATTAATCAAATTAAAAGTAAATTATTTATTGATACATAAGTGGAACGAATAAAAACAAACAAGCGATATCATCCTGCTAAATGCTAAATTAAACTAATAGATTACACTCATTTATAACTACTAAAATTGGGATTCATATGAAACAATGACAAAAGATAGAGTTGTATGGCTACTATATAAAAAAGAAGCCTTGTGTAATATATATAATGTGTATATATATATACGTATTGTGCAGTACATGTTGTATATAACTAGGGTGACCAAGCTCCTAGATAGTCCGAGTAATTTTCAAAATTTGTAATATTTTGCGTGCGATCATTCAGTACGTATTTAAAAGAGACATAAAAAGGTATTACAAAATTTACAAATCACATTGACAACATATAAATAAAAGATATATTGTTATAAGTATCAAAATAAAAACCTAATTTTACTTCACTTAGCAATTTAAAAAAAAATATGAAAAAGATGCCAGCACTTTTTAATGATTATTTAAAATATGACACATAAATGTATAGGTAATTTAGGTACATTTATCGAAAGCCATAAATTTTTTTTAAAAAGTCGCTAGAGGCTTGCGAGCCGCAGGTTGGTCACCCCTGCTATATAACTAAAGATGATAAATAATAAAAATGTTGTTTTTTTTTTTCATAAAATCCATTTCTGTACTCTACTATTGTTTTGTAATGCTGTAATGTTCCCTATGTTTTCATAATCTCTTTATTTGCATAGAATAACAATATGTTACATTGTTATGCACGCAGCAATGAACGTGACTTATTTGAAATTCAGGCTTTACCGCCTATAATAACTATCTATGAATATTTACAAAATGTACACATACGTTTTACACTAATACATTTGTTTAATATATTCGCAGTTATATTCTCCGATGCTTGTTCTAGAAATAAAATTTTGTAAGTTAATAGATAAATTCTTTCACGGAAGTAAATTTAAAAAAAAGAATACGATTTTTATAATTATTTTTAAATGAAGTTTTTAAATGCTTGTAGTGTAGTTTAACAGGTTAGGTAGGCGATATTAAATGGAATCAGGCGTTACCTTGCGGAAGTCCATCCTAAGTAAGAAAAGGACCAATATTTAGCCACTTCCGCACATGCAGTGGTAGTCGTGCAACAAAGTGCACCGCCCGCCAGCCCGCTGATAAATGCATATGGGGCAAACGTTGCGAATCACACAACCGCCACCACCAAATTACTCAACACGTGTTTCACCCCTCCACGGGGCATCTTCAAGGGTTATGTTACACCGATTAGTGCCAAACACAGAGTTTACCCTTAGAGTTTAGAGAGAGACTCTGTGTTTGACTACCACTGCATGTGCGGAAGTGGCTAAATATTGGTCCTTTTCTTACTGAGGTAGGCGATGTTTGAGACAACACCTAACGAGATGGGGCACATGCGCAAAATATAACGCTTGGATGAAAGATAGACACTGTTTATTTTAAAAATCATCCGCCTACAACATCAGATACACCAACGCCGTATTAAATTATTCGTTATGCGTATGAAATAATTTTGTACATAAAACTCTCACCGCTCATTTGTACGTTTATATAATTCTTCTTCGTTAATTAAGAAGGTAATGAGAAAAAAGTAAGAAAAATCGTTTTCGTAATTTTTTTTATCACCATCATCACGTCAGGCAATAGACACCCACTGCAAGACTTCGTCTCCCAATGATCGCCATGATGATAGTTCTTGCGCCATCATCCAGCTACTTCCTGTGATTTAAACCATGTACTCGGTCCACCTAGTGGTGACACGCTGCTTATACAGGTTTAAGGTTGTACTCGAGAACCTTCGGCTGAAATTAAGATACTTCTTTCAGCCGATGGATGTCCACTGTAAGGCTGTATATGACCGATGTTGCCCTGCCTCCATCGAGCGACTTTTAGCGACCTTAGCTATATCGATCCACCCTGGGGGGCCTTGTTACGCCACGTCTACCTGCTTGTGTTCGCCACTCGAAAATCTTTCGTCCCGAACGGCCACTACACTAGCGATGTGCCTTTCTAACTGCCATTTCAGACAATCATTTCTTTAAGCAACATCTGTTATCTTGGTTCTTCTTCAGATCTCATTTCTAATTCGCGGCGAAACACCTAGCATATTCCTCTCCATTGTTCTCTTGTCGGGATAGTTTGTTTAATATCTTAATTTGATAGACACATGTAACTTCATTTAGGATAGACTAATGTTGGCATGATCTCAAAGGGGCCATATTAATATATAATGACATAACTAAATTTTAAAATTTCTTAGATATGAAAAAAAATGTTATAAAAAAGAAAGTAATAATTAATAATAATTTTCGTGGTCTCACTTTTATTGTCAATTTATACTGATCTTAATAGAACGTCTACTTAACATGTGAAAGGTGTGATTCGTATAACCAACAAACAAAATTTATTCATTAGATATTAAAAGTGTGAGTGAAAATATTGTAATAAATGCAACCTTGAAGGAACCAACGTTACAGATACAGGCTTCTATAATAAATATAAACGAAAGATTGGACCACTGAACGAATGAACGAACAAAAATATGAAAGAACGAATGAACAATAAGACCAGTGATTCCCAAAGTGGTCTATATCGACTCCAGTGGTCTATGACCTATACCTGCAAGGGGTCAACGTCAGCAAAAAAAATTTGGGGGTCCATGAAATGAAAATGGGGGTCCACAAACTGGACATCATTAGCCGAGGAGATTTAAGATTAACCCTTACAAAATTGACGGCAAATGTTGATAATATATTATTAAAGCATCATGTTCATCCTTCTCACTAAAAATATTGACTTATTGCTTATGTTATTTTATTCATAGTTTATTTTATGTTTATTTAATGTTACGTATATTTTACATAACAGATACAAAATTTCATTTTGAGTAGTTTTAATTTAAATTCAATTAATAAATGTATAAATTAACATGTGTTTTTACTTTAAGTTTTTAACACTAAACTTCACTGCAGTTAGAAATTTACAGGAAATCAATATCAGGTAAGTATGGGGTCTACCCAACACGGAAAAACATGGCAAGGGGTCTTCGACACAAAAAAGTTTGGGGAACTCTGGATTAGACCATTGAACGAATGAACGTACAAAAGTATGAATAAACGAATGACGAAAGGAAGAATGGAAGTGTGTAGCGTACGTATAAGCGAACGAATGGAGTAATGAACGAATAGATGAATTGGCAAATGTATAAAGCCTTCAGAACACTCACAAAAATTAATATTTCAAAATCCTGGGTATCATAGCAAAGTGGAAAAGATCAAAGAAGTATTCTTTCAAAATCTCGCCTTCAATCCTTGTCTATCTATATATTCATAAATATATACACACAACAGTGTTAACTATATATTTCATCATGTGATGATCTTTAGCACATTTGTACAAGATCCCGCGGTTTCTATGATGGTCTGACCAATTTTCGATAGATGGCACCACTGTCATTTCAATAAATTTCATTTATCGCCGTGACAGTTCATGTTGATTTGAATTGAAACGAAAACAGCGAACGAATGATGATGTTTCGAGTTTTGAGTGATGTAAGAATTTATGTAAATTATCAAATTCATGTCAGGCTCACATAATTAAAATAAAAACGAAAAAGATAAACTAAATGTTTATATTGTTAAATTATAAATTACAAACGAAGTCGCTGGGCACAGCTAGTTACTTTATAAAGGAATAAATATACGAAAGTAATCAATTAATAAATGCTTTCTACCTTGAGTTAATATTAATACGTAACGAAACGCCTAATTGAGTCGCTTCTCTTAAAATATTTGTAGCGCATTTAATGCTCTCTCAGAAATACGACACGTTATATTGTGTATTTACTAATTGGTTCTCTTGTATTTTAATTTTACTTACATTATAAGACAATTAATATATTCAATATTTACTTCGTATGTACCACTATAACTATATCTATAAAACTGTAGTTATTTTTCTAAATGTAAACACCAGACATTGAAGTAAAAAAAATGAGCGGAAACGAAAAATTAAAATGAACTAGCAATATGAAATGTCGGTAAAATAGACACTGTGGTGTTTTAATAGCGTGATGCCGTTATGGCGTTTTTCTGTACGCAATTATTGTAATGTAATGTACGGTGGCGGTTGTGTAATTCGCATTGTTTGCCGCATACGCATATGTCAGCGGGCTGGCGGGCGGAGCACTTTGTTGCGCGACTACCACTGCACGTGCAGAAGTGGCTAAATATTGGTCCTTTTCTTACTTAGGATGGACTTCCGCAAGGTAACACCTGATTCCATTAAATGTTTACAATGTATCTTACAACATATATATATATATATATCTTTGAGGGACGCATAGCTTTTCGGTGGACGTATTTGGACTGAAATGACAAATAATGTTTTGAAAATATTTTAATTAGGTTAGACGTGAAAGATACGGATCATGTTCAAAAATACTTTTTGATTTTGTAATTAGAAACAATGATTATACTCTCCATATTTAATATAACGAGAATGTTAGAGTTTGACTGAGACGTATAAAACCTTTTTATATTTTTATTTGTTTCTTATGCTCTTTAAATTGACAGTTTGTGTCGCTATGCGTTCTTCATATTTTGTTTGTTTTGTCAATATATTGTTACGTATTATTTTACTATTATCTAGTTTTGTAGAATTATATTTAAATTACCATCGTCATTTTAATTTATTTATTCCGTTTATACAGTCCACATGATCTCTGACATAGAATAAATGTTAAAAATTACAATACTTATATAATACAGCCAAGGAATAATTATTTTTTAAAATTTGACAGATGTCATTTGTTTTATTTTTTTTTAAAAAAAAACGACAGAAACGAAAATAAGTTATTTTTTTCTTACAACCTAAGCACAAAGAAAATGTTTACATCCTATATACAGAGTTATTGTTTAATATACACACCGACATATACAGGCTGATTGGTTATAAGTGAAATCTTTTAAAGAAGTGAATGTATAGCATATTTGCTATAAATATAATATACAATATGTTGCACCTCATCCAAAAATAAATATAGTAAAAAAGCGATTTCAAAATTCAAATTACTACTTATTAAAATTAATTACTTTTGACCACCAGTATTTTATTCTGCAGATTTTGTATTACGAAGTTTATATTACAAAGAAATACGTATATATATATACATATATAATGATCTGAAATTATTAAAAAAAGGTCTAACACTCTTAATTAATGAACGAATAAGGGATCCGTCAGTTGAAATTATAATTAATTTTTGTCAGCCTTAAATTTCATTAGGAAAAATGTCATCAGAATTTTCCCACTCGGTTTTTCGTTCAAGGTTTATATGGAGCTATTTTTTTAGGCTGTAAAATTTTAATTGAATATTTGATACATAAATCTTAAACTTTAATAATTCCACTGCCATATAATAGTTAAAGAAAATTATCTAAAATGAAAACTTTGAGGAGGAAGAAGACACTATTCATTTTCATTTATTTAAAATATTGTTACGTACAAACGCCTATTTCATTACAACTATATAAAAAAACCATTTGAAGTCCGACAAAAGTATAAATTTGAAAATTAGTTTTATGATATATACGGATCCTCGCTAGAAGGTTAAATATACTATCTAGTCGTAGTTTTTAAAATAGAAAAAAATATATAAACCCAACATAATAACAGTTTATATATAAAAACACTGAAATAATTGATGAACGGGTACTATTACCTAGGTAACACATACATTAATTACCAAGGTAAGAGAAATTTATATATTTCGTAGCACTAACATACATCTAATATATAAAATTCTCGTGTCACGGTTTCGAACTTGAACTCCTCCGAAACGGCTTGACCGATTTTTACCAAATTTTACATGCGTATTCAGTATGTCTGAGAATCGGCTACTATCTATTTTCCATACCCCTAAGTGATAAGGGTGGTCCACCCCTAAATTTTATTTTTAATTTTTTAGACAATTTTTTTTGGTTTTTATTTTATTATGATACAACATACAAAAATACATACAAACCTAAATTTTCACCCCTCTACGATCAACCCTTATCTTACATCTGTTAATTAAAAACTTTAATTTTTTTGCAAAACAACATTTGCGGGATCAGCTAGTTATATATAGATTTACACGGTAGATACGTTCCTGAGAAAAACGTGTAAATCGAAAATTAAAAATTTTCAAGTGAAAACCGTGTAAATCGAAAAACTTGCAGAAAATGCACAATTTTGCTATTTAACAGTTGTGATTTTATTCAATATTTTAGGTGTACACAGAAATGAAAATAAAATGCATTGATAAGTTACAATATTTAATATATTACGGAAACATTTTTTTTGTTTAATTACAATACATTAAACAGAAGAACAAAAAATAAAACCAAAGGTGTTTTATTATCCTTTGTCACTGTCAGAAATTACCCTCTTTTTTTTTCACTTTCATCACTCGAAGTTATTTGTGCCGATTCGATGTTTGAAGCAGAAATATTTACATTATGAGAAATAGTAATAAAATCGGTTATTAAAACAAATAAAAACACACATATATTTTAACTTACAATCATATTAGAAACCGCCTCGTCTATTGGCGGACACTTAGGACTGTAACAAACCCTATCCAGACACCCTCACAGTCTAATTATTTATAAATCTACTTTCGTCATAGTATAAAATCTGACTATTATATATGTTATTTAGAAAACTATACGAATAATGTTTCCAAAATCCCCAAACACTTTCGATGGTTCCATTGATTTTTATAGTGTGAATTTATACTAAATGTATACATTGATCCATTTAAAGTTATTACACCTCTAAGTAAACATCCTGTATTAGTATCTATCTTCCTTCTATATATTATTTATGAGTCAAATTTTAAATAGTTATTAAAAGATTAATGTAAACATAAATAGATGTATACCAGCTCGAAGCTTTTGACTCGATAGATCGGCTAGCTGTTCGATTTATAGGTGATAATGATTTAGTTTCTGAGAGACTTCACAGGCTTGAACACCGCCAGCGAGTTGCAAGTGTGTCAATTTTCTATAGGTTTCTTTTTGGAAATACGTTGCAGGGAACTCGCCAAACTTACTTGTCCATTCCCTTCCTCACGGAGAAGTTCTCTTGGAGGCATACTGTTTCAAATCTACGTTTCTAATCCACACAATATGAGTATAGAAAAATAATTTCCTGAGAAATATATTATTATATGTGTATATATATGTATATATATATAGAGAGAGAGAGAGAGAGAAATATATAATTATGTGTGTGTATATATATATATATAAAATTATATAACATAACCCAGGTCTCTTCAAGGGCAGAATAAACAGGAACCTACTGGATCTACATGTTTCATTTTCGACCACATCATCGTTTTCAACAGACGAGTTGTTATTCAAAGGCGGATGTATAAGCGATAAAAAATATCAATCCTTGACTCCAATCTCATCTTATTTGAACATGAAATAAACCTGATGCTATTTTATCTCCCACAGAATAATTAAAGAGAAAAATAAAAGTTAATAACGAACAAACGATTTCTTTCTATTAGAGCAGAGTTCCCCAAATTTTTTTGTATCGTAGACCCCTTGCCGTGTTTTACGTGTTGGGTAGACCCCCTACTTACCTGATATTGATTTCCTGTAAATTTCTAACTGCAGTGAAGTTTAGTGTTAAAAGCTTAAAGTAAAAACACATGTTAATTTATTTATACATTTATTAATTGAATTTAAATTAAAACTACTCAAAATAAATTTTTGTATCTGTTATGTAAAATATACGTAACATTAAATAAACATAAAATAAATTATAAATAAAATAACATGAGCAATAAGTCAATATTTTTAGTGAGAAGGATGAACCTGATGCTTTAGTAATAAATTATCAACATTTGGCGTCAATTTTGTAAGGGTTAATCCTAAATCTCCTCGGCTAATGATGTCCAGTCTGTTTCTTTTTTTCGTTAGGAGATTGGTAACAGCGCTGAACCACTAAGTATGACGATGGAAAGGAAATTTAAATTTTCCACTATCGTGGACCCCCATTTTCATTTCATGGACCCCCAAATTTTTTTTCGCTGACGTCAGACCCCTAGGGGTCGATATAGACCACTTTGGGAATCACTGTATTAGAGGGTTTTCAAATTATTAACGTAAATGTTAACAAAGCTACCGATATTGCTAAATGAGGTTATAATTGGTTCAATAAACACGGTCAGTATTGTTAACCGTTTAGAAATTTGTTATCTGGCTCAGAAGGAATACAGATAATCAAGTTTATATTCCAACCAAATTAACACTGGCTACAAAATTGGAACATATTTACTTTTTTACTGTCTAATCTATATTGTCAATATAATCTATATTGCTTTAAATTGATTTAAAGGTCTATTTCTTTTCTACGTTGATCCATATTTAACTATGTTACGTATTGTGGGTTCTGACTCGGAATGAAACACCACTGGTTCACAAGGAGTCCTTTATTCACCAACCAGATGGTCACCCTACTTTAACATAAAATATACTGTCGCTTAGTCTTAAATTCGCTTACAGATCGCGCTAGAAATCACTGTTCAAATAACTTACCAAATAGTCACTTTGTATCACTGATTATAGATCTTAATCTTATAACTCGAAAAACTACACTCAACTGTCGACATACGGAGTACGCTTATACTACGGATAAAGTTCTAGTAAGTTCGAGATATTGCTCGGCTAGAATTTCCGAGAACGGTACACAAAAATAAATAACTTCAAGGTCACGCGTGTTTACGGCGCTTCTTGACCCTAGGGTTTCGGGTTTATTGTTTAGAGGTTTCTGTAACTCCTGCTATGTAACGATTATAACACATTTTATACACACCATAATTTATAGATGTTTCTTTTAGGTATTAAAAAATAAATATTTTTGAAAAAAGAATACGCGCGAAGGCATTGTAAAATCATTTGATTGTTAAAAATAAAATGTTTATATATAATGTTTAAATAATAACTTGTAACATTGTAACAAATGATATATAGATAATAATTGTAATTATTCTAAAAATAATTAAATCTAAATTATAACCTTTTAAAATCTTAACGGATATACGATTGATTTGTCGCCGCAAATGCTGCAAGTTCACGTGCAATTGGTGCAATGTAAAAGGTATGTAGTTGCTTTACTCCGGCCCTATTGGGAGCTGTTGACGAGAGTGTGCACTGTATGAACGGTTTCAATAAACTCAAATGATGGTGGTAATTTAATTATTTAACAAAACTAGGTAAAAGTTAAATAATGCGTGACAATAGACCAGTGATTCCCAAAGTGGTCTATATCGACCCCTAGGGGTCTATGACAACCTGCAAGGGGTCTACGTCAGCGAAAAAAAAATTTGGGGTCCATGAAATGAAAATGAGGGTCCACGAGAGTGGATCTCTACACATACACTGATAGTACTTATTTACTTTTATTATCTTATAATATCAAAACATTTACATTATTTATAAAAGTACCTATGAAGTAAAAAAATATTATATATGTTTATAAAATTGTGTAAGTTGTAGGATGTTGGTATTCGCTTTGTGGTCGCAATACATTTTCATAACATAACATGTGTTTTACTTTGAGTTTTTAACACTAAACTTCACTATAGTTAGAAATTTACAGGAAATCAATATCAGGTAAGTAGGGGGTCTACCCAACACGGAAAAACATGGCAAGGGGTCTACGACACAAAAAAGTTTGGGGAACTCTGCAATAGACTGACGAAAATAAAAGCACATGCAGGACGCTTAGCGACATAAGCTGTCAAATATAAAAAGTATATAAAAAAAAAAGAAAAAACATATAAAAAGGTTCTATGCGGTCTGTCATTCGTTAATAGGCGCATTGGAGTCAGAATGCTAAACAGTCCCTTCGAAGGGAACCTTGAGAGAACGATTTAAAATCTCGGCAAACTACCTATCCAGTGAAATAGTGGTATGTACTCGAGCCTAGCTTCACCCGGGACTCCTCTAGCTTCGTTACCCTAAAAGACATTTCAGGCATCTGCAAACACCACTTTCAATCATATACCTATATAACACTGTATATGTGGCGTGGTGTTGAAAATATTATTTCGAATGCTCTTTCAAGATCTGTTCCAATAGCACGCATTCATAACCCCACGGTACATGAGATACACCGTGCCTCAACTGTTCAAATATTGTTTACTTGTATTTTGTAACATTTCTTCCATTAATATCCTTATTTTTAATTTTAATTCAGTCCTGCGAGACACTAAATTGCAACCTTACAAGGCGTATAGTCCTTCGTACAAACGTAATCTTTGTAACTAGGATACGATCTGCATAAGTAAGAATTTTAGTTCTTGGATTTCTGTTACGAAATCAAACGTGAAACTGCACAAGGCTAAAATAGCTAGCATTCTTTAAATATATGACATACTAAATGCAACTTAAATTGTAAAAGGTCCAGATAAATAATTAAAAACACGTGTGTTGTCGTATTAGAAACATCAAACTAAGATAAACGAAGATATGTAAGCAATCACGTTATATAAAACATTTCAGCAGTAAATACTCTTACAGTACTTTTAGTTAATGAAATCTCTCACTATTTCATTATTTAATTTCGCTAAACGAACTTTAATTACGACACAACAGTATAAAATATTCAAATTAAATTCATTCTACAGTTTGTCACGACGAAACATATATGATAATATTGTTTTACTTTCAGTTTAATGAGTTTATTTTATGTTATGTGTTCCGTTATTTTGTTTTATAAATTATCATTGTTATTTATTCTCGACATTTAAATATTTTGTTTGTCTAGATTTAACAATATATTTTTTTAAATTCTTGCATGCTGTGGTTTTATGCGATTGTATATCTCTTCTCTTAATATAGCTTATATTATACTTTAGCTTGTATTCACACAATTGATTTATTTATTACTTTTAGCAGGTTTTGTAGCAGGTTCAAAGTCAAAGTTCAAGTGTAATTATCTCCTTTATACAATCATCTATGATAGCTTAAAATTGAGTTTAAGTCTGTTCGTAAGACGGCACCTGCTGAGAATAAGTAAAATGGTCAGGATTTCAATTTTTTACTATTGTTTTAAAAATATATTATTTTCTCTTATAATTTAAACAATTCATTTCTAAACATTTTTTATTTAGAAATTCAAAAATCTCTAATTTATTTGTAATAAACTGAATCAGATTTTTAAATAAATTTCCTCAAAAAACATTATTGTACTATTTATAAAATTAAAAATGCATATTAAAAGTAATTTGACGAAAAAGGCTTATTATTCAATAAACGAATACTTATCGACAAGAATCCTTGGCAGCGATGTCCTTTGATTATTTTGTATTCTAAATAAGAAAAGGACCAATATTTAGCCACTTCCACACATGCAGTGGTAGTCGTGCAACAAAGTGCACCGCCAGCCCGCTGATAAATGCGTATGTGGCAAATAATGCGAATTACACAACTGCCACCGTTAAATCACTCAACACGTGTTTCATCCCTCCACGGAGCATCTTCAGGAGTTATGTTACACCGATTAGTGCCAAACACAGAGTACAAACATAACTGCGGTGCACTTTGTTGCACGACTACCACTACATGTGCGGAAGTGGCTAAATGTTGGTCCTTTTCTTACTTAACCTTGTCATAGATGTGAGAAGTACGTCTTTGGAGAATAAAAAAACATTTATATAGAGATACAAGAGGTGATTTTACCATTCGAAGCGTTCTCTACCACACAACGTTTAGATAGAGATGAGAGAATTGAAGGAGAAGGCAGTATAGGGTATCATACGTACAAATACATACATTACTAAACACATTGTTTTATATTCAGCAATAAAAATATAAATATGCAATATGCAATGTAAATTACTTTGTTATTTAAGCAAGAAAAACAGCGGAGGATGTCCACCAGCAAGGTGAACAGAAGACTTTCTTAACGTCACGCTGAATAGAAGCCACTACCAAACGAACCTGATGGAAGGTTCTGGATAAGAATCATGTTTAGCAGTAGGCGTCTTACGGCTGTGAATAAAGATGATAATGCTTGTCTTATTGTCCAAGTGAAGTAAATAGTTACAATAGTTTTACCGAACGGTGTTTTTGCAGCTTCATCGGAATCTAGTTGAGATAAAGGATCTGCGATCTTAACAAAATTTATTGGCACGATCGTATGCCAAGATTATCATTATCAGTAAGAAGATGGCGCTTTAAGAAAAAGGATTGAAATTCTCTTTAAAATCATCAAAGGTATCGATTCATTACAATTAACTTTAAATTCAGATAATATCGCTGCAAAAGGCGGAGATAAAATAGAAAATTTTTGGATCTAATTTGTCATCTCTCGTGAAGCTAATCTCAAGGGTAAATTTATCAAAGTACAGTTATATTATTTGAGTAAACTTTAGATTTGAGATTGTCAAATAACAAAGTAAACAAAGGATCAATCAGAACAACGCAAAAGTTAAATTACGTCTCCTCTTCTGAAGTATTTTTCGCTTGTATACTATATATGCGTATATACAGGATGATTAATTTATTATATATTTTAGTTGTATACATTAAAGGTGTAAATATAATGCTTCTTTGCTATCAATTGTTTGGTACACCTTTTTTATATAGGGGTAATGGAGTAGGCGTTTGTCTTCCATCTCACCTGATGGAAAGTGTAGATCAGAGTTCCCCAAACTTATTTGTGTCGTAGACCCCTTGCCATGTTTTTCCGTGTTGGGTAGACCCCCTACTTACCTGATATTGATTTCCTGTCAATATCTAACTGTAGTGAAGTTTAGTGTTAAAAACTTAAAGTAAAAACACATGTTAATTTATACATTTATTAATTGATTGATTTTCTTAGCACTTTCCTTTTCAAGATTCAGGAAACGAATAAACGTATTTGTCCCACATTCGTATTTATAGAGTGACGAATTGAACAAGTCAATGCAAGATAGCGAAGCTCTGTGACTGCGACTCTCAGGTTTTTACAAGTTCAAAATGTATTGCGACCACAAAGCGAATACCTACTTCCTACAACTTACACAATTTTAAAAACATATAATATAATAATTTTTTTACTTCATAGGTACTTTTATAAATAATGTAAATGTTTTGATATTATAAGATAGTATGATGTAAGTAAATAGGTACTATCAGTGTATGTGTTGAGATCCACTATCGTGGACACCCATTTTCATTTCATGGACCCCCAATTTTTTTTCGCTGACGTAGACCCTTTGCAGGTTACCATAGACCCCTAGGGGTCGATAAAGACCACTTTGGGAATCACTGGTGTAGATGAAGATGAAAGTGATACACGCCCATCCAAAAGTAACCTGTTCACTCTACTCTTAAAGGCTCCAGAGTTCAACTTATCAGGAAAAATAGACCCATACAGGTTGTTCCAAATCTTGGCGACTCTCACCAAAAACGAGCTGTCAAACCGTTTAGTTCGACTTTTGGGTATGTCAACAACGTATGGATGAAACTTTCGCCTGCGCCTAGTAGCCCGATAAAGGAATGGAGATGGCTCAATCAGTTCGAAAACAGCCTTCGAGCACTCTCCAAAGTGCATCCTATAAAAAACCAATAAGCTGGCAACTCGATATATATAAATAAAAAATAACGTATTGATAATACCGTTTAAGAAAGTTTTCCAAAACTCGTATTATTACATATTAAAATGAATTATTGTTTACTATATATCGCTACAGACAGAAAAATAAATTAATGTAACATTTTCAAAGTGATCTCTATCTTTTCAAATATATTTGCTGACAAATCTGCTTCACATTTACCCCTTTAAAGATATTACACTTCTAACTAATCATCCTGTATTTAATGGCTCTAAAAGTCAATATTAAGTTTAACTATAATATCGCAGTCAACCGGTTCCTAAAGTTGCAGTTAAGGCTGTTTCTCATTTAAGTTAACTTATTTAAATTCAACTTAGCAATGCTTTAACCGCTCTGATCTCAGTTGGCTTGGACAAAAGTTTACTCATAGATGTCGCTGTTACATTACTCCGTCGTCCTTCTTCATGAAACACATTCTTTGGATATAAGCAAGAATGATTTTACATGGCCCCCATTATTGGGGACCTTTTGTTTATCCCTATTTTAGGAAGAACCAGGTCTTTTTTTTGGAGTATAATAATTTATATTTTTTTTCAGTAATTTGTTTGTTGTTGATGTTTCTGGTGTTATGCAGGGGAGGTGGTTGTGCATGTAGCAAACCGCTCTACCCGAGTAGAGGAGAGTAGTGCAGATGTTGTGTATGCTGTTCGGAATGGCAGCGTGGGCCAACCAAGAAGGGATCCAAATCCTCCTTCGGTTCACCTACATTGTTGGCGGTTAGATACAGAACAGATATTGTAGTGTGGCGTGTAGCTTCTTGTACTGTTATGTATAACGCGATGTCCTGTGCAGTGTCGCAGGTGCAGTGGTAATTGGTGCTGTGTGCCAAGCGCTTGCAATATTGTGGCGAGAATTCTGTGGGAACCTTGTCATAGGCGTGATGAATACGCCTTTGGGACGTCTCTTGGCATTTGCTGAGATGCGGGAGGAGTAGCAAGAAGCACTCACTATGATGAGATTTCTATGGGAGGAAGTCGACTCAAAGTATATGTCTGAGCAAGCCTCAAAGAATTCCAGGATCGTGTATTTAATTTTCTCCTTCCATACATCACCTCATCTTTCGCTCTTTTCGTCTTCCTTCCATCACAGTTTCTTTCATACTTTTATCGTTCTTTTCTTCCTCCATACATCACCTCTCTCCCTGTTCTCCACTATTTCCTCACTATCACAGTTAGAGCTCTACCTTCTAATTTATCTATTATTAGTATCATATATATTTTTCCTGTGCTTTTAATTATTTTAACAAGATATTTGACACTTACTCGGCCTTATATATTTGTTTTAACCTCCTGAATGTACAAGAAAGATGTGCACAATAAAACACTGGTCATGATATAATCTCTTTACTACCGCGGTATAAATTTAACCATAATCGGGTCAACGGGTCGGAGTACAATGTCAACCGTGATCAAGGGCCTGTATCCTTTCGTCTTCGGGGCCAGTTTGAAACTTCGACAGATCTCGCTGAGAGCACACTTCATCTCCAACATCGCAAACCTTTGACCTGTGAAACAATCAAAACATTATTCTATTTGGTTTAGAAAGATCGAAGGGATAAAAAGGTAGAGAAAAGACCTCACTGCACGAACATGATCTACTGACAATGTATGGCCATTTTTCTTTGTTATCTATTTTTGTGGGCGTCTCTTTCCCCCCTAACTTGTGTGGGACAGAGACATTACAAATTCGAATAAAATTAATTTTTCAGTTTTTAATTTACTTTTACATTCTTCTTTTGTCTTACACATTATCTTTTGTTCCTTTTATAAAATGATCTGTCATTCTTCGTTTACAGATCTCTCTTATATCTTCTTTCTTCCTTCATCTACGATCCACACTCTTTATATTTAATTTATATATTTATATTTCGTTGCTTATTTTACTATTTGGCACTATATTACTTTTTTTTATAAAAATTCTCAATACTTTTTTCTCTTGTACTTTACACTTGATCTATAGCAGTTGGAAAACACTGGGTTCAGGCCTCTTTCAATCTTTCTATTGGAAATCTCGCGAGGAAGCCTTTGTTTAGTAGACTTCTTCGTTTGGAATGATAATGATAATAGTGTTTACATCACTTTAACCCTTAGTAACCTGATTTACAAAAGTGTTTTTTTTAATATTACTGTGTTTGCTTGAGAGTCTAGATGAAGGGAAAAATAGATTTTTTTTAATTTCGTCGGAAAGAATATTATACAACAGTTAAATACTTACAGCCAACCTATAAAAAAACAAATAGTAATGTGAACATTCGGTTTAAAAGATTGATATCAAAATTGAAATTCTAGGCTATTAAGGGTTAAGATGATAATATATCAAGTGAGTAGTGATAGCACAGATGTGATCGTCGATCGCGGATTCGATTCCCGGAGCACAATCTTATATAATTCACACTTGTTGCATTAATTATACATAATTGCCACTGCTCACATGTTTCCAGGAGTATGAACAGCAATGCGATTGCCAACCCGCCTGGCATGCATGGCAATTATGGTATATCCCCTCATAGATATCTCTAAAAGTCTATGCAATCCTACCAAGTGAAAGTCATCAAGAAATCAACACAAGATTGTACGAAGTGCGAAGATCTATGTGAGAAAATGCTTGCTTTCAAACAGTTGAATAGCTACAACAACACTTAAGAAAGCACGATAAAATTAAATTTCCAATCCAACCTTCACTATTAATGTATATTACGATTGCATGTCCTTACAACTTTATCAAAATTTTAAAAAATTTCCCCTAAGCAACTTTGGTAGACGAAAATCAGTAACGTGTTTCATAGACCAGGGGCGGCCCCATGCGGCTCTTTGAACGTTTATATTTGTCTCCGATTGACTGTCGAATTATTTAAATATTTATATTTATATAACACATGTCAGCTCCTGGGAAATGGAAACAAATTACTGGTGTGAATAATTATTATTATTATTCCACCATAAAATTAGCGAAATCCAAACACCGATCATAATTAACTGAACGACATCTTAAGTATTATTAGGAGTGCTGTCATATATGTGTGCCATTATATCTAACTTCAATACACGTTTTGTACTTTTGTTATATAATTTAAATAAATATGATTTTAGTAGAAAATATTCGTTTGAGTGTTTTAAATACGTATTTAATTGCGGCTCGCGAATAATTTCAAATTTCGAACAATGACACGAACTATCAAAAAGGTTGACTACCCCTGGTATAGACTATCACACACACATGCTCATACGCACGCACACATTGTATGTATAATAAAAAGAAAAATAAATAAATAAATATGAATGTAACCTATGCAATTCCTCGGTCCGGCGCTGAACGGAACAAAAGCGTACGGATGCCGTACTTCACCGTTGAGGAAACGTTCCGGAATGAACGCTTCCGGATTCGGATAGATGTCTTCACGTCTGTGTAGATCGTAGATGTGGACTAACACTTCTGTACCTTTCTTCACTCGTATATCATCTGCGGAACATAAAACCTTTTTTAATGGAGATATACTTTAATTAAAAAAAAAAAAAAAAAACACAATATTTTTTTATCCCTAAATTTAAACACCAGACGACTAAGCTTTTATTTACTATACTAGTGCCTTCAGTTCAAACTGTATTCGTTCGACGCTTCATTTTAAAATATAAAAAAATCAATTAACGCAAATGTTGTATAGGTTCTATTTCTTCTTCATCAAGACATACTTCATCTTCAAAGATCGACATGATGAAGTTCTACGTTGCCTGCATCCAGATACTTCCCAGGACTTAAATATGTCATATCTAATAGATTCAGGCGTTACCTTGCGGAAGTCCATCCTAACTAAGAAAGGGACTAATATATAGCTACTTCCGCTATGCAGCAGTAGTCGTGTAATTAAGTACACCGTCCAGTGCCAAACACCGAGTCTCGGTGTAACTGTGTAACATCTCCTGAGGATGTCCCGTGGAGGGGTGAAGCATGTGTTGAGTGAATTAACAGTGGTAGTTGTATTTCGCATTGTTTACCGCACGCGCATCTATCAGCGGGCTGGCGGGCGGTGCGCTTCATTGCACGACTTCTGCTACATAGCGGAAGTAGCTATATATTAGTCCTTTTCTTACTTAATTATGTTGTCAGTCTACCTAGTGAAAACCTTTCGGCCCCGCCGATGTGGTAACTGCCACTAAAACGAGCAATTCTTTGGGCTATGTCGGTGATCTTGATTCTTCTCAACCTCTATCAAGTCCTAGCCTTCTCTATTGATCTCTGACTGATATTGATCCTTTTCATGACACCCGTAATATATGTCATCGAATGTTACTGAATTAACTATAATATAGTATTTAATGGAATCAGGCGTTACCTCGCGGAAGTCCATCCTAAGTAAGAAAAGGACCAATATTTTGCTACTTCCGCACATGCAGTGGTAGTCGTGCAATGAAATGCACTGCCCGCCAAATTACTGAACACGTGTTTCACCCCTCCACGGGGCATCTTCAGGAGTTATGTTACACCGATAAGTGCACAGACTCTGTGTTTGGCGTCTGTGTTGTTGAGTAATTTGGTGGTGGCGGTTGTGTGATTCGCATTGTTTGCCGCTTGCGCATTTATCAGCGGACTGGCGGGCGGTGCATTTCATTGCACGACTGCCACTGCATGTGCGGAAGTGGCTAAATATTGGTCCCTTTCTTACTTATAATATAGTAGCCATCTTTTTCTTTACTTTCTAAACTTTCAATGCTGTCTAAAACTGCCAATTAAAAGTTTTGTTCCTTATTCACTCCATGAGACAGGCCGTGATTTGTGTATTGTTTTGTTATAAAATAGATTGTATTGTAATATCGAATATTAAAGGAATGAAAATTATTATAATTAGTACTAAAATATTGTGATATTATGTTTCAATATACACAGATGGCGTTCGAAGCGATATGTAAGAAACGCCACTAGAAGTTGACAGACGTTTACGTCACATATCATTTGGTTTGGGCAATCGTTCCAGAACATTCCGCTCGATTAAGTTAATCTAAGTTTTTGACTTGATCTAAGTGTAACAGCCCAAGTAAAAATCCATCTCTCGAGGACTCTAGGGCACGGTCACTTTGAATATTCGTCGAAGCGTACTAACAATTCAAAGGCCTCAAAAGTCGGTGACAGTTGTATGTGGCGATACGAAACAAAATTCCCGAGAGGGATCCGTTAAATAAAAAGCTTCGCCATATTTTAGATAAGTTTAGGATAAGCGATCTGCGAACGTGTGTGTTCAGGCAGAAAGAAAGGTATACCAAACACATATTCTCATGTCTTTTCAGATTACAATTTGATATAGTAGATAATGCCCCTTATTAATAATAAATATATATATATATATAATGATTTGAATAGAAAATGCCATCGATATTTAACCATTATTATGAGAAGAGACATGAGGGGGAAAAAATTGACTGAACTTAAACTTAATAGTAAATATGTTATTAAGTACATTCATATTAAGGACGCAAGCACTAAACTACCGATATATATATTTAATACTGTGATCAAAAACTAAAGTAAATTTGTTTATAAGATATTACTTCTTTATTTATTCTACCAAAACAATTTCATTGCCTTCAAAATAATCCACGTGACAAAACGCACTTTTGCCACCGCTGTTTACAGTTCTAGAAACAGTTTAAATAGAGCTTGCTTCGATTTGGTTTTTATCTTCATAATCATGTCAAAACTGCATCCCAGCATTGTCCTTTTGCGTTTGCTGAATATCCAGAAGACGCACGGAGGCAAGTCAGGCGAATACGGTGGTTGCAGAACGATAACAGTTGAGTTAATGACGCTTTTTTAAAAAATGTGCTATTTTGGCGCCAATAGAGACAGCTTTGTTTATATACTACTATTATTTGTTTATATAGTTGCATGTTTGATAGACTAACTATATATATATATATATATATATATATATATATATATATATATATATATGGTTTAGGTTGACCCAATTAACGTTTTTTTTTTAACTTTGATGACAATATTAGCTATATTCAATTGTGTCTTCACACTGTTAACCATTTTGGCTTTTTTTTCTCTTTTACCCCTTTTTATTTTACCTTATTTACCTCAGGACTCATGGGTCCAAATAGGTGCGTGTGCGTCTGCGTGAGTGTGAGTGCAAGTGTGAGTGTACGTGTGCGTGTGGGTGTGCGTGTGCGTGGGCACGAGTGTTAGTGTGCGTGTGCGTGTGCGTGGGCGTGTGCATGTGCGTGTGCGTGGGCGTGTGCGTGTGCGTGTGCATGTGTTTGTATATATATATTATTTACCCAGCATAAAGTCTTCGGTGATCCTTCTTCCAATGAAAGGTACACTGGGGTACAAACGCAGTATCTCCTTAATGGTCGCCTCCAGGTACTTCATCTCGGCCAGATCGGACCAGTTCGGCGTTCTATCGGAGTCTCCGAATATACTCTTGCATTCCTCGTATATTCGCTCCTGGATTGGGAAAATTATAATTACGTCAATAATCACAGATTCCTGAAGTGATCATCTAAAGTGATGAACACAAGGATTCCCGGATTTTTAGCTAGTCCTTAGAAAATTAAAGTTAATAAGTGTTTTTACCAATAAATTGTAGTACTCCTTTTTAATAATTATTATTATGAAAGTTATAAATTTACCATTACCATTATTTCCTATCAATGTTTTTCAAACCAATATATAATGTAATGTTTTTTAATAAGATTTACTTTTAAAAAATAAACTAAACAAAGTTTCAAAATACATACTCTACATGTTTTTACTGACACGACAGATAACTGTAATATTAGTTGAATGAAATATATCAAAATTATTATAAACTTTTTCAGTTTATAATAATTTTGATATACACTGTTTGCGTTCACTTTAAATAATGTAATTTAAAAAGAAAACAGTATTAAACCAATGCAAAAACATGAAACTGAACTATTTATTTTCCATTCAAAATACAGCGCCATCTGTTATCTGCTATAGACAATAATGTAGATAACATACATCAAAAATTTATTACAACATTGTTTTTAGACTTTTTCATTACTGTAATGTATAATTTTCTACTGCATTTAATTTTTTTCTTTCTTTTATTTATAATAGTCTCGAATACTAGACTAGACTAGTTATAAAAGGAATTTTACATTTTTATCTGATATTTCCACATTTAACCCAATTTCATTCGAAAAATTTAAATCAAACGACTTTATATAATTGGCGTACTTCTGTGATTTATTAAATGCAGTCATGAATCAATTTAAGAAATATCATTACCTATTAATGTAACGTTTAATCTTTTCAAAAACTTGTAATATAGTCATCACTGTAACATATCTAATGTAACTATCTAAGTCAGCTAAGACAAATAAATGTTCCAACTCACCTGAACTTCCTCGTGGTCTGCCAACAGCATCAGACCAAATGTAATTGCCATTGCAGAGGTGTCATGTCCCTGCATAACAATTATCAATTAACAACATAAAATAATAACACTTTTTATAAAACGCCTAAAAATAAAAATAAAATTCTTTTTACTTTCAAAATGACAATTTCAAGTTGCAGTGGACAGGAAACACGTAACACACGGAACCGATGGACGATGATGATGATGATCTTAAGATTTCGAATTGAGACCGTTGCCGCACTTTTTTTAAATACTACAGAGTAATAGTGCAAGAACCAATTAAAAGTAATAAAAAAGGTCGAATAAGATCTGGATTATATTTAAAAATTTACAATTATAGTCTGTGGCGTTTATTAGAACGCACCCAAATTCATTATCTATGAACGCATCTGTTTTTCTACTCCCTTTTTACTTTGTACATCTCACTCTCTCTGACGCGCCGCGCTACCGAACAGACGCGTCGCTGTAACAGCTGTACAACAAAGGAGATAATTGTAATTTATGAGATTCTTATACTGTGATATTATATCATACGTTGTAACCATCCGGTAAGTGTTTTACATCGGATCACGGGACGAAGGGCCTATACTAACAATCACCCCTCATATTTTAACAATTATAGCAAAAAAATGGTTCAAATTAGGACTTAGTCATAAACGAAACAATCAAAATGTGATACACAAACATTGTGTACTATATCTATGATGTTATGGGCATTGTGGAAAAGAATAAAAGGCGACAATTGAAAGGTATATGGAAAATGATAAAGAATTATATAATTCGTGAAGAAGGAATGAAGAAAATTGAGGAAGAAAGCATGAAGTGTGAAAGACGAAATAAAAACTAAAACTGAAAAAATTATTAACTCTGTGACAAGAGGCCCCAATAACGGTGTCATAAAAAAGGCTATGAATCCGCTTTCACCCGATCCTATTGCAAATCTATATGAAAGACCTATATCAAACAGTGATCGTTCTACAGCTGAAATGATGTTGATGAAAATAAGTAAGAAAAGGACCAATATTTAGCCACTTCCGCACATGCAGTAGTAGTCGTGCAACAAAGTGCACCGCCCGCCAGCCTGCTGATAATTGCGTATGCGCAAACAATGCGAACTACACAACCGCCACCGTTAAATCACTCAACACGTGTTTCACCCCTCCACAGGGCATCTTCAGAAGTTATGTTACACCGATTAGTGCCAAACACGGAGTTTATTGTTTGGCTAAATATTGGTCCTTTTCTTACTTAGGATGAACTTCCGCAAGGTTACGCCTGATTCCATTAAATATTGATAATAATAATGATATAAGCCTTCAACTGCCTTTCATGATCTGCATTTATAATAACTATTAATGTCTCATTTCGTCAGGACCGAATTTTAGACTCAGGCATCATGGACCCGAGGCCACGGAATGTAAGTTTATAGGGGCAGAAAATTTTGAAGGTCATTGAAAATATCGCTGAAAAATCGAGAGCGTCTTATATATAATGTGTGTTTAAACATATATACTAATTAAAACTATAAAAATTTGGATGATAAGTATTTTAATACGTTAGACATTTTATATTGGATTTCACAATTATTCAACATAGAGCGTCAAATAGAAAATCATTTTTAAATAGAAGCGGCGAAATGCTTTGTCCGACAAATTAGTAAATCCGTCACTGAATTTCATTGATTAATACTTAAACTTATCAGGATGATGCAGCCTATGCTTCTCAAATATATATGAATGTAAAAAGGACCCTGATGACAAGCTGTTTCGAATCGGTCTATTTTTTTAATGGCGCCCGCTATTGGGGACCTCTTGTTCCACCCCCTATTCACAATATCTATCATTCTGTTCTTCATTCCATAATTCAGTCAATTTTTAAACTTTTTTATTTAGTTCGACGCGTACGGAATTTATAAGGATCAAAATTAGAAATTGAAATTTAAACACCTTCCCGTTATCAGATTGATCTGAAATTTGGTACACACATTTAATTTAGATGACAATACAATATAATAAAATCAATGACATTATAATTCTAAGATGGCCGCCGATACAAAATGGCGGATTACATATTGTTCCTTAACCCCCTCAATATGGGTATCAAATAAAAGGGCTACACTAGTAAAACACAATGATTATGTCAAAATTTAAAATTCAAGATGGACGCCGTTCCAATATGGCGGAATAGGTACATATTTTTCCACAACCACCACAATATGGGTATCAAAAAACCGTTTACCTTAAAAGTTTTTTAAATGTATTTATTCTCTTCCGCTCTAATATACTTTCGTTCATTCTCATTTACTGCAGTTTAGTTTATTTATACAATTTATATATATCACAGCTTTCATCATCCATTAGAACCGGTCTATTGGAAATCTCAATCACAAATAATGATCATCTTGTGGCTGAGATAATGATGATATATTTTAGTGTAAAATAAATTGCATGGTTTTTTTATTAATTCTACTTGTATCGCTAAAGTTTTTTTTTACAATTTTTTTTTCTCTTTTACTAAACGCAGATAGATCGGAGAGGGTTGCCGCTATTTGATACAGATCTTTATTCTCCCAGCTGCGAGACACGACACACACAATTTTTCTTTTATGGGTAAATACAGCTAAAATTTATACATATTAACAATATAATTTGTAAAACACAAAAAACAATAAATAATAAACAACAATAAATTGCATAGTTTACCCAGACAACATGTTTATATCTTTTCTTTTGACTAGACTCAACTGCCAAATGACACTAGCAGCTTCCGCGTGTTCAACAGACAAAGTGTAGATGGCGCTGATTCTTAAACTTTTTTATAAGTAAAGAAGAAATTCTAACACTTCCCTGACAGCCCCAACTCGGACCAGTACACTCTACTGTATTACAAGGTTAGATATACACGGTAATTGATTATAGGTAGGCTTTTAAGGGATGAAGGTATAGCTCATTTGCCAGCTGAAATTTGAACGCATTTACACCGATTTTCGATCACCTATTTAAAGTGATCACTTTAAAATATATGACATGAATTAATTTTTTATATTGGAATGCTATATAAAATAATATAAAAATATATATCGGCCAATAACTGCTGACAGTATAAATTTTGCAGGGATAAATAAAAATTATTATCAATATGTTACAATCCGTAGATCAAAAACGCTTTTTATTGCTTTAATATTATTACGTTATATATAATAATAAAATTTTATATATGTATATATTCACCCATTAAAACTTGTTTTACTTATGTGCAATCATAATGAAATGGCTATATACGAGTATACCCACGGCAATATTAGAAAGTCTACAAATACGTTGCGGTTGCGCCTCTTGAAGCGCAAAAGAAACGTCAAGGTCTCTCGAAGTGCGTCAACGTCGCTCGAAGCGCGTCAACGTCGCTCGAAGCGCATCAAGATCTCTCAAAGGATATTAACATGTCTCGAAGCGCATCAACGTTTCTCGAAGCGCGTTAATGTCGCTCGGATCGCATCAATGTCGCACGAAGCGAATCTCAACGCTCGAAGCGCATCAAGGTCCCTCAAAGCACATTAACATCACTCGAAGCACATTAACGTGTCTCGAAGCGCATCAAAGTTTCTCGAAGCGCGTCAATGTCGTACGAAGCGCATCTACGTCGCTCGAAGCACGTCAACGTCGCTCGAAGCGCGTCAACGTCGCTCGAAGCGCATCAAGATCTCTCAAAGGATATTAACATGTCTCGAAGCGCATCAACGTTTCTCGAAGCGCGTTAATGTCGCTCGGATCGCATCAATGTCGCACGAAGCGAATCTCAACGCTCGAAGCGCATCAAGGTCCCTCAAAGCACATTAACATCACTCGAAGCACATTAACGTGTCTCGAAGCGCATCAAAGTTTCTCGAAGCGCGTCAATGTCGTACGAAGCGCATCTACGTCGCTCGAAGCACGTCAACGTCGCTCGAAGCGCGTCAACGTCGCTCGAAGCGCATCAAGATCTCTCAAAGGATATTAACATGTCTCGAAGCGCATCAACGTTTCTCGAAGCGCGTTAATGTCGCTCGGATCGCATCAATGTCGCACGAAGCGAATCTCAACGCTCGAAGCGCATCAAGGTCCCTCAAAGCACATTAACATCATTCGAAGCGCGTCAACGTCGCTCGAAGAGCGTCAACGTTACTCGAAGCGCGTCGACGTTGCTCGAAGCGCCCAACGTTGCTCGAATCGTATCAACGTCGCTCAAAACGCATCAACGTCATTCGAAACTCCTCAATGTTCTTACCCGCAAGTATTAACAATTAAAAATAAAAACATTTGATGCTGACAATTGAACTGACTACTGAAACATATTGGGTCGAGTGAAACAACACTTGTCTCTAAAACTGATCATCGACGTTGAAGTAACTGAAAAAAGTCTGAGTTATAAAGGATAATGGTTATACGTTTTGGTTTTGGTTTTGCTAAAACACGGGCAATAATCTTTAAATATATAACATAATTATATATGTGTGGGCGCCCATATAGTCATCTAAATTTATGAGTACTACGAATGATATAAGAACATCAGTGCATAATAAGCATCGGTCGAATTAATTGCGTTCCGCTAATATTAATAATATTAATTAGTGCACTACACGTATGTACATAGTATCTAAAATTAATTAGTTTCTGCATAAATTATATGTATTATTTTGATATCATAACTAAGTAATTATTAAAAATTATTTAGAAGTTCGCTAATAAATTTTTGTATAAGAAAATAATGTTCTGAATAGAACAAAATTTTGTTTTTTTTTTTTGGACAGGATAAACACCACTGCCTTAGTGTTTCATCTTGGAACTGTTGTATCACTGTATTCCATTTTGAAACATCCATTACTAATGCTTAACAAATTTAATGTTATATTTTAATATTTTAATCATCAAAACTACATTCGTAGCATATTTTGTGCTAATGTCATTGTATAAAAATAAATATGTAAGAACTTATTTATTCATATAAAATTAATAAAAGCAACCATGCCTTCCATTAGGTCATATAATATATATATATGTATAGGATGATTGTTTATATGTACATAAGTTTTAAAGGAGTAAATGTATTATTTATTAAATATAATAAATAACATATGGATATGCCGCGTTCCTTTCAGCGTAAGTATCAATTGAAGCCTTTTAAACAAAGCAATAAGATTTCCGTTACCCTGACAACGTAAATCCTGACAACCTTGTCGCTACGGGGCAATATATCGCCCCTAGTGTAAAGCCTGATTGTTTTGTAAGTTAAAAAAAATAATATGAAGTAGTCATTTCGAAATATGACATATTAATTTTTTTTTAAATGAATGCGACAGCTTTGTAACTTCTGGCAGTACAGCCTCCAGGAACATACAGTAAACAATAATTTATTTTAATATGTAATACGAATTTTTAAAACGACTTTTATTACTTTATTATAATTACGTTATTTCTTATAACATTTCTTGCGTAATGTATATAGACGAAGTTAATGCTGAAAGCATTTTCTACAACCGTTTAGGTATTGCACAAATATATCAATGAAGGTAAGTGAAGTAAATAAATATATACAAGAAAGTATAACGAAAAACCTTATATAAATATAATGTAATACATACTTTTAAATATATATTTAACATATTTTTCGTTTCAGCCCATAGACTTCAGTAAAGTATAGATCTCCCCTAAAATATATCTGTGGTAGATATACCATAATCACCACGTTTAACACGAGATTGGCGATCGCAGTGTGGTGCTATGGTATGCAGAGGACGCTGCTGTCTATCTTCTTGAAATTTATTTAGGAGTAGTAGCAATCCTAATCAAATCCAAAAAAAAAAGCAATCCAAATCCTAAATGCAAATTATATTAGATTCTAAATAGGAATTTGAACCAGCAACCTGCGGTCGATAACCTTTTAATGTCTCTTGGTACATTATTAAATGTGTAAGATTTCACCAAAATTATTCCAGTGTTAATAAATCATACATCAAAAGGCTGTCGGATGGAAAAGTTAATCAGCGCGGTGTTTAAAATTACAGTGAAAAATTCTCGGAAAAACATTAATATGCAATGAATAATAAATCATTATGTAAAATATAAAAGAAAATGATTGACAAGTTACATTTGACTTTGTGTATTAAAATTATTATTGTAATAATTTATTACTTGGTTATACAGAGTGGACCATGCATTACATTATACTATGAGTTAAAACGAGATGTATATATGTTAAATATATATTTTGAGTAAGAAATGGACCATTATTTCGCCACTTCCGCACATGCAGAGGCAGTCGTGCAACAAAGTGCACCGCCCGCCAGCCCGATTGTTACACCGATTAGTGCCAGCTCGTGTTTGGCACTAATCAGTGTAACATAACTCCTGAAGATGCACCATAGAGGGGTGAAACACGTGTTGAGTAATTTGGCGGTGGCGGTTGTGTGATTCGCATTGTTTGCCGCATACGCATTTATCAGCGGGCTGGCAGGCGGTGCACTTTGTTGCACGAGTACCACTGCATGTGAGGAAGTGGCTAAATATTGGTCCTTTTACTTGCTTAAGATGGACTTCCGCAAGGTAACGCCTGATTCCATTAAATATATATTTTAAAATACGTGTTATATGTTACCTATATATGGTGTTTTTTCATTCTTTCCTTTTTACATTCGATTTTTTAATGATAATACTTGTTTCATCTAACTTTAATAATTTATTTATACACCACGACATGGTTAACGGGCAGAAAATGCTTTCAGCAATAACTTTGTCGACGTATTGTATATACGTAAAAAGTTTTAAATGTAATTACGTATTAAAATTATTATTTGTTTACCGTCTGTCCCTGTAGGCTTTACTGCCGGAATTTAAAAGCCTGTCGCATTCACATAAGTAAAAATTAATTAATATGTCATATTACAAATTCATCGCTTTATAATATTTTTGTTTTTTTGCTTACAAATATACATTCACCCTATTAAAAGTTATAATTCGCATATATCTTTGGCGTACCTTGCAGTGGGAATACATAGGTTGAAATGAGATATATAATTAGATATATTATATATGTTGTTAACAGGGGGAGGTAGGTATCTCCCGAGTACGCATCTGACCTTTCTTCGATGAAATATATGTGATTAGCGGGCACAGGTGAATTACCATGAGGAATATGATAAGCCAAGAGTGACTGAAGGTTTATTTACGTATGTATAGAGTATTAACAATTCACACGACCTATCGCAACGGCAGCGACCACATTATGGCGTCCATTTAAATTTGCGTTCGAATTTAAAATTCGAACGCGCAAGAATAATTTATCATAAAATTATTTTAGCCGTGACCAGAAATACAGAGCGGAAACAACAGATATTTATTTTTAATGAAGCCAGCACACTATGTCTTCTTAGTTAAAGATGTAAGATATATTACATATTTTTTACATTTTTTAATGTGCAATAATCTTTATATCTTTTTTTTAAATATGTTAGAAATAATAGTGCATTCGTTTAATTATACATAATAATTTGAACAGAGTATACAACAATGCGTCTACCAAATTTTATGGTAATTGATTATGGAAGTTAAAAAGTTGCAGAGTCATCTAGTGGCGAGTTTTAATACTAAGCATGTAAACCTTGAAAAAATACATAGTAATTTTTATATTTATGTTGTATAACGATTTCTTATATAACACACGCGTTGCTGTTATATATCTAATTACAAAATTGAACCAAATGACAGTTTAGATAAGTTAAACTGATATAAAAAACATTTCAAAAACCTTTCCGGGTAACAATTTACAAAATTTCACGGCAATTGTATGTATGATTTTTTGAATGTATCGAGTGTAGTCAGACGGACACACAATTTTATATATATATATATATATATATATATATATAGGTAACACAATTAAATTTGTACGACCTTGTGCAAATATATATCGTCTAGATTTCAATACCTGCCTTTTTTATAAAACCCATCTATCTACTTAATTGTTAATTTATTTAAACTTGAGGATAATTTTAGAGCGCTTGCAAAAACAATTATATAAATTACTAGTTAGACTGGTGTTCACGCGCTGTTTTATGCATCTAATTAAAAATCTGGTTGCATCTTTGATACCTAAAATATAAACTGATGAAAAATAACTCTTAGGAATATATCTGAAATTTAACCAATTTTTTGTCGAAGATTTTATGTATGATTTTAGAATCTATCGAGTATAGACAGATAGATAGACACATATTATTATATTTTATATATAAATATATGTATAATTCACGCACACTAATAATTATTAATTTAATTTTTGGGTTATTTTCACTTAATTATTTGTTTATTTTGTATCAAGATTTTTAACCGCTTCACAATAACAGGCGTTAGGTTACAGGTACAAAAAAGTTAGCTTATAATTTTTACTTCTGTAATTGATATTTAGATTATTGTCCTATTTATAATAATTCATTTAAAATGTTATCTATATACATAAAATCAATGTGTGTCTAACTATCTGTCTATACTCGATAGATTGTAAAAACCATACATACAATCTTCGACAAGTTTTGGTTAAATGTTAGGTATATACATATGTATAACATAAGACGCCGAACGATTTATTCGATAATATTCGATCAGAAACTTGAAAGCGAGTACAAGTACATACTTACCTGTATGATTAAAGTTCGATTTCTTATCTCGACGGCAGTACGACAAGAATATTTTTTTCATTCATTATCATAAAACTTTAGTAGCACAGCCAAATATCATTGGCGAATATAAAGCTCAACGAATCCGCTGACTTGGTCACTTGGAGCGAATGGGATCGAATCGGAGCGTGAAGGTAGCGTACCTGGAAAAACCGAGGGGTCGAAGACCAGTGGGTAGACCCAGGTATCGCTGGATCGATCGCGTTGAGGCAGACTTGCGCGAATTGAATGTCAACCAATGGCAGACGATGGCGCAAGATAGAGGAAAGTGGAAGTCTCTCGTTTCGGAGGCGAAGACCCATTTTGGGTCACTGAGCCAGCGGAATAAGTAAGTAAGTAAATATCAGAAAACCTTTTGCCCGCTGACAATTTTGTGTTATTACAATCTTGTTATAATATCAGCAGACAACTTATTACAAAATAATGCGCAAACTAGGCAAGAAGTTATCTCTATTTAGGCTTTATATCTAGACTTTACTTTGCCAAATAAGCTGTCTGCAAAGCTATGTAGACATCTGACTTTTCTTCCAAGAAACACGACTTCAGAATGTGACAGACATCGGATGGTCACAGCATCAGGTTCTGGGTTAGTCTCCGGAAGAATCGGTGCTCACTAGAACACTAGCTCAGATTCACAGATTTTCTAAATCAGTGATTCCCAAAGTGGTCTATATCGACCCCTAGAGGTCTATAACAACCGGCAAAGGGTCTACGTCAGCGAAAAAAAATTTGGGGGTCCAGGAAATGAAAATGGGAGTCCACGATAGTGGATCTCAACACATACACTGATAGTACCTATTTACTTACATCATACTATCTTATAATATCAAAACATTTACATTATTTATAAAAGTACCTACGTAAAATACTATATATATTTAAAAAATTGTGTAAGTTGTAGGATGTTGGTATTCGCTTTGTGGTCGCAATACATTTTGAACTTGTAAAAACCTGAGAGTCGCAGCATAAATGTATAAATTAACATGTGTTTTTACTTTAAGTTTTTAACACTAAACTTCACTGCAGTTAGAAATTTACAGGAAATCAATATCAGGTAAGTAGGGGGTCTACCCAACACGGAAAAACATGGAAAGAGGTCTACGACACAAAAAAGTTTGGGGAACTCTGCTCTAAATCAACTACTTGATAAGTTAAACAATAGAATAATAAATATATTATGGTAAAAAATTTTAAAAAGGAAATCTCAGATTAATGAAACTTGAAAATTTATATAGTGAAAAAAAATTTACTTTTCTTAAAAAAATGTAAATAAATATTTTAATACTGTGTGTACTTTATCTAACTCTTTATATATTAAAAAACTTCATTCATACACACATACATATTTAATGGAATCAGGCGTTACCTTGCGGAAGTCCATCCTGAGTAAGAAAAGGACCAATATTTAGTCACCCGTGGAGGGGTGAAACACGTGTTGAGTGAATTGACGGTGGCGGTTGTGTAATTCGCATTGTTTGCCGCATACGCATTTGTCAGCGGGCTGGCGGGCGGTGCACTTTGTTGCACGACTACCACTGTATGTGCGGAAGTGGCTAAATAATGGTCCTTTTCTTACACATACATATTAACGAATATATATTATTTTTGTATATGCGAGTTGTGATAGCCAAACGGTAGAAGACTGTGACATCGTAAGTCGCGGTTTCAATTCCTTAGATACAATATTATATAATTCACACTTTGTGCATTATATAGGATTCAATTAAATAGCATTGCCACTGCTCGCAAACAAGTTTCCAGAGGATGGACAGCAGCATCCTCTGCGTACCATAATACCACACTGTCACCTCCATTTCGTATATATATTTTATAACCAACCAGTATCATTGGAAACGAGGCCTTAGTAAAACGATTATGGTGAACTTAGTCACATATATACTTAAATTAAAAAAATAATAATAATAAAAAGTCGAAAAACCAGCACGTTGTTCAACAAAAACATACTGTAATATAAAGAATCGAGGAAACACCTTGAACTAGAAACACAAAGAGAAATCTGAGCGCAAAACATCGACCCTCCATGTCGATGGATCAATTTAGAATTTTGTGAGAAGTGTCAAATTGGGTTTTTAGTCGATTATAATCAGACAATACCTGGACAACATTTCCAGGTGTCCATTAGGATTTTTTCCATTTGCCAATTAGCTCTAGGAATTTAAAAAAAAACCCTCGATTAGATAGAAGAATCACTAGAGCTTCTTCCGTAATTTTTTCTCCTAGCCTAACGCTTTCCAAAATCGCAGTAGTGATATTAGCCAGGTAATGCCAACCGGCTAAGCCGAGGTTCAGCGGTACTATCGACGAGTGACAACTCAAGTTGAGGTCCCCTCATGGAGACTACATGATCCTGGTCACTCCATCGAGTATTAACAGAAGCGATCTAAGAGCATACTGGTCTCCCAATCCGAAATAATAGTATGAAGTGGAAATGATAGTATGAAGTGGAAATAATAGTATAAAGTGGAAATAATAGTATAAAGTGGAAATAATAGTATGAAGTGGAAATAATAGTATGACGTGGAAATAATAGTATGAAATGGAAATAATAGTATGAAGTGGAAATAATAGTATGAAGTGGAAATAATAGTATGAAGTGGAAATAATAGTATGAAATGGAAATAATAGTATGAAGTGGAAATAATAGTATGAAGTGGAAATAATAGTATGAAGTGGAAATAATAGTATGAAATGGAAATAATAGTATGAAGTGGAAATAATAGTATGAAGTGGAAATAATAGTATAAAGTGGAAATAATAGTATAAAGTGGAAATAATAGTATGAAGTGGAAATAATAGTATGACGTGGAAATAACAGTATGAAGTGGAAATAATAGTATGAAATGGAAATAATAGTATGAAGTGGAAATAATAGTATGAAGTGGAAATAATAGTATGAAGTGGAAATAATAGTATGAAATGGAAATAATAGTATGAAGTGGAAATAATAGTATGACGTGGAAATAACAGTATGAAGTGGAAATAATAGTATGAAATGGAAATAATAGTATGAAGTGGAAATAATAGTATGAAGTGGAAATAATAGTATAAAGTGGAAATAATAGTATGAAGTGGAAATAATAATGTGAAGTGGAAATAATAGTATGAAGTGGAAATAATAGTATGAAGTGGAAATAATAGTATGACGTGGAAATAACAGTATGAAGTGGAAATAATAGTATGAAATGGAAATAATAGTATGAAGTGGAAATAATAGTATGAAGTGGAAATAACAGTATGAAGTGGAAATAATAGTATGAAATGGAAATAATAGTATGAAGTGGAAATAATAGTATGAAGTGGAAATAATAGTATGAAGTGGAAATAATAGTATAAAGTGGAAATGATAGTATGAAGTGGAAATAATAGTATGAAGTGGAAATAATAATGTGAAGTGGAAATGATAGTATGAAGTGGAAGTAATATTAATAAGTGGAAACAATAGTATGAAGTGGCCCGAGCCAAGACAATCCCGGGAGCCTGCGAGCATCTCTACTTTAAAACAGTTCTTAGGCTAAACGCACTCTACGGCCTGCCACCTCAAACCTGCGGAATCTGTGATGCCATTTCGGAAACAGTGAGAGTCCTATCTCTATAGATATGTTTGTGTAATATCTATGCTTTGCATGGCGTCTATGGCTGAAGCGAGTAATGTATTTACAGTACCCGGTGATAAACATTGCACATCGATCTTTAGAAAGAGACAATCGGCTAATTTCGGCTAGCGTTATCTCTATCGCACGAAATACGACTGACAAAACGTCACGTAGTTAGTGTGGGACAGAGATAATGCTCTACAAAGCCGAGATTAGTCGATTGTCTCTTTCTAAAGGTCGATGTACAATTTTTTTACTTTTTTATTTCGTTATTTAAGTAAAAAGACAATGAAGGCTGTTATAAATTTGATAACATATATAGATTCTAACAAAAAACTAAAATTACATGTATCTTATAATTTATAAATAGATATATAACTCACCTCAAACATAAACGTGTTCACCTCCTCTCGTATACCTTCAAGGTTTATCTTTCCATCACTCTCGGCTTCGATCAGAAAGTCTAATAACGCAGACTTCTTCCTCGATTCATCACCGTCAGCTATGTTTGACTTGACATTTTCCTGTTTAATCTTCTTTTGTTTTCTCTCTAATATTACATTATCCGCAAACGAATGCACCACGTTCAGGCGTTCCAAAAACCGTTTGCCTAAAGCCGTGCGATAAAATACTATATCACTATGTAGCCAGAATTGTGTGAGTCTATTTATAACGAGGATTCCAATCTCCTTGATACTTCTTTTGTATTCAACAGCTGATTTCGATTTATCTGAGTCCAGTTGCGTTCCCATAGCCGTCTCTGAAATATATTTCGGATTTTTAAAATGTAAGTTCGATTGTTTAATTATCACATACTATCAGGCATACACCTATCCCTCGATTTACACGGTAGATACGTTCCTGAGAAAAACGTATAAATCGAAAATTAAAAATTTTCAAGTCAAAACCGTGTAAATCGAAAAACTTGCAGAAAATGCATGTTTTTGCTATTTAACAGTTGTGATTTTTTTAAATATTTTTAGGTGTACACAGAAATAAAAAAAATGCATGGACAAGTTAAAATACTTAATATATTACGGAAATACTGTTTTTTTTATTTAATTACAATACATCAAAGAGAGGAACAAAAAAGAAATTACTCTCATTCTTTTTTACGGAATCTAAGGTTCGAATTCACTTTCATCGCTTGAAGTTATTGGTGCCGATTCCATGTTTGAAGCAGAAATATTTACATTATGAGAGATGGTGATAAAATCGGTTATTAAAACCAAAAAAAAAATCTTATTTCGGAAACCGTGTAAAAGCGAAAACGTGTAAAACAAGTACCGTGTAAATCGGGGGATAGGTGTATATCTATAAATTATTTTAATAAATATTATCAAAAATTCTTATAGCTATAATTAATATATATATATATATATATATATATATATATATATATATATGTGTGCGTAAACTTTTTCTCTTTTCCTAGTATAAATAAGTGTACTCCCCATGTCGACAGTTCAGTGTAGTTTTTCGAGATATAATATTAAGATCTACGATCAGTGATACAAAATGACTATTTAGTAAGTTATTTGGACAGTGATTTCTTGAGCGATTTGGAAGCGTTGTTTGTACTAAGCGAAAATATACTTTGTGTTAAAGTAGGGTGACCATCTGATTTGTGAATAAAGGACTCCTTGTGAACTAGTGGTGTTTCATTTCGAGTCAGAACCCACAGTACTTTACAATATTTCTCTTCAATTCTGCAAAGTAGCTTAATTAAACTGGCTTCTAGTCTAAATAGAAGGTTCTAGAAGTAACACTAACCACAAATCGTATACAGCGTGAAATCGCTGATAATAGGCAATATGTCCACATCTTCTTCTGGCAGCTGCTTCAGTCTTTGCACCAGGTCTCGGCTCTTCTGCTCGAATACCTTCGTGAAGTTCTTGAGAATGTTGAAGTGGAATGTCGGAGTTAGAATCTTTCTGCGCTGATGCCATTTGGTACCTACAAATGTTAAACGATCATATATTTTTTATTACTAAAAATTATATTTAAAAATATTATTAATTATTACAAAGATTAAAGGCGAGATTTGAAATGAATGCTAAGAATTTCGAGAATGAAAGATATCGTGAGGAAAGACAGAAGAATAATAAAAGAGCTTAAGAAATACGAAAGAAGAAAGTAAAGTTCATGTCCCACGTGTAAGGGAATGACAGGTCCCCAAAAACTAAAGCCATACTGGATACACATAATCATACATGTTACATGCGAAGGTGTAAAAGTTTTATAAAGTTTAAGTGAGGTATGGCACAGGAAAAGATTTTTTATGGTCCTCGTTTTGGGGACCTCCTGTGTTCCCCTGTCTTGTGTAAGCAAGGACAATATTTACAATAAATTTTTCACAATTTTTTTGAAATTTCCACGTTCTTTCCTCTTTTCTCTCATTTCTCTTTCATTTATATCAGAAACTATTTATTTAAAAATAAATAGTTTCCGATATAAAGAATGCAATATAAACGAGAAATATTACACTACCTTCGTTATAAGAATCAATGGTTTCAAAAATAAATAAAAACGTAATGATAAAATAGTTATAAAAATCTTCTTTACTGCAAACCAAAGGCTTCTCTCAAAGATCGCCACAGATAACATATGACCCGTACTGCGCTGCGTGCAGCTATGACGTCAGCGCACTTATTTTTCAAGATTAATTATTATTTACTATCTGTTCCCGCAAAATATACTGTTAGAAATTATTGGCCTGCACAACATATTTCAAAATGACTACTTTATATACTTTATACATAAATGAAGTCATACTATATATACCTCGAAAACATTACTTCCATTTTAATAATATTAACAATAAACTTGTTATAACAATAACAATCGCTTGTTGTCATGCAGAATTTTAATTAAACATTTTAAATACCGTGGGATTTTAAGTTTTTCAAATAGCGTGTAAGATACAATTGAAAGATATGCAAAGGTAATTCAATTGTTATGAATATTGCCATATAAAAACTGTAAAACAATAAACAAGTTTATTATTTTACTGAAATATGTTTAATATTATATAAGTATAATTACAAGCTATATATAATTAAAATTTAAGTTATAGTAAAATTCTGGGCTCTAAAAACAAAGTTTTATATATTATTTAAAAAAAAGGCAAAGGTAATTCAGCCATTATGCCTATTTGCTAATAGTGTTTTTTACGGTGAGAGCATAAGAGGTTTTAATACGATATAAATAATGAATTAGTTATTACTTTTTATTAGTTAGTAGTTTTTAATTGCAATTTGTTTTTTATCGTGTGAAAAGTTTTAAATTTTGTAACTTCAAACTGGATGAATTTATTGTTACATATTGTGGTATTCTGGGCTCTAACAAAAAAGGTAACTATGTCGATTAGCTAACAAATATATAGTCAAAGGTATATTGAAGCATCAAATACGACAAAAATAATAATATCATTTTTAATTTTAAAAAAATATTTTAATAGATTATTTATTCCCGGAAAGAATATAATTAAAATTTTAATAGTCACATATCATATAGGTGTTTGATAGTATATAACTCTGGCTTTTATGATTTGATTAATAGAAAGTTTCGACTTATAGTTTTATTTCGTTATATTTAAATACCTACGATAAACTAAATATTATCTTATTTTGTACATTGTATTACCTGAAATTCTTGTAATTTAACTTATTAGTAATAAAATTAGACTCACCTGTACTTATCAAGAGACCAGTTCCAAGCCAAGGTTTAAGAAAATCATAAGGTTTATTCTTCACGATGTTACGAGAATGGGAAAGGATTATCTGTGGAATATTAAATAAAGAATATATATGATTGGACAAGATTATTTACTATTAATAGTGTATTTAACATGAATTATACCATATTGAACAATGTTACGCTTGGAATTTTTATTTAATAATTAAAACAAAATACATTTGGTTGTCGCCACTTCAGATATTAAAACACGTTTGAAACCAACTTAACATTATTTTAATTTTAAAAATGTCATTAATGGAAGCTAAAATAAATATTTAAGTGTTTTTTCTGATAACATACATAAGTGATTGTAATATATGATTAAAATAATATACGAATGAATGGATCATACAAACTAAACCACTAAAAAAGCAAAGGCAAAGTCACCTGAACATAAGCTAAGAAATGGCAAAAATTGATGGTTGTTGGGATCGAAAGTCTCAAATGGCGACCAGGAGCTGGTGGACGCAGAAGGAGTAAACCCCCACTAGGAGGACCCTAATGTACTCTTGTCTCCGCTCCCCCCTAGTTTTCAATGGACCATTAGATATAGTTGCGACTCTATGTCTGTGTCCTCTCTGTCTGACGTCTGCCAGAATCATTAGCAGCTGCACTGGCGGAGAAGAGCAAATGGGTCCCTGGTCGTCTTCTACGAGAGTATCGTGGCAAAGAGGGAGACAGTTGAGCATGATCGGGAGAAGGCCGATTGTACTCGTAGACGGTCGTGACTTCGAATGCCACGTCGCTATCCTCTAACACAGGTTCACTAGAATGAAACTAAGATATCCCTTGTCGTAAGAGACGACTAAAAGGGATCGGATTTTGGGGGGTTGAGGGTAGCAAAATGAGTTTTGGTAGGTCGAAATCCCACATAATCCTGTCCTTCCCCTAGAGGGCAAGGGATCTTGTGTTTATACAGAAGACTACCCCCTTCTCCTCCCCCTCCCCCCAATAGGAAAAAAGGGGGACTGACGACATAGTCAAAGTCGTGAGAAATCGCTCGATTTGAACAGTGCAAGTTCAATGATAATACTATATTCTGCAGGAAGGTAATTGAAATAGCGATAAAAAGAAATAAGTAAGCAAAATAGTGTGCAAAATAAATGTAGTCAGAATTAAAATATAGTAAAAAAAATTGTAACTGTGATATTAAACAAACTGTGATACACATATATATAAGTGAAAAAATTAAAATAAAATCTGTAATATATTGTAAATAAATAGATTGAGGATGAATGAATGTAATAGAATGAAAAAAAAATATAGAAAAAAATTGTAGAACGAAAGAATAGAACGACAGATCATGTGATGTATGAAAGTAGAGAATGGAAATAAAAACAGGAAAGTGAAAGACTTAATAAAGAAAAATAAAATTCCTGTGATCCCAAATAAATAGGGGTGGAACGAGAAGTCCCCAATAGCGGGTGCCAAAATAAAAAAAAATGATAATATCTCTAGAAGAAGCGTATATCTATTATAATGGTCATGAAAGTAATAATAGTAATTCTAAGTAAGTTGAAAAACGTCGTATATGACTGTCATTTTATATAGATATCTGTTTTGTAAAAATACACCATATAATTGCTGATAAAATTGCAAACTAACCTCTATGTCTTCGACGTTATACAGATGCAGTATACGACGGCTGAACACCTTTACCATGTATCTATAACCGTAGAGCTTCTGGAAGCCGAGGATCAGGTCGAAAATGTCTTCTGTAATGTAAACAAAATACTAAATTTTCGTATCTAATTCTTTAACTGTCAAAACTGATTGCGCAATTTTTGATATTAATTATTCGAAATTTAAAAATCATTCCTTTTTTTTTTTCAAAAAACGAAACGCTTGTATTGGCGAATGCTTCTCTTTTCAAATCGAATCTGGAAGGAAACAGTTAGTAAATAAATATTAACCTTATTTACACTTCACTGGCTTCCGTGTGTTGTATGTTACGTATTTATTTGTATTTCTTGTATTTATCATGTCTCTGTCACTATTTTTAATATAAGATTTGAATTATGGCGCATTAATTATGTTATTTAAAACTTGGTATTGTAATACAATAGAAACCTAATTTCTTTAAAAAAAAAAACAACTGTCAGGGAATCTCTAGCTTTTAAATTGTAATTCCTCGTCATTTCTAAATTTAAATCTCATTACAAATGGAAATTTTATTTCTATCACTTTCGATTTTTTTATTTATATCCTATTTTATGTGGCTATTTCCTTTTAACAATACAAAGTCTGGCAGCTAATAAAATATTATTAAAAAAATATTTTTAACAATATTTGTATTATTAAGATTATTTTTTTAAAATCAATTTGAGTAAATACATAAATCTTTGCAAAAAAAAAACTTAGGTTATATTACTTGTATCTGGCCGGTTCCGATGACTAAACATGTGACAGTTATAAAAAAAAAGAACTAAATATCAGTTTCCCGCCGTTTTTCTTTTATAATAATTGAGTTAATATTTTACTAACCTTGCGCAGTTCCTATAAACGAAAACGGGCAACCTATTATAGGCCATCTCCGTGGTCCTGGTAAAGCATCCAGTGGATCAACATCTATGAAGAGAGCATACAAAACAATGCAGACTAAAACTGCCACAACTAATATCCAAAACATTGTTCTGTGTCTAGTCAAACGATGGACGAAATCTGAAAATAAAAATTATCTTTAAATTCTTTCCTTTTTTTATTTATATACCTTAAATTTTATATTAATACACTACTCATTTTAATTATTTAAATTTTAGGGAATGTTTTTTTTATTTCTTAGATCGCGGCTTAGCTGTTATGATCATGCCTTATCATCATTTCAGCTGAAAGAAGTTCACTCCTGAAAATATGCCTCCCCGTTAGAGAGATTGGTAAATAATTAAAATAACTACGACGAAAGATGGGAGGCGATGTATTGTATTGTTTCGAAGATGTTAATGCTGTTGGCCTTAAGGCTTTTAGGGTTTCCTCTGACATGATCGAAAGGGTCCGTGAACTATAGAGAAGCGATGTGTAAATGAATGCTATAAGAATAAGAGAAAAGGAAAAAAGAGAGAATTTGCGAAGAATGAAAGAGAGAGCATGAAAATAAAAATGTATAATGTATTTATTATTGATAATAATAGCCCTGTCCCTAAAATAAGAAGTAAAATCAGTTTCCTGTCGCTTAAAACAGAACAGAACAGAAACAGTCGCAGAATCTGATGAAAAAATCGATAAATTCTGAAGATTTATTATACAAAATTGTATTGTATGTTTATTTAAAGATCATTTTTGATATAAATCTAATATCAAGTAATTTTCTAGTCCAAAATCTAAAGAAATCAAACATATATTATATATAATGTCTATCTGTATAAAATCAAAATAGTGATCGGATAAAATTATATATATATATATATATATATATATATATATATATATATGTAATTATATATATATATATATATATATATATATATATATCGTACGTATTAGTATTCAATCTGCTGGTAAATACATGTGTATGTATGTATATATACATATTTAATTTTGCGCCATTTCTCGCGAGCTTGACTAGGTCGTCGATCACCAGTTGCGAATTATTAAAGTTGCGGGAGAAAAAAGAACTTCAGGTCAATATTATTTACTTTATTTACAATAAAACCAAACATGTATAATTTCTTAATAATACACATATATATTTTAATCAGCTTTACCTACACGTATATATCACAAATAATTCGTAGAAACTGTGTCAAATTCTTACTATATTTGCAAATACACAGGATATATTCTGATATCAATCAGACGACATCCTTTTACGTCGACAATAATGGTAAACTGTATACAGTAAACCTACATATGTTATTGTTACGTATACCAGATATTAGCATACATGTGCCGAAGAGACCCGTACGGCGGAGGCTACGCAGAGAATTGATATCAGAGTGAAGGTTCCTTTAATCATCATCGGCATTCCTATGATAATGGACCTACTAGACGTAGGTCTCTAACATTTGTGGTGAAGACTGGGATTCTGCGCAGTATACGCTTGCCGAATGCTGACATGGAAGGCCGAGTGAAGGATCCTGGTCCAAGAAATCAGACAAAACCTTTCTCTACCAAGAGCAGTAACGGCCGCCTTCTGCAAGAGCGTGATAGTGCAGAAGGAAGCCGCCGAGCGGGATCAGAGAACGTAAAAGAGCATCGAGTTCGCGGACGTTGAGATTGGAGTCCTTTATCGTCCACTCAGACCCGAAAAATAATACAGCGAGTATGCCGGGACAGGTACAGCTTCCTCCAGGAACGTATCTTGGCGTAGTGATGTAGGGCAACAGCGAGTTCCGTTGAACTTCCAAAAGTACCGAAGACCATCACCGTGGAGGGGTAGTAATCCCACATAACCATGCCCTTTCCCCCTGCGAGCAGAGAATCTTTTTTCCATCAAGAATATTTCCTTCCCCCCCCCCCTTCCCCCCTCCATAGGCAGCAGTGTATACCCGATACAAAAAATAAGTTTAACAAAACATAAAACTGACTGAACGTGAATGTTCTCGTATTTAATCAATTTAACCATTGTTTTATAAGTGGCTATAAGACAAGAACTCAAATAACAGGGGTGTCCAAACAGCGGCCCGCGAGTCACATGCGGCTCTTTGAACGATTATTTTTAATTCCGAATGATTGTCGAATTATTTCAATATTTAAGTTTATATAACCCATGTCAGCTAATGGGATATCGAAACAAATTACCGGTGTGTATAATTATTATTATTATTATTCCGCCATAAATTAGCGAAATCCAAACACCTTAAGTATTATTAGGAGTGCTGTCATATACGTGTGCCAAACTAACTTCAATACACGTTTTGTACTTTTGTTTAAATAATTTCAATAAGTATGATTTTCGTAAAAAAAAAAATATTCTTTAGCGTGTTAAATGCGTTTTCAATTGCGACTCACAAAAAAATTATATTTCGAAAAATTGCTCGCACTATCAAACAGCTTGACCACCCCTGGCATATAACATATATTTTTGTATTGACATAAATATTGACAGATAAGGAATCTTGAAGTACAGTATATACGATAGACTATATAATAATTACAACAGATAACATATTACAGTTATATAAACATCTTGCTTTGCTTCGCATGCACTCCTCCCCTTTTTCTTTATAATTTTTGACATACCAAAATATTTTTGCCAAATTTTATACACGTGAGGGCTATAGTTTAACAAGTGCATTTATTAATAAACAGTCTCTTCAATACTTCTTGCTGGTAGAGTTTTCTTTCTTATCTGTATTCTATTTACCAAAAGCAATTTTCCTACCAAATTGCACGCTTCAAACTTGATTTGTTGTGTTAAAACACAAGTCAATTATTTTTAAAACAATAGATAATGTAATATTTAAAAACATTACGTTCGTTATTTTTAAGGTTTGCTATGTACTGCCTCAAATTATTTGATGGCATTTCAATAGAAAAATATATTAATGTAACAATTTTTTTATATAGTTGTAATGGAATAGGCGTTTGTCTTCCATCTCACCTGATGGAAAGTGTAGATGAAGACGAAGGTGGTACACGCCCATCCAAAAGAAACCTGTTCACTCTACTCTTAAAGGCTCCAGAGTTCAACTCATCAGGAAAAACAGATCCAGGCAGGACGTTCCAAATCTTGACAACTCTCACCAAAAACGAGCTGTCAAACCGTTGAGTTCTACTTTTGGGTATGTCAACAACGTATAGATGAAACTTTTACCTGTGTCTATTAGTCCGATATAGGAATGGAGATGGCTCAATCAGTTCGAAAACAGCCTTCGAGCACTCTCCAAAGTGCATTCTATAAAAAACCTATAAGCTGACAACTCGACGACGATGCTCAAGGGTGTGTAGTCTGCTATTTGAGAGCTTTTCCTTGTTAATTAACCTACGGGCTCTTCGGTCAACTGAGTCCAAAGCTTCGAAATGATATTTGGCTGCACCGTCCAAGAGGTGACTGCAGTACTCCATGCAGGATCGAACTTGGGCAGTGTAAAGATTAAGCAGCTGTTCAGAGCTACCGTACCGCCAGAACTTTGAAAGAATCGATAATATCTTGGACGCCGCTTGTGCCATAGACTTTATTTGTTGGCCAAAGTTGAGGTTAGAGGTGATGGTGATAACTAGAAGCCCTAGATGGTTAGTAATCGGTAAGGATACGCCACTCTTTTTTGCGGAAAAAAGACACGCCTGTGTTTTGAAAGGATTTCATACTGATCACTTTATACAAGATTGATTAGAATAGATGTAAAATCTTTAAAGATGGGTCGTAAAATTAGATACACATTCACCACCTTAAAACTTTTACACTAATATTCAATCATCCTGTAGATGAACACTATATATATATTTAATATCATAACACAGATTAATATAAATTAAATAATTTGTATAGTAAAAGCTCCTTATTCGCACCTCTTTCATTCGCGGATTTGAAAAAATGGTTCTCAATCAGCGGATGTAATAAATACATTCAAAATAATAAAACCTACTTGGAGGTTGTGTTAAATTCACAGCCTATTGAAGAAAAGGCTTCAACAAGCACAGAAAATCTGACGTTTAATTTTAAAAACCTTAGTGAAGTTTTAAGAATAGCAAATGAGCTTGGAGATTTCTTTGTGAACATCGATCAGTCTATGAAATGAAGTCTTAGAGGCAAATATATTTATGTATATATATTGACACCTAGAAACGTATCGCCTATTATCCTATATAAATTAACATTCCGTATTCACAGTTTGTATATTCGCGGCGTATTTATGAAACATATTTACCCGCGAATAAAGAGGTTTTACAGCATCAAAATTACAAACAAGATTTTAAAAAAAAACTACGAAGTTACACCAACATATGCAAGGCGGTTAGGTCCGATATAAAGGTAAAGCATCCGTCATCCCGTCATGTGAGAGTTCATTGACATATTCTTCACTACAAAGTTTAACCTTATTATAAACTATATTCAGAAATTACTGCAGTTTCCATTGATTCTAAAACTTAAAAACGATAATTCAGTGAAGCAGTACCCGGCGATAAATATTGCGCATGGACCTTTGGAAAGAGACAATCGGCTAATTTCGGCTTCGTAGAGCACTATCTTTATCCCACTCTACCTATATGACGTTTTGTCAGTTGTTGTATTTCGTATTTCGTGCGACAGAGATAACGCTCGATATATATATATATATATATATATATATATGCGTAAACTTTTTCTCTTTTCCTAGTATAAATATATAATATATATATATATATACGCTATACGATAAGATTCAAACTCAAGTTCAGTTAAGAGCGAATATTACTTAATTCTTATTACTAATTTCTTAAGTGTTTTAATGAAAATGCATATTTATAACTTAGCTCTTCTACATGTAAAACTTTGCCGGAATAATTGGCATATTGATATTTTCTATGAATTGATTTTAGTGAATCATACCTAAAAAAGCGGGATGGTAGACAGTTAATATAGTAATTTATGTATGGAATATTGAAATATATAAAATAATATAGTAATCAAATGAATCGTGTGATCAAAAAAGGCATTTACGTGACTCCTTTTTTGTCGGAATATTATACATGGGATGCCCTTCCGCTGCGCGGCTAAGAAAGGCTTATGCAGACTCCTAACGATATAAACACAATCTTCTTCTTTAAACTGCTGTCAAAATTAGAGAATCATGATTCCAGTGCTGTTTTCGGTCTATTGTGTTCGGTTTTGGGTCTCCGATTTTTTGCTACAAAGACCGGATATTTTATGTCCCCAGTATACATTCTCCGGTCTTGGATTTTCGATATTAAATCACCGGTCTTTGGTCCCCGGTCTTCGGTCTCCGGTCTCCGGTCTTCGACATCTGTTCTTTTAGATATAATTTTTTTTACAAATTTCTACATTGACACACGTTTCATCCATTTATGGCTCCACTGTTTGACTTTTATTTGACTTCAACAACCTTGAGTTCACTCGGAAATCTCGGTTCAATATGTTACATTAGACCACAAAGGTAGACGAACCAATGGAGTGACCGGTCGAAATATGCCTTTTTACCGCTCCGTGCTTCTCGGGTTGAAACATCGGAAAGAAATAGGGTGGATATATTGCGAAACATAGTTTTGTTTCTATACGAACACTAACTGTTTGTTTAGAACAGTGATTCCCAAAGGGGTCTATGACAACCTGCAAGGGGACTACGTCAGCGAAAAAAAATTTGGGGGTCCATGAAATGAAAATGAAAGTATGTGTAAGTGTAAATGATAGTACCTATTTACTTACATCATACTATCTTATAATATCAAAACATTTACATTATAATTGTGTAAGTTGTAGGATGTTGGTATTCGCTTTGTGGTCGCAATACATTTTGAACATACACTAAACTCCACTACGGTTAGAAATTTACAGGAAATCAATATCAGGTAAGTAGGGGGTCTACCCAACACGGAAAAACATAGCAGGGGGTCTACGACACAAAAAAGTTTGGGGAACTCTGGTTTAGAAGTAAGCGGACATCATGATGTCAACGAAGCTATGGGTGTAAGACCTCTGGTGAAGAACCTCGTCATGGGCTGTCACTTGAGATGCGTTTAGCATACGAGTGCAACAATTCTATAAAATATTACAACGTTTTAAAACTTAACCTGATGTATGAATTACTTTTTTTTATTATCGAACGACCTGAAGGTCAACGTAACGCGTATTATATTAAACTATCAATTAACCACACCGGTTTGGTTAGTCGTGATCATGAATTATTATTTATCCTTAGCAATTATTTTAATAATAATGTTGTCAGTTGTTTTTGTTTTTTTTTTTCGAGCTGTCATATTTTTCTTCTGGGTCGTTTTTCAGCCTATGCTTTTGCATGTCACAGAAAGAAAGTAAAAAAATAGAAAAAATATACGCTTTTTTAAATTATATTAGAGAGAGACAGATATTTTATATAAATCATATATATACCCTATAGCATACTAGCCCTTGTTCAGTTCGAGAACTTAATCAACACTCATCATGCAGATTGTAATGAGTTGAATTGTGATGTAATGTGGTGTAAATGAAAAAGCAAAAGGAATATTTTCGCTAAATTTCAAATCTTTCGGTTTTATGGTTCCAGGGGTATCGTGATGATATATATCATCATAGGTTGAAATCTATTTTACATATACATATGTAAAACAAAAAATAATAACAAATATCAAAATAATTGTACAAAAAATAAATACGCAAATATTTTTGGGTTTATTCAGAAATTTAATTTGACAGTCTTAAATATTTTTAAATTGTTACATAAGACTGTCAATGAATATAATTAAAAACATAGAAGAATAATACCGTCTCATTTATAATTCATCGTCAAAAATTAAAAAACTTACAAAAGAAAAAAAAACTTAATTCATATTTCGAATATTTATGAAGAGCGTTAAATAAATATTTATTGTATCTAGATTTATTTATTTCATAAAATACATATTATTAAACAAATATACATATATATAATAACTTTTTCAAATAACACGAACCAGATATATAAATTAAAATAAAAAAAATACTCACTGAGACGTAAGATATAGATAATTGTTTGTTTGAAACGTCAGTACGTACGCAAGCGACTGTCAACTGACGATGACTGTGGTAATAACTGGTTATATCAACAGCATTTATGTATATCCGACTCTCTCTGTATCTGTCTGTTTGTTTAATACAGAAAGAGATAGAATAGTTCACACAGCTTACCAGAGAATAGACCACAGATTCAAAAAAACGGATAAAATTATTCTAGTTATGGTAGGTTTTACAAGATGTCGGTAAGATTTAATGTAATTAATATTTATTTAATGTATGTGAGACGCCATAACTATAGTATATTTTTATTTTATTAGTCAGCATATATAGCTAAAACTACGTATTGCATGTCATTAACGAGAAGCGGATTTTTTGTCATTATCTGGCGTAATTGCTCCTTATAGTTCAAGGTTATCAAAGTATGCATTTATAGAGGAGCTCAATCTAAATATATTTTCTAAAAAAATGCTGCTGTGAATGATTTTTTTAATGTAATTTAATTTTAAAAATTGTTATTTCGTATATTCTTACTACGAAAATTATAGTCAAATGAACACAATATAAATGTTTATATTACGATTTTATAACCTAAAAAACAATTTATATTAACCATTTAAAAAAAAAACTTATGTTTGAAACAACTGCTCGGTTGAATAATCTTATCTTGTGCGAGTAAGACGACAATCTATTCCTGTTCATTCTACACTCTTAAAATAGTTCCATTTTTAAATTTATTTATTAAAAATTTAATTAGGTCGCCTTTATAACTTTTTAGCTGAAATAAATAAGTATGAACGTGTATGCTCTTTGGACCAATTTGTAATAATAAATATTATTTATTATTTGCAAACAATAGACACAAAATACCACAAAAAACGTAAACTAAAAATTAATACATACACACATATAAATACTTCTTAGTGATTCAGAAAGGAATAGTATCCGTGCGTGTGTGTGGGTGCGCGCGGATTGATGTGTGCTTGCTTGTGTTATGTTTTGTTTTTATTTATGTGTGCAAGCGGACTAATTCATGTTCACACGGTCATGTCATATTAATATGTTATGTGTAGTACTTACATCAAATAAATATATAGCCAAATATGCACATATATAAATATGTATGTATATATATTATAGGCGTAGAAAACAGACTGCCACCCACTCGATATTTTCCAATTTCGTAAAAGATGAGCGATTCACATTTTTTATCACCGTTATTTCCCAGCAAGTCCGCTTCTGGACATGGCTTCTTCTATAGCAGAGTTCCCCAAACTTTTTTGTGTCGTAAACCCCTTGCCATGTTTTTCCTTGTTGGGTAGACTCCCTACTTACCTGATATTGATTTCCTGTAAATTTCTAACTGTAGTGAAGTTTAGTGTTAAAAACTTAAAGTTAAAACACATATTAGTTTATACATTTATTAATTGAATTTAAATTAAAACTACTCAAAATAAAATTTTGTATCTACTGTACCAACTAAGCCAATCTATTGTACCAACATCCTAATATTTTTTTTACTTCATAGGTACTTTTATAAATAATGTAAATGTTTTGATACTATAAAATAGTATGTTGTAAGTAAATATGTACTGTCAGTGTATGTGTTGAGATCCACTATCGTGGACCCCCATTTTCATTTCATGGACCCCCAAATTTTTTTCGCTGACGTAGACCCCTTGCAAGTTGTCATTGACCCCTAGGGGTCGATATAGACCACTTTGGGAATCACTGTTCTATAGATTTCCAAAAGCGGTGATTGGAAGCAGCAGGAAGGATGTATTCCTTGTGCTCCGACATATAATTGGCATTTATATTTTGTCAAGAATAATTCAAAATTAATGACCTCTTGTTCCGTACCAGCCCAGCATTGAGAGAACTGACCTTACATTTAGTTGAGTTTCTCTTACTTTTATACAGGATGTTTGGTTATGAGATGTAAAATCTTTATTTGTTAATCTATGGCTCGTTTGTGAGCACAGGCTATAAAGTGATTATTCTGAACAATGTTAGATTATTTTATCTTTTCTATTGGTTTGCGATAAGTCAATAACTTCCGGCAATACTAAACCTACAGAGACAGATAATAAAGATTATTTAATGGAATCAGGCGTTACCTTGCGGAAGTCCATCCTAAGTAAGAAAAGGACCAATATTTAGCCACTTCCGCACATGCAGTGGTAGTCGTGCTACAAAGTGCACAGAAAACACAGACACGCTGTGTTTGGCACGGATTGGCTGGCGGGCGGTGCACTATGTTGCACGACTAATACTGCATGTGCGGAAGTGGCTAAATATTGGTCCTTTTCTTACTTAGTAAAGCTTACTTAATTGTAATATGTATTATGGGATTCTTTCTAAAGTCGGTGAAGTTTTGATGTAACAACACGAAGTCCGAAGTACAAGTGTGTAAATTCTTTTCTATTCGATGACATTAATACTGCTAGCCTTAAGGCATTTACAGCTTCTTCTGATATGAGTTCATATAGTTGGAGGTTCCGTGAACTATACTACAAACTAAAGCATTACATTTGATACTGCGATCGAGGTTAAGCAGCTAAGACGAGGGTTTCCTGTTGATGTTGATGTAGTGAGTCCGAAGTGAGGTTTTTTTTTTAATATTTATTTTTACAAATTTCCTCTAACATAGAGCCTATATATTTCGGGTTATAATTTCTAGATAGAGGGGGGAAATCCTACAAAGGACGCTTGGGAATGGAGAGCCCTGGAGTGAGGATTGGAGGGCAGCGTGGACCGTTCAGCCCACGCTGTTCGCGACGACGGGGTCGAACTGCAGACGCCATTTGCGTGTCGGACGGTGAGAGTGTTGTGATTGGATTTTGAATGATGAGCGGTCATCAGTTGAGTGACTATTGCTGTGTTTATATTTGTGTGTCTGAAGCGTGTGGTGTGTTATGAGTGAACTGTGTGAACCTTTCAATAGGATCCGAAAGGATGTCTTTAGGACGCCTTACTTTCTAAAGGAGGTGACAGGGAAGTAGCAAATTAATCATCATATTCATTCAAGTCTCACCCGTATTTATAACGACGTAAATGAACAACGTTATTTCTGTGGAATTTTTCCTTTTCGATGCGTCGCTGTCGATGACGCAATTTTCCCACTACAGTAGTAATGCGAAATTTTAAAACGCTGTTTCAAAGTATATTGTAACGTTGTGTAATTATTTTCAAACTTCTTTAGATTTTTGGAAAGGGTACGATTAACTAAATACATTAATTGAGAGCAAATAAACTAAACATTCATCATTCTAAATTCTTTTACACCTACACCAGGTGTTCTTGTCTAAGACGCACCTGCGGAACCAAAAATGCCTCGTGGACAACTGCGAAACTCAGGTCAAATATATATATACGTACGTAAACACATATATGTATTTGTGTGTATATATATCTCCAAGACTAGGCGTCCTTATAAATTAATTTCTATTTAACATGTGATTGAAACTTTAGTCGCTGTAATAAGAAAAAAATAATTGAACATAACACGGAAACAGACAGAAAATTTTACTTAACAGTAAAATTTACTCGAAGGTAAAATTTTACTCAAAACAAAAATTTACTTGGCAGTAAAAATTTACTCGACAGTAAAATTTTACTAAACAGAAAAATTTACTCGAAGGTAAAATTTTACTCCAAAAAAAAATTGTACTCGGCAGTAAAAATTTACTCGTCAGTAAAATTTTACTAAACAATAAAATTTACTCGAAGGTAAAATTTTACTCAAAAAAAAATTACTCGGCAGTAAAAATTTACTCGAAGGTAAAATTTTACTCAAAAAAAAATTACTCGGCAGTAAAAATTTACTCGACAGTAAAATTTTACTAAACAATAAAATTTACTCGAAGGTAAAATTTTACTCAAAAAAAAAATTTACTCGGCAGTAAAAATTTACTCGACAGTAAAATTTTACTAAACAGAAAAATTTACTCGAAGGTAAAATTTTACTCCAAAAAAAATTGTACTCGGCAGGAAAAATTTACTCGACAGCAAAATTTTCAGTTACATTTATATACTGCACAAGTTGAACAATTTATTATTGTCATGTATATTGAAGTTAATAAATTATTGTAATATCTTGAACATAATATTTAAGTTAATATTTAACTTTAAGTTAATCTTTTTTATTTAAATTAGTTTTTTATAGTATTTTATTTGTGTCTGTGCGAAACTTTGATATGTATCTCTTTAATTGTTTATAAAATCAGGTTTTACTTGCACCTTAGTCTTCCGCTAATTTTTATATATGCATAAATATACACAAATATTTAAATCAATTTATCCGAAATTTATAAGAAATAGCGAATTGCGAAAAGTGTCAAATCTTTACTTTAGTGAACTGTTGTTTCTATTTTAAAGTATATTATTATTATTGTTACGGAAGATCGATGGCTCACCGAAATCTGCGATCGAGCATAAAGTTCAATGACCTGGTTATATATTAACAGCCGGTTTGTAGGTGTAATTTGAACAAACCATGATTAAAAACACTATTGTTTCTAAAATAAAGAAACCTAAATTTTTCCTATATTATATTCTAATACACGTGACTACTCACTCGACCTAAAATATATTTTAATATAATTATGTATATATAATATAATATAATATAATATAATATAATATAATATAATATAATATAATATAATATAATATAATATAATATAATATAATATAATATAATATAATATAATATAATATAATATAATATAATATAATATAATATAATATAATATAATATAATATAATATAATATAATATAATGTAATATAATATAATATAATGTAATGTAATGTAATGAAATTAAATTAAATTAAATTAAAGGAAATTAAATGTAATGCAATGTAATGCAATGTAACGCAATGTAACGCAATGTAACACAATGTGACGCTATATGACGCTATGCGACGCTATGTGACGCAATGTGACGCAATGTGACGCAATGTGACGCAGCGTGACGCACTGTGACGCCATGTAATGCAATTTAATGCAAAATTATGTAATTTAATATAATATAATGCAATGTAGTACAATATAGTATACAGAGCTTCTAGGATATGATTCCTCTAAATATGAATATAATCTGTGGAAAAAGCGCATACCGTAAAAAATTTGTCATTGAAATCAAAATGTGTTGATTTATATTAAGCAAAGGCGTTAATACATTTTGGAAATATTTATGACGTATTCGTCCAAAATATATATTTTTAATAATATATACTCATTATTATTTTCGAATAAATTTAAAAGCTTATCAAACTAATAAACACTGCTATAAAGATTTTTTATCCGCCATATAGCTTATTCAACCTAGTAATGAATTTACCACATTTATCTCTTCAGGAAGGCGATGTTGCCACTGTCTATTTTGACTCCCAATTCCATATCCAGATCTGTTCTCATGCCACAAAATATGGTAGATACGGTAAATCGAATCAGAAATACGGAGAGCGAAGAAAAGCAACTAGCATAGGCAAGCGGATTGGCAGCCCGAAGTGACAGAAAGCATGTCACATAGGGCATAAAACATGGCCTCAGGACTTCAAGATTAGAGGCACGCACCAGCTAACATATCGCAGGACGTCCACTCACAAGGTCTACAGATGAACTTTAAGAAAAACAGTCAAAGTCGCTTCCGACCTGCCAGACAGCAACAGTCTATTGCGTCTCAATCAGCTATGTCAAGCATATTTTTCTCTTATTATATTGTTGTCATTGCCGCGATGTCAATGTTCTATTAAAAAAAAAAAAAAAACGGTTTCATAAACACTATGCATATTTTTACCTGATACAAAGATTTTTCTGATAGTATGTATCCGTTCAAATCAAGTCTCAAGGTCACACAGGATCAATTGAAAAAGCTATGCTTGGAGTTTCGCTGTAAAATCGAATTATAAATGAGGAGATCCGAAGAAGTACCAAGATTACATACGTAATTCGAAGAATTCTTGGTCTGAAATGGCAGTATACGGGGCATGTCGCTAGTGGAACCAATGGCATATGGCATAGGAGCCGAAAGGTTCTAGAGTGGCGGCGACGACCTGAAGACGCGGCTGGTTAAGGAAGTCGCTGGATGTGGACAAAGCAGAAGACAGAGTAGAAGAAACAAATCGAAATAAGAGATTTAGATCATCCATTTTTTGTATCATTATAAAACAACCTTGTTATTAATTTAAAAAAAAAAAACAGTTTAAATGTTCTACCGTATCTTATGTTATCTACATTGTATAACTTTTACGTTATCTGTCAAGTATTTATTATCTGTAAGAATAATTTGCGTATTGTTATTTTCAAGTGTTTTATTTCTTATATTTTTATAAGTATATAAGTTCTCTATCCTGTATGAAATGAAATGTTACGCGTATTAAACTGCTGTTCCATTTGGAATACAAAACACGAGTTTAGCGGGTGGTGGTAAACTGTTACCCGTGCATATATTTGCACGTCAATATCTGATCTAATGTAATGACGACGTTATTAGTAACGGCTTCCGAATTCAAATCCTAATTCGAATTCAAACGCACGAGAATGAATTGAAATAAAATGTTATGGCCGTACTGGCTATACACGTTTTTACATGAACCTAAAAATAATATCATAAAGTAATAAAATTGAATAATTTGTCTTTTGTCAACGCGGTTTTGTTAAAAACGAGATACATATCAACAAGACCTTAAGGCAAAAAAGTAATCGAATTTTTCAAATCATGCTTAACTTCTCTTCTTCTTCCTTCCCTTTTCCCTTTATTTGGGGTCGGGTCTCCTTATCAATTTGCGCCAGGCCACTCTATCCTGGGTTGTATCTGCATCAAGTTGAAGGCTTTCCAGTTCCTTTCCGATATTAGACCACCACGTAGCTTTTGGACGCCCTTCTCCCTCTTGGAAATTCTGGGAGGCTTAAGGCAGTTTTTACCACGTGCTCATCAGGTTTTCGTTGAATGTGGCCGTACCATCGCAATCTATTTTCCTGTAATTTGCTGGGGATCGGAGCTACCTTAAACGAACCTCTGATATATTGGTTCCGTATTCTGTCCATTCTGGGGACGCCACCCGACCATCTAAGTATCTTCATCTCATTGACATGAAGTGTTTGCTCGTGTCTCTGACTTACAGTCCAGCATTCCGAGCCGTAGAGCATAACTGGTCTGACAACGGCTTTGTAGACTTTACCCTTGGTCTTAATGGGCATACGGCGTATGCATCATGCTTAACAATGACCATATCTACGTAAGAGAAGACACGGTACGATGAGGTCTTCATCCGACATACTCCGGTCCACATCCTGTAATTCCGTAGATAGATTTTTTTTTTAAATTATCATGAATGGTTAGATCACTGTATCCATAGAACGCCTGAAACCATTACAAAAGAGCAAACATCCCATGCAAGAAGACGAAAGAGAAAATAAAGAACTCAGGCAGACCAGATCAGGACTCAGAGTAAAAATCACAATTTTTTACCGCCCATGAAACTATCTTCGGGAGTGAGGTGGGCAACCTCACATATGTCATCTGAATTTACGAGTAAAGACATAAAAAGCATTGGTCGTATTAATTACGTTCTGCGAATATTATTTATATTAATAGCACTCCAAAAACAGATGTGTATATTTTTAACCTCACTACAAGTAGCCTTGGAAAACGACGCGTGTGCGTGAGGACATTGTTCTTTTCACAAAACTCCTTTTAAGATGGTGAAGCTTGACGACTTTTAAAAGAAAGCATATGTGCATAAATCGGTATTATTAACCTTTTTTAACTCTTAGTAGCCTGATTTACGAAAGTAATTTTTTTTTAATATTACTGTGTTTGCTTGAGGGTCTAGATGAAAGAAAAAATAGTTTTTTTTTTTAATTTCGTTGGAAAGAATATTATACAACAGTAAAATACGTACAGCCAACCTATAAAAAAATAATAGTAATAGAAACATTCGGTTTAAAAGATTGGTAACAAAATTGAAACTCTAGGTTATTAAGGGTTAAAAGATATATCATTGTGATGTTTCTTACTGCTTCTCCACAATTATAGCAACTTGCGAAGCAATCTAGTGTCAGTAATAAAATAGATTTTAAAAGAGTTGATGATCCATAAGAGTCGTGTTAAATGTTCCAATGTTGAATAAATTAATTTTATCTTTATCGTATATCGCTTCGACGGACGCTTCCCTACGAGAGTACCCCGTACATAGACTGACACTCGTTGATGTGGCTTATACTATATCATTACTGTGGTATAGGTGTTAGATTACTTATAATTTAAATTAACACAATTAAAATAATAACTACAAAAGAAAAATTGTTCTAATAATGCTTCATTATCACTTCTCACTGTCAAAACTTTTTACTGTAATTGTTTATTCGATCAATGAGTCTGTATTTAGATGGTGTACACACCGTGCACCGTATCCATATATGTTAAGTGATATAAAAATAATCTTCCTTAGTAAGAAAAGGACCAATATTTAGCCACTTCCGCACATGCAGTCGTAGTCGTGCAACAAAGTGCACCGCCCCCCAGCCCGGTGATAAATGTCACGACTACGATTAGAGAAGAGAGAAGAGAGAGAACCTCAGCTCGGGAAGTTTCATCACTCCAATAGATTGTGAGGCCGTCCAGCTTGAATAGGCAAAATCATGATCGCCGATGCCGTAGCTCCGTAATAAAACGTACCGTCTCAAAATGCGAAAAAATAGCTAACGAAACGCCAGATTCATCATAATTTAAGTTGCAAGACATCTACTGCATAGCCCTCTCCCACTAATTTCCAATAAAACCGGTTGGAACTGGTCCACAACCAGCGTCTTCATAGTCTGCACTAGTGTTACCGCTTAGTATTAATAAAAAAACAAACTATTTCCAGCCAATATTTTTTATTCCTTCGCATTTATTCATTTCACATTTAAATTAGGTTTTAGTTCTGTTATAACAGATAAAAAAAAATCTTTTATCGATCAAACGTCAGGAAAAGAGTACGCGAGGCCGATGTTCCTCAACTCGCAGTCTTCTTGCAAAAAGTCCTTCACTAAAAGATTCTTCAACGCCGCACGACGTACCTAGAATTAAAAAAAAAATAATTACCTCTATTACAAACAAACTTTCCTTTTTTACAAAACTTTTATTACTGACCAAATGTCATTTGCATATTCTGTGGTGTCAAGGTGGCAAAGCGCAAAAGGCGCCCAGTCTAAATGTAAGCGCCAAAAAATTATGATAAAGAAAAAAAAACTTGACAGCTTATTGCTACATCGGCTTTTGTAACATGTCCTGGACAACACCATATAGACACTAATCCTTCTAATATCAAACGAAGATAAAAAGTAATTCTCTATATTTTGTTTTTAAATTAATATGGATGTTTTTAAAAATATTTTTCTTGGTTAAAAACCGAAATAACAGCTCAACATAGATTAAGTCAAATGACTTATTTGCTTCTATGTATAAGTTTAACCTCAACGTACATAAAGAAAAATTTAATTTTGTAATTGCAGCAGCGTTTTCTTAAATCATTTTTTAATTACTGAAGTAGTAATGCAGGATATTAAGTTATTAAGTTTATAACATGTTTTACATGGATTGCGCATTATTTTATCATCATTTATGAACCAATATTAAGAGCGAATATCTTAAACATCAAAGTTTTCCCTGATACGTATAAAAATACATGTTCATTATTTAAAAAAACTACAAAATTTCTCGGTATCCAGTACAAAACACGCAAAATGACCACCATTTTTTACTAAATGAATTCCTATAATATTAAATTTTATAGATGTTTCTTCTAATTTGTATAATTGTAGCGCGTTCAAACCTAAAAAAAATTTTGCTGTACAACTGGATGGGGGCAGAATTACCACAGCGATTATAATAAAAAACCTAGCCGGCCACTATCATTATGATTCAAAGGCCGTGAGCGTCACGCAGATAAAAGTGAGTAATATTTTCATATTACTTGGTAGCAAAAGGTATCTATGTTTTATAACAAATGTATGTAGCTACATCTATAGCAATTTTTTGTATAGGAGATCCACAGATAAAAGTAAAACAGTTTGATATAGGTATATCACAGATTATATCTGACATGATGCATAATTTGTTATTTAATAACTATATATTTTTGTATATATTCATTTCTTATTACATTTATTCGAAACACCAAAGCTGGGCCGAATCTAACAAACTTGAAGACTTGTGTCAAGAGACGCGCTAAGATAGGATTGTTTTGAAAATCTAACTATAATTTTAGGAAATATTTTATTTTCGTTTTAAGAGTTATACCGCTAGTGTCTGTAACTTCGCCTGACGTAACTCCTCTCGAATAAACATCATCTCAGGGCGGAGACGCTGATGGGCGAGTGGATCCATAAGTATTTTCAAGCGAGGGTCGATAGACGCCAGCTGTTGGTCACTATATGAGAAAATAAAGAGTTAAATTAGATATTTAGTTAATGAAAATTTTGCAATAATTTTTTTTTATGATTTTTAAAACGCCTATTGTAAGTTTTGTAGCAAATTACACTCCGTGCACGTATAACTAAAATAAATTTTCATGAAACAACTTACAAATGGGCACCAACATCAGCTTCTAAAATTCCTGCTTCTTCCAATGTTTCACCTTCAGCTGAATCATCTTTTTCGTCGGACATTTTAACACTTTTGAAAAAATTTATGTTGGTTTAAGTAGCTTTTTTAAATAACACGTATCCATATATAAATTCTTTAGCATTGAATGATTTATTCTGTGTTATAATAGATTGACACTTTAAAAAAAATATTTTAAAATAACGTGACTACCAGTTAGAACGTTATCAAATAAAACCTTAAAGGTCTTTCGTATACGCGATCGACGTTTTAATTGTCTAAAAATATGTTACCAAAAAATTTTGAGTTTAACAAATACTATTATTTTATTATTTCTGAAAAACTGAAATGAAAGTAAATTTATATTGGTAAAAATGGTTATAACCATTTTCAATTAAATGACACTGCAAAGGTTAACTGTTTCCTTTTTAAAACATTTTTATCTATAGTGAACAACATATGACAGAAAATTTATTGGCATCTCGTATAGTTATAGCATCTGTTGTGTCACGTGTAACTCGCATCTGTTTAATCTGTGGTAAAAGGGTGAGTGAACTGCCTCATTGTTATTTATTGCATTTGCCTCTAATAATACATTAATTAGCCGATTTACGGGTTCAGCGAGTGCAGCGACGCACACAGCCGGCCGCGGCAGCCACGCCGATGTGAGTAATACCGGAGGTGCGGCACGGCACAGCGGGGCGTTGTTTGTTAGCTCCAGTGACATTATATACGAAAAAATATTCCTTCTAGCTCGATACAAGATGACCGAGTATAAGCTCGTAGTGGTGGGGGCCGGTGGCGTGGGTAAATCTGCATTGACTATACAGCTGATACAGAATCATTTTGTGGACGAATACGATCCAACGATCGAGGATTCGTATAGGAAGCAGGTTGTGATTGACGGTGAAACTTGTCTCTTGGACATCTTGGATACGGCTGGTCAAGAAGAGTACTCGGCTATGCGCGACCAGTACATGCGGACAGGAGAAGGTTTTCTGCTCGTTTTCGCGGTGAACAGTGCTAAGAGTTTCGAGGACATTGGATCTTACAGAGAGCAGATAAAACGGGTCAAGGACGCGGAGGAAGTTCCGATGGTGCTCGTTGGCAACAAATGCGACCTCCAGGCGTGGGCGGTGGACATGACACAGGCGCGCGAGGTAAGCTTTGTTTACTAACACCACATGCACACATTATCACTTTTGTGTCAAGAAATTATCACACGAAAATATCTCCATTCTATTTTTAAAAATGACAACAATAACAATGAAAGTTTTCTATTTTAAACTATTCTGTTATAATTGATTGTGAATGAATTGATTTTTCCAAATCTATGGTTAATTAAATCTTAAATATGATCAACTTTGATTTCATGTAGTATTTTATTTTATAACAATAATTTTGCCAGTATTATCATGAACCAAAAGTAGTCAGACATGTTAAATTTTATTTTTAATACCTAAATTATTGTCACATATATTTTTCCAACCTGCCAGACAAAGACAACATTTTCATTTCCATACTGATTTCTTGTAGAATGTCTGCCATAATATTTATTTCTTAAGTTCATAGTGAAGTTTTTTTAACTTATCTCTTTAAATGCTATTGTTTTCAAGTGATTCTATCTATTTCTATTTATTATATTAAATGTTAAAATTGTACAATATGTAAGATCTTGAAATGAACATGTTTACATATACCACATAGAATACTAGCTGTTCCTTGCCAGCTATATAAGGCTCCTACTCCCTTTATGGGTGTAATTTTATTAAATAAATTCTTGGTAATATAAGTTTTTAAAATCTTTATCAAAAAATATTCTGAATAAGTTTTAGAATAATAAGGGCTAATGTTTTGTAATAAGCATTTTTTAGTAAATGAATGCTTCCTCCACCACATTGTTAATGGAATTTGTAAAATCCATTCCTTGGATACCTCTACTCAGCAAAATGAATATTCATATTAAATTTCAAGTCCTATAAGTATCAAGATTCCAGATATATTGAGATGAATTAGTAAATAGGTGGAAACCTATTATATATAGATATTGAAATTGTAAAATTAAGTTACTGGTGACATTTGCTTAAGGCGCAGGCTGTATCACAGAGTTTCAAGTGGTTGCTTATTATGTAATATTTATATTACACAAACAAAAACATTAGTAATACAGTGTGGTGGCATCTGTGTAGGGCTTACAATACTGGGATTCCGAGATCCCGAATACTGGAATCCTGGAAGATTTTTGTCTAGTGCTCAAAACTGGTATTTATGTAAGGATAGCGATATTTCAGTATTGCATTAGTTGATGAAAATTGAATTTATGCACATTATAAATCCAATTTTTAATAATATTAATTAATTACAAGAATTTTTTTTGAAGATATATAAACAATTTGATTGTATTAAAATGTATATAAGGCACATTTGTTACACACACCTGTAATGTAAAGTGATTGTTCATGTTTTAAAGTGATTGTTTATGTTTTACTTCTACTGCCCAATGAATGGGTCTCATTTATACAAATACATAAAGTTTGTAACATGAAAATTATTAAATTGTTTAGATTAAATTGTTTCATTTTACAAATCAGCTGTAGTGTTTACAAGAAAAAATTGAAGGATTGATTGTTCATGTTTTTCAAGAGTATACTTTAATAAATAAAACACAAGTTATTAATATTATTTTATAAACACTTCCAATTTATATATGAGCTTATTATATGTAAAATATAACAGAGAATTTAATATTGGATTTCATATATTATTTGCCAACAAGTCAATATAGCTACTGAGGTAAGTAAATATGTAACTAGTAAATTTTTTATTAATAATACTGGTTTTAATACCAGTATCCCGGTGTTTCAAATATCAAATACCGTTATTAATACTTTGGTTTAGTATTGTAAGCCCTACATCTGTATGTGAGGGTGTTTGTGCATTGGTATGCTTGTTTAGGTATGAGGCTATAGGGATGTAGTAGTGAGTGGAAATAAAAATACATGTCTTAGAAGTTTTATATATTTTGGGTTCAAAATATTCTCAAGTGGCAACCTGTATATAAAACATAGGTAGACCATACACAAAGTTTTTTTTATTTATTCTCTTAAATATTCTTTTTCCACCTTGTTTTCACAACAGATATATATACCTACCCATTTTCACAATTGATGTATCATAATACATTAAAAAAAATAACTCTGATCTCCGCAATAGAGCAAGCAAGCCCGGTGCAAAAATTAATAGATTTTTTTTTCAATATCATGCATTCAGTCCAGACTATGTGTTGGAAGATAAAGAGATCAACAGTTATCATTTATTTCAATAACATAAATTGTAATACAGTGTTTACCAACCCTTGTTTGTACCTTAGTCTGCTAAAATACTTACATACCCCTATTTAACATACCTAATTTATATATTAAAGTTGTCGAGTTCATTTTCAAATTGCCCCATAAAAATCAAATCGCCCTGCTATGGGGGCCCCACATGGGAAAATACTGTCCTAATGTATATATAACTTTATACATGGGAATATTTTGCATATCTAAGACATAATTAACTTATTCATAATCAATGGGAGATTCCTGCATCCAGCTGTGGATGTCTTATTTCTTAAAACATGATGAACATGCAATTTCATCAAGTTAGTAATCTTTCAAAGGGCAGTAAACACTTACAATAACATAGCAGTTAACGTTCAGAAAGCTTTGATTGCTAAATTTAAAAAAAAATGTCAAAAAACATTGTGTGAGATATATTCATTTATAGCCTTATATCTATACATATACATTATATAATTTATCATCACACTCTTAATATCTGTGTGCATATCTGTCGGTAAAGGCCTCCCCCATTTTTGTCAACTTGTTCTTATATATCGTTATCCTGGTCTAAGTCCTCTGAGCCATCCCTACTATTTTGTCTCCCCAAAGATTGAAGCCTATCTCTTTTTCTTTTATGGCCTCTTGGGTAATATTTTGTTTTTGGCCATTTTAGGCCACTTTGTTGTGTTCCTCATATCTTTATTTCTCACTCTGTCAATTCTTCTCTTTTAGAGAATGCTTCTTTCCATTACTCTCTGACTTACTTCTTGCTTCTTATACTGGGCCTTTGTTAGTTCCCATGTTTGGCAGTTTACTTTTCATGTAAATGTTGTTTTGTCCGTTTTTCATAATTTCTTTGAGTGTTGAGTACCTTTTCCATGCATTTTATTTTTGTTTATTTGTTTGATGAGATAGTATTTGCCCTAGATATATGTATACTTTGTTACATATTTCTAGATATATGTATACATTGTTACATTGTCAATTATAGAGATATCTATTTTAATACTCATAATTTGTCCACTTGTCATAGCTTTTGATTTTTTTGTTTTCATAGTGAGACCTACCTTTCTACTGGCTATATCAAGTACTAAAAGTTATTACTGTAAATAATTTCATAAAGATAGCAGCACTTTGGATGTGTTGTGTATGCTTTCCGGCTGTTGCAATATTTATTGAATACTTAGTTATATATTTTAATAAAAATATATAATATATTGCTGAGTTTCTTTTGCCTATTCTTGTCAGGCCTAAGGCATTTATCTCAGCACATGGTAGACTTAACTTGACGACAATAAGAGATGTAATTTATTATATAACTGGATAAAAATATTTCAAATTTGAATTGAATGTATCTTTTTTTATTCTGAACTATCATTTTCCCTACTATTACTTATTTACCCTTAATGTAAGACACAATTATAAGCTAATCTAAACATTACAATTTAATTAATAAAACATTTAATGTTCTAAAAATTATAACACTAACTTACCACACCTAATAATTGAAGCTCCAGTCAGATTTAATTTCATTCCTTCACAAATTGCCACACTAAATTGATATGTGAGTAACAAATGCATGTAAAATAAATATACGAATAGGCCTCTTAAAGATTAATTAAAAAACAAATAGTAGAGAATGAGAAATAAGAGAACAATGCACCTTCTTGTTACTTACAGGGTGATTGGTTATAGGTGTAAAAAATTTAAACAATTGAGTCACAAACAATAAGAAAAATAGTTTCAAAATTCAGATTAGTACATTTTAAAATAATTTATTGTTTACTATCTGCCTCAGATATTGTACTGTCAGAAGTTATTGGTCTGCTGCATTCTTATAGAGTTTAGAGTGATCACATCCCATATAAAATATAATTAAAAATAATTGTGAAGGTTTTCAGTGACAAATGAGTTATTTTTAAGCCTTTATAACTATAATGAATTGCTCTATATATCATGTAATATTTAATAACAAGTGCATTTGTATAAGCCTTAAGCTCCAACTACTATTAAATCTATTCACATCTCCTTTGTTTATGCAAAATAATAATAAGATGCCAGTGATAATATGGATCTGAGACGTTCACTTACAGTGGGCCTTATGACAAGGTATTACTCAAAGAGCAATAAAGACAGCCATGGTCATTGTACGTCTGTGAGATTGAATCAAAAATGAGGAAATCCGCAGAAGAACTAAGGCAATGTAGCTTGAATAATTATTTGTCTGAAATGGCAGTGGTTTGGGGCGCATCGCTTGCGCGACCCACAACCGTTGGTGCCAAAAGTTTCTGTGGTGGCAAGTAGACGCGAATAGGGCCCCACTAGGAGAACCGACGCCACAGTGAAGATCGCGTTTAGTCATTGGATTCGGTTGGGAGAGGCCAATACCTTGCAAAAGGCTTCTATCACCTGAAAAGAGGAAGAATATTCTTGATTTAAGATTTTCCATTCATTTATAAAGTCAGTTTTATTGATACCTTGTCATCCAATATCGTCTTATATCTACAAATGACATTGCCATTGCATTCAAAAAATTCTCAAAAGTGACCACAAACCGGTAAAAGTGCTGGATAAGGGCAATGCAAGTCCTATCATGATCATCTCTGACAGTGGGCAGGCCTCCTATCAAGTCCTATCATGATCATCTCTGACAGTGGGCAGGCCTCCTACAAAGATCTATCAGCTGAAAAAAAGAAGAAAAATCAAGTTAATTAATTGTCACTAAATGTAAACTAAATCATTATATTATAATACAATACAAAGTAAAAATAATCATGTATATGCTATCTATAGATGGTTTATGTTTAGTTCTACATTGTTATATCTAAACATTACTCATATGTTGCGGTAATATAAAATTAATCATAATATTAATGACTTACTTGTAATATTTAATTTCATTTATATATTTTTTAATTTTGGCAAACTTAGAATGAGGTTAGTTTTTATAAATATAAAAACTTGCATCCAGTACAGGAAATGTCTTAAATGGCATGACATCCAGACACTAGACACTCAATGGTGAACTAGGAGTGTCTCCCGCCGGGAGACCCCTTCCAAAGCTATAACCACTCAACAAATCCGCTTATATTGCTGGGACTGATCGCAGATTAAATAAGGAACACAAAATAAAATATAAAAACAAAAAAATCATTTATGTTTTAGTCCATAGATGCCCACAACAAGGCTTAGGCCTACTCTCTATATCTATATCTATGGTGGTATATACCATAACCGTCATGCATGGCAGGCGGGTTGTTAATCCCAGTGTGATTTTACGGTATGTAGAGATCACTGCTGCCTATCCTCAGGAAACTTGTTTGTGAGCAGTGGTAATCCTATTTTACTGATCCATAAAATGTGAATTACATAAGATTGTGTCTCGGTAATTGAACCCTCAACCTAAAATCGCAAGTCTCAATCCACTACCACTGGGCTACCAATGCTCAACTGTCAGTTTACTAAACATGCAACCTTATTCTCTACATACACTCCAAAATAAATAAATTACAATTTGTAAAATTAAGAGTATTTAATTAATCTTTGAAATGTTTTTATATATTTCAAATCAGCATTATTTCATAATTTTTTGGGTGTTAAACACCAGTTGTCAAAAAAGTGTTAGTAAATTTATTAACAATAATCGTGTTTATCTATCTGTGATTAGTTATAGATGTAAAAACTCTAATAGGGTGAATGTGTGGGCTCATTGGTAGAGGTCAAAGGATGCGGGTTAGGATTCCAGAATACAATCTTATATAACTCATACTTTGTGCATTAATTGTGTATTATTGTCACTGCTCTTAAATTTCAGCTGTTAATTGTTCACAGCTGGACATAGGCCTCCAATATATATAGATATCTAATAGGAGGATCAAGTGAAAGCTGGTTGGGTCAGTGGCATTAGTCGACTTTGCAGGTGGATGTCTTATACTGAACTTGCTAGTCCATAGCTTTGGTCATTAGTTCTGTGTGCTTTGTGACCTGTCTGCTGCCACTTTATCACCACTGTGCCATAGTCAGTAATTTTTGTTAATTGAGAACCGTTTCAAAAATCACTGTCAGCTTTTTAAAAAGGTGGTATAAGAGCATTTTCTTGGCCTCTTAAATAGGATATTGTGTAGTATTTGTTATTTATTTTTTATATTATAATGTATATAGATGTGTGAGGGTATTGTAATGTATGTATAATATATGTGCACTAGCATATTGTACTCTTGAAATGTGTAATTTTTTTTTGTTATGTACACCCTAAACTACTCTTTCTTTCATGTCTCTCTTCTTCATCCCAAGGTTGTATGGTAGAGATCCCTTCGAGCGATCAGAACGCCTGTTAGAACTCTGTTTAAATTGTTTAATTTTAACTATTTTCCTTTTTTTGTTATATTTCCTTTTAATTGTATTTTTATTGTTATTCTGATGTACTCTAGGTTTATTCGCTCTACAAAAATCATATAATTTAAATCTTCACATGTAACTTGCAGGTTGCGCGGAGTTACGGTGTCCCATTCGTGGAGACGTCAGCCAAGACACGCATGGGCGTCGACGATGCCTTTTACACTCTAGTCCGGGAGATCCGCAAGGACAAGGAGAGCCGGGGCAAAAAATACAGGAGAGGGAATAAAATGGGCACACGACGTCCAATCAAATGTGAACTATTGTAAAGTTGACGTATATAATAAGTTTAATAAGTAATTTTTCAATTAATTCTCTTTCAAGTTCCGCTGTTATGAGCCAACGATCGATGTAGGCTTATAAAAATTTAAGACCCTGACTAATAATAAATATTAACTTCATATTTTGCAATTTTTAAGGTAAAAAATTATTTACTGGTAATACTGTTTACTTTATGGCAACTTCGTATATTGACAGTTATATATTTTAGAAAACAACCTCACTAAATAATATATCGGGGTATAATATTCTTTCTTATAATTAGTCAATAAATATATTTCAGTATATATACTTGCCGATTTTAAAAGATATCTATCGTTGTATAAACTTTTAACTAATTATAAAGTTCGTGTTTGGATCGTTTTGATTGAGTATTCAAAGGCAATATTGTACAAAACATCAACGTTTAGCTTCAGTGTAATCTGCATGTCTTAGTTGCCTATTTCGAAGACTATATTTTCAACCATATATTACGATTTGCTTGCGTGGGAACATACATTTAAAAACTATGTTGTATACATGACTGGTATTCAGTTTATTTAATACTGCAAACGTGAGTAAAATTGTTTGTAATATAAAAACACGATTCTTGTTAGTAATACAAACATCACATTTATTGTACACATATTTTGGATATAATTTCAAATTAAAATTCACGCGGTAATATATAACTGCGGATAAATTTTAGTAAAATCTAGTTTTAATAGTTCACTTCCTGTTACATACAAGTTATAATTCACGGACTCTTCCGTTCTGTGAACTCATGTCAGATAAAGCTGTAAAATACTTAAGTCTAACTGAATTAACATAAAAGAAGTAGCAATTTTTATTTTTTAAAGACGTAACAGTACATGATTAAAATGTGCAGTGTATTTATTCAGTTTTAATTTAAATTACTCTGATACAAGCCGTTCCCGCCAAGTGCAGACGATTCGTCGGATGGTATTCACAAAATTTATAGGTTATATAAATAATTTAGTGTTGCCACATTATACGTTATCGTTATTTTGAATTAAATATAATATGTAATGGGATTTAATTTTTTGCGTTTTATAATCATTAATAATCCGTAATCCCATCAGTCTTGGCATTATTAAGTATATTATGTGTCTCCCAAACTTACTTAAATGATTTTTGTGTGAGAGAAATGATCAAATTAGTCTTCTGTGGAATGAACAAATAAATAATGAAATATAAAAAACTTTTAAATGATGTATTAAAAAATATGGTTTATAACATTTTATAGGAAATATATAAGAGCATACTTATAACACTGATAAACAGTATACCTACATTACTATATAGAAATATGGCATATAAAAATTATTATTACTAAAAGTATAATACACCAAAAATTAAAAATTGTTACTTTTATATTAGTATTTAATTGTAATTATGGTAACCAGTGGTGTAACATTTAATAATGTTTCTCAAATTAAACTAAAGACTCACGTAAGCAAATTATATGTAAGACAATTGGTTGGTACACACCTCCATAGATACCTTTCGGCAATATAACTGATCTAGTACAAAAAACACAACACAATCTTATATTTTTACTTCTTAACCACTTTGGTATGGTGTTTGTTGGCCATAAAACCTTACGAAGAACAGAGTGTTGACTTTAGTCGTCAATCAAGAAATTTTACAGATCTCTCTGATATTACAGTTTATTATTACATTATGTGAATGTAATATGTAATATCGGAATCATATTGTGTTTATATTTATTCAGCGTTTATCATATTTTCTCTGCATACTCTATTTGAATAAAAAAACCCTTGATCTCATTTTGAAAAACTCCATGGTCATTGTTTGGCAATTTTTATAATTAAATTAACAAAACATGTGCAATTACTTGCAGCTGTGGATTTATAAATAAAAAAGTACTCAGGTGTGTTGGGCAGGTATATAACATACAAATTTCTGAAAAATTCAACAAGCCTCAAGCCTGAAAAGACATATTGAAACATTAAAATACAAACAAAAGCTGTCTTAATTACATTACAAGTAATATCAGCTTGTAATGTAATGTCTGCTATACTGACCAAAGTGGTTAAATGATAATCTTTGTTTAATATAATACTAAAATTAAATAATTATTTATAAAAACTCATATTGATAGAATGCCAAAATCAATAACTATCAAGCATTACTTTGATTAAATGAATTAGTTAATAAGATTCCTTGTTGATGTTTTATACTCTAGCATAATTGTATTATAGATATTTTCTCAAATCTACTGCCAGTGCTGTTTTTATATCGACTAAACTTCATTTCTTATATGTTTAATGGAATCAGGCGTAACCTTGCAGAAGTCCATCCTAAGTAAGAAAAGGACCAATATTTAGCCACTTCCGCACATGCAGTAGTAGTCATGCAACAAAGTGCACCGCCCGCTGGCCTGCTGATAAATGTGTATGCAGCAAATAATGCGAATTACACAACTGCCAACGTGAAATCACTCAACACGTGTTTCTCCCCTCTGGGAAGTGCGGAAGTGGCTAAATATTGGTCCTTTTCTTACTTCATTTCTTATCTTTATATAAAGGTGATTGTGTTGCTATTAATTATTTTATATTATAACTATATCACATTGCTTATATGGAAAATGTTTAAGCATCATATCTAGTTTACCTCAATGCGCCATTATTAAGGATCTGAAGTATTTTATATGAGGTGATGTTACAGTAACTATGTATTTTCTATACACTTTCTCTTTATGGTATATAATATTGCATGCTTGCTTATATTTGTTCAATAAGACTTATAATGTCATAAATTTTTTTATTAGTGTATTCATTGAAGTTAGGGGTTGGCAAACTGGCTTACCGTACCTGGCAATTGATATTGCACATCGACGTTTGGAAAGAGACAATCGGCTAATTTCGGCTTCGTAGAGCGTTATCTCTGTCGCACGAAATACGACAGACAAAAGGTCACATAGGTAGTGTGGGACAGAGATAGTGCTCTATGAAGCCAATTGTCTCTTTCCAAAGTTCGATGTGCAATATCGCCAGGTACTGTACTTTTACACAGCTTGTAATAAATATGAATTGTGCAAATGGTAATTTATGGTTATGTAGTTTATTCATTGCCCTTTTTTTAACATAGTATATTGGGCACGCAAAACAGGATACAGTCAAGATTCTAGTTAATATCCTATGTATAGTAAAAACAATGTTACTTGCAGTTTTACACAAAAAAAATTATGATTATCATGTCTTCGATCAGTCTTGCCGACCCCTTATTTAAAGATATAGGTGGCACATATATGCTCAATTGAATACAACTACAACTCTTTAAATTTAACATGCACATTTTGAAAACATGCTACATTCACAATTTGTATGGTTTATTTGTACTTTGAGTTTTCTATCTATATTAAAAATGTAACTTGATGGTGCTCGGGTGTAAAGGAATGTTTTATGAAAAATGTCCTCTGATATGCACAAAAATAGTCATAGAGGTTATCCCCTTATACTACTTCCATCATCATTTTTAAATTTGCACTTTTTTTTCAACCTAAAAATAAATCGTAATTATAACATTTTTTCTTTTGTATATGTACAAATAAATAAAGATTTCTCTCAGAGTTTACACTTTATAATTGTAAGGAATAGTATTCAGGGAAACATAAAATTCAGATAAATTGTTGGTAAAATTTTGTGCAATGTTCCTAACTGTAATTAACAATTTAATTTTTATAAATTAAATTTTTAATATTCACACACAATGGCGCTGAATTATCAATGATTTTTCTAATGAGAAATATCATAGTTTTACTAATGTTTTATCTATTTTATATTTGACTTTTAGTAAAATGATGCAATTGCCGTAAAGGTTAAGTCAAAATGTATTAGGAAAATTATAACATTTAATAAATTTTAAATGATTTTTGTTATGCCCATGCGCTTTGAGGTCTATATATAGCAATTTTAATACATTAAAGATTTCATATATCATTATTATTATTATCATTTTATAATTTGGATAAAAGAAATTGAGTACCAAGTTGCAAGACAAGCATTAAATACTGAAAGGGACATATATGTATGTATATTTACGATTTGTAAATATCTATGTAAAATTCTTTCAAATTTATGGCTATTATAGTGGTAAAGATACCTGATGAAGTAATCCTTTATATATCTACAGTAGATGAGTAATAGAGAACTTTATCGCGAACCTAACAAGATCCTTGTGATATGTCTATTGAAATTTCATGTCAACAATTATGTAAATAATGCATGTGCATGACAGTTGCATGTAAATTGTGCACAATCTTATCGCACGATGATAGATAATAAAGATAGGTAAACAATAGCAGACACAAATAAAATCATTATTATGTTATATAGATTCGTAACATTTCAAAGTTCGAACACTTACAAAATAGGTAATTAAAATTACATTGTACAATGAAATCTATAACGAATTTTATCTTTTAAATTAACATTTATAGTTTCTAAGTTAAATATCGTATTTAGTATAGTTATATTTTTGCTTTATAAAATAATTTTTGAACTACTTAGCGCAATACACGGGCTGCCATGTGTCATTTGAAATATTGCCATTTTATTACATCATTTTGTAATTATTTTTTTTATACTTTTCTTTTGTACAAAACCAATATGTATGCTACAAGGTTTGTAGGCCTGCAATGTTTATATAGAAATCATGGACATGCGCGTATCGTGTAAAAAAAAAACTGATGCTAATTTGCACAATTTGTTGGAGATAGAATATAATTACGAATAATTCTGTAAAAGTAGCACAATTGTGTGCTGATTAAATTTAATAAATTGAGGAAAGACCTACTAATTGTTTTAATTATTATAAATATTGCTAAAACCTGTTTATTCTGCATCGATGGGCACTTTTCGTGCCTTTTATAATTCGAATTTTTTTGCGAAAGTAATTGATCTCCACCTAAATTTATTAATAATTTATGTGTGAGATAAAAGAACAAGAGTCATTGCTTAATGGCTGACAGTATATGTAATACGTGCTATTATATATTAGCAAACCCTTAGCTCTAAAAAGGATTATCTAGATGGCTGGTAAGTGAGACTATGTATTGAATAGTAAGTATTATTAACGATAAAGAAATAACAAAACTTGAAAATAAAATATGAAATTATACCATTATAATATTATTATTACTATACTATACCAGTATGATAATAGAACGCACATAGACGTGAAGAAGTTATAATGTTTACTCCAAACAAAATAAGACTGCCACCGAAAATGTTTTTATCTGAATTATGCCAATTTCCTTGATTATATTCAGACTCATATATTCTTTGTTAAAAATATGACAGTAATAGAAATAATAAGTGCACTATTATTTCTAACAATTATTTTTTATAAAAATAACTTTGACAGTTCTGTAATTAATCTGTGCTGTGACATGTCACGTCTTAAAAACATTTACTAAACCATAAGCTTAAATGAATTAAATAAACTGTGATAAAGCAACAATTAAAAATGGATGCAAAAGATGTTTGCGTCGAAATAGAAAATGATGAGTTTTACAGTAAGTTCCTAGTTGATTCTGTGAAACCTATTGTCGGTGAGAATATTTCCGTCAGCGATCAAGTCAACAAACTTGCGCTTGGAATAGAAAAACTGACTAAAAGTCTAGAGAAACAAGTTTTAGATAAACACAATGATCTTTTAACACAAGCTAGCCATATATCCGATCTAGAAGCTATGCTAGAGTCTGTTAGGAGTCAAGTACAAAGCTTGTTACGCGGTGCTGAGAAGCTAAAAGATCGTGTTCACGCGCCGTACGATGCTCTCGAAAAACAAACAATGATGCTCGAAAGGGTACAAATCACTTGCAATTTACTCCGGCACGCGTCGAAGATATTAGTTTTATGGAACAAATTATCATCTGTTAAGGATAATCCAGCTAAAGAAGCAATGATCTTATTCGAGCTGAACGAATTGATAAACGACTACAATTTCGATGGTATTACTCTTTTAGACGAGGTATTAAAACAAGTAGGACAAAGGAAGAGAGATTTGTTGAAGAAAGCAACAGATCTGTTACAAACAAGTTTGCTAAACGGAGATAAGACAACTCTTCTGCAATGCTTCAAAGTGTTTCACAACTTGCAATGCACAGAAGAACAGATTAAGAATACAGTTGACAGTATGCTCAGTGACTTAAGGAAAGAAATTAACACAGCACTTAATGTTCAAATGGTCTCCATTGAAGTTAAAAAATCAAGTTCGGGCAGAGTAGCACCAGGAAAAGCCAATATAATGAATGCGCATGATTTCAAAATAAAGCTTTGGGACAACATAGAGAAATTATTCAACATTGAGATCTATAAAAGTTGTACAAAGGTCATAATGTTACAGAATGTTGTTAACGAACTTCATGCTATAGGAAACTTCAGGAATATACTTAAAAACTTCTGGAAAGATCTATCAGTAATTTTTAGCACTGAACTAGAGAAAAGTCCACTGACTGTCAATCAGTCCATAGAAATAGACTTTCCTAGGCTACTTAAATGTTTCAATGAATTAATAACTCGTCTTAAATGTAAGGATTTAGAGATGCACCGTTCTAGTCTTAATAGATGGGAGAATGCATTCCTATCAAAATCATTAGGGAAGCTTCTAGAACCAGTAAGAACAATGTGGCATCTAAACCAAGTACCTAATATGGATCAAATTGATAATGCTATAAGAGTTATAGCGGAGGCATTGAGTATATCACTCTGTGATAAGCAACTAAGCATAAGCTTGGCTAACAGTGTGGCTAAAAGTATCAAACAAATGAATATGGAAGCAGAGCAGAGAATGTGTATGGATAGTGATGTAGCGCAAATCATAGAACCTCCCACAAGCTCGCAGCAGAAAAACGCAGACCTCTGCAACTCCTTACACTACTTCTCTTCTCAAATCAAAAGGGTTCTTGTTAACATGAACTCTATGCTGCCTCAAGAGAGTATCCAAATAGTCCAGAATAGTTTAAAAGACATCTCGAGTACACCAATCTTAAATTTATTTGCGGATTCAATTAAAAATTCGCTTTTCCTCATTTTGATGACAATGCATGACGAACCAGATTTAATCAGGGCTGATGAGCCCAACAACAAGTCATTGTCTTGTTCACCCTATATGAAGGAACTGCAGCAGTTTGTTTCCAGGTGTAGAGATATCTACCTATCAATGTTTCAGGAGAAGTCTGCTTTAAATGACAGCTGCATCAACATATCTAAAGCCTGTGTTGAACGATTTATTCACCATGTCTGCAATGTTAGACCGCTTACTAAATTTGGGAGAGTTAAACTTCAAATTGATTGCAAACAGTTGGAGACAGCCCTGTCTCCTTTAGTCAACGATATTACAGACTTAGGTGATCATTATAGACAGTTAAAAGCTCTACAATTACTCTTAGATAAAACCCCACAAGAAATTGCTAAAAGTCAATGCGAAGGTGCTTTATTGCCATATTCAATAGTTTTAATGTTCCTATTTTCCTTTGGTGGACCTCAGCTACTAGCACCGCATACATGCGCTGGCTGGAATATACAGAAGTTGATGCATTGGTTGGACTCCCATCGAAATGAAAGAGACAGGTTGGAGTTTGTAGCGGGTGCGCTGCAGAGATATCAAAACCATATACGGCAAAACCAAATAGCGACATATGATGATGTTTATCCTGTTTTACTACAATTGTTAGAAGATGGAAGAAATGCTTTGAAAAAGTAATAATTATGTATTTATGTATATAATATAATTTATTAAAATCGTTATAGATAATATATATTGTTTTTAGACCTGCATTGGCAAATCTTATTTATGTTAAGAATAATTTATTATATGTGATAGATTTTGACCAAGTTGAATACACTTCCGATTGGTCCGAAATATGATTTTGAAATATGTGTTTATAAATATTATTGGTCTAATATAATTGTAAATGATAATAGACATAGTGAAAATAAAGATTTATCATTTGTATGATTTTGTATTGTATAGTAATATTGATTTTAAATTTAAAAAGGTATGGTATTATATAGCATATTTAAAAATGATTGAAAACTTTGTACCGGACCCAATAGAAATTGAAGAAGTAGTTTAAATTTAAAATCAATATTACTATACAATACAAAATCATATAAATATAAAAAATCTTGTCCATAATTATCCCAAAAATTCCAAAATTCTGCTTGTCTTGTATAAGAATCATCTTTCCAATAACAATCAGTAGGAGCAACATATAAATTTTTTCTAATAGCAAAACAATCTTGATATTTTTTATATTGTGGATCAATTTTTTGATCAATCTGATAAAATGATAAATCTTTATTTTCACTACGTCTATTATCATTTACAATTATATTAGACCAATAATATTTATAAACACATATTTCAAAATCATATTTCGGACCAATCGGAAGTGTATTCAACTTGGTCAAAATTATCGTCGCCGATAAATTCCGATTCATTTGAGTTAGACACGCTTGGACATTGCTGAGACCCATCGAATTTACCAGAGTTTGCCAGTCGTTGACTTGCCAATCGTTTGCCCAATCTTTTGACGGCTGATCGTTCTGCTCTATTGATTCCGGTACGAATTGCCGATCTTCGTTGAGAAAGAATCTCGCTGGTCGACTTTCTAGTTGAGATAACTCCAGTTGTTCGTTCGACGTTCCTTCTTGACTCAAGACGAGGGTCGGTAGTAGCAGATATGCCAAATACATGAGCACCATATCCAGTATAACCCCATTCCTTGTTGATGAAAAATTTAACATCTTCAGGCCAATCATATGGATCACCCTTTGTACACATTGAATCCATGTCAAATTCAATCGTACATTTAGCATGACTTGTAGTATATATGGAGGAATTTAAAAAATTACTACTTTCTGTAGCCGGGTTCAAAGCAGGAGTTGCTAACCTAAATGTACCTGAGGTTGGTTTCTAAAATTAGAATGCTGTCCGGAGTGTAGGTGCACAAATGTATAATCTTCGACACTTTGATAATAATTATTAGTGACTCTGAGTAATCGTAACTTGTTTTCGTTAATTCAGACGAAGCAATCACTTTTTCACGTTCACCTTCTGTAGTTGTTAGCTTAGTTTAGTTAGCAGTGTGAAATTAGGTTTTACCAATCAAAAGATCGAGCATCAAACAATTTTGATTGGTGGTTATTACATATATAAATTAATTTAATATAATACAATACATTGATGAGAGAAAGTTCATAAAATAAATTCATTTTTAGAAATGCTTAACGGGCCGCCTGTTGCTGCTCATCTCTGCTATAGATTATATTGTTTTTAACTTAAATCTGGTGGGAGTAACATTACTTCAACGTCAGCGGCATATCGAAAAAGGGGAATTCCACGTAAATAAAATTATTCATTTACGTCTTTATAAATACCGACGAAGCTCTAATATACACACGCTAGAGAAGCCCGTGTTTCTCCCGACCGCCGAGTACTCCTCGCTTCGTGCTACATACTCTACACCCCACTCACTACACCAGTGGCGTACCTAGGGGGGGGGGGGGCGGTGGGTGCGGTCCGCACCGGGCGGCACTTCCTTGGGGCGGCATTTTTTATATTTACTTATAGTTGTAAAAAGCAACTTTTTCATTTCAAATTTATTTTCTTTCTTGAATAATAAATGATTATTATAAGTTTAATATTTGATTTATATAAATTATAATTACCTTTATGATTTCGAATATTATTCCTCGGTGTATATAAATGCATTTTAGTGTAAATTTTGGATTCTAATTCAAAAACAAGATAATAATTTTATTTTATTGTATTCATTAAAATTCGTTGAATTCGAAAAAGGATCTTTACGACTTTGTTCGGCAATTTTTCCTAACTAAAATTTTTTGATGTCAGTTTATAAATGTCATTTCTTTTGAAAAGATTATATGATTACTTTGAAGTGATATATCAAAATTTTTTTAAAGCAAAAACCACTATTTGATTGACATATAATAGAAGGGGCGGCAAACTGGAGATCGCCCCGGGCGGCAAAAGTTCTAGGTACGCCACTGCACTACACTATACACCTACACGGTTATAGTTCTCCGCGTGTGGACGACTTCGTCGTAACTGAGGTACGATCCCCAGCGTAAAATTTTTAGTCCGTGGACCTCTGTTTCCACGGGCTCAATTTCTATGAAGCTGTACAAAGCCTAGACCGGCTAGCAGCACAACATCTAATAGCAAATATACACACTTCTGCTACGGACTTCGTGTTGTTACTACCACAAAACCTACCATAGGAACAATCCCACAAATCTATATTCAAATATTATCCTTAGCTAAATAATTTCCACTTTAAAAGGTGTTTTTGTACACCATTTTAACAGTGTACAGTACCCGACGATTAATATTGCACATCGATCTTTGAAAAGAGACAATCTACTAATTTCGTAGGCTTCGTAGAGCACTATCTCTGTCGCACAAAATAGAACGACTGACAAAACGTCACACAGGTAGTGTGGGACAGAGACAGTGCTCTACGAAGCCGAAATTAGCCGATTGATTCTCCAAAGGTCGATGTGCAATATTTATCGCCGGGTACTGCTTGACTGAATTATGGTTTTTAAATTTTCGAATCAGAGGAAACTGCAGTCATTTCCGAATATAGTTTATAATAATGTTAAACTTATGCAGTAAATATGTCAATGTACTCTAACAAGACGGATGCTTTACAATGTGCAATATGTATCGCCGGGTACTGTAAAATACCTTGACGAGATAAAAAGCAAAAAACTATATACAAAAATTTCTCAGCCATACCACCTCCGAGTAGCGAGATTGTCAATGTTTTTTCAGGATTCATCCCTGTTTCTCTAGAGTACTAGTAGAATATTAACTCAATACCAACCTTACACTGTGGAGATTCCTTGGGTTTCCAAGTGTTTCGACTAAACCTTTCTGATCTTCACAACCTGAGTATAGAACGCCTGCTTCCTTATTTCCCAAGAATTACAACCCAGGTCTCTTCCGTAATTCCGTGACGTACCTACTAAGTCTGCATGCTTTATCTTTGTCCACATACACGCTTTCCATCAGGTTGGCTTGGTGGTCAAATCGATAAAAAAAGAGAAATATTGTGAATATTTTTTTCTTTCAAATAAAACAGCATTTATTAACAAGTAACTTTTATTATGAACAAACATTAACTTGTGCTGTGTTTTGGACGAATCTTACGTAATATGCCGTCGGTGACTGTCTTTACATACTAGTTCTCCTTTTCCTCAAATTCCTCGAACGATTCCTTTGGGACAGATTATTAATTAAAATTATAACAGCATATAATAGGAAACTGTTATCACCAAAGGGGAAAATCATATGCATATTTACCTAAAGATATTTAGGGCTAAGTAACTATGGAAGCGACTTCAATGTGCTACTAAAATAGTTTATCCTTTCTCTCACAAGTATATATCCATCCTAAAATGCTCTTCAACACATTTGTTAAAACTATTACTTTCACAGTGTATAAATACGCCCCTAATTTCAACACAAAAATGTATTCCATAATTGCGAACACAAAATTAACAGTTGAAAGCTCCATAATGCTCAAAACAAACACGCTTGGACCTTATACTTCTGCAGGGTCCTATTGGAAATCTAAGTCGGAGGCCTATGTCCAGCTATAAACACCAAACGTAATTCTATATTTTTATTCTTCTTGATTTATTGTACACAAAAGCCTTTTCCATAATAAGCCATCGCGTATGCTTTAGGTAAATATGCATTCAAATAAAGGTACCCCCATCTAACAACAATTTAATATGCCATAAATGAAAAACAGAATTATCAATTTTGTAAATAATTATAATAAAAAAAAATCATATAATTTAAGTTTCTTATTTACGTTAAAAAATTATATAAAACTGTTGATTCTTAAAATGTAAATCGTCCCATTCTATTTGTATAGGAAAGATGGCTTCCATCACGGCTCTTAATTTGTCTGTTTTGGAAACATTAATATAATTACTGATTGATTACAGATATAAAATCTTTAAGGAGGTGGATATATAGTTCATTTGCTGACAATGTATAGTATACAAAAATAAATAATTTCAAAAATGAATAACATATTCAAAATTTCTAATGGATTCAGGCGTTATTTTGCGGAAATCCATCCTAAGTTAGAAAAGGACCAATATATAGCTACTTCCGCCAATGCACGTTGCACGACCACTACTGCATTGGCGGAAGTAGCTATATATTGGTCCCTTTCTAATATTCAAAATTAATTATTGTTTCCTATCTGTCCTTGATGACTTTATACTCATGTAAGTTATTATCCTATCACATGCCAATTGAAAAAAATATATAAAGGTACCATATTTCATAGTGATCGCTTTATACAGGATGATTGTAAATAGGTGTAAAAGCTTGTTTATAATATATTAATACCTTAAAAGGTTTTAACACTTATAACTAATCAGTTATAAAAGAAAAATACTTATAAAATATTGAATATGTAAAATGACACAACAACAGATATGTGTTGGTATAATATGGAAACGGCTTTTATACTTACCAAACTCTGCTTTTCAATAGAGACTAGAATATTAATTCTACACCAATATCTCACTTTGCGTCGTGGTTAAGTTCCAAAAAAAAACACGACGTAATTTAAACGCCGCAAAGTGAATTATTATATAATTTATATATAATTTTCTATAGCAAACCATGTAAAGATCGAAGATGGGTTCCAGGGTTACGAAAATACTACTTTTTAAAAATGAAAATTGAACAAAGCAAACATTTAAAAAACAAAAGTAATATAACTCTGTCAATAAATAAATTGAAAAAATATATACCTTTTTTGTAACCAGAAACAACACGTAAGAATTTAAATAAATTTATTATTCTCTTTTTAAAAAAAAGCACAACACACTACGTAATTGAAACTGAACTCCAAAATTAGCAAAACAAAGTGAAAATAAAACTGTATTGAAATTGCGTCGATTTTTAATTAAAAAGGGAATCCCCAAGTTTTGATGGCATGGCGCAATTTGAAACAAGTGTTGCCATCATTTGAAAAAAAAAGAAAATTTCATAAAAAAAAAGATTAAAGACTCGAACCCAAAACAACGCAACCCCAAAAACTAACGACGCACAGTGAAAATTAGTACTAATTAAGCAGCGAAGCAACTTCGAAAAATAAAAACGCAAAGCGAGGTATTGGTGTATTTACTAGTTTATAAATAACTTATATTTTTATATATGTTATACTATCATCATCATTTCCATATAACGTCCACTGCTGGAGATAGGACTTCAATATAAATTTCCAATAGGATCAGTTAGAAACAGTAAACCCTGGGACTACCATTATAAGGTCTACGCATTGTCATAAATTTAAGTAAAAAATTCAATAGCCTTGTTAGTTTTTCTAAGTTAGACTCTCTAAGTTATTAATATAAGGGATGAATTGTTAAATACATTAAGTGATCACCAAGTTAACTTAAGTTTGTTGTGAATTTCATTATAGCGGTGATATCAAATTAGATCCTTCTTGCATTCTTCTCACTTTTTTTCATTTTTTTCATTCTTGATCACTAAATCTCTCTCATCCTCTTCGTTTCAATCCATGGGGGCCCTCTGCTAGGCATAGGCCTTCCTCAAAGATATCTATTGGGGAATATACTATAATTCCCACTGTTGGTAAACAGGTTGATCGCAGTGTGGTATTATGGTATGCAGAGAACAAAACTGCCCATCCTCTAGAAACTTGTTTGAGATGTTGCAATACTTAATAATTAATGCACAGTTTGAACTATTTAACATTGTATCTAGAAAATCAGCGATCCCTAGTCTAATCATTTGTATAAATCTGTTGTATGAATGAGAGAAGAATCAAGGTGATCTAACTAAAGCTGTCTCCATAATTTCTAAAAAAAATATATCTTTTGGTAATCATGCAATTTCAAGACGCTCCATATATGCCAATTCCAACTTGTTATGGAGGCCTATGTCCAACTGTGGGAAATATTACAGCTGAAATTATAATTAAATATGCATCCGAAGTCTTACAATGAGTTTATATCTTTTTTTATTTTCTACATTTAGGGATTATGGGTATATAAAAGTATATAAAATAACTACATTTAAAATATATTCTTTATTTATAACAACATGCACCACAAATCTAAATTACATATATCTTTCATTTCAAATATATCAATGATAGACTACCATATATATCTTCATAAATAAATATATATAAATACATAGTGAAATAAATTTGTGATGATATTTAAATATTGTATGAATATTTAAAATTGAAACTTTTTTAAATAACGTATGTATGGGCCATTATTTAAAATCTTAGGTGAAAAATTGTGACAGACACCTGATAAATATAAGAAATAAAAATAATTAGCCTTAGATTTCGTGTTCATAAATTTTTACGCATGTATAATAAAGTTCCACAAGATATCTTAGACCTTCCTTTTTTTAGTTTTAAATATAAAATTAAAAGTATATTATTAAATAAATCCTATTATAGCATTCAAGTTATTAGTTGATCGAAATGTGTGGAACTTTGTTGACTTATTTACATGCTTGATATTATAATGTATATATCAAAAATTGTTTAATTTCATTTAAAAGAACAACTTTTGAGTTTTCGGCTCTTCTCAACAGATCAGCATTTCGAGCGGGTAGCTTACTGTTTATAATGTTAAAATAATCGACATTCAAAAGCGCATGTAAATGTCTGCTTGAATGATGATATTTTAAATTTGAAAGATACTTTGCCTAGATATTTTAGACTACAAAATTATTCATCTCCTAAAATATTATAAAAGAAAATGCAATATTAAGTAATAATAAACATGATGCTTTGACATTTTAGTTAAAAAATCTGATTCGAATTCTGTATTTAAATTAAGAATGTTACTTTTTTTTGATAATGTGAAAATGCGGTAAAAGACAAATATATATTTTTGGTCAAAAGTTAGTATCAGACAAATATCTTTTTCTAGACAAAACTAAAATGTAGACATGAACCAAATAGCTTATTTTTTCCACAAAAACATAAAAAGTTGCTAAAACTGAAAAGTTGGACTTGGGTAAATGCAATTTTTTGGTTAAAATTTTGCACTAGACAAACACCTTTTTCAGGCCAAAAATAAAGAAGTTCCTTTTTAATAAAATCACTAAATGTAATATACAAGAAGAAAAAAATATCATATAAATGCCTTTTTCTAATGCAAAGTGAAACAAGACAATTGATGTCTAAATGAGGTTTGATTTTAGTCACAAAAATAGAAATACTCCTCCTTTCACGTTTTGCTTTATGTCAAAGATTTATTTGTGGCAGTGTTTGTAACAATGGTAAAGCAAAAAATTGATGTTAAATATAGTATGAACCCTTTATCTATATAAAGGGGATTCCCAAAATATTTTGTGCGAGAAATATGTTTTTCGAACTACTACCACAGACTAATATAAACAAATTATTTTAAAATTCGACATTTGTTTCAGATTGAAACAAAATATGAATTTAAGCTGTATGCAGTTGATCGAGTAAATTTGACAAAAATTCCTCAAAACAAAACAGTTAATTACTGTTTTGTGAATTTGTTTTTAATTAAGTAAGGTAATTTTAGACCTCATATAACTCCAAAATCAGTTTTTGTTTATAACTACCTTTAAGAAACCGATTCAAATTTCAATGAGTCTATATCATACACTTTGGAAATCTTTGTTTCAGGACTTAATATAAATGCTATAGATATTTATCTATATATAGGAGAATCCGCATATGTTCTGACTCATTATGCTATCTCTGGAACTATAAGCCCTAGAGACTTGAAATTGGTAGGTTAGTAGGAATATTTTTTTCACTGAGTACAATTCAACTAAGAACCGATTTTACGAAATTAGACCTCCCCATCATAGAAATAAAAATGCCCATATACCCTACAGCGCAAAGGTAAACTTAAATTTGGCCAGAACATTTCTAGTGCTTGTTAAAAACTACCAAAAATGGATTTTATATTACATACATGAAGGCAGTGACATTTAATATATATTTATCAGACATAATGTACGAAAATATATAATTGATAAAAAAAATAAGTTATGGTCTATGAATGTAATCAAATTTATTTTGTTGCCAATCAAAAAATATACACATAACCATACACACTACATCTACATCCACTAAAATCATAAAACAGTCAACATATGTCTATATTACAATTAAATACAATACAATACATACAATAACTATTTATCAATTTGGTTTGATTTATAACAAATTCTCTTCGCACATCCCTTATAGTGTTCATCAATTTTATATCATTTTAACCCATAAAACAAAATTTTCAATATAATTTCTTCAATATATGTTCGATATCTCCTATATACCTTTCACCTGTATGCAATAGATTTAAGAATATAACCATCTCCAATTTAAATTATTTTCTTAAACATTATAAAGACAGAATGAATGACTTTATTAAAGCATTCCTGGTAAAAGGTCACTCTGAGAGATATGCTGTTACGCTGCAAGATCGAATCAGAATTAAAATCTGTAGGAAAACCAAGAACAAAACTAGCTCGAATCGCTAGTTTGACCTACGTCCGTTAAGGCTGAAGGGTTCTCGAGTGATCACAAGCCGATGATGACATAGTCAAGATATGAAGTCGTTGGATCATCATGACGATCTTTGGTGGAGACATATGACTTGTCGTGAACGTCTATCGGCAGATAAGAAAAGATTTCTGGTTATAGATTTCCCATTCATAAAGTCAGTTTTCCTGATACCTCGGTATCCAATGCCATCTTATATCTACAAATGACGAAGAACAATACAGTATGAATCAAGTCTAGACCTGATCGAAGGCAGTCTTGAACACTTCCTCGTAGTCACTGACGAAGTGCACTTCAATGTTCTCCCTGATGAAGGCAGGAAGGTCGTCGAAGTCTCTTCTGTTCTCTTCTGGAAGTATTACGCTGGTCACGCCCACTCTTTTCGCCTGGACGTCCATGCAAACATTAAACATACAATTAATGGTGAAATTAAATTATTTTATTTTAATATTATAGGACGAAAGATTCTCTAGTAGTGGCTATGCAACAGATGGATAGGCATTCGGAGGACTCCGGTTCGACTTCGAGAGCCGGTCTGGTGTAAAAATCAGGGAGGAATCAATAGCCTTCCTGATAAGAGAAGAAACAACCAAGGAAGACTTCACTTTGTGTGCACTTTGTGTTAAAGTAGGGTGACCATCTGATTTGTGAATAAAAAACTCCTTGTGAACCAGTGGTGTTTCATTTGTAGTCAGAACCCACGGTACATAACAATATATACAAAACATCACTATGGTGGGTAAAAGGTAAGATTAAAACATAAAATTATAAATAATCTTACAGCAATAATTTTCTCTTTGATGCCACCAACGGGTAGTATTCTGCCTGTGAGTGATATCTCCCCAGTCATGGCCAACTGCGGGCGCACCGATTTGCCCAGCGCTAACGATAGCAGCGCCGTGGTGATGGTGCAACCAGCTGATGGACCATCCTTAGGCGTCGCTCCTTCTGGCACGTGCAGGTGTAAATGGCTGTAAAATACCATCATAAAACTTTTTAAACGTAAACTTTTTTTATTGTTTTAACAGAAATATGCAATATTAAATTGTAGCGGTAAAATACAAATGTACAAAAAAAACATTAAGTTTAGTTTGAGTGCTTAATATAAAAAACACTCTTATAACAGTCTGTCTGTTGTACTTACCATAAAGAAAATATTTAATTAAAACGCCTAACTAATCACAATATAGCAGGTGGCGCAAAAGTAATGTCATAATGTGAACGCGCCTTAATTTTTACAAATGGCGCCAAATGTCACTGTGCTTTGACATTACTGCATACACATGCTTTATAAAAAGCATTCCAAATTCAAATTCTATATTTGTATGATCATTTTTTTTATCAACTATAGGCAAAGCATTTCCTCTGCGTCATCTGATATAGTAATGACAAGGTATTCTTGTCTTGAAGCCTCCTAAGTTGTAGTTACCTGGAAACGATGACTGGTAGATTTTTGCATCAGTCTTCATTGAACTTATGACCCATACAGAAGTAACAGAGCTTATGTGAAAGAGTGTGCGTGAACACCTGTCTCTATGTGAGTGAGAGAGAATATGTGTACGTGCGTGATTGTGTGTAAGAGAGAGAGAGAGAAAGAGTGCGTGACTGTATATATGCACTAATGAATTCAAGTGATTTCTTTCAACATCTCGGTTACTTTTGAGCTTCATCATACATATGCATATCTTAAGAGTTTCTCACCTGGTATTCAAGAATGTGTTATCCGGGTGGTACTTGACGAGGAAGTTCCTCGCCACTGTCAACGCTATCCGGGCAGACTCCTTCATCACATCACCGAGGTGGCCGGTCAGTTCCATGGAACCGAACGGAGATTTGTCGTCACGCTGCGCATTGCGGAGCGCTGTCTCGATGTACAGGGTGCTCCCACCTGGAGATTTTAAATATAATAATATTACCATCCCTGGTCTTAATCAGAATAAATAAATTAGCAAGTTCACATTATTGGTGGATAGTAAACTGACCCATAGCGGTCCAGGCGAGTCCCATGACCACTCCTGGCGGCGTGACCTCGTACATGCGGTCGTGCTTGAAGGTCGGCTTGCCCACCAGCTCGGACAGGTTGGCATCCGTCACCACCACGCTGTCCGACTCCTGTTTCACTATCTTGTATGCAACCTTGCGCGCTATCTGAAACAATTAGTTTTATTTTCAAGTATTAAAATAGTTGAACCGCAGAGGAACCTATCATATATCACGTCTGGTGTTCCGCTGCCACTTCGGACGTACTATGTCAGTGAACTTGGTTCTTGGAAGCTTGATAGTCCTCTCCATTGTTGTCTTAGACACCTTGAACCTAATAAGCTAATTATTATCCTTACCCTGAAGACATTAGTAAGAAAGAATTATTTATACATTCTACCTATGTTTCTTGTTTACCTTTTCTATATGTTTCTGCAGATTTCTCACACCACTCTCTCTGCAGTAGGACTTGATGAGAGAATGTAGCGCCTCTGGCTGGAGATCCAGCTGCTCGTCGCTGAGGCCGCAGTTCTTCCGCGCAGTCGGCACTAGGTACTGCTGTGCTATTGCCATCTTCTCTTCTGCCACGTAACCTGATAACAAGAGACATTTTTTAGAATGAACTATCAAAAAGGCTTGTGTGACACTTCCAGAAGTCAATTAATTCGACAAATTCTTATTATGACGTTGTTGCATTGACGTTTTTATGTCATTGTGTGGTAAGTAAGAAAAGGACTCATATATAGCTACTTCCGCCAATGCAGTAGTAGTCGTGCAATAAAGTGCACCGCCCGCCAGACCGCTGATAAATGCGCATGCGACAAAAAATGTTACAGTACCCGGCGATAAATATTGCACATCAACCTTTAGAAAGAGACAATCGGCTAATTTCATTCGTTCTTCGTAGAGCGTTATCTCGGTCGCACGAAATACGACAAACAAAAGTCACATAGGAAGTGTGGGACAGAGATAGTGCTCTACGAAGCCGAAATTATCCGATTGTCTCTTTCCAAATGTCGATGTGCAATATTTATCGCCGTGTACTGTATACGCAAGGAAGAATTTTATAAAAAAATCTATAGAATGCGAGAAAATGTCAAGAATTGAAGAAGGAAAGGAATAAAAAATAACAGGAGGTCTTTAAAACGATGTCATAAAAAAAACATACCAGACATATCGATAAGTTCCATACGATCACGTAGGGGCTCCGGAATGTGTTCAACAACGTTGGCAGTGCATATGAACAGCACACGTGACAGGTCCACCGGCACATCCAGATAGTGATCCAAGAAGTTTGCATTCTGCTCCGGGTCCAGCAGCTCCAACAGCGCAGACGCTGGGTCACCGTGGACACCCCTGCATATATCATGCTAATATACTAATTGGCAGATTAGCATTGCATTATTATTAACCAAAGCACATCCACAGCTGGACACAGGCCTCCATATATATAAAAGATCTATAGATAGATATTAGAAATCTTTCTTTGGTGTATATTTATTTAGATTAGCATTTACACACTTGAATAGTAAATCATTTTTCGGTTGATTAATCAGTGAACAAGCTATCACTTGCTCTAAACACTAATCTCATGACATGATATTATCAATAAAAATAAAAATATCTCTCGACTATGTATGTAAATGCTCAAAAATAAAAACAATAATGCGTTGTTCTGAAAATAGAGAAACGACATTTTAATTTATAGATTCCTTTTAAAACTCTATTCTCTATTTACATAAAATCCACTACTTTACCGACGTTAAATAAGCGCGATAGAATTATTAAAGGAAGTAATTTCTTTACACACAATATATATATATACATATATATATATACATAATTTTTTTTTTTCGTTATCTAAAGTACCAAGAAGTTCTTTCAGTATTCCTTTGCATACAAACCTCGTATTATAATGTAGAGGTTTTACTCTACTAAGGCGATTATACAGTAATCGGACAAAGAAGTACTTAATACATTTAACTCAATTCAACGTCGTGGATATTACATTAATGATTGCACGTACTTGCCAATCTTGTCGACCTCGTCGATGAGAACCAATGGGTTCTCCGTATTGGTCTTCTTCAGGCACTGCACCAGCTTGCCCGGCATCGCGCCCACGTATGTCCGTCTGTGACCCTTGATCTCGGCCACGTCAGTCATACCCCCCACTGAGAACCTGAAGTACTGACGGTTCAGCGCTCTGGCGATGGATCGAGCTGAAATTAAATTTTAATAAACTTGCAATACTGGCCACAATACTTATAACTGTTAAATTATTCTTAAAAGTTCTAAATTAAATTCGAACACCAACTTGAATTTGGAAGACATTAGTGATGCAGTCGCTGCTATTGCGTTTGGATCGAAATAGTAAATAGTGTCTGTATATATGTATATACACCACCTCGATCACACCTGGATCACATTTTCATCACCATCAAAGAAGGAACAATCACATGCACATGGTCACACACCTCCACCTCCACAGTATAACACTTAAAAATGTAACTACCCTATATAAATGAATCCTTAACATCATTAAATGATCAGGAGGTTGAGATGCTATATGCTTGCCTAGAAGAAACCTAGTCACTTGAAGACTTCCAGGTTATAGTCAGCTGGAAACAACGACTCCGGTGGGTTGTTCCATACCTTGGCTGTTGGCACTATAGAAGTATTATCAAAAGGCTTAGTGCTGATTTAAGAGATTTCCACTATGTATGGATATAATAAATCCGTATGACTTGTTGTCTGATAGAAGAAAGAAGATGGGGGAATCAATTGATGTAACTCTGACGAACTCTTCAAAATGTTGTAGGTGGAACACCAATAAACTGGCAAGTTTTCACCAATGATCCAGGCTCTGATGCTCTGAAACTTGAGAAACCAACTCACCGATACTGGTCTTCCCGACTCCCGGTGGTCCATGGAAGCACAGAATCTTGCCCTGTGTTGTCCCTTTAAGCTGTGAAACCGCAATGAACTCCAGGATTCTCTTCTTAATGTCCTCCATGCCGTAGTGGTCCTCATCTAGTATCACCTGAGCGTCATCCAACTTCAAATTCTCTTCTGATGTCACACCCCATGGTAATGATGTCAACCAGTCTAAGTAGCAACGGGTTACACTGAAAAATTAAATAGACATATAAAAGGAGGTAGTGACTGGATGCAGATAGCACTAAACCTACTTACAACTTATACTGGCAGGTAGCTGATGTAATAAGGAGTAACTTATCCCACTTTTACTTAACCCTTTAACTGTTTATGACGAGTATACTCGTCAGAGCGAAACTAATTTTTTTGCACAGTGTCGAGTATACTCGTCGCAAGGATAACAAAAAAACGCATTCGTATCATTATTAAACAAATCAATTGTAGTTTTTGCTCCCTGAAAAAGGGCAAATGAAGATCTTTTGGGAAATATACATTTCAGAATATTCGTTAATCTGGCAACCCTATTTATTTTTATTCGCAATAGCTTGTATTAGGCAGAAATAACAAATTCTAGGGAAGTTTCGTCAATTTTTTTTTTAATTAAGACGTACCACCATGTACGCATTTCTTAGTTGATTGTGCCGTACAATAATAGAAGGAAAGATAGAAGTACTTATTTTTATTCCATTAAGGAATAAAATTGTGAAATACATAATTTCAAGTATCTCTACCATTATTATGATATTGATGGAGATGTGTTTGAACACAAAGAAACGCAAAACAATGATAATTTTGTCATCTTCTGATGAGAGCAGTGATGAAGCAGCAAGTAGCAGTGACGAAGATACAGAAAGCAGTAATCTTGTTAAAGACCTCAGGAATGAATTTCAAGAGAGCAGATCAGAGCAAGAAGTTTTTTATTGCTTCTGATTATTTTCCTATAACACCATAATTTTATCTTTATATGATTTTTTGTATCAATGAAATAAATTTTAATTGTTAAAAAGGATAAATTATATATTTTGCAACAAAAATAACACGCAACGTTTGATTTTTAAATATAATCGCCTACACTTATAGGCAGAAACATTTTACTCTTAATGTCGAGTATACTCGTCTGTCAGTTTTTCGAAACAAAATTAAACAGTTAAAGGATTAAATATTAAAAAAATATAACGCTTTTTAAAATGATCACATAGTTTACTTATTAAATGTAAAATAAATATATTAATTATATTATTCGATAAATAACCTACATAATAATTCACATTTTTTAAACTGGCACAATATCTGTTAGGTAACATGTTTCATGATTTATTACACACTAGTTTTAAAACTTGCAAGACAGGATATGAAGATCATGGAAATAAATATTTGTATTCGGCCTAAATATTAATATCTCTCAGTAATTTTGGACAGCTCTTGTCATAGGAACTTCTGGATCATCTCGTCCAAAATTCAGCAATACCTGACGACGAAGGACTTTGACTAATGTGTTGTCAGTGATGATATATAAATACGTGACGAGTTTACGGTGGACCTTATAAGGCGCAAGATCACCCAGAGACCCTAGGGAGGGCTCTGCTTAGAACTTCGCTGTGAGATCTAAATAATGACATTGACAGAAGAACCAGTCTCCAACGTAACTTGACTTATTTCTCGTCTGAATTGGAAATGGGCGGAGCCGAAAGGTTCTCGGGTGGTGTCCACAAGCTGGTAGACGCGGCGTGGAAAGACAACCTATGAGGTAGACATGAGCAAGTGATCATCTTTGGGTGATGAAAACTTTTTAAAGTGGATGTCAATAGTTTTATAATGATGATGGTGATATATTAATATTAAACAGTTATGCAAACTCACTTGAACTCGGAACTGTGGCTCTCCAGGAAGTTCAGCTTGTTGAGTTCCTCATCGATGACGGTCTGCACAGCCTGGGGCACCTGCTTGTCAGCGAGGCGCTCTCGGAACTTGTCACCTATCGCATCTTTGTCGTCCTTCTCCAGGCCCAACTCCTTCTTGATCACCTATAAAATTATAAATCTGATTAGATGTAGTTCATAACAGAAATTATGTATTTGTGTGACTGGATTGTAAAATCGCATGATAGATAGACAAATTTTTGTAGTCTTGACTTGAATATGTATAGTCTTGTCTTTGAGCACTTGGATCCCTCAAGATCTAGTCACATTGTTAGTCGAATATAGGGTGATTTTCCAAAACTTTCTGGTAATCACCAAAATTATTTTAGTGATGTCAGCAAAAGTCAAAACCTCTGTGTTAAAGATGGCATATTTTATATTGATTTTTTTAATGATATAACATAAAAATGAATACTCATTTCCCTCGGAAACACTATAATTTAAGTAAGACTTGAAATTTTATTTATTTTTTTATAACATTCTCAATACTTTTTAAAAGAGCATTTTGTGAAAAAAAAAACAAATGTGCAGAAATTTCTAAATAAAAACACTATTGGAATTGCGCATTACATATCGTAATAAAAAAAATCTTTATCTATTATATCTGTTATTCTATAATATTAATAGACATTTCAACTGTTTCATGGCAACATTCGATTTTAAAAAAGAAAGCACTAAATTTACTATAGGTATTATCCCGCCAAAACTGACATGTCAGTTGCCTGACAAGTACGATGCCGCCATCTTTAAAAAAAATGTAACCTATTTAGTCTCAAATTTTTGACCAATTGTAATTTAACTGTGTTATTAAAAACTATTAAAAATAAAGGATCACTGTTTGAAAGTATGTAATCATAGTATTTATTATAATATCAGTATTAATTTAGTCGCTTAACATGAATATCTTACTTTAAGCTGTTCATGAAGAATATACTTCCGATGCTGCTGCTTCACTTTCTCCTCCACTTCCTTGCCAATCTTCTGCTGCAGCTTCGATAGCTCGTACTCCTTCTTGAGTAGCGACAATGACATCAGCAGTCGTTTTGGAATCTGAAACATAATTATATACGACAATGTAAAAAAAAAACTCTTAACATATAATATGATACAAAAACTTAAAAGGTTAAAAGGTAAATGTTAAGAAATACCTTATTTAAAGTTTATATATATCATTACAGAAAATATCCAGATGTAAAAATAATATACAATTATATTTTAAAAAATTTAATTTAATATGTATCAAAATACCGTTACAAAGCAGGAGTTGCAGAACCATCTAAACAATATACACGGAACCCTAGAATGAAGAAGTGCCGGAAAAAACGCGTGACATTGAAGTTATTTATAGATTTTTGTGTACTTCTTCGTAATATAAATAGATGTACTCCCCATGTCGACAGTTCAGTGTTGTTTTTTGAGTTACAAGATTAAAATCTCCGATCAGTGATACAAAGTGACTATTTAATAAGTTATTTGAACAGTGATTTCATCGATTTGGAAGCGTAGTTTGGACTAAGCGACTAACTATTTTTTATATTTATATAAATAGTATATGTAGATTTTTAAACATGTATAATAAATACAATATAATATATAATTATTAAATACAATATATATTGAATAAAAATTTTCATCTATTTTTTCAAATATTTATATGGATGTATGGGAATGTAGCAGTAAAAATATTTTAATTAAACATAGCACTTGTAAATTCGTCGTACGTCGCAAATCTGATAGTCCCCTGTTAATGTCAATCCTTACATCCTTTTAGGTTGCCATTTTTCTACCACATATATATATGTGCATATGGTATATATATATAGATACGTATATATATATACATATATTTATACATATATATTTATATAAACATATATATATATATACATATATATATGTATGTGTGTTTATTTATATATATATATATATATATATATATATATATATATATATATATATAATTATATTATGTAGTATCCATTAGCATATTTAAACATGTTTTTAAGTGATTCTCTTTCTTCTCAATTTGATTTTACATTTTTATTCTATTTCAAGTATTTTTAATATTAAATAGTTTCACCTGCCTTTATTGATTTATCTGTGAACCACCCAAACGGTTAATGGACAGAGAATGCTTCTGCTTAGGTTCACTTTTATACGAAAATGTAAAGAGTTTTTAAGTAATGAATAAAAAGGTTGTGTGTCCATCTTTTGGTTGACCGTCTCTCTCTCCAGGTCCCTGGTCTCTACTCCAGAACCATAAGCCCCAACCGGCTGTTCTGCCTGGTTCATTTGTCTATGGAGTCCCTTGTTTCTAGTTCAATCTCATTGATAAATTCCGAGCATATTCCTCACCATGGCTCTGTATAATCTTCATTCAAATTGTTCTTACAAAATATAGTTAAAGTAGATTTTTTGCACAAATTTTTAGTCTCAAAATTTGATAAACACCACACTCAATTTTGAATCTCAAAATCCTTATGTATTTTAAAACTAATTTAAATCATGAAAATCAATTGATCACTATCAGCTTTGATTTAGAAACTTGTGATAAAAACTTACGTCAGTTTCGTCAAGCACAGCCTGGAGCTCAGCGGGCTCCGCCCCGGTCAGGGCTGCGCCAAGGTCGCTCAGGTAAACAGGGTTGTCAACAACACGCTGACCTTGCGCCAGCATATGGTGTAATGACTCCCTGTGTGGAAGATTATATTTTAGATAACAGACATCATATTAAGATCGTCCTATGTTCAACAGTGGATATATTGCTGAAATAATGGTGATGACTCTTTATGCTAGTATTTTTGAACCTCTTATGTGTCATACCTTAGCCTTTATAACTTCTTGCGCCCCCCCCCCCCCCCCCAAGTTATAATCGTGTCGAGCCCACCTTGGAATTGCCCCTCTTAACAATCAAATTGCCCCCATGTGGAACGTGGCCATCCTTTTGGAAAACACTGCGATATACGCTCATGCCTTTTGCCAATGTAATTTACATAATATCACTAAAGTTTTTTTTTTAATTAGATAATACTGTTGTACTATAGTGCTACCGAAACCGCTATACCGCGCCTTAGGTATGAGGCAAGGGGGAAGGGGAGAATTGGCCACTCCGTTTAGTCAGTCGGCCGTCAAGGCTTGCGGAGGTGCTTTCGCTAAGTTTCTAGCGGTGGGCTATGTCCAGGTATGTTTTCCGGCTTGAATGATGACTATGAAAAAGTTATTATAAAAATAAAATTCACTTTAATTACCTGTACAATGGATTCATGTTAATTATATCCCGAATAGTTTTAATAACTTCCTGCGTTAGCGCCTTAACTTCTTCGTTCTGCTGGAACTTATCATGCATCACATTCTCCACCTTCACCATCAGCACTTGGTCGAGGATCGGTTTCTTCTTCTCCACTTTCTCTTCACCCTCTGGCTCGTTCTTCTGCCGCCTGTTGTTTCTGTACTTCCGGCGCCTGCGCTCGGCGTCTGTTTCTTCGCGGGTAACATCAATTTCCACATCAAATACAGGAAATTTAAGCTTCATTTCTGAAATGATAACAATCATTTCAGAAGTGAAGCTGTGTTTATGATGATAATAGCATTAACAAGTATTTTTATATCACCCTTTATATACAAGGTGTTACATGACCTGTGGAACAATCATGGCCTCAATAACTATCCACTTCCTTCCCATAGAATCAACAATCTTCAACAGTCCACCTAATATTTGAAAATTTGACAATGTCTGATTTCAATCAATATCATTTTTTAATATTAAGTATTGCCGGCAACATGAAATTTCACCAAAACATGACTAAGAAAAATATGCTATGTGATATTTATTCTACAGAGCCACAAAATTTATGTTAATTAAAAATAATATTTGCTTCATACTTATTTCAAACTTTATATCTGAAATATGTTAGATTTTTTAAAATTGGAATGTGGCAGGTAATACTGCAACATCTGACAGTACAATATATGTAGGACAGATAATAAATAATAATTAATATATGATAATACAAATTAAAATTTTTTTTTCGGATGATTCGGATTAGTACATATTGTGAAGCTTTTTCTTAATACAATTCCTAAAACATTAGCATGCATTTATCTTTTACAATTACCTTTATTATTTTATGCTTGTATTCTTGAGTGTTAAGTTACCAAGATCTGCTCAAGCTATTGATAAACTTAAAATCCTAAACAATTTTTTATCTAAGCTAAAATAATTTAGTGGTTTTAATTTTTCCTTCGGATTTGGGATTATTAAATTATTTTTAAATCTTTTACACTTATATTCACTCGGGAAGCTAATTATTGTCATGGACTTATTATGAAACTATGTTTGAAAAGAGCAACTGTCTAGTTTTTAGCTGACTCTTCTCAGCAGAACTGCCTTCTGAGCAGGTGGTGGCTTCATGTAAGACTAGCAATACTAACATGTGCTTGTGACAGCATATTTAAATAAAGAATATTTAGATTTCAACTAATGTCCCTGTATATGTTATGTCATGAAGTTGCGAAGGCAGTGTAATTAGAGTATGATGCTAGACCTACCTGCAGGTCCTGTTTCAATCTCCTCCTCTATGAACTGTCCAGTGATACGAATTCTCCGATGTGCCATAACAACCAGCCTCAGCTTATAGTCCATATCTTGCATTTCATGGATCTGTGCAAACACACCCACTTGGTGTACATCGTCCAAATTTGATACAACATCTGACTTCTCATCTTCTTTCTTACGTAGAAATATGCCCACATATGGCTGATTAAGTTTTACTTTTCTCCTTATCAAATCAATAAGCGCTGGATTTGATATCTGAAATAAATAAATATTTTTATATACATTACCACATTTATTACATAAGCCATACAGCATCTTGTGACAAACTTCACAAGGTTGTATAACCACCCTATGTGGGTGTCCTATACTGTACCTCAGAACCGTCAGCTCAATATTTAAAATTGTTTGAAAATATAAGACAAAGTTATAACAATGAAACATCTCTGTAACCTGCTGTAAGATTTTGGCCAATTGAAAGCAAATATCAAATCATTTCTGCTTGTATCTCCAACATAACCATTATACAAAGGCTGCAAAATGGTATACTGCGCACCATAACAAACGCACTATGGTTCCTCACTAACTCTGAAATCCATGAAGCTCTGGAGATCAAAACAGTAAAGGTGGAGATCCAGCAGTCATCGATTAATTATAAAAAATGGCTAGACAAACACCCAAATGACTTGGCTTCCGAATTAATTTGCATCCAGTACAGGAAATGTCCTAAACGCCATGACATCCAGAGTCTAGACGCTTGATGGTGAACTAGGAGTGTCTCCCATCGGGGAGACCCCTTCCAAAGCTATAACCACTCAACAAATCCTGGGACTGATCACAAATGAAATAAGGAACACAAAAAAAAAATAGATCATTTCTGAAATGGACTTCCAAGCGTTACTTAGGTAATTTAAAATTAAACTAGTTAGGGAGAGGTGTCTGAAGGTAAACACCGAGGCATAGCAATAAGACTACCCTAAACCCCCTATGTTGGTTGACAGTCCAAAGCAGTGTATATTGTCTTTTTCTCTGTATGATAATAATTAGTTACTGACAATATACTAAGGTTGCCTGTAACAAATTGCTTCAATTGATAAGACCCTTATTATTGTACTTTCCATGTTATTATTAGAGGTATATGTTCTTCAGATACTTTCAAGTAAAATAGATGAATAATTAACCCTTATATTTCATACCAAGTTATAAAAATTGTTATTCCATAAATATAAATATGTAGTAATATATATATATATATATATATATAATAGGCACATAGACTATTCTAAACATACTATTAACTATTCTATATATATATATATATATATATATATATATATATAGAATAGTTAATAGTATGTATAGAATAGTCTATGTGCCTATATATTTTTAAATTACTACAATATTTACAACATAAACACATTAAGATGTAAATATAATAAAACCACTGCTTTTGAAATTTTAAGTTCACAGAGTAGAAGGGTGTGTCAATTGATAAAGCTACAATAAAAGCCACCAGGCTAATAGCATCATCACCGACCGAGAATAAAGCAATAAACAAGCATTGAAATAATTCAAAGCGTGAAAAGGCATCTTTTTTATTTGCATTTTTCATTTGCACAGTTTTAACAATACAAGTTTAAATAAGACCATAAGGTTTTAGGCAGTACAAGTTCAAACTTTCAATAGTGCAAAATGATATCCGGATGGCAATAGAAAAAAAAGGTACCTCTCTAGTGCGAAAATCCTAAGCATCACATTATTAAACATGTTCCAAATACAGTCCATTAAACACAATTTAATATACATACAAAATATTTTATAACACTACACATATGACTTCACACTTATTATTGAGTAAACAAACGAAGTAACATATCTTAAATATAATACAAATTTAAAGATATTACTCTGTTAAATAACTGTTTTCTTTTTAATGTTGTGCCAAGGACAATGTATAATTCTTAACAGGTTTGTTACCATAGCATATTACACCTTACTGCTCAGGAATAAACTTACATTTCCTATACTAATGGCAATTTGTTTTTATCTATATTGTTAACATAATTAGAAACACTTAATCTAGTTTAGTTATTTATTCTATACTTTCATTTGTTTTATTTTTATAATTCGATGTCTTTTGTGTGTTTTATGCAATAAAAATATTATTACAAAAAGAGCCGTTATGTCACAAAATGTAATGATTTATTATACAAAAACTATAGTAAATATAAAAACTAACCTCAATCAGTTTGATGAATCTTGGAAATACCGGATTTCTGTTAATAGCAATCACAGGAACTTGCGGCCAAACTTCAGGGACAGCCACTGTAGCCGGTAAATGGCTGCTAAACAACGGAGTCTCATCCTTTACTCCCGGGTCGTCTTCTGGTGGATCATTTTTATTTTCACTCGAATAAAATCTGGCGTTAGCAACTTGTCTAGATAAAAATTGAAAACTGCCACCATAACTAGACACTCGGTTATAAAAGTTTAAGCTACTATAGTTACGAGAACTCTGAAATTTTTTATTATATGATGCAACTCTGCTAAAGTTCCGAACTAATCGCCCCGGACTAGACTTAAGTTTTGGGTTTAACAAGACGCCGTTGCGTAATATGTTTACAGTGTGCATATTTAATTCAGTTTACTAATGCTATGTTAATTATTTTAATATAACCATTTATAAATAGTTATTTACTAGGAACAAAAAGGTTATATTTCCAGATTCTTCAGATAATGAATGAAAGTTTGACATTCAAAAAAGCGTTCAAAAACGGAACATGATAAACGGATATTATGCTCAAAATAGCATTTAATTATTTAAATGCGGTTTAAGTTTTATAAGGTTAAATTACTTAAAAAATATGTATATCCACGGTAAGAAATTAATTATTATTTTGACATTTATAATTATTGAATCGATTTTATAGTAAAAAATGTTTAGTCCTCTAACCTAGTGTCAACACTTAATCTCAAAATGTCATAACAAACTGCATGCTATAAAACTCTATGAGGATTTCGAGAGTTTTAAGAATAATATCAAAGGTATGCCCACTATAGTGACTCAACTATAAAATTTCAACTTAAAAAAATCCTATACATTAGATGTAATAAGAAAAAAACAAAAGATTTTTCTAACCTTTATTTGTTCTTATAAAATATTATACTGTATATGTGTTTTTACAAAATTACGTTTATTTACACAGACTATCATGAAAATGGGAGAGACTGCAACTCCAGGGAAACCATTAAAAACTATAAAAGAAGGTCAGGCCGAAATCTGCTTAAAATCAGAGAAAGTATTTTATAATCCGGTCCAAGAGTTCAACAGGGACCTAAGTATAGCTGTGCTAAGTGTATTTATTGAAGATTATAAAAATGAGAAACTTGCGAGAGTCGACAAGAAAACTAAATATTTATCATCTGTAGACAATGCTGATAAAAATGAGGTACAATTTTCTATTTTTTTTTCATTGCGCTCAAGAATCTAAGTTATATTAAAGTAAATTAACAACTACTGGGCTCCTCCACTAGCTAAAGGTGACAAGTAATAAAGAGTGGTATGTTTGAAATTTCCTAATAAGCTTGAATAGTAAGTCCAAGTTGTTTATGAAGTTCTCAAAGTCAAACCAGCCGTATGTTCTGTGGCTGTAAAATTCATAGATAGTAAAAAATTATGTAAACAAGAGGCAAAAAAGGAAAATTTGTTTGATTTTAGTCAGTGGCATACCTAGAACTTATACCGCCCGGGGCGATCTCCACTTTGCCGCCCTTTCTATTATAAGTCAATCAAATAGTGGTTTTTATAAATTAATAAATAAATAAATAATTAACACATAAATAAATTATTAAGTTATTTAATTAATATTAATTAATACACACAGTAATTTTTTTTGACATTTGTATGCACCCGTAAATATATTTATATAATATCTACTCTTCTAGCTTTCATAATAGTAAAATCGTGTATAATGCTCTCAAAATTTATATTATTTGTAATTTCGTGTTCTATTGACAATATTGCAAGATTTTGTAGTCTGAATTGACTCATAGAACAAAGATAATTTTTTATCAACTTCACTTTTGAGAAGCTTCTTTCACAACTAGCGACACCGATTGAAAATTCTTATAAAAATTCTTAACAAAATTCCAATGTTGGGAACAGAATTTTCATTTATTATTCAAGAAAAAAAACAAATATGACATGAAAAAGTTGCTTTTTACAACTATAAATAAATATAAAAAATGCCGCCCCAAGGTAAGTGCCGCCCGGTGCGGACCGCACCCACCGCCCCCCCCTAGGTACGCCACTGATTTTAGTGTGTGTGTGTGTGTATTAAGGTACTTATGTATGCTACAAGTGTGCTTTGTAAACAATCCTTGGCAGTGATGATGTATTTTTATTTTAATTTGATTTAGGCTATATCTGCTAAGGTGTTTATGTTTACATTTGTATTGTTAAACTTTATTAAAAGATGTGTTATTGTGAGTTTCATTCTACTTCTCCACAACTATAACAGCTAGCGAAGCAGACTGGAGTAATAAATAAATTGATTAAATGATAAGATGATGATCATAAAGGGATTTTGTCTTTATCTTTAAAGGAACTTTTATTTACTACAATAAATACCTTACACTTTCAGATACCTGTAACTATTCTGGAAGGATTATCTGCAACTGGGTTGAGAAGCATCCGTTATGCCAAGGAAGTGCCAAATGTTACGAAGATTATAGCCAATGACCTGTCCCAACAAGCTGTGGAAACTATTAAAGATAACATCATTCACAACCAAGTAGAGAGTATAATAGAAACAAGCCATGATGATGCATGGTAATTATCTTTTCAATACTCATTATTGTATAAAAATTTATTATAGACTGTATTAAGTGGACCGAAAAGTAATGTCACTTTCTAAAGTTAAATTCACACAGTTCCAGAAATATTGGGTTTAGGAAGGACTTAGGCGGAAATTTCTTATATACATAGATATTATTTGTTACAGTATGCTGATGTACAAACACAAACATCCATTGAAGCGATTCTCAGCTATAGACTTAGATCCATATGGATGTCCCTCCATGTTCCTGGACTCGGCAGTTCAGAGTGTACAAGATGGCGGACTTTTGCTTGTCACCGCAACTGACATGGCGGTTTTGGCGGGAAATTCGCCGGAAACTTGCTATGGCAAATATGGCGCTGTCAGTTTAAAAACTAAATGCTGCCATGAAATGGTAATATATTTAATATTATTATTAAATATATGTAATAATTTTTTTTTACTAGCTACCTAGAGATAATTTGTAGTGTCAAAATAAGGTTGTCACAATCAATTAGGAAAACTGTAACTGTAATCACTATATTTATTGATTTAATATAGTAATAATTAACAGCATTTCTTTATTAAAGTAAATGTCGACTCTCTATTTAATTCATTCTTTTTTTTTCTATTTATCTTTACGTATACAAAGTCTACCATACTTTTTTTTACATATGTAAAGAATTCGTAAATAATCTTACAATACCTTTAATATAACACTTTTATTAATAATTTTAATTTAATGTATCATAACTTTGCGAAATACTTCGAGGCACGTCAAGCTGTCACCGCAGTCAGAAGTGGAATGACCCCAAAAGTACCTCCGCATTGCGCAAAATACAAATTTATATCCGTCACCTTTTTTATGAATTTTTCAAACTATCGTCATAAATTTTTCTTTAGTACCGGCACGTTGTAGTTTCTACATGACAACACTTTAGTAATAATGTATTTACAGTATCCGGCGATAAATATTGTACATCGAACTTTGGAAAGAGACAATCGGCTAATTTCGGCTTCGTAGAGCGCTATCTCTGTCGCACAGTACCGTTTTGTCAGTCTTGCCGATTGTCTCTTTCCAAAGACTGCAATATTTATATCCGGGTACTGTACGTGATACACGACTCTTTTTAATGTTATGGTTAAATCGATATTTACAAAGACAATGTATATGACACATATAGTATATATGTGAGTGTACATATAAACATAGTGAGATTGTTCCTAGGGTCAGTAAGTCTTAAGTTATTAACAACACGAAGTCCGAAGTAAAAGTGTGTTTATTAATTCGACCTTCTCCCGTATCTATATCGACGTAAATAAATATTTATATTTCTATGGAATCGATTTCGATGCGATCTTTATTATTATATATATGAAAATTATGTAATTGATTTTCAGGCACTAAGGATATTGTTACAATGCATAGAACACCATGCGAACCGTTACAGTCGGTATATCGTACCCATGTTGAGTATATCGGCTGATTTCTACATCCGTGTGTTTGTTAAAATCTACTCGGGCGCAATTCACTGCAAGAAAACCACAAGGTAAGTTCCATAATAGCAACTGATGGAGCCAAGGTTGAACTTTTTTGACACTGGAATCGAAATTTGAAAATGTTTTTTTTTGTGACAGCCCTAGTCCACTTTCCTTCTTAGAGACAAAGTTACCTCGTGAAGGGTTCGTATAAGCTATTTCGATTCATGATGGAAGATTTTGTTACAGCCCATAGACGCTATTGCAAGGCATATTGCCTTCATCAAAGATATCTATGGGGGATGTACAACAATCGCCACGCTAGGCAGTTTAACTATCGCAGTGTGGTATTGTGGTACTCAGAGGACGCTGCTGCTCATCCTCTGGAAAATTGGTTGTGAGCAGTAACAATCATATGCAAATCGAACCCGCGACCTCGCAAATTTCAATCCTCAACCGCTAGGCCACCACTGCTCAGACTACGCATGTTAGAATATACAATTCAATATTCATACGAATTACAATAAAACTTAACCTTTAATTGCATCTCGTTGCCAAATGTATACATACCACGTTTCATGTTATTTTATTGAAGTCGTGTGGTATGTTTCCGAACGCACTATGACGACCATAGATAATAAATATATTAAGTGTCAAAAAAGAAATTATGCAAGTTTCGGCGGGAAATCAATTTTCTTTAAATAGATATTTTAATTAATATTACCTAGTACTAAATATAAATAAATTATTTTTAGACGAAATTTATATTTTAAGTTGTAATTTGTAAAATTTAAATATTTTTATATCTTCCATTTTCTTGTTCTCAAGAGCTGTCATTAGACTATTTTTCGCCTTAGGATATTGATGTTACACTGAATATCAGTTTGTGTCAAGCCATATTATGACAATCTTACACGGAGACCGCTAAGCTGGTGAATGACTAAGTCATGATCTACCTGTATCTTGTAATATATAAGAAGAGAGGTTATATGTTTCTATGTAATTGGCATGATCTGCAAAAAAACTCTATAAAAGTTTAGATAAAAAAAGAATTGTCATTCTTTAAGATGGCGGTTTTCTGCAACGAGTACAATGTAATAAATATATAATAAACTAGCTGATCCCGGAAACGTTGTTTTGCCATGTATATTATTTCTAGGAAACATTAAAAAAAATAAGTGTTGATCGTAAAGGAATGAAAATTTAGGATTGCATGTATTTTTGTATGCTGTATCATAAAAAAAATAAAAACTAAAAATTTTGTCAAAAAAAAATTTAGGGGTGGACCATCCTTAAAATTTAGGGGGATGAAAAATAGATGTTGTCCGATTCTTCGCCCTGGCCGATATGCGCGCTAAGATTCACGAAAATCGGTCGAGCCGTTTCGGAGGAGTTCAATCACGCACACTGTGACACGAGAATTTTATATATTAGATAGATTTAAGTAAATTATTAAAATAATTTAAGTTTTATTTCTATATATTGATATTAAATATATTCCTATTTCCTTATTTTTATTTGCCACCATTACAGCCCTTGGGTTCCTTTGCTGAACATAAGCCTCTCACATTGAAATCTTTAAAGACTGACCGGACATGGTCATGTATCCACTTTGACCATTTGCCTGGCCGTTATCTCTAATCGAAAACCCCATGGCCCTGGTGGTCATCTCTTGTGCACGCCATGTAGTCTGCCCACTGCTACTTCAACCGCCATTTTTAAATGTAATCATTTATTATCTATGTTATCACACGCGGCCGCCCGCTCCCTAACCGCGAACAGCGTGGGCGAACCGTGGTTGGATCCGGATCCCTCTTCGGCTCGCATACTCCAGGAACCCATCCCGTCAAAGCTCTACCGCAAAGAGCCTTAACAACGTCCAAGCGTCCCCGTGCAACTTGTAGGCGCCTCCCCAGCTTAGTTTCTAGTTTTAAATCTAGTTCAAGGACCCTTCCGCTCCGTGAACTCAGTACCGATGAAGCTGTAAAAGCCTTAGGGCTAACAGCATTAGCAACGTCGGGGTCACCAGTGTAGGAGTGGTCGTAGTACTGTAGCTTCTTGTTCTTCGGTTGTTTCTTGTTCGTCGGTTGCTTCTTCATCTTCAGTTGCTTCTTCATGTGTTGACCGCACCTCCGCTAGCCCTTATAATGAGCGCGGAGACTCTCAACAACGCGATGCAGATTTTCGTTGCGTCTACTGTGGCGCCATCTGTCATTTATCTGTTTCACTGCCGCCGCCGCCGCGATGCGATTGACGGTCACGTGGGTAAGAGCTTGGTGTTCGAGTGGCGCGCGATATGCACGCCACAACATCTTCAGAAACAATAGAGATGTTATCACTATTTTCTCATAGGTAGTAGAAAAGCAGAGCATTATGTCCAGCTGTGGACATCCTGTAGTTGAGATGATGTAATGGCTAAGGTTACATTTATATTTCAGCAAACTGTCCATGGTATATCAATGCGTGGGCTGTGATAATATAACACTTCAACCGTTGGGTGGTTTTAAACCGAATCCAACGGAACAGAATCCAGGACAGATGAAGGCATACCTACCATCAGTGCCACCTGTCGGTGAACGCTGTGTTAATTGCAACCAAAAACATCATGTGAGTATAGATCATCACCTAGTGATAATATAGTAAAAAAGTATTTTAAATTTTTTTATTACTACATATTTAAATTAATAATTTTTTTACTGTTGTTTACTTCGTCCTGCAGATTTTGTACTGCCAGAAGTTATTGGCCTGTAAAATTCCAATTAAAAAAAATCAATTGGTGTAAAACTTTTTTAAATTTTATACAGGGTAATTGGAAATAGATGTAAAAGCTTTAAAACTTTTGTTCACATATGAGCTATACAATCAATCTTTTAAAGTTTTAACCAATCACCCTGTACAGTAACCGGCAATAAATATTACACATCGACCTTTGGAAAGAGACAATCGGATAATTTAGGCTTCGTAGAACGTTATCTCTGTTGCATGAAATACAAACAGTCCGGTATCTATCAGAAGCTGTAAAAATAATTTTTATTTTTATTACATTGTCTCATTTTAACAATAGGTATAATGATGTTTATTATGTACAGTTGTAATTTTCTTAAATAATTAAATACGTAAACATAATGTGAACATGTTTTTTTATTTTAGTTTACCTCAACCTAAAGCCACCACTTATATGAAAAATAGGTGTATTTTATAAAATGAATTAAAATAATTATCAAAAGATGCAAATGACACTTGTTGTAACAGCTCTTATTAGATAAAGGATTGTTTGTATTTCGTGCGATAGAGATAACACTACGAAGCCGAAATTAGCCGATTGTCTCTTTCCAAAGGTCGATGTGTAATATTTATAGCCGGGTATTATGTATAGAAATGACATCACAATATATAAGCTATAATAAATAAATTTCTTTTATTATTTTTTTATGAATAAAAACTAATATTCACGTTTAATTTTATTTTAAATTGTAGATGGGCGGGCCCATCTGGTCAGCACCGATACACGATGAAATATTCGTTACCCGAGTACTGACCCACGTGCAAGAGAAACCAGAACTGTTTGGTACATCAAAGCGTATACAGGGTGTTCTATCCATGGTGAGGGAAGAGCTACAGGATGCTCCACTTTATTATGTTATGGATAAGATGTTTGGTAAAGTTCATTTGGAGACCATGCCCATGTTGGTAATGAGGTATGTTATGATTTTGAAAATACGTTTCAAATTTAGATTTAATTTTTTAATTTTTATTATACATCTGGGTTGGGATGCATATCTTCACAAACTGGTTAAACGATATTCAAATTAAACAGACTCTAGTTTGGACACAGATAAAAAACTTTAGTTGTCAAAAAAAATTAAAGCAATTTTTTTATACATATTAGTGGACAATTTAAAATGGCGCCCCGAGATATCCACCACGTTTTTAACCTATTTGCAACGGATCTAAATATTTTAGTGAAGTGATATTAATAACCACATTTTATTTTCTGTAATAAAATTTATACTTTATATATTTATTATTTTCTATTAAAGGTTCTTAAGTAAGTAAATAATAGAAATTTATGAATCGATCGACGTTAGGTGTTTTTTTTTTAAATAAATAGATGTAGCCAAACAGCCTATGCGGCTTGCATTAAAACCTTTTTGATTTTAAATCGAAAAGAATAGGAAAAGGAACGCGTGAAATGTCTAAGCAAAAAATACATAATTAAGAACTCGACACACGCGACCTACAGTCCCCGGCGATAAATATTGCACATCGACCTTTGGAAAGAGAATCGGCTAATTTCGACTTTGTAGAGCACTATCTCTGTTCCGGACTACCTATGTTCTTAGGTCGTTGTGCAATTTTTATCGTTGGGGAATGTAACGTCGTTTCTGTCGACACATTTTACAGAAAAACCTTTGATTGAATTAATACTTATAATGTTACAATTATAGACGATGTAAATGCCTGCTTGATTAAAGATATATTTTGAATTTGACGTATTCTGTATAAGCTAGGCATAATATGTTAACAGACTATATTAATGGGATTTTTCTTTAATAGGTCAGCTATACTGAACGCTGGCTACAAGGTGTCGTTTTCACACGCTGCTAGATTATCTATAAAGACTTATGCACCTGCTCAGGTTATATGGGATATCATACGCACGTGGGAAAAGAAACATCCAGTGAAACCAGCTAAGTAATTATTTCTTTTTATATTCTTTTTATTTCTTTGACAATATATAGTTAACCATTTTAGTACGAGCGTCGAGTATAGTCGACGGCCACAGCGGCCCAAACCATGCTCTTATCTGCCGCGACGATGAGCTCGTCTTGCTCTTTAACATACTTGTGATGAAAGTGTTTTGCATCACCAGCTGATACAGATACTGTACAATGTTATTATAATAAACGAATTCCAGAGATATGTTAAAATTTATGGTTGACGACTAAAGTCGACGCTCGGTCGTGCACATATAACGGCCGTCTCAAGTTTATAAAAAGAAAAATTATATTTAATGTTTTAGGCTAGAAATGAATCCGGTTTCAAAATTCATACTCAGACAAGAGATAAAGACAGAAATAGACCTGAGTGAGAGGCCCGATGCGAATCCTATAAGCAGAAGGGACGGTTGTCTGCGCTTTCAATTCAATCCAACTCCCCATTGGGGTCCAGGTTCCAAGTCGGCTGTGAAGTTAGTATTGATGATAATTTTTTTCTATTCACACCTTTATCTATTCTGAACGCTGAGGGTAATTATTCTCGATCTTCCATGATTAGTTCCTAGAGCTCCATAAGGATCTTAAGTTCGGAGCGTTTCACAACATTCAGTAACATGGTCTTTGATCACTAATGTAAATGTTTTATAGTGGAATGGCTGTGCTAAGGTATATCTTAGCTGAAACGGGATCTAATCAGGACTGAGGGGATCTGTAGATGAACAATTGTAATTGACACAGCCACGAATGTTTGCAAGTTGAAGAGACAGTAGGCGGGCTAAGTAGCGGGTAGAACTGATGTCTGATAGAGCCTTAAAGTTCTGGAGTAGAAACAATGAACTCTACCTGTTAAAGTAGATGACATATTTAATGGAATCAGGCGTTACCTTGCGGAAGTCCATCCTAAGTAAGAAAAGGACCAATATTTAACTACTTCCGCGCATGCAGTAGCAGTATGCGGCAAACAACGCAAATCACACAACCGCCACCGCCAAACCACTCAACACGCGTTTCACCCCTCCACGGGGCATCTTCAGGAGTTATGTTACACCGATTAGTGACTCTGTGTTTGGCATTTTGTTGCACGACTGCCACTGCATGTCGTCGTGCATCGTCCTTTTCTTACAAAGTAGATGACGTTGGGTACAGGTCGCTTCCAACCCGGTCCTATTGGAAATTTAGACAGGAAGCTTATGTATATATATGCTATAATGAAACGGTGATGAAATATAAGCTATAATTTCTAAATCAGTGTTCTTATGTGTCAAGGATTATTTTTCTAATAGAGTTTACTATTTTTCATTTAATAATCACAGTGTCAGCGAAGAGAAAATGGCGAAGTCGATTAGAAATCAGAACAAACGCAGCAAAGAACAGCGGGCTCAGAAACGGGAACACTCGCCCCAGAGCGAGGAAGAAGCTCCCAAGAAAAGAAATGATAATAACATAACAACACAATAAGTAAAATAAATTTTAAAAATAAATTTGTGTTTTACTATTTTAACATACACCAATACCTCAATTTGCGTCGTGATTACGTTCCAAAAAAACACGACGCAAATTGAAACGCCGCAAAGTGTATTAAGATTTTCTATAGCAGATCATGTAAAGATCGAAGATAGGTTCCAGGATCACGAAAATACTACTTTTTAAAAAAAAATGAACAAAGTAAACATTTAAAAAACTAAAATAATATAACTCTGCCAATAAATTAATTGGAAAAATTAATACCTTTTTGTAACCAGAAACAACACGTTAAAATTTATATAAATTTATTATGCTCTTTTAAAAAAAAGCACAACACTACATTACAACACACTACGTAATTGAAACTGAACTCCAAAATTAGCAAAACAAAGTAAAAATAAAACTATTAAAATTTGCGTTAATCTTTAATAAGAAAGGGAATCCCCGAGTTTTTATGGCATGGCGCAATTAGAAACAAAAGTGTTGCCATCTTTTGGAAAGAAAGAAAATTGAAGGAAAAAAATTAAAGACTAACCAAAAACAACGCAACCTCGAAAATCTAACAACGCATAGTGAGAATTAGTACTTATTAAGCAGCGACGCAACTTCGAAAAACCCGCAAATCGAAACGAGGCAAAGCGAAGTATTTGTGTATTCAAAGAAGATATGAAAAAAATTGTTCACTGTAATAAAGCTTTTAAACCTATTTCCAATCACTCTGTATAAAGTCTAAAATATATGTGGAATGGTACGTAATAGTATACGTGAATAGGAACGTCAGATGGTGCAAGCGAGAGGCATGTAAGAGGAAGAGAGATAGACGACGTTTGAACGATGTAGGAACGTGCGCAGTTTTAGGTTAGGAGTTCTTTTTAAAATAAACAATTGTGCCCCACGAAGGACTTTAAATTCAATCCCTGCATCCCGATTACCACATATATAACATTAATTTATGTTTTCTATTGAAATACACCAGGCCAATTACTTCTAACAGTACAGTCTGTAGGAACAGATAATAAACAATAATTAATTTTAATATGTAGTAATCAGTTTTGAAAACACTTTTTTTTACAATATTACCATAGTGTTATTTATTATTTCTGAAACAATTGATTTTGGGTGTACCATACATAAATTACCAGCAAATGAGTTGTGGGATTCTACCTAGAGCTGATAGGTCTTGGAGGTAATGACAACACGAAGTCCAAAATAGAAGTGTGTATAATGAATGTATTGTATTGTTTCTGGAGAAGTTGTTGCTGTTAGCCTTGCGGCTTTTACAGCTTCATCTGTATGAGTTCACGGAACGGAGGGGTCCGTGAACTTTAAAACTTAACAAAGTTCGAGTGTCGGAACTCGTATCAGGGACGGTGGTGAGGTATAATGAACTAACTTAGCCCATATTTATACCAATTTTTAAAACATGAAAACAATATCCAGCCAATCACAAGCCGAGAAATATTGTAGAGTGATCTCTTTTGCCTAACATAAATATAGAGCGCTCTGGCGTGGGATTCCCCTGTTCGATACACGGAACTACATATCTTCATCTATCATCACCTTTAAATCTTTTAACCATAAAAAGTCACCCTGTATATTTTAATGTGTAATTGCAAGCAAAAAAAAATATATTACACCCATAGTTTAAATTTTTCTAGTCCTAGAGAAAACTCGTGAAAAAAATACTATTACGGTACATAGTTAATATATTCATGACAATCTGGTCTTTATGTATTGGAATATCAATAAATTTAAGAATAATATATAAGGTTAGCTCTACGACTGTATTAAAGATACCGATAACCCGTATGTGTTTGTTGTGGGCTCTTATATCATATTCCTATAAAATTGAGATCTGGCATTTTTCTCATGAAATACACAAATGGTCACTGAAGGTGATATAGATAAGAAATCACGCATTAATAATACTGACCTCGATGCAACTTTCTGAATACTACATCAATGCAAAAAAAATTAAATTGTAATTAAATGAAGCAACATCAATATTTATAATTAAAAATACATAGATTAGTTAGCAATTAAATGTAATATTGTATTTTCTTTAACAATAAATTATTGTGAATAAATTGGGTTTTTTTTATCCTTTTTTATGCCTTATAGCAATCGTAATTTGAGGCATTTAGTGCCTCAAATTACGATTGCCTATACTAACCTAAGACATTTACTAAAGTTGTACATTATTGAGTTGTCAACGGTGAAGTTAAAAGAAAACAGCAACTCGGAAACCGAAAAAAAAATATATTTCATTTAAAAGGAAAGTGGGCCGCAGGTCTGGTCTGATTTTATACCCCAGGACGATACCCCCCTGGGGCTGGTGGTAAGCAACCGCACGATGTCCCAGGACTGGTCAGGCGGCAGCAGGTCGAAACGTGAAGCGCCTGTACAGTATGTGTTCGTTCCGGTGCAAAATACTAATAAATTCAACCTCAATGACCGAAGGTTACTTTTAGTATAAAACTCGCACCCCTTTGGTTTGCGAGGCGATATAAATGTTGCGGCGTGGATTTAAAGAAGCTCCGAAAATGAAAAGAACCAAGACGAGAATTTATAACGTATATTCGAATTGACCCCGGCGCATGAGACGTCATGTAGCTGGTGAACGCAACCGACACAAAGATGTGCGTGAGACGTCACCTAGCAAGTGAACGCGACCGAGGCCAGGGTCCTTCTCATGGGCAATGGATGTAAACTCCTGTGGCTGGCCCGCAAGTGCATTGGAATGTTTGTTATAAAAACAAAGGTCCGTTAAACCGATAGCACGCTTCCACGATTCCACGCTACTTGATTGCAATTTATGTGTTATTTCTTGTGTTTATATTTTATTAATTAAAATTTAAAACGTATGGGGCATTAACATACAACGTTACAAAGTACGGTGTGAACTAATAAACCAAAGGAATTATTTAATTTTACTTGTTATGAAATTGCAGACCGACAACGTTTTTGTAGATATTTTTGCTGCGTTTCTCTTTCCTTTAAACGCCGCCGTTGTTTTCCGAAAATATAAATTTGGTGACTTAGAAAGTGCGCTCTAACATTTATAGCTTAGCTAGTACATCATAGCAATCATGGCTTTTTTGTTACAATTTTATTTAGTTTTCTACGATCAGTAAGAAAATTTAATACCTGTATTTTGTACATATTCCGATTAAATATTTAGATCTTAGCAGCAAAATTACTTATTTGTCAATTTTAATGGCAATTTGTGTCTAAAAAATGGACATATCCATCTTTAACCTACTATTAGCATAAAAATATTAATGTATGTTCTTAACGCATAAGGTTAACCTGTGGCAATGAATAAACATTTGTACATTTCGGAAAGTTATTAGTCGACAGTTTTAAATAAACAATTATTGTAAATAATTTGACATTTTCAAGCTGTCAACGTACTGTTTAAACAACATTTTCGAACGCAAGATAATTATTATGACTTTGAGTTTAAACGTCAATTATAATTTCCTGATTTCATCCCTCCCATAATATTTTCAAAGGAAGTGATCCACTCATTGTAATTTGAGTAGTAGATATTATTTGGTAGCGTTATACGACGATGACGCAAAATATTGTGCATACTTAGAAGGGAAGTAAGTTATATTACAAATACTTAGTCACTTTTGTTCTATTAAAATATTTATTATCATCTCGGTGTCCTACGCACGTGTTGGTTTATCAATTATTTCCTATGTGACTTGCATATTCACTTGTGAACTCGCTTCATTGTTTATAGACAAAAAGTGTTGATAAAAGAAAATAATGTTGCCTTCGACGATAACAATAAACATTATTGCGTTAATTACATTTTTATTGCTAACGATTGCATATGGACAAGAGAGAAAGGTAAATATTATTTATTTCTTTGATTATACGATTGAAACCACCCACAAAATGGACAAAAACATCATTCATCTAAGCAATTTTAGAAATTAAACTATCAAAAAACCCTTTATTTAAATAATTTATTTAAAAAACAGTTTTTAAAAATTGCTTTACGTGTATGATTATTAAAAAGCTTACTTATTATTTTAATAAAATTGCGTTAAATATTCGATTCTGTTCACGTTTACAGATAAATTCAACAATAAATCCAGGATGTAATGAATGTAGCCTTAACTCAACATTAGTATATATAAAAGCAACTGGACAATCTGATATTATACATCAAATATGGGACTTTACGAGAGGAATACCCACCATGATTCTGGCAGTTGCTGGTCTCAACTCATCTGTGAATATCAGCTGGGATGGTGTCAGACCAAATGACTTTGTATTGTCTGAAAAACCGCAGTACAGTTTTGCTACAGCTATTGATAAGGTAAGATGAACTTTTTTTTTAAGTTTTTACTTAATTTCTATTGTTGCCTCTCACTTAACACCTTGACCTTGACAAAATTGATATCTAGATCTTTCCATACCATCCTCAGTATTATTCAGGACAATAGTAATAAATGATCTATAATATATAATTACTTAACACTTATTAAAAACTTTCACCTGAAGGTTCATCATATTATACAGTGTGGAGATGGGAGTTATGGCCTTGGGTTCGCATTACAGGTTTTGGTAGACCTTCATGCATTGCACTTTTTTAGACCAGGCGCTTCATAACTTAAACAACCCTACCATTGCTGATTAAAAGACTCAATCTTGAAACCAGCTGATTTTGCTGTTATATCTCTTTCTTCTACCTTCACCACTTATAAGCCCATTAAAGGGTATCCAGGGAACAGCAAGTTCTATTAATACTACCTATATGTTTGAATGATTTCAAAAATAGGTATAAAACCGATTTAGAAAATGTCACTACCATAATATCCTCAGGAATTCTATACCATTTCTCTGTTACACATCTATTATTAATCTTCAATTAGAAGCTGCTTTTTCTTTAGGGTTCTTTTTTATTTTAACTTCTACAAAATCAACGAGTGTTTTATTTTTTCAGACATTTTGTCTTGGTAAAATCCAAGTATCCATTTTATGATATATTTAAGATATATTCATGTAAAGAGTTTAAAATATTTACTGTGTATGCTAAATGATTGGTTTTTGGTGTAAAATCTTTTATTTTATATTATTACGCACTAACTTACTTTTTAACGTCTGGATTAACAATATAAAGCCATTCGGTACAGATAGTAAACAATAATCAAATTTAAAATGTACTCATTTGAATTTTGTAAACATTTTTTTTACTATATTATTTATAATTTATACAACCATTGATTTTTGGAGAGGGTAAACCATTAATAAATTAAAAGCAAGTGATATATTAATTGTTCTAAATCTCAAACACCTACAACTAAACATACTGTATGTATACTTATTATGATGATGTAGTAAAAGCAATATTAATAATGAAATATATTTATTTAAATTTGTATTAAATCTTGTATACAGATTTTATATAAAAGTTTATTGCAATTAATCATCATCAAGCATATGCCTTACAGTGGACTTTATCAAGTATTAGCCATGATAACTAGTATTCTATCTCATCCAGAAACTTCCCGAAACCTTAACTATTCCATTAGTCTGCATAGTGGGAGGCCTAACCACTCTGCATCTATTGGCTTGTAGTTGAGATTAGAATGAGTTAATAAATCAATGTTAAATGTTTGAAAAAAATATATTGTATAGAACAGAGTTCCCCAAACTTTTTTGTGTCGTAGACCCTTGCCATGTTTTTTTGTGTTGGATAGACCCCCTACTTACCTGATATTGATTTCCTGTAAATTTATTTGTTTCTCCCACATTCATATTTATAGAGTGACGAATTGAACAAGTTAGTGCAAGGTAGCGAAGTTCTGAGACTGCGACTCTCAGGTTTTTACAAGTTCAAAATGTATTGCGATCTCAAAGCGAATACCAACATCCTAGAACTTACACAATTTTATAAACATATATTATAAAATTTTTACTTCATAGGTACTTTTATAAATAATGTAAATGTTTTGATATTATAAGATAGTATGATGTAAGTAAATAGGTACTATTAATGTATGTGTTGAGATCCACTATCGTGGACCCCCATTTTCATTTCATGGACCCCAAATCGTTTTTTGCTGACGTAGACCCCTTGCAGGTTGTCATAGACCTCTAGAGGTCGATATAGACCACTTTGGGAATCACTGTTATAGAATATAATTAAAACAAAGAACCAGAAATGTAGATGTACATTTGTTATATTAAAACAGATGGCACTGCATAAACATATTAATTTACATATGCATGACTCAATGACCCACATTTATTGATACACGCAATATCTCTTGACACATTCGAATAAAGTCAACCAGTTTTATATGAACAGACATGTATATATGTGAACTTTGTATATATATAATGTTTACATACATATGGAATATTTCCTAAAGTTTCAATATCTTATTACTCTTTCATGTAAATTAAATTAGCTAATGTATTGATGTTTAATATATAGGGTGATTGTTTATATGTATAAATCTTTAGAGGGGTAAATATATAGCACATTTGTTGTCAATTATTGTATTAGATACTTTCAGCTTTCCATAAATTTATGGTTACAAACATAATAAATAATGTAATGTTAATATAATAAAAAAAATGTTTTTAAGTCTGCTTTCGTACGTATTAAAATGAATTATTGTTTACTATCAGTCCCTGCAGAATTTGTACTGCCAGAAGTTATTGGCCTGTAGTATATAGAAAGAATAAATAAATGTAATATATTTCATATTTTATATAGAGTGATTAGAAATAGGTGTAAAAGTATTTAACGTTTTTATTGACAAATAAACTATACATTGACAACTTCAAAGCTTTTTTACATTAAACATTTCTTTTGTTTTTGTACTGTCCGTAGTTATTGTCATGTTGTAATAGACAAAATAAGTTAATGTCACATGTTTAAGAGTGATTATACAGGGTGATTGAAAATAAATTTAGCTTTTTTATATTAAACATTTCTTTTGTTTTTGTACTGTCCAAAGGTATGTTGTAATAGACAAAAAAAAGTTTGTGACATGTTTAAGAGTGATTATACAGGGTGATTGAAAATAAATTTAAAAGCTTTTTTCCGGAAATATGAGCTATACTCAATACTATTCAGCCCTTTAAAGGGTTTACATCTAAAACTGCCTATATATACATTAACAAATACTTTTTTATAAAGAAAGTGATATTAAATATTTATTTTATAACTCTATGAGAGTCATGTTTACATGCAGGTTTTTCAGATGATCTATAGTACTAACTTTTTACGTTCCAGCTCTATGAGTACAATGACCTGGAAGACAGCGGTCATATTGACGGAAAATGTTCTCACCATGAACAGTCATTGAGGAGAGTCTCTTGGTATCTGAACGAGAGTGTGCTAACGGATAAGGAGACAATGGTGAGGATGCACGGCTCTCTTCACGGCGTCAAGGGAAAGGACATTATAGATGTGAAGGTAACTTGTATAAATTCTAAATTTGGTGATTTAACAGATTGTCAAATATCTCCCTTCCGCTTTTTTGCTCTTTATTCAATGCTTCATAAAAAGTGTTACAGTGATCGGATTTAGTTCAAATATGCGCCGTTTTGTTCGATAATCTGTTTCCATCTAGACGGCAACTTCATAATACCTCCCTCGTAGAAGTCCCCCTCCTTATTTGCGAAGAACTCGGACAGCAACTTTTCACAAACCTCTTTTGAGTTCAACTTTACACCACCAAGGGCGTTCGCCATGGAGAGGAACAGGTGGTAATCACTTGGCGCTATGTCCGGGCTATGTGGTGGATGTGATAAAACCTCCCATCCGAGCTCCCGTAGCTTCTGACGAGTCATCAACGAAGTGTGGTCTGGCGTTGTCCTGGTGGAACACTACCTTCCTGTTGGCCAATTCTGGACGCTTCTGGTCGATCGCCTGCTTCAAGCGGTCCAGTTGTTCGCAGTAGATGGTAGAATTAAGCGTCTGGCCATATGGGAGCAGCTCATAGTGGATGATTCTCTTCCAATCCCACCAAACACACAGCAAAACCTACCTGGCCGTCAATCCCGGCTTGGCCACTGTTTGGGACGATTCACCGGCCTTCGACCACGACCGTTTTCGCCTGATATTGTCGTATGTGATCCATTTTTCGTCGTCAGTCACCATCCGCTTCAAGAATGGGTCGAGTTCGTTCCGTTTCAGCAGCATATCGCAGGCGTTGATTCGGTCCAGAAGGTTTTTTTGCGTCAAATCATGCGGCACCCAAACATCAAGCTTTTTTTGTATCCAGCCTTCTGCAGATGGTTTAAAATGGTTTGGTGACTAACTCCCATCTCCTGGGCGATGTCACGAGATGCCACATGCTGGTCTAACTCGATGTAGTCCATGATTTGATCGGTATTTGTCGTCACAGGTCTTCCGCCGGCTGGCTTATCCATGGTGTCGTTTTCGCCGGCTCTGAATCGTCGAAACCATTCCTCCGCGGTTCGAAGTGATAGAGTACCATCCCCCAAAACACCATTAATCTCACGTAACGTTTCTCTAGCGGATTTGCCTTTAACGAAGGAAAACTTTAGCGCGAATTTCGGCGTTAGTGAACTCCATGTTTACACGTCTATAACTGTTGAACGCAATATCCAAACTAATCATGCATAGCGTCGTTTTGTAGGTTATGTCAAGACCTTTCAAATTATGTATAGTATTGCCAGATACGAGCTTTGTAGCGCTTTGTACATAGCCGCGAAATTCAAAAGACAAAAAGGCGGAAGGGAGATATTTGACAACCTTTTATATGATGTATATTGATAATATATAACAACTAGCACAAACATTGTTTTGCTAAAAAAAAGTTTTTAATTCACAAATAAAAAATAAGGGTTGATCGTAGAGGAGTAAAAATTTAGAGTTGTATGTATTTTTGTGTGCTGTATCATAAAAAGAATAAAAACAAAAAATTTTGTCTAAAAAAATTTTGGGGTGGACCACCCTTAACATTTAGGGGGATGAAAAATAGATGTTGTCCGATTCTCCGCCCTGGCCGATAGCTCGCTAAGATTCATGAAAATCGGTCGAGCCGTTTCGGAGGAGTTCAATCATGCACACCGTGACACGAGAAGTTTATATATTAGATATATATTCAAAAATAATAGAAAATGGCTAATGGTTATCTGTTATCGGGGCGATAGGTACATATACGTCCAATGTAAACAGTAGCGTGTATGGGAAAGACATATAAATACTTCATTGATACATATGTTGCTTCCTGACACAGGTGGGGCGCTTAACTGTCAATATAATTTTGTTATTGAGAGTGGTTGACTTACTCCTGGTGAGCAGCCACGAGCACTTACACTACGACATCAAAGTAAATCTAGACCTAGACCATTATACTTAGTTGAAAGGCATTCTCTATAGCAAATGCCAAGCTATACAAAAACTATATATATAAAAAGGTTGTTAGGAAAGAATCTACATACTGGTGTCTGGATTGTAAGGCATCACTATGTTTCAAGAATTGTTTTAAAGTATACCAATACCTCGTTTTGTGTCGTTTCGTTTTGCGTTTTTATCGAAGTTGCGTCGCTGCTTAATTAGTACTTATTTTTACTGTGCGTCGTTAGATTTTTCGATGTTGCGTTTTTTCGTTGAAATTTTCTTTTTTTTTTCAAAAGATGGCAACACTAGTTTCTAATTGCGCCATGCCATCAAAAGTCGGGGATTCCCTTTCTAACTAAAAATAGCGCAATTTGAATACAGTTTTATTTTCACTTTGTTCTACTAATTTTGGAGTTCAGTTTCAATTACGTAGTGTGAAGTGCTTTTTTTAAAAGAAAATAATAATTTTATATAAATTTTAACGTGTTGTTTCTGGTTACAAAAAAGGTATACATTTTTCCAATATATTAATTGGCAGGGTTATATTATTTTTGTTTTTTTTTTCATGTTTACTTCGTTCAATTTTCTTTTTAAGTTTAAGAGTTGTATTTTCGTAACCCTGGAACCTATCTTCGATCTTTACATGGTTTGCTATAGAAAATCTTTATTCACTTTGTAGCGTTTTAATTTGCCTCCTGTTTTTTGGAACGTAACCACGACGCATAGTGAGGTATTGATGTATTTAACATGGAAATTTTGAATTTTAATTTTCTTTTCAATAATTTTAAAATTTTGAACTATCAATAACAGAGCCTAGCTCTGCTCTCTATATGCCACTCATAAGACAGTTCAAGGTATTTAAACTGTAATGAATATCTTTTCCTATAAACCATGTTTATTTTTCTGAAGAAATCAAAATGAATAAGTGCGGTAAATCCAACAGTATATACTAGGGGATCAGAAAGTAATTTCTCTTTCTTAAGTTAAATTTACACGACTACATATTTTAACAAGTTTTTATTTCTAATCAACAATATATTCACCTTCATTATCAACAACCTTTGGCCATTTAGTATACAAATCAATGCCGGAGTGGTAAAAATCAATTGGTTTTTTCTATAAAATATTTCGACAGAAACGACATTACTTTCCGGTAACCCTAATATATAAATAAACATAATATATATCTCAAAATATTTTTTAAATTATTTTAGGCATAAATATAAAAAAAAATTGTATAGATGACTCTATAGAACACCGGTTGTGACGTATTGACACGTTCTAATGTAAAAGTTAGAGTCCATTGAACTTGTTTTCTCTTGTTAACAGATTAAACAGACAGATATTTATAATTAAAATAACTATATTTAAACGACTTATCATTATCAAAGTTTACAATAAATATTGCATAATTAATATGAGAAACACAAAAGTGCATTAGGTTATATTGATAATATTTCACATATATTACAAGAGATGATACTTTGACAAATTTTTATTTTATTTATTTATACAGGATGATTTGTTGTAGGTGTAAAAGCTGTAAAGATGTGAATGTGTGTGTGCATTATTTGCTTGACAATTTACATATAGTACAGCCTATCCAAATTCAAAGGTTTACACAAATATATGTAACTCAATGATGATATAAAGAAATCGTCAAATTTCAGATCACCATGCAAATTTTGTACTGCAATAGAAAAATTATAGTTATGTAATATATATCATATTGATAATTTTATACAAGGAAATAGTATATAGATGTAAAAGCTGTAAGGTTTTTTTTTCTGATAAATAAGCTATATCCCCTAAAAGTTTTTAAACAAACCAATCATCAGACAACCTGTATGAATGAAGGGTACATTTACAAAACTAAGTCGTCCAGATTTTTCACTTTTTTGAAATGTTAAGTCACCAAAGTTAATAGGGTCTAGTCCCCTTTGAAAGCAATAGGATAGAACCATACAATGATTTTGATTAAAAAAATTTTTAACCTTTTTCTTGATAATGTATCTGTAGAGATACATCAGAATTAAAAAAAAATAGTGTCATCAATTTTGAACGCAAAATAATCTTTTGCATGTGAATGTTAAGGTAATTTCTTAATTTTCGAACGCTTGTTCAGTTTTTTCTGTTGGCATCCTTGGGTCTTAAAAGTCAAGTGGTATGAATATTAATGTAATATTTTAAAAAAATCTGCCAAGTTAAGGGTTAATGAATTTAAAAACAAAATGAAATCATTTCTTAATTGTTCAGATGTAGAAAATAAAGATAAATGGTATAAATAAAATTGATTTGTTCAACATTGAATCTTTTGACAGAACTCTTATTGATCGCCACCTTTATCTTTTTAGTCTATTTTATTTTTGAATTTACACTGCTTTGCAAGGTGCAATAGTTGTGAAAAAGAAGCACGAAGAAACTCCATAACAACACATCTTTTTAATAAAGTTTAACCATACAGATTTATACATATACACTTTATCATATATAGCCTAAATGAAATCAATCAGGCGACATCACTGCCAAGGATTCTTATCATTTAAATATTCATTTTGGCTTTCTTCACATTTCGAGACATGAACGATAGCTTCTTAAAGTATCTTATCGGTGATGATTATCTTTTCTTAGACCTTTCATCACCTCGGGTCACGTTAGGCGATCGTGTTCACCCCTTATGTATGATCACTGAGAGGTCTCTTAATAATAAATACATGAACATTTATTACCACAGCTGGACCTCCTGCCTTATACGGACTACGCCGTCCAACTGCCCCATCTGATCCACACTGCCAACTCCACTCTGGTGGACCTGAGCCTGGTGAATCTTACGACGTCCCGTGACTTCAACTCCTCGCGGTTCGCCCTGCATTTTGTGCTGGTGAGCACCGACTCCCGTGATGACACCATGCACAACGTAATGCGGAAGAGCCTGGATGACGAACACACTCCTGGGATTTTTGAGGTGAGCCTAAATCTATTGCATCCTTTATATCACTCATTTATGTATGAAAAGATATTAGCCAGAAAAATAATAATTTGATAGAATAGATTCGTTTTTACTAATAATGCAAGGAAAAGAAAGAAGACAAAATCCGTGGGCAAGACCTATGTCCAGCTGTGGATGTTCCACGGCTGGAATTATGAAGAATGGAGTGAACAATAATCATTCTACTATGCAAGCTAAGACGTTTAAAATAACTACACCAATACTTTACGTCGTGGTTACGTTCCAAAAAAACACGACGCAAATTGAAACGACGCAAAGTGAATTAAAATTTTCTATAGCAAACCATGTAAAGATCGAAGATTGGTTCCAGGGTTACGAAAATACTACTTTTTAAAAAGAAAATTGAACAAAGCAAACATAATATATATATATATATATATATATATATATATATATATATATATATATAACATTTAAAAAAACAAAATATAACTCTGCTAATAAATAAATTGGTAAAATATTTACCTTTTTTGTAACCAGAAACAACACGTAAAAATTTATATAGATTTATTATTCTCTTAAAAAAAAGCACTACACACTACATAATTGAAACTGAACTCTAAAATTAGCAAAACAAAGTGAAAATAAAACTGCATTCAAATTGCGCTATTTTTAGTTAGAAACGGAATCCCCAAGTTTTGATGGCATGCCGCAATTAGAAACAAGTGTTGCCATCTTTAAAAAAAAAGAAAGTTTGAAAAAAATAAAGACTCGAACCCAAAACAACGCAACTTCGAAAATCCAACAACGCACAGTGAAAATTAGTACTAATTAAGCAGCGACGCAACTTTGAAAAAAAACGCAAAACGAAACCACGCAAAGCGAGGTATTGGTGTACTTTTAAATCGGAAAAATTGGGTTACGTCAGATGTCTACAGGAGACTCGATGAAGGTTTGCATTGGCAAAAATGAGGGTTCACGGTTCGTAACCTGGAGTTTACGATAATTTATCTGTTTTTGCTAGTGAAGAATTTATTTTCCTTGGTACACAGGGATAACAGTTACAATAATAATTTATTCTCTAAATTTTCTTATTTACAGTCATCTTCCTTTTATCTAAATGTCATTCATTTCTCTTCTGTTGTTCACGATTTCTTGCATTCCATTTAATTCTTCGTATTCCTTTCATACTTCGCCTCACTTAAGTCGCCTTTCTTCAGCGAATAACTACAGGCTTTATTATAGATTTTATATATTATAAATTGTGTTTATTTACTTTTTATTGTCTTAACACTATATCACAGTACTATCACATGTTTTCTAATGTATGACAAGTCGTTACTATATTCAAAATGTGCTTAAAAAATGCTCAACGGCCATTATTTCTAGTCTCAAATTCCATTATGGGATCCTGAATCCATGAAAGCATGGGAATTGGTGACAATACGTGAATATACCGCTAGATGGCGGCCCGTACGTGCAGTCATGTGTGCGAGCGGGCGCGCTGTTCGAGTAAGGGAGACAGACTACTGCCCTGTGCTCGCATTGGCCAAGTCAATTTATAATTACGCAATTTATGTAAATATAGATTTAGTTCGTTTTTATCTCTACATACGTGGAACCTTTTACTTAGTTCTAGTGTTTAAATTAAGAAACAGGAATTTAAGAATATGCTAGAAATGTAGCTGCAGGGGGTGCAAAAAGGGAGCAATAAAAAGCAAATATAAAACGTAAATGTAAAAACAAAGGTACGGACGCTAATGTATGTGGAATATAGATTCTAATAATACAAAAAAAAGTTAAAATTGAAGAGTGGTATATGAGAGTCTAAGTAAGAAAAGGACCAATATTTAGCCACTTCCGCACGTGCAGTGGTAGTCGTGCAATAAAATGCACCGCCCGCCAACCCGCTGATAAATGTGTATGCGGCAAACAATGCGAATCACACAACCGCCACCGCCAAATTACTCAACACGTGGAAGGGTGAAACACCACTACATGTGCGGAAGTGGCCTAAATATTGGTCCTTTTCTTACTTAGGATGGACTTCCGCGAGGTAACGCCTGATTCCATTAAATATATGAGAGTCTAAATATGATCTATTCAAAACGTTATAACAATATAATGATTATTTTAAATAATGTCGATGTTGTTTTTAATAGATAATAGAAATAAAAACGCCCGCTTCGTTCGTTGGCGATGACGGCGGCTTCTTGCAGTTCCGGCCCGTATGCTACACGCAGCGAAACCGTGGTGTTGCCAGTTCCTCCATCACGCACGTGTCTGACTTCAACAGGTACGTAGATGTGCATGCAGACATTTATACGTGCAACCACATATGCATGCATGCTTAAATATCTACATTCAAATATGCTTAGTTTGTATTTCGAAACAAACCAATATATAAGTAACCTGACTAAATTATTATAGGCACCGGAAAGTAATGTCGTTTCTGTCGACATATTTTACAGAAAAACCGATTGATTTGTTACTGCTCCGGCATTGATTTGTATACTAGATGGCAAAAGGTTGTTGATAACGAAGGTGAATATATTGATGATTAGAAAAAAATCTTGTTAGAAATGTAGTCGTGTGAATTTAACTTAAGAAAGCGATATTACTTTTCGGTAACCCAAATATATATAAAAAAACTTGAGTTATTCTTAAAACAGTGAATACGACATGCGGATTAACGAGTTGAAATGACAGTAGCTTGATACGTGGCGAGTTGAAGTGGCAGTGGCATGCCACCTGGCCACGTGAGGTTACAGTGGCTTGCTACTTGGCGATTTGAGGTGCAGTGGCTTGCCACATTGCGATTAGAAGTGGCCGTGGCTTGCCACTTGGTAATTTGAAGTGGCAATGGCGTTTCACTTTTCTAATTGCAGTGGCAGTACGAGCCACTTAGAAAGTAGAAGTGGTAGTAAGTTACCTCTTGACGAGTTGCAGTGACAGTGGCTTACAACTTGGCGAGTTGAAGTGACAGCAACTTGGCACTTGGCGAGTTATAGTGGTAGTGGGTGGCCACTTTGCGCGCATAACTGATGGCTACCTGGGCCCTTAAAGTTATGGAGAGGAGACCACACCACCCTAAACCTAATTTTATTAGGTTGCTGGAAACACTTCAGACCTCTTAAACCAGTTCAAATCTATGATCGATCAGGTCTATGTTCTGCAATGGTCGTCCTTCATCTGAGATGATGAGGAAGTGCCTTACTAATAACCTAATTCAAACGAGTTAATACTTTTTTGGTGATAGCAACTCCACATTGCTTAGAATTGTGATATTTTAAATTCGATTCGAAAGGTCTTTGAGCAGTGTGTGTTGACGGTGATGACCTTCCGATCCGTGACGTTCAAAGCTCCGCTGTGAGGTCGAATCAGAAATGAGAAGATCCACAGAAGAAGCAGGGTCACCGATGTAGCTCGAAGAAGAGCAGTTGAGATCGAAAGATCCTGGAGCAGCGACCATAAGTCTACAGTGGCGTGAGAGGGCCGACCACTAGGTGGACCGATGACATGGTCAAAGTCGGGTCACTGGAAGTGGTCATCGTTGCGATCTACGATGGAGACCTATGCCTTGAAATGGGCTTGTCTTTAAATCTATAATGTTTGTCTACAGAACCTCAATACCACAGAGAAGCACGCTGGAGGCGTTCTACCGAAGGTTCGACGCAAGTAAACTCCTCGTGCAAGATATGCTGGTTTCCTTCGGCGAGCCGAGCGACGGTTTCTATAAACAACACAATTATACAGACTGGTAAGACTTTAGGATTAAGCTTCTAGATTCTGGAGAGATACAAAAAGATCATAAATCAACCTCTATAGGTATCCCATGAACCAGAGGTGAGTAACGTTTTCAATCAACGAGCCAAATTAAAATACTTTTTTTTTGCTAGCTGTACGTATTATACTTATTAATAATTTACAAAACTTCATTTTTAATACACATAAGATTAAGAAAATAAAAATTTTTTAATGCAAAATACAGCATTATTTTAAAAAATTTAATGAGAAATTTGGTACCATCTTTTCAATATAAACTGGTATATAAAGTACAAACGCAGCTTTCTATTCGTGCATCACACAGTCACAAACAAAGACCTGTTATGGAATCCTCATGTTGTTCAAAGGGTCTTAAAGTATAAATAATTCTAGAGTAATAATTGCTTTAGCTACTGTGATCACAAAAAAAACAAGTCGAGTTTACTATTGGTTCTTCTTAGATCATAGTGCGTTTGGAACCCTCTTGTAAGTTTTAAGAAACACCTTATAGGGGATCCAAATTGAATTCTAGTTTTTACCGAATTGTATTCGTCTGATACTCTCTTAAAACACACAAATGATCGCTTAAAGAATATACAGGTTCTTCAAGGTTTGCAATGTTTTAGAACGTAAATATTAGTTACTCATCTACTTTATACTATTTCTATTAAGATTTTTTCATTGCAAAGAAACAATGTGAAAAAAAATTAAAGCATCATATACTCTATAACTTTTTTACTAATGTGTTTCATTAAAAAATATTGCTGAAAATTATTTTGACAGTTATAATAAACGTTCACAGATTAAATAGTCGCTGATTTTAGTTTGACAGTTATAATAAGTAAATTTTGGAAGGTCAATTGTTTTTTAATTTTTGTCACAGGTCATACACGTTCGGCTACGGAGCGCCACCTGTTGAGAGCTTCTCACTGTTCGTGATCATGATTATATCTGTTGGTCTCGCTGTGCCAGTGCTATTAGCCATGTCTGGTGTTGTTCTGGTCGTGGTCAGGAAATACAGGCAGAGGAATGCACCCACCCGTCTCACGGAGGAAGACTGACCTTATATGTATAGAAATATTGAACGCAATTAAGGCTATGAATGTATTACGCCTCGATATATGAGAGTAGTTTAAATAAAAGTCATTATTTGTTTTTGTCATCTCATGTTTGATAATTAAGAGCTACGCTCCATTATTGACAAGATGAAGGCCTAACGTCTTGTAACATGTAAAACAAAATTACTCAATATTATTATAAACCTCGCTGTGTACGGAAAAATTATTTTAAATCATGTTAGTAAATTATAATATTTATATAGATTAAATATCTCCAAATAGAACATCCACTAGACACTTATTTACGCATAATTTAAACAAGCTTATATAACCAAACATAATATAAAATTACTATACTTTACATATTTAGGTAATTAAATGGATATGTTATATGTTAACAAAATTCAAACAACAAACTTGATATATAAAAGAGGACTAAACTTTTCATTTTGTGATAAAATTATAATACACATAATATGGCATTGTTGTTCAAATTCCATCGCAAGTTCAGACGTAGTTATCAAGAAATAAAGTAAAGTATTATATATATAATAAAAATTAATATGATTCGCACCCGGCTTAGGATGACTCATTTTTAAATATAAGACATATTTCTTAAATTTATTTATTAAATAAAATGTACTGTCTTAACAAAAATTATAAAAAGTATCAAATATATATCAAAACTTTCACACTCACAAAAGCAATTGTCAATAACACGACAAATATGAAAAAAAAAATTTTCACGCAACAGATAAGAATTCGTCATCCATCATGGCGTCTGTTTAGGCTGAAAATTGCTGAAAACTGTAGCCATACTGATTGATTTTTTAAATATATGTTTTGCCTTGCGATTTGAATCGTTCGAAATTTGAATCGTGGAATTCTGTCATATTAACGACAGTTGACGTCATTCGTACCAAAAGAAATATGTCAGCAAAAAAATTATAATTAAATAAAATAATATAAATATGTGCTTATGTGCCGATAAGCATATATTTAAATTATATTTTTCTATACATTAAAAGTAAAGACAGCAAAAGCTACAATTATAAATTAAATAAGTGTAAAAGAGAATATTATTGATAAATATAATTTGATGTATATTTATCTAAAAAAGATAAAATTAAAAAATTTATCTAAAAAAGGTTTTCTATGAAAAATATCGGAACTTCGTGATATATAAATTTAATTTATTATAGTTTGGCGTATATTTAAAAACGTTTAGATGGTGACTATTACAAAGTACATATTTAGTATAGTATAAAACTGGCGTTTTTAATTTTCGAATTCTGATTTATTTCATTTAATGAACGTTTACTTACATTTCTTCGTTTGTTATAACGAAATGTATTTTTTCTATGCCAAAGCTACTAGTTTCCACTCTTATCCAATTAGTAAACTCTGTATATTTCTATAATTTTGAGACTATGAAGCCATCTTGATTTCTTATATTAAAAAATATGCATACTACGGCGCGATATTTATTAATAAAAATAGTAATTTTCATTTATTCTAAATAATAAATTCGCTTGCTAACGGTACAGAAATGATCGTGTGATGACGTCATCAAAATGACGGCCGCGCGCTTTTGCAATATGCGCAGATAACGTCAAACATTTGGTTTAAAAGGTTTATAGAGAAAAATTGTAATAAAATAATTATTATCCTTAATATCTATATTATGTATCCATACAATTATTTCCATCAATGTATAAAACTTTCTATGGTATCAGTAGGGAAAATATATAAGAAAAATTATTAATTGTGTGCTTTTGTCAAATATACTTGTATTGTTAGGATTTTAAAAACTATGTAACCTGTATATTTGAAATCGGAAATTTATTTATTTTATATTTTGACACGTTATGTCTTATAACTATGACAAATAAAAGCCTTAGATTATCTTTAAAAAAGTTAGAATCTTTCAATTTTTCATTTTCAATATAACTTAATTTATATTACTTTACTTCTCACCATTTATAATTTGTTTACGATATATTCTATGTAATAAATGCTCGAATTAGTTTAAATGTATGCATTAATTTTTACTAAACATTTGATTTTAAAAAAACAAATACTAACTAGACTACATTCCTTGAACGGTGTTAATATATCTCTATTTCAACAATAACTTCTTATGATAATTTTTTTTATTGAAACGTAGATTCTGCTGCGCAAATGACATTTGCTGATTCCGTACAGTTTTGGGGTTACCGTGCGCAGCGCGTCTAACCTAAAACCTTTTAAGGTAAAAAAAGCTCGGGGCTTCTAAAAGTGCCTCCGCTATACTACTATTTTATCGAATTGGGTTTTATACAAGTGAAAAACATTGAATTATAGAGCATTAATAATGTTAACACGTTCCGTGGCACGACAATATTTGAAGATTTTCCATTTAGGCCGCGTGGGGCGTATACGGACAACACTTTAAAAATTAAAAAAGATCGTTTTAAACGTATGCTTTACACTTATTCAATACAGCAAAACTATAATCAGTGGGAAAAAGTTATACAATTTAATAAGCATTACGTACGCATGCGTGATGTAAAGTTATATTCGACCCTACAATTCATTTGTTTAAGGATCTTTTGTTTTTTAATGAGAACTGCAAATGGTCGGAACGGAAAGTGCAGCGGCGGTCGTATACGTCCCACATGTCATGGAATGTGTTAAAGATGCGTTGACATGTGAGTAAATTCTTTTTGAAACATACGTAAGAAATAGTATTTTTTTACCATCGTCTTTTTGATTAACAAAACCGAAATATTTAATCAATTTTGTTACTGGGTTTTTCTACGTTTAAAAGTAAATACTCCAAAACCATGACAAAGCATTTTTTGAACTAAAGAAGTGGATCAGCTATTTGCCCTCATGTTAACGTATTATTATCTCATTTTCACTGACCATCGCGTTATTTTTTTTAGTGACTAAATATATTAAAAATAATTAAAATTTATATAAAAATGTTTTAATATGTGATCCGTAATAAGAGGTGATATTGAAAATGAAATTAAGTACATATATTACAATTTGTGATTGTACATACGAAATGTTCTAGAACATATATGTAGATATTATTTCGTAAGTTTTAGTTTTGTATTTAACATTTTGGACATTTGTGATGTGATACTGATCTCCGGTCGTAGATATTTACGTGAGACAATGCATTAAACATCACTGTAACTTGATTTCCTGTAATATTAAACTTCTGAACTATGATTGCATTGTTATTTCAAAACAACCAGGTTCTGCATGTGCTTGTCATCTTGAAGTTATTAAAAAAATATTTTAATACTACCCACCCGTTATGTCCGGATAGAATAAGATCTATTAACAGAACTTTAGCAAACAAGTTAGTGCTTGTAGTGGCTGACGATTGTTAAAAAAATGCAAAAGTGCGTGTACATGCGAAAACTTTTTAAAAAACTGCAAATTACGATTTAATAGTTCTGTCATCGTCTTGGTTATTATTACCATCGTTATCTAATATACACCCTTAGTTATAGAATAAAGAGGAATCAATGAAAAACACGTTAAAATATTGGACAAATGGAATGGATGAACAGGTGCAGACCTGTAAAAAAAATGTATACTCACATTTTGCCACCGATGTAAATGCATCCTTAACTCTTTAATGGAATCAGGCGTTACCTTGCAGAAGTCCATCCTAAGTAAGAAAAGGGCCAATATTTAGCCACTTCCGCACATGCTGGGTTTGGCACTAATCGGTGTAACATAACTCCTGAAGATGCCCCGTGAAGGGGTGAAACACGTGTTGAGTAATTTGGCGGTGGCGGTTGTGTGATTCGCATTGTTTGCCGCATACGCATTTATCAGCGCACTGGCGGGCGGTGCACTTTGTTGCACGACTACCACTGCATGTGCGGAAGTAGCTAAATATTGGTCCTTTTCTTACTTAGGACGGACTTCCGCAAGGTAACGCCTGATTCCATTACATAGAACAGATAGAGATCTGTAAAAAATGTATACTCACAATTTGCCACCGATGTAAACGCATCCTTAACTCGTTATGATTAACCAATGAAATAATAAACGTTTTTTGATTTTATCTCTTACCGGTAACTTAATTTTACAGCGTACTGTGTAAAAAGACGGTAGGATAAACGACTGACGTCACGTCCGCCAACTGCCGCGCCGTGTTCCCGCGCATCCCCCACATCAGGCAGTTTCAAGTTGTACCTTGCGGCGAAGCGCACGCAAATTGAACAAATGAATTAGTTATGTGAGGTAGATTTATTATCATCCAGCCAAACCTGGTGACTCGGCGTTTAAAAATATTTACACAGAAGAGTGCGCGACAAAAAGGTGTATCGACAGTTCCCAACGTTATTATCTAAAGCGCAGTACAGCGTGATACTCCTGAGGCCTCACGGTTCTTGTAAAGTACATGGACTGGCGGGAGTAAGACGTCCACAAAGTGGACACACAACCTTCCATCAGGTTCTATAGGAAATCAGTGGGAGAGCCCATATCCAGCAGTGGACATGACTGATGATTCGATCATTTACAAGTAAAGGCAATTCAGCGTTTAACAAGAACACAATTCAATGCGTAAAAGGACACCAATATCTAGAAGTACACAAGTAAAATGGAATTTAAATAAAACAACAGTTGCCTTCTAAACGATTTAGTAGTTTTTCATTTTAAATTTTATGTGAAGCCATTTAGTCAAAGATATTTTATAAAAGGGCTTCAGCTTTAGTCAAGAGATCAGTCGAAAATCAAAATCTACACGATATCACTTCAAGTGAGACAATCCCAGATGGCGCGCTTGTCAAATTTGAAATTCGCCCAAGATGGCGCCACGAAATTTAAAAACGAATTGTCTTCAACAATCTCATTCGAAATGTCTTTTTGGACTGGAGAGAAATTGTTTGAGTGAGTATTCTGCGGCGTGAAGAGTTGTCTTTTCGCCAATTTCTTCTCTTTCCTACTACTATTTGGATTATTGGTCTTCGTATTACCGTTGACATGATTCCCGTTTTTGAACTTGTGTTCGTTTTGAAAATCTTGTATCTCATTTTGAAGACCAAGCGATATCTTCTGCTTGTTCTTGGTGGTGGATGACTCTATATCTCCCATCGACTTGTGCCGAGTCCTCCTGGTGCTGTTATATACTTTTGTGGTTCTCTCTGCCACCCATCGTCTCATTCGTTTCACGAATGGCAACACCATGAAAAACGCATTAGGGCTAACTCCCATCTTTACTTTCGGCGTCATATCTTTCCTGTTTGAGGGCAGATCGGCCAATGGGAACCACTCGCAAGCTTTAATCTCGTTTCTAGTACGTGGCTGGAACTTTGTATCTCGCGGTATGTTGCCTATTATATACAGACGGACAATTTGGTCGTGGATAATGGCCTCTATGTAGTCATTCTTGTTTATTAGTTTACTTATATCGAAACCAGTTTCTTCCAATACCTGAAAAAGAAAATTCACTTGTCATTTTTTTTACTTTACACACACTTCTACCCAAGTGGCATTAGCAGATAGCACGGGTGCGAAAGGCAGGGCGCTTAGTCTTAAACCTATTTTAAAGTAGAAAAGCTCAAGGCTGCAATGGACGCTCCATGGAGTACCTAGACTCAAGGATCCACCAGGTATCTCCCGTTTAAACAGATGGAGAGAATGTCTCGTGAAAAGAAGAGCTTTTCTATATCTTCCTCTGACGCCGAGATATGGACGCTGATATATAATGACCGTGGATGCTTTCAAGTGAAACGTCTAAATACTCAAGGAACTCAAAGTGACGACGCTTTCACCTATTTATCGTAAATACCGTAATACCGGAGTTCTTCAGTATTTTGGTCACATTGCAAAGACGAAGGGATCCTCCTAACCTAAAAGCCATGGAGAAGATGATTAAAGCGCTGGACAGATTAAATCCACACCACTCTAGACCCTAAAGTTTATGATGCTATACACGGAGACAGTTGCAACTAATGGCACAGACCAAGCAGAAACGGGCTCGTATAGGTCATGAGAGATACGACGGAGGAATTAGTTAACGGAATGGTGTTACTTGAAATACTAATAGATGGCGCTAGTAGTCAATTGACACGCTCTATCGTTTGAAGCTCCATCTGATAATCAGAAGCTAATAGTTGTTGAAATGTGAAGGGTAAATAGGCCCGAAAACGGGCACTTCCTCGCTGGACTGACTCAATTTCAAAAGCGTACAAAATCACCATGCAAGGCTTACAACTTTCACTAAGAACATCCTGGAACAAGATAGTAGCAGAAACTGACGATCTTTGCCAGGACCCTCAGTCCTAAAGCAGAAATGAAGAAGAATTGTTTGAAGCAGGTAGTGGATTATAAGGACAATGTTGGCAGGTGCTCGTTGGGCATGGTGGATTTTCCGAGTATTTAAACTGAAATACATAATAGATTCAAATGTTACCTTGCGGAAGTCCATCTTAACTAAGAAAGGGGCTAATATATAGCTAATATATACCAGCTACTTCTGCTATGCAGCTGTAGTCATAGCTGAAGTAGCTATATATTAGCCCCTTTCTTAGGTACTTGAACTGATTCAAGTGTTCATTGCTCAATGATTATATCCAGATTGATAAACCTATGAACGATACACAAATGATTGGTTGTGTATGTAAAGGCTTTAAAAGGTGAATACATATCTCTTTGGCAGCAAAAAGGTTCAAAGGTTTCACATATATTAGAGGAACCGGAAAGTATTGTCCTTTCTGCACATGTCGACGTTTGTCATTTAGTAGCTCATTTTGTACTTGCAAGACATTGTATACTAGATAGCAAAAGGTTGTTGAAAACGAAGTTGAATATGTTGTTGATTAGAAATAAAAACTTAGTCAAAATGCAGTTCTGTGAACTTAATTTAAGAAAGCAACATTACTTTCCGAACCCTCTAATATGTTGATTTTGGTCTAATAACTATGTCAATTGGTTGCTTACATCTGGTCCTATATTAAATCTAATAGGGAGGCCTGTATCCAGCAGAGAATGTATTTAGGATAAGACAATGATGATATAACAGCTCCACCGAGTTTAAAGTAACAAAGGTCTCGTAACATTTGGACAAAACCTCATTAGAGTAACAAAGTCAAGCATCTCTACTCACCTCCCTTGTAGCACACTTCCAAGGCTCCTCATCTTCATTAACCTTGCCTTTAGGAAAGCCCCACGACGCCTTTGTCCAATACGACTGTACCAGCAGAACATGTGTTAACTCCGTATCAAGAAGTATGGCGCCATATGTGGGTACAGTCTGTTTGTACTCCCTCCAATTGTCTAGAACCGCATCTAAACTACTGACGTGTTCCCTTAATTGTGGTACATGCTGAAAAAAACAAATTCTCTCAATTATTTTAGCATTAAATCTTATTGTCAACTTAATATTATTATATTTTGCATTTAATCATTTATAATAAGTTTCTTCAAAGCTGACAATTGTTCTGTTTTAGATAGACAAGACCATGAGAAATCACTAGATTTGGACAATGCAATACAACCAGTATCATGGCAATCTTTATCGGAGATATATGTCCTTTCTTGATAGTTGGCTGATATGATGAAAATGATAATGTATGTTATTTAAAGACACAAATTCTTATTCAAAATTTTAAGTCATCAGTATGGGACTCTAGTCCTATCAAAAAATCCTGAAGCTGTTATTATAAACATAATTAAGATTTTCAAGTAATTTTCAACTAATCTTACAGGTAGCAAGTAAAGTATATATAATATCTTATATTAAATGAAATATATTAGTTTTAACAGTCCTTTGTGCAGAGCGTGCCTGTCAGAACGAGACTGCCCACATATTTCTTTGCTGTATGGAGGTAGTACCCATCATGGCTACCCATGTCGACACACCAAGATGTCTCTGTAAAATCTCCAGAGACATCAAGAGTCTTCTGGGGTTACGTGAGGAGTTGGGTTGGCTTGAGTAAGGCTAACCCTGAAACTAAATGAGGGCAATGCCACTTGGTTTCGAAAATCAGCCCACAAAGACAAGACAGAACATTCATTTTTGTAAATCTTCATTATCATTCCAGCTTTAGGTATTAGATGAAAGCAATCAACATCTTCCAACATCCCAAGCTGAACTTGCTGGTCTGCAGTCTCCACTCCAGACCTTTACGGCTCCAGTTTCAATTGCGTGCTGTTTCATACCCACTGCAATATCAACTTACCAATCCATTGGGTTGTTAGCTTATGGCTATGGCTAGTTTTATTATACCGAAGCAGAAGACAATATCCAATATTTTTTTTATTATGTACAAAAAAATTTAAACAAACAATAATGATGTTTACCTGAAAAATATGTGCAGCAAATTCCCTTATACCACAAGGATTAAGTCTCTTAGACTCATCTGTACAATAATAATCAAGGTAGAACCAATGTGCCAGCTCTATTTGGAAACATATGCGGACCAAATTGCCTCTGTCTTCAGGAGGCAAATTTATTATAAAACGACTGTAACAGAAATAGAAAGACTGAGAAATATTCTCGCAGTTAAAAAGTTTTAACATCTAATAGTGTTATAAAAGCACCAAAACTCAAATCCTCCTATTGAGACCTATATAAAAATAAATTTCAATGTATAGCATTATTTTGCTATTACACTTTTTATAATACCATTGGGCTGATAGTAAATAAATTTATCATATCAAAAAAACTAAAAATGCAGCCAACAAGTTAACAAAAACAAATTTGAACTAAAAAACGCTTTCCATTGTAAATTGAATGATAATACTTTATAGCTTAGTATGTTAGTTTTAAACTTAACAATTTATAATTTTACATTGCAAATAAATTTTCGTGTATTATAGTTAATTTTAAAAAATGTAGTTTTCAGCCAACCTGCATAAGTCGTCTAGAATGTCAATAGGTATTGAATGTTTGTTCTGATGAGTATTTCCTGTCGTGGAACCCATGGTTCTTCACAATACGAAAAAATGAACACTTTGCAAAATAATGCAAATCAATAAAATTGTTATAAATAACAAATTTTAAATTTTTGTCTCAATTTTAGGATATTCATTAAAGAAACGAAAACAAACTAAACAAATGCACAGATAATAATATTTTTAGGTAGGTGTTTACTAAATATCACTATGAACGTTTTAGAGAAAATTATTTTTATTAGTATTTATCATCGTAATGACACTTTTAAATTTTAAAATTATCGTTTAATACTTTTTTATGTTTAAACACTGTAATTCGTTAATTAATTTATTTAAAATTTATGTGCTATTTTATTTATTAAATAATATATTTCAAAATGTTACAATAGATAGATTAAAATTGGGTTTTATATTTAAAGAGTTATATTTAAAGAGAGTTTATTTCTTTTAAAATAATGTTAATAGACCTAACAAGTTTTTTTAAAATTTAGTATTAAAATAGGAACTAGGTGTTAATTATAATTCGAACTAGTATTATTGCAGGAATATTGATCAGCCTGTGATCTGTCATATTGGTGTGTCAAGTTATCAAGTTGGAGATAAGTACGATTTTGTAAATATTGTACAAAATTCAATAATAAATAAAAATAAAAATGGATATTACACCATTATTTAAAGCATGTATTAAAACGGTGAAAACTCGTAATAAAGCATTCGGTATACAAAGCCCAGGAAATGACGATAAGCAACGATTACTACGGACAAAACCTAAAACCGTCTTTACTCTAACAGCTAAAGATATCACTTGCCAGATTACACGCTTAAGAGATTTTTTACTGGAACACAGATCTAGGTATTTAAGTTTCTATAATGCATTCACTGGTGATGAAATGACTGAGGCTGAAAGAGATCAAATTGACACTGGTGCTCAGAGAATCATAAACACTTGTTCACATCTGTTAAAAGAATTTAGAAACGATAACCGAAAAATCTTAGTCTCACTACAAATGAGAGAGTATATGGATGCAGTAATAGATTTAATTGATGCATATTTAAAAGCTGTTTGCAAAATGCACAGCGAACTGAAAGCTTTGAGAGTGAAAAGAGCTCTCGATGTACGTAAATTGTCACGTCTTGAACCTCCGCAAGCTAAATCTACTATTCTAAATCCTTTTGTAGAAGAAAATATTGCAGTTAAAGATGAAAAAGTTAATGGTATAGAAACAGATGAAACCGATTTGATTAAAACAAAGATGGATCTATCAGAGAATGAGATAGCAGTTATGTCGGATGAAGGAGAATTAGATGCAGAAGAGCTTCAGATGTATGAATCTGAAAATATTCAACTGTTGAATGAACTAAACAGCATGACTGAGGAAGTGAAACAAATTGAGAGCAAAGTATTACATATAGCCGAGTTACAAGAAATATTCACTGAGAAGGTTTGAATTTAATTTTAATCAGATCTATCAAACTTAGTTTGAAGTAATAGTTTATCTTTAAAGTATATTAATGACTGCCACCTATGAACAAAGTTTGTTAAAAAGTAGATAGCTAATAACTATAATTTGTATAATGTTAGATTCTTATAAGTATTCAATGTAACTAATATAATCATTGTCATTTTATCAGCTGTTTGATGTCCACCGTTGGACATAGGCCTCCCTCATTACCAATAGGACCCTTCAGAAGTGGTCTACATCCTGTGTAAGAATTATAAGACCATAAAAAGGTTCTTTCTTGCACTTGATGCTGGACATCCTATGCAGCACTTGGGGTCTCGCCATCTCATTGTCCCAGTATCTACCTTTTAGCCCCAGGAGCCATCTGTTTACAGGACTGTATTGATTACTATTGTTTGTGTACAGATCACTAAATACAGATTTGATCTTGTAAATAAATCCTGTGCATACCTGTTTCTATAGCTCTTTGAGCAACAAGGTGCATGCAAATAGTGCCTTAATAAATATATATTTAGCATTAAGAATTAAAGCAGTTTGAGAGAGATTACCTTTAGAATTATAAGAATTTTCACAGCCAACATTAAAACCATTTAGCTGGGCGAAGTGGAATAAGCATTCTTGATATGGCAATATATAAGCTTGTCCAGATAGACCATATCACTTGTTCAGAAAAGATATTCAAAAATAATCTGTAATATTTTGTTTCAGGTTCTCCAGCAAGAACAAGATATAGACAGGATATCCAATACAGTGGTAGGTGCTACAGAAAATGTCAAAGATGCCAATGAACAAATTAAGCAGGCCATACAAAGAAATGCTGGGCTCAGAGTTTACATTCTATTCTTTTTATTGGTCATGTCATTTACACTTCTATTCCTGGATTGGTATAATGAATAAAATGTTTTGTTTTATCTGTGTTTAATTATTACTTACTAATTGTAATGTTTATTTATACTGTATTGCAGCTCTGTGAACTGAATAAATCAATTCCTGTATATTAAATATTGTATAATTTTTAAAATAAACATATCATTCACTACCGATCTAAAAACATATCTATCTCAACCCCTTTGTGTAAAGGCAATACATGAAAAAAAATTAGTAGGTACAGTACCCGGCGATAAACATTGCACATCGACTTTTGGAAAGAGATAATCGGCTAATTTCGGCTTCGAAGAGCGTTATCTCTGTCGCGCGAAATACGTCTGACAAAACGTCACATAGTTAGAGCAGGACAGAAATAGTGTTCTACGAAGCCGAAATTAGCCGATTGTCTGTTCCCAAAGGTCGATGTGCAATATTTATCACCCGGTACTGTAAAAGTAGTAGTAAAAAAGATTTTTTATAATTTATTTTCGAAGTAGTCAATTTGCTATGCGGCATTATTTACAGGTTTATTATATCCACAATTAAAAATGCAATGTGATATTTTGGTACAAATTCAATATGTTTCTTTCTCGTAAATTTAATTTTGTGTTTTAAACAGTTACAATAAGGTTCATAATCGCTTAAATTGTAAAAGAGACGTTTATTATGTCAGAAATTGTCAATGTCAGATACTATTATCTAGATGTGTTTAAATGCAATTGCACACAGATGCGTTACATTGAAATCAATAAACCAATTTCCCTAACAGTTATCGATAATACTTCTATTCCAAGTTCCCAGTGGGAGTCTAAAAAGTCGTAGAAAAAGTATGTTTATTTGCGAATCATAAAGTATATTTACAAATATTTTAATGTCAAGGAAAACGCTAAGTAAAATCATATCATCGGTTGGAAAGTTCTTTTCTCCAAAATTACAATCAACCGGTCAAGATCGGGGTCTATTTTGCTCAGATTTTAAGAAGATGGCCGATGTGACTACAGCTTTATGCCAAATGGGATACGTTTTTAACAGCGGTAAGAAGAAACGATATATTAATTGGACTTATAATTTATTGCTAATAATTATGAATAATTATAAAGGTTATCATATATTAACAATTATACGAAATCGTAATATCAATATAATTATAAATGTACTTAAATGAATTTTATGATTTATGCATTAATAATTATTTTATTTAAAAACGAAAAAATACTAAATAATATCACTGTAATACAGATGGACAATTGAGAAGACTGGGAAAATATAAGACGGTGACAGATGAGCCGTTTCTTTTCGAAGTAAGCACTGAACCAGAAGAATGCCAGGCTCACTATGAAAAACTGGGTGGTGTTATAACAAATTATGTATACCAAACTCTTCAATCAAAGGAAAGATTAATTCGCTTACCATGTCCAAAAGATTCAACTCCTGAAAATGGAACATTTATTTTTGTATCAAAAGATTATGATTTAAAAGATATCTTGGTGATATTGATCCAAGGATCAGGTGCTGTCAGAGCTGGACAGTGGTCTCGAGCGTAAGTATTTTTTTAATTAAACAATAAATTTACCATTTGCAATAAACATCTATTATAATAGTATATGAGTTTGCTTACAACCTATTTAGATAGGGTATAAAATTCACACGGTGCATTTTTAATATTTATAGAAGGTGATTGGTTATAGGTGTAAGAAAAGGTGTGAATTTATAGCTCATATGCTGTCAGATAATGTATATACATGAACCAAAAATAATCGGTATCATGAATAATAAATAATGTTATGATAATATACAAAGCAAAATTGTACAAAGTTTCAATAAGTATATAATAAAATCAGTAATTTTGTAATTTCTGTCCCTGCAGGCTTTATCTTGTCAGAAGTTATTGGCCAATTACATTCCTTTAAAAAAATGTTACATATTTTAGAATGATCAATTTATACAGGCTGATTGGAAATAGGTGTAAAAAAGCCTTAAGGTTTTTATTGACGAACTATACATTATCCCCTTCAAAACTTTTACATATAACAATCAATCACTTATGTAATATATTTAATATTGACAAATTATAAAGAAGGAAATTACATAAATATAAGTTCTTATAACTGATAAAATTGTTCTTAAATATATTTTTTAACTGCCTAACCTACTTGGTAAAATATCATATTATGAAATGTCATTAACTTTATTCAATGAATGGAATTAAACTTATAAAAAATGACATACATATATACTTGTCTAACATAGTTCAAGTGGTGATGGTATATCAAATACTCAAATATTTATGACTTATTATGTTTGTAGTCTGATAATCAATGAAGGTTTGGACATTGGGTCACAAATACCATATATCAAGAAGGCACTCGGTAAAGGCTATGGTGTTATGATCTTAAACCCAAATGATAATCGCAGAGGCAAAAACCAAAAGATACCACACAATGGTACTGGTGAAGAACATGCTAGATATGTGTGGGATAATTATGTAAAAGAAGCAAAGGCCTCAAAGATTCTCATAGTAGCTCACAGTTATGGAGGAATTTTGACAGTTACTTTGTCTGATCAGCTCAAAGAAGAGTTTGAGCAACGTGTGAAAGCCATTGCTATGACAGACTCAGTACATGGGTACTCGGAGTTCAAAGTTACTGATTATTTAAAGAAGGTATGATATATACATCTTATAAATGTCAGAGGGACCAGAAAGTAATGACATTTCTGCTAAGATATTTTACTGAAATAGTGATTGATTTTTACTGCTTCTGCATTAAAAATTTGTACACTACATAGCAAAAGATTGTTGATTAGTAATAAAAACATGTTAAAAATGTGATGATGGTGTGGTCCTGTGAATTTAACTTAAGAAAGTGACATTACTTTCCCGTCCCTCTAATATTTTCTTTTCAAAATGAGTCATGTTAAATATTTTATACGATTAAAGATTTCCAAGAACTGGATATCAAGCTCTGCACCTCTTGACACACCATTGAAAACACCAGAATTTGATATAACCCGAGTATCAGCAGGTAAAAATCTTTTTTATTTATTATCCATATACTGGCAACATTTTGTCTTTTAGATTTTTAGTGATAATTTATTTCTACAGGCTTATTGGAGCATTGTCGTGGTGTTGAGGTAATGAACCTCAAGCATGTTTTATAAGAGTTTTAATCCTTTCCATTCCAATGTCGAGTGTCACTCGACACTGATTTTGTTCCACAAGCTCCACTGTTGAGTGATACTCGACATGGTGTAATACTTCTATTTGCGGAAAATTTTAAAACAGGAAAGATTTTTGTTACTAAAATGTTTGAATCACAAATGAATGAAACATATTCTAGAATTGCAAGATACTATAATTCAATTAAATTTTATTGATGCTACATAACAGCTTTGGAGTGGAAAAGGTTAAGTTTTTTGGGCATTTGTAAATAGAAAGTATTGCTATTTGTGTTGTTGTGATTTTTATAATCTGTACCACTAGTGGTTTAAGCTAATATTCAGAAAGGTAGTGTTTAGATGGAAATAAAAAAATTAGCTACACTTTACTCTAAATGTAAATAATATATATGCTAACATTAATGAGAGGCATTATGCTTTGATTACATTATCGTAAAATAGATTTATATTGACAATGTAAGAATTTATTTGTGGATATTGGTAATGAAAGTTGTTCTATTCAATTATTTAGCTACTTTTTAAATATATTAAGGTTAAAGTAATTTCTGGTAAAAATGAACTTTGTTGTAAATTAACAATTCAATTTTTCATAGCAAAATAGAAGGTCATATTTGTATTTCAAGGTACAGAAGATAATTAAATATTTCACTATGAAGTAAACGGAACATTTTAAAATAACAAATATTTAGTTTTTTCAAAGTTATGTATATATTTTGTATCTTTAGTTCACGATTTTCATTATTTTTGAAGCAAAAATAGATGAAAAGTGACCTGCTCTCTTGTACCCTGCACTATTGTACCACCATCCATATGAGCCTATAAGCAAACCATATAATGCCCTTCATCCTATGGAACGATATGAGACAATATTAGACTGTTCCATCACCAGCAAACATATTGCATAAGCTACGGCAATTTTCTTCTTGTTTATTGCATTCTTATATTGTCTCAAAAGGTTGATTTCCGCAACCAAGAAACAATGTCTTCATTGTCTCAAGCTATATATGAAGAATATCTTTTATGTAATATGGCAGGCTACAGTGGTCCTTTATAAACATATCATAGCCATTTATAAAAATTAAATTCAAGTGATCAATATTTTGATTATTACCATTAATTTTGACTCCCTAATACAATAAAAAATGGATTATCTTCTTGTTGTCCTATCCTAATTTTTTTGAAGATTTCCTGTCATTGATAAGGAAACATTAATTTGATTTTCATTTCAAGGAACCCTACCTGTATAGTGTTCAGGGGACCCTTACAAATTAATGAAGAAAGATTTGCTACACAGGCAAATATCATTGCATCTATGTGCAGATTAAACATAATTTATAATAAGAATCATAATTTAAATTTAGAATCATTTGAAACTAGCCTATTAAAATTGTTTTTTTTTTATATTACAGGACATCCGCGTCATGAGATGACTTCATCTAAATGTATTGAATCAGTGTTCAGTTTTTTTGAGGAACAATTAGCAGAAAATTGAAACAATATGATTGAATAAATAGATATATTAATGGTGATATCAAACTTATAAAAATAATTTCAACAGAATGTTTTAATTATAATACATATATTTTATTGTTACATTTATTTTTAACTCTATTTCTTCTTCCCCTTAGAATAGTTTTTCAACCAATATTTAACATCCTGTTTGTCAGCCCTTATTCCCAAAACTGCAGACTTTGAGTTGACATCTTTAACAGCGAATGGTGAAAATCCAGCAATGTAGTCAGGGTCCATAGCATTTGTTTTCTTACGTGCCATTTTTGTAGCAAACCTTTTATGTATATGTTGATCTTCTGTGAGTATTGGATATTGAAAGTGCTGTCCTCCTCTTGGAGTGGGTAAACTAAAGCGTTTTCCCCTCGCTGTAAGTGGTTTGCGACCATTAATATAAATATGTTGATTCCCATCATCATCAACACTGACTGAAACTTTTTTCAAAGTAGCATGACCACATTTAGAACAGAATAGTTTAGTCATAACACTGGTTGTTTTGAAGCATGTTGTGCAACGAAAAATAAATGTACGGAGATGTCTAATAATTCTACCATCTATTGCTGTTACATTTAACCCAATTTGCTTTAACACGTTCTGCATGGCGAAATCTGAAGTTATGCAAGCAACTTCCACATTCTTTTCCTCGAATTTACCCATCTCCATATCTTTTTTCTTCTGTGCTAAATTTGAAGGTGTAATCCATTCCTCTTCATCGCTTTCTGATTCATCTTCACCACTTTCTGATTCATCTTCACTTTCTTCATCACTTTCATCATCAGATATCTTTACCATTAAATCATTTGCCTCACTGTCATCTTTTAAATCCATGTTTTTAATTTGCTCAGCAATATTTTCAGCCAGATCATCATCACAATCTTCGTTTATGTTATCATTGTCATTATCCGTAACACATTTTTCTTTACCGATACTTTCATTGTTCTCTTGAGTAAGTTTTGTTTCTTCATTAATTTCATTACCGGTAGATTTATTTATTTCTTTTTCAGGAACTTCTTGTTTATTATCTTCTGGATGTAGCTTAAAACCGGTTAAGCCGCCCACTTTAATTGTTTTTTGCATAGTAGGTTCTGATTTCAGATGTTCAGTACCAACTTTTTCTTTCTCGATTTGATACGTTAAAGCCATTACCTTAATATCGGTAGCTGACAAACTTGTATAATCACCAGTTTTCTTCGAAAAATCAGTGATGAATTTAATATTTTCAGTAAAAACATCTTTAACGTTGATATCGTAAGGAACAACGACTAGTTTTCGACGTTGTCTATCATTAGTTATTTCGTCAATTACTTCTTGCACTGTATAAACATTTTCAGCGATACTCGAGAGATTCTCGGCTTTTATAAAAGCTGTAGTATCTACAATCAAATGCTTTATCTTCTTCGACATTTTTTAATTATAACTTTAATATTACATCAAAATGAACTTTCCACGTGCATCGACGATTGTTTTGACAAGATCTGACATTTACAATTAAATGACAGTTGTCGGATAAAATAAAATGTAATAGATAACAAATATTTGTTACAGGTATTTTATATCTGTAAATAAAAGAAATAAAGGAAACCGAACCGACTAAAAACTATTAAATTTATTTATTATATTTCTTACTATATAACCTAATTTCTTGTACTTCTACATTCAAATGTGACATATTATATATATATATATATATAATGTTACATTTATATATATATATATATATATTTGTATATATATATATAAATATATATAAATGATAGTAAATAAAAAAGGACGCTGACGCCTGTAGCACAGTTCGTAACTAGTACAACCACTAAATTAATTTTAAATATGTAAATAGAGATCAATAGTATCAGAGCAGTTTTTCCTTTAACTTAATGATTTTTTTTATAATATATAAATTTACATTTTGACAATAGAATAGTGTAAAAATTGCTTTAGTATTAAAGCAGTTCATTATTCATCCATCATTCATCACTGCTATCTAATAGACACTGCTAAATAATTAAGCTGCTAAGGATTAATTAAAATGAAAATTATTGAGCCTACCTAAAACCGATTCATTTTATCAATTATGGTTCATATCTCCCTGGATGCACCTAACTTTTTAACTACTTGTCACACATAGGCGGCAATTTAAAAAATATTTAAAAATGTGTGTAACATAAATAAATTGGCAAAATTAGAGTATATACATGGCCACAAAATTGTCCCTTTATTTATGTATTTTTATTAATCAAAGTATTTTAATTATTCCTATATATATTATGTCCCTTATTATATAATAATCAGTAAATTATCACATACGTTATTTATTAATTTATTTATTAAACAAAAGAACACTGAAAATTTTGAGAAAATAAAATAAAATCCTCTAGGTTAAATTTTTTATTTTATATTTAATAAACTCTATCAGCTTTTATTAATTGCCATTTTAGTTAAATAAAAGTCAAAGAACTATCTTTTTTCCATCATACAAATTAAGAGAAATGGTACATCATCTTTTCTTGTAAAGTAAAGGTCCTTTATTCGCGTCGTATGTTAAATGGTAATTTTTATAGGATTATTGGGTATCGTCCCTAAGTGAGAAAAAAAAACAAAAGTTAAAAAGATCTTTTAATACAGATTGTTCTTAATTCTTCAATCTTAATCAAATTTCTTCTTCTTTCTTCTTCAAATTCTTAAGCATTAAGACTTCTTTCTATAGACGAATCAATATTCATAAAGAACTCGCAAAACTCATTTGCCATTCTTAAATCTTCACTAAGATTTTCTAATCAATTGTCACGTTTCCAGTGCTCGTTTAAGCCTCTTCTTCAATGGGCAGCGAATTTAACTTTTTTTCCAAATTGGTTTCCGCTAAATCTTCATCTAGTCATTCAAGCAATTCCCGAATATTCTTGGTTCTATCTGTTTGGACTCATGTCTTCCTATTCCATTCGCGATTTCGGCTATGTTTGCAGTCAAAGTTTGAACTTGCACAGATTTTTCGTCATTTTCCACAGTCAGAGCAGGTCACAGATTTTTCTAGCATGACTTGGCAAAGTTGTAATAAGATCTATTTTAATTTTTTTATTAGTCCATTCGACAACATTTACAAAATACATTGCGGTGGATATCTATTGGAATCCTTTTATTATTATGTATGTATTTATAAGATCCGCGAATAAAGAAATTTTTAGCCGCGAATATAGGAATTAGGTTGTATTTTTGTAATCCATAGTGAAAACGCCAATAAAGGAAGCGCGAATGAGAAGCTTTTACTGTATTAATACTTGCATTTTTCAAAAATTACACCCACTCATTATGCAAACGTATTTAAAAGTATATTAATATAAGTCAATTCTTCTGATGATACAACTATCTATATATACATCTTATTTTTATAAACTTTGAACTGTGCCTCCTAAACGATCACTACTATCAAGTCATGACAACCCTGTTCATGTTCTAACTTTAAATTCAAACTACTACGCAGCTAATACGATACATCTGAATATGCGGATTTTAACAAAAGTAATTGTTTTAGGCGTTAATATTTTCACGTTATATATTTCAAAGAAAATTTTTGAGAATGTATATCTTTCTTATCTAACCTATGAATTGTGTGTACCAAAGTCACTATTTTATAGGTAAAAATTGGTATTAGAGTGGCATCCCTTTTGTCTTTTCTACTTTGGTTATTTCTGATTTATGTCACCAAGTGTCATCTAGCTATTATTTAGAATTTATTTTTCAGCGAGTAAACAAATTATAAAGCTTGTATTATTTCAGTTGTTAATGCATTTTATGTAAAATATTGTAACAGAATAAGGACACAATGAATTCCAAGAGGGGTAAAAGGAACATGGGGAATAAACATTTTCCTATAGCGGAGTCTGTGAGCATAGCATTGAAAATACAGTTGGATAAATTTCTTAGCGATGAAACTGAGTTGGAACTTAAGTTTCCAAGCTTCCTGTCGGCTCAAGAACGCGGGTTCATTCATGAGACGGTCGCGAAATTGGGTCTAAAGTCGAAATCGCGCGGGAAAGGTAATTCTGAAACAATAAATAAATTAATTTTGTACTGATATTTATATACACAAATATTATGATTATTTTTACATTATCTACAATGACGTTTTTAAAATTTTAATAAACGAGTTTTAAAATAAGATATGATTTGATGTGTGATTTTATTTTCGCAAGAATTTTTTTAAACCTTTTTAAGTAAACAATTAGGTAAATTTCGCGTATTTTTCTATTATTTTAAAAGCAATTGTTTTATTACTGCATGTATAATACACAGTGTAGGTTTGTAATATTGTGTAATTTATATTATGAATTATTGCACAATATATGTGACTGTACCATATACTTGACATGATTAATACTAGACTAACATAACTTATCTCATAGACTATATGAAACAGATCACAAAATAAGTATAATAAGGATATATATATGATTGCATAGTCTTCTATGATAAAAAGACTTGGAAGATATCATTTTTAACTTACTGGCTTTTAGCAATTCCATAGGCTTAAGGAGGCAGAGTTAGAGAGTCTTAAGCCTTAATCTCAGCATAGGTAGCAACAGGGGCGGCTTAACCTATAGTGTAGGGTGTGCAATGCACATGGGGTGCTGCGGCGCTCCCTGAGACAGTTAAGAGCATCATCTTGGACTATCATGCTCACTTGGTTTCGCAACAGAAATGTGCTACCGGCATAAAACCAATGAGTGTTATTCTGGTGCCAAAAGAAGAAAGGGCATAACTAATAGTATACTGTAAGCTATACTTACTGATAAAATAGCCTCTTGGAATATGAAAAAGCTTTCTTGTTATGACGGCAAAGTTAATAGTTATAGTTGCAGGGGAAGGGGTCAGGCCTAGGAGGCGCAGGGGTTTTATTGCACATAGGCGCTACACAAGCTAGATCCGCCTCTAGGTAGTAAGGCTTGCAGGCTCCCTTGGGAACTTTGATTAGGGCAACAAAATATTCATAAGAAAACCAATATCTTTGGTAGTTATTATTATGTAGTTCCTATGCAATAAATGTCAAATTTATATTCCAGGTGTCAACAGGTACTTGACTATATATAAACGAGCAGGTTCGACCATCATCCAGAATAATGCTAAGCTAATACTGGACTCTAACATGAGATGTAGCATTGTGGAGTTATTGACAGCTTTTCCGTTAACCGCTAAAGAGAGAGATGACCTTAGTTGTTGCTCTGATAAGGAGAGAAGTCCTCAGTTGACCCATAAGTCTATGGGTCAGTTGAATAATGGGGTAGCTCAGGTAGGTTCTAGTAACTATTTCTTTACTCTCTATCCTAGCTGTATATTGATTATAAATTAAAATTATCGGTATGCTGGTCTTTTTCCTGAATACAAATTTGGTCAACAGTCTTTTGGTTCCTCCAGCAACTTACTTAGTAACAACTTAGAATGATGATATTTACACAAATTTATTTAACTTATGAAGTTGTACGCTTAACCTTTTTTTTTGTATTTTAGGGACATTGCACAGACATTACTCGTACCTTTGTCTTAAATTTACGTTTATTATTTCCGATATCATTTTAAACCCCCATTTATGCATGTTACATGGGTTAATAAAAAAGAAAGTCTCTTATTATTTCTTAATGATGCATTACCAATGTCCAGTCTTTAAAATAACGTTTTTTGTGACCACTTCCTTGTCCCTACTAAAACCTGAGGATGGCAATATGGAGTAGCAATTAAGGATCAGCTTGACTGGATTAATTTATCTCAGGACGATCAGACTCCATCACCAGTTGGGTTCTGTTGTGTTGCTAGATGAATTACAGATGCTCTATGGAGTAACTGTACATGATGGCATCGTAAGATGCGTTTAGCATTTAATTTGAAGGTTCAGGTAATCTTAGAGCCGAAGCAAGGCTGTTAACTCTAGGGTTGAGCAACCTTTTCAATCGACAGGCCAATTCAAAGTTAAAAGTTTTTTGGCAGACTGCACAGTAACACTTTGACCCTTTGCACTCAAAGTTTTTTTTTGAGTCATATTATCAGCAACTCGAAGCCATTTTAGTGAAAAGATCATATTCATATGTAAGTTCATGATATACGCATTGAAAGAAAAGTCATTGTTGCATGTATATAAAAATTCTAATTGTCTCCGTAGCAAAGCCTTCGAGCTTGAAGACAAATTTTAAATAGCTCCGCTCCGGAGTGCAAAGGGTTAATAATTTACTAAACTTTATTTATAATAAATGCAGCAATTAAAAAAGTTAAATATATGAAAAATGTAATAAAAGCAAGAAAAGAAAAGGAAAACGAAATTGATTGAAATATATAATGAGAAGTTTGGCATTGTTTTTTCAATACAAATACAATTGATAGGTTAACTACATATGCAGCTTTCTTATTAGAATCCTTCAGTCTTGATCAACAGTCTTAGTACTTAGTCGGCCTAGTATGTACTATCATTTTATTATAATTAATTTTATAACAATGTATTGATGAGAGAAAATCTGTAAAATAAATTCACTCTTAGAAATAATTGACAGGCTGCATAAATACAGTACCCGGCGATAAATATTGCACATCGACCTTTGGAAAGAGACGATCGACTAATTTCTGCTTCGTAGAGCACTATCTCTGTCCCACACTACCTATGTGACATTTCGTTTGTCGTTGTATTTCGTGCGAAAGAGATAACGCTCTACGAAGCCGGAATTAGCCGATTGTCTCTTTCCAAAGGTCGATGTACAATATTTATCGCCGGGTACTGTATGTGTAGAGGGCCGCGCGTTGCTCATACCTGTATTAACTGATTACTGCAATAATTTGATTGTAAGATAATGTGAGAAATAGTCTTGGGTATATTTAATTGTAACATTGTGTTTCAGGTTCCAAACACAACATACAATCCTGACCTGATAAAGTTCAGGGAGAAGTTGCCGGTTTATGAACAGAGACAGGATCTCATCAATGCTATCACTCACAATCAAGTGAGTATGGGAATAATAATCAATAGCTTACAAAAAAGACGTCGCAAAGTGAACTATAGCAAACCATAATCGAAAGAAAATTGAACAAAGTAGATTTTATTATATACATAGAAAAAAACTAAAAAATACTTATTCAAAAAATTTTTTTAGAATAACAAAATTAAAATTATTCACTGTCCGATGAGTCCATAGTGGCTGTAGTAGTAAATAGGCTTTCTTCCTCAAAAAATTGGTCCAATGTTTCCTGAGCAGCTTTTTTCGTCATAAAATAAATAGTTATTAGTAGCTACCGCCTGGAATACTTTAAAGCTCCTTCCGCTGTGAGGATAGTTTTTTAAAAATCTCCATACCTTCGTCAATCAAACATATTGCTTTGGAAATTTGTGTGTTGGTTAAATTTTTTTCTTAAGAGATTTCTATTGAATGGTCACTGTCATCTTCATCAGCAAATTTCAATTCCATTTGCAATAGTTCTTCATCAAATAATTCTTGGTTATGTGAGGTTAACAATTCATTTATCAGTATCATTCATATCTATAAAGTTAGAATCTCTGGCTGCAATTCCACACAGCACCAGCTAACACCTCACCTGCGACACACCACAACACTTGTTATTAGGGGGCAGTCACCCGTTCCCTGACCGCGAACAGCGTGGGCGAACCGAAGTTGGATCCGGATCCATTCTTGGCTCGCCTGTGATCCACGCTGCCGTCCCAAGCCGCATACACAACATCAACACAGCTCTACTCGGGTAGAGCGGTTTACTATGTGCAAACGTCATTGTACAACTGGAATGCGTCTGTCCAGCTTCTGTTTTAAGTTTTTTAAGTTCATGAACCCTTCCGTTCCGTGAACTCAGTTCCGATGAAGCTGTAAAAGCCCCCGGGCTAACAGCATCAACTTCAACCGAAACCATCAACAGCTGCAATTAGAAACAAGTGTTGCTATATCAAAAAAAAAAGAAAATAAAAAAAAAAAGGAATCGAACCCAAAACATAGCAATATTGAAATTGCACGCACAATAACGTCACATATATAATAGTTATTATATATATTCATTAATAGCAGTTTATATTCAACCATTTCAAAGCTTAGGTGTTCCCCAAAAGACTTTCACCAATTTGTGTGGTTATAAAATTACAGGTGATAATAGTGTCGGGCGCGACTGGATGCGGTAAGACTACCCAGCTGCCACAGCTGGTGCTGGATTGGTGTCAGGAGCATAAGCAACCTGCACGTATATACTGCACACAGCCTCGGAGGATCTCCGCAGTGTCCGTTGCAGAAAGGGTAAGTATACAAATATTTCTTTTTATTATTATACTGCGATAATCAATGTTGTCATGACAAAAATAGTTCACAATAATTTAGCGGTAGGAATTGAAGGGAGCTTATCTTCTTTCTATAGTGAAGAACTTCACCAATTAACGTAGGCAGATAATATTTAACTCTTTGGAGTACCAGCTAATTGGAGAAATTTTAGCTTTTCAGAGTTATTGATATCTTATATTTAAAGCAAATATATGGATATAAGAAAACACAGAATTTATTGTAACTGATTTATTGTATGGTGGTGAAATGAGATAAGCGGATGCTATTGAGAAAATTTATTGTTCACACAACTACTATACAAAGGTAGGCGCGTCGGAGGGTAGGCGCGCGTGGGACTGTCCGCCATAATTGTATTTAATGATATTTCTTCATCATAATCTTCACTATTCTCCGTGTCACTGTCAATTCTTAGTAAATTTCGTCTCTTAGGAGAAACAATGTAATAGTCACTTTCACCGTTCATATTTTTATCATGTACTTCAAATTCTAATTCATCATCACTACTCTCATTATTTCCTCAACTCCTTCAATTTTAATAACTACATTGTTTAAATTTAAAATAAATATAAATTTGTAGCGCAAATTTTGTAATATATAAAGTTCTTTTTAATTTTAAAATAACACATGCAACAACTGTCTATTGATCTCAACTCTACGGATTCAGAAATCTTTCATTTGCTATTAGAGAAGTCTTGTCGCCACTGGCGGCATCGACCGCTAAGGTACTGTTGTAAAAACTTACATATTCCATATTTAGTACAATGTGTCTAGATTTGCAAAGCGCAGATGTGCAAAGGGACGATATAAGAATTGTAGTACGTGTGCTTGCAATCTATTAACCCTTTTAGTGCCGGGAGCCGATATATCGGCTACTGCTACACTGGCGAAAAGTGCCAGAGCTGATATATCATATACCAGCGCTTCGTAGCGCATTACTATTCGCATTGCAGAAGAACATTATTTCAAAATACTGAATGACGACCTGATGATGAATATGGAAGTACCGAAATCTAACATAAATACCGATGGTTGCCGCTCCAGCGACATACAAGGCGCGGCGTCATTTGCTGTGGCTTTGGGCTCTTATCAAACTGTTTTCAGATATAATTCATAATAATTAGTCCATATAAAATTATGGTAAAAAAATGGCTATTTATGTATGTAAATACGTTGTGTAAGATAGAACTCAACTTTTACTATTTTTATGAATATTTATACCTATTCCATTCGCTTAATTTTTAATGCGTAGAGAAAAACTAGTAAAGTTAGTTTTGTTCTTTACTTTATCCAAAGTGCATTGCTTTTTGAATCATATAAATATTGTTTCTTTTTAGCGCATTTTCTCAAACCCTAGTAAAACGATGAAATTCGACCGGTTATTCACGCGTTAGCACATCTTTTTCGACCGGCACTAAAAGGGTTAATTTATGATTTGAAGCCAGGCGTGAATTTTGGGAGTATGGTAGAAATGTAGCTCCAGGAAATCTACCGAACTCAATTAAATTTTGAAATTGGTCTATGAAAAAAGGTATGGAACCTCTGCTTTCATCGTCGTTTGGCCTTCACCAAAGATATCTGGACGGTATATAACATAATCGCCACTCAAGTAGAGGGCGTTACTGTTCATCCTATAAAAATTTGCAATCCCATATAATTAGTTGTACCTGTTACCTACTATCGCGAGTCAAGTCCTCTTCAGCTGGATTAGACTACCACTGCTTATGACCGCTTGATAAAAAGTAACTTATTATTTACAGGTGGCATATGAACGTATGGAGAAAATAGGACAGTCCATAGGTTATCAGATCCGGCTGGAGTCCCGCGTGAGTCCACGCACGGTGCTCACCTACTGCACCAACGGTGTGCTGCTGAGAACCCTCATGGCTGGAGACAACTCCTTAACTGGTATACCTTGAAGTACACGATGATGATTGTTTTGACATGCCCAAGCAGAAATCCTTTCGAGATGATTGTACAGAGTGTCCGTTTATCTGAAAGAATAAAGAAGATTCATAAGAATATAGTGGCCTAGTAAATATACAGGGTGATTGGTTATAGGTGTAATATCTTTAAAATTGTGAATGCATAGATCATTTGCTGTCAGTTAATGTATGGTACACGATATCCACAAATAAATGTTTTTTTTTTAATAGTAAAATAACGTAAGAAAAAGAGTTTTAAAAATTGAGATTACTGCATATTAAAATTAATTATTATTTACTATGCAGACTCTGTGTGTCGGATGCTATTGGCTTGAATCATCTGCCAAGGCTTTTTGGAGAGTTGTAGGAGGTTGTAGCGTAATTTCTCCCGGCATCCAGGTCTATATATATGAGTTGTTCTAAAGTTCTTGTATTACCCACTATCTGTCTCTGTCTATCATCATGCCTGCCGATTGATGCCCACTGCAGGGCATAGGTCTCCTCTATATATCGCCATCGTGAGTGCTCTTGCGCCGCCCGTATCCAGCGACTTCCCTTGACTGGGTCGATCTGGGCTTCCACCTACCCACGCTGCGTCTTCATGCTTGATGTAGAACTTCATGACGTTGATTTAAGGGAAACTATGTATTTATGTATGTTTGTACAGGTGTTACGCACGTGTTCGTGGATGAAGTGCACGAGCGCGACAAGTTCAGCGACTTCCTGCTGATCGCGCTGCGAGACGCCCTGCCGCGCTTCAAGGATCTCAAGCTGCTGCTCATGTCGGCCACCTGCGATACGCAGATCTTCTCCAGGTATTACATATATCCTTGCCTTGGTCCCACTGCCGGGATCACAAGAGTATTTTATAGCGTACTGTCAAACACGCGAAGTTCATACCGGACTGTCAAACACGCGAAGTTCATACCGAACTGTCAAACACGCGAAGTTCATACCGAACTGTCAAACACGCGAAGTTCATACCGAACTGTCAAACTCGCGAAGTTCATACCGAACTGTCACACACGCGAAGTTCATACCGAACTGTCAAACACGCGAAGTTCATACCGAACTGTCACACACGCGAAGTTCATACTGAACTGTCAAACACGCGAAGTTAATACCGAACTGTCACACACGCGAAGTTCATACCGAACTGTCAAACACGCGAAGTTCATACCGAACTGTCACACACGCGAAGTTCATACCGAACTGTCACACACGCGAAGTTCATACCGAACTGTCAAACACGCGAAGTTCATACCGAGCTGTCACACACGCGAAGTTCATACTGAACTGTCAAACACGCGAAGTTAATACCGAACTGTCAAACATGCGAAGTTAATACCGAACTGTCAAACACGCGAAGTTCATACCGAACTGTCACACACGCGAAGTTCATACCGAACTGTCAAACACGCGAAGTTCATACCGAACTGTCACACACGCGAAGTTCATACCGAACTGTCAAACACGCGAAGTTCATACCGAACTGTCACACACGCGAAGTTCATACCGAACTGTCAAACACGCGAAGTTCATACCGAACTGTCAAACACGCGAAGTTCATACCGAACTGTCACACACGCGAAGTTCATACCGAACTGTCAAACACGCGAAGTTCATACCGAACTGTCAAACTCGCGAAGTTCATACCGAACTGTCACACACGCGAAGTTCATACCGAACTGTCAAACACGCGAAGTTCATACCGAACTGTCACACACGCGAAGTTCATACTGAACTGTCAAACACGCGAAGTTAATACCGAACTGTCACACACGCGAAGTTCATACCGAACTGTCAAACACGCGAAGTTCATACCGAACTGTCACACACGCGAAGTTCATACCGAACTGTCACACACGCGAAGTTCATACCGAACTGTCAAACACGCGAAGTTCATACCGAGCTGTCACACACGCGAAGTTCATACTGAACTGTCAAACACGCGAAGTTAATACCGAACTGTCAAACATGCGAAGTTAATACCGAACTGTCAAACACGCGAAGTTCATACCGAACTGTCACACACGCGAAGTTCATACCGAACTGTCAAACACGCGAAGTTAATACCGAACTGTCACACACGCGAAGTTCATACCGAACTGTCAAACACGCGAAGTTCATACCGAACTGTCACACACGCGAAGTTCATACCGAACTGTCACACACGCGAAGTTCATACCGAACTGTCAAACACGCGAAGTTCATACCGAGCTGTCACACACGCGAAGTTCATACTGAACTGTCAAACACGCGAAGTTAATACCGAACTGTCAAACATGCGAAGTTAATACCGAACTGTCAAACACGCGAAGTTCATACCGAACTGTCACACACGCGAAGTTCATACCGAACTGTCAAACACGCGAAGTTCATACCGAACTGTCACACACGCGAAGTTCATACCGAACTGTCACACACGCGAAGTTCATACTGAACTGTCAAACACGCGAAGTTAATACCGAACTGTCACACACGCGAAGTTCATACCGAACTGTCAAACACGCGAAGTTCATACCGAACTGTCACACACGCGAAGTTCATACCGAACTGTCACACACGCGAAGTTCATACCGAACTGTCAAACACGCGAAGTTCATACCGAGCTGTCACACACGCGAAGTTCATACTGAACTGTCAAACACGCGAAGTTAATACCGAACTGTCAAACATGCGAAGTTAATACCGAACTGTCAAACACGCGAAGTTCATACCGAACTGTCACACACGCGAAGTTCATACCGAACTGTCAAACACGCGAAGTTCATACCGAACTGTCACACACGCGAAGTTCATACCGAACTGTCAAACACGCGAAGTTCATACCGAACTGTCACACACGCGAAGTTCATACCGAACTGTCAAACACGCGAAGTTCATACCGAACTGTCAAACACGCGAAGTTCATACCGAACTGTCACACACGCGAAGTTCATACCGAACTGTCAAACACGCGAAGTTCATACCGAACTGTCAAACATGCGAAGTTCATACCGAACTGTCAAACACGCGAAGTTCATACCGAACTGTCAAACACGCGAAGTTCATACCGAACTGTCAAACACGCGAAGTTCATACCGAACTGTCAAACACATGTAATCAGTGTAGTCATTCTCATGTGGCTTGGTCAAAGGAAATACGGATTAATTTCTGTCTCTCTTTTTCTATTTCTCGTATTATATATATAATATAGTATATTGGTATTAGGCTATAACAACCAGTGAAGAGAAAGTCTAAGATAGTGCTATGGCACTAAAAAATCAAGATTATTTTATGACATATTTAAGTATAGAATAAAAATTTAGGGGATACTTTAAATTGCAGATATTTCAACAACTGTCCGGTGGTGACCATCCCGGGCCGCCTGCACGAGGTGCAGCGATACTACCTGGAAGATGTTCTCAAGATGACTCACTACCGCAGCAAGAAGATGGTGCAGGCGGAGAAGGAGCTCAGGCATAAGCTGGCAACTGGACAGAGCTACTGGTCTCATCTAGAAGGTAACTATGTACCAAACTCTATTTTTACCTTATAATATTTGATTAGTTTTTTAATTAACTTGGTATACAGGATTATTGATTAATTATTGTAGAAGATTTAAAGTGTTTACCCTATCTATAAAAAAATAATTAATAATATTGATAATATAGATATAAGAAAAAGCGTTTTCGAAATTCGTATTGCTACATATTAAAATGAATTATTGTTTACTATCTGTTATTGTAGATTTCGTACTGCCAGATGTTATAGGCCAGTAGCATTCCAATAGAAAAAATATAATTTAATGTAACATATTGTTACACGACTTACAGAACCCTCTAAACCAGTGATTCCCAAAGTGGTCTATATCGACCCCTAGGGGTTTATGACAACCTGCAAGGGGTCTACGTCAGCGAAAAAAAATTTGGGGGTCCATGAAATGAAAATGGGGGTCCACAATAATAGATCTCAACACACACACTGATAGTACCTATTTACTTACATCATACTATCTTATAATATCAAAACATTTACATTATTTATAAAAGTACCTATGAAGTAAAAAAATTATAATGTTTGTAAAATTGTGTGAGTTGTAGGATGTTGGTATTCACTTTGTGGTCGCAATACATTTTGAACATACACTAAACTTCACTACAGTTAGAAATTTATAGGAAATCAATATCAGGTAAGTAAAGAAGAAAGTAAGGTAAGAAAAACATGGCAAGGGGTCTACGACACAAAAAAGTTTGGGGAACTCTGCTCTAAACAATAAACACGGAACCCTACGATCAAGAAGTGCCGTAAACACGAGTGACCTTGAAGTTATTTATAAATTTTTGTGTACGGTTCTCGGAAATTCTAACCAAGTTCTATCTCAAACTTACTAGAACCTTCTCCATAGTATAAATAGCTGTACTCCCCATGTCGACAGTTCAGTGTTGTTTTTTGAGTTATAAGATTTATATCTACGATTAGTGATACAAAGTGACTCTTTGGTAAGTTATATGGACAGTGATTTTTTGAGCGATTTGGACTAAGTAAAAGTATACTTTGTGTTAAAGTAGGGTAACCATCTGATTTGTGAATAAAGGACTCCTTGTGAACCAGTGGTGTTTCATTCCGAGTCAGAATATACACTACGTAACAATATTTTAAAGCGATCACTTTATATCTTAATACTAGTATAATGTAGAGGATTTCATATACACCAATAGAAAAAAATAATAAACGGTTTTGGACATGAATGGTAGGTAACATCAACTCTTAAGCTCGGGTTCATTAGAATAGGGCACAATATGAGGCGACTAAGAAGCTGATGGGTTCGTTGTGTTGAGAGTGGGTGTCTTCACCACTCCAAAATAACCTGTGGAGGCCAGAAACACCAAGTGGTCTCGTGTTCTTTGAAAGCTCTGCGACTTTGTAATCTGATAAAAGTCTAGTATGTAGCAGTCCGTGATTAGGTTCCTGAGGTCTTAAACTGGACATCCCCTACGCCCTTCCATCTAAAACCCACGGAATCTGCAAATGAACAGCAGTGACAGTCAGGTCCTAAAAACTTAGGTACAGCGAGGATATCATGGGAGGTTCATCTTGTCCCCGGGGAGTGCGTTACTAACTCCTCAGTATGAGAGGCAATTCTGAGTTTCTAATGTTCCTTTTCTTAGAGGAAAGAGTATCTTTTTACCATTATCTTACCTACCAACACCGTATAATAGTTGTATCATCAACGGCAAAATATTTTAACTGACACCTGTTGTCATAGTCTCATTCATATGTTAATAATTCATAAAACATCCTCAATATATTTCGATTATAGTCTTACTATCTTATATTGAAGTTCAAGTTCATTAATGGTGTTTTACATTTTTACCGGAGGAACATATAATGTAATATATAAGAATAAAAATATTTTCTACATTTCCAAGGACAAAAACAGAACATAGAAGAGAGTAGCAGTAGCAATAAAGAAGATAAGGAGAACACAATCGATCCAGCACTGCAGGCGGACATGGATGAATTTCTAGAAGAGTGTTTCAAAGAAGGCAGTATGGTGAGTTAATTCTTCTTTTATTAGCTAATGTTTCTCCCGTTAGTTGATTACAGGTCATGTGGAGCAGTGGTAGCGCAGGACTGAAACTTGTAATAAAAGATCTAGAGTTCGATTCCCAGGATACTATCTTATATATAACTAGCTGACTCCGCAAACGTTGTTTTGCCATGTATGTTATTTATAGGAAGCATAAAAAACAATTAAAAAATAAGGGTTGATCGTAGAGAGATGAAAATTTAGAGTTGTTCGTATTTTTGTATGCTGTATCATAAAAAAATAAAAACTAAAAATTTTGTCTAAAAAAAAAATTAGGGGTGGACCACCTTTAACATTTGGAGGGGGATGAAAAATAGATGTTGTCCGATTCTCCACCCTGGTCGATATGCACGCTGAGATTCACGAAAATCGGTCGAGCCGTTTCGGAGAAGTTCAATCACGCACACCGTTACACGAGAATTTTATATATTAGATATAAAAACTTTTGCTGGATATAATATTGATAAAAAAGTCTAAATTAATATTAGTTAATGATTTAATATGTAACTATTATATTGGTAGCCCAGAGGTAAGGATTGAGACTTGTGATCGATGATCTGGAGTTCGATACCCAGGATACAATCTTATATAACTCACACTTTATGCATTAACTATATAGGATTGCCACTGCTCATAAATAAGTTTATACAGGATGGTCAGCAGCGTCCTCTGTGTATCATAATACCTGCTATCGCCAACCAGCCTACCGAGAGTGGCGATTATGGTATTCCCCCCCCCCCCCCCATGGATATCTTTGAGGCGGCTTAGTTGGCGTTTGCAGTGAGCTGAAACAATGATTCCTTTATTAATAAGTCACTGGAGTGGTTTAACCGTTTCCACTCCAAGGCTGTTATGTAGCATCGATAAGATTTAATTAAATTATAGTATCTTGCGATTCTAGAATATGTTTCATTCATTCGTGATTCAAACATTTTAGTAACAAAAATCTTTCCTGTTTTAAAATTTTCCGCAAAAAGAAGTATAACACCATGTCGAGTATCACTCGACAGTGGAGCTTGTGGAACAAAATCAGTGTCGAGTGACATTCGACATTGGAGTGGAAAGGGTTAATCTATTAATCAAATATACAGATTGTAAAAACAGTAAAAGGAATAAGGATATAGTCAATTTCGAAGTAATTAATGTAAGGTATCTAAGAAAAAATTAAAGGTAATATAAATAACGTAATGATAATACAGTAAGAAAAAAGTTCTAACTCGTCTCCCAAGCGGATCGATTATGGTAAATCCCCCCCATGGATATTTATGAGGGAAGTAGTTGACGTTTGCAGTGGGTTCTATAGGTTGATTACATTGTACCATCTATTTTTTTATTCTTATTAGTTAGTAAATTTGGACTACAAAGTAATTTGAACATAATCTTTATAATAATTTAACAAATGGATCGCTAGGATCTTGAAGTTCTGAAGTGAAGTCATTAAATTTTTTATACACAATAAAGACACAAAAACTGTTTAAGTGTAATAGAAAGTTTATAGTTACGCTTTTAATAAAGTTCTTAAATTACAAGTGGTTGTGTGTCCCAGGACTCGTTCTGCCAGATCCTGTACATGTACCTGTCGGAAGGCGTGCCCGTGCAATGCGCCCAGGCTCACACCGGTCGAACTGGTCTGATGGCGGCCGCAGCTCACGGTCTTGCAGACACCGCCGCACACATGCTGCACCTCGGTCAGTCAAACATTGAATATATATTTTAACACATTGACTGCCTCACTTATATCCGGGTGATAGTAAAGGTTTTCAAAGGGCCATATCATTCGTTTTCGGGTGACAAGGGTTCCCATCGCTGGTCAACTAGGCAACTTATTTAAAAGTATAGTACCCGATGACAAATATTGCACATCGACCTTTCGAAAGAGACGATCAGCTAATTTCGGTTTCGTAAAGCACTATCTCTGTCCCACATTACGTATGTGACGTTTTCTCAGTCGTGCGAAGCATATTAGCCGATTGTCTCATTCCAAATGTCGATGTGCATTATTTATCGCCCGGTACTGTAATTTCGTGTAGAGCGACCTGACGGAAATTTCGTTGTGACCTCACGTGGCAGTCAACATGTTAACAGGTAAGGAGACGAAGTGGTAAAGTTACATACGCTATGTACGGCGATACTGGGCAGGTCTAACCTGGTGAAATGTTATGTAGGGATTTGAGATGGGACTCCCCAGGGAGCCCTCGACTTTTGCTACCTTAAAAGTGGTTTTAGATTAAGCTACCTCAGTGGCGAATGCTCAGTGGCATGTTAAATTATGAATAATGATTTAGTTAATAAGTTTGAACCTATGGAGCCATATGAAGGTGCAGCAAGGTGGAGGCTGAGGAAAAGGAGATCTTTAATAGAGGATTGATGAAACGGAGCAGCTGGTGAACAAATTTTACACATTACTTGTCAAAGTGATGGAGCATTCAATGGTGAAGAATTGGGATTACTCCACCTAGTTATAATGCATGTAATACATGTACATCTATTGTAATTTAGATTAGCACCTGTCTCATCTCTCCATTATTATCTGCAATACATTTGCTTACACACAAATTCAATTTCGCTGCATCACTGGCAAATAACATATAAAATTTGTTTGAGTAACATAAGTGATTATATTTATGGGAGGCAGTGGGGGGGGGGGGTATAGGCTGCTCCATTCCGTGAGTCCTCTGTCAACGATCTCCCCTTAGCCCCAACCTTGCTTCGCTTCCCTAAAGCTCAGGTTACTTTGATAAAAGCAGAGCCTATAGCAAATATCAACAATAGTTTAGCCCATATGATAAAATAATGAAATTATATCTGTCCTCATCTAAAACATCTGATTATAGGCACACAATAATAAACCTAATATAACTTGCAGGTGCGGATCCATATTTCAAAGACAAGAGCGGAAAAACTGCGTACGATTACGCCGAAGAAAATGGCCACATGGAGTGTGCCAAGCTTCTAGCTTCCTTCAACTCATCAGAGGAGTCCAAGGATAATCAGGAAGAAGAGAATGCAGCAGACAACTTCCTCCTGGACGTCTACAATCACTCCATGTCCGAGGAGTTGATAGATCACGATTTAATGCTAACCCTTATCAAACATATTCATGTGAACCTACCAAAAGGGAGCATACTCATCTTCCTGCCAGGATACGATGATATAGTCACTTTGAGGGATCTTATCCAATCGTGCTCTGAGATGAATGTAATGAAATACCAGGTATTCACACTACACAGTAACATGCAGACGTTGGACCAGAAGAAGGTCTTCAATCCATTACCGAATGCAAGAAAAATCATTATTTCCACAAACATAGCGGAGACTTCCATCACAATAGATGATGTAGTGTATGTGGTGGACTCTTGTAAAGTGAAAGAGAAGTATTACGAGTCCAACGGTGGGGTGTGTTCGCTGCAGTGTGTTTGGACTTCAAGGGCGTGTTGCCAGCAGAGGGCTGGCCGAGCGGGAAGGACGAAACCTGGACACTGTTTCCACATGTGCTCCAAGCGGAGATTCAAAACCCTTCCACAAAACTCTATACCCGAGATCCTTCGTGTACCTTTACAGGAGTTGTGTCTTCATACGAAACTTCTCGCGCCCGGTAACACCCCTATAGCCGATTTTCTATCGAAAGCCCTGGAACCGCCGTCATTTCTAGCAGTTCGCAACGCTGTCACGCTTCTGAAGACAATAGGAGCTCTAACGCCTATGGAAGACCTTACAGAGATTGGACAGCATCTGCTAGATTTAACAGTAGAGCCTAAACTGGGTAAGATGTTACTGTACGCGTGCGTTATGAAATGCCTGGACCCGGTGCTGACAATTGTCTGCAGTTTAGCCAACAAGGAACCGTTTCAGATATCCATGAACCCGGAGAATAGAAAGAAAGGTAGCATGGCGCGAAAGGAGTTCGCGTCGGATAGCTACTCGGACCACATGGCGTTGCTACGGGCGTTCCAGGCCTGGCAAACTGCCCGCTCCAATGGCACTGAGAGAGCCTTCTGCGCCAAGAACCTCATCTGCGGCGCTACCATGGAAATGATCGTGGGCTACCGGTCCCAGCTGCTAGCTCAGCTGCGCGCGCTGTGCCTGGTCAAAGCTCGGGGCTCGGGCGATATAAAAGACGTCAATTTGAACTCTGAAAAGTGGCACGTGGTTAAAGCGGTACTGGTCAGCGGTCTCTACCCCTCCATAGCGAGGGTAGATAGAGATTCAAGCACGCTGCGTACTTCCAAAGAGGCCAAGGTGGCTTTCCATCCGAGCTCGACCCTGAATCGCGGCACCGGGGTTAGTGGATCGCAAAAGTCGGTGCAGAACTTGCCGACTGACTGGGTGGTGTTCGAAGAGATTTCCAGGGCCGGGAGGTTCTGTTTCATTAGGTGCAACACTCTCGTCACGCCGTTGACAGTCGCGCTGTTTGGAGGTTCACTGCGACTGCCTCCATACGCTCTCTGTCAGAGGTCCAACCCTCCGGGACAGTCGAGCGACTCGGACAGCGAGGTGGACGAAAACAATTCCGCACGGGACTCCGCTGTGGTGGTAATAGACGATTGGATGGCGTTTTCAGCGGATGCAGCTGATGCGATTAACGTGTTCCTGTTGCGGCAGAAGCTTTGTGCGCTGGTGGTGCGAAGGATGTGTAACCCGGCTAAGCCGATGACGCCGCTGGACGAGCAGATCCTGAGCACGGTTGTACACGTGTTAGGTGCTGAGGAGAAGAACGTTGGCCTCAGCCAGCCGAGCGGCATCGGACAAAGGCCTAAGCCCCTGACGGTGGATTCGCCCAACTGGCGCATGCGGATGGACGAAGAATACCGGCAAACTGATAAGCACTACCCGATGTACGGACAGAACGAGTTCGCAAACTATTACCAGAGTCAGAACGCATACGCTTACAGGGTCGGGCAGCGACCAGCGTGGCGCCCCGACGCACCGCAGGGCTCCTATAGCGGTCCCAAGAGTCCCATGTCGCCCAACGGCAAGACCTTACTAGCCAACATAGAAAAATATGCGGAGGGTGGGGAGGCCAGCACCCGGTACTTTGTGGCGAAGGCTGACGACGTGCACGGGGTGGAGGTCGCGCAGAACACGGGCGTCTTCAACTTCACGCAGAACACTGCGAAGAAGTTGCAGAAGGCTAAGCAGGTAAGGCTGTATTAACTATAATATTGGGTCCTGCCATATACACATGTACTTTAGTGCATCGAGGTTCAAGATCAACTGCAAATTGTTTAAATAGAGCGGCTAATGCCCCCCCTCGTCTCGCCGCGAACGTACCTTAGGCGCGGTACAGCGGTTCCGGTTATGCTATATTCGTTTATTATATATTTTTGATTTATACATATATACTATCACATATAGCCTAAATATAATCAAAGTAATCCGACATCACTGCCATGGACTCTTGTTATGTATTTTTAATTTTTATTACATAATAAAAAAACCTACACATGGAACTTTAGAATAGTTAAGCTGCGAAATTAGGTATCATTTGTAGTATGTTCCAAAATACGACAGTATATATATATACATGTATACAAATGTATGTATTTATACACATATATATATAAATAAATAAATATATAAATATATATATATATATTTATATATATATATATATGTGTGTGTGTGTGTGTGTGTGTGTGTGTGTTACACGATTATGTTTCAATACACATAAACACGAATCTATATTTGTCCACTGATATATATATGATGATGACACATACTTCCTAAGTACATTTCATGTAGAATACAGGGGAGCGCGCTGAAAGTGATGCGACTTATGTAGGCAAATAGTAGGGGACAGTGAGGGAGGCCACAAAAGGCGGCCAACAAAAAATATATCGCCACGACGACTGGTCATCCTCTGTCCACATCCAAACACATCCCGCGACCTAATGTCGTTGGTCCACCTAATGGAGGATGTACCCAGTCTACCGGCATTTGGCTCCAACACAACACATGTCCTGGTCTCAACGATGTAACCAATTCAATGTACAGGAGGGTGCACGCGTGGTGGTGTTCTTCTCGTGCGCCAGCGCCGGCAAGTTCTGTGGTAGCGCAACTCTGACTGACACCTCGCTGGAGTGGCTCTGCACCCAGCATCTGCCCTACCAGATGGTCAGGTATGTAATATCTTCAAGAATTTTAGCGAAAGGTTATATGAAACTTTGATGGCGAGGAAAATAAAAGCCAGGTGTGATCAACATTGTGTATATTTACAGAGACAATAGTATGCTATTTACAACAGTAAGCTATTTACAATAGTATGCTATTTACAATAGTATGCTATTTACAATAGCAAGCTATTTAAGATAGCTAGCTATTTACGATAGCAAGCTATTTAAGATAGCAAGCTATTTACGATAGCAAGCTATTTAAAATAGCTTACTATTTACGCCGCCAAACTTCGCGCAGCCTCCGGTGCAACGAAGTGTTTTATGATGATTTAAGAACTCGTGCTTCAAAATAACTACCCTCCCACCCCCATAAACAACCTCCTGGCTTAACAGTAAAATGTTCTTTTACCCTTACGTTCCCTTATCATATGCAGTCACAGGGACAATATCAATATTTTTACTCTCTTGTACTTTTTACTTGCGATCACCTCTTTTATATTTAATGGAATCAGGCGTTACCATGCGGGAAGTCCATCCTGAGTAAGAAAAGGACCAATATTTACAGAGACTCTATGTTTGGCACTAATCGGTGTAACATAACTCCTGAAGATGCCCCGTGGCAGTTGTGTAATTTGCATTGTTTGCCGCATACGCATTTATCAGCGGGCTGGCGGGTGGTGCACTTTGTTGCACGACTACACCACTGCATGTGCGGAAGTGGCTAAATATTGGTCCTTTTCTTACCGCTTTTATGCTTCCTTCCTTCGTTCTACACTTTTTCTCACACTCTATAACATTTTTATACATACATTCCCTGCATCGCCATCCATTATTCGCTGCTTTTCACACTTTTTGATACATTGAACACTTTTTAATTTATTTTAATAATTTATATTCTATATTTATATCACAATATTAAATTATCACTTCATTTGGTCATATATGTTTGTGTAGACACATAGCGAACTCGCTAGCGGGAGGTGCAAGGGTCGTAGGCGCCAGGGACGGGAGCGAAGTGTGCGCGGGAGCTGGCCGCGCGCTGCTTGCCGCCATGCAGCACGCCCAGCATGCGCAGCATACGCAGCACGCGCAGCATGCGCAGCACCAGCATGCGCGCCGACGCACCGCCCCACGCGCCATACAGAAACACTCCTCGGATCAGTGATATCAGAGGAAAAAAACTAAACCAGCCAACTAGCAGAACCTGAAGTGATAAAGACACTTGTGTGTGAGTGATCAAGGGCCTGCTGTTTTTAGTATTCGTCATGTTAGTGATATTAAAAGAAAAAAGTGTCCAAAACGCAACACGCAGTGAGTAACAAAGGCAATTGAACTTAATTAACATGATATGTGATCCGGAATCCATAAGAACATGTCGATTTCAGTGCAAAATTAACTTATCTCATTGAACGTACATACATATTTTGATTAACATTTTAGATAATACATGCTATATGTATGTATATCTTGTACATCTAGACAATATATTTATAAACTTCTATATTGAATGCATGTCCATAAATAAGCAACTTTAAAAACGAATAAATTTATTAAAAAAAAAGATAATTTTTAAATTATCTGTATTGGATATAAATTTAAATGAAATTTTACAAATAAAGGACCAATGAAGTTATATGCATAATAGTAGCACATATTAGTTAAATAGCATGTTCCTATTTATATGTATACTGCTATAACATACGCTATACATGTACGTTAAATTGATATAGAAAAAAACTCTGTTACTTAGCACTAAGATTTGTGTTAAAAATCTAATTATTACATATAGTTAGCTAGATAATTATAGCGTGAATAGTGTATTGCTATATAGCATAATGTTATAACATGTGCTATGACGTGCTTTAAATTGATGAAGAATAAACTCTGTTACTAAATCACTAAGATGTTAAAAAAGCTATTAATTACCTACAATATTCAAGATAATTACTACAACGCTAAAAGCATGTTGCTATATATCATACTGTTTAACTTGATATAAACTCCATTACTAATTGCTAAAAAAAGCTAATAATTACATATAATTAACAAGCTATTCTCTACAACGGAAATAGCATGTTGCTATAAAGCATGTAATAAAATATTCTGTAATGTGATTTAATTTGATATAAACTCATAACATTAAATATTATCCATTCAAGTTTGTGTTATAAAAGCTAATGAATAGCATGTTGCTTTATAGCATACAGCTATAGCACATGCTATAATGTGATTTTATTTGATGTAAACTCCATTACTAAATTACTACAAGATATTAATTAATCTTTGGCATTCAAGATTATGTAAAAAAAACCTAATAATTACATGTAATTATCAAGCTATTCTATATAACGGGAATAGCATGTTACTAAAAAGCATGCAATAAAATATTCTGCAATGTGATTTAATTTGATATAAACTCCATATATTCGCTTACAGAAAGATATTAATTTTATTAATACAAGTTTGTATTAAAAAAAGCTTATTGTGACATATAGTTACCATCATAATTCCAATAACTTGCATTTTGCTATTTAAAATACAGCTATAGCACATGCTTTAATGTGAATTAACAAGCTAATCTCTATAACAGGAATAGCATGTTGTTATAACATGCAGTAATATATTCTGTAATGTAAATTAATTTGATATAAACTCTATATATTAGCTACTTTCTATAATAGCTTATATTATCCATTCAGGTTTGTGTTAAAAAAGCTAATGAATAGCATGTTGCTATATAGCATGCAGCTATAACATATACTATAATGTTATTTAACTTGATGTAAACTCGATTACTTAATTAGTGCAATGTATTAATTTTTAGCATTAAAGTTTGTGTTAAAAGAAGAACTAAATAACATATAATTAGCACGGTAATTACTATAAAGCTAATAGCGTGTTGTTATTGAAAATATTTAGTTACTTTTATATGCAGCTATTTAGTGTTTATATGTAGCAGCTGTTGAGCGAGTAGAGTGTAAGGTAATTAGGTGATTTGTGGTTCGTTTTGTTATAATTTTAAAAACATTAAGATAATTAGATACCCGAGGAGTAAAAACTTTTCATGTCAAAAACAACCAGTCTGTACTGGCCTTCACACAAGGACAGTATTTACCGACATTACCTTCTATGTGTGGAGAGGTATGTCCTCTATATAAACTATATAGCGCTATAAATATATAGCTCTTTTATTTTGGAATATGCTATATTTCCAGAATAAAGACTTTGTTTAATATAGAAGGCACCTTGAATAATCCGACGATAGAAAAAATAGTATGAAAAAATGATTTATAATGCAGCCAGAGATTAAAAGTTAATATCAAGGTTATAAACCAAGAGTGGTTACTAAAACCAAAAACGATGACGTGTATTGGTTTTTTAATATTTGTATCAGTGTTTGTTAAACCAGTTTGAATTTTTATAATAAATACAAGTGAACGGTGAAATACTTAAACAACTGTTAACATATGTTTTCAGTGCAATATAGTCAATTTTATATATTTTATTTTAAAAAAAATGTTATTTTACTAAATAAAATGCCTTATAGTGAAATTTGGCTTTAGTAAAATATGGAATGATATATGTAAATGTGGGTGAAGGGGGGCGGTTGAGTTCAATTTTTTTTTATCAATTTTCAAATTTGGAATGTTTTCACGAGCCGCTATTAAATGCGCATTTAAAAGGTGTAGGACAAGTTTTTTTTTATACAGTAATTACATTATTGAAAACATAAAGAAAAGCACGTTATATGGTTATTAAATTTAAATATTATAAATTCATTTTTATTTATTTTTATTCTCTTCATAATTGCTTTAAATGTTACGTGATTTAAGACATTTTAAAAAGAAATATGGTACAATAATCTTTTACTAAATTATAATGACACAAATATGAAAAGGAAACTCTGGTACATTAATTGTGCATAACAGCACTTATAGCCCTTTACATATATACACACACACACACACACATATACATATATATAAAAATTTAATATGTAAAACCCATGGAATAAACTCAATCTCAACTAAACCATACCTTGTGAAACCCTTTGATGGCTTCTCTTTGTAGAGTGATCCAGTGGTACCAGGTCCCGGAGATTACAATGCTGATCATGTCACAAGACTTAATGTCAGTGTGCATTATGATGTGACCTATATGTGAGACAGTGAAGAGTGTGATGATCAAGACGCACACGAGATATTAGGGAACAGATATATTAGAGGTTGGATTTTGGTGCACCTACTCTTCCAGTTGCTGGTATACCTCGCTACAGGTCAAACACAGACAATCAAATAAAAATACATATAAAATAGTGAATGTGGGTTTTAAAACTGTTTTTAAGTGATCTATATTGACATGTTTGACATACGCACACAATGCTTCTATAATTGTAGTTTTACAGTACCTGATGATAAATATTGCACATCGATCTTTGGAAAGAGACAATCGGCTAATTTATGCAGCACTATCTCTGTCTCACACAACCTATGTGACGTATTTCGTGCGACAGAGAGTCTCTTTCCAAAGGTCGATGTGCAACATTCGTCGCCGGGTACTGTACTTAGTCTTGTCCTGGTGTGTATCCGAAGAAATTAAAAACTTGTTTTAAATTACTTTATAAGTTGTGATGAGTATGTAGTTTTAAGTAAACTTATACGAAGTTCTATTTAATACTAATTGGAGAAGATATCTTTAAATTTCTTAAATATATAAAACTAATGTTTAATGAATTGTGAACGAAATAAGATATATATTTGATATGATTAAAAATTAGTTTATTAAAATTTTAAAAATGTTTCTAACATACAATACCCGATGATAAATGTTGCTTATCGATCTTTTGAAAGAGGCAATCGGCTAATCTGCATCGCACGACTGACAAAACGTCACATAGGTAGTGCGGGAGAGAGATAGCGCTCTACGAAACCGAAATTAGCTGATTATCTCTTTCTAAAGGTCGATGTGCAATATTTATCGCCGGGTACTAGTAGGTTTGTTTGCCTTTTTTTGGACTACCGATAGCACCCAAAAAATTCTTTTTAGTTTGGTTGTAATATCATTTAGTAGAATATTAAATTATTTCAGTTTTGCATTTGTCTAATAATTTGAATTTATTATTATAAGTACTAAGCTACTCTAGGATTATTTTAGGACTTCCTAGATGTGGCAGTTGTTTGGGTAGTAACACAGAAGTCCGAAGTAAAAGTGTGTATATACGAACTTCGCCTTTATTTATATTGACGTAAATGAAGAATTATATTTCTGTGGAATTCCCCTTTTCGATGCGCCGATAATGACGTAATGTTGTCCCTACAACCACAAGGAAGTCAAAGAATGCATATAATTTAAAATAAAAAAATAATAGTTTAGTTCGGTGCACGTTTTGATGTTACGATCTGTACACTTGTGCTATCAAGATGTATTTAATGGAATCAGGCGTTACCTCGCGGAAGTCCATCCTAAGTAAGAAAAGGACCAACATTTAGCCACTTCCGCACATGCACGTGTGTTACACCGATTAGTGCCAAACACAGAGTGTGTTTGGCACTAATCGGTGTAACATAACTCCTGAAGATGCCCCGTGGAGGGGTGAAACACGTGTTGAGTAATTTGGCGGTGGCGGTTGTGTGATTCGTATTGTTTGCCGCATACGCATTTATCAGCGGGCTGGCGGGATGTGCACTTTATTGCACAACTACCACTGCATGTGTGGAAGTGGCTAAATATTGGTACTTTTCTAACTATCTAGATGTTTTAGGACAACGTAGATGTACAAGTCCACTATTGGACATAGCCCCCCCCCCCCATTTCCAATAATACCAGTTGAAATCTGTCTGCAGTACTTTAGTGCCACCTGTTCGAAAACCTGTATGCATGTGTGATTAATTTAAAAAGAATTAAAAAAAAACTTCCAGTGTTTTAGTAAACTAAATACGACCTTATAATACGAGAAACATCTTAGATAAGGGATGAACAACATTTTATGAGGTCTGCGAAATATTTCTAAAATTGAATTTATTTTATCTAACTTCTCTCATAAATATATTGTTATGAAATAAATCATAATAAAATGGTGGTACATGATACCCATCAATGATGATCACCCATCAAAACTTAGTGATGGACCATTAGCGTATACGCCTGTATCCAAAAAACTATCAAATTTCTCTGAAAAATTTTAAAGTTGATTAGTTTATCAGTTTTTATCTTGTTCATTTTAAATCTTCCCTTAAAATTTGTATATTTCTTATTCTAATGTTTAATGTAAATTATTTAACAAGTGTTACATTATGTGCGGCCTGCTGAAAAAAAAATTAAAATTGAACCATTGATTAAAAAGGTTGCTTACCCCTGTCTATTTAGCCCTTCGACTATCATTAATTCAGCCGGAAGACGTCCAATGATGGACATAAGCATCTCTCTGTATATTCAATACCTGGTCTGATTCAAAAAATGATCTGAAGCGATCTGCATGCAGCGCCTTTCGACGATTTTAACCAGGTCCTCCATTCACCATGAACGGATTCCCTTAAATACCTAATAATGTTAATATAATAGGAATATTGTCATAGCTTCGTCAGTTTCAATCACTTTTATAATGCTATTTTTATAAAGCTATTTCGTTATAACGATATTTGTGGGTGTAAGAGTTTTAATAGGGTGAATATATACCAGATTTGTTAGCAAAATTTTTTAAAGGTTATAACTTCTGACGGTATAAACAGCGGGTAAAGACAGTAATCAATAATGAAATATATTTATAAAACGCTTTTTCATACTATGTTAGCTATATATTCAACCCTTTGAAGCCTGCACCTATAGCCAATCAACTTGTAGAGAAAGATTATTATATTAATCTGTTGAGTAAAAGTTCGTCGAACCTATAAGAAAAATTGTATTCAATGTTGCTAGTCTATTTGGTTCTTGATTCTCTTCTGGCTTGTTTATTCTTTGCTTCTCTTGCTTCCTTCTGCTTCTTTATTTTGCCGTTATATCTGTACATTTTGCGTAGTGCAACTAGTGGGTGAGTGAACGCGCACAGCTCTGCGTGTAGGTGCTGTGCGAGCGAGACAGTACTACAGATTAATGTTTGGCGTGCTATTGGTTGATTTGGCGATCCACATAAACCCTTTACATGTGCTGATTTAATGTAAAAGTTTATAAACGCACTTGCAAATTATTGTGATAATGAGATTTACGTGAGTTTTTAAATGGAGTTAGATGATTGGTCCAATAAATGTAATTGTATTTTACATGGATATATTTTATTGTGTAAATTATATAGATGTGTTGTTTGTGGATTTAAGCTATGAATGCGGTAGAAACTAATATGCGTTTTTTTATGGCCGCCGCTATTGGGAGCCTCTCGTACTCCCTATCTTGTCTGGGACAGGGACTTGTTACCATTTATTTAATTTTTTCTCAGATATTTTTATTTTCTTTCTCTTTTTTCATACATCGTATGGTATTTCGTTCTTTTCATTCTTGCCACAATTCTTATTTCCCTTTCGCTCTGTAACGCCTTTCATACATCCCTCATTACTCTTTTACATTTTTATTATTTTATTTCTATATAGGATTATTACAGTATCACTTGGTCTTACAATATATTTTTTTTGATTTTTGTTGTTTACATTTTATTAGCTTTTATTTCTATCTATTATTATAATAAATATGCGTTTAATTTCTGAACGTTATGTCAAAATTCTGAAATTGTCTCTTTTATCATCACCAAGACAGCCTATAGACGACTGCAGGGTATTGGCTTTCCTCGAAGATCTTAATGAGAACCAGTTCCAGCGATTTTCCATAACCTTATCCATTTCCTCGATTCACCTAGTGGGGTGCTTCCAACTGCTCCTACTGTCAATTTAGACAAGCAATCATTCAGGCTATGTTCGGAACAAGGTTCTTCTCTGTATATCTCGTTTCCGTTTAAGCGCCATTGCTCTCTGGGCGAGCTATCTCATTCATATTTAGAATAAATCATTTGAATTATTTTAGATTTCTAAGTTAGCTAATTACAACGAACCCCCTATAACACGGTAGATTTATCGTGGTCGTGTACGGTAATGTAAGATTTTTTGTTAAGTAAACTGTTCTGGTTCTGCTTAACAATAAACAGTACTTGCATAAGTATTTTCTAGATAAAAAAGTAATTTATTTACTCTCAAATATATATATATACAATTATTAATATATAAGTAATTGTTCACAATAAATTACATAATATATATGAGGGTGATCGGAAAATAATGTTGTTTCTGTTGACATATTTTACAGAAAAATCGATTGATTTGTTACTGATCCGGCATTGATTTGTATACTAGATGGCAAAAGGTTGTTGATAACGAAGGTGAATATATTGTTGATTAGAAATAAAAATTTGTTAAAAATGTAGTCGTGTGAATTCAACTTCAAGTGACATTACTTTCCCGTTATCCTGATATGTCGTACTAGTAAATCTTATTTTTCAAGTAAAATAAAACAATTTATTTATAACACTATGGTTTTAGAAACTTAAGAGGATTGATTCAGTTTCTCAGAGCTTCTTTATTGCTTCTGTTGCCAAGAGACTTGGGTTTGCGTTGTCGTTGAACAATTTTGAAAGATGATCGTGTTCACTACATTAGTTGATTTTAAAAAAACAAACTTGCTGCATGTGAACGCATCTTTACAATCGTCTGCGCTCACTTTAATCACCTGCAGTACAGTGTAACAACACCCTATTATATTTCTCTAAATTTATTTATTTTAGAGCACATCGAATTTGTTTTTGAATTAAAACTACTAAAGTTACTGTAATCAAAATACTTTAATGAAAAAAAATTGTTTAAAAAGTTATTGTTTTTTAATCATATTTACACTGTTATGTTAAAAGTCACGTTTTTTCTCTACTTCTGTATGACCTGCTTCTCTATCTTCTCCTGCTGCTCCTGTGACTGCAGCTGCTGCAGAGTAAGCAGGGAGACACCGAGCTGGTCCTCTCTAGTGAAGGGTTGCGCCATTTGACGCAGCCAACGTTTACAGATCTGAAAGCGATGAAATGAGTTCTAATATTCATTTTAAAATATAAAATCAAATTTTATTTCGAAACCAATAAATTGTTTATGTATTTCTTCATTTTTGCTATGTGTGCGGTTTAAATATGTTATATATGTTGGCGTGACTTCTGTAAAATCGCACCACTAGGTGGATCCACGACTTTGTCAGTCATGGATCGGTGACGTTCTTTGAGGGAGGCCTGTTGGCTGATATGTTGATGATATTATTTCGTTTACACTTGATTGTTTAACCCTTTCCATTCTTATGTCGAGTGTCACTCGACACTGATTTTGTTCCACAAGTTCCACTGTCGAGTGATACTCGACATGGTGTAATACTTCTTTTTGGGGAAAATTTTAAAACAGGAAACATTTTTGTTACTAAAATGTTTGAATCACGAATGAATGAAACATGTTCTAGAATGGTAAGATACTATAATTCAATTAAATCTTATCGATGCTACATAACAGCCTTGGAGTGGAAAGGGTTAAATGTATTAACTCCTAAAATCAATGTGAATATATATCGGACAACTATGGGCAAGTTCCAGTTAGCGACTCCAACCTTAACATTATCCAAAGGCTGCAAAATAAACGCACAGAATCCATGAAGCACTTAACAATTATTAAGGAGTTAAAAATAGCAAGGAATAAATATACGAAGCGACAGGAATATCACACGAACCATTTAGCAACCGTATGCTATTCTAAACAACTGAAACACAATAACACTTGGTGAGATGGTGAAGGATGAGATATCTCCTGTTGAGGAGTACCTTAACATAAAGGAAGTCGAAGTGCAATATTTATCGCCTGGTACTGTATCACAGTACTGCTATGTACAGTTTAACCAGTAATACACCGATGATTTTCAGCAAAGTTCCGTACAGCAGTAATTTTACACTGGTAACAGTAGATTAGTCTTATGTCTCTCTCTGACCTATGACCCAGTGTCGGAATCCTAAGTGGGCAGTATATGCGGGTACCTGTACAGCTTCCTCGGTGCTGAGGTTGCAGAGCGAGTCGCGCAAGTGCTCCTGGATCCAGCGCGGCAGCCGCGTGCGCTTGTCGGCGCGGCTGAACCGCTTGTCAGCGAAGATCATGATACCGTAGTCAGTTTTGCCTCTGCCAAAAATAAAAACAGTAAATACTAGTTGAACGACGGCAACTAACAATAAGCTACTATGATTCTCGATAAGTATTCACTCTGTGAGATTTAGCATCAAGAATCTATTTTTTTTGTAGGATTTATTCGTACTATAACTTAATATGGGAATTTCTTACTTGTATAAAAATTTGGAATTTTTGACACGTCCACGCCGGCGCGGGCCACCGGTGACCCGCACTAAACTGTTTTATTGGTCGGCGCGGGCCACCAGTGACCCGTACTAAACTGTCCCATCTAGCGGCGCGGGCCACCCGTGACCCGTACTAAAATGTCTCATCAGGCGGTGCAGGCGACCGGTGACCCACACTATACTATACCATTTAGCGGTGCGGGCCACCGGTGGTACGCTTTCGATTGTGTTCTAAATTATTAGACTATTAGACCCAGAGAATCAAAATAAAGAAAATTTAACGTTTATTCATTTAAAACATTTATTCTTAATAATAATTATTATAGCAAAATCCTCATCGGAAGAGGAAGAAAGTATTCATAATCCGAATAATTCAATTCACTAATTTCCATATACGTATCTATTTTTTAAGAATAAAAATGAAAAAAAAACTTTCTAACCGCCCTTCTAATTACACCTACTGTCGGAAATATGTGGTCTGGAAAAAACGGCACGACAAAACTTGCACGATAAGATATCACTGTACTGTAGAACAACAAACACAGCGTATGCAGGTCTGAACAGGTAATAACAACGTCAGTCAGATGAAGTGCGATATTAATTTGAGCGCCACCTCATAGCAAAACAAAATAATATCGGCTCCGGCGTGAACCTTTGGTAACATGGTAACATTGCAAATAATGTTACCATGTTACCAAAAGTGTAAATGGTAGCAGGGAACGGTAAACACAGTTGAAACTCACCGCAGCGCCCGGCCCACGCACTGCGCCGCGTGTCGCATCGCGTCGAACGTCAAAAAGTCGTTCTCGCGGATCTGTGGACAAACGCACACGCAGACATTTTTTTAATACACACATAAAACATTAATACACCTATCCCCCGATTTACACGGTACTCGTTTTACACGTTTTCGCTTTTACACGGTTTTCCAAAAAAGTTTCTTTTTTGTTTTAATAATCGATTTTATTACCATCTTTCATATTGTAAATATTTCTGCTACCAACATCGATTCGGCACAAATAATGAAAGTGAATTCGAACCTTCGATTCCGAAAAAAGAATGAGAGTAATTTCTTTTTTGTTCTTCTGTTTAATTTGTTGTAATTAAATTTAAAAAAAAAACAGTGTTTCCGTAATATATTAAATATTTAAAATTGTCAATGCATTTTATTTTATTTATGTGTACACAACAATTATTGAAAAAAAAAAAATCACAACTGTTAAATAGCAAAATCATGCATTTTCTGCAAGCTTTTTGATTTACACGGTTTTAGCTTGAAAATTTTTAATTTTCGATTTACACGTTTTTCTTAGGAACGTATCTACCGTGTAAATCGGATAAGGGATAGGTGTATCTAACAATTAACGCCATCTATCCGTCCACATTGCAATTATATTTGAAAACATAATGTATATATATATATACACACACACACATATATATATTTATGTATAAAAACATATTTTTAAGTATTTTATGGGTATTGGTATACGATATGTCACCTGGAACTGGTCGCGAAGGTACTCCAGGCGCGCCTTGAGGATACGGCTCTGAGTGAACACGTAGGGGATGCCGAACATCAGCACGGCGCGGCCCAGGTGGTGATCGAAGTCCACGCCCTCCGACACCTTGCCGCGCGCCACCGACAGCAGCACCGCCCCGCGCCCGCTCTCGCACGCCTGCGCGCACACACCACCGTCACCACCACCATCACGTCACAACAAACTATGCCAACATCTAGTGTAAACTTCAACATAAACAGGGTGATTAGTAATAGCTATTTATTTATAATGTGAATATATAAAAATATATAAATACATATATTTATATATACAGGTACACGTCTTTCTGTTATTTGACTCTTACGCCGTGTTGCTATTTTTAATCGTAAGTTGCCATAATAAAATATTATCAATTAAATCTCAATTAAAATATAATCTAAACTACATACTACTACTACAACTACAAAATATATAGAAAGAAAGAATATATAGTAAAAGAACTTGTGAAGGTTGAACGAAGAGAACGCAATAAAAATGTAATGTAATATATATATATATTTCTTTAATGGCGCTGCTTTTTGTGAGTCCTCCGGTTCCCCTATCTTAAATCTATGAAAGTAATTTAGTTACAAATAATTTTCAGTACATTTTTTATTAGCGTTCTTTTCGTTCAACCCTCACAAGTTCTTTTACTATATATTCTTTCATTCTTTACACTTTCTTCTTTACTCTTTTCTTTCATACTATATATGTACTCATACAGTATAAAACCGACAATCGAAGTATATGACGAAACCCCACCATAAGGTAGACGAACGACCTTGTAAGCCAATCGGAAGACGCTGGAAACAGGTGATGTCCAGATGGTCCTGAGGAAGCCTATATCTAAAACGATGATGTACTCACATTTGATATATCACTTAACATTAAGTGTACGATTGTATTATCACTATACTATATAAATACCTGTTGTTTACCTTCACCAGGCTCTTTTGACCTGATCATTGTTTTGGTGAAACGAAACTACCTTTTAATACTACCTTTATATAATTGATGAGTGCGAAGCTGGTCTCGGCGGAGTCTTGCGTCTCGATGAACAGCAGCTTGTGCCTCTGCAGGCTCGCCACCACGCCTGCGGGAGAAGAAAGGAGAAAGAATTGAATAGTTAAGAGAGAGAGAGAGAGACTGTCTCACTTTATATTAAGGTATTACCACAGATAATAAAAACTAGTGCTACCTCTATACTATTCTCTTTTCTATAAATGCTAAGAAGGAATTATATTAGTTTGTACTGGCTACAATATATAGCAGCACATAGAATACAGGTCTTCAATGTAAGAGTGCATGTTTTATATTCACGTAGTGCGAAAGAGATAACGCTCTACAATATTTCTCGCCATGTGATTGGCTGATAATTCTATTATTTTATTGGTTAATTATTGTATTCTTAGGATTCATATGAATATAGGCCAAGTTTTATATACACAAATTTTTCTGATTTTGACCTTGTTTTTTATCTTATACCTTTTTATCTAATCTTATATTGAGATACTTTTATATTTTAAATAATTTTGTCAGTTTGTTTTTTTTTTACAATTCTGCCATTCTTTACAACCTCTATTATTCTTCTCCGCATCTTTTAAAATTTCTTTCGTTTATTTACATTCCATTCATATATCGCCACACCATTTTGATACAGTTTCAATTTTGATTTTTATTTTCTCTTATTATCACATTTTGTCTTTTTACAATTGTATTGATTTTAATTACTTATTTGTTGTCTTATCTCTATTCTTATTTTTATTCCTTTTTACTCAATACCATAAGAAAATACCTGCTAGCCCTACTAGAGAGAATACTACAAATTAAACAAAGCCATAAATCACTTCATTCTGTGCAGATCTGAAAATTTTGATAAGGAAATAATATATTATTAGAAACTTAAAAAGATTTGAAAAGAATATATATATATATATATATATATATATATATATATATATATATACATGTGTGGTAATCGGGATGCAGGGATTGAATTTTAAAGTCCTTCGTGGGGCACAAATATTTATTTTAAAAACCACTCCTAACCTAAAACTGCGCATGCTCCTTCGTCGTTCAACCGTCGTCCGTCTCCCTTCCTCTTACACGCCTCTCGCTTGTAGCATCTGACGTTTCTATTCACGCCATTCTACATATATATATAAAACATACTGCGTGCATCGAAATTTTTGGTCAAGTCTGATATACCAAAGAAATTATGTACATACCTTGATCATACCACGCTCCAACGACGCTCTCCAGATACAAATATGAAGTGAAGAAACACACCACGCCGTCTGGCACACAGGCCGACACCTGCCAACGAAGCCAAACATCTCAAACAACCAAAACAATTTTCACAGTTTATCATTATACATATAACTATTTATGTGTATATATGATGTATTTGCTAGGCTACTTCAATGTTTATTATTTAAAAATATATATATATATTACGCTATACTTTCTTTTCGCTTTTTGACAGGTTTGGGGCATATTATATGAACAGCAGGTAGACTCATCACATAAATCAGAGTTAGATAATAAATATTTTTTTTAATTAAAATATTTTTGAATCTGTAATTTTATTTATGTTTATTTTTTTTTCAACTACAGGCAAACCTCTAACTTGATGTAAAATGATGAGGAGGCTTACGATGCTAGATGTTTGTCTAGAACAGTGATTCCCAAAGTGGTCTATATCGACCCCTAGGGGTCTATTACAACCTGCAAGGGGTCGACGTCAGCGAAAAAAAAATTTGGGGGTCCATGAAAGGAAAAGGGGGGTCCACGATAGTGGATCTCAACACATACACTGATAGTACCTATTTACTAACATCATACTATCTTATAATATAAAAATATTTACATTATTTATAAAAGTACCTATGAAGTAAAAAAAATATTATATATGTTTATAAAATTGTGTAAGTTGTAGGATGTTGGTATTCGCTTTGTGGTCGCAATACATTTTGAACATACACTAAACTTCACTACAGTTAGAAGTTTACAGGAAATCAATATCAGGTAAGTAGGGGGTCTATCCAACACGGAAAATGGCAAGGGGTCTACGACACAAAAAAGATTGGGGAACTCTGATATAAACCAGAGAAAGATAATAAATAATTTTTTAATTAAAATATTTTTAAATCTCTTTTTTTTTTCAACTAACGGCAAACCTCTCACTTGATGTTAAGTGATAATCAGGTTTGCGATGCTATGTTTGTCTAGAAGATACTTATTCACTTATAATTGACTGGAAACAACAAAGACAGTTGTTCCATACCTTAGTAAGAAAAGGACGAATATATATATATATATATATATATATAGCTACTTCCGCCAATAAATTTTTTTACTGCTCTATTTATATGCCACCTCCTCCCCCGCTACCACTCAAAGTCACGTGACCAATCACCTGGGCTATTTTTATTATACCTTGGGTTCCATACCTTAGCTGTTTGCACTATAAAAGTATTATAAAAACGCTTAGTGATGGTTGAAGTTATTTCAACTATATATGGATGTCGTGAATCCGTACGTCTTGTCGTCCGATGGTAGAAAGGCTAATTGATTCATGTAACTCCTATGTACTCTCCAAATTGAATATTTGTTTATATATGTAAAGAAAGTAGTTTCTTTAATAATTCTACTTTGTACTGTGCCGCACTCAATGTCGGTAAAGCAGTTGTTGTTTAACCTTGACGCTTCATAGATGGCGCTATTAACAATATTGTGATGGCGTCCTTTGCAGTCGCCGGTCGGTAAAGCAGCTTATGTTTGAGATGTTAGAGTGATAATTTAAAATATTACAGAATAACCTTTAAAAGTACTCGACAATTTAAACAATAACTTTAAATGTCGTTTTTCTGTTTTCAGGTAGGTTAACAGGTTGACTTCCACTTGTGCTTATACTGAAATTTCTATCAGGTCGCTCTATACGAATTTACGTTTAAATATGTGCCGAAAATCTTTATAAGTAGTCACCTAGGTGTTCAGCGAGGGGAACTCTTGTTGTCACTCGAATACGGGTGACGTGGCCTTATGAGAACCTTAAATGTTACTCTAATATAAGTGACAATGTAATGAATATGTTAACCCTTTCCACTCCAATGTCGAGTGTCACTCGACACTGATTTTGTTCCACAAGCTCCACTGTCGAGTGATACTCGACATGGTGTAATACTTCTTTTAGCGGAAAATTTTAAAACAGGAAAGATTTTTGTTACTAAAATGTTTGAATCACGAATGAATGAAACATATTCTAGAATCGCAAGATACTATAATTCAATTAAATTTTATCGATGCTACATAACAGCCTTGGAGTGGAAAGGGTTAATGGTGTAAAACATTACGTGTGTGATTATTATTACATACCTAACGTGTTTAAATATATTTTTTCAGAACAAAGCATTATTGTTTATTTGAATTATATACTTACTTATATATATATATATATATATATATATATATGCATATACTTATAGTTAAAAGAAATTGTTTTATATATATATATGGTCATATGTATGTCCGTACCTCTACAAGCAGTTGCCCGTAGTTACGTATGACCGCGACGTCCTCCCTCGACTCGTACTTGGAAGATATGGCCACCTGGTCGCTACCCTTTGATACAATCTGAAAGTTATTGTTTTATTAACCCAACGGTACAGTGCAGACTTGAGATCATATGTCACGAGTTGGACTCCGGAATACAATCTTATATAATTCACACTTTGTGCAATAATTATATAGGATGACATTTGCTCACAAACAAGTTTTCAGAGGATGGGCAGCAGCCACACTGCGATCGCCAAACCACTTGCCAAGGTTGGCGATTATGATATATCCACCCATAGATATCTTTTTGGAGAGCTATGTCTTGCAGTGAAACCACAAAGAAATAAAAAAAACAAATAACACTTCTTATAGTTAGTTCATAAATAATTAATTGAATTTAAAATATGGTTGTACATAAGAATATTGAAAATATAGACAGAAAGAGTATCAAGAGAAGAGTGTTGAAGAGAAACAATAGAGAAAGAGAGATCTTGAACAAATTTTAATTCCAATACTGCTTTTAGACTTTTTTTTGGTAATTCTTTTAATATTTGTAATACAGTAGAAAAGCAATTTATTCCCATGTTTTGATACTATATTAAATATACTATTCAGAGTTATTTAACATGATTTTTATATAATAGATTCTCAGAAAGAATAACAAACAAAGTGAGAAAGAATTTCTTGTAACCACAATTTTATAAATTTAGACAATTATAAAACGGTAATGTAAAATAGTACGGTGAACTCACCATTGGCAGCAGGCAGGGTCGTGCCAGGGTCATCGTGAACGAGCTTATGATCACAGGGTTGAAGTCCAGGATCTTCGGGTACATGTCCAAAGGAGACAGCGTTCCTGCGAACCAAAGTGAATGAAATTATTGTAACTTTTTCTACCTCGTTACCATGAGTAGACCAAACGAATAGTTTAACCAGTTTTAGCAATTTGAAGCTTCACAAAGTACCATTTAAAAGAATTGATCGTTTTCATCGTCCTCGCAATTGGGGTTACTTGTTACTCTTAGTTCTCGGACAAGGATTATATTTTTATTTTTATCACATAATTTCCTATTTTCACCCTCTCTTTCTCTCATTCTTCAAAATTTCTCTCTTTCTTTTATCCTTCACAATTTCTTTTCCTTCCTTCTCCCATTCTTCACAATTTCCTTCTTAATTCCATCTTTCATCCTTCACAATTTCTCTGTTTATACCTTCTCTCATCCTTCACAATTTCTCTTTCTTCCTTCTCCCATTCTTCACAATTTCCTTCTTAATTCCATCTTTCATCCTTCACTATTTCTGTTTTTATTCCTTCTTTCATTCTTCACAATTTCTCTTTTTCCTTTCTCTCGTCCGTAGTGTTTTATCGCCATCGTTTTTTTCGACCCGTCGTTCGCCTATCACTTTTTGGGACAGTAATTTTGATTTCACTAAGTTTTTAAATACGAGTATAGTTTTATTTATTTTTCTTCTTTCGTCCGTCACAATATTTGACATTCTATCTTCTTCTTTCCTACACATTTTTTTTATTCATATTGTTTTTATTTACATACCTTTTTTGTACCGCCTCCCAACCTTCACCACATTTCTTACAATATTACACTTGTTTATACATTTATATTCTTATTCTATTATCATATTCTTATTCACCTTTTTTAAATTATAATTTTAAAATATTTGTTATTTTTACTTGTTAAGGAAAAGCTATTTACACTATAATAGGCGACTTAAACAATAAGGGTTCATGACAAGATTATTTTGCCGCTATATCTTCACATCTTGCGTAGTACAACTCGTGGGTGAGTGAACACGCACAGGTCTGCGAGTAGGTGCTGTGCGAGCGAGACAGCACTAGGAATTAATGTTTGACGTACTATTGGTTGGTTGGGCGATCCCCATACATACAATACATAAATAAATAAACAAAAATCAAAGAAATCATTCTTGTATTTACGCTTTAATACACATGGAATGACACTAAAAATGTTTAATTGTAACACTTCGACTGATTCATTCTACCTATCCGGAGCATTCAACAAAAATGAGTCATTTATATGTATTTTTCTATATCGCAGTTATTTTTATATGCCTGTTTATATCTTTACCTATCCCATGTGTTATATGGGATGCTCTTAAACCAAATTCTATGTAAAAGACCAAAATCACTCACCCGATGTGATGATGACAGTTTGAAATCTAGCGAAAACTGGCCGCATTGCTATTGAAGAGTCCATGCACCTGCAAAAAGTATACAACGGTTTGATTAAATTAAAAAAAAATGTTGATCAGTCGAATTGATATTATAATATATATGAATAAAAGAAATTTAAATGTCTGCTTATAGTATTAAAAAAGCAGCTTTTAACTACGCGCATATGAATATATCTAATATATAATATTCTCGTGTCACGGTGTTCGAACTTGAACTCCTCTGAAACGGCTTGACCGATTTTTACCAAATTTTATATGCGTATTTAGTAGGTCTGAGAATCGGCTACTATCTATTTTTCATACCCCTAAGTGATAAGGGTTGTTCACCCTTAAAATTTTTTTTTTATTTTTTTTTACGAAATTTTTTGTTATTTTTTTATGATACAACATACAAAATACATACAACCCTAAATTTTCACCCCTCTACGATCAACTCTTATTTTTAAATTGAAAATTAAAAATATTTTTTTTTGCAAAACAACGTTTGCGGAATCAGGTAGTATATCTATATATATGTATTTAACACAATAACTTTGGCATACATTTATTTAATTTATTTATTTAATATTCTTTATTGTACACGCTAGGCACTTTTAAATAGTTTCATAATATAAAAAAGTACAATCGGTGATCATATCACACAAGGCAATCATACATACAACCATAGTATGGAAAAGGCAGAAGTATAAAACATTCCATGATTTCAAAATTTAAAAAAATAACTTTTAAATTGGTTTATTATTAATTGGTATATATTTTTTTCTTTAAATATGGAGAATAACTAATATATATATTCTTTAAATATGGAGAATAACTTGATTTAATCTATTAATTTCCACAGGTAACATATATATTTAATATAACACATATATTTTTTTATAACCAACTATACTTGATTGACATCCAATCACAGCAGTCAATTAATTAACCACAATCAATTCCTAATTTTTTATTGAATATTATTAATCTGTGGTTGAAATTCAGCTGCAATTTCCTTAGTTAAGTTTTTGGTAATATGGTAGAAACATCTGCAGGTGATCTATCGGTACCATCTAAACTTTGAAAGACTTCAATGAGAAAAAAAATTAGTAAGCTCTGGTGTAGAATGTTGTTTATTATTATTAGAAGGTCAAAATAATTAAAAATCAGTGGCCTAGAGCAGGGGTGACCAACACGCGGCTTTTTAAAAATTGAATGTAATTGTCGACTTTTTACCATCAATATACTTATAAAATTAATTATAGGCAGTACATACCACCGAAACAATTTAAGTTAATCACTTGAAGGCGTATTCATCAGATTGGTTGCGTTCTTAAGTCGATTATTACTTGTGTTTGGGAATAATAATTTTTAACTATGAAATTAAACAAAAAAGACCAAAGATCAAGACTGAAAAGGCTGCGTAATTGTAGCTATCTTATAAGTTCCGATTGATATTGATACATCTAGTATCAAACTGCCGAATTTCTCTTTAAATAATTTCAAGTAAAATCCGTTCTCCGTTCTTTTGTTTTTTTATTTTTCATTAAAATTTGTATATGAAATAAATTTCATAATTTTCTAATTTCTATTATTGTTTATTGTACATAAAATTTTATAAATTATTATTCTTTTACATTATGTGCGACCCGCTGAAAAAAAATTATTGGCTTATTGATTAAAAAGGTTGCTCACCCCTGGCCTAAAGAAACACTAGTACACATTAGAACACGCAATAGGTCCTCCTTTTAGCAAGCGGGAAGAGCAAGACCTGTCAATGGGGCGACCATAACACGTTGACTGCCATATCACTTATATCGGGGTGACAGTAAAGGTTCTCATAAGGCCACGACACCCGTATTCGGGTGACGACAAGAATTCCCATTGCTGATCAACTAGCGACTACTTACAAAGAATTTCCATATCATATTTAAACGTAAATTCGTGCAGAATTACCGATGTAAATTTCATCGTGAACACACGTGGCAGTCAACCTGTTAAGGGCAGGTCTCTGCCGTCCAATGGGCGTCTGATATTATGAGGATAAAAGTGGAACACTCACGAGAAATACAGTATAGGGTTGGAGACAGTCGGTGTCTTGTCATCAAAGGGCTCGATGATAATGATGAAGCCTTTGGTGTAGGTCGCCACTAGCGTCGCCAGATGCGTGATGAGGGTCAGGGATGCGAAACCGCTTGGGTCTGGGATTTGCAGCGTTCGCAGCAGAGATGACAGCCGCGACGCACAGAAGCGCAGCGGTTTCCGCTCGATGCACACGCGAGATGACAGGTCCTTGAGGAATCCTGCACATAAATCCCCCAATTACAGTACCAAATGAACGTGTCTTCAAAATTGCGGGTGGAATTTCGTAAAATACTATTTTAGATTACCTCTAGCGGAGTCCCTTAGCCTTAAGCCTAAGGGTTCTAGAGATATCAAGATAGATCTAGAATTCGTACACACACACACTTATATATATATATATATATATACATATATATATATACCTTTCTCTGTCGCACACATCTTCTGTCGCTGTCACACAGTCGACACATGTGATTGGTTGTATGAATAAAGATAGTTCTAGGATTTTTTAAAGTGCACTTGAGTTACATTTTCAACTCCAAGAGACAGTTTCCTAATGGATGGAAAATTCTTATCAATAAAATTATTATGTACATGGTTTCTTTTAAATTGACCCTTTTGTACAACTTGGGTATGATATGGGGAAGAAGTAACTCGAGGAACTCAGAACAACACGTTCTCCAGGTCAAATTAATCTGAACACTTACCCGCAGGTGACTCTTGCACAACATGCTGTATCCTCAGCCTAGTCTTCAAATACTCTATGAACCTCTTGAGGAAACCGAGGAAGTGTTCCGCGTTCCTGATGTTACCAGGGACTACCTCTGAAATATGGAATATTCAATATTTAAAAAAAGATGTAACATCTTCAGCCAATGTGTTCTTCCCGGGCTGTCATATGTGAACTTGGGTTACCACTAAAAAAGTGTATAGGACAAAGGAGAGGAAGCTTATGTTCATTATAACAAACTAAAACAAAGTTACAACAGTCTACTACATTTTCATAAAAAATTATTATCGCATAGTAAATGTCTGTTTGTTCACTAAGTAAGCAATAACATGTCTATAAAGTTTGAACAGCTTTTGTGTAGTGACGTACCGTTAAGGACTTCATCAGGCAGGATCGGGTTCCCCAGGATGGTGTCGGTCTCCCTCGCAGTAGCAGCCTCCCTGAGCCCCTCCACCATCTGCTCGTACTCCGCTGTTAGCCTTGCTGCATCTTCCTCTCGTATCCTGATTAAAATCGACAAAAAATTTTTAACCAACACTTTATCTATAGGTAGAAAGATATTTCAATTTCGATACTGCGTACAACTAAACCACTGTTGATGGAAGGAAGACGAAAGAAAATGTAAAGTATGAGAGACGAAATAAATTCTAAAATATACAGGGATTGAACGAGAAGTATAGGGTTCAATAAAACAAAAAAAAAACCACCATATTATTTATTAAACAATATATATACATATAGTTTTGCAAATAAAAAATTACAGGTTTTAATTAACAAATAAAAAATAACGGTTGATCGTAGAGAGGTGAAAATTTAGGGTTGTATGTATTTTTGTATGCTGTATCGTTATAAAATAAAACCAAAAAATTTGTCTAAAATATAAAAAAAAATTTAGGGGTTGACCACCCTTATCACTTAGGGGTATGGAAAATAGATAGTAACTGATCCTCAGACCTACTGAATACGCATATAAAATTTGGTAAAAATCGGTCAAGCCGTTTCGGAGGAGTAGGGTAACTAACATTGTGACATGGAAATTTTATTTATTAGATATATATATACAGCATGATTGGTTATGGATGTCAAGGCTTTAAAGATTTGAACGTATAGCCGATTTGCTGACAATTAATGTATGGTACACCGTTTTAAAAATAACTTAATAATAATATAGTAAGAAAAAGCGTTTTTAAAATTCACATTAAAATTAATTTTTATTTACTATCTGTTCCTGCAGACATTGCGCTGCTAGAAGTTATTGATCTGATGAATTCTGATTAAAAAAAATTCATAGTGATGACTTTATATGGGGTGACCGGAAATAGGTGTTCAAGATTTAATAGTTTTTGTAGAAAAATGAGCTAAACTTTCACCTAAGCAAAAGCTTTTACAACTACAACCAATCATACTGTTTATCTTTCAATATCTTGAAAGTGTGTGTATACCGCCATCTAGTATTAAGATCGGAAAGAGAGATAATAATATAAAAATTAGAAATAATTTATCAAATTAAAATCTTGCTGTAAAGAAATATGATAATGATTATAAAATAAGAAACAAACAGCATATTAAAAATATTAAGCCTTGTCCAAAAAAGATACGAGAAAAAAAAAAGTAAAAAAAGATCGGAAATAGACACACGTGTTTGCTACGTACACAGAGATATCGAGCAAGAGGTACAAACAAAAGCATACATACTGTGCGACAGTCTTCTCCAGCTGCTGCAGTGCTGCCGTGCTCTTGTCTATGGTGCGGCGTGTCAGCTTCACGCTGAGCGAGTCCACGCACACGTTGTCTATGTTATGAGCCTCGTCGAACACTACCACAGCCTCCTTGTGCAGCTCCTTGGACACCACCTCCGCTATCTTCGGGTCCAGGAGGTAGTGGTATGAATATACAACTATTTCAGCGTGGATTATCTGTGGATGTAGGAAAATGTACATTGTAATACTTACTGTTCTATTAAAATCAAATATCCCCTAGAATGTAAAACTAAATTAAACAAGTATTAAAACCGATGCAATTGATTCTTAAAAGGCAAAGGCGGTGTCAAGATGCAGCCTTTATAGACAGCGATGGTATGACAGGTCAAAATAGACATGAGCTCTATGGATGGACAAAGTACTGGTTACATATCCAGACCAAAGAGCAGAACTAGAAGTCACTTCTATGTGTAATACATAGGTCATAGAATCTCATTTGACATATGTGATACTACAATTACGGAACATTTATACAATTAAGCACAGATATAATCCTATATGATATCCTTCCATACAGCTCATATCACAATATTGAAACATCTACAGTGTAAGATATAGCGAAGGAAGGTAGAAGAAAGACTGAGATATGTGAAGAATGGAAGAAGAAAAATGAAGAACATAATACTGAAAAAAATTATTTCATGAGTATAGTCTTTTATAGATAAAGATAAGGGAACTAGAGGCCCTCTAAAAGGGGAGCTATAAATATAAACGTTTCAAATTCTTAACAAATGTTAAAAAAAAATTGTTTCCATAAGTGAGTGTCATAAATAAGATATGGAGTTAATATATTGTTCACAGACAATTATATTGAAAATTTATCTTGTGTCACTAGCCGGGTACTGTTTTTGCATAAATTTCATGTAACTCTTTTATTTGAGAATGCTACAAATTAGTCTGCATAACAACTAAATCAAAAACACGACTATCAAAAACACACACCCATCTCCTTACTGATAGTCGGAGCCTCAAGTTCTATAGTTGCACCAGGAATATTTAAATAATTGTGATATTTCGGTGTACTATCATGTTTGTTCCACTCTTCTTTCAAATCGTCATCACTATCTCCTGCTATATAACTTTTTTGATATTTTGGTGACCTTATATCAGAGTCGCTCTCTTCAATGCAGTATCATTTTCACATTTACAACAATATGATTCATAATTACTTGGACGGTCAGATAAAGCATCTGCATATAATTCATTGAAAGACTCTTCATTATGTTCTGCCTTTGTTTTTTAATTTTTTTAAATTATCAAATATTGATACAGATTTTGGCTTATAAGCGAGAGAAACATCTTGTATTATGCTGACCAATAATTGCACTGCATGGTCGCCAACAGAGATCACAACAGTGATGTAAAAAAAAAACCATCACGGATTTACTCGCTGGTCAACAATGTGTTAACATAAATGAAGTATTTAAAATAAATTTAAATCCTAGACTTAGATCGTTATAGATTGTGTAGCTTATTGCAGAGGTTGTATATTTTGTGATTATACTGCCTAAATTTTACATAATAAATAATATATTCCATTACTCTGGATTTTGAGAACCTATAACATTGTTTTTAAACTAAGTGACTCACAGCAAACCTGGAAAGGAAATATGGACACCAGTTTCTGTCAGCACCGTACTGCTTCAGGTCATCTATTGTATAGACTCCATAAGGTAACATAGACTCCTTGCCTTCACGGTTAAACCCCTCATAAAACTGACCTGGAAATCATGAATAAGTTATTATTTGATATGTAATAAATTTTTTACTGTACAAAATAATTAACTAATTTTCGTGCATATAATGCAGGAAGACTCTAATGAAAAAAAGTATATGTTAATATATGTAAAATAAAAGTAGTAAAAAAATTTGTTAATGTTGCATATCATTATATTTTAGTGATTGTATTGATGAATTACTACATAAAATTACAATAATATTTACTAATTGCAACACTAAAATCTAAAATAATGTTAAGCAAAAATTTTTATTAGGACCAGAAAAAAAACCTGTTATTGAAAAAAAAAAAAAATTTTATTAGTTCGACACTCGGAAGTATATAACATTCAGTTTCACCTATGATACACTCATTTGCATCTACAAAAGTGTTTGCCATGTTAATCCAACATATAAGTAAATATTAATACAATTATCTGATCAATAGTAATTGTTACACATGGTATAGAGTAACTGCTTGCATGGCATGAACATGTCATGCAACCCGATCCTAAATATTCAAGGCATGGTAATGCAAGACGCTACCACTGATGTAGCACTATGTGACCAGATGTATTATTATAAGTAACAAATATTAAGAAAAATACTCCATCTTCATACATACTTTGAAGTGGGTAGGTTTTAGGAGATTAGTTAGCATATAAGTTTAGTTTGTTATTTCTTTTTACAAATAATAATTATAAGTTAGTTGTTTTCATCGCCTGTAGCCATTGTAATTCAATTACAAAAAGAAAATTACTTGAAAGTGATAAATAGATATGTGCAGGTCATGTTGCAAGGCTCAGCAACAAAAATTGGGTACTCCAAACTACTCAAGAATAGAGGCCACCAGGCAACCGAAACAGAGGTAGACCACAAATTAGGTGGGACAATATGTCTGTACTAGCTGGTCCCGACTAGATCAAAAAGGCCCAGGACAGAGAGGCTTAGCACAGGTGAGGAGGCTTCTACCCAAACAGGTTTCATACCAGTAAATAAAGACTAAAATAAATAAATTTAATTAGATTTAATTCAATTTTAATTTTGTAAGTAAAGACAATGTGTACAATAGAATGTACTTACAAATAGGCACCGATGGATCTCTCTCATGTCTTTCTCTTATATAACTAGCTGTGAGGGAGTGGCATTTCCCATCCACGAGTTTTCCCTCTCTTTCTCTTGACACCTGAAATAATATTTATATAAGTATTACTATTATTTACAGTTAATACCAGATTGTAGTAAAGGGTTAATTAAAACAAAATAAATTTGTAATTAACAGTAATTGCAAATTCAATTAGAACAACTACATACCACAACAATGGATACAGAAAGAGAAGAAGGTTAAATGCTTCAAACAAATTAAATTGAGCTATCATATAATAGAATAGCATCCATGGTTTATCTTGTGCTGTCTCTGTAGGCTGATTTCCCAAAAAAACGGTATTACACTTTAGCATTGTTGAGAAATCCTGGCAGATCCTTAAAATGCATCATCAGATCAGCCGATAGATGTTCACTTCAAGGCATAGACCTCCACTGCTCTCATCCAGTGAAAGGCTAATGAATGGCATTGCATCATACAATTTAAAATGTAGTTACAACTGTACCACAATATATCTAGATCTTTTCATGGTATTTTTGTTATAACTATCACATACTGCTCTGAAATCGTCATTAAAAACTACCGAGCATCAGGAAAGCAGGTTTTTTTTCCTAGGTTGGTAGGACTGTTTATATTTCTCAAGGGTCTGCTTGTAAAAGTCGAAATATCATTTGGCTCGGCCCAAACCATTTTGAAGGATATTTTGATTGTTGCCAAAATTGCTTAATTCTTTGGACAAAAAAGGTTCAAAAACTCAACTCATATAACAACTTTACTTGCCAGATTTGACTCTGTGAAACTTCTGGCTATTCAGGAAATTAAAATGGCTAATACAGGAATGCTATTTTGATATCATTGAGTAGATTAAAACAGAATCCATAAGGTCTTCGAGGCTATACCAGAAAAAAACTATCGCATCTGTTTCAAAGGCTGCTGGCAAAGGTGCATTTTATAGCACGGGGACGATATGAAATTAATTTGAAAAAATAGATAAAGCCTACTTTTTGACCACAGTATTATGTTACTAACACAGTAAATGATGTAATTGATTCCCAAGCTGTATTACCACTTGTAAAATTGAACTGTGTAGCTTTTTGCGACTGTCTTTTATCTATGGGATGATAATATATAAGTACACATAAGTATTTTACAACTTTTTAAATTATATAGCATTAAATATTTATTTTTATTAGAATGAAAAAAGCAAAATCTTACATCAGGGTGTATACACAAATTCTTCCTGGAACTGAGAACTACACCGGTTAGATTGGGCTTCTCCCCCTGACTCTTCTCATAGTAATGGATAAGATTCTTCAACTCTTCCATTACTTTCTCTATCTCTGGTACTGTACGCGAACAATAAATTAGCTTTCTGAAACATACATGTATATGACTTTTCCACCTTTATACTGACTCATCACAATATCTTTAGAACTGTTGGCTGAGAGGCGGAAGTTCCTAGACTTTTTTCTCATAGACCACTTTCACAGTTATTTTAATGTATATATAATATTCAAGGGTAATATCAGTGGCGTAGCTATAGTAGTAGTTGGGGCCTGGGGCAGAATAGGGCTTGGTAAAAAATAGTAAAATTCGATATTATTTTTATGTTATTTACTTTAAATTATGGTTTCCACTTTTCTTTTAACATTTTATTATTCAAAAAAAAAACTATTCAAAAAAATTATTTTCAACTTTGGTGCCCCCCCTGCTTGTGGTGCCTGGTGCGGCCGCCCGCTCACCACCCCCTAACTACGCCACTGGGTAATATACATCATTTAATGTGAATAATTCGGCATATTATCATATCATGTCAAATAGGTGGAGACAATAAGTTATTTATCATAATTGTTTTAACCCATACACCCCCACTGCTAGGTATAGGCTTTCCCCAAAGATATCATTGGGGGATATATCATAATCACTACACTTGGCATATGGGTTGACAATTGCAGTGTGGTATTATGGTACACAAAAGACACTGCTGCCCATCTTCTGGAAACTTGTTTGTGAGCAGTGGCAATCTTATATGATTCACAAAGTGTGAATTGCATAAGATTTTATGCCAGGAATATAATCTGTGTCTCAGTCCTCCACCATGCATATAATTTTGTAAAGTATAAAAAAACACATTTATTTTTCACAATAGTCTACCTTGTCATGTTATGTAAAAAATTGCATAATATTTAAAAAATATATATATTATTTATTATGTATAAATATATTTTGGTTTTTGAATATTATGGAAGATATACTGCTTAGTACCAATACTATTGACGTGAGATGGACATAAACATCACTCACCTTACATGATGTGGATTTTGAATCATATAAGCAACAATCAGTGACAACAATGATATAGTCTTCCCTGTTCCTGATGGCATCTCAAGTAATCCATGTCCCTATAAAGCATATTACAACATTTTCATTGTCATAATTGGTAATTATAAGAAGAAGGAGTAACAGTTATGTGGCTATAAAATAATTTCAAAAATATACGGCGTTTATTTTAATAGAATTCATTTATAACCTATAAGGATTTAAACAACTTAAGTTACCTTTGCATCGAGAGCCCTTTTAAGTTCAAGCATATACGCATACTGTTCAGGATATATGTAATCGTAGGGAAAATACACCAAAAGACCGTCAACTGTAAGCCTGCAATAAAATTAAATTGGTTATAAAATTGTTTAAGCAATTATCTCACATTAAAAATAATTAAAATTACTTACTTCATATTTCATGGACAGATCACAATAATTAAGAGTCAATTATTATATTATATACAAAAAAATTGCTTAAAATTCTTATAGGCGCCGGAGTTCACAATGTTTTGACATTTAATGACAATTACAATAGCTGTTACACCACAGATAATATAATGCAGCCATAAAATATTTTATACAGGTTTAATTTTTAATATTATCTCTTATATAAAGGTAACATGTCAGTGAACCAGATTACATGTAAATATGGACGGAGATAGTTCTGAGAGATCGTTCGGTCTAGTCCAAGCCATTGATTTTTGCTGCTATAGCATATATAATAGTTTATTACTTCGAAATTTGTGGTTTTCCAGTGCGCGCTTTAAAAAAAACTATCTTACTAAATACGACAAAGATATGTTCTGAACTGCCACTTCCAGTATTTTCATTTTAAAGATTGACAAATCTTCCTTTCTTGCATGAGAAACAAGAAGATACTATTAGAATAGAGACATTAAGAAAAAACTTTATTTTTATTTTTGTCATAATAATATCTAGCCTGAACTTTAGAATAATTTCTATTTAAATTAATCCTAAAAGTAAATAATTAACAAAATTATTTAAATCCGTAAACGTTTCTATATAATATCAACGAAATCTGACTTTACATACAGTCAATTACTGTTTGAACTTGTTTGGTTAAAAAGTAGCGATAATCCTTATAGATAAACAATTATTAGTTAAACAAAATAGCTATTTGTCTAATATGAAAATATTCTCGTTGTATTGTAATATGTAAATAAAATTACCAATTTGTTACATTTCGTCTCCACCTGTTAAGGACCCTTATCAACATAATGTAACATTAGCTAAAACAAATATTTACGACAAGTCAACATTCAATAATGATCTGTTTATAGGACCTCTGAACTCGGGATAAGAAGATCTATAAGAATGCATAATGCAGTGTTTGATTCACTTTCAAACTTGCATCACTATTTGACTGCAAAATGGTTAAAATTGCAGTTATTGGTGCAGGGGTCAATGGTGTGACCTGTGCATTAAAAATTAAGGAAAAATATCCAGATTTCGATGTTGATATTTATCTAATTAAATATGATTATTATTTAATTTCATTTATTAAAGTAAATACATTATGTTGATTTTCAGGTTACGATATTTTCAGATGAATTCACACCGAACACAACAGGCGACGGTTCTGGGGGACTATGGTATCCATATCTTTGCGGAAGCACAGCACAAGAAAAGCTGACGTAAGTTTTTTTTTTAATTTTTTTATTTCACAGTCCTTCTTTTAAACATTTATCCAGTCTTTCCGAACATGGGACTCTATACCCAACACGCTGGCAATTTAATTGTTAAAGAGCAATTTGAAAAATAACTCGACGCGAGTTCAGGCCCTTCCCTCTAGACCATTTAAATGCATTACTAGATTTAGGTGCTCAATTTAGCCTAAATAGCATATTTTAAAATAGCCGCAATAAATAATTGTAATAATAATTTTGACAAAAACTCCGCGGGGATCCCCGGACTTTTTAAAATCTCGATGAATTTTAACTTCCATAGTGTTTCACAGCATTCAGTTGCTGTTAATTTGAAATATGTTTCTATCAAAACTGTTGTAAAGAACAACTGTTGAGTTTCTTTTCGGCTCTTCTCAGCAGAACTGACTTCCGAGCCGGTGGTAGCTTCTTGTAGGGACAATAATGCCAATATTTCTTGTTGACTGAAGTTTCGTAAGTGCCTGTATTAACCTAATCGAATTTAAAATATTTTAATTTGGTTTGATTTGAGCGTTTAGGTCCTTGTTTATTTATCTACATTAAAAGTAGTCAAGATTTCTCAAGGATCCGTAGAAGTACTTTTCTCTTGAACGCTCCGAGATCATCTTCGTGTCAGGTTCTAGAGAGAAAAGGTTTTACTTGTAGAGAACCTTAAAAGTAGGGTGAGGTTAAATATCATAAGTTAAATAAAAGATTGTTAAGTGAATCTACTGCATAATTGTTCCAAATGGAATACTTTTATAGACTGCTTGAAAATATATCGAAAATATATGGGCATTTACACATATGCGAGAATAATATTGTGGGATTCTTCCAAGGGCCGATATATCTTCTAAAGTAATAGTGTGTATATTGATCAAACTTAGGCCATATTTATATAGATTCTTATAATTATGAAAAAAATATACAACCAATAAACAACGGAAATAGAGAAAGTGCCGTTAATAAAAGGCTTTAGAGCAGTGTTTCCTAACCTTTTTTGTGCCATGCCCCACTTTTTAAAATTCTTACGCCCCCCTGTGTAACATATATAATTTTATATTAAAGGGAAAGGATTAAAATTCATTTTCGAATTGCCCCACTTAACAACCAAATTGCCCCCCCGTGGGACATGGGCCCTACGTTGGGAAACACTGCCTTAGAGGAAACTTATCATCTTAATCTTCGACCACGACAAACTCTAATGAATTGTCTTTTTTCCAAAAAATATTCACATATGTGTGGGGTTACAGGAAATGGGGAACGGAGACATATTACTTCCTGCACGATCTCTGGTACTCCGGTGGTAACCACGTCTCCCTGATGCCCATGTACGAGCTGTACAGGGAGAAGAGACAGGTGGAGCGCCCGCTGTGGGCCGACACGGTGTTTGGCTACAGAGAGCTTGACATGAAGCAACTTGACCACTTAAGCCGAATGCATTCAATCAACTACGCGTAAGTACTTAGAGGCATACTTCCTTTTTAAGTTCACGGACCCTTCCGCTCCGTGAACTCAGTTCCGATGAAGCTGTAAAAGCCCCCGGGTTAACAGCGTCAACTTCAACTGAAACCAAGCAAGCACACTTCCTTGCAAAATGCAGAAATTATAATAAAGAACGTAATAAAAATAAAGGTCGTGCAAAGAATTAAACAGGTACATAAAATGACTGTGATATAGAAAGAAGGTATATTCAAAAAAATTGTATAATAAAATGTAAAAAAGGATGTAATATTGTAAAAAATGTGGCAAAGAATGGAAGGTAATGTATGTAAATAAAAGCAGCAAGAATGAAAGAAAATATGACGGAAGGAGGAAGATAAAATGTCAGATATTGTGACGGAAGAAAGAAGAAATATAAATAATACTAAAACTATATATATACTAAAAACGTATTGAAATTAAAGTCTCGGTCCCAAAAAATGATAGGGATACCAGAGGTCCTCTAGAATGGGAATTATTAAAATAGTATTTTAAGGAAGATGTTACGAATACCAAAGATAGCAAGGAGCGCCAATAAGTCTATCCTCGACTAGCTCAAAGCTAAGACCAAGCTCTTTACAATATTCTACCAAGAAGTCCTAAATTATTAGGAACCCGGAAACTAATGTCGTTTCTTTGCATGTTAATATTTGATTATCATTTGGTAGCCCATTACGTACTTGGAAGACGTTGTATACTAGACGGAAAAAGGTTGTTGATAACGAAAGTGAATATATTGAAGATCAGGAATAAAAAATTGTTAAAATGTAGTCGTGTGAATTTAACTTATAGCGACATTACTTTCCGGTCCCCCTAATACTTTGGTCACATCGCCCGAATATAATCAGATAATTTCGATAAATCACTGGTAGACGGTAGAAGAATCTACCCGATTTGATCAGGTCAAATCAATAACTGTACTCTTTGGTTCTACCTGTAGGAAAGCAAATGGTAGACTATTATAGAAAGAGCGTGTCATCGATTCCGTTAAAGTGTTTCTAGACGGACACGATCTGCAGAAAAAAGGAGAAGACAGAAAAGAATAAGAAGTATTTTAAGTTCTTTTAACGTTTTGTATAACTTCCAACTAGGAGATTAGGAGAGTAGAGACCACGTACCAGCGAACGCCGCAAAAGAAGTCAATCCAGATGGTCCAAGACCGTCTGTCCAAGACGACTTTGTTACAGTAGTTTAACACTGGCAGCTTTTAATCGTTTTTTTTTTAAATCTATCGAAGTCTAAGTCCAACAGTGGACTTTCTTCGGCTTAAATGTTGATGATGAATTTATTTAGTATAGAAAATTCATATGTTAGTGATATCGATATTTTCGCGTGCTCTCTCGTATCTTTTAAAAAACAATTTCGTTCGAAATTATTGAGTACATACAATGCAATTTAAACCATGATATAAATATATAATATAAATATATAAAAGAACATTATATAAATATATAAACCATAGTCTTTGATCCCTGTTTAGTAATGTTTTTATTTTTTTTTTCATTGTTTGACTATAAATCATTATATTTTCTCAGTGAGATAGTTATAAGGTAACAACTGTAACTAATTTTATATTTCTAAGCTTTTAAGTTTGTACTTTCTTACTGCCTTTTGTTACTGTTTATCTCCAATAAAGTAAAGTCCTTAATAATCACCGAAGATACGACAGAGAATTATAATTTATTCTGTTTTCTTATACCCGCAGAGCTGGGCGTAGTTTCACCACGTTCGTTGTCCAAGCACCGAAGCTTCTAGAATATCTTTATAAAAGATTCAAGAACGCCAACGGAAAGGTGATTAAAGCGAAGTTGGGCTCCCTGACCGACCCCCTGTTACGTGAGTTCCACGTGATCGTGAACTGCACTGGAGTAAACGCTAGGAATGTTGTACCCGACAATAGAGTTTTCGCTATAAGAGGACAAATCTCTAAGGTAATGTATATCTTTGACTCTGTGTTTGGCACTAATCGGTGTAACATAACTCCTGAAGATGCCCCGTGGTGGGGTGAAAAACGTGTTGAGTGATTTGACGGTGGCAGTTGTGTAATTCGCATTGTTTGCCGCATACGCATTTATCAGCGAGCTGGCGGGCGGTGCACTTTGTAGCACGACTACCACTGCATGTGCGGAAGTGGCTTAATATTGGTCCTTTTCTTACTTAATATATATAATTTTTATTTTTGTATTGCGTCGGATGTTGTTGAATGCGGGCAGCGCAAGACTGATCATTGTGACGAATGCATCGAACATAGACAAACGTAAATAAAACATGTTAGTCTACATTAAGTGGTATAGTCTATAGAAATTTTTGAACCCCATAAGAGAGTGTCTCCCTTTTATGTATCATGTCCTATTTAAGCCTTTCTAAAATTTAAAAGCCCACCTATGTGTGCATAATTTTGATATTAAAGCAAAAGTTAAAATTGTTCCAAGTCCATTTTCGAAATGTCCTCTTTAACAATCAAATTGCCCTCCTGTGGGACACCATGTTGCGAAACATTATTCTAAAGGAAGAGACTGTATGGTAAATGGTAATTAAACTAGATCTTGATCACACACAATCTATTATTAACTTATCAACTAATGTAATACCAAAATACCGGTATTTTTACATAAATACCGGTTTTTGATACTGGACAAAAATCGTCCGGAATGCCGGTATTGTAAGCCGTACCTCCGAGTCATGTGCATGTTGATGACTGTTTTGTGCATCGAGACCGACGGGACTCAGGTGCAGGGTGTGTTTGGAATCCTCTTATTTGAAGAATACTAAAATACGCTATCAGAGGGCGGTGTTACCCCCTGAGCACGTTGGAAGGGAAAATAATCGAAGTGTTGTATTGATATATATGTCCTAATACAACGGCAGCGACCACATCACTGATGGCGTCCGAATTCAAATCGGCGTTCGAATTTTAAATCGAACGCGCAAGAATGATTTGACATAAAAGTATTGTGGCTGCAGTCGCCAGTAATACGAAGCGTTCACGCTAAACCATTATAGAGTATATTAATTTAATTTCAGATTCTTTTTATGAATTAATAACCATGTCAAAACATGTATTTAACGTGGAATGTCTAAAGAAGTTATTGTTAAAAATATTATAATCTGTTTAACATATTTAAATTTTTATATCATAAACTTTTGACAGGTCAAAGCATCATGGATTAATTACACGATTGTCGATGAAGATAGCGGCCATTACGTTATCCCTAAGTAAGTATAGATTGTTTTAAAGTACATATGCATTAAAGTTATTCATGTTAGTAAAAGCACTAAAAATAACCCAACCGACAACACGTATCGTGCCAAGAGATGACAACCGTCTTATTGACATCTAATCGCTTTTAAGAATGACGACGTAATAAATAGTCATATCAATTTGATTAATACAAACTTTCTGTATGAAACAACCAACAATACGAAGTCCGAAGTTACCCCGAAGGCTATTACAGCTTCGTCTGAGCTGACTTCATAAAGGGGAAGGGTCTGTGAACTTAAACTAAGCCCATATTTATACCGATTTAAAACAATAAAAACAATGTTCAATTTATAAAAATCGTCAACCAATCACAAGTCGAGAAGCATTGTAAAGCACTCTTTCGTTCGGTGTATAAAAAAAATATATTTTTGTTGAATTCCCCTTTTTGTTGCCGCTGACGATGATGTAATGTAGCTCCTAAAGTAGAAAGGCGACTATGTAAAGTTGTCCGTATAGAATTACCAAATGAAATGCTTATATTTTTTAAATAACATGGCTATTTATACCCCGTCTGAAATCATATTATAAATCGTTCGGATAGTCGCACTGGTATACGAGTAAATAAAAAAAATAATTTCTGTGGAATTCCCCTTTTTGATGCCGCTGACGATTATGTAATGTAGCTTCTAAAGTAGAAAGGCGACTGTCTGAAGTTGTCCATGTAGCATAACTAGATGGAATGGAATTTTGAAATTACATGGCTATTTAGACCCCGGCTGAAATCATATCATAAATCGTTCGGATAGTCGCACTGGAATATTAAAATGTGGGACTTCTATTGTGTTAGCGTTTCTTTAAAGCGCCTCGTGAAACCAGGAGGCTTTTCCTCAAGGCAAGCATGTTGAATAAAGGATGCTGACATTTATTATAAGTAAGACGTCAGTTGGTCAGGACCGACGTGTTAATAAATGTGTGATATGTATGTAGCTTCTAGTAAAGTAGCCTTACCATAACAAATATTATCATCGTATTAATAACTACGAAGAAGCATTAGTAATATTGTAGAAACCAACTACTTTTATGGTATTTCAAATGTATACTCTTCGAAGAAATTACAAAATATATGAACGATTTTTTTTTTTTGGACCGGACTATTACTGCTGCCCAAATGGTGTTTTTTTTTTCGTTCCTCTAACTTATTTATGGTACAGGGACGTTTTTATCTTTTAATGATTCCCTTTCTTTTCTTTTTTGTTTCCATGCTCTTCTGTCATACTTCACATCGTCATTTTGATCATATGCCATTTTCGTTAACTGTTAATAAAAATGTGTGCAAGTTGTTTCGCGATAAAAATGTATGTTCGTGTCTATTCCAGCGATGCGATTTGCGTATTGGGTGGTACTCATCAAGAACACGACTATAGAACTGACATTGATGACCATAACACGACATTCATATTGGACGGCTGTCGGCAAATGATACCTGGATTAAAGGTAATTAATTCTGATTTTTCTTCTTATTTTCAGCTGATAGACAACCACTACAGCATAGGTTTCACCCAAGCATCCAGGGAAATTTACTATGTCGTCGATCCAACTAGTGGGGTATCTGACCATTTCTCATAACCAATGAATAACTAGAGATTGGATATTCAGATACGCGTTTACTTTAAAATAATGCCGACATGCTGACAATTGCTTATTTATAAGTAATAATATAAGTGTGAAAACTACTACATTTTCCAAGATTATCCTAATTTAATAATCACTTGCGAAAGTATCTTTACAATATTTAAATTATAGCTAACAAGACTGTTTGGCGGGAAAATAAAGAATGTGTTGTACCCGTTATTTAGTTCATTTTTTTTCATTTAAAAATTAATCTAAACAAAAAAAGCCCAAGTTACTTCATGTTACATGAGCTACCAGCCAGTATAAGTTCCGTCAAAATCGGTCCAGCCATTTCAGACATTAGCCGGAAACAGGCAGATAGACAGACAAGAATTTTAAAAGATGTAACATTCATATGCGCGTAGTAAAAAGCTGTTATATTAAATAAGAAAAGGACCAATATTTAGCCACTTCCGCACATGCAGTGGTTGTCGTGCAACAAAGTGCACCGCCCGCCAGCCCGCTGATAAATGCGCATGCGGCAAACAATGCGAACCACACAACCGCCACCACCAAATCACTCAACACGTGTTTCACCCCTCCACGGGGCATCTTCAGGAGCTATGTTACACCGATTAGTGCCAAACACAGAGTCATATTAATATTACAGACATCCTAATTTCATTTATTTGTATTTGTTGTACTTTAAGGAAGAATGAAGAATATAATTATTCTAGTTAACTTTAATTTATATATCTATTTTGTATTGTGTGTATAAATATAAGATATTTGTAATTTCAAGTGTAAATGGCATTTAATGTATATTGTATTTTTAGCACGCTGAATTGGTGAACCATTGGGCAGGATTGCGTCCCGGCAGGGATGAGATCAGACTCGAAGCGGAAGAGAAAAATGGCAAATTATACATCCACAATTATGGACACGGTAAATAACATTGATACAACTGTATTATTAGCTTGTAATAGTAAAATGCCGTCGATGCAACAGTTCTTTATTCTCTACTTGATAGAATATTCCAGTAAACACTGTAGTGGAAACATTAGGGGTGCATCAAAAAGGGGAATTCCACCGAAATAAAATTGTTCATTTACATCGGTATAAATACGGGCGAATCTCAAATGAATATATTCAACCTCCATTGAAGTGTCAAATGTTGGTTCTGAAACACGAATGCTGTTTTTTACCAATCAGGAAGCGGTACGACACCGTTCAATTGACCACTCAGTTTATCCACTGCTCCAACGCTATAGGGCATATTCTTTAATTAAAAAAAATTATTCCATTAATATTCGAATTACTGGTAACACTGTTATTGATCATTTATTTCTTATAGGTGGAAGTGGTCTCACATTGTTTTGGGGTTGCGGCGACAACGTCCTGAATATACTGGAAGAGCAGTTGAATAAAATAAAACGATCAGAGACAAAGTCAAAACTTTAATATAAACATTAACACGTATACAAAACGCCTCTAAAATATAACAATTATATCTTATGAGAAAATATTTACGTATTAAACAAAATAAATTATGTGTTATTATTTGATACACTAGCTCTTGATATATCTTTCTATACAGGGTGATATAGAAGTAAAAGCATAAAAGGGTTTGAACTTTGATTGCAAAACAGGTGATCACACTAAAATATGTTATATTCATTTATTTTTATCTATTGGAATGAGATAGGCCAATAGCATCTGGCAGTACAAAGTTTGCAGTGACATATAATAAACAGTATTTAATTTTAATACGAATTTTGAAAACACTTTTACTATATTATCATTGTTATTTATTATCTATGAAACCATTGAAGTTTTGTGCCATGAATTATTTGACAGCAAAGGATCTGTACACTGGCACAATTTAAAAACTTTTATTCCTGTAACTAATCATCCTGTTTATATCTCTAGATTTATTGCACAATTATCACACGATCTATGAAAAATCGTAAAGTATGAAAGATTCAAGTATAGATAATTATATAAGAGTACATATACAAATTAAACTTAAAATTGCTTTGGTTAAACCTGTGGTACCCAATTTTACTCAAATGGCCATGCGCTTTGGACCAAATTACGTTAAAAAGTTTTTAATTGGTCGAGTCAGTATATTTAACATTAAATTTTACCAAAAAATAATAAACAAAATACAGTAAACATCAAGTAAATAATAGTTAAAAAAAGTACAATAGTTACTTTATACTAAAATATTAGTCATACTTATACCAAGCTGGTATATAATAAACGACTTACAAAGTATATTGAAAGTTTAAAATTGGAACTCTTGTTAATTTTGGAAGTCTATTTAAATTTTGAGGCTAATTGATCCCTTGAAAATCGATATCTACCCCATCAAAGTCGTTATCAATCTCTAAAAAATCAATATCTGTCTCTGAAAATACGACATCGACCTCTAAAAATCGATATCGACCTCTAAAAATTGATATTGATCTCTAAAATCGATATCGATCTCTTAAAATCGATATAGACCTCTCTAAAATCGATATTGATCTCAAAAATCGATAAAGATCTCACGAAAATCGCTATCGATCTCTAAATAATCGATGCGAAGGAGAATTGACATAGAATGCTAATAGTAGTCGAAGTCGAAACCTATAGGAGAAGCCTATAGGTAAATAAGGGCTCGTTATTGTTCTTTAAGGACTTGTAATTGTGCCTTTCTATCACTGGATATACGTTATAATGTACACATTTATTCCTAAACAATAACTGTTTAAGTTAGACTTTCTTACACTTATGCACGGTGTCATAGATGTCCATTCTCTTTTGAACTCTTATCGGTATTTGACTTCTCACTTCGTCTACTTTCGTAAGATCTGTAAAAAATTAAAATTATTTTGGTAAAAAAAACTTTTTTTAATATATTTTATTTTTATTCAACACTGAAAAGATTTCAGTATATAATTCCATATATGTTCTGCTGCAGATATACATACATATAACACTTGTGTCACTTGATTTGACACATTTATTATCCAAATTATTTAGTTTGAAAGTATAATAGAACAAATATTCCGCCACTGTCCAAGTAGTTAAAATAAAATACAGACCTATATCAGCAAGTAGCATGCCAGGCTTCTCGTCGAGGCAGGCCACGGGCTCGCCCCAGGGGTCAATGAGGGTGGAGTGACCCCAAGCTACGTAGTGCGCTGTTGTGTCTCGAGCTGGACTAGCCAGTGCCACCCACAGCTGCTCGTCGTTCGCCCGGGCGCGGCCTAGGAGAGCCCAATGTCGAGGCCCCGTCGTCATGTTGAACGCACCCGGGTACACGAGTACAGAGCACCCTGGACAAATATTATATATTATTTCTGAACTGTTGAACACCGGTTATCGAAAGTAAAGGTTGACATCTCAAACTCACACGTCAGATTAATTTAAGAAGATCGTATTCTAAATAATAATATTATACATACATTTTTACCAACAGTTAAAATGTTGGACTACACGGAAAGCACTTTAAAAAAAAATCTCAGGTTGCAAATGGACTAGTGAGATTGATAACTGTACCAGCTTCTATCCAGATAGATTGAGAAAACAATTCCTTTTGTACTGTATCTATTAGTAAACCATTAAAGCCGCTTCCATAATCAACTTTAAAGATTAACATACCCTGATTAGCCATCAGGCGAGCCATTTCAGGAAAGCGAAGGTCGTAGCAGATGCCCAGACCTATCTTGATGCCCTGGAAGTCGAAGGTGGTAATCTGGTCTCCGGCACTCAGTACATCAGACTCTTTGAACGTTATTTTGTTCGGAATATCGATATCGAAGAGATGGATCTAAAACAATTTCAACAACAATTTGAATATTACAAAGTGCTTGTTATATTTAATTATAAACTGCCATCTATATTGCCAAGTCAGCCTGTCGAATTTCACCCGAAAAAAATATTTTAATATATTTCATAGTGATTGTGTGGAGTGAGACACCTTATTAATTAATAAAATTTAATTTACATTTTAATCTATAAAATATTGATCGACAAAGCTGTTAAATCACAAAACTAATTTGCAGCATGTTAACTGTCAAACGGGCGAAGTTCATATCGAACTGTCAAACGGGCGTAGTTCATTGCGAACTGTCAAAAAAGAGAAATTAAAAGCAAACTGTCAAACGGGCGAAGTTCATACCGAACTGTCAAACGAGCGAAGTTCAAAGCAAACTGTCAAACCCGACAAACTGTCCAAACGAACATGAGTTTCGAGAAGAAATGTAACGCAGTTCAGAAAGGCCAATAGATGTTTGTTTTGAGTAAGACATATTAATGATAAAGTCAGTACTACAATAGGTAGTTTAGTTTGAATAGATCACACTCTACAAACTTTATATACAACTATCCTATTCCTGTTATTATAACAGATATCATACAAAACTGAAATCTGTTAGTCTTATATTGCTTCTAAGAGGTGATACAGCTCTATTGTCAAAAAAAAGCTTTAATGATGTTACACCTATTACTGATCACCATATATAAAGTGATCACTGTGAAAAATGTAACATTAATTTATTTTTCAATTAGAATGCGACAAGCCAATAACTTCTAACAGCACAATAAACTAATATTATAAGATATTTTTTTTAACTTTTTAGTTATCTGAGTTTTGAAAACACATTTTCTTACTAAATTATAATTACCTTATTTATTATTTCTGAAATCATTGATGTTTGGATAAGGTATATATATATATATATATACTATACAGTAGTTGACAGCAAATGAACCTTACTAACCAGTATGTTGATAAGTAATTGTGTTAATATTAAGAAAACGAACAAAGTAACAGTTTTTAAAGCTTTTATAATAAAATTATTCCATGTCTGACCTTCCTATGCTTTGCTACAAGCTTGCCCGAGCTGTCCCACACAGTGCAGGTGTTGTACAGCTTGTCCCCGCAGCGCTCGGGCAAGGTGCCTCCCACCACGCATACGCCGGCCTCCGCCGCGGCTTTAGACAGCGCCTGACATGTTGCACCCGAAGGCACTTCCTCCGCATAGTCTTTGAAATACTCTGTAGAATACAATTTTTACTTACATCTCTAACATAGAGTCATTAATTTTAATTGCTAGTACAAAATAAGTAAATTATCATACTGAGAAGACAAACGGACTTGAATGTCATCATTTCAACTGCAGTGTCCCACTGCTGAACCTATGTATAAGACTGGTTGGAAGCAAATTAAGCGCATCTTATGTCTTCAAACAAACTTATCAAAGGCATCCATCCACCTTGTGGGTGAACATCAAAAGAACTTTAAAAACTTGAATATATTGGAGCCTAAAGTAAAACATAGCTTATTATTGCTCCTTGTTCAAGGCACTGACTAGCTAAACTGCAACTGGAAAGTCACCATCACCAACTTAACTCTATAACAAATTTCCACTTCTTTCCAAATTTGGGTATCTTTTTTAAGAAAAATATAAATCAATACCAATGAAGCAGTAAAATCCATCTACCAAAAATTCTTCGAAAAACTACTAGGTTTCTTTCTGCAATTAATGGAATTTTAAATTTGTTATATTTCTTTACCCATAAAATGGCACAGTTGCATTGTCTTTTTCTACCAGTTAACCATTTTTTAACTAATCTTTCGCATTTTTTCAAATATTTCAATGTATATTTTAAGTCTTTATTAAATGTAAGAACTAATAGAAGCTTTTAAAAATATTTTCTATTATTCAGTATCTGTAATTTAAAAAAAAATTATCATGGTACAATTTCTCTGTACATATACCGATTATTCCAACTATTCTGATCACTGGTTATATCATAACAAAGTATTAAAATTAGAAATGAGGAAATCCGCAGAAGAACGAACAAGGTCACAAACATAGCTTGAAGAATTGCTTAGAAGTGGTGGTGGGCGGGATATTTCTTGTGCAACTGACAGCCATAGAGGATCAAACTATTCTTGATTGATGACCATGTGCCGGTAGACACAGCACAGTTAGTTCTCCATGCTACATCAATGTTGCTAGTTTTGGGCAGCATAAAACCAATAATAGTGATGATCTTAGGAGAAGACCTAATTCTTGCATTAGATATCTATTGGCTGATATAAAGATGATATGAAAGTAAAAAACTCACGAGTTCCATATGGAGAGTTGAAGCATTCTGGCAGAGCTACCAATTGAGCTCCCTTCTCCTTTGCTTTGTGGATTTCTTTCACAGCATGAGTCACATTCTTTAATTTATCTGGACCCACAGCTAACTGGATAATAGCTATCTTAAAACCTGTAATTAATTATTTAATTTCATTAAAAACTTCACAACATCATAAATTCAGAAATGAAAATATTAGGGCTTGTCAGTCTATAAAACCAATAGTTGATAACATACATTCGTAATTATTCCTAAAATATCTACAAACATTTAATATTAATAATTTATAGGTTAAAGAATTTAACTAAATGAAAAATTCAAACATAAAACTTGATATATCAAGGTGTTCTCCGCTTGTGTGACGGTCTACTTGTTCCACCAGCTTAGCCACGCTGGTATACTTCATGGTTGCTGGCCATCATATTGAGGGGTACTGAACAATTTATTTTGTGATGAAATGATGTAATTATACAAGGGTGATTGGTTATAGGTGTAAAAGCTTTAAAGAAGTAAAATATAACAAGTTTGGATACCTAAACCGATGAAGTAGATATTATCATGCATTATGAAATAGTTTAAATTAAGATTGAATTTATAAACAGAGACAAGTTAGATACAAGATTTATGCTCAGAAATTATCAAGGCGTTTTCAAGGAGTTACTTACTAATATGAGTGCTAAGAGTCAATATCTACACATAAACAGGTGTAGTTTGCCATCTAAGTCTCTAGCAGTTTTAGTTCTCTCTCACTTTCACAAATCCTAAAATTTATTCAAAGGAAATTGCTTTCTATATTAATCTATTATTGTAAATAGCCATCCAAATATTCAATTTTTGTGTATTACTAACTAACGCTAGTATTTATTTTTCTGTTACAAAACTTTATTGTATTGTATTCGAAATTAATATTTGTACTAAATAAACATACTCTTTAGTTTTTATATATATGCACTCATGTAATACTACGAAGTCTAATGAAGATATTTAAATTCCATTGTAAATTTAGTTAGTGTAAACCGTAATTTAAAATTGTCATATATTGGACATGAATTTTATTTAAAATTTTACTTAATTATTTTATATATTAGGTAAAATATTAAAGAGTTATTAATTATACCAAGCATATTACATGCAATGAGTAATTACACATTCAATATGATTATATATTTTTTACTACATGCAAATGTTTACGTTTCAAAAGATTCTTATCAGTTCACTAAACAAACTACATGACATTTACAATCTTAGGTCAAGACTGGTTTCAGTTGAAACATTTTAACTTATGTTATTGCCGAATTAATTAGAATTAATTATATAATTATGTTAATTGAGGCAGAGGTTAGATGTAAGCCAGAGTTAAAATTTAAAGATAAACCGAATACTATACCCCAAAGAGCATAAATAGGTTTCTTTGTGAATCGCGGATGCACCGCATCCGTAGTCGTTTCGAGCATGTTGTGGATGCATTTAATTCATTGTGAATTTAATTACCTCTTTTCAACATGACCGGTATGCTGTTCGTATTTTCTTCGGAGGAGGCACACAACGTACAACTATAGGACTACACGAAACGTCAAGTTGGTTCACCAACTGTCACTTGTTAACAGTGACAGCCGATATGTTGCCAGATAATTTTTTAAAGTAGAAACTTCTTTTTTAAAGCCATAAAATCATAAGCATCGATAAGATTTATTTATTTTTGAATTTTTGCACACTTGGAGAGCGCCTTAAATCACAAATGTTGACAGAAAATTAAAAGAACGGAGCGGCGACATCCCTCCGTATCGCCGAACGCATACCTAAGGCAGAATTTAAATATACAACGATTTCGTTATTACATACTCACCATACTCTTTAGTGAAACTAATTTTTACATTTTTAAATTATTTATTGCATTAGTAATAAAAATTACATGAGTACCAAATTAATACGTAGGGAAAAAAAGTTTCTAGTACACTAAATTTCTTTCAAGTTTATTACAATATTACTTTCATCAATTTTATTTATGTGTGTATACTACCGGCAATTTATTTATTTTGCAAAGATTATTGTTCATGTATTAAACACTTATCTTCCTAATTTTCAGGTCTAAGATTCTGTAGTCGTAGTTCAGCCCATAGACGCCCACTAAAAGGTATAAACCTCCCCCAAAGCTTTCTACAGGGAGATATACTATAATTGCCACGTTTGGTAGGCGGGTTGGAGATAGCAGCACTGTATTTTGGTACGCAGGGGACACTGCTGCCCATCCTGTGAAACCTTATTTTGGGCAAGTGGCAATCCTATAAAATTAATGCATTGTGAATTATCTAAGGTTGAATCGCAGAAATTGAACCCGCGACTTCCGTTCACAAGTCTAATTCCTTACCTCTGGGTTACCACTTCTCGATTCAAAGCAGTGAATATAAAAAGTATCAATATTTTTCTTTGTCTATAAATAAATACACAAATTGTACTATAAATTTAAATTATATCAGTAAATGAAACTCATATATACAAAATACTTATTTATTGACTTCACTATTACTAAAGCATATAAATAAGTTATTTTTAATAAGTACTGATTGCCTTAATAAATTAGGTGAATGTTTACTATACAAATATTGCTTATAAGATATACTTATTGTATCTGTTATTTATAATCTTATAAATATATATTCTGTATATGTTCTAACCGTTTTGTATTTTGACATAGATTTGTCATTAATTACTCCTCCATTATTCCTCTGGATATTGCTTCACTGCAAAATGAAAATTTATTACACCGGCTAAATGTCTTGTCAATGAAGGCAGATGGGAAAGGAACGTTTAAATTTTACTTTCCAAGAATTTAACATTTTTTTATTGTTTTTTATAAATATAGTTTTGTAGATTATAAGTAGTTGATGTGCAGTCTGCCAAAAAATTTAAAAATTTAAATTGACCCATTGATTAAAAAGACATTGATATAAACCCCCTATAAAGTATGATATAGTATATGTTGTGACAAACCCCTCTCCCTACAGTAAGAAAAATTAAATTTCAACTCTATTACTTTGTCTCTTTGATTTTGGAGAGACAGATGATGAAGGATTTCATTTGCTAAGTTCTAGAATTAACTTCTGTCACCAACATAAAATCTTCTTTAATGATTAAGATTTTTTAAGCTCAATCATTAACTGCTAGTTTTCAGAATTAACTTCTGTGACTAAGGCTTGACGAACATCACTACAGAAGATTTATATGCTTATTCTTTAGGTGTTAGTTTCCTAAATCCACTTCTTTGACCAAGGCTTCTTGATCATCAAGGGATTTTTCATGTGCAGCTGTTGGACAGCGGGCGCGTGATGCAGGGTCAGTAGATCTGGTGGGAGAGGCGCGCGCGGCGCTCTAGGCGGCTGCGGCTGACGTAAGGCGAAGGCTGCTTCAGGTGCACGGTGCGCACGTGCAGCTTGCGGCTGTTTGACTGCGCGAAAGCCTTGCCGCACACCTCGCACTCGTACGGCTTCACGCCCGTGTGGCTCTGCGTCACATATATAAACTTTACAGTGTTAGCTTTGGGTCAATACTGGTTACTGTTTTAGACTAACTGAGAAAGTTTTGAAAAATAAAAGAAATCATGTGTGTTTTTCAATGCTACCAATAATTATATGTGGTAATAAAAATCCTTCGGTGAGCTAAGTGTAGATCCAAAAAGAACTTCCTGACGTACACCTCGAACAGGGCGGCTCTAGCTCGTGTAGCGCCTGGGTGCAATAAAACCCAGGCGCCACTTAGGCCTGACCCCCCCCCCCCCCGGTTATAACCATTAACTTTGCCGTGGTAACAAGAAAGTTTTTTCATATTCCAAAAAGCTATTTTATAATTAGCTTACAGTATGGTATTTGTTACGGCCTTTCTTCTTATGACGGTAGAATAACACTCATTGTTTATATTCCTGTAGCACATCTCTGTTGCGAAACTAAGCGGTTCGCCGCTGTAGATTTCCAAGACGATGCTCTTAGCTGTCTCGAGACGGCGGCGCCCGTGCATTGCACTATAGGTTAAGCTGCTTCTAAACTTGAAAATAATTACTGCATAGTATTATAATAGGCAACGGGCAACTGTGAATATCCCTCAGCTATTTAATAAATCTAAACAAAAAATAAATGGATTATTTACATTGTCATCAAATACTATGTGCGGAGATATATATATACATAGCTTATTTGCTGTGAATTGGTTTCAATGATTAAATTAAAGGTAATATAGCACGAAAAAGTGTTTTTAAATTTTGTATTACTTTATATTAAAATTAATAATTGTTTACTATATCTCCATGCATAGTTTGTACTTCCAGCAGTTATTTGGCTGCTTATCGAATCAGCCGAAAGATGCCCACTGCAAGGCACAAGCCTACACCGAAGATATTTAATGGAATCAGACCGGACCTTGCGGAAGTCCATCCTAAGTAAGAAAAGGACCAATGCATGCACATGCAGTGGTACAGAGTGACTCTGTGTTTGACACTAATCGGTGTAACATAACTCCTGAAGATGCCCCGAGGAGGGTTGAAACACGTGTTGAGTTATTTAACGGTGGGGTTTGTGTAATTCGCATTGTTTGCCGCATACACATTTATCAGCGGGCTGGCGGGCGGTGCACTTGTTGCACGACTACCACTACACACCCCAAAGATCACTACGGAAACCACTACCTACGCTCCACTACCACTATCGGCTTGTGGATCACACTAAAGAACCTTTAGTCTCCAATAGCTACCGTTTGCATGAGCGATTTGTCCCGGCTACTGTCACTTCAGACGAGTAATTTTTCTACATAGGACCACGCTTTCAATTTAAAAATAATGAATATAACATATTTTAGAGTGATCACTTTATAGTGTGGTTTTAAATACACCAATACCTCGCTTTGCGTCGTTTCGTTTCGCGTTTTTTTTGAAGTTGCGTCGCTGCTTAATTAGTACTAATATTCACTGTGCGTCGTTAGATTTTCGAGGTTGCGTTGTTTTAGGTTCGAGTCTTTAATTGAAATTTCCTTTTTTTTTCTAAAAGATGGCAACATTTTTTTTCTAATAGCGCCATGCCATTAAAACTCGGGGATTCCCTTTCTAACCAAAAACAACGCAATTTGAATAGTTTTATTTCACTTTGTTTTGCTAATTTTAGAGTTCAGTTTCAATTACGTAGTGTGTTGTGCTTTTTTTAAAAAGAGAATAATAAATGTATATAATTTTTTACGTGTTGTTTCTGGTTACAAAAAAAGTGTATATTATTCCAATTTGTTTATTGGCAGAGTTATATTATTTTTGTTTTTTAAATGTTTACTTTGTTCGATTTTCTTTTTAAAAAGTTGCATTTTCGTAACCCTGGAACCTATCTTCGATCTTTACATGATTTGCTATAGAAAATCTTAAATCACTTTGCGGCGTTTCAATTTGCGTCGTGTTTTTTTGGAACGTAACCATGACGCAAAGTGAAGTATTGGTGTAGGTTTATACCTAACTTTTATAAGTTTAATAGCTTTTTGCTGATAAATAAGTAATATCTTCTTTCTTCATTCTTCCCTACGTATACTCTGGTCCAAGTCCCCCATGGACATCAAGAGGTCAGCTTAGATCACTTTTGGAAATATTATAAAGGGATTTTTTTTGTATTTGTTATAGTCATGCAATGGAACTCACGCGCGAATGGCGGTCGAGAGCACCCTTGCACTTGAAGGCTTTGCAGCAAACGGTGCAGGGGTGGGGGCGGACGTCCGAGTGCGTGCGTTCGTGCATCTGCAGGTTGGTGCGGTTGAAGAAAGCCTTCGGACACTGCGCGCACTTGTAAGCGCGCTCCTCGGAGTGCGTGCGTTTGTGGTACACCAGGAAAGCGTTACCCTGTTACAAAACCAAAATAGTAATTATTGCTACCCAAAGGTAGATAAAAACTACCATTCTACCAATTATCTACAATTACGACAGTTTATAAGTCTTCGCAACCGATTACAGCAAATGTCATGATAATCATGAAGTAAATATCTACTTCGCTATTATTTACCCCTCAAGTTAAGCAGTGGTAGCACAGTAATCCAATTCCTAGGATACAATCCTATATAATTATAAAGGATTGCAACAGCTCACTTATGTTTCTATAGGACATACAGTATTGTCCTCTGTGTACCACAATACCACACTGCAATCGCCAATCCGCTTGCCTGGCGTTGCGATTATGGTATATACTACCACATGCCTAGCAGTGGATTCTTTATGACAATTGTGGCTATTACTAAACTTGGGGTAATTTGCTCGTAGGGTGGTGAGTGCCACTGTTAATAGTAAAATAAAACAGTATAGATAAGTAGGTACCTAATAAACTGCACATAAAATAACTTGTCAATTAATAATAGGAAAAATAGAATAAAAAAAGGGTAGTAATGTATTAAGAAAGCGCAACCCAAAGAAACTGTGATAAAAAAATAGAATATGTTAATAATAAAATAAAGAATAAAAAAATGTACCTAGCCACCTAAGAGTAAATGATGGAAGGAAGGCGATGAAAGCAAGAAGGAATGAAAGAACAAAATGAAAGATATTGTGATGGAAATAAGGTAAGTATAAAAGAAATTGAGAAGTATGACAGTGAGTAAAGAATAAAATTGAAAAATCTGAAAAACTTATTTGTAAACAAAGACCCTGATCCCAACTAATTAGGAGTACGAGAGGCCTCCAATAGCGGGGGTCATAAAAAAACTTGGGGTAAATAAATTCACACGAAATAACGGGTTTTGTTATCTACCCAGAAACTACAATGAACTAAATTTTTTACAATAATTTTTCTAATATATAAATACTAGCTGATCCCACAAACGTTGTTTTGCAAAAAAAATTGATATTTTAATTTACAAATAAAAAATAAGGGTTGATCGTAGAGGGGTGAAAATTTATGATTGTATGTATTCTTGTATGCTGTATCATAAAAAAATAAAAACAAAAAATTTCGTTAAAAAAATAAAAAAAACTTTTTTAAGTGTGAACAACCTTTATCACTTAGGGGTATAGAAAATAGATAGTAGCCGATTCTCAGACCTACTGAATACGCATATTAAATTTGGTAAAAATCAGTCAAGCCGTTTCAGAGGAGTTCAAGTTCGAACACCGTGACACGAGAATTTTATATATTAGATATCCAACTAACCCGAAAGCTTTTTCCACATATATCGCAGATGTAATTCTTCTGTATGGGATAGTTCTTGTCGGGATGAACGCGACGAAAGTGAGTCCAGTAGTCGCGAGCGTTTGCGATCTCCTCCGAACACTAAAAACAATAATAAAACTATAGTTTGGGCTAAGAAATTATGGAGGTGGCTTTAATTAGTTGTGTGATGTGGAAATAACACGTTTATTTAATAATTAACATAATTTGTGCCCGGAAAATGAATAATGCGCCTACGATCGGTTGCGCATCGTTCCCTAGTTCAAATCCGACTCCCCGAGAACTGTAACGGCCGCGGGCGCACATGCTGCGCGAGCAAGAGCGCGTATAGTGCACGCCGTGCGAGTGAGCGAGACGAGTGGGCGTGATGAGCAAACGGTAGAGCGTTGTGACGACGTACGCGGGAACTTTCACATATGGCGGCTTTTTATTTATATATATATTATTACAGTTGCTTCAGAGTTATTGGTTATAAGTAGGCTTTTACGGCTTTAAATCTTTGACAACTATTTCCAATTACCTTTATATAATGTTTGCAGCAATAATTAATTTTAATATGTAGTAATATGAATTTTAAAAACGCTTTTTCTTAATATATATATTTTTTTTAATTTATGAAACCATTGATTAATAAAGTATACCTTATATAATAAAAAACTAGCTATACATTCAGACTTTTAAAACTTTAACACTGTATATCGAAGTATAAGAAATTCCAGTCACTTACATGTTCACACTCGGTGGGCCAGGCGAGGTTGGAAGGTTTCTTCCCGTAATTCTTAGGCCTTTTTCTCGCGTGCTCTCTTCTGTGATGAAGTCTCAATTCCTCTGCGCTTTTAAACGTCTCCCCGCAAACTCGGCATCCCGTGCTGAAACATTAAAAAAATATCTAATATATAAAATTCTCGTGTCACGGTGTTCGAACTTGAACTCCTCCGAAACGGCTTGACCGATTTTTACCAAATTTTACATGCGTATTCAGTATGTCTGAGAATCGGCTACTATCTATTTTCCATACCCCTAAGTGATAAGGGTGGTCCACCCCTAAATTTTATTTTTAATTTTGTAGACAATTTTTTGGGTTTTTATTTTATTATGATACAGCATACAAAAAAACATACAAACCTAAATTTTCACCCCTCTACGATCAACCCTTATCTTACATTTGTTAATTAAAAACTAATTTTTTTTCCAAAACAACGTTTGCGGGATCAGCTAGTAATAATATAAAAAAATATATTTTATGGATTATATTTTGGTTTACTGTATGAGATTATCGTATAGAATAAATGAGACTGACTTGAAATCGGTGCTCTGAGTGTGTCTGACGGATGTAACCATGTGCCTCTTCCAGGCCTCCGCGGATACGAACTTCACGTCGCACTGTTCGCAGTATGGACCCTCCTCCTTGCTATCTTCTGCTTCCACCTTCTCCTGAAAGGCAACCAATCTTTATTTTTAAAAAATTTCTTCCTGTGTCCATCAAATATCATTGGCGAATATAAAGCTCAACGAATCCGCTGGCTTGGTCACTTGGAGCGAATGGGATCGGATCGGAGCGTGAAGGTAGCGTACCTGGAAAAACCGAGGGGTCGAAGACCAGTGGGTAGACCCAGGTATCGCTGGATCGATCGCGTTGAGGCAGACTTGCGCGAATTGAATGTCAGCCAATGGCAGACGATGGCGCAAGATAGAGGAAAGTAGAAGTCTCTCGCTTCGGAGGCCAAGACCCACTTTGGGTCACTGAGCTAGCGGAGTAGTGGTAGTAGTAGTCCATCAAAACTCAAAATTCGGAACGAAAATTCCTTTGAAGGAGTAAAGGTCATCTAATATAAATTTAAGGAAATTCCACCAGGTTTTATTAACAGTTTGAAGGTTCACTAGGTAGAATTAAATATGGCATGATACTCACTGCCAAGTCCTTGTGCATCATGGTGCGGTGCATGGCGAGCCCTAACCGGCTGACAAAAGAGTACCCACAGGCTCCGCAGATGTGCTGCGACGGATGCTTAATTCTTACATGGCTCAGGTACGAAGTCCACTTGCTGTCACAGAAACAGACACCTTATAGATATTAACAGCAAAATCGGGCCATCATCATGTCAGATGATAGACATCCATTTTTTTATGGCTACTATTGGAGGCCTCTCGTACTCCTAATTTGTTGGGATCAGGGTCTTTGTTTACAAATAAGTTTTTTAAAATTTTATCTTTATTTATCACTCTCTTTCATACTTCTCAATTTCTTTTATTCTTACCTTTTTTCCTTCACAATAACTTTCATTTTGTTCTTTCATTCCTTCTTGCTTTCATCGCCTTCCTTTCATCATCTTATTACTCTTAGGTGGCTAGGTACATTATTTATTCTTTATTTTATTACTTATCCTATTTTTTATATCACAGTTTTTTTGGGTCGACTTTTTTTTAATACATTACTACACTTTCTTTCTTATTCTATTTTAGTCATTTTCCTATTATTAATTGACTAGTTATAGACATCCATTGGAAGGGATAGGCCTCCCTCAAAAATTCTGACAATGAACGGTCTGGGGCTGCTCGAATCCAACGAAATTCCGCGACCTTAGATATAGTTGTCATCGGTCTATCTAGTAGGGGATATCCCTACGCCGCGTCTATCATCTCGTGGTAGCACGAATGATGTGAATCTCTCTCTAAGACCAATATCGGTCTCTGGCTGATCATACACTGGGTAAAATAGATCGACATTGGATACATGGTTTTGAAATATAAAATCCTATGTACCACAGTACGAGTAACTGAGGCTATAATTATAATACATGATAAATAATTACTGTTGTTTTATTTTGTTTTCATTGTAATTGTAACGGTAAGTTCAAGATTTTATTGATCGTTTCGATAATTAGGAGATCCGTAAAAGAACGAAAGTAAATGACGACATTTTAAGATCATCGGAAGACAGATACATATTTGGCTTTAAAAGGTCCATGGAATATTTGACCTTGGATCTATTTATGAACTTCATAAGTAGATCCAAGATCACACAACAATGAATTTATGCTGCGAGGTCGTATTTTGATACTACAATGAGAAGATCCACAGGAAAATGAAGATTATAGACATACCACAAATAATTGATTGTCTGAAGTGGCAGCGGGTTGTCTCCCTCCCCCACAAGTGGACCGTCACAGTTAAAGACGTATGGATGCCGGGAGAGCAAGACCGATCATTGTGGTGATATTTAGGTTAGACCCATGCCTTGGACGTGTATCAGATTAAAAATAGATACAGGCTTATGTCCAACAGTGGACAGATGGTTGAAATTTTGATCTTTTAATTATGGTGACATATTTTATTTATCTTACAAAATTTCAATTCTATTTCTACATTAAACGCATCTATAGATATAGTTTTCAGTTGAAAATAGACTTGTATATCCATTGTGCATGTCTATTTTAAACATATCTTATAAAAATCTTCAGAAAAATAATGGGAAACGTTTAAAAATGACAAATGATACTGGTAAAATTGTTCTCTCTCGTTATATATATGTGATTCTACCGCTCAGTGCCCCTTTAAACAGTGAAACTACTAGCGCCATCTGTCGACGCCTGCCAAAACTACATAGTTCCGACATATATATATATATATATATGAGTATACTCACGTGGAGATTTCATCGCAGTACTGACATTTGTATGTAACTCCCTTATGCCACCTCTGGTGCTGTTTCGCTTGGGTCCTGTAAACATATACATACATATTGAAACACTTCACTGAATTATTTAAACCGATTTTAGACAGCATCGAGCTGGATACGGTCTTGACCCAGTTCTTCATGAGACATGGGGGATTCTTTGTGTACTTCAACCGGTTTAGGCACAAGAAGAGTCCCTCGTGCTTCCGTGAACCGGCTGTGGACCAGATCCTGGTGCATCTGATAGCCAATTCTTCCTCATTCGAAGACTCGAATCCTAAACAAACTTAAAAATCTAACGACGCACAGTGAAAATTAGTACTAATTAAGTATCGAAGCAAATTCGAAAAAACGAAAAGCGATTGGTGTATATGGATCCTCACTTATGAATTCTTAATAAATATTATTTTATCACACCACCTTAGACCTTCACGTAGTCTCTGTAGAACTCTGAGTGTCTACTTTTGTAACTTTCAAATGAATACTCCTTGGACAATAACAATAGACATATTTGAGGGTGTCAGTGGCACGAACAACTGTTAACTTGAACTTTTGCTATAATGGATTACGTGACTGTACTTACGTAGTCTTGGAGACATATGGACAAGACTTGCACGCATACTTCTTCTCATGATTAGTCACATGCTTCTGAAGAGTGCGTTTCGTCTTGAACCGGAACTTGCAGATTGAACATTCTAGCTCGCCCGCACTCTGAAAACAATGTTATTTGTATAAAGAAACAATTTCTTTATTTTACTCTGCTGTTGAAGAGTGGGACTTACGATCATAGGTCTCGGGTTTGATACCTGGGATTTCATATTATAATTTACACTTTGTACATTAATTATACAGGATCGCCACTGCTTAAACAAGTTTTCAGAGCATAGACAGCAGCATATGATATATTTATTTATCCATTATTTTAACATTTTAAATAGTAAGATACTACCGGTTTGGAACATTGATCTGTTGAGAACGGCCCGTAAGAAACACAACAGTTGCTCATTTAAATGAAATTTAACAACGTTTACATTATAATACCAGTTATTTAAATAAGTCAACAAACAAAGTTTCACACATTTCGATCGACTAAAAACTTGAATTCTATGATAAGATTTATTTAACAATATACTTTTATTTTTAGATTTAAAACTAAAAAACGTAAGTTCTGTAGAACTTTAAAACCATATTTTTTGAAGGTGAAATTTAGGTGTTCGGAGTTTATTTTTACTGTCTATTGTACTTATGTGCCTATCGTTTTTAATATAAGATTTTAAATTATGGCTCAAAATTACGATCACCAACTCGACTGCCAAATGTGGCGATTATGGTATTTCCACTGTAGATATCTTTGGAGAAAACCTATGTATTGGATTAGGCGTCTAACGATGACGGGTATTATAAAATGAATTTATATGCTAGTTCATCATTTCAGCTGCATCACGTCCAGTCCTGGACATACCTCTCCCCCATAGATGTCGGCTGGAAGTGACCGGCATCTAATGCTTTCAGAGGACCATTACATGGTCATTTTTCCACCTGGTCAGCGTTTGTTCTACATTGCGTTGGTCTGTGGTCCATTCCAAAACCTTAAGGTCCCAGTGACCATTTGGCCGGTGAACAGTTCTGACGCTCACTCTTCAAACTAAAATTAAGAGGTCCCTTGACATCTGAAGTTCGAACTGGTATATAGCAGATGACTGTTGTTGTCTTATATACTTATAACTAATGTTAGTCCACCAAGATATCGCAAGCAGTTTGTATTTATAGTAAATAAACAAAAACAATTAAAATTAAACTCTAACACCATGCATTAAGAGTGAAACTCAACCGGATCGTGCTTCCCGACGTGGTGCCTCCAAGCGTGCGTGTCTATGAAACCTTTGTAACACAGGTTGCATTGGAACGGTGCATTCAGGTAATTAGAAGATTGCTTCCGCTTCGTTATCTCTTCTATCTGCTGTTCCACCTGAAAGATTTAAAAGAGATTTCTTTAACTATGATCTACTAGTTATAATAAAGTAACTGACATCGCTCGAAGAATTTTTCTTCTGGTTTTAAGGTATTTTTGTTACTGGAATATCGACTATACATAAATAGCTTTAGATTAACATTTTCCATATTTTTCAGTCATGTCAGCGAATAAGGAATGAGGTGACCTTCAGAAGAAATAAGGTCATTGATGTAGGTCCAGGATTTGCTCAAAGTGGCAGTGGGCGTGGCACATTGTTCGTGTACCTGAAGGCAGTTAGGTCGAAACGCTCTCTTGTTGCAACCAGGAGTCGGAAGAAGCGGCGTGGGTTGGCCCCCCACTAGGTAGACCGTTGATATAATTAAAGTCACTAGATGGACTTTGCAGTAGACCTGTACCTTGCAGCTTTCCATTGCTGCATTGCTCCATTGGATGACAATCTCACGGATCCGTATATCATCATATATCATACATTGGTCAAAGACCTTCATCTTCAGACAATGTGGTATTTAGGACGAGATGTTTCGGAGCTTACCAAATGCTGTCCATCCAAGATCCATTCATTGTTTAATTTTTGAATATTTATTATCATCATTATTATTAACACTTTTTTGTACACCATTGACAATATATAACGGGGAAAAAAAGAAACAATTCATATGGTACAAGAGACGGTCTTATCGCTCAAAGCGATCTCTACCTGGCCTTTGTTTAGATGGAGATAAGTTTGAGTCTTTCATTTTTTTTAATTTTCTTTTCTTTCTAAAAGATGGCAACACTTTTATTTCTAATTGCGCCATGCCATCAAAACTCGGGGATTCCATTTCTAACTAAAAACAACGCAATTTGAATACAGTTCTATTTTCACTTTGTTTTACTAATTTTAAGAGTTCAGCTTCAATTATGTAGTGTGTTGTGGTTTTTTTAAAAGAGAATCATAAATTATATAAGTTTTTCTGTTCTGTTTCTGGTTACAAAAAAGGTAAATATTATTCCAATTTATTTATTGGCTGAGTTATATTATTTTTATTTTTTAAATGTTTACTTCGTTCAATTTTCTTTTTAAAAAGTAGTATTTTCGTGACCCTGGAAACTATCTTCGATCTTTACATGGTTTGCTATAGAAAATCTTAATTCACTTTGCGGCGTTTCAATTTGCGTCGTGTTTTTTGGAACGTAACCACAACGCAAAGTGAGGTATTGGTGTACTATAATATAATAATAAATATATACACATGCACATATAAATGATGACATATGACAATTCACGTGTAGGTACTACATAAATAGGAATAATTAAGAGATGGTACATAATATACTATTTTAGAAGCGAAGAAAGTGAATTAGAAATTATCTTAATTGTAAAGGTATTTGTACAAATAAATATCGTTACCGTTAATTTGATAACAGTGACATATTCCTCAATATCCATTTCATCATCATCAACTCCACCTGTGTTCTTTGTTCTTCTGGACTTCTGCTGCTTTGCTTCTATGGGAGCATCAGTTTTTCTCGGTCTACCTCTCTTCGGTTTTGTTTTTATGGCTTCCTTTATTTCTGTTGGCAACACGGAACTGTCATCTGTAGTCTAGAAAATTATCTTTTTTAATAATAATTATGCAATGGATAAGAAGTACTCGTTTTTCAATAAAAATTTTCTTAAATACTAAATTCTTATTTTTTTAAATTAATTGAACCGGAAATCAGAGGAAAAATTCTTTTTAAATTAAATTTTCTCTAAATATAGCTTTGTCTTACATCAATCCTATGTATCCTGTATATTTATTTTGTTTATTTAAACACTTTTTATACATTTTATGTAAATAACAGCTAACTTATTACTGAAAGCATTCTCTACAAGTTAGTTAGTTGTTAGGCGGTGCAGAGATAAATTATTAAAGGTAGGCGAAACAAGTTAATATCATAAAACACGAAAAATAAAATTAAAAAGTAAAATCAGATTGGGAATGATAATAATCATTAAGATACACCTTATAAATGCACTAATGGCTACTACTTGCTATAATTATATATAAATATACCATATAATACAAATTTAAATATCTGCATATACTATTTATATTTTTAATCAAATACCTCTAAAAACAGGTAAGTTTTTTTAAATTAAAATAAAAAATGAAAGTAATTAATGATACAGAAATTTTCTAAAAAAGCACTAGCAATTTTGATTTTTTTTATTATTAAAATTAAGTTGCTTTTGAAAGTTCCGAACTTTATAAAAAAAATACTTTCAAAATTGATTAAAAAATATTTTAATGACAATTCTTTGGTTTATAATAGAGACTTACCTCAATTATATTTAAGGAATCATCCAACTTATTCTCTGATGTAAGTTTTTCATCAGACTGTTCTTTCTTCTGTGTCTTCCTAATTTTCTTTTTTACTACTCTCTTCTTAATTTTCTTCTCTTTATTACTTTTGTGAAGAGACAGAGGTTCATTATCATCACTTGACAGGGTTGCATGGGATGTAATATCATCAAAATTACTTTCTTCTTTAACATCATCTGTCTCTATATAATCATGTGCGCTCTCCACTTCATCAAATGGTTCTTCCTTGACCAAATTACTCTTGGCTTCATCATGAGTGAAATCAAACTCATTATTTTCCCGTTTATTGCAAATAGAGAGATTTGATGTTAAATGGAAGTATTGTCTGTCAATTTGTTGCACATCTTCTTTTGTTATCTGTAATGTATTAAAGTGACTATTATTACATTAGTAAAGGCACTGATGAGGATATCAAGGTGTAAGATGCTAGAAACAAGCCCCTTTGAAAATCTATAGGGAAGGCCTATGTCAAGCAGTACATGACCTAGGGCTAAAACAATGATGCCAGAAGACAGTCAGACCCTAATGGTTTGGGGCTGCAGTTGTTAACAATATATTACACACTTCCATAATGCAAACAATTTCAAAATCAGTTACCTGAAGATGTTGCATCAGCATACAATAGCAATATCTTTAAAAACAGACTCAATAGATCATTGCCAGTTAAATAAAATAATAATTATAAAGTAGTTACCAATATTCGGGCACTGTTCAAGGTTTGACTTGAACTGCGTGATAGTAATTATATCAATTCATTCTTGCCGCACATAGTGGATAAAAGCTTCCTTACTGACAGAAAGATTGTATTATATACTAACAGTGAAACCATTACAAAGCTACTAAAATAAGTCTTCAGAAGCTGTACAATCCTCTTACAGGTGTAAAGATTTTTTTGCTAAAAACTGCATGATGAATTTGGAAAAAATATTTTTGTGCTGATATGGTCAGGAAAGGAATGCTCTCATTAAGTCAAACACCAAGCTATTTGATAATGGTTAGCAATGGCAGTGGGGGCACGTGAACCCTACACCGGAGCACGACCATTATTTCTCTATCAAGAGTGTATAAATGAAAAGAAGAAGTAGAATTGTATAATAATAACTTTAAAAAACATTAAAGGCATGCTTAAAGTAAATTGGCAGAAAAGGCATATTATACAATAAATAAATATTTAAATGTTAATTATCCTTAGTTATTTTATCATTTAGTCTATATAGACAGAAAGTGTATTTGTATAAAGTGGTATTGTTAAATATTTAAAGATGTATTGTTTGTGGAATTTCTTTCCGCTTCTTCTCCACAAGTATAACACCTTGCGAAGCAGAGTATAGTCAAAAGCCAAAAAGATTATAAAATAAATTGACTATCAATAAATCATTTTAAATTCTAATTTTGAATGAAATTTTTAATTTTAATTTATTATGGACCATAAATACATCACTCAGATTAGATGATTAAAACTTGAGAATATTGTGGAAGGGATCCAAAAGAAAACCCTGTTTATATTTGTTATAGGCTTTTCTTAGATCAGGTAATGCTAAGAACCTATATAACTTTAAGGATGCCATCATAAAGGAGTTAATTACTTAGTCTTTTTCAATGATATTAGGCTCTTCTGGCATTTTTATAAGTGATCACTTTAAGTTATCCTAAGTGGATGTTTTAAGGAATTTTAACGAAATTGACTATTTGGAAACCATTTTTAATAAATTTTAAGACAAACCTTTCCAGAGGTGTGCAGTATTCCATAGAGAGCAGCTTGCCCCCTTAAACATCTCTCGCGAAAAAAATAAAACTTCTTAATTAATGAGGCACATTCAAAGCATGCAAATGGTGGTAGATCTGCCATATTTAGTGGCTGAAAGGAAATATATAAATTATGTATAAACCATTAATAGTTTGCTTCATAATGATATATACAGGATGATTAGTTATAGGTGTAAAAGCTTTGAAAGGTACCATACAACTTATCCTAAAATCATGATTCTACAAATAAAAAATGATATGGCAAAAATAGGGTTTTCAAAATTTTAATTACTATTTATTAAAATTAATTATCGTTTATTATCTGTCCCTGTAAACTTAATACTGGCAGGAGTTATTAGTCTGTTGCATTTTAATAGAAAAATAAATTATCAACATTGTATCATTTTTATGATATATTCACTTAATAATATCACATAAAAATTAATATATTTTAACATACAAGAATATTTTAACATTTTTAAATAGAGTAAAAAGTTTAACAAATATTATTATATTAAACAATTGTATTAATGTACAAAAAAATATACCACAAATTTAATTACTTTATATATTAACATAAACATTCTGATCTTTAAACATTTAACCCATATTAAAATTTCTAATGAACTACTTACGTTTATTCCTGTTATTGGTTCAAAATAAGTTCCAAGGGGATAAGATTGTAGATCATGCATGTTCACGTCAGTAACTAGACATATTCTACAAACTTTTATATCTACCATTTCGATTCGGGGTTTCTTAGGATTATTATTTCAAAGCACATTCAATTCATAAATTGGCGGTGTACGATAGAGTTAGAAAATGTTAGAATTTCTACTCATCTTTTACAATTATAATACATAAGTTTTCGTAATTTAAAACGTTCACATAAAATTAGTGTATTATTTATTTAATAAAATTATAAATTTGTTTTCTTTGCATTTATTATTTAATTTTATAGTTATTTAATAAAATTGAATATATACACGGAGAATGTCTAGTCGTACAAAAGACGCCAACAGGCTACCATATTTGTTGTTGACAGTAGCAACCGACTAAAACGAGACTTTGCCGCAACCAAACGTTTTTCTTATAATAATATTAATTAATATTTATATATTTATATTTATCATAAATATTAAACGCCAAGAGAAAACTAAACTTAACTTTTAAAAATAATATAAAAAATAAAATTCTATTAGTAATTTTTAAACATTAATAAAGAATGCTAACAGTGAAAACGTTTGGTTTATACATTTTATAAAAAATGCGTCAAGATCTATATATTATTATCTAACCAAAGCTCATAATATAATTTTGCTAATATATCATATTAAATGGATATTCGGTATTTAGTTTAATTGTATAGTTTTAACTCAAAATTTAGCATTTTGATAGGTAAATTATATTGCTTTTAATAATTCAAAAGTCATATTGTACGCGGTAAAAGTTATAGATAATAGCTAGTAGGTATTGAAATATATAGATTTCGAGAATGTCCTAACTCAGCCAAATGAGTCATAATTTTAACTTAAGGTAACGGTGATATCATTAATGCGTAATCATTTATTCCGTTTATTCTTATTAAAGAATAACCTAGAAATTAAAATCACAACACAGAGCCCGTACATAGATACATATGCAATTTATGCATACTTTAAAAAAATACTGTAACAAATCTTGGTTTTAAACAAAATCAATTGATAAACAAAGAATCTTTCACGTCATTGAAATTGTAGTTATATTGTGTTAGGTCTATAATGTTTTAATCTTTTTTTTAATATCAATATTTAAATGAATACATATTTAACTAAGGTATTTTTTAACTAAGAAGTTATAGAAGCCGTTTCACTAACTTGAAAAAAGACTTATAAACCGAACGAATTGTTTTTGGAGTCTTTACTGCGCACAAGCAAGTGTAGTCTGTGCTTTCGCAGACCAGTATTATTTTTGATACCAAAGTCTTTTGTTTTATCTGTAATCCGAATATTTTACTGGACAAGTTTGGTATCGGTGATAGATGCAGTTAAATATTCTGGGTTGCCCTGCGTCTGCACTTGTTACCTTGAGAACTCTTTTACGTTATTATTAATACTCGATTTTATTATGTAATAAAATTTTCTTTAATAATTATTTGCGTCAAGAATTTACTACCAATAAAAGTCCATGGCGATATTTTCACCAATTTCAACATTTATAAGTAAAACATTAAGTATTCAAGGAAAAAATCTGTGTGAAATTCAAAAATAATATTGATTTTCAATAGATCGATATTGATAATAATGGCCAGTTCGAAATAGACTGTCAAAATAACCTTCACAATAGGTCATGTAATAAAAGGTCGTAATTAAAAATAAAGAGATAGCTAAAGGTCTAGGTAAATTATCTCGGTGTATATGTAACGGGCTCAAATCCCATGTAACTTTGGTTTCGATTTGAACTGTTTAGATCAGTGATTCCCAAAGTGGTCTATATCGACCCCTAGGGGTCTATGACAACCTTCAAGGGATCCACGATAGCGAAAAAAAATTTGGGGGTCCATGAAATGAAAATGGGGGACATACACTGATAGTACCTATTAACTTACATCGTACTATCTTATAATATCAAAACATTTACATTCTTTATAAAAGTACCTATGAAGTAAAAAAAATATTATATATGTTTATAAAATTGTGTAAGTTGTAGGATGTTAGTATCCGCTTTGTGGTAGCAATACATTTTGAACTTGTCAAAAACCTGAGAGTCGCAGTCTCTAGTCTCGTCATATCTAGTGGAAAGGGGGTTCAGCGCTGTTACCAATCTCCTAACGAAAAAAAGAAACAGACTGGACATCATTAGCCGAGGAGATTTAAGATTAACCTTTACAGCATTGACAAATGTTGATATTTATTATTAAAGCATCAGGTTCATCCTTCTCACTAAAAATATTGACTTATTGCTTATGTTATTTTACTGATAGTTTATTTTATGTTTATTTAATATTACGTATATTTTACATAACAGATACAAAATTTTATTTTGTGTAGTTTTAATTTAATTTCAATTAATAAATATATAAATTAACATGTGTTTTCACTTTAAGTTTTTAACCCTTAACTTCACTACAGTTAGAAATTTACAGGAAATCAATATCAGGTAAGTAGGGGGTCTACCCAACACGAAAACATGGCAAGGGGTCTACGACACAAAAAAGTTTGGGGAACTCTGGTTTAGATTAATGCATAGATTTTATTTATTTATTACATTACTCTGCATTATGTAAACATAGAAACATTACAATAACATTACAGAGGTATAATTTGCAATATTATGGTATTTTGCGATTTCATACAGACAACCTTTGGATGGATTGAATAAGATTGGCAAATAAATGTATGGAAAAAGGGCTTAAACTGTTATTTAAATATAAATATTGGATTTATATTTATATTTGGATTCAGTTTGTATCTGATAAAAGAGGTTATGTCAAAAATTATAAGTGTACATATAACTGTCATATGGTCAAATAATACGGCAAAAATTTAATATTTTTCGCTTTTTAGCCGAATGACATTTGAAGTTTCCATGGGTTTAGATCTAACCTTTTTGTAGGTAGGAAAGCTAGAGGGCACCCTCAAGTGATTTGGCACAGGCCTGTACATTCTACTGTGTTACCAGATTGAGAGACTACAGCGCTATTAAATAACTTAGGCGAGCGCTCCATTGAGTGATTGAACTAGGGTTGACCTCGGCTTGAGTTGTCACTGAAAACGAGTTTAGCATTTCGACTCAAGGGCATCCAAGAGAGCTAAATCTCGACTTGTCAGTTGCTATTTTATTTATATTGCTTGGTAGAGGCGGCTTAACCTATGTCGTGGCGGACCCTGAGACGACTAAGAGCATCGTTTTGTACCATCATGGTACAACAATGATATGACAGAAGCAGCCATCCAGCGTGTTGGCGGCAGTTATCAAACGATAAAGAGATGTGCTACAGCCATAAAAACAATAGATGTTATTCTGCCATCATAAGAAGAAAGGCCGTAATTAATACCATATTATAAGCTATACCTACTTATAAAATAGCTTGTTGGAATATGAAAAAACGTGCTTGTTACGACGGAAAAGTTAATAGTTATAGCCGCGAGAGGGGGGTTCAGTCCTAGGGGGCACCAGGGTTTCATTGCACACGGCCGCTACACGAGCTAGAGCTGCCCCTGTTGCCTGGATAACATTATTACCATTAGCATTAGCGCTGGAAGAGTTGGGGGAAGAAACTTCAGTAACGCTTCCATGTAATATGGTTGGAGAATAATATATGTATACGGTTGGAGTATAATATGATAATTATAAAGAAAATATGTGTTAAATGTTTGAAAAATAAATGTAATGTTGCAAAATAAAATAGTAAGAAAACCTAGAATATAGTGGTTGAGGATGGATGTATGGCTAATGGAATGAAAGAGAAAGACTGGGAAAATTGTAGAATGAAAGAAACAGTGCGACAGATTATGTGATACATGAAAGAGAAGAATGATAATAATAAAAAATATGAATAAATTACTAGAAATAAAAAGTCCCTGTCCCACACGAGATAGGGGAACGAGAGGTCCCCAACAGCGGGACCATAATTAAAAAAAAATACAGTTGGAGAATGGAGTCCCCTACGATTTACGAGTCTCGATGAATCTCGTCGATAGCTGCTTGCTTTCGTATTACTGTTTGTATTTAAACACACGTCTCAGATTGACGCGGCGTTTGAATGTTTACAGAGAGAATGTTTTGTAGGAAGCTGCATAAACAATTAACGAATTTGCAAAATAGGTAGGCTACGAAATAATTTATTGCAGTTGTAGAAATTATATTTCGTGAATAGCAGTCGATGTGACATTTAATATTAATTTGTTTTCCTTTTTTATTTTTAAATTTAGAACACGGCAGCGTATTCTGTGCCAACTCAACCTATGGTTCCATATCTAACTTTTGCACTCGATCATCAATTAAAAAATTGCAATAAATCACGTCGGGGTCACCATTTGTGAGCGTCACTCTTGAAGAAATGATATAAAATTCTTACTTTTTAATTACAGTTTTTATATGTTCCACATTGTTACATGACCATCTGTCATTTCTTCTTTCTTTCGGTTGTCACACCCCGATCCTGACTTAACTAAATGTTGCCGCTCTAACTTCGTTGAGCATCCTCCTAACTGCTATCAGAGGCTGGCGACCCGGTGATCCTCGAGGAAGCCCTAAAGCTAAGTAGACACGAAACATGATTCAATTATATTTCATTCTTATTTCTTAGACTTAAAGTTTAATATTAATTGACCGTTTTAACTCTCTTAATACATAACTGGCCGCAAAACTATTTCCTAACGTGAACGTGCTTTAATTTTTACAAATGACGCCAAATGTCAGTGCTTTGACATTTATGATATAGATATATAGAATTAGTTACCAACAAGCAATAGATTATATCTACATCTAATATATAAAATTCTCGTGTCACGGTGTTCGAACTTGAATTCCTCCGAAACGGCTTGACCGATTTTAACCAAATTTTACATGCGTATTCAGTATGTCTGAGAATCGGCTACTATTTACTTTCTATACCCCTAAGTGATAAAGGTTGTTCACACTTAAAAAAAAATATTTTTTTTAACGAAATTTTTTGTTTTTATTTTTTTATGATACAGCATACAAGAATACATACAACCATAAATTTTCACCCCTCTACGATCAACCCTTATTTTTTATTTGTAAATTAAAATATCAATTTGTTTTTCCAAAACAACGTTTGCGGGATCAAGGCAAGTTCATATTATGACATCACTTTTGAACCACATTTTATATATTATAGATCGCACTGGGTTTGTATTTTCATAAACATCATACACATTTACTTTGTAATTTTTAACACGTCAAAACAAAAGTTATGGCCAAGTTTTATTCCTTTGAGAGCTGTGTTTTGAAAATGTACATTTTTAATGAACACCTAATCACGTCTTGCGGGTGGAATTTCGTAAAATGAGTTGTTAGCTGACCACCATTCTGCATCATCATCAAAATGTCAGCCAATAGATGTCTACCGTCAAACATAGGCCTTTCCCAAAAATCGCAACGGTGACCTGTCCTGCGCAGCCAGCACACAGCGAAAGGATTATCTGTAGCAAATTTTAAATCTCTTAGTTTAATATTGATTTCAAGCGGGAGTTAAGTAGAAATATCTAGATAAATAAATAAAATAGGAGTGTCTGTTGGTAACATTAAAATAACCGCTTTTTACTACATACAAAATTTTTGTTTTAAATAACATCTTACTGAATTTTTGTCTGTCTGTCTGATTTTTCCGGCTAATCTCTGAAATGACGACTGATTTTGACAGGACTTAAACTGGATGGTAGCTAATGTAATAAGGAGTAACTTAGGCTGCTTTTATTTTTAGAAAGAATTATAAACAAAAATAAAAATATTTTTTTTAATTCCATATATATATATATTTACATGTTTCTAAAAACTAGTGCCTTTTCATATTTAGATAAGCGAAAATACTACTAAGTAAATCTATAATAATATGTAAATCGAAAACAGCAATGAATAAGGATCTATTTGTTTTAAAATAGATTGTTAAAAATAGCGTTAAGCAAAAATTAAAATAGCACTGCAAAAAGCGCATAGCAAGAAAATAAATGGTAACGCGGTAATAAAAATAAATGTTATTAAATTGAGCAGTTTATATATTAAGGCTCCGCAGTCGGGGACCGGTTTTGCAGTGACCTTATAAGTACGCGCTTAGTCATTAATTTATGTGGTCGTTTATCATTCGAGAACTTTAGTTAAATAGATTGGAGGTTATATTTGGCGACGTTTTATATACAGTATGATTAGTTATATGTATAAAAGATTTAAATAGGTGAATGTATATTGCTCATTTGCTGACAATTAATGTATAGTACACCCTATATGGTCCTTAATTGTTCAAAAGATAATAAATAACGTTATAATAATATAGTAAGAATAAGCTTTTTCAAAATTCGAACAACAATTTTTTTTTATTCGAATTTTGAAAACGCTTTGAACTGTCAAAAGTTATTGGCTCATCGCATTGTAATAGAAAAAAAGATAAACTTTTAAGTTTTTAAAGTTATAAGCATTCATCCTGTGTAATTTAAATTTTATTAAATTATATTTAATTCGTCTCTTCCGGATATGCGAAAACGACGGGGCTATAAAAACTGTAAAGGTTATCGGTGCCCAAATAAAACTTTTTCTCCGATAAATGTCAGATTAGTGTCACTTTACATCTGTTCAAAATAACCTAGCAATTATTATCAATATTATTATCCACAGTGATCGTTTTTGTACATCAAGAGATATAATAATCATAATAAATTTAAAAAAATAGGAGACGCAATAATTCTCTAAATTATTTGTAATAGACGAAATCAGATTTTTTAAACAAAATTCAAAAAGCATATTACAAATTAATTGACGGAAAAAGCTTATTATTTAATAATCGGATATATAAATAATGAGAATCTTTGGCAATTATGTCGCTTAATTATTTTTAATTTCATTTAGGCTTTATAAGACTTATTGCAGATAAACACAAAAAAATAATTCTTGCGCGTTCGAATTTAAAATTCGAACGACGGTTTGATTCTGGACGCCATTAGTAAAATGGTCGCTTCCGTTGCGATAGGTTTGTTTAAATGTAAACACTCTTTGTACATTTATGGATACACCTTCGATCACTTTTGGCTATTTTTTTTTCTAACCTGGGTGTGGGTGTTAAATCGCTTGCACCAGCTAAACACATATATCGAAGGAAGATCAGATTTCTGCTCTTGCGGTAACTCACCTCCGCCCGCTAATCGCGTGTTTAAAAATGATTTTTAATAAGTTTTAGTTTGTTTTACTTTTAACCCGATAATTCCGAGTTGTCAATAAAAGAGTTAATAATTGTTGTGTCACGGAGAAAGCTATAAAAAGCTTAGCTGTACCTCATGCTACATTGCTATTTTTCTTATATTTATATGAAACAGGTGTACCTGTTGACGCGGTGTTGTGTTATACATCTAATTAAAGATCTAAAAAAGAGAAAGTTATGATAGATAACAGACGTCCTTTATAAAATATATATCAATATATATATATATATATATATATATATATATATATATATATATATATATATATATATATATTAACATAATCTTGTATCCATGATCTATATTAGTGATGGTGCGAGCCATTTTTGAAGATATTTCACGAACCATAATTGAACATGTATTTAAAAGATACGCAAAAAGGTATTAGATTTACATATCCATAAATGTATGTTATTTTTAACTATTCAATAATTATTTCAGATGCTGGATTTTTTAACCCCGTTTTGGGGTCTCCGTTACCTCTATCTTGGGAGGGGCAAGGTCTATTTTTGCTCCTTTCGTTTTGCCCAGTTTTATTTTTATTTTGATGCTCATCTTTTATACTTGACATTATGGCATCGACAACGAGGAAATTCTTCCCGGACGCCGTCTCTGCCTATCGCGTGCTCCGCAGTATCGAGGTGGTCTTGGTCCAGCTCTTCACGGGCCTCAAGGGATTCTCCGAGTACCTTCACCAGTTTAAGCTCAAGGAGGACCCTTCGTGCTTCTGTGAACCGGGCGTGGACTAGACCGTGGTCCACCTTGTATCCCACTGTCCCGCATTCGGAGGACTCCGATTCGACTGCAAATGCTGGTTAGGCAAGAAGATAGAGGAGGCAACAATGGCCTCCATCATGTTTCTTCTTCAAGAGGAAAGAAAATCCTTCCTCAACTACGGTGAGAAGGTAGCCAAAACAGCAATAGAGAGAAATAAAACATAATAATAGGTTCAAACATTGTCAGATAGGAAATTAAATACTAAGTAAGCAGTAAACAAACAAATTAAATTAAACTGTAAATAAAAATATTGCAATAAGAATAGTATAAAAGATAAAAACTAAATATATAATATATTTAAATAATATAATGTAAAGCAGTATAAAACAGATTAAAAGAAATTGTAAATAGAGATACCTAGAATATAGTAGTTGAGGATGGATGCATGGTGAATAGAAAGAAAGAGAAAAATTGAGAAAATTGTCGAATGAAAGAAGTAGAAAGATAATAAAATAATCAATAAATAAAATAAGCGACTCTGCCCTTCCAAAAGATAGGGTAAGAGAGGGCCCCAAGAGGGAGAACCTGAGCTGAGACTCCGATGCAATTAATCAATGATGATGAAGGATGCATGATTGTTGTAACAGTGTTTAGTGCTGGGCAAACCCCAGTTAAGTAAATCTGAGAATCTCACGGCAAACAGTGATCATCAGTCATATATAATTTAAATATATTCCAAGTGACCGTTTTGACAGTCTAACTTTGTTACCGTACTCTCGTAGTCAACATAATGCCAAAAATATATTTTAAAGAAAACTATCTCGTATTTCAAACATCTATAACTAATATATTTTTTAATAAGTTACATATTTTCCCTAGCTTGGACTAATCCATTATCACACTAGAAAGTAAAACATTACCCAGTTAAATATAATTAAATCTAAATTTCATTAGATCTGTTTATAATAGCGATGACCTTCGTATTCGATACACACATTGTTTACAACTAAAGTTTAAGGTATATCTGTGGCTTTAATTAAGCACGTCTTTTTACCAATAAATTAAAAAAAATTATCTTCTTGTAGATATAAGACGATTATTTTAAACCTAAAACTTAGTAAGATCTGCAATCAAATAAACTTACCACTGATAAATATTTATATCTTTTATTTTAAAATATAATAACATGTTTAATAACTAAAATAAAATAATTATAAATAAAAAAAACACACATAACCAAATTAACAAACACATTTTTGAAATTATTTTTGTCCTTGACATTAAACTGTCAGATTTTAGGCGCCATTATGGTCCGCCATTTTATCATGTGACGTTAATGGCAGCTGGTGTCTTGCGCTTAATAAAAGTAGGTCGCCGACAGTGCTATGCGATGTGAAGATAAAAGCTGTAACTCCGCAGATACTCTCACGAAAACCGTTAGATCAGCCGCTGTCTGTGTATATTTATAATATTAACAAAAAGTTTACCGTTGCCGCGGTACTTAAATAAAGAATAAAAACGAAACGAGTTTTTTTTTAATAAAAGTTAGGTTACAATGCTAAAGATATTTCCGATTCAAATTTAATGTAATAAAGAATAAAGGAAAAGGAGATTTTTATTTTGGATGTCATCTTAATCTTAATTTCATTCGTATATAGTCCTAGGTACAGATTACTCTGTACTGCAATAGCTGAGCATGGGTTCTCGTTGTTCGTTCTTTTATAATCTTCTTCTCTGTCGTGCACTCTTGTCAGAAGGATTGTGGACATGCCCTGATTGGTTGCTAACGTTCCATTCAGTCCAAAGGTCTTGAGGATTTGATTTTACACAGTCAACGATAATCTCTCTTTTATGTTCAATCCTTTGAGGAGTGAAATGCTGATTCGGTGCGCCGTGCACAGGATTCTGGGCACACGCGTCCCACAATATATATATATTAATCCTGTATTCATTTTAAATTGTCAAAATGACAATCGATTTTATTAAGATCTACGAAAGACGATACAAACTATTTCTATGCGGTTCTATTGGGAATCTATGGATGAGAATTTTCCAGAAGAAGATGTCTTGCGGCTGAAGTGACGGTGATAAATAACTGGCAGCATTGAACCATTGAAAACTGTTGAGTTATATACATTAGTATTTATTCTATATTTAATTTTATATTTTATACAATCTCGATAAGAATTCGTGATGAATGGCAACCCAAACGAAAACCCCCTCCCCCCGGGAGCCTGGAACAATCACTTCATGTAGCATCCGCTTTAATGATGGTGGTTTAGCCGATGCTGCTTGAAGTATTTAGTAGGTTTTTAAACCTCAGTGGCATCAATGAATCTGATGAAATAAATATGGTAAAGGTTCAAGGAGTTGAGCCCGTAGGAGACAGTATTGGAAGTAGAAGGCTTCAGGGTAAAAAGAGATTCTCTTTCCTAATTTTATATATACAAATTGCAGAAATAAAGGCACCCACAGGTGCGTGGTATGGCACCTAGCTACATGGTGATTGTAGAAGATACATTTCGTCATCGTCAGCGGCGCATCGAACAGGGGAATCCCATGCTAAAGAAATATTTATGTCGGGCGAAAGAGGGCGCTCTCGCCTTGTGATTGGCTGACGGTTTTTATTGGTTGAATATTGTTTTTATAGTTTTTAAAAATCGGAGATTATTTAAAAATAGCGAGTGCTTTTTGAAACTTCCCTCGGCACCTCAGCATAGGTCAGGAGATGTCTCAAAGACACACTCTTTAATACCATCACAGGATTCCTACATAACACGTGCCACATACGCTGCAGAAACTCATAATACTGTAAGCTTTAACCACACAGCACCAGCGACCACTTCACCTGCGACACGCACACAACGGAACAAGACATTACATACCTCACAATAATATCAGTTTTAGTGGGCCTTCTGCCTCCTGATCGCGAACAGCGTGGGCGATCCGTGGTAGAATTCGCATCGTCAGGTTACCGAGGTCCACGCTGTTGTTCCACGTCTCATATAAAACATCAACACTACTCCCCACAGTACTAGCTCAGACTAAGAGAGTCCCCAAAAAAGCTTAACAATAGAAGTAGCGTCTTGATCTTCTTTTAAAAAATAATGAAACTTGATTATTTTCCAAACAAATCTAAAAGATTTCAAAAACACCTGCAATTTTATGGTGTTATAACCGCCGTTTACCTCTCGTATGTTTTGTTTTATTCTACTAGTATTTTTTTAATAATTACGATTCCTCTAGAGATGTCTTCATATAAATTTCTCTTCGATATGACATTACTTAGGAACATATCACGTAAGATTTCCATACTGGCTTTAGCCTTGTAATCATTGAATTCCTAATGCTTTGGTTGCAAGTAAGAAAAGGACCAATATTTAGCCACTTCCGCACATGCAGTGGTAGTCGTGCAGGGACATCTTCAGGAGTTGAGTTCCACCCCACGCCAGCCCACTGATAAATGAAAAATCATTCAACACGTGTTTCACCCCTCTACGGGGCATCTTCAGAAGTTATGTTACACAGATTAGACTAATCGATGGCAGTTGTGTTATTCGCATTGTTTGCCGCATACGCATTTACTGTTTGCACTGCATGTGCGGAAGTGGCTAAATATTGGTCCTTTTCTTACCTAGGATGGACTTACGCAAGGTAACGCCTGATTCCATTAAATACTTTGGTTGCAAGTTATTTAAAAAATAAAAAAAATATATATTTCCGTAGATGTATAAATAATCACGTTAATTTGTTCCAGGGGTTTGCCGCCGTTCAAACTGCGAACAGAGTGGGCTATAGGAGGCAGGATTCCTGTTCTTCCACATTACACTATACACTTACACGTGTAAAGATACTGCCTTCGTGAGGACGTCACCGTGTGCAACGAATACGCCCAGTAATTTTTTTTCAGCTCATGGACCCTTCCGTTCCGATAAAGTTCTAGCCTGGGCTAACAACAAAAATATTAAAAACAATATATCAATAAAAGAATTCCAAATATAACAGCTGTTCGATTCACACGGCCATACAGTGTATCATTGCTAACTAGTCAATTAATAATAGGAAAAATAGAATAAGAAAAGTGTAGTAATATATTAAGAAAGCACAACCCAAAGAAAACTGTGATAAAAAAAATTGGATTATGTAAATAATAAAAATGTACCTAGCCACCTAAGAGTGATAAGATGATGGAAGGAAGGCGATTAAAGCAAGAAGGAATAAAAGAACAAAATAAAAGATATTGTGACGGAAATAAGGTAAGAATAAAAGAATTTGAGAAGTATGACAGTGAGTGAAGAATAAAGATGAAAATTCTGAAAAACTTATTTGTATACAAAGACCCTGATCCCAACTAATTAGGGATACGAGAGGCCTCCAATAGCGGGGGCCATAAAAAAAAGTGTATCATTTCAGTTAGGATAATTTCTAAAGTTCTATACTCCTAAAAGAGTATCACTCTTTATGAGACTTTATATTTAAGTAATTTAACCTATCACGTAACAGATTAGAACTAATATGTGGCGTATCTAGACGTGGGTGAAGCTATGTCTACGGTATCTAATTCTTAAAGATGGCGACGAAACTTTACCACAGATTAATAATTATTTTCAACACTTTTACGCTCGAAATATAACGCCGTAGAAGAGAACAAGAGCAAGGATAAAAAAAACTCGCGTAAAGTCATTCTATTAGAAAACAAAACGTTAAAAATATAAAAAATAATAATAAAAAATAAGGACAATTAACCGTGTCATTGAATAAATAAATAAAGACTACACCAATACCTCACTTTGCGTCGTGGTTACTTTCCAAAAAAACACGACGCAAATTGAAACGCCGCAAAGTGAATTAAGATTTTCTATAGCAAACCATGTAAAGATCGAAGATCCAGGTTCCAAGGTTCCAGGATCACGAAAATACTACTTTTTAAAAAGAAAATTGAACAAAGTAGATATTTAAAAAACAAAAATAATATAACTCTGCCAATAAATAAATTGCATTTACCTTTTTTGTAACCAGAAACAACACGTAAAAATTGATATAAATTTATTATTCTTTTTTTTTAAGAAAAAAGCACAACACACTACGTAGGTAATTGAAACTGAACTCTAAAATTAGCAAAACAAAGTGAAAATAATACTGTGTTAAAATTGCGTTGATTTTTAATTAGAAAGGGCACGACGCAACTTCGAAAAAACCGCAAAACGAAACGACGCAAAGCGAGGTGTTGGTGTATAAGAAAAAATTGTAAATAATGAAAACAAATTAGTAAAGGCTGCGAACCAATGTAATTAGGAATGTAGACGAGGAAAGAAAAAACGACGTATGAAAGAAGATTAGAAAGATTTTTTGAAGAATGTGAGGAAAAGAGAGAATGAATTTTTGAGGAAAAAAGGAGAAAGACAAACAAAAATAAAAAAATTGAAAACATTATTTACACCCGCATTGTAACTTCCCTTTCCAAACAAAGCAGAGGGAACGAGAGATCCCCAAAAACGTGCGCAATTAAAAAAAAAACATTGCAGTGGGTATGCTATTGTTTAGTCTAACAGATGTTGTTTTTTGATTTTTCAAAAATATAAATAGAATATTATTTTTTTTAAATAACCATTACCACTGCCAGGATCATTTCGACGTAAAATAAAGACGTATTTTTGTAATTAAAATAAACATTAATGCTAATTATAGGAGGCGTGTATTATATAACAAGAATTGCATAACATTTTAGTATATAATAATAATTTCTATAGACATTATAGTGAACAGTGGTAGCTTAGAGGTAGTGAACTGAGAATGACGATCGTAGGTCGCGGGTTTCGGTTTCCGGGATACAATTTTTTATAATTCACACTTTATGCAAGAAAAGGACCAATATTTAGCCGTTTGCCGCATACGCATTTATCAGCGGGCTGGCTGACGGTGCACTTTGTTGCACGACTACCACTGCTTGTGCGGAAGTGGCTAAATATTGGTCATTTTATTACTTAGGATGGACTTCCGCAAGGTAACGCCTGATTCCTCTAAATATCACACTTTATGCATTACTAATAGAGAATTGCCACTGCACACAAACAAATTTCCAAAAGATGGGCAGCAGCGTCTTCGTACGTGTCATAATGCCACACTGCGATCGCCTACCCGCCTGCCAAGCGTGGCGATTATGGTATACCCCCCTCCTCCCATAGATATCTTAGGCAGAGGGCTATGCTTTGCAGTGGGTGTCTATGGGCTGAAACGATATAATACATATGCGTCTAGCTCATGTAGTATCAGTGTGGGCAGCCAACACCTCGCTTTGGTTGCATAACTCGAAATTTTAATTCATTACTCAATCTCAGACACTCTCAACTCTGTTTTTCCACGATTTTAAAATAACACGAGTCATTAATAATAACAAATATACATTTTACACGATTTTTTTTGGTATAGCACGAACTCCTAAATATATTTTATAATTAAACATGAAACATGCTTTAAAATTATAACGTAATATTAAGTTTAATTTAGCTGAATATAAAAAATTGTATAAGCGACTTAAGTAATCATAAAAATGGCCACTAATAACACTAACTATAAAACAAAAACAACAGAAGCCGTTCTTCAAGCCCAACACTAGTCATACGCCCATGTATCTGAATATATATCGAAGCTTATTATCAAATAGCGATGAATATTTCTAAAATTGATTTTTATTCCTAATTTCAATCTGTATTTCAATATGTTTTACATATTTATTTGTTTAATTTTCACTGTACGACAATTTTATTTTATTTTTTGTAATAAAAATTAATTGTTTTTTTTTTTAATAAATACATTTCATTATTACATCGTCACTTTTTTTTCTTGGCTTTAAATATTCCTAAATTTACAATAAGTCATATGCATTTTGACACGATTTCTTTGCACGCTTTTCTAAAAAAAAAAAAAGAATTGGATGGTCCTTTATTTGAGGTTATGAACTGAAACGTACCCTATTTGAAATGTCTGTTGTATACATTAAATAGTTACAATATTTATTAATAATAAAAATTAAGAAAAAAATTTTAAATTTGAAACGACGTTAGTTTTTTAAAAAAAAACATCTTTCACATTTAATTTTATTATTATTCAACCGATATAATTTAAACATGTTTCTTTTTCGCTTTAAGCGTGCGAATATATATTACATAACACATAGATAACTAAAGTAATATTAGTTTAAAAGTTATATAATAACAAAGCAAAGAGGTTATATAATCTCCTTTATTATATAATATAAAAAAGATAACGCATGGATAACATTCACGTTAGAGTTTTTGAATTTTATGAGCTCCCTTAAATAAATATGTTATAGTTATTACTATTATGTCTACTATTACGTCTCTCTTTCTCTCTTTTCAGTCAATAGACGCTCTCTACAAGCCATAGGCGTCACTCAAAGATATTTCTTACCTATAATGATATCAGGACGCTGCTGCCCATCCTCTGGAAACTTGTTTGTAGGCGATGGCAATTCTATATAATTAATACACAAAATGTGAATTATATAAGATTGCATTCCCAGGAAACTATACAATAATGTATTTAAATAATATTGGGCACTGAGGTTACTATTTATTATCTGTGCACGGTTGTGACTATGTGGTCTGTTAGCATCAATATTATTTCAGTCGTAATTTGTAGTATGATGTAAGCCTGTACCTTAGATTTATAATAGAACCGGTTGGAAGCTATATTATATGCTTATATATAGCGTTTTTGGATGACCTGTACAAATTGCTCTGTCCTTTTTGTGGACAAACGCTATTTAGCGCACGAAAAATGACATATTTTGACTTGTCAAATAAAACATGTTTAAATCAATCATTCATTTATTCGTTCAATCATTATCAATCAATTGTAATGATTATTTTCGTACGATTTTACTTTACGATGGTTTTAAGTAGAGGTGTGGTAAAAAATAAATTAAAATATGTTATAGATAGATAGATAGATCAGTGTAAAGCACACGCACATGTAGAGCAACAGACACATTGAGGCTTGCAGCGGAAAAGCGCTTCATCACGGGTTTTTAAGATAAAATAACGCAGCGCTTTTTGTGTGTATGGCCGCGTTGTACTCGTGGTTAAATATGTCATTTTATATCTTTTTAAAAATATATATTCTCCTGTTGAATTTCTTTAACATGTTCTTCTTAGATCTTATGTATTTACTTCTTATTAGACTTAACTTGATGACAATGAGAAATTTATTCAAATCTAAATTGAATAAAAAATTTTGTAAATTCAATTCTAGTTTTTATCATTTGACTGTCATTTTTCTTTTGGCTTACACAATAAATAATTCAAATCGAGATTACCTAAAATAGTGAATGTATCAAACCTGTACAAGTTGATTAATAGCAAATGCATCAAAAACATATAAAGGATTTTTAAACGGTTTTATTTAGTTCGACCCGTACGGAATTTGTTTATTTGAGTCAAAATTAGAAATTGAAATTTAAGCACATTCCCGTTGTGAGATTGATCTGAAATTTGGTACACATATTTAATTTAGATGACAATACAATATAATAAAATCAATAACATTATAAATCTCAGATGTCAGCCGATACAAATTAGCGGATTACATATTTTTCCTTAACCCCCTCAATATGGGTATCAAATGAAAGGGCTACACTAGTAAAACACGATGATTATGTCAAAATTTAAAATTCAAGATGGACGCCGTTCCAATATGGCGGACTAGGTACACATTTTTCCACACCCATCACAATATGGGTATCAAAAAACCGTTTAACTTAAAAGTTTTTTAAATGTATTTATTTTTTAATATGTCACATTTTTAAATATAGCACTATGTTATATGTAATTCGTCACGAACCGTATAAACTTATGCTCTGCTATAACTAACGACTTCCGGCAGTTTGATCAATGGAGCGCTAATCCTGAATCGTTTCCGGTTAATATAATATAGCATTCTCGTCATAATGTTATTTGACGCTATAGAAATTAATAGAATTTAAAAATGGTGTAAAGACAGTTCTGTGAAATAACACATTTCTGTGAAACATATAACAAATGTCAGTTCTTACGCACTGCGTGTCGAACAGTAGTAAATTTCATTAAGGATATCGGTGTAATCTTGGACTCATGATTAAGTTTTAAACCTCACAATGAAAACATATGAAAAAGGCTGCTTAAATGTTTTGTCAAGCTTTTTTAAAACGAAACACAATGTTTTCAGGTGAACATGAAGATAGTTTAAAATAAGCTTCAACTGCCTAGAATCCTACTTCTGCGGTACACTTTTAGCCTATCAAGGCGATACAGAGCTTTTACCAGACACAAAGCGTTTTTATCCAAGAGTATCTCGCACAGAAATCCGTAAAATAACTTTTATATGATGTACCAGTTCCTAATAAAAGCCTGCTCAAGGTGTGGAAGGTAAAAAGAAACAGCGACTCGGCGACAGAAAAAAAAAATTTAATTAAGAACGGTAGTAGGTAGAAGAAAAATATATTTCTATTAAAAGGATAGTGAAAGGAAGGCATGGTCTGATTTTACACCGAAGGTCGGTACACCCCTGATGGTGGTGGTAAGCAGCCGCACGATTTTCCGAGACCGGTCAGGCGGCAACAGGTCGAAACGAGGAATGCCGGTGGTAGACATGATGTGCTCGTGCCGGGACGAGGTACAAATATTTATTTACTTTATTGGAGATAGACAGTAACAAAAGGCAGTAAGAAAGTACAAACTTAGAAGCTTAGAAATATAAAATTAGTTACAGTTGTTATCTTATAAATATCTCACTGAGAACATATAGAAATAGATTCAACCTCAATGACCGAAGGTTATTTTAATAATAAAACTAGCACTCCGTTGGGTTGAGGCGATATGAAGAAACGAGATGAAAATTTATAAAGTAAATTCAAATTAGCCGCGGCGTGAGACGTCGCGTAGCTGGTGAATGCAACCGACACAGAGTGCGCTTCGATGCGTAAGATGTCACATAGCTAGTGAACGCGACCGAGGCCAGGGTCCTTCTCCCGGGCAATGGCTCTAAACTCTTAGTAGCTGGCGCGAGAGCGCATTGGAATGTTTGTTATAAAAACAAAAGTCCACTGAACCGATAGCACGCTTCCTTCCGCACATACAAGGATGAGCAGTGCCCTGGAAACGGAGGTAAAGTTAAAGATAGATTTAGAGAGCATCGCCTTAATGATGGGCGACGACAACCTTCGCCCATCATTCCTATCGTTTGCTCGTAGGGTGGTGGTGGAGTGACACTGTTAATAGAAACAAAACAGTATAGATAAGTAGGTACCTAATAAACTGCACATAAAATAACTAGTCAATCAATAATAGGACAAATAGAATACGAAAAGTATAGTGAAGAAAGCACAACCCAAAGAAAACTGTGATAAAAAAATTAGAACATGTAAATAATAAAAAAAGAATAAAAAAAGTACCTAGCCACCTAAGAGTAATAAGAAAGAGCAAAATGAAAGATATTGTAATGGATATAAGGTAAGAATAAAAGAAATTGAGAAGTATAACAGTGAGTGAAGAAAAAAGATGAAAAATCTGAAAAACTCATTTGTAAACAAAGACCCTGATTCCAACTAATTAGGGGTACGAGAGGCCTCCAATAGTGGGAGCGACAAAAAAAAGATAGCACGCTTCCAGGATCCCACGCCACTTGATATGTACCGTTCACTGCTAAGTGTTCAAGAATTCTTTACTGGGACGGAACGTCAGTTTGTGCTGCTTGCCTTCGGTGCACCGTACTTGTGTTTGACTGTCATGTATTACGGGTGGAGTTATTGTTATGAAGTTTGTGTTTGTAGTGTTCTAACTGGGAAGGATGAGGTGTATGAGGTAGGAGCAGTAAGGACGTCTCTTTCTAATCAAGAAAGAGGGAAGGAGAGCGTAGAATGATGCGTTCACTTTCATTCTTTCGTTGCGTTCATCAGTTTCGCCGATATTAATTCTATATTTAATTTACCGATAAGAGTGTTACAAAGCACGAGTAACAGAAACGTAGTGTGCCGTAAACACGCGTGAGCTTGAAGTTATTTATAGATTTTTGTGTAAGGTCCTCGGAAATTCTAACCGAGTACTATCTCGAACTTTTTAGAACCATCTCCGTAGTATAAATAGGTGTACTCCCCATGTCGAAAGCCAAAACGGCTAACAGCACGCATCAACATTAGAATATAGCCAGTCGACAGTTCAGTGTTGTTTTTCAAGTTATAAGATGATGGTCTACGACCAGTGATACAAAGTGACTATTAAGTACATACCAAATAGTCACTTTGTATATAGCAAATAACTTTATTTGTATAGTGATTTTCAACCGATTTGGAAGCGAAGTTTGGACTGAGCGATGACCATCTGATGTGTGAATAAAGGACTTCTTGTGAACCAGGGGTGTTTTATTTCGAGTCAGAACCCACAGTATGTAACAAGAGCTATAGCTCCCTATAGGTACTATTTGTAAGTTAAAATCTAGTTACAGTATTCACTGAGAGATACACACGCACACGCGCGCGCGCTCACCCACACACAAACACACACACACACACATATATATATATATATTATAAGTACATATGTAGGTACCTTTATGTACGTATGTTTGTAAATATGTATGTTTTGTACACGTCTACTACCCATTATTTATACTTCTACTGTTTCCAAACTATGGTTGTCTGTAAGAGATTGCCTCGTGTGATAAGACCGCGCATTGTACTTTTTTGTACATTATTGAGAAACTATTTAAATGTATCCTAACGTGTACAATAAAGAATATTATATGAATAAATAAATTTTGCCAAGGTCCTTCAGCATTTCTACATTTTTTTTTGGAGTCACTTTCAATAAAACCTTATAGTTAACTTTTGCTTATAATTGTCAATAATGACTTAAATTCTCTCATATTTTAAATCGCTTTTTAAGGTTTTCATACTATATAATCTGTTGTTTTCAAAATTATTTGTTATCTAGTGGGTCGTGTTTTTAAAAACAGATAGATGATAGATAAGCTTAACTAAATTTAGGTTTGCTACCCCGAGAGCAAAATTTATAAGTTCTTTTGTTTTAAAAAGCGATAGATCCTCCAAGAGGGACTGTCCCTGCTTAGCAGGGAATCCCCTGGATCTTAGTTCGAAATGATTTTAAACTTATCCGATGTCCATCAAGTTGTCAAGTTGTTATTCTCAGAACGTCGGATATACGATGTTTAAAACAACTTACTAGATAAACTGAATGTTTTTAAATTGCACGTTATCTTATATTTAGCTTTTTTTTCTGATAATTCAACTGCTATTTATTGTTAAGTTTAATAATAATGCACTTTATTTTATATCCAAGCGACATATTATAAACAAAATAATATAAACAACTTTCTAGATAAACTAAATGTTTTTAAAATGCACGTTATCTTTTATTAAGCATTTTTTTCTTATAATTCAACTGCTATTTATTGATAACTTTGATAATAATGCACTTTATTTTATGTCTAAGAGTAAATATAAACAAAATGGAAACAATACAATAACAAAATAGAAGTACAATAAGCTGTCTTATCGCATTCCGTAATTTCTTTTAGATAACCTACATTGAAAAATATTTTATATATAATAAAAATACGTATAATAACTACTAATATATATAATACAGCAACTGTTCACTGACCGCTTTCCCCATCTCAAACCTTTTTGCGTAATTTTATAAAATACATTTTTAGCTGATCTTCAATCGTCACAAGGAATATTTTTAATAAATTTCAAGACTCTAACTCATATAGTTTCAGAGATATCGTGATGAGTCAGCATGTTGTTTTAAATCACTTTTTATTTATTAATAGATTAGATAATAAATTACACAGCAATATCATCATTGTATCAGTCGAAAAGAAATACGTACATGAAATTGAACAATAATAAATAAATATATAGTTATTTCAGAGAAATTGTAAATTTTATTTTAAGAAAGTGAAAAATAATGCATGCAAACAAATCCTTTGACAGTAGTCACAGAGGTTACTTATATCACAGGCAATAATATAATGTCAAAGTTGCTGACGTCATGCTATTTAAAAATCGTCAAAGGGCCTCTTCTGCCCTGTCATAACTGTGATCATAAAATAAACTGAAGTTATCATTTTAAAATTCCTGGCCGGACGGCAGTTAATTTTTTTCCTAGGTTAGTAGTACTATCTTTAATTCTTTGTCGAAATATCATTTGACTCTCCTCAAACCATTTTGAAAAATGTTTTGTGTCTCGATTGGTGACAAAATCAGCTTATGTCGTTCTGAACTACCGTATTCGCCTGATTTGGCTCGGTGCGACCTCTGGATATTCAGCAAACTCAAAAGTCCAATACAATGTCGTAGTCTGACACAATTAAGGAGCTAAAAATCGAATCGAAAAAGGTCTTGAAGGCCCCATGGAGGGGTGAAACACGTGTTAAGTCAATTAACGGTGGTAGTTGTGTTTCGCATTTTTTGCTACATGCGCATTTTCCAGCGGGCTGGTGGGCGGTGCACTTCATTGCACGACCACTGCTACATAGCGGAAGTAGCTATATTAGTACTTTTCTTACTTAGTAGAAAATAAAACTAAAATTGTGACCTTAAATAATTATTAAACCACTGTAAAGCAAGTCCCTATTCCACATGTAGTGAAGAAGGAAATGTCCTAAAAAATACCTTTTGGCCTCAAATACCACTATAGACGAGTATTTCCGCGGATCTCATTTCTTGTTTGATCTGTCAGCTAAACACAGTAACTTAAAATTTAAATTTAGTACATGATAATTCAGATATAAAACACGGGAGCGTATTTGCCAGCAACAAAGTTACTATTTTTATGAAGGCCACAGAACGGTATAACAAGCTTATCTTTATTTCTAGTGCTAACCTTATGTGTATCTTATATTTATACATATAGACAAGATTGTCATATATGTATGCATTATGAACTGTCATAACTCATTTCCGTGAAACTCTTCTCTTAGAGACTTCTCATGTTATAGATTGCAAGTCCAACTCTCTTCTGTAACATAAAAACTGTCACATCAGCAATATCACCTAAAAGTAACCGGCAGGACATAATGCTATGAAAATAAATTAAATTAAAAAACAATTTCGTTCGAAATTACTGAGTACATACTATGCAATTTAAACCATAATATAAATATATAAACAAACATAATATAAATATATAAACCATAGTCTTTGATCCCTGTTTAGTAATGTTTTTTCATTGTTTGACTATAAATCATTATATGTTCTCAGTGAGATAGTTATAAGGTAACTAATTTCATATTTCTAAGCTTCTAAGTTTGTACTTTCTTACTGTCTTTTGTTACTGTCTGTCTTCAATAAAGTAAATAAATAAATACCCTAATCGAGCTGTTTTAACATCTGTTAACTAATGGATTTTTAATAGCACATGTTGTGGAACTGAGCTCTTTTAAAATTCACAGGTATGGGGGAACCCATTGCAATATTAGGGGGACTAGAAAGCAATGTCGTTTCTGTCGACATATTTTACAGAAAAACCGATTGATTTGTTACCACTTCGGCAATGATTTGTATACTGGATGTCAAAAGGTTGTTGATAACGAAGGTGAACATATTGTTGATTAGAAATAAAATTTTGTTACAAATGTAGTTGTGTGAATTTAACTAGAACGACATAAATTTCCGGTCTCCTTAATATATTTTTTCCTGTTCGTATCTTATTGTTTGATTTTGCTTCTTTTTTTTTTAAAAAAACTATTAGTATACTCTACATTCATTGTTGACATTTTCAGTCGTTCTTTTGTTTTATTTGTCCATATTATCTTCCATTCTCGTACATTCATTTACAATCCTTTCGCCCATCGCTTCTCCTTCGCCGCATTAATTTTGATTTTGATTCCTATTTTCAACTCTATATTTAATCCCTTTCATTTTTTAAAAAAAAATTCTATGTTGTTTTTCCTCCTGTTTTACATTGCATGCATATATTTAGTTATCACATCCTTGGTGGCAATTTCTACCTTCCTTAATAATTCTTGCTTAGATTGTGGTCTCTCATGTTGGAATATAGGAACGCAAAGATAACGTCTAAGGTTTTAACATTAAATATTAGGCAAAGCGAATTTTACAAATTTTGTCTTTTTCTCGTCTAAAAATACTTTTTCAGCATTGAATGCAAAAGCATAAAGGCCCCTATGCTTATGCCTACATTTAGAAAAAAAATCAAAACTTCAGCAATATACCATGCATGCGATAAAAAATATATAATGTCCAACAACGTTCTATAATCAAAAATTCGAAGCTTCTAGAAACAAACGACGTGACGTAATCCAAGACTGTCGAATTGGGCTTCGTTCTATTTAAAATAAAAATAGTCTGGAATTCAAATTAAAGAATAATAAATTATCTTTCATTGTTATAATCATGTAACTTTATTAATTTTTCTCTTCTTGTTAAATCTTACAATACTTTTCAACTAGATTCTAACAATTTGTGTTCAAGTGAGATAATATGATGAACTATTTATTAGTTCGATAATCTATCTGGACACGGGCTACCATTACCGTTTTAAGTACTGTACCTTAGGACGGGGGGGGGGGGTAGGAAATACTCCACCTGAGGTGGGAGTCGAGGAAGAAAAAGCATGGATGCCGCCACCACAAGCGTTGACGGTTACTGACGGTGACTGAAGGTTTGGAACGACTGATACTTCTCTCGCAGCACGCATACCTAAGGTATCAGTTGGTGGCGGGCATGTAGTAACAGTCTCTAACATCCAGGTGATATATAAATATATAATAGTAAAGGAATATAAAATAGGTTACAAAATAAAACGTGAATATATATAAAATTTGTAAAATAAAGATCAAAAATAAAAAGTTGAATTTGGGACAGTATTCTGGAGAGAAGGCGAAGTAAGAGACTGAGAAGGACAAAAGAAGAGAGCGGAAATAACAACAACTTACATATGGCAGAAGAGTAGAAAAAGTCCCTAGAAACGGGTGCCGTTAAAAAATTACATACAGGATTTCCTGGAGTCCGTCTTTTAGACATTGTATCTTGATCAGCGGGTTAGATGTGCAGCCCCGCCCAGGGATGTAGCTTAGTACAGTATCCAATAGCATCTGCATGTTCCGTAGGAGATCCAGGTACCCCTGCAAAGGTGCGGAGGATGTCCACGAAGGGGATTTTAGTGGGTAGGACTTGTACATAACATTGTGTCCCGGAGAGCGCGACATCTTGCGCGTATCCAGAAGATTTTCTCAATGCTTCCCTTTTTTTACCATAAAAATTGAAAGGTGTAGAATTAAAGGTCATGATATCTTCAGATATTTTATATAATTTACGTGTCTCTAGCGAGGTCCTGTAACCCCTCGTAATGTTCTGAAGACGGTTAGTTTTGTTTAAGTGAGTGAGAATCGTCATCATCATATCAGCCGCCGCCCACTGCAAGACAGACTTCCCCCAAAGATCGCCACTATGACCGGTTTTGCCTTGCTCGCATCCAGTGACTTCCAGCAACCTTGACTATGTCATCTACTAAGCGGCTACTGAGGGACCCCCTCGCTGGGTCTACCTGGTCGTGTTCGCCACTGAGAATCTTTCGGTCCCAACGGCCGACGGTTTCACGAGCGATTTACACCGTCCACTGTCACTTCAGTCAAAATACGATGAAGACCTTGGTTCTCTCTCTCTTATCTTCTCATTTCTTATTCGATCATGCAACGAAGCGTTCTCCATTGCTCTCTTGGTGACAGTCAGTTTGAAATCCATAAGTCATCACTACCAACGTACATTAATCAACGACCTTCATCATCAAATCGCGAAGGAATTTGAATTTGAAGACGATTGAGAAGGAATACCACATATCGATAACTGTAAGATGTCCACGTATAGACAGAAAATTTTGTAAAGGTAGTCAGAAAAGACACTGAATGCGGTTCGTCTCCAACTGGTTCTTTTGGAAAGGTGTGAGTGGAACTATTGTCCAACAGTAGACGCCGTGCCGCTGAATCATAGATAATCCCTTGTAACCCTGACAACTCTTAAATTCCCCGTCCTTCATTATAAAGAATCTTATGCAAAAATCACTCTACCAACAAGCAGTACCTACACTGGTATACTATATACGTGGCCACTCAAACACTACTCCCGATTCGCATCCAAAAGATGTAACCACGTGACCTCATGTTAAAACCTTAATATACCTCCGTTCAACTTACCGGACCTTCACAAGAAAAAATCTACAGTATAATTTTTTGATGAGTTGGCCCGGCACATTGTCCTAAATCTCAAGGCATTTAACTAATAAATTAGCAGCTAATATATAATTGAGTATTCCAAATTGTATTGTTAATATGTATAAATTTTAGCTGTATTCACCCATAAGAGAAAATTGTGTAAGAAAAATTGTAAAAAATTATAAAACGCTGTCGTGCCTCGCAGCTGGGAGAAGAAAGATCCGTATCAAATAGCGGCAACCCTCTCCCAACTGTCTGCGTTTAGTTAAAGCGAAAAATAAATATTGTAAAAAAACACTAGCGATACAAATTAGAATTAATAAAAAAAAAATACTTGGCCTACCAAGTATTTAGTATAACTTAATGAACTTCATAGGTTACGAGCGAACTCATTGTTGCCTCCTGATTTTTGAATGTCAAAAACCCTTTGTAGTAATATATTACAATTATCATCATTATCATTTCTTTAAGACGTCCATTGCTGAATATATGTCTCTCCCCTTTTCCGGCATTCACCGTCTTCCGACAACTTTAGCAAAACCTTCTCTCTAGAATCTTAAGGTACCAGCGGCCATATTTTTCGCGCAATGAGGCCTCTCTTCTGTCACTTTGACTTGTCAAGCTGGGCAATGTCGGCTACATTCTCCGTCTACGAAGCATAATCCTCTCCGTGGCTCATTGAGCGACTTTGAGCTTCTCAATGAGGGTCAAAGTGAGAGACTGTCGTGTGAGTTTCATGGCCCTAAGTCATTTGTTATGAAAAAAAGCAAACAAAATGTTTATTACCATAGCAACAATAAATCACTCATCAGTTAAATGAGATGCACTTAAAAAAAATTCATTATCCCGATCCTTTTCTTTTGTTCGAATACAAAAATCCAAAAATGTTAATTTCTCTAAACCTGTTACATTACGTCCCTAGAAACAGTTACGTGTAAGTTGGGGGCTAAAAATTTTAAAGAAACTACTTCTTTTATAAATAACTGAATTTTTATATCAGGCTCATCGGAAACTAGAGTGATATTCGGTTTTGTGAAGCATTTTGTTATTATAACGCATTAACCAAACTGTCCAAATCCAATAATGAAAATAAAATACAGGATGATTTGTCATAGATGTAAAAGCTTTAAAGTAGTGAATGTATAGCATTTTTATAAATATATAAAACATTTACTTCTATTTAACTCAACCTGTATAAAGTGATCACTCTGAAATCATCATCAGGTCAGCCAATAGACATCTACTAGAAGGCAATTGCCTATCCAAAGATCTCCATAATGAACTGACTTACACTAGTGGTGGGCCTATCCAAGCTGTTTCTACCGGTTCATTCTGCAAAATGTTTTATTTATAATAATCTTCTTACTGGCCATTTGTACTGATTCCATAGAATGCTGTCATATAAACGGATGTTCTTTATTCAAATTTTGGATAACTAGACAAAACAAATATTTTTAGATAATAGTTTATATATTATTAAAATATTAATAACACTATTATCGTTAAAATAATCTATACTGTAAAATATTCTATATAAAATATTTAACATACTTTCCTTTCGTATTCTATAATTTCGGAACGCTATGTTAAACTTCTATTTATTAACAAATAAAAAATGTATACAAGTGTAGTTGTTAATATTTCTCCGGTTGAACACACCCTCTAAGCATTCCATTAACATCCGGTATCGAAACGCCGAACAGTTATTCTTATTGATTTAAATATAAATATCTTTTTATATTTATAGTATCAGACGTAACGTATATACCATTTCTCCAAGCGCGATATGAATTTCTTTAAAAAAGCTTTATATCTACACGGCCTTCATTATATTAAATGAAAAAAAGTATTTAACTTGATTATAGAATCCATAAATATTATTGTTTTAAATATGATTCTTAGACAAAAATCTTTAGTAAAATCTGATTACACAAACTTAGTAAAAGTGTGTCAGCCTTTTTTTGCGTCAAATGCACCTGTTGTTACTCTAAAAGTTGCAAAAAAATTCTAATAATGTCATTGTTACATTTTGATTATAGATATTTCTATACAGTTAAATGAAGTACTAAACATTGTAAAAAGTTGTAATATACTTCTTGTAAATATATTACTGTAAGGTATATAACAGGTTCTTTTTTTTATTCGGAAAGTTTTTAAATTGAACGTATATAATAAAATATTATCTAGGTTTTTCTTTTATAACCTTATCAAGGATTTAATTAAAACAGTTTTAGTTTGGTGCTCCTATTATAAATATTTTACGGTTGTAATTTTATATATAAAATCATAATTCAGCGTAATTATATGCGGGATAATTCTAATTCAGCCTTACGTTTGCGGGTCGATAAATCTGGATCACGATGAACGGAATCGGAAACCTGCTGTACCTTCTCTCTCCCAGAAGCCCTTAGGCCGCCGGTTTGCTTCACATTTAATATATATTCCATATCCTTAATTTTTTTTCATTAATTTCCTTATTAAAGTCGCGCCCGGACACAGTTTTAAGTCGTGAAAATAGTATTTAACGCGAAAGAAGCGTCTAACAGTAATGAGCGAAGTGTTCTTTAAATAATATTGTTTCACATAATAGGCGCTTTGGGGCCCCGTGAAGCGATTCATTGCGACAAAATTTTCAAAAAACGACTTTTTGTTTGTTGTTGTGTAACCTATTGTTTGCTTGGGGTATAAGATTTAAATGTTAACAAATTCTTGGCTCACCCTGTAGGTTAGAAGTGCTTACGTAAGATTGTAATTGCATTATATATCTACCTACGTTCTCTTTACGCTCATAGTAAAATACCTAAACATTTGACATCTACTTTTTACTTATTCCTGTCCCGCTCACTCATGCAGGGGATTATTGTTCATGGAATGCGCGCGTCGGCTAGTCTCGCTACGCGGCGCTTTAAGGCGGAAATTAAGTTATACTTTTACATGGTAAGACTCTAACGCTATTGTAATAGAGTTGATTTTTAGTTGGCAATTTGTAACGAAGTATTTTTGAGCATATAAACGATGTTACGAGACTATCCATAGTGACTACCTACTTTGTAAGAGTACATTCATAAATCTTATTTCTAATCGGCGAGAAATGTAACCATAGATGTGGCATTATTTAAAATTTAGAAAAAAAAAAAGAAAATTTTAATAAATTATTTGTATAACTAGTTTTAGTTTACAAGTCCAAAAATAGACTCACGGTTTGGTAGCTAAAAATGAAAAGTCCTTGAGAAGTAGTCTCGTGAGGAGTGCGGCTACGTCACCGACGGGATTTCTGTACGTACGTATGGCGCTAGCTTTTGCCCGATTGGCCAACAAAGCCTTGTCGGCGGCCATTTTGTTCATTGCTGAGTCACCAAAAGGTGAAAAATATACATGAACCGCACTCCCCACGAGACTATACAACGGTATTGGGCATTTCCCTCGTGAACACAAAATTTGGGTTTCATGTTCCTTCAACCGATGCGTGAACACAGCACACTTTCCTGAGATATATGCCACAAAATATTATCTCCAGCCCTGAAAGTTCTGAAAACTAATAGAGATAACAAGAAAATTTATTATTTTCAAAAAGTTATAAACGCCAAGACGGAAGTTTGTTTTCCACCTTAGTCGCCGCAGGCCATCGCTCGCATTCACACGCTTGTATACAATTGGATTTCATAAAATTATATTTGAGTGAAGACTAAAGGAGCGGCAGTGTTTTTTTATTTAAAAAGACTAAACCAATAATCTGTCAAGTTTGAGTGAAGTGAAATATATGTTACGGAGTGCAGTGCCAGTGTTTACGTATCTTTCATGAAGCTGTTATGACAAATGGACATAATGTAGTCGTGTCCATCCCATGGATGATATGACGGACTAATTGGAATTTGTTCTTAGTGGAATTACAATTTTCCAAAATGACTGATACGACACTCGTTAAGGTGAAAACCGAGCGGCCCGATGAGGCGGAGATCAGGGAGCTTGCCGCGAAGATGGTGGAGGCCAATAAAGCGAAGGCTTTAGCGGTTTCGGCGGCTGCGGCAAGACCACCGCCCGGTGGTCTTATGAATGCCGCTCCGGCTGGCCCTGGAGGGCAAATGGGTATCATCAATTTCCTGAACCGAAAACCTGGTGCTACGAACGAGCAACCGCGGCCGACCAGTGACGACAAAAAGACGCCAGCTCCGGACGAAGCCAGTTGGAAAGGTCACTTCGGTTGGGACATGCTCGGCAAATGTCATATACCTTATATTTACCGGTCAGGCGAAAAGTACGTAGCCGTTCGCATGGTGGAGATAAAACTCCTCAACAAGTACCTGAACTACCTCCACGCAGACATCTACTCGTGCACGTGTATAAGGAGTTACTACATTACGGAAATAGAAGCGCGGCTTCTCAACGAAATTAACAACAGACATTGCGACGGTCAGTTTGGTCGTGAACCGTTCACACAAAAGGACCTCGTGGTGAGGCTTTCGGACGCCTACGAGTTCTACAATTTCCTGGACGTTTGTTATAACAAGTTGTTACGCGGGACAACTAACAATAAGGACAAGTGCGGTTTCATTCGGATAAACAAGGAATCTGTCGTACCATACACAGTGCGGGATAATCAGAAATTCGTTCCATTATTCTACTTCGAAGGTGAAACGGACAATTTAAAGTTGAAGGCGGACCAGCTCAAGGGCTGGGATCTGTCTTACCTGAAGTTCTGCTGTAAAGTGCAGGGCATACGAAACGAACTGTTTGCCAGTGAAACATGCTCTGTGATCAGTTTGACGGACATTAAGAGTTATTTCCCGCCCGGGACCGAGTTTGAGGAATACTGGCCTAATAAAGTTGTGGAATCACAGCTTCTCATATCAGCTAAAGGTAAATTATTGAACGTCATTATTCATTTAACTTTTTTATTTTTAATATATTATTTATTATTTATTCAACATTAAGAGTTGAAGGTTGTATATAAATTGGAATTTTGTTGCATCAATCATCATTATTTATCCACTTATTACTGTTTTTATAATGGCCAGCATAAATCTCAGAGTAGGCAAGAATCGCAACAATGGGAATTGGTATACACACATACATAAAAGATTTTGGACCCCAGTCACAAATTGAATGTTTATAAATACTTCATCTTCTGTTTCTCTTCTTTTGAACTGGTTATTGAGGACTCTTTTATTTCCATCAACTAAATTCTATCACCAGTGAAGCACTTAAATTAAGACATACATTTAAACAGACAGATTTTAAAAACAAAAAAAATAATTAGTTATCTCTTATATAAATAAACCAATTTAAAAGAAAATAAAAACATACTCAAATGGTACAATATGTTATATCCTAGATTATCACTGAACAAAGTAATCTCTGAGGAAAATTTTTGTCACTTATTGGAATTTGGCTAATGAAAAATTTTATTTCAGTTTATTAAAAAGTTACTTTACTTTTATTCTACAGTTATTAAAAAATAATATGAAATTTTATAAACATGCACTTCTTAGTTTTTGTGTAATTATCTTCCTCACATAATTATGTATAATATTGTAATACAGAAATATTTATTTACTTTAAACTCAATATTTTACAGATTAAATATTCAGATTCATTGTAGACTATGGCTATAGCCAGCTAATGATATTCTTCACCAATGAAATTGATTAAAATTATTAAACAAAATCATTGAAATCTCTATTAAAAATGTACAATTCAATAGCAAATTCAATGTTGATATTGATAAGTTTTTAAATGTTTATTTATATTCTAATAAGTAATGTATTCTGGAAGTAGGCTGTGTCCAACAGGTCCTATTAAAAATGTCTTTGGTGTGCCTATGTCCAGCTCTGGACATCATATTGCCGTTATGATGATGGTGAAGTAATTTGTGAAAAGTATAACTTAAATCATATTTACATTTAAATGATTTATTTAAACTCATTGAACTAATTATTTAAACTAACCTAACAATTTTAGTTTCAATTCATAGATATTTTTTTTTATTTATTGATTGCAAGGCAGCCAGTTATCAAAAACAACTTATAGTGCCTGTACTAACCTAATATCAAATTATTTATTTACTATAACTAATCTATAGGGCTTCATAAAGATTTTAGTATTTACAATAAAAGCTACATATAAGTGATTTGAAATATATTGCCAAAACTTTATTAATATGTGTTCAAATAATATTTAAATAAAGATTTTCATAGATAGATAGAGGTTTGATGAACATACAATCATCACTTCAGCTGTAAGACATCCAATACTGGACATGGCATTATCAATGGATTTTCAATAGGATCAGCAGGAAGTATCATGCATCCGGGATACAATAATTATTTCATATTCTAAATATAACCATTTAATCATGTTATTTGAAATAATTGCAGAGTTAACATATTGATTTTAGTATGCAACAAAATGTGTGTGGAAAAATAATTGTCTTATATTAAACTATTGAATGTAGGTGTATAAGGACTTCTACTGAAGATATAATGAAGTAAATGACATCAAAAAATATAATGAACATCCATTCTTCTATAAAATATGTATTTATTTTGTTTTTTTTTTTTTTTGTAGACAAATGCATTTTGATCATTTTAATTGAAAGCTTCACTGGGTTCAGGAGGACTGGGGTTGATACTGCATAGCCTAGAATCACAGTACTCAAGAATAGACATCAGAGGTCTATAATATAAGCAGTATTTAGGATAATTAGTTATAGATGTAAAAGCTGAAGAAGGTTAAATGGAGTACCTTATTTGTTGTCAATTAGTGTATGGTAAACTGTATCCAAAAATATATAACAAATAATAAATAACATTATGATATCAAGGTTATAAAAAGTATTTTCAAAATTTTCATTACTACATGTTAAAATCAATTATTGTTTACTATCTGTGGCTGTAGACTTTAGACTATAAGTTATTGGCCCATCATATGTTAATCAAACAAAGTAATGTTTCTGATCTCACTACATTACAGTTTACAGTATTTTTAAACCTGCATGCTAATTAACTCTAAATATATGATTAAGGCATTTAAAATAATACACTAAAGATAAGATCAACAATCTAACTAAATATTTATATATCAAGCCAAACATTTCCTTGTTTTTATATAAATATGGACATTGCTTCCTGTAAAATATTCTTTTCTAAAACTTACTTTTTTCAATTATTTATGATCATGGTGAGGGATACTCTTAAATTTTCTCCAAAATATTAAATCAGAAATGGGAAGATTGTAGACGAAGGAAACTTAGAGACAACCTAGAAAATCAGCCAGTTAAAATGCAGTAGGTCAGATCACTTAGTCCGCAAAATAGCTGGCCGCAGGGGCTTCATAGCTCTGGAGTAAATACCTAGGACCTGCAAGCTCAGCATGGGACATCCAATCACGAGACAGACAAACAACCTTGTTATTGTACTCCTATGTCTTACAACTAAAATAATAAAAATGATGTAGTTAAATATTATTTTATAGAGGCTGTTTTATCATTCCAGTTATTAAAAGATAAATTATTATAAACAAAAAGCTATTTAGATTGTCTTCTCTCACACAAACAGGTGTAGTTTGTCTCCTTCTCACAAGCAAGTGCGCAACTGCTCTTATTTACCCAATTGGATCTGATTTTTTTAATACACAAGTGTTTTTCATAAAACAATAAACATATATGACAAGCAAACAAATAACAATTGTAGTTTCTATGGATTAAATTTATAATAGTAAATAATATATATTAAATTTGTATTTCCTCTTACAAAATCTTAAATTGCACCTGATGCAAGATGAGAGCTTTGCAAGTTGAAGTGATAAGAGAATGCTGTTGGGGCCTTAGTGTTCTGGAGTGGAGAACATGGTATCCTAAAGGAGCTGGGCACAGCCCGGTTCCACCTGGCACAATTGAAAATGTATGGAAATCTGAGGAAGCCCATGTTAATTAGTGGATGTTCTAATGTTGAAATGATAATTTCTTTTTGCTTAAGTTATGTGTCTGTTTATGTCTTACAATGTCATGTGCATACACACTATACCAATCATGAGTTGATGAGTTTCATCATCATCATTTCGGCTCCAAGATGACCACTGCGGAACATAGTTCTCCAGAGTTTTCCAATTAACTTCCACTAACTTAGCTTCTATAAATGAGGCTCACATTTTATTTAATCTGTATCTTATAAGTGTATAGAGCATGTCAAAAATATCCTTAATGTTCAGGGACTTTCTTATCTCAGATACATGAACATCGAGAAACCATTACATTTGATGGTAGTTCTGTTCTTTGGAAAGAAAAATTTGCGACAAATCATTTTGTACTGGTTTGCATATATTTTTTTATTGAATTCACATTTCCGCCTTTGACAATGTTTTATTAACAACTTTAAGTGCTAACTTGTTATATGTACATGGCAAAATGTAAACATGCCCTACATTTGAATGTAGATTATATGCAGTGTAATCAAAAATTGTAAATATGCACATAAAGCAGGAAATAAAATTGCAATCTATTGAATAAATTGTCATATTGATGTAAATAGTTTCTCATTGATCTTTTTTGAAGGTCCAGCAAGAAATGATTGATTGCAGATATACACATATTTAATAGGTGCGGCAAAAATTCTTTCGCATTTTATATAAAACTAACTATACTGTATAGGTGCAATTTTGTAAGTAATGACATGGGTGCTATTGTTATAGAAATTTTAGGATTTTATAAAAAAAAAACTTTACAAGTATTATATACATAAAGAATCCTGATGAGATCGAAATAGGTGGAAGGCTGAAGATCCAAGGCCAGGACTATATGGCGAATGGATTGTCACTTCCAAGCCAAATTTTAATTTTTTCCTTAGTGACTAAAGATGCGCGTGATCTAGTGTTATAACTATGTATGACCTTCCCCTCTCTATTGATTATTTTCGGACATTTTCTCCCAACTTTTTGATTTAATTTCATTAGTTGTTGACAGTAGTAATCTGAATCAATGGTTTTGCCCTGCAGTCAAAACTTATAATATACTGTGAAAGATAGGTTGTTGAGTAAAAGTGTGTCGAACATATAAGGAACACTGTATTGAATATTGCTAGTCGATTTGGTTCTTGATTCTCTTTTGACTTGTTCCTACATTTCTTTGCTCTATACTTCTCTTCTTCTGCATCTTTACTTTGCCGCTATATCTACACATTTTGCATAGTGCAACTTGTGGGTGTCTGAACGTGCATAGCTCTACGTGTAGGTGCTGTGCGAGTGAGATAGCACTAGGGATTAATGTTTGACGTTCTATTGGTTGATTTGGCGTTCCCCGTATATACAATACCCTTATAATTTATACCATATACACAGCGCCTCCTCATTGTTTGCCCGGGTTTTTGAACTCTGACTGATCTTCGATCACGAACTTTTTCGTATATTCTTCCATCATACGTGAACTACTTGTCATCACCAGCTACATTATTTTCAAAAAGGCTCAATAAAGTTTTTAATTATTAAAACACGGTTCATTAGGTGTCTTTAGTAAGATGGTGTATTCCTGTAGTATGTAACTCTTATGTATATAGACAGCTTTATCAAATGTGCTGAAATTAGTTTTATGGTCAGTCTTTAATTCTGTAGCTACTTCGTAAATATTGATGGTGCTCTTGGGCGCCATTAGTTGGAATGCTAAACACGTACTAAAGTGACAAATGAAGTCCCGTTTTAAGAGATTTGGGCCAGGTCAGTCCATGGAGCGCCCGCCCAAACGAACTAAGAGGGGGGGAGTCCTCGAGGCTTGCTATATAAAATGTGGTCTAGACTAGGAGTCACAGTTACAGATAAGTTTGGTTATAGGTTTAAAATCTTTAAATGGGTGAATGTATAGTTCATTTGCTGTCAATCAATGTATGGTAAATTAATAAATGTTTTAAGAAATAATATCGTATTGATATTTTCAAAATTTCGTATGAAAATTTTCAAAATTCAGAGTACTACATAATAATAATAAAGCCTTTAATTTCTTGTACAAAGAAAAGTTGCAGAGTTATTAAATTCTTGTTTTACTGGCTTGTTTCTTAATCTTTAAGTATCCCTCCGCTGGTGAAGGCCTTCTCCAAAATAGCCAAGATTTCTGTCTTGTGCTGTTTGTCTCCAGCTCGGGCCTGTCGTTTTGCTAATATCCTCTGCCAGAGATGATTACTATTTATTATGTAACAATAATTATTGTATACAATTGCATTACAAGTGAAAAAAATAATATATTTTAACGTGAATACTTTATAAAGGGAATATAATATACAATATCCGGCGATAAATATAGCACATCGACCTTTGGAAAGAGATAGTCGGCTAATATCGGCTTCGTAGAGTGTTATCTCTGTCGCACACGTCATATGGGTTGATTGTCTCTTTCCAAAGTACGGTGTGCAATATTTATCGCCGGGTACTGTAATAAGATGAGAAATAGTAGAAAAAGTTTTACACCTATAACCATCTGTATATCATCTCATAGAAAATTATTATTTTAGTGCAAAAAAATATCTTGTAAGTTCTTTTCTGTAGGTGTCGCGTAACGAATATAAAATTAATTTTGATTATTTTTATATAATAAAACTTCTTTGACTATATTGTTATTGTACTACCTTTGTACATAACACTATCAAGTATTATAAGATGAATGTAGCACTCACACATGTTCATGATATTTGCATTTAGCATTTGTTAAATTGAGTATAAATTCTAATACAAACAAACTGGTTTAGAGGTTGACTTAAAAGATTTGAACAGAAGAATTTAAAACATACTGTATATGTTATTGTAAGTTTTTACTGCGGAATTCCGAAGTTGATGTATAGTGATCATTTTTGTCATGAAAAAAATGCTTGAACGGCCCAATGTAGTAAATAAGAATTAGATTGAACTCTACTATTATCGTCGTCGTCTATGTCTATATACGTTCACTGCAAGGCATAGATCTACCCCAAATATATCTAAGGAGGATATACCATAATCACCACGCTTGGCAGAAGGCAGGATTGGCGATGGCAATGTGGTACTGTGATACCCAAAAGACGTTGCTGCTCATCCTCCGGAAACTTGTTCGTGAGCAGTGTGGGAATGTTATATAATTAATGCACAAAGTGTGATATGTGTGATTGTATTCCGGGAATTGAACCCGCGACCCGGGATCGCATATATTAGTCTACTACCGTTGCGCTACTACTATAAAGAAAGGTACGAGGGTTTCGCACCTTCACAATAAATGCAGACTAGGTTTTTTTCTGATCATTGAGAAGGGCCTGAAAGTAATGTCGTTTCTGTCGACATATTTTACAGAAAAAACTGATTGATTTGTTACCGCCCCGGCATGGATTTGTATATGATGGCAAATGGTTGTTGATAACTAAGGTGAATATATTTTTTAAGTTGATTAGAAATAAAACTTGTAAAAATATAGTCATATAAGTTTAACTTAAGAAAGCGACATTACTTTGCGGTCCTCCAAATACAATAGTTATGGCATTAATTCCTAAACTTTACGATATGTTTAAATATCAGTTGACCATATTTTTTTAATAATAATTTAATAAATATTAAGTATAATGATTATACACATATATTTTGTTGAATAAAGCTACATGTAGGTACGTAAATAAGCACCAGTTATTTTGTTCATTGATTATAACAGCTTGGATTTTATGCGGTTTTTTTTTATTCAAATGTTTAACTTAGAAAAGTTTTTAAGAGGCGACCACGAGTTGGTAGACGGGGCGTGAGAAGATCCTCACGAGGTAGACCGACGACATTATCAAGGTCGCTGCACGTAGGCAGCGTGATGATGATGATGATGAAATATAAAAAGAAACCTTGGCATAAAACTTGTTCATATAAATAAAAAGCTGTTTACATATGGCCTATACTCGAATGCAGCCTTCAATATTAGATAGTGACACTATACAATAAAATAATATTAAAGAATAAACATTTTTAAATAAAAATAATTGCCCAAATATGTCGCAAAGTTTAAAATTCGGCCTATTTTATATTTTTGTTGAGACACGAGAAAGGTGTAAGAGATATAAAAATGGTAACTAAATTAAAACAGGACGCTTGCCTATCAAACATTTGAAGTCAAATAAAACAAAAGTTTAAGGATGTAATCAAACAAAAAAATATCGTGTACATTAGAGCGTTACAACGAAATATATATATATATATAAAAAAAACAATTGTAAAATAAATCCGTGATAAAATTGTTGTACACGAGAAAATAATTAAACCAATTAAAACTGTGATATTGTAATAGAAATGGATAACTAAAGTGTTTGAGGATGTACGAAAGGAATGGAATGATTGAGATAGGAAGATGGAATTGTAGAATGATAGGAGGAAAAAAGATATTGTTTACTAGGGAAGACGAGAACGAAAATAAAAATTCTAGTCAAAAAAAAATTATTAAGAATTACAACACCCTGTTTCCAATAAAATAGGGGGTGGGAGGAGAGGTCCCCAATAGCGGGGACTAAAAAAAATCACTTTGTTACTATACTGCAGCAGTTTTTTTATTGGAATCGACTAGCCAATGACTATAAATTTATTCTGTTCGGAATATTTAGCTAGATTATATAATAACTAGGGAAATTAAATATGCTAGTGCATTTACAGTACCCGGTGATGAATATTGCTCATCGACCTTTGTAAAGAGACAATCGGCTAATTTCGCCTTCGTAGAGCGCTATCTCTGTCGCACGAAATACAACTACTGACAAAACGTTACATAGGTAGCGTGGGACAGATATAGTGCTCTACGAAGCGAAATTAGCCGATTGTCTCTTTCCAAAGTTCTATGTGCAATATTTATCGCTGGGAATACTGTAAGTTATGTCAAATACATAAAAAATGAGAAGTTACGCTAGCAGTATCATAAATTTTTAATTATATATATCTGTGTTATTTTAAAATTCTATCAAAACCTTGACTTACTAATCTTCAGGGAGAAATAGAAGAGAACGGCGTTTACAAATAATAAAATATGTTATTTTTTTTGTATATCAAACGTTATAGGAATCCAATTTTATAGAAAATAGGATCGTATTGAATCTCTTCTTCAACTTAAAGCTTTAAGGATATCAAACGCGACCTGATCTGAGAAGACAAGCAGCCAGTTCTTTTTTTTTGTTACGGTAATAAGTCTGACGTAGTAAATATACATACGTCTTGTATGTATACTTGAACCATCGAGAACATTTAAGATCAGTATATATATGAAAATAAACGCGGTATATAGAAATTTTAAATTTTGTCTATGCCCGTGTTTTGTCTCTGGTTTCCTTGTTTATTCAGCGACGTCTAGGCCGCACAAGCGGCACGGCGGCGGAACCTTCGTCTGGAGCCTTGACACGATAAAAATAATTTGCATCACCGGTCGCAGATACCTTTGCTTTCTATACTATTTTAACGCGGGTTTGTCTGCCAATTTTACATGTTTTAAATTTTAGGTAGTTTTAAATTTCACTCTATAAATATATTTTTTCTTCTTGTCGCTTTTTTAAGTCAAATTCACATGATTACATTTTAACAATTTTTTATTTCTAATCAACAATATATTCGCCTTTGTTATCAACAACCTTTTCACATCCAGTATACAAATTTTCAATGCCGGAGCGGTAACAAATCAATCGGTTTTTGTCTAAAATATGTCGACAGAAACGACATTACTACCCAGTCCCCTTAATGTATATATAATTATATGTGTTTTCTCATTGTATACTTTAAAGTCAATTCTTATTATTTTGACAAACAGACAAAAAATGGTCAAAATTCAACCATGCTGTAGAGGTAAAAGTTTGCATATTAGAAAAACTTTTTTCAAACCAACAAATTGTAGCTATTCAGAATAAATAGCAGCTGTACTTCCTTTTTGCTAAAGTATACGGTTGATATACGGGAATGCGTTTTTTCTTGAATGCTTTTATTTACCGGAAGTCCTCTGGAGTAATTGAAGTTGTGACTTAGTGCATTAAGTAATAAATAACTTATTACAATTATGTAAGGTATACAAGAAATAAAATAATTTTGTAATTGCGAAATTTTGTTGACATTGAATCCCTTCAAATCTTTCTGTCTATTCTTATCACCTGTTAGAACTCTATCTGTATCTGTACATATATATAAATAAATCTATATATATCTATGTGATGCCATAACTTTAGAAAAACTAGCGACCAAATTTTAATGCTTTATTCAGAAGGTCCTTATGGAGAAAATAATAATAAATAATCACGAAAATTGTGCATAAAAAATGTCACTGTTTATCGATCAAAAAATTTATTTATTTTATTTCAAGTTTATTATATAAAGTGACCACTGTAAATTTTTTAATATTAATTTATTTTTTCTATAGATATGCGATTGGTTGATAACTTCTGATGGTTTGTCTTTCCGTAAAATAAATATCAAATGTACCGTGAATTTTTAATTAGTAAAAGCATACTACACAAAAAAATAAATAATTGTTTTTTTTTTAAAAACTTCTTTTGCGTGTGAAAATATACTCTTAATAATAAAATGAATAAAAAGTCCGTGTTTTGACTACACAGACATACATTTTATCAATTGGTATTAATTAATTTTAATGTTAACGGTGTTTACAGCGTCGGCTCATAATGTTTTTGACGCCGGCCATAATAACGGCTTTTAAAACGATATTCTCTTTATGGAATATGTTTTCGATTTTTAAAAAATAATTGCGCTTGATTTTATTTTTTTTATATAATAAATTATGCGTCATGAGTTTTACGCTACCGTCTTTGATCGTATCTGTGCTTTCTCTCGTATTTTTGTTTAATTAATTAAAATTTTTTTTTTTACGACCCAATAGACGCGGCGTGAATTATTCCGCTAGACCAGGGCTTCTTAAACTTTTGTCATTCACGACCACCCCATTTATGATTGCGAGTTTCTTGACGACCCCATACAAATATAAAAGAAAAATAAATTAATATTTTTTTATGATTTACTTATAAGGTAGCAAGCAATATACTATATATACATGAAAATATATAGTTTTAGAATTTGTTTTGTAACATACAAAAATATAAAATTATTATAGTTTCAAAAATAAAATGTGGATTCTGACCATCTTAATTCGCTCGAATATATTCAAGTAGAAGTAAAATGGTATATATAAATATTTGACATTAAAATCTTCTGACCCCATTTAGGGTCGCGACCCATAGATTAAGAAGCCGTGCGCTAGACGAATTGACATATGATGCAGACAGCGCAATGCCAGATATTATAGCGTTCTTTCAGGGAGTACTATGTCGTGTAATGGGCATCTGTTGAATGATCTGTCCATGCAGATTTTATACTGCCAGAAATTATTGGCCAGTTAATGCGACCAAAAATTTAAAACTTCAGTTTTCAGTTGGATCAATTTTTACAGATATATTTGAGGTTATACTATTATATAGTTTATACAACTATTACCAATTACCCTGTATAATGAGTTATACGGGCTGTACATATATATTAATTATCCTTTTAGATCATTATAAAATTTTACGTGTATAAAAAACTTGTGTATAAAAAAATGTTAACTATGGTGCATTGGCGTCTTAGTCAAGCTCTTGAGAAGTCGTTAAATGCGGGCAGCGCTACACTGGTCATAGTAGCGATGTTCAGAAGAGGTCTACGCTTTGCAACGGGCGTCGTCTGCTGACGTGACGATAATGTTTGTTCTCAACGCTTTTATTATTTTTCCATATTGTTTCTAATCATAATATTAAATTGTGCTCAGTGTCAAGGCTCCCGTCCTGTTTAATTGTGTGTATAGCACAACGCGGGGGTCCGCGGCTGATCCTTCACTTGTAGATACCGAGGTTGTTCGTCACACAGTGCATAGGGCGATCGGACGAGTTGGTTTTGGTTGATAACAATCCCACATAACCCCCTGTCTTCTGTACAGAAGTAGGTTATTTTGAATGTTCGAAAATTCCCCCTGTAACTGTACTTATGTAATGATAATGTTTGCAGGCTCAGCGTCGGGAGGCGGACAGTGGACGCGGGCGCCGCCTGCGCCGCCGCCGGTGGCAGGCGCGAGCGCACATGCTGGCGGCGTGGGCGTGGGAGTAGGTGTGGGCGGAGGAACACGCGGGCGGCGGCCCACGGGCACGCGGCATTCGCCCGCCGCCGCGGCGCTGCAGATGCCGCACACGGGCATCTCGGCCGCCGCCGTGCAGGCGCTCGCCAACGGCTGGAGCCTCCCCGCCTCGCTTACGCAGGCGCAAACCCAGCAGGTGCTGCGGCTTGCGCAGGTAAGCTCGCACACCGCATCACAACTTGACCTTTTTTATACGCCATCTACTATTTGCGTGTAATAGCATAGCCTTGATTCATATTATGCTCAAGCCCCCCCAGACAGCCATGGAGTTCCGCTGCGGGTCGAATCAAAATTGAGATCCGTAGAAAAACCGAAAAAATAGAGGAATGTGTGAATGAATGAGATTGTGAAGAAAAAAAAAGCAGTGAAATAATTTATTGAATAGTAAAAACCCCGGTCTCTCACAAGATAGGGGTGAATAAGAAGGTTCCCAATGCTGTGGCCCATTAAAAAAACATTTATAACTTCGTAAATTATTTTAATTTGATTAAGATTTTAATATACAGCATAGTAAAATCGCACAAAAACTGAGAGAATGCTGTATTGCCAAAGTAATACTTAAATGTATGCGAATCGCAAAAGAATTCAACGTGTGATTCTGCTCGTGGGCATGCCAAGAGTGCGCGTGGCTGACGCCGGTGTATTTGCAGGCGCAAGTGGCGGCGCAGGCGCAGGCGGCGGCGGCGGCGCGCTACAACAACGCCGCCCTGGCCGCCGCTGCCGCGGCGCTTCCGCAGCACCGCTCGCAGCACCAGCGCGCCGTGCAGGTCAGTACGCCACCACCACCCCCACACCACTTGCATAAACATATAACAGAACACCTCCACGCCATACCTTCATCTTCATATCTTTAATTCTATCAGCGTATACAGCCTTACATCAGATGAGGTCGGTTGAATTTTTCGAAATTCTATCAGCTAAGTAGATTTGGGAGGCTTCTATTATATTCGTGAAGCGGACTGCTTATATATATGCAACTGCTAAAAGTAGAACGATCCCGCGAGGCAATCTACTACTAGCGCTATCTGTCGGCGTCGTCCGAAGTAAAAGCGTTCCGATATTTCCATGTACTGACTTATTATCACTACACTAGAACCATAAGACTTAGGGACTTCAAATTTGGGATGAATATTCCTTTCGCCTAGTCAGCTAAGAATTTATGAAATTTAAAACTGCAACGAGGGTTAAGATGGTATTTATTAAGATCGCGAAGCTGGTTATAAGTACAACGTTTTTGTGTCTGAATCTGTTTTGTGACATTTGTGTATACATTTCTTTATGGAATTGTAAGGCAATAAATTTCTTTTTCTGCCTTATCAAATGAAATATCGCACATAAAATGCAGTTGGCTTTAATTAAATTGGTCGTAATTGATAACTTTTATTGTTTACTTTATTTCACTGGCTCCTTGTTCGTTCGTGTATCGAACGTTAAATTTAGTTTGTTAATCTAATATAGAGATTTATATTCAGACTTATAGACCACTGTTATAGCACCCTATTTAGATACTTAATATGGAATATGCAAGTTTTACAAGTAACAGTCGTTGATCTTCTTAATTAACTTATAGTTGAAGTTAAGAGACATACTTCTTTACTATAGCAAGCAGATAAATTTTGTGGACCACCGCTAATAAATTGTAAATACCAATTTTTTTGCTATGCCAACATCGAGCCCGCCGAATCATCCGTGGACCCTGGACACCTTGATGATTTTTGAGAACCTTTTTTTTAACCCTTTCCCGTCCCCGCTATTGGGGTCCTTTCGTACCCCTAACTTGTTGTTGATTAGGGACTTCTATTACATTTTCTTCTAATAATTTTTTCAACTGTAATTTTCTTGTCGTCCTTTTCTTACATGCTTCCTATGTTCTTCTATTCTTTTGCTTTCTTTCCACGTTTCATCTAACTTTCCCTTTTATTCTATTTTCCTCTTTTCATCACCTTCCATTCATCACCTCATTCCTCAAGTTTACAACTTTATTTCTTTATTTTTGTTTTACAATTCTGTTTATTTTTTGTACTTAATTCTATTTTTACATTTATTTTATTTCTTTAACGATTTCAAATTTTATGTTTAATTCTTATTTATTACCTGCGTAATAATGTTTTTACATAATCTGACAAACTCACGTTGCGTCTGCTCTTCTTCAATTATTGAGGCCATTGTCTCCTCTCTGACTTTGACGCCAGAGCGGCACTCGAACTCGAATCGTAGTCCTCCGAATACGGGACACTTGGCTACAAGTTGGACCACGGACTGGTCCACGCCCGGTTTACAGAAGCACGAAGGGTCCTCCTTGAGCTTTAATCGGTGAAGGTACTCAGAGAACTTTGAGAACCTTTGATGTATGACATACAAAGCTATATTTACCTGTTTTGCTATACCTAGCGGAGAGTGGGGGTACTCACGCTGTGCCCCCCAACAGTGTGAAATAAACCTTACCTAATTTACATAAATCAAGTCTCTAAACCTTATGGTTCCAGATATATCGATTCCAATCCAGTAAGATGGTTAATATGTAGTTGCCCGAGCCAAGGCTCCACCGAGAGCCTTCGAGCTTCGCTACTTTAAAAGAGGTCTTATGTGCACTCTGCGCCACCTCATACCCCCCGGAATCTGCAATTTAGAATATGTCGCATTATCTTTTTAACAATTTTTTGCGACGCCCTTCTAAGGGACGTTGGACAACAAGTTGGGAGGGGTATGTAAATCTCTCTCCTTCTAATTTCCGTGATAAAATCATGTCTTTTTATGACATTTGAGTCGATAGTTTGATTTTCTATCTTGTTAAATAAGTTGCATTATGTCGGAATTGAGATGGAGAGGTGTGCTTATCAACACACAACTACTTACGACTCAATCTTCGCTATAGAAGCATGCAGAGCTGTAAGCAATTACGCATTTGCTTCGCGGCCCATTTTTTCTCTGCTTTTTTTATCTTCTTCATCTGTTTTTTACTTTGAGCACATTCAGACCAGCCCTACATCTCTGGCGGACTGTGAACTTCCACTCGATACTGTAGTGGTGAACCACAGATAAGACAACAACGCGAGTTACGGCTAATTAAATTTTTATCTGTCCCGTTTATACTTTTTGAGATTTAGGGTGATAGTATGTTATCGGCATATAACACGGGAATGAGACTGCAAATTTTAATCAAGATGACGGATCTAAATGACTTTTTTATTCTTTGATGCACAACTCAAAATATACCAATGTTATTGAATAAATTACATGTGAAAAAAAACTTTCATTATTTGAACATAATTGTTATATTCTGCCGTTAAATAAATATATTTTTATATCCGCTTATAATTATTGTATCAAAATATGACAAAATTACACGAGTCACGCGGTAGATATACGTATATAGTTATAACAAAGGTCACACGTTATTGCATAGTTATACAGGCGAAATATATATACCATTAACTTAAAATAATATTATCATTATACAGGCTGTTTGGTTATATATGTAAAAGTTTGAAAGATGTAAATTGTCAGAATATATCTTTAGTTTTTATATCTATTTCCAATAACCCTGTGTAAAGTGTTCACTCTGAAATATATTATATTAATTTATTTCTTCTATTGTAATACGACAGTATAAAGTCTGCAAGGACAGATAGTAAACAATAATAAATAACAAGCGGCACAAAAGTAATGTCATAATGTGAACGCGACTTAATTTTTACAAATGGCGCCAAATGTCACTTTGACATTTATGATGTAGAGATACAGAGAAATAGTTATTTAGCGGAAAATGGCACTTTTACATTGTGGTATTATTTTGGCACCATCTGTTATGTAGTAATTCAAATTTTGAAAAAGATTTTTGTTTATCGATTATCAATACGATATTATTTCTAAAAGCATTTGTTTATGCAATAGCCTTTCATACATTAATTAAAAATAAATTCGCTATACATTCACGCTTTTAAAGCTTTTTTACAATATAACCTATCACCCTGTATAAAATATAATACAGGAAGCTAATCGAAGTTTTGCTTTCGGTACAACTTACTGCGCGAAGGTCTGTGATGAGTAAATACATATAGGCGAAATATATATCTCTAACACAAGGGCACCCTTTAGATAACATAACATCGTCTGCAAATCATTTAAATATGTCCCCTAGTGTGTCTTTTCTATTACACCCTTGGGAGTACATGGGGTGATATTCATGATTTACTATCACATCTATTGTGTTTGCTTTTGACATTACAAAAAGTCGAGAATTTGCTTGTTCAATTCATTTTGTTGCTTCCAAACAAAGTAAGTGTTAATTTCTATATTTATTTCAAAATTTAATTATGTTCACTTTGTTGTGTAAGTTTGTAACAAATATTTTCGTTACATATATTCTGGTCAAGCTTTTTAAATTAAATTATATACAAAATAGGTTTCAAAAAAGATTTTAATGATGTTTTAAATCGTATGTGAAAAGTCTAAGTGAATCAAAACTGTCTAACATTTATTGAAGCTTCTTAAAAACTTAGAAATTAGAAAAATATAGGCATTAAAAGATTAATATATTACTTTTTTAGTGTTAACTAAATTTTGTCGTATTTGTAGCAGGATATGACTTACTGTGCATCTTTTATAAGATAAACAATTGTTTTAGCAAAAAAATAATAAAGTTCTGTAGTGATATTTTTACTTATATCTAACGCTAAATACATCTAATATATAAAATTTCCATGTCACAATGTTAGTTACCGCATTCCTCCGAAACGGCTAGACCGATTTTTACCGAATTTTATATGTGTATTCAGTAGGTCTGAGAATCGGCGACTATCTATTTTCCATACCACTAAGTGATAAAGGACCCCTAATTTTTTTATTTTTAAGATAATTTTTTGTTTTTTTTTTTGGTTTAATTTTATTATAATACAGCATACAAAAATACATACAACCCTCAATTTTCACCCCTCTATGATCAACGCTTATTTTTTATTTGTTAATTAAAAACTAAACTTTTTTGCAAAACGTTTGCGGGATCAGCTAGTATACATATATTTTATAAGGGATTTATTTTAAAAGGCATATTTTTGATACACGGCTGTCGGGAAAAGGGTGGAAATTTCTAATATATACAAACAGCATTACATGTCGATGTTAATACGTATTAATAAAAAGTTTTATTTTGAGATATTGAAATAACAACTTTGAAAACGGTTGATGGCTAGTGATTTTTTTTTATAAATTATTAATATTTGTCGTTTAGAACGACCGTCCATATGGCACAGGTCTCCTCTGAAGATATCTATGAGGTGATGTACCATAACCACCATAACTTGGCAGGCGGGTTGGCGATCGCAGTGTGGTATTATGGTATGCAGAGGACGCTGTTGCATATCCTCTGGAAGCTTGTGATCAGTGGAAATTCTATATAATTAATTTACAAAGTATGAAATATGTAAGATTGTATATCGGGATTTGAACCCGCGACCTACGTGCGCAATTCTCGGTCATATACCACCAGTTTATCACTGCTCCGGCAAATGTTAATGTTTATATCATTTTTATAATTAACAATTGTAGTCTGCGCTGGGTGTATTGTAGAGTATATTATAGAAATACTAGCTGATCCCGAAAACGTTGTTTTGCAAAAAAAATTAAAGTTTTTAATTAACAAATGTAAGATAAGGGTTGATCGTAGAGGGGTGAAAATTTAGTTTGTATGTATTTTTGTATGCTGTATCATAATAAAATCAAAACCAAAAAAATTGTCTAAAAAATTAAAAATAAATTTTAGGGGTGGACCACCCTTATCACTTAGGGGTATGGAAAATAGATAGTAGCCGATTCTCAGACATACTGAATACGCATGTAAAATTTGGTAAAAATCGGTCAAGCCGTTTCGGAGGAGTTCAAGTTCGAACACCGTGACACGAGAATTTTATATATTAGATTAATTTTTTGGGTCGAAAAAGTTGAAAACTTGAATGCGGAGTTTTTTTTTTAATGGTCACCTTTATTGGAGGCTTCTCGTACTCCCTTAACATGTGTAAGGTTAAGGATGTTTATTTCCAATAAGTGTTTCACACTCTTAATTTATTTCTTCTGTCATACGTCTCATTATCGTTCATCCTCTTTACTGCCACCCATCACAATAACTTCCACTCTTTATCTTCTATCATTATTCACCTCAGTTCTTAATATTACAAATATGCTAAGTTACATTTGGTTATTTTACTTCTTTTCTTTATTTTTACAATTATACTCTTATTCTTTTTTAAAAAAACTAGTACTATACTGCTATATAATAATATTGACTTATATAACTTGCTTACATTATCTTGTATTAGTGGTAGGCTAGGTATAATTACTACTTACTGTTTTGTTTATGACATAATTAGTTTAAAGAATTGAAATGAATACAGAGCTTGCAAATTTCGGTCACCTTACGTAATATCAACGGATTGTTTCGATGAATAATTGAATGCGTGTAGGAAAAACACGAGAGACGTAAAACTTCAAGGAAACAGTCGCTTTACAACGTGTTATGCTGTTTGTGGAGCCTTGGCATCGTTTTGTTCTCACTCCGTACCAGCTTTTCCCTGTGGCCTTGTTTGATAACAGGAGGTGAATATGTAAGAGGTCAAGGTTTATCCCGGAATAAATGCATAAGCATAACAATCGAGAATGAAACACGCGAATGCACTTTTTCGGATTGTGAGATAAAGTTCAAAATTTAACTATTTTTGTGCGGTGAGCAACCGCGTAAAAAAGTCTTACGTAGAAAAACAAAGCTTGTCTAGTTTTCTGTGGTAATCTGATTCAAAATCTCTTTTCACGCTTGCAGATACTACCCACCTTCTGTATAGTGTTAGTCGTGATGTTTTTGTGACGTCTTGTTTCACTAGATGCTTTTCTTTTGTTCTTTTCTCTTCTTTTTCTCGGTAGCCAGATATATAAGATTCCACCTTCTTTTTTTTTAACTAATAGATTTTGTTCGTTACTTTGCGGAAGTCCTTCCTAAGTAAGAAAAGGACTAATATAAGAGCTACTTTAGCCATGTAGCGGTAGTTGTGCAATAAAGTGCACCGCTCGCCAGCACGCTGATAAATGCGCATGCGGCAAACAATACGAATTACACAACTACCACCGTTAAATCACTCAACACGTGTTTCACCCCTCCACGGGGCATCCTCAGGAGTAATGTTACACCGATTAGTGCCCTCGGTGTTTGGCGCACTTTATCGCACGACTACTGCTACATAGCGGAAGTAGCGATATATAGTCCTTTTCTTACTTTTTTTTGTTAACCTCGTCAATTATGTTTCAATTTATTTTAAAACGCCAAAATGTTAAATATACCGCACAAAAATAAATTAGTTTTTTTTTTTTTGGGTATTTCGATCAACTTCTATCGTGGTCGAACAGGGTCTATATTAACATAATTTTTATTTTTATTTTTAAATGTTTTTGTTTTAACACATTACCATGCCATGTGTTGCGTATACGACCCCAGCTGCAATTTCCGTTCCGACCATTTGCAGTTCTCATTGAAAAATAAAGGATTATTAAAAAATGACTTGCAGGGTCGAACATAGATAACTTTACGTCACGCATGCGCGTAAACATAATGTGAACATGTTTTTTTTTTTGTTTTACCTCAACCTAAAGCTGCCACTTGTAGAAAAATAGGTGTTTTTTATACAAAGAATAAAAACAATTATCAAAAGAAGCAAATGATACTTGTTGTAACAGCTCCTAATAGATACCGGACTGTTCGAATTTCGTGCGACAGAGATAACGCTCTACGAAGCGGAAATTAGTCGATTGTCTCTTCCTAAAGGTCGATGTGCGATTTTTATCGCCAGGTACTGTACGTATTGCACATTAAAATTAATAACATTATCCCGCTAATTATAGCTAAATAAATAATAATAAATAAAAAAATATAAAAATAAAGGTGTAATGCATACGTCTTAAACGACTTTTTTTAATTTTTAAAGTGCGTGTCCTATACGCATCATGTCGCTTGAATGGAAAATCTTCAAATATTGCCGCGGCATGGAACGTGTTAATACTCATTTTTCGTTCTTCTCAATATCTTCATTCATTCTTTCTTGTAATTTTCTTCACAATATCTTTTATTCCTTTCTATATATCATCTGACTTTCCTCGCCTTCCTTCCAGAATTGTACAATTTTACGTTTATTAATTTTAGAATTTAACAATTTATTCTTAATTGTTATTTATTTTCTTATTACATTTAGTTTACAATTCCTACACATTACAGGTAGTTGTAGTTTTGAGTGTATTGGCTTAAGGTTTAGGGATTGTAATAAGGATCTTATTTTATCTGAACATATTTAATTAACCAAATACAGAGTCATTTAACGGTGGCAGTTGTGTAATTCGCATTGTTTGCCGCATGCGCATTTATCAGCGGGCCGGCGGGCGGTGCACTTTATTGCACGACTATACTGCATTGGCGGAAGTAGCTATATATTGGTCCTTTTCTTACTTATTATTTACTTTCTGCAAAATACCGCCTGAATCCATAAATTATATTTGATTAACATAAGGCATAGGAAAAGAACTGCTAAACTACGGCAGTTCACGCTGATCTCTCGACATTTCGAAGATCAATTCGTCGCAGATCTCGTTCATTCTTTGCGCTATGTCTACACTTCTTATTTCATTCGTTTGGATCATTTCAATGACTGCCATGCTTTCGACAGCTTTAACTACAGACGGACAACTTGACGATAGCTTTAATTTAGATCCATGTATATTGTAATGTAGTTTTTTTATATATATGTGCACAGAAAGATAGATATAGGACTGTAATGCGTGGTGGTTTATATAAGTGACGTTTGCGGTACTCGCGCCAAGCTGGATTGACGTTTGACCAAGTGTGGTATTATGACTCTTTCTCACGAAGATACCATTGCTCGAACATCTGTTTAGTATCCTTACTTCCTTTCAGCATCAATATTAAAATAATTATGCGATTATATATATTATCAATGGCTGCCCTCCTAAGACATCATCATAATCATACAGACGTCCATTGCAAGGCTTAGATCTTTAAAACAATCACGATGACCAGTCTTGCTGCCCGCATTCAGCGACTTCGTGATCTTGACTATATCTTCCGACCACCTCGTGGTCTTACAGGAGATCCTATCAGCCCCAACGGTCTATTAACCTACGTAGGTACCACCTTGTAACATCCATCACCATCCAAATCATCTTTAACACCGTAACACTAGGCTGTTGTCGATTAAAACTCATTTACACTTGCACTTGTATAATTTTAATGTAATTTTATATGTGTAATAGCTTAAATATTTTTGTTTACATACTTTATACTTTGCAATTGATTGTTGCCAGTCATATGGTGAAATATGTTTGTTTGTCGTTGGTTGCAGTTTCCGAACAGTCCAATAACAATGGCGATGGCTCAACAGCCACCACCTCCTCTGGTCAGGAGCTCTGCAAACACCACGACCATGAAGTGAGCATACTTGACCATTATACGTTATTTGTTTATAGGAGCAGCCTTGTATGTGTAGCTAGAATGTACCTGCAATATGTTCACCGATCTACAAACTAACCGGCAGACGAAAGGTCAATCAAGACAGTGAACGCGTAACATTGTTATAAATAAACACCGGTTAATCTCTGATTAATAACCTACCTCGGGTTTCTGAAGGGTTCGTTTAAGAAAAATTAGTTAATCACTGTTTAATCTATGATTAAAGTTAGTTACACAATAGAAAGTTACAAATTTTTTCAACCGATTTTTAACCTATGATTAAACATTTTGGTCAAAATGATTGTTGTCTCCCTCTATTGTATAACTGTCTCGTTTTTAAATAAGTAAAATATTGTTATTAGTAACGACGTCGACATAAATATTCACATGATAAATAGATATATAAGTAACATGAAAATTAAATTAGCTAATCATTGTTTAATCTAGGATTAATCATTTTCGTCTCGAACATTATTTGTCTTTTGTCTATTGTAGAACTTTTTTATAAAAAAGTAAAATGTACTAAGTAAAAAAATAACTAAATACAATAAATGAACCTTTATACACAGTAAACAAGTAATAAGTTTAAAATTTTTACCGTGTATAATTTGACCAGTGAACAAGATCGTAGGTCGCGAGTTCAATTTCCTTTATAATTTAAAATGATTGCCACTGCTCACAAACCTGTTTGCAGAAGATAGGTAGCAGCGACCTCTGCATACCATAGCACCACACTGCGATCGCCAACTCATCTGCCAAGCGTGGCAATTATGGTATATCCTCCCATAGATATCTTTGAGGAAACCTATGCCTTATCTTGTACGTTCACTGCACTATTTATAGACTGAAACAACAATATTTTGAAGAAAAAGAAATGTCAACTTATGTTTTGATATTGGTTTGTCGATTTGATTTAAATGAATGAATCACAAGAGTAAATTTTAAAAATTCTTTTGTTCATAGCAATAGAATAACTCACATTTTACTAGAAATTTTATTTTGTAAAGGATAACATATTAAAAGGAATATATATTCAACGACTAATCGGTCAAATTCACTGATTACCTAATTAAGGCTTTGTGCGTCATGAGAAAACGCTTAGGGAAAGTCAATTTTTTGTGAACAATTGCCAATTAAAAACGTTGTGTTCATGCAATATGATAATCTTAGTTATGTTAATCGCCGATTAACAAGCGATTATTGGCATAATTGATTGGTCTTTCAAATCCGGGTACATGTATGTATTTATATATATATTCATATGTACATAATTTCAGAACTGCCCATAAAATAAAATACGTGGTGTGCTGCTAGCTTTTGTGGATATATAGCTTTACCTGAAACAGCTGTCGAGCTAAAATAGCTTTCGTAGCGATTTTAGTGTATCCCAATTTATGTTTATGCACATATGTGTGGCTGCATTTATTTGACGTCTTTAAACACTCGCGTGCACGCATATCGACTCACTCTAGAAGCGCACATTTAGAGCCGCTGCATTTAAAAATGAACACGATTTGTTAAAATTAATTAGAGCCAGAGAGAGTTACCCTTCTTCGCCTCCCTAATTAGGCTTTCCATGGTGTCATTAAAAGGCTAAATTTAAAAAAAAAAAAAAACGTTATTTTGTATCAAGCAGCCACTGAATGTAATTTTGGAGAGTGAGTCAATTTGCATGCACTAGTATTAGAATAGTAGAAAAGAAAATGCGTCTAACTTCAACTGAATGTTCGACGAAACGGTCAAAGACTAAGCTTCGTGACGATGACAGTATTGCGAATTCTTGATCATTCGATTCATAGGAAATAACTAATTTATTTAACAACAAAAATGTTTAAATAGAATATTTTAATTTAAATAACATCGTAAGTAATTGATAAACCAAGTGTGTTATTTATGCGGATAAATAGTTTCATGTATATCAGCACTCCCGCAAACGATGTGCCGCGGTAAAAATCATTTAATTGATTTTAACAATTTTTTATTATACATACACCAATACCTCACTTTGCGTCGTGGTTACGTTCCAAAAAAAAAAAAACGACGCAAATTGAAACGCCGCAAAGTGAATTAAGATTTCCTATAGCAAACCCTGTAAAGATCGAAGGTAGGTTCCAGAGTCACGAAAATACTACTTTTTAAAAAGAAAATTGAACGAAGTAAATATTTAAAAAAAAAAAACAAAAATAATATAACTCTGCTTATAAATAAATTGGAATAATATTTACCTTTTTTGTAACCAGATACAACACGTAAAAACTTATGTATATTTAAATAAGAGAGGACCAATATCTAGCCACCTCCGCACATGCAGTGGTTGTCGTGCATGAAAGTGCACCGCCCGCCAGCCCGCTCGCAAATGCGCATGCGACAGACAATGCAAACTACACAACCGTCACCGTAAATTCACTCAACACGTGTTTCACCCCTCCACGGGGCATCTTCAGGAGTTGTTACACAGATTAGTGCTAAACACCGAGTGACACTCGGAGGTGGCTAGATATTGGTCCTCTCTTATTTAGGATGGACTTCCGCAATGTAACGCCTGAATCCATTAAAAATTATGTATATTTGTTATTCTCTTTTAAAAAAAGCACAACACTCAACATTACAACATAATACGTAATTCAAACTGAACTTTAAAATTAGCAAAACAAAGTGAAAATAAAATTGTATTAAAATTGCGTTGTTTTTTTAGTTAGAAAGTTAATCCCCGAGTTGATGGCATGACGCGATTAGAAATAAAATTGTTGCCATCTTTTAAAAAAAAAAAGAAAATTTCAAAAAAAAAAAAACTCGAACCCAAAACAACGCAACCTCGAAAATCTAACGACGCATAGTAAAATTAGTACTAATTAGGCAGCGAGGCCACTTCGAAAAAAATGCAAAACGGAACGACGCTAAGTCGAGGTATTGGTGTACTTTTAAATCGGAAAAAAAGTTGGGTTCCAGGTTTTCCAGGTACCTTGTATTTGAAACACAGTGGCAGGTCACGTTCACTCGTCTCTCGAATTTAGCCTTCCGTGTGGCTCGAAATTCTACAAAAGATTTTAATATGTCGTAGGTGAGAAAAGGTTTTGGAAGCACTGATATAGTTAAATAAATTGTTAAAGTAATGTAAAAATCAATTATTTTAAATACTTTGGTATGATCATGCAAGTTTAGTCAGTAAACCAAGGTAATCAGTTATTATAGTAATATAAGCTGGCATCGGTGAATGAATTTATAGAAGAAAGGCTATTTTAATGTTATTTAAAATATATAATGATCTCTTATTTAAAAAGAATGTAATCTTATTATTAAACGGTTTTATTTAGTTCGACCCGTACGGAATTTGTTATTTGTGTCAAAATTAGAAATTGAAATTTAAGCACCTTCACGTTGTCAAATTGATCTGAAATTTGTTACACATTTAATTTAGACGACAATACAATATAATAAAATCAATAACATTATAAATCTAAGATGGCCGCCGATACAAAATGGCGTATTACATATTTTTTCTTAACCCCCTCAATATGGGTATCAAATGAAAGGGCTACACTAGTAAAACACGATGATTATGTTAAAATTTAAAATTCAAGATGGACGTCGTTCCAATATGGTGGACTAGGTAAATATTCTTCCACAACCACCACAATATGGGTATCAAAATACCGTTTAACTTAAAAGTTTTTTAAATGTATTTATTTTTCACTGTTTTCGGGTCTGTGGCATTTATAATCCGAGATGGTAGATTCATTTTGACGTCACCAAGCGATGTGATTCATGTGATTTTTTGAATTTGAATGTATAGTACTTGAAACAAAAAAATAATAATAAAAGGCTTTCCACCAAATATTAATATACAAAAACTACACGTCTTATCTATATGTAGATAAGATTAAACTGTGTGAATCAGTATGGATAAGGTGTCTATTGCAGCAAAGTGATCTGTTCAACTTTATCTGATAGCATAATCCGCGCGATATTTGTCTCTTCTCTTTGAGTTGCTAAAATTTATTTTTATAAAAAAAACCTACACGATATATAGAAAGAGACTTTTAGACATATTAACGACGAGTTCAATAAATCTCGTGTACATCGCCGAAGCTATAAAGGTTCATCTGGTTGGGCTTCTATTAAAAATTTTCATTAGGATTAGGTATGATTTGTTTTGCTATAATAATAACATCATCATCATCTCAAGTAATAGATTCTCGCTGCAATGCGTTGGACAACCCAAATGTTATCACCACTGTGATCGGTTAAGCCCACATTCAGGATCTTCACGCGACCATGACGGTCCACTTTGTAGGGAGGTTACCCAAACCGCGCGTGGGTATGTATATATACGCACCTACGCATACACATACACGCGCGCTCACACACACACACTCACGCACGCACGCACGCACACACACACGCACGCACGCAAACACACACACACATATATATAAGCTTGTCATGTTGCGCTTGTGCATTTATCCCCTAACACAAAGCATGACAACAATTCTATAACATTTTGTAAGTTGCACATATTTCGTTCGTAACTTAGGTTTTTTAAATATTGCATTCTAACTCCCTTTTAACAAAAAAAAAATTGTTATTCAATTGTACATAACGTGTTATGCGTAAATGTCCGTACAACGCGTTTCCCTATAACGCGAGACTAATCTACCGTGTTTTAGCTGTCATTGCATACCTGATCGTCCTAGTTTAGAGTCCCAACGTTTGGCTAAAGCCTCACTAGGAGACAATTTTAAAATAGACCTGACACGAGTTTAACCCTTTCGCTTTAATATAAAAATGTAATATAGATGGGCGTAAGAACTTTAGATAGCATGGAAGTTAAGTGGGGTTTAAAAATACTGAAATAATATGAAAATATATTATTTGCAATGATATATATGTCGATGTCATATACAGGCTGCTCCTACATAGATATCAGTTACATTTCTAATTCCATTCGCCATTGTCTTGTCACTGTTTAAATTATTCGAAAGTGTTTTGCGTTGTATGCTTTGGTGTCGTTCATCAAACATTCACGTAGTCGCTGGTGATGTGATTTACGTTAATGAACGTGTCTGTTTCTTTTACAATTACACTTAAACATGTTTTTGTGCTGTTTTGTGGTGGATACGTGACCGCGTACAAGAAAGGTGACAAAAGAAATCCCCCAAAAAACTTCGCGAAGTATAAAATTATAAGCTGTTTTTATGCGGACAGTAGTAAAGCCTTTTGTAAAGCTATCAATTGCTAAACGTGTAATCAATTATCCTTCGTAGTCTAACAATATGTGAACTCTATGGTAAACTGGTTTAAATTCGATTTTGCACTTGAATTTCTTTGTCACCCTATATTAAGTGATCAGTTTTATAGCACCTGGCGATAAATATTGCACAACAATCTTTGGAAAGAGGCAATCGGTTAATTATCTCTGTCGTACGAAATACAACGACTGTCTAAACGTCACATAGGTAGTGTGAGACAGAGATAGTGCTCTACGAAGCTGAAATTAGCCGATTGTCTCTTTTCAAAGGTCTATGTGCAATAATTATCGCTGAATACTATAGCTATATTTTTACTAGACACTTGTATATGTCTCAATATATATATACAAGATCTAACATACTATATTTATTGGTAACACCGTCAATTATAAATAAATTTTTCACAAAAAAGTTTGAGTGTATGTTCGTATTACAATTAGGTATAGTTAAATTTGAACTGTAACGTGTTTGTAATAGAGTTGTTTTTGTGTTGCAGTGTGCCACCGCAAGTTACTGGGACAATGAATGGCCACTCAACCTCTCACTCCGTGGACACACGCAAAAGGCTTACTCCAATACCAGACATCAGTATAACTGGCAGCCATACGCCGTATAAGGTAATTTGATCACCATTTCAAACGAATTAGAGGATTCAAATTAGATACTTGCAAGCTTAAATTCCAGGACAAATTATATTATATCAAAGCAGCTTTAAAACATTACTTGCTTGTTGAAAGTCATTTAACAGTTTATTTTATAAAATTGTCAAAGAAAAATGTAATTTTTAATTATTGCAGCATTAAACTAGCTTAGCTTGTATTGATGCTAGCTTTCGCTTTAATTTTTGGCTAAATATATTGATAATTAGCTAAATAATAACTACTTACTACTATGATCAAAAATTAAGGCGAAATTATCATCCCCCCCCACCCCCCGGGTATTAGGAAGGCAGGTATTTTTTACTTAGATTGGATGCGTGCTAAAAATTGGAATATATCATTTGGCTCAGCCAAAACAATTTTGAAGGATGTTTTGTGTTTCAAAGGGTTCCTCAATTTTTTGTAAAAAAATACGATACTGATACGCCTGATTTGGCTCCGTGCGACCTTTACATATTTAGCAAAGTCAAAAGGCCATTGCGGGGATACCGTTTTGATACGTTTGAAGAGATAAAATCGAATCGAAGAAAGTGTTGAAGGCTTCGAGAACTGAAATAAGTGTTGGCAAAAGTGCATTTGATCGGACGGGAGGATTACTTAGAACGGTATGAAATTGATTCGGAGGAATAAATAAAAAATTTAAATTTTATGAACAATTTCATCTTGCTTTTTGACCGCCATATTAATTATTTCCAAGTATTTAACGAATAATAAGTCATGTAGCACAGTTAAGGAATTAAAGTGATAATAAATAAAATGAATTGCATTTATAAATATATGGATATTGTGAAAATTAAAAAAAAAAACGCATCCGTAGTCTGTGGTGGGTTTTTCTCAGATCAGAGTGTGTTTGGAATGTTCCTGGCTAGAAGTTATAGGGTGCCTGTTTGATTTTATATTCTAATAAATTCAGCTTTTCTGGCATTTGCCTCTAGGTATAAATGATTCCAAATGATGCAAAGTGAAATGTGAACAAATTGGTGATTGTCTATAATGTTTTTACCATAAAGAAAACACTCCGGTAGGAAAAACAGAACCAGTGTGATGTATATTTTGTATCTTTTGAGTTTTATGTGCCAAGGAAACAATGAATTTTTTACCGTTTATGACCATTTGGAATGTTGCATTATTAAACATGAAGCAAGTGCATTCCACAGTCCCTTATTATGGTACAACTGCTTTCAAGTAAATTTAGACAAGTAGTTGAAATCAAAAATATTATAACATGATTTCAATTACACGGTTTATATGAAAATAAAACTCAAATGTAGGATAAATCATTCTCACATATATTAAATACATGGTCCAATTGATTTCTATTTGGATGTCATTACCAAGTTATTTAATATATATATGTTATTTGTAACAGGTACAAAAGGCGCTGGTGGAGAACACTATGGTCCCGTGCATCAACGCGAAGCCCTACCAGTACACGGAGCTGCTGATGACGCTGCCCGACCTCGCGAGCCACTTCTTCCCGCGCGTCTCGCTCGCCACCTGCCGCGCCATGCTCGACGCGCTCGGCCTGACGCTCTACCGACCCAACTCGTGAGTGTCTACCTATGCATGCATGCACCTCCCTGCCCCCTAAGATTCATACATGTACACACAAACCAATCCATGCTCATACACACCATCGCATGCACAATCATAATACAACACACAAACTCATAAACAACACTACTATATACATAGTCCTTATAACACTTCTATATATGTGATGGTTCATTCGATGTGAATTTTGCTTTCATTACATGGTTCAAGTATCAAAATCTTTATTATTTTATATTTTTGGTTTATATTAAATAGATGTCACTATAAACAATTTTATATTCTGACACAATACGGTAGCGCACAGGCTAATATTGCATAATAGTAAAGAAAAAAGTACAATAGGCGGTCTTATCACACAATGCAATTTGTTCCAGACAACCATAGTATGGAAACAGTAGATATATAAAGAACAGGTGTTAATTACCTGTTCTTTATATATCTTTCTTTATTTATATATATAGACAAAACAGAGCTTCCCTGGGTCATTTTAATTGACCACTTTCAAAATGTTACTGGTTTCCGGTATACTCTTTCGGCTTTATTTCCCAAAACTCGGCCAGAAATAGCTACTGCATCCTGGCGGGTACTGAATATGGAATATGCAAGTTTTTAGTAGAGTAACATTTACTGAGCTTCATAAAATATCTGCCTGCATTATTAACTGAAGTTAAGTCAATATTTTAGTTCTTAAAACTACACATTGTGAACCCCTTTTTTGTCGTGCCAACTTAGATCCTCACATTTGGAACTAATGCATTAGTTTATTAAATTAAAGACAAGATATTAGTTTTGTAAACAAGGTAATTTGAAAGAAAAAAACAATTGTCATTTGTTGACAGAATTTTTTTAGTAAATGTATGTTTCCTATTCCTTCCAGAACCCAACTTCAAGTGCTCCGTAACTCGGGCAAGTGTAAATCAGCCGCCGCCGGAGAGAACGGTCTCGCTCTGGTGCAGATCCGCGACGTGATGCAGCATATGCCTCAGTTCAAGTACATGCTACGCTCCGGACTCACCGGCGACGAGCACGCGCAACACTCACCGCGACCAGCGCACGCGCACCCAGCACACGCTAAACGAGCGCGCGCCAACTGAGCACTTCAAAACACAATTCCACATCTCTGCTAGGTATCTCACACGTCGACTATAATCACCTACAAGAAACGCAGTAAAAGTGCGCAAAACCAACAGACGCACGCCCATTCCATTTCCGCCAGGACTGAGGTCGGCCATAATCACGTGCAATAAGTACTGTCTAAAACACAGTTGGTTACCTATATTGGTTGGTTATTGAACAGCATAGAACTCGCTTCCTGGGAATTTGTTGCAAACAGTTCGTGAATGAACTGAGTACTGTCCGAAAGTTACAGTCACGTACCTCCGCATAACCATGTATAGTAAACTGTGTAAAAGTGCTGACCAACAGACACCAGCTAAATGAGCACTTTCCGAAATACAGTTGGATATCTTCGCTAGAACTGATGATACACGTGCTAATGGTTAACAGATGTCAGCCAAATTTACACTGTTGGGAACAGTTTGATACCTTCGCTGGGTACCTGATAGATAAATCTTGTACACCAAATGCCATAGATGTGCATAGGTCCAACAGTCGCACTTCGAATGAGCACTTTCCAAAATGCAGTCTTTTGAACAAGGTATCTTAAGAGTTATGTATAGTATACAGTGTAGAACTTGTTACTTGGGAATTTGGTGCGAAGGTTTACGAGTCAACTGGGTACTGTTCAAAACACAGTGGCCCTCTGAAATAAGTGTGGAGTATGTGTTACAGTGTACAATTTGTTATTGGAGAATATGTTGCAAATGTGCATGAGTCAAATGAATGCTATGATAAAGACAGTTTTGGTTATATTTGTGGTATATATGATATAAAAGTATGATTGGACATATACCAAAAATTGCAATTAGTTACCTTTGTCAGATATTTGTATGGTGTGGCAATTACTGGCAGTTTGATAGCGATAGATAACATATTAAATGTTGATTCCAATACTGAAGAAATGGTATGACCATGAGCATAATTAAATAAAAGTTCTAGCAGTGTTAAAATTCTGATCAATGTTGCTCCAGGAACGAGAAAAGATAAAACTCGGATTTAATTAATTTATCATAAAGAAAAACTTAGTGACACTGAATAACAAATGGACTATAGTAAAATTTATTAAGAATGGACAATGAGTAATGAATATAGACAAGTTTCATTTGACTGCATTAACTTTCTCACAATATCAGTTTCAATGTGTTAAGGTCAAATTGAAGGGCATCTAAATGCCAACAGACTAAGTGACCATGACATGATAAACCGGCAATGTGTACTGGTATTTGAATTATTTGGTGTAAATAGTGTTGAATTATTGCAGTGACTTAGCTGCAAGTACTCCACCAGTGCAAATGTGACTACAGTATTTATTTTAGTACTATGTAATATTAGTGATTTACACTTTTGTGCAAAAAAATTGTACAGGACAATGAACTGGTTATAATGACAATGAGTTTAATTAAAATTTGACGCTAAGTGTATGTGAAATGTATATGGGACGGGAGATTGAAATGTGTAGGTATGTCAATTTTATTTGTTCACAAATTGTACAAATTGTATAAAAGAAGTTGTAAATCTGAAGATCTAATTTGGATCTTTCTACGATAGCTATTTCATAGAAGACTGAGAATTTTATTTTATAATTATTTCTTAGGTCAAAGTCCTATTGAAATGTTGTGATGGTGAAAGTTTTAGTTGAATTGCCTCCAAGAGTGTGGTTTTGGTGTTATTATTAACAAAGATTGGATATAATTATGCATTTTTGTCTAAAGTTCTCTTGGCAAATAATCATCAGAAGTATTTCCTTCAATTTATAGAGCTATGAAGGTTCCAAATGTGCCTGATAAGAAGCCCACAACAAACTTGGATGGTTTTTTTTGTGATGACTTTCACAATTTTCTTTGTGTTGAAATATTGATTTTCCTTTTGTGAACATTTTTTTGCAAGTAATTCTTTAATGGACATCTTAAATTTATCATGAGACAATTTAAAAATGTTTCCCAACGAGGTGCTCATTCCCCACAAAAGAGCAGTTTGATTAAGGGTGGGCAATGTGAAAATAGACTTAAAACTTGTGTCAGATTAATTCTTTCATATTAATATAAAATTATGCATGTTACAAAGGTGGGTAAAAGAATTTTAGAAAGGTTTAGATGGGACATAGCACAAAAAAGGTTGAGAAACACTGATTTAGAGACACTACATGGGAGTGTATTGTAATACATGTTGTATTATTATTATATTGTATAGTTGCCCACAAAATTGTTATTAAATTTATGGAGCTATAATTAATGTCTGTTTGTTCTCTAACTAATAAGTTTGATAGTTGGATGACAAAGAATAAAGAATTAATTTCACTATTAAACAATTTAATTTTGAATTTTGCGCAGTACATATAGGAATGGTAACTAATTCTAGCCAAAGAGAAAAACATTAAATAACAGAAATTCCATTTTATGGACAAGCAAAAGAAAATAATGCAAGGCTTGTTACGTTGCATGCGTCTAGCGCCCGAGCATAGCTAATAATAGCGGGCGGCGGCCGGAGATAGCCGAAGTTGACCGATGCGCCAGCGCAGGCAATAAACGATCGCGTAATTTAAGCGCCATCTTTGCGTTACTAAAGGTACGACCATTTAATGGATATCCTTTTAGGTCATCACAGAGCCCAGGTATAACATATATATGAGAGAAAGGTATAACAAGTATATCTATATTTCTAGTGTTAACTTTACTTAAATTGCTATTTCAAGTTGTGAAGGAATAATAGGTGAACACAGGTCTTTTTTGCATATTGGGATTTCTTATATACAGAAGCGTTTTCCATAATAAGCCACTCTGTTCTTTAGGTAAAAATGCATTTCAATATCCGATCTCTGTTTATTACGTTGCCCATGTGAATTTGTAAATTTGTACACTGCAAACTTGCAGAATTGGTTATAGCAATATGTGTAATAGGATATATTAATACAAATTAAGATCTTATAAAAGTGTATATAGATCATTTTATAAGTTAATCCCTATGAAAAGTATTGCTTAATCTTTATAATACGCCTTATTTATCATCACATTAATAGAATAAATTTAATGACACAAATAACGGTCACATACATTAAACAATGAATTTGTTGAACTATTAGTATGATAAAGACCAAATATTGCTTATAAGGAAAAGTAATTATTAAAAATTGAGAAATTAAATGTATTTTTAAGTAATCCTTAATTTTTTTTAATGTTTATTAAAAAATTTCACAATTTCTATTGAATTGGTCAATGGAAAAAAGACATATAAAGATTTAATTCGCACAAACTTTGATCAGCCTATTGCATAAAAATGGCGGCAGTCCAGTGACAAATTGTATGTATTGTAATTATTTTTAGATAAAGTACATCATGTAATAAAATTTAACTTTGGGTTCCTATAGTTAAGATACTGTTTTAGTATGGATTTCATTATGAACAGTGTCAGAACTAGCGACTAATAAATGACATAATGATTTCCGTTTCACTCATATGCAATAATATTATTTGTTAATACTTTAGTTCAAGGTCCTTAAGAGCTAGATATTCATTATTTTATAAGAACAAAGTTTCTCAATACATGTTCCCGACACGGAAATGATGGTAGACTATGAAATTTAACTCATGGTGACTAAAGAATCAGACTTTGGGTTGCATTTGAACAAATTTGGTATTCTTCACAATATCAATGGATTAGCAAGTTATATTGGCAGTGTGTAGACCAAATAACCAACTGTGTCCTTATAGTTCTGGAGTGGACCACAGATGGGCAAGCACAGAGTGAGACATCCACAATGGTTGTCAGAAAATGCTATGCATCTAGCGTGCTGCTTCTCAGGTTCCCGGTACTATTTGAAATCTATGGAGGAGGCCTGTACCCAGCTGTGGACATCCATCAGCTAAAGTGATATCAGAAATCATGTCAACCATTGCCAGACATCACCTAGTGCCAATACCTTGCCAGACAACCCTATAGTTTAAAGAATTATTTTATTTTATGGATGACAAGGTCTTTATTAACTGGTCTATAGGCAAGGCCTATGTTTAGCAGTGGACATCCTGTGACCGAAATGTTGATGGCTTGAATGACTAAGATATTTCTTAACTTGAAAATTTTGACAGTTCCACATGAGTCAAACTTTGTAGTTGACCATTGTTTCTTTCTGTGTTGGAAGTCATAACTCTTTTATAAAATAATGAACATCTAGCATTGTAAGCTCTTGTGCTTCTATTTATTTCATTCCATGTTAATATTGTTTAATTATCACACATGTTACAAAATAATGAAATCTTTACTTGCCTTTGGCTGCGTTTAGCCATTTTCTTTATGGTAATTGTTCATAGTTTATTGTAAATGCTTTAATTTAATTTTTTTACCATAACCTTTGAACATTGATTTATAAATGCGATGTGTAAAACAGTGTACATTATATGCTAAATTATTTATGACATAGATGTAAGAAATGGTATGTTCTATTTGATATGTCAGTTGTAAATTGCAATGGTTCTTCAGAACAGTGTCTTTTACTGCCATTGATTCTGTTTACCAAAATAAAAAGATTCTTTGTAACAGCGTTTTCTTTTCATTTATTACCATAAATTCGTGTTTTAGTTTCACATCCTTTTGATGAAAAGAAATATACATGAGGATACATGGTAGGTTGTTGTATCTTGATGAACCAGTCTTCGTGCAGAAGTACATAGATGTGGTAGTGTTTCTTTAATTTTGAAATTGAAGCGTTTCAAATCTATTCAGACTTGTTGCAGTGCAGTTGAAACAAAAATATGAAAACTTTCAGAGCCTTAAAAAATACTTTTCGTAACAGAACTAAAAAGTCTTTATGCATGGAGAAGAAGTATGTATATCTTATGTATAAAATAACTCAAAAGGTTACTAAAGAAATAAAAATTTTAAACGAAATTATGGCACTTGCATTTGGTTTAGATATTTTAAGTACTCATACGCACATTTTAAATATATGCTTATTTTACACATACCAAACTATAGCAAGATTTGTAACTAATTATCGCAGTATTTTTTTGACGCGACTTTTATAGTAAACGAGTTTAAAATCACTTTATACGCTTGAAGAGAAAACCTCGCACCCGTTTAGTTTTTTTTTCAGTTGCCGTATACTTGGTAGTCAGTTTTTGTTAAGATTTGTTTCATTAGACGCTTGTAAATGTCTCGATAATCAGATTTTACCGACATTTTTTTTTTAATTACGACAATTATGTTCTAATTTGATGCATAAAAAATAGCACATAAAAATTCCGTTTTAAAAAGACCATAAACTACAACCTATTAGTATATTTAAAACGTTTCCATTCACTTATTTTTTGTCTGGGTTAAAACATAAACTAATTTCAAAAACAGCACTGTGTGCAAATTATTTAATAGATTTACTAGATTTAGTTTACACGAAAAGTGGTACTTGGTAAAAGCATTGACCATAATAATGAGCCGGTTAACATTATATGTACGGTACAAAACATTGGTATAGTAAATGCTTCAGACAATTGATACTTTTGTTTAAAATATTTTGCTAAAAGACTCGTTCAGGCAATTTACGAAGTACTTGGAGAAAAATTAAATTAAAGCAGTTCAGTCTTTCAGTACGACTTAAGCTCTTGATTTAAATTGCTACAACAATTAATTTTTAATTCAAACTGAAACATATTTTTAATTTTTTTTAAAACAATTTTCATCAAGTTCTAGGGAAAACAGAAAGAACCATCAATTGAGCAATAGAAATGGTCAACAGGAAGGAATTCAAAGCTGTATAAATACACATTTTTAGCTCTTAATTAGTTAAAATAAACCAATGAGAAAATAATATAATATATAAAGAAAATCAATAATGGTTGTGTTTATCTGTGCAAAAAAATGAAGGTTCAATTGATCTGTGTCAAAAAGTCAATGACATTCTGACGTTAGGGAAAAACGAAAATAATTTTAACTTGTACTTTGTAGTATTTTTTATAGTTTAGTGAATTTGAGTTATTTCTTTAGTGCAAAAATTTTCACACAAAAACGAGAGCATCTATAATGGGAACTATTTCATCAATACGTTTCGGTCATTTCAATTTATTCATTGTTCCTCCATGTTATTAATAATAGTCTAGCATTTGTTATTATTTCGATTAATTTTGATATCATTTTAATTCTTGTATTATTTATTTCTGTTTTAATTCTGTCACTTGTAAAGATTATTTATAAATTAATCATAGATTAAGTTTTAAAATGAGTATTCAAGTTTGTAGGGACGCGTCAGACGCTGTGGTGTTATATCTACCACAGCGTTTGTATTTAAAATCATTCGCAAAGCTTAACATTTCTATTCAGCTTCCCCCACACAAGGTCTACGGCAAATCGATATCCAACTGGGAGTTGACGGAAAAAATGCGCAAAATGATCCAACCTGATACATTTTCGGTGTTGAAAGTGTCAAAGCATAGTTCTGAAGTGATAAGGTACGATGCTGAGTTGGAGAATCGTGAGAAACTTGACAGGGTGCTGTCTCAGCTAGACAATCGCGTTATTCAGTTAAATGATTACCCTGAACCATTAAAAGTTAAAGTATCAGAAGCAAAAGTAGATTTCCCCAGCAAACACATGTGGGACTCTTTCTTTAGAGACGCTACTGACATGGATGAGATGAAACCAGGCGAAAGACCTGACACAATCCACATAGCTAACTTACCAATTAGTTGGTTTATATATCCTCGTGATTCCAACAAAGACTCTCTTCCTTCGGAGAATATGTTCAAAAAAGTGTTTGAAAAATTTGGTGCTGTAAGACAAGTGGATGTTCCTGTTTCTGATCCATTTAGAATGCAAATGAAGGAAGCTATGAGAGGTATCACTGTTCCGGCAATAGAATCATCTACTTTCTTTGAAGGGTACATACAGTTTAGTGAGTATGTTGGTTTTGTACGCTGCATGGATGCTTTAAGAGGACGTAAACTGTTAAGGAAAAAAGATGATATATCTGAATGGTGTAACATAAGCGTTGACTTTGATAAAACAAAGCATATGACAGATGCTGCTGTGAAACGAAGAGCCATAGTCAGGGAAAGACTGATTGCTCGTCAGAGAGCTAAGGAAGAGGAAGAGAGAGAGGAGAAAGATAAAATTGCTAAAAGAGAAGAAAAAGAAAGGTAATTAATAAATTAAAAATTACTATACATTAGAATTTAATGCTAATAGTTAACAAAAAATAATTTTTTAGACAAAAACTTGAAAGGACAGAAAGGGAAAAATTGGTAAAAATGAGGGAGAGGGAAGAGAGAAGAAAAAAGAAACGACTTGCAAAACTTATAGAGAGGGACAAAGTGGATGTAAATAAGAAGGTAGCAGAGGAACAGGAGAAGCTGTTGCTTTCACAGAAGAAGTTGCAGGCTATAAGGCTGTTAGAAGAGTTGTTTAAGAGAATCGAAGTTAGTTTTTTTTTGCTATTTGTGATTTACTGTCCACTGCAGGTCCTATAAATTTAAGTTAGTTATGGGAAAAGGTAGACCGTGATAACAATAACATACCATAAAACACATAAACTAGTTGAACAATTTTATATGTCGGTCAATCTATTAATGAATTCGATAGTTTAATAACTCCCTAATAATATATCTCATTTATAAAATCTCAAAGAATCATTGCCAGTCAAATATTAACTGTTCACACTTTTTGCACAGTCATATAAGATAATATGTAGATACATATAATAAAATAATATATAGGTATATCATCAAGATAGCAATTTGAACCAAATGAATAGTCTTGTCTTTGTGGTTTCCATAACCAAGCGGCACTGCGCTCATTTTGCGACGGGGTTAGCTTTACTCAAGCCAAACCAACTCCTCGGCAAATCCAAGCAGATCCTTGATATTGCTGGTGATCACGGAAGGCACGTGGGCTATCCGAGATATGTAGCCCTGTATGTTGTTACCCCATTTACTGAAGTAGTACATGAGTAGCAGTCTTGTTCTCTTACAGGAATATCTTGCACAAAGGACTGTCCGTAACACCTAATGACCGGCTAAGATGTCTGCCACCAGGGCTGTAGGGGTTTCAATAGCTGGAGCAGAGCGTTGGAAAGCTGGCAGCTCTTTTGCTCATCAGCACTACTCATGCCTCCTACATTGCTCACTGTGTTGACTCCTAGTATGCTTTAACACAAAAGATCTGGTCAATGATGGGTATTAAAGGTAGTCTGAAGGGCTAGTAGAAATTTGCTCTTTGGAGAATGTTACAAAGATAATGATTATGTGTAAAAGAATTATTATTAGTTAAATTGCATTCATTCCTTGGACATAAACCAACACATATTTGTGTGCATAGTAACCTGCAGAGCCTGTTTTAACTTGACTATTAAGTAAATGTGTAGGCACTCATTAATCTTTTGTCCATTTTTATTTAAAGGACCAAATTGTTTTTGTATATCATATGTTACACACTAATTAAAAACTCGTCATATTTTCTCAATTAGTATTAATGAAAAGCTTCAGACTAATTACAAATTTGGGAATTTTAAATTAAGTATATATAAAAAAAAAATATGTTTTATATATTACCTGTCTCGTTTTTCATGTAAAAACAATTACGAGTTGTTAATTTAATACTAAATTCTAAAATTAAACTAACAATAGACAACATTTACATATTTATTAATCTACTAGCATTCTCAATAACAAGAAAAAATTTCTAACATTCTCTCTAACAATACAGTAAATTGTAATAATTTGTTAAATTATATTTAGTTAAGTAAAATGAGAGTTAAAAGGTGAGAGATATGCTCAGAGCTCCACTGCTCCAATCAGAAATGAGAAAATCCGCAGAAAATGCTCAAGAATAAGTACAACTTGCTTCTTAAAAGTCGCAGCGAGCTTGACACAAGAGTTGTGCAATGAACAGCAAATTTTCGAGCGGTGAACTCATTTGGTGGACCAACAACTTAGTATGCCTAGCAGAGGGCGTAATTGGATGAAATAATGATGGTGATGATGTTCAAATAGAATGGACTTCTTAACACCCCCATAGAGATCATTATCTGTACTAGTGGGAATACCACTTTAAGTATTCTATGTTTTGAGGAAAAGCTATAGTGTATATTAAAAAACAATTAGTATGATTATTTGTTAATACATATCAAAAATTTATTCCAGATACGTCCAGAATTGCAACGTAATGGAAGCCATGAAAGATACTACAATACAAATGATGTTTTTGCACGGTCACGGATAGTGGAGAGGTACAAACGTCATCAAGAGAAACAACTCGAAGAGCAGAGGGAGTTGGTGAAGCAAGCACTTGATGGTAAAAAAACTACTAAATCATTTAACTACTAATCACCTATTTAATACTACTGCGACACAAATCAGTTACAGTAAAAGCTCTATATTTGCAAGGTATATGTTCCATAAATATGCTGCTAAAACATAAACCGTGAATATCAAATGGGAATTTATATGGGATTATAGCTATACATTCCTAGGTGACATAATAAAAAGAAGCAAATATTAAAAAAAAACAATATAATTTAAGTTTTTGAAGATTTAAAATAAATACTTTGAATTTTGTAATTTTCTCTCGCCTGGCAGTTTTTGAAAGCTTCAATTCATACTGACATGCAGCAGTTGCATTAGTAATCTGCCTCATAAAAATAAGACTTTGTTCCAAAGATGAATGAATGTTCATTAATAAATCGCAACACTCATTTGCCTTTCTTAAACCTTCATTAAGATTTTAAATATTAAATGTCACATTTCCAGTGCTTGTTGAAGCCTCTTCGTCAATGGACTGTGAATTTAACATTGCTCCATAACTTTTTTTAATTAGATTATTTGACTGCATTTACAAAAGATATTGCGTTGGAATCCTTTTATTATTATGTATGTGTTTATTAGATTCGTGAATAAATAAATTTTTAGTTGCGTATGAAGGAAACGCGAATAAAGAGCTTATATTGTATTGCAGAAATATTTTAATTGTATTGGGGGGACCGGAAAGTAATGTTGTTTGTATCGACATATATACACAGAAAAACCTCTCTGGCATTTATTTGTAGATGGCAAAGGTTATTGATAACTAGGGTAAACATATTATTGATTATATAAATAGAAACTTGTTAAAAATGTTGTTGTGTTAGTTTAACTTAAGCGAAATTACTTTCCGGTCCTCCTAATATATCAGTATTGTAATATTTTCGACATTTAGGTGTATTAAAACAAACTTTAATTGTTCAAAGTCATTTATTTAAATGCTATATAATTATTAACACTACAATCAATAATCAGTCTTAACTGAGTAGCACCTGATTATAAGGTGAAATCATGCGAAATTTATCTTTTTATTTATATTAAAAAATCTTACTGCTGAAAGAAATGTTATAATGTCGGAGTACATTGTTTATTTTGTCCCCTACAAGGTGAACAGAGTACTTTATCAAAGTCGCAAGACACTTAATACAGGCTGTTACCAACTATATGTATATATATATACATACACATATATATATATGTGTATATAACTCATGTTTTTTTTTTTAATTGAATTGAAAATTGAAAATTGTATATACCAGGGTTGGCCAAGCTCCTTTATAGTTCGAGCAATTGTTCTAAATTTGAAATTTCTCGCGAGCCGCAATTGACTACGCATTTGAAACACGCAAGCGAAACTTTTTTTTTTTACAAAAATCGTATCTATTGAAATTATATGAATAAAATACAAAATACGCAGCACAGCAGCACTCCTAATAATACGTACGATGGCGGTTAGTTAATTATGATCGATGTTTGGATTTCGCTAATTTTATGGTAGACTAATAATTATTATTATTCACACTAGTGATTTCTTTGTAATTCCCAAGCGCTGATATAGGTTATATAAATTTAAATATTGTAATAATTCGACAATCAATCGAAATCAAAAATAATCGTTCAAATAGCTGCAGTTTGGCTACAACCACCTGATGTATTATAATTTCAGATATGTTTTCACCACTTTTTTAAATTTTTAATCTACTTTTTAATAATAGATGAGAGAATTATTTTATTGTGAATATAACACATATATAATGAATATAATGATAAATGTGGTATGTCTTTTACAGGGCGTATTGTGATCAGGTCAGCCCTGGAGACGAAGAAACCTCGACAAGTGTCGCCCATCAGCTCCCTGTCCTCCGAGGATGAGAGTACTAAGAAGAGGATTAAGACAGAGAAACTGAACTCTCCGGAGAGGGAATATGAATACAGTAAAACTCCGGGTTAGTTTTGTGATTTTTAATTTAATAATATATATATATATATATACTATATAATATATAATACATATACTATATAATAATATATATATATATACTATATAATAATAAATATATATATATATATAATATATATATATATATATATACAAAAGTTAATTTAAGCACCTTGCCATTGTCAGATTGATCTGAAATTTGGTACACACATTTAATTTAGATGACAATACAATATAATAAAATAAATAACATTATAAATCCAAGATGGCCGCCGATACAAAATGGCGTATTACATATTTTTCCTTAACCCCCTCAATATAGGTATCAAATAAAAAGGCTACACTAGTAAAACACGATGATTATGTCAAAATTTCAAATTCAAGAATGACGCCGTTTTGTAGTTTTCAGTGCACATAAAATAAAACCGTTTAACTTAAAAGTTTTATACCGATTTTTATTTTTATATTAAATTAAGATTTTTTTAATTGTCAATTATTTTAGCATTATAAGTAGTAATCACCAACTCGGAATGTTGATTTGATGAGAAGAGCCGGCAAGAAATTCAGCAGTAGTTTAATGACTTGTGATATTTGTGTTTCAGTTCCGGGGATGTATCCGTATGGCTTCCCGTACCCTTTTGCGTGCGCTCCGGCCCCCGGGTACCCGTTCCCGCAAAGTATAATTGCTCATTACTTATTAATTTAACGCTATATATAAAATAATAAGTTTAATTACATTTACCTTCGAAATTACAATAAAACTATGCATAATAAAAAACAGACTAGACTGTCTGTCTGGAGAGAGAATTACATTTAAAATAATACTTTTGAGACAATATATTGGCGTGCATAGTTAGAAATTTACGATTGTAGGTAACAGGTTCGATTTCTGGGATACAGTGTTGTATATTTCACACATTGTGCATTAATTATGCTCATAAACAAGTTTCCAGAGGATGACCAACGAAATACTTTTTGTACCATAATACCACACTGCGATCGCCAACCTGGCCGCTAATCGTGGCGATTATGGCATATCCCCCTATGGATATCTTTGGGGTACACTTATGTCTTGCAGGGGTCGTGTCAGCTGGCATGATGATGATAATAGAATTTTGAGTCTCAAATACTGACCTCGCTAGAGGCAATGGAGAATCTTCTTTGTGATATTCTAGAAGTGCATTAAAAATGAATAGACTTGTTATGCTAAAGGCTTAAAATAATTAAAAAATGCAGTATGTCGAGAACATTGTTTGTTTTTAACCAATATAAATGTCCCTATTGCTGAGAAATATACCGACTCACAGAGAGTGCAAGTATACAACGTGGGTTCAGTGCATATTTATAGTCACTTATCTTTCGGGTTTTTGGGTATACGGGTATATATTGGTTTTTACGATGTTTCCTTTCGCTGTTTTCAAGCATTTTCACATAGGGTTCTTTGCATGTAGTGTTCACTTTGCATGCAGTGTTCACATTGCATGTACTGTTCACAGCATATGTAATGTTCACATTACATGTAGTTTCGCTTTGAATATAGTGTACAATTTGCATGTAAAGTATGTACATTTTGCTTTGCTTTTATGTGTATATTTAATGCATACCTTACATGTAGTGTATATTTAATGCATACTTTGCATGTAGTATATATTTAATGCATGCTTTGCATGTAGTATATATTTAATGCATACTTTGCATGTAGTGTATATTTAATGCATACTTTGCATGTAGTATATATTTAATGCATACTTTGCATGTAGTATATATTTAATGCATACTTTGCATGTAGTATATATTTAATGCATGCTTTACATGTAGTGTATGTTTAATTTATACTTTGCATGTAGTATTCACTCTTACGTGTAGTGTTCATTTTCGGAAAGTCGTACACTTAAATTTATATCTGCATCTTTTGTAATCGGCTAGGTTAGGTAGCGGACTTAATGTATAAAATAGAGAAGACACCTGTATTTTCATTTTGTTTTACCCTTATTTCCGGCAGTATGTGCATTGATATTCATAAGTATAATGTTAATTGCAGTAATGCTGTTGATACTTAAAAAATTTAGACAATAAGTGATGAAATCTCTGGGTACTTTTGTTCTTATTTTACTTTTGTTTTATTTACATGTTAATTAAATTATATTGCTCTGTATAATTTACGTTGTAATAGCGTCTTTCATAGCATATCTTATTTAACTTTAACTGCATGCTAATTATTTTTATGAACGTAGTATACTTCTACGGATATGATTATTTTGTCGTACTATATCTTTGTGATATTGATGAATAATCTTAAGTAAATGAATAAGTTCCACAGTTGGGCATATATAAGTAGTGCCCACACGTGGCGTCATGTTGCAGCGTCACTGTACTATCCGATGCGCGGGTATTTCGGGGAGAGAAGACCGGCGCGTGCACGAGGCAGGGGGCGGGGACTGCGCCCGCGCATGCCTTACTTCGACGGACCCGATGCCAGTCACCTCTACTACCAGTAAGGCTTTATGCACTATGATCTACTGTACCAAATCCTTATTTATAGCCTGCCCAAGTGTTAGCATCGCCGTAATGATGGGCGGCGACAACCTTCGCCCATTATTCCTATGGTTTGTTCGTAGGGTGGTGAATGACACTATTAATAGAAACAAAACAGTATAGATAAGTAGGTACCTAATAAACTGCACATAAAATAACTAATCAATTAATAATAAGAAAAGTGTAGTAACGTATTAAGAAAGCACAACTCAAAGAAAACTGTGATAAAAAATATTTGAATATGTTAATAGTAAAATAAAGAATAATAATAAAAAAAATGTACCTAGCCACCTAAGAATAATAAGATGATGGAAGGAAGGCGATGAAAACAAGAAGGAATGAAAGATATTGTTATGGAAATAAGGTAAAAATAAAAGAAATTGAGAAGTATGACAGTGAGTGAAGAATAAAGATGAAAAATCTGAAACACTAAATTGTAAACAAAGACCCTGATCCCAACTAATTAGGGGTACGAGAGGCCTCCAATAGCGGGGGCCATTTTAGAGAAAAAAAAGGTTGAGCGTTTTTTACTTGAATCCGAGTACAATCTATATTTTTTTTATATGGCCCCCGTGTTTGGGGATCTCTCGTTCCACTCCTATTTATGTAACAGTTAAATTTTTCACTTTTATTATTTTTATTCTCTTACATTCCTCATAATATCTTTCTGCCTCTTTCATTTCATAATTCATTCTATTTTTCTATTCTGTTCTCTTAATCTTTCATTCATCAATCACTGCAGTTAGGTCTAATTACTATTTATAATAAAAAAGATTTTATTTTTATTTTCCTTTTATATATTTATCGCGATTACGGTATTTTATTTCTTACATTTTCACTTTCCCCAATATAATTAGATCTAGTTCACATTTTTTCTTGCCCGTTTTACTTATTAATTTTTATTTATCATAGTACAATATATGTTGTCCAATAGTTGATTTATATAACACTTGTAATATAGCATGTTGTGTGTGAAGTAGTACGCATTTTATTATTAAGGATGGGCAGCTCCAGTTCCTATAAGTCGAAGCAGAAGCAGGAATGTGAAAGAAAAATCGATTTTGATATTAATCGAGTATTTATTTTATGTAATCGATTTTTATTGTACAATTTTCTAAATATTACAAATAGATGATAAATTATTTTGTTTAGTTAAACACGCTTATTTTTATTAAAAAAAAAATAAACACGACGTAGGGGTAAAATTATTGATCTAGTTATTTGTTTATCTAGTACTTTTTCTTTATGACTTTTAATTATTAATTTTCTTGATATTACAAATGTATCTTCAATATTTCGGTTTATTTAAAGAGGAAAAAAATGATTTAATAGACTCGTTTTTTTATAATAGACAATCGTCTAAACTGATAATTGATTTTTTCTACTCCATGTAGGCAGAAAGAATCGCTAGGCAGAAGTTTACCACCTATTCCTTCCTCAGACCTCAGAACAGGTGAAAATAACTCTACGGGACTATATAAATATTTTTAAAAGAATATAAAATTACAAAACAGTATGATGTACATAATTCCAAAGGTGTTATATTGTCTGTGAAGCCATTTACAGTGTAGAGTAGAAATATTCTTTGACAAGTTTTTATCGATCAATACAAAGTAGATAAAACATATAATAAAATTCAATAAAAAGCTTACATATTGCTCATAAAAAAATTTGCACATTCAATTTAATCAAGTCTACCTAAGACTTGACTTCTTCATGGTGGCGTGTTGAAAGTGGTCCCACAAGAGTCAAAAGAGTAAAGTGAGATTTTGAATGGGTAACCATACGAGTAAGTTGGCGAGTTCCAGAAGTCACGTTAAGTGACTTTTATTTAATCTGCAGGTATTTCAAAAAGCTGACGGAGAGGTCTCGATCACGCTCACGGCGGCGCTCGTATAGCCGCTCACGATCACGGCGGCGCTCACACTCGCGTTCCAGAAGCAGAAGGTCCAGGAGTAGACGCTCCAGAAGTAGAAGTCGACGGTCCAGTAGCAGAAGCAGGAGATCTAAGTAAGTGACCGTTGTGTGACCAGTACTTGATAATATTTTTCGAGTATGCGACTTGTAGTCACTGGCCTATTATAGTCTATTGATTTATATATGTCCAAAAAGGTATAAAGTAAGCTGTCAATTCCAGGTCTTCCTACAGTCGCTCCAGGTCTAGGAGAAGGTCGAGGTCACGTGGACATCGGAGCAGGAGTAAATCGCGGTCCAGGAGCAGGCGTCGCTCGGTCAGTCCAAAGCAGACGGACGAGCATAGCGAAGTCCAAGACACCAGACAGCTGGCGACTCCTGCTGCAAGGGACCGTTCCAAGAGCTGGTCTCTACCCAAAGACGGGGAGGTCCGGAAATCCTGGTCGAAAAGTCCGAAGAATGTCTGAAGAGTTACGATCATGGATAGTCACTAAATCTGATCCTTGGTCAAGCGGACTGCGTATAGTTAAAATAGACTGGGTAACATGGTCTTTAGATAGTACTATGACTTAGACATAAATGTTCATAATATAATAATTAAAAAAAAAACATATACTCGTGTAATAAACGTATATTATTTATAATTGACTGTGTTTTATTTAAAAAATTGACTGATTCCCACAGTCGAATAAAAAAACAAAACTATCATCATATCAGTCGATAGATCCTCACTGGAAGGCATAGGTTGCCCCCAAAGGCTTGCCTGGTGGGGTTCTATCCAAAGCTCCTCTGGCTCGAGGTTGCCAATATAACTGCCACTTATACAGAATGTGTGACCTCCACAATTCATATGTTAGTGATATTGATAAATTCTCGTGCTCTCTCGTATCTTTTAAAAAGCAATTTCGTTCGAAATTATTGAGTACATACAATGCAATTTAAACTATAATATAAATATATAATCCATAGTCTTTGATCCCTGTTTAGTAATGTTTTTATTCTTATTTGTTTTTTCATTGTTTGACTATAAATCATTATATGTTCTCAGTGAGATAGTTATAAGGTAACAACTGTAACTAATTTTATATTTCTAAGCTTCTAAGTTTGTACTTTCTTACTGCCTTTTGTTACTGTCTATCTTCAATAAAGTAAATAAATAAATATAAAACATTTTGGTCCTGATAGCCATCGGTTGCACGAACGACCTGGACTGTCCACTGCCACTTTGGATGAGCAGTTCTTCGAGCTACATCGGTGACCTAGTTCTGTGGATCTGATTTCTGATCTTGAACAATATATGAACAAGATGGGAAGACTGATACGTGGTTGTTCTATACGTGACGTTCTACACTACGCGGGCCAAGCCGGATTGACGATTGGTTGTACTCAGCCGGAGTGAACATTCTTATAACCATTAGATTAGAAACTGTTGCTATACTTACGATTGTTAAAGCAATGCTTAGGCAAACATTTGGTATTTTCAATAATAGATTATTAAAAAAATATTTTTATCTAGCTATTGTTACAAAACACGGGTTACAGAACCTCCTAAAAATAAACAAGGAAACCTAGGATCAAGAAGTGCCGTGAACACGCGTGACCTTGAATTTTTCTATACGGTTCTCGGAAACTCTAACCGAGTACTATCTCGAACTTACTAGAACCTTATCCGTAGTATAAATAAGTGTACTCTTCACAACGACAGTTCAGTGTTGTTTTTTGAGTAATAAGATTAAGATCTACGATTAGTGATACAGAGTGACTATTTGGTAAGTTATTTGGACAGTGATTTCTTGAGCGGTTTGGAAGCGTAGTTTGGACTAAGCGAAAGTATACTTTGTGTTAAAGTAGGGTGACCATCTGATTTGTGAATAAAGGACTCCTTGTGAACTAGTGGTGTTTCATTTCGAGTCAGAACCCACAGTACGTAACATTATTAACCCTTTCCTTACCGCAGTCCGTTCCGCCGAAGTGACGTTACTAAACCGGGAATGTTCTTTCCGAAATGTGCATATTACATGACGGTATGCTGATGTTCGAATTTTCTTATTTAAGTGTTACATATACAAAGATTTTACAGGTATATTAAATAAAAATATAAGTTAGGATAATTCTTAGTAATTTTCTTGGCTGTCATAAATCTTAAAACAGGGATCTATACATAAGCCCACATTACAAGATGGATGCCGGCTAACTCTGGCGCTGGTAACGAAAGGGTTAACATGTTTATAATTTATAAATTTAGTAACTACATTAGCTGCTTTAAATTATTTTTATAAATTTCTTTGGAATTCTCGCTATAAAAAAAGGGGTCTGTGTGTGTGAAATTTTGCTTTTTAAACCACTTCACGTCACACCACGATAAACTATCTGCTACACAAAAGGTAATTCCCGTCTCTCTCTTTTAAAATAGTTGATGATTATAGTAAAATTTGGATATATTTTCATAAATTTCACGCAATTATTTGCTGTCACGTATATGGAAGACAGAGTAGATTGAAAAGTGGAAATGGGTAGAGTATTGCTTGCGGCAACGTCCCTTTGGAAGAAGAGAGTCGCCGCACTTTCCTGTGGTTTTGTTGTAGAGTGGTGGGTGATGTAATTAGACAAAACAAAACCGTGTAAACAGGAAGTGTGGCGAGGAATAGGAGGCGATGAGGTGAGGATGAATGAGGTATGTTTTTTTAAGGTCCCCGCTATTTGGGGATCCTCGTTCTAGGGGAACTCTTGTAGAATGACAGGGTCATTGATGAATAATTTTTTCATTGAACAATTTTTTCACATCTTATTTTATTTCCGCACTCTTCATTAATTTATCTTGAGTTCTTACATTCTTTTTCTTACTTTCCATATTTCGTCTGTCTTCCATTTCCCTCTTTTACGATTCCTTTCTTCCGTCACCTAATTCCTTAGTTTTACAATTTTTATTTTTCTTTTATTTTTACAAAACTTGGTCCTACGGTTATTATTTTTTTACAGTTATTTTTTTTATTTGATTTTACAATTTTTCTCAAGCCGTATTTAGTTTTATTATTATATCTTTTACAATTTTCCAACACACTTATAGGAATGTAGGTCACGTATCTTGATATCTTATTAGTATTTGTTTTTTTTTCAACATTGTTTCTTCACCAACCTACATGTCTATGAATACTATATGTTGAATGTATGCTGAATGATAGAAAACATGAAATAGGGAATGAAGAGAGAAATTGTGAAAGATGTGAAAGAGAAGGTAAAAGTAGAAGAAGGTGTATATTCCTATCTCGAAATCAAGAAATAAAAAAAAAATCTTTATTGTTTTAGATGTCCAAGGATTTCGTAGATTCTCTTTCAAATATAATTGGCATTGAAGTATTTTAATGGTGATCATATTTTCCTAGACTTTCCCGTGTCACCTCTTGTGGAGGGGACTCCCCCCTTTTAAAGCCGACTTGACTTATGAACGACTCCCTAAAACATGTCAAACAGTTATAGTTCACGAAACTTTTCGCTCCGTGAACTCATGTCAAACAACGGTGTAAAAGCCTTAATGCTAACAGCATTAACATCTTCGAAACAATACAATTTCAAACAGAAACTAGTAAAAATATTACACAGTGTACATTATTACATAATACTGCAACGTGTACTTGTCTAAGTACTGTATTGTGAGAGTGATCACCAAAAACACTCGGCTGAGTTTTGTAGTGGGTTTCATTTGTCTAGCGAATCGTACGTGATTTGGTCAAATGTATATATAAATATATATAGCTCTTTGTGTCGAGCGGGAGCCGAAAATCAGGTGTCGATTTTATTTATCCACATTTTGTCAAAACATCGAAATTTTTGACGTGTTCTTTTATAATCTGTACTATTAGGGGAACCGGAAAGTAATGTCGTTTCTGTCGACAAGTTTTACAGAAAAACCGACCGGTTTTTCATTGGAATTGAAATTTTGTGTACAAACTGGCAAAAGGTTTTTGATAACGAAAGTAAATATATTGTTGATAAGAAATAAAAACTTGTTAAAAATGTACCCGTGTGAATTTAACTTAAGAAAGCGACGTTACTTTCCGGTCCCCTAGTATTTAAATTTATTAAAAAGGTTTTAATGCGAACTGAGTAAACTGTGTGGCTATATCAAGACCACCGGAAACAAATCAAATTCGTCTACAAGTGCGTCTTACGTTTTGAAGTTTAAAACTGACAGCAGGCATCACAGCCGGTAATGTTGGAATGGCAGGTTGTGTTGTCGGGGCAGCTGGGTCTGACGAAGTGACCATGGGAAATCTGGCTATATTCGAATGTTGATGCGCGCTGTTAGCCGTTTTGGCTTTTACAGCTTCATCGGACTCAGGGCTAAATAAACTAAAAAAATATCTATGTGAGATGCTTTACCTGACGTATTATATTAACTATTGTTACCTAGTCAGTTTTTGGAGAAAGGTGTGATCCCTTCCTCCGAAAACATTTTATCTGAATTAATATCGGAGCTGGGACATCGTCGTTTGATATATATATATATATATATATATATATATATATATATATATATATATATCAAAAGGTTTTTATGCGAACCGTGTAGAATGTGACTTCGTTTTTATCGTTATTTATATTAGGGAAAGCTAAATTTAATTCTAATTTCAAATTTAGCTCCTCTGACACTTATATCTTGGTGATGACTGAATAAAAATGTAAAAAAAACAATAAAACGGTAAAGAAAAGATATTAAGCTAGCGATAATTACAACCTAACCTATAAATCATACCTACATTTGAATTAAGCCTACAAAATATCCTAAAACCCATGATTAGATTAAAAAAATCGGTCGAAACGTGGTTATAATTAATTTGCTAATAATTTTATCAACAGATTAAAAAATAATATTATCTTATAATCGTCAGTAATGGATAAATAATCATTTATTAAAGTGTTTATTGAATCGTCATTACACGCTCATAGCTCGCAGCGACATGAAGTTCCTCGCGTTTTGTGTACTGGCCATCGTCGCCGCCGCTGAGGTGAGAAAAGAATAAAATTTACTTCTTAATTTGACAGATGAAATATACAAAGTTATTGCTTATCTGTGCAAAAAACTTTAAAGGTTTATATATATCTCATTTACTATCACCTGTATAAATTGAAAACTCTTAAATATGTTACATTTATTTATTTTATTGGAATGCGACGGGCAACTTCGTCACTAACGTCTGACCAGACTTACCTCTGACTAGTCTGACGAGGTCTATGATGCTACATGCTTGTCTAGAAGAAATCTAGTCATTCTTGACTTGAAGACCTCCTAGTTATAGTTAGCTGAAAACAACGACCTTGGCTGTTCGTACTATAAAAGTTGCATAGGTAAAGCAATGCGCAGAGGGCGCCTAGACTTAGACCTCGAAGCTCGAAGGCTCCCGGGGGTACCTCGACGCGGGCCGCTACATGCTACTTCTTCTTCTTTCTGCTGATGGACGTCCACTGCATTGGTCTCCACTTAAGATCGCCACGATGACAAGTCCCGCGCCGCCTGCAATCAACGACTTTCCACAACCTTAACTATGTCGCCATTCAACTTTAAGGCTTACGTTATATATGAAAATAATTTCAAAAATCCATCGCTGAAAGCACATGGCTAGAACTACTCAACTGTGACAGCTTGCTTCATCGGTCAAATAATTCTCTCAACTCGCTCCGCGCGATTGCTCTAAACTGGGACGTCAGATCTTGCCGCTTTACCAAAAACTACGCAGTTATATTTCACTTACTTTTGGCACGAATTCAGAGCTGTACAGTAATGTGATATATCAACCAGCATTAGACCGTGTTTCGTACGAAATATTTTAAATTGAATCATCTTCTTGCGTCAATTATTATCAAAACGATTAGTGTGTTAAAAGGATTAAACTGTGTACGAATGTCGTGAATTCGTGCGTCTTATTATCCAATAGAAGAAAGATAGGGGGAATTGAATAAAATTCCGAAGCACAATCTTATAATTTCAAGTGCTTTTTCGTATCATTACGTTAACTATTATTTCTGAAATCATTGATTTTTGTATAGAGTGTACAATTAATTGGCAAATGCAAATGAGCCACGAGAAACTCTGACAGATGGAGTCGTTTTAAAAAATTAAAATTTTTTAACGAGTAATTTTAAATGTAATCAAATACGCATTTAAAAGTTGTAATAAATGTACAAAAAAGTACAAAATATGCGCATTACAATTAAATAATAAAAATTAAACACTCTGTGAATTATTATTGACAGCACTTCTTAGTATTAGCCGTAATTAGGCCGTTATATTCTTTTGTACAACCAGGTAGAAAATACAAAATAAGTGTCAAACAGTTCTCTATCTTAAATAAAAGATGAAAGATTATCCGAAGCAAACCATATCACTGTTCCATACGGAACGCTATTACGATTGTATTTATTGAAGTTACCTGGCTACTTACACTCCTGTGGAAATAAGCGGATAACTTTTAATCCTATAGCACTTCCTCCTTATCTCGTTTGTCAACAAGACAATTATTTAGGCGCCGGTTGAAACTAAGGTTAGTAAATGGCAGATAAAATATGAAGGTTCAAATGATTCACAAAATAATAAAAAAAATATTAGATTTATCAAAAAAAAAAACACCTCCACTTCCTTTACTTAAAGATATAATTTATTTATTATCTATATTTAGATAACAATTTAAATTAGCAACTTAATTACATGCCAAAGATAACAAATCTATGTACTTCCCGTCGCCATCTTTGATTGATAGGTTTACAAGATATTCAATGTGTTATCAACGACTGATTTGATATTTCAATTTAAAACATATATCTTATCTGAAAAGCTTAATTATTAAAATTCCTGTTAAAATAAAAACAACACTAGAGTACTAAAACCAATTAAACAACATTATTATAAAGAAAATATATAATATGTATCATGGATTCATGGTTGTAGGAGCCGTTTATTAAATTTAAAAAAAAATTCCTACTGACAATTAAATACGTGTTTAAAATTTAGGTAAAACTGAGTTTAATTTTTTTTCACAGATTTTTTTTTATTTAACGCAAATGAAGGATAAAATATGTTTTTTGAATTGAAATATGAATTGAAAAATCATTTTGATAATAACTTTTTTTACTACTAACTTACTTCGCACGAAATACAACTGACAATATGTAGTGTGAGACAGAAATAGTACTCTACGAAGCCGAAATTAGCCGATTGTCTCTTTCCAAAGGCCGATGTGTATTTATCGTCGGGTACTGTAATTCATTTGTCGGCGAAAAGGTTTTACACCTATTTCTAATCATTCTGAAATATGTCAATTTAAAAATAAATAATTTTTATATACAATAATTTGAATTATTGAAACGCTTTTTCTTACTACATTATCATTAAGTTATTTATTATTATTGGAATCATTAATATTTGGATAAAACATAAAAAAATATTGGTTGACAGCAAATGAGCTATATATTAACCGTTTTAGAACTTTACACATATTTTAAATCACCATGTATACTTAATATATATGTCTTAACAAATTTTTCCGCCAAATTTTTTAAATTTTTTTACGTGTAAGTACGTGATTGTTCTAATTAGATGTATTCTAATCAAATATTAATTCTAATAAAAATCAAGTTTGATAATTGCATTTGATAACATTGTTCAGCTGCATGACGTATGAGATTTTATACATTTATTCAACATTTGAACTTTTAAAAGGTCTCTTATTGATCGTGATCGTTTTTTTTTAATTGTCTCTACTTAGCTTCGGAAGGTGTTATAGTTGTGAAGAAGAAGCAGGAAGAAACTTCACAACAATATAATATTGATTTATACATTTACTTTTTTTTATGTCAGATATAATATAAATGATAACGAAATAATCAAGCGATGAGTCAAGGATTCTTGTCATTTAAATATTCGTTTATTGAATAGGCCTCCACTAGAGACTTATATAACACCGGTTTAACAGCCTGCATTATTCAAAGCTTAAAATATAAGATAGTTATAAATACTTCACCAGCAGAAATATTTTTTATTTATAAGCAATTATAGCCAGCGAGCCAGTAAACGTGGTGTGGGGTTCCCACTAGGTGGACTGATGACTGATCATCAAGAAGAACTTGGGGGGTGAGGATAGGATCTAGTATGATGATGGTGATGAAACGTAGTCAGATATAAAAATTTGTCAATTAAGTACTCGTAGATGTTGTATCTAAATAAAAATGTTTACCTTATTTTGCGTTTATAATTTATTTAATGCGAATGAAATTATGTTTAAGATTTTAACTAGTCTAATATTTGTTTCAGGCTCGCAGCACTGGGCGTAAGTATCACACCGTTTACTCACTTTGCTTTCTAAGTTATAACTCTAAATTAATAGTCTTTGTTAAACGGTTTTATTTAGTTCGACCCGTACGGAATTTATTTGGATCAAAATTAGAAATTGAAATTTAAGCACCTTCCCGTTGTCAGATTGCTCTGATATTTGGTACACATTTAATTTAGATGACAATACAATATAATAAAATCAATAACATTATAAATCCAAGATGGCCGCCGATACAAAATGGCGGATTACGTATTTTTCCTTAACCCCCTCAATATGGGTATGAAATGAAAGGGCTACACTAGTAAAACACGATGATTATGTCAAAATTTAAAATTCAAGATGGACGCCGTTCCAATATGGCGGACTAGGAACATATTTTTCCACAACCACCACAATATGGGTATCAAAAAACCGTTTAACTTAAAAGTTTTTTTTTAAATGTATTTATCAATGCTTTTTAATGTATTGAGGACATTCGAATAAGTAATGAGGAGATTCGTAGATGAATTTCACCTATATAAGTCAGTGGATTGACAAGTTGTAGTGGCAGTTGGCAGATTACATAGCGCGGAACTGATATACGCTAGAACCTGGTTAGATAGAAGGTAGAAGGTTTTGTACTGCCACCACGAAAGCCTACAAGTTGAACAGACGATCTAGTTAAGGTCGCTCGCAATCAGTATTTATATCTACGGAATAAGTTGTCAATCAGCTGCCTTTATAATTTTTGCGAGATTTGATCTAAACTTTGTTTGTATGTCAAGATGCCTTTAAAAAAAAGGTTGTGTGGCCCACTTGTGTGACGTCACGTTGCACTTACGGCTCCCTGAGCTCCAATATGGAGTGGAATTGATTGCAAGGGAACCATTGCCTCAATAATAAGCAATGTGGAAAGTCCTAGACCTTTCTAGACTTCCGATAAGAGTCAATAAATAAGAAGTATAATTGAAATTATTTAAATATAATAAAAAAGAAAAAAGTGATAATAAACTGTGATATAAATAATAACAAAACAAAATAATATAAACATTAAACTAATGCAAACAAATGTAAAAAGCAAAAATAAAAGAAATTGTGGTATTCTGCAGCGAAGGCTGTGAAAGTAAGGTCATGTTCGAAAGGAAAGGTAAGAATAAAAATACAAGATATTGTGAAGATAAAAAAGAGAAATAAATGGAAGATATTAAAAAGGGTGAGAGAGGAGGATGACAAAAGTAATGTTCAAAAATAGTCCCTATTTTACCATGGTAGGGAAGAACGAAAGGACCCCCAAAATTAAGGTAATTAACAAATTTGGGGTGGAAAGGATGTACAAAGTTCCCAGTGATCGTTTGTTCTGTACGCCAAGTGGCCTGCTCATTGCCACTTCGATTCGCAAATTTTCTGGATTAAATAGGTTATTTTCTATGTATTTTTAGTGTCAGTTGCTGGTGCGAATACCGCGATATCTGAGAATCCGTGGTTGGTGCACTTGCGCGTCGCGCTGCTTGATGGCGCCGGCCGCCTCGGCACTTGCGGAGGATCCCTGCTCAACGGACGCTGGGTGCTGACTGCGGTGCGATGCGTGGAGCGGTCAGCTTGAATTTTATTTTTTTATTGATTCCCACTATTGGGCCTCTCGTCCCCATAACTTTGGGAATGACAGGATCATTTTTAGTCTTAATATTTTTTTTTTCACTGTCCTTTTCATTTTCATTCGCTACTGTCATTCTTCACATCATCTATCGTTCCATTCACTCTTTCTATCTTTCTCTTTAGTTCTAATTCTCATTTATAAATCGCCTTCACTTTTCTTTATTCTACAATTTGGTTTACATTATTTCACATTTTTATTAACAGTTTTATGCTTACTTGTTTATTTTTGTAACATGTTTAACAATTACTTTACAAAAATTGAGGAACGATTCCCTACTTGGCATCTAACATAGAGACGATGTTTCCCTCATTTATTTTTACGCCCAACCAGCATTCGGAATCGACCAGGAGTCCTCTGAATTTTAATTTACAATTTCTGGGTCCTAGTTCTCGGGTTAAATCCAGTCTGGTCAAGCTCATCTAAGTTGGCGTCATGTCCAATACAGACAAGACTGACAAACCTGAATTTTAATTTACGAGACCATACTCATATTATAATTAATCAAGTTTTATTCATTAGTACGTCGACTAAGATTAGAGAGTCCTAATAGGTAAGTTCAATTTTAAGAAAGATGACTCAATCGCCGAATTCAAATTGGATGTGTGCAGCTCGATTAGCTCCGATATATCTGGTGTTCCCCTACCATAAATAGGACCTTCGGAGTCGCGGGAGCTTAGGGTGGGGGCCTTAAACTCTCACCAGGTTCGGCGACTCTGACGCGGACGATGGTTCGATGTGGTTTCGAACCATCGTGATAGCACCACGAGGATTTTAGGGGTAGCGTGAACCATACACGCATACCTAGAGACAGGCCCTCTAAAATAGCACAGCGCGTGGGAAAACCGCGTGGCGATCCCTGAACCACTTTGGGAATCACTGATTTAAATTGTTATGTTTGTGTGTGTACCTCATATATTTTTCATTTATATTTGAGTTTTTATTGCGTATCATATAAAATTAATTTTAAAATAAAACATCAATAAATACCATCTAACTTTTGTATAATATCTCCAGTGCTCGGTTCATGTGGATCCGCTACGGAGCCTCCAATGTGATCAACCCTGAACTGGTCACCGAGACATCAACTTTCTTCCAACAATTCGACCTGGGTCTTGTTTCCATCCTCCGCGATGTCGAGTTCACACGTGAGTACATCTGCTGCCTTTAAACATATAGGCGCTTTGGTGAAATATATGGTAACAGAAATGACAAGATGGCGACCAATGATATTTAAGGCAGTACGGAGGGATAGTTAGGAGTTGATCTCAGGTCTTACTAACTAACTGCAGCTGAATTAGTTTTAGCACAATCAAAGGCTACTAAAACTGATACTCTTCCAACTCTGAAATCGATTCAGCTGAAAAGTCTTCGCAGAAAAATTTAAAACCTCCGACAACCAAGTAGATATCAATTTAGTCAATCCCACACGTTCGGCGTAGCAAATGATGTAGATTTTTTAAAATTTATTTGCCCTCCCGAGTCCTGAATTCAAAGAAGCTATATAACCCATAAAGGCTAACAGCACCTATTAACAATGAAACACAGCCAATTCAATTCTACTGTAGCATAAATATACAATAGCATCGATTATAAATCGATAAATTTTATAAATGATCTTACTGTAGCAATTGGGACAAAATGTAAAGATTTTAATGCAAATTCCATAAGTTATGATTTTTTCATTAAATATTTTTATTTTTTAAACATATTAAACGCTTTTTAGTTATTGGTATAAATGGCGTTTAGCGTTGACCACAATTCAAGTCTCCTTTGCTCAAGTAACGCCCTCTACTCAGGTTTTTTTTCTTTTAAAATGGCCCCCCCTATCGGGGGTCTCTCGTCCTCCCCTATGATATTTATAGTACAGGGCATTACAAACTTATTTATAATATATAACATCCTTATTTAATATACATGTTTAATTTCACAACTAAACAATTTTTGCGTATTTTCATAGGTTACTGTTTTGTTTATTTTAGCTTTATTTATTTCACATTTGTGTGATTTTTTTTCCTATTACTTTAATTTCTTACCGCTCTGCAACATTTGAGAAACGCAGGCCTGTCTTCGTCAATGTTTATCAGTGAAACAATGCTTTCCTCAATTCGTTTTGTCAGGTTAGAGCGCGTTTAAAACCATTGTTGTTTTAAATTATTATTATAAGAGGTATTTGAACCTAGTTTCTAATAAATTAGGCTGTAGTATCATTATTGTTATTACGTAAGAAGATAACCCTAAGTGGATAATTATACGAATGAATATAACGTATTTAATGGAATCAGGCGTTACCTTGCGGAAGTCCATCCTAAGTAAGAAAAGGACCAATATTTAGCCACTTCCGCACATGCAGTGGTTGTAGTGCAACAAACTGTGTGCAAAACTCTGTGTTTGGCTCTAATCGGTGTAACATAACTCCGTGAGTTCCCTAGATGCCCCGTGGAGGGGTGAAACACGTGTTGAGTGGTTTGACGGTGGCAGTTGTGTAATTCGCATTGTTTGCCGCATACGCATTTATCAGCGGACTGGCGGGCGGTGCACTTTGTTGCACGACTACCACTGCATGTGCGGAAGTGGCTAAATATTGGTCCTTTTCTTACTTAGAATATAACGTACTTCGAAGTCTTTTTCAAACTTGTCTACGCATTTCTAGCATCCTAACAATATTTATAATGTATTATCAATTTCAGCAACCATCAGTCCAATTAAGTTTATTACCGGGGAACACACGCTGCCGGAGACTGGAAAGTTCTGCGCATACGGTGAAATGGACGAGAACAGTAAGTTTTTTATGTAACTTATATATACTATCTTGCATGTGAAACGAAATAGAGTACGAATGTATTGATAAAAATACGTAACCTTACTCAATAAGGCGACAATATTTTCCTGGTCAACCTAATAATAATATATATTTCATGCAAGTTTAATAAAACTGCTGTATACTTATAATAAATATAGATTTATTCAAATATACTGCGTATTTTGTTACAAATCAAAATTAGAGAAGACAAAGTGACAGTTGTCAGTGTTGCTATTAATCACTATGTTGCCACATTAATATAATATTTTACTGAATAAATTACAATTAAAACTTAAAATTATTTAGTTATTTTATGTTTTCTATTGAACAAAAATGTAATTATAAATAGACACATGAGAATATTTCTAAATTGTTCCGAATGGAATAGTGTATGTGTATGCATGTTATATTAAATATGTATGTGTACAATATCATCGACTATTTTAACAATATCATCATGATTTCAGACGCACGCTGTCCATTGCTTGATATAGGTCTCCCCCATACAGTACCCGGCGATAAATATTGCACATCGACCTTTGGAAAGAAACATAATTTCGGCTTCTAGCACTATCTCTGTCCCACACTACTTATGTGACGTTTTGTCGGTCGTTGTATTTCGTGCGTTTTACGAAGCCGAAATTAGCCGATTGTCTCTTTCCAATGGTGTGACATAACCATATCCAGTGTACACTAACGCCATCTGTTGAAATAAAATCTTAACATTTATTTCATGCTAGGAATTTGAATTTGTTAGTTACTGTTTGAAATAATTAAATGTCGGTATTTCTTTAGATTGTGATGTAAATCTAGTATACCAGAAAATATTTTAGTGTTAAAAACTTTTTGTTTCAGTTCCTGGTGAGGAACTGAGCTGTTCCGAATGGACGTTGGAGGCTATTGATGATGGCAGCTTTGAAGGCTCTAATAGCGAAGTTAAGGCAACTCAGGTGAGTTTACGATAAAGTTTTTTGTTTTGTTTTAATTTTAGTGAAAAAAAACTATCCATATACCAGATTTTTTTTAAATTAGAAAAGAAATAGATCATATCTCACGGTGTATGACTTGCATATGGGCGTGTGTTTTGCTGTTTTTATTGATATTACATTACGACTTTGTTCTTCTCTGGAGGTCGCCATTATTTAAAAAGCAGTGATTCTTACTGCAGTTGGCGACATCTATGTTTTTATTTTAATACTAATATTGTAACTATATTCCATTTTGAAATAATGCGGTTAATTTATAATGATAAATATACTTTTTTGTTATGAACTTCTAAAAGTATTCCATAATTAAATATGAAGCGTGCATTAAAATTACGAAGTTATCTTTAAACCTTTTGGAATTGGATATCAAGAATTAAATAAACCATTTGAGGAATAAAACATGCACCCGCTAAGACTGATTTTATAACAACAACAAAAATTGAACAGAGGCTTTTCAGAAGGTTCTTCAAATCCTAAAACATGCTAACTCATTATCATCTAGTAACGATGAATAGTTTTAAAAATGATTTTCATTCGTAATTTAAATTAACATTTTTAAGTTATTTGTTACAAAATTAATTGCTTTCTATTTATAAATACTTTTGAAATTCTCCTTTAGCACGTTTTTTTAAAAATAATAAAATAATTTAGTTTAAAACTTTTGAACGTGTACTCAAATTTACCAAATGTCAAATGTATTTTTGAACGAATTTTTAAGGAGCTTTTCTACTATGTAAAAAAATTGGATGTAGTTATTTTATACATAATATTTATATTCTGCGAACCCATAGCAAGTATACCCTGGTTTGTTACGAAAAATAGAATCTATCATCATCTTATTCCCACAGTTGGGGAAGAGATCTGACTAACTGTACAAAATAAAAGAAAAAGAAAAGTGTAGGCAATATACAATTTGTGAGCAGATACCTCGGAGAAGTGCGCAAAATACCTGCATCCTGGAATTGATTGTTAATTTTAAAAGAGTTAAAAAAAATATGTTACTTAATTTTTTCAGTTCGACTTGGGTACTCCATTGGTGAGCAACGGAGTTCAATACGGTGTCCTCGTCGCCCTTCCCCGCCCCGGCGTCGGCGCCGGTAAATATAATATAATATATAGTCTGTGATCGAAAAGTAGAAAGTCAAATGTCAAATTACACGGTAAACTTCAACATTAAACTTACACAGTAAGACTGAAGTTTTGTACGCGGGAGCCGCCATTTTGTATTAAGGGGCCATTCTACTATGCGTAAATATTATTCTTATTCAAATGTTCATATGTTTAATTTTTAATTTTTGTTCTTATCTGTAGAGGGTGATTGATTATAAGTGTAAAAGTTTTAAAGGAGTATAGCGTATTTGTCAGTAAAAAGATTTACCAAAAAAAAGAATGACCAAAACGAAATAAGCTTCATTGTATAGAATTACCTTAAAAATACAGTTTAAAATCGCTTGCTCTAGATGTCTACAGACCACAGGACTATAAACAGTGATATTTCATTCATTTAAAAAAAAAACGTTCCTGATACTGTTTGTCGCCATGTACACTTATTTCCGATCTCACTGGATAAAATGATCACTTTAAAATATGTTATCTTACTATGGAATGCGGCAACGTAATAACTTTTGGCAGTATAAAATTGATGTAAATCCTTCAACTTGAAGCCATGAGTATATCTAAACGCTTACTGATTTGAAAAAAGACACAAGCGTTTTCACTCAATGCTTTTTTATGATTATAAACACGCTTCATACTGTAATTAGAAGGATATTCCAAGCAGATTTATGAATTAAAAACGCTTTATGCTGTGATCTCTCTAATTAAAATAATTTAAATGTCCAGTTTCTTGTGTTTTTGATTAACATATTTTAATCTATTTAATTTTCTCCAACAGTATTCGTGAACCCAGCGCGGTACGAATCTTGGATCAACGATCGGATCAAAAATTAATATGGCCGCAACACGAAGACGCTTGATAGTGTCCAATTATAATATAATAAATAAAAAAAGATAATCAGTAAACTTCATAATTTTCAAATTTAATATAATATTTCATTAAACTGGGTGTTTTATTTAAAATTTATATTGAAATTTATTTTATCTGTGACAAATAAATATTAAAAATCGTAATAAAATATACGTATTCCGATTATAGATGTAAGGTCGGTTTAAAACGAATTAAACCAATCGGTTTAAAACGAAAAAAACCGTTTAAAACCGAAAAAACCCATTTTTTTCGATTTTAAACGTTTAGTGTTGACGACTATGTTTTTCTTAAATATAAACACATTATCTGTTCCAAGCGTAGACGTTACCTAGCTAAGTTGAAAAACTATTACCTAGTTAACTATATTAGTTATTTTGAAAAGTTTTATCAATCAGTTTCATTCGGTTTAAAACCAAACTCACACACTTGCACTTCTCACGCGGAGAGACGTCAAGACGCAACGTTGCCAGCTCGCCTACTCCACACCACACACACACATACATAGCGTGTTGCGTGCGGACATGTCAGTGTTGCCAGTATTGTAAAAAAAGTACAAATTTGGATTCAATATAAAGGTACTCGTACCAAATATGCCAAACATTACTAAATAACTAAAATGTAATGAGCTCTTATAAAATTAGATTATTAGGTACCCGTTTTCTTGAAAGTAATAAAAAAAAACTGGCTATCTTACACAGTCCACTCGACAACATGATGATCATACAGTCAAGAAAGTCATGAAAATTTATGAGGCGCCACTATCTTTGTAAAACTGACTGACATTTCTGTCCTAAAATTAAATATGGCAACACTTTATTTCTTTTCATGACTTTCTTGACAGACTGTAACTGGCCTGCCTACCTACCTTGTGACGTTATCAGAGTAAAGGGACTTTATTGTCGATTTTGAGATGACAGTATTTTCGAATTCTACACGTGATTCTCCATTGAATTATGTACTTTTCAATACACATTTCTCTTTTTTCTTTATGATTTAGGTACATATTTTAATCTATTGTATGTAATATTGTTTCTTTATAATTATAGTACTTTATATGTAATATACTTACCTACATAGGTATAAACTACATAGGTAACTAACACAAGACCAAGTATTGTCGATAATGATGTGTAAAAACACTGTTCTTATATTTTAGTAGGCGAGTTTTAAACCGTTTAAAAAGATTTATTTGGAGTTTTAAACCGCCACTTTTGGTTTTAAACGTTTTAAATCGGCTTTTTTACATCTATAACTCCGATAAAACCTCGCGATGCCCGTATATTAAATTATTAGACGAGAGAATAGAGAGGCAATGTACTCCTAGCGACATCTATCGTCGCTGTTCGAAGTGACAGCGTTCTAATATGTACATATTTTTTTTGTAATTAATATCATAAAAAAACGAAGAATAATGCCTATGAAATAATAAAATATATTTTACAAATACATCTGGATTTTTCATTTCTATACTTATTATTTTTGATTTGCAAACTATAGTTGCAACGTTTAAAATATATGGTTTTGAGTTGAACGTATGTAGAAACAAAGTAAGGAACCTGCCCGACGTAAAGACGGTTTGCATTAAAGTTATAAAATATGTAAAGCGAGAAAGGGCACTACCGCGACTCCTTAGGAAAATTAAACATGAAAATTGAACATTTTATACAGAAAGTATTAGACAAAACTTTAATCATTATTATAGAATAATCACAAACATTAAGATCATTTGTTATCTATATATAGAAATACATACATTTGGAGTATCTGTTTGTAATATTAAAACAACCTCTTTTTACTACATGCATGGTAATATACATACGGTATATACCAAAATAATATTTTTTTGAATTTCTGAATCTCTCTGTTTGTTCCAGCTAATCTCTGAAACGGTTGGACAGATTTTAATGAGACTTAAACTGGCATGTAGCTGATGTAATAAGGAGTAACTTGAGCTACTTTAAGCTATTTGGAATTTTTTTTGTTAATTTCCTCGCAGATGAATTCGCGAGCACGGTTGCTAGAAATATAACACAATAAACATTGCGACGGTTGATTTTAAATATTAAATAAAATAAAATTTATTTATTAATTCCAAATTTAAATAATTATTAATAAAAGACAGAAACACATAAATGCAAAAAATAAAAATATACACATAGAGCTCTAATCTCATCTTCAAGAAGTTAAAAAATACGATACAGGTCTGATTTTATGCATATATAATAAAATTCCGCAACATACAAACAACATAATAATAAATTTATTATGTATGTTTGTATGTTGCGAAACGGAATCGTTCGAGAGTTTTAAATAGATCGATATTTTGAAATTGGTTTGTTGACTCATTTACCTGGCTGTTATAATGAAGTATATATTGAAAATTGATAAATTTAATTTGATAAGATCAAATGTTGAGTTTCCTGCTGGCTTCTCAGATCAGCGTTCAGAGTTGGTGGTAGTTTACTACTTATAATCTTAAAATTAATAATGATTTAAAAGTGCGTGTGTCTACTCGAAAGATATTTTGAATTCGAATTTTGAAAAATTGTCTTTGTCCACCATTGTCCGAAATGAAGGTCCTTTGGGAGGAAATACGCATTGAAACCTCCCGTTTGTTCTGCCTCCAAGGTTTATATATACAGTCACAAGCGTACATCGTCCTTACAGAGGAAATTTTTGTTTATTGACAATGTCTCTGAATGACATATATATGAGAAATGTCAGAATGACTATAGTGAGTTAGGTGTTTCGTAGTGGCCATTACGTAACACACATACACAGGCCTAAATAACTTCGCAGCTTTTATAGTCTTTAGCAACCATCTTAATGATCCACGGTAACCGTGCCAGATTTTTAATTTTAGTTGATTATTTTTAAATAGACCTTGAAGAACATTGCACGCTAGAGGAAGAAATTTCAAATTAAGAACTTTTTTGGTGTCAGATGTTTTCTCTTACGTGCATTTTTCTCTTCAATTTTTTTTATTCTATATAGTCTGATCTTCCTTCCTAGTGTTGTATATAATACATTTTTAGTATTGAGTCACCTATAAAAGAACACATAAAGGAACCATTATTTATGAGGTCACTTCTAATGTAATTTTAACTTATGTGTACTGCTGGTGTACCTTAATAAATAAATAATAGTATTTTTATATTTATAACCTTGTTATATATATTGCAATTTTATTTATATTTTTAAATAACGCACAAATAAAAAGAATCACGTGTGCTATTTTTTGAAATACAGATAGTATTTTAAAAATAGTTTTAAACTACAATAGAATTATCAACACGTAGATATAACATAAGTTAAAACAAATACGACAATAGTAACTTGCTTAGTTACACAGTAAATCCTTTTAACTTAGTACAGAACCTTCTGCAAGTTACAATTTCACCAAGTTACTGCCTGTCTGCGCATTCAAAGAGCGCCCGAGGGTCTTGTATCTAAATAAGATGGTGTCCGAGAAAAACTTTTCGCAGAAACTAGAAATGGGCAACGCCATTATATGAAATTGCTACATTTGTAAGTAAAGAATTTACAAAAAAAGAAAAAAGATATATTCGTAATAGGTATATAGCTTTAAAGGTGTGAATGAACTGCTTATTTGGCAGCAAAAAGTTTTAAAGGAATATTTTTAGAATGTTTAAATTTTTAAATCACTCCTTATAGAGTGATAACTCTGAAATATGTTACATTAATTTATTTTTTCTATTTAAATGCGACAGACAAGTCTGTATTGACAGATCTTAAACAATAGTTAATTTTAATATGTAGTAATTACAAAAGGCATTTTCTTTCTATATTGTCAAAACGTTGTTTATTATTTCTGGTTTTTGTATAAAATGTACCATACATTAATTGAAAAATATGCGTATGTACGGGATGTTCAAAGTTTTCATACCTATAAACAAATGAAACCATTGATTTGTTGATAAGATGTAATATATATTAATTGCCAGGATATGAACTACACATTCTTTCTTTAAAGGTTATATATATCGAATCATCCTGTATATGACATGAACTGTAAGAAATGCTAACTCGAGAACTAACTGCAGTTAAATAATCTCATGTAGTATTATACTAACAAACGAATATGCATGATAATTAATTAAATTCATTATGTTTAAAGTTGTCGAAATTTTGTTTCTATAAAAGTGAGAGATTGATACAATATATTATGTAATAGCGGTACCGTTCCGCGATGAAGTGCTCGGCAAATTTACGAAAGCCTTGTTCAGTGGAACGAGCCATTAATGTAATGGGAAGCGTGCAAGCCGCTTTGTAACACTCGATAAAGAGTGAGGGTCCCTCAATTTTATTCGCCAAAAAGTGTTTACTTTTAAATATCGTCTATTGCCGATATCTCAAAAAAAACAACAAACACAAAACTTTGACAAATCGCTCCAACATACACACACACACACACACATATATATATATATATATATATATATATATATATATATACCAGCTAATCCCGCAAACGTTGTTTTGCGTAAAAAAAATAAGTTTTTAATTAACAAATTAAAAATAAGGGTTGATCGTAGAGGGGTGAAAATGTAGAGTCTATATATGAGAGTTGTATATATTTTTGTATACTGTATCATAAAATAATAAAAAAATTTATTACCTAAAAATTAAAAAAAATTAGGGGCCACCCTTAACATTTAGAGGGATGAAAATTAGATGTTGTCCGATTCCGATTCTCCACCCTTGCCGATATGCACGCTAAGATTCACGAAAATCGGTCGAGCCGTTACGGAGGAGTTCAATCACGCACACCGTGACACGAGAATTTTATATATTTGATTGGTAGAGGTAAAGATGTGATTACATGCATCCCTTTTTTACCTGTTCACAAGATGAACAGGTGACCTTATTTAGATCGTCGGAAGGAAGGATAAAAGCTCTTCTTACCAGTCTATTTAGAAATCTATTGGTGATGTCTATGTCCAGGTGCAAACGTATAGCATTGTGATGATGTTGGAATTTTTAGATCATAGAAGTAGCAAAGCGTTATTATATGGTTAATAGAAAAAAAAATTACTAAAGAACTTTATCCATCTGTTTCAACAATACTCTATACCAATAGACTAATTTTTTTTGTAATAATGTAAGTTTACCATGACTGACCTTTTGTAACAGATTAATAATCTATTTATTTATCTTCTGTCTCTATTTAAATCGGCCGGAAGTGTTTATTTAAATTTGGAATTCTATTTACAATTGTATTTAGAGATCGATCAGTTAATACGATGTTATATCTCTTCTAATTAATTAAGGTTCAATTCTTATTTATGTTCTAATAAAGAAAAATGCTTTCTTGAACGTGTATAGAAATAGATTTGGTGTAACTGGTAATTTGACTAGGTAACAGAACGAGTTATGGGCAACGAGGTCAGTGTGCCGATGTTACTGGTTTTCCCTACCATAGTACTGCCACAGACACGTGTTCCGTTACATCACCGTACATAACAGCTGAGAACGTACTGAACCGTGAATGAAATCTCTCTTATAGATAGATATTGTACACTCAAACATGTTATTTTATTTAAAAATGTTTAGTAAAGTACAGACGTTATAAAACATATTGAATTTAAGATAAAATTTTTAATACAAATTAAATAAAAAAAAAACATTGCGTGTGCCTGAATACAGACTGTCGTAAATGGTTTGTGGGGTGGCGAGGTACGGTTGAAAGAAATAAAACTATATAGAATAAGGTACTTAATAAACTCTGCACAAAATAAATTGTTAACTAATAATAAGAAATAGGAAAAGAAATGTGTAATAAAGAATTAAGAAAGTAAAATAAATGAGTAAATAAAGATAAAATAAATGTAAAATAAAATTAAAGAATAAAAATAAATAAAATGTACCTAGCCATCTTAGAGTAAAGAGATGGTGGAAGAAAGGCGAGGAAAGAAAGAAGGTATAAAAGAGCAAAACGAAAGATATTGTGAAGGACAAGAGTAAAGAATTAAAGATATTGTGACGCGTGAAAGAGAGTGATAAATAAAGAAAAGACTAAAAAAAATAATTGAACAATAAAGTCCCTGATCCCAAAAAGTTAGGAGTACGAGAGGCCCCCAATAGCGGGGGCCATAAAAAAAAGACTGTCGTAAATGAGACAAGTAACTGGATGATTCTGTAGTAAATAGCGTTGGACAATAAACAGCTACAAATTTATAATAGTTTTTTTTTTAATAATGAACTATTTCCAAATCAATAACAACTATATACAATATCCGGCGATAGATATTGCACATCGACTTTTGGAAAGAGACAATCGGCTAATTTCGGCTTCGTAGAGCGTTATCTCTGTCGCACGTCTGACAAAACGTCACATAGTGTGGCACATAGGGACTTATTTATGTGAACAGGGTAACATCTTATTACCATAATCTATTTTGAAATATCGATCATAAACTAAGCCAATGTGACTGAAAAAAAAAACTGTAAAAAACTATTGCGCTGAATGAGTTGGCAGAAATGTACACATGAATGATATTGTATTGCAACCTTATTGTTGATGGTCGATATGAAATTTCACTCGAGTGACATCGAAAAGGACATTACCCTCAAAAACCTTTAAATTTAATTCCAGTAAAATCTATTTTCGATTATAACTCTGATAATTTCCAGAATATATAAACATAAATTAACAACATTCATTCTTATTCAAGTATGTTTTTATACAGTACATTTAAATAAAAAAAAATATACATATAATTTGAATTCTTAATATAGCACACAATACATATATTTTGACATGTACATGTGACACTAGTTCATGAAAATTCTTTACTTAAATTAGTATATTAATACCTACCATCGTTGTATTGTAGGTAGCAGATGTTTTCAAGTGAATATCATGATAATTGTTTAAGCACTTCATGGTATGTGACACTGTTTAGTGGAGTGATTGTAATGAAGATGATTTTTGTAAAAAATAGCTTTGATTTGGTACATAAATAACCCTTGTAGGTTGAATATAATGAAAGCTATAAAAGATTACGGTTTTATTCGGTGGGAGCAACGATATATTGTAAGATATGAAGAGATCGGTAGTTCGAAGAATTGCTCGTTTAACTGATGACCTTTACGGGCGAAACTTTCTCGTGATGTGGGTAGGGCAGCCACTTGGAGGAAGTCTATGCCTTGCAGCGGGCGTCCATCTGTTGGAAAGAAGGAGAAGAATGAGATATACGAATTTTTATATTATAGATAGCTCTGCAAATACATTAACATTTACAATAGTAATTAAATACCGTGTTAATAGTCATATTAAAAAAGTGAACAGAGAACATCCTGCCTGTTCGCATGAGTGGTTTCAACATGATGGTGCCAAATCTCACACGGACACAGAAACTTTGGCAATCCTTCGTTATTTCTTCCCGAAAAAATTGGAGGAATAAGTTTTTTTTAGTGACATCCCTGGACATTGAATAATTTCTTAGAATCGGGCGCAGAAGTCTTAAGTAAGAAAGGGACTAATATACAGTTACTTGCGCTATGCAGCAGTAGTCGTGCAATGAAGTGCACCGCCCGCCAGCCCGCTGATAAATGCGCGTGCGGTAAACAATGCGAAATACTACCACCGTTAATCTACTCTACACGTGTTTCACCCCTCCACGGGGCATCCTCAGGAGATGTTAGACCGTCTACGTACGGTGCACTTCATTGCACGACTACTGCTGCATAGCGGAAGTAGCTATATATTAGTCCCTTTCTTACTTATAATCTTTTGTATGTTCATGACCATTATGTAGACCGATAGAAGACTATTCTATATTTTGCTTAGATGTATCAGGGTGCCCGGAAAGTAATGTCGCTTTCTTAAGTTAAATTCACACTACTACATTTTTAACAAGTTTTTATTTCTAATCAACAATAATATCTTCGTTATCAACGAATACAAATTTTTAAAGCCGGAGCGGTAAAAATTGTCGTCAGAAACTACATTACTTTCCAGTCTCCCCTAATATAAAAAAGTGTATTGTTGTTATTAAGCTAATGATATATATTGAGATCTTCTTTAACATAATGTTGAGAAATATACGAACATTGTGTTTTAATAAATAAACGTATGTTTCAAAGTTCAACAAAAAAAAAACAATAACTTGAAAAATTAAAAAGAAAGCCTTTTGTATGTATAGTATGATTGCACACAATTTATTTTTGTTAATATAGTTTGCAACACACAAACTTACAAAACATATGTTGTAAATAAGTTAAATGACCGTTAATGTTTGCCGTGTGCAATGCTGTTTGGTGACGATATTGCTCACTACGACTTCTCGTTTCTCAGAAAACATTGACGAAACATCCAGCCGTCGATTTCTCAATTGGTTCGCTGCTTGGATTTTTTTTTCAAATTAAAATATAGATTGGAACAATGAAGCCTAAAACTTCTTACTTATTTTCTTCCTACATCTAGCCTTTACTGCAACTCTTTCTGACTCTAGCGAACCAAGGATGGCAGGTGTATAGCAAGACTTTCTTCTCCAACTATCTCGTCAACTTCAGTATTTTTTTCTATATGATATTGTGAAGGATAAAAGGAAAGAATAAAAGAAATTGAGAAGAATGAAAATGAGTGTAGAATAAAGATAAATAAGAAAGGACCAATATCCAGCCACCTCCGCACATGCAGTGGTTGTCGTGCATGAAAGTGCACCGCCCGCCAGCCCGCTCGTAAATGCGCATGCGACAGACAATGCAAACTACACAACCGCCACCGTAAATTCACTCGACACGTGCTTCACCCCTCCACGGGGCATCTTCAGGAGCTGTTACACAGATTAGTGCTAAACACCGAGTGAGCCCGTGGATGCAGAATACCACGACACTTTCTGGCAATAAGAAAAAATGTTATTTTTTTTCATTTCATTTTCACACTTAATTGTAGACCATAGATAATAATTTAAATAACGACACTATTTATATAAAGGTACAAGAGGCGGTCTTATCGCTCTAGGCGATCTCTACCAGACCAACCTATGGAAACAGAGGGCTGTTTGGGTGTACATATGTACATCCAAATACATTAGTATACACACATACATATATACAAAAAATAATTATATAAACACATATAAAAGTGTGTATATATATAACGTATATATATATCGAATAAATAACAAATGGTACACAATATCCTATTTTAGATTCTAAGGAGGTGTGTGCTCTTTTACCACATTTTAAAATGTTGACAACGATTATAATACATAAGGTATTAAAAAATAAATAAAAAATAAGGTAGGGCAAAGAAAAAAACAGGTAAAGAAAAATAACTATGATTTAGAAAGAAAACATGTTCGAAAAACAGAATTTTATAAATGATTTAAAAAAAAAATCAATTTAGAATTATAAAAAATGCAAAGGATTCAAAGTAAAATGTATAAAAAGAACATAGAAGGTATGTAAATAAAAGCAATAAGAATGAAAGAAAATGTGACAGAAGAAAGAAAGCGATGAATGCCAGATATTGTGACTGATTCCATTAAATATAAAATTCTCTGTCCCAAAAACTGATAGAGGAACGAAAGGTCCCCAAAAACGGTTTTTCTGAAACTTCAAGGTTTATGACGATTTAGTATGTTAATGAAAGTTACTTTTTATTTTTCAAAGGAGTTGTTTCATCTCAATTTGTGGTCAAGAGAACTTACGTATCCTTAACTGCGTGAGCAATAAATACTTGTGGTTTAAGTTAGCCACAAGCAAAGGAGTAATGAAATAAGTAGACGAATTAAAAAAGGTTTTTTTTTAGCAAGTTTAATCATCGTTTCAGGTAATAGACGCATACTGCAAGGTATAGGCCTTCCCAGAAGATATCTTTGGGGGATATACAATAATCACTACGCTTGGCAAGTTGACGATCGCAGAGGAAGCTGCTGCCCATCTTCTGGAAACTTGTTTGTGAGCAGTAACAATCCTATATAATTAATATACAAAATGTGAATTATATACAATTTTATCCCGGGAATCGAATTCGCGACCTACGATCTAATGCTTACATAGTTAGGGCTAGCTATCCATTGCTAAACTTGAATCCCTTATCGATTTTTAATAGGTTCAGTTAATATGATGTTTGTTAGTAAACGGCGACGAAAACTAAAGGTTCATCACAAATTAAAAGTGATAAAAATTTAAAAACGATGAATCGTTCAGTTCACAATTTTAAAAATCATTCGTACATTAAAAGAAGACATGAAGCTCTCCGCCATTAAGCTGGATATTCATGCGGCAGCAGAGAGGATGTGTGAGATATATCTTCTTCCACCAAATCATGGATTGCTAGAAGATTTGTTAGAAGAGAGATTTGTGGGAGTTAGATGTCAGTATCAGGTGAAGACAACGCGAAGTAAGGTGTATTGGGTTCCCGTGCATCTTTTCTTGGCAGAAGAAGGTGTAAATATTTAAATACATGATGACGGAACAACAATTTTAATCGATGTAAGACCGGAATATCTATATTATACACCGTAAATTTGTCTACGCCTTTTTAAGATCTTCAAAAGATGCTGGATACATGAAATCTATGGCGGAAGCTTCTACGGTTAAAATGATAATGGTGATGAAAGACGAATAGGCAGAATCATTTCGACCAAATAAAATAAAATGGCGAAAATAAAGACGATTCAGTAGTACTTAATTAAACAAAGTCCTCTAAAAGTAAAGAAGCGAAGCAACTGAAGTTCTAAAAGACAACAAATGTATCCTGTTTAAGAATTTAAAGTCATTAGGAAGTGTTTAAATAACAAAACGGCTAACGAGACGGAAAGGGTACAAACATGGCGCAAGCCAAGACATCGCAAACGTAAAAGGATGAAGTTTGGGCTTTCATAAATGTTTATTGAATTAGAAAACTAAGAGAAGGATTTTAAGGAATTAATTATTAAATAAGTATAAGCAAGTTGTAGTAGTGGTTGGATTTATTTCCCGATAAGCCTCCGCTTTGTATACACTATACAGAATGGAAGGTTATAGCTGTAAAAGTTTTAAACGGGTGAAGTTATAGCTTATTTATCAAAAAAAAGCTTTGAAATGTTTACTATACTAATACATCACTTTGCGTCGTGGTTACGTTCCAAAGAACACGACGCAAATTGAAACGCCGCAAAGTGAATTAAGATTTTCTATAGCAAACCATGTAAAGATCTAAGATAGGTTTCAGGGTTACGAAAATGATACTTTTCAAAAAGAAAATCCAACAAAGTAAACATTTAAAAAACAAAAATAATAAAACTCTGCCAATAAACAAACTGGAAAAATATTTACGTGTTTTGTTACCAGAAACAACACGTAAAAATTTATATAGATTTATTATTCCCTTTTTTTTTAAAAAAAACACAACACACTACGTTACAACACACTACGTTATTGAAACTGAACTCTAAAATAAGCTAAACAAAGTGAAAATAAAACAGTATTATAATTGCGTTGTTTTTAGTTAGAAATTCCAATCCAAAAATCCAAAATCCCCGAGTTTTGATGGCATGGCGCAATTAGAAACAAGTGTTGCCATCTTTGAAAAGAAAATTGCAAAAAAAAAATAAAGATTCGAACCCAAAACAACGCAACTTCGAAAATCTAACGACGCACAGTGAAAATTAGTACTAATTAAGCAGCGACGCAACTTCGAAAAAAACGCAAAACGTACCAAAGCAAACCGAGGTATTGGTGGTATATCTATTAAAATTATATAAAGTGATCACTTTGAAATATATTTCTTTTTCTATCAATATATGAAATAAAACCTCTGTTATTCTCCAAAAATTTTACAAACGCTTTTGCTTACTAAACTATTGAAAAGTTATTTATCATCTCAGAAACCATTGATTTTTGGATTTTATTCACTCGTTGGTTTTAGCCAAAAGACGTGACTCCAAGGCACAAGCCAAGAGTCGTCATAATGACCGGTATAGTCTACTGGGTCATGGTCGTCGCCCTAGACCAGAGTTCCCCAAATTTTTTTGTGTCGTAGACCCCTTACCATGTTTTTCCGTGTTGGGTAGACCCCCTACTTACCTGATATTGATTTCCTGTAAATTTCTTACTGTATTGAAGTTTAGTGTTAAAAACTTAAAGTAAAAACACATGTCAATTTAATAATCCTACAACTTACACAATTTTATAAACATATACAATATTTTTTTTTATTTCATAGGTACTTTTATAAATAATGTAAATGTTTTGATATTATAAGATAGTATGATGTAAGTAAATAGGTACTATCAGTGTATGTGTTGAGATCCACTACCTTGGACCCCCATTTTCATTTCATGGACCCACAAATTTTTTTTCGCTGACGTAGACCCCTTACAGGTTATCATAGACCCCTAGGGGTCGATATAGACCACTTTGGGAATCACTGGCCTAGATGATACTATTGTAAAAGAGTGTTTCACACTTTTACAATAGTGTCATCATCATTTTCAGCGTTACATGAGTTCGACTATCACAAATTTTCAATACAAGATGACATAATCTGGCTATATGTAACACTATAAGTAACTTGAATGAAATTCTTACTATATTATTATTACACCCCTTGCAGGTTGTCATAGACCCCTAGGGGTCGATATAGACCACTTTGGGAATCACTGCCCTAGACCATTTCAGCTTCAACACACGTCAGTTGCAAGAGCGATGTGCTCCGCTTATTGCCACTTTACACGAACTATTCTTCGGTGATTTGTTTCTTTATAAGTTGTACCATATACCATAAATCTGTATTATTAAACTTTATTAACCCTTTACTTGGCAGATTTTTTTAATATTACATTTATATTCATACCACTTGACTTTTAAGACCCAAGGATGCCAACAGAAAAAACTGAACAAGCGTTCGAAAATTAAGAAATTACCTAAACATTCGCAAACAAATGATTATTTTGCGTTCAAAATTGATGCCACTATTTTTTTTTAATTCTCATGTATCTCGGGTTAATAGATGTGTTGTTGTGGAGTTACTTCCTGATTCTTCTCTAATAAATAAAATATATTATAAAGATAAATAGATAATTAGTTGACGATCAAAAACATTTCTGTTAAAAGTTCCAATGTCGAATAAATGAATTTTTTATCTTTATCAATCAACAGCAAATGGTCTACAAAATTAATATAAGGTTTTGTACATATAGAATCACCTGTATAGCGAAGCCTCTTCTGTATTCTGGGTCACTCTGGAATCGAAATGGTAGTTCAAGTCTATTCTGGATATCTCGACGGATGGTTGAGTGACTTGTCAAATTAGTTATCTGCATCGGTAAAAATAGCTATATCTTTTGTCACTATGCTGATGAAGCTTTAATATTTGACGTTATTATGTTTTTTTTTATGGCCCCCGCTATTGGGGGCCTCTCGTACCCCTATCTTTGGTGGGACAGGGACTTTACGGGCAATTTATTTTTTCACATAGTTATTTATTATTTCCATTCTCTCCTTTCGTTCTTCACATATTCTTTCAATCTATTCTTTCATGCCACATTTCTGCTATCTTTCTCTTTTACTCTTTTTTTTTTCCTCCCTCATTACATGTTACATTTTATCTTTATTTCTTTTCGTTTACATTTTTATCACATTTTATATCACGTTTTGAGTTACATTTTATCACATTTTTTCTTATTGTCTATTTAAAATTTTTCTTATTTTCTTTAATTTTTTATTTTTTTGTATCACTTTTTTAATTATTTCCTTGCAGTATGAGAGGAATTCTTTCCTAGTATCCTTTCCGCCTATCAGGGAGGCTATTGACTCCTCCCTGATTTTAACGCCAGACGTTATTATGTTTTATTTCTATACTTATGTTAAATATTGGATTATTTTTTATTTTAATATTGTGTAATTTATGTATGACCGCATGTATGGCGGCATTCGAATTTTTTAGAACATTGACAGTGGCGGCATTCATTCGCTAAGGGTTAAATAAGGAGGTGCATAGGAATTATTAATTGTTATAACGTCTAATTGTGTACTTTTTTTTCAATAAATGAAAGGAAAAAAGAAAATAGATGTTTAGTTTGGTAAATACTATAAGAATTTTGTTCGTACGCTAATGTAGGTGAAATAATTACAAAATCATCATCTGAGTGATATCGTGATGTCTCACATTCGCGGACTCTGACTTTCTCTGTTACAGCATCGAGTTGCGCAGGCGCTCGTTCGGCATTCGGCACTCAAGCCGGTAAACGCGCGCTCATAACACTGGTGGACTGGACCATCCTCATTCCAATTTAAAAATTCTACCAAGTGCGACCCTGTATTGTGATATGTGAAATTATATAAATATAATTATGCTATACTATAGAAGCTATAGTGTTGTATTTAATTTAGTTTAATCAATTATTTAATTCTGAACAAATCGATGGATAAATAATTTTTAATTTCAAAATGATAAATTGGTGATTGTTTCAAAAATGTTCGGATTTAAACGCTCTATGGTCAAGATCGTCCTCTTTCTTATATTCGCCACTCAATTTTGCACCTTTGGTTATGTGATTTTATGGTATATTTTCGTTGGATCGTTGCTATTCTCATTGGTTTTGACTGTACTCACGTATGACCATGACTATTGGCATCAAAGAGGAGTATTCTCCCCTCCGGCTTGGCCGCTGGTCGGCCATATACCAACTGTGGTGGCTTTTAAGGAACAAGGAGGGATGTGCTTTAAGAGGATCTATGATACGTACAAGAATAGGAGGTTTTTGGGTAAGTACATTCAATTATTATTATGTCCCCCCCAAAGATCGCTACCTCGACTTATTTTGCGCTGCTCGAATTCAGTGACTTCCTGCAACTTTGACATCATCGTTACACCTAAGGTTCTATCATCGCTTATATCAGCTCATATATTTTCGAATATAACAACTGTATCATATATTTTCGAATATAAATGAATATATTTATAATGTAACATAAAATAAGTTTTGATATAAGGAATAGAAATAAAAAATATAAATAACAAAAATATAAGAGCAAATAATTAGCAATGTATATATACAGTAATTTATAATACTCAGTAAAAAGCTTGTTTTAATTTCCCGTTTTATTTTCTCCTAATAATTTTAAAAATGATGTTTATGGTGATGACGATGGTCATTAATAGGTAAAATATGATTTAGATCACTTTTAAAACTGCCTGTGATTTCTGTTTATATGTACTACTGAGCTGGTGACAAAATCAACAGTTGCTCATTACAAAAACAATTTTATAAAGAGCGCACGACAATAATCAGTTTTTTGAATGCGCATCAACTACATTTAGTTCACACATTAACATCACTATAGTATTCTTTGATAGAATAATATACTTTTTTGAATATTGGTTTTAAATCTCTCCAGTGACAGATCTGAAATTGACAGTGGAATTTTATTGTACATACGTATAATTTGTGCCAGAAACGATTTATTTAATATTTGAAGACGAATATCAGACGAGTCAAATGTATGGTCAAAAATCAATTAAAATAATTAATTTTGTATCAATGTCACTTGAAACTAGAGTCAGATTGAACTTGACTGTAATGACAACCTTTAACATAAAGTTACGCGGGTAATAAACGGTATCTGATACAAGGATAACCCGCAACAACATCAGACGGGTTCACTTTGTTGTCAAATTCACAACACCCTTTATATAGAAATAGATCATCACTAATAAATTTATTATACTGTAACAATTTTTTACAAAAGTTTTTTTTTTAAATAAATTTCTTCAATTTATTGCATGATGATTCATGCATGATTGTGTATTTGAGTTTGCGTATATTTTAGTTTTTAAAATGAAATACATTTTCGTTATGAGTATTGGTTTGTAAGGTGGAACATTTTTTAATACTTTCACTGTTAAGCAATAATATTATAATTTAATATGCTATTTATGCTTTATGCAACATTGTATTTTATATATTTGAAGAACCGGAAAGTAATGTTTCTGTCGACATATTTTACAGAAAAACCGATTGATTTATTACCGCTCCGGCATGATTTGTATACTAGATGGCAAAAGGTTGTTGATAACGAAAGTAATATTGTTGATTAAAAATAAAAACTTGTTAAAAATGTAGTCGTGTGAATTTAACTTAGGAAAGCGACATTACTTTCCAGTCCACCTGATATTTATTTATTTACATACACTTTTTAATTTAAATATTAAAAGGAATAAATTAAAATATTAGATAACATATATTGAATTGTATAAGTGTGAAAATTTTAAAGTTTTTATATCTATTTTTAATCACACTATATAAAGTGATCACAATGAAATGGGTTAAATAATTTTTTTTATTGGAATGCGACAGCTTAATATATCCTGGCAGAAAAATCATTATTTAATGTTTTGGAAACCATTGAACGACCATGAAATATATGCTTCCAGGGGAAATCCTATCTGTGAGAGACTTTGGAATCCTTATCATCCTTACAACCCATAGAGCCTCTCCCCCCTGGAAGGCTCCTGAGGATATCTAAAAATGGATAAACCATAATCGTCACGCTTGGCAAGGGGGTTGGCAAACGTAGTATTACATATTGTGGTATTACAGAACGCAGACCTATGATCGCAATTTTACGTCTTCTATCGTTGGGCTACCACTACTCTATAAAACCACATACAATACTAGCTATAAACAATCTCCCAATTGCTAACGCGAAAGTCCCTACTGACAATACGCTTAAAGCGAAGATGGAAGTATCGTCTCGTTGAGAGACGACTTACTTCGAGTAAACCTTAAAGTAAAACAGAACACTGCCTTGATAAACGTTGCCACAACGAACCACTTATGAGATGTCCGACTGTGGGAACTCTTACATAAGTAAGAAAAGGTCCAATATTTAGCCACTTCCTCACATGCAGCGGTAGTCTTGCAACAAAGTGCACCGCCCGCCAGCCCGCTGATAAATGCGCATGCAGCAAACAATGCGAATTACACAACTACCACCGTTAAATCACTCAACACGTGTTTCACTCCTCCACGGGGCATCTTCAGGAGTTATGTTACACCGATTAGTGCCAAACACAGAGTCTAGTGTTTGTCAACTCTCTACCTACTGCACTACTACCGCTGTATGTGCAGAAGTGGCTAAATATTGGTCCTTTTCTTACTTAGGATGGACTTCCGCAAGGTCACGCCTGATTACATTAAACAAAAAACTCTTACATAATTAGTCATGTAATTCTGTAAATACAAGCATTCTCTTAAAGAAAAAATAAACCATAAATGATATTAAAAATAAAAAGAGTAAAGTCAATTATCTGTATCATTGAATAAACAAAATAAAAAGTGTATACAAAAATTGTAAATAAATAAAGGAAATATATGCTGCGAAATAAGAATCAATGTAATTAGGCATGTAGACGAGGAAAGAAACGCGTGAAAGAAATTAAGAATGTGAAGGATGAAAGATTTTGTCTAGAATGTGAGGAAAAGAGAGAAAGAATTTAAGAGGAAAGAAAAGAGAAAGAGTTATAAAAAAACTTACACCCGCATTGTAGCGTCCCTGCAGCAAACAAAGCAGAAAGAATGAGAAATAAAAAACAGAGTTCCGTATCCAACAGTGATTTCGGTTCAAATAACTCAAAAGTGTTTTATTTCAGTTACGATAGCGAAAACTTTTATGACTTCGAAAGTTTTAGTTCCTAATTCTAAGACTTGTAAAACTAAAGAGTTCTTCAAACATGCTGTGTTTCATTTAGTGTGAATGTATTCAATGAACTAACACAGATATCGTTTTTTTTGACTGGATGCGGTAACCTAAACTAGGTTGTACGTAACATTACAGCTTCGGTCTCAACTGCGCAATGGTTGTATGAGACAATATATTTTTTGATGATTTTTATGGAATTAAAATTCGAAGTATATTCACCAATACCTCACTTTGCGTCGTGGTAACGTTCAAAAAAAAGTGAATAAAGATTTTCTATAGCAAACCATGTAAAGATCGAAGATAGGTTCCAGGGTTACGAAAATACTACTTTTTAAAAAGAAAATTGAACAAAGTAAACATTCAAAAACGAACGAAAATAATACAATATTATATTTACTATATTTTTGTAACCAGAAATATCACTTAAAAATTAATATAAATTGGTTATCCTCTTTTAAAAAAAAACACACCACTACATTACAATACACTACATTACAACACACTACGTAACTGGACTATTAAAATTAGCAAAACAAAGTTAAAATAAAACTGTATTCAAATTGCGTTGATTTTTAGTTAGAAAAGAGAATCTCCGAGTTTTGATGGCATGGCACAATTAGAAACAAAAGTGTTGCCATCTTTTATAAAAAAAAAAAAAATTTCAAAAAAACCAACCACGAACCTAAAACAAGGCAACCTCGAAAATCTAATGACGCACAGTGAAAATTAGTACTAATTAAGCAGCGACAAAACGACGTAAAGCGAGGTATTGGTGTATACATTCTATGAGTTGCCTAATTATTTATCTTTACTGTGTTTAAGGTTTTCGGTTTGCTTTTGAACCTTACGAAAAGCTTACAAGCTTCAAAGTAGTTCGTAAGGTTCAAAAGCTCTGTAGAGCAAAAAGCCATACCGAGCCGTTGATAGTTTATTTTTCAAAAGTTTAAATTTTCGCGCTGCTCTATATGTATAAAAACGTATAAATAAAAGTGTTTAAAAATACAGAAATTATTTCATTTATTTATATACACTTTAAGATGAGAATGTAGAATAATACATCTAGAAGGATATGTAACTAAAAATAAATCGTAGATATTAAACAAAAGTTGGTAACTTATATAGAGATGATACAACCGACGGTCTTATCGCACAAGGCGATCTCTACCAGACAACCTTTGGATTGGAAATGAGAGACATGGACAAAATGGCGGTTTGGGTGTAAATAATAAGATTTGTACTTTTATTTATATGTGTCTAGTAATTATATTTATCGAAACATATAAACAAAACTACAACACATGTGACGTTGTTGACGGTTCAACATATAGGCGCTTACAGCAAGGTCTCCCTAGAGATATCTATGGCCGATATACTATAAACGCCATGCTTGGCAGCCGGTTGGCAACCGCAGTGTTGTATTATGGCACACTAAAGGCGCTGCTGGCATGTATCTGGAAAATTATAAGCAGTGACAATCCTATATAATTATTGCACAATTTGTGAATTATGTAAGATTCTCTCCCGGGATTGGAACCCGCGACCTATTATCGCAAGCCTTGTACCGCTAGGCTACCAACACCCATTAACTCAAAACATGAGTGTTTAATTTTAACTATTTTTTTGGTTTAAATAATGATGACAACACTTTTCAGAAACTCTTACATATGTTTGTAATTTAATACTGATCGGTGTTACTTCTTCTTTTTCTTCGTCGCTTCCTCATGAGTCAAGGTCGTGGCCAAGCACGTCAGTATTTGCTACCATCTTTTTCTAGACTGTTCTATTTTGAGAAAGTTTTTAGGAACCGTATATGATGGTGTTTCAAGCTTTTGAAATTGCGGCATTTAATTGAGTAAGTAAACATCCTATGGTTAATTTACATTGCCGTTAACTATAAACTTCTGTATATTGTCCGAGATCAGTATTTGGATTTCATGAAATTTAAAGTGGAATAAATTGATTCACATAATAACGTCGTTACGTGTATCGAAATAATTCGACAAATAATCGAAAAACAATCCTTCAAAGAGTTGCATGCGGCTCGGAAAGCGCATGTTTACGCTCCTGCTATAGATTATAATAATGTGAATTTATTAATAAAACGTAAATTCTCTATTTACTCTTCCAAATCAATTTTATCTCCTTCAAAGTAATCCCCGTCTGATCAAACGAGATTTTGGCCACGCTTTCCCCAATCCTCTAAACAGTTGGAAATAGTCTTTTTCTGGTGTAGCCTTAAAAACTTTGTTTGATTCTCTTTTATCTCCTCAGAGTGTCAAATTGGCGTCCTCGCAATGGCTTTTTGAGTTTGCTGAATATCAAGCGAAGTCGGTGGTTGCGGATCGACATGTGTCGAGTTTTTGTAGCTTTACCAAAAAAATTAGCGATTTTGTTTGAAGGCATTTGTGACACAAAACACCTTTCAAAAAAGTTTGCTTTGAGCCAAATGATATTGCAAATTTTAATAAACAGACGCTTGAAAAATGTTACAGAGAGTTCTACCAAGTTAAGAAAAAAAAATTACCTGCCTTCCTAAAGCCCGGGAGTTTTATATTACAATTTTATCTCACTTTTTTATCACAGTGCTACATAAAAAACAAAATCACAGGCAGCTTTTAAAGTGACCTAAATCATAAATTACCTAATGGTTGCAAACCTATCTTAGGCGTCATTTTTAAAATTATTAAGATAAAAAACTAGAAAAATAAATCAAAAACACGTGCAAATCGAAGATAATTAAATATTTGGACTAAGATACGCTTGGCAAATGCTATAGACTGTTCTACCAAATTGGAAAAACAATTTTCCATCATCTTAACGCTAGGTAGTTTTATATCACCCTTATTTCATCTCAATTTTTGATCAAAGAGTAGATCTTCGCTTGTTTACTACATTTTACAGTTGTACTGATGCTTTCGGAGTATCGAATACGCTGCCAGTAAGGAACGCAAACAAAGAGAATACACGAGAAATACACCCGTTTCGCACAATTATAAAAAAATGACATACATTTTCAAATAGCTCGACAAAAATTTAATAAGCTGAGAATGGGAATATACCGTCTCGATCATCGCACACTTTTTACGAATATTTAAATGGTTGGAAATTTTAGAATTTACTATTTTTTTATAGTTTTATTTGGCATGATTTAGGTAACTATGATAAATAATTACATATTCCTAATTTAAACTAATCGGAGTATTTAAAATATGTCTACGTTTTGTCAGACATTTCTTATCAAGACGAAAATTATGGATTTTTGATTTTTGTATTTTCGTCTTAAATTACAAGAATTATATATTAGAATAGTTAGTTGCAATCATCATCTTTATGTCAGCGTTTGCGCCGGTCTCACGCTGCCCACATCTAGCAACTTCCCGTGATCTTAATTATGTCGACGGGATATCGTGATCACCACTCGAAACCTTTTGGCCCATCTGCCATCATTTGCACGAGCTATATGCCTCACCCACTACCACCTCGGATGGGCAATTCTTTGAGCAACGTCGGTGGTTTTTCTTCCTCTGTGAAGTTCATAATTTCTAATTCAGCAACTGCTCTTTGGGTGACCTCGAGCTTTCATATTAGGCCTGTCTAAGCGACCATGTCTCGGATCCGCATGTCATCATTGGCAACACATTGGTCAAAGACCTTAGTCTTCTAATATTGCGGTATTGTCACTGTACCGTCCGGCGACACCACAGTGGTGTCGTACGCATAAATTGGTCAACGGCCGGCGACACCACAGTAGTGTCACGCGAAAAATACTATCGCTGAGTTCTGTTGCTGTTAAATTCTGTTGGTGTTTTGTTTAGGTAACAATAGGTTACACACGACTAAGTTTTTTGTTTTTATAAGTGCTTGTTCCCCTTCGTCGTGGCAGACGAAATAGACGACACGATTATTAATGACGAATGCGCGGACGTCTTGTGTGACGTTCCGGACGATTTGGCCGATTCGGAAGAAGACATCGGAGATGAAAAAAGTGAAAGTGGAGCAGAATCGTCGAATATGCGAGTAATTAAAACATCATCATCTTCATTTTAGCCCTAGAATGTCCACTGTAGGATATAGGACTTTCATTTCTCTAATAAGACCGGTTGGAAAATATGACTTCTGCGCTTTTTTGATATCCTTAACAAGGTAACTATTTCACCTTGTGGGTAGACATCTAACGCTGCACATGCCTGAATTTAATATAATTATTAATAATTAAGTCAATTAAATGATTAATTCCAGGATGCCATCAGTTCTTCCAGCGCACCCTGGTAGTGTGCGATCCAGAGCTGATCAAGAGGATTTGCGTGAACGACTTCCATTATTTTACGGATCGCGGGTTTTTTTTCAACAAGGAGGTGGATCCTCTCGCTGGGTCGGTCCTCTTTTTAAGAGGGAACGAGTGGAAACGGCTCCGAGCAAAAATATCTCCTATATTTTCGTAAGTAATTCAATATATTTTCTAGTTAAAAGTCGCGTCAGGTGCTTCACAAACGCATGCCGTAGACCGTTCAATTTAATTAAAGATTATTAGCTATTATCACATCAAAAACCATACGTAGCTCATAGTGAAATGCTTAAAGATATTGCTAAATATTTTTTTATATATTTTGGTAAGAGTATTTTCATATTGAGTGGTCTCTGGCGTCCCAATTGCGAATACATGAGTTTCCCATAAATCAACGTCACGTCGACGATCTGAAAAGGAATAAAAAAGTTTAAATATTTTAGAAGTTCTCACCATTTCTTCTTCTTTAAAACAATAATTAATTTTAATATTTATTAATACGAATTTAGTAAATTTATTATTTCTGAAAAAATTCACCACAAATGAACTAGACATTTACCCTTTTAAAACGTTTACACCAATAGCCTTGTATTATTTAAAACAAGATGGCGTCCTAAATTTAAAACCATAAACTGAAGCTCACAGATTAAATATTAATAATTGAACAAATTTTAATATGAAAGTTAACGAATTATGAGAAGTAAAGGCGGTATTTTAATCAAGTTAATCTTACATAATTCGCTTTGAGAAATTCATGGATTTGTGAAGTTTGACTTATCTTTGTTAGTTCGACGTGGGCCGGAGTAATTATGTAAGTGGACGGAGAAAAGAAAAAAAATGTAAAAATGAAATTTAAAATATCAAAAGGTGATGTAATTCAAATGATGCTAAACGAAAAACGATATCAGAAATAATAAATGACGTAACGCGTAAAACGCAATTTCGAAATTAGAATTATTATTTTAAAATGTTTTTTTTTTAATATCTATGTTCGGATAGTCGCTGTAACATAGCTAGCTAGCTTTTTGGTTAATACAGCTTATATTACATAAGGATATAACTTAAAACTAATTGACGACAAAGGTTGTATAGTAATGTAATCACTAACAATTTTAGTTGAGATCTAGAGTCCTTTTACCGAAGGTTGTTGGGGTAAGAAAGGTTCTTGATTTGGGACAGCGGACTAGTAGACCCAGCTTAGGAAGACCCCCCACTGGGTGTACTAATGATAGAGTCAAGGTCACGGGAACTAGCTGAACGCTGGTAGCCCTATATCGGTCAAATTAGTGATATTTGTAGGAAGCCTATCCCATGCAGTGACCTCATATCAGCTGACTCTCTCATCTTTGCATCATTTGTACTGCAAGACGCTATTGGCTTGTCGTATTCCAATAGAAACAATCAATTATTGATACATATTTTAGAGTAATAACTTTATACAGAATGTTTAAAAATAGACGAAAAAGCATTATAGATCTTCGATAGTAAATGAATTATTGTAAACCTTTAAAACTACACCTATAATCACTCTGTATTAACATATACATTTAACTTGGTATAGAGTTTTATTATTGCATTATTCTTGATGGTATAAATGAATTTTAACGTTCACCGAGACCATCACCTCTTGATATAATTTATTTACTGTCTAATTTACTTTATTATCCATTTATGATCACCTGTGATGATCACTTGTAAAGTTCGTTCGTTCGAGATATATTTCAGAAGATTTCGGTTTAAATATATGAATGGTAAGTAAGAAAAGGGCCAATATTTAGCCACAACTGCCACCGTGGCAGTTGTTAAATTCGCATTGTTTGCCGCATACGCATTTATCAGCGGGGTGGCGGGCGGTGCACTTTGTTGCACGACTACCACTGCATGTGCGGAAGTGGCTAAATATTGGTTCTTTTCTTACTTAGGATGAACTTCTGCAAAGTAACGCCTGATTCCATTAAATATGAATGGTAATTATAATCAAAATGTGCATCCTTGTATGGGACCCTTTAACTAAAAGCGAGGAGGGTTGGAAACACACTCTGATCTTAAAGGCAACATTAACAAATCCATAAAGGTTTTTTGTGGTTACTTTCACAACACCATTAATAGAGTTGTATTGAAATTTAGTCCCATGCTTTATAATGTCTTATAAAGTGCTTTAGATAACAAAAGAATTTATTTACAAATTTTTGTTTAGTAAACTTTTAAAATTTTTTTACGTGACGATAAATAAATAGTATAGCACAGGTTGTCCAGCGGTAGAGAACTGGAACTTGAAATCGTAGGTCGCGGGTTCAATTCACATTTTGTGCATTAATCATATAAGATTATCACTGTTCACAAATAAGTTTCTAGAGGATGGGCGGCGTCGTCTGCGTACCATAATATATTGCTATCGTTTAGCGTGGCGAATTTGGTATCTCCCTCTCTCTCTCTCTCTCTATATATATAAATATATATATCTTTCTATATATCTTTGGAGAGAATATATATATATATCTTTGGAGGAGAATTATATCTCGCAGTGGATGTATATGGGCTATAATGATAGAGATATTACATGCGGTTGTATTCAGGTGGTTTTCAGGTTCAATAAACAGTTGCCTACAAATAGATATTAATTTAAGTTTAAAGAAAGTTATAACAAAGTTTTTTTCTTATTTTTAGTGTTAATTTTTATAATATAAAAACATACGATGACTGCGTATCTTATTTTTCTTTACTTTTTCATGTGTTTTTCACGTATAGTAAATATGTGAGAAATTAACTATGCAGTCGTAGATTACGATATAGATCTCAAGCAAAACGAAGGAGGGAAAGACATTTTTTACAAACATTTTTTGGTTTTCAGTCCTAATAAATTAAGAGGAATGTTTCCACTCATAGAAGACACAGCTAAGGAGTTCGTTCTTCGTGTTAAAAATTTATTAGAAAATACCAAAAATTCAACCAAAAACAGTAATGATAAAATAGATAATGGGATTGTAAATGAAGTGAAAACTGTTGTGGACTCAGAGAAGCTTGTAGGTGGGTTTACAGCGGACGCTATAGTGCCGTGTGCGTTTGGAGTGAAGAGCAGTGTTATGGATAACTCCAACGACCCATTTGCGGTCGCGCTGCAAGCTTTTTATGAAATGAGCCTGTTCAACATATTTGAGAAGTGAGTATCAGTTTTTGGTCGACATACATCATTATCCCCACGTTGCATATCCTTCTGAACTACTCTAACTCCATTATCGTCAGAGGAGTTTACATCGATACGGAACCTGCCGGTGTCTGCGTAGTTTTCCTCTGTCATTACCTCCGGTTGTTCTTCCACAAAGAGAGAACTAAGAAGAGACATTGGATCGTTCTTGCAGCAGCTGCTTTAGCAACTGCAAAAAAACAGAAGAAGCAAGTTTTATGCAGTATGCAGGCTTCCTATTCCTCCCTTTATTTTTAAAGCACTCTAATTCTTAAATAGTTATTGTAAATAGAATTTAAGCTAACGAGAATTTAAGATACCACTGTATTCGTTTGATTTTGCTCCGTGCGACTTCTGTATATTCAGCTAACTTAAAAGGTATATGCGTGGACGCCGTTCAGAACTAAGGAGAAAAAAAAACTTATCGAAGAAGATCTTGAAGGTATAGAAACTATTCCGATTGTTGCGAAGACTGAACACATTTATGGTGCCAACGATTGTACATACATTGTAAAATAAAGCACGTATTAATTTCTCTTTGTTCCGAGTCACATTATTTCATAAATATATAGTTAACAAATAAGAGGAAGTAATCCTCTTATATTTCTATACTTCGAATGTTTCAGGACCATGCGTCAGTTCTGGCCGGCATTCGTGCTGTTCTTCCGTATGAGAATCATACCAAAGAAGACGCACGACTTCTTCTATAACATTGTTACCAGCGTGCTGCGATCTAGGGAGAATGGTTTGGTCTTTTCATATACTTATTTCTTATTATTTATTATATAATTAACCACATTAAATCATTTCAAGTGATGATTGTGTACGTTATAAGAATAATCGCAACTGAGTCCAATTTGATACAAGTTACAATCAGATCCAACTCAACTGTAAGATATTTTTCAACTTAAATCTACAAGAGATCCAAAATCAATCTGAGAACAGCCTATAAAGTCGAATTGCGAATACGGGAATACTTACGTATATACATATAGCTATATATATAAATATTTACGTGGGAAAGGAGGAAAAGGTATCATGTATGGCGTATGTAGATTTAAGGTTTATAGATTTGATCTAATTTGCAAATTATATTCGCAGGTGTACAAGAGAAACGAGGAGACTTCATTGACATGATGATGGCGCTACGAAACGACGAGAAAAACAATAACCTGGTAAAAACGGACCCGGAGAACGACGTTGAAATTAGTAAGTAGTTCATATTGACATAGATTTCAAGTCTGAAATTAAACAATGCAATTTGTAATTTATAGTGTCTCTGTGTCGCACTAATCGGTGTAACATTACTCCTGAAGATGCCCCGTGGAGGGGTAAACACGTGTTGAGTGATTAAACAGCGGTAGCTGTGTAATTCGAATTGTTTGCCGCATGCGCATTTATCAGCGGGCTGGCGGGTGGTGAACTTTATTGCACGACTACTGCTGCATAGCTGAAGTAGCTATATATCAGTCCTTTTCTTAATTTATAGTGATTAAGAGAGATGTAAAGTGGTTATGCATTAGATCAAACTGGCATAGGCCAGTAACTTGACAAGTTGAAGTATAAGTAGACAGGCTATTTAGCGAGAAGAACAGATTAACACCAGGGTGTTAAGGCTCTGTAGTGAAGGCTTCGGACGGCGTAGCATATAATATTCGCCCTCCTTTTACAGATTTCAAATAGCACTGTTTTTTAATGACCGCCTGGACCTCTGGTTCCTTTTTTTTTAAACTATGACAGGGATTTTCGTGTCAAAAATTTTCTTTTTAAGTTATTTTACTATATCTCCTCTCAGCATTCATAATTCTTATACACATCGCCTACTTTTCCTTCGTCGCATTATTTTAGTATCATATTTAAATAAGACCGTTTTGTATCCAACGTTTCCAGAGGACTTTTATAAGGTCGTGTGTTTACATTGTGGTTGGACGTCCAGCACTGTTGTGGGAATAACACAAGAATGACTTAATACTATTGACCTATATATGTATTTAATAATATCATATATCATATATATGTTATACACGTATGTATGTATGTTTAAGTATGTATGTCTATGTATGTCTTTGTATGTTTATGTATGTTTATGTTCATTTGTTTGTGAATATGTCTTTTTTGTGCACGTAATCTACCCTTAATTAGTATTTTTAACTTTTCCATACTATGGTTGTCTGTAAGAGATTGCCTTGTGTGATAAGACCGCCCATTGTACTTTTTTGTATATTATTGTAAAACTTATTAAATCTATCTTAACGTGTACAATAAAGAATATTAAATAAAAATAAATAAATAAATATATATATATATATCGCGATATAATTCCAAAAAATAAAAACAAAAGAATATCTCTAGTAAAGCAGGCATTGAATAGAAATTGCTAAATATACTCCAGCTCTCTGCTCGTATATAATTGACATTAGAGGCAATACGTTTTGATAAAAAGAAATCACAAATTTTCCACGAAGCGTTCGTGTATGGCCCTTATATTTGTCCTTAGTAATAAAGATGTCGACGTTGCCTAAAAGCATTTTGTTCATCCCATCAATTTGCAATGTTATACTCCAGTTCGCATCATGAAACTGCACAGGGCGTTTAGGATCCACTCCTAATCGGGATTATTATGGAAGTAATTTTATAAAGTGGTCCCCAGTGAAAACGTATCCCGGTCGCTGCGTGGCTAAAGTTAAAATATCGGACCGTGATAAGGGAAAAATTAAACTTTCAAACTTACGACCAACACGTTTCGTTCTATCTTAAACCGCCATCTTTTATCTGCGTAAATTATTGCACGGAGATAAACGAATTAAAATGCTTGTCTACCAAATTGAGGCAAAACTAATTTTGTTAACAAACTGCGTAAGGGGATCGAGTTTAACATTTAACTTAATGGAATCGAAAAGTTGAATGAATTGTCAACAAAAGTCGCCAAGAATTTGTGTAAACGCCATCTATTGTCAAAAACAAACATTAATGACAACAAATATACTTCGACTTGTATTCTAATTTTACTCGATAATTGTTTAAGGTTATATTATTTTCTTAACTGGTAAATGACTTTATATATAGTTTTTTAGTTCATCTGAATAAATGTGTACGACTTTTCTTATCTTACTTCTAATTTTTTTAATAAAAAGAATATATAAAACCAATCGTGTTATAACTATGCTTCCAAGCCAAGAAGATATCGTTTTAATTAGATTTTGGATATATTTTAGTTTTCTTACATAATGAACTTTGTTAAGGCGCCTGGGAAATATAAATAGCAACAATTTGTCTAAACACAAAAATGTATTTATTTTAAAAAAGGTATATAATAATGTATATAAATTAAATATATACTGCTAGGTAGCCAATAACTAGGCTATATACAGATTAAAAAAAATTATAATACAGTTGCGTTGTAATGTTAACAACCCAAACCTATCATAAGCATATTGTGCTTTTTATTAATATATATAAAAATAAGTAGTAAATGAATTTAGACGAAGTTGTATTGAACTCTCTAAGCAATGTTCGGGAAATTATGAAACATCTTCTCGTTCGATATACGTCATTGATATATACAAAAGTTTTCGACCAATGTTTGTTATCAGTTTCGACTTACGGTGCTTTACGGTGCGGTCTCTCACTTTAGCTTTCATTGTAAACCTCACAGTTACTCAACTAGTTAGGTACAGGGATATGTTTGGAATTGTTAGAAGAGATCGAATGAATGAGGAGGGAGCCTATCAAATCTCGCTGGCGCCTTGAGGTTCCGCAGTGGAGACCGCAGACCGGCAAGCGCGGCATGAGACTTCGTAGACAGATGAACTAGATAAGGTCGCCCGGAGAAGGCCGGTTCTATTGGATGTCTCTGATGAATGTCCAACGGTGGATGCTCTGCCAATTATATAATAACGATGAATTAAAAATGAATTTGTTTTATATACTACATTTTAATATAACTTGATTCCGAATTCAAATACGAAATTTTCAACGCACGAACATATCTCCAATAAAATTCATTTAACTCGAGAATATCCGTCTAGTGTTAATAAAGAGTATTACATATGTGAATTTTTAATAGGGCTGTGAAAAATTTTTATTTTCAATTCTTTATAAAGTTCGTTCCGTAAAACAGAGTTTATAAATCGGGTCATAAGGCGAAGTCAGCAAAATTAAAACATGTCACATATTTTGTAAATTTTTAGCACTTATATTAAGGTTTGTGTTATTTTTTATGAAAACTAGGCCAAAGTGATATAATTTTAAATCTGTTGTTAACAGAAAAGTTTTTGACAGTTATGTGAAACTGAAACTGAAATAAAAAAGTCAGTTTGTAGCGTTCATTTAAAAACGCTTCGTATAGCTGGCCATTACGACTACAATACTTTTTTTAAATAATTAATGCGCGTTCTAACTTGAATTCGAACGACGATTTGAATTTGAATTCCTCCGGTAATGTTACCATTGTCTTTACACTTGGTTTCATTTCGAGGAGCAAATACGTGCGCGGGTGATGGTTTTCAACCACCCGCTAAACGCGTTTAGGTTTATATTTTGAATTATAGAAAGAATGTCACAGAGTATATAAAAATCTTTTATGATTTCAATGACAATATTTATAATTACAAATCACACTATTCCATTGTATGAGTCAAAATGGTTTGTATCCTTTCTTTGATACAAGGCAGGCAAAAATAATATTACCTGCCTTCTATCAGAGAAAGGAACCTATAATGGTTAAGTCAACTATTCTTGTTATTTATAACAAAGAATCATTTATTTTACAACTTCTTTACACCGTGAGAAGAATAACAGAACAGCCTAATTATTGAAATTAGAACCAGTGTGAGCCTACCTATGATGTAATAACAGCCTACAATTTAAAATTAGACCTACGAGGGTTTTAAACGAACGTTCATTAAAATCCTGCACATCACTCGATTTTTTACATGTTTTTTTTTTAGGAGTTTATTCATTTGAGTCATGCGGTAGAGGATTGAGACTACGATTCTGAGTCGCGGTTTTGATTCCCGAGATATAGCCTTAGACAAAAATGTAATTTACACTCTGTGCATTATAAGTTTTTAAAGGATGGACAGCGGCGTCCTCTGCATACCATAATACCACACTGCGATCGCCAACCCGCTTGCCAAGTGTGGCGATTACGGTATATCCTTCTATAGATATTATTGTTGGAGGCTTGTGCCTGGCATTGGGCATCTATAGGCTGAAACGACAACATGTTTTTAGAGCATGAGTAGCGGTAGATATCTGTGTAATTTAATACCACACTGTGATCGCCAACCCTTCTGCCAAGCGTGGCGATGGTTGTATATCCTCCCATAGATGTCTTTAGGTCTATGCACTGCAGTGAGAGTTTATAGGTTGGAAGGATGATAAGGTTTCTAAAGTGTTAAGTCCTGAAAATGATCCACAACAAACTCAGACTTGTTTTTCTCTGGGATCACTTTCATATTCATAACATAATAAACATTTATGTAAAAGAAAATTTAAGATTATGTTTCATTACTTATTATATATGTCAGTAAATTATCAACAAAATGAAATAAAGAGCATATCAAAAAGTCAAGCGAAAGCGTGTTGGATTCCTCACGATTTTTCTCTTCCACCGTTTATGAGAGTTTATGTAATATAATACACTCAAACTGTTTTTGCACGGTGGATAGGGATCGCACGAAAGAAAACAAATATAACAGCACCTAAAAAAGTGTCATAGACAATAACTTAAAACATTACGTTTTTTTACGTAGGTTTACTAAGAATTGCTTTACTTATAACAATTGCCCTTGTAGCCTGATAATATGCGAACATTCTTGTGAACTAGTTCCATGTCACTTACATCACTCGAAGATACTAGCTTGCACCCATTAAGAGTTGATTTTTCTTCAGTTACTACTTTTCACTAGATGCTTGTATACCTTTCAGCAACATAATATACAAGATAATATCTACTAATGTTTATATATATAACTATGTCAATTATAATCGAATTTATTATAAATTTTAACATAACGCACAAGAAAGGCTGCATTTTGTGTGTATACAAAATTATCTAAAATTATTAAATAAAAAAATATTTTTTTGTAAACTGGCAACCCTAAACGACGGAATGTAATTTTCGGGTTCCCTTTAATCCTACTGTAATCGCATCGAGCGGTCGCTTCGGCCGAGTGTATTTGTAATTTGCCAAAGGAATTACGCCTTTATTACAATTATATAGAGTAGTCCTCTTTTACAGTGTACGGTAGAAATTTTTGCATATTTAAAACCGACAGATGTTCACGGTGTGATATTCCCCGATTAGCGTTACAAATGATACTATGTTACCTTTCATATCTTTCCCCTTTTAACATTTTTTTTTCAGGATAATCTTTACTTTGAGTCTGGTAGTCATTTATTCATAGAAGCCTGTAGAAAGGATTTATAAAATGATTTATCTATGCGATCGGTAAGAAGATTTGTAGAACGAAAGTAACTGAAATATCCCACAGTTAGTTGGCCATAAAGCGCGGAGAACCAGTGGTCGCTGATGTCTTAATCTGGAGGTACATGAGGGACCTTCTACGGCTAAAATAATGATGATGGTTGTGGTGAAACATATATTTAAATTTTTTTAATGGAATCAGGCGTTATTTTGCGGAAGTCCATCCTAAGTAAGAAAAAAACCAATATTTAGCCACTTTCGTACATGCAGTGGTAGTCGTGCAACAAAATGACTCCGTGTTTGGCACTAATCGGTGTAACATAACTCCTGAAGATGCTCCGTGGAGGGGTGAAACACGTGTTGAATGATTTAACGGTGGTAGTTGTGTAATTCGCATTGTTTGCTGCATGCGTATTTATCAGCGGGCTGGCGGGCGGTGCACTTTGTTGCACGACTACCACTGCATGTGCGGAAGTGGCTAAATATTGATCCTTTTCTTACATATTTAAATTATCATGCAGTAACTATAAAACCTTCATAAACAAACATTCTCAAAGTCCACTACAATGAACTTAACATGAAGTGGTTACATATTATGGCTTCCTCTGCCGCCTGTACGCAGTAGTGCTTTCTGTAGGTGATTACGGGGAATCCCCTAAATTCTGACAACTACCATACATTACAGTGGAGTCCCACGTGAGGAACATTTTCCCGCACCAGAGAGTAGAGGAATATGAAATCAAAATTAATTTTTTTATATATTTAATGTTCTTTATTGTACATATTAGGATACATTTAAATAGTTTCATAATAATATACAAAAAAGTACAAAGGGCGGTCTTATCACACAAGGCAATCTCTTACAGACAACAATAGAATGGAAAACGTAGAAGTACTAATAGTGGGTTGTTGACGTGTACAAAACATACATATTTACAGACAAACGAACATAAATATATACAGACATACATACATATGTATATAACATATATATTTATAACACTTAAGATATAATAGATATTATAAATATAATAAATAAAAACATCTGATTTCGGCGGCACTTGCCACAGAAAGAAATAGAGGTAAAAAGAAATGTATTAACAGATAGATAATCATAGGTAATAATAAAATAATAATGTTTTATTGACCAAATTAAAAATTTTCCAGCGGACATGGTGATATCGGCGAATGCTTTTATAATATTCCTCGGCGGCTTCGAAACCACCTCGTCCACGTTGGCGTTTCTCTTCCTGGAGCTGGCTGCGCATCCCGATGTCCAGGAGAAGATGAGGATGGAGATTATTGATGTCATGAATAAGTACAATTGGAATATGAGTTACGAGGTGCTTCAAGAACTTACTTACGTGGAGATGGTTATTCATGGTACTATATTTTGGTTTATATATAGAATAAAATTACCAATTATTACTTCTAAGTCAGATGGATCGAATTAGGAACTAGGATATCAGTAGTTGAAAGGAATTAACTGAAATAGCAGATTGGCAAGTTGAAGGCTACATAGCTTCAGAGGAAAGTTCTGCGCACGACGTCCGTCTATAAGGTAGATAGAGGACCTTGTTATGGTTGTTAAAACCGAATCCAGTGGACTACCTATGGCTGAAATAATGATGATCAAAGATATATCCCAACCTAAACATATATTAAATGATCTCACCAATGGTAGTTCACAGAGTAGAGCGTAAAAAATCTTTACATATAAATAGAATCGTAGTATCTGTTCGCAATAATAAAATAAGCTTTTTTTACTATACGAATGAAGGGTGGTCGTCAGTACAGTTCCATAATAGATAATTCGATGTAAAGAAAACACTTGCCAGATGCTTATAATATAATATCACAGAACAAGAAATCTCAATCTGAGTTACAAGTTTCCTTTGTTGAACAGCGGTTGAAGCGACACGTCTGCTCGGTAGCGCGGCGCGTCAGAGAGAGAGCGAGTTGTACCGAGTGTAAGAAGGGGCATGCAAAACAGATGCGTTCATAGATAATAAATTTGGGTGCGTTCTAATGAACGCCACACATATATCTATATTAATAAATAAAATTGGAGTGTCTGTTTGTAATATTAAAATAACCGCTTTTAACTATACATATGAAAATATATACGGTACGTATATCAAAATAACATTGTTATTTTGGTCTGTTTGTTCCGGCTAACCTCTGAAATGGCTGGATCGATTTTGACAGGACTAATACTGGCAGGTACCTGATGTTATAAGGACTAAATAATTTAACGAAAAAAAATAAAATAATATTCTTTTTTTTGTTAGATTCCATGCGGATGAAATCGCGGGCACAGCTTGTAAATATTATTCGCGTATAATTCTAGTCTTCTTGTGAATTTGTTCCATTTTTTAATATTTTATTGTTACTGATATTTCTGTTTTCAGAGACGCTGCGGCTGTACCCGCCGTTTCCGAGCATCCAACGTATGTGCACAAAGGACTACACCATACCAGGCACCGAAATCCTGGTGGAGAAGGGTACCATAATCCTGTTCCCAACACTGGGCATACAGCGAGATGAGCAGGTATCTTTCCTTTGTAATGTTTAGTAACCTATTCCAGTTTTATTTACCTATATAAATGTAATCCTTTATCATTCATAATTTATTCCTGTCGTATTATGTCGCCAAGATGGGGCAGAGGGCGTCCAAAGTACGTTTCCATCCCGAACGGTCTTGAGCCTCGCGCTTTACTCCGCTCTATGTCATTCCAACTGCCTTCACTTCTGCAGTGATCGTCCGCCGCCGGGTTTGCTTTGGGCGGCCACATCTTCGCTTTTCTCGAGGATTTCATTCTAGGGCTTGCCTCGGTATGTGATCAGGGTACTTTCGGAGCGTGTGGCCTATAGTTCGACTTGCGGCGTTCGATCTGCTGGTAGATCGGGATCTCACCGCAGCGTTTCCAGAGGTCTACGTTAGAGATTTTCTCAGGCCAGTATATACCGAGAATACGTCGAAGACAGTTGTTAACGAAGACTTGGAGCCGACGCGTGATATTCTTGGTGACCTTCCACGTCTCGCATTCATGTAGCAACACGGTTTTCACATTGGGCGGGAATATTTTGAGCTTAACTATCCTAGTCAGTTTCCGTGATTGCCATACAGAACGGAGCCGTGCGAAGCCTGCTTTTCCCTTGGAGATTCTCGAAGTGGTGTCCTCTTACCGAGGTAGTATTTAGTCTATTTAAAAAAAACAAAGGTTTTTTTTAACAAATTTAAGACAAATGAAATTATTTTCATAAAGAAATATAACAAAATTTATGCTGTAATTTGCAACCACGAGCCTGTAGATACAGCATGGCACAGTTCCCCCACTAGGTGGATCGACGACATAGTAAAGATAGCAGGAAGTCGCTGTGGCAATCTTTGTGGCAGGCCTTGCAGTGGGCGTCCATCGGCTGAAAAGAAACAGAAGCAGAAATAAAAGAAGAATTCTATATCTATTACATTACACTACCCTACTTATTCAAATAATTATAGGTTACATAGTTTTTTTCAGATTTGCTTTACTTAATTATTTACCTTTTAATTATAGTTATATACAGCCTATTCATTACAAGTTTTCTTTTTTATGTTTTTATTATTTCCTATCTTTATAATTCGTTTACATAATTTTATGTAATATTTAAAAATTTATTCCTTTTTCTTGTGTGCACGCGGCGTATATGAAAAATAGGTGGCATTTAGCACACATTTCTCAAGCTATTAAATGTAACAGGGTTGTGTGAACCTGGTGTAAGTGAAGCTATTGCGTTTTGTGCTTCAATCTCGCACCTACTTTTTTTTTTTGTTTCGGTGGGGGGAAATCTTCCGGTATTCAAGATACCCTGCCTCTGGGGGGAGGACAGGGGTATGTGGGATTCCTACCCACTAAAACCCCCCTTGGTGGTCACCCTCTGCGCTAAACGGGGGACCGCGGTATCTCCCGGTCAGGGATCGCCACGCGGTCTTCCCCCGCGCCGTGCTATTTTTCGATAGCCCGCCCCGGGGTATGCGTGGATACGCTACCCCCGAAACCCTCGTGGTCGCACCAACTTACTGCAACTCTTCGTTGCGTGTACTCAACGTTGTGTTCACCCGTGTTGATATGTTTACGTGGTCATTGTTACCAGAGATGCCTTTACTTTTACTTAGTAATATTTTTAATGTACTTATCTTTAATGTATTGTAATACAATTGCTTATTCTAATATATATTTAGTGTAGCATGTTAATTACAATCCTAGCGTTCATTACTATTATCATCTCATCAATATTCTCATCATTATGATGGGCTAATTATTTAATAATTAGTATTGTGTGAAATAAATAAATTTCGTCTTTCTTACGATGACTTTGAATTTAGAGGTTTCTAATTTAATAAAGGCTAAATATAGTTTTTATAGCTCCTTTTTTTGGAGCCTTTCATTCATCCCTAGATGGCATAGGCACTGTATACGCTTATTTTTTTTAATTTTGCTTTCTTGTTTCATACTACACAATCTCTTTCATTCTCTGTCTTTTTTGTTCTGTCATTTTTTTTTCTCATCTTACGAAGGTTGGCAATCATTAGAGCAATTTTAATTTTTGACAACACTGGTGTAAGTTTTTCAGCCAGGATACTAGTCTTTTAGCTATACTTCGCTTTCAATACAATGTCTTTGGCTAAATATAATTTAAATCGTTGCAGTTTTTCGAGGATGCTGCATCATTTATTCCAGAGAGATGGGCTGAAGGAGTTCCGGTTCCTCTGCCCGGGGTCTACATGCCGTTTGGTGATGGCCCAAGATATTGCATTGGTGAGTACCTATACTACCAAGATTGTGGATAAGCAATTCCCTTTTTATTCATTATGTTTTTGTTTACATTGAATCATTTACACTTATGTGAGTAATAAGAGATATACCAGAAGAACTCAATTTGATAGAAATTAAAATCACATTGAACTCTAGAGATGGATAGCTCGCGAGCAACAGACAATAAAGATATATATATCTTTGCAAAAGATATAATCACTCTCTAGCTGGCAGTTGTTCCAATTGTATCTCTTTATCTTTACACTTAAGATTCAATTTTCGTAATGAGTTATAACTTATTCAAAGTTAGAGAGAAAGAGATAGGCTTATAAAGCAATTTACATGTAACAGAGAGAGATGGATGCGTTTTGTATTAAAAATGAAAACTACGGATTTTCGGAACGACAACAGCGCGGGCGTTTAGCTTTTTTATCCTTCATGATTGACATAAAATGCTTAATAAGAAGCAAATGTAACATTTTTGGTTGCATTTGTCCACTAATTCGCGAAAGATGATTTGTTTTGTACATTAAATTCTTACTTTTGTGCACTTTGTTGCACGACTACTACTGCATGTGCGGAAGTAGCTAAATATTGGTCCTTTTCTTACTTTGGCGATTTATATAATTAATACACACAGTGTCAATTATTTAAGTTGTCTCAGAGTCGAACCCGCGAAGAAGTCTCAGTCCTCTACCAGTGGGCTACCATTGCACGTTATTCACGTATAAAATATTATCAATTCTTCTTTCAGGTAAACGTTTTGCGATGATACAGATGAAGTGTTGTCTTGTGAAGTTCTTGCAGTGTGTGAGGATCAGTCCAGGGCCAGGGATCAATCGCAATGGACCATTCGAAGCTGACCCTCGTTCTCCTCTGACGTTGCATCCCGCTGACTCTCGGGTCACGTTGAGTTTGTTATGACCATTGAAGTGATATTAATAATGACTAAGTGACTTTTTTGTTAATCACTTCATCGATGTTTTTTGATAGTTTTTATATTAAAGGTAAAAGTAATCAAAACTTTTGTTGCCTATTCTATTCAGCGAATCTTTCAGCTATGTTTTCGTATGTCAATGATAAAGAGACACTCAGTACAGAACTATAAAAAAGCGTTTACATGTAAATATTTTCAAATTAATAGCTCATGTTTATGTATAAATGTATTCATGTATGTACTGGATGTAGCGTCGACATCACCCACTTGATTTTGATCATTACGAAAACCTTGCAATAAAATATTGTTTCAGAAAAACTTATATTCAACTGACAGAGTTATAAATCTGAACTAATATGGGTTTGTTGAGAAGCTATTTTTTTTAAATGTGTAGTAATAATAATATATGAATTTTACGAAAATGCTTTGAATAAATAAATGGAAATGAAAGGTCAACCGTGTAGTGTGGAAGATGGATGGAGAATGAGGTCCGCGAAACCTGGTGGTGCAATCGACAACTCCCTCACTCTCTCTCTCTCTATCTGTACAGAATATGAGTCGTTACTTATACCCGCCAACAAGATTAAGAAATCATTTTTTTCCCACTAAAATTATTTTTTAAAAATCAGATGCTTATAAAATATATCTTTACTTCACGGCTATGTATTTTCAAATATGAAGTGATTTTACAACGCCAAAATATATATGTAAAAGTGTACTGAAGACTCTCTGTCTTCTATATAGGATATAATTATACTCATATGTATGTACATATGTGTGGTATACATTCCAAAAATGTTCTTTATATATTAGGAAGAATAAATCGATGTTAGATAAAAAATCGATTATCAATGAACAGGAAAAGGTGTTATTTTGTGTTATTCTTTTTTTAAAAATCCTTAGTTTATTTCCAAGCGGATGATAACAGGATTTGTGATAGTAATTAATCATGTCAAATACTTAATAGTTAAAATTAAAGAAATTTAACGAAAAAAGAGTTTTATTTAATATATTAACTAGACCAATGATTATACAACCTTTAATTATTTTTTTATTCTTTCTCAGTTTTTTTTATTATTTCTTAGGCAATTGCGATCCAAGTCAGTTTGATGTTTTCATTTATTATTATATATATTATTATGTATTATATCGTATTTCTTATGAGTATATATGTTATATACATAAGAATGTACATTTGTATATATGTATGTTTTGTACATATGTAAACGTTACCTATCCGTTATTTTTACTTCTATTGTTTCCATACTGTGGTTGTCTGGAAGAAATTGCCTCGTCTGATAAAACCGCCAATTGTAAGTTTTTCTTTACTATTATGCAATTATGTATGTATTTTTTGGCATTTACAGTAAAGAATATTAAATTAAATTAAAGTATTATAAAAGAGATGGACAAAGTAAAACATGGAAATCTTTGTTTATAATTATATGTTACAGATATATATTTCAGCCTGAAACTCTGACGCGAAAGTTAGCTTAATTTGTGCTGTTATTTCCCTTTCATAAACATTTATATTAAAACGTAATTATTAAGTCACTGCAAACCATAAGCCTTCCCTCAAAATTGCCACAATAACGTCCACCTGAATATTGTCGGCCCATCTATGTGGCGGTCTAGCCACGATACGGCTACCGGCTAGTCATAGCCATTTGAGAACCGTTAAGATTAAAAAGCGTTTACTTATAAATCTTTAATCACTTCAGCTGATAGATGCCCACTGCAAATCATAAGCCTTCCCTCAAAATTGTCACAATGACGGCCACTTCAATATTGTCGGTCCATCTAGGTAGCGGTGTAGCCACGATACGACTACCAGCTAGTCAAAGCCATTTGAGAACCGTTAAGATTAAAAAATGTTTAGTTATAACTCTACCATCACTTCAGCGTATAGACGCCCCTGCAAACCATAAGCCTTCCCTCAAAATTTGCCACAATGACGGCCATTTGAATATTGTCGGTCCACCTAGTTGGAGCTCTACCTTTGCCATATCTACAAGCTTGTTACAGTAATATGGAACTGTTAAGACTAAACAATGTTTAATTATAACTCTATCATCACTTCAGTCTATAGACGCCCACTGCAAAGCATAGAACTCTGCTAAAAATTGCAACAATGACCGGCCACTTGAATATCGTCGGTCCATCTAGTTGGAGCTCTACCTTCGCCATATGTACAAGCTCGTTATAGTAACGTGGAACTGTTAAGACTAAAGAATGTTTAATTATAAGTCTACCATCACTTCAGTCTATAGGCGCCCACTGCAAAGCATAGACCTCTGTTAAAAATTGCTACAATGACTGGCCAACTGAATATCGTCGGTCCACCTAGTTGGAGCTCTACCTTCGTCTGTCTGCAAGCTTGTTATAGTTCTTTGGAACTGTTAAGACTAAACAATGTTTAATTATAAGTCTATCATCACTTCAGTTTATAGGTGTCCACTGCAAAGCATAGACCTCTGCTAAAAATTGCTACAATGACTGGCCAATTGAATATCGTCGATCCACTTAGTTGGCGGTCTACCCTCGCCGCAACTACCGACTCGTTATCGTCATTTAAATACAATTAAAATTAAACAACATTTAATTATAAGTCTATCATCACTTCAGCCGATAGGCGCCCACTGCAAAGCATATCCTCACAAAATTGTCGTAATGACCATTTTGCGCTTCCCGCATTCCGCGAATCCTCCCTACCTCGTTGGTCTACCTAGTAGCTGATCTAACCACATGCCACTCGACAGTCGTTAAGGTCAAACAGTGTTTAATTATAAGCCTATCATCATGTATGGTGATGATGATGATGCCTATTCCTTGCAGTGGATAGATTCTCACTGCAAGAAATAGGCCTTCCCAAAGATTGTCACAGTTGCCGCATCTAGTGAGTTACCTCGACCTTGGTTATGGACCTTATAATTCTATATTTTGCAATAAATAACCCATACAGTCCACTTATATTGAGGGCACACGCGAAAACAAACAAAGTGTGTTTGTACGAAAAGAATTAAACAGAATGCTGAGAGCTGAGCAAATATTGGAAGCGGTCAATATTAAACCGATCGCCTGTGCTCCGACAAGAAATACTATCTTCAAGCGATGTGTAATCTATACGGTTATTCGCTAATGTCTATTGGCCGGGCCTAAGCTATCTAATAACGATCTTTATTTATTTGTTCATTCTTATTGTACACTGGCAGAAAAAAACGCATTTAATTAAATATACTTTAATTAAATATATCGCTCTAAAGTGGTGTTGGTCACACTGTGCAAATATCAATGGATTCAGAAAAAATGGAAGGCCTTGGTTGAGGATTCGACTAACCACCACAGGTCTTCAAATCAAGTTCATCGACTTGTCTCTATGTGCTTCTGTCACTATGAGATACGTCATTTCCCGCCACAAATAACGCATTGCATAGTAATTAAAAAGCATTTTCAAAATTCGTATTAATATAAAATATAAATACATTTAAAAACTTTTAAGTTATACGGTTTTTGATACCCATATTGTGGTGGTTGTGGAAAAATATGTACCTAGTCCGCCATATTGGAACGGCGTCCATCTTGAATTTTAAATTTTGACATAATCATCGTGTTTTACTAGTGTAGTGCTTTCATTTGATACCCATATTGAGGGGGTTAAGGAAAAATATGTAATCCGCCATTATTTATCGGCGGCCATCTTAGATGTTATTGATTTTATTATATTGTATTGTCATCTAAATTAAATGTGTGTACCAAATTTCAGATCGATCTGACAACGGGAAGGTGCTTAAATTTCAATTCCTAATTTTGACCCAAATAAATATACAAATTCCGTACGGGTCGAATTAAATAAAACCGTTTAATAGTTAAATTTTGTTTACTATCTGTACCTGCAGACTTTTTATAGTCAAAAACACTTCGCCTGTCGCATAAAAATAACAAAAAATAAATTAATGTGTCATATTTTATTTTTACTTAATCATAGGTTGATTGTAAATAGATATAAATACTTTTTGGTAGTAAAAAATATTACGTGTCATATTTCATTGTGCAGTTACGTTACTCTTATATAGATAATACATAAATAATTAATGATATAGGTAATAAACATGTTATCAATAGTATTATATTAGGTTGTATAGTTTTAAAGATTAAAAAGAAATTACTGGAAATTTTGATAACGACGCGATTTGTATGTCTGTTTATTGACACAAGTAGTACGTGACGCCACTGGACCGAAGGCTGCACTCACGCCCTCTTTATCCCTCTATGATTAAAAACGGTAAATTAAATCTGCCGAAGGATTAAGACGCACAGTGTTAGTTTTATGTTGCTGTCGTTATGTTACAGAGTAGAAATATCAGTTGAACCATTTATCAATTTAGTTAATTACGATATATAATTGTAGCAAGTCATGGTAGTTGTACTAGATTTACAATACCCGGCGGTAAATATTGCACATCGACCTTAGAAAAGAAACAATCGGTTAATTTCGGCTTCGTAGAGCGTTATCTCTGTCGCACGTCTGACAAAACGTCACATAGGTAATGTGGGTAGTATCCCAGCGGTAGAGGACTTAGATTTGTGATTACAGGTCGATTCGATTCCCGGGATACAATGTTATATAATTTACACTTTGTGCATTAATTATATAGGATTGCCATCGCTAGCAGAAAAGCTTCCAAAGGATAGGTTGCATCGATCTCGCGTACCATAATACCACACTGCGATCGCCAACCCGCCTGTTGTGTTTTTGTACATAAATAGGAAATAGCAGTAGTTATCTATTTTAAAAATAAAACAAATTCTACTGTTAATAGTTACTCTGTGGTATCTCGTAGAAGGTTAAATGTAGTCTCAAGTACACGAGACAATATCAGTGAAAAAGAAACAATAATAATTATTGGTGTCGTTTCACAAAGGCTTACGTAAAACACGGTAACATGAGAATACGTCTAGTAAATAGATTGAAATTCATTGGATGCTTAGAGTGGCCTCTTTGTTAATAAAAAAAAATTCTTTTCGTTTTCTTTTTATCTAGTGTACAAATCTATTTACACTTATATATGTATAAATCATAACATAATTCTTAATGTTTCACGGTGATGACTTACAGCAATGAAACGTAGATTCTTACTTTTATGTAATAGTCTAATTCTCAATGTAATATGACCAATGTGTGTTACCGGTGATGGCTTACGGCACTTAAACGTGGTTACTTATTTCATAATCATTAATTCAATATCATAATCTAATTCTTGATGTAATATGACTAATATGTGTTACCGGTGATAACTTACGGTAACGAAATGTGTTTTTTTACTTTTATATAATAGTCTAATTCTAAATGTAATATGACCAATGTGTGTTATAGGTGATGACTTATTGCACTGAAACGAGGTTTGTTACTTTTACGTCATAATCTAATTATAAATGTAATAAGACCAATGTGTGTTACCGGTGATGACTTACAGCACTGAAACGAGCTTTCTTACTTTTATGTAATAGTCTAATTCTGAATGTAATATGACCAATGTGTGTTATTGGTGATAACTTACAGCACTGAAATGAGCTTTCTTACTTTTAAGTTATAATCTAATATTTAACGTAATATGACTAATGTGAGTTACCGATGATGACTTTCGGCACTGAAACGTGGTTTCTTACTTTGAGCTTCATCGGCAAGATCATAGTCATTCAATGAGTCATGGAGAAGGCTATGTTTCTCTTCGAGATCAAAGTACTTCAAAATTGGATTGGATGGATTTTCTAGTGTAAGTGATAGTTAGTGTTAATAAAATGATAGCTTATATTTGTTTCCAGTGTCACCCTTTTTGTCGATTGTAGTTTTAGCTAATATTTATTTTCGATATATTTCGTAGTAAATATATGATATATAATAAGCAGTGCAATTGTGGAATGATTTACCGCCGAATATAAGACGTGCTAACTCACTACCTATTTTTAAGAAAATGTTTAAGAACTATTTACTAGACCTATGATTATCTGTTATTTTATTTCTATTTCTTTCTCTGTTTCTTTATTCTTTCTAAAACAAATGCGAATCAAATCAGTTTGACGTTTTTATTTATTATTGTTTTACTTTTATAATATGTTTAATACCGTATTTATTATAAGTATATATGGTTTATATATATGTATGTATGTTTGTATATATGTATATTTTATACTTAACTATCCATTATTTATACGTCTACTGTTTCCATACTATGATTGTCTGTAAGAGATTTCCTCGTGTGATAAGACAGGCAAATTTACTTTTTTGTATATTATTATGAAACTATTTAAATGCATCTTAGTGTGTAGAATAAAGGATATTAAATTAATAAATAAATAGTTGATATACATATGACTCGGCCCCCAGGAGGTGGTCCGACGTATGTATGGCAGTATCGGCAGACATGAATTTTATGATTTCTTCTCGGAATTCATTATGAATTAAAAAAAGTTAAAATAAAAATGTTAATTTCCATAAAAAGACGATACGTATCGGCTTTAGCCAAATTACTTAAGTGACTTTTATCAGCCGCAATGCGACTTCAACAATCAAATACATATATATATATATATGTAACAATTTGTCTGTCCATTATACTGGATGCTTGAAGGAATCGGAATAGCCCGCGAGGGATATAAAAACTTTGGCGCCATGCCATTAATCGAATCTCTCCGATCCATACGAGATATATTATTTTATTTCTCTCTACTTATCTATGTTCTTTCAATAGGTTTCTCTTTATGTTATAAAAATAAGAAAGACTATTGGTAGCCCAATAAGTTTATAAAGTAGTAGGAGAAATGAACGTGAATAAAAAATAAACTCATTTTATGTTAGTTATCATTATTTGAGCCACAAGACGCCCACAGTTGGACATAGGCCTTGCTGTGTAGACTGTTGCGGAAGCAAAGTTAAACTTCAAAAGTAAAAAAATCAAAGTTAACTTCGAAAAACCGAAGTTGGTTTACAGCGATTTTTCTGAATAAACACACTTCCAATTCATAAAAAAGTGCTCGATGCACGTGTATGGCGGCGAATTATTCCCGTGTGCCAAGTGCTAATGGAACCAGTAAGTAGAATTCTACATTCGTTGTCTTTTAACGAACTCAATGAGATTGGTTCTCCATCTGACGGATGGACTTTCTTGCTATAGGCTTTGCGGCTATTTGTTCTGCGCGCTATGTAGCCTGTTCACTGCAGCTTCAACATTCCAATCCGCTGGTCTCTATTGGAGTATTTCGTACGTCTTCAGATCTCATCAGTTCCTACTCGAAAAGAAATACCGTTCAAGAATACTTCTCATCACTGAAAACGGTATTTTATTCATCAGTTAGAGCAATTCATCACCATACTTTAATATCACTTAAAATCCCATTAAAGGTTTTAATTTTTGCTTTTAAATATTCAAGAAACTTTATAAAATTTCATCATCGTTATTTTAGCTGTAGGATGTCCACTATTGGACAAGGGCTTTCTTCATATATTTCCAATAGAGCCCACAACATTAACAAGGTTGTCTGAACACCATTTGAGTGGACGAAGGCTTCGCTTGCTAAAATTATTCACACTCCTTGTTTTTAATTTGATTCTTATCTATTTGTTATTTACAATGAGCATAGGCGTGTCATACGTAACAGCTAAAAAATCGTAGAGCAAATAGATATATCTAATATCACAAGGTAAAATGCGCAAAGGCATTTCAGTAAAAGGATTTTCCGCTTTGTCATGTAAATTCCACTGGCGAACGAAGCATTTTATTTCGTCGTTTTTAAAGAATAAAACAACATAGTTCAATACTTTTTTGCAGCCTTTCAATGAGAAACCGGTGATTGTGGAAAGCATTTGCGTTGTAGCCCGCGTCTACCGGTTGACCTGATGATGATTTATGCCCAAACCAGGAAGGTCAAATAAATTAGTCATGAAAAAACTGACCCGAAACGCCAAAACAAGAAGGCTAAATAAAAAAAGACTCAAGAAAAAAGAGTTAACGACGAAAATGAAACCTTCAAAATGTCCTCCGAAAGATGAAAACGCGAGTGGAGCCGGTAACAAGAGCTTTAGCCTCTTTCATGGCTTGTTGCCTGATATTGAAATTGTGTTAATGACTGTTTCTCCAGTATATATACGTACAGTATATGTATGTTTCTCCACTCTTCTCTCTTTTTTACCTATATTTTTATTTTTGCGCTCTTCTTCCATGCGTCATAAGATCTTTCGTTCTTACTACATTCTACATTTCATCTGTCTTGCTCTTTCATTTCGTTTTCCCTCTTTTCCGATACCTTTTATCCATCACCTCATTTCTCAGTTTTTTACAAATTAATTTTCTACATAATTTATTTATATACTTATTATTTTGCTTTCATTCGTTTTTTTTTATTTACATTTTTCTTAAATTATTGACCCTTATTTCTTTTTATAACATTTATCACAATTTTTCTACATATCCTATGAAATTCGGGTCGCATCTTATCATTCTCAAAAATTCACAAAAATTTTCATTCATTCTCAAAAAGCTATTAACACCTACTTCCAACATGTAAAAAGCGATTTCTCTGAAATCCGTTGCACTAATTTATTATATCTATTAAAATCTGGCAGACCGATAATTTCTGCTTGTATAAAGCCTGCAGGGACATTAAATTTAACAATAATTAATTTTTAATATGTAGTAATTTGAATTTGGAAAACGTTTTTAGTATCTATATTAAACTTTATAAATCTTTAAATACGGTGTTCCGTGTTTTATTTGACAGCGAATAGGCTATATATTCACCCTTTTAAAGGTATTACATCTATATATAGTGTATATAACTAAAGGAAGGATGGAAATATTTCCAGTAATATCATAGAGAAAAGAATACCGTCTTTATATGTAACTAAATAAAACAGATGATTTATGTATTGATACATTCTCGCACGAAATCAGAGGTGGTTGAATTGAGACAGATTGCATTGTGGTTGGATCTCGTCCCAGTAGAGTCGACCCCGAAGTTACGATCCAAGAGATTTCATTACATCTTTTTTTCCAAACGAAAGCGGACGTGACTAGACCGTGATATGCCGTGTATTCCACACGTATCATGTACTAAAACGCAAACATAACACGTATCTAAAATCATGTAAATTTACGTGGAATTTTAAAATGTTAAAATTAAATTTACGAAATGATTTCATTATTATTTCTTTACAATATTTTCTTCTTTATTTCTCAGGTTCTAGAGTGGAGAATACAGAACGACATCGAGGCGTTGGATGTGCATCAATAAAGATGGATTGAGGATTTTGTCAATATCCTATTTATTTATTTTATGGCTACCGTAATAGAAGACTTTTCGTTCCCCAATCTTATTTTTGGGACGAGAATGTATTTCATAATGTTTTTTCCCACAAAATTTCCTATTTCAACCCTCTCTCTATCATCCATTAAATTTCTCCCTTAGTTTCTTCTTCCATCCTTCATATTTTTTATCATTTTCACAAAATTCATATAAGTATATATACATTCACGCATTGTCTCTCATGCCGCCACACATTTGTTGATATTTTAATTATTGAAAGGCATAATCGACACACCATAAGAATCCTTCCGAAATTCTCCTACATAAACAAACTGAGAAAATTCGTCAAGACATATTTCCATCTCATACAACTACTAAGCGAGCAAGGGTATTGCAAGCAATACGTACACCATTTTAAAATAATCGACAACGATGCTTGCTCGTGTGACGGCTTCTCAAGTATGTACATTTTTTCTCACTCAGACACTACACCCGATTCAAATCCAAAAGACGGAACCACGTGAACTTAATATACTTTCGTTCAACTTACCGCAATTCTTCAGAAAAAATCTACGGCAGAATCTTTTGATGGTTTAGCTTCGCGCCTTGTTTTAAAATTCAAGATATTTAACGGTTTGTAGCGCTTGATACATTTCATGTATAATTGAGTAAAACTTCTAAATTGTATTGTTTTTAAACGGTTTTATTTAGTTCGACCCGTACGGAATTTATTTGGATCAAAATTAGAAATTGAAATTTAAGCACCTTCCCGTTGTCAGATTGATTTGAAATTTGGTACACACATTTAATTTAGATGACAATATAATATAATAAAATCAATAAACCCCCTCAACATGGGTATCAAATGAAAGGGCCACACTATAAAACACGATGATTATGTCAAAATTTAAAATTCAAGATGGACGCCGTTCCAATACGGCAGACTAGGTACATATTTTTCCACAACCACCACAATTTGGGTATCAAAAAACCGTTTAACTTAAAAGTTTTTTAAATGTATTTATTATATATAAATTTTAGCTACATTTACCCATAAGAAAAATTATATAAAATAACTTAACAAAACACGCCAGCGATATGAATTATAATTAATAATTAAAAATTCTTTCTGACTATTTTTATTTTCATTTCCTTCAATTTTTATGTTATTGTTATTATATTATGCTATTTTTTGTTATTTTGAACAACACTATTATAACTTTTTTTATTTTCTATATAACAATTTCTTAGAATATTAAGTAATTCAATATGTTAAAACTAGCTGATCCCGCAAACGTTGTTTTGCAAAAAAAATTAAAGTTTTTTATTTACAAATGTAAGATAAGGGTTGATCGTAGAGGGGTGAAAATTTAGGTTTGTATGTATTTTTGTATGCTGTATCATAATAAAATAAAAACCAAAAAAATTGTCTAAAAAATTAAAAATAAAATTTAGGGGTGGACCACCCTTATAACTTAGGGGTATGGAAAATAAATAGTAGCCGATTCTCAGACATACTGAATACGCATGTAAAATTTGGTAAAAATCGGTCAAGCCGTTTCGGAGGAGTTCAAGTTCGAATACCGTGACACGAGAATTTTATATATTAGATGTCTTCCTACACCGTTTGTTAGGTTTAATTACATTACTTACTACTTAACAAAAACAAAAGAAAGTGTGGCAGCTCTCTTCTTATAAAAGAGAAGCGATGCTGCCGCAAGTAACGATCTTACCCGTGTCAAGACCCTCATTAGACATCTCATTGATGATTTAAATGATGACAATGCTATTTTCTGTTTTTAATTGACTGCAGTGAAACCTGAACATCAAGAGAAACACAATAAGAGCCTAATTTTATAGACACTAGTTAGCTAGGAAATCATTTAAGTTCCCTTATAATAAAAGGGTTTTGCTTAAAATAACGTCATAATTGTTTCAAATCTGTGCAAATCTGATACGCGCCCATAACTAAGTCACAAATATCCAATACTAATTTAGTCTCCGAGGTTAAATAATGAACTTTATCTTTTCATTTATATATTCACACACACATCAATGAAAAATTTTTGTCTCGGTAAGCCATTTCGACGTTTGGATGTCTCACAAAGCATTCACAGTTATTAAAATCGACAAATGTAAACTGTGTAAACTGTTTTGATTTTTAATATGACGATGAAAAAAAAGGGAGAGAGGGAAGAAAAGCCTAGATGCCAGTGGTGTTTCAATTCGAGTTAGAACCCAGAGTACGTAGTAATATCAAGGATTATTAACTACGTACTTAAAAATATTGAATATATATAATTTATATACGTATTATATAGTACATGGCGTTAAATATATTCTATAATTACGAGACAAAGGGTCTGAACACTTGATTACAAGTGGTATCATTATCCACGAGGCTCAGGGGCTAAAAAGCGAGGCGGTCATCGTTGTTCGTCAATCAACACCCTCGGGCTATAACAGTGTTCATCATGCGGTGGTAGCGATATCACGTCACACGAACTCCCGCGTGTATTGCAGACGAGACTCGAGATGCGATCGCAAGATTCATCGATGTAGCGAATACGGCAGCCGCCGCACAGACACTAGCGCATAATCTAAGGATAGCACTAAGGAGTAGAGATGACGAAGTGATCCGTAAATTTAAAAACTAGACAATGTTAGGGTGTCGCGTAAAACAAACGAAACAACAATGATTTCAAAACCGAAGATTTTAGTTAAGATATAGTTTAAAAGACTGTATATTTTATTGTATATATATATTTATATATGTATGTATGTATATTTCTTTCGAGTTTTTGGGTGCCACAGTGTGTACTAAGTCTCTTAAACTATTTCTTAACTTAAATCTTCGGTTTTAAATTATTGTTGTTTTATTTGTTTATATATAAACATAAATATAAAACATTGGACATCGGCCGCTACCAATCGGTTTTGTTTATCGAACATCTTACGGCTAAAATGATGATGATGTTAAAGTGGAAAGAGAGGTTTTTGTCTCCTTAGACTAGACTATGTACGCAGCTGTTACCGACACGGATGTACGAACATTTACGGAACCTTGTAAAACGCGATAATTTTAAGACATCATTGGTTCTTTAGTCCTTGTTTTTAGGAGTTTTAGTTTAAAAGCCATAATATCGTATTGTCTACGATTTGTTGAACTAAATCCACTCGTTATATGTATCCAGAGGTTCACGACCTTCAGCTACGGGAAAACAATGCGAATATATACCGCAATTGTAGGAGACAAGTATTAATTATTAAGTCAACATAAGCTAACCATTTCAAACTGCTTAAGTGCAGGTCGAAAATACAATTAGAGACAGCGGTTCAGCTAATCCGTTAACTTTGAGATTAATGTACAAAGTTTAACCATCGAACCGGAAGTGGGGGTTCATTAAGCCGGAACTCGAATGGCCCGCCGCTACCGGAACCTGTTTGCGATACGCTGGAAATGACGCGCTATTAAAAGCCATCGATTATAAATTCCACTAGCCAATCTGTTACAACGAGATATTTTAATGAAAATAGAAACAAAATATAATTTTCCATTATTGTCGACGAACTTTAGATTTATAGGATTACATGCTAAGGTATTTCTTTTACCCGATCACAATACAAGTTGATAGGTTATAGGTGTAAAAGGTTTTAGAGGCGAATATACATCTCGTTTGCGGTCAATACATATATGGTACACTCTATTCAAAAATCAAAAATTTCAATAATAATTAACGTAATGATAATATAGTAAAAATTTCATTCAATTTACAGTGTTACATATAGCTAGATAATGTTGGCGTCATTAAACATCAAAAGACGCGCAAAAATATTAGCAGTGCCATTGTGAATAAACTAATAAAATCAGTGCATAATTGAACCTGTTATAGTCGAAAAACTGCCTAACATGGACATTTAGATCTTAATCGTATAACTCGAAAAACAACACTGTACTGTCGACATGAGGAGTACATCTACTTATACTGCGGTAAAGATTCTAGTAAGTTTGCGATAGTACTCGGTTTGAATTTCCGAGAACCGTACACAAAAATCTGTAAACAAGTTCAAGGTCACGCGTTTACGGCACTTCTCGATCCTAGGATTCCTTGCTTATTGTTTAGAGGGTTCTGTAACTCGTGTTCTGTAACTATATAAACAATATTTTCCTGGAGTATAAGTATTTATCGATAAATAAAATCGTTTATGAACGTTATAGCTGTTTAAAATTCAACGATACATGTAAATTCACATTCGTGTTGTAGAGCATTTATAAATTTCGTTCGGAAACACTGTAATTCCGTACTAATTGGTATGCAATTAGGTTCATTACTATAAACAATTGCTGTACAAACAAACATGTAGAGTAATTGAATTTTATTGCGGAAAATTGCAAACGAAACAATGAAACAATTCTTCGTGAAATGTTTTATATACAGTCAATATATTGTCCACATTCAGCGGCATTATTGTTGACAATACAATATGTCTTATAAATACCATTTTCAGTATATATATTCACCGTATAGACATATAAATTGTCAGGACTGTGGTTCAGTGTTTGTAGCATCGAACTTTAAAATCTGTGTTTTACATAGCCAATTGTTCTAGACCTATGTTGGAAATGCATCAACGATGTTATATCATAACCATTATAATCAACACTATGTTTTTAAATACTATCTCTTTATTTATTAGAGTAATAATTGAGTATACTGGGTATATGTACGCATATATAATAATGTTCCACAATATATCTTAGATAATTCCTTAGTTTTCGATATAAAATTTAAAGTACAATAATATCTCGCTTTGCGTTTTTTTCGAAGTTGCGTCGCTGCTTAATTAGTACTAATTTTCACTGTGCGTCGTAAGATTTTCGGGGTTGTGTTGTTTTGGGTTCGATTCTTTAATTTTTTTAAAATTATCTTTTTTTCTAAAAGATGGCAACACTTTTGTTTCTAATTGCACCATTCCATAAAAATTCGGGGATTCCTTTTCTGACTCAAAATCAACGCCATTTTAATACAGTTTTATTTTAACTGTGTTTTGCTAATTTTGGAGTTCAGTTTCAATACGTAGTGTGTTGTGTTTTTTAAAAAGAGAATAATAAATTTTAACGTGCTGTTTCTGGTTACAAAAAAACTATATATTTTTCCAATTTATTTATTGGCAGAGTTATATTATTTTTGTTTTTTAAATGTTTACTTTGTTCAATTTTCTTTTTAAAAAGTTGTATTTACCTAACCCGGGAACCTATCTTCGATATTTATATGGTTTGCTATAAAAAATCTTAATTCACTTTGCGGCGTTTCGACTTACGTCGTGTTTTTTTGGAACGTAACCACGACGCAAAATGATGTATTGGTGTATATTATTAAATAAACTTCACTCACTCATTTGCACGGTTGATATTATAATGTACACATGAAAATTGTTAAATTTCATTTGAAAGAGCAACTGTTGAGTTTCCAGCCGGCTCTTTTCAACAGATCAGCGTTCTGAGTCGGTGGTAACTTACTACTTTTTATCATAAGCACATGCAAAAGCTTATTTATATAAAGATATTTTGATGTCTCTTGGGTTTGTTAGTAAAGTGTATTTATATCAGATTAGATATTTTTTATTTTAGTTTTACTTTTTGAGGCCGGAAGCAAGAATTTGAAAAATTAAAAAACTTTGACCCATCTTAATCGCATTAACTGAATTTATAACTCCACAAAAGAGATTTTTTTCTCTACAGAAACATTGTTCATTTATCACGGGAAGAAGTTAAAAACTTTCAAATATTTATATCCCGCTACGAGCTAGAGGCGTATTCAATAAGTTTTGGACAATTTATGTATTATATTTTATATATGTAATAAATAAGTTTGTATCGCAGCTGAAAATTTATGTTTTAATTTTGAACAACAACAATTTTTTTCAAAACTAAAACATAATTTCAATTTTGATCGTTTTATAATTTAAAAGGTCAATATTATTTTTAACTCTTCATACTTATTTTTAAATTATTGTTCAAAATTCATCGTATTTCTTTAATACATTTTCTGAATAAGTTGAGATTTTTTTTCTTTTAAATAGCATCAAAATGAGCCACGTGTAAAAATTATAACCAAAAAGGTTTTATACCTATTTTTTGTAATAAACGAAGAATATTTTACAGTGATAGAAGATACAAATTTATTAGAGACTAGAACAAAATAGAATCTATAAGCCATGCCTTACGTGGTATGTTAAAAAAAGATAGAAAATAATTTATTTAAAATTCAAACTTTTAACAGGAACTTTTTTTAACTCCATTTTATTCTTGACTTCGCTCTGCTTTGCTAGGTGTTATAGTTGTGAAGAGGAAGCGGTAAAAAACCCCACTACAATACACGTTTAAAACAAAAGTTGAACAATATAGATTTACACACATACACACATATATATTCATATATTGCTCAAATGAAAACAAAATAATTAAGTTAGATCATCAGCAAGAATTCTTGTCATTTAAGGATCCGTTTAATAATATGCCTTTTTTGGCAATTTAATTTTTGAAGGAGAAATGTAAGGTAAGTGATATCGTGGACGCTCTCTAACGAAATGGACAGACATTATCAAAACTGTCAATAATAAGACAGGGTATAAAAGCTGTTAACTGTCACTCATAAGATAGGATATGAAGGCTTTTACTCGGCTCAACTCCAAGCTACAAAGCGTAGAGTAGTATGGGCACCTGAACCAACCGGGACATGACCACGACCATTCTGACAAGAGGGCAGAAAAGAAAAGAAGTTGAATAATGATTCGCAAAATAATTAAAAAAATCTGATTGCGTTTATTAGAAACGAATTAGAGATTTCTTGGAGTCAAAATTTAGGTACAGATAGTTTTTCACGATGTCTTATAAACATCTGAACGTAAACATGTAAAATATTATTATAAATATATGTGAAATATATATGCCGTATCTCTTATATAATGGCACTAATGCCATCAAAGATGATGTGATGAATAAGAAAATTAAAAACAGTAATAAAGTAACATTAATTGTTGGATAATAAAGAACGATAGTAATATAAAATAATTCTTTGTTCAGCAGTGGGCACCCTATAGCTGAAATTTTGATGATAATAATGAATTACACTGACAATAAGTATAAAGACGACAAACCTCTGTACAGAGTGGCATTAGCAAAGAGTGCATGCATTCAATTTAGTCAATAGTGTGATAATTTTAAGTAAGAAAAGGACCAATATTTAACCACTTCCGCACATGCAGTGGTAGTCGTGCAATGAAATGCACCGCCCGCCAGCCCGCCGACAAATGCGTATGCGGCAAACAATGCGAATCACACAACCGCCACTGCCAAGACACTTTTGTACAAGATAGTTTTATTTTTCTTTAATAGCAGCACTACTCGACCACGTGATTCTTTTGTGACAACTTCCAGTAAAAGGATTAAGAGTGGTGGGGTTGAAACAGCGTATTGATTATTGAGTCGGGAGCTCACTCACTCGTTCGATAACCATCGAAGTGATAAGTTGTCTAGTGGAAACTGCTAGTTGGCCTATAAGAGTATTAAAAGTGGAATAAAAGTTTTTACTGTGCTGTGATTGTGAGTTTTTTTGATAATAAATTAACTAAGAAGTACTCAAGTGTATATAATGTTGTTTTGCATTAGTAACGCATAAGGCGGAAAAGCTCGATAAGTTTTTCTGTTACATATCCAGAAAAAGCGGTGACAAACCTTCGATTGTTGGTACGAATCACTGCTGCAGCCCCATAATCTGGTTTGATGAGATCTGGATCACACTCGAGATCACAGACCGAAATAATGCACAGTGCCAAAGACCGTCACAGATCGCGTGACATACTGTACCACAAATACACAAAGAGATACTACACTTATACTAATATTTTGCATATATTCATTCTACCATATTTAGTTAAAAAGGATGAAGTTATTGATTTACTAATACATCGTATAAACGTTCTCTTCACGTCTCCACTCGGGTATTAACACGCGATTGGCAATTTGTCTGCTGTTCAAGCACGAATCAGGCAATTTCATCCAAATTGAAATCTAATTCGATTCACCCTGTATCTATTCGAACATGTACTCAATTTTAGTTTACAATTAACTCTACTCAATACAATTTGTATTGAAAAGACATGGACAGAGAGAAATATTGATTACATGTATGAAATATAATCTAATGATATTTGTCATTGATTTTAATGAAGCAGAAATAAATTATATAAACCTAAGAGTTGACTTGATCGAGTTAGCATTTTTATAAAAACTATGTACATTAAAGGATATTTGATGATCATGTTCAGGAGGCTTCTGCTGCAAGGCAATCACCTAGTTGAAGGCTTACCCACGCCGTGTCTATCAGTTTGTGGTCGCCACTCTAGAACCTTTTTTTTTATGAGGCCTCCGCTATTAGGACCTCTCCTTCTACCCCTATTTTGTTCGGAACAGGGTTTTTTTATTTCTTACCATTTCTTTACATGAATTTTTAATTTTCGTCTTCGTCTTCCATAGTTCACAATATCTTTTTTTCATCCTTCTATCATTCCATAATTCCATCTTCCATTCTCAATCATTCCATTCCTTTCATCCATCCTCAAACACTTCAGTTGTATTTTCTATTGCAGTATTTAGTTTATTTAGCTTTATTTAATTCATTTATTTTTCAGATTTTTACATTTTACTCTGCTTTTACCTTCACTCTAGACCTTTGGGCATCAACGGCCATCGGTTGCGCGAGTGCCCCATTCACTGCAACTTCGGACATTTCAGACATTCTTCGAGGTACGTCGGAGACTTTTATTCTTCTGTGGATTTCCTCATCACACTCATTTATCTTATATTTCATTTCACAATTTTATGAAAGCTTCCAGAACGATTATAAATATTAAGTAGATTATATTATAAATATTAGGTAGTTTGCTGATAATAAGGTTTAACTTGTTTTCGCATCCAGAGACTCTCTTCGACCTTACTTACTTATTTACTTGTCGTTGGTCCACTTAGTGGTAGGGCCACTAAGTGGTCCGACGACAAGTAAGAAATCTGCCTGTTCCTAGTCGTTACTCCAGAACCTTTCGGTTCCAGCTGCCATGGTTTGCACGTGCGCTGTGCTCCACCTATTGCCAATTCAGACTAGCAATTTTTCGAACTTCGAACCTCGGTGACCTTAGTTCTGCGAATCTCTTAAGTTTGATATATTTCGATAAAGTTAATGATACTATAGTGAAAAAATAACATGTCTGTCTGTCTATTTTATATCTGTAACTATCGTCTTTGTACTGCCAGAATTTATTAGTCTATCGCATTCTAATAACAAATAAAAATCGGTAAAAAAACTTTTTAGTTAAACGGTTTTTTAAACTGTTTTTTTGATACCCATATTGAGGGGGTTAAGGAAAAATATGTAATCCGCCATTTTGTACCGACGGCCATCTTAGATTTATAATGTTATTGATTTTATTATATTGTATTGTCATCTAAATTAAATGTGTGTACCAAATTTCAGATGAACCTAACAACGGGAAGGTGCTTAAATTTAAATTTCTAATTTTGACAAAAACAAATAAATTCCGTACGGGTCGAACCAAATAAAATCGTTTAAAAAATGAAAGAGCGATTGTAAACATGGGTAAAAACTTTAAAGATTTTTTTTGGTAAATACTTTCACCCATATAGGGCTTTTATGTCTAAAACTAATTGTCTGTATGTTATTGTTTTGGTATTAAAGGAACTATATCTTGATCTGACTTCCTGATATTCAATCATTCATATCAGCTGATAGACGCTAATGAAGACCAGCCTTGCGCTGCCCACATCACTTCAAACACACTTCTTGTGACTTTGACTATGTAGACGATCCACTTAGTGGAAGTACTACTAACATCAAGTCTACCGACTAGTGGCAAGATTGTTTCGGCCCCAACAGGCGTTGACATGAGTGATATGCTCCGCGAATTGCAACTCCAAACTAGCAATTTTTCAAGCAAATTTTGACCTTGGTTCTTTTACAGCTTTTATTATTTCTGATTCGATTGGACCTGTTAAATGCGACCCGCATACAGCCTTTTCCAATGACCTTCACAAATAAACATAAATCAATTAACAAAATTTAAAAAAATATAAAACACAAATTTGTATACGAAATTACATTCTAATTATGTTAACAAGTATCTAGATACTATCCTTGGTAATGAATCTATAGATGTGATTTTTAAATTTTAGTCGATATTGTAGTTTTGTACTTTTACGTATTTCATAGAACAAACAGTACGTTTATGTCAGAATATAAAGCTCTTCTATATTCAAATGCATTTTCTTTATTATGAGCCTAAGAGTCTCTGCGAAATGTTCCACAGACGTCTATACGATATTACCAGAGCAATGCTCTATTTGGACTACTTGAGATATATTTTCTTCTTTGTTAACATTTTTTGAGGTTTAAATCGTACGTGATATTTAATCTGTCTATAAATAAATATATGAAATATTTATAACTGTAATGTGTGTTAATAGTAGTTAATAAACGTAAAAATTGAATTATTAAAGAATGTAAATGTAAACAAAATCAAAGCCTGTAGTAGTCTGATGGGAAGATGACGAATGCGAGGTGATGAATGACAGGAATAGAATAAAAATTAATAGTACGAAAAAAATAATTAAGAATTAAAGTTCAAGAAAAAAATAAGAAAAGGACCAATATATAGCTACTTCCGCCAATGTAGTAGTAGTCGTGCAATAAAGTACATCGCCCGCCAGCCCTCTGATAAATGCGCATGCGGCAAACAATGCGAATTACACAACTACCACCGTTAAATCACTTAACACGTGTTTCACCCCTCCACGGGGCATCCTCAATAGTAATGTTACACCGATTAGTGCCAAACACAAAGTGTTTGAGTGTTGAGGCATTTATCAGCGGGCTGTCGGTGTACTTTATTGCACGACTGCTGCTGCATAGGCCAAAGTAGCTATATATTGGTCCTTTTTTTTCTTACTTAGGATGGACTTCCGAAAAATAAGGCCTGAATCCAAGAGAATACAAGAAATAAATGACATGGAGAAGGGAAAAAGATGAGAACGCAAATAAAGTTACGGAAAAAAGTATTAAAAAAAAAATACTCTCTGTGTACTATAGATAGAGGAACTACGAGAAGCCCCCAGAAAAGGACATTATATAAAAAAAGTTTGTGAGTTTATACATTAACATCATCACTGTTATTCCAGCTATATGTTTACTGCTAGGCATAAGCCATCCACATAGATTTTAATAGGACCTTAATAAAGTCGTCTGACCACCATGTGGGTGAATGTACAAATTTGTGCTTGCCAGGCTGTGACATCAGCAAAGCCTTTGGGCGCTATTGACTGCCACTTCAACCAATGCGCTAGGCAATGTCTATTACTTTCGTTCGTTTACGTATCTACCTATTTTTGATTTGGTCTTTTAAGGAAATATGGGAATAGGCCCCATCATGATTGAGTGACTGTGAGGTTGCCAATAAGACCTGAAGCGATAGACCAGTTTTAATTGCTGTAAGTCAATATTGGCAACATACAATGCTTATATATCTTCCTATTAAGGCACGAAGGGAGAAGGAAGATATTTCATATTTATTTGAATTTAGAATTATAACTGTTAAAAAAGGAGAAAAAGAATAATTAAACGGTGAACAAATGAAATAAATAATAAACTTTGGAGGGAACGCCAAGGAAGTGACGCGAAGTATGGAAAGGAATGAAAGATATTGAGAAGGACGAAAAAATGAACAATTATGATATAATTAAACATCCTGTCCAACCATGACAGTCTTTGAACGAGGGGCCCTAAATATCGAGGTCATAAGAAAACAGTTAAAAAAGATCACAGAGCAGCAAATATCTGTAATCTAACCAACACGTATATTAGTATTTTGATATTCACTAATCTACACGATTCGCAAGATCAAAACGCAAGATATAATCTGATTTATTGCTAAGAAACTAGAGCAATGCTGCAGTGCAGGGTTAATTTATGTGCTTCACTGCGATTCCAGATTTATTATGTTCCTGGTACAATTACGATATATTTCATCTAAAACGTTCAGTCCAATATAATGGACAGTTCCTTCAATTCATTATTCATTTTATTTAACATCTCACGATATATAAACTTGGTCCATCACTAAAGTATTTTTATTATCTTATCACTATATATAAGTATGTCTTTCTTAGTATATTTAGTAATAAAATACACGATGATGACATACGGATTCCAGTCGTGGTCATTTACGACGGACCTCATAAGGTTTAACGTCACCCAGAAAGATGGAGAGGGCTATGCTCGGAGAATTGCTGTGAGATCGATTCAGAAATGAGAAGAACAAAGATCACTGATATAACTCCAACAATTGCTCGGCTGTAGTGGCAGTGAGCCGAAGCACATCGGTCGTGCAACAGATGGGCAATGTGACGGAAAGGTTCGAGTGGCGATCATGCCTGTAGACGCGGGGTGGGTGGACCGATGACATAGTTAAGGTAACAGAAGTCGCTGGTCGGTCATTGTAGCAATTTTGGGGGGAGTCCTATACCTTAAAGTGGGTGTCCATCGGCTGAAAAGAAGAATAGCCTCATATTTTTGGAAGTACTGATTTGCTAACATTAAATAAAGTTAATGTTCCCAAGTGGCAACCACGAGCCGGTAGACGCAGCGTGGATAGGTCACTAGATGGAAAGACGACATAGTTAAAGTCTGGCAGTGGTTGTCCATCGACTGAAAAGAAGAAAATATGAACAACTTTTTATATTTAGAGGTACTTATGTGCTAACATTAAATAAATTTAACTTAACGGTCTCAAGTGGCAAGCACGACCTGGTCACAGGAAGTAGCTATAAGCGAAAAACGCAAGACTGGTACGTTGGTACGCCAACGAAGACAGTAGGTCTATTTTTAATTAATTGAATTGAATTAATATTATTAATTCTGTTTAAGTTGAATCGATATTTAATGTCTAAATAACCGGTTAAATTTCAACCGTTAGTATACCTGAGTCATTCCGGCGTGAGACGTAGAATCAAGGTAAAATGTCTTCATGGCTCGTTAAGGCGTAACACCGGCCATCAATCAACGTCAGACCTCTATTTCCTCTTAAACGTTCCTTACCCACGTCTTCCCTAATTATTTACCTAAACTGCTACATGTTAATCACACTCAATTCCTATAGACGCGAATAAAATAAGTTATATAAATTCATTTAGTTGTTTTCTAAATAAATTCTTCAAACTAAAATTTATAGAGATTTTAGAAGTATAAAATTATAGGAATAGAAATCACTACACTAATTATTCCACACGGAATGCTGTATTAATATGCTTTCTCGGAACTGCTGTTGGTCTATGCGGCTATTGCAGCTACGGTACACGAAATGATAAAAAGAATCACCGTCGATTGCAAATAGATGAGTGACATCGTGATGTCATCCATTCATCGCATTTGTAACCTGTCTATTTAATTATTTTACTTATTTAATTACACTTTTTTATACCACAGATAATAATAATAAAAAATAAATAATTTATATGGCGATCTCTACCAGACAACCCTTGAATGGTGATGAGAATGGCGTGAGTGACCTGAAGGTGAGGGCAGTTTAATGTGTACGTGTAATAGAAGAGGAAACCATTGCCTAGCTGGTTAGACGGATGGACGGACAGACAGAACAACTCCTTGACTTAGTTCCAGAAGGACGGGACTACTTTTCTAATGCCAGCATGAAATGTCTTGTCCCAAGAAAAGACATAGCAGAGATATATGCATATATGTGTATTTATCATGTAATTTTTTATTAGCACATGCATTTTATTTCTAATATAGTATTTAAAAATATATATAATGTAGAATAGTTTTGTATAATATTTATAAGTGTATGTAATTTTTACACGAGGTGAATAAAAAGATTTATTACATACACCTTTAGAATCTATTACATTTATTTCTAAATCCCTCTTTACAAAGTGATCACTCTAAAATTTGTTATATTATTTTTCTAATTACAATGCGACAGCCCAATATCTTCTTTAAGCACATAGTTTGAGTGGAAAAAAAGCTAACAATAATTGATTTTAATATGTAGTAAATAGAATTTTGAAAACGCTTTTTCTAACCATATTATAATTACGCTATTTATTATTTATAAACACATTGATTTTTTAATAGAATGTACAATACTTTATCAACAAAAACGCTAAACGTTCATCACTTTAAAATTTTTACACCAATAATCAATCCCCCTGTATAAGTAACAAGAGGGTCCGGAAAGTAATATCGTTTTTGTCGACATATTTTTTAAGATAAATCAATTGATTTTTACCGCTTCGGCATAGAAAATTTGTGTACTAGACGCCAAAAGGTTGTTGATAACGTAGGTGAATATATTGTTGATTAGAAATAAAAACTTGTTAAAATGTAGTCATGTGAATTTAAATGAAGAAAGCAACATTACCGGTACCGGTTTCAATATAAAATTAACACGCATAGCAGTTTGGTATAATATGTTATGATGGTATAGATGATAGCATTTCAATGAAAAAAAATGTGGACGTATTTTAAAGTGATCACATACAGGATGATTGAAAATAAGCGTAAAAGATTTCAAGCAATTAAGAAAAGAAAAAATATTCACCCTTTTACACTTATAATCAATTCCCCTGTATAAGTGTATCATAAAATGATTATTCAATTTTGATTATATCTTTTTATATCTTATCGCGGTGCTCAAATGGCATCCGTTTCTGTATATTATCGGGCCTTGTGACAAATGGGAGCATTAAAATAACAAATTGGCTCGCACAGATCTTACTAACGTGAGCGGTAATTTACGACGGTCGTATGATCATATCGTTGATACTATTTATATAAAAGATCTTCTTATCTATTTATTTATAGTTATATTAATAGCCCGGTAAATCTAAATTAGAGAAAGAGATCATTCACCGAATCAAACCAACGGGCAGCGTTCTGGAAGCTTTCTAACTTATTTCTGTCTAAAATACCGCTATGTTTCAAGGTCTTTGACCAATGTGTGTTAAATACCTGATGGATTCAGTCGTTACCTTGCGGAAGTCCATCCTAAGTAAGAAAAGGAATAATATATAGCTACTTCCGCTATGTAGCAGTAGCCGTGCAATAAAGTGCGGGCGGTGCACTTTATTGCACGACTACTGTGATTTTTTTAGGAGCGAAAAAGAAGCAAGAAAGGTGGTGTACAGAAGAAAACAAGTAAGCTAGAAGAATATTACTAGATATTGTAAAGAAAAATAGATAAATGTATGGCTGAAATTGTGATGGAAAAAAAGAGAGTAAAAATTAAAAATAGCAGTAAAAAAATTATTGAATTGTAAAAAAAACGATGTCTCTTCCAATACAGGGGGAGAATGACAGGTCCCCAAAATTAGGAGCCATAGAAAAAATTCCTTATTACATGTGATTTAGTGTTATAAACACAATGTAAGAGATCTACTATTGTAATAATATTTACGTGAATTTATATCAGTGATTTTCAAAGAGGTCTATATCGACCCCTAGGGGTCTATGACAACTCGCAAGGGGTCTTCTTGTTCAACGTCAGCGAAAAAAAATTTGGGGGTCCATGAAACGAAAATGGGGGTCCACGATAGTGGATCTCAACACATACACTGATAGTACCTATTTACTTACATCATACTATCTTATAATATCAAAACATTTACATTATTTATAAAAGTACCCATGAAGTAAAAATAAATTTGTTTAATGTTACGTATATTTTACATAATAGATACAAAATTTTATTTTCAGTAGTTTTAATTTAAATTTAATTAATAAATGTATAAATTAACTTGTGTTTTTACTTTAAGTTTTTAACACTAAACTTCACTACAGTTAGAAATTTACAGGAAATCAATATCAGGTAAGTAGGGGGTCTACCCAACACGGAAAAACATGGCAAGGGGTCTACGACACAAAAAAGTTTGGGGAACTCTGATTTATATATTAAAATTGTTTATTCTAATGTAGTATCAAATTATCTGCCAGTTATATATTATAGGCACAGTTGTTAAAATAACCAACAGTATCTTTGGCACAGTTAAAATGGTTCTTAGTATTTTATGCACCATATATTTACAACGATTTATTTCACTCGGTATTGCTTCATGGTTCGCGCATATTCATTAAAAGTACATTAGCGAATAAAATATTGTGTAGTTTACTTTATAGTGACTACTTTATGCTTATTGCATATGTTTATGTAAGATTTCGTCCTCAAATTTCTCTATTTTAATTAGAAAAAAACAATTATCTAGCTGAGTAGAAGGAGGCGGTTAGACAAAAAAGGTTTGAAATCCATTTCATAAGCCTAATGCGATTAGTGAATGTGAGAAAATATCGACGCTAGAACAGTTGTATTCAACCTTTTTTGGAAGTCATTGTGGTCATTAAGTTACCTTGGGCGGCATTAGCATGCTGAATGAACAACAGATTTCTCGACAAGGTCTAACCGAAAAGGAGGAGATTTATAAAGAGAAGTAGCTGTTATAATCCAGATGATTATCAGGACGAAGTGGAGGTGGACAAGTTACAAGGTGTGCAGAACAGATGGCCAAAGGATGAAGGTTTTGGAGTGGAAACCACAGACCTGCCACAGACCACGGATTCACAAGGCGGACAGGCGACTATTTTAAGATCGTCGAATCCAGGTCGCTTCCAGCTGGTCGGTTTAGAAATCTATGGGGAAACTTATGTCCAACAGTGGACTTCCTTTAATCAGCCGTATTTTTTGTATGATGATGGTGATCTCCATTCCGTATTCAAAATAATAAGTGCTGTAAATATCAATTAAAAATTTTAAATTATTCATTTATCAAATTGTTCTACGAAAGATATCTTCATCAATATACCCCTAATTGATCAGGAAAGAAATCTATCTTTAATATATATCCTGTAATTGAAAGCTGGTACTTGACAAGCCGACGAAATTATCACGATATTCAGACTTTATTATTCATTATGTTGATATGTATACTATGCATAGATATTTAAAGGTATGTATTATGATATATTTATATATAGTTATAGAAAGTAGTAACCATTTATATATTTATATAAGGAGTTTTATCTTAGTCGTCTCATTTTTCATTTTTTTTTCTTTTATGAGATTTACTTTTATGACCTGGCTTTTAGTAATTTATATCTACTCCACCTAAATGGTTATCTAGTAGAAAATGCTTTCGGCAAAGTGCGCCATATTTTTTTGGTATAAGAGATGATTTAGATAAATAAATAGAATTATTGTAGTATGCCGTTGGCAGCTATGCTATACATAAACTGTGTAGATGTCAGCGACTTTATAAATAGCGAATTTAAATAATTTATTCAAATGTAATACACACACATAATATAAAAAAACTTAAGTTATGTTAACACATATGCATAGTAATACAATGTGTTTGTTTGTATGTGTGAAGTTTTTGTGTTTTAAGCGGAATGACTGCCAGTGACGTCGATATAAAATAAAATATTTTTGTATTATTTTTAACAGAATATATTCCAATAACTGTATGTCACACATATACAACAGGAACATCATAACTTACTAAGTAAGAAAAGTAAGAAAATGAAGAATATGACCTTTTAGACCACAAAAAAAATGCATGTGGCTAAATACCAATATTTAGCCACTTCCGCACATGCATTTTTTTGTGGTCTAAAAGGTCAAATTCTACATTATGTAAATTGAAAACTTACTCGGTATGTAACACTTTTAAATGTAATTTTAGATTATCTCTAATCTTAAACTACCGGCGAGATTCCGCCTCTAACCAGACCTTCTGAGCCTTACGTATAGCCTTATCAGCCGCATGGCTGACCATGTTAGAACAGATATTAATATAATCTGGAACTACATTTAACCGCTTGCATTGTTGAAAAACCAAACGTATTGAGCTGCCACCCGATGTAATTTGGTTAATTTTATGTACAAACGCACCTGTTCAGCTACGCATGATCTTATATTTTTTTTATTAATTCTGATTTGTATGGCCAGTGTTTTTTTTACAATATTTATTTTTCGCTTAAACTAAACGCAGACAGTTGGGAGAGGGTTGCCGCTATTTGATACGGATCTTTCTTCTCCAAGCTGCGAGGCACGACAGCGTTTTATATTTTTTCTTACACAATTTTCTCTTATGGGTAAATACAACTAAAATTTATATATTATTAACAATGCAATTTGGTATACTCAATTACATATTAGTTGTTACATTATTTTATTTCAAGTCGCGGCTTAAGCGCTACAGGCCGTTAAATGCCTTGAGATTTAAGACAATATGCCGGGCCAACTCATCAAAAGATTCTGCTGTAGATTTTTTTCTTGAGAAGGTCCGGTAAGCTGAACGGAGGTATATTAAGGTTTTCACATTAGGTCACGTGGTTACGTCTTTTGGATGCGAATCGGGAAATCTTATATATTGATCATTATTATATCATTGATTATAAATATTTAATGGAATCAGGCGTTACCTTGCATAAGTCCACATGCATGTGCTCATAGATCGATACAATGACGAATCCTGCGCTGTCCGCATGCAGCGAATTAATACGACATAAACTGTCGTTGGTCAATCTAGTCTCCACCAATTCCGCGTCTACTGGCTTGTGGTCATCACTCTAAAGCCTTTTAACCCAAACGGCCATCGGTTTCACGGGTGATGTGATTGACGTGGTCACGACATATGTATAAAATCATGTATCACTTATAAGTAAATAACTTTTTTAAACGGTTTTATTTTGTTCGACCCGTACGGAATTTATTTGGATCAAAATTAGAAATCGAAATTTAAGCACCTTCCCGTTGTCAGATTGATCTTAAATTTGGTACACACATTTAATTTAGATGACGATACAATATAATAAGATCAATAACATTATAAAACTAAGATGGCCGCCGATACAAAATGGCGGATTACGTATTTTTCCTTAACCCCCTCAATATAGGTATCAAATGAAAGGGCTACGCTAGTAAAACACGATGATTATGTCAAAATTTAAAATTCAAGATGGACGCCGTTCCAATATGGCGGACTAGGTACATATTTTTCCTCAACCACCACAATATGGGTATCAAAAACCCTTTAACTTAAAAGTTTTTTAAATGTATTTTTTATTACTTTTTTAAATAAAAGCGCTCAAAACTGGCAAAATCGACTCTGGTTTTAAATCTATAAAAAGTAACATTGAATTTGCTGTGTATTAAACGTAAAACTAATGAAACTCTTATATATTCCGGTGTGTCAGTACATATATCTAACAAACGGAGATTCGCAAAACGAATGAAACGTTTGTCAGTCTCTGTATGGTTTGAGATGCGATATGAAGTGAATTCCGTTGGAGGGATCACAGCGGGTTGCGATGTAAATATTAAATACCAAATTTCTGCCGAGACTCAGACGACGCGGGAGTCGCATTTTTAATATCTACGTTCATGTGAATCTTTTTAGATGTACGTACAGAAGTGAATTTATAAATGTGCGATACAAATAAATTTCGACGGAAGCAGCTGGATGCATGGTTCCATGAAAAATTTTTGGGAAAGACCTTTGTCCAGCGGTGAACGTTTTACCCCTGTAATGATTATAATGATAAATAATGTTTACATTGTTTTGAATGGTACAAAAACAATGAAATTAAAAGATTACAGGCTTTTGAATTACGTAATATTTGGTGCTATATGTAAACTTGTCATTATTGTTCCAATACATATACACACACACATATAAACAACCCTCATATATGTATATATATACATATATATCTCTCTAAGCCTCATAAAAAATTCTAAATTTTTAATCAAAAATCAATAATTTCGAATATAATGAATAACAATGATAATTTGAATTACTAAATAGGTTTTAATAACATTATCTGTGCGTCATAATTTGGATCATGTTTTAAAAATAGCAACAGAAACATGATAAATACAAAAAATAAAAATAAACTCGTGACGACTGTATTACATAAATTAATTTCCAAAACATTTAGTCCTCACTTTATATAGGGTGATCAGATATAAGTTTTTGTCGACAATTGAGCTATATAATCTTCTCTTAAACTTTTACACCAATAACCCGTCACTCTGTATATATAAATTATATTTTTAAATAACAATTTAATCATAGTTCAGGAGGAGGCAGAACATATATACAGAGCTATTTGATATCTTATCTTATATGTATGTTATAAAGCATGAGTTACAGAACCTTTTAAACAATAAGCACGGAATCCTAGAATCAAGAAGTGCCGTTGAACACGCGTGACCTTGTACATGAATGTGAATATACGGTTCTCGGAAATTCTAACCGAGTACTATCTCGAACTTAATAGAACCTTATCTGTAGTATAAATAGATGTACTCCCTATGTCGACAGTTCATTGTTGTTTTTTTTGTTATAAGATTAAGATCTACGGTCAGTGATACAAAGTGTCTATTTGGTAAGTTATTTGGACAGTGATTTCTTGAGCGATTTGTAAGCGAAGTATACTTTGTGTTAAAGTAGGGTGACCATCTGATTTATGAATAAAGGACTCCTTGTGAACCACTTGTGTTTCATTTCGAGTCAGAACCCACAGTACTTAACATATATTTAAAAGAATTTATACAAGGCCAACATACAATTATGGCGAATATCATATCAGCATTGTCTAATATACGTAGTTTTATTACACCATAAAACGCAGAAATTATATAAATATTAATGACATTCCTTCAACAGTTTTATGGCGTATCTGTGTAGAACCATATCTCGTCTTTATGAAATATATATGGAAATAGGTGCTTCACTAAGTTCTAGTACGCATTGCAGGTATTTGTATATATAGGCCATCGAATATTCTAGAACAAAAATCTATTTTCTCCCTTTACACTGTGTTCTAGAGATGATTACATCTTATTATAGCCCACAATAAACTCAGATTTTTTTTTTATTGTGACTACTTTCTCAACACCATCAATACACGTATAGAAGAATTTATCCTAAGCTTTATTATCAGAAATACAGACAATATAATAAAATAAAATGTATTATTCGAAAAACTGTCATAATAATCTTTGATATGTAGTGTAAAATTGTGTTCAAGGAATATAAATAAAGAAGTAAGTAATTATTTAAGAAGATTTATAAATAAGGAAAGATAAAACATGTGATAAAAAGAAAGCATAAAAGATATTGTGAAAGAAGGAAGGAGTATGCAAATAAAAAATAAAAAACCTGAAAAACCTCAAGGAATAAGAGGTCCCCAAAAACGGAGGCTTGTTAACCATCTGATTTTTTTAACTTTTTGTTTAATAACCTTTTCAAAATTTAGGCCTCTCCTATAGATTTTGAATAGTGTCGAAAGAAAGCAACCTATGTTAGGAATCTTTCAGTGACTTCAACAAAGTCTTCATGTATAAATCGATGCACCAACTTCAAAAGGTATCAAGCACCACCTTCTAAGAGCAAAGAGGCCACTAACATGAGCCACCATACGGATTAAACACAACCATGCAAGAAGGTAGATAGACAGAATAAACCCAAGAAAGAAGGATCTTCAACACCAAGAGCTACAACTATAGAACGAGAACTGCTCCCTCCAACACCATCTGAAGGGACGAAGAAATACTATACCTGAGTTTTACAGATCTGCTACTTAACATCCAAAGGTTGATTAAAACAGACAGAGATAGTTGTGGGAGAAATTTAAATTTTACTTTTAGTCCTGTGACTTTAGAAACTGTTACAGCTCCACAAGATAAACAGCATCTAATAGAAACTAGTAAAAGCCGTGTAATGATATATCTTACTAAATAAACGACTAAATTACAATAAACAAACAAAAATAAAACTTGTGTAATTTATTATTTTTTAAACATTGATTTTTTATCAGATAATTTATTATACGAATTGATATATATAAAATTTTGATCACATTTTGTTACTGTACATAACACTACACTTCTTAAAAATATTACAGTATGTTTACTCGTTCCAAAAAAATACATTTAGTGTTAAAAATATTATTGTCGCTCGATGCTATTTGTCTCGACAAACATTCAAGTAAGGCAACAAAAATATGTAAATTAAATTATTTGTCACACATGCAAGCAATATTTCGAATTTTACTGAGCAAACTATTTTGTAAAAGCAGACAAAGACTGCTATAACATAGATATGGCTGATAAAGGAGATATGGTTTTTACGGCCCCTGTTTTTCGGGACCTATCGTGTACCTCTTTTTTTACTCGTGGAGAAATCATGCATGGGATATTCCTCTGCTGAGGAGACAACTAAATGGTTATGCCGGATTCCTATCAGCTAAAACCTCACGGTCTTCTTGAACGCCTTTTGCTGAAACTACGGTTTCAACGGCGGTTGCCAAGTGTCTTGACTCCTTACTTGCGGCGGATTACACCAGCTCCGTCGCCCAGGTCACACTAAGAGGGTTGGAGAAAGGCGTGGTATAATACTCAGAGAGAGAGAGAGATGTTCTCTCTCGTACACCCCTAACTTATTGTGAGAAAGGGAATATTACATTTTTATCAATCTTTCAGGTGTCTTTTATTTTGACTTTCTTCTTCCAGTCCTCATATAATCGTTCATTCACTCTTCTAACGTATATCACATAATCTGACATTCTCATTCATTCTAAATTTTCTTCTTTGCATCGCCTTTCACCCTCTCCTCTATTATCACAGTCTAGGTCTTTCCGCGACAATGTATTAGTCGATTCTTACTTTATTAGACCTTAAGTTATTTATTTGTATTACAGACGTATATATATCACAGTTTATAATTCTTTGGTAATCCTATAAATCAATATTTTTATTATTGTTACTTTCATTGCTTCTTCATGTTTTTATTCTTATTTAATTTGCTTACCCTACCGTATTTTAATTTTCGATTTTATATTTTATTCCTCAACATTATGTTCTTGATCACTTTCATTTAGTAACTGAGGAATGATGTTCTGCCTCCTTTGTCTTTTGAGGAGATATGGTTTGTAAGCGTTAATAGGAGGAATATTTTTCGCATCATTTAAAAACCTTAAATCAAAATGAAAATATTCTTTATAAAAATACACTATTACAGGCACTTTCAAATCGTCACCCAACATAAAAAGTCGGCATTTTTATCCGTACAGGAAGCTACCACCAGCTCCGAAGGTAGCTCTGCTGAGACGAACCGAGAAACAGCACCTAATAATGGTAAAAATAAAATGTTTATTATGATTAATATTACCAAAGATGTGGCATACATATAAATTAGGTAGTGCTTGTTGGTTTCCTGGACCGGACTTTCACTGCCGCCCAAAAAGCATTTGCAGATTTAACGGGTTTTAAGTGGCAGCGTGCAATGTGCCTAGCCGTGGACATCTTTTAAGGGTAGCGAAAGTTCCCGTCACAAATACGCAATAAATTCTGTTTATTGCTAATGATATCTAGAATCTCTATATCGTAATTTCAGGCCATAGACTCCCAATGCAGGGCAAAGGTCTTGCCCAAAGATATCTATGGGGGATATATCATAATCGCCACGGTTGGCAGGTAGGTTGACGCAGAGGACGCTGCTATCAATCCTCAGGAAACTTTTTTTGTGGGCAGTTGCAATTGCACATAATTAATGCACAAAGTGTGAATCATATAAGATTGTATCCAGAGAATCGAATCCGCGATCTTCGCAGGTCTTAGTCCTCTACCGCTGGACTACCACTTCTCAAAATTTAATATAAACCTTGATAATAGATGTATATTTATATATGCATCTACTTATAGAATAAAAAGTGCTAACCTAACTTATAGATCATAGATTAAGTTAGCAAATATTATTAAAAAAATAAATATCAATTTTGAATGACAAATTGTAACTTATTTTAATTTACAATCATTGCTTACAATCTTTTTTCTATTTATTTTTTATTTTACTAGGGATAATTAACAATTGTATAAATAAATTAGGTTAATAACAACAGTAAAAAATCTAATCTAAAAAAGCATCATTATTCATTAAATATATATTTAATATTTAAGTGTTGTATTGCATATGACAGTACAAGACAGGTAATACTTGATTTTTTAACGGTTTTATTTAGTTCGACCCGTGCGGAATTTGTTTATTTGGGTCAAAATTAGAAATTGAAATTTAACCACCTTCCCGTTGTCAGATTGATCAGAAATTTGGTACACACATTTAATTTAGATGACAATACAATATAATAAAATCAATAACATTATAAATCTAAGATGGTCGCCGATACAAAATGGCGGATTACATATTTTTCCTTAACCCCCTCAATATGGGTATCAAATGAAAGGGCTACACTAGTAAAACACGATGATTATGTCAAAATTTAAAATTCAAGATGGACGCCGTTCCAATATGGCGGACTAGGTACATATTTTTCCACAACCACCACAATATGGGTATCAAAAAACCGTTTAACTTAAAAGTTTTTAAAATGTATTTATTAATAAAATAATAATTTTTTCAAACCTGTTGTACTAAAACTTCAAAATTTTTGTGAAAGGATTTTTATATCAAGGTAGTTTGACTGTACAACGGGGTAAGTGAAGCTTGTAGATAAATCGCTTATTTGCTTTTCTCTGATCGAAAATAACGACGTTTTTATTCAACCAAGAGAAAGTGAAGCATCGTCTTGTGGACCCTTCATAACTTGAAGTACGTGACTGATTTTACAAGCAAGCCGTGATTTGACTATTCTCATCTCGAAGTATGTTCGGTTGAACCCTGGTGAATGCTTTCAAAAATATCTATCCTCTCTCTCGTTCTACAATATGCCACACTATTTTTTAATTACAATAGATAAAACTTTAAAACAAAAGAAGAAAGAAAAGATATTAAATCTCAGACTTTTTTCTTAAATATTTCTTCACTTATATTTAGTGTATACACTCTCTTAGTTTAAACGAAAAAAATGTGATTTTCTAATTTTTTTAACGGCCATTGTTTTTGGGAACTTTTCGTTCCGCCAGTCACGTTAAGGACGGAAACGTTACATTCTCGGGAAAATATCCTTTTTTTTGTTACAATTTTTATCTATCATTCTATTATTACTGCTTCTATGATATTATTCACAAATACTTTGGTGTTTTCCTTTCGTCCTTCTTTATAAATGTACGAATTGACGATAAATTAGAGTTCCGAGTTAAAAGTTACATGCATAAATTAAGTAAGAAAAGGACCAATATTTCGTACATGCAGTGGTAGTCGTGCAACAAAATGCACCGCCCGACAGCCCGCTTATAAATGCGCATGCGGTAAACAATGCGAATTACACAACTACCATCGTTAAATCACTCAACACGTGTTTCACCCCTCCACGGGGCATCTTCAGGAGTTATGTTACACCGATTAGTGCCAAACACAGAGACACTATAAATTACAAATTGCATTGTTTCAGTCATTCGTCAACATATCGTTTGACTTTCATCGCCTATCTTCCCTCATCTTTGCTCTTATATCACAGATAAATTTTGTTATCTGTGATAACAAAATTTATCTGTGATATAAGAGCTATAGGCTTATTATTATTTCATTTATTTAATTTTTTTAAATTTAATGTTTAGCTAGCATCATTTTTATTTTTCTCTCTTACGACATTTACTACTATACTTAATTTACTTGCCTTAGAGACGTGCCCGAAGCCTGTACTACTCTCGAGTCTTGGTTTTATTTATAGCAAACTGCATTACGTTTCTGCAAAAATTTAAGAGCGATGGGCGCTGTTGGTCGTCGCCCATTACTGAGGTGGAGTTATCTATTTCTATTTTTGCTCCCAACTCTTATTTGGAATCATAGAAGAGATATTTAAATATATACTGTTCCATAATTTCAGTCATAGAATTTCCACTTGACAAAGGCTTTCGCCACAAATTTTTCAAAAGCACCTGTTAACGGCAGCCTACGATCAGAGGTCATCCTTAATATCATCATCTGTTCACCTTATGTGTATATGTCTCACGCAGCGATTTTCGTAAAATATGCTTAAAAATAAGTGTAAAATATTGTCTAGAAAAATATTAACAATTTTCTCAGAAAGTGTGGTTTTCACCATAATACTAAAAGCAAAAACTTTAGGGCGACCGGAAAGTAATGTCATTTCTGTCGACTTATTTTGATTTGTTACCGATCCAGCATTGAAAATTTATATACTAGATGGCAAAAGGTTGTTGATAACGAAGGTGAATAAATCGTTGATGAGAAGTAAATACTTTTTAAAAATGTAGTAGTGTGAATTTAACTTAAAAAAGCGACATTACTTTTCGGTCCCCCTAATATATACTTTTGACTCGAATTAATTGATTTCGTAGATCTTTTTATAGTTATCTTACTTGTATATTTTATTATAAGATTCCAGACAATGTTCAGAAATAACCCGATTGCTACACTTTAAATGAGTTCATAAAAGATAGTACATCTAAGGAATAATGTGTTTTCTTGAACCTATTTCAATATTAATTAATTACGTAATTGTATTTTTTTAAATAACTTTGTCTGTTATTCTCAGGGCTGAAGAATTTAACATCTGAACATGTGTTAGAATCATTTTAATGTCAATAAAGATGTGATCCATTTTAAATTTGAAAAAAGAATTTCTTAATTAAAATTAGAACTAGTGACGGTTTGGACGCAGATGGTACCGCGGGAAGGTAAAAGACTGTGGTTGATTGTAAAGCAAATTGAATCGGTGCCTCACGGAATATAGGGGGAGAAGGCGACACTTGGCGGAACCAATGACATACTTAATGTTACGGGAAGTTGTTGTCATCGTGTCGATATTTAAGGGCAGCCTATGTCTCGCAGTGAGCGCCCCCGGCTGAAAAGAAGAAGTTGTAAAGAACGGTGTATATATGAAGATCAAATTATGATCTACGATAAAATGAATAATTATTCCTTCTGTATAAAACGCGGGATGTTTTAGCCGAAACTCCGATCGGCTATTTGAATAAATATTCACGGCCCAATAACAATTCTCAAGCGATCATTATACAGGTTAGGTTAGGTTAGGTAGGTTGGTTATCGTGTAGTAAAAACTATAAAAAAATGCAGAACATTTGTCAGAAAAAAGTTTTTACATCTATTCCCGATCATCCTGTATGTATACTCTCAACCTTACGTGCATTACGTAAGTAAATAAGTTATATATTCACCCCGTCAAAGCTTTTGTACCTATAACTTATCATCCTGTATGTTGACTGAATATATTTTAACAAAGCGTGCATATATCACAGTCGAGATGCATAAGATTAAACATCACATTGCCGTCGAAGTGTTGGACTTAGTAATGCATCAATCGTGCATGCCAGCGGTTCTCAAACTTGTATATAATATAATATTTTTATTATCTTTATTATGTATGACTTCACTTATGATTTATCGCTTGAAATTGTTTTCATTACAGAAAGGAGATATATTCACCTTGCCCATAAAAACTGTTATAATTAAGAATATAATAATACTTTTGAATTGGAATTTTCTCGTTCATTGTGTTGTCTTATTTTTGAATCAATATAATGTGAAAATATTTTGTGATATTAAAATGGAGTGGTCTGTCCGGTTCCGTCTCAAGAGAACCGAATCGCTGTCATTGCATTACATAAAGTAGATATGACGTCAAATACTGTTTTTAAAATCACCCTTACGCACGGTATTAGTCAAATGATTGTGTATCAGATTATAAAAAAGGCTATAAAATGATCTTGCTGTCCACGTAGCATTTTTACGGAAAAAGCGATCAAAGCTATGGTAAGAATTCAGATAAATCCTGTCTGAAAGCAAATGATTTTATCTCCAGCAAGCTCAACACGCGACGTCAAGCCACAAAATGGCCGCTTTCAATCAGTTATATTGAAAACCTATAAGAGAAGTCTATGTTTATCGTGGAATGGATGAAATAATGACGATAATAATGGTGATAACAATGACAATATGATGATGCTAATAATAATGGATGAGATAATGCTGATAATAATGATGTTATAATGGTGATAATAATTTTAATAATTATGATGATAATAACAAAGTAGTAACACAAAATAAAAATAACTCATTACAAATATACTTTCGTAAAAAATAAATAATAAGTGACGTACTATCGTTTGCGATCAATATTGTCAATATGTATAAAGAAAATAGTAAATGAATATTTTCAAATCTATCATGCTCTAAATACTTGTTTTCACTCATTTTCTGTCTGTCTGTTTGTGCCGGCTAATCTCTAAAATGGCTGGACTGATTTTGACAGGACTTATACCGGTAAATAGCTAATGTAATTAGGAGTAACTTAGGTTACATTTATTTTAGAAGATTAAATTAACATTTTTTTTTTGTTAAATTGCACGCGGACGAAGTCGCGGGCAAAGCTAGACAATTACAAAATGATTTTATTCATTTCCCATTTTGTTAATAAATTAAGTGGTCAGTCTAGAATGCAGTAGATGTTTTTCTTTAATAATACGTCAGGAATATGCGAGCAGAAGTTTGTTGAGAAAGCTAGTAAATAATAAAGAATATTAATTATTAAAATTTTGTAAATATTAAGCATACATTTTTAATTTATTTTAGCATAAATATGTTTCACCATTATTGATACTATATTGAAGTTTAAACATAAGTTGTAAGTGGCTTGATTAATTATAATCCTCTTCGGACTCTAAATTTCTAGAGACATTATAGGATCCGTATGGAACTTTGAGAACCACTGATATGTGTGAACACCCGAGGGTTCTAGAAAATAATGAAACTGCGTCGTGAAATGCAAAACATGTATTCTCTCGTGTACGGAGTATATCCATGAGCTATGCTACTATTTATCACAAAGAATTGTTTAAAATATTCACTTAAATATTATGTCTCCAATGGTAGCGCAGGTGATCGTGGAATACGTTCGTGCTTGTATGTATAAATTTATAATCATAATCAACATGTCAGCTGATATACGCCCACTGGAAGGCGTAGAACTCACCCAAAAATCGATAATTCGTTCCTGGGTGGAGAAGTTCCATGCATTAGTTTCGGCTATGAACACGCCACGACCACGGCCCTGTCAAATTTATTACCAATGGATTTTTATAGGGCTATCTCAAAGATGAAGTTTGTTATAACAAAACTCGCATTCTTGTGTATTTAAAAAAAAATCGTCGACAAATCAGCTCTTATGAACCAATTTTACTGCAGCATATGGCGCAGGGCATACGGCTTCGTTTTGAACATCGTGTGAAATCTAAAGGAAGACATGTGGATGATATACTCTTAAAAATATCTTAAATAAGAAAAGTACCAATATTTAGCCACTTCCGCACATGCAATGCAGTTGTGCAATGAAATGCACCGCCCGCCAGCCCGCTGATTAATGCGCACGCGGCAAACAATGCGAATTACACAACTGCCACCGTTAATTCACTCAACACGTGTTTCACCTCTCCACGGGGCATCTTCAGGAGTTATGTTACACCGATTAGTGCCAAACACAGAGTATATCTTAAATAATACTTTAAAATTCAATATACCGATTCATATATATGTACCTTCTTTATTTTAAAAAAATCATGTTTTTTATCTTGCTAATATAACAAGATGTAATCGTTTATTATTTTTTTACGCTTTTTTTAAGAGACTTTATTGTTTAGGAGTTATTATTGTTTATTGTTAAACATTCGAACGTTTCAGTTCAATTCCCGAACGAAGCAAATTATTTTAGAAGGATTTTTAAATAATAATGAAATTATGAAGTCAGTACATTCCTGTTTATTTTTTAATTATGTCTTATTTTATTAAATTGTCCAATCTAATACATTTAAGGTACATATAAGTCGAGCAGTGAAAGCGAAGCGGTAGAGTACTGAGATTCAATCGTGGGTCGCGGATTCGATTCCCGGGATACAGTCTTATATATAATTCATACTTTGCGCATTAATTATGAAGGATTGCCTCTGTTAACAAAGAAGTTTCTAGAGGATGCGCAGCAGCGTCTTCTACGTACCATAATACCGTACTGTGACGGTCAAACCATCTGCCAAGCGTGGCGATAATGGTACATCACCACGCTGCACGTACGACGACAATTTCCATAAGAAAAATGCCATTTAAATTTTACATATGTGCAATATTTATTTAAGTTGTAATAAATATACATTATGTTGATTATTTTAATTTTTGATTATAATAAAAAGCATTATAATTCATTCAAATCATATATAAAAATAAATAAAATTGATGTGTATATTTGTAATATTAAAATAATCGCTACTACATGCATATCTATATGCGGTACTTATTACAAAATTACATCTCGTTTTTTTTTAAATTGTTGTCTGTCTGTTTATTCTGGCATATCTCTGAAATGGTTTGACCAATTTGGACGGAAGTTATACTGGCGGGTAGCTGATATAATAAGTGGCTATTAAAGCTACTTTTATTTTAGAATAATTTTAAACGAAAAAAAACTGAAAAAATTAAAATTTTTTAAAAAATCACAAAGATGAAGTCGTGGGCAGAGATAGTGCTAAATATATGTAAGTAAATATTTCATTATCTTGTTGTACCTGTTTTAAATACATATGCATATTTTATTTTATTATTATAGCTATAAAGTTTAATAAATAAAATAAATACTACAGTCCTTTGATCGATCAGAAAATCCTGATTTAATTTAACATCAATCGTACAAATCTAGACCGCTAGATGGCGTTATCTTTGTTACAAACATTTTAAAATGTCTTACATATAATGTTCCCCAGTCGATTTATTTAAATCCGGCTGCGCAATGGATATTTAAAATCACAGAGTTCGCAAAAAGAATATTAAAGCTAGCGGTTTGAATGCATTCCAGTTTCTGAACGCTCTGATACTTGTAAGACAATTCCTTGGTGGTTTCACTTTGTCTGACCTTATCCCGAAATGTTTGACTTTTTTAAATAAAGAACCAATTATAGTCTCATGAGAAAAGAAAACTATTGCCATTAAGGTATAAAACAGCTATACACAGTACCCGGAAAATCTGCTAATTTCGGCTTTGTAGAGCGTTATATATATAATTATAAATATATCTCATATATAAAATTCTCGTGTCACGGTGTTCGAACTTGAACTCCTCCTAAACGGCTTGACCGACTTTTACCAAATTTCATATGCGTATTCAGTAGATCTGAGAATCGGCTACTATCTATTTTTCATACCCCTTAAGTGATAAGGGTGGTCCACCCCTAAATTATTTTTTTTATTTTTTAGACACTTTTTTTGGTTTTTATTTTAAAATACATAAACAATAAAAATGCATACAACCTTAAATTTTCACCCCTCTACGATCAACCCTTATTTTTTTTGTTAATTAAAACCCTATTTTTTTTTGCAAAACAACGTTTGCGGGAACAGCTAGTGTAAATATATATATTTATATATATTTACATATATATAACGCTTATATATATTTATATATATATATATATATATATATGTATGTATGTATGTATGTATATATCACCGCCCTCACTGAATAAAATAAGTCCAAAGATGTAACTTTTCAGGAAAAACTAAATATTGATTATATCTCAAAAATTTGTACACTTAAACTGACAATATTTGTAAACTTTAAAAGCTAATTGTACCTATTTTTAACATGCCGAATAGCAGTAAAATGTTTACTTACACCGTCTAATCTTTTTATTCTTGTCTGTACTATACCTTGTTTATGAATAAAGAAGACTTTGCTTATCTTTGCCATTTTTAGCCAGAAAATTATTGAAAAAATAGACAAGGTGTATTGGAACTCGTAGATTGCAATTATTTAAAAACCCGATAAAAATAATAACGGCAATTGTCATTTAATTCGGAGGGGGATGATATATGTGTCAGAAAAACATGTAAGTCAGAACATCGTTCCAAAACATCAGTCGCCATAAAAGCGCCAAAAACAGGTCACCGGATAAAGTTTCCGAACTAACTCCAGATTGAAAGTTTCCAACAATTTGGCAACTCATTGATCTCTAACTTATGTCCTGAAGTCTAATCATTGACTTAAGTGTAGATAAAACTTAGTAAGATCTCGTATAAGCGTATTTTTACTAAGTTTAGGCTGACCATTAAAAACATTAATGTTTGTTACCTTCGGACCTAATTTGATTATAGTTAGTAACATTTTAAGTTATAAAAGAATCTATTTCTATTTACTTATTAACGAGTCGATTTAAAGGCTCTGTGGGTCTAAGCTAGTGCTCTGGTGAGCAGCGATTCCCCCGGAGCCTAACTCAGAACAACTCCCTCTATTACCGTCCGATTTTCCTCGCGTTGTTCAGCTGTTTTTATTTGAAAGCACATCGGATATTTACATAGTCTGGCAAAACAACTTATTCATCAAATGGGTCATCTAAGCTGTCTGCTGTGTTTATAACTTTGTTACTCTCATTTTATTATTTGTTTTTTATAAGATTTGTTTAATCAACACCAAAACTCTAGTCGTAGTTCACCATTGATTTACAAAAGGAACGGTTGAAGGCGGCCATCTTGTATGTGTACGCTTTTTGCTGCGCTTGTCGGACCCTAGACCCTGGACCCCCTGCGCCTTACCACTTCAACTTGCTAACATCTTTGTCAGTTACGTACGTCTATGGATTGGTTTCTTCATTCATTATTCAATCTCATAAAATAATTCCGAGGACAATCCTTTGTTTTTGAGTATCTTCTTTCAGAGATGTTACATAAGAGCGTATTGTTAAACCGTATATTTACTTACAAAGGTGTTACTCATTTTTTGAAACCGATAGAAAGTTCAAGGAACAAGCTCGTCACATAGAAATAATTATCATGTATGTATATATCGACCATTTATTGTGATAATTTTTTATTGACAAAAATTTTGTATTGGAATTTTTTAAGTTCTTATTTTAAAAATTGCACAAGCAGCTCTCTGTTGTTGCCAAAAAAAAATTGTTTGGAAACCCGATTAATGTTTTATCGTGTTGAGTTTCTCTAGCGACTTTTTCATAACTGTGACGTCATCAGCATCTTCGTTATTCCAGAAGATTCAAGGTATTTTATATGGCAGTGAAGAATTTTGAAGAGGTCACTTCTCTCTGTCTCTCCCCTTGTTTCAATAGGACATTCTTCATTGTCTGCTATCGTAGCAAAGAATCAGGGTCCAAAGGGTCAGGTTTGTTGGCGTCTTGAATGAATGTTTTATCTGCTGTTTGTATAAATTCGTTCGTTTTCTCTTCGTTTACATGTCATGTTATTATCTCGTGTAGTAACCTTTAATACAATTCGCCGGAATGGCTTTCAAATTCCAAATGACGTACATATTACAGAAAATTCACTAGATGGCGCTGTTTACAAAATGGGTATCGATAAAACAGCACACTGTTGCAAGCGGCACAACTAGATGGCGCTGTTATTAAAATGTCGATTGATAAACGGCCACCGGGGCGCCCATAAAGATCGCCACCACGAAAGAACTTCCTAGTGGAAGGTCTACCGGCTCGTATTCTCGACTTGAGAACCTTAGAGCATAATGGCCATCAGTTTTAAGAGCGATATGCCACGCCTACTGCCACTATAGACTAAAACTTAAAGTCTTATATTAAATCAGGGGCTAATAAATTGATGTCAATTATAGCCGTACCAACTATATTATCAAGCGATGAACAGTGGCGCTATGGTCACGTACCTCGATACCCGTAATTGGATACTGTACAGAATGTCATATCTCTAATAAACCCTTCGTCATACATAATTGTCCATTAGCGAGTATGTTAATTAATTTAACTCGACTGTACTCAATCGGAATACGATATTGCGATGGATTTACAGTTACAATAAACTATTTTTTACGTGACTATATCAATGAGATTTAAAATTAGTTTTGGTAACATTAATTCGTATGCTTTAAATAAATAATATTTACGGTAAAATCTAACAAACGATGGGTATATGTATGTAGTTTGTATATTCGAAAATGGTAAAAGTGAAATATGTATAAATAGTTACAAAAGTGTAATTTAAATATATTTGTTTCGCAGTATTATCAAAAGTCATCAGCCACAGGGTAGTACAAATATAAATAAAGCCTTAAGGTTCCGAAGTGAAGTCCAATGACGTGCAAGTGGTGAGGAGGAGGTCCACCTAAAAATAATGCCATGGACCATAACACCAAAATAATTACTGAAATGAAATTTAATAAAAACATGTGTAAACGAATCTTTACATTTCTCTACAACTATTGACGAACACTGCAAATAATTTGTCCTTTTTATGCGCTTATTTAAGTGTGATTGATATAGTATTTATTTATTTGTTCATATTGACCAATAAGATCATTTAAAGATATGTTTCCCAATGCCCATGTCCCAAAGGGGGATAATTATTGTTTAAGGGAGCAATTCGAATATCGACTCGACACAACTTTAATCCTTTCGCTTTAAAAGTATATATATGTTAGATAAGAGGGTGAAAGAATTAAAGAAAGGCTAAGATGGGGCACAGAAATCGTTAAAATGATATATGTCAACATATGTATATGTCAACGTAACAGAATCACATTGAACTGCCTAATGGCATATACAAATACGTGGGATCGAAACTTGCAGTGATGTGGCAGAACCATCAATAAACCTATTTGTTTTTTTTTTGGTGATAACTGTTACAATAGTCTTAATATATTAGTACGAACAATTAATTCCCAAGCACTAGGATCGCTTCAAAAGTCCTTTACACTCATAAATGTTTTTAAAGACGTACACTAATTGACATACATCGCAGTAGCAATTCAATCATTTTCAATTGCACGAAAGTATTTCTTCACAAGTCTGCAACAGCGCTGCCGTCGAGTTACAAACTCATAAATACTCCAGTGAAGCTCTCGGCGGGGAAAAGAAAACTTTGAAAAAACTTTTAATTACTTTCATAGTTCCTTTGCCATACAAGTGTATAACAGAGTTTGGTCTTGTTATGAAATTAGATAGTTTTTGCAGAGAACGGCATAGTTGCAGAACAAATATCTGTATAGATCTTTTGTCTGTATATATATTTGTGGAGGTGTTAATAATACTACCAATGTAATATATTCTACTAGAACAGTAAATACGACTGTAATAATAACAATAAATAAATACTACCAAAAGCACAAAGGTGGTAGGACGCTGGATGCACGCAAAGGAAGACCAGTCATTATGGCAATCATTGGACTTGACGTGGGTGTCTCTCTCACACACACACACACACACATACATACGCACTCACGCACGCACGTACGTACGCTGACACGCACACGCACACGCACGCGCACACGCACGCACTCGCACACGCACGCACTCGCACACGCACACATACGCACACACACACACACACACACACGCTGCATATTGCATATTGCTGTTGTAGTCCTCCCCCAGATTACCTGTGCCAACTACTAAATTATTAAACACGTAAGAATAATACATACTAATAAAAAGTACCAAGTTATATGTAATTTTAATACAACGTAATAAAACAGTACTATATAGTGTAATCATACAATGTCTTACATTCAATGAATATATAAATATAAAAAAATATTATGGGAACTCTACATTTGTAAGTTGAATTTGTAGACATTGCTACTTATAGTTTGTGCTCTATTATCACTTTTAAAAGTATTCTTTATAACAAAGCTATTTTATATGAAGCCGAAACAGTGATACGTCAAATTTATCAATATTTTCTGAAGCTCTAATGTTGTGTCATATTTCACGACGCGAAGGATACTATACATTCAGCCTACTGAATAAATCGATCTATTTTTCACGTCAATCGAAAAGGCTTAACATGAAAGGGAACAGTATTTGCAATGTCTTATCGCCACAATGCCTTTATATTGTATATAGTGTATCTCTTTTGGATTATCTTTACTTTTTATTACGAAAGCTTTTACCCTTCGATAGAGCGGTGGAATAGATTGATATAAGATTCTTTTGTTTGACTCTATAAGTGTCTAATGGCTTCATATTACACAATTTTAACATGCAATAATACGAATTTTAAAACGATATTTCTTAAATTAACATTACTTTGTTTATTATTTCTATAACAACTCCTTTATAGCTTTTTCACCTATGGACACGTGACTTTAAAATTTAGGTTTGGGTCCAAAAATGTAAACTGGATCCTAGGACAATCTTTATGTTACATATAGTTTATTATATATCGTTATAAGGATCATGTAAGTCGGTAGACTTCTGCAAGGCATAGATCTACCTTTATGATTGCGCTGCCAGCATAAGCTGCCTATATTGTCAGTCCACATAATAGGGGACCTCCCACGCCGCGTCAACCGACTTATATTCACTACTAATATCGTAATGATTGTCTTACATACCTTTGTAAGAAAAGGACCAATATTGACCCAAACACAGAGTGATAATGGATAATGGCACAAATCGGTGTAACATAACTCCTGAAGATGCCCTGTGGAGGGGTGAAATACGTAATAGCCCACTGATAAATGCGTATGCGGCAAACAATGCGAATCACACAACCGCCACCGCCAAATTACTCAACACGTGTTTCACCCCTCCACGGGGCATCTTTAGGAGTTATGTTACACCGATTAGTGCCAAACAACAGTGCCTGTTTGCCGCATACGCATTTATCAGCGGGCTGGCGGGCGGTGCATTTTATTGCACGACTACCACTGCATGTGCGAAAGTGGCTAAATATTAGTCCTTTTCTTACTTAGGATGGACTTCCGCGTGGTAACGCCTGATTACATTAAATATTTACATACCTTTAATGAAAAGATGCACTCGAACTCTTTTTACTCTAAGTTTGACCGACTTGGTCGAGAGGTTAGCCACAAGTGATAAATTATGTATGTCCAAGTTACAACCGCTTAAAAGTTTCTACGTTATTTATTTACTTAATTGAACCATTAGTATATAAGTAAGTGTTTTTCTCGAAGTTAACTATTATCAAATACTTTTCGTTACTTCCTTAAGCGAGTTAAATTAAAAAAAAAAGTTTTATTTTTAATGTTTTGTAAAAAACTAAGTAATACATAATTTTCTCTAAATTATTTATATTTTGGTAGAAAAATATAATTTTGAAAGAATCGAATATCTGTTTTTAATTTCTCAATTGCCTTCGTATCAATATCAACAATAATATGTATATTATAAAATTGGAAAAAAAAAATTTTTCTTCCTAATTCATAAGAGAAAATTTCTTTAAGAAACAAATGTATTTGTAATAAAAACTCTAAAAAGCAAATAACACCAAACTGCGTTCATACTGCATAAGACTTTATTGATTTAGCAAATATTTCTACGGATAGTGCTTTAACGAAAGAGTCCCTAGTTTTAGTAAGAAAGCTACTTTTACTAAATGACTTCATAGGAGATAGAACAACTTGCGAATGACAAGTCCAACGAGTGGAGGACTTACCTACGCCGCGTCTACTGGCTGGTAGTTGTAACATAAAAAAACCTTAGACCTGAAAAGCCACCGGTCGCACGAACGATGTACCATCTGCTGCCATTTCAGTCAGATGATTCTTCGAGCTAACGATTTGTCGGTGACTTTGGTTTTTCAGCGAATTTCCCATTTCGAATTCGATACCGAAATTCCTCCAGACTTCTCTTACTCTTTGGGTTAGCTTAAATCTTCTTTCTTTTTATGAGGTTCTATAACCGAGAACATCTCAGATCCGTATATATCTTCATTTTATTTTTACACTGCCTAAAGAAATAGAAAAAAAATGATTATATAATTCTACTATGTCGTCTGTTTACTTAGGCAACGTTTACGGGTTTGTTGTCGCCACTCGAGGACCTTTTTTCTCCGATGACTATCAAGTTCACAAGCGATGTGCCCCACCACTTCAGACGAAAAATTCTCTGAGCTACGATGATCTTGGTTCTTATGTGGATTTGTTCATTTCTGCATAGCTCTCTCCATTGTTCTCCGTGTAACTTTGACCCTTATTATGAGGCTCGTAATAAACCACCATGTCTCGGATCCGTGTGCCATATTAACCGCCGTGCTATTCCAATTTTTTTTTAAATGTATCTTTTGTCTAGTATTCTTAGATCTAAAAAATTTATCAGCTGAACATGCGGTATGCGTCGTATGATGAATAAAGAACTTTGAAGTTTGAATAATCGCTTACGCAGCAGTCACTTAAAAACCCTCCAGTACAATACATAAAAGAATCCAGTAATAAAGGAAAAAGACCAAACTGAAATCATAACCAACGTTTCAACGAACTCATATAACATTTCGAAAAGGCTTTCGCGATTTTTACTCCTTCGAATTTCTTTCCCAGCAATAACTTTTTAGCTGAAAGCACTGAAGCGAAATGAAATATGTCTCCAATATTTTTCAATATGACACGGTGCATTTCAGATTTATGGATACGCAGACGCTTGTAATTCATTTCTTTTATTTTGAAAATAAAATGAAAACCAACTTACTTACTTCCAGTTAGCGTTGTATCTTTTCTTGAGGATCTAATAGATTAAGGCGTTACCTTGCGGAAGTCCATCTTAAGTAAGAAAGGGACTGATATATAGCTACTTCCGCTATGCAGCAGTAGTCGTGCAATGAAGTGCACTGCCCGCATGTCCGCTGATAAATGCGCGTGCGGCAAACAATGCGAATCACAACTGCCACCGTTAATTCACTCAACACGTGTTTCACCCCTCCACAGGGCATTCTTAGGAGATGTTATACTGACTAGTGTCAAACTGCACTGCTATTGTCTATTGTCTCATGTGAAATTTTTGCTGTTAGCCTCGTGGCTTTTACAGCTTCATCGGAAACGAGTTCACGGAACGGAGGGGTCCGTGAACTATATAAAATTACAGGATTAGACTTTCCGTGCCCGTATCAGTACTCGGTGGGAAGACGAGGAAGTCACAAAGGTAGTGGCCACAAGATAGTAGCAGCGGGGCTCACCCTGCCAGCCCTCGAGGACACAAACCCAGCGCGACCCAGTCGGCCGGCAGAACTCCCGGCTAGCGCGCCTTGGTACTGCTGCATAGCAGAAGTAGCTATATATTAGTCCCTTTCATAGTTTTTCTTGAGGGCTTTAGCAAATCCAATCGCGTAAGTGGGGGTGAAATTAAATATCTTTATTTTCATAAAGAAATATTTTTTTCGTATATCATGTTGATGATACTGTTTATGACTTTCGGTAACAAATTCAAGGAAGCATATAACCGAAGACCTTCCGCCGCGACTATACGAAGAACGACAAGAGAGTTAGAGGGAGATAAGCTCTGTTTTTAGTCTACTGCTAGACATAAGACTCCCCTAGAGATTTTAAGTGGAGTTGGTTAGAAGCTACATCCAGACGTTCTTCGCTGCGCTTGCCGGTCTCTGGTCATCACCGAACCTGAAGGCTCCAGCGGAAATTTGTTTTACGGGCTACATGCTTTGCCCACTGATACTTCAACTTTTCAAATCACAGGGCCATGTCGGCAACTTTCATTCGTGTACTAATATTTATTTTTTATTTTTTCCAAAACACCTTTATTTCTTTTTATATATATGAGAATTTAATTAAAAGCAATTTCTACCAGTTAATCGTTAAGCGGTGCAGAAGTAAATTAATAAAGGTAAGTGAAACAATTTAATATCATAAAAGTACGAAAAGTAAAATACAAAAGTATCGAGGCGGAAAAAATAATATAAAACCTCTTTTAAATATACAAATATTTACTACTTAATATAATTATTATAAGTTTATAATAGTGTATATTTAAATATATATATACATATATAAATATAGTTAATAATAAAATCCAACTATCGTGACGAAGGCTTAGTTCCTCGAAGTAACTGATCAGTAACTTAGAGAAACTTCCGTCGAACCGGTGAGATAAATCAAAGTAATAAGTAACAAAGTTAAGGATAGGTGGTTTTTGCGCTTTGAAGTCATTCGCAGTGAAAGTAAAAATGCCAACAGGCAAAAAGCATTGTGCAAAATAAAAAAAAACAACTTTTACAAATGTAAAATATTCTTACAGGATGATTTTAAATTAAAAGTTCATTTAAAAATCGTGTCATTAATATATTTAATTTATGGTTAAAACCGACTTTAGATTTCAAATGTAAATAAGGTATTGTATACCATGTTGTGAGTTCGTGTATATACAAATTAAAGGCAATTTATTTGCAATTGTATTCAAAATCATTCAATCTTTCAGGCTTTGGTGTGATTCAATATTTATTTCGATAATAGGCCAATTGAAAACAACAATAAAAAATTCGAAAATGGAACTCTTCGTCAATCTCGTCACGTACATCAATCTTTTATTTATTTTCATAAATTAAAAACATATTACTGAACTTGCAGCTTAAAAAGTAGTCTGCAGATGATGGTAGGATGCTCTTCAAGGTTCAGGAAGACAGAAACACAGTTTTTGTGATATTACTATCTACACTTTTCTCTTTTCTCCACACTTCACCTACCTTCTTATTATCTCAATTCTAGGTCGTAGCTAGTACACACAAAAAGTAACCAATGACTAATAACTAATGCGTAACGATTCCTAATCATCCATCGTTCCAGAAAACAACATATATACATATGTTCATTTCTATATATATATATATATACATATATATATATATGTATATATATATACTTTTACGCATTCAACTGAAAAGTTATAAGAAACGTCGGAAAGCTGTTGCTTGACTAGCTGACGGAATATATATATATATTCCGTCAGCTATATATATATATATATATATATATATACGTATGTATGTAACTTCACACGTTACACGGGAGTTTCTTTTAAAACTATACTCAGCTACTCACAAGAGTTAGTAATAACGAAGCCTACATAAAGTCGTTAGCCTATTTATGTTTCTAATGCACACCTTATTTAAATCCTTAATTTTCTTATATTAATTAACTTTATTTACAAAGGCCTCCAGTAAAATATATCGAGTAACTGCAATACGTATGTGTCTATGTATGAGCCCAGTTCAGAATTAAAGTTGCAAAGATTAAAGACAAAGTGTAAGTAAGCTCTTTGATAAAATTGTTGTCGATAACAGAGACCCAGGTTAAAGCTCTTTAGCTTTTACAAGAATTTCCTTTACATACTTTGATCACGTTGTTCCGATAATTAAAGATGAGAAAGAGGTTATGTTAGTTAAATTAAGTTCTACTTAAAGTGCTTTTGAAGTATATTTATAAACAGTTACCTATATTTAACCGTTTTTTTACTCTGCGGCACAAAGGCGCTGCGTTATATTATACCGAAAACTGCGACGCAGCGATTTTGCGCTGTATTTCAATTTGCTTAAACATATATATTGTATTGTTGATATCAAAAATAAAAAATGAATTAAAAATTTTACTGCCAAGCTATGTTTTTCAATGCATAAGAAATGAGTAGAGACGAAAATAAGATTAATTAATTTTAATTTTAAAGATAAAGTTTTTATTGTAAATTGTAAATTGAAGTAGGAAAATGTATTTTGTAACATTAAATAATATCTTGTAATTCGTGTCACATTTAGTTGAATGACAAAAGAGGCGCCAAGATATGATTCTATTATAGATCCGCAGTCACCAGTTGGAAACGTCGTAGAGAACAACTCAATCGCAGTTGAATGTTCTCCATTCATAAAGTTCCTTACGAAGACGCTCTTCGGAATTAATTGAAGTTGGAAACTGCAGCCTGATTAGACTTTAGTTGTTAGTGTAAATAGCCTGCGTGCAAGTTGCTTTCAAATCGTCACTTTTGCATGAAGGTGACAACATTGTATGTATTTAATGGAATCAGGCGTTACCTTGCGGAAGTCCATCCTAAGTAAGAAAAGGACCAATATTTAGCCACTTTCGCACATGCAGTGGTAGTCGTGCAACAAAGTGCACCGCCCGCCAGCCCGCCGATAAATGCGTATGCGGCAAAAAATGCGAATCACACAATCGCCACCGCCAAATTACTGAACACGTGTTTCACCCCTCCACGGAGCATCTTTAGGAGTTATGTTACACTGATTAGTGCCAAACGCAGAGTCAATAAACCGTATGTCACTTTCAATTGATGTAACAATGTTTCATCACAAATATGTGTCGGAGAAATAATCTGTATAAGAGTTTTAAAAACAACATGTCGGAAACTTTGACATCTATAATATTTTTTCGTTAATTAAAACAGATTCGTATATAAAAGAACTTCTTAAAAACATTTTTATTTTATTAGGGTAATAGAAAAATAATGTCGTTTCTTCGTATGTAGATGTTTGATTGTAATTTGGTAGCTCATTACGAATTGGAAGACATTGTATACTAGATGGCAAAAGGCTGTTGATAATGAAGGTGAATAAATAGCTGATTATAAATAAAAACTTTTTAAAAATGCAGTCGTGTGAATTTAACTTAAAGCGACATTATTTTCCAGCCCCTCTAATGTTAACAGCGCAAGAACGTCTTCAGAGATCAATAGGATACTCTTCTCTTTTATTGTTGATGGGTAGTTGTATATAATCAATTACAAACAAATTATTTATAATTCTCCACCTTCAATAAAAAAAATTTACAAAACATGGACCCCCTTCTTTTCACGCGGTAGACATCTACTATCACGTCTGCCACCAGAAACTATAGAATTGTAAAATGTTCCAGAATTAATGGATCATAATGGAATGAACGCATCTTTATATTTTAGAACCATTATTGACGCTCAGTACAATCATTTGTCACTTTCACTTGCTTACGAAAGAGCGCTAAATTCGGTACAAAAATTTTAGTACTTTAAAATTTAAATTTTGGATGTTAAAAACTAAATATTATTATAAAATCAGGTGTCGAATTAGTTTACATTGAAACGCGGTGTTTTTGCTCAGAGATAATATGAGAATATATTAACGTGGGTTATTAATGGCTGTACCCGTGAGTCAGCCTTATGTCGGAAGATTTATGAGCGCTCATGTCAGTGCTACCCATTATAGGTCGGAACACCTTTCACTTGTTTGTTGGTATAACCTTGTAATATAAACATACATAAAAATGCTGGTTTGTTATTCTAACATACGAGAAACATGAAAGGTTGGATCAGGAAGGATGATGAGCAGTCGGAGCAGTGGATTTTGGTGAACGAGATCACACAGGATCTTGCATTGACAGCAGTCATAACAGCGATGCTAGGCGCGCTGTGGCCTCATTCTATGAGACCGTCATGGTCCAGAAAGAGGCAGCGGGAATGGGATCAGCAGAGAACAGATCCCGCTCGAAATCGACGCCAACAGCGCAGGGATGCGCGACGGTCCTCCGTAATGGTGTTTCCTTACCAGAAACGGAACCTTCGGATTTTCAGGTGTTTAGGGTGGGAGCCCTAAACTCCCACTAGTGACTCTGAGGTGGACGATGGATCGATGTGGTCTCGACCCACCCTGATAGCTTCACGAGGGTTTCGGGGGTTTTAGTACGTCGAAATCCCAGATAACCCTGTCCTCCCTCCAGACGCAGGGTATTGAACATCCGGAAGATTTTCCCCCCGAAAAAATAGAAGGATGGAGAATCGGAAATTGAAGGAGGCTCTACAACGTTCTTCTCTAACTCCTTTAGCATGGCCTCAGCGGTAGATACACAGTGGTCCATCACACATATATCTCAGTATCGCTGTGGCTCACCAATTACAAAATGAGATAATTTTCCACCATGGAACTTCATGATTACGGATGGATAGGTCCAGCTCTACCCTGAACCGTAGAAGCCGATGTCGTTAAAACTACGGTAGTATGTAATATAAGAAGACTGTGGGACTTTTATAAGGAGTCCGGTATAACTCTTTCGTTGCTTTTAAGAAGCATTTCCCATGTGGAATTTCTCCAAAATTTTCCTACAGAATTATTCAGCGGTCTTGATGACAAATGCCTTTCTTTGGTCATACCAGGAACATAAACAAGGAACAATGGTTGGTCGGAGATACTACCTACTCATAGATATATTAAGAAGGACCTTAGAGGATTTTAAAGCATAGCTCTTCTCTTTAGCTCTCTTTTCTTCTTTAAAGTAGAATGTCCTGCCGCCCCTATGATCTAATTTGCCGTGGTATGTCGAGCATGATCATTAACCATAGTTTAGTCACAGCTATAAGGCCGTTGCCAGCTTGAGGTGTGGGAGATAATGATCCACTGCAGCCTTTAGGAAAAATAAAAAATTTTCACCTCAAAACAAAAAAAAAAACAATCGTTGCTGTGGTACTTCGAAATGTTGGATAAATTATCCCCTACTACCCTTAAAGAGAGGAGAGCATACACCAGCACCTGCAGCTTTAAAAGTTCGCCCATAAGGTGCACAGATGGTCTTGTTAAGATCGTTGAGAGTCGTTAAAAATTTGACCACTTCCAATCGGTCCTCATCAAAATCTATCCAGGGTGCTGATGTCCAACAGCGGACATATCATAGATGGTGATAACGATGATGACAGGCATACGAACCCAATCGAGGGGCACTGGTTAGTAGATGACTCTAAGCATCTGCATAACCCAACAAGGATGTCCTGAGAAGTAACTTACTTTTAAAAAAAATTGACTTTTCGAATTATATACTTTGCTAAACGAATAATTTGTCAATAGATCTTTTTTGCTTTGGCTTAAGGTTGTGATGATAATATGAAGAAGAAAGTCAATTTCATATGAATAATCTATTTTACATCTATCCAAATGTACAATATTCAAATTTACTGCTTTTTCTGGTTCGTCATGAACCAGCATTGACATCAAAGTCATAGTCACTCATCTAAAAATAATAGGTATTTAATAAAAACTTTATGCATGTATCTATGTGGCAAGTTCGCGAAAAATGTCTTTGCCTCCGAAAAAAAAAAGATAGCAAGTTGTCTTCAGCGGTTATTGCCATTTTGTCGGCTCTGCGACTAGACGCGTGAGACACATTCAGAATTCTGTTGTACCCCCGGGCTCTCTTGCGACGAGATCGCATTCTATATCTTTCTCGAGGCACAGATTAAATATATTACATTACACTTACATTCTTAAACTTATACCATACTTTTTTGTCTGTGTAGAATCTAAGAGACCTTATTTTTAATCTGTACCCGACTTTATGATATATTTTGTAAGAACTTTTTTTTCATTATTATGCATTTATATGATTGTATATGGGAATGACCTGATCATAAAGAGGGCAGAACAAATGTCTGTGGCCTTAAAATTCTGGAATGGCGACCAATCCAAAGATAGGACTCGTATTGATAATAAATTTTTTATCTATTTTATTTTTGACTCTACTCTGCTAAGGTGTTATAGTTGTAGAAAAGCAAGAAGAACCTCCACAATACCACATCTTTTAAATTAGTTTAACAATACAGATTTATGTACATACACACTGCCTTGGATCTTTAGTTTAAGTATGCGTTTTGAATTTATTAAATGGTAGTTTGATAATATTTTATTAAAATTCTACAAAATTCTTGAAAATAACTAAAATACTTGGCGTATTATACCTATCAAGCTGTGCTTATATTACAACCAATTGCTATATATATTTATATATATATATATATATATATATATAATTGTCTGTAATACTAGTATATATATTAATTAATAGTGGTAGTGATGGTGGCTATAGTAGTAGTGGTAGTAGTGGTAGTGGTGGTGGTAGAAGTAGTAGTATTAGTATTAGTAGCAGCAATAGTAGTAGCAGTAGTAATAGCCAATTGTACACAAGTGGTTAGTGTAAATTATCGTAAGTGAATAAAATAAATTATAAGTAAAGTAAATAAATATATAAAACCTGTCTGGCAGACTGCACTCAAAAAAGATGCTGATTTTTTTTAAAACTTTGAAACACTTTAATCAAGACAAGTTAAGGACCGTAAACCAAAACTACTGATCGAAGATTTCGACTTAAGCCAAGATTGTTAGTCAAGTTACAAAGTTAAAAACTATTTGGCTAACTCATCGTACCGCAATACAAGACTGATGCACAAGTGAGAAACTTGAACTTAGATAAAACTTGTCTGGATCGTTTGAAGCATTGCTCAATTCAAAGATATTGGTTAAAAAGTTTTCATTTTTAACTATTGAGATAGATATCTTTTATAGTTTATTGCTGGTGGCCAAGCTATTTAATAATCCGAATCATTATTCAAGAGATTTCATTTTTCGCGTGAAATTAAAATATGCACTTTATATATATTATAATATACAAATTATATTTATCAACAAAATAAATAAAAGTGTGTACTCATAATTTTTTTTGTTAGACATACAACTAAAACTTTAGTTAAAGAACACATATAAATCAAATTAAGGTAACTAAAGTCGAAACTTCATCTTTATTATTCGCATCTAGTTCAATTTCTGTTATCTATATTTACATTAGAATTACACAAAAAATTTTAATAAATTTCCTTATACATCTTTCGTCCTTCTCAATGTTTTTCATTCTTATACTTTCATTATAATAAAAGTATGGATGACGCGTGTTGTTTTTAAATTAAACAGATCCGATACTCTATTGTTTAAGGGAGAGATGTGGATATCGTTGGGGACGTAGGAGAACCAGTTCCGTGCCAGTTACGGATTCGACTTGGACCCACTTATAGAACCTTATCAAAATTTAACAGCACCTTGGTGTCCTTGACAGTGACCTCAGTTTATCGTCTGTATAGATTTATTCGTAAAATCAACCCGTAGGGAGCGTTCAAGTGCAAAATAGTTATTTTAATGTTCTTACACGATGACTTTACCGAATAAATCGTTAACAAACGAACAGAACTGCGTGTATTATGATATATTTCGCAACTGTCGTCGGTACATCTATAGGAGTAATAAAAGGACCAATATTTAGCCATTTCCTCACATGCAGTGGTAGTCGTGCAACAAAGTGCACAGAGAGACTCTGTGTTTGGCACTAATCGGTGTAACATAACTCCTGAAGATGCCCCGTAGAGGGGTGAAACACGTGTTGAGTGATTTGACGGTGGCAGTTGTGTAATTCGTATTGTTTGCCGCATACGCATTTATCAGCGGGCTGGCGGGCGGTGCACTTTGTTGCACGGTTACCACTGCATGTGCGGAAGGGGTAAATATTGGTCCTTTTCTTACTTAGGATGGACTGATTCCATTACATATCTATAGGGGTCGCCGCAAATGGACATTAACATGAATATATATATATATATATGTATATATTTAATATATGTTTATATTTAACGGTGCGCCGAACACCGAGCTTTATGGTGACGTTAATCAAGGGCCACCAGAACCGACTGGAGCGTGGCCTGGACCACTCTGACAAGAGTGCGCGAGTGAGAAGAAGATATTTAAAGGTGCAGATCAGAGTTCCCCAAACTTTTTTGTGCCGTAGACCCCTTGCCATGTTTGTCCGTGTTGGGTAGACACCCTAATTACCTGATATTGATTTCCTGTAAATTTTTAACTGTAGTGAAGTTTAGTGTTAAAAACTTAAAGTAAAAACACATGTTAATTTACACATTTATTAATTGAATTTAAATTAAAACTACTCAAAATAAAATTTTGTATCTGTTATGTAAAGAATACGTAACAAATTAATAATTTTTTACTTCATAGGTACTTTTATAAATAATGTAAATGTTTTGATATTATAAGATAGTGTGATGTAAGTAAATAGGAACTATCAGTGTATGTATTGAGATCCACTATCGTGGACCCCCATTTTCATTTAATGGACCCCCAATTTTTTTTCGCTGACGTAGACCCTTTGCAGGTTGTCATAGACCTCTAGGGGTCGGTATAGACCACTTTGGGAATCACTGGTGTAGATCATATCCTCTTAAAAAGTCCAAATGTAAATAGGGGGTGAATTGAAATATATACATTATTAAAAAAAAGTTTTATTTAACGTCTTAAACAGTATTAATTTTTTTGTGTCATGTCCCATCTTATGCTTTCTAAAATTTTTACGTCTATGTAACATACATAATTTTTATATAAAAGTAAAAGGCTTAAACACGTGTCGAGTTCACGTTTGAATTGCACCCATGTTGGGAAACACTGGTCTAAAATGTTTTATCGCGTTGTAAATATATTTTAGTTAGTTCAGGTTTTGAATAAAAACTAATTGATTTCGTTAATTTTTATTAAACAAATTACATATTTTTATTTTCGTATGTTTGTATTTTACATCTATCATTTTTCATGTCATTAAAGAGAGCAATTGATAGAGCTATGCTCGGAGTTTAGATGTCGATATCGAATTAGAAATGGGGAGATCTGTTCAAGAACTGAGTTATTGATGAAGTTCGAAGAATTAATCGTCTGAAGCGGTGATGGGCGGGACACTCATCACATCACATCACATCACATCACTCTTGCAACAGCTGGCCGTTTAGACCAAACGGTTCGAAAGTGTGATGATCACGTGCTAGTAGAGGCAGTGGGTGAAGGACCCACACTAGCTCGATCGAGGATATAGTCAAGTTCACGGGAAGGGCATTGATTGGCTGATTTGATGGTGATGAAATTAAACTATTTAATGAAGTCTTCATAGATAAGTGACACATACATTCAAAGACGTGCGCGGGGCCTATCACTATGGCAATCGCTGGCCGTTTAGACTAAACGGTTCGAAAGTGTGATGATCAAGTGCTAATAGAGGCAGTGGGTGAAGGCCCCACACTAGCTCGATCGACGACATAGTCAAGTTCAAGGGAAGGGCATCGATTGGCTGATTTAATGGTGATGAAATTAAACTATTTAATGAAGATAGATAAGTAACACATACATTCAAAGACGTGCCACAAATGAATTAATTCAAATATACAAGTTGTGTTAAAAGCAGCTATATCTGTTCCCGTGGTTCATAGTTCTAGTTGTGTGCCGTCGACCGTATACCCGCGGAAGTTATTTTCGTCTAGTTTTCGGGTCCGACGGGGTCTATTCCGGTTCACGATGGAGTTATTCACGACATATCTCGTTAGTGTTACGCCGCTTATATTTCAACTCGTTATATTTTGGAACGTTCATAGGGGTGTATTTTGAAAATGTATACGATCTTCTCGCCCCGTCTACTGATTTGTAAAAACTTAAAGATAGAATTTAAGTGTTACAAAAATATTATAAAAACATTAAGCTTTTAAAGTTACAAGTTAAATAAATAATAAACGAAATAACAAAATTATTTTTATTAAGCATTGGAAAAATAGCCCTAAATGCAAACATAACAACATACACATACACACACTCACACCCACTCACACACAGACACAAATATACGGTCCGCTTCGGCAGAGCCCCGGTTACCGAAGTAAGGCCACTTAAGTACGCCTGAGGTGGGACCTGGTACCCTCAGGGGAGCGCTTGCGACGACCATTCCCTGTCGCCTTCCAGTCCTGGGCACGCTAGACCACTGACATCGGGTTGTGTTTTGTCCGCGAGGGCTATTTTATTTCACCCCTACCCTGTTTCGCAAATTGCGACTCTCGGGCTTTCCCCTATCCGCAACCTTGGGGACGCGCCACGTAGCAGTACACCTCAGCCCGTGGTGTACTGCTACGTGGGACCGAATATGAGCGGACCGTATATTTCCCTAGGTTCTCGTGGGAACAGAATGGATAAATTAATAAAAAAAACAAACGAAAATGAAAGTAATATGGAGCTGAAGAAGGCATTACAGCTCCACGAAAATACAATCACTGCCCTGGCGGAGTACATAAAGGGCAAATTAAACGTTCATGGAGAGATCCGCAAACATGTGGCCGCGCTAGGTACATCGTTTGCAAAGATCACCAGGGAAATTGGAAGCGTCGGAAAATCAAACGCCACCACATCCGTAGGAGAAGTGCAAACGTCACCGTCTCTATACAGATTGTATTCGGACACGACTGTAAAAGAAACCGAAGAAGAAAGCAAATCGGCAACACCGAAGAGCCGAAAAACGCGAAAAGTCAAAAGGACGGAACGCTCTTCACCCTTGGAGATCAGCCAGGCACCGAAACTGCGAAAAGCTAATACAACGGACTTAGCAGTTACGGTAAGGTCAGAGCTGAAGCCAAAGCCGCCACTTCCACACGATCACTCGGAGTGGAAAGAGGTAAAAAAGAAAAAGCAACCCAAGAAAAAAGTAGTAACGCGTCCGAGTGCTCTTATCATTCGCCCAAGCCAGAAGGATCAGTACGCCGAGATCCTTAAGCGGGTCAAAAAAGATGCTTCCGCGGATCATATAGGCAAATGTGTTGATAAAATTAGAAGGACGGCTACGGGCGATATGCTTCTTATCCTAGCGAAAAATCAAAAAGATAAAACGCAGGAGATAAGAAACACCATTTCCACAGTTCTTGGAAAAGATGCTACGGTAGTATGCAAAGTACCTGAACAGGAATTAGAGATTAAGGACCTAGACGAAACCACGACGGTGCCTGAAATCGTAGAAGCCCTACAGAAAATAACTGGCGGAGGAAGCCATATTTCTGAACACTGCGTCAAGTCCCTTCGCAAAGCATACGGAGGAACACTTACGGCTTCTATTAGAGTAGCAGCAGAATTGGCCAGAACCTTAACAGAGCGGCAAAACGTCAAGATAGGTTGGGTCAATTGTAGAATAAGAGCTACTCAAAGGCCTATAAAATGCTTCAGGTGCTGGCACTATGGTCATGTTGCAAACAAATGCAGCAACAAACATGACAGATCGAAGAGCTGCATCAAATGTGGGGAAATAGGCCACAAAGCCAAAGAGTGCGGTAAGGAAGCCCGATGTGTCCTCTGTGTTGACATTGGGAATTCCGAAGACTGTGCTCACATTGCAGGATGTGGTCATTGCCCTGTATTTAAAAAAGCACTTCAGATGTTAAGACAGCCTCAAAAATGATCAAGGTACTACAAATTAATCTTAATCATTGTGAGGTTGCCCAAGACCTACTCATGCAGACCGTACGGGAGCTAAAATTAGACATAGTACTAATTTCGGAACCCTATAAGCACATCAGTGGCCTAAACTGGATCACCGATAAGGAAGGAAAAGCTGTCATCTGGGCATGTGGCACTAAACCTCTCCAGAGTAATCAAAATAATTGTTCTGGATTTGTAAGAGCCAAATTTAATGGAGTACATTTCTACAGTTGCTATGCACCACCTAGCCTAACACACGATGAGTTCGTCCGGTTCCTGGCCAAATTAGTGGAGGATGCCCGAATGTACTCCCCGGTAGCTATAGCTGGAGATTTTAACGCTTGGGCAGTGGACTGGGGTAGTAAAGCTACTAACACTAGAGGTTGCCAGCTTCTGGAAGCGATGTCACTGTTGGACGTCGCCTTACTTAATACAGGCGATAAACCCACGTTCACAAGAGGCGAGGCGAGCTCAATTGTGGATCTCACTTTCGTCAGCAGTACACTGGCAAGAGGAAATAACAGTTGGGAGATCTCGGATACTTACACCGCTAGCGACCACTGTGCCATATACTGGGAGGTATCATGTAAGCCAAATACAAATAGAGTACCACACACAAGAACTGGCTCAGTGGGTTGGAGGACTAGCATGTATGATCCCGGCCTGTTCAAGATAGCACTCGAGGATCGACCACTGCTTTCCAAAAGTGCCAGTGAAAAGGCGGCTGAAATCATAAGGAGGCTGACCGAGGCCTGCGATGCAACAATGCCAAGGCGACGCAACAACAACCGAACCCCACCGGTGTACTGGTGGAATGATAACATTGCTGAGCTTAGGAAAATATGTGTTAAGGCGCGTAGAACCTCCCAACGGGCTCGGAAAACACCACAATTCGAGCAGCTCTACGACAAATATAAGGAAGCGCGATTAAAATTAAATAAATCCATTAAAGAGAGCAAGAGAAACGCGTGGAAAATATTGTTGGAAGAGGTTGAAAAGAATCCATGGGGCAAGCCGTACCAGGTTGTAGTTAAACAACTGAGACATGAGAATACAACGCCCACTTGTCCTATTCTACTAGGAAGAATTGTCAGAGCTCTGTTCCCCACGCAACCAAAATCCTCCTTTCAACTAGGGATTGTGGATCCGAATGAAATCCCCCCTATTACCGAGAAGGAGCTAATGGTAGCATGCGGTAGGGTTGGAAACAACAAAGCTCCGGGACCGGATGGGATCCCCAACGTAGCTCTTAAGCAAGCTATTGTAGCAACACCAGGAGTCTTCTTGGAGGCCTACAATAGCTGCTTACTGGAAGGCACCTTTCCTACCGCGTGGAAACGACAGAGACTGGTACTTCTCCCTAAAGGTAAGAAGCCACCAGACGAGCCATCGTCATACCGGCCCCTCTGTATGCTGGATACTGCGGGGAAAATACTAGAACGTATTATCCACAGCAGGATCGAAGCAGCAGTTGAACCCCACCTAGCTAACTCACAGTATGGGTTCAGAAAAGGCCGGTCTACGCTGGACGCTATAGAGCAAGTAGTCAATATAGCAAAACTAGCAGTGTCTGGGAAAAGATGGAAGAGAGGCTCGATAAAATACTGCCTGGTTGCCACCTTGGACATTAAAAACGCCTTTAACTCAGCAAAATGGGAGGTTATCATGGGGGCACTTAGCTCACTGAATGTACCTCTATACCTACGTAAAATAGTCGCTAGTTACTTCTCTGATAGGGTCCTCACATACACTACGGAAATCGGGACGGAGGAGTACAAAGTCACCGGAGGCGTCCCACAGGGGTCAGTACTAGGGCCACTTTTGTGGAACGCTATGTACGATGGACTCCTAAAGAAACATCTACCCAGCGAAACTAAACTCGTCGCATTCGCTGATGATCTAGCAGTCGTTATAGTAGCGAAACACGTGGAGGAAGTGAAGTGGGCATTTGAAAGATCCTTCCAAGTAATCACCCTGTGGATGAGGTCAGTCGGACTAGAACTGGCTGAGCAGAAGACGGAAGCAGTGCTCATTACTGGCAGGAGAGTTGCGGAGACCATCACACTCAATGTCGGCAGCTGTGAAATCGCAACTCAACCAGCTATACGGTACCTAGGAGTAATGATCGACCATAGGCTAAACTTTAAAGATCAGGCTGAGAGAGCAGCAGCGAAGGCGTCTCTGGTGACAGCTAAACTCTGCCGACTCATGCCTAATGTCGGAGGTCCCAAGCAAAATAGAAGGAAGTTATTAGCGTCGGTGACTACGTCAGTGCTTATGTACGGAGTACCCATATGGTCCGACGCACTGAGCAAACAGGAGTCCCGACGGAAAATCGCCTCTGTTTATAGAGTCAGCACTCTACGGGTAGCTAGCGCCTTTCGTACAGTATCGGAGGATGCAGCATGCGTGATAGCAGGTATGGTTCCTGTTGCGCTTCTTGCAGACGAAAGAACTGATCTGTACCGTAGCAAAAAAAGCAAATCAGACCCAACTTCAGCTGAACTTAGAATTCGGGGAAGACTGAAAAGCTTGCAACAGTGGCAATCGTCCTGGGATAAGTCGACGAAAGGAAAATGGACGCGTAAGCTTATACCAAACCTAGAGTCATGGGTGAACCGAGATCATGGAGAGTTGAACTACTACCTGACTCAGATGATATCCGGCCATGGCTGTTACCGAGCGTATCTCCATAGGTTCAAATACGAAGATTCCCCTGACTGTCCTAATTGTGTCGGAATGATTGAAGATGCAGAGCATGTCTTTTTCGTCTGCCCCCGATTTAACGAAGCCAGGAGGTCTTGGGAAGAAGGTGTAGGATGCAAAATCTATCCTGAAACTCTGATAGCTACAATGCTATCCTCGCCTTCGGCCTGGGAACTTACGAGCGCGTACTGTACGACGGTGCTAAAGGAGTTGCGTAAAATAGAGCAAGAGCGGAGGAAGTTGGCCTGAACAGCCACTCTATCAGAGAAAGCTGCGGCTAAATCCCCCCCGCGAAGTAATGCCTAACGGCCATGCCGTGGGGACCAGGGATACCGAAGAGAGAGGATTGTTTTTAGTCGGTATTGATCTAGATCGAGTCCGACATACGGGGCACCAACATCAGGCCCTATGATACGTAAAGGTATTTTTAAACCTCTATAAAAAAAAAAAAAAAAAAACACACAGACACAAACTCACATACACACAGACACACCACGTAGCAGACGTGGCGTGTCCCCAAGATTGCGGATAGGGGAATGCCTAGATCGAGTCATACGGGGCATTACCATGAGGCCCTATGATACGTAAACGTATTTTTAAACCTCTTCGAAAAAAAACAGACACACAGAAACACACACACACATTTGTATGTGTGTGTGTGTGTGTCAATACCGACTAAAACAATCCTCCTTCTTCGGTATCCCTGGTCCCCACGGCATGGCCGCTTGGCATTACTTCGTGGCGGGGATTTAGCCGCAGCTTTCCCTGATAAAGTGTCATATATATAGTAATATATATATATATATAAATATACACACACACACACACACACACACATATATATATATATATATATATATATATGTGTATATGTATATAGCAACTCTCAACTTGTACGTGTAAGTCTACTATACGTGTATTATACTGTAATAATAGTACATTTTGTACAATACTTCGAAGAAATAAATATGAAAGTAAATACACAAATACAACTTAAATGCAGTCGAATTTTTAAAAGTTGCCACTACGGAACATGCCGACAGAGGCACTCGACCCATTTGCAAACATCTTCAGATAACGAAGCGCAGTGAACGACCGAATATCACTGACTTCCTCGCAGTCACGTCCAAGAATATATGCCGATGCATCTGACGCAAGCATGCGTTGAACTTGAGCTAATAATAAAGATAAATACTGTTAAATAACCGATGCATCTGACGCAGGCATGCGTTCAACATGAGCTAATAATTAAAATAATAATAAATACCCTTAAAATAATAATGATAAAAAATGAATAATATATGTTCATTTATTTGACGTGATGTACATAACATTGACATTACAAATTTCAACCCAGTTCAAGTTTGTGCGGATTTAATTGCAAATTCATAAACAACTAAATAGTGCGTAATTTAAAAATGTGTTTCCAGTAAGATATGTATATGATTTGTTTATTATAATTCCACGCAGAATTTTATATAAATTATTTGATAAATATAGGCCCTCTTTAACATATGCACACAGATAGCACAGATGACAGCTGCGTAATTGTGCCATTTAGTTAAATTGATTTAATAGATTCATAATATTTGTAGCAATATATAATTATTAATGTTTTTTATTCTTCCTTGCTTTACTTAATGAAATAAATAAAAACAATTACGTTTTTTTTTCATTTTTTTTTCGTTCATCGAGTTGGATGTTATTATTTCTATTAAACGGTTTTATTTAGTTCGACCCGTACGGAATATTTGTTTATTTATTTGGGTCAAAATTATAAATTGAAATTTAAGCACCTTCCCGTTGTCAGATTGATCTGAAATTTGGTGCACACATTTAATTTAGATGACAATACAATATAATAAAATCAATAACATTATAAATCTAAGATGGCCGCCAAAATAAAATGGCGGATTACATATTTTTCCTTAACCCCCTCAATATGGGTATCAAATGAAAGGGCTACACTAGTAAAACACGATGATTATGTCATAATTTAAAATTCAAGATGGATGCCGTTCCAATATGGCGGACTAGGTACATATTTTTCCACAGCCACCACAATATAGGTATCACAAAACCGTTTAACTTAAAAGTTTTTTAAATGTATTTATTCTATTCCTTTTGCCAACTTCTTTTTAATAAAATATTGCCAACTTGGCAGTATGTAGATAAAATTGCAACCTATAATACTATGTGTAAATATAAATTTAAATAATGTCAATATTTTGATTTTTTAAAAATGTTTAGGTAAGCCTTTTCCAAAGTATAAATATTTGTTTATAGAAAGATTTATGGACGAGTCAACCAATGTTATATCATTTTTATTCTTGACCAGGAAAATGGAGGTATGATCATAAAACTGTCAGGGATAATGACTTTATATAACTTCAGCAATGGAGTCGTATCATAATTTTTCGCTACTTTCTCTACCATAAATGTTAAGGATATTATATTTTTGTTATAAAAAAACTTAAGTAATGTTTTGTGAAAGTAAACTGTACAAGCAGTGGTAGTGGTAGTATGAACTGGGACTTGCGATCCTAGGTCGCAGATTCGATTACCGGGTTACAATATTATTTGTACTTCAGTTCTGGTATGTATCTATAAGGCTTCTCGTACCCATTTGCGTGCTCTCCGGCCGTTAAGGACAATTGCTAATTACTTATTAATTTAAGGCTTTGTAAATAAATAATTCAATTTCGAAATTCCAATATGCCTGCGCTGCCTGAATCGTGGAATGAATGATATTTGAAATAATGCGTTAGACTTTTTTTATTAATTCTAATTGGTATCGCTAGTTTTTTATACAATATTTATTTTTCGCTTAAACTAAACGCAGACAGTTGGGAGAGGTTTGCCGCTATTTGATACGGATCTTTCTTCTCCCAGCTGCGAGGCACGAGAGCGTTTTATAATTTTTCTTACACTATTTTTTCTTATGGGTAAATACAGCTAAAATTTATATATATTAACAATACAATTTGGAATACTCAATTATATATTAGTTGCTACATTATTTTATTTGACGTCGCTGCCCAAGCACTACAGACCGTTAAATGCCTTGAGATTTAGGATAATGTGCCGGGCCAACTCATCAAAAGATTCTGCTGTAGATTTTTTCTTGAGAAGGTCCTGTAAGTTGAACGGAGGTATATTAAGGTTTTCACATAATGCATTGCACAAAGTAGACATGACGTCAAACACAGTTTTTAAAATCACCCTTACGCACGATATATCGGTCGTTTATAGGCTGAAACGACAACTATTCCCTGTTTTATATATAATCAAATAATTTTATATGTGTAAACACTTCCTTATATCTTATACATTATGTAATTTTAATTTTATGTATGCGTTTTATTATATATTTACAATCAGTATACATATATACAGTTTTGTCTGTTTACTATTTTCAATTAATGTTATAATCTTTGTTAAATAATTCAAGTTGAAAACGAATCGATGACGTCATCAATTTACTTCAATTAAATCCACTATCGGTCCATTGTGCGTCGTTTGAATTGGCACCGCTGTATGTCTCTGCTCAAATGGATTCCCTTTCATTTAACAAACGGGGACAGGAGTTGGACGAGGGGCTCGCTATTTGACGAGAAAAGGCTTATACGGCGGATTATCAGCCGTCGGAAGGCTTTTAACTGCTGTATGTGAATAGATAATTGCCTATTAATGATAACGGTGAACGAAACAAAACGTTCTATTTTTAAATTATGAAAGTTGAATTCTAATGAAGAGTAATAGAAAAAATGGAGGGAGAGAAAGATTTTATTTATTTGGAATTCGACGTAATTATAACACTTCTTAATAAATTACTTACAACAACAATATTCTCTTTATCTATATGTATTGCCATTGGTTATATGTCTAAAGGTTTAATGGATTCAGGCGTTACATTGCGGAAGTCCATCCTGAATAAGAAAGGACCAATATCTAGCCACCTCCGCACATGCAGTGGTTGTCGTGCATGAAAGTCACTCGGTGTTTAGCACTAATCTGTGTAACAACTCCTGAAGATGCCCCGTGGAGGGGTGAAACACGTGTTGAGTGAATTTACGGTGGCGGTTGTGTAGTTGGCATTGTCTGTCGCATGCGCATTTACGAGCGGGCTGGCGGGCGGTGCACTTTCATGCACGACAACCACTGCATGTGCGGAGGTGGCTAGATATTGGTCCTTTCTTATTATATGTCTAAAGGATTTAAAGAAGTGAATTTGTCAGCATAAATTTCCAATTACACTGTATATACTTAGTTACAATGTGAATTGTTACATAATTTTTTTTATATTTTAATGCAATTACTTCATGCTGTACAAATCCTGCAAGGACAAGTGAACAACTAGTGGCCGTTGGGTTCGAAAGCTTTTCGAGTGACGAACAAGTGTCGGTAGGGCAGCATGGTTTTTTTATGGCCACCACAATTGAAGATCTCTAGTACCCATAACTAGTTTGGGGTAGGGACTTTAATTTTTCTTTTAATTAATTTTTTCACATATATTATTTTATTTTCGGACTCTTCTTCCATGCGTGTTGAGATCTTCATTCATTCTTATGTATATATATATATATATATATTCTTTTCCTTACTTCCGACACAGAGCGGCTTGGTTAGGTCCCCTACTAGTTCGACCGATGATATATATATATATATACATATATAAATATACATACATATATATTTATATATATATATATATATATAGGCCCTTGGGACTGGGCCAATACTTTGTTGAGGGTGTCCATCGGCTAAAAAAAGAATTCGAAATTCAAAAATGATTTTTCTTACTACATTATCATTACGTAAATTATTATTTTTGCAACAATTTTATTTGGTTTGTGTGTACAATCATCCTGTATATTAATGGATAGCTTCTATTGTCAAATATGATTTGAAATGGCTATTTTTCGTTGAAATATCTGGAAATAATTTTAAGGGCATCGAAAACCTTTATTAAGAAACTTGCATCTTTGGTATTATTATAATAAAATTATTTAATATTTAATTAAATCAGGCGTTACCTTGCGGAAGTCCATCCTAAGTAAGCAAAGGACCAATATTTAGCCACTTCCGCACATGCAGTGGTAGTCGTGCAACAAAGTGCATCGCCCGCCAGCCCGCTGATAAATTCTTATGCTGCAAACAATGCGAATTACACAACTCTCACTGTTAAACCACTCAACACGTGTTTCACCCCTCCACGGGGCATCTTCAGGAGTTATGTTACACTGATTAGTGACAAACACAGTGTACCATTGTATCATTGTATAATATTGGTCCTTTTCTTACGTATTTAATATTATAAGTAAATATAGAATAATAAGCAAGGTATGGGCTTCCTTCAAAGATCTACAGGAAGATATAACTTGGCAGACAGGTTGTTTATCGCAGTCTGGTATTATGGTACGCAGAGAACAATACTGTCCACCTGGAAACTTACTTGTGCGCAGTGATATATAGGATTGCATCCAGGGAATAGAACTATAGACTTACAGTTGTAAGTTTGAGTCTTCACCCGCCGGATTACCACAACTCAAGAAGAAAGAAAACGAGAGATGAAATATTAATATTCATTAATAAAAAATATGACTGAAATGTAAATCGCTTTTAAAACAATGATTAAATAATTCTTGCACAAACTTCAGAAAACGAAAGCGAATTAACTAGTTTAATGGTTGATCATTTTAAAATTAATATTACAAGATTGTTGCTTTTATAATCTGTGCAGAAACTGGCCTGTATTCTGTAAGATTAAAAAAAAAAACGAAAAAACGCGGGAAAACTGGTATCTCTGTTTAATTTACAACAAAATATTCAGTTTATTGATGTTCTCAGTTCGTTCCTATAATTGGATATACTTAGTTAAACTGGGTCGCGTCTAATTATTTTTTTTTCTAATTCTCCCTTCGCAACTTCTTTTATATTTCCTTTCTAATTAAATTAAATCCGCTTTGACTTTTATGCTCTAGCTTAAAATGTATTTAAACCAATAACGAGGTATCCACTTTAACCTAGCATTAAAATTTTATGGTCTTAATTAATTTTTATATGTCCACTATCAACGGGTGTCTCTTTGAAATTCATTCTTCAAATATTTTAACAGATTCTGTAGATATACAGGATGATTGAAAATAGGTTATAAAAACTTTAAAAAGTAAATGCTCATGTCCTGACGATGAAGAAAGGAGCAGTCGAAAGCAGTTGATGTGATTGTTTACTGTCAGAAAGGAGTTACTAAATAAAAAGCTTTGTGAAACAAAAAGACAGAACATAAAAATAACAAAGAATACATAATAATGGAACTATGAACACAGAGAAAATGTTGAGCTCTGACTTATAGCTAGACGCTACTTAATATTAATGTTTTCATAATATTTGTTCAACACTTACTCCGTTGGGTTGCGAAGCGATATAAAGATTGTGGTGTGAATTTAAAGATGCTCGTAGCATGTTGTAAAGTAAATTCGAATTAGCCCCGGCGCGTAAAACTCATCTGTTTAATAAACGCGACCGAGGCCAGGGTCCTTCTCCCGGGCAATAGATCTAAACTCCTGTGGCTGGTGCGCCGGCGCATAGAAATGTTTGTTATAAAAACAAAGGTCAGCTGAGCTGATAGCACGCTTCCATGATCCCACGTCACTTGAAATGTACCACGCCTCTCAGTGTCCAAAAATTTTTTTACTGTCTTACATATGATGTGACATTACTTGCGTTTATATTTTTTATTAAAATTTTAATTTAGATTTGTGGAATGTTAACATGCAAAGTTACAATATGTCCAATGAACTATGGTTGTAAGTCTACAGGGACATAGAGTAAATAAAAATTAATTTCAATATGTCTTAATATCAGAATTTAGATACCACGTAATCAAGACCGTATTTGTTATTTATAAAATCATTGATTTATGGATAAGGTTTACCACACTTTAAGCGACAAAAAATTAGCTATCACACAGTTAACACTCTTATATTTACGTAAAAAACGGACCATTATTATTTATATATTATTTAGCCACTTCCGCACATGCAACGATTAGTACTTTATGTTTGGCACTAATCGGTGTAACATAACTCCTGAAGATGCCCCGTGGAGGGGCGAAACACGTGTTCAGTGATTAACCGGTGGCAGTTGTGTAATTCGCATTGTTTGCCGCATGCGCATTTATCAGCGGGCTGGCGGGCGGTGCACTTTGTTGCACGACTACCACTGCATGTGTGGAAGTGGCTAAATATTGGTCCTTTTCTTACTTAGGATGGACCTCTTTAAATCTTATATTTATGTTCAATTATTCTAGTATTTCTGTATTCCAAAAAAACAACATATAGGTAAAAAAAACTTAAAAGATTAAAATTTCTTATATCACTCTAAATATGTAACGGGGACTCATGAATTAATTTATTATAAAATATAATTTATAAGCACTTATTGCTGTGGTATACAAAATCGGCATTAATCACCAATAGTTAAAAATATTTTCGTATTTCGTTTCACTAAAATAAAATTTAAAGTCAATAATATTTCGGACAAGTTCTGATAGCAGATATCTCCTATCGTACCAATGTGCTAGTGGACATAATCACTGTTAGGAAACATCTGATAATTATTGATATAACAGTGATTAGTGCTACGGCAATAGAAGCTATTACTTTAATTAAAAAACATTAAAATAGTGATTTTTTATGTGGGTTATGCTCGGGATTTATCTGTGTGATCAATATGGAGATTTGTAAAGGAACGAAGGTATACGACATATCTAATGGATTTAGGCGTTACTTTGCGGAAGTCTATCCTAAGTAAGAAAAGGACTAATATATAGCTACTTCCGCTATGTAGCAGTAGTCGTGCAATAAAGTGCACCGCCCGCCAGCCCGCTGATAAATGCGCGTGCGGTAAACAATGCGAATTACACAACTACTACTGTTAAATAACTTAACACGTGTTTCACCCCTCTACGGAGCATCCTCAGGAGTATTGTTACACCGATTAGTGCCTTGGCAATACGCGTGCGCATTTACCAGCGAACTGGCGGGTGGTGCACTTTATTGCACGACTACTGCTACATAGCGGAAGTAGCTATATATTAGTCCTTTTCTTACGTATACGACATAGCCTAGTGGAATGGTAAGTCTAAGTGACAGCTAGCAGGCTAGATGGCCTTGACTTTGTTGAAGTATAAGGCGCAGAATGTAACTAACTTTCAATCGTTTCTATTAAAAATTGACGAGGGATATCTATATTGTAGTGGACGTCATACATATGAAATGATGCGATAAAAAAGTTTACAATATTAATTTAATTTTTTTATGTTTACTTATGCAATAGTGTTATGATATATACCTGCCGAAGACTCGGGTGGTCCCTTTTTTAGGTTGACCGACGATATAATAAAAGCCGCTAGATGTAGGCAGCCCTAGACCGGTCATTGTATGTCTTTAAGGGAGGCCTATCCCTTGTAGTGGGGGTGATTTGGTTGACATGCACTAATGAAAATATGATAAACATATTTAAAGCCAGATAGTAGTTTTCATAAAAAATAAAATTGACAAAACCCCGCGATATGTAATTGTAAAGATAAAGTAAGTTAATTTATTGAAAATTTGTTAGAATTTTCATCAACGAGACATCCCAAAGGATTGCTAATCAGGAGTACTAGGAGATTTAATTAAATTTTTGCACAGAGAATATAGAAGTCGGGCGAGCTAAATTCTCGATGGCAGTTTTACGAGTAATCTTATTGGGTTCTTAAACGGTTCATTTTCAATAAAAGGTAAGGACGAAAAGGCTTTATATCTCACCGACAATGGCTATATTGAGTTTAATTAAACCTTAGTTAATTGAAAAAATAAATATCAATATCTTTAGGTACATTCTAATAGGCTTCTGTGAGCGTGAATTCTACAAATATTTACTCTTATATATTAATAAATGAATTTTTAAATTATCATCATATGAGCATAGTCTTTAAAGTGTTTACATGAAGGTCATAGTTCAAGGTATAACTATATCCTTTTCCTTTTTGTTCAAGATAGACAATGTTGGCGAATGTGTGGACTGTATAAACGGATTAAACAAATGCAAATGATGGTGATGATTTAAGTAAAATAATACGTAACAATAGACTGACAGAAGAAATGAATCAGCCAAAAACTGTATACCAACACATACTGTCAATATAAAAAGTATAAAAGTAAGAAAAGGACCGATATTTAGCCACTTCTGTACATACAGTGGTAGTCGTGCAATAAAGTGCACCGCCCGCCAGCCCGCTGATAAATGCGTATGCGGCAAACAATGCGAATTACACAACTGCCACCGTTAATGCACTCTTTTACAACTAGCAATAATCGCACCTTGGATTAACCTCATTGGTTACGATATTGCCTCTGCGCAAAGGCATGTGCGGAAGTGGCTAAATATTGGTCCTTTTCTTACTTAGGATGAACTTCCGCAAGGTAACGCTTGATTCCATTAAAAGTATAAAAACAGATAAAAATATAAAGATGTTCTAATGACCCAGTCAGTCGCCAACACTTTATTATCGTATGATTTCTCTTGTTTAAAGTCATGTAAGTAAATTACTAAGTTATCATTTCAGGTGATAGATACACACTTCAAGGTATAGCTACAATGACCGATCTTGCGCTTTCATGTAGTGGCATGCCTACCCACGCCACTTCAAACAGCTCCTCAAATAGTAGATATCACTTGAACCACCTGTTGGCTCAAGTGGCCATATCAGAAAAGAACCTGACCATAAAAATACGAAAGGGATTAAAAGGTGTCTCTCAAAGAACCAGGGAGGCCACGCAAACTTATTTCTAGTGTTTCTTTTATATAAGTAGTCTTATATGAAACAAAAACTAAACTATATCTATGACTTGTATAAAAAGACTATTTTATATCCTAATTGTTAATAAATCTTTATCAAAACCGTAACAGATTAGATAGAAAGTAGTATGAAATAAATATATCTTTATTAAAAAGTGTAGTCGCATTTGTTACAGTCAAAAATTTAGTCTTCTAAGTATGCCTAAATTTTTTATTTCTAAGTATGCCTGCGTTTAAGTTCATAAACGCCAACTTCAAAGAATGGGCTTTCTCCAAACATATCTATACGGGAGATGTATTATGTAAGTACATGTAAGTACCAAGTGTCATGTAAGTATAATATCACGAGTTTCCAAGTTTTCAACAACATTCAGGATTGTCACTTCATCGTTTGTTGGGGCATTAAATGTGCCTTCATGTGTTCCAGCTAGTCTTTTATCTGCTCTGATCACAACTTTATAGTCATTACTTGGCATGCGCTGTAAAGCAGTCTTGAACAGCCTGACCAATGCATGATGTTCATGAAGCATTTGCTGTAAATCTTGGAGAATTGCTGGCCACGATTGGGAGATGGTTTGGTGATCTCTGTGCGGTAGTAGTAAGTACAGCACAACACACGATACAACACACTAATGAGATAGTTTTAAGTAACTATAAATAGCTAGAATAGTGTTTAAATGGTCGTGTACATCTGAATTTTGAAACAAATTTTTTTTTCTCGAATGTGTATGATCCGTGACACATATTTTACAGTGACTTTTGAAATCTCACGTTTTCGTGTCGTGCTGCGAATAGTTGAGTTCGTATCTAAATTCGCATTTCGTATGCAATTCGTTTAAAGAAACCGCATCTGTTTCACTGGAATAATATAACATATATTCTTGTTTTTAGATTTCTTGTAGTCTTATTTTCAGTGAGAATGAAACAAGATACAGGATGATGGGTGTAGGTGTAAAAACTTTAAGAGATGTGAAGTATGATGCACCCTATTCAAAAATCAAGGATTTCTGAAATAATAATTAACATAATGATAATAAAGATCTTTACAAAGCCGTGTGCAGTGTTTGTAAGATTGCCACTACTGTTATTTGGTGCAAATAACATCACAAAGTTGAAACTAACAAAGCAGTGATAGTAATGAAATGAAGAAAATTATATGCAAACTAAATATAGAAAGTATACACTCGTATGGGTGTGTAGAATATTTAGGAACACACAGTACACACAGAGTAAACTGTGATCATTTGCTGCTAGCTGCTAGAAGATTGGTTAACGTTTTTAAACGGTTTTATTTAGTTCCACCCGTACGGAATTTGTTTATTTGAGTCAAAATTAGAAATTGAAATTCAAGCACCTTCCCGTTGTCAGATTGATCTGAAATTTGGTACACACATTTAATTTAGATGACAATACAATATAATAAAATCAATAACATTATAAATCTAAGATGGCCGCCGATACAAATTGGCGGATTACATATTTTTCCTTAACCCCCCAATATGGGTATCAAATGAAAGGGCTACACTAGTAAAACACGATGATTATGTAGAAATTTAAAATTCAAGATGGACGCCGTTCCAATATAGCGGACTAGGTACATATTCCTCCACAGTCACCACAATATGGGTATAAAAAAAACGTTTAAAAATCGTTTCACTTAAAAGTTTTTTAAATGTATTTATTTGAATCATAAAATGATGTGACAAGAATAGCACATGTTGGTAAAAAAGCGTGACGTAAGCAATTCTATCATCACTAACATGTTGGTATTTAAAATTTACCAACAATACAGTACAGTTACAGAGAACGTTCAGCTAACATTATTGGACTACCATTAACAAAATTCATAACGCATATTAAAATTAAATTGATGGACAAGGCTTGTTATCCAATTAACTAATATTTAAAACACGAGAACTCTTAGCAGTGTTGTCGCTTTATTATCTGATTTCATTTGGGATATATCTGATAAAATGTGTATGTGCGTCTGTGTTAAACTTTATTAAAAGATGTGTGTTATGGAGTTTCGTACTGCTTCTTCACCACAACTAAAACACCATGCGCAGCAGAGTACAAAATAAAATTGATTGAAAAAAATAAAGTTGGTCAATCTTTTTGTTTATAGTTCCAAAGTATTTTAAGCCATAGTGTATATAAAAGTATGAAAATATAATTCTGGTAGAAATAATATGAAAGTGAGGTGATGAATGAAAGAAATAGAAAAAATAGAACGAATGAAACAATTTGTGAACTATCAAAATAGAATGAGTGAATGACATTGAATAGGAAAAAAGACGAGGACGCTCATAATAAAGCTTGTGAAATGAATAGCATAATATATAAAACTAGGGATATACGAAAGGTTCCCAAAATTGAGAGATATAAATTAAAAATGTACGAACGTGTTTAATTACCTTGTTATCCGAATAAAAACTCAATAAAGATAGATACGAATAGAACAGGTAGGTTTAATTGATTTAAAGACTACTGAAGAACACTCCAATAGCCGCAGGCGGTTCTCTAATTATGAAGTAGGCGCGTTGTCAGTTACAAAGTCCAAGCCTACCCTTAAGGCTTTCGTGTCATTACTTAGATGAAGATAATCATAACTAAGTCCGCTCAAAGAGACGTAATTGTCAATTTAGCGTCAAGAAATTGGTTTATTTTTGTTTTACCGTTGTAAATAATTACAGGGAATTGGAAATAAAGATTATTGTTATAATTATATTAGAAATAGTTGAATTATTGCAAAAAAATAGTAACAAAAGAACTAATATATAGCTACTCCTATACTCTATACTGTAAATGCGCATTTATCAGCGGGCTGGCGGGTGGTGCACTTTATTGCACGACTACTGCTACATAGCGGAAGTAGCTATATATTAGTCCTTTTCTTACTTAGGTTGGATTTCCGCAAAGTAACACCTGAATCCATTAGATATAGAGAAATAGTGATGCGTATATATTGCTATGTGGCTTAAAGGTGACTTATTCATGTACAGAACTTAGCATTTGATCTGAAATATCGGGATCGAGTAAAATTCACGGCAAATGATGGCTAGCTTCGGTTTTGTAGAGCGTTATCTTTATCGCACATTTTTCATGGTCGATGTAAATGCTATGGTTATATCTGATTGGTGCAGGACGCTGTTAGCCGTTTTGGCTTTTATAGCTTCGTTGGACTCAGGCGTATTTCGGATTCGCGAGCTTATAAACTAAAAGAAATTTACGTGAGATGCGTCGCCTGAATATATATTTGCGAATTGTTATCTACTCAGTTCTGGGAGAAAAATGTGATCCTTTCCTTCTAAGACATTTTAATTGAATGGATATCGGAGTTGAGAGGGCATCGGTTGTAGTCACCAGTATATACGGCACAACGTTGCACACGGACACGAGGGCGGCGTGTTTTAAAACTGATTTGGGTGTCGTTCGCGCTGTGCGATAACGCTGTTAGTCCGGAGGCTTTTACAACTTCATCGGTAATGAGTTCATGAAGTGGAAGTATTCGTGATTTAACTGGGCAGTTGATATCTAGCTGCATAATGACATTCGTACGAAAGTGGCAGCTCTAGGCGTGTAGATATGTAACGTGTCGTGTAAGGCTTTAAAAGGTAACGTCGACCAATCGATATTCTAGATGAAGGCCGCCATTTTGGGAGCCTTTCGTACTTCCCCTGCCTTGGGTAATAATAATTTCTTCACAGAGTTCTATTACTTATAACATCTTTATTTCATCTTACTATAAATTGTTCATTCTTCTTTTATTCCTCAGGTATTCTTTCGTTCTTTGTTCCTTTCAACCTCACCATATTTCTTCGTCTTACTTCACCGAATTTTACGAGTATTACATTTTCTGTATTACTTTATTTTTGTCATTTTACTTTCTATTAAAAATATATATTTATTTTTTTATTTTCTACATTTTATTTTCTTAACATTTTCAGGGCTATATCAAAGTTATATACAGATTTAATAGCTGTTTTCTATTAGGAAGCGGGAGAAGGAAAAAGCAATTATCGATTCAACACGTAGACACAAGACGTTCACTGCTGAACATAAGCCTCTCAAATAAATTTATAAAAGTTTAATAGAATCACGCCTTACCTTGATTGATGATTTTTGAGGAGGCCTATGCCTAAAAAGAAGAAATGCTTTTAAATATTTAATGGATTCAGGCTTTATCTTGCGGAAGTCCATCCTAAGTAAGAAAAGGACCAATATTTAGCCACTTCCGCACATGCACCGCCCGTCAGCCCGCTGATAAATGTGTATGCGACAAGCAATGTGAATTACACAACTGCCACCGTCAAATCACTCAACACGTGTTTTACCCCTCCACGGGGCATTTACAGGTGTTATGTTACACCGATTAGTAAATTTATAAAAGGACTAAACTGAAACGGTTCACGCAGTCTGTCTCGTAGACATTAAATTTCAATATCATCTAACAATTTACATATTAAATTACGATAACGGATTCATTCCTAGATATAAGTCGCTTTCAAAACGGTAAACACCGCACTCTGTGAAACTTACTACGCTATGCTCATTGCAGCGTATGTACGCCAAACATGCTATTCACGGTATGCAAACTACGCATGTTATACAAGCTTTCCGCGTTGTATGATTTACATATTTGTTATTATTAACCTTCTTATACCTGCGCCAAATAGCACGAAAGTAGAAGGATTATGTTTATATTTATACACACACACACACACACACACACACATATATATATATATATATATATATATAAATTACTTATGTATAATATTATAGCTGTGTATGTATGTGTTAAAACAAACAAAGTTTTATAGAAACAATTTACTTTTATGTCTAACTAACAGTCTTTTATTACAGCCGAAGTAAAAATGTTATATTATACGAATTATATTAACTTCAACAAAACTATATTTCTTACTTAACGAAAGTGAAATAAAATTTTGAAATCACAAAGATAATAATACTATAAGTTTAGGAAATGTACATAGAATTACCTGTGATATTTCACAATGGACACACACAGACAAACGTGCGTGCGTTCGCGTCTGTGTGACGCTAACGCACGCACGCACACACGCACGCACACACGCACACACACGCGTGCACACACACACACACACACACACACACACACACCACGGGCTGAGGTGTACTGCTACGTGGCGCGTCCCCAAGGTTGCGGATAGGGGAAAGCCCGAGAGTCGCAATTTGCGAAACAGGGTAGGGGTGAAATAAAATAGCCCTCGCGGACAAAACACAACCCGATGTCAGTGGTCTAGCGTGCCCAGGACTGGAAGGCGACAGGGAATGGTCGTCGCAAGCGCTCCCCTGAGGGTACCAGGTCCCACCTCAGGCGTACTTAAGTGGCCTTACTTCGGTAACCGGGGCTCTGCCGAAGCGGACTGTATATTTCCCTAGGTTCTCGTGGGAACAGCATGGATAAATTAATCAAAAAAACAAACGAAAACGAAAGTAATATGGAGCTGAAGAAGGCATTACAGCTCCACGAAAATACAATCACTGCCCTGGCGGAGTACATAAAGGGCAAATTAAACGTTCATGGAGAGATCCGCAAACATGTGGCCGCGCTAGGTACATCGTTTGCAAAGATCACCAGGGAAATTGGAAGCGTCGGAAAATCAAACGCCACCACATCTGTAGGAGAAGTGCAAACGTCACCGTCTCTATACAGATTGTATTCGGACACGACTGTAAAAGAAACCGAAGAAGAAAGCAAATCGGCAACACCGAAGAGCCGAAAAACGCGAAAAGTCAAAAGGACGGAACGCTCTTCACCCTTGGAGATCAGCCAGGCACCGAAACTGCGAAAAGCTAATACAACGGACTTTGCAGTTACGGTAAGGTCAGAGCTGAAGCCAAAGCCGCCACTTCCACACGATCACTCGGAGTGGAAAGAGGTAAAAAAGAAAAAGCAACCCAAGAAAAAAGTAGTAACGCGTCCGAGTGCTCTTATCATTCGCCCAAGCAAAACAGAAGGAAGTTATTAGCGTCGGTGACTACGTCAGTGCTTATGTACGGAGTACCCATATGGTCCGACGCACTGAGCAAACAGGAGTCCCGACGGAAAATCGCCTCTGTTTATAGAGTCAGCACTCTACGGGTAGCTAGCGCCTTTCGTACAGTATCGGAGGATGCAGCATGCGTGATAGCAGGTATGGTTCCTGTTGCGCTTCTTGCAGACGAAAGAACTGATCTGTACCGTAGCAAAAAAAGCAAATCAGACCCAACTTCAGCTGAGCTTAGAATTCGGGGAAGACTGAAAAGCTTGCAACAGTGGCAATCGTCCTGGGATAAGTCGACGAAAGGAAAATGGACGCGTAAGCTTATACCAAACCTAGAGCCATGGGTGAACCGAGATCATGGAGAGTTGAACTACTACCTGACTCAGATGATATCCGGCCACGGCTGTTATCGAGCGTATCTCCATAGGTTCAAATACGAAGATTCCCCTGACTGTCCTAATTGTGTCGGAATGATTGAAGATGCAGAGCATGTCTTTTTCGTCTGCCCCCGATTTAATGAAGCCAGGAGGTCTTGGGAAGAAGGTGTAGGATGCAAAATCTATCCTGAAACTCTGATAGCTACAATGCTATCCTCGCCTTCGGCCTGGGAACTTACGAGCGCGTACTGTACGACGGTGCTAAAGGAGTTGCGTAAAATAGAGCAAGACCGGAGGAAGTTGGCCTGAACAGCCACTCTATCAGAGAAAGCTGCGGCTAAATCCCCCCCGCGAAGTAATGCCTAACGGCCATGCCGTGGGGACCAGGGATACCGAAGAGAGAGGATTGTTTTTAGTCGGTATTGATCTAGATCGAGTCCGACATACGGGGCACCAACATCAGGCCCTATGATACGTAAACGTATTTTTAAACCTCTATAAAAAAAAAAAACACACACACACACACACACACACGCACGCACACACCAATAAGAGCGCGCGCGCGCACACGCACACACGCACAAACGCAATATACAAACTTGCATTTTTCAAGTTCGCTTGATTTCAATATTTCAACCTCTATAATTCTAACTTAAATGACATAGGCCATAGGTTACTACCTCTTGCAATATTTTAGGTTTCATAAAAAACCAAAAACAAAACAAGTAAGAAAAGGACCAATATTTAGCCACTTCCGCACATGCAGTGGTAGTCGTGCAATGAAATGCACCGCCCGCCAGCTCACTGACAAATGCGTATGCGGCAAACAATGCGATCTCTGTGTTTGGCACTAATCGGTGTAACATACCTCCTGAAGATGCCCCGTGGAAGGGTGAAACACGTGTTGAGTAATTTGGTGGTGGCGGTTGTGTGATTCGCATTCGGTGCATTTCATTGCACGACTACCACTGCATGTGCGGTAGTGGCTAAATATTGGTCCTTTTCTTACTTAGGATGGACTTCCGCGAGGTAACGCCTGATTCCATTAAATATTTAAAAACAAAACATTCCCGACAATCCTTTTCGATGAAAAGAAGTTCATAAGGACTTTATGATAATATACATATGTGTGTTTGTGTGTGTGTACATTTTCATATAATAAAGGCACACACACACACACACACACACAAATTCGCGCGCGCGCGAGCACGCTCGCTCGCACGCACGCACGCACGCATGTATATATATATATATATATATATATATATATATATATATATATGTGTGTGTAATTATTTATATGTATGTATAAGTAAATATAAAACAAAAGTTTACATTTATTACGTAAAAAAAGCTTCAACCGACAATAGAGATATATTTGATCCGTAAAACTTGTAATGCGTTACGGTACGTCAGTTAATTAGAGAGAAGAGCTCTTCGGGGGAGTGGAATCTTGCTAACAAGGGTGCGATCCCTTTGTGGTCGAATTTCGTAGTTTTCTCCGTTTAATTAATTATAACATTGTGCGTTTATTTATCTTTGTACGGGGAAGATAATTAACTTCGATATTTCGATCAGTTATATCATTCTATAATATCAGAGCAAGTCACTTTCATAACATAAATTGGACTAGTATAATATTCCGATATTCTCTGCTGTCAGTAGTTATTGGACTACTTACGATATTCCAATTGGAAAGATATATTAATGTAGTATAATTCAGAGCGATCACTGTATTTCTAGTGACAGTAGGTATGCCACAGCGAGCAGTGGTAGCTCAGTGGTAAAGGACAGCGATCGTAGATCACGTGTTCAATTCTTGAAATACAGCCTTATGTAATACACACTTTATGCACTAAACACACTCAAGGATTACCACTGCTTATAAACAAGTTTCCAGAGGACGGGTAACATTGTCCTTTGTGTTTCATAATACCACAATGCAATCGCCAAGCTGCCTTTCAAGCGTGGCGATGGTATATCACCCACAGATATCTTTAATCAAAACCTTTGCCTTGTAATGGGCGTATAAACGACTTGGCAGATCACATATCGTAGAATAGACGGCAGCTGGCATTAAGAATCTGGTGTACAGACCAAAGACCATCGCTAGCGCAACTTAGGACGCCAGCTCTTAAGGTGGAGATACTACCTTTTTAAAGCCTACGAAAGATCTAAAGTTCATGCCGTTTCCAATCAGTGTCATTGGAATTCCATGAGAGAAGTACCTGTCCAGCAGTGGAAATTCAACTGCTGAAATGATGATCATTTTATTTTACTTTATTGAAGATAAACAGAAACAAAAGGCAGTAAGAAATTACAAAAGTTAGAAGAAGAAAGAAGAGAGATCTATAAAGCGTTCTTGCTGCAGGAATTCGAAAGTTTACCTCGGACAACAGTTCCGAACAGTTAACTTGGTCAGTACAAATATATTTAAGTGTAGTGGCATCTATTAGAGAACGTCGACCCTTCAATAATAACATACAATATATATATTTAATGGAATCAGGCGTTACCTCGCGGAAGTCTATCCTAAGTAAGAAAAGGACCAATATTTAGCCACCAATAGTGAGCCTTGGTGGCCCATCAGGGGAGAGTGCTCACTCTGTGTTTGGCACTAATCGGTGTAACATAACTCCTGAAGATGCCCCGTGGAGGGGTGAAACACGTGTTGAGTAATTTGGCGGTGGCGGTTGTGTGATCGCATTGTTTGCCGCATACGTATTTATCAGCGGGCCGGCGGGCGGTGCACTTTATTGCACGACTACCACTGCATGTGCGGAAGTGGCTAAATATTGGTCCTTTTCTTACATACAATATATATATAATTATGATAATAATAAAGAGATTACTATGAATTTTTTTTATATCGAAACACTACAGGCCTATAAGTTCTGGTAGTAAAAACTCTAAAGAAACCATTAGTTAACAATAATAAATAAATCATTTGTTATATGCAGTAATCCGAATTTTGTAATGGTTCTTTCTTGTCTTATTATCATTAGGGTATTTATTCTTTCTGTAAACATTGACTTCTAGAAAGGGTGTACAATTCACTTACCCAACTCACTACCTTTTACACTTTGTATATAAACCATGTAACTACCTAACAAAACATCTATATATATGCCATATTATATATATTAGTTGCACATAATTTTTGATTTTGGAATAATATTAATAATAACAATCAAGATGGATTTTTAAATTTTTAATGTAAGAAAATGCGATGTCACTAAATAAGGCATGTCAGTACTGATATGATTCTTGTAGATTCGCCACCACTTCTCAATCTGTAACAGCCGCTATGTAATTCGTAATTATGTTATCTGTGACGTAGTCTCTAACACGCTACCGGCAATTACAATGCATTGTTTAAACTGATTTCAACTTGACTGGCTTTGATTAGGAACTAACGCAAAATCAATTACTGTCACAAACATAGAAGCGATTGCATAATTATAATAAAAAAATTAAACAATGAAACTTATTTATTCAATTGTAAGTAATCAAAATATGAGAGAGCAGTGTTCGTTCCGTAGCGTCTGGCATCGATTTGGCTGCTTCAGTAGCTTTCAGTGTTGAACTTTAATTTTTTCTTATTTTTCTTATTCTGGCGGCCATCTTGCTTGGACATGCTGGAATAGACATATTGTTTGTGTTGTATTATTGCCTCTTGGCTCTGCCTGGTTTGGTCTATTTAGAGGTCGGTGCGACGAGTGGTGGTGAAGTGTGGGGTGGCCGATGCTTTGTTATAGGAGAGTTAATTTCTTTTGTGTAATTAGCCGCTGCGATATCTAGTTTTCAAGGGTTCTAAATGTGCCCATTTCTAATTACAGTCTCAACGAGATATAGAGATAGCTAAGTTCGGGATTTTTTTTAGATGGAATCATAAATAAAGATATACAAACTGATGGCCGTTGGGGTTTTAGGTTTCTGGAGAGTAGAACACAGATAGGCAAGAGCAGTATAAGATGTCCACACATAAAGACAGACGTCGTTGTTAAGATCATCGGAAAAGACGGATTCAGGCCGCTTCCAACCGGTACTATGAGAAATTTATGTGGAAGGATTATATTTAGTGGAAGAATTATATTTATGTGGAAGGAGTAGATTTAGTGAACGATTACACCGATTAGTGCCGCACACAGAGTCAAAGAGAGAAAAAGAGTTGACTCTGTGTTTGGCACTAATCGGTGTAAACATAACTCCTGAAGATGCTCCGTGGAGGGGTGAAACACGTGTTGAGTAATTTGGCGGTGGGGGTTGTGTGATTCGCATTGTTTGCCGCATACGCATTTATCAGCGGGCTGGCGGGCGGTGCATTTTATTGCACGACTACCACTGCATGTGCGGAAGTGGCTAAATATTGGTCCTTTTCTTACTTAGGATGGACTTCCGCGAGGTAACGCCTGATTCAATTAAACGTCAGAGTTGAAATGATGATGGATGGTATAATGTATGAAATAATGTCTTGTGTTTCTCCTTTATCGCCGGTTTTTTATTATTTATTGTATATATATATATTTTATTCCTATAACTAAAACAGAATTATCAAAGTTATTTAACATAAGTGTCATCTACAATCGTAGTTCGTTCTTGTTACAGAACATAGTTGTTGATAGTTTGCAAGACTTTTTTAAAAACATTTTATTTACGCACCACGCTGCCACACTTTGAAATCTTTAATAAAAAATAGTGACAGACACTTGACAGGAAATAAAAATAAACTCGTAACGCCAAAATTTGTTTTTAAAAAGTTAACAAATCCTTAAAGTTTCCCAATGTTAATATACTTATATATAATAAAGTTTCAAAAGATTTCCTAGATTCTTCTATATTTAATGGAATCAGGCGTTACCTTGCGGAAGTCCATCCTAAATAAGAAAAGGACCATTATTTAGCCACTTCCGTATTGTATATATGTTTACGCCTTTATCAGCGCGGGCGGTGCACTTTGTTGCACGACTACCACTGCATGTGCGGAAGTGGCTAAATATTGGTCCCTTTCATACTAGATTCTTCTTTTCCGAGTTTTAAATTTAATATGTATATTACTAAATAAATATTATTATAGCATTCAGGAGTTTTTAGTCTATCGAAACGTGTGGAACTTTGTTGACACTACATGATTGATATTGTAATGTGTACATTAAAAATTGTTAAATTTCATTTAAAAGAGCAACTGTTGGGTTTCTGGTACTATCTTCTCATCAGATCAACGTTCCAAGCTGGTGGTAGCTTACTACTTATAATAAATAATTGATTCAAAAGCATATGTAATGCTTGAATAAAGATATTTTGAATTTTATACATAACTAGCTGATCCCGCAAACGTTGTTTTGCTATGTTATTTCAAGAAAACATTAAAATACAAATAAAAAATACGTGTTGATCGTAGAAGGATGAAAATTTAGAGTTGTGTATGTTTTTGTATGCTGTATCATAAAAAAATAAAAACCAAAAATTTTGTCTAAAAAATAAAAAAAATAGGGGTTGACTACCCTTAACATTTAGAGGGATGAAAAATGGATGTTGTCCGATTCTCCGCCCTGGCCGACATGCACGCTAAGATTCACGAAAATTGGTCGAGCCGTTTCGGAGTTCAATTACGCACACTGTGACACGAGAATTTAATATATATTTGAATAAGCCACCCTTAATTTAAATAACTTTATTTAACAAAAATTTGAATTAATAAACATTTTTATTAATGAAATTAAATGAAGATTTTTTAATTTTGTTATTGTACTAAGGCTGTATTTTATTATGTACTCTATGTAGGATTGGTTATAGATATAGAAGCCTTAATAGCGTGAAAGCATAGTTCGTTTGACAGAAAAAAGCTTTAAAGCTTTCACACCTATATCCAATCAACCTTTTCCATTCCATTACCGGCCAGCTTTATTTAGCCTTTAAAAAAGCGTGCGATATATGCTATAACATATAGCTCTATTCGATATATAAGTTTCGAAGTATACTTCCTCACATCTTGCAACTTAACTTTTAAAATATAGCTTGCCGCAGCTGTTTACCCTCCTTAGAATACTCGCCGATATAAATTTTAGTAGCTTCCATTTGTGATGCAGAAGCGTGGAACAAAGTATTAAAATATTAGTTTAACTTTTCGTATATCAGAAACAAGTCTTTTAAAATAACTTCAATATGCATCTTTCTTTAAAAAAAAAAATATTCCAGATCCAATTGTTATTAATTGTAAAAGTTGAATTAGTAGGTTGCAGGTTCGTTTCTGCTAGAAACGAGGACAAAAGAATTTTACATCAAAATTCAAAATTTAAACTGAAGCTTTCAACTTTGTTCAACAATTTTTTACATCGATTCTATGAATTATAAAAAAAAATGACTACATTCATACAAACTTTGAAATGAATAGATATATCCAAACTCTCTTATTGAAATATTTTTGAGTTAGAATTTATTTATTAATAATTCAGAAAATGTATAAATATGACGATATCTATTGTGTATATACTTTTAAAATCGATTGATAAAGTTTACACGATTTTAAAACTGCTTTTTTAACTGGTCTAATGCAATCAGAATTTTCAATTTGGAAACACCTATGCCCACCTGTGGGCGTCTATCAGATAAAGGGAAGAAGGAGTAGACTACGAACCGGTAAACACACTGTAAGATGTCTACACACTAGATCATGGATGCACAGACAGCGGCCCGCCGGTCGAATATTGGTGGCCCGCCGACAGCAAAAATAATACTCTCGTACTTTCGAAAAATATTGAAGTCTATTCCAGAATAAAATCAAAAAAATTTAATTACCTATACTTCTGGCGGCCGGCCTGCCATCAGTTCATGTTTTGCCCGTGTGGGCCCTAGTCTTAATAAGTCTGTGCAACCATGCACTAGGTAGACAGATGAACTTGTTTAGGTTGTTCAAAAACACTTGTTGCAATTCGCTTCGTATCCAGTCTCTCATGGATGATATGGTGATGAAGATGATGATTATGGTGATGAATTATAGTAATATCATAAATATAGAACTACTTTTTTCGTTTTATTTTATACACGTGTAAGTTTCTACTGTGGAACTATTGAAAATATATCACTAAAACAGACAGTCGATCTGTATGTACGTAGTAAAATTGCAATCGATTCGGCAAACGGTTTTGCCGTAATTAAACAAATATATCTAAGTCTAATGTGTACGTTTCCGCGCTTTCCCTTTCCGATCCATTAAAACTTTGCCATTCGAATATAATTATATATTTGTACGTGATAGAAATTTCAACAAGAACTCTGTTATATAAATCTCAAGATTACATTAATTTTATTTGAGTAGATCAGTGATTCCCAAAGTGATCTATATCGACCCCTAGGGGTCTATGACAACCTACAAGAGGTCTACGTCGGCGAAAAAAAATTTGGGGGTCCATGAAATGAAAATGGGGGTCCTCGATAGTGAATCTCAACACATACACTGATTGACCTATTTACTTACATCATACTATCTTACAAAACATTTACATTATTTATAAACGTACCTATGAAGTAAAAAAATTATTATATATGTTTATAAAACTGTAAGTTGTAGGATGTTGGTATTCGCTTTTTGGTCGCAATAAATTTTGAACTTGTAAAATTAAAAATAAGTTAAATTCAATTAATAAATGTATAAATTAACATGTGTTTTTACTTCAATTTTTTAACACTAAACTTCACTACAGTTAGAAATTTACAGGAAATCAATATCAGGTAAGTAGGGGGTCTACCCAACACGGAAAAACATGCCAAGGGGTCTACGACACAAAAAAGTTTGAAGAACTCTGGAGTAGAACCTTCGGAAAAAGATGAATAAATTGATGATGATGAAGAATTTGACTTAAAAGTTATATTACAATAAAATATGTATTTTTGTTACAACTTTTTTATTTATTAAAGTTTAAATTGATTATACATAGGAAAGGTAAGACTATGTTTTTCGTCTTCCTAGCGGACTATCATAAAAACGATTAATAATTTTGTTCATAAAATTTATTAATTTTCTAAGAATAGTAAATATTTCACGGGTCTAAATGCATATAGATTTATATAATAAAGTTCCACAAGATATCACAGACATTACTTTTTAAATTTCGAATCAAAATTTAAAAGCGTTTATGTATTTATTCCAAAATAAATATATAAATAATACTAAATAAACTACGCCTATAACGGAGTACATATCATTCTCAATTTAAAATTACGAAAGTAGAGATAAAAGAAGTAGAAAAAAAACTAATTGTGTATTATATTTAGTACTCGAGTGTGTGTACAGAGCAGTGCTCCGCAACCTTTTCTTATCTATGGCTAAAATCTTTTCTAGACTTTCGCGGCATACCCGAGGGTTGAATTTGGAAGACGAGGGAACGTGACATGTCAATGTGTCTTAAATACAAAATATGTATAATGAAAAATTGTAAAATTTTCATTTATTATTTTTAACCGTGGCACTCTTGTATCCGATCTACGACACACTGGTTGCGAAGTACTGGGGTAGAGTATGTGGTGTGTGTTTGATTAATGACTCCTTGTATATATAGTATAAAGTATATAGTACATACTATGCAATATATCGTATATAACTTAAGAGTGATACATAAAAACTTAACTCTTTTTATTTTAGTTTTTTAATGTTTTAAAATATTAAATATACATTATTATATCATTCAAGAGTTGATTCAAATGTATGGAAGTTTATTCTATGATTATGTGTATACATTAAACTTTAATTACCATTCAGAAGAGCAACTGTTAGGCTTTTATTCAAGTCAGTGTTTACTTACTTACAATGTTAAAATAAATGACGATGCAAAAGTCCGTATAAATAAACAATTGAATAAAGATATTTTGAATTTATACAGTCTTTTACTAGAAAGTTCTAAGAAGTACCATTGCTTGGTTTCATATTATGAAAATTCAACGTATTGCGTATATATGATGCATTATTCACGAAAATTAACGGCCACTAACAAGCTTAATCCTCGGGGCGTAATAGCATGTCGCAAACTATTTCGAACTGGCCCGGTATCAGATGTTCAAGACTAAGATTTCTGAGAGGAAGTTTCAAAATATATATATTAACATTGCTCGTCACAGCTTGCGATGAAATACATCGTTTGTTTGGAAGGGGGTAATGTATTATATCGTTTATATATTTTCTTCACAAGAGAGGTTCACATGGACTCTTCTTTTGTTTAATTATCTTTAATTTGGTTCGACTACAACATTCATAATGTTTTACTGTTACATAAATAACATAAAAATATATTAAAATTGCAATTTCTGTGACACTGCATACAGAGGAGCTAAACACGGTAATGTCCCAAATGGATTGGCACGAGGGATAAGCTGAATACCTACATACGTTTAACCTCAGGGAGAGTCCCTTATGCACCTGTAGCCCAGCGGTGGATTAGGCCGTGGTGGTCTTGATCGAACGTTGTCTGTCATTCAGAAGACAGGGAACGCAGTAGATCGAAATAGGAGAGAGGATTGAGGTAAAGAACATCGTCTTCCTGATGGCTGACGAAAAACTTCGCCCTTCGTTCCTGGAATTTAGCAAAGAGATCATATAGGTAATAGTGAGAAGTAAAACTAGGCAGTGAGGGACAAGTAGAATCAGAAATATATAAAATGTGAATACAGGTATTATATAATAACTAAAAAAAATATAAAAATTGTAAAAGAATGTAATTAAATAGACAAAAATGTAATGTCTACAAATGAATATTGTACTGAGATATAAAAAGAAATTCACTGTGATATTTTGGGAGCGAAAGAGAAGCAAGAAAGGTGATGTCTAGAAGAGGACTAGTAAGTCAAAGGAACGTGAGAAGTTGTGAAGAAAAATGGAAGAACGTATGACTGATTGTGACCGAAAAAGGAGAGTAAAAAAATTAGAAGTGAAAAAATGATTGAATTGTCATAAACCCTGTTCTTCCCGAGATAGAGGTGAAGAGGTAGAAGTAAATATAATCACTGAGGTATAAACTTCTTTCATATTCATTCACAGCTGTTCTATCGAAGTTAAAACATTAAAAATCAATATATATACTTTAAATTATTTGGTCCCCTATTTAATACCCTATTCCCTAGAGAACTCAAAGAGTTTAGGGTTATATTATTAACTATGCTTTAAGGTGTATATATATATATATATATATATATATATATATAATTCATTGTAAAACTTTTCTGGAGATCTGTGACTGTGGTAGAGCTATTTTAATCTATTTTTTAAAATACAATATAATTGGAAATAGGTAAATATACAGATCATTTTTTTTAAAACCTATTTAACCTTTAAAAACCTATTTACAATTAACCTTTATAAAGTGATCACTCTGAAATATGTTATATTAAATTATTTTTCTAGAGGATCATGACAACATAGTTCATTTAGACACCACAAAGTCTGCAGAGATAGATAATAATCAATAAATAATTTTATAACATGCTACTTTGAATTTCGAAAACGCTATTTACATATTAGGGTATATACAGGGCGTGTGAGTACATTCACCCTTTTCAAGTTTATATCCAATCTCCTTGTATAAGTCAACGTGAAAACATTCCCATGTCAGCGCCATATACCGATGATAGAGTAACGTTATGGGAACATTCCAATAGAAGTTAAAGATCAAAAGTAAAAAAAAAAACAAAATAAGTAAAAAATATAACTCGATAAAGTTTTAATAATACTCACGACGGCTTTAAGTAAAGTAAGAATAAGTTGTTACAATTTAGATTCAAGACGGCATTCTATACTCTAAAAACAAACCGAGTGAAATCTTTTTCTTCTTTACAATCGAGATAAATTGCATTGTGGTCTCGTGTTTGTCCTGTAGACCCAAAAGTTACGAGTTGTTTGATTTTATTATACCTTCTCCGTTCCGGAAAACTATAATGGAGTTCTAAGTTTATTTATTTGATGCGTTATATTGTATATTTGTGTTATTTTTCTTTTCATGTGCACATTTAAAAGGTCTAGTAATTTAAATATGTTACGGGAATACATGACTTTTCAAAAAGATTCTTAATTGACGATAATTTTAACGGGTCTAGGAGAGTGCATATCAAAGTATTTTTCAACCTTTTTTATGCCATGTCCCAATTAAGCATTTTTAAAATACTTAACATGTAACAAACATAATTTATGTATCAAAGCAAAAGAGTTTAAATCGTATCGAGTCAACTCTCGTATTGCCCCTCTTAATTATCAAACTTCTCCCTGGGGGGCGTAGACGGTAATTGTGCCCAGAATTCGGACTAGGAACTTTCTAGAATTTATTGCAGAAAGATAGAGAAGAAATACGAGTTGTTTAAAAAACGAAGAGAAAAAAGAATCACTTTTAGACAAGTCATTGTATTTATATTAGAAAGTGATATAATATGCTGTTGGTGAAAGTGAAAACACCTGATCGCGAGTGATAAATTGCATTGCAATTTGTTTATTATTAAAGATCTAATATGTGTAAATAAGTCTCGTGAAAAATCAATCGCAACAGAGTAGTGAATTAAAATTCACACCTTGTACTAGCACTTTAAATGAAACCTGTATTAATTTTACATATAATTGCAAGGTTAAGAACGCGATCTATTTTATAGACTGTGTGAATGTCACTGTAAACAAAATCCATCTACAATATTGTTTATTCACATTTGAAATAGCTCTGTAAGTCTGGTTTCAAAGAGTGTCAATAACTCTGCATGATACAGAAGAAATGAAAACATGGCATCGTGATAAATCACACGTTGGTAGTGAAGCAGAAACAGGTGATAAGACTCCTCTTAACAACTATTTGTTTCGACGCTGTGATCACCTTGATCATTGACGATGTAGCCAAGGTTTTTAACGAACTCTCTGTACAGTTTGGTATATTGTCGTCAAATTGAATAATTATATCAATAAAACGTATTTAAACGTTAATTAATAGTGGCTTAATTTTAATTAATTCACAATAGATGGCGCTGTTTAGGATTAAAATGTTAACATTGAATTCTTATTTGTATTTCGGCTTATTTTGATGGCAGGCTTGTTCACAGTTTTAGCTATCTTGTTAGACATTAGAGATGTGCTTGGTTCCAGTATAAAAATGGTAATTATATTAACGAGAAATATTATATATTCGTTTCTAAAAATGACGTAATAGATATCATTTAAATTGTAATTACTTAAAAATTAAAATACAATCTCATAACGTGTAGCTTTTATGACTATAATCTAACTTATAGGAACATAAAAATCAATATTCCTTTTTTAAATGGCTGTCAAAAGCATTTTCGAATTGCAAATCGAAGCTACCACCGGCTCGGAAGGCTGTTCAGCTGAAGTCGGCGAAAAATTCAACAGTTGTTCATTACAAATATAGCTTCATAATGAATACACGACAGAAATTAGCTGAGCGAGCATCAACGACATTTAATTCCACACATTAACATCAGTACAGTGTACTTGGGTAGAATAATATACATTTTTGGTAATAATGTGTTTTTAATTTTTTTTAAAAATCTTTCCTGTGGCAGATCTGAAATTGATTGTAGAATTTATTGCATATACTCGTAGGTCCCTCTTGTGTTTATACATGAATCCTAATACCTTGCAAAAGATTTTGCGTTTTTAGATATCTTCTCTTGGATAGAATAATATACTTTTAAAAAAAAAAATCGGTTTTAATTGTTGATTTTTTATTTCTCCAGTGCCATAAATTATCTATTTCATTTTGAAGACGAAAAGTAAGAGAAATCGGCTTATTTTTTATATGATGACCCTGGCTATCACTGTTTTTTTTATAATTTTGCACGTATGTGCAATCAAAACTTTATAATTGTATCACAACACACAAACACACACACACACACACATATATATATATATATATAGTGTCGCAAACGTAGGAATACCATAGAACAAAATAACAAGTGTTTTATTTTTTTGTCTAACCCGTGCTAGTACAAATAATTTTTATTAATTGTAGAACTTATATATATATAAAGTTTACAATAATTAATAAAAGTTTTTACAACTAGAACTACAGACGAACTTGTTACAGTCATTAGAAAACTCTGGCTGTTTTCTATTGGTCCTATTGGAAATCTATGGTCAGGCATATGTGCAACAGACGACGTGATGAACTAGATTTAAAAGATGTTTTGGACCTTATATTGAATGACATAATTAGGTACCTTCGAGATATTATTACCTTGAGAGATTATACTCCATTTTTATCTGCTGTTACCTTGATATCGTCTTTCAATCTGGGAAACTTTTTTTAAAAGAGCGAAGTCATAGAAGACAGATGGAATGACATACGTCAAAATAATCTTCAATGTAAGCATTGACTTAAATTTAATTTGAAATTGAACTAAAAACTAGACATATGACATTGTTAAGATAGATTAAGAGTCATATTTTATAATTTAAACATTGTAACATGCAAAAAGGTGAGCATAAAAATCGCTAATGTCTATGAAATATAGATTCTAGTTAAAAAAAACATTTATTGACTATCAGATTAATGTAATAATGTATAAAATACAGTAAGATGAAAGCTAGAAAAAAATAAATTTCACGCAAACAACACGAAGATAAAAGATAGTATAGTTAAATAATATACTCATTTTAACGCTTGTTCACGGGATGTACGACTGCGAACGTTAAACGACCGCACGTCCGGTGGAGATAAGTAACGCTCGTGTTGTTGGCTCTGCGGTTTTTGGGGCCATGAAATCGGCGTTGTGAAATACGTGAGAAATTTTAAATGTAACACGTTTAAATCACATAATTAATTTTAAAAGGTACAAAATTGATAAGATTAAACAAGTAACTTTTACCCTGTCTGACTGCGATATGAATATAATAACAAGTTTTATGTTTTAACAACGAAATATGTTATTGTTAGTATTAATAATTATAATGTCATATATAATTATATAGTTCGAAATATTCATTGTAGACATTACACATAACAGAAACGGTAAAAACCAAGTGTAAAAATGTAACTATACGACTTTTGTAATACAGCGTGCTTCCTATTTCAGATGCGAAATAGTATCGTATCATATACAGTGCCTAAATGATTTAATTGTATTAGACAATGTCGACTGTCTTGTATAATAGTTGTATTAATTTGATTCAAATTCAAATTAATACAATATAATCGGCATCATATCAGACGATAGATGCCAACTACAACACATAGGTCTCGCACAAAGGTTGACATGTTGATGTTCATTCACAGCGCCTTCCCGTAACTATGTCATCGATCCACCAACGGCTTTTCATTCGCCTCCCGAGAAGTTTATTGCCTCAACGATCGGAGTCACTTCGGATGAGAAATTCTTGAAGCGACGTCGGTGATCTTGGTCCTTCTGCACATCTCATTTCTCATTCAATCTCGCAACAAAACCGTATATAAATCCAAGTATAGCCATTTTTATTGGTCATTGGCCTTAAGGTCCATCGTTAATGACCACGTCACAGACCACACATTAATCAAAGACGTTTAATTTCAGAAACTGCGGCATTTTGAATAATAACGTTTTTCAGAGCTTCCCTATAAGAAAAAAATAAAATTGTAAATAATTATAAAACGCAGTCGTTATTCGCAGCTAGGAGAAGAAAGATAAATAATGAAAATGAACGGCAATTCCTTTTGCAACTGCCTGACCTCAGTACGCGAAATAAAAACACATTGTAAACAAAACACAAACAAAAAATACCAGAGTTTTGCTGCCAATTCATATAAAAGATTATATCTTTTAATGATGTCGAGATGGTTCTACTATAGTAATAGTTGATAAATGCCTCTGATTTAAGAATAACATGCTCATAGAGACTCAAAGGAATTATATATACGTTTAGAAGAACATAACATTACAAATTTAATATGGAAATAGCTTGTAGGCGAATATTCGATTCACGATGTGTCCTATCTTTAATAAAGTTATTTGCATTAGACATTTTTTATAAGTACCGCAATAGAGTCTTTCTATGGCCTCCATTATAATAGAGAAAGAAGGCAGATAAACCTTCCTTACTTCTGCAGAACAGTAGTCAAAACTGTAATAAATAGGAACAAATTAAAACAGTGCAATACAAAAATGTATATTAGAACTAATTATAAAAGAAATAAATTGAATATGTAAATACTAAAATTAAATATAAGAGAAATAAATGTAAAATTAATTAAAAAAAAAACTGTGATATATATAAATTGTATAAATAAACAACACTGCAGTAATTGAGGATGGACGAAAGTATATTAGTGCGAAAGAGAAAAATGACTGAATTATGCAATGAAGAACAAAATAATAGAGATTGCGAAGAATGGATGAAGAGTATATAAATAATAAAAAGGAGCGAAAATTTAATACAGAAAATAAATCCGCGTTACCAACAAAATAGGGGGTAGAATGTGAAGTCCGCAATAGTGGGGGCCACTTAAAAAAACATAGAGTCATTCTGAATATTATCTGGTAGCCTGAAGATTATATGGTATGGTATAAGCAAATACATGTCCCATAGAAAACCATTGGTATTTAAAAATGTTTCAAAACTCAAAACAATTTCCTATATCAAAACATAGTTTTAAAAAATATATTCTGTACCGATGAAACTTCTATAGTTAGTTTAACTCCAATTAAAAGTTTGAGAAAAAAAAGCTCAAATGGCAATATTCACATTTACGGAGCGCTTAAAGTGTTACAGAAGTTCAGTGGCATAAATCTTGTGTTTCACTATAAAGTTTTATGAAAGTAAAATTAAAAAAAACAGAAGCGTTCTCTTCTTTTCAGCTGATAGATGTTCACTGGAAAGCATACGCCTCCCCTAACTACTACGTGGTGTGAATGATGTTATGTTTTTAGACATTTTAGGCTGTGTACAGCTTACAAATCAAGCCCATGGAAGCAAAGGTCTGTAAGCTAAAAACTTTACTATGGTAGATTATATTCTAGTAACAATGACGTTATGTGGCATGATCTACCCTAATCATGATTTTTCCCGAACATCATCTCATCATTCTGCATCACCGGTCTGAGCTGGACACAGTTCTGGTCTACATGTTCATGGGACAGGATTTAAAGTTAAGGAGTATTCCTCGTGCACCTATGATCCTACCGTGGGGTATCTGATCACCGACTGTCCCGTATTTTGCACTGTTCACATTGATTACCAGTTTGCAAGAGAAAATAGAGGAGGGCAAAATAGCCAAACTGTCTGAAGAAGATAAAAGGCACCACTTTTTTTAGAGTATTGTAAAAAGATTATAGCTAAGATAATTAAAAGAAACATATCCTAGTGGAGTAAGACTAGTATGTGACAAGGTATTATAAAAAGTAAAATAGAAAAATGTAATTTTAAAAATTGGAATAAAAAAAATTAAACAAAATAACGAAAATAAAAATGTAAAAGTTGTATACTGGAGATTAAAGAGAAGTAAGAAAGGCGAAGTAAGAAAAGAAAATAAAGTATGGAAAGGAATGATAGAAAATATGAGGAATAAAAGAAAAGTTTTTGAAAGATACTATGAAAGATAACAGATGACGAAAAAATAAAATAATCTGTTAAAATTTTATTTAGAACATATTGTGAGTGCGCACCTAATACAGGGGAGTCTACGAGAGGTCCCGTAATACGGTGGCCATTAAACAAAACAAACACTGACTATATTCGAATGTTGATGCGCGCGGTTAGCCGTTTTGGCTTTTACAGCTTCATCGGACTCAGGGCTCGCGGAACCGAAATCCGTGAGCTAAAGAACTAAAAAAAAATCTACGTCAGATGCGTCACCTAACGTATTATATATACGTTATATATATATATATGACTATATATATTATGTACTATACAGTAATAGTATAGTATAGCTAATTGTTACCTAGTCGGTTTTCGGAAAACACGCGACGGCACGGTGACCAGTCTAGCGCTACTCATATCCTGCGAGTAGAAGTATCTATTAATTTATTTTCAATTTATTTACTTCATTATTAGCATAAGCCATCACCATCGCCGTTTCAGCTGTATGTAGTCCACTGCTCGATTGCGGTGTCTAGATGTCCAAAATGACTTGTTGGAAGATATTTACATTCAGGGTTTCTCACTATAACTCAGCTTTCTATCTTGTGAGTGGAGATTTATTCCACTCTTGGCGTTCCATGCCTTTCACTCCAGGAACCATAAGGACTCAGAGTTCATTATCAGTTATCATCATCACTGTTCCATATCTAGGAAGTCCACAGCTGGTCATAAGTTTCCCCCATTGATTGAAAATAATATCAGTTGGAAGCGGCCTAGATCTGGCATCTTTCGACCTCAAATCCTCTGTCTACCATGGTGGTGGACGTCCAGCGCAAGCTGTTCCATCATGTCTACTCCAGAACATTAAGCCCACTGGTCAACAGTTCTACGCGTTATGTGATCATAAACAGTACAGATATGCAAATTCAAATTGAAATGTTTAATTAGTCACATTTATAATTTATTGTTGTAATAAAATTGTTCGACCATATAATAAGAGGTTTTCGATAGGGTGACCATAAAAGCGTACACGTGGACAGAGAAATTAAAATAAACATTGTCTTCGTAGTTATGGTTGATATATTTAATTGTCTGTTGAATGCATTTTCAACCAATTGCTTATGTACACGAAAACTCTGTGTAAAAAACAAAAAGGAAATATAATAATATAACATAGATAATAATAAAAAATGAAACAATGATCTATCTATACCAGACAAGCTTTGGATGGAGATGAAGGTGAGGATAGTTCTGAGTTGTGGTGGTATATATGCAAACATACTACTAGGTTGCGGCAAAGGAATAGAGAAAAAAGAACGGAAGAGGAGAGTGAAAAGATAATAAAAAGTGAAAAATAATTAAAATAAAAAGTCCCTGTTTTCAATATAAAAGGGGATGTGTGTGGGGATGGGTATGAGAGATCATAAAAACAGGGCTATTATAAAACAGCCAAATCAAATCAAAAATATAATATACTAGACTACTATCTGTCTACTATATTTGTGAGATTTGCAGTTTCCGTGATTGTTTTATAATAGCCCTGTTTTTTTCTGTTCTTTTCTCTCTATTACTCTTCTTTCGTTCTCTTAACATTTATTTTCATTCCATTCACACCTCGCCTTTTCCTTCGCCGCAACCTTTTGCTATACGTATGTTTTGGTATATATTTATAAGTACACCATATTCCAAAAAAATTATTACAGAATAAATAAATAACGTAATTATTGTAGAGGAAGAAAAAGCATTTTATTTATTCTGATTATTACATCGTAAAATCAAAATACTATCTGTGTGTGCAGACTTTTTACTACTAGATGTTGTTCTGTCGCATTTATATACAGTTTCAAATCGAACAGTTTATACAGAATGATTGGCTTTCGAACTAATAAATGAGCTATTTTTAACCAATTAAATTTTATATAAAAACAAATATGTTCCCAACATCTCTAAATACGTGGTAACACTACACCCAAAGTTGCTTAAAATACATGAACATGTTTAATTCTCTCTTGATACCAATAACTTTACGTTTTAATTATTTTGAACATTTCATATATTACCTGTAAAATATTGAAAGGTATATATTTAATATTCTTTTTAATTAGTCCAATGTTAATTTAAAATTACACGTACATTGATGTTTACATTTATTCGTTTCTATTAATATACAAGCTGATTGGTTGAAGGTGTAAACTTCACCGGCTTACTTGACATCTTATAGTTTGTAGCTAGTACACACGAAAAAACATTTTGCTCCTCGAGGACTTGTTTACTTAGATGTCCTCCCCATAGTACCGATTTTACTCACTTCTTCGCTATACAACCTATTCTTCTCTGGGACGCGCTCCCCCTCGATATCAGGACGATCAGGAATCGTTGCGCATTTGAAGCCAGGGTTTGAAAGCTCCTGCTTGAAAAGCTGTAAGACAATTGGATTTTACTATTTATTATATTTATATAAACAGGATATGCAGATATTTAATATATTTATATATAATAATAGTAAGTAGTATCCATAAATATATTTATAAAAGGTGTTTTTTTATGTTAGCGATTGATTATTTTCCTTTTCAGCTTGTTTTAATTTTTTTATTTATTTGTTTTGTCTTTTAAGATTTATCTTGTTCGCCCCTACCTTCATTAATTTGTTACCACCCAAATTATTAACTGGTAGAAAATGCCTTCAGCATTAAGTTCACTGTTATACATATATGGTATAAAAAGTGATAAATAAATAAGTAAAAGCTATAAAGTTATGAGTGTTAGTTTTCAAGCTTCTACATTTATTTCTTATCACGTTTTAAAACGTGATCACTATGATATATAAAAGAATAATTTCTTTTTTGTATTAGAATGCGACAGACCAAATACTCCTAAATATATAATTTCTGCAGAAACAGTAAACAATAATTCATTTCAATATGTAGGATCCGTATTTTGAAAACATTTTTTATTTTACTGGAGTATTTAATATTTCAGAAGTCATTGATTTTAGAATAAGGTGTACCATATATAAATTAAGAGCAAATGATGACTTAGACACGGATTTGACGCGTTTGATAAAATTTAAACATTTGACAAAAACACGTGTACAAACACGGATATAATTAAACCTTCTTATAAACAGTCGCTTGGCAAACCCAACAAACCTAGAAATAAAAATTTATTCACTTTCCTTTCCGTCCGTTTGGGAGTTTCAACTTACTTTTTGATCACAGTATTACATTTACCACTTTAAAACGTTTCGTTACAAAAATGCATTGTCTGTTTGTATTAAGATTACATAGTAACGCATGAACTCTTATGGCAATATTTGAAGTAAATTGGAATGGTAGTGGCGCCATCTATACAAAATTGGTCATACCAACTCAAAAACTTGAGAGCTAATACACAACTTTGTTAAAGATTATCACACAACAAAATGAATGATTATTTCTTTTGTAAAGGACATGCATACAATCATTCATTTATATGTATATATATATATAATTATTGTAACTTACACTGGCTTAGTTTCGTTTTTTCAGCTTATTCAAATGTGGTAATGACATCCGTGTTGGTTGAATGTCACACATACAACCATTTTCCGGCGAATTTTTCAGCAGCTTTTCGTTGAACGTTTTGTTATATTTTGTATATTTTTTAAGCTCTCAACTTATATTTAAGTTGCCTAATACATTACGTTTCAGTGGTTTTTCTTATAAATATTTTTATGAGGAATATTCATTCTTTATTATTATTTTAACAATTGGACGCCCACTGCTGGGTATAGGGCTCCATAAATTTTCATCGCATCGAGCATTTTACGTCAATATAAAAAAAACTCTATACCACCTTGTAGGTCTATGTCAGAGTTTCTTAAAAAATAAGGTACTAATGTAATATCTATATACACCCATAAGAAATATTTCAAGTATTATCCGTATATATCCGTTCACAGCTATAAATATACTACGAGTGCATTGAACAATAGAGTTAGATTTTTAGAAATAAATTGTTAATAGCAAAATCTCATTTATCTCGGAACGCATAACTCACTCCTTTGTCTCGTAGGATAGCCGTTATTAAGCGTTAAGGTCAAATCTTGTTAAACTTAATGACTTATTGCTTAATTAACTAAAATACAGAAGCATTAGTTATTAGAATGAATTATGAGATGACTTATAATTATCTAGGAATCCGTACAAATTTTAATATTGCTTTAGAACAATGTTTTTCGTGGAGCATTTTCTTACGAGCAATATTTAATTTATTACAGAAGCTGTGTTATATCTATTGTACTATAAAAACTAGAGTATATCTAATCTTTTGTCAATGATTTTTTTTTAAGAAAAAGCTTCTAAAATCCAACACATATCAATCCGCAATCACCGTATTTGTCTGATTTGTCGCTTTGACATAACCAAATCGAAGGTCTTGAATGTTTACCAGAAAAAAACAGAATAAGTGCGTTTTATGATTTGATTTGGAAGAGTAAATAAAGAATTTAAATTTTACAAACAAATTCAGATTGCTTTCTGATCACAGTATTATATATGTTAGGAAAATTGCATTAGTAGTTGTTTTAAAAATTGTGATCTTTTCATAGATCTGAACGCTTCGGTTCAAGCGATAGCTTTTGGTTTCGTATCGTTTGTTATTACGTTTTATAACAGAAAGTATAACGCGGTCATTCTGGGATATATTTTGGGGAATGCGCTGCAGAACACAAAAACCTTATTCCACCATCCCCATTTCTCTATACAACGAGTAGATGGTCGACGCGCTACCACTCTTACATGGTAGAGTTCTTTTCGAGATGTACTAATATATAGCTACTTCCGCTATGTAGCAGTAGCCGTGCAATAAAGTGCACTGCCAGCCAGACCGCTGATAAATGCGCATACGGCAAACAATGCGAATTACACAACTACCACTGTTAAATCACTCGACATGTGTTTCACCCCGTGACGGGGCATCCTCAGGAGTAATGTTACTCCGATTAGTGCCAAACACCGAGTCACTAATCTTCCTTATCTCCTGAGAAATATAACCCGGGTTTCTTCAGGGTCAAAGTTAACTGGTATTTACCGGATCTATGGGCTACATCTTCGACCACATTGTCGCTTTACGGCGAGCGAATTATAGTCAAAGGCAGACTAGTAATCGGTAAACATTTTTATTCATAAATATTTTAATCTTAGAAGCTTTTATATACGTATGATTTTTCTGTTAGTATTTTATTTGTATGTGGTGTTAAAATATCTATATTGCTAACCTAGTGGTCAAAGATATTAAATATGAAATGTCTTAGATTTGTCTGTAGGTAAAATAAAAGATTTTCGACCATTCACAAACTCTGAACATTACAAAATACATACGTATCTGCACAAGCAGAATATTCACATAGAAAAGTTCTATAAAAAATTTAAAATTTTGATTGTATTAAATCAGTTAAGAAAACAATATCTTAAATCATATAAGCTTTATCAGAAGATTTTAAAACTTTGTAGACGATAGATATTGTCAGAGTTTATACAATTTCGGATTCGTTTATACAAGATTCTAATTCAAAGGTATTTCAATGAGAGAGATTGGATATTTCCATTTAAAAGTTTGTTTCAATCAAATTTTTTTGTTTATTCAAAGAAGCGATTTAAAAATTGTGTGTGTGATAAATACGCGTGCGGCAAACAATGCGAAACACAGCTACCACCGTAAATCTATTTAATGGAATCAGGCGTTACCTTGCGGAAGTTCATCCTAAGTAAGTAATTATCCTAAGGGGGCTGACTCTGTGTTTGGCACTAATCGGTGTAACATTACTCCTGAAGATGTCCCGTGGAGAGGTGAAACACGTGTTGAGTAATTTGGCGGTGGCGGTTGTGTGATTCGCTTTGTTTGCCGCATACGCATTTATCATCGGGCAGGCGGGCGGTGCATTTTGTTGCACGACTACCACTGCATGTGCGGAAGTGGCTAAATATTGGCCCTTTCTCACCGTAAAACTTCTTTACACGTGTTTCACCCCTCCACTGGGGCATCCTCAGGAGATGTAAGACCGACCAGTGCCAAACACCGAGTGAGTGATTCTCACTGCTGCATAGCGGAAGTAGCTATATATTAGTCTCTTTCTTAGTTAGAATGGACTTCCGCGAGGTAACGCCTGATTGTATTATATATTAACTAAATTATAATTATAATTTTAAAATCAAATGAAGAAGACAAAGTGGTTTAAGATGATCAGCGTCTATTATTAAGGTACGTAAAGAGACAGAAAAAAATGTCCTTAGACGCTGAAAAATTAATAATTTTAAAATTCCAAGAGAAGTATTTAATATATCTTAAAAAGGTTGTCGTCCTATTAAATATCAGAAGTGAAGCCAGTTTATAGCGCCGAGGCGGACTCTGGAACGGTGGAGTGATTAATCAAAAGTTATTTCATTAAGAGGAGAGGAAAGTTTGTTGGGAAAAAAATCAGGTTAAAATAATTTTAATGTTCGTTTGCGTAAATAAATTGGAAAGTTAGTTCAGTGGTCTTCGTAACTTGTTATTATCACAGATTCGATTGTTGGTATACACTTTTTTATTTTTATATTACTCTAATTATTTAAAGGCTTTTGTTACATCCCACACAGGGACATTATGTTTCTTAATTAGTTTTTCATTTAATTATTTTATTTTCACTCTGATCTCTTGTCCTTCTCAATATTCATACATCTGATTTCTTTTTCTTTTATTCGTCACATAATCTATCATTCTTTTCCATACTTTATTTTACTATCTTAAATCGCCTTTCATATATCTCCGTCATCTATTCGTCATTATTTTTATATTTACTGTTATTCATTTTTGCATTCCAGTTTTTACTTCACATTTTTACTATTTTATTTTGTTTAGTTCTTCATTCCATACTCATAATTATAGCTCATTCTGTTTGTTTAGACTACTATAGATTACGTAGTTACGTAAAATGTATTTCAACATTATCATCATATTTTCAATTATAGAACGCCGACAAAAGATAAAGATAAAGATAAAATTAATTTATTCAATATTTTAACTTTTAACGGAACTCTTATTGATCGTCAACTTTTTTCTTTTTAATCTATATTTTATTTTTGACTCTACTTTGCTTCGCAAGGTGATATAGTTGTGGAGAAGTAGGAAGAAACATCACAACACAAGTTTTAATAGTTTAACAATACAAATTTATACTTATACACTTTAACAGATATTGCCTAAATTAAATCAAAATAATCAAGCTACATCACTGCCAAGGATTCTTGTCATTTAAATATTCGTATATGTAATAATAAGCATTTTCCCTCAATTTACTTTTAATGTCTGTTTGAATCCTGTAAATGGTAGCACAATAATGTTTTCCACTGCTGGGCATGTCTTCCCTATATATATCCAATAAGACTGATTATTTTATTGGTATGAATATAGCTAACATAACTCTTTTTATAAACACTACGGAAGGTTTTAATCATACATAGTAATAGTGGCGACATAATCACGAATAGTTCTGGTAATAAAGACGAAATCGTTAAGCCTTTTTCTTGGTTTAATATAAACATTTTTTAAGGAAACGTTTTTCAAAATAAAGTCCGTAGTAATGCCCCTGAGTTACTCAAATACCACAAGTTTAAAAGAATTTTTATAAAATATAATGAATATAGCTAGGAAAGTAAATGATTTTTATCTTTTCATAAATATATGTGAAATAAAGCATTTATTTTTATGGTATCAAAACAATAAGTCGTACAATAGTGAATGTGGCAAGAAATATTCATATCCCATAGACTATGGGGTATTCTATTGAAAATTTCACTCAATATATAATATATATTTTTGTTGATTATAATATGAAAAGTATTACATAATTTTAAAGTTAATTGTTGAAAATACTTTTAAGAAACCAAATATAAACGGTAAAATTTCTTTATAAGAATAACACCGACCGCGAGTCGGGTTATCTTAAAGAAATCTCTAAAAGGCATTGTGTATTGTACTAATAAACTTTTTGTACTCGACAGCGGGAAGCGCTTTGATACAGAGCAAACCGCGTGAAATTACAGAGCCCGAGAGGATTTTCTTGAATGGTAGGCATTATCGCTTTCGCCGTTTAAAGTGTTGTCATTATTAAATAAAAATATATTCAATCATTTGAAATGAAAAATCTTTATCTTGTTATTTGGGATACGAGTTTCAAGCTAAATTATTGACCAGTTGGAAGCAGCCAGAATCCATTATCTTACAAAGAACTTAACAAAGTCATCTGTTCACTTTGAAGGTGGACTTGCGGTAGTGGACACTGCGTTCGCTGGTGGGATTTTGTGTGCCCAGCAGTGGACGACTTGACTGAAATGATGACGATGATACTTACCGCATTTCTGCTATGTTTGTATTACACAAGTAAGAAAAAGAAATTATTAGCCACTTCCGTGAAGTTACACTAATCGGTGTAACATAACTCCTGAAGATGCCCCGTGGAGGGGTGAAACACGTGTTGAGTAATTTGGCGGTGGCGGTTGTGTGATTCGCATTGTTTGCCGCATACGCATTTATCAGCGGGCTGGCGGGCGGTGCACTTTATTGCACAACTACCACTGCATGTGCGGAAGTGGCTAAATATTGGTCCTTTTCTTACTCAGGATGGACTTCCGCGAGGTAACGCCTGATTACATTAAATATGTATTACACAAGTTAACCAAAACGTATCATGTCATACAAACATAAAGAGAAAAGCGTAAGGAACAATTTTTAAATTTTATAAATTAAATCCTTCTTGGATTTGGTTTTGCTACCATTTTTCTTTAGGCATTTTAGTTTTCTTAAGACTCGATACACTACCACAGATTATAAATAACATAACGTTTATAATAATAAGCTTTATATTTTAAACTAATATCTATAAAATTTTGTTCCAACGATACAAAAATAACTTAAAAAAGCAGTTTAACTTTGCTATTTTCTCCTTTCACGAATTAAGTTCTAACTCGAACAGCTTAGACGTATAGCTGAAAACTTTCCAAGTTCGAAACTAGCTTGGTTAAGCTGTAAAACTTTTATAAGTTGAACGCTGGTTGAACATTTTGATTTTCTAAGAAAATTAACAAAGTATACATCAGTTTTTTAAGGAAAATTGCAAATAAATAACTTAGGTTATATTTTCCGAAATATCTTATGAAAGATTACTTCTTTTAAGGATGTCGTAAGTTATTTAAAGACTTAAAAATATATTTAATGGAGATAGATAATTTAGACATATAAGATATATTTTACTACCTAATGTTAACTGTTAATATACAAATAGTATTATTCCTTAACAGCCTACTATTGCCTCGTGTGATAAGACCGCCCATTAAACATCTTTCTTTATTATTACGCAACTATGTATATATTTTCCAGCGTGTACAATAAAAAGTGTTAAAATAAATTAAATTAAAAAAGATTTTTCATGTCCAAATAAAAAAATGTTATAAATAAAATACACAATTTAAATTTTTATTATGATGACGCCATTTTGAATGCTATAAAAATGTCAAAGGTCGTATTTCGCACATACGCGACTTCGTTAGCAAGCGGGAACAAATTGTGGCGTTTTATTGAGATTTAAAAGTAAAATATATCGCCGCGGATTCGCTGACTATGCTTTTTAGTTTTAGATTGCATTTTTATAACTTAAAATTTATATCCATAATTTTGTTTGTTATATGCACTTTTCCTAATAAAAAATATACCATTCCAAAAAAGTCATGAAGTTATGGCGACCTTCAACGCAAAGATCGCACCTACATTACGCGAGCGTTTATTGGCTGCGCTGGCGCATCGATCAACTTCGGCTATCTCCGGCCGTCGTTCGCCATTGTTAGCTACACTCCGGCGCACGCTTCTTGTTGCCGTAATTTTTTCCAACTCATTTGCAACGTAATAAACCTTGCATTATATTCTTTTGCTTTGCCCTAAAATAACATTTTTGATATTTAATGCTTTTCTCTTTGACTAAAATTAGTTTCTGTCTTTTCCCAAAAGTTAGCAATTTGTCATTTAAAACTAATAATATGGAAGGCCGGTATTTTTTCCTACTTTGGTAGGATTGTCTATAACATTTATGAAGCGTCTTTTAGTTATTTTAGTTTTTAGTTATTTCCGAGTTACACGTGTTTTATATTTAAATTTTGTCAAACAGGTCAAGTTTCTATTGGTGCAAAATCGCTTAAATTTTTGGAAAAACAAGCGTCTAAAACTCGACTCATATTGCTCCACAACCACCGCATTCACCTGATTTAGCTCTGTGCGAGTTCTGGTTGTTCAGCAAACTCAAAAAGCCAATATAGGGAAGTCGTTTTGACACTATTGATGAGATAAAAAGCGAAGAAAGTCTGGATGGCTATACCGGAAAGAGACTATTTCGACTGTTTCAAGAACCGGAAAAAGTGTTGACTAAAGTGTTTTTTATCGGACGAGGTTTACTTTAAAGGGAATGAAATTGATTTGGAAGAATAAATAAAGAATTTACATTTTATACACAAATTCACTTTAATTTTTGTTCACAGTATTACACTCAACCGTTTTTATATTTATAACCAGAAATTTTAAATATCGAACATTGCCATTATCCCTGGTATTATTTCGATAAATTCTCTTATTTCCAATAAAGTTTTTTTCATATACTGTAAATCATCGTATCAATTATTGAACGCTTCAACGTTACGTTCGGAGGTACCCATATATGATAGAGTTTGCTTGTTTTGGTTTGTTGAAGTTGGTGCTTTCAGCCCGGAAGCTTTTAAAGCTTCATTGGAACTTCACGGAGCGGAAGGGTCCGTGAACTTAAAAATAAAACAGAAGCTGGACAGCTGCATATCAGTTCTACGATGACGTTTATAAGTTGTAAATGCTCTACCCGAGTAGAGCTGTGTAGTGTTGATGTTGTGTTTTGCATGGGACGGCAGCGTAAACCACAGGCGAGTCAAGAAGGGATCTGGATTCAACCTCAGTTGTTCGTGGTTAGGTAGCGGGCGCCCGCTCCTCATATGATAGAGGAAGCTGTATGTGTGTTATGTGTGTATTTTTTTTGTGCGTTTTTATAATTTGTTTAATTTTTTTGTGCATTTTTTTAAAAATTGGAACATCATTGACGAAGTTATCTGTGAAAATAATAATGGATAGGATCTTGTATGTCTGTCTATCGAGAAATATAAAAGAGTTTAGTAATAGAAAAGTCCTCGCAAAAACTGATAACATAGAAACTGAAAAAAAGTTCACTCTAAATAAGCTAGAATCTTCAAGAGATTTTGAAACTAATGTGTGTATATATATATATATATGATTGCATTAAAAAATGCATACAATGCCTTATCAAATTTAATTCTATAGAGTTTTATTACAAAAATCAGTTTGATTAAAATAAAACATTACACTTTCAGGTAGTGGATATCACAAGAGATACATTACAATTCGTAATATGTAAAACACAACGGTGTGTTATCTCTTTCGAGCTTTGAGTTCTTAACACAAACAGCGAGTGACGTCACGGTTGGCGGATACGCGAGCTTTCATTACAACTTTGTCAAGATCCCGACTTCTAGCGCAGCTGTCGCAAAAGTTTGTGCAGCGGGCTTACATTTTAGCACAATTTTAAATTAGTCGACATAGGGACATGAATGAAAATAACTCCTACATTTTCCATTGTACAGCTCAATGTTTTCACAGTTCAAATATAGAAGCTGTATTGTTCTATTTTCAAGGAATTGGCAAGTTGTAGCAGTGCGCAGGCTATATAGCAAAGAACATATAGCCTCTGGTGCAATAAGTTTTTGAAGTGGAGATCTTGTACCGGTATGAGCAATGAAGGATGTACCAGCCACAAGGGGTATAGATGATTTTGTGAAGCTTGGAACACGCTGTATAAAAGTCCTTTCAGACGTCTTTTTGATTATCTATGTGGGAGGACAATGTCTATAGTTCAAATGATGATGACAAAATGATTAGCGTAATTATAGAAAGAGCAAAATCATTCATTCATTCATCCATCCACTTAAGATGATTAAAAATGATCACTACTGTACGTCATGAAAACAATAATAGAAGAGACCAATTTTATAAAATTGAGTTTTTTTTACAAATGTCCGTAAAACTACTATAGTTTCACGTGTAAAGTTAGATAGATAAAAACCGCAGTATCGACTTAATTTCATCATCATTATCATCATCATCTCCATCACCACTACAATAATCATCATCGTCATGTCAGCCGATAGACGCCCACTGTCATTCGTTGTCCTAAAATCACATGTGACAGCGTTTTACATTGTAGTGAAAGTACGAACCTTTCTGCCCTATGAACATTTGGTTGTACGAGTGATTATCCCGCCCACTGTCACTTAAGATAGGCTATACTTAAAGCTAAGTTGATTCATTTGGATCTCCTCATTTCTGTTTTCCTTCGAAGTCCCGGGCATACCCTTCCCATCCCAAGGCCCATCATAAGTCACCGCGTTTCTAAATACATGGAAAAAATACTAAACAATAATTAATTTTAATATGTAGTTATTCTAATTTACCATGGACATTATATTTGTTATTTTTGAAACTGATAATATTATTACAAGGTGTATAATATATTAAGAGACCTTTAAATTTATTACATTTATAACCAGACACCCTATATATAAAAGAAAGTGTCATTAATAAATCATTGAAGAAAATTATAAACATGTTTTACCAAATATGAGGCGTTCAAGGTGGTTTGCGTGGCTTTATTCGTGTTTAATTTATCGGCTAGCACTGGATATTCGTACCGACAATAAAGCCTCGTAAACTAGGTTAATTACTTTCACCAGAGCTTAGAGACCTGGTAAATTTGATATACGACGGCACTAAATTTTGATACTTTTTTTTTTGCTTTGTTTCATTGCACTGATTATTACGGTAATTTAAAAATGTATTTAAATGTTCTTCTATAGAAGGAATCGCTTGGAAGAGGCTGGAATCTGGGCGGATTATGTTCAGCAGTGGATGTCGAACTGCTGAAATTATGACGATGATGAAAGGAAATCAGCTAAGTTGTATAGTTCATAATTATGGAGGAAAATATCCTTGATGTTTTAGATACCCAGCTCTTCGGGGGAAAGGGGGGGAAAGTGTAATTTATGCCCACTAGCATACTCCCCCCCCCCGTGGTCGTCCCCTGCGTTTGTGCCAAGAACTTTGATAACTCCACTTGTATTTTTTTTTGAACAATAATAAATAATATTATAATAACAAAATAATAAAGACATTCAAAAATTCGAAAAACAACATCTTGTTATTATATATCTAGAAGAGTAGTAGTAGTCTAGTGGTGGAGGAATAAGACTTGCGTTCGTAGGTCACGTATACGATGCCCAAAATACAATTTATTTAATATTCTTTATTGCACACGTTAAGATTTAATAAGTTTTACAGTAACATACAAAAAAAGTACAATGGGCGGTCTTATTACACAACGCAATCTCTTACAGACAACCATAGTATGGAAAATGTAAAAGTACTAATAATGGGTAGTTTACGTGTACAAAAAATTCATATTTACAAACAAACGAACATAGACATACATAAACATACATACATACTATATATATATGTACTTGTAATAAATAAGGTTTAATATCTATTATAAATATAATACAATAAAAAATAAAAACATCTAACTGACTTCGATCAGTATTGGTTCGATCGCACTTGCCTCAGAAAGAAACAGAAGAAGAAAAAGAAATGAATTAAGAGATATATAATTATAGGTCTAGTAAATGGTTCTTAACTATTTTCTTGAAAATTGGTACAATCTTATATAGAATTCACATTATGTGCATAAATTATATAAGATTGGCACTGTTCAGAAACAATTTTCTAGAGGATGGGCAGCAGCATTCTCTGCGTACCATAATGTCTCACTATGATCGCCAAGCCGTCTGCCAAGCGTGGCGATTATAGTATATCCTCTCATAGATGACCGTGCGAAACCGCGAACCGTGCGAAATATAAAAATATTTAATATTTAATGGAATCAGGCGTTACCTTACGGAAGTCCATCCTAAGTAAGAAAAGGACCAATATTTAGCCACTTCCGCACATGCAGTGGTAGTCGTGAAACAAAGTGCACCGCCCGCCAGCCCGCTGATAAATGCGTATGCGACAATCAATGCGAATTACACAACGTGTAGAGTGAATTAACGGTGGCAGTTGTGTAATTCGCATTGTTTGCCGCATGATCCTTTTCGTATTTTATATTTAATTCATGTTAGTTTAGTAACGTAACAAACATAGAGAAAGGTATAACAACAAGTTTATCTTCGTTTCCAATGCTAATCATAAGGACATTGCTCTCTTTTACTAAACTAAATAAAAAAATTAAGCAAAAATAACGTGTTTCAATAACGCTTAGTTAAATATATTAAATAATCAATACCAAGTTTTCTTATTACGGTCTTTTTATTTAATGTAGAATAAATATCTGTTGCCAAAAAGTTGGCATAGCTCCATTAGAGCATAGATAAAAAAGGAGAAAATACGCTATTTCATTTATATCCTTCCTTCATTATATGTCTTTGAATGTCCATACGTATGACAAAAATTCTGCCATATTAGCGGTCAATTGTTTGCTAAGCTTGTAAGAAAACCATTGGTTTTATTCCCTCGTATTTAGAGCCTCTAGTATAAGGGATTCATGGGTAGACATTATTTTTCATACATCACCTCTCATTCTTCGCGATTCCTTCTGGATACTGCAATTTTACAGTTTTTATTTTCTTGTATATTAAAAATTTGGTTCCTGTAACATTTTTACACACTATAATTTTTTGTTCTATGCTTTTTCCAATTTCGTCTATATCCATTATTACATAATTTATTTCTTTTCTATTTTAATCACAAAATAGCATATAATTTTATAGAATTTGAATAGGTTCTTAAATGTCCTGCGCGGGCCGTCAGCCTTCAGCACGATACCTGGTCTCTCTGTAACGATTTACCCTGCATCTCAACACATGTAATAATAAGTAATGTCATTAGCTATGTGAACACGGCTTTCTAATTTATTCGGTCAAGCAGTGTTAAGCACGGAGTAACAATAAGAGTAACAATTTCCTACCAGTGAATAGGTAGTAATAAAAATTTCATATATTAGTTGCTTATGATTTGATCTTATTAGGAAATAAAATAAAATAATTATATAATTATTACATATTTATTCGACTGTTAATGCCACTCCGAGTATAGGATTCTTATCTTTTACAATTTCTCATTATTGTAGCGAAATAATCACAGTTGTCAAAACGCTTTCGCTTATCTGTCAATCCATCGATCTACGCATGCGCAAAATGTAAGGACGCGCAGCGTGTGATTTGTAGGCGGTTGTCAAAACCGCGTCTCACGCCGAAAAATATTATGAAATATAATAATGGCGAACGGCGTCAAGTGACGTATGTGTTGTTGTTTGTGAATTTGTATTAAATCTTTAGTGCTGTGATGGTATATGGAATTAAAAACTATCTTATATTAATTTTGAATCAATGTTTAATACAAATAAGCGGTGAAAGTTTTATGTAAAATAATTTATAACGGCGTTGGTGTGTCTAAAGTTGTAGGCGGATGACTTTTAAAATAAACTGTTTATTTTTAATCCAAGCGTTCTAATTTTTGTGCTTCAGCTCGTTAGGTGTTTACTCTAACATTGGCTACCTTTAATAATAGGAAAATAGACTAAAAATAGAATAAGAAATGTATTAAAAAAGTAAAACCCAAAAAAGCAAACTGTGATATTAAAATAGGATAAGTAATAAAATAAAGAATAAAAAATGTACCTAAGAGTAATAAGACGATGGAAGGAAGGCGATGAAAGCAAGAAGGAATAAAAGAACAGAATGAATGATATTGTGAAGGATAAAAGGTAAGAATAAAAGAAATTGAGAAGTATGAAAGTGAGTGAAGAATAAAGTTAAAATAAATGAAACACTTATTTTGTAAATAAAGTCCCTGATCCCAACAAATTAGGGGTACGAGAGGCCCCCAATAGCGGGGGCCATAAAAAAAATTTGCTTACCTAACCTGTTAAACTCCATCGCATTGGTATTACATGCCTTTTTTACTGCCTCCAATTTAACTTAATTTTAAAAATTATATTTTGTGTCTATGTGCGGGGCTCCTAGCTCGTGCAACTGATGGCCCTTGGGGTCGAAAGGTTCTCGAGTGGCGACCACGAGTTGGTAGACGTGGCGTGGGCAGGTCCACACTTGGTGGAATGACAATACAGTCAAGTCACTGAATGCGTGCAGCGCAGAACCAGTCATCATGGCGACCTATGTGGTAGGCGTATGCTATGCAGTAGGCGTCCATCAGCTCATAAGAAGATTTTTTATGTTTTTCACCAGTATGTGATGTCTTTGAACTGTGGATCTGACATATGGTCACTAACTAGACTAAAATACATTTAGAAAACTTTTAAGTTAAACGGTTTTTTGATACCTATAATGTGGTGGTTGTGGAAAAATATGTACCTAGTCCGCCATATCCGGAACGGCATCCATCTTGAATTTTAAATTTTGACATAATCATCGTGTTTTACTAGTGTAGCCTTTTCATTTGATACCCATATTGAGGGGGTTAAGGAAAAATATGTAATACGCCATTTTGTATCGGCGGCCATCTTAGATTTATAATGTTATTGATATTATTATATTGTATTGTCATCTAAATTAAATGTGTACTAAATTTCAGATCAATCTGACAACGGGAAGGTGCTTAAATTTCAATTTCTAATTTTGACCCAAATAAATTCTGTACGGGTTGAACTAAATAAAACCGTTTAAAAACTTCACTTTCCAAATCAAACTCTATAATAAGCTATGAAAAATCTCGTCAAAAATACCTCAATATCTGAAGACGAAGGTCTTTAGCCAGTGTATATTACCGGTGATGACATACGGATCCGAAAAGTGGTCACTTACGGTCGGCCCTAGAAGGTTCAAGGTGTCCCAGAAAGCTATGGAGAAAGCTATACTCGGAGTTTCCCTGCGAGATCGAACCAAGGTCAACGATGTAGCTTGAATAATTATTGCTGTACTGACTGGTGTGGCCGAAAGCGGTGAACAAAAGCCTGTACGCACGCAAACATTGTCTAAGTCGTGGTAACTCGCTTGACTGCATCCAATGCGAGTACATTCATCTAGTTGATCTTCGGTGAAGGCCTATACCTTGCAGTGGACCTCTACCGGTTGACATATTAATTATGATCGCATAAAGCCATTATTTAGTTTATATTTTATCTACCCTGTATAAAATTTGAATTTCGAATACTGCGTTATTAACACACACTGACTTACAGGCGTGTGTGAGTTATGGTTATGCTGTATACACGGGATGTAAGCGATTTTATCGACAGTATACCACAATATAGCCGTTCGAAGTGGCCCTCGTCGCATATTGCTCTTTTATAGGAAGCAATATAACCGTGTTGAAGTTATAAATGCCCTTATCTCTTTAATTCATCGATGTCTATTGCTCATCAGTTTTGTTACACTAAAAAACTGACAGATATGATTTTTATGATGGTGTTTCATATGTGTGGATATTTAACTAAAAATTCCGATATTTTAGTAACTATTTATATACGTCTGATGTACGTATATCAAAAACGGTGAACCAAGGAATAACTATTATATATTGTTGTACTATTATATATTGTAAAATTAGTGCTGTTTAAATGTTGAAAATTTACTATAAAGCTTTTAATGCTTATAATATCGTAACCTTTTCATTATTATTTCCCATAACTTTCAATACTGGCCAGTGGTTACTTTAAATGTCGTTTTCCTCTTCGAGATAGGCTACGTCTAGTGTAGAAAAGTATTATGTGAAGAAATAGGTTTTAATGTAAACGCGGAAGTCACGGAAATTAAAAAAAAAATTTTTTTGTTAATACTATCAAACATGAATCAGGACCTGTTTTTCGATTGTCGGCAAAAACAAACTTTGTTATAAATATCCGTTTAAATGCTAAACAAGCGAACCGAATAGCATAGTCGCTATATAGCATAAACATTTTCAAATAGCATAATGTAGAGAATTCGTAAGATCAAATTTTACACAAAACTTGGCACATGTTTGGCAAACACGATGAAGAATTGGAAACAGAGTTAGGAAGCTATGCGCTCTGTGTACCAGGAAGCGGGTGCATTAAGTAAAAACGTCACGTATTATCTTTGTGTCCTATTTTCCGCTTATAAAATTTGTTAGCTGGAAAACCATTTATTTTCTTTCAATGTCATAATATCACATATTTTTTATTAAAATAGCCTTTGTTATTTAAAATTTTAAAAGGAATTTAGAACGAGGATTGCCTAGTCGAGGATCAAGCTCTCATCAAAATCATTTCAGAAGTGCCTTTAAATAAATCATCTAAAATTTTGCTTTTCGTAACCCGCCTTTGTGTATTCCCAGGAAATATTAGGTCACTAAAACCCCTCTTTTGATTTTTAAACAATAATGAAACTCAAATAAATAAGCGAATAGTTAAAATAAAAAAAAAACCAAATGAATAGTTTCTTTTTTGTTCCGTAATATTCTGATAAATTTACAATTTTCATTGAAGTATTATATATATTAAAACCGACTAACGTCTGCTAACGACCTCTACTTGATCAATCTCCACTTGGAAGCGCTTTTGCTGTCAATTTCTTCACTTGATGATCATGATTTTCAATGTCTACTGGTATCCCGGGTGAGAATTGAATCGTTATTGAGTTCTTGGTGACATACGGGAAGTGAATGACCTTTCTATATCCATCATCAGCTTGAACAGTCAGGTAGTGCGTTCGCCCAAGAGGATATTTATAAATATTAATATATATATATATACATATTTATGTATATATATATATATATATATGTATATATATCTTATATATATATATATTATATATGTTTATCTTATATATATATATATATATATATATATAAGATAAACGTTGTTGATGGGTTGACGTCATCCTCTGAAAACATGTTCGCGAGCATGTGGCAATCTCATATTATTAATGTACTAAGTGTGAATTACAAAGATACACGAGCTTATTAGCAAATTCAATATTTAAATTGTACCTAGCATCTAAAACTGTGAAGTATAGTATATTAAAATAAAAACAAAAATTAATAATTCGCCAGTAAAAATAATTGTAATTAAATGATTTATGATCGATCGTGCCCCTACGGAAAATTGTCGAATCAGTTTGAATTCATCAAAGGTAATTTCTTTCACGGGTATTTGCTCTCTTTGCTCCGCGAGCTCAGAATTTCGGTTGACCCTAATGACATTTTTCCCTTGTTTGCAGAAATTTCATTCTTTCCCTTAGTTACAAGTAGTCCAATTATACTTATTTTGTTAGGTATAAAAATTCAGTGCTGAAAAAATACGAATCTGTATATATGTATATATTTGTCGTGTTAACAGGAGCTTCCAAGAGAGATATACATATTTTTTGCTAATATAAATAAAGAATATATAAATAGTTGAAAAGGTCGATCAGCCGCTGGAGCCTTAAGATCCTGGAGTCGAGACCACAGACCAGCACTTGAGGCGCTGGACAGACTAGGCCAGTGTTTTCCAACGTTGGACCCATAACCCACAGGGGGCAATCATAAAGTAAATTCGACACGAGTTTAATACTTTAATATAAAAATTTTGTATGTTGCTTAGGAGTATGTAAGAACTTTATAAAAGCACAGGTGAGTATAAAAAGGTTGGGAAATACTGGACTAGGCGAAAAGAGGACTCTGTCATGGTCACAAATGGATGGCTGGATGTAGCCTATGGTTCCCCACTTTGGGGACATCTCGTTCCTCCCTGTCATGTCTGAGGAAGAAACGTAAAAGATTCGGGTAAATAGGTTCTTTATATTTGTTATTTTTATTCCACATCCTCCTTCCTTCGCAAAATCATCTTTTCCTCCTACATACCTTCTTCCATGCTTCGCCTTTCTTCCCTCATCTTCATTCCTAAATCACAATTTTTATTGGGTTATCAAAGTTTTTACATTCTTTAAATTATTGAGATTTTAAATAATTTTTGGATCTTAAAAACGAGAAGCACCTTATCCATTTTCTTTTGTCTCTAAAGGCTTTTTATCTTATTTCCTATTTCCTCGGAGCCTTAGTCTACTTTTTATCCTATTTTTATTTATTTTATCCTAGTCTTGTGTTATTTATTGCAGACTGGAATAGTTTTCATCAGAACTGTGGGAGTAATGAAAGCTGGTTATTAGCACCCATAAGACAGGCGATGCTATCTTCTTCTATCTTCTTTCTAAACTCGACATCGGCATCAGAGCGAAGCCTTACAAACACGGGACAGTCTGTGATAAGATGCACCATGGCCTGCTTCACCTTCTGGTCATGGATGCACAAAGTATTTTCCTTGAGTTTAAACCTGTTATTAAGATAAACCTTCGTGCCCCGTAATTATAGGCTAATCTAGAAGTTGCTTACAACCGGTCCTATTGGTAATCTATACGGGAGGCTTTCACCATGTATGAATGGCTGAAAGGATGATAATAAAGGTGATGATTGAAAGAGAGTTTTAATGCGCGTGTATTTGCAGTTTAATATTACATATATGTATTTTGTATTCCAGTTTTATCGTAAAACAAAGACTCGAATAAATAAATTAGGAAGATGTTTATTTTGTGAAATTTTGTATGTTTTGTTTGCCAATGAATAAATAGTACGCTCTTCTTCAAACAATTCTACAGAATGTAAGAAAAGAAATTTAATCAGAAAAAAGGTTGTTACCGTTGAGGTTATATACATATAGGAAAATCTAAACTAACAGACAATAGATGTAACTCGTTTATTCAAGTGACGCTCTCTTTGTGACAACTGTATCTCTGCCGTCACCTGTGTGCGAAGTGGAACAAACAGTGTGGATCTATTAGAGCTGACACTCCGAACCGTGGTATACAAAAACAATTCTCGTTCTAGTTTTACAGCTCTATGTAAATATTTTCTGATATATAAGTATAACGAAAATAAATATATCACTATATTTAAAATACGAATTTGAAATGTAATCATCATCATTTGCTGTTTCATTAGCTGTAGAACTTCGACTGCTTGGATTAATGTAATTTAAAGTTGTTTTATGAGTAATTAGAATAAGCTTATATTTTATCACACAGGAAATGAATAGCAAGCTTGAAGTTTGTCAACGACTAAAGAAAAGGATTATGCTCAGTATATAAGAGGCACAGGCAAATATGTACTAAAAAAAAGTACATTAAAAATAAGGGGACTGAAATGGAGATGGGCGGGTCAATAATACTAGCCAACGATAATGTACTAAATAATTGCTTTTGTTTTTTATGGTCTCCTGTTATAAGGAACCTCTTATCTCTACACGGAATTAATTTTTAATATTAAGTTTTTCACTTTATAATTCTATTTTCATCCTTATTTTTTCTCCTTATCATTATGTTCCACATATCTTTCTCTTATTCCTCACGTAGTCTATCATTACTTTCTATACATTATTTTTCTTTCTCACATTGACTTCTTTTCTTTGCTTTCACCTCTAGAATACTAAGTACTATTCACATTTTTATATTCGTGCTTAGTTTTGTTTATTTTTCATTCCAGGATTTACTTCAAACTTTTACAATTTTATTTCCTTTAGTTCTATAATCTCCTAATTTGTACCTTAGTAACAAAATAGTTATGAGATGGTAACACACGGAAGATAAAAGGACTAGAGGTGGACCACAAAAACGGTGGGATGACATTAAACAAGTGGCAGGAGTGACCTGTGACCAAATGACTCAAAACTGTATGAAGTGGAAGCGAATTAAGAAAGCCTTTGACGACTGGCAAACAAAAATAAAAAAAAAATTAATAATCTAGGAATTATAAGTTACGATAGATTTTAATCTTATTTATTAAGTTTTTGAAATACAACTTTTTATATTTATAAATAAAATGTTGTATTTTATTTTATTAATATTATATTACATTAAAATATAAATTCGTATTCCCGCAATACAATACTCATCAGATACACATTACACATTTATGTGATTAAGTTTAAATCGACAAACAGATTTACGTCTCAATGAACCGAGATATTTTATATTTCGATAACATGGCCGCGGTTTAAATGAATAATGTAAAATGTTTTCTGTGTTAATATCACGTTCATTACAAAAGGTTTTTTAAGAGAGGAAATGCAAAATTTCATTTTCTGCAAATCATAATATAAAATACACCTTAATAAAATAAAAATATGATAGGAATTACACCAGTGTACTGTCATAGATGGGTATGTTGTATTGGTTATATATTAAACGGAGTGATTAAAAAAAGGCAGTAATATCATATATGGAGTGAATATAAAGCTCTTTAGTCTGAAAAAGTCCTTTAAGCTATACTATTTATAATCATCCTGTATAAGTTTCTATGTTAACAATTATAAATAAATACCACGTATGAATATTCAAAGAAATACATAAAAATATGTAAAAAAAAACCTAAAAGTAATTAAAACGTATTATTACACATTGTTTAAAAAAAACAAATATTTGTTTTTTAATCAAGACAAAATATACATCAAAATTTGCATCAAAATCACCAATCGACATGAAAGGTCGGCATTATTATCCATACAGGAAGCTACCACCAGCTCGGAATGCAATTTTGCTAAGAGCCGAGAAACTCAACAGTTGCTCTTTACAAATATAGTTTTATTTAGAGTCCATGACAATAATTAGCTTCCTTAGCGAGCATCAACAACATATAATTCCACACATCAACATCAGTATAGTATTCTTGAATAGAATAATATACATTTATCAATAGTAATTTTTTAAAATTGGTTTTTAAATTTTTTCAGAACGAGATCTGAAATTGATTGTGGAATTTTATTTTACATATATACAACTTATGCAGTAGACATGATTTTTAATACTTTGCAAAAGGTTTATGCGTTTTCAGATTTAGTCTTCTTTTTAGCTGATTGCGGTCTCGCGTTTCCCATTTCGAGTTACTTCCCACGATCTTGACTATGTTATTGGTCCACCCAGTGGGGAGCCTGCCCACTCCGCGTCTACCCTGAAAACCTTTCTTCACCAACAACCTCCATGAGCGATGTGCCTATCCCACTGTTTTTAGATTTATCAATCACCTATTTAATTTATTTACATTTAAATATAAAATAATCACTCAAAAATGTTGAAGGTACTGGGATCTTTAAGTTCTGGAATGGAGTGCATAGATCTGCTAGCAAAGAAGCAAAGAGAAGGTGGACAAGTTTGTTAAGTTTGTCGGAAGACGTTAGACGTAGGTTGCTGCCAACCGAAACTTTTGGGAATATCTGTGGGAGACTTTTGACCAGCCGTGGACGTTTTAACAAACAGTCTTCTGTTTTTGTACTTGTGCATTATGATCTATGGTCTAAGTTTAGTTTTTAGTTTTATTTTGCTTCTCCTCTGTAGCACCTTGCGAAGCAGAGTAGAGACAAAAATAAAATAAGTTAAAAAAATAAATGACGATGAAATAAGAGTTCTCTTGTTCCAATGTTGAATAAACGAATTTAATATTTATTTTGTATATCTTTATGCAATAAATAAAAAGATATGATCTAATACTACTAATGAATTTAAAATATTTTTTATCTGTACACGATTTTTTTTTCGCGAAATATAAAAATTTGCTACTTCTAATTGATCCGGCTTTTCATTAACGAATTTCAAGTTCTCGTCTGAAGGCTTTGTGGGGTGAAGGAAAATAATTAAAATTCGGTTGCCGGGAACGAATCCTTTTGTCCAATCATTAAATGCTGCGATATCTCAATATCTATTTTTGGAAATTTTCATTTAGAATCCTTATTAATTTGATGGTTTCAATTTATAAATTATATTTCATTCTTTCAACCTCATTCTTCGATATCTCTTTCGACTCAATAAAGTTTAAATAACTGTCGAAAGTACGGAAACAGAATTTAGGTTTGTTATTTGAAAATCACAAGTCAGTCTCCATTTTGTGGTTCGATAAAAAAATATTATTTGTTCGAAACGAATTTTTAGACAGAAAGCTTATTTTTTGTTCATAGCACAAAGGTAAAGACATTTTAAAGGCTTTAAAGATATTTAAATAAGCAGAAGGTTTTACTTAGAGCATGAAGTATAAGAGCAGTGAGCCCTGGGGTAGAGGACTCAGACTGGAGATCGCTGGTCGCGAGTTCGATTCTCGGGATCCAATTTTATATAATTGACATTTTGTGCATTAATATGCACAAACACGCACACACGCACACACACACACAAACATGTACATATATGTATATATACATATATTTATGTCTTTGTTTTATTACTATGTTGTCTTTGTTATTAATTTATCGATGCACCGCTTAACTGTATACATTAAGATATACATAAATTGTGTGAAGTGTTTAAGCAAATAAATTAATTTGTCGACCGAAGAGATTATGTTACATATAAATTAAAAGAAAATTTAGATCACAAAATTTCATTTGTTATTTTCTCTTTAATAAGCAAGAAAAATCGTTTGCAGACATTGATTGATTGACCGACGTGGTTCAAGAATCAGAGTAATTGGTTTCCGGGCGCTGTAACAAATCTCGACGGAGCCTCATATTTGCAGAGCACAGCGCGCGAGGTTTTTGCTCTATTTTTTTTTGCCGAAAATGGTAAATTAGTGCGTGGAAATTAATTAGGTTATAAATACATGATATATACATATATTATACATAACAAAGATATGGATAGATATATATAGAGACCATCTAGGTATAGATAGATACAGATATAGATATTATACATAACAAAGAGATTCACTATTGCTATTTGATGTATTAGATGTTGTGATGCTAGCTAGGTCTAGGCTTTGGACAGCTTTATTGAAATTGAGCCCGTGGAAACAGAGGTCCACGGACTAAAAATTTTACGCTGGGGATCGTACCTCAGTTAACCCATTCGAGACAGCACATATTTTTGGAGACCATCCCCAAAATCCAAAATTTTTTTTTGCGTTATATTGACTATTTTATGGATTCAGGCGTTACATTGCGGAAGTCCATCCTAAATAAGAAAGGACCAATATCTAGCCACCTCCGCACATGCAGTGGTTGTCGTGCATGAAAGTGCACCGCCCGCCAGCCCGCTCGTAAATGCGCATGCGACAGACAATGCCAACTACTTAACACGTGTAAATTCACTCAACACGTGTGAGACACGAGATCACTCGGTGTTTAGCACTAATCTGTGTAACAACTCCTGAAGATGCCCCGTGGAGGGGTGAAACACGTGTTGAGTGAATTTACGGTGGCGGTTGTGTAGTTGGCATTGTCTGTCGCATGCGCATTTACAAGCGGGCTGGCGGGCGGTGCACTTTCATGCACGACAACCACTGCATGTGCAGAGGTGGCTAGATATTGGTCCTTTCTTATTTTATTGACTATTTTTGATTAAAAAAACATGTTGGCAATAGAAATCAGTCGCTTTGTAAATCCCTTTGTACAAATAAGATGCTTGCACAACGTGTGTGCAGGTAGCTTCTCTGAATATTTTTATTACGAGGGACGGATTGAACACCAGGTTTGCGATGTAAAATTTATTTTAATACTTATTTTTAAATACTTATTAAATTGAATAACATTTATTCTAAAAATAGTAGGATAACATGAAATCCTTATTTTACGAGTAAGTTCAGTAATGAATAAAAGAATATAATCATCTCTCTTTCATCTTCATTAAAATCATCCCAATCACTATTCTCAAGAATATCATCTAGTGTATCATCTAACTATTCTATATTCATATTGATGTCTTTCTCATATTCCGAATCACTGTCACTATTCATTATAACATTTCGGTTCTTTTTTCTCTTTTCTCCAAACAACAAATCATCACTTTCACTATCACTGCTCATCTTCTGCAGATGGTCCTGGCTTTGGGTTACTCATTTTAGGGGTTAAATTGAAACCAATATCAAATTTTATTCTTACACAGTTCTAATATAATTTTTAGTTTCAAACAGTCTTGTCCATACGGCTGTTTTTTCCAGACTGACTGATAATTGCAATTCAATATCATTGCACACACGGTGTGCAGTCGGTCGTTTTGGCTCGAAAATGCATTGCACACACGGTGTGCTGACGGTCTCGAATGGGTTAAGACGAAGACGTCCACACGCGGAGAACTATAACCGTGTAGGTGTATAGTGTAGTGAGTGGGGTGTAGAGTATGTAGCACGAAGCGAGGACTACTTGGCGGTCGGGAGAGACACGGGCCTAGAGATTCATTTATTGTTTCTGTTAATATAGTTGCTAGCCCAGGGGGCTTTTGTAGCTTCATCGGAGTTAAGTTTGCATAACTGAACGATCCTCGAACTTAACTAAATCTACTGGCCAGATGGTATGCCAGTTGAATGATGACAATCGTACGAAGGTAGCAGACTGTATAGGTATGAGTGTGTAGTAGAGTAGTGTGTGTATGTGTCTTGAGATGCCAGTACTCGGCAATTGGAGGGCGGGCGGGCGTCTCCGGGTTCGAAGTGAATTGTGAGAAGTATAGTTCTTGATTCAATTGCTTCGTACGCGTGTTTATGTTCGATGTGTCACAGGTGATGTGATTTTGTCTTGGCGAGGCTTGCGTGTGTAGTATTCTGTGTGACTGAGGAGGTTGTGGTACGGTAAAGTGGTTGTGAAAACCTTAAGATGGAATCAGTAAGGACTCAGTAAGATGTCTGAACTAAGATAAGAATTATCAATCTTATTTGTATTATACCATTAAGTTGAAAGTAATATGAAATTGTGATGTTAATGATTTCAAAGTTTTTTTTAAATTTGTTTACTTGCCTGTAATTTTAGACGATTCTTTGCATCTAGATAGCGTCTGGCAAAGATTCTATATCATATATTTATTCTATCTTCTCCTTCAATGTGAAAATATTGTAAACTTTGCTTGAAGTTGTAAATCCTACTTGGGTAAATACCATTAACGTTTTTTTATGACTCTAGTACTGGCTCTATCGTTTAACTAACGTGAACAAGATGGTGACTTTTATTTTCGTATTCACCCTTAAAACTTCTCCATTTCTACTATTTTTCTTCTTCCATCATTTACTCTTTTCTCTCACTATATTACTTTTTATATACTATCCATATTTCGCCTTAAATCTTCTATTAAAGGTTTAGAATAGAAACTAAAACGTCTTGAAACTAAGAACGAATCTAATATATAGCTACTTCCGCTATGCAGCAGTAGTCGTGCAATAAAGTGACCGCCCGCTAGCCCGCTGATAAATGCGCGTGCGGTAAACAATGCGAAACACAACTACCACCGTTAATCTACTCTACACGTGTTTCACCCCTCTATGGGGCATCCTCAGGAGATGTTAGACGGACCAGTGCCAAACATCGAGTGAGCTTTGTCCATCATCGCTCTGCCATTTATAGTTTGAAAACCACAGCTAACTCTTGTCTAAGCCTTCAATATTCCAACTGTTCTACAGTAAAAATGTATATGAATTAAAATAAATTATTGTAACAAGGGAATAAAATAGCAAAGGCATATTTGACTTTATTTACTACAATATCATCTTTCCTTCAAGGTATAGGCTTCCTCCTAAGATATCTATGGGGGGATTTACCATAATCACCACGTTTTGCAGGCGGTCGCAGTATGGTATTATGGTATGGAGAGAATGCTTCTGCCAAACCTCAGGAAACTTGTTAGTGATCAATAGCAATCCTATATAATTTATGCACAAATTGTGAATTATGTAAATTGTTTCCGGAGAATCAAACCTGCGATTTTCAAGTTTCAGTATATCAATAGCCTACCACTGATTTCAGCTGAACATGGTCATATAAACAATAATGTGTTTAAAAGTCTGCTGCTGTATATCCTCTGGAACCTAGTCTGTGGGCAGTGGAAATCGTATTCAGCGCACAAATTGTGATTTATTTAACATTGTATCGCGAGGATCGAACTCGCGACCTATGATCGCAAGTCTCAGTTGTCCACCGTTGGGCTACCACTACTCACGTACTTAGTTTGACCATTATGAAACATCCCATCCTTGGCAAAAGTCATCCGGATTATTGTTTCGAGGTCAAACAAAACGTTTTATGATATTAATAGAGTAAAGCGGGAACTACTGGACAGTACAGTCGCAGAGAGAATGATTTATTCATGGAATATTTTATTGTCGTTTTCGCTTAACGCAGTTTTTGTGAGGCGCCTTTCTATCCTTGTTATGAACAATAAAATCGTATATATAAGTCATCGTTACATATCCTTTTTCTTTCTGCATTATTCATGAAGTTCGTACATCGGTAACTTCTATATTTATGTTTTTATCACGATTGTACTTTAAGATTTTAAACGAGGAGAAGAAAAGAGTTTAATATCTAAAACCCTTACCCATTTCGTTTTTTTATTGAGGCAAACATTTTTTGATATAGTAATATAAACAATAAGGTTGATAATAAGTGAAATCTTTTTTCGTCCAAAGACGAAGGTCTTAGACTAATGTGTGTGTCCAGTGATGGAATACGGATCCGTGATGATATCACTTACGCAGGGTCTCATAAGAACGCTCAAACTCACTCAGAGAGTAATAGAGAAAGCAGTGCTCGGAACTTCGAGATCAAATCAGAAATTAGGAGATAATGATAAAACGCTGTCGTGACAGGCAGCTGGGAGAAGAAATATCCGTAGGAAATGACAGCAGTCCTTCTCCCAACCGTATGCGCCTAGTAAACTCGAAAAAAAATTTGTAACAAAATTCGTCTTCTTTTTTCTGTTTCACATCATCCTATATTGACTGATCATTGACGCCACGAAACTAAAATCTTCTATAGTTTCAGGCTTCAGAAAGTTCATTCGGTCTACAGCCATTCGTTTGGCCTTGAAGGGGTAAATTTTGACCCAGACCATGAATAATTTTTAATATCTAGAGCTATTACATTAGCAGTTAGCATTAATCAACCTATACTCTCATAAATTGATATACTAGATATCTGTATACTTACATTATGATTTATTCATGTGATACGATTCAAAAATATATAAGTAATGCATTAAGACATTCGAAAGTCGCGTTCATAGTGAAAGGAAACATTGAGAAGAAAATGAAATTATTTTGTAATAAAAATGTGGACATTTGGCGGCATTCACTAATGTGCTTGGCTGGGTACCATGTCCCTGACATATATTGTGTTATATCATAACAGAGCAACAGCCACAATAACAATATTTCGAAATTAGTTTTATTTCACTTACTAATAAAATAACAAGAAAACATTTAATAGAATTTTGATGAACTAGTCTACTAGGCAAATATAGATTCAAAACAAAAAAAAATTGTAACACATTCATTTAAAAATAGAACTGAAAATATAATTCCGAAACTGTATGGCACAAAAACAAAATTTCAAATAATTACAAAGGAAACCAAGCATGAGATCAAAGAAGCTAAAATAAACTTTAAATTACGAATAGAAATGTCAATGTCATGCTGTTTTAAAGCCCGCGACATTCCTAATTCAAAAATATTTTTTTTAACAATTCCATTTTAATTATAATTCGAGGTGACAAAGGAGGTTAGTATATATTATTTCAAATATGTGGAAAAATTTTTAGAATACTAAAAATAAAACTAAGTAACAAGTGTGAAATATATTTATTCTTTAAAAAGTTTCTATATCTTCTCCGTGGTTTCTTTGAAAGCTTCAGTAAATAAATATTATTCCACGAAGTATTTTTTATTATTATAGGTTACTTTCTTGTCAAACTCTATACAGTACCTCACGCTACTAAAAGGCGTTGATTTTCAAAGAAATTATTATGAACACGTTTGAATTCGTTAAATCGGTTATAAATAGTGGATGGATGGAGGTCATAAGATAAGGTTTCATCACAAAAAAACTAACCTGACATTTAAAGTCTAATGTGACTTTGAATGTTTTTAACGAAGAGAAATCGTAGACATATATTTTTATAACGAAAATATTTTTAAGTTAAATCCATGGCTAAAACGTAGCATTTAAATTGCTGTCAATTTGTAAAAACAAATGATAGAACGACTTTGTTTACATGAAAAGATTAGTAAAGAGTTTTTTTTTTAATATTTCAAGCAAAGGCAAGCGCACCGAAAGACGTACGTTTACAACTGTTTATTAATAGCTTCCAATTGATCTTATTGCAAGTCTATGGAGGATGTCCAGCAGTAGGTGTTCTATAACTCAATTGATGATGTACATTTGATATTATTTTTAAAGTGGCCAATTCTGAAAACACCAAAAAATTAAAATGAAAACATGAAATATATAAGTTTATTACTGAAATTAAAATTGACCATAATTAAAAACATATTAAATATTGGTAGTAAATTAAATTAACAAACATAGATATATTTGTGGTGATTTTACACAAGTAAAAGGGATTGTGCTATAAAAAATGAAAAGAAGTTCTTTAAGACATTTTCTCGACTCTTACATTAGATAGGTATGAAGAAATGATTTTTATCGTGCAGACAGAGCTTAGGGTGGGTTGTAAATGAACTGAAGGGAACTTAGATTAAAAATTTCCAGTACAGCGAACAAGTATAATATCACATTGAAAGTTGAATAAAAGCTTCACGAGATTTAATCGGGAATAATTTTAACGACTGTTTATATATGATGTGTTGTTTTTAAAACATCTGCATTATTTTAGCATAAAAACATATTTATTATCTTATCTTTTTCAGACGACAGCCCCCACTACAGGGTATAGGTCTCCCCCAAAGGAATCTATAGGGGATACACTATGATCGCCACTCTTGGCAGGCGGTTTGGCAACTATATTATGGTACAAAGAGGATGCACCTGCCTATACTTTGGAAATTTGTGAGCAGAGACAATCATATGTAATTAATGCACAAAGTGTGATTTATAACACTGCTCAAGAGATGGAAGTGACATTCCATAAAAGTGCTACAAAGACGAACTATAAGCATAGAGCAAGAAGCATATTTATAAAGATAAATAGATGATTAAAATCATATATAGAGTGATTGATTGTTTTAAAATTAAAGCTTATTTGTTGCGCATCCTCAGGAACCTTATGTACTGGAAATTCTGTATTATTAATACACATAGTGTGAATTATATAAGATTATATCCTGGAAATCGAATCTGAGTACGATCGCAAGTGACAGTCCTCTGTCACTGAACTGAGTGAATGAAAGGAGTTATATTTAAAAATAACCGTTGCGATCTATGAACCAAACTGTTTGTATATTTGTATGTATGTTTTCGTGTTTATTCATCCGAGACAAACGCACAAGTTAATATTTAATGGAATCAGGCGTTACCTTGCGGAAGTCCATCCTAAGTATGAAAAAGACCAATATTTAACCACTTCCGCACAAGCACTGGTAGTCGTGCAACAAAGTGCACCGCCCGCCAGCCCGCTGACAAATGCGTATGCGGCAAACAATGCGAATCACACAACTGCCACTGCCAAATCAATCAACATGTGTTTCATCCCTCCACGGGACACCCTCAGGAGCTATGTCACACCGATTAGTGCCGAAGACAGAGTCTATGCGGTACACTTTGTTGTACGACTACCACTGCATGCGCGGAAGTGGCTAAACATTGGTCTTTTTCATACATGCACAAGGTAATGTCGACTAAACAGTGAAGACTCGGAATCCGGTGAAATAAATAATCTAGCCCGTGTGAAGGTTTGCGAAAAATCTCTAGAGTTATTTATAGAGAGGTCTTTTTTGGTGCGACCAGAAATTCTTTATGGGATACTCTACCAAAGCGTGAACAATGCAAGAGTTTTACCAGATTACTACAGGCTAAAACACTAGTCTTCTTTGACTTCTTTTGTAATAATATGTGAACCCCTTCCAATATTACCTTGGTTTACCTGAGGTAGCATAGTACTAAAGAGAAAAAAAACATTTCCTCGATCTTGTAAATATATTTCTAAATATATTTCTTCGTTACAAGAAGAAATTTAAGTATAATAATCTCCTGTACATTTAAAAATGAAATTTATTTAAGTTAAAAATTCATGTTTATTGTATAAATAAACACAAATAAATTCCGTTGAATGCGTCGCGGGTGCCAAATATAATCTCACATCGGAGACCAGAATGCAGTTTGAAATTTACTTAAACTATTTTACGAATCACTGAATGCTAACAATTGTTGCGGGAGATGTCGTACGAACTTTGCCAATAAAGACAGACAAAGTTTAGCTTTAATACAAAGGTGTTTACCTCTAGGAAATGTCTGAGTTTTGCTTGATTAAAAATTGTTTTCTGCTATAATTGCAATTGGTTTTAAAATATTAAATATCTCACAATCACACACGTGAAGAGGTATTTATTAGTCGGTGTGATCACCGTCATCGTCATCACAGATCATCGCAGCGATCTCTGGAGGAGGCATTTGCCTTGCAATGGGGGGTAGGATATACCATCATCAGCACAGTGGACAAGTGGGTGAACCATTGTAGTGTGATATTATGATACACAGAAGACTTGTATGTGAGTTATGACAATCCTATATAATTAATGCAAGTGTGAATTATAAGATTGTATTCCGGAAATCGAATCTGCGACCAATGATCGCAGGTCCAAGTCCTCTACCGCTGGAATACCACACCTCATTACATATACTTATATCGTAATAAAATAGTAAATATAAACTGGTTGGGGAATACACCAATACCTCGCTTTGCGTTTTTTTCGAAGTTGCGTCGCTGCTTAATTAGTACTAATTTTCACTGTGCGTCGTTAGATTTTCGAGGTTGCGTTCTTTTGGGTTCGAGTCTTTATTTTTTTTTAATTTTCTTTATCTTTAAAAGATGGCAACACTTTTGTTTCTAATTGCGCCATGCCATCAAAACTCGAGGATTCCCTTTCTAACTAAAAACAACACAATTTTAATACAGTTTTATTTTCACTTTGTTTTGCTAATTTTAGAGTTCAGTTTCAATTACGTAGTGTGTTGTGCTTTTTTAAAAAGATAACAATAAATTTATAAATTTTTACTTGTTGTTTCTGGTTACAAAAAAGGTAAATATAATTGATTTATTGGCAAAGTTATATTATTTTTGTTTTTTAAATGTTTACTTTGTTCAATTTTCTTTTTAAAAAGTTGTATTTTCGTGATCTTGGAACCTATCTTCGATCTTTACTTGGTTTGCTATAGAAAATCTTAATTCACTTTGCGACGTTTTAATTTGCGTCGTAATTTTTTGGAACGTAACTACGACGCAAAGTAAGGTATTTGTTGCACGACATGCAGTGGTATGTGCGGAAGTGGCTAAATATTGGTCCTTTTCTTACCTAAGTAAAATATAACACAAATCTAGTTTAGTATAAAATAGTACAAAATTAAATTTGTTTCCCTATTGCAAACCACTCTCTTTGTGGACTTTCGACATAGTTAAACTTACGAAGTCTCTGTACGTGGTAAGTAAACCCCGGTCATCGCGACTATCTTTGGGCTGAAAAGAAGAATACACTTTTATTTTTAGTTTAAAAAATATTAAAGAAAGGTCTAAGATATTTTATGGCAAGTCTATGTATCTAATATATAAAATTCTCGTGTCACGGTGTTCGAACTTGAACTCCTCCGAAACGGCTTGACCGATTTTTACCAAATTTTACAAGTGATAAGGGTGGTCCACCCCTAAATTTTATTTTTAATTTTTAGACAATTTTTTTGGTTTTTATTTTATTATGATACAGCATACAAAAATACATACAAACCTAAATTTTCACCCCTCTACGATCAACCCCTATCTTACATTTGTTAATTAAAAATTTAAATTTTTTTTCCAAAACAACGTTTGCGGGATCAGCTAGTATGCTTATAATAAAAGTCACGAGGAATTTGTTAACGACGAAATTATGGCGTTACGAGTTTATAATTATCATTTCTTCATTATATTCAAATTTTGGCGGATCACTTATATGTTAATAAATATATATTGAGAAGCAACTGTTAGAGTACCATTTTAACAAAGAATTGTTGAACTTATTTTCGGAATTTTTTGAGGTCGACACAATAAGGCGAATGCATTTAAATATTTTTGGACTTTATGTCCTCTCATAAAAGTAACCAAAGAGGGAATCGCTATATTTGTTCGGGAGTAAAATGTTTTAGAGTCCCTCCGTATCAGAGAGGGCCGAGGAGATTATGTTCAGTGCTGGCAGTAAAAAAAAAATTGTTTCATTTGTGACAGACATATGGTTCGATACTTATTGTTTTAGTGACCTTAAAAAATTCTTTGGCACATTTACTTTTTTATTTTCGTACTAAATTCAAGATGTAAACGAAATGCAACTTTGACAATATTGTTTTTATAATTTACATTCGTTTAGTGTATTTGTGACAATGTTTTTATATTAGTTTTTTTTTAAACCTAAATTAAGGTTTTTCGTTTTTTGGTTTAGATCCTGAACATTCAGGGAATCATAAATAAAATTCACCTTGACGTGTGGCAGGACAGTGACCTTTGGAATATATTTACAAGACTATATTAAAAACAATATTTAGCTAAAGCAATATCTATGTCCTTTCACCAATCATCATTAGGTGATGAAACCGATGACAAAGGCTAGGATATATAAACTTTACGTACTTGTGAGCATATATAATAGTGTTTAGTTGTAACTGATTTGCTGTCTATATGTGTACGGTTCAGCCTGTCAAAAAACAATGAATTCAGTAATATTAAATATCGTAATAATATATGTTGTAATAAAAAGCGTTTATATGAAAATTATAAATATGCACATTCTACAGGCAGATTTTGTACTTCCAGATGCAGCCTATATATTGCAATAAAATTTCAGAGTGACAAATTTACAGTGTGATTGTAAATTGGTGTAAAATATTTTTGCTGACAAATTTTCTATATGATTACCATTTCATAGCTTATATATTTATTGTCTTGTTAAGAAAAAGTATGTAACCTTCCATTTCATCTAGTCAATATTGGAACATTTAATTTGTTTTCATGAAAAATAGATTTATTTTATTTAGTCGTCTATAATGTTTTTTCTTATAAATAGAAAGTAATGATATATAAGTGGAACCTATATTTAAGCGCATTATAACAGCACCTATATTCATTTGAAATCAGGTCACAATGTCTTTGGGGCAGTAACTCTCGGCTGTTCTATATTGGCGTGCCAAAACTATACGAGAGATGGAGCTACGTCCTCGTATAGGCGTCCAGACAACGCGGCGTCTTCGACGGTCATTATCGTGAAAAGTACACTAAACGTTACTGGGGTGAGAGTATTCGACAATTTAGGCTCACGGAAGCGACTTCAGATCCAGTAAGATGTTATTTATTATTGAATATATTTATATTTCGGTAAAGCTTTATGAAAAAAAAAATATAAACTTTTGAATTAGATAATATGATTTATTAAATGTACTCAAAGAGCAATGAGCTATGCTGAAAGTCCACAGAAGAACCAAGATCACCAACCAACCAAGAGCTCTAAGAATTTTTTTTTATGATCCCGCTATTGGGGGCCTCTCGTACCCCTATTTATGGTGGGACTTTATTAGCATTTAATTTATTCACTTAATTATTTTATTTTCATTCTCTTCTCTTTCATTCTTCACATAATCTCTCATTCTGTTCTTTTACACCACAATTCTGCTTTCTTTCCCTTTTGCTCTGTTTTACCATTCTTTCATCCTCTTTTCATTTTACATTTTCTTAATTTCTAGTTTTGTTGCATCACATTTTTATCTTTATCTTTATCACAGTTATTTATTTTATTTTTACGTATCTTTTTTGTTTTAGTTTTTTTTTTGTTTGTTGATGCCTAACTTTTATTTTTTTTTCTATTGCATATTGTATAATTCTTTTGCAATAACTGAGGAATTCTTTCATGGTTTCTTTTCCGCCTATCAGGGAGGGTATTGTCTCCTCCCTGATTTCAACGCCAGACCGGCACTCGAAGCCGTAGCTCGAAGAATTGCTCGTTTGGAGAAGCAGGGCGGCGCTCATCGCTCGTGTTCCACGGCCATGAAAGGTTGTCGAGTGACGACAGTACACGCAGTGTTGGTGGATTATCCACTAGGATATCATTTCTCAGCAATAAAGGCCTTCGACGTAACATCCAAAAAAGGTCCACTGTTCAACTAAATTATTAAAGGCTTTTTTATGAAAATTGAAAAATTTAAAACAATATTTAATGCCTTGCATTTGGAGGGCTCCGATACGAGACCGAACGCCGGATTGGCACAGGAGGAGGCCACAATCGCCTCCATTTTGGCCGAAAAAGAGAAAAGGGAGGCTATCCTCGGTTACTGCAGTTTTGTGGTGAATGAAGTAATAGAAAGAAATAAAACTTAAACATGTAAACACAGAAGGTTTAGTTTAATGTAGATAAAATTGTAGTAGAAATAAATTAAAATGTAACTTAAAAAAATTGTGATACAAAGCTGTGATTAAAATAACTCTAGGAAACATAATAAATAAAAATCAGTAAAACATTGTAAATGAGGATGGATGTGAGGAACTGAATAGAAGGAAAAGAAATATCGAATTGTGGAATAAGAGAAAGTAGAAAAAAAGACAATGTGAAGCGTGGATGATGAGAAAGAAAATTAAAAAAATTGTTAGGGATATAAAAAACCCTGTTCCAAAATAAATAGGGGTGGAACGAGAGATCCCCCATAGCGGGGGCCAAGAAAAAACAATATTTAATAGAGTGACTTTTTTTGTTATTTGTTGTATCAGATTTATTATCGATAGTAGTATTTTTTTTTTCAAATTTTCAAATTATAGGAATGTAGTTTTATCATACAGACAATCCATTAAATAAATTGAAACTCGCAATACGGTAGCCGTTGATATATCGTGTCAAACTACCAAAGAAATGTTAAATTTCATTCAATGTAATTATTTGTTTATGTAGTAGTTTTAATATTTAATTTCGAATTTTAATTGTTTGAAACATACCTCCTCCTCTTTCCCTCTGCGTCTTGTTCATTACTACTGGGGATCGTAATCCTCCTAGGAAAGTTAGTGGCGTACTTGGCGCCGTTGATGTTGGTCTTCAACGACGTGAAAAGTCACCAATATTCGCGAAAATCATGTAGGTGTTACTACCCGATTACGAATTTGTTCCTTAAAGACGAGAAGTTGTATATCGCATCAGCGGGTAAAGGCTACCCCCCGTGCACTTATTTATTATTTAAAGGTAAGTGTCTACGCGCTAGCAAGTAAAGGGAATTTACCATCCGAACACATTTTAAAGGTGAGTTCACCATTATTCATGATTAGGGGGTGGTGGGTGGCTACCTTTCGAATAAAAGTTAGTAAAGGGTATATATATATATATATATATATATAAATATATATATAATATACTCTGGTATATTCATAAATAATTATATCAAATAGCAGCCATTAGTAAGGTTGGAAACCATGAACTGGCACCGATGACATTGTTTCGGTCGTTGAAAGACGCTTGATACAGGCTACTTCCCACTGGTTCTATTGGAAGTCTTTGGGGGAGGCCTATGTTCAGCAGTGGACATCAGATTGATGAAATTGATGATGACAAAGATGAAAAAGTTTAAAAAAATAAAGTAGCCAGTGCACACGAAAAACTATATTAACGTATATATCTGCGTATGTTATGGTATATTTATATAGTAAATAGTACCCATTAGTATATTTATAAAAGGTGTTTTTATAATTATTTTTCCGCCCAATTTAATTTAACTTTTTTATTTTATTTTTTGTCTTATAAGATGCTTACCTGTTTCACCTACCTTTATTAATTAATTTCTGTGCCGCCTATGGGTTTACTGGTAGAGAATACCATCGGCTTCAAGTTCGCCGCTACACAAAATATGTATGATAAATGTTTAAGTAAAAAATAATAGTGGTAACGATGAAAAAAATCTAAATAAAGCCCCTGTCCTATATACGATAGGGTGAATCTGGAGTAGTCAATAAAAAAACTGTCTGCTCAAAAATCGTTATAACATATTTTTATAATTACTTACTCCGCTGGCTCAGTGACCCAAAGTGGGTCTTGGTCTCCGAAGCGAGAGACTTCCACTTTCCTCTATCTTGCGCCATCGTCTGATATTCGTTGACATTCAATTCGCGCAAGTCTGCCTCAACGCGATCGGTCCAGCGATACCTGGGTCTACCCACTGGTCTTCGACCCCTCGGTTTTTCCAGGTACGCTACCTTCACGCTCCGATCCGATCCCATTCGCTCCAAATATAATTAATAATAATAATAAGCCAAATATCATTGGCGAATAAAAAGCTCAACATATTTTTATAACGTATAATTTTTGAATATAGCATTATTATTGTCGCTGCATTGTAAATGCCACAAAGCTAAGTCAGAACAAAGCTATTCTCAGTGATATCCGCTATATATTGCAGCCTCGCGCAAGTCCCGCCAAATCCGGCATACGGACTACTTTCCCTATTCCGCCCGCAATACACTCTTTATTAGATTTTCTCGGAGGACAACGTTATTCGCCGCACTGTGTTTACATTTGAATATTCTCTGTTTGTAGAACTTTAAAGGATTTTGTCTTGAAACTAGTGAGTAATTCTAGAAGAATGCGGTATGCGGAGATATAATAAAAATATATTTATAGTCGTGGGAAGTCGCTGTAATTGGACTGCGCAAGATAGGTCATTGTGGCGATGTTTGGAGGTGTTCTTTTTCAAATTATTGGTAAAGTATCCAATGTAATTTGATTAACAACGACAAGAGAGAGAAAGAGAGAGACAGAGAAAGAGAGAGAGAGAGAGAGAGAGAGATAGTGAGAGATAGAGAGGGAGAGATAGAGGAAGTATGAGTAATAATGTGAATAAAAGCTTATTATTATTTTAAATATGTCAAACTTCACAGATATTTATTGCAGTTTTTCGATAAACCTAAATATTTAAAATATCCAAAATTTTATGTTACATTATAATTAGCATTTATAGTTGTAGTAAGACGTATATAAGTTGATATTAGTGTATAACCTAATGTTTAAAGATTCGTCATAAAATTAAATATGTATACGTTTTAAAATAATAAAGTATTTTTTTCGAAAGACGGATACGGAAGTTGTATCAGAATGTGTAAGAAAGTCGCGTCTATCGACTTGTCTATCGAAAAATTTCTAGTGGTATTCACTAGAAATTTTTCGCCCCCAACGACTGTTCGCTAGGCAAGCGATGAGCCCATTGCTATTTCAGACGAGCCATTATTAAAGCTACGTTGGAGAATTTTGTTCTTGTGTGGATTTTCTCATTTCTAAATAGGAACATGAACTATAAATAGCAAAGCCTTTGTCAATTTTGCAATACATTTAAAAGCCATTTTACATAAGCGTTTCAACTTCAACCACGTCAAAGCTAGAAACTTCACAATTGTTTCAATCAAATCATTGCATTTAACTTTTGCTAGCGAACGCTTTATTAGTTGAATTTATATCGAAATGAAATAAGTTAGGTTTTCGCTTCCACGAAATCCTAGTTAGGAATTTTCATTCTGAATAAAAAAAATTGTATTTTGTAACGTTTTCAGAAAAAGCTTTTTTTGTAGAAAATTCGAATCCGGGAAATTATGGAAAGTTTTTGTTCTGTTGAATGACAAACAGTAGAAAAAAATAACAAAAGATTACAAATTAATCATTGTTCAGCTGTAGAACGGGCACAGGTCTCCTCCGTTGATTTCCAATAAGACTTATTGGAAGCAACCTGAATCTAGGAATACATTCCGATATAACTAAACAACAAAATTATTTAAGATTTTTATTGACTGAAAACCCAAAGAATAATTTTCTATGCAAGAAAATTTCTGTAAGTAACATATATCATGTTTTGAAGACAACAAGTGGACTACACAAGCAACAGAATGAAAGAGGCAGCAGGTAAGAGAAAAGTAGTTGTAGTTTTAGACCAAAGACTACCACTGTAAGGTTTCAAGGTGGTGGGATTTACCATAATCACAGGCAGGTTGGTGATGGTATAATGGTAGATGGTAAGTGTGGTATTATGGTATGCAGAAAACGCTGCTGCCCATCCTCTGGAAACTTGAAGCGAAGTGGGCAGACACATAGATAGAAGATAGGAGACAATAGATCAGTAAGCGCATCGAAGAAATTCCACACACAAGGTAGATAGATAAACTTGTTAATATTATATATTGATGCTGCCTGGATTTAAGCCACTTCCGACAGGAGAGGATGTCTTACAGCAGAAATAGTGATGATGATATCGATATATTTTGGTCACCATTTTGTTTTACTAAAATTATTATTAAACTTTGTTGTTTAAAAAACAAATATTATAATTAGATTGGTTCAAAATGATGAAAACGATATATAAACAAAGTGTAATTCTATTTTACAAATTGAAACCTTTACCTATGATGAACTTAAACAGATTTATAGGCATCTGGTAGAGTTCAATGCATTGAACTTAATAAGTGGCATATTTGCATCCAATACAGGATGGAGCGTAGTAATGTGATTTTCGAGTTCTCTTTAATCTCACTGTAATCTTATTAAGCGTTCGGACGCTTTTGATGGAAGTATCTATAATTTTCAACCGCTACTTCGTTGCGAACTTTATTAGTATGATGCTAGATTACATTTTCCTTTGTTGCTACTATAGTCATTAACATTTAAATTGGTTCTCATGTAACTTTTTTTATCTGTCTACCTAGGTAGCTCTGATGTAGTGATGGCGATAGGTTGGACACCTATGACTTTATGTCAGCACATCATTCTTGGTGACACACATTTTGAAATATTAAAAGTTTAATAATTTAATTACTTGTTTTACATAACTGTTCGAGTTTATTCTTCATCTCATGCATCATTTCTGAAGATTGTGTTCATCTTAACTATTATATCTCTTGCGTTTCTCATTGCATTAGTTCTAAGGAGTTCAATTATTGATTTAACTTGATCAGACATAATACTATTACATTTAGATTGTACTTTATTTATAGTTATATTTGAACTTGACCAAAAATATACATATTTTAATACATTGTTTTTGTTTTCTATTGTATATATGTGTTATTAGACAGCTATATTATATTTAAATGAAATACGTGGTGTATATATAAATCAACAGTTTTACTATTTAGGTTTTCGTATTTAAAATGCCATTAAGGAATATTTCATCGTGTCAGCCCATAGATGCCTATTGCAAGGCGTATGCCATGATATCTCTCTCTCACTCTCTCTCTCTCTCTCTCGTGTGTGTGCGTGCGTGTGTGCGTGTGTGTGTGTGCGTGCGTGCGTGTGTGTGTACTATAATCGACACTCTTGACCGACGGGTTAGCGATAGCAGTATACTATCATGATACGCAGAGGACAATGCTGTGCATCCTCTGGAAACTTGTTTTAAGCAGTGGCAATCCTATATAATTAATGCACAAAGTGTGAAATATGAGATTTAATACCAGGAATCAAATACGGGACCTACGATTGAAAGGTTTAATTCGTTACGGCATGGCGACCTTTGCTCGGATTGCGGTAAACTAATATAAAACTATCGTAAATTAAAATATTATAAATGATCTAGAATGAAGACTAGGAACCAGTAGAGGCACTGTAGATGTTCACCTTCAAGGTGGAGAGACGATTTTGTTAAGGATGTAAACCGCTTTCAATGGACTGGACTGGAGTATGGAGGAAGCGTACCACGGTTGAAATCATGATAACAAAATTTTATGTTTAAATATTTTTGTTCACCCAAATTTTATAGCATGATTTTAATATATACATTTTATCAAATTTCATACAAATTCTTGTTGCGACATGAATAACGTGTTGTGACCTAGTTCAGTTTAGGTTATATTAAAAAAATAGAAGCGTCCGTTTTGTCGTAAGTAATTTTATTAAGCGAAAAAGAAAATTCTGTTGAGTTACTATTACGACTAAACAGTGGTTGCAAATAAATACAAAAATTAAAGAAAATAATTAACACTTAATAGCCTAGAGTTTCAATTTTGATACCAATCTTTTAAACCGAATGTTCACATTAATATTAGTTTTTTTTTATAGGTTGGCTGTAATAATTTTACTGTTGTATAATATTTTTTCCATCGAAATTAAAAAAAAAACTTTTTTCCCTTTATCTAGACCCTCAAGCAAACACAGTGATAAAAAAAAATCACTTTTGTAAATCAGGCTATTAAGGGTTAAATAAAGTAATAGATGAAGTCTCTCTTTTCAGGCCTTTGTTCATAAACGCTAACGGGCCGTCGGGAGGGCTATACTCGGGATTTCTTTACGTCATCTATTCAGGAAGAGAAGGTAAGTTTAAATGACAGTGTAGGTAGATAAAGGTAGGCAGGTAGACGTCACAAAACACACAGAATAAACGGTCACTAGAGTTCTTGTAACTCATCTGATGACGTTGGATATAGAGTTCTTCTAATCGGTCTTAAATATATAGGGAAGTATGACAATCTTTCTAAAGCAGTGGACATATACAGCTAAAATGCTGATGATATTAAAATTAATAAAGATATATTTGTATATATGTACATAGGACACCTTTTATCGATCTTACAATAAAACAATAAAGCATTGCTTTGAAAAACAAAGTTTTTTTAGTATATATTAATTATTATTGAATATTCTTTATTGTACACGCTAGGACACATTTAAATAGTTTCATAATAATTTACAAAAAAGTAGAAAATGCTGTCTTATCGCAAGGCAAAATCTCTTACAGACAACCATAGTATGGAAAAGGTAGAAGTTTAAACAATGGTCAGTTAATATGTACAAAACATACGTAGACATATATACATAAACTTAAATAAACATACACACTTATATATAACATATGTGCTATACTTATAATAAATAAGGCAAAATGAATTTTAGTACGTACTTAGTTTATATTGGCATATTTTACATTTTATTCAAACAATATAATATAATAGTAATTAATCTCATTTGAAAACATAGAAATGACACTTAAAGTTTATGGCAAAGTTAAGATTTATTTTATTTAATGATTTTATGACTCTCTGAGAGGAAAATTTTGTGATAAATCAATATGTCATTGATATATGACAGTCCTCTCAAAAAACCAAAGTAGAGAAATGTATTTTCTTTATATATACATATAAAAGTAGGTGTATTTATGAATTACAAAATAAAATTTTGTTTACATTATGATGTTTTATTAATCTTTAATTAATATGAAACCACCTAGTTTAATCTCACAGAAATATGTCAATGGGTGTTCTATGAGTAGTATATATGTGTATACGTACCATGTTCACAAAGGCGGCGTAAAAGAAAACCTTTCTCCGGAGCCTCTTCTCGCGTTCAATTAGAGCCTACAATTAGCGTGAGGTCGCATCGCTATTAATTTACCGGATAAGCCTTGCCAGTGAGGATTAAGGCTCTCTAAGAGTCAACATGGCTTATCTTGTAGCTGACTCGGATTTTGTGAGACGACGCCGAGGTGCGATGTACCGCAAACAAATTATTTTCATGAATAAATCTTCTATGCTTTCGCCGGGATATTTTTAACAAAATCACTCTTTATAGGAGAAAAGTTTTAAAGTTATATATATACATCTTATTTATTGTAAAATACATTCTAAACAACAATCAATGTTCTAATAAATATCACTAACATAATATATACATTTTTAATAAAAAGCGTTTTCTCTGCATCTTGTATATTTTCGTTTTCGAAATTCAGATTCTTCGTTGTAGTTTCAATAAATAGACGCCCACTGCAAGGATTAGGATTCTCCCTAAGATATCTATGGGAAAGGTGTTTTGATGTGATTATTTTTCATATTTAATGGAATCAGGCGTTACCTCGCGGAAGTCCATCCCAAGTAAGAAAATGACCAATATTTAGCCACTTCCGCACATGCAGTGGTAGTCGTGCAATGAAACCGATTAGTGCCAAACACAGAGTCCATTTTGTCCATTGACTCTGTGTTTGGCGCTAATCACACATAACTCCTGAAGATGCCCCGTGGAGGGGTGAAACACGTGTTGAGTAATTTGGTGGTGGCGGTTGTGTGATTTGCATTGTTTGCCGCATACGCATTTATCAGCGGGCTGGCGGGCGGTGCATTTCATTGCACGACTACCACTGCATGTGCGGAAGTGGCTAAATATTGGTCCTTTTTCTAATTATTTTTCATCTCAATTTGATTTAACTTTCTTTTATCATATTAACTTGTTTCACCTATCTTTATTAACTTATCTTTTCACCGCCTAATGGTTAACTGGTATAGAATGCCTTCGGAATTAAATTCGTCGCTATATATAAAATGTGAATGTGAAAATTACCATAAATAAATAAAGACACGTAAGTAAGGATCAGTTTTTATACTCGTTAATATTTGTATTTTTATTTTTACACAAACTAGACTCAATTCTTCTATCAAAGTGGTGTGGATCCGTAGCGGATTCAGTACGAATGTATATCACAATTTTGAATTTTTATTTCTAGGCTATTTTGATATTGCGATATTTATTTTCATCAAGTTGATCAGTGGTGTTTTAATAAATTGCGGTTGGGAATTAAATCCGTACTATAGTAAATCACAGTCGTAAATCATGACTATGTTTTGTTATGACTGAATGTAGAACCTAGTCGAATGTTGCAGACATTAGAACGTTGCGTGGAACATCTTAGTATTTAGTACAAAATTCTAAGCGCTGTCCTCGACATACTTTATCCGAGCTATGTCCTCAATCAACGAACTAAGACGAGAACTGGAAGAAATGCTGGGAATTTGCGCAGTGCGCATACATTGTTGGCAAGATTTTTAAAATTAGACTTTATGTGCATCGATTTAAAGTTATTTCCATTTAAATCCTCTCAAGTCCACTCTTGGTTATAATAAATAAATAATGTTAATTATAAATTGTTTTAATTTCAGGAAGCTTCCCATATTTGTGATACAATTGTGATCCATATTATTATTTAAATTATCATCAGAAATTGTAAGTGAAATGTTTCATCATTGGAAAAATAAATAACAAATAGTCGTGGTTATTTTTCATTCACACTTGGAGGTGTATCCATTGGTGATAGAAAGCAATTTTGTGCACATCACTCGCGACCACAGATAAAATATCATTACTAATGTTACGTAGCCTGTTCCACGCACCAGCTGTTCGACATCGTAAGATTGCGTAGTAATCGGAAACCCAGGCATCAGCAAACATGCTCTTGATTACACCTTTTTTAATTTCATTTGTCCAAAATGGTAATTAAAATTTTGTGAACACCTTCTTTAATTATGTCTATGTTTGTTTTTCTCATGAAAATACATCTCATAAATGCCCAGATTTAAGAAAAGCCTTCAACTTTACATATTAGCGTCTAAAATTTAGTTGTAACTATATGACACTTGAAAGTGCTTGGCAAGAAGATATAGTTCAGTAAACTAAATGTCCTGCTGTTATATGTATATTAAATCATCACCCATACCGAATAAACCCGTAATCGTAAAAATCAAATTTCATAGGAGAAACAAAAAAACATGAATTTTATAACTTCCATTATATTCAACCTAAAAGAGTTATTTATATACCAAATCAAAGCTTTTTTATCTGTATCCATGTATTTAATTTCTGTTTATATATCCTGAAAATTATCTGAATTATTACGGAAAAATTGATTTTAATGGAATTAAATTAGAATGTCTTTAAGAGTCTTTTATGATATTATTCGAGCGAAAGTGGATATTGACCCTAAACAGTAAGGTTGTAATACGATATTATTCATGTGTACATTTCTGCCAACTCCTTTGTCGCAATAGTTTTTTACAGTTCATTTGCGAGACACATTGACTTAGTTTGTGATCGATTCTTTAAAATAGATTATGGTAATAAGACATTAATAATTAACTGTGATGTATTAAAACTTTGATAAATATACCTATAAGAGAATTCATCAACAAAAACTGTGATAAACTGTAACAAAAGAGGACAAATTGCAGTGATGAGGATGGATGAATGGAATAGAAAAGAAGAAAAATATACACAGAACTGTAAAGTGAAAGAAAGGAAATATAGAAAAAATTAAATAGTAATTGTCGCAGGCAAAAGTTTCATCCATACGTTGTTGACATACCCAAAAGTCGAACTAAACGGTTGGACAGCTCGTTTTTGGTGAGAGTCCAAAGTGCCAAGATTTGAAACGACCTGCCTGGGTTTATTTTTCCTGATGAGTTGAACTCTCCAGAGTTAAGATTAGAGTGAACAGGTTTCTTTTGGATGGGCATGTACCAACTTCATCTTCATCTACACTTTCCATCAGGTGATATGGAAGACAAACGCCTATTCCATTACTTTTATAAAAAATATAGACCATCCGATGAATAAATCTTTGAATAATTTATACAACATATTGGCTGGAAAGAGGGTATTGGTTCAGCACAAGTAGCAATTAATCTTCTAACATCTTCCCAACTTATATTGAGCAATTTATAACTGGACGTTAGATTTATTGTATTAATTTATAACTATGCCTAACAAATTTATCTTGGTTGCCCTAAACAGATGCATCGATCTAAGAGATGAACTTCACCTCGCACTTCTAAGTGCGAGTCAAGCGGTTGATATCAGATGAATCACAGTACAAAACATTTCTTCGTTTTATGCAAAGGCCTTCTCAAAAATCATCAATATAACCTTTTTGCGCTGCTCGCATTCATCAACTTCACGCAACCTGAATTATGTCGTCGAATCACACTGCGTAGATACCACTCTAGAACCTTCCAACTCCGACGGTCGACAGCAGCGATGTACCCTGAAAACTGAACAATTCATACGATAATTTTATCTAGCTATGTCGGTAAATTTATGTATACACATTCTCAATGTTACACCGCTTTTTCTTAAGAATCATTTAATATTTCTCCGGAGCACGCGGCATTAAAATGTACCCTGAGGTATTGCTTTCAGTGGCGACATCTAAGATCAATTTATTTGGGTTTGAAATAGCTTGTCAAAGAAGTTTTGTTACTCGTTCAATGAAATATACTATCGGTAGATTCAGATGTATAAACTTTTTTTGAACAAGCTTTTATTTCAGCTCGTGTGGCATTTGCAGATTCCGGGGGTTCTGTCTCTATGTAAGATCTTCATTAGACGTGTAACAAGACGTTCCTAAAGTACGTGAACCTATTGAGACGTCGTTTCATACATTCGTCGTCAAGCGGTTGATATCAGATGAATCACAGTACAAAACATTTCTTCTTTTTTAAACGGTTTTATTTAGTTCGACCCGTACGGAATTTTTTATTTGGGTCAAAATTAGAAATTGAAATTTAAGCATCTTCCCTTTGTCAGATTGATCTGAAATTTGGTACACTCATTTAATTTAGATGACAATACAATATAATAAAATCGATAACATTATAAATCTAAGATGGCTGCCGATACAAAATGGCGGATTACATATTTTTCCTTAACCCCCTCAATACGGGTATCAAATGAAAGGGCTACACTAGTAAAACACGATGATTATGTCAAAATTTAAAATTCAAGATGGACGCCGTTCCAATATAGTGGACTAGGTACATATTTTTCCACAACCACCATAATATGGGTATCAAATAAAACCGTTTAAAAACCGTTTAACTTAAAAGTTTTTTAAATGTATTTATTAGGCATAGGCCAGACCATCTTGCGCTGGTCGCATCTAGCGACTTCCCACGATTTTAAATATGCCATCAGTCCACCTAGTGGGACGCATACCCTCGCGGCGTCGACCGGCTCGTGGATGCCACTCGAGAACCTTTTGTCCCCAACAGCCGTAAATTGCACTAGAAATGTGCACCGCTCATTGCTACTTTAGACAAACAATGCTTCGAGATACATCGAAGGCTTTAATTTTTTTGCGAATCTCATCATTTTCAACCTTTCGTGCAGCGAATCTATGAGCAAAGCAGTTCTTAGTAGTTCTTCATTGCTCTCTAGGTGACTTTGCACCTTCTTACATTGTAGTGTATTTTGTTATTAAACATAAACATGCATAAAGGTATAATAACACTGTTCCATTAATAATCAATTCTTATGATTTTCCTGTATATTTTTCTAAAATTGTAATGTAAAATGGAAACGATCTAGCATTTTAATTGCTTAGTTTGCAAAGAATATAAAAGATTTATTAATAACTATATATAAGGTTGCTTTCATATATTATCTAATCTATTCATATTGCTATTGAGAAAATATATTTATAGCTCCCTATATAGCTGCTACTGAGTGTGAAAATTTAAAAACGCTACTAAATAGTTTTTTAAGTAAACTTTTTAATTTAATTTTAACTTTTGTTTAAAAAGTCTTTTGGAGAATTTTTAAGATAGTGACGTCATTATGACTCCATTGCTATATTGATACGATAGTTAGTATATTTTAAACACGTGTATACTACATAATATTCATATATAATACTATATATCATTTTTCAAAATTTATTTGCATTTTAGAAGCATGATATTTGCAATGACTTGTTTCTAGGGCTGGTAGATTTTGAAGTAATAACAATACGAAATTCGAAGTAGAAGTGTATTTCAGTCTATACTGTTTCGAAGAAGTTTTAGCTACTAGCCCTAAGGCTTTTATAGTTTCATCTGACATAAGTTCACGAAGCGGAAGGGTCTGTGAACTATACTAAAAACTAAAGCATTATTACAGAGTTTACATGTAACACTCCGTTGGAGGTGAAGGCAGGCTTACCTGGTCGTGTCAGTGTTGAAGTTACTGTGGTGTGTGGATTGGAGAGCAGTGTGAACCTCGGATCGCCCAAGTTAATTGTGAAGACGGGGCGGGCGGCTGACGCAGTTCACGTTTCGATCGGTGGAGAGTGGTGTTAAGCTTTGGTATATCGCACGCGTTTTTTCCGTACAGTAAGCGTCAGTCAAGTGGCTATTGTTGAATTTCATTCCAACTTCGCCCATATAAATACCGATGTAAATGAACAATTATGTTTCTGTGGAATTCCATTTTTAACGCGCCCTTGACGATGACGTAATGTTGCTTCTACATACTACTACAAGTATATCACAATGTAATGGCTTAAAATTTATGAATATTTAACTAAGATATATTAAAAGATTTTTTTAATAATCTTGACGTATTCCATCTAGGTACAAAAATACAGTGTATTTATATCTCGATATTTGTTATAGCTCTAAATCAGTGATTCCCAAAGTGGTCAATATCGACCCCTAGGGGTCTATGACAACCTGTAAGGGGTCTACATCAGCGTAAAAAAATTTGGGCGTCCATGAAATGAAAATGGGGGTCCACAGACTGGACATCATTAGTCGAGGAGATTTAAGATTAATCCTTACAAAATTGACGCTAAATGTTGATAATTTATTATTAAAGCATCAGGTTCATCCTTCTCACTAAAAATATTGACTTATTGCTTATGTTATTTTATTTATAGTTTATTTTATGTTTATTTAATGTTACGTATATTTTACATAACAGATACAAAATTTTATTTTGAGTAGTTTAAATTTAAATTCAATTAATAATTGCATAAATTAACATCTGTTTTTACTTTAAGTTTTTAACACTAAACTTCACTACAGTTAGAAATTTACAGGAAATCAATATCAGGTAAGTCTACGACAGAAAAAAGTTTGGGGAACTCTGTTCTAAATATTTGAGTTTCTTGTCCGCGTTTGCCAACCATCGTCCATGTAAATCGAAAATGTGGTCGAAGATAAAGCACACAGACTCAGTAGACATTTCTTCACTATGACTCTGAAGAGACCTGGGCTACAATTCTCGAGAAATAAGAAAACAAGTAGATTATTCCATACGTACTGTGCGAATCAGAAACGGTAGGAAACTCCATAGTGTAAGGGAGGTAGTAGGTTGATTTCCTACTCGTCCTAAAGAGAAACAGGGATGGTGGGATAAGGTTGTATAGTAGTGAGAGAAGAAACAAAAGGAATCTCTGTGTTTGACACTAATCGGTGTGATATAACTCCTGAAGATGCCCCGTGGATGGGTGAAACACGTGTTGAGTGATTTGGCGGTGGCGGTTGTGTGATTCGCATCATTTACCGCATACGCATTTATCAGCGGGCTGGCGGGCGGTGCACTTTGTTGCACGACTACAACTGCATGTGTGGAAGTAGCTAAATATTGGTCCTTTTCGTGGATGGACTTCCGCAAGGTAACGCTTGATTCCATTAAATATCCTGTAAAAGATTCATAGACTCCCTATTCGCAGGCGGTGTTTAACGCTGAGAAGTTTTAGTTAATTTTACGTGATTTCTTTTTAAGTTTATAGCCGGAGTGTTTTTCATTTTCAGTTTATAATTAAGACGAAAAGGTTCCTTGTTACACGCCCGAGTGTACAATTTCGGTATTCTCATGAACTGGAGGCGGGTTTAAAATTGAAATTACGTCTTTAAACTCTTGACATTTTACAAAATGTTTCGTCGCCTCGTTGCGGGCTCCGTGCTGTGTTGGTGGAGGTGATTAATCAAAAGTTATTTCATTAAGAGGACGACGGAGCTAGAGGATAAAAAATACGTATTAAAATAAATATAAAGCTCGTTTGCACAGACTTATTTACGTAAATGAGGCATTCATTGTATTTATATCTCTCTTCACCTTAGTACATTTTCAACTTGAGATTATTATACAAGCTAGCGACGATATTAAACTTAAGTAATGTTTATTTACTTTTTTATGATTTATTTAAAAATCTAGATAAATGACCTTTGCAAAGCCATCGGAAAATGTTTAAAGTAGGCAGTAGTAAATCTGAATAAAAACCTATAGAGGCTGTCTATGTCCAATAGTGTATATCCTAAAGCGAATATGTTGATGCAAGAACATTGAGTGATATTTTAGAAGCAAAAGAGAAGCAAGAAAGGTTATATAGAAGAGGAGTAGTTAGCCGGAGGAATGTGAAATATTGTGAAGAAAAATAGAGAAATATATGACTGAGATTTTGACGGAAAGAGAGTTCAAAAGTAAACAGAGAAATAAAAAAAATATTGAAAAATGTCGTTAGAAATATGTTTGTAGCTAATATAATAAAATATAATATACTTACATATTTATATTTATCTATGTTGGAATTTTAAAGATTTTTTTTTGTTTAAACTTTTTGAAAATCTTTTGTTAAAAAATTGAATTAATCTTGAAATATGAAAGAAATTGTTGAAAATGTAGTACGTCGAAACGTATAACCTAGTTTTGGACCTTTACCAATGTACAGAAGCGAAGAGCGACATAAATTTGAATTATTTTTTGAAAGTGCATATCTGATATTGCTTTGCACTACCGTCGAATAACACCTCTCTTGTCTATAACTCTGATATATTTCGTATTCGTACACCGTTAACAAATACATTGGAATCTACGTTTAGGGTCGATAAACTTATTATTCAAAAGAGTGAAATAGAAAAATAATAAATCGAAAATCCATTAAAAAACTGTAATATATATTTAGAAAATAATTGGAATTAAATTCTCATGTCTGTCCAATTATTTCTGCCGAAAGACGCCCATTGCAAGGCATAGACTTTTCCTGAAGATCACAGCAATGCCCAGTTTTGGATGTCCGCATGCAGCATGACTTTAATAAAACTTATAACATACTCTGTGACGAGGACAATGTCCAAATAAATACATTTAAAAAACTTTTAAGTTAAACGTTTTTTGATACCCATATTGTGGTGGTTGTGGAAAAATATGTACCTAGTCCGCCATATTGGAATGGCGTCCATCTTGAATTTGAAATTTTGACATAATCATCGTGTTTTACTTTGTAGCCCTTTCATTTGATATCCATATTGTGGGGGTTAAGAAAAAATATGTAATCCGCCATTTTGTATCAGCGCCCATCTTAGATTTATAATGTTATTGATTTTATTATATTGTATTGTCATCTAAATTAAATGTGTGTACCAAATTTCTGATCAATCTGACAACGGGAAGGTGCTTAAATTTCAATTTCTAATTTTGACCCAAATAAAAACAAATTAAGTACGGGTCGAACTAAATAAAACCGTTTAACAATCAAAGATTTGGCAACTTGAAAATCGTCGATTTACAATAAGAGACTTCGCTGATATTGTTAGAATATCATCTAGTACAGTTCAAACGTCAAGTTTTGATTGATCGATGTCATACTGCATAGGTTCTTCGCGAATTTTTTTTCCAAAAACTCGACTCATATCGATCCGCAACCACCGTATTTCTATGATTTGACTCTGCGTGACTTTTTGGAATCGAGCAAACTCCAGCCAATGTGGAGACACCGTGACACCATTAAAAACACAAAAACCAAATCGAAGGAAGTGTGGAATTCTGTACCGGAAAAAGACTTTTCCGTCAGTTTCCAACGATGGCTAAAGTACGTTTTATATTTTTTCATTTAATAAGTTAATTATTGTAATCTATATTGGTGGTTCTATTTTAATAAAAAATTAATGTAATATGTACAAACATGTAGGTTATACATATACAAATTAACTATAGAAGCGGAACGCCAATTGAAAGTTTTCACATAAATAAAGCAGGACTATCTAAAGTTAAAACTTTACAAATTAGTTTTATATTATATTACGTCTAAGATTTTTAATAACATGATAGAATAATAAAATGTACAGACATGAAAAAAAAATATAACCAATTGTATGTATCAAACTATATATGCATTATTAATAAAATATGTACACTATTCAAGTAAAAGATTAAATGCGTCACTCGTTACTTTTTGAGTTTCAAAACACTCGTGCAAAAAAAAAAATCAAGTACACGTGTTTGTATGTATTTGAAGTGTTTATTTTAATCGGCTCTGTTATTGGGGGCCATTCATTCCCCAAACTTATTTTTGGGACAGGGTTAAATTTTACAGCGATTTTTTTCACTAATTTTCCTTTTTAAACGGTTTTATTTAGTTCGACCCGTACGGAATTTGTTTATTTGGGTCAAAATTAGAAATCGAAATTTAAGCACCTTCCCGTTGTCAGATTGATCTGATATTTGGTACACACATTAAATTTAGATGACAATACAATATAATAAAATCAATAACATTATAAATCTAAGGTGGCCGCCGATACAAAATGGCGGATTACATATTTATTTTAACCCTCTCAATATGGGTATCAAATGAAAAGGCTACAATAGTAAAACACGATGATTATGTCAAAATTTAAAATTCAAGATGGACGCCGTTCCAATATGGCGGACTAGGTACATAATTTTCCACAACCACCACAATATGGGTACCAAAAAACCGTTTAACTTAAAAGTTTTTTAAATGTATTTATTGACCATCTCTCTCTTATCCTTTACAATTCCTCTTTCTATCTTCTTTCATCCTTCGTATTTTCTATCAATCTCACAGCATTCATTTATGTTACATTCACGCATCGCCCGTCCCATACTTCGTTACATTTCTTGAAAATTTGTTTATTTTTCCAATAGACTATTTTTATTTTCAATTTTTCTTTGTGTTATTTTGTACAAAACTATTGATCAGTTTGCTGGCTTATATAAGAAATGCATTGTTGCGATAATTCGAGTTTACACGGGGAAATCTACATGTGCGCGAAATACAATCATCTTCGCTGTAGAAATAAGATGTTATAGATCATCATTTGGCTTCTGATCCTGAAGGGTTAGTAAGCAATGTTTGTTGCAACGACCTAATTCATTAAAAATGTAAATTTTTGAGCAAAATAAATGAATTTCAGGAACTTTTGGATATTTTTAAAACTATCGATATAAACATTGGGATAAAAAATGACTGCTGACGAAAGACCTATACAGAACCTTATGAATTTAATGCTTTCATTAAATACTTTTTATATATATTACAAATTGATCACTTATAGTAGTAGATAGTATTTATAATAAAAAAAACAATAGATTATAATAACAAGTTTTCAATTTCATATACGACAAGACTTTAATAACCATGTCGTATTGATATATTTTTGTATTTATTAAACGGTTTTATTTAGTTCGACCCGTACGGAATTTATTTGGGTCAAAATTAGAAATTGAAATTTAACCACCTTCCCGTTGTCAGATTGATCTGAAATTTGGTACACACATTTAATTTAGATGACAATACAATATAATAAAATCAATAACATTATAAATCTAAGATGGCTGCCGATACAAAATGGCGGATTACGTATTTTTCCTTAACCCCTTCAATATGGGTATCAAATGAAAGGGCTACACTAGTAAAACACGATGATTATGTCAAAATTTAAAATTCAAGATGAACACCGTTCCATTATGGCGGACTATGTACATATTTTTCCACAACCACCACAATATGGGTATCAAAAAACCGTTTAACTTAAAAGTTTTTTTTTAAATGTATTTTTTTTAACATTAAATTGATTTGAATCGAATTTGACTAAGAATGAATAAAGAAACAGAGTAACAAAAGAAATGAATTAACTGATAGATAATCATATGTCTATATAATACAATTTATGATAAATATTTGGTCACGTCGGATAATTAAACAAGGAATAGAGCCTTCTTTCTGTTTATATAGGAAAATAGAAAAAAATGGGAGTCAAAACATATACTGATACACGCTCGCAACTACCGCACGGCGGATGCACTTCCGTTTCCGCCATTATTTTAAACTCCCAACCGTTTTTCTACCTTCATAGGTAGCCTAGATTCTAAATATAGTAACAGAGAGACTGGAAACATTTGGGTTATTGGTATTACTCATAGATTTCAGGCTATAGTCAACAGTTTAAGTAGTAATAGCTCAGCGGTAGAGGATTGAGACATGCGATCATAGGTCGCCAGTTTGATTCCCGTGAAACAAACTTATATAACTTACATTTTTCCATTAATTATTTAAATATAATATATATAGTAAAATCAGATTGAGAAGAAAAAGAATCACATAAGACATCATATACTTATATAACTACATATACTATTTATATATATATAATGAATAATAAAATCAAGCTATCGTGATGATACCGTCATCTTGTCAAGCAACAGCTGTAGAACCTTCGCTTTAAATGCGAAACGATTCCTGATCATCCTGATATCTAGGGGGTGGTTGTAACCCACTGTCCCGCGTTCGGAGGACTCCGAGTCGACTCCGAATGCTGGTTAGGCATGAAGGTTGACGAAGAAACAATGGCTTTACTAATAAGAGATGAAGGTACGATACTTATATTCCTAAAACTGTGTAGAGAAATTGTAAAAGATATAATAAAACGAAATAAGACTTTAGAGTAATTGTAAAACGAAATAGGAAATAAATTAATGACTGTAAAAAATAAAAATAATGACTGTAAAACAAAATTTTGTAAAATAAAAGAAAATATAAATGAATTGTGAAACTAAAGAATTAGGTGACGGAAGAAAGGAATCGGAAAAGAGAAAAGTGGAATGAAGGGGTAATGTAGATAAAATATGGAAGGTGAGAAAAAGAATCAAAGAACTTAAGATAAATGGACGTAGAGTGCGGAAATAAAATAAGATATAAAAAAAATATTAAACAAAAAGAAAAGACCTTGTCCTTCCACAAGATAGTGGAACTAGAAGGTCACTAATAACGAGGGCCATTAGAAATAAAAATCGCGGTAGAGCGCGTTCCAGAGGAATGTCAGTTAACTATGTATGATTGCTACTCATAGACAAGTTTCCAGAGGATGGGCAGCAGCGTCTCCTGCGTACCATAATTCTACACAGCGATCACCAACTCATCAGCCAAGCGTATTTATATCTGCATATGAAACGTTTCAATAGGTTCACGCACTATAGGAACATCTTGTTATACGCCTAATGAAGATCTACATAGAGACAGAATCCCTGGAATCTGCAAATGCCACACGAGCAGCAATAAAAGCTTGTTCAGAAAAAGTTTATACACCTGAATCTACCGATAGTGTATTTCATTGAACGAGTAACATAACTTCTTTGATAAGCTGTTTCAAACGCAAATAAATGAATATATATAGATATAGTGGATATCGCCACTGACAAAGCTATACCTCAGGGTACATTTTAATGCCGCGTGCTCCGGAGAAACATTAAATGATCTTTAGAATAAGCTGTGTTATATCGAGAATGTGTATACATAAATTTACCGATGTAGCTAGAAAAAATTCTCGTATGAATTGTTCAGTTTTCAGAACACATCGCTGCTGACGACCGTTGGCGTTGGAAGGTTCTAGAGTGGTGTCTACGCTGTGTGGTTCGACGACATTATTCAGGTTGCGTGAAGTTGATGAATGCGAGCAGCGCAAGAAGGTTATATATTTGAGAAGGCCTATGGCTAAAAAGAAGAAATGTTTTGTACTGTGATTCATCTGACATCAACCGCTTCACTCACACTTAGAAGTGCGAGGTATATTTCATCTTTTAGATCGATGCATCTGTTTAGGGCAACCAAGATAAATTTGTTGGCATAGTTATAAATTAATACAATAAATCTAACGTCCAGTTATAAATTGCTCAATATAAGTTGGGAAGATGTTAGAAGATTAATTGCTACTTGTGCTGAACCAATACCCTCTTTCCAGCCAATATGTTGTATAAATTATTCAAAGATTTATTCATCGGGTGGTCCATGTATAAGGTTATAGTACATGTATGAACAAGGTGTAACATCTTAATGAGGCTAATGTATAGTTCATTTTCTGTCATGTCAAGCTCATGCCTTGAAATGGGAGTCTATCATACACATATATATATATATAAATATATATATATATATATATATATATATATATATATATATATATATATATATTTATATATTGAGAAAGGGACTAATAAATATCAACTTCTGCTATGCAGCAGTAGTGCAATGAAGTGCACTGCCCGCCAGACCGCTGATAAATGCGCGTGCGGCAAACAATGCGAAACACAACTACCACCGTAAATCTACTCTACACGTGTTTCACCCTTCCACGGGAGGATACCCCCGCAGATGTTATACCGACCAGTGCCAAACACCGAGTGAGTTTTTTTTTGAGTGAGTATACTCAAATTAATCATTTACTACGTAAAATCGCATATAACTTACGCATACGCTAAGAAAAAAAAATCGTTCATGTGATGAATGCCCCGTGGACGGGTGAAACACGTGTAGAGTAGATTAACGGTGGTAGTTATGTTTTGCACTGTTTGCCGCACGCGCATTTATCAGCGGGCTGGTGGGCGGTGCACTTAATTGCACGACTACTGCTGCATAGCGGAAGTAGCTACATATTAGTCCCTTTCTTAGTTAGGATGGACTTCCGCAAGGTAACGCCTGAATCTTTTAGATATGTATATATATAAAGTGTGTGTGTGTGTATTTATAAAGACATACGTCGCGTTGATTGGGAGAACTAAAGTTGTTATAATGGGATGATAAACAAACCATAAATCCACTAATGTTTATATAAAAGGAAAGAGAAATAACGTTAAACAAAATCCAACTTAACCCAAATACAGTTTGTTCTGCCGTTCGTCTACAGAGTATTAAAGGATAAGGCACAATATTACGTCCACACCGGGACACGTGCGGAGGCTTTATCTGAAGACGGAGCTTTCAGACCGAAAGATCGCAATTATGATAGCGATGTAGTTGAAAGGAAACTGAAATACAGCGCTTGAATGCTTTCCTTTCGATTTCTGTGACAGTATTTTAAAGAGCCTACAAGTCATTAGCTTCAGTGTATGAAAAAGATTTTCACGTTGATCAATAAATCTTAGTTAAGTATGAATAAACAATAAAACAAATATTTATTTCTTTCGAATAAGCCACGCACTTTCGAAACGTAAAAACATTAATAAAATGTACAATTTAACACGTTCACTGCGGGCCTAATTTTGAAGAACTTTCAGCTGGTGCGGCTGAGGTCGAATCAGCCTCAAGCTGAACTTCCTAGTAGTGCGGTTGAGGCCTTTTCTGCCTCATGTTCATCAATATTTTTTACAATATTGAGTCAATGCTTCGCAGACATAAAAAAAGCTATATTTGTCTTTGTCATACTTCATACGGTTGAGTGCAAACAGCCGCCGCACTAGAAAGAAAACACGAGTTTTACGCGCCGCACCAGTGCAAAGTTTACCATGAGGCTGAATCGACCTCAAGCCGCAGTGAACGTGTTAAGTAATAGGATTCCTGTTAATTTTTTTTATACAAAGTGTATACACGGACCCGAAACGTGGATCACTTACAACGGGCCTAATAAGAAAGCCCAAGGTCACCCAGATAACAATTGAGAGAACTATACTCGGAGATTAGCTACGAGATCGAATCTGTCGTGGTAGACGCGGCGTGAATAGTCCCCCTTTTAATGGACTGACGATATAGTTAGGCAGAAAAATAGAAGCAGTTATAGGGTACTTCAAAAAATGTGTAAAAGTTTAAAAGATTGCTGACAAATAGCTATACATTCGCGCTTTCAAAAACCGTCGCTCGATAAGTTGCGGTGATTTAATATTTACTCCTTACCGATCAGGCCAATACCTTATAGTAGTAAAAAGTATAGTAATAGTAGGATATATAGTGAAAAATAATTAACTTTAATATTTAATGGAATCAGGCGTTATTGTGCGGAAGTCCATCCTAAGTAAGAAAAAGACCAATATTTAGCCACTCCCGCACATGCAGTGGTAATCGTGCAACAAAGTTCACGGCCTGTCTGTGTTTGGCACTAATCGGTGTAACCTAACTCCCGAAGATGCCCCGTGGAGGGGTGAAACACGTGTTGAGTGATTTAACGGTGGCAGTTGTGTAATTCGCATTGTTTGCCGCATACGCATTTATCAGCGGGCTTGCGGGGGGACTTTGTTGTATTACTACCACTGCATGTGCGGAAGTGGCTAAATATTGGTCCTTTTCTTAATTTTAATATGTAATGATCAAAATTTTAAAACCGTATTTTCATTCAACATTATCAGAACGTTATTTTTTTTTAATCAATTAAACCATGATTTTTAGATAGAGTACACCATACATTAATTTACATCCTTGTTTCTTAATTTATTATTATAATGTTTTTTATAATTTCTGCTACAATTTAAATGGAATATGCTCCTTTAAAGGTTTCATATCTACCATCTATAACTTATCAGGTTGTATAAATCATTAAATAAACAAAAAAAATAAAAAATACGAGTACGTACATTAAAATCTAGGTGTGTAATTGCTGAAAATAATGAAATAACATATGTGAGAATTTCTAATTCTCACTAGTTTTAATGAAAGACAGTTCACACAGCCTTCGTTATTTCGCATGCTGTCAGCTTTATTTGCTCGCCTTAACAAAGTTCGCGAAATGAGTCTCTCGGAATGTTCCGTTTTGTTCATTATTCCAGTTTACTGCAACGAAGTGGAATTGCGAGGTGTTTTGTTGATTCGTTACGAAGAGCATTGTTGTTTTATTAAGTTTTAAAAATGCTTATGAAATAATTCTGTTGGTTTGAAATTTATAAATATTCATGTTTATGATAAGTCCTCGAGCGACCACAAATGACGGCGGAGTAAGACCTGTAATTCAGGCGATATTTGTGTGAGATCTATGCCTTGTAACCGTGCAGGTGCCGGATTTCTTAAGTTGGAGACAGTGGTGCAACTTACGATTCTCGGGGCTGACGCCCTCGTTTATCCGGCTTAAGGGGGAAGCCCTGCACGTGGTAAGGAACTTCCCTATGTTTGAAGGACACTGAAAGAATTTAGAGAAATAAGCTGAAATCTGAGTAGTAGATAGGAATATCGCATCTCTAATGAGCGAAGAGTACCGTTGCCCCTCTTTTCTCAAGTAAAGCAGAGTCAAAGTTAAAGTCAAAATAGCTTTATTATATAAGATAATTACAATCATCTATAAAAAACTGCTTTAAATTAAGATTAAAGTATTATGTAATTTAAAATAAATGGAATTCTCTACTAGTTATCTACCGGCTTCCTTGTTTACCGAAATTTACAATCCAGGTTTGGAGAAATGTGGGAGTGACCAAAGTGAGAGACCCACATCCTCTTGCTTTACATCAGTCGAGTTGGTGATCAAACGTGGAAAATAAGGCGTTAAAATATTTACAATCATCCTGTGTATCATAAAATCTTTATATTGCTAGTTCATATTCTTTATTGTTCATGCTAAAAATATATACACAATTATATAATATAGAAAAAGTATAACACACACACACACACACACACATATATATATATATATATATATATATATACTTATAATAAATACGGTATAATAAATGATTATAAATATAATAATAAATAATAATTTCAAATTGACTTGGATTGCACGTCTCACAGAAAGAATAAAGAAACAGAAATGAAATAATTAAATAAAAGATTTTTAATAATTGGTCTAGTAAATATTTCTTTACCATTTTCTTAAAAATAAGTAGTGTTAGCACGTCCCATAATTAGCGATAACTCATTCAACAATCGAACAGCCTGTGTTGTAAAAAAAAAAAAAACAATGCCTCATTTAACACGACTACGACGGTAGAAGGTGCAAGTTATGTAGACAGTTTGGTAACAAAATCCAACAAGTGGTTGCGTCCCATACTGTTTTATTCGAAGCTATAAAACGCATATGAGGTATTTATCACCACATTTCACGTTCCCTTCTGTTAATAATAGGTTGGAATAGTTCATTCGTATTTTATATGAAAATTCGATGTTCATTTTCTGTAAATAATATTTACTTTTAAGTATAGTATAAAGTTTGCAATTTCGTTTCATAATTTATATCTTTTTGAAGGCGGTTTGACTATTCAAGTCAACCAAGTCACCAAGATAGCTTTACCCTAAAAAAAACACCTTTATTAAAATTTCGGTATGTGTGTCAATTCTGTGCAGTTTTAAAGTAGTACATTTTTTATTTTATTCAGATAATTAAATAAATACGTATATACAATAACATTACACAGTTAATTTCAAATCTTCTACTGCAGAGATTTAAAATCAATAAAAATAAAAAGTATATTATTCTATCTAAGAATTTTAAACTGATTTTAATTGATGTTCACTCAGGAAGCTAATTATTGTCAAGCACTCTTTATAAAACTAAATTTGTAAAGAGCAACTGCTGAGTTTCTCGTCGGCTCTTCTCAGCGTAACTGCCTTCCGAGCCGGTGGTACCTTCCTGTAAGGTTTAAAAATGCTGCCATTTTATGTTGATTGACAATTAAAAATTGCCTCCTTGAATAAGGCTTAAAAAAACCTTAAGCAAATAAAGTTAAAGTTAGATCTGTTATACAAAAATAACAATGATGTAAAAGAAATAAATTAATACTTTCTACAATTTGTAATCCACTTTAAATTAATACGATCTGCGGTTTGTCGTCTTGCATTTTTATAGGCGAAGTGGTGCTGAATAAAATTTTTCAGCGGAGAAATGGGCAAGAAGAAACTACGTGACCCTTTTGCTTAATGCAATTCTGGTCGGAAATACAGATTGCATACAACGCCGATGTTATTTCCATTCTTTATTATGTTTATCTAACAAAGTTATCTTTTTTTATATTTTTCGATGGATCATATTTAAATATAATTATATACAATAGGTTATTATTATTACAATGTATATCTATTTACATGATTTATTATAATTAAATTATATTTTGAAATTATCACAGACCTCCACACTAGGTAGATTACATTGTAGATTACACTAGGTAGACAACTTACATCAAGGTCGCGGAAAGTCGCACAGGTCACCGGTTATCATGATAAATTTCAGTGGAGGCTTTTGTCTTGCAGTGAGCCTCTAACAGCTGATATGATGATGAAAATGATGACATTTTAAAATTTTATTTTGAAGTTATTTATCTACGCATAATCATTTACTAATTAAAATGATACGAAAAAATAAATGCTACTTTTATTCTTTATACACATACTAGCTGATCCCGCAAACGTTGTTTTGCAAAAAAAAATAAAGTTTTTAATTAACAAATGTAAGATAAGGGTTGATCGTAGAGGGGTGAAAATTACGGTTTGTATGTATTTTTGTATGCTGTATCATAATAAAATAAAAACCAAAAAAATTGTCAAAAAAATAAAAATAAAATTTAGGGGTGGACCACCCTTATCACTTATGGAAATTAGATAGTAGCCAATTCTCAGACATACTGAATACGCATGTAAATTTTGGTAAAAATCGGTCAAGCCGTTTCGGAGGAGTTCAAGTTCGAACATCGTGACACGAGAATTTTATATAAAATATTAGATTAAATATTAACATATATTTAAACGAAACATAAATAACAATTTATATAAATATTATCTTTACGAAAATTTTCAATTACGCGGAATATTTTAGTAATGAAAATTGTATAAAAAATGCTGTTAAGTACTTGGTTTTAGTTTGTTTATTATGATCGCACAATAAATTTGTTATTATTCCAGCCCACAGGCTTATTGCAAGGCATGGCATATCTATGCTATACATTTCCTAGGATTAGCAGGAATACCTCGTCGATATTCTGATTATCCTGACAGTTTCATTTCATGAAATATTATTTCCTCTTTTGGTTCTTATATTTCTTTATTATCTATAATAATAATAATATTAATTATCTGAGAATCAATATTTAATAAACGAATAATTTTATTCTCTCTTAATATATCATCTTCTATAATGACTACAAAATTTACCCCCAGCAGAACATTCTTATAATGAACTTCCTATTTTAAGAAATTTCTAATATGGCAGATATAGGCATATCTATGGGAGGATATACTATAAACGCAAAGTTTTGCAGGCAATTTGGCAATCGCAACGTATTCCACATTAAAAATTAAAACAATAAAAAATAAACAACAAAATAAAAGTGCTTTGACGTGTAAAAATATTAAGTGAATAAATAATATGTTATGCAGAGTCATCGCTTTATTTATTCGTCGTGTTGGGCCATTGACGTCCACTGTGAAGACATATTCCTCTCCTAAAGTTATTTATGGAAGATATACTATGATCGCCACGTTTGGCGGGCGATTTGGCGATCGCAATGTAGTATTATTGTATGCAACGGTCGCTGCTGCTCTGAAAACTTGTTTGTAAACAGTGATAATCCTATATAATTAATAGAAAAATTGAATTACATAATATATCGTTACATCTCGAGAATCAAACCTGCGACTTATGTTCGCAAGATACTGTTCTATATCGCTGGGCTAACTTTACTCATGAATGTCACTTTTACACTACTTATTCCAGTAGTAGAGCAAGTACTTTTGACTCTACTTTATTATCACTTAAAGGTCGTTAAAATTGTAATAGAAATTTTATAATTTTAGTTGAAGAAACTTCTTCAATAAATAGTAATTTGGAGATATTAAGCGGGTGTATAATACCGAACAGATGTAAAGAATTGAGTCACTAATACACACACACACAAACACACACACACACACACATAAGTATATATACATATATATATATATATATATATATATATATATATATACATATATATATATATATATATATGTATGTATAAATGTATGACATCAATGTTTTTTTAATTTTGTTCGACATAAATAATATATTTTCTGGGAACCTAAACGAAAATATGTATGATAAAATATTTCTTACATAAATCTTATTCAAGACATCGCGAAAAGATGCGAAGTGACGATATAATTTCCTTAATATTAGTGTAATGGCCTGCAAATTGTACAACTTTGGCCATTCGAATAATTAACTTTAAGCTTCCGACAAAACGTGGACTGTTTCGAGAAATGCTCCAATGTAGAAGTTTTTAGATAATTTATTACGTATTAATACAAAACTTATGTTCTTTGCGCTTCACGAACTGGGAATACCTGCAATGTCCACTCGCATAAGAGACATACATACCTCGTTGATATTATGCCGCTTCCAACCAGTCTATCCAATCCATATGAGACGCCTCTTGACATAAGATATATATATATATATATATATATTTATATATATATATATGTATAATACATTGTTTTTATTAAATAATTTATCTACTTATGTCTCTCTAGAAAATTGGATTGTTTGGAAAAAGCCAACGCTTTTTAATAACTTTAAAACTAACATTATATCATGCCATAAGATATACAGGTGTAGCAGAATCGTTTATCACAGCGATAAGAGTTAATAGAAGACATAGTGGATAGAGAATTACAATCTCTGCTGGAAACTTAGCCATTTATGCTGCGAACTATAGAGATATCTAAATCTTAGCATTTCAATGACTCCTTATAAATCATCGTCGATAACTTTTTCCTATATTACTCTCTATATGTGAGTAAATTTTATATTGCTTTACAAATGTTGTTTGAAAATAATATTATAATAGCTGATGTTTACTAAAAAGAATTATCAAAAAATTGGATTATTGTGGAAGTTAATTTTCTTCACTGGTAGTCAGACCCAAGAGTAAGCGTTATAGGAAGTAGGGTACAGCCCACTTCCTATAACGCGATGGATCCGGTGCCTGCACAGTGAATGATGGGTACACTGATTAGTTATATCTTGCAGAATTACCACAGCGTGTAAACACTTTTATATATATATATATATATATATATATATATATATATAATATATATCGATAGAGTTTGAATACGAGAACATTTGCGTCGCTTACTCTCGTAGCAGAATTCACAAAGCACATCCGTTTTACCAAATAACCGATTCGTCCCTCACTAATGGACTTCGGAAACGCATTGCCAAATTTTAAAAACCTTTTTTACATTTTTAATGGACGGAAGCTTTTACAAAAGCTCATTTGATTTGAACGCTATCAATCATTTATTTTCATTCATTACTTTAATAATGAGAAATGTTATTGTATAAGTGCTGTTGGGTTTATTGCAAAAGGTTTAAAGGGGTCTATAATTCAATGATTTATTTATTAGGGAGACCGCAAAGTAATGTCGCTTTTTTAAGTTAAACTTACACGAAAACATTTTTAACAAGTTTTTTATTTCTAACTAGATGACCCGACAGACTTCGTCCTGTCAAAAAGATTTGTAATGTGGCAGTTATTTGTACCTACCTATTTTATAGTCGGAGCAAAAAATTCTCCTGAACATAACCGTCACCCTTGTGATAGGGCGTTGTTTATAAAAAAACTAATTAAATAAATCAGATATAAGCATATAAAAGCGAGTAATCGCTTTATTGTTAATCATGTGAATCATAATTATTAACAAAAATCATTTTTATTGTCATTGTAGCGCTTTTTGACATACGATGTTTTTTATTTCTAATCAACAATATTCACCTTCGTTATTAACAAATGTTTACCATCTTTTAAATGCCGGAGCAGTAAAAATCAATTCGGTTTTTTTCGATCCGTCTAATATTATCTTTTTCGAAGTACATTACCACAACACGCTGACTTGTGTTTGTGGGAAACTGAAGACGATTGAAATGTGCCGTACTGAATTTCAAACAGGCGATTAGATAGAGCTATGCGGATTACTACATATTTAAACTAATTACTGTTTACTATCTGTCGTTGCAGATCCTACTGCCAGAAATAATTAGCCATTCGTTTTGTATGTAAAAAAAACATGATATATTTCTGAGTGATCACATTATACAGGATGATCGAAGGTTGCGTTTAAGCTTTAAAACTTTTTGGATATAAATGAGCATTCACACCTTTAAAGTGTTTATAGTTTGAATCAGCCATCCTGTATAAAATGTTAAAGACATTGCGTTGAGATATAACTGCATGGCCCAAGCATTAATACTATGTTTTATCTTCGTTATATCAGCTATAGACGCCCAAGGTAGGCTTTCATCAAAAATAGTTACCATGACTTTACGCGACCTTTATATTACTATGTCGTCGGTCAACAACAATGTGTCGTTGTTTTATCTGGTTTACTATTAAGGTAGTAAATATATATATATATATATATATATATACATAAATTTAGTAAAAAAGTAATTGAAAATATTGAAGGAATTCGCCCAGTTATCTACTACATTTGGCAAATGGGTGTACCAAAATTTATCATATCTCTGAATTTCAGTTGACTCGAATAATACTTTTGTGATTTATTAAAGTCAATATTGCAAAATGAAAAAAGTTTTAGGCTTTTTTTACGGTTAAAAGTTGAAACTAATTTCAAACATTGCGATCTCTCGGTTTGAATTACACATGTTAGCTAACTCATCAAATTATTTATCTTTTGTTACGTTGGTGTAAAAATCGTATTGGAGGAACAATGAATGACTATATATATATATATAATTTAACTAAAAAAATAATTTTTCATCGATCAGACAAGTTTTGACTAAAGATTCAATAATTCAATGTCTGCTCTAGCAGACTCCGGAATGAAAAGTATATTGACGTGTAGACAAACAGACAAAGTAACAGAAAAAGTGAATATAATATATAAAGTGTTATTCGGAGTCATAGCTTCATTTTTTCGTTGTTTCAGGCTATCAACGCCCATAGTGAGGCATATGCCTTCCAAAGATATGTATGGAGAGATATGCCATAACCGCCACGGTCTAAAAGTGAGTTAGCTATCGCAGTGTTGTACTATGGTACGCAGAGAACGCTGCTGCCCATCCCCTGGAAAATTAAGAGCAGTGACAATTCTATATAATTAATGCATTAATGAATTACATAAGATTGTTTCTCGGGAATTGAACCCGCGATTTACAATTGCAAGTCACAGTCCTCTACCGCTAAGCTAACACTACTCACTATATTACTAATTCATCGTATTAATAACAATAAAGGATTACTTACTATACACTGATATATTTTACATTATGTTTTGTGATATCATTTAATTTTTTCTTATGACGTACGATATTGTGTTTGATTAGCTCCTAAAATTAAGTTTTGTTTGTCGTCAAATGACTTATTTATGTGGTAAAGTTTAGACTGTTTTCTTTCCGATTTTCCCCATTTTTGTCTTTATTTATATGAAAATCTAAAAAAATGGTCATATTGATTACGATTTTTTACGTTTTGCGGTCAATGCATTAGTGTAGATAGTTTTAACGACGAAATAATAATAAATAAAAGTAAAGTAGTCAAAAATAAATCTGCAAAAACAAATTATTATAAAAATCATTTTATTAGACAGATATTTCTCGTAGAACTATATAAGACATTAGAAAAGGCTAGACATAGGCAGTGGTGATGTTTTTAAATTCATCATCATAATACAAGGTCACCACGATGATCGTTCTTGCACTGCCCCCGAGTCTACTGCGCAAAATCTTATTAATCCTACCAGTATTAACGAAAATAAAACTTGATGATCCTTTTTATCAAAAAAATAAAATAAAAATAAATTAGAAATATTTAATAATAAATTAAACAAATTCTTTAGTACTTTTGAGTAACAGCAAACAGTCAACATGACAATACTATCTATTCCTCTGATTGTGAATTTAAATGCAGATGCCCTGTCGCCACGGGGCACGGGTTGAAAGCCTCGTTTCCTATGATTAGATCGTCGATTCCCTCTGCTGTCTACGACACAATATTCGGCGTTACAGTCGTTATACACTACGATGTACAACAGTTTAATAATAACATTACATTTTCTACAAGATATTTGAAAATATTTAATTTATCATGATAATTTTATGTATTTCGTGCATTTGACAGTTTATTAAAAATATTATTTTTGATGCACGTTTTGAACAATACATAAATTATAAATAGTTAAAAGTATTTAATAGATTCAGGCGTTACCTCATGAAAGTCCATCTTAACTAAGGAAGGAACTAATATATAGCTACTTCCGCTATGCAACAGTAGTCGCGCAATGAAGTGCACCGCCCGCCAGCCCGCTGATAAATGCGCGTGCGGCAAACAATGCGAAACACAACTACTACCTGCCTCTACCGTTCTAACATCTCCTGAGGATGCCCCGTGGAGGGGTGAAACACGTGTAGAGTAGATTAACGGTTTATTACTACTGCTGCATAGCGGAAGTAGTAGAAAATATTTTCTCTATATCGTTTTAGCCTATAAACACCCACTGCAAGGCAAAAATCTACCTAAATATGTCTAATAGAAGACATACCATGTTTGCCGCCCTTTTTTAATGGCCTTTGGACAGTGGACAGGGTTTTTGTTTACATAATAATTGGTGTTTTTTTTTTGTTTTTAATGCCATACTCATCTTTCGTCCTTCTCAATGTCTTTCATTCTTTTCTCTAACTTCTTTCACATCTTTCATTCCTTGCCATACTTTCACACACATCGCCTCACTTCCTTTGCCTTCCCTCCAGAGTTGTACAATTGAAGTACTCGAGGAACTTTATTATATATGAGTAAGCGCATATATAATAAAGTTCCTCAAGATATCTAAGACCTTTCTTTACATAGTTTTAAATATAAAATTAGAAGTATATTATTAATAAAATCTTATTATAGCAATCAATAATTTTGATTGATTAAAACGTGTGAAAAAAAATCCAATCGATTCATGGCTTGATAATGTACTCGTGAAAAATTATTGAATTTCTATTAAAATAGTAAATGTACAGTTTTTGGCTTGCTCTTCTCATTTAAACAGCATCCGGAGCCGGTAATATTTTATTACCTATAATGTTAAAATAATCGACGATTTAAAAGCACCTGTTAATGGCTACGTTTGAATATATGAATAGTTTCGGAAAGTTTTCTTAACTTCGATTTACAGCTTAAAAACTTTTAGAGATCCGAACGCTATTGCGGTACAAGCGACAAATCTGGCGGTCGATGCCTCATTATTTATGAAAAGCGGTCACACCGATATATAAAGTTAAAATTTGTTAATACTTATAATGTTTATCTTAAATGTATCATGTTATATGTTATAAAATATATATGTGGGAGTGTTCAGTTTTAGTAGCAACATTAAAATAATCTAGTTTTGTTGTGATTAAATTTTGACAGATGATGGTGATGGTGGTGTAATTAGGAATTAGGTACTAGTTAAGCAGTTATATTAAGTAAAGTTTTAGTAGTAAATTTGAGTATCGTTATTGAGAATCTACAATATAGCATATTCAGTTATTATAGAATGATTTACATTTGTAGTTCGATACTAGGTAATGCACTTTGTTGCACGACTACTACTGCATGTGCGGAAGTGGCTAAATATTGATCCTTTTCTTTTTTTAGTTATATATGTCACATCTATAATAAATTATAAATATTAACCGACTCAATTATTTTTGGACTAGACTTCTACTCATGTGACATTTGCAGTTTTACCCTTTTTTATAGACAATAAAGCACATGGGCTCCTTAGGGAGCCGCGGCTTGGGTTTCTACATTCATTTATGGTCAATTTTTGACACTAGGGCCGTTCAAATATGAAATGCGCTACTGATAAATAAAATAGTTGCTATGTCACTACATATTTTTTTAAAAAATATTAGTTCGACCAATGATTATGACATCAATTCATTCCGTATTTTTTTCTTCTTCCTCTGTTTTTTGATTTTCTCTGAGGCAAGTGAAAATCAAGTTTATTTCATGTTTCTATTTATAATTATTACTTTTAATTTATTTATAAATAAATGTATATTTGTATGTATATGTTAACTATCTCCTGCTTGTACTTAGGTTTCTATACTATGGTTGTCTGAAAGAAATTTATTTGTGTTATAAGACCGTCCATTGTATTTTTTTTGCTATTAGAAACCTTATTATGTGATGAGATTCATCGTATAATATTTAAATAATTTGTTAATTTAAATAGAATCTAGTAGGTAGACTGGCAACCCAAAAATCTAGTAAAATACTCGAAATACGAAAGCATTAACCCAGATAGTGTTGCCAGTAAAAAATGATTGTATGCGGAAAGAGTATTTCGCGCGTTTAAAATAAGCGAATATTCGCAAGCGTCGGCTCGCAAAGTACCCGTAAGTGCTGGAGATATTAACTCAAATAGCCGACTTATCGCTGGCTGCGGAATCGCTGTAACTTCACATACACTTAATGTGCATACTGGAGTGCTTTAAAACACGAAAGGAGCTTTTCATATTATTATTTTAAAACCTTAGATTATTATTACGACAAAGGTGCACAGATAGAGACATAATAAGGTAAAAAATATATATATATATATATTTATTTATGTATTTGCATTATATACGTAATTGATATAGCCGAGAGGTTTGGTAAGAGAGAGAGAGTGCAAATTGGGTTCTAAGTCCTGAATACCACCTACAAGTTATAATACCGCCTCTGTTGGTCTTCTGTCGCGATACCGTCGCGCTTCTGTTGTTTTTCTGTCGCGATACCGTCGCGCTTCTGTTGTTTTTCTGTCGCGATACCGTCGCGCTTCTGTCGCGTTACCGTCGAGCTTCTGTTGGTCTTCTGTCGCGCTTCTATCGCGTTACTGTCGTGCTTCTGTCGCGATATCATCGCGCTTCTGTTGGTCTTCTGTCGCAATACTGTCGCGCTTCTGTTGTGATACCAGAGCGCTTCTATCGCGTTACCGTCACGCTTCTGTTGGTCTTCTGTTGCGTTACATAATATATAGCTACATAAAATATCCGCTATTATTAATTGAGTCATAAAACGCTGGATGCAAGCGACTTTTAACCGGTTATGTTGGAAATTAACGAGAGAGATCTATATCCAATATTGGAAATAAATATTTCTTTCCCCCTTTAGACACTGTCTTATTTTAAACAAATTGACATTTATGTATTTTAATTCATACCACTGCTCATTTTAATATGTATTAAACCAAATTTTGAATACACTTTTTAAATACACTACCATATCGATGTTTATTATATTTGAAACAGTAGATTCTTGAATAGAGTATACCATACATTAATTGATAACAAATAAGGCTATAAATTCACTCATCTAAAGCCTTTCCATCTATATTCATTTATTGTAAGACTGTGAGATAATTATTTTATACATTGAAATAACAATATTTTTTTATATATCTATTGTATATAACATATGTATTAATTACCAATCTACAAACTATTAATAGATCAAGTTAAGCTATCAAAGCTTACTTTAAGTTTAATAACGGTAAGATGTAAAGACGGTATTAATTGTTCATCCCTCGATCGGAAAGAAAATTTATTAAACTATAAATAAATAATACTGTTTTATTTGTGTAAAAAGTACATCCTGAATGTTTAAATAGATCAATGTTTATTTAATGTTGTGACAGACTTTGTACTTAAAATAACTATAGAGTGATTATTATAAGTTTTCAATTCCATAAATTGCAAAAATGTAATACACGGCAAACGATTTTATTTGATTTTGCTTCTTATTTTCAGTCGATGGAGGCTCACTGCAAGGCTTGAATCTCTTCCAAAGACCAACACAGTGTCCAGACTTTCTCTACGGTCGTTGATCCGCCCTTTAAACTCCAAAGGCTATTTCCTCGAGCGAAGCTTATAGATTACAATGTAATAGAAACAAAATCAAGCCACTAACTATTTCTTCAATCTCTACAGCGCATGCTCTACAAAAATTAACAGTTTAGATTTAATTCTATATTCAAATCACTAATATTATTAATGTAAAAACTTCAGATCAAGAATTAAAAAACATGCAATAATGTAACAGAAAAATTTTAAATGAAAAATTTATAAGAAAGAAAAAAATACAACTTCGCATTTCCGGTCAACAGCGCTGGCTGTTTGGAAAATCGCCGGAAATCATCGTAAATTTTTTTTCGTACCGCCGTTTCACGTTGCCAGTTTCTGGACGACGATTATTTATTTGGGACCAATATATTTGTTCTAGAAAATGTTTATACGTATTACATATAAAATATAATATTTTTTGTTAAAACGTCATAAAAAATGTGATCTTATATACTATGTCATATACCAATGTTTCAGTTTTTTTTTCTTGCCAGTAGATGGCGCTACTTACGTAATTTTTAATTTGGAACAGATTGATTCTAAATTATTATAATGATCTCAAGTAATAAATCCATTTTGAATAAGATTTCTAAAGGTAGGACATATATATAAACAAAATTTTAAATGATAAGAATCCTGTCGCTTGAATATTTTGATTTTATTTAGGCTATATCTAATAAAACACATACTTATATGTATGTTATATTAATATCTAGACTTTTCGAAAGTGCTTAGCGGAGGCTTTTCGTAAATAATAATAAACATTTTCCTTACTATTTCACAGTAGTGATAATGTAACTATACATACTGTAGTGTTTATGTGGATCTGTTATAACACATTCGTGATAATTGTTCGTATACAGTAGAAAAAAAGGACCAATATTTAGCCACTTCCGCACATGCAGTGGTAGTCGTCCAACAAAGTGCACCGTGCTAAACACAGAGACTCTGTGTTTGCCACTAATCGGTGTAACATAACTCCTGAAGATGCCCCGTGGAGAGGTGAAAAACGTGTTGAGTGATTTAACGGTGGTAGTTGTGTAATTCGCATTGTTTGCCGCATGCGCATTTATCAGCGGGCTGGCGGGCGGTGCACTTTGTTGCACGACTACCACTGCATGTGCGTGGCAATATTGGTCCTTATCTTACTTAGGAGGACTTCCGCAAAATTACACCTGATTCCATTTAATACGTATACAGAAGTGTTAGCGTCACTTTCAGTCACTTCGGTGTAATATGACTTTTAAACACAGTATTGTTTATATGACAATATTCAAATATAGCTCAGATCAGTGGTAGCCTATCGATATAATGAGACTTGAAGATCGCAGGTTTGATGATCCAGAAACAATCTTATATAATTCAAAATCTTTGCATTAATTATAAGTGAGCATCTCCTCTGGAAAATTATTAGTGAGCAGTGGCAATCTAGGATTGCCACTGCTCACTAATAATTTTCCAGAGGTTTGGCAGGAGCATTCTCTGTGTACCATAATACCACACTGTGATCATCAACCCGCCTGCAAAAGGTAGTGATTTCATTTTATCCCCCATAGATTTCTTTGAGAGAAGCCTTTACCTTGCAGTGGATGTTCAGATGGAGTTCAGATATAATAATGTTTATGTCATTACGTTTAGACAGTGCTACTCTTGTATTTTTACGCCTGGAATATCAGTGCATTGAACAAAATAAATTTATTTAATTTTAACGTTTTATTATTTCCTTAAATGTTACAGAAAATCTTTTGTAACAAGATTATTTCATTTAGTAGTACCACAGTCGTAAAATATAAACAAAGAAAATATAAAAATAAACATTTAAACAGCGAGCGGTAAATGTGTAGTTAGAAAGAGCGGAGTTGCGCTAATGACCCACCAGGGGGTCGCGTCGTTCAATCTCGGGAAACCAGTTACAGCACGGAAAGTTTTTCTTACATGCACATTGAACAAAGTCTCGCTTGAAGACGCTACATGAAAGGCTTTAAAGACTTTGCGGATCTTTTGAAATATTCCTCAACACAATGAACTATTTTACTATATTCATTAACAATTTTTTAACCATCTAATGAATCGTCTGAATCAGGGGTGAGCAACCTTTTTAACCAACGGACCAAGTTTAATTTTAAAATTGTTTTTCGGCATTAATTACCATGTATTAATAATTTACATAGTTCCTAGTTTAAAAATTTTAAAAATAAATGAATAATAAATAAACTAGATTAAAAAAAACGAAGTTACTTGGAATTTTTCTTTTCGGAAAATTGGACTCTGTGTATGGCACTAATCGGTGTGTGCGGTGTTGTGTGATTCGCATTGTTTGCCGCATGCGCATTTATCGGCGGGCTTGCGGGCGGTGCATTTGTTGCATGACTACCACTGCATGTGCGGAAGTGGCTAAATATTGATCCTTTTCTTACTTGGAATTTTTAATCCGAAATTTGGCGTTGTTTTTTCGATACAAGCTGATCAATATTATCCGGAATAGATGATGTAGCTATACGTTACTCAGATTTGATTGGAAGTGATTTTCGGCTAATTTCACGATGAAAAATATTTTTTTTTCAGACAGACCGTCACGCCTAGTATAAGATGTTCATTCACAATATAAACATCTGTATATGAGTCGCCAAGATGTAAAGATAGTTGGATGAAGTAATATGAAGATCGCTTCCAACCGATCCTTTTGAACATCTGCAGCGAAAGCCAATGTTGAACAGTGGACATTTTATTGCTAAATTGATGATAATAATGAACAAAGATTTTGATGACATATAATAAATATACTACATTTACGTAAATAATACGTTGTGATACACAAATGCATCTAACCTAGATATAAATCATTTATAGACGTGTTTTCTCATAAGAACAAACGAAACCGTCTGTTGGTACACAAGGGGTCCTTTGATCGTTGTCATGGTTTAATATCCGAGAACCAAGAGCTGACAGGATGATATGTGTTTGTCTTCAACAGATGTTACGTAATATGCGTTATGCGATTGCTTACAATTCTAATACGTAATCTTGGTATCAGATATACAAGTTTAAAATATAACTGTTTAAATTTTAATTACAAATAAATACAAGTAAACTATATAGTCTTGTGTTCGGCAATTAAAAATGCTAGTGGGGTCCCCTAGAAGGATCTTGCAGTGGGAGTCCATCGGCTGAAAAGTAGTAGAAGATTACGTAGCACACAGAATACAGTACTCGATGTTGGCAATAGTACCAACAAAAAATGTTTTAGTTAAGATTTTATCTATGTTTTGACGAATCGGTAAAATATGTTTTTATGTGTGCTCTCTCTGCTCCCTTCCGCCACCGAGCATAAGTGTTTTCCCTTCCTTGTAAAATTAATTCTTAATAAATTAATTCATTCTTTGGACCAAGGTCTTCTAATTAAATAAAGTTCACTAAAGTTAATCCCAATCTTATACACCCGGGTATAAATATTGCACATCAACCTTTGGAAAGAGACAATTGGCTTAATTCGGCTTCGTGGAGCATTATCTCTGGCGCACGAAATAAACCGACAGACAAAACGTCACATAGATAGTATATCTTTCTAAAGGTTGATGTGCAATATTTATCGCGGGGTAGATGATTAGAGCTATAGTGCAGACCACGGAAAAACAAGTGAAGCCTAGACCCACAAAGTGGATAGACGATAGTGTTATTAATAAAAAAACTCTGAATGAAGGCAGTTAACTGGTCCTATTGAAAGAAGGCTCGTGTTCAGCAGTGGAAGTCCAAAGGCTGAAATAGTCCTCATAATGTCCAGTAAAGTAATTTTTGAGTAAGAAAAGAACTAATATATAGCTACTTCCGCTATGTAGCAGTAGTCGTGCAATAAAGTGCACCGCCCGCCAGCCCATCAATTACTCGATATTTGGCACTTATCGGTGTAACATTTCTCCTGATGATGCCCCGTGGAGGGGTGAAATACGTGTTGAGTGATTTAACGGTGGTAATTGTGTAATTCGCATTGTTTGCCGCATGCGCATTTATCTGCGGGCTGGCGGGCAGTGCACTTTATTGCACGACTACTGCTACATAGCGGAAGTAGCTATATATTAGTCCTTTTCTTAACTAGGATAGACTTCAGCAAAGTAATGCCTGAATCTATTAGATAAGTATTTTTTTAAAAAGAATTCACTACATCATATCAGATGTTCACTGCTGGGCATATACCATAGGCTTTCAATAAGAGTCTAAGGTTGTTCAGCTTGCTGAGCTAAGCTAAGTTACGCTCCCCTGTCTGTGGTTTTCACTTAAGGCTTCAGCGGCAATTTGTTCTGTTTTCTGCCCACTGTCATTTCAACTCACCAATCCGTTGGGCTACATAACCATTATCTAAACTACATTAAATGAATTAACTGAACATTTAAACTGTAACTGTTACTTAGAATCGTTAATATAGGATAATTGAACTATGATAACATAGTGGTCTATACGAAGTTTGTTCAACGTTTTAATTAAATTAATACAAGCTGACTAACTAGCCGTTCTACGAAACGGGAATTCAAACTTTCAGAGAAATCATTGTCATGTGATATCTTCATTTTGCAATAATTAGTTAATTATAATGTATATCAATTTTATTTTATTATCTAATCGATATCCAATCGATATGACAGTATTTTTTTTCCACTACAATGATTTATATATTTATTGGCTTATGTGTAAAAAATGCACTTGGTAAATTATAATATTATTAAAAGAGCACTTTATTGACCTCTAAAATGGAATATTGTGTAGCATCTGTTATTTATTATTATGGAATACTTTTTCCACCTAAACATATGTGTATATGTATATATATATATATGTGTACATATGTATATATAAGTATACTTGTATGTATGTATGTGTGTATAGTAATGGATGTATTTGTATATATTTTTATGTGTATATATGTATGTGTATAGTAATGTATATATTTGTATATATGTACACCCTAAACTGCCCTATCCTTCACGTCTCTCATCTCCATCCAAAGGTTGTCTAGTAGAGATCGCCTCGAGCGATAAGATCGCCTCTTGTACCATATGAATATGTTTCTTTTTTATCTGGTTATTGTGTATGGTTTACAAAAATGTAAATAAATAATTAAATAAAATTTTAATTTATTTATAAGTAATTTAAATTCTTATATACAAATTAATTATATTTTAATTATGTACGATATTTCACAAATCTAGTAGTGAATTTTCTACATTTAAGGTTGGATCAATGATATAGTCCTGTCCAAAGATTTATAAAAACTTTGGTCCACATTGTGGGTGGACTTCACAACATATACTTGTCGCTTCGTTTTATCCACTCCACACAGAGGTCACAGCGATCATATATGGACATATATAGGCAGAATAATTAACGAAACAAATATCTTTCGTCTTCATAATATATCATCCAATTCGATCTACGTAATATCTACACTTGCTGTTAACTTTCAAACTATATATTTCAGTTAGTTTATTTGATGCTTCGACGTTCGAAATATTGAACATTCTCAGTTATCGATGTTAAAATGCCGGTGGAATGTTCTAGAAGAGAGAAGTTATTCATGTTTTAATATATACGTTTTTGTGATTGATTGGTCGATTCTTATGGATTAGTTGATCGCTTACTTTAACTTCTACTATTTTTTCGAATGAAGTTTTTTTTTTCTTATGGTCCTCGCTATTGGGGACCTCTCGTTCCCCTATCTCGTGTGGGACAGGGACTTTTTATTTCTAATAATTTATATGTATATTTTTTAATATTATCATTCTCCTCTTTCATGTATCATATTATCTGTCGTACTGTTTCTTCCGTCCTACAATTTTCCCAGTCTTTCTCTTTCATTCCATTAACCATACATCCATCCTCAACCACTACATTCTAGGTTTCCTTACTATTTTATTTTGCAACATTACATTTATTGTTAATACATTTAACACATATTTTCTTTATAATTATCATATTATATTATACTGTTTATTGCACTATTTTTGGTGCTACTTTATTTGTTTTAGTGTTTGCTTTACTTTTTTTTTATTCATATTTTAGTCTATTTCAATCTATTACTGTATTTTATTTTTACCTACGGCATTTATCACTACCTTCCTGCAGTAGCTGAGGAAGCATTCTCTCTCCCCTTCTTCTTGCATGATTTCGAATGAAGTTAGCCCTGGAGGCTTTTGCAGGTTATTTGGAACAGAGCGCACCGAACGGAAGGTTCCTTACAAGGTGGATTGATGAATTAGTTATAGCCTCGAGAAGTTGTTGGATGATAATATGAACAGTGATGGATCAGCGGTAGAAGACTAAACCTTTCAGTTGTAGGTAGCGGATTCAATTCTCGGAAAACCATCTTATAGTGCACACTTTGTGCATTATTTACATAGGATTGCCACTGCTCACAAACAAGTTTCCGGAGGATACGCAGCAGCGTCCACTGCGTACCATAATACCACACTGCGATCACCAACCCTCTTGCCAAGGGTGATGATTATGATATATTGCCTTAAAGACATGTTTGAGAGAGGCCTTTGTCTTGCAGAGGGCGTCTACAGGCTGAAACGTCCGGATAATGTTACACTTGTCAGTGCTATAAATATAGGAAAATTATTAACTTGTACGAGTATGCATCCGTGTTCCAATTCTATAGAAAGGCTATTGGTCCACGAAACTACTCAATGTCTTCAAATTTTCCGAAAATTGTTGCAAAGTTGTCGCCATTCTTGTTACTAGTTGCGTCGAACTATCTCAATATATAGATTGTGAAACTAAACCCGGGGAATTCCCGGGCGGGAACAGCTGGCGCCGGGTGCGAGAACTAGTTTGCGACATGCTAATATGCCCCGGAGATCCGATCAAATATATGATTTAACTTTGCACAATAGGAATATGAGAAATATAAAATTAAATTCTTTAAAAACTATTTATTACGAAAATCTTTTTATGTATTTCGTTATAGAATATCATGCTTAATTGGAATTCGTGTGACATTGTTACAAAAGAAGAATTAAAATTAGACCACAAAAAGGAAGGTTTCTCCATCTCTCTCACTCTCTATATCAGATAATGGTTATTACGCTGGTATAATGGAAGACGAGATTGAAGATATACTACTAAAATACTGTGACAATCGTTCAAATAACCCACACAAAGCGATCGCAGGAACAAAGTACAAATTCCACAATCGATTCAGTCGGGGCTGACGATCAAATACAAAATGATGCAGTTAGGGTAATTAAAGCAATAAAATTACGAGGACTGTATTGCATCCCTCGCTTTATTACATTTTTCTGCAGATGTAAGGCGGTGAGATTAAATAATTTGGTGTCTTCAATAAAGGATCGTCCTCTTGGTGGGTTTATGATTTCTCACCTACCTACACGGCGTCGAACTGTCTAGAAATCAGCTGCCAGTAATATTTAAGGAGAGGCCACGAGAAAACCGGGAAGTTTAGTGATCTGTCGTTTCGGAGATACTAAGCGAAGTTAAGTATAAGTGGCGTTTTAATTCAAGCGCCTCCCTGACACGTAATAATATATTTACTTGTAAAAAAACCAATACACTGTAGGTTGACAGTCAAATAAACAAAGAATAACTTGAAATAAGTTGCGAAATATTCTCACCAATTTTAGAACTAGTTCAACCCTTTTTAAAAAGAGAATTTCTTCACCCACAAAAAAGTATTCGTAACATATATTCAAAGAAATAAAGCATTCCAATATTAAAAAAAAAAATTGTAAAAATTTGACTACACTGCATAAGATTTTTTAAACGATAAGAAATCTTCGGAATGAATTGTTCTATTGTATTTAAGACATTGTAAAACTGACAAAAAAAATCTATCTGAGTTTGTTAGGCTCTTCTCAGAACCTTGAGTTTATTTAAGATGTTTTTATAGCAAAGTTCAAATGATTCTAATTCCAATCAAACTGGCCTCTACTGGTTTTATTATTAAACCGTACAGAAGTGTTAATGATTCTTAGCGCATATTAACAGTAATAAATAAATAAAATCAGTAACGAGAAACAGTAATTGAAAGAATTCAATAAAAAGAGAAAAGAGAACTTCGACATGAGTTAACGGCACACAACTTAACAGAAGACTAGATGCGAGATATTTCACAAAACCTTTTTGATTGTTTTATAATAACAATAGTAAGTGAATGCAACACACAAAGGTAGGAATCCAATAAACAGGTACAAAAGAACTCCAAAATAAGTCTATCAAAATTCAAAACACCTTACTTAATATAAATTAATTGGCCTAAAATAAGCTATAGATTCACCTATTAGAATATTTATATTAATATTTAGAATTTACGTCAATAAGCAATCCCCCGGAATGAAAATTAATAAATGGTAAGATACGAAAGTGTATACACGAAAAGGTAGTAATCGAATAAATAGATACAAGAAAAATCAAACCTTAAAAATTTTAAACACCTTCTGAATGCATATTAATTGACCTCAAATAAGCTATAGATTCATCCCTTTAAAGCCTTTGCATATATAAGCAAACTGTCAATATGATAACCTATAAATGGTAGGAAACGAAAGTGTAAACACGCAAAGGTAGGAATTGAATAAACAAAGTACAAGAGGAATCCGATGTAAGTTCTTAAAAATTGGAATCTTTCTACTTAATATACATTAATTGGCCTCAAATGAGCTATAGATTCGACCCATTAAAGCCTTTGCATATATAAGCAAACTATCAATATAATATTCAATAAATGTTAAGAAACGAAAGAGTAAACATGTAAAGGTAGAAATTGAATAAACAAGGTACAAGAGGATTCCGACGTAAGTTCTTAAAAAATGGAAACTTTCTACTTAATATACATTAATTGGCCACAAATGAGCTATAGAGTCGTCTTATTAAAGCCTTTGTATATATAAGCGAACTATCAGTATAAAATTCAATAAATGTTAAGAAACAAAAGTGTAAACACTTAAAGGTAGGAATTGAATAAACAAGGTACAAGAGCAATCCGATATAAGTTATTAAAAATTGGAAACTTTCTTCTTAATATACATCAATTGGCCTCAAAATGAACTATAGATTATAAACACAGATAAATTTTAAGAAACGAAAGTGTAAACACGTAAAGGTAGGAATTGAATAAACATGTATAGGTGGAATTCGGCCGGTGTCCTGAAATATTCGAAACATTCTTTCTGAGACCAGCCAGGCTTTTATCAGATAGAGTATTAAATCTACGACCGCATTTGTATTTCGAGCGGCGGCCATCAATCCCGGTGCTACGTTTTGTTGCAGATTAATCTCCCTCTCATTCGCTCCGTGGATAACGCAATTTGGAAATCGTAAGGCGTGGAAGATATGCTGAGAGAATACTGATCACTTTTAAGTGGGATGCTGTTGTTTTTTTGAAGATTGCTTTGTTTGTTCATCTCCTGATAATGTTATTTCATCTTATTACGTAAAAATTCATTATTGTAAATTGAATTCAGAAAATTAAGTTTATCTAAATAGTCTATTTATTACATTAGAGAAGCTGATTTCTCTATGAAATGGAATGAAGAACTTCGTAAACAAATCAAAGAATAAAAAAAAAAAGTGTTAAAAGAATGATAAAAATAATAAACGTAAAAATTGTAGAACTCTGGACGGAACTGAAGTGAGGCAATGTATGGAAAGGAATGAAAGATATCGTGAAGGAAATTAGAGGAAAGAATGAAAGAAATTGAGAAAGACGTAACATAAGCATGAAAATTAATTAAAATCATTTCAAATGTAAATAAAGATCCCTGTTCACTCAAGACAGGGGTTAAACTTGAAGGTCCAAAAGGAGGCCAAAAAAAACGCAGGTTACTGACAAAGGTTAGCAGATAGGCATGTTGAACTAGCGTTGCATAAGCCATACAGTATGAAGAATAGGTGGCCACCCATAATATGGAAATACAACCTTGTTAAAGTTATTAGACATTAGATGCAAACAGCTTGTACAATTTTTAGTACCAAAAAGCCATAAACACTCAACAAACTACTAACATTTATACAATATATTATAAATGTTTTACGTACAACCATTTTCACATGGAATATTCGACCTGATTTAGAAGATTATTAAAAAGATAAAAATGTAACGCTACAATTGTTTTTTAAGACTAAATAAAGCTTCAGTATGACCCAGAATTTTTTTTGCAAGTGCAATTATAAAGCCAATACAATTTTTATAATAATCAAAAAGATTTCTTTAACATTCATCTTTATTTTACAGCTTAATGAAGTGTTGCAAATTTTACAAAATGTAAATAATTACCACTGTATAGTTGCATGCTATATTTTTGATTTTGAGATAATATCCATACACAGATGTAACAAAATAAATGACATACAACTGTATATAGCTTCCAACGGGCCATATTGGATATATAAGGAGGAGCCATGTGTTCAGCGGTGGACATCATTTGCAATAACATAATTTTGTTATATTGTGAATGTTCTTATAAAGGCGTGTGTATTATTAATAAAGTTTTCTGGACATATACTTTCATTTCTAAAAGTATGTCCTGATTATAAAAGAAATCTGATACATTATTTTTTCTAATAAAATAATTTATTAGAAAAAATTCTGAAACCGTTTACTTTGTGTGCTACGGCGAAGCAACCTTCCCCGATGCGATATAAGCTACGTAACGTTAAAATAATGCTTGCAAGTCATAATTACGGAAGCGCTGGAACCAACTTCCGCTACTGGGTGGTGGTTTTAACATGAACGCGTTTACGATAGATGCGGCAATTTAGTTTGAAAATTTAAAACAAGATTATTTTGTGTATACGTTTTTTGACTTAAAAAGCCTTATTGGTCTTTGTAATTTGGAAAGGCTTAGGAATATTCTACAAAGTCTTCGATACTGTTCATCATCATTATCATCATAATGTCCAATACTGGACAAAGTCTTAAATTACGTGTTTCCAATATGGACGAGCCATGAGTAGTGTTGTCAAGCAAAAGAGGCAATGCCTACCATAAGCTGACGGCTTTCTAACGCCCTGCTCCGGCTGTCACGACCCCTACTGCGCTTGGTAGAAGGGACTGATCATGGTCTTTTTAACAAACATTTATTTACATTAAGCATTAGGAACAGTTCTTTGTATAGAGCGTGCCTGGAGGAGGATGAGACTGCTACTCACGTACCAAGAGTAGCACCTTACAGGAGTAGCCATCTCGAATCGCCGAGGTGCCTGTCTGAGATCGCCGGCAACGACAAAGGTCTGCTAGGATTTCTCGAGGAGTTGGGTTATTAATCATACCGATTAAGACCAACCACGACGGACGAGACGGAGTAGATATAACAAGACGCGTTTCCAATAGGATAGTTTAGAAGCGGACAACATTTAGTATCTTTCAATGATCTTATCCAAGCCGTATATTTATCTTGTATGTTCTTGCAGATCTTAGTGTATGTATTCATGTATGTGCTTGTAGATCTTCGTGTATGTGCTTGCAGATCTTCGTGTATATATTCATGTATGTTCTTGCAGATATTCGTGTATGTATTCATATATGGGCTTGCAGATCTACTGTTTTCTCTTCAGAACCTTGACGGCTTGCTTTGCACAGAGCGTGCACACGTGGAACTCCACCCCGCATTCCGCACCTCAAGAGATTCGTCGAATTGACCGTATGGCGAGTATATGTAGATCGGTACTTACGGTGGTATGTACCGTAACGCGCGCTCTCTCATATACGATACTCATAACATAGCTAGTTTGTATTATTTAGCTTCAGGTTGTGTAAACCAATTTTAAAGTTAGTTGTTGTATAAATTACTTTTAGTGAGTCTTGCGAGTTTCTTTTGAAAGCTATCTCCATTTGTCTACAGTCGACTAAATATCAAAGTCCAACCGCCTCTGTGGAATACGAATGAAGCCGCAATAGATGGTTTTACTGTTTTTAGTAATTAGAACATTAAAAAGTAGCCTAGAAGCCTAAGAAAAATTCCTTTATCTCACTAGGGGAATATTGCGTCGGCCATTAGTGGGATAATTAGGCACTTTAAAAATACATGGGTTAATTAGCTCTGCTTACATCAAGATAATATGGTATGGAAGTGGTAACTTATTGATAATAAATATATTACGATCGTTGAACTTTCGTTCTATACCCGACAGACACAATGTTTGCATAGATGTACAAACCTCCCTGTGAGAGAACTTATCGGCGTTACGGATCATGAAAGTTAGCTTTTATATATTAGTTTTTATACTAAACATAAATATAGCTTAGAATTTTAATTATATTCTTATATTTATTAAAAACGTACTAAATCACTACCCTTTTTAAAATGGTTAAGAAATCATTTTCTTTCTCTGTTTCTTAATTTTTTCGAAGCAAGTACAATCAAAGCTAGTTGTTGTATTTATTATTGTATTTATAGTTAAACATTATACTAAGTGTGTATTAATAAATATATGCTATATATGTATGTTTTGTCTATATGTACACGGTAACTACCTGTTATTTATCACTCTACTGTTTCCATACTGTGGTTGTCTTGAAGAAATTGCGTCGTGTGATAAGACTACCCATTGTACTTTTGTCTTTATCGTTATGCAATTATATACATATTTTCTAGTGTGCATAATAAAGAGTTTTTAAATTAAATGAAGCTAAAAAAACTAGGTATGGAGTGGAAAATGTTCGGTGTGATTCGAGATTAAATTAGGAAACGAGAAATCCGTAGACGATCGAAATGAACCTAGTCAGTTCAATGGCTAGATCACAAGATCACAAGAACACAAAATGTTATATTATAAAATAAACTAGTTGATCCCGCAAACGTTGCTTTGCAAAAAAAAAGTTTTAATTAACAAATAAAAAATAAGGGTTGATCGTAGAGGGTTGAAAATTTAGGATTATATGTATTTTGTATGCTGTATCATTAAAAAATAAAAACAAAAATTTTTGTATAAAAAATAAAATAAAAAATTTAGGGGTGGACCACCCTTATCACTTAGCGGTATGGAAAATATATAGTAGCCGATTCTCAGACCTACTGTATACACATATAAAATTTGGTAAAAATCGGTCTAGTCGTTTCGGAGGAGTACGGTAACTAACATTGTGACATGGAAATTTTATATATTAGATAAAAAGTAAAATAACTAATAAACATTTGTATATGTAAAAAAGTAAAAAACAAAAAAGGATGCAGTAATAAGAATTAATTAAAAAAATATACATAAGCTTCTTTATAAAATATATTAAAGACAGTAAAAATAATAATGAGAAACACTGAGTTTTCTATCTAGCACTAAGCAAGAATTCATGTATTTTGAAAGCCTCTCCATTCCGTTTATAATTTCGTTATTCGGGTCACGATTTTATCGGGCGCAGTTACTTCCGGCCATTACAACCTGCAACATAATCTAACATCGTTGAATATAAAATTACAATTTTCTTTCAAACGTTGTTCACTATCAAATTATTATACTTCATATCATAAAAACAATGTGATTGTATATTGACTTATATATCTACAGATATCATGAATTCAACATATGTAAATTATTTGTTATACACGGAGAGGTTTATGCTCGGAATATCTCTACGTGATCTAATTAAATTATATATACAAAATTATATACTTAGACTCTGTGTTTGGCACTAATCGGTGTAACATAACTCCTGAAGATGCCCCGTGGAGAGGTGAAACACGTGTTGAGTAATTTGGTGGTGGCGGTTGTGTGATTCGCATTGTTTGCCGCATACGCATTTATCAGCGGGCTGGCGGAAATCACTGCATGTGCGGAAGTGGCTAAATATTGGTTCTTTTCTTACTTAGGATGGACTTCCGCGAGGTAACGCCTGATTTCATTAAAAATTATATATTTAAAAAAATATTTATTTCGTGGTATATACAAATGGTAATTTACAAAATCTACTCAACTCCTCGAGGAAAAATTGGGTCCACCGCCAATCGGCAGTAAAATATGACTCTACGGCCGGCGTTTATTGCAATATTTATTCTCCATTTCTTCTTCAGCCAATATACGCTCAATGTTTATAAGTGTCTATAGAATCTTGCGCTGCTTGCATCCAACGACTATTTGTAACTTAAATTATTTCGTCAGTCAACTTAGTGGGAGCCCTTCCCACGTTTCACTTTAACTAATCTATTTACCCTTTGAACGCAAAAACTGACACACATAGTGGGTCTAATCGAACCACAATATAGTTGAAAAAGCTCTACTCCTCGGGCCAGCTATGATGATACTTGCTTTCACAATGAGAGACCTGGCGACTGCAAAGCATGAATCAAAGAAGAGCTGGTTGCAATGCTTTGGTTTTCCCGATTCCTAGTATATTGCAGTTTTTTACAATGTTTTACTATACCATTTGTGAGGTGTAAGTATGAATAAAAAGGTAATGTATTCGTTTACAGTGAAAAAAAGATAAAAAACTACCCTGTCCTTTAAAAGATAGGGGTACGAAAGGCCACCAATAGCGGGGACGAACATGTATTCGTTTGTAAATAGTAATTTTTATTATTTAAACTACTGATCCTAATTTCTGGTGATAATTTCTTGAAATGAAATGTAAAAGTTGAAATATGCTTCACCGTATTGTAAAGTAGCTTGGTGTAAAAAAATATATTTTTTGGGTGTGCCGTAGACATTTAACCCTTTAGCTCGGGTTAGTTGGAATAGGGCTAAGATATCCCTTACCTGTCGTAAGAAGCAACTAAAAGGGCATCGGATTTGCAGGTGTTCAGGGCCTTCATCTTCTATTCAATGCCAACCATAGAAGGGCAGCAACGAGAAGTGGTCTCTTGTTGCTGCTACAGCGAGGATCTCCAGGCTTGGGAAAGCACAGACACCTTCCATGTGTCTTGGCATAGCACTGAGTGGCCAGCTGCGAGATTTGTAGGAGATCTGACGCCTCCAAAGGAATCCCACATAACCCTATCCTTTTTCCAGAGGGCAGAGTATCTTGAGTTTATTTAGAAGATTTGTCTACCGAAACCAAAAAAAAAGTCCCGTAGATATAGGTCGCAGGACGTCGCGTAAAGTCTCTGGAAGTAGCTGGAAGCAGCTGGAAGTCGCTTGATGCGGACAGCGCAAGACTGGACGTCGTGGTGATCTTTGAAGGTCGCCTATGTCACAGTGAACAAATGATAGGCTAATATGATGATGATGATAAGACACAATATCTTTAGACGCTTGACTGTTAAAAATTAATTATTATGACGACAATTGTAAACTTTGTTGGTAAGTGTAAATATCGACTTACTGGTGGTAAATAGAGAGTTGTCGTATGAACCACATAGTTGATTATAAGATTTTCAAAAAAAAATTACTGGAAGTTTTTTTTTAACAGCAAAATTAAGATATCGATAAGACATCACTCTTTTAGACACGCTATTTAAGCCATTTCTACAACATTTACAACCATTATACGTCAATTTATTATGTAAGAAATTTGTCTTAAAGCCAGTACACATTTTGTCACTGCAGTGAATTTAAATAATTCAAATTAGACATTTCTCTATTCGTGTAATTCATTCCGAGACAGTAGTACAATTTAGATACGTATTCTCTAACAAATGGCGTTAGTTCTAGATTCGCGTCGACTGCTGCGTGGCTTGAAGTTTAGTCACGATTATTATTCCTACTGCCAGCGTTTCCAAGTAATGTAATGTGTGCATTGTTAAAATAACGTTGATTTTAATTTCGTATAATTTGACGAATTATAAGTTTGTCTTACACAAGATATCAATGGGGACGACGGTTACAATGCGTTGATTTATTTGAAACTATCTGTGCCCGTGGAATTTACCAAAAAAATTTTTAGTTTTTTTTTTGGTTAAGAATTTTTTTACTATGAAAGTAGATAAAAGTAGTACTATGTTACTTCTTATTACTCCAGCTAACTGCCAGTTAAAAGTCCCTTAAAAGTTCTAGCCATATCAGAGATTATTCGGAACAAATATGTACATAGACAGTAGGATGAACAGATTTAAATTTATAAAAAAGTAATTTTAGTATATGTACCGTATATGTTCATATGAATGTAGTAAAAAGCGAATACTTTCGTATTAAAAACAGACACTCCAATTTGCTTTATTTATATATATTAGGGAGACCGGAAAGTAATGTCGCTATCTTTAGTTAAACAATCACGACTACATTTTTAACAAGTTTTTATTTCTAATCATTAATATATCCACCTTTGTTATCAACAACCTTTTGCCATCTAATATACAAATTTTCAATGCCGGAGAGATAAAAATCAATCTGTTTTTCTGTTAAACATGTCGACAGAAATGATATTACTTTCCAGTCAATCTAATATTTAAAGACTTGTTAACTTCTATATTTATATAAAGATTAACAGGTGTGTTAATATAAAAGAGAAAAATTAAACTGGCAGACGCCAACAATAAGTCATTTGATCGAAAAAAAAGGAGGAAAAAATGTAGAAATAGCATATAGCTACGTATCGAATATAGTCACAGGACTACGCATCATCAAAATCCGTCAAAAGACCTTCTAAAAATATTAGTCCTCTGTCAAAAATTACTTTTTTAAAAGTTAAGTGTTTATAAAACATGTGAGTAATATGTAATTTTACATGGACATGCAGTATTGCATACACATGCATGCATACATACATGCAGACTCTGTATTTGGCACTAATCGGTGTAACATAACTCCTGTAGATGCCCCGTGGAGGGGTGAAACACGTGTTGAGTGATTTGACGGTGGCAGTTGTGTAATTCCCATTGTTTGCCGCATATTTATCAGCGGGCTGGCGGGCGATGCACTTTGTTGCACGACTACCACTAGATGTCCGGAAGTGGCTAAATATTGGTCCTTTTCTTACTTAGGATGGACTTCCACAAGGTAACACCTGATTCCATTAAATATGCAGTATTTATTGCGCACATGGAGTACATAACATATTTCAAATATATGAATCAAATAGTTTGAATATAACTTTAACTCGACAGTATAAGTCATTATCATGCATACCGTGCTGGACCCAGAGGCACAATTGACGGAATCATTTGTCAAACTAACAAGATTGAGGTCTAACGATCGTCTGTGAGATATCACGGAGTGTTTTATCACTGTCAAACTTTACTGCTCCAAGTCTTAGTTTTTTTTTTACGCAAGTCAGTGGCAAATGATCTTTGCTCTGCTGACGTCATCAGTGACATTAAACGTCTATTTGTCCTGCCCAATTTTAGGTTTTTACTTAACCCGTTTTTAGCATTTTATTAGTGCCTATATATATCTATATATAATATGTGACTCGATAACTAATTTGAAGAAAATCTCTATTTAATATTAATCAAATTATAATTTTCATTACAGTAACATGTTATTCTGTTCCATGACTCATCGACACTTTGTTATTTTTAAATCAACGGTTACTTTAGAAAAAAATGTACTTATTTTAAACCTATTTTAAACTAAATATATGTTACGCTATATAAAAGAATATATTTCCAAGCACAAAACTCGTGAATGGCTTATCCGATTAGAGTATGTTTTAATTTTCATTAAGACAGAGTTAGAAGTTCTCGTGAAGAAAAATGTGGTTCAGGGTTTAAGAGTTTTTTTATTCCATTTTATCGTTCATTATTGGTAGAAGCTGTGGAGGTAAGTCCCCCACTTGTTGAAACGACGCCGTAGTTAAAGTCGCCGCATGATCATCGTCGGTACCCTTGGGGGAAAATAATAAAAAGAAGAAGAAGAGGAAGAAGAAGAAGATGAAGAAGAAGAGGAAGAAGAAGAAGAATCGTCAATTGCTAAAAATGTTTGCGGTGTAGCAGAGAACACAGAGAGCGCAGAACAGATGGCCAATGGGGCCTTAAAGTTCTAAAGTGAAGACCACGTAGCAACTAGCGCAGCGGATGGCGTCCGCTCACAAGGTGGAAAAACGAGTATGTTCGACTTATTTCCGATATTCCGTTAGCTTTCAAAAATATTTTATTTTATATTATGCAAGAAACACAATATTAACCACCATATTACTTTAGCAAAGAATGTTTTCAATTTCTTAACCCGAGTTACATGTACATCAATGGAACATCTATAAAAAATAGTTTAAAATATTCATATACAATAGACGGTATTATCACAAGCTTCGATTTCTTTCCAATAACAAGTAATTAAAAATACTTTCCACAATAACCATGTTCATTAAGACATTCTGTTGTTTTAGCATTGCTTTAATATCATGTAAGTATTTTTAATATACGATGTTATGTTTGCGTTCCGAATAAACACGGAAACAAATACATGACAGTATTCGGAACATAATTCATGGAATTTGAATTAACCGTGAGGACATAGCCGTTATGAAATGCACGATATTTATTGTTATGTAAGCGAATGCAAACACACGCACACATTAATTCTCATTATAAATAGACGACGAGAGAAATAAATATTTGTGTAACTGTTCGTTACTTTGTATTTATTTTCAATGCTTTTGTTGTTAATTCTGAGTTTCGTGTATTTGTTTGTCTAATATCCACAATTTGTGAATTAGACTGAATTGACAGAAATTGTGACTCAGATGTTGAGTGGAATTAAATCTAGTTTGAGCAGAGTGGCCGAGATATTCAATGGTTACGTCAGTTTTCATCAATGTATAAGAGTGAATATAATTCAAATTCAAATTGAATTTTTCTTTATTCAAGTAGTAAATTACGTACCATTGATTGTCGATTATTTTAACATTATAAGCGGTAAGCCACCACCGGCTCGAAGCACTAATCTGTAGAAAAGAGCCAGCTATAAATTCAACAGTTGCTCTTTTAAAATGAAATTTAACATTTTTGAATGTATACATCATAATATCAAAGATATAAATATGTCCACAAATTCAGTTTCAAAATCTCTAACTAAAACTCTTGAAGGCTATAATCATCACTTATTTCTATGTCCCCAAGATGAGGCAGAGGGCGTCTACAATAGGTCGCCTTTCCGAGCAGTCTTGAGCCTTGCGCTTTATTTCGCTTCACGTCATTCCAACTGCCTTCACTTCTGCAGTGATTGTCCGCCGCCAGGTTTGCTTTGGGCGGCCACGTCTTCGCTTTTCCCGAGGATTCCATTCTAGGGCTTGCCTCGGTATGTGATCAGGGTCCCTTCGGTGCGTATGGCCTATCCAGTTCCACTTGCGGCGTTTGATCTGCTGGTCGATCGGCATCTCACCGCGGCGTTTCCAGAGATCTACGTTGGAGACTTTCTCAGGCCAGTATATACCGAGAATACGTCGAAAACAGTTGTTAACGAAAACTTGGAGCCGACGCTAGATATCTTGGTGACCTTCTACGTCTCGTATCCATATATAAAATCGAAATATCTTGTGGAATTTAATTCTATATGTCTGTTCTGAGTATACACTCAGACCAGTGAAAGATTTGCTAATTTTTTGAAGACGAAATTTTTATTCATAAATTGAGTGAATTTAAATAAAAGTAGAGTGTAAAAACAGACATTATAAGTCGAGTAGAGACTCAGTGGTTGAGTCTACTTTCATCCAGGTCGACAAGAGTAGTAGAGAATGGGACTATGACATTGATTGTCTTTCTTTGAATTACAAATATAAAAGATTTCAACAGAGGCAGATAGAGTAAGACTATGCACATGGTTAAGTGATATCTTTAGTGACATGTAAAATTTAACATCCACAATTTATATAACACTCGTATCACACTGCCGTAATTTAGCGTAAAAATGTGATAACACTGTACAGTAGATATAAAAAGGGTCATTTACGAATTCACGCTTCGAGATAAAGATATGCCTCCGTTGATATATATACGGTAAATCTATTACGAATCTTGCCGCCCAAGGCGTATTACGAAATTCTTGTATGAATTAATCACAACACATCCCTTCTTATCTGATGGTATAAATTACATTGTTATACTTTTTCAATTATACTTAAACATAATTTTGATAAAAAACAACGTCTTAGATTCGCCGAAAGTGATTGACATTTCATGATCCAAGTTTTTTTGCGACTTTTCGTTACCTCTATCTTGTACGGGGCAGGAACTTTCCAAATTCTATTAAAATTAGTTTTTCAATTTTTCTTTTATTTCTCTTTCGTTCTTTAGATCTTATCTTTTACTCATTCCTTTTACGCTTCACGTGATCTGTCATTCCTTCTTTCATCTATATTTCTAGATCACAGTTTTTTATATTTAGTTTACATTGATTGTGTTTTACCATTTTGCACTATACACCGCACCTTTTTTCTCAAACTTTACCCGTTATCCTTTTTTCCCTATGCCTTATATACTTTGTTTTAAAATTTCTTGACTTTACAAGTCACCCTTTTTCTATTTCAGAGTCTGATTATTTTTTAGTTGCAGTCTGCACCGTTTTTCTGCGAATCCTAGCAATGATGGTCGCGGATTCTAGTCACTCAAAGTTTGACCTCGTAAAATCGCAAAATTGAAAATTCATCATTGTAAGCTAAACATTTCCGGGAAAGTCACAGGATATGGGCGACGCAAGTTCAGTCATAGTGGTGATATTTAGGGTTTGTCTATGTTTTGCAGTGAGCGTCTGTACGCTGACATGGTAATGTCAAGATATTTTTTATATGTTCTTTAATAAGAGATTTATGCCTTATAGGCATACTAGTCAACTTAGAGTGGTACAGAGGTAAGAAGTAGGCAGGTGTGTAAAAGTAAGAAAAGGACCAATATTTAGCCACTTCCGCACATGCAGTGGTAGTCGTGCAACAAAGAGCACCGCCCGCCAGCCCGCTGATAAATGCGTATACGTATGTACTACACTACTCGGTACTATTTCGGTAATATTTTAGATACTCCTCCGCCACAGAGGATGCTTTAAACATCGAAACGGCGGGGGGGGGGGGAGTAAATCTGGATGGACCAGAATACCCTACCTTCTATCACTGTACCTATAAATTCATTACCATAAAAATTATTTTGATATTCAGTATATACACCTCGTGTGTCAAAATTTTGCGGGAAAAGTTGAAACAAATTTTTATCACTTAATATAGAGTTATTTTTTAAGACAATTTGTTATTTTAAAGTATAGAAAAATATTGTTAAACTATCTCAGATGAAACGTTGGTGACACGTAAGACGAAGCCAATATTCTTCCGCTAAAGTATCGGATAAGACAGATGGGCAGATTTAATAGCGTATCGTTGAAGTGATATCTTTGTAGTGGAGGAACATTTCTCTAGAGCCAGTACTACAACTACTCTTTATAAACTACATTTTCTTTTATCGACATATAGAGGATTTTTAAAAGTCGTCGCGTTGTACATAGCTAGTGCAATCGATGCCTGTTGATGTCGAAATTTTCTCGAGTGGCAACCACTAGCTGGTACACGCGGCATAGTTAGGCCAAACCATTTTTTTTTAAATGGCCCTCGCTTTTTGGGGCCTATCGTCCCCCTATCTTATTCATGTGACAGGGACGTTTTTATCTTTTAACGATTCACTTTCTTTTCTTTTTTATTTCCATGCTCTTCCGTCATACTTCACATGATCTATCTTTACTCTACTTACATTCTATAATTTCTATTTTTCTTTTCCTTACTCTCTACCGTTCATTCATCGCCTCACTTCCTTCGACCCGTTCCATACTATCATAGTTTTTGGTAATCACAGTATTTTATGTTCAATTTTCAAATATTACGTAAAACGTTTAAAAGTTTAAAGAGTTCAAAATAGCTAATATAAATATAAAAAAAGTAAATTGAAAATACTGAGATAAAATCACATTTAATACTTTATAAATAAATCAGTAAGTCGGTAAATAAATATTTTTAATAATGATGTAAATGATGATCTCAATAAAAATTAATTAATCGTGCATTACCGGAGAGTAGTCCCGATCAAATGCAATGTAAAACTGTAGTAAGTATTTGTGCATTACTGGAAAGTAGTCCTCATTAAATGCAATGCTATGTAAAACCGTAGTATTTGTGCATTACTGGAGAGTAGTCCCGATCAAATGCAATGTAAAAGTGTCATATTTGTGCAGTATCGAAATTAAATAAAAATAAATTTTAACAAGCATTATAGTTACTTTGTATTTTAATGTAATTTTAACTCGAGTTTTCTTCTTTTTAATATTTAAAATTTCGAGGGCGTAAATACTTCTGGATTTTTAGATCCCACTTCTGAAATATCAGAAAAACTTCACTGTATATATACATATCAGAATTAACAGCACAGTAAACATTTTTATTCCACTTTTAGTACTCTTATAGGCCAACTAGCCGAGTTTCCACTAGAAAACTTATCACTTCGATGGTGAAACACCTGATGAGCGATTTGACGGTGGTAGTTGTGTAATTCGCATTGTTTGCCGCATTCGCATTGATCAGCGGGCTGGCGGGCGCTGCACTTAATTGCACGACTACTGCTGCATGGCGGAAGTAGCTATATATTGATCCTTTTCTTGCATACCTGTATATCTGTCAAACAGAAGCAAAATGATTATAAAAAATATTAAAAATATAAAACAAGAAAAGTCTTACATCTATATATTTCAATTTTTGAAGCCCACTACAGTCGTATATTCCTTTGATTTCCTCCACTGGATAAATATACTTTGCCAGTCATCAGTGAGACCGATAAAATAATTTAAAAAAGTTAAACTAATATACATACAATCAACTAACTCAAATTTAAATATATCGTTACATTAGCAATGTATAGTTATTGAAAATAATTAATCTAGAAAAAAAACATGTATTTACTGTACAAACGCGCGTTGGTTGCACAGATAAATAAGAAATATAGACATAAATTGAAAAATAAAAGCTAAATGAAAAATTGTATTACCATATGTAAATGTATTTTTTAGGCTGATTAATAAAAAATATAATTACAACAATCGAAAGTAAAAATTAAAATTAAAAAGTTTATCATTTCAAAAAGTTTTTATTGGACTTATATTTGAACATTAAAATCAAGATGAAACATAAAGTTATGGCATAAGCTATGAATTGATAAGAGAGGTTTAATGTGATTTGTCAAAGTGTATTGTCGTTGTCACACATAAATACACATTCAGATTATCCATTAAGAAACAATGAGGATTCTTAGATATGTTTTACATTTACGTCAATTGGCCTTTAGCAAAATATTAGCTATTAAATAAAATATGCGCATTTAGTATGTACGCTGGTTCTTTCGTAAGTGTGTTTACGTGCGTTCAAGCGTCTATGTGTGATCGTGTGTTTACATATAAAAATAAACCTGTGTTTATTAAAGTTCATAACTCTACGAAATACATTTCAAGCACTATATTACTGAACGAAACAGGCACGTTCATGGCATTTTATATTAATTTTATATCTTAAATCCCTGTTTCCCATCAACTCTCAATGTCTTATATTAAAGCTACGTAAGAACGTGTAATTACAGCAATATGAAAGTATTTTATACGCTATATTCTAGACCGCTTGACGTTCTACCAAGACCGACGTATTGCCACTAAAAGAGCTCTGTGCTCCGGACCGCTATTAATCAAAACTTATTTCATTAAACGCACTAAACAATAGAATCGATTAAAAGTGAAGCATGAAAATTTTACTTCGGTAAAAGCAAAGGTTCTACACATTACACATACACCCACACTTAAAAAAATCAAGTTATTCAATTTAAATTGTTCAATGAAAAACATTGTTAGTTTTACGTTAAAAAAGTTGAAAATGGCGTTGAGTTAATTTTAGACGGCGGCACTAGCTCAGCCGCCTTTTTCTCCTATTGTGGACTAAATATAAGAATTTGTAAAGACCCGGCTTTTCACTGTCTGCTATAAGCATTGATTCTGGGTTCATGATTCTGGACTACTTCCGCCACATAGGTTATAGGCGAAAAGAGAGTCTATATAACAGGAAAGATACCAAAAAGGTGATCACCCGATCTACCCGATGGGCGAACTCTATGCGGGTGATGACGGGCCTCACAAGAACGGAAGCACTTAGACAAGCAGGTCATATAGACCTGTGGAGAAAACTCGTTAAATACTACATTAAATACTACGGCCAAGGTTTTCCAGGAACGGCGCGATCTTCAACGTTGAAGATGAAAGTAGTAGTGTAATAAAGCGATAAATAAATCTTAAAATTATTATTACATCACCATCATCACCATGATTTTAGCTGAACATTACGACTCTCCCATAGATTTCTAATAAAACCGGTAGGAAACAGCCTGCATCAAGTGTCGTTACACGACTTTAAAAAGGTCAGTCACTATTTTGTGGGAGGACGTATTTTTCGGTTGAATACAGATGACGTTTTGCAACAGCTAGCTAACTTCAAAGGAGAGACAAGGTTGGACATGATAATGACGACTGGTGCTTACAATTTAAAAGACAGAAAGAGAAAAGAAGAGAAAAAGGGTATTTGCTTATTAGTAACTTGACAGCACGTAGCATAACCTTTGAAGCGGATACTTTGATAGTCTTGGCAGTTCCTTTAGTAGAATCAAACTCTTATCAGGTCAATAGGATCACTGCTGAAATCAAAGATTTTGATTGATTTTTGCGAGGGTGATCATTGACGAAGCAACAAAACGATATAATTCAACTTCAAAGCTCTTAACAATAAAACAGTAAAAGATCGTTTCCGTCTCCCTTTGATAAAAGATTGGATCTCAAATCTCAGCGGAAATATTATTTCACAACTCACGACCTTGCTTCTGGTTATTACCAAGTGCCCATGGCTAAGGAAAGTCAACATCTTACGGGTTTCGTCACGCCAGATGAACATTACAAATTTAAACAGATGCCCTCTGGGCTGACAAATGCTCCAGCTGTCTTTCAGCGGATGATAAATAAGATCCTTGGAATATGCTTTAGAATATCTTGACGATGTGTTGATACCTGCTAAGAATACGAACGAGATGTTTGAAATTGGGGAAATTTTGAAATTGTTGAGAGAATTTGGCTCATCTTTGAAATTGTCAAAATGCCGTTTCTTAGATATTGAATTCGACTATCTGGGATATGAGGTATCTGTAAAAAGTATGCAGCTCGGTAGCGTAAAAGCTCAAGCTATCAAAGCATTTCTAACACCTCGTAATGTTCACAAAGTTCGCCAGATTCTTGGCATGTCGGGATACCATCGTAGGTTCATCCAAGATCATGGATCGGCTAAGTAAGAAAAGGATCTATGTAGCTACTTCCGTAATTCACATTGTTTGCCGCATGCGCATTTTTCAGCGGGCTGGCGGGCGGTGCACTTTATTGCACGACTACTACTGCATTGGCGGAAGTAGCTATATATTAGCCCTTTACTTACTTAAGATGGACTTGCGCAAAATAACGCCTGAATCCATTAGATTGATTGCCCGACCTTTAATTTATCTGCTTTAAAAAAGATTCTACCTAGTTGTGGTCCAAGGAACAAGGAAATGCGTTTTTGCTGCTCAAATAAAAACTTGTAGACAGGCCTATTTTAGCTTTATACGATACGATTGGAGACCAAATTTCACACTGATGCCAGTGCGCTTCGCATAGGAGGGATCTTAACGCAGTGACAAAAATAAACGCGAGTTTTAAAATCAGTTGCTTATTTTAGCAGGCAGACCACACCTGAGGAAAAGCATCTTCATTCCTATGAGCTCGAAATTCTGGCTGTCGTGTGCTCCTTGAAGAAACTTACAGTACCCATCAAGGGTATACACTTTAAAATTTGTGCAGATTGCATCGCTCTTAGAACCATCTTAACAAAAAGAGATTTGCTGTCGCGGATCGCAAGGTGGTGGTTACAAATCTTTGAATTTACTTTTGACATAGAATATCATCCTGGCGTCCCAATGTCACATGTCGACGCTCTCAGTAGAAACACCACACTATCCGTTACAGAAAATGCTAATCCATGTGTCAATATTTATAAAATAGAGCAAGAAAACTGGCTTCTTATTCTACAACTAGCAGATCCTGATATTAGTCGGATGCTGCATTGGCTGTGCATATAACAAAGATAGTGCATCTCGGCAGAAAAGCGGTCAATTGTTCCCTATAGAAAAGATATGTATACCGCTTCATACTGTTCATATCGATCACTTGAGGCCTTTCGTTAGGAGCAAGAATGGTAAGAATGGTCTTTTATGAGATTATGCATATATAAATCAAAATTAAATTATGATTTTATTCTATTGACGTCAAAATAATAATGAGTAACTTAAGTGAGTAAGTAATTTATTGGCAGAGTTCCTGGTGTTTTTAGTGTGCCAAGAAGCTACATATTTCGAAGGATGGCCGAATGTAATAATTTTATTAAAGGTAGTTTTATTTTTCTTAAATGGCAACATTACTCGACCTCGTCACTCTGTTGTGACAACTTCCAGTAAAAGGATTAAAGGTTGTCGGGTTAAAACAGCTCGGTCACTCGTTCGATAACCATTGAAGTGATAGCTGTCTAGTGGAAACTATGTTAGTTGGCCTATAAGAGTATTAAAAGTGGAATAAAAGTATTTACTGTGCTATGAATTGAAGTTATTCTTATACAGGTTTTTAATTTAACGAGAAACGGGCTTATTATTAGCATCGAAATTAAAAACTGTTTTAATGATGTATACCTGTTAAACATATTAACATAAAGGGCAGATAAAATCAATTTAATTAGAGACATCAAGTAAAAACTGTTTGTTAAACCTTTTTGAGTCCTTTCACTAAACAAGAAATCATTATTGAAGACCCAAAAATGTTAATAATAATTTGGTCGAAAATTATAAACGATAATGATTAAAATAGAAGTGTCTTTAGTTACGTGGGTCGTTTATTTTGAAAGTAACGCTAGTCTATTTTCTGTTGTTTTAAAAATATTTTAAAGGTCCTTCATCAGAATCTGTGTCAGGTGGGCGTGGTCATGGGAGGCTATGAATATTTGAAAATTAAACTAATCTTTTTTTTAAATATTACATTAATATTCATACCACTTGACTTAAGACCCAAGGATACCAACAGAAAAAACTGAACAAGCTTTCGAAAATTAAGAAATTACCTAAACATTCACATACAGATGGTTACTTTGCGTTCAAAATTGATGCCTCCTTTTTTTAATTCTGATGTCTCTCTACAGATGCATTATCAAGAAAAGGGTTAAAAATTATTGCTGTGTTTTCTTTATAATCACTTTCTTTACACGACCAGATAATAATAAAGTAGAAAATCATAGTAAAATGTCAATCATAATGAAGATGTCCCCCCCGCTACCATAGACAAGACGCTAGTAACTAACAAGTCACTCTTGACGTTGACTTTGACAGCACGACGAAGCGACTGCGCCGACATAGGCAAATATCTCTGGCATTGTTTCTACTGTTTTATCAATATTTAATTTGATTATATAAATTTGTTTTAGGCGGATTGGAATACAATAACACGTATCGAACGGCTGACAATGAACTATTTTCACAATTAGACAATTGTAAAAATCAAATCATTTCAAATATGTTACATTTTAATATAATTTGGTTTATAAATACGTATGATAAGACATGAAATTTTATTTTAGACCTCAATTACATTGCCAAAATTTATTTATGCTCTGTGTTTCAAAATGTGCATGGTGCAACGGAGGTAGCAGGGGTGGCCAAACTGCGGATCTTTGTATGATTATTTTTCGCTCCGATCGATTGTTGAATTAATTCAATATTTAAATTTATATAACCGATTCCAGCTCCTGGGAAATCTAAACGAATTACTAACGTGAACATTTAAAATATAATTCCACCATAAAATTAACAAAATCCAAACACCGATCGTAATTAACTAACCGGCATCTTAAGTATTATTAGGAGTGCTGTCATATACGTGAGCAATTATATCTAACTTGAATCCACATATTTTGTACTTTTATTAAAATAATTTCAATAAATATAATTTTTGTAAAATAACATTCTTTTGCGTTTTTTAAATGCGTATTCAAATGCGGCTCGCAAAAAATTTCTAATTTCGAAAAATTGCTCGTACTATCAAAGAGTTTGGTCACCCCTGGTATATAGTAACTGTTTCATGTCGTTGTATGTTTCATAACTTAGCTTTGAAATTTTGGTACCAATTCGCCAGAGTGATTTTTTCAAATGTTAACGGTTTTCCAGGTCGTGTAGGTATTATATAGAAATGTACGTAGCTAAATAAAATCACTTATATTCCAGAACATATAAAAAAATCCTTACGTTGTGTTTCATTAATACGCTCCATGCATTTTTATAGCAATTACAATTTTTTGATTTAAATTCTTTTGTAGGAAAAAATCTTCCTCTCTTTGTATAGTATTTTAGTCCATATTTTTTAATTTTATATATTGTATCAAATATTTTATTTTTCAGAATTTAATTTATAAGTAGCAATATCCTTTTCTTCTCTTTCCATGATCCAATAATTTGTTATTCATAGAGTAATTATTATTATCCTTTGAATCTAAGGTTACTCTTCTATTCATATTCATGCTTTATATCTGTGTGAATTTATTTATCATGATCAATGTATTTTAAAAATTGGTAAAAAATAATGGTAGCCTTATAACATTAGCTATCTGCCAGTATAAGTGCCCACAAAACAGACAAGAGATAAACAAAAATTAAAATAAAATAAGAAAGGGACTAATATACAGCTACTTCCGCTATGCAGCAGTAGTCGTGCAATGAAGTGCACCGCCCGCTAGCCCGCTGATGATTGCGCGTGCGGTAAGCAATGCGAAACACAACTACCACCGTCAATTCACTCAACAAGTACTCGTATTTCACTCCTTCATGGGGCATCCTCAGGATATCCTTTGCGTTGCACGACTACTGCTGCATAGCAGAAGTAGCTATATATTAGTCGCTTTCTTATTTAGTATGGACTTCCGCAAGGTAACGCCTGAATCTATAAAATAAAAACAATTTTTGTATATGTACCGTAGATATATTTAAATGCATGTATTAAAAAGCTGTTATTTAATATAAGAAACAGACAATCCAACTTTATTTATTTATATAGATGTTAGTTGCGCAGTCGTCACGCGTATTAAAAACACTATATGTATTCTTAGATTGGTTTTGTTTCAAATGACTTTGCGCTTCCTTTTAAAAATTAGTACATCACTGCGAAAAATGAATAGGACAGGCGAAGTACCTGAAACATTAAAAACATACAAAAAGTTTTTATAATATTATATTAACATTATGTCATAAACAAGAATGTTTGTTTGTCTTGAGATGTTTTAGACCTTCATTTTCTTAGTTTTAAATCTAAAACCAAAAGTATATTATTAAATAAATGTTATTATAGTAATATATTATTTATAAAAAATAGCTAAATGTCATTATAAAGATAAACTGTTGAGTATCAGGCATGCTCTTCTCAACAGATCTGCGTTCGGTGTCGATGGTAGCTTACTACTTATTATGTTAAAATAACCGACAGTTCAAAGGCACATGTAAATGTTTGTCTGAATAAAAATATTTTGAATATTTTTTACTCTTTAAAAGCTACATTTTCTCCACTTCAATCTTGCACAAGATTTTTTTTTCAACTTTTAATCATGTGTATTTATATGTATCACATGTTTATAGCGATAACATAACATATATATTAATTGTTACGGAGATATATAAATTTAATGTGTTATTATTCCATATATTGAAGAATTAGTAGATATACATATGTTAATTTGATTTCTGCATGGGAATATATATAAATTTAACAATGTAGCTAGTTATATATCTTTCTCTATTCTGGATAGAATTAATAACTGTTTCGCGGGTGTTTTGTATTACACTACACTTTTTTGTAATTTATTAAGTTTTTTAAACTAGTAAAAGTTAAAAATCATTACATTTCTATAATATAATTACATTGTGAAGGATTTATAAATGATAATAAAGCTCCGAGTAAAGCATTGAGCCTTTTTAAAAAGTGACCACAAAAAAATCTCGTGTACGCTTGTGGTGGGATCTATCTAACATCTGAGTGCGTTTTATGTAGAGGAACTCAATTCGCATTTAAATTCTATCAAATTGGACTCTTGTCATGATGCACTTTTCTATTATTAATAATCTTTATTCCACAGAAAATAGCATCAGTGCCTTTGTTTTATGTTTCATATTTCCCAATTTCTTTTACTGTATATAGTGTTTACTAAGTCTTTTGATCTATTTTTGCGACACCATTTATAACTTAATGGAATCAGGCGTTATTTTGCGGAAGTCCATCCTAAGTAAGAAAAGGACCAATATTTAGCCACTTCCGCACATGCAGTGGTAGTCGTGCAACAAAGTGCACCGCATGCCAGCTCGCTGATAAATGTGCATGCGGCAAACAATGCGAATTACACAACTGCCACCGTTAAATCACTCAACACGTGTTTTACCCCTCCTCGGGGCATCTTCAGGAGTTATGTTACACCGATTAGTGCCAAATACAGAGTTCGCTCTAAACTTAAAGCGCATGCGCATTTATCAGCGGACTGGTGGATGGTGCACTTTGTTGCACGACTACCACTGCATGTGCGGAAGTGGCTAAATATTGGTTCTTTTCTTACCATTTATAATGTCCAGTTATTAAAATTATGTTTCGTCTGACCACTTAGTCATGTCTACTCCATATTGTCGTACTTAGGATGTACGCCAGTATTTGTGCGATGGTTGACGTATTTAACACTTGCTAGCCCATTTTCAGTCTTGTTCGCGTCATATACACATGAGCTCATGTAAAATGATATTGCTACCACTGCATGAAGGACATTGTTATACAGCCCGAGGGTATCTGTTATTCGAAGGACAGCGATGACCGCCTCGCTCTTTATCTATCGAGTTTCTTGGATGGAGAGCATCCTCGAACTTGTCTCTGTACCGTAGCATTGGCTAATGAGAACTTGTTGAAAGGCTTGGGTTAGATACAGAGTTTTTCACTGTTTCAGGATACTCTCATAAAAGCAAGGACACGTATTCAAGAAGTCCACAGCTTCCTTGGACGAACACATGCCCTTGTCATGGTGTACTCAATGTTCAATGATTCTATGTAGATAACAATACGAATAAATATGAATTTAATGATGTCTACTTAAAAAGGAAGGTCTGTTATAACTTTGATACAGAACATTTAATACTTACCGATATAAAACTATCGTAAGACAAAGATAAAACTCCAAAAGCAGTCATGCGTATCGGTGCCTGACTGCGTTGCAGCGTTATGACCACTAAGTTACGCAGAGAGCCATTGGGCTTGGCGTACTCCCAACCGGAATGAAAAACGGAATCGGAAATCAAAGAAGCCTGTGAAAAGGACGTATTTTGAGTGAAGCCTACCTTATCACTACAACTCTTACGTTGTTACTCCACTTAGTCTTTGGAAGAGACGTACTCACTTCTCCCGTCATATACTATATAAAAAATATTGACCAAATTGGTTGAACCGTTCTAGAGTTTTGTCTATAGCAATACATTGAATAGAACAATGTTGCTGTCATATGTATTAACGTAAGAAAATGACGAAGATACTTGTAAGTGTGGCGACATTAAATGGTCGTATCATTAGTAACGCAAAGATCGCACCTACATTACACGAGCGTTTATTGGCGGCGCCGGCGCATCGTTCAACTTCGGCTATCTCCGGTCGCCGCTTGCCATTGGTTATACTCGCTATACTCGGGCGCTAGACGCATGTGTTTTGCTGCCAAGATTTTTGCTCATTTGCAATAATAATGTTTGTTAATGTTTTTCTCTTTGACTAAAATTAGTTTCTATAGTTTCCTATCTGTAATTCGCTAAATTCTAAATTGGAACCTTTAAGAGCAAATTTTATTATATATTCTTTCTTACCTAATTATCGAGCTTATTAGTTAGTGAACAACCGGCAATAACTATAGAAGTACTAAGTCTATATAAATCCCACATAACTCCTTGCGAATGAAAGGTGACAATTTCATATTTTGCCATATCACTTAGATCTTACTCATAGATCTAATAACACGAAAGGACACTGGAAACATCTAGAATCCAGTGTTCAATGTAGACTTCAACAATGCAATCTGCCCAACTGTGGGTTGACGTGCTTCGCTGCGCTTGTCGGCTGAGTATCTTCTTTTTATAACCTTAAAGCTGCAGCCGTCACCACTACCACATGCCACACATCTAGCAATATGGTGAGTAATGTCGGTGCCTTTTAGTTGGGTCTATGAAACCTATCTCCTCGTTCCTGATCCCAGGTCTCAGATCTCGAATATAAGCCTCTTTATGAGGATTGTAAGCTTGCCAATGTGACCAGTAGTGAAAGCCCAGAGAGTAGAATGAAAGGTCACAGAGCGAAAGAGAATGAAAGGAGAAATGTGTGAGAAAACTGAATGAAAGATCTTAAGAAGTATACATGAAGAGAAAGAAAATAAAAAAGATGTGAATAATTAAATAAATTTACCCGTAAAGTCCCTGTCCCACAAAAGATAGGGGGTACGAGAGGCCCCCAAATAGCGGGGGCCATAAACAAAAAAAAAAGTAGTGAAAGCCCCGTGTCAATGAAGTTCATCACTGATAATACACTGTTATATAATAGTTGTAACATAATTAAATATATATTTTAATACCTCATACGTGACATCTCCCCCTGCAATCATATACGCTCCATTCAATAAAATAACGCAGGTTATGAAGGTTAGATTTTTTATCGTAGCAAGAATGTTACGTTCATTCATCTGCAGAAAAAATAATACGTTACTAAGTACATTAATCTTTACTTAAGTAGAATTTTCCAGAATCAGTTAAATCATTAAAGATATTATTAGGGTGGCAGGAAAGTAATATCGCTTTTTTAATTTAAATTCACTCGAATACATTATTAGCAAGTTTTTATTTCTAATCAACAATATATTCACTTTAGTTATGAACAATCTTTTAGCATCTAATATACAAATTTTCGATACCAGAGCGGTAAAAATAAATAGTTTTCTCTGTAAAATATATCGACAGAAATGACATTACTTTTCGGTGCCTGCAAATATAATTTATGTGGACTTTTAATGTCCTATGTCTTGTTACTGGATACATTTTTACTTCTGGCACTATTACAACTTATCATTGAAAGTATTAAGTTATTAGATCTTTAAGAATTATCATTTTCTATATTTATTTAATAAACAAGCGGTTTTCAATATACTAACGCGCTTGTTAGTGTCGGTAGTGATCTAACTAAGATACGTAGGTAATAAATAAACGTACTGAACGCGTTGACGTACTGGTGATAATGGATAAAAAATGTACTAGTTAAAACTTACCGTTAGCTTCAATAGACATGTGACCAACATCGATATACTTTCGCAAACCTGCACACTGTATAGTCCGCCAAGAGATTTCTGAATTTTTCGTGAACATCTAAAAATAAGGAGTTTGAAGTATCTCTCTGTTGAATTTATTTAATAACACAAAAAGTTACACACAAAATATACAGAACATACACGATCTTAATAATGTCGTTACTATTGGAAATGTAAAGGCCTATATCTAATATATAAAATTCTCGTGTCACGGTGTTCGAACTTGAACTCCTCTGAAACGGCTTGACCGATTTTTACCAAATTTTATATGCGTATTTAGTAGGTCTGAGAATCGGCTACTATCTATTTTTCATACCCCTAAGTGATATGTTGTTCACCCTTAAAATTTTTTTTTTATTTTTTGACGAAATTTTTTGTTTTTATTTTATTATGATACAACATACAAAAATACATACAACCCTAAATTTTCACCCCTCTACGATCAACCCTTATTTTTAAATTGAAAATTAAAAATATTTTTTTTTGCTAAACAACGTTTGCGGGATCAGCTAGTGAACAAATATAAATCTCTATGATATAATTTTAACGTAATTCGATAAATTAAAAATATTTTTTGAAATTCATATGACTTTTTACGAGTGCTATTTAAATTTTAAAAAAAACCTCCTTATTCACCTGAGCGCATGTTGATGAAGCTTTACTCCCAAAACGAAATTCTTTCTAAACATCTCGTCTAGCACTTCACCAGTTTTAAATTTATATTCTTTTATTAAAATGCACCTGAATTTTTCAAAATGTAGTCGAACTCTTTTGAATTTGTAACTCAAAAAAACAAGTGAGCTTATTGATAGGAAATCAATAGCACACATGATGCTGACCATGAACCACCAATGTAATTGTATGAAGAACCTAAATACGTTTACCAATAGTCCGGAATCATCACGAGTTGGTACAAACGTTACTTCTGTCCGGATTGGGACACCTGGAACAAAGAGCATAGTTTATCGACCCGCGTATACATTATTATTGCAGATTTTTTTTATTATTCTTACTAAACTGTACATTAATTTCTAAATATTTCCTTTTAAAATTATATAATGATGAATTGATTACTCTCTCGTTATGTATGGGCCCACAAATATTTGAATTTTTAACAAGTTTCGATTCTATATATATATATATATATATATATATATATTTTATAGAGGTTTAAAAATACTTTTACGTATCATAGGGCCTGATGTTGGTGCCCCGTATGTCGGACTCGATCTAGATCAATACCGACTAAAAACAATCCTCTCTCGTCGGTATCCCTGGTCCCCACGGCATGGCCGTTATGCATTACTTCGCGGGGGGGATTTAGCCGCAGCTTTCTCTGATAGAGTGGCTGTTCAGGCCAACTTCCTCCGCTCCTGCTCTATTTTTCGCAACTCCTTCAGCACCGTCGTACAGTACGCGCTCGTAAGTTCCCAGGCCGAAGGCGAGGATAGCATTGTAGCTACCAGAGTTTCAGGATAGATTCTGCATCCTACACCTTCTTCCCAAGACCTCCTGGCTTCGTTAAATCGGGGGCAGACGAAAAAGACATGCTCTGCATCTTCAATCATTCCGACACAATTAGGACAGTCAGGGGAATCTTCGTATTTGAACCTATGGAGATACGCTCGGTAACAGCCGTGACCGGATATCATCTGAGTCAGGTAGTAGTTCAACTCTCCATGATCTCGGTTCACCCATGGCTCTAGGTTTGGTATTAGCTTTCGCGTCCATTTTCCTTTCGTCGACTTATCCCAGGACGATTGCCACTGTTGCAAGCTTTTCAGTCTTCCCCGAATTCTAAGTTCAGCTGAAGTTGGGTCTGATTTGCTTTTTTTGCTACGGTACAGATCAGTTCTTTCGTCTGCAAGAAGCGCAACAGGAACCATACCTGCTATCACGCATGCTGCATCCTCCGATACTGTACGAAAGGCGCTAGCTACCCGTAGAGTGCTGACTCTATAAACAGAGGCGATTTTCCGTCGTGACTCCTGTTTGCTCAGTGCGTCGGACCATATGGGTACTCCGTACATAAGCACTGACGTAGTCACCGACGCTAATAACTTCCTTCTGTTTTGCTTGGGACCTCCGACATTAGGCATGAGTCGGCAGAGTTTAGCTGTCACCAGAGACGCTTTCGCTGCTGCTCTCTCAGCCTGATCTTTAAAGTTTAGCCTATGGTCGATCATTACTCCTAGGTACCGTATAGCTGGTTGAGTTGCGATTTCACAGCTGCCGACATTGAGTGTGATGGTCTCCGCAACTCTCCTGCCAGTAATGAGCACTGCTTCCGTCTTCTGCTCAGCCAGTTCTAGTCCGACTGACCTCATCCACAGGGTGATTATTTGGAAGGATCTTTCAAATGCCCACTTCACTTCCTCCACGTGTTTCGCTACTATAACGACTGCTAGATCATCAGCGAATGCGACGAGTTTGGTTTCGCTGGGTAGATGTTTCTTTAGGAGTCCATCGTACATAGCGTTCCACAAAAGTGGCCCTAGTACTGACCCCTGTGGGACGCCTCCAGTGACTTTGTACTCCTCCGTCCCGATTTCCGTAGTGTATATGAGGACCTTATCAGAGAAGTAACTAGCGACTATTTTACGTAGGTATAGAGGTACATTCAGTGAGCTAAGTGCCCCCATGATAACCTCCCATTTTGCTGAGTTAAAGGCGTTTTTAATGTCCAAGGTGGCAACCAGGCAGTATTTTATCGAGCCTCTCTTCCATCTTTTCCCAGACACTGCTAGTTTTGCTATATTGACTACTTGCTCTATAGCGTCTAGCGTAGACCGGCCTTTTCTGAACCCATACTGTGAGTTAGCTAGGTGGGGTTCAACTGCTGCTTCGATCCTGCTGTGGATAATACGTTCTAGTATTTTCCCCGCAGTATCCAGCATACAGAGGGGCCGGTATGACGATGGCTCGTTTGGTGGCTTCTTACCTTTAGGGAGAAGTACCAGTCTCTGTCGTTTCCACGCGGTAGGAAAGGTCCCTTCCAGTAAGCAGCTATTGTAGGCCTCCAAAAAGACTCCTGGTGTTGCTACAATAGCTTGCTTAAGAGCTACGTTGGGGATCCCATCCGGTCCCGGAGCTTTGTTGTTTCCAACCCTACCGCATGCTACCATTAGCTCCTTCTCGGTAATAGGGGGGATTTCATTCGGATCCACAATCCCTAGTTGAAAGGAGGATTTTGGTTGCGTGGGGAACAGAGCTCTTACAATTCTTCCTAGTAGAATAGGACAAGTGGGCGTTGTATTCTCATGTCTCAGTTGTTTAACTACAACCTGGTACGGCTTGCCCCATGGATTTTTTTCAACCTCTTCCAACAATATTTTCCACGCGTTTCTCTTGCTCTCTTTAATGGATTTATTTAATTTTAATCGCGCTTCCTTATATTTGTCGTAGAGCTGCTCGAATTGTGGTGTTTTCCGAGCCCGTTGGGAGGTTCTACGCGCCTTAACACATATTTTCCTAAGCTCAGCAATGTTATCATTCCACCAGTACACCGGTGGGGTTCGGTTGTTGTTGCGTCGCCTTGGCATTGTTGCATCGCAGGCCTCAGTCAGCCTTCTTATGATTTCAACCGCCTTTTCACTGGCACTTTTGGAAAGCAGTGGTCGATCCTCGAGTGCTATCTTGAACAGGCCGGGATCATACATGCTAGTCCTCCAACCCACTAAACCAGTTCTTGTGTGTGGTACTCTATTTGTATTTGGCTTACATGATACCTCCCAGTATATGGCACAGTGGTCGCTAGCGGTGTAAGTATCCGAGATCTCCCAACTGCTATTTCCTCTTGCCAGTATACTGCTGACGAAAGTGAGATCCACAATTGAGCTCGCCTCGCCTCTTGTGAACGTGGGTTTATCGCCTGTATTAAGTAAGGCGACGTCCAACAGTGACATCGCTTCCAGAAGTTGGCAACCTCTAGTATTAGTAGCTTTACTACCCCAGTCCACTGCCCAAGCGTTAAAATCTCCAGCTATAGCTACCGGGGAGTACATTCGGGCATCCTCCACTAATTTGGCCAGGAACCGGACGAACTCATCGTGTGATAGGCTAGGTGGTGCATAGCAACTGTAGAAATGTATTCCATTAAATTTGGCTCTTACAAATCCAGAACAATTATTTTGATTACCCTGGAGAGGTTTAGTGCCACATGCCCAGATGACAGCTTTTCCTTCCTTATCGGTGATCCAGTTTAGGCCACTGATGTGCTTATAGGGTTCCGAAATTAGTACTATGTCTAATTTTAGCTCCCGTACAGTCTGCATGAGTAGGTCTTGGGCAACCTCACAATGATTAAGATTAATTTGTAGTACCTTGATCATTTTTGAGGCTGTCTTAACATCTGAAGTGCTTTTTTAAATACAGGGCAATGACCACATCCTGCAATGTGAGCACAGTCTTCGGAATTCCCATTATCAACACAGAGGATACATCGGGCTTCCTTACCGCACTCTTTGGCTTTGTGGCCTATTTCTCCACATTTGATGCAGCTCTTCGATCTGTCATGTTTGTTGCTGCATTTGTTTGCAACGTGACCATAGTGCCAGCACCTGAAGCATTTTATAGGCCTTTGAGTAGCTCTTATTCTACAATTGACCCAACCTATCTTGATGTTTTGCCGCTCTGTTAAGGTTCTGGCCAATTCTGCTGCTACTCTAATAGAAGCCGTAAGTGTTCCTCCGTATGCTTTGCGAAGGGACTTGACGCAGTGTTCAGAAATATGGCTTCCTCCGCCAGTTATTTTCTGTAGGGCTTCTACGATTTCAGGCACCGTCGTGGTTTCGTCTAGGTCCTTAATCTCTAATTCCTGTTCAGGTACTTTGCATACTACCGTAGCATCTTTTCCAAGAACTGTGGAAATGGTGTTTCTTATCTCCTGCGTTTTATCTTTTTGATTTTTCGCTAGGATAAGAAGCATATCGCCCGTAGCCGTCCTTCTGATTTTATCAACACATTTGCCTATATGATCCGCGGAAGCATCTTTTTTGACCCGCTTAAGGATCTCGGCGTACTGATCCTTCTGGCTTGGGCGAATGATAAGAGCACTCGGACGCGTTACTACTTTTTTCTTGGGTTGCTTCTTCTTTTTTACCTCTTTCCACTCCGAGTGATCGTGTGGAAGTGGCGGCTTTGGCTTCAGCTCTGGCCTTACCGTAACTGCTAAGTCCGTTGTATTAGCTTTTCGCTGTTTCGGTGCCTGGCTGATCTCCAAGGGTGAAGAGCGTTCCGTCCTTTTGACTTTTCGCGTTTTTCGGCTCTTCGGTGTTGCCGATTTGCTTTCTTCTTCGGTTTCTTTTACAGTCGTGTCCGAACCGAACAATCTGTAAAGAGACGGTGACGTTTGTACTTCTCCTACAGATGTGGTGGCGTTTGATTTTCCGACGCTTCCAATTTCCCTGGTGATCTTTGCAAACGATGTACCTAGCGCGGCCACATGTTTGCGGATCTCTCCATGAACGTTTAGTTTGCCCTTTATGTACTCCGCCAGGGCAGTGATTGTATTTTCGTGGAGCTGTAATGCCTTCTTCAGCTCCATATTACTTTCAATTTCGTTTGTTTTTTTGATTAATTTATCCATGCTGTTCCCACGAGAACCTAGGGAAATATACAGTCCGCTTCGGCAGAGCCCCGGTTACCGAAGTAAGGCCACTTAAGTACGCCTGAGGTGGGACCTGGTACCCTCAGGGGAGCGCTTGCGACGACCATTCCCTGTCGCCTTCCAGTCCTGGGCACGCTAGACCACTGACATCGGGTTGTGTTTTGTCCGCGAGGGCTATTTTATTTCACCCCTACCCTGTTTCGCAAATTGCGACTCTCGGGCTTTCCCCTATCCGCAACCTTGGGGACGCGCCACGTAGCAGTACACCTCAGCCCGTGGTATATATATATATATATGTGTGTGTGTGTGTGTGTATGTGTGCGCGTGCGTGCGTGCGTGTGTGTGCGCGCGCGCGTGTTTGTGTGTGTTCGTGTACGCGTGTGTGCGTGTGTGCGTGCGCGCGTGTGTGTGTGTGCGTGCGTGTGTGCGTGCGTGTGTGTGCGTGTGTGTGTGTGTGGAAACGGAGGTAGGAAAGAAGAATCAGGGCTGGGAACATCGCCCCTTGAGTGAACGATAATAATAGTCGCCCTCCGTTCCAGTGCGGTTATAAAAGAGATAATAATTAAAAATAATAAAACAAGGAAGAAAAGGTCACGTAAGACTGTTTTATAATATAAACAGTATATCAAAGAATTAAAAAGTTATGGTAGATAATGAATAATGTACAAGTAAATAAATAGAGCAAATAAGAAAAAAGGAGGAAAATACCGAAATATATAATAAAAAAACTGTACTGTCAAATAAAGAAGTAACCTACTGTAATATTTTAGGAGTAGAAGAGAAAGAAGGAAGATGGTTTATATAAGAAGAAAAGACAGCTAAATGTAAAGAGAAATAAAAAATGAGAATTAGAATGTTAAAAGATTATTTAACAAACTAAAAAGATTCTGCCCCTTTCAAGATAAGAGTAAACAAGTAGTCTATAATAACGGGTAACTCAAACAAATAAATTTTTTGATACCCATATTGTGATGGTTGTGGAAAAATATGTACCTAGTCCGCCATATTGGAACGGCGTTCCATCTTGAATTTTAAATTTTGACATAATCATCGTGTTTTACTAGTGTAGCCCTTTCATTTCATACCCATATTGAAGGGGTTAAGGAAAAATACGTAATCCGCCATTTTGTATCGGCGGCCATCTTAGATTTATAATGGTATTGATTTTATTATATTGTATTGTCATCTAAATTAAATGTGTGTACCAAATTTCAGATCAATCTGACAACGAGAAAGTGCTTAAATTTCAATTTCTAATTTTGATCTAAATAAATTCCATACGGGTCGAACTAAATAAAACCGTTTAAAAAAGATAAAGTATATAGAACAAACCTTCTTCTATATGATTCTTTATTCCTTCGACGGTAGCGCTTGTCAAAATTATATAAATGTTAACGAACAAACAAGTGCAGTATATCTTGGCGCGTCTCACCGAATTTCTATCAAGCTTCTGATCAAAGACTTCTTCCTTGTTTTCCTCTAGCAATATCTGTAGTACCTCTTTTACTTTTTCTCTTTTTATGTAGAGAACGAAAATTTTTCCAGCGATCGCCGGGTGTGCGAAGCTGAATAAAATCAAATCACCTCTCTCTTTTTCATTTAAATCGTTTCTAATATGCGCTAGCATCTCGTTTGCGATCATTAAAAAGATGTAAGCATTTGCGAGGAACATCCAGAGCAAATAAAAACTTTTCAAACGATTTCTTCTTGAGAATTTCTCATACCAAAAATCACCTAAGCCAAACCAGTGCAATGCATAACAGATTTTCTTTAGATAGTACTTCTGCACGTGGTTCTCTTTCAAATTTTCATTGTTCGTCATTCTGACATAAAATGTGAAGCAGTAATGAAAGTAAAATGATATTTTTTTTTAATTTAGACATAGAAAGTAAAGAAAAACTTTAATTGACTGAATTGTAAACTTTTCAAATTTAATTTTTCCGATGAAGGTATGTAATAATTTTAATCGTTTTATATCAATTTACGAGTTTAATATTAAAGCCTTCACTTTGATATCGATTTCGTATCGTTTTTCCTAATCGTCAATGTGTTAGCAATTGTTGTATTCAAATACAGAAAAACTAATTCATTTACATCAATAGACACATATAGTAAGAAAAGGTCCAATATTTAGCCCCCATAAGTATTTATCAGCGGGCTGGCGGGCGGTGCACTTTCTCTTGCAAATATTGATCCTTTTCTTACTTAGGTTGGACTTTCGCAAGGTAACGCCTGACTCCATTAAATAGACACATATAGAAAAACACTCAAAAGTAAATTTTTTACTTATTCTGTTTTATGTTTTTTATTGGTTTTTTACATTTATTTTCAAATGCTTCTTGACCCAATCCATTATTTTTGGGGCCTGTTTGTTCAACCTCTTTAACATGTGGACAGGGTCTGTATAATGTTTGTCTACTCTTTAGTGATATCTCTGATATAAATTATTTATATCGTAACCATTGTTTAATTGGTACTAAAATTGTAACTGGTCTTATTTGAGATCTACAAGAGAGGCGTGTGTCCAACTGTGGACTTTCTATGGCTAAAATGATGATAACTTGTTCCTCTCTTAATATGTATTTGAAAACGTAAATCTTTGCGTTCTTGAAATCATTTGATTGTACATTTGAATCTTCTTGTTGTTTCTTAGCCCTATAAGAAAGACGCTAAATGTGAGAGGTGTCCAATCATGGACGTCCAGCGGCTGATATATAGATGACAATGAAACCCAATAAAATGAATGAATATTTCTGCCCACTCAAAAAAAAAAAGACTTTTAATATAAGATTTCGAAACATAAAATTCTGACCATTACTATAATATTTACACATTACTAATAAAGAGCAAAAAAAAAAAATTCAATAATATTTGAAATTAAAATGATTTTTATACAATTTGCATACGTACGTATATAGCTAAAACAAAAGTTATAATTAAAATAAGTGACTTTTACTCGTATAACGAAATGAAAAGAACCTGACAATCAATTAGACAACTCAACTTTTTAATAACAACTTCGTTTAAATTTTTTCAATTGTTTTTTTAGGATTGGTTGGCTGTAATTTAATTTCCATAACTCACGTACAAGGTGATAGGAAAAATGTATAAAAACTTCAAACATTTATCCCTTTAAAGATTTCACATTTATAACTAATCATACTGTATGTGAAGAAATTCAACTTACAAATGGTACGTAGAACGCATATAAATGCACAGGGAATTTTTTACACGACATTGCTTGAAGGACCTTTTTACTACTTTTATATTCAGAAGTATGTTAATTTCTATATTGATAAAGATAATAAATATAATTAATTTATTCAACATTGGAATTATCTATCTTATTTTTGACAATACTCTGCTTCGCAAGGTGTTATACCTGTGAAAAAAAAAAGAAAATCTATTATACAACATTAAACCTTTTAAAATGAAAAGGATTTTGAAATGCTAAAAAATTCAGTAAACTAAATACAAATATCAATATCTTTTCATCCCAAACAGAAATTGAATAAAATGGTGAGATTGCCTGTTTTAAGTCTATCTAAGGTTTCCTAATAATCTTCATAATTTAAGGCTTATTTTACCAGATTCGCTGTGCTTATGGTAGATGCCTATACGTAATTAAAATTATGCAAAGTATCAAAAATACACGGCTTCACGAGTTCCAAATGCGCTCGGAGATGATCCTACCGTTCGAACCGGGGTTTAATCGTGGGATCACTTTAGCAAATACTATAATCCAACTGCTTGAAAAATGTATTCTTAAGTTATATAATAGTTTAAAAAAAACTATTAAGTTAAAGAGAGTTGAAAATTTTGATTAATAATAATTTGATTATTCAGGTACATTACACAGGATATACTGTACCCAGTTGCCCACGTTTCAGGACTTAAACGCTCACACAACAAGACATAGGTCTCCCCAAAGATATCTATGGCGGTACATTTCGTATTCTTTACTCTTGGCAGGGGGTTTGGCAATCGTATTGTTGTATTATGGAAGACGCTGCTGCCCTTCCTCTAAAAACTGGTTTCGTAAGCAGTGACAAAGCTACATAACTAATGCAAAAATGTGAATTATATAAAATTTTGTCCCGTTGCTCGAATCTGCGACTTAGAATCCCATATCTCAGTATTTTACTCCTAGATTACCACTGTCAAAAACTTTTACCTAGTTGCAAGAGTTACTAATTTTACAGGCATACATACATGTATTTATTTCTCGTTAACCTTATGTATATTACTATTTTAATTATCTTCATTCGTACTGTTATACAGACTTTTTTTTATTTATGCATTGACTATATAAGTTATACTGACAGACATATTTTTATTTATATATTGACTATATAAGTTGTTGATATAGAATTTTTTAGAACTAGTCAATTGGAAAACATTGTTACAATTTTAAAATTATATCCACGTTGTGCAATTGCTTTTTTTTAAATAGAAGTTTCTATAAATTCAAAGCGTGCATACTTAGAGAGTAGTTGAGGATTTACGACACGACTTCATTGTTGGGACTATATAACGTCATTATACGCGACGGTTTTATGATCCACAATTCATCTCCTTGCTCCGCAGCGGGAATAATTCTCAACGAATCTATCTAAATTACGAACTCTGTTTGGAATTTGATTTGAGAATTTTTTTTCGACTAGATTTATGATGTTGCTACTTACATAATATAATCTGGTCTATGTACATAAGAATAATAATAAATTTAATAAAAATATCGATGTACATAAGGTTACCACAGGAAATAAAGATTAACTTGTTACACATTTCAGTGGACTTTTATAGGCAACTGTCTACAATACACTCCCATCTGATGTTTCTACATTATGTTATAAGTTGTGAAGTTCATTAAGCAATTTTTTTTAAAGATAAAGGTTATTTTTAATAAAACCTCTGTTTTTAGGGACTTTTCGTTTCCTTTTGTGAGTCAGGCACGTTAAAAAATCGAGTAAAATGAGTTCTATTGTACATTCCCTTTCGTCATTGACATTATCATTTATTTATTTGTTTCCCGCTTTTCATGATTTGACATTCTTCGCTTGCAGATCTTTTTTGCATCTCCTTTCTTCCTTCGTCTACATTTCTAAATCACAGATTATTATATGACACACACTATTTACATTTATTTTGTTGTTTCACAATTTGGCACTATATTAATTCTTTTTGTTCTAAAAACATTACTGTCGATACTTCCTTAAAGTACATATCATTTTAATTTCTTTTCTAACTTTTGCAAGTCTTGATCTTTTTTTCTATTTCTGAGTACGATATTCTTTTTTTGCAGTCTGCGACACTTTTCTACAGTGATTATAAAATTTAGGAATGGATCATTTTACTGTATTAATGATATTAAAAAAATGATCACAAAAACTGTCTGAGTTTGTTGTGATCAAGGTGGTTTGGAACCCTCAGTGCTTTAAGTTGAATAATGTCATTACAGAAGAAGTCAACCTGATTCTAGTTACTATCAAATTGGGCTCATTAAGCATTTTTATTATGACGTACATAAGTGTTTATTGCAAATGAACCTACCTTTCAACGTTCTTCACTTCAAAACTCTTGACAAAATAAAACTTTACATTATAAGTAATCATTCCAATATTGTTTACTGATATTTAGTAAAATAAGTACAACATAATCTAACTGGTGATCATTGACATCAGTAAAACATGGTCTCTTTGGACATACTCATCGAGCTGTGGCACTGGCTGATAGTCGTTCGTGCATTTCAAGATGGCAGTTGGGTCAGAAATCACAGACCCTGGAGCTATGAATTATTGCAGAAAAATATCTAGAAATGAAAAGCAACCCACAGAGACAGCAAGTTGACTACATTCCAAGTAGTTAAGATATCCAACAACGACAGAAACGACCAGAGAGCTTCTTTTAAAAAATGTTTTTATGCCGTTGCTAATTGAGACCTCTCTTAAAACCTGTCTGTGCTTCACAGTGACAGTTTTTACTTGATCATTTATTCACATTAATTTTTTATCATCACACTCTTCTTATATCCTTTTTAACTTCTCTTACTTATTCTTCTTTCATTCGTCTCAATATTTTTTTTTCATTTATTTACCTTTCATTCCATGTCTCTTATCTTTTACTGGCACTTCTGAATTGCTACTTTCCAGTTTTCAATTTAAGTATGTATTATTAACTGATTTGCCATTTTGTTACGTTCTTATATCTTATTTTCATTCTTTCAACTTAATTCACATTTTCTTTATTACATTACCTGTTTGTTCTTTAGTTTTTACTGCGTTCTATTGCCTTCAATAGCTTTATTTACGACCTTAGGGCAGTAATTCAAGAAGGTCTGGCGGCTTTCTTCTTTGGTACTCAACATATACTGGTATTCAACCCGTAACGTTCCATATGCGAGACAGTCGGTGATCAGATGACAAGAGAGTAGTTAAACGAGTTTTAAAAGTAACAGATTTGGGACTCTATTATTGAAAGGGATAGATGTGAGTTTCGCTAAGACCGTAGGGCTAGCGATCTTTTAACAGCACTCAAATACCAGTCCGATTTGACCCCGCACCGTGAACATTATCAAAGTTAAATCTCGTCACAGTTTTGTTTGTGCATTTTGCTAGAAACGGATCACAATATACATGAAATATATACATTATTATTCGTGTAGTCTCATTCGTTAAATTATAACGTTAGGGAGACTATAAAGAAGTATTTACTTTCGCTTGGAATTCGAACACGGAACGGTTGAAAATTAACAGAAACCACTATACTCTATCGTCAAGGAATCGACTAGAGTGAAAGAGAGAGAAGGAGATATTTAATAAAGTCATATCTTCTTTAAAAGAAGAGGATATAGCTTAGATATAGTATAAAAGCTTTGTAATTTTAAAAACTATAACCAGAATTAATCGTCTATCCACGCAGCCTGAAAGCATACGCCCATTAAAGAAAACGTCCGTCTGTAGTTCCAGACGCCGGAACAAGTTTAGCGCTCACCATACCGTACTGTGTAAGATGAAAATATCTTCCACATCCGGCGTAGACAGTCGACGGTCGCGCAAATGGTGGTGGAGATGCGGGGAAAAGAGATAAGGGCCTGTAAAAGCTTTCAGTGCAGATGCCTTAATGCGTTGAAAAAGAGCATAAAAGTTACCCTGCATATATTTCCATAAATAAATGATTCAAACTGATGCGGAAAATGATTTCAACGAATCATGTTAATATGTACATGTATCGGGTAAATTACTGATTCAAAATTTTATTTCGTTGCTCAAAGTCTTTTACAACTGTCTGTTTTTGTTCTTTGACTGTTTTAAAAAAAAAAACGTAAAATTAACGTATTAGCTTTAAAACCGATATAAGGAGTCGAGAAGATAATTAAAGAAAATCTAATGCAAAGTTTTTATTTCAAATACAAAATAGTGCACATAAAATAACTGCATTCCGTACTAGATGGCGCTGGTTGTATTTTTACATCGCAATATCGTTTGTTCACTTCTAGTACCATTCCGTACTAGTAACTTAGTGAAATACAATGCCTTAATATAGTTTATGAATAGTTCACGAATTTTTCTTTCCTGTGAACTCACTGCAACTCATTGGAAGCTACAAGATTTCATTAACCTTAAAAAAGATGAGTTGAAATTCCTATCGTAAAATATAATTTATTGAAACTTTTACTTTCCATTGGGAAATGTTATAAAAATAAATAAAATAACTTACTTTAATTTAATAAACAAACACAAAACTGTAAATAATTACTTTTTCAATCTAGTAATTAAAAAAAAACTGTGAATAATTTTCAAGCATCGTTGATAGTATTTTATATTTGTAACTAATAGACGTATTGTAATCTTATGTGTAGAATTAACACCTTTTTCTATATAATATTTTTGTGTACAAAATATGCGAGTGTTTGGTTTCGTCCCAGACAGTCAATGATCTTATAACTGGCGGTTTTCACTGCGCACTAAAGTGTGCTGTTTATTTACTTTTTATTACTGAAATCAAATGTCAGATGGGAAAAGTTTTAACTTTGTGTATACAAATGATCGTTTCATATCATTGCCCTGGTTTAAAGAATGTTCCAACGTCTGCAACAGAGATTGACATGGGGTATTTGATGATGCGGATACTTATTCCCATTAAAGTTCCTTTTCTATTTATTAAAGATTGAGAGGCAGCTCTGAACAATTCTTTTGTCTTACAATTCAGTCACTTTCAGGATCCATGTTGTTACAGGACACTCTTTTAAGACAGGAAATTTTGTCAAAACCCATTTTTATCTATTCAACATAAGTAATATGTCACAGAAATGGCCTCAGTCGAATTTTAAATAAACGCAAGTGAGCATTCACGCTATATATATACGACAGTTTAGAAGTAACTTCCTATATCTTTTACTATTATTTTTAATAAGGCCTCCGCTATTGGGACCTCCCCTTCCACCCCTATTTTGTTTGGAACAAGGGTTTCTTATTTCTTAACAATTTTTTCACATGAATTTTTTATTTTCGTTCTCGTCTTCCATAGTTCACAATATCTTTTTTTCTTCCTTCTATCATTCCACAATTCCATCTTCCTTTTTCAATCATTCCATTCCTTTCATCCATCCTCAAACACTTCAGTTGTATTTTCTATTGCAGTATCACAGCTTTATTTAGTTTATTTATTTTTCTCGTGTATATTAATTTTACATTTTTTATTTTAATTTCAATCAATCTATCTTAATAAGATTAAATATATAATAAGACTTACAATATTTTATGTTTAACTATGTTTTATTCCAATTAATTACATATTGTGCAACTTTCCTGAAGAATTTGAGGACGGACTCTCTTGCATCCTTTTCCATTATAATGGAGGCGAGTGTGGCCTCCTCAATCTTTTTTCCTATCCGGCATTCGGTCTCGTACCGGAGTCATCTTTTACTATTCCTTTCACCCTTAGCAATCATTTTAACGATCAGGTGTATAAAGAATATGTATCCTATAATAATCAATATTCAATCATTAGGCAATTTTAATCCAGTTACACTAATATATATAATATACCCATCAGTTGAATTCGTGCATCTTGTTATTTTTTTCATGTAGGTTTATATTATTATTGCTACTATAAAAGAAATAAAAAAAGCCGTATATGTTTTGATTTTATGCTTTTAACACTTCCTTTACATAACGAATTTTTTTTTACTGTCAGTGATCATTAAAATGATTGAAGAACAATAATTTTTTAATAACCATTTTATACAACCTTTTTAATAACAATTATACAATTGTTTGTAATACTGGCTTCTGATTAAAATGATAAAAAAGCATGAAACGTCAAATGCACAAAGCCAAGTGTATCTGCAAAGAACTTTTACCCCAACTCTCATTTATTTTGATGAAATTGCTCTTGATAACATTTAATTTTTTTTGTGTGATTCGCAAATATATATATTATCAGATATTGCATATACTGGTGTGATTTGTTATAGGTTTTATATAGTTTATTGGTTTTAAATAGGTAAACGTGTAGCTTGTTTCTTGGTAAATAGCTTTTTAGTTTTTATACCTATTCCTTATCACTCTGAAATATGTAAATAACATTAACTTAGTTTTTATAATGGAGGCTTCTTTTTATTTTTTTTAGCCGTTGGATGCCCACTTCAAGGCATAGGCCTTCTCCAAAAATCATCACAATGACAGGTCCTGTGCTGCCCGCATCTACGGACTTCCCGTGATCTTAATTATGTCGCTGGTCTACCTAGTGGGGGGAGTACCCACGCCACGTCTACCGGCACGTGGTGATCAGGGATGATCAACCCGCGGCCCGCGGGCCGCATGCGGCCTTCGAGGCATGTAAAAATTTATTTTATTTTTATTAAAAAAAAAACGAGAAGCACGGCTTAAAGGATAACAAATTGTCTAACTAGTTTTGAATATCTTAAATATAAGCATATACCATGTTTATAACATGTTTTGAACCTTGTATATATACACCTAGCCCTCGATTTATACGGTACTTGTTTTACACGTTTTCGCTTTTACACGGTTTTCCAAAAAAGTTTTTTTTTCTTTTAAAAACCGATTTTATTACCATCTCTCATATTGTAAATATTTCTGCTTAAAACATCGAATCGGCACAAATAACTCCGAGTGATGAAAGTAAATTCGAACCATCGAATCCGAAAAAAAGAATGAGAGTTTCTTTTTTGTTCTTCTGTTGTGTTGTATTGTAATTAAATAAAAAAAAAAACAGTTTTTCCGTAATATATTAAATATTTTAACTTGTCAATTCATTTTATTTTAATTTCTGTGTACACCTAAAATTATTGAAAAAAATCACAACTGTTAAATAGCAAAATCATGTATTTTCTGCAAGTTTTTCGATTTACACGGTTTTGACTTGAAAATTTTTAATTTTCGATTTACACGTTTTTTTTCAGGAACGTATCTACCGTGTAAATCGGGGGATAGGTGTAGTTTATTTTCTTCATGGCCCCTTGTTATTGAAACTGCGGCCCTCCGAGCAAAAAAGGTTGCTCACCTCTGCTCTAGATAGTACCTTTTCACCCCAACGTCCATCGGTTGCCATGAGGTCTGGCCTCTGTCACTTCATTGGATTGCGAAAGGCTTCTATTATTGCTATTATTGCTTCTATTATTACAGCCTACAGATAGTAAGCAATGGTTAATTTTTATATGTAATAATTCAGTTTTGAAAAGAATTTTTCATATTTAATTACTATTATCATACATTGATAAAATGAACTATGCATTCCTCCCTTCAAAGTTTTTACAGTTGTAACCAATATTTCTTGCTTCATGATAATATTGTAATTGCGTCAGTAATAGATTAGATCTTTTTAAACAATAAAATTTAAATATCGTAATGCCTTAAATATTTGTCGAAAAATTTCAATGAGATTAAAAACAAAGTTATTATTACTTAAAACAATATTAGCCCTCGGCGAAAAACAGCTTGACCCACTTCTAAAACCGCGACCCCACAGTCTTCCCTTAACGAAGCAAAAGGAAAAGTAAAACAAGCTCTTGAGACATTTTCCTCCTTACCGTAACAGCGGACATTGTTTTCCGGGAAAAAGTGACAAAAACATCAGAAAAAAACTATCAGAATGGCAGAATTTTAATGACATTAGAAATACTTTTTTGTGAAAACAAAGTAGCATCAAAACTAATTCACTTAATGTTTAAAAAAAACTTTGTTCTTTAAATATCTAAAACAGGCTTTGATAAAGTTGAACAGCTTTGTTTATCGCTGCATTTACCAAACCATTGTAATTTACTTTGATATTACTTAAAATACATAAAAAATTACGGAAACAACATTTTTTAAATAAGATTTCAACAAAAAGAGTTTGTTCTATTTTATCCATACACGAACGAACCATAATTTTAAAAACAGGACATTGTTAGGGTGTTGTGAAAAACCAACAAGACACCAAAATTAAAAAAAATAATATAAGTAAAAATTACTTTATTTCAATTTAATTCCAAATGGCTTAAGTTAAATAAAATAGTTAAAGATACTGAAGTAACTTAGTTCAGTAAACAATATGATATACAGAAACGTGAGCAAAAAACAAATACTTTAAAGGTTACTGTTAAAACAAAGCCTAATGTTTGGAGAATTTAAATTAAAAAACAAACCACATCATATACTTCAATATCTTTAGTAATGTATTATATTTTTCCAACGGCTCCGTAGTTAATAGAAACCAAAATAACCACTTAGATGAAGGAAGGTCAACATTCTAATTGAGTAAAAAAAATCTGTGATTCGTAGTTAATTATTATCTATTTATACATTATATTATTTAAAGTGATAACTTTGTACATTTAGAAATAAGAATTAAATTGAGATTTTCCATGTGTTTGTAGATTCAAAATACAATGCTATGAAGGATATGATGATTTACTAATAAATTTGTGAAAAGGCGTTTAAGGAGCAGAAGTAGTTAAATGTTTTTGCTACGCTTGCGAAATCTGAGAGTTTATTGGTTATTTTTTATCACATTTGGACAGATGTAATAAGCTATCTTCAACATGGAGGAAGGGAGTTCATGCCAAGCTAGTTTAATATCAGAGAAGTATAGTTATATTTTTATTCATTTAGCCAACAGAGTAGAATGGGTACCCGATAAAAGTAACAAAATAGATTGTTGAAAGCGTTTATTGTCAAAACGAAAGCCGATATCGTAGACGTTTTTCTTTTCACATTTGGGTAGAAATTCATCATTATCATATAAGCCGATAGACGTCCAATGTAAGGTATTTACCTCCCCCAAAGATCACTTTGAGATCTTAACTATGTCGTCGGTCAAACTAGTGGATGGATCACTCACGCCTCATTCATCTACTCTTTTTTAAATTTTTATGATCCCCGCTATTGGGGACCTCTCGTCTCCCATATCTCTTGTGGGACAGAGACTTTTTATTTCTAATAATTTATTCATATAATTTTTATATTATTATCATTCTCCTCTTTCATGTATCATATTATCTATCGTACTGTTTCTTTCGTTCTACAATTTTCCCAGTCTTTCTCTTTCATTCCATTAGCCATACATCCATCCTCAACCACTACATTCTAGGTTTTCTTACTATTTTATTTTGCAACATTACCATTATCATTCATCTACTCGTCTTCACATCTCAAAAACCTTTCCATCCTAACGGCCATTGATTGCACGATCAATGTGCTCCGTCCACTCCCACTTCTGGGGAACAACTTACTAACTATTACCCAAAACTTGGAGATATGGTAAATCGGAAAAAAACAAGTAGAAATTTTTGAAGGTGAACTTTCACTAAGGTAGATTAAATCAAAACACATTTTATAGTTTTGTATTAATGTAATATTTTATGACATTATGATTGAGCTTCTAAAATGAATCTATCATTTTTATAAAACTCTATGAGAACATGTTAAAAAGCCTGCCAATTTCGTCAATCAATAGTAATCCTATGAAACTATGTCATCTAAACTTCCAGAAAGATTGAAGATTTTTTCTCGCGTACAAAAATTCAACGTTAATGGGAAATGCAAAATGTATTTTAGCCCCGCTGATGGTTTTCGAGGCAAGTTACGTGACTAGAATTCGGATTAGGTTTTGCTTCGTTCTTCAACGAATCTGATGTCAATATAAAAAAGCCTGCATTAACCCAGTTATTGAGATTAAAAATTCTTATCACACCTAAAACATTTCAAAAAAATACCGAAAAATATGTAAAATTATTTTTTTCTCTCGTTGCTTGGATTTTGTATTTTATATATTTAATGGATTATATATTTAGTGTTTGGCACTAATCGGTGTAACATAACTCCTGAAGATGCCCCGTGGAGGGGTGAAACACGTGTTGAGTGATTTAACGGTGGCAGTTGTGTAATTCGCATTGTTTGCCGCATGCGCATTTTTCAGCGGGCTGGCGGGCGGTGCACTTTGTTGCACGACTACCACTGCATGTGCGGAAGTGGCTAAATATATAATATATAATGGTCCTTTTCTTGCTTTGTATTTTATTACTTATTGTTATACTACTATTTTGTATCATAAAGGAGCACGTATGAAATAATTTTTGTCTCAAATTTCGAAATAAGTACACCCTTTAATTTATTAAAAAAAACTGAATTAGAAACTAATAATTACTGATGTTAATGCTTGAAGTTAAATGTTGTGAATGCTTACTCAGGAAGCTAATTATTGTCAAGCACTTTTTATAAAACTATATTTGTAAAGAGCAACTGTTGAGTATCTTTCTGGCTCTTCTCAGCGTAACTGCCTTCGGAACAGGTAGTGCTTCCTATTAGAGTGATAATACTGACATTCTATGTTATTTGAAGATTTGAAACTACTTGATTTTGAACTGTTAAAATCTCTAAAATACCACATTTTAATCATTAATATTATCTTACAAGGTAATGGGTTATAAATGTAGAAGCTAATTTAACAGCAAAAAAACTTTAATAATTAATATCTATTTCCCATCAACCTGCATATAGAGATTACTTTAAAATATGATATATATATTTCAACCGGAATGCGAATGGAGTATAACTTCTGGTAGTGAAAATTCCCAAAGATAGATAGCAAACAATTAATTTTAATATGTAGTTATTTGAATTTTGATAACGCTCTTTCGTATTACATTAACATTTCGTTATTAATTATTTTTTGTATAGGGTTGTACCATACATTAATTGTCAGCAGACAAGCTATACGAACACCTCTTTGAAGTTTTTACGTATAAACTAAATTTATGTTGTTATTGAAATATTTTGAAGCGGCCAGTGACTATATTATGACGTCACGACGTATGACACTAGCTAATAGTTGTAGTTCTTTTCCATTTCAGATGATAGGTGCCCACTGCAAGGTATAGGCCTCCAAAATAGCTGCGATGACCGGACCTTAGTTTTGTCGTCGGTCTACCTAGTGAGGCCCGAGGTACCCGTCTATCACTCATGGTCGCCATTCGTGAACCTTTCGGCACCAATGGTCATCCATTGCACGAGCGATGTTCTCCACCCACTGCCACTTCCAAAGAGTAATTTTTCGAGCTACTTCGGTGATCATGGCTCTTCAGTTCATTTTCTAATTTCTAATTCTATCTCGCAGCGAAATTTCAAGCATAGCCCTTTCCATCGCTCTCTGGTAATATATGTAGTTTTAGTTTAGATTAATTATATAATCCAAATTAATTTTTTAAAATTACTTTCAACTGAAAATTAGTTTCTTTTACTTTTGTTTTACGATTATTAATGAAAGTAAAATATGAAAATGCTATGCGGTCAATGACTTTTACAAACTAGAAGACGGAACAGAGATCTGTTTGATAATATCTTCAAAAAGTCTCGGTCTAGCTGTTGATTTTGCATTTAAAACACTATGGGTTTCTTTGAGCGACCTTAGTCGATAATAGACTTTTTAGTAGTTGGTTTTCATTATACTAACGTCTAGAAATACTTTTACACAATTATAACTGACTTTTTGTCCTTTTTAAGCGACGATTCATGACATTGAAGACTCCTACGTCATAAATGGCTGGAAAAAATAACGCTGGTAGATTGTTTCACTCCTTGGCTGTTCGCGCTATAAAAGTATTATCAAAACTTAGTGCGGATAAAAGAAATTTAAACAGTGTACAGTTGTGAATCCGTGCGTCTTGCTGTCTGCTGGATGAAAGAAGAATGAGGTGTTTAATGGAATCAGGCGTTATTTTGCAGAAGTCCATCCTAAGTAAGCAAAGGACCAATATTTAGCCACTTCTGCACATGCCGTGGTAGTCGTGCAGCCACCCAGCCGCCAGCACGCTGATAAATGCGCATTCGGGAAACGATGCGAATCAGTGCATGAATTTGTTCTTTTATGGCGAGTAAAATGAAAAGTCGATTATTTACATACAGAGACTGTTGACAATCGCGTTTTATTTACAATTTGGACCCGTCCACGAGGGCAGCGACTATCTCACTGACGACATTCGAATTCAAATCGGCGTTCGAATTTAAATTCGAACGCTCAATCATAATTTAGCACTAAAAGGCAATTCGGCCGCATATTTGCCAGTTGCACTGAGAAATAAATCTTTTTTTTAAATTCGTTTTTTCCCATTAAGTTCAGTCAAATAACCCAAAACCGTCATCTACTATCGTATTTACTTTTAAAACCTTTTTTATATATCAAAGCAAAATTTTCGTCCTCCGTGTTATGTGTGGAAGGTCTGGTCGTTTGCATCGTAAAAAATGTGATGGGTCAAACATTTATTGCGAAAACAAATTGATATACAGGGCGACCTTTTTGTTGGCCTTTTTATGATACGACATCACGTATAAACTTTTACGTTACGTTACGTTACGTTACGTGTTTCATGTACGTTATCGTATCGCGGCGTTGTGAGTTAAGTTGTTTAGTTACCATTAATTAATTATAGCTTGTTTGTTCTTTTACCTGTATTATTTGTCAGAGTCTGAAATGACAAGATTCTCGGAAGAACCAAGGACCCTGTCTGAAATGGCAGTGGACGAGGTACATCGCTTGTGTAAGCGACAGCCAATGGAGCTGAAAATTTCTCAAGTGTTAGACTACACGGCGGTAGATTATTCGTGTAATGTTTTTATTTGGCCCCGTTTCGGGACCTCTCGTTCTTCTCCTGTCATGGCTGGAGACGTAAAATAGTTTTCTTAATATTTTTAACTCTTTTATTTTCATCTTTGTCTAATGTCCTTTTCAATGTCTTCCACTCATAATTTATTTTCATTTTTTACATCGCCTTCACCTTCAGATTTTATTTGTTTCATTTTATTTTTATTCTTTTTTAAATTTATATTCTACTTTGCATTGTTTCCTTAATATTGTGAAGAAAATTATAGGAAAGAATGAAATACATTGTGAAAGCCGAATGATGATATTTAGCAAAATAACGAAAAAAATTACAATGTAAATAAAGTTCATAGGGGTTGAATGAGAGGTTACAAAACAAAAACGAAGCCTTTTTAAAAAGGATAGTACACAATAGTTAATTCAATACTTGTTAATTTGAAATTTCTAAAACTCTCTTTCTAGATATATTATTATTATGTTATATATGTATTTATAATAGCTCCATATATTTCGTAGAAACCTTCCTACAAAATGAGTTTAAAGCCTTAGTTAACGACGGTCATCATTAAGAAATGTTCGTGCAACACAATGAAAATGCATTTGAATCACAGCCAATATTTAAATAAAAATATAAAATGCAATAAAAGAAATATTTTTAAGTAAAGATGATTTTGATTCACTTCATGTTTTATGTTATTTACCTTGTGATTTATAGAACATAGTGTCTTTATAAATACTAGTATTTTTAAATATATATGTTTATTACCAATTGGACCTTAATATAGATATAGTCTAGCTGATTGGCAAGTCGAAATGCCAACTGACACTACACATGAAACATCCCGTTCGACAAAATAGAACCAAACACCAAACAGCACACAGCACGATTTGGTTACGTGACGGCTCTCTAACGTCGAACATCGTGGGTGATCCGTGGAAAGATCCGGATCCTCAGATTGCCAAGTAGTCCACGCTGCTGTTCCAAGTCGCATATACAATAAAAACCACACTATACACCACTACACGGGTAGAGCTGTTTCGTACGTGGGAACGTCTTTGTTCCACTGGAATGCCAGTGTAATTTTTATTTAGTTTCACGGACCCTTTCGTTCCCTGAACTCAATACTGACGAGGCCATAAAAGCCTTATGGCTAACAGCAACTACTTCAACAGTAACAATAGTATAGTTCAAGTGACTAGGTAGGATATATATTCCATAAAAGGGATGACCGCTAAAGCCTTGAGATCCTGGTGTAGAGACCACGAATTCTCAGAGTGGTAAGTTCACTAGACGGAGATAGGACCTTTTGATTTAATGACCCCCGCTATTGGGGGCCACTCGTACGCCTAACTAGTTTGGGGTAAAGACTTTTATTTTTCTTTTAATTAATTTTTTTACATATATTATTTTATATTCGCGCTCTTCTCCCATGCGTCTTAAGATATTTCATTATTTTACTTACTTCCTACATTTCATCTGTCTTACCCTTTCATTCCATTTTCCATCTTTTTCGATGCCTATCATCCATCACCTCATTCCCCGAGTTTTACAATATTTATTTTAATCTTATTTAAAAAAAATATTTATGTACATGTCACTATTATTTGCATTTATTTTTATTTTATTTACATTCTTAATTCTTTTTTGGAGAGAGGTCCTTGTTAAGATTTTCAAAAAATGGATGCGAGCCGATTCCAATCACCCTTACTGGAAATTTATCGAAAAAAACTCTTGTCCAGTATTGGACATTGTAATGTCGTTATATAGACATATATTTTAATAATATAATCTAAGGTAGTTTAACATTGTGTTCTAGTCTAGTATGATAATAAACGGATATTAAAAAGGACGTGTCTTTGTTTAAATCCTAGACACACGTGCGTCCTAGATGCTTAGCTAGTTACCTACCTAGATATTTCAGTTTGTAGCTAGTACAGACGAAAAACATTTCGTTCCTCAAACAATCGTTTACTTAGATGTCCTTCCATAGTATCGAATTTACACACTCTTTCGCAATACAATCTATTCTTCTCCGTAACGCATTTCGCCTCGATATTAGGATGATCAGATATCGTTGCGCATTTAAAGCGAAAGTTCAACAGCTATTGCTTGAGAAGCTGATAATTCGATTATGTTTTTTATTATATTTATATAAATAGTATATGTAGATATTTAAATATATATTTATATATGTTTATTGTATCCTTTAGTATATTTCTATTAGGTGTTTATATGTGATTATTTTTCTTCTCAATTTAACTTTACTTTTTTATTTTATTTTTTGTTTTATGATATTAACTTGTTTCACCTACCTTCATTAATTTATTTATGCATCGCCTGACGGTCAACTAGTAGAGAAAGCCTTCGGCATGAGGTTCGCAGCTATGTATAAAATGCATAAAAAGCAATTTAGACATTTGTCTAGAACAGCAGTTGGTATAGTACATGGAAGTTTCATTTTCAGTAAGAACACATATTATACATCTAAAGGTTCTCAAACTTGAAATTCAGTGATTTTCAAAGATATAGATATATTAGAATCATGACAATTTAATTCAGGATCTGTCGATCCAAATCGTTTTAAAAATAATTTACGATAAATATTATTTCGAATGTGCGATTCCCTAATACAAAAATATACGTGCGGCATTAAATTATTCAAATATGAAATACAATTTTGGAAATAAATATTGAATTTCGATATAATGCTTTCGATAAACCGATTACATTGAAATTTATAATATCATCGCAATGTATGAGATGAAAATTGTACTCGTTTTCCGACGGCAATCGAATTAGATATATATATATATATATATATATATATATATATATATATATATATATATATTTATATATATAATGAGAAATACTAATTCTTCTTTCTTTCGATAAATTTTCATAAGAGTGAACTAACTTTATATTCCTTATATTATAGACACCCACTGCATGGCATAGCTCCCACCTACTCTCTAAATGATCAAAATAAATCTCTAAAAATCACCACGCTTGGCAGGTGGGTTGGCAATCACAGTTGGCAATATGATATGCAAAGGTACACGCTGCTGCTCATCATGTAAACTTGTTTGTAAACAGTTGCAATCCTATGTAATCAATGCGCAGAGTGAATTACTTAAGAATTCGTCACGGGAATCGAACTAGCGACCTATGATCGCAAGTCTCAACCGTCTACCGCGGGACTACCACTGCTTTTTATTTAAGTGAGAAAAAGGATTAATATTTAGCCACTTCCGCACATGCAGTCGTAGTCGTGCAACAAAGTGCACCGCCCGCCAGCCCGCTGATAAATGCGCATGCGGCAAACAATGCGAATTACACAACTACCACCGTTAAATTACTCAAAATGTGTTTCACCCCTCCACGGGGCATCCTCAGGAGATGTTACACCGACCAGTGCCAAACACCGAGTCATTTAGATATGATTATAATATTTGTAATGTTATAATGTTAAATGTGAATTGATTATATATTATTAAATTGTGAAGAAAAAAATTACCTCGTTCAGCAGTCGGAAAACGTTGAAAGCGCCGGTCTTATTGGAGACTAGCGTCCATCAGTAGATATCCTTTGTAATGATAATATTTAATTATGTAATCTTTAACATAGTTCAGTTAAAATTTAATGCATTACTCTATTACGATCGGCAGAGACGCCGCGGTGTCTAGGCGCCTACACGAACGCATTCTCCTCGCTTCCATGTTTTTGGCAACGGTTTTTAAGCAACGAATATCTGTATGATTGAATTATGTTTTATTAATTTCGTTTCAGGAAAGTGTAGAGAAAACGATACTCCTTTTTTAAACTGTTTGTTTTCTTATATAAATATATGATAAAGATAAAATTTACTTATTTAACATTGGAACTTTTAACAGTGCTCTTATTGATTGTAAATTTATTTATTTTAATATATTTTATTTTTTACTCTACTCTTCTTCGCAATGTGTTATACTTGCAGAAAAGAAAGTATGGAAAATGGAAAGAATAAAACATGGAAAATCGAAATGGAAGAAACTCCACAACAACACATTTTTTAATAGTTTAACAACACTGATTTATACATATGCACTTTATCAGATATGAATATATATAATAAGAAAATGAAATCGAAATAACCAAGCGACATCACTGTCAAGGATTCTTGCCATTGAAATATTAGTCTTTTGAGTAATAAGCATTTTGCTTCAATTTATTTTGAATATATGTTTAAAATTTTATTAATGTTAAAATTCTTCTCTTGCAGATGTTCAACTAATAGTAAAACCGTGTTATAAACTGTAAAACAAAGTAGAAAGTTATGAAAAAAATTAAAACTATTATAAAGGGTGTATTTAAAATTGGGTAGTCACAAAAAACACACATAATACTGTGATTAAAAAGTAAAGTGAATTTTTTAATAAACTGTAAATTCTTTATTTATCTTTCCAAATAAAATTTAACACCTTAAAAGTAATTCCCGTTAGATAAAACGCACGTTTGTCAAAGCTTTTTCCAGTCCTTGAAACAGTCTGAATATTTTTTCCGGTCTAACTTTTAAAACCTTCTTCGATTAGGTTTTTATCTCCTCAATCGTGTCGACGTCCCCGCGTTGGCCTTTCGACTTAGCTGAATAGCTTGAAGTTGCACGGAGCGAAATCAAGCGAATACAGTGGTTGCGGAACGATGTGAGTCGAGTTTTTGACAAAAAAGTCGTGAAGAACCAATGCAATATGACATCGACCAATCGAGATTTGACGCGTGTGAGAAATCCTTTAAAATTGTTTGGGCCGAGTCAAAAGATATTTTAGCTTTTGACAAACAGATTGCTTTCTTAATGTCCGAGGGTCTTAAATTTTATCTTACTTTTTGTACGTTCATCAAAAGTATATACGTATCCACATATGGGCATTGATCATAACAAAATTGATATTGTAAGGTTTAATAGTCAATTTGTTTAAATTGATCAATTCTTAATATGTATATCTTACTATGTGTAATCTAAAAAGTAATGTCAAGTTTAAACAGTTATGTCCTTTATAGAATGGTAAATCAGGTATTTGATCATATGATGATCTTTAGCAAAGTTGTTGTGCACGAGCCTATAAAAGTTTCTAAGTTGGTATGATCAATCTTCAACAGATGGCAAGTCATTCCAATGTATTTTATTTATTGCCGTGACAGTTCATGCTGATTTGAATAAAAACGAACGAAAAACTAAACAGTGAACTAATGATGTAAATTGTGAAATGAATGTCCGGCTCACATGATTAAAATTCGAACGGAAAAAAACTGAATGTTCTTGTTAAATTTCACTTAGATGAAATGACGTGAAATAGACAGTATATATATATATATACAAACATATATATATATATATATATATATATATATATATAAACATGTGTATACATGTATATATACTATATAACCTAAAACATATATATATGTTTTAGGTTAGAGATATTTTTATGGCCCCCGCTATTTGGGGGCTTTCGTCCCTTAGTTTCTTTATATTACTTTTATACTCTTCTTCCATTCCTCACAATATCTATCTTTATCTTCTTTCATTCCATTAATTAGTCTATTTTTCTGTTCTGCTCTTCTATTATCCTTACATTCATTCTCAAGTAACGCAGTTGGGTCTATTTATACAATTTATGATTTATCAAAGATTTTTAAGTTAATTTTATATCTTATACAAACATATCACAGTTCCTCTGATTTATCTTAATTCAGTATTATTATTTACATTTTTAACTTATATAATAATTTTAGTTAGGATGGTTTGAGATATTTTAGGTCATTCAAGTTCTAACTTCACCGTTGTCGTTGCTGTATGAGTATTTGATTTTACAGTTTAAATGGTCGAGATGTGGTTTAACTTTAAGGGCCGTTACCCTAAACCGTATTTGTTAAGATCAATTTTATTTATTTGCAATCCTTAATGAACGCGGGACTGTTTTAATTCTTATGATTTTTATGTCGTGAAACTTATAAGAATGTACTCACATAATGCACATTTAGGTGTACATAGATATTCTACATTGTATATACGGCAATAGCGCTTCATAATGACAATTTACAAAAGTGTATACAACGCCAAAAATTAATGTACAAAAGTAAAATTTAAATACACATTAGAACAGATATAAATTTTAAATATAGCGCTAACAAAAAGTACATGCAGTCTGTGCCAAGAATAATTTTTCGTGGGTTGAATTAATCGGCTGGCGAGTTGCCATTTCATGCGAAGATGATTTCTTCTATGCAATTATAACAAATTAAATACAATTGTGCGATATACGAAGATCAAATACCTAAGATACAGGTACGGGGGATTTTCAGAGTACCTTTAAACTCAAGGAAAGTCCCCCGTGCATCTGAGACCGGGAAGTCGACCAAACCTTAGTGCACATTATCGCCGGCTGTCCTTTGCTTGAAGCACCCCGCTTTGATCTCCAGGAAAGTGTAACCTCCTTCATGGGTGATGAGAAAATGTCGTCCTGCATTTCATAGTGTCTGCAGGGAAGTGGAAAAGCAGAACATTGCATTAACAAGAGCAAGAATTAGAATAAAAATAAAAAAAAAACACTTGCATTATAATACCCCTGCCCCAAACAAAGCAGGGGGATTGAGTATTAAAAAAACCTAAGATGCAAGTAATAAAAGGACCAATATCCACTTCCGCACATGCAGTGGTATTCGTGCAACAAAGTGCACCGCCCGCCAGCCCGCTGATAAATGCGTATGCGGCAAACAATGCGGATTACACAACTGCCACCGTTAATTCACTCAACACGTGTTTCACTCATCCACGGGGCATCATCAGGAGTTAAGTTACACCGTTTAGTGCCAAACACAGAGTATTACCCTAACCTAAGATACCAGATGATCATAATGAGATGTAAGAAGCAACACATTAGTCGACAGATGCAACACGATTAACGCAACACACAAGTTGTAACACGAAAGTCGTTAAGCGCGTCACGATGAGATGCTAGTCGAAACACAATTACACCATGCTTTGTAGAAGACAATATGCGACACAAGACCCGTAATAGCAGTGGTAGCCCTGCGATAAGGATTGACTTACAATTGAAGATCGCGGGTTCGATTCCGGAGATACAATATTTTATAATTTACACTTTGTGCATTAATTATATAGGATTACCACTGCTCACTAGCAAACCAAATGATGGGCAGCAGTGTTTTCAGCGTACCATAATAACACAATGCTATGTATGCGTCTGCCAAGTGCAACGATTATGGTATATCCTTCCATAGATATCTTTAAAGGAGACCTCTTCCTTGCATTGACCATTTTTATGATTTAAAACGACGAATAGAAGACGAATCAAACGAAATATAAAACGAGAAATAAAACAAGCAAGATATTAGACTTACTTCAAAAAGTTTTTAATGAAGATAGTGATATAATCCACATGTGAAGAGTTCAAGTGGAACAATTGACTCTGTGTTTGGCACTAATCGGCGTAACATAACTCCTGAAGATGCCCCGTGGAGGGGTGAAACACGTGTTCAGTAATTTGTTTGCCGCATACGCATTTATCAGCGGGCTGGCGGGCGGTGCATTTCATTGCACGACTACCACTGCATATGCGGAAGTGGCTAAATATTGGACCTTTTCTTACTTAGAATGGACTTCCGCGAGGTAATGCCTGATTCCATTGAACAATTGTCTATCGTTTATTAAAACTGCATGAAGACTAAGCAAGTAAAAAAATATAGATAGATTATAAATTCTTTCGTGAAAACTAAACTTTGATGCAATTGTAACAAAGGACGACCTTGTGTGCATCTGTTGGTATATGATAAGTAAATGTTCATCAGAAAAATAACAAAGTTCTGTCGTGATAGTATTAACTATATCAAAAGCTAAATATTAAATTTTAAAACAAACACGGTTTGTGCAAATAAGCGAAAGCGTACACAATCATATTTCGATAGCAATGATCGACGATAGTATCGGTCTAAATTCAAATTGCATCCACGATACCGGAATGAACCCAGTTCATGTTACGTGAAATTCCCTGTATTCCAATTTTAATGAGTTAATACACATACCGGATTTGCAATGTTGCGTATATAAATGTTTTCCAATCTGTATGCGCTGGGATAAATTTATTCTCTAAATAATAAACAGAGATCGTGGAGAGATTTTTGATATATACCGTGAACCATACTCATGTTATAATTTCTGTTTTTCTGGATTGTATGAGCTTTTAAAACTATCAGACCAATATCAATTAATTATTAATTTAGTTACTAATTAAATAAGAAAGCTTTAATTTTTAATACCTTCAAAAATTTTAAATGTATTAACTTCAGGTAATAGACAATGATACTGTTTTCGTATTTTTTTACTCGTTTACTCTTTTCTGAACAGATGTGGTCTTATCATTTCTCGAAAGTGCTTACCGGAATGTTGCAGCAAAACTATTTCATATCGTTAAGTTTCATTATCGTTTCATTTCAAATAATTAACAAATCCTTCTTGGGTCTGTATGTATAAATAACAAATTTCCACAAGGTGTCATACCTTTCTTTTGTTATACATCTAAAATAAAAAGTGTATTATTAAATAAATATTATTATAGCATCAAGTTGATCGAAATGCGTGGAACTTTGTTTGTTGACTCACTTATATGATTGAAATTATGACACATAAAAAACTTGTTAGACTTCATTCAAAAGAGCAATTGTTTATTTTTTAACAAGCTACTTTCATCAAATTTACGTCTCATTCCGGTGGTAGCTTATTTCTTATAATGTTAAAATAATTGATGAAATCGCATGTAAATGTCTACTTCAATGAAGATACTTTGTATTTGAATTTGAAGTGCCAACTTTAAGTAAATACCGAGGTACTACAAGAAGAATGTGTCGACGTGTTTTGTTTAAGAGAAATAGTATTATAAAAGCCATTATACCGTGTACCAAGCTTAACATCAAGTGGTCATTGATCGTAATTGTCGCTTACCCACGTGTTCGCATTTAAAGTATCGTTGGTGAAAGAAAAGTTTTGGAGCGCCGCCAAACACTTAATGTAATTGTTTGGAAATGGGAAAGCTTTTCCGGCACTGAGCTTATGTTTTTCTTACATAAATATAATCACCTCCAGCCAGCGGGGAGTGTTCTAATGTAGCTGAAAGTGCTACGTGATTAATTCGCTGTGTACGATCTACAATGAAAACAGTGTACGATTTTTTTATTACAGTGTTTTCTATTTTATCGTAAAGACGGCAATGGTATGCACCTTTTGAATACATCGGCAAAATCACAAACTTTAGAAAAGGGCCAATAGTTGCAAAAGAAACATTACATATGTGGCAACAATACACATACATATAAGCTTATATAGACATATCTTGGTCACGCCTTAATTTGAAAACTATAATATTATGTCGATTTTTTTCGTTTCAAGGCCTATAAATATACTGAACTAATACATATATTGTTCATTAGTTCTACCGCAAAGTTCTGTTGACTCTCTCGCAATATATATATATAAATATTGCGAAGCTTGAAAGAACACAGAACATGTAACGACATATCGAAAAACAAATGACAGTTCAATCAATACTTTTTTAATGATCTTATTAACTTGCCTGAAACTATAATCTAAAATAAAAGAATGCGTTCATGTAAAACTAACCAATAAATGCAGTTGGTACTGCACTCGCGAGTTACGCAAAAGTGGCTATCTAAGAAAATTAAAAGATTGCATTTTGTAAACAACTGCAAAACACCTTAACGCTGTGATTAGTAGACTTTTGCATTTCAAAATCATATACAGAATGATTGATAATAGGTGTATAAGTTTTAAATGGATAAATGTATAACATATTAATCAGTAAAATTCTTTAAAGTTTGATCGATAAGAGGTGTGTTTCCAATCATTCTGCATAAAGAGATCAATTTGAAATATATAACATAGATTACTTATTTTCTATTGAATTGCGTCAACCTAATTACTTCCGGCAGAAGAAATTCTATAACTTATTTTTATATTTAATATTCCGAATTTGTTAACCGTTATTTTTGTAACCATTAATTTTTGGATTGGGTGTATCATAAAATAATTGGAAACAAATAAGCTATACATTCATCCTTCACAGCTTTTAAATCTTTAACCAACCATCCTATATATTTTACTTTTAGATTTTATCCTTAAATGTTTAAAACGTCTTTCTTCCTATATTCACGAGTTTTTACTTATTATTTCTGAAATAGTATTTTGTATAGGTTGCACCACAAATTTATTAAATATGCATTCAACCTTCACATAGGTATGCTACCTATAAGCAGGTACCCTGTATAATTTACTTCAAGATATCATTTCTGTTTTATTCTAGACAAGTCTTTTTCAAGTTTGGCGTAACTTAATCTGTATTCTTATCTTATCTTACGATAGCATCAAAAGTTAGGAAAAAAAAGGAAAAATAATGGAGGAAGCAGTTGGCTCGAAGCCAAATACTTAGTGTAATTACACGAGTAGCTAGTTAGGTTTTTATTAAATGACTAAGTTTATAGTGGATGTGTTTGGTTTATACGTGTTTTGCAGATGGAAGCTATCCATGCACGTTTTTGTTACTTCTTCGTTTTCGAGGGAAACAGATGTAATCTGTAAAATGTAAATCTGGTGTGTATTATGATACATACCGTTCTGAGCTTTGCTCTATACGAAATCTAAGCAAAGCGTCCTTTACACGCAAACTCTGTTCTGCTTACGGAATCTTTTAATGTCATTTAGGTAAAAGTGATCATCCTTTTAGGAAATTCACAAACTAGCAACTCTTCCGTTGGTAAGTAAAATAATTTATCCAAACCACATAATAAATTTCTACAAAGAATTAAGAATTAATTTTTTTTTAGAATTAAATTTGTCTCTTGATATGAATCGATAGATTATAAAATGGAAGACACACATAAGTTTTTTTTTCTTTTGTTTGGTTATAAAATTCGAAAGATTACAAAATGGAGGACGTGTATTATTTTGTTGAATTAAATTTGTCCGGTGATGTGATACGAAAAATTCTAAAATGAAAGACAATTATAAATTATGAAATAAAATTTGTCTGTTTCTCATGGTATCTGTCGTTGTGTTTGTAATTCAATAAATGAAAGATTTTTTGGAACAACTCTAATGGCAACAATTTGAATAAGAGATACTATTCTTGAGTTTAATCCACCATATAATAAGAAAGAAACTTGTACACAAGATGATTGGGGTGAATATATAGCTCAATTGCTGTCAATTAAAGTATGATGCCATTTTTAAAATACTTGGTTACAAAAGATGAATAACTACATGTTAAAATTTTTTTTTTTGTATTTATTACTTACTTAATATCAACTTAGATAGTATAAATATAATCCCGAGTAATAAATATTATCACAAATTCGTAACTCTTGTGTATAATGTTAAATAAATCACGACACGAAAACTCGTGGCTGTCAGTCGCCCGCCATTGCTGTTACGTCACAACAATGGCAACGACTGACTTTTAGATATCAAATTCAAGTCAGCGTTCGATTTTGAATTCAAATGAACAAAAATAAATTAACACGCGTTATTTATATTATACTGCCATTCCTCAATAAGTTTTTGAAATAAACATAAGGGATAGATTAATTGCACTGGTCAACACGGTAATGTGTTTCACGTATTATACTGCCATTTCTCAGTAAGTTTTTGAAATAAACATAAGGGATAGATTAATTGCACTGGTCAACACGGTAATGTGTTTCACGTATTAAACTGCCATTTCTCAGTAAGTTTTTGAAATAAATATAAGGGATAGATTTGTTGCACTGGTCAATATGGTAATGTGTTTCACGTATTATACTGCCATTTCTCAGTAAGTTTTTGAAATAAATATAAGGGATAGATTAATTGCACTGGTCAACACGGTAATGTGTTTCACGTATTATACTGCCATTTCTCAGTAAGTTTTTGAAATAAATATAAGGGATAGATTAATTGCACTGGTCAACACGGTAACGTGTTTCACGTATTAAACTGCCATTTCTCAGTTAGTTTTTGAAATAAATATAAGGCATAGATTTTTTGCACTGGTCAACATGGTAATGTGTTTCACATATTATACTGCCATTTCTCAGTTAGTTCTTGAAATAAATATAAAGGATAGATTTTTGCACTGGTCAACATGGTAATGTGTTTCACGTATTGTACTGCCATTTCTCAGTAAGTTTTTGAAATAAATATAAGGGATAGATTTTTTTGCACTAGTTAACGTGGTAATGTGTTTCTGTAGTCTTAATATGCTGTGGGATCTTTTCAGATCTCGTATGTATGGAACACTCGTAGTTTTATGTTAAAGGATAAATGGCAAAGTTATAATCAAATTGTACTCATATGGGATTCTTCTTATGATATAAATAAGTAAGTAAGAAAAGGACTACTATATAGCTACTTCGGCTATGCAGCAGTAGTCATGCAATGTAGTGCACCGCCCGCCAGCCCGCTGATAAATGCGCATGCGGCAAAAAATGCGAATTACACAACTACCACCGTTAAATCACTCAACACGTGTTTCACCCCTCCACGGGGCATCCTCAGGAGTAATGTTACACCGATTAGTCCTTTTCTTACTTAGGGTGGACTTCCGCAAAGTAACGCCTGAATCTATTAGATATAAATAAGTGATAAATATAATTGATTCTGGGCAATGGTAGTGCAGCGGTAGAGGACTAAGAATTACGATCGTATATCGCGGGTTCAATTCACTGGATATAATTTAGATTGCCACTGATCACAAACATGTTTCCAGATGATGGGTCGCAGCGTCCTTTGTGTAGCATAACACCACACTGCGCTCGCCACACAACACGCCTACCATCGACTTCGAGTGCCGGTCTGGTGTGAAAATCAGGGAGGAATCAATAGCCTCCCTGATAAGAGAAGAAAAAATCAAAGAAGAGTTCCTCCTACTCTGTAGAAAAATAATAAGTATAGTAATAGATAGAAATAAAATCTAATAAAAATGTAAACAACAAGAATCAAAAATAAATAAATAATGTAAAACCAAGTGATATTGTAATCATCCTATATAGAAATAAAATAATAAAAATGTAAAAGTGTAATGAGGGATGTACGAAAGGCGTTACAGAGCGAAAGGGAAAGACAAAAGAATTGTGGCAAGAATGAAAAGAACGAAAGATCATTCGAAGTATGAAAGACGATAAAGAAAATAAAAAAATATGTGAAAAAATCAAATAATGTTGAATAGTTCCTGTCTCACACAAGATAGGGGGTACGAGAGGCTCCCAATAGCGGGGGCCATAAAAAAAACACGCCTACCAAGCGCGGCGATAATTGTACATTCTGCCATAAATGTTTTTAGGAAAGAGACTTATGCTTTGCAGTGGGCGTCTATAAGCTGAAACTACGATTAAAGTTTGAAAGGGTAAAAACTTCTGGCTGTACAAAATCTCAGGTACAGATACTAAACAAAAATGAATTTTAATATATATCTAAGCTTTTAAATCTATAATCAAGCACTCTATACATATGATTCTATGTTATTTGATGACGGATTAAAACAATAATAATTATTTTGTGATTTCTCTGCTGCCACTAGCTGTTCCAAAATAAACATCTCACAGTTATTAAATAGCGAGCACAGACATTATGATTGAATAGGCTATATATAAACCGTGTATTAAGGACTCCTATTTTATCCTGCAAGACGGAAAAGGACCAGAAATTAATGGTGTGTCGTTTATTTTGTAATATATTGCGAGATTTTCATCCAGAAATATGTCTTAAAGCGGACTTATGTAATACTGTTTTCAAAAAGTAAGGTGAATTGTTTTTATAAAATGTAATTTATTTTTTCTAATCCATTTAATCACCTTCAATGCATTTCTGCTCTGTACATTTACCTAACTGACTGTCAGTCCAATTTGGCCCCAAGTACCGCGAATATTACTGAAATTTTAACTCCATCACAGTTTTGTGTATTTTGTAAAGTGAATCGCAATGTGCGTGCAAAGACGTGTACATTGTTTGTACATTGTTTTGTTGTGTAGAATTAAAACTGTCGTCCAACATGGCACATGCAATAACAAGAAGTCTGACCTGAACTGAATAAACTGAGACTGAATGTTCACGGGACACGGGAGATTCGCTGAGTACCTGTAAAGGTTTAAACTCAAGGAGAGTCTCTCGTGAACCTATGACCCTGCGGTGGACCAGACCGTATCGCACCTGATGGAGCTTAATGTTAGTTTTGATGGCATAAGAGAATAGAGGAGAGTAACGTCGCCTCCTTAATGGAACAAGAGGAAAACAACAAGACCTTCATGGAATTCAGCAATATTCGGAAAAGGTTAAGAAAAATTTGCGATAGAGAAATTAGCAATTAAATTATAATATATTTAGATTTAAGTTATGATAATAAAAATACATAAAAAATATAGATAAAATAACGAAATAAAAATTATAGAAAAGTAGACCAGAAGGAAATGTTGATGAAACAGAGGTAATGTATGATAGCAAGGAAATGAAAAGTAATGAAAGTTTATGTAAAGAAAATAATTAGAAAGAATGAGAGAAATTGAGAAGTATGAAAGAAGAGCGAGGAAATAAAATTAAAATAGGAATAAAATACTACGAAAAATTGTTCCTGCGTACCCAGGACGGGGAAATATGCGAGAGTCCTTCAATAAAGGGGCGATTTAAAGAAACAACAAGGAGTCTACAAAATTAACACTGATTCGCTATAGGTTTTTTAAGCTAGTGTTTTATAGGCGCTACAAAAATTACTAGAAAAACATAAAGTCAATTTTGCCATCTTTTTTAATTATTTCTTTTTGTTATTTGTAAATTTCGTTGTATTTTTCCATAGGTGCTATTCTTAGCTGTGTAAATAGTAAGCCTTACATGAATTTGCAAGACTTTATGCTAATCACATCTTTAGTTTAGGTACATGTTGTAAAAGATATCATACTTCTATATTATTTATTCTTGTCTATATGTTATACTTACATGATCTACTTCTCTTTTCTTCTTCCCTAATAATTGTGTAGACGATGGTAGGTTGCTCTTCAATGTATAGGAGGACAAAAACACAATTTTTGGGATATATATTTTTTATCCATACAGTGGTTTTGAAGGCAACCAAACATCGGAAAATCAGTAGTTTGTATATAAGGAAAATATACTTTCCATAATAAATAATATATTTGAATTATCTATAATTGGCGGAATGATTTTTGAGAAACAAATTTTGTATTTTATGCTAAACTTTAATTTTTAATCACGAGAATTGATGTTAAGACTAACACACACACATATATATATTTATATATATATATATATATACACGCATATGTACCAAATAATATTCATGTACATCCGAAGATAACTTAGATGTCAACTTGTAAGCATTCAAGTTAGTTTTTCACTTCAATTGTTACTCTCAGGATTTTCTTCTTATAACTCTTGGACTCCTGTCAGAGCAGTAGTGGTAATGTTCCAGTCAGTTCTGGTGTCTCTACTGCTCTCGCTAAATGTCGCCTTGCAGCTTGGGTGTTTGGGGGACTGGGAACATTCATTTACTGACTTATTAATGACAGCTTAGGAACAGATAAACAAAAAAAATGTCAAAAAATAAATATAACCTCTTGAGGTCGAATGCGAAATATTTTTTATTCAATTCACCAGAGTACTGCCATGGACAGAGTCATCATTGCGAATGTTTGTAAGTCTAAAACAAAGAACATCGGACGGGATTTCCCCTGGACGCGGAAGTACAGACTATTGTTTCATCGCTTTTGTCTGAACGAACTCCAAAACTTGTACGGGTTTTTGAAAGGAATATACAACTGTGAAGAAATATTAAATAACTGTGATATTTTATGGTAAATTCAAATTCAAAATATCTTTATTCAATTAGTCATTTACCTAAACACTTAAGTATTATTAAATATTGTAAAAAATCAGTGTATTTAATCTACGATTAACACGGAATGCTAATCTGTTGAGTAGAGCCGGAAAATAAACTTAACACTTGTTCTTTGAACGAAATGTGACAATATTTGATGTTATATATATGATATTATAATATCAACACTGCAAATGTGTCAATAGAACTAAGTTCTACACATTATGATGAACTAAAATAATGAATGCTATAATAAGATTTATTTAATATAAATTAAGAAGTAACAATCTAGTAATAGAATGAGACTAGCGATGAGCGAGGGTTCGATTATCGGTATAATTATATATATTGATAATAATAAAAAAATCTTGTATAATTTACACTTTGTGTATTATTGGTTATTGTCACTGTATACCAGAAAGTTTCCAAAGTACCAAGGGAACAGAACCTGCGATATACGATCGCAAATTTCAGTACTCTACCGCTCGGAAACCACTGCTTCCTTCCCCAAGCCAGTTGCTATTATTAAATTTTACATATGTACGTGTTACGTATGGATAAATTCTTAAACATTTTTGTTGTTGTGAGTGATACATATATATTTATTAACTTCAATGCAAGTTGAGTTGACATCGACCAGGTTTTATTTTTAAAACGGCAAAAACCTAGTGCTCTCCTTTACAATTTTTTTGGTCCTTAATTTCCTATAAATGTACTTTATAAAATTACTTAACTCTAGCTCCTATGATTATTTGTCTGGATCATAGGCTGGTCTATAAAAGCAAGAAGGGGCGACATGAGTCTTTTATTGTAGATGATTTCCGGCAACATCAAGGTCTAACCTTCTTCCCATCTCTGACTCCAAATTCAAGGTTCCTCTGACATTGATCAGATTGTTTACTTTGTTCTTACATATTCACTTCAAACTCGATGCGACTGATCTGTGAACGTAAATAAATAAAAAAATCTGTTCAATGTAACTCATAAAGTGCGAAACTTGATCGATCGATATTGTTGAATTCTGTGACTTCACGTCTGTTTTGAAAGGTCGTCACTTGCAGAAGTTGAATTAAGGTCATTACTTAAAGTTCTCCGAATGAAACATTTGTAACTACAGAGCTGTGTGCCCAGGCCCTAATGTAAGCAATTAACAATCATTAGACGATCCCATTGTTCGTCCTAACAGCTCTCTATTTCTTAATAAATGACAGCCGAGTATCACGGCGTAATTAGACTAAGTACTTAGTGACTTAACAATTACCACATGCTATTTTCATTTCATACTATCGTTGTCTTAAAAATATTTTAACGATAATACCACTGCACTCTTTCGTATTACTTTAACTCAGTTGCTTTCGTCGATTCTTGTACATTTCTACTTAAGATGTTATAATTGAAAACGAATTACAGGCAAGGCTGTTAGATAATGAGAAAAGCCGTAAAATTTTCTAAGATTGTTGAAAGAAACTAATTATGAGATAATGCGATAAAGATGTTAATAAAGTAAATAAAAAATTAAAATAAAATAGTTTAAATAAAAAAATTGAACAAAATTAAAACGAAAATTAAAGTGCAAAGGTTGTAGATGAAGGCGAAGTAGTGAAAGTGTTGTAAGAAAGGAAAATAAAGTATGGAAAGGTATGATATAGAATGGGGTGTATAAAAGAAATACACGTGAAATATACTTTAAACGATAAAAGATATTGACGAAAGTAAAATAGTCTGTGACAAATTTATCAAAAAATATTGTCCCTGCGTGCCTAAGACTGAGGTTGTACGATAGTCCCCAATAGTGGAGGTTGTGTAAAAAAAGCTTGTTAATGAAGTACGAAATTACTTCGAAATAACTGTTACATTTGAATGTCCAACTCCTCAGTGTTACTAGTAACCACGGGTGTTACAAAGCACTGGAAATTAAAAATAAAATACATCTCAATAACCTAGCTTTATATCAAAGCTCTTAAAGGCTCTATTCTTCTAGTCTAAAAGTTTGTTTAGAACTGCATTTTTGCTACAAAATCACTAAATTTAGAATGATGTTAATAAAATTAAAATCATGAAAAATCATCATAATGAAAATGCCACACACGACCTATCGGCAGTGAGGGTGGCCCGAGTCTGATTTTAATTCAAGTTCGCCAATCTTTCTCCAATCTCGCTCCGTTGAAAAGTTTTGTTAATTAAAACCAAGCGAAGGAGCTTATATATTGTAATTTTACGTTGGTCATATTTCCTTCATATCCGGAAACCTTAAACTCGGAAATCTTCGATATTTTTGATCCTAGGATAAAACTGTCCCTTTAATATTTTATTTGTAATAGATTCAGGCGTTACCTTACGAAAGTCCATTCTAACTATAAGAAAGGGACTAATATATAGCTACTTCCGCTATGCAGCAGTAGTCGTGCAATGAAGCGCACTGCCTGCCAGTCCGCTAATAAATGCGCATGCGGTAAACAATGCGAAACACATCTACCACCACGTGTTTCGCCCTTCACCTCCTCACCAACTCACCTCACACTGATCGGTGTAACATCTCCTGAGGATGCCCCGTGGGGTGGGGTGAAACATGTGTACAGAAAATTAACGGTGATAGTTTAGCGGGCTGGCGGGCAGTGCACTTCATTGCACAACTACTGTTGCATAGCGGAAGTAGCTATATATTAGTCCCTTTCTTAGTCTTCAATATTTTGTTGTCAACGTTTTTTTTTTTTTAATTTTGATAGGATTCGAACTGGCTGCATAGATTTTTATTTTCAGATTTTTAACCATTTGTAATCGCTCACCAGCGACCACTCTACTAATTATAATATTTACGACACTCGAATTGCAAAGTTTTCTCATTTGGGGCAAATTGCAGCTCGCGTATACAGTAGGAAGTTTTATTGTATACCAGTTAACATAATTACGGTCACTATATTTTATTCCCAGAGCATATTTAATATTTTCCTTATTTGCAAATGAAACTCCAGCTAATTTGATAAAAACATACACAGATTAAATGGTAACATGTTAAGTTTTTAATCTTCTAAACGGCCATTCGTTGCACAAGCGGTATGTGCGAATACTTCTACTTCAGACGACCAATTCTTTGAAATTCGGTAACTTTCGTACTTCTGCGGATCTCTTTGTTTCAGATTCGATCTCGCAGCGAAACTTCACTCTTTAAAGAAAATGTATAGGTTGTATGATAGTATATATAACATAACTATATAGATAGTGCATCTTATCTAACAGTCAGCGATTTCAGATATTGTAAGTAAGAAAAGGACCAATATTTAGCCACTTCCGCACATGCAGTGGTAGTCGTGCAACAAAGTGCATTGCCCGCCAGCTCGCTGATAAATGCGGCAAACAATGCGAATCACACAACCGCCACCGCCAAATTACTCAACACGTGTTTCAACTAATTGTGCCAAACACAGAGTCTCTCTGTGTTTGGCACTAATCGGTGTAAAATAACTCCTGAAGATGCCCCGTGGAGGGGTGAAACACGTGTTGAGTGATTTGACGGTGGTAGTTGTGTAATTTCCATTGTTTGCCGCATACGCATTTATCAGCGGACTTCCGTAAGGTAACCCCTGATTCCATTAGATATTGTATATTACGTAATAATGAGAAGCGTTTTTATAATTCTGATAAATATATATTACAATTATTGATTGTTTACTATTCGTTTCTGAAAGCTTTCTATTATCGGAAATTATTGGCCTGTCACATTTCAATAAAAAAATAATTTAACACATCATGTTTTAAAGTGAAAGATCTATATGAACTTTTAAAAATCACCAGTGAGGTTATGTATATGATGATATTTTTATAAAAAGGCCGCAAATCGTGGAGAAACGATAGCCCCTGGTGCTTTCAGGGTCTAAAGTGCAGGCTATGGACCAGCAGGTACTACAGCATAGACAGCACACAGCACAGACGTTCTCCCACAAGGTAGACAAATGATAGAGGCCTCATAAAAACGGTGCTATTGAAAATATATGAACGATACCTATATATCCTAAAGTGGACGTTTTACTAATGAAACGATGATAATATTGATGATTATAGGAAATTAAAAAAAAAAACAACATAATTTCGAAGAATCTTCGTATATTGGATTGACAGTGTAAATTTCTTGAAAGCGGGTATCGCAAGATCGGTCATGGTGATTTTCACGGAGAGGTCTGTGAGGCCTGAGACCTTCCAGTGGGTATGATATAGAACAGCGTAAAAACTTCTTGGGTGATTTGGAGCGATGACTGTACCGCTTATGCGTAGGTATATACACCCTCTAACAGAAAAAAAACAAATATTTATCAATACCAATTATATGAAGTAGGAATGAGGAAGTGGTCGCACAAACCGAAATTCTTAAAACTAAACATTTATTATAAGAGCTTCATTAAAATTAACAAGACACAAACTATGAAAAAAAATAACTAGTTCACTTAAATTTAGTTTTAAATAGTTCATGAATGGATTACGAAATAGTTTAAAAGAAAAAAATCTGGAAATATTAAATGTAAAAGTAAAAAAAAACAGGCGCGGACGCTAATGTATGTAGAATATAGATTGTATTTAAAAATACCAATTGATTAATTTTAACAATCTGTTGGCTAGGATAAATAAGTGTTTCCTCCACGATAATTATTTTTTAATATCAAGCGATTATATAACGGACTCACGCCGACACATCTAGTCTTCGTTGAATGTAATTCATTATTTGTCAGATCTACATTGCAATGGTGAGAGCTAAGCTCGGAGTGTCTCTGCGATGTTGAATCAGAAACGAGGAGACGGGCAAAATGATCAAGGTGACTGACTGGTCTGGGCGGTGCAGTAGTGCAACCTACAGCTACCGGATGATGAAACTCAGTAGACGTGACGTGAGGACTACGTGGACCGAAGACGTAGTTAAGATGATAAGTCGCTGGATGTGGGCGGCACAAGATCAGTCACACGGGCTATCTTTGGAGGAGGCTTATGTGTTAAAGTGGGCATCCATCGCATGATATAATGATATTGACGAGATTTAATCAAGCATAAGCCTTATACGCGTCAGCTCATGGAAAACTATAGCGTGAGGCAATCGACTAGCAGCGCCATCTACCGACACCGTTTGAACTAACTTAACATACCGAGATATATACGTAATTGTCAACAATTAGCACTTCTATTATCCGCTACCGCTCCTATATTATATCCCAGCGTCCACTAGAAACCATAACATTTTACATAATCACCTATTATATTGAGTAGTCACTTCCTGTTAACATTATATCTACGCATTATAACAGTGGACATATATATAACTAATTTTTTTCCTCGGTCAGTACTTTTCTACGGCACAAGGATAAGCCGACCATTTATAACAGCCTTTGAAATGAAATGTAAAGGTCGCTAAATCTGGTAAGAAGGATTATTTCACGTTAGTTTTACCCGAAGTAACTGTTTGAGATACGTTATATAATGTCTATGTTTTAAGATTTTATACACTGGAAGGACACGTACTTGAGAAGTTGTAATATAGAAGTAAAATATCGTAAGATTAGGCTTCGATTCCTATTTGAAAACATCTTGAGAAAACCAATATTATGTGATACGAACACAAAAATTATGTGGTATACTTAATATAATAAATTCTATTCAATTCTGTCTTAATAAACCACAGTAATTGTATAGGATTCACAAATTATTTAATGAAACGCCAAATTATCTTCATAATAGCTTTATTGCAACAGAATGAATTCCAAGATAAAACATGACAGCTGTCAAAATATTACTAATGTCACAATCGTTTAATGACTTCGGAATGAATAAGGTTGCATTATTTTACACTTGGTAAATATAGTAAGTAATTAATTTAAATCTTTTTCTATAAAAAAACACCAAATTCACAACAAGGTGTTATAAAAGCTATTCATAGTTGATGGTTGTCGAAGACGTGATTTACACACAAAGGTGAAAAAACTCAGGTGCGTTTTGAAAGAGAGATTGATAATAGATAACTATCTATTACCAAAAAGTCCCCAATTGGATTTTTCGGACTAACAGATAGATACTATTTCCGATGGAAGGTCCTATCGTTCAACCATGTCCTGTTTTAAATATAGGTTGATTCGAATACTTGTGTCAATTTGTGATTTACTGACGCCTTGTCTATTTTAAAATCCATTATTTTTATTCGTAGTTTCCATAGCTAATATATGTAATTGATGCATTATCTATTACATATCATATCTATTTTTTTGTAATTGAAATAGTTCGGTATTAAAACTCATCGGATATAATGTATAACTTTTGACAATCGTTCCAGAATATCTGTTTTTAGTCATTTCTATGTTTTTTTTCTGTGCGTTTATTTTTTAGTTCGTTTATCTGATCTCTCTTTTAATTTTTTTTAGGTTATACAAGTGAAAGATAACAATCGGTAGCCCAGTGGTAGAGTACTGAGATTTTCTAGAGTTCAATTCCTGGAATACAATCTTATATAATTCAAATTGTGCATTAATTAAATAGGATTTCCACTGCTTATAAACAAGTTATCAGAGGAAGAACAGCAGCGTCTTCTGCGTACTATAATAGTGCACTACGATCGCAAACCCGCCTGCTAAGTGTGGCATTTAGGGTATATCCCCCTATAGATATCTTTGGAGGAGGCTTGTAAATTGCAGTGAGCTTCTATTATCTGAAGTTAAGTTTAAGTTAGCTTTAAGTTATCCGAAAATTTTAATAATAATTGTATTCAAAACTGACTCGTAAGATTATGTTATATATCTTGAAGACCTTGATATATATCTGCCTTGCAATGGAGGCGTTCAAAGTATTTAAATCAAAAATGTCTTAGCGTATTAAAGGATTTAAATGAAAATTATAAAAGTTTTTATGTATGAAGTTATATTTCCCAAATTTTAATACCTACTAAAATCTTAAAGTAGACGAAACTGCTTCGTTTCGGTGCTACGCGTTTACCGGAATTTAGAGGTGTTTATATTACTCCTTTACATTACTTACTGGGTAAACTTGAAATGAGCTTGGAATTTAAGTGCGCTTGCTTAAGCAGGTTTCGAAGATGTTTTCGGTTAAGTAAGTATAATGTCTTACTTTGGGTTCAGTTTTAAAGTTTAACTCGGAAATTAAGATCAAGGTAAATTGAAATTATTACATTATAAAATACGGGTCGAAATTAAAAATATAAAATCCTTATTACGTTCTGAAATCAGTTTCTGATTGAACACTAATAATGGTGGCGTTTCAGAAACAATATGAAAACCCTAAACATATGATTAAATATTTTAAACTAAACTTACTTTTATTTTCAAGAACATTATAACATTTATTGACACAACTAACTCTTTTTGGGTTTACAAATATGCCTAGCAACTACACAACAGAACAAAATAAACACAAAAAATCATGTCAGTTAACAGGCGATAGGTATACCACAGAAATTTCTGAAGAAATTTGAGAAATAACCTAGTGAAGGATTTAGACTTGCCAATAGCAAATGTCAGCACATTTCTAAAACTTTAAACCACGAGAATAACTAATAAGTGAAAGTGAACGTCAAAGTATTGCAATGAAGTCTCTCTAAATCTGCTTCGAAGGCTAGAAATAAATATTGAACCAGATAGCATTGTGTCTTTGGTAAGGGAAGACGGATGTAGACAAGTGTTTTAATATTGCAAGGTACATTGCAGAGAATATAGTAAGAAACAAAACAAAATTTACTACACAATTATAGGTCGACTAAGCTCTTATTTCATCTGAAAAAAAAAAAAAAGAAGTGGTAGCCACAGGCAGAAAACTAAGAAGTGCGATAGTAGATCACGGGTTTGATCTCGAAAAATGTTATATAACTCACACTGTATATTAATTATATAGGATTGCAATTCTGATCCTCTGCGTACCATAATACCACATTGCGGCGGCCAACGCACCTGCCAATATGTATATGGTAATTCCCCCCATAAATGTCTTAGGAGGAGGCCTATGCATTTCAATGAGTGTCTATAAGTTGAAGTTAAGTTTAAGTTAAGTTTAAGTTAAGTTTAAGTTAAATTTAAGTTAAATTTAAGTTAAGTTTAAGTTAAGTTTAAGTTAAGTTTAAGTTAAGTTTAAGTTAAGTTAGGTTTAAGTTAAGTTTAAGTTAGCTTTAAGTTTTCCGGAAATGTGTATAATAATAATTAGGTTCTGAACTGACGCGTAATAACAGATAATTAAACTTTACTAATTATAGATGACAGAGTAAACAATTTGTGCATAAATTACTAAAAACCCGAAATAATTGACCCAAAGCCCGAAATGCTAATACAGTTAGACGGGGATAATCGACAGCGTTTAACAAAACAGTCTGTCATCGTTTCCGTACCTCGACAAATTGGACCCTGGCAAACCCTGGCATCCCAATTTCAATGTAATGAACCCATCTAAATGCCGCCCTGTTAAATTAATGTTTGAAGATTAATCTGTATCAATAATTTAAGGAATTCTACTGTCCAATATAATATCTCTTCTTTAGTAAATTTTAAAGTGACCGAAATATATTGATAGTATCGTTAACAGCTTTCTGTACGTATTGGAAGACGTTTAATGCTTGCCTCACCAAACGGTCTTATTGAAAATTTATCGACGAGGTCTAATAAGTATTAATATAAATGAAATGGGAAAGCTTTTCCGGCACTGAGCTTATGTTTTTCTTACATAAATATAATCACCTCCAGCCAGCGGGGAGTGTTCTAATGTAGCTGAAAGTGCTACGTGATTAATTCGCTGTGTACGATCTACAATGAAAACAGTGTACGATGTTTTTATTACAGTGTTTTCTATTTTATCGTAAAGACGGCAATGGTATGCATCTTTTGAATAAATCGGCAAAATCACGACCTTTAGAAAGGGGTCAGTAGTTGCAATTGAAACATTACATATGTGGAAGCAATACACAGACATATAAGCTTATATAGACATATCTTGGTCACGCCTTAATTTGAAAACTATAATATTATGTCGATTTTTTTCGTTTCAAGGCCTATAAATATATATATATATATATATATATATATATTACTTCCATCGCAAAGTTCTGTTGGCTCTCTCTCTCTCTCTCTCTCTCTCTCTCTCTATATATATATATATATATATATATATATATATATATATATATATATATAAATATTGCGAAGCTTGAAAGAACACAGAACATGTAACGACATTTCGAAAAACAAATGACAGTTCAATCAATACTTTTTTAATGATCTTATTTATTTGCCTGGAACTATAATCTAAAATAAAAGAATGCGTTCATGTAAAACTAACCAATAAATGCAGTTGGTACTGCACTCGCGAGTTACGCAAAAGTGGCTATCTAAGAAAATTAAGATATTGCATTTTGGAAACAACTGCAAAACAACGTTGTGATAAGTCGACTATTGCATTTTAAAATCATATACAGAATGACTGATAATAGGTGTAAAAGTTTTAAATGAATAAATGTATAACATATTAGTTAGTAAAAATCTTTAAAGTTTGATTGGAAAGTGGTATATTTCCAATCATTCTGCATAAAGAGATCAATTTGAAATTTGCAACATAGATTACTTTTTTTCTATTGAATTGCGTCAACCTAATTACTTCCGGCAGAAGAAATTGTAAAATATATTTTTATATTCAATATTCCGAATTTATAAAACGTATTTATAATTTATGTAACCATTTATTTTTGGATTGGGTGAATCATAAAATAATTGGCAGCAAAGTAGCTGTAAGTTCATCTTTCACAGCTTTTAAATCTTTAACCAACCATCCTATGTAATTTATTTCTAGATTTCATCCTTAAATGTTTAAAACGTCTTTCTTCCTATATTCACGAGTTTTTACTTATTATTTCTGAAATAGTATTTTGTATAGGTTGCACCATGAATTTATTAGCAGCAAATAAAATATGCATTCACCCTTCACAGTACACCTGTAAGCAGGTACCCTGTATAATTTACTTCTAGATATCATTTCAGTTTTATTCTAGACAAGTCTTTTTCAAGTTTGGCGTAACTTAATCTGTATTCTTATCTTATCTTACAATAGCATCAAATGTTAGGAAAAAAAGGTAAAATAATGGCGGAAGCAGTTGGCTCGAAGCCAAATACTTAGTGTAATTACACGAGTAGCTAGTTAGGTTTTTATTAAATGACTAAGTTTACAGTGGAGGTATTAGGTTTATACGTGTTTTGCAGATGGAAGTCATCCATGCACGTTTGTGTTACTTCTTCGTTTTCGAGGGAAACAGATGTAGTCTGTAAAATGTAAATCTGGTGTGTATTATGATACATACCGTTCTGAGCTTTGCTCTATACGAAATCTAAGCAAAGCATCCTTTATACGCAAACTCTGTTCTGCTTACGAAATCTTTTAATGTCATTTAGGCAAAAGTGATCATCCTTATAGGAAATTCACAAACTAGCAACTCTTCCGTTGGTAAGTAAAATAATTTATCCAAACCACATAATAAATTTCTACAAAGAATTAAGAATAAATTTTTTTTTAGTATTAAATTTGTCTGTTGATATGATTAGAAAGATTATAAAATGGAAGATACACATTAGTTTTTTTTAATTCTAATTTGTCCGGTTATATAATTCGAAAGATTACAAAATGGAGGACATGTATAATTTTGTTGAATTAAATTTGTCCGGTGATTTGATCCGAAAAATTATAAAATTAAAGACAGTTATAAATTTTTAAATTAAATTTGTCTGTTTCTCATGGTATCTGTCGTTGTGCTTGTAATTCAATAAATGAAAGATTTTTGGAACAACTCTAATGGCAGCAATATGATTAAGGGAAACTAATCTTAAGTTTAATCCGCCATATAATAAGAAAGAAACTTGTACACAGGATGATTGGGGTGAATATATAGCTCATTTGCTGTCAATTAAAGTATGATACCATTTTTAAAATACTTGGTTACAAAAGATGAATAACTACATGTTAAAATTATTTTTTTTGTATTTATTACTTACTTAATATCAACTTAGATAGTATAAATATAATCCCGAGTAATAAATATTATCACAAATTCGTAACTCTTGTGTATAATGTTAAATAAATCACGACACGAAAACTCGTGGCTGTCAGTCGCCCGCCATTGTTGTGACGTCACAACAATGACAGCGACTGACTTTTAGACATCAAATTCAAGTCAGCGTTCGAATTTGAATTCGAATGAATAAAAATGAATTGACATATATATATTATACTGCCATTGCTCAGTAAGTTTTTGAAATAAATATAGGAGATAGATTTTTTTCACTGGTCAACATGGTAATGTGTTTTTATAGTCTTAATATACTGTGGGGTCTTTTCAGATCTCGTATGTATGGAACACTCGTAGTTTTATGTTAAAGGAGAAATGGCAAAGTTATAATCAAATTGTACTCTTCTGGGATTCTTCTTATGATATAGATAAGTAAGAAAAGGACTACTATATAGCTACTTCCGCCAAGCAGCAGTAGTCGTGCAATATAGCGCACCGCCCGCCAGCCCGCTGATAAATAGGCATGCAGCAAACAATAAGAATTACACAACTACCACCGTTAAATCACTCAACACGTGTTTCACCCCTCCACGGGGCATCCTCAGGAGTAATGTTACACCGATTAGTGCCAAACACCGAGTGCACGTATATAGTAGTCGTTTTCTTACTCAGGGTGGACTTCCGCAAAGTAACGCCTGAATCTATTAGATATAAATAAGTGATAAATATAATTGGTCCTGGGCGATGGTAGTAGAGCGGTAGAAGACTAAAAATTGCGATCGTATGTCGCGGGTTTGATTCACTGGATATAATTTAGATTGCCACTGATCATAAACATGTTTCCAGATGATGGGTTGCAGCGTCCTTTGTGTAGAGTAACACCACACTGCGCTCGCCACACAACACGCCTACCATCGACTTCGAGTGTCAGTCTGATGTGAAAATCAGGGAGGAATCAATAGCCTCCCTGATAAGAGAAGAAAAAACCAAAGAAGAGTTTCTCCTTCTTTGTAGAAAAATAATAAGTATAGTAATAGATAGAAATAAAAGCTTATAAAAATGTAAACATCAAAAATCAAAAAAAAAATAATGTAAAACCAAGTGATATTGTAATCATCCTATAAAGAAATTAAATAATAAAAATGTAAAAGAGTAATGAGGGATTTATGAAAGGCGTTACAGAGCAAAAGGGAAAGACGGAAGAATTGTGGCAAGAATGAAAAGAACGAAAGATCATACGAAGTATGAAAAACGATAATGAATATAAAAAAATATGTGAAAAAAAATTAAGTAATGTTGAATAGTCCTTGTCCCACACAAGATAGGGGGTACGAGAGGCTCCCAATAGCGGGGGCCATAAAAAAAAACACACCTATCAAGCGCGGCGACTATTGTATATTCTGCTATAAATATTTTTAGGAAAGAAACTTATGCCTTGCAATGAGCGTCTATGAGCTGAAACTATGATTAAAGTGTGAAAGGGTAAAAACTTCTGGCTGTACAAAATCTCAGGTACAGATACTAAACAAAAATGAATTTTAATATATATCAAAGCTTTTAAATCTATAATCAAGCACTCTATACATATGATTCTATGTTATTTGATGACGGATTAAAACAATAATAATTATTTTGTGATTTCTCTGCTGCCACTAGCTGTTCCAAAATAAACATCTCACAGTTATTACATAGCGAGCACAGACATTATGATTGAATAGGCTATATATAAACCGTGTATTAAGGACTCCTATTTTATCCTGCAAGACGGAAAAGGACCAGAAATTAATGGTGTGTCGTTTATTTTGTAATATATTGCGAGATTTTCATCCAGAAATATGTCTTAAAGCGGACTTATGTAATACTGTTTTCAAAAAGTAAGGTGATTTTTTTTTATAAAATGTCATTTATTTTTCTAATCCATTTAATTACCTTCAATGCATTTCTGCTCTGTACATTTACCTAACTGACAGTCAGTTAACCTTGGCGCCAAGTACTGCGAATATTACTAATATTTTAACTACATCACAGTTTTGTGTATTTTGTAAAGTGAATCATAATGTGCGTGCAATGACGTGTACATTGTTTGTGAAGATTTATTCGTTAAAGTCATTGTGTGGAATTAAAACTGTCGTCCAACTTGGTACATGCAATAACAAGAAGTCAGACCTGAACTGAATGAACTGAGACTGAATGTGTAGGGGGCACGGGATATTCGCTGAGTACCTGCAAAGGTTTAAACTAAAAGAGAGTCTCTCATGAACCCGTGACCCTGCGGTGGACCAGACCGTATCGCACCTGATGGAGTTTAATGCCAGTTTTGGTGGCATAAGAGAATAGAGGAAAGTAACGTCGCCTCCTTAATGGAATAAGAGGAAAACCGCCAGACTTTCCTGGCATGGAACGCAGCAATAGTCAGAAAAGGTAAGGTAAGGTAAAGATAAAGAAATTAGCAATAATATAATTATGAAGAAGATTTAAGTTTTAATAATAAAAGTTAATAAAAATTACAAAAAAAAAACATAGATAAAATAACGAAATAAAAATTATAGAAAAGTAGTCCAGAGGTAAATGCCGATGAAACAGAGGTAATGTATGACAGTAAGGTATAATAAATAAAATTAAAAATGGTAAAAAAAAAATTAAAATTGTTCCTGCGTACCCAGGACAGGGTAATATGCAAGAGTCCTTCGATAAAGGGACAATTTAAAGAAACAACAAGGAGTCTACAAAATTAATACTATGATGCTCTATAGGTTTTTTAGGCTAGTGTTTTGTGGGCGCTACAAAAATTACTAGAAAAACATAAAGTCAATTTTGCCATCTTTTTTAATTATTTCTTTTTGTTATTTGTAAATTTCGTTGTATTTTTCCATAGGTGCTATTCTTAGCTGTGTAAATAGTAAGCCTTACATGAATTTGCAAGACTTTATGCTAATCACATCTTTAGTTTAGGTACATGTTGTAAAAGATATCATACTTCTATATTATTTATTCTTGTCTATATGTTATACTTACATGATCTACTTCTCTTTTCTTCTTCCCTAATAATTGTGTAGACGATGGTAGGTTGCTCTTCAATGTATAGGAGGACAAAAACACAATTTTTGGGATATATATTTTTTATCCATACAGTGGTTTTGAAGGCAACCAAACATCGGAAAATCAGTAGTTTGTATATAAGGAAAATATACTTTCCATAATAAATAATATATTTGAATTATCTATAATTGGCGGAATGATTTTTGAGAAACAAATTTTGTATTTTATGCTAAACTTTAATTTTTAATCACGAGAATTGATGTTAAGACTAACACACACACATATATATATTTATATATATATATATATACACGCATATGTACCAAATAATATTCATGTACATCCGAAGATAACTTAGATGTCAACTTGTAAGCATTCAAGTTAGTTTTTCACTTCAATTCTTACTCTTAGGATTTTCTTCTTATAACTCATGGACTCCTGTCAGAGTAGTAGTGGTAATGTTCCAGTCGGTGCTGGTGCCTCTACTGTTCTCACTAAACGTCGCCTTGCAGCATGGGTGTTTGGGGGACTGAGAATTCATTTACTGACTAATTAGTGACAGTTTAGGATACAGATAAACAAAAAAAATGTCAAAAAATAAATATAACCTCTTGAGGTCGAATGAGAAATATTTTTTATTCAATTCACCAGAGTACTGCCATGGACAGAGTCATCATTGCGAATGTTTGTAAGTCTAAAACAAAGAACATCGGACGGGATTTCCCCTGGACGCGGAAGTACAGACTATTGTTTCATCGCTTTTGTCTGAACGAACTCCAAAACTTGTACGGGTTTTTGAAAGGAATATACAACTGTGAAGAAATATTAAATAACTGTGATATTTTATGGTAAATTCAAATTCAAAATATCTATATTCAATCAATCATTTACCAGAACACTTAAGTATTATTAAATATTGTAAAAAATCAGTGTATTTAATCTACGATTAACACGGAATGCTAATCTGTTGAGTAGAGCCGGAAAATAAACTTAACACTTGTTCTTTGAACGAAATGTGACAATATTTGATGTTATATATATGATATTATAATATCAACACTGCAAATGAGTCAATAGAACTAAGTTCTACACATTATGATGAACTAAAATAATGAATGCTATAATAAGATTTATTTAATATAAATTAAGAAGTAACAATCTAGTAATAGAATGAGACTAGCGATGAGCGAGGGTTCGATTATCGGTATAATTATATATATTGATAATAATAAAAAAATCTTGTATAATTTACACTTTGTGTATTATTGGTTATTGTCACTGTATACCAGAAAGTTTCCAAAGTACCAAGGGAACAGAACCTGCGATATACGATCGCAAATTTCAGTACTCTACCGCTCGGAAACCACTGCTTCCTTCCCCAAGCCAGTTGCTATATTAAATTTTACATATGTACGTGTTACGTATGGATAAATTCTTAAACATTTTTGTTGTTGTGAGTGATACATATATATTTATTAACTTCAATGCAAGTTGAGTTGACATCGACCAGGTTTTATTTTTAAAACGGCAAAAACCTAGTGCTCTCCTTTACAATTTTTTTGGTCCTTAATTTCCTATAAATGTACTTTATAAAATTACTTAACTCTAGCTCCTATGATTATTTGTCTGGATCTCAATTTTAATGTTTAATATGCTTGCGTGCCATCTATTATTCTAATAAATGCCATTTAGCATGATGGTATAGCTTGTATGTTTTTTATTTCGCTTGTTTATATCTGATTTATTTGTTTGTGGTCGATTTAGCTCTTTCTATCTTATACACAAATATCTTATATATTTATAATAAACTATTTCTTCTTTCTCATTTATATTATTTAAATTTAATCAGCGGTGCTTGGTGATTCGGCGTTGGAAGGCGCCGTACTTTCGCCTGAAACCTTGTGCTACCGTTTCTGGACAGTACATCTTTCATAGGCTGGTCTATAAAAGCAAGAAGGGGCGACATGAGTCTTTTATAGTAGATGATTTCCGGCAACATCAAGGTCTAACCTTCTTCCCATCTCTGACTCCAAATTCAAGGTTCCTCTGACATTGATCAGATTGTTTACTTTGTTCTTACATATTCACTTCAAACTCGATGCGACTGATCTGTGAACGTAAATAAATAAAAAAATCTGTTCAATGTAACTCATAAAGTGCGAAACTTGATCGATCGATATTGTTGAATTCTGTGACTTCACGTCTGTTTTGAAAGGTCGTCACTTGCAGAAGTTGAATTAAGGTCATTACTTAAAGTTCTCCGAATGAAACATTTGTAACTACAGAGCTGTGTGCCCAGGCCCTAATGTAAGCAATTAACAATCATTAGACGATCCCATTGTTCGTCCTAACAGCTCTCTATTTCTTAATAAATGACAGTCGAGTATCACGGCGTAATTAGACTAAGTACTTAGTGACTTAACAATTACCACATGCTATTTTCATTTCATACTATTGTTGTCTTAAAATATTTTAGCGATAATACCACTGTACTTTTTCGTATTACTTAAACTGTGTTGCTCTCTTCGATTCTTCTACATTTCTCCTTAAGATATTATGATTGAAAACGAATTACAGGCAAGGCTGTAAGAAATGAGAAAGGCCGTCAAATTTTCTAAGATTGTTGTAAAAAGATCATTAGTAACGTAATAAATAGTAACAAATCCTAGTTGTTTTAGACTAAGAAAAGAAAAAAGTTATGACATAATGTGATAAAGATGTTAATAATGTAAAAGAAAAATTGAAATAAAAAGTTGAAATAAAATAGTTTAAACAAAAAAAAAATAATAAAAATAAAATGAAAATAAAAATGCAAAAGTTGTAGGCTGGATATAAAGGCGAAGTAGTAAGAGCGTTGTAAAAAAGGAAAATAAAGTATGGAAAGGTATGATATAAAATGTGGTGTATAAAAGAAATACACGTGAAATATACTCTAAAACAGAGTTCCCCAAACTTTTTTGTGTCGTAGACCCCTTGCCATGTTTTTCCATGTTGGGTAGACCCCCTACTTACCTGATATTGATTTCCTGTAAATTTCTAACTGTAGTGAAGTTTAGTGTTAAAAACTTAAAGTAAAAACACATGTTAATTTAATAATCCTACAACTTACACAATTTTATAAACATATACGATAAATTTTTCACTTCATAGGTACTTTTATAAATAATGTAAATGTTTTGATATTATAAGATAGTATGATGTAAGTAAATAGGTATAATCAGTATATCTGTTGAGATCCACTATCGTGGATCCTCATTTTCATTTCATGGACCTCCAAATTTTTTTTCGCTGACGTAGGCCCCTTGCAGGTTGTCATAGACCCCTAGGGGTCGATATAGACCACTTTGGGAATCACTGCTATAAAAGATAAAAGATGTTGACGAAAGTAAGATAGTCTGTGAAAAATTTATCAAAAAATATTGTCCCTGCGTGCCTAAGACTGAGGTTGTACGATAGTCCCCAATAGTGGAGGTTGTGCAAAAAAGCTTTTTAATGAAGTAAGAAACTACTTCGGAATAACTGTCACGTATGAATGTTCAACTGCTCAATGTTACTAGTAACCACGGGTGTTACAAAGCACTGGAAACATCAAGAAATAAAAAATAAAATACATATCATTAACTTAGCTTTATATCAAAGCTCTTGAAGCCTCTATTCTTCTAGTCTAAAAAATATTGTAAAAATTTGGTCTAGAACTGCATTTTAGGTACAAAATCACTAAATATAGTGTGATGCTAATAAAATTAAATGTTACATGATTAAAAGGTTACACTCGGCCTATCGGCAGTGAGTATGGCCCGTGTCTGATTTTAATTCAAGTTCGCCAATCTTTCTCCAATCTCGCTCCGTTGAAAAGTTTTGTTAATTAAAACCAAGCGAAGGAGCTTATATATTGTAATTTTACGTTGGTCATATTTCCTTCATATCCGGAAACCTTAAACTCGGAAATCTTCGATATTTTTGATCCTAGGATAAAACTGTCCCTTTAATATTTTATTTGTAATAGATTCAGGCGTTACCTTACGAAAGTCCATTCTAACTATAAGAAAGGGACTAATATATAGCTACTTCCGCTATGCAGCAGTAGTCGTGCAATGAAGCGCACTGCCTGCCAGTCCGCTAATAAATGCGCATGCGGTAAACAATGCGAAACACATCTACCACCACGTGTTTCGCCCTTCACCTCCTCACCAACTCACCTCACACTGATCGGTGTAACATCTCCTGAGGATGCCCCGTGGGGTGGGGTGAAACATGTGTACAGAAAATTAACGGTGATAGTTTAGCGGGCTGGCGGGCAGTGCACTTCATTGCACAACTACTGTTGCATAGCGGAAGTAGCTATATATTAGTCCCTTTCTTAGTCTTCAATATTTTGTTGTCAACGTTTTTTTTTTTTTTTTAATTTTGATAGGATTCGAACTGGCTGCATAGATTTTTATTTTCAGATTTTTAACCATTTGTAATCGCTCACCAGCGACCACTCTACTAATTATAATATTTACGACACTCGAATTGCAAAAGTTTTCTCATTTGGGGCAAATTGCAGCTCGCGTATACAGTAGGAAGTTTTATTGTATACCAGTTAACATAATTACGGTCACTATATTTTATTCCCCGAGCATATTTAATATTTTGCTTATTTGCAAATGAAACTCCAGCTAATTTGATAATAACATATACGGATTAAATGGTAACATGTTAAGTTTTTAATCTTCTAAACGGCCATCCGTTGCACAAGCGGTGTACTCGACCATTTCAATTTCAGACGAGAAATTCTTTGAACTTCGGTAACCTTAGTACATCTGCGGATCTCTTTGTTTCAGATTCGATCTCGCAGCGAAACTTCGCTCTTTAAAGAAAATGTATAGGTTGTATGCTATATAGTGCATCTTATCTAACAGTCAGCGATTTCAGATATTGTAAGTAAGAAAAGGACCAATATTTAGCCACTTCCGCACATGCAGTGGTAGTCGTGCAACAAAGTGCACTGCCCGCCAGCCCGTTGATAAATGCGTATGCGGCAAACAATGCGAATCACACAACCGCCACCGCCAAATTACTCAACACGTGTTTCAACTAATTGTGCCAAACACAGAGTCTCTCTGTGTTTGGCACTAATCGGTGTAAAATAACTCCTGAAGATGCCCCGTGGAGGGGTGAAACACGTGTTGAGTGATTTGACGGTGGTAGTTGTGTAATTTCCATTGTTTGCCGCATACGCATTTATCAGCGGACTTCCGTAAGGTAACCCCTGATTCCATTAGATATTGTATATTACGTAATAATGAGAAGCGTTTTTATAATTCTGATAACTATATATTACAATTATTGATTGTTTACTATCCGTTCCTGCAAGTTTCCGCATCATGTTTTAAAGTGAAAGATCTTTATGAACTATTAAAAATAACCAGTGATGTTATGTATATGATGATATTTTCAAAAAAAAAGGCTGCAAATCGTGGAGAACCGATAGCCCCTGGTGCTTTAAGGATCTAAAGTGCAGACTATGGACCTGCAGGCACTACGGCCTACAGCACACAGTACAGACGTCCTTCCACAAGGTAGACAAATGATAGAGGCCTCATAAAAACGGTGCTATTGAAAATATATGAACGAGACCTACATATCCTAAAGTGAACGTTTTACTTTACTATGATAATTTGGATGATCATAGGAAATAAAAAAACAATATAGTTTCGAAGAACCTTTGTATATTGAATTGACAGTGTAAACTTCTTGAAAGTGGGTATCGCAAGATGGGTCATGGTAATTTTCACGGAAAAGCCTTTACCTTCCAGTGGGTATTAATCAACTGATATGATATAGAACACCGTAAAAACTTCTTGAGTAATTTGAAGCGATGATTGTACCGCTTATGCGTAGGTATAAACACCCTCTAACAGAAAAACAAATATTTGTCAATCCCAATTACATGAAGTAGGGATGAGGAAGTGGTTGCAAAAACCGAAATTCTTAAGACTAAATATTTATTATAAGAGCTTCATTAAAAATTAACAAGACACAAACCATGAAAAAATAACTAGTTCACTTAAATTTAGTTTTAAATAGTTTATGAATGGATTACGAAATAGTTTAAAAGAAAAAAATCTGGAAATATTAAACGTAATAGTAAAAACAGGCGCGGACAGTTATGTATGTGGAATATAGATTGTACTTAAAAATCCCAATTAATTAATTTTAACAATCTGTGGGTTACTATCTATCTTCTACAATAATTATTATTTTTATTTTAAGCGATTATACAACGGAGTCACGCCAACACCTTTGGTCTTCGTTAATTATTATATACTGGTTTGTACTGTACAACGAAGCCGTTGAATGTAATTCATTATTTTTAATGTCAGATCTACATTGCAATGGTGAGAGCTATGCTCACTCCGAGCATTGTCTCTGCAATATCAAATCAGAAACGAGGAGACGAGCAAAATGACCAAGGTGACTGACTGGTCTGGGCGGGCATATTGCTAGTGCAGCCTATAACCGGATGATGAAACTCAGAAGACGTAATGTGAGGACTAAGTGGACCGACAACATAGTTAAGATGATATTAATTAACGATAGTCGCTGGATGTGGGCGGCACAAGATCAGTCATCATCAGAAGAGGAGGCTTCTGTGTTAAAGTGGGCATCTATCGTATGATATAATGATGTTGACGAAATTTAATCAAGCCTTATACGCGTTTGCTCATGGAAAACTATAGCGTGAGGCAATCGACTAGCAGCGCCATCTACCGACACCGTTTGAACTAACTTAACATACCAAAATATATATGTAATTGTCAACAATTAGCACTTCTATTATCCGCTACCGCTCCTATATTATATCCCAGCGTCCACTAGAAAGCATAACATTTTACATAAGCACCTATTGTATTGAGTAGTTACTTCCTGTTAACATTATATCTACGCATCATAACAGTGGACATATATATAACTTATTTCTTTCTTCGGTCAGTACTTTTCTACGGCACAAGGATAAGCCGACCATTTATAACAACCTTTGAAATGAAATGTAAAGGTCGCTAAATCTGGTAAGAAGGATTATTTCACGTTAGTTTTACCCGAAGTAACTGTTTGAGATACATTATATAATGTTTATGTTTTTATGATATTATACACTGGAAGGATACGTACTTGAGAAGTTGTAATATAAGGCTTAAGTATGTTAAGGCTTCGATTCCTATTTGAAAACATCTTGAGAAAATCAACATGTTCTCGAACACAAAAATTATGTGGTATACTTAATTATGTCTTATTAAACCATAGTAATTGTGTAGGATTCACGAATTATTTAATGAAACTCCAAATTATGTTCATACTAGCTTTATTGCAACAGAATGAATTCCAAGATAAAACATGACAGCTGTCAAAATATTATTAATGTCACAATCATTTAATGACTTCGGAATGAATAAGGTTGCATTATTTTACACTTGGTAAATATAATAAGTAATTAATTTATAACTTTTTCTATAAAAAAACACTAAATTCATAACAAGGTGTTATAAAAGTTATTCATAGTTGATGGCTGTCGAAGACGTGATTTATACACACAAAGGTGAAAAAACTCTTTTCAATTCAATAAAAACTCAGGTGCGTTTTGAAAGAGAGATAGATAATAGATAACTATCTATTACCAAAAAGTCTCCAATTGGATTTTTCGGACTAACAGATAGATACTATTTCCGATGGAAGGTCCTATCGTTCAACGATGTCCTGTTTTAAATCTAGGTTGATTCGAATTGTTGTTTGTCTATTTTAAAATCCATTATATTTTATTCGTAGTTTCTATAGCTAATATATGTAATAGATACATTATCTATTACATGTCATATCTATTTTTTGTAATTGAAATAGTTCGGTATTAATACTCATCGGATATAATGTATAACTTTTGACAATAGTTCTAGAATATCTGTTTTTAATCTCTAGCCATTTCAATGTTTTTTTCTATGCGTTTATTTTTTAGTTCATTTATGTGATCTCTCTTTTAATTTTTTTAGGTTATACAAGTAAAAGATAATAATCGGTAGTCCAGAAGTAGAGTTCTGAGATTTTTTGGAGTTCAATTCCTGGAATACAATCTCATATAATTCAAATTGTGCATTGCTTATTAGATTTCCACTGCTTATAAGCAAGTTTTCAGAGGAAGCACAGGAGCGTCTTCTGTGTACTATAATACTGCACTACGTTCGCAAACCCGCCTGCTAAGTGTGGCATTTAGGGTATATCCCCCTATAGATATCTTTGGAGGAGGCTTGTAAATTGCAGTGAGCTTCTATGAGCTGAAGTTAAGTTTAAGTTAGCTTTAAGTTATCCGAAAATTTTAATAATAATTGTGTTCAAAACTAATGCGTACGATTATGGTGTATACCTTGATAACCTTGATATATACCTGTCTTGCAATGGAGGCGTTTAAAGTATTTAAATCAAAAATGTCTTAACGTATTAAAAGATTTAAATGAAAATTATAAAAGTTTTTATGTATGAAGTTATATTTTCGAAATTTTAAAGTAAATTTTAATACCTACTAAAAGTCTTAAAGCAGACGAAACGGCTTCGTTTCGGTGCTGCGCGTTTACCGGAATTTAGAGGTGTTTATATTACTCCTTTACATTACTACTAACTTGACTTGACTTAATAATACTAGGTAAACTTGAAATGAGCTTGGAATTTAAGTGCGCTTGCTTAAGCAGGTTTCGAAGATGTTTTCGGTTAAGTAAGTATAATGTCTTACTTTGGGTTCAGTTTTAAAGTTTAACTCGGTAATTAAGATTAAGGTAAATTGAAATTATTACATTATAAAATACGGGTCAAAATTAAAAATATAAAATTGTTCTTACGTTCTGAAATCAGTTTCTGATTGATACCTAATGATGGCGGTGTTTTAGAAACATTATGGAAACCCTAAACATATGATTAAATATTTTAAACCAGAGTTCCCCAAACTTTTTTGTGTCGTAGACCCCTTGCCATGTTTTTCCGTCTTGGGTAGACCCCCTACTTACCTGATATTGATTTCCTGTAAATTTCTAACTGTACTAAACTGTAATAAAAAATAATGTACTTACTTTTCTCCAGCAACCTCAAACAAAATAACACTGACTCACCATAATTTGTGTGATATACTATCTGTTTATATTTTTTAAAATATTTTCTTAGCACTTTCCTTTTCAAGATTCAGTAAACGAATAAACGTATTTTTCCCATATTCGTATTTATAGAGTGACGAATTCAACAAGTCCGTGCAAGGTAGCGAAGCTCTGAGACTGCGACTCTCAGGTTTTTACAAGTTCAAAATGTATTGCGACCACAAAGCGAATACCAACATCCTACAACTTACACAATTTTGTAAACATATATAATAAATTTTTACTTCATAGGTACTTTTATAAATAATGTAAATGTTTTGATATTATAAGATAATATGATGTAAGTAAATAGGTACTATCAGAGTATGTGTTGAGAACCACTATCGTGGACTCCTATTTTCATTTCATGGACCCCCAAATTTTTTTTCGCTTACGTAGACCCCTTGTAGGTTATCATAGACCCCTAGAGATACAGACCGATACAGACCGCTTTGGGAATCACTGTTTTAAACCAAGCTTACTTTTATTTTCAATAACATTATAACATCTATTGATACAACTTACTTTTTTCAGGTATACAAATACGACCAGAATCTACACAACGGAATAAAATAAACATAAAATATCATGACGGGCGAGAGGTATACCAGAGAAATTTCTGAAGAACTTTGAAAATAACCTAGAGAAGGATTTAGACCCGCCAATAGCAAATGTCATCTCATTTCTGAAACTTTAAACCACGAGAAAAACTAATTAGTGAAAGTGAACTTCAAAGTATTGCAAAGAAGTCTCTCTAAATCTGTTTCGAGGGCTAGAAATAAATATTGAACCAGATAGGATTGCGTCTTTGGTAAGGGAAAACGGATGTAGACAAGTGTTTTAATACTGCAGGGTACGTTGCAGAGAATGTAGTAAGAAACAAAACAAAATTTGCCACATAATTATAGGTCGAGTAGGCTCTTTTTAAATATGAAAATAAATTATAAATAAAAATGAGCAGTGGTAGCCACAGGCAGAAAACTAAGAGTTGCGATAGTAGGTCGTGGGTTTGATTCTCGGGAAACGATGTTATATAACTCACACTGTATATTAATTATATATTGTAGGATTGCCATTCTGATCCTCTGCGTACCATAATACCACACTGCGATCGCCAACGCACCTGCCAAGGGTGGGAGTTATGGTTTATCCCCTCATAAATGTCTCAGGAGGAGGCCTATGCATTTCAATGAGTGTCTAAAAATTGAAGTTAAGTTTAAGTTAAGTTTAAGTTAAATTTAAGTTAAATTTAAGTTAAGTTGAAGTTAAGTTTAAGTTAAGTTTAAGTAAAGTTTAAGTTAGCTTTAAATTTTCCGGTAATGTCAATAATAATAATTAGGTTCAAAACTGACGCGTAATAACAGATAATTAAACTTTACTAATTATAGATGACAGAGTAAACAATTTGTGCATAAATTACTAAAAACCCGAAATAATTGACCCAAAGCCCGAAATGCTAATACAGTTAGACGGGGATAATCGACAGCGTTTAACAAAACAGTCTGTCATCGTTTCCGTACCTCGACAAATTGGACCCTGGCATCCCAATTTCAATGTAATGAACCCATCTAAATGCCGCCCTGTTAAATTAATGTTTGAAGATTAATCTGTATCAATAATTTAAGGAATTCTACTGTCCAATATAATATCTCTTCTTTAGTAAATTTTAAAGTGACCGAAATATATTGATAGTATCGTTAACAGCTTTCTGTACGTATTGGAAGACGTTTAATGCTTGCCTCACCAAACGGTCTTATTGAAAATTTATCGACGAGGTCTAATAAGTATTAATATAAATGAAATGGGAAAGCTTTTCCGGCACTGAGCTTATGTTTTTCTTACATAAATATAATCAACTCCAGCCAGCGGGGAGTGTTCTAATGTAGCTGAAAGTGCTACGTGATTAATTCGCTGTGTACGATCTACAATGAAAATAGTGTACGATGTTTTTATTACAGTGTTTTCTATTTTATCGTAAAGACGGCAATGGTATGCATCTTTTAAATACATAGGCAAAATCACGACCTTTAGAAAGGGGTCAATAGTTGCAATAGAAACATTATATATGTGGAAACAATACACAGACATATAATTAACTTAATTTGAAACTATTGTGTCGATTTCTTTCGTTTCAAGGCCTATATATATCCCGCGTCCAGTGATTTGACCTCAACGGCTATCGATTTCACGAGGGGGGGGGTACTTGAGGGTAGGTGACCTACGAGTACCCCGCCTACTGCCACTTCAGACAAATAATTTTTCAAGCTACGTCGGTGATCTTGGTTCTTGTGCGGATTTTCTCACTTTAAGTCTTTGTACCGACTATATAATATTAATTAAAATTGAAATTGAATATATAAATTATAATATATCAAATAACAAAAAAGTATATATAGGTACATATAAATAATTAGCAACTTTTGTCTTTTAGTATGAAATATAGGTGACTTTATTTAGTAATATATTAAAAATAAAACGTGATATTTTAGAACGGTCAGCATTACAAAATTATCTAACCTTAGTCACGTGCCCAGGCTTGATTAATATAAGCACATTTAACTATGATATGCAAAAAAAGGGTTGGTCGTTTGAAAATAATCTCGGCTCCGTTACATCAGAGCGAACCTTCGTTATGATCTAAACTCAAATACATCTGTTTCATCTGTCGACAGACTAAAATATTATGAACTATCTTTATTAGTCATAAGGATAGCTAAACAAAATAGTAAATTAATCACAATCGCAATAAAAACATAATATTGTGATCAAAAACTACAGTAAATTTGTTTATTAAATGAAATTCTTTATTTATTCTTCCAAATCAAATTCATGCCCTTCAACACAATCCCCGTCCGTTAAAACACACTTCTGTCCATACTTTTGAAGTCCTCAAAATGTCGGAAGAGTCTTTTTCCGGTACAGACTCTTCGATTACATTTTTCCACAATCGTGTCAAAATGGCGTTCCCGCATTGGCTTTTTGAGTTTGGTGAATAGTCAGAAATCGTTCGGAGCCAAGTTAGGCGAATGCAGTAGTAACGGAAGGATATGAGGGGGAATTTTTGACTTCTTTTTCAATCGAGATTTCGAACGAATTTCACTTTGCTTTTCGATCACAGAATATATAAGTAAGAAAAGGGCCAATATTTAGCCACTCCCGCACATGCAGTCGTAGTCGTGCAACAAAGTGCACCGCCCGCCAGTCCGCTGATAAATGCACATGCGGCAAACAATGCGAAATACACAACTACCACTGTTAAATCACTCAACACGTGTTTCACCCCTCCACGGGGCATCTTCAGGAGTTATGTTACACCGATTCGTGCCAAACATGGAGAGACTCGGGCGGTGCACTTTGTTGCACGATTACCACTGCATGTGCGGAAGTGGCTAAATATTGGCCTTTTTCTTACTTAGGATGGACTTCCGCAAAATAACGCCTGATTCCATTAAATACACAGAATATATAGTTCCCATGTAATGACTGTTGCCAATGGTGGGACTACTTCACATAATGTTGTGATGTGGTGAAGATAATTTCACATCGATGATTTTGAGTAATCGCCTTGTGGCTCATCAAGAGATGATGAAACTAACTACATGACCATTGTTTCAGCCATAAGACGTTCACTTTTATACATATGGCTCTCCTCATAAATTTCCTATAGGACCGGTATAAAATCTAGTCGTTTACTTGGAAACGCTAGGGAAACAGTACTAAGTGGAGTTTCTTCCTGCTTATTCTCCACGGCTATTACACCTTGCAAACCAGAGTAAAATCAAAAACAAAATGAATTAAAATTATACATAAATTGTTGATAAGTCAATTTTCATTCAGTAAGAGTACTGCCAAAGGTTTAGATTTTGAGGCCGTAGACATAGTTTATAAAATGTATTCTGTGATTATTGGCTGCCAGCTGCTTGAAGGCAATATCTGGTTAGCAAATCTATGCATTGTTAATAAAAACAGTTTTTCGAGTTCTATAAAAAAACAACTGGTATAAAAAAAATTTTCCTAATGTTTTCCTTGTAATTTCTATCTTTTTGCAATTTTCATTTCATAACTTTACTTTATATAAACGTTTCCTAAACTACTATAATATACTTCACTATAATATATGTTCCACGGAGAATTATTGTAAACATGTTTCTAATTTAAATACTTGCACGTCATATTTTGCAACTTCATCTTCTATAGCAGGCGAAGTTTACACAAATCAGTCGTCTATTTACATAACAGAAGGTGGCTTGCAACTAGACTTGCATAAACACGCTTTGCGACACGCCGTGAATAAATAAACATCAGATTTATATACAGTGCATTGTAGAATATTCAGTGCATGAGCACCGGTTAGGTTGCACTTCTTAGCGGTATTAGTTTATGCGGATTTCACAGATCTGGAGTTGATGCTGTATCTAAACATAAAATAAACATCTTAAATTAACACTGAAAGAATTCCTTTGGAAGTATATTATATACTATATTTACATTTTTTATATAATACTATTATTTTAGATTTAATAAATAGTTAATTTAATTAAATAGAAGCTTTTTAAGACCTGTAATTTTTGACCTAAAACTATAAATATCAAATAGGCCAACACAATTTCTGTTAAAAAAATAAAAAAATTGTTATTTTTAAAAATTGTCAATGTAGTCAATTATTATAACAACAGGAGTAATTAATCTACAAAAAAAAAATTAACTAAAAGTTATCTATATATTTTAATTATTTTCCTGACATCGTCTCTACCGAGAGTCGTCACTCTTTTCGAGAATGTGTCGTACGCTGTATTACGCAGATTGTGCAAGTATTCAACGGTATGTATTAAGTATGTATCGGATCTAATTTGACCTCTGCAATGCTGAGACCTTATGGTCATTTCCACTGTTCGGAACTGTTTAGCACTGTGTAGTACTGTAGCAACTATTAATATCTATATGAAACTTTGAAGTGTTAAAAGTGAAGTTTCGGAATATACTCCATATCTAACAGTAGTAAGTTCAAAAAGTAGTAGTGAGGACATCGCATATAAGAATATTTTCTTTTTTTACTGTCGCTTATAGATTATATTTATATATATTTACACAATATTGTAAGTATAATTTAGGTATTTATAGATTTTTTACAGGAGTATCAAAAGAATATTTAATGTTAATATTACATTAATACCTTTAAATATTTTAGTTGTAAAAAATATCACTTTTTTTAATTTGACTTTATTTAGTTAATTTATTATAAAATATCGATTGGTATAAGAGGAACATCGTTGTCTTTTCTCGTCTTGTCTCAGCTTACTGGTTACCGGAACCAAGCCGCACTTCGCTCATTTTGCGCCAAGGTTGGTCGTGATCAAGCCAACTCAACTCCCAACCTCGAAAAATCCCAGCAGCACGGCATCCTTGATGTTGCCGGCGGTCTGGGAGAGGCACTTCGGCGATCCGAGATAGGTAGCCCTGTAGGGTGTTACTCCTGTACACCGAAGTAGTACGTGAGTAGCAGTCTCGTCCACTTCCAGGCAGGCTCTGCAAAAAGGTCTGTCCGTACCGCCTAATGAAAATAAATGTTTGTTAAAAACACCTTGTAAGAAAAGGACCAATATTTAGCCACTTCCGCACATGCAGTGGTAGTCGTGCAACAAAGTGCACTGCCCGCCAGCTCGCTGATAAATGCATATGCGGCAAACAATGGGAATTACACAACTGCCACCGTCAAATCACTCAACACGTGTTTCACCTCTCCACGGGGCATCTTCAGGAGTTATGTTACACCGACTAGTGCCAAACATAGAGTCACTCTCACTCACTCTGTGTTGGGCGGGCGGTGCATTTTGTTGCACGACTACCACTGCATGTGCGGTAGTGGCTAAATATTGGTCCTTTTCTTACCTGATTCCATTAAATAAAAAAAGATCATGACTGGATAAAGTCCCTGCCACCAAGCGCAGTCGGGGTCGCGACAGCCGAAGCAGGGTGTTAGAAAGTTGGCCGCTTACGGTGGGCATTGCCCGATTTGCTTGTCGACACTCATGGCTCGAGGAACATCGCTTAATATTATTTGTTGTGAAGCGAACGCTATAGTACAGTCATATGAGAAAAAAATTACGTTCAGAACGTAGAATAATGGATTTGAATAAATAAATAAAACTGAAAAATTGTTTCTAATAATTGTAAATAATAAAATATAAGATATTTGAAATTAAAGATCTAATTTTATCAAACGCCATACCCGTATCGCTTGACCTTCTATTCAACAGCTGCAGTGGATGTCTACACGTTTCAACTAGCTTTGAATGTACTGCGTGGTATGCGTTTAATAAAGAAATTTCATCACATTTTTTTTTGATTCTCTTTACGTTTGTTGAGATATGTAATTATAGTTGAAAAACCTTTGTCTATATTTCAATCATTTATATTTATTTTAACGAAAGATACATTTATTTAAGATAACAATGGTTGAGACTTAGAAATTGAATAGATTTAAATAATCTGCTAAGTCCGACGAAACTGTAAAAGTCTAAAAAAGTCTAAATATAAAACAAAAGCAAAGCAGTAACATTATCATTAAAATACCTTTACACTTTAGAGGAAATATATAATAGTTACTGTTTGATAAGATTTTTTAAATGTATAATCATAATAAAGTAGATGAGAGGTTTATCATAAGGATGTAAAAGTGGAAGAATTTCGCTATAAAAACTTAGCACTTTTCCACGCGACATTACCATAGGACATTACGTAGCGGATGAGTCTTGTGAAATGACTCGCAAGATATTAAGTCTTATGAGCATGATTGCTTCCTATAAAATGTTTTTGTCGCCTCTTACAGCTAATGTATATCACTTGTTATATAACAGTAACTTATTTTATGAATATACCCGAATATGACCTTGTTATTTATTTTGCCGAAAGTCTTTTTATAAAATATATATATATATAAATATATATAATATATATATATATATATATATATATATATATATATATATAATAAATTTGATTTTTGCTCGTAATTAAAAGAATGTTTAGTTAAAGTAGTTTGGAGAGGTTATTATTATTTTTAAGAAACACCGTCTTGCTCACGTATAGACATCTAAAATAAACAAAATTGGTTAACAAGCAAGTATAGACAAGTTAAAAATGTTATATATATATATATATATATATATATATATATATATATACAGCCAATAGACGCCCACTACAAGCCATAGGCCTCATATATGTTGTAATTAAAAATTATATTAATTACAACATATATGAGGCCTATGGCTTGTAGTTTTAATTAAATTATTATGGTTATGTAATATAAAAGTAAATATATGTATATATATATATATATATATATATATATATATATATATATATATATATATATATATATATATACATATATATATATATATATATATATATATATATATGTATATATATAAATATATATATATTATTTTGTGCTGAGAAAAACCGCATAAAAGAAAACTGTGAAGAAAACTGAAAAACTCATGTGAGAAATAAGTCAAAAGCTTGTGAAATGATTTGGAATTATTAATAATACGCATAAAAATATTCTTCGTACACTACAATACTTTCTTGACTTTACTTTTGTAGTGAAGTGGTTCTAAATTGCTTTCCTTACTTAAAAATACTATCTCGTACTTATTTGTGGTTGACTTTTTTTCAGTAACCATGTATTCGGTGACCAAATTTTATGATGATTTTTCATAAGTTCCTACCAACTAAAATTTAAATTGATAAGTTTGTTAATTACATTTCAAGTCGATTGAAATATTTATACCTTACTTAAAAACTTAGTCCAAAATGTTCACACTAAAAAAGCTGTGCAAATACAGACTTGTGGCACATAGAAAACCAAAACGGTGTATAAAACGATTTTTAAATTAATGTTCCGGCCCGGAAAACCATGAATTCCATTGAAGTATGAAGCAATATACCAAAGATAAGTTTTCGTAAACAAGGCAAAGTGAGTACTAAACGACTATAAAAAACCGCAGCCGTAGCTACCTACAATCATTACACCTCAATCTAGTTACATTGATAAATCACCTCGGAGAAAAACACGCCTTTTACACGACTTGTGGCACGCCAAATGTTGATTTTATCGCTTTTTTTTTCTCGAAATGCTCGCACTTTTATGTTCCGGATTTTCGTAACATAAAAAGAACACTGAAATATTGTTCAGGAAAGCCTCCTAATAATATGACCATTAAAAAAGTCATGTCATATATATATATATATATATATATATATATATATATATATATATATATATATATATATATATATATATACATATATATATCGCTATCTAAAAATCATGTTATAGTTATGTAATATAAAAGAATTATTATTTTTAAAAGTAAATTATTCTGTATAAGGTTAACATTACTTTCGATTTACTACTGTGATAAAAAAGTAAGGTGAAATAATCATTTCGAAACTCTCGGACATTAGGGAGGCAGGTAAATTTTTTCTTAGGTTGGTAAGACTGTCTATAACATTTGTCAAATGTCTGTTAATCAAAAAAATATCATTTGGCTCAATCCAAATTATCTTGAACGATATTTGTCTTAAAAGCATGATCCTCGATTGGTCGATGTCATAATGCATTAGTTCTTTGCGAATTTTTTGCCAATAACTTTTCTCATATCGCTTTGCAACCGCCGTATTGTGTGACTTTTTGATATTTAAAAGGCCAATACTGGAAAAATATTATTTCGACTGCTAATGTGACTTGTTGACAAAAATGCATTTTATAGGACGAGGATTACTTTTAAGGGAATGAAAAAGATTTGTTCTTCCAAATAAATAAATTACATTTTATGAACAAATCCAACTTACTTTTTGATCACAGTATTATATGGCGTAAGTACTTGATATAAGGTTAATCTTATAATTTTCTCTTGGTTCAACAAAATTTTAATTTTTTTAATAAATCCTTTCGACAAAGATTTATTGCTCTATCTAATAAATTGTATGCATTTTTTGATCGGGGCGCGTTTGAAATTTCGTAGCTTTGAACTGAAAGATGATATTATAAGCGAGTCTAATTTGATTTTAATTTCTATCAATATAGGCACTATAGGCATAGGAATAATAATAGGTAAAATTATAAATGGTTCCCGCTTTGTCGTGGCAGGAGGGGTCAGTATTCGTGACCTGGTAACCTTACGTGAAGCTAAGGTCAGTATATATTAGGGGGACCAGAAAATAAGTGTATATTGTCTCATAAGAAGTTTTTGCTGTTTAGCATTTTGGCTTTTACAGCTTCATCGGAAACGAGTTTACGAAACGGAGGAGTCCGTGAACTATTTACAAAATAAATATATAATGTATAAATAAGTAAAAATATATAACAAAAATATAAACATGTAATTAAAAACACAAATATAAAAATGTATATAGATATAAAAATCGTCATAAAAGTTGATGCTTTCTTAAGTTAAATTCACACGACTGCATTTTTAACAAGTTTTTATTCCTTAACAATATATTCACCTTCGTTATCAACAACCTTTTGCCGTCTAGTATACAAATTTTCAATACCGAAGCGGAAAAATCAATTTGTTCCTATGTAAAATATGTCGACATAAACGACATTACTTTCCAGTTCCTTTTAATATATTAACTTATTTATATACATGTGTATACATAAGAACGTTTCATATTACTGGCCACTGTTACCACAATTTTTTTTTTTAATTTTAAATCATTATTCGAATCGCATTCGAATTTTAAATTCGAATGCAGATTTAAGTTCGGACTTGGCCAGGAATGTGACCGCAGTCGTTTGCTTTTGTTTTGATTTTGTCAAACAAATACATGCATGGGATTGGTTTGGTGATCTTGATTTTAAAAAGGTAAAGAGATACGTGCTCAGTGGTTACTCACGTCAATTTGCTAAACACATATACATTTATATACGCAGCCAGTGTTTAGTCATGAATAGAAAATTGCCTTTATAATAAAGATCTGTTTAAAAATTAGAATAAAAAACTGTAAATGTACAAAGAAGCGTGGCTACAAATTCGACCCACGTATGTACAATTTTTTCCCGAACATCACCTTTCGTTGCGTTTGATATATTGGACCGATACCCTGCAACAGCTTGATGGCAGTACGGTCACGGCGCTTCTGGATTTAATCTCGCAAGGTGTGCCTTGGTTCGCTTCATCTTATTCGCAATTTACTGACGGCTGGAATTGCAAGTTATGAATATAAATTTCCATTATTGAAAATATGCAGTGCTTACAGTTTCGAGGGGTCAAATCTTTGTGCTACTTTAATGATTTACTTATATGATTGCAAGAAGATATTTCGTAAGTTAGTCTTGAAGCTGAATCTTTGTTAGATGTTATATTATGAGATTCTAACTGTTTTATCTTAAAATAACCAGTCCAAAATTAATTTAACAAGATCCAAATACGTTGTAACGTTGCAAGTTAACGTCCCATAAATCTTACTTAAAATTTTAACAAAAAAAATATAAACACGATAAACCTTTCATAAATCGCAATATAGCAAAAAATTGTGCAACCCTTGGCGGGAAATGGTACATTTCAAGTGGCGTGGGGTCGTGGACGCGTGCTATTGGTTCAGCGGATCTTTGTTTTTATAACAAACATTCCAATGCGCCTGCGCACCAGCCACAGCAGTTCACATCAGTGCTCGGGAGAAGGATCCTGACTTCGTTTGCGTTCACTAGCTAGGTGTCGTCTCACGCACTGATGCACACTCTTTGTGTTGGTTGCGTTCACCAGCTTCGTGTCATCTCACGCGCCGGGGCCAATTAAAATTTACGTCATAAATTCACGTCTTGGTCCTTTTCATTCTATGGGCATCATTTAGTTCACGCCACAACCTTTATATCGCCTAAATAAATTTTAACTAAGATTTATGGGACGTCACCTTGCAACGTTACAGCGTTCTGATCTGAAAAAAGTCTACTACCAACTCAAGCGGACACCAAATCAATAAATTAAATAAATTTTTTCTCAAACTATTACTTAAAAATTTTAACCATGTTGAAGATATATTTACGACTTTTTCTATAATTTAGTTTTTAAATGTTAACATCATCATTTTAGCTGTAAAAATTCCACTGATTGACTATATCCATGCCTATGCCTTAGTTTTCCAACGAGACCGGCTATAAGAAAAGTATTGAAAAATATTTCATTTTAATTGGATAGCAGGTGTGTATTTTAAAACTGTTTATAGTTATTCAAAAAAGAGTTTCTAATTGGATCATAGACAAAGTTATAAGAAAATTGTTTTTATTTCCTTTACTAACCTTATATAATACTGTGATAAAAAAATAAGGTTTTTAAAATCTAATACCTTATTTATTCTTTCAAATTAAATTCATTCCACCAACTGTCAAAACTTTTTCCAGTCCTCGTAACAATTGGAGTAATTTTTTTCCAGTATAGCCTTTAAGACCTTTTTCAATTCGGTTTTTATTTTCTCAATCATGTCAAACCGGCTTCCCCGCATTAGCCTTTTAAGTTTGCTGAATATCTAGAAGTTGCACGAAGCTAAATCAGGAGGAACAGTGATTGCGGAACGATATAAATCCAGTCGTTGAAGCTTAATTTCCCAAAAAAATGAGCGATTTCCGCACATATACATACTTGACGCATTTAGGCACAAAACGTCCTACAAATGATTTTGGCTGAACAACATGATATTTCAACTTTTGACATATAGAAGCTTGGCAAATGTCAGCAAAAAAATTACCCGCCTTCCTAATGCCAGGCAGTGTTAAATGACAGTTTCAGCTTACTTTTTGGTGACAGTTTTTTATATTGTTGTAATGGAATAGGCGTTTGTCTTCCATCTCACCTGATGGAAAGTGTAGATAAAGACGAAGGTAGTACACGCCCACCCAAAAGAAACCTGTTCACTCTACTCTTAAAGGCTCCAGAGTTCAACTTATCAGGAAAAATAGAACCAGACAGGTTGTTCCGAATCTTGACGACTCTCACCAAAAACGAGCTATCAAACCGTTTAGTTCGACAGTATTTATAAACATGAAATACGCATACAGTATCCAGTCTTTTGGCAACTATAACAAGGTCATCTATTTCATTATAGGTTCACGTGTGAATGAAGGTATTTAAACAAAATTGTTTTTTATCAAAGAAGTTGTTTTTATACTCATTATTGAACTAGTTGAATAGACACGACATATTTTGTCTTAGCTATGAATAATCAAATTGAAACTGTAAACAAGCTGTCAAACGCGTGTAATTCATATTGAACTGTCAAAAGAGCAAAGTTCCAGGAGTGAATAAAAAAAAGGTTACATTTTAATTTTTTTTATTTGAATCTTCTAAAAAATTATGGGAAACTTGTAAAATAATATGAACAGCGTCGATTAAATCGTTTTCATATTACGTCGTGACTAGCGGAAGTATCGATTCGTTTCTGTATACAGAGTGTTTGGTTATAAATATAAAATCTTAAAGGACGTAAATATAGCCTTATTTCTATAAATTAAAATGTGTGTGAATAAGTGCGTTATCACTTTATCCAAGAATAATAAATAACATATATATAATACAGTAAAAATGCAATGTTCAATATTCAGTTTACTACATATTAAAATCATTTGATATTTATTATCTATCCCTGCAGAGTTTGTGTTGCTAAAAAAAATGAAGTAATATATTTCAAAGTGATCACTTCATACAGGATGTTTGGAAATATATGTAAATGAGTCATATATCTACGCCAGGGCTTCTTAAACTTTTGTCATTCACGACCCCATTTATGATTGCGAGTTTCTTGACGACCCCATACAAACGTAAAAGAAAAATAAATTAATATTTTTTGATGATTTATTTATTAGGTAACAATATACATTTGCAAAAAAATTTAGTTTTAGAATTCGTTTTGAAACATACAAAAATCTGAAATTAAAAATTGCACAAAAATTATAAAATTGTCTTTATATTAGTTTAAAAACTTCCACCAATTAGCGTGTCTAGACGCTGCAAGTCCATTGTATTCCGTCAACTCTAGTGATGTTATAAAATGGTATATATAAATATTTGACATTAAAATCTCTCGACTCCAGAATTTTGCCACGCGACCCCATTTGGGGTCGCGACCCATAGTTTAAGAAGCCCTGATCTACGCCATTAAAACTTTAACACCTATAACCAATCAACCTGTATAAGTAAAATAATCAACTGGGTGTCAATATTCACGTAATTATCTATAAGGGTGGGTTTGTTTTTACAACACAAGGGTAGAGTGAGGAAAAACACTTCACCATGGATAGAATAAAATAAACACCCGTCTATCCAAAAGGTGACAGCCGACACTTTGGCAAATGTATACAAGTAAATTTAATAGCACACCGAATAATATTTTCAAAAGCAATTTATAGAGCCTTAAACTTCATGATTGTACAAGTTGATTATATTGAAATACTTAAGGTAAATATATAGGCAATTGAAAAATTAAAATATGAATTTCCCAAAATAAATTATTTCAAAAATAATACAAAACGTAATTAAAGTAATATATTAACAAAAGGCGTTTTTAAAGTTTCAATTTTTTTGCTATTTGTCCCTGCAGATTTTATTCTACCAGAAGTCATTAGGCTATCGCATTCCAATAGAAAAACTTTACACAGGTTGATTTTAAATCGGTGTAAAAGATTTAAATATTTAATGGAATCAGGCGTTACCTTGCGGAAGTCCATCCTAAGTAAGTAAAGGACCAATATTTAGCCACTTCCGCACATGCAGTGGTAGTCGTGCAACAAAGTGCACCGCCCGCCAGCCCGCTGATAAATGCGTATGCGGCAAACAATGCGAATCACACAACCGCCACCGCCAAATTACACAACACGTGTTTCACACCTCCACGGGGCATCTTCAGGAGTTATGTTACACCGATTAGTGCCAAGTGCCACTCTGTGTTTGGCACTAATTAGTGTAACACTGCATGTGCGGAAGTGGCTAAATATTGGTCCTTTACTTACGTAAAAGCTTTAAACTTTATAATATATTATATAAAACTTTATTAGTTTTAACCGATCGCCCTGTGATACGTAAACAGTTCTATTATAATTAATAACTTTTTAATATACCTAATGTAATTAATTTGACAACACTTATCGTATTACAATTTATAAACGACCCTTGTATAACAAAGGTCTTATTAAAAGTGTACATATATCATCATCAATGAGAGACAAACTATAATGGCCATTCGCTGGCTAGTTGGTGATCGCAGTGGTGTTATAGTACGTTGAGAACGCTGCTGCCCATCATCTGAAACTTCTTTGTAAGCAGTGGCAATCCTGTATAATTATTTCACTAAGTGTGAATTATATAACATTGTATCTTTATAATCAAATCCGTGACTCCTACGTAATACCATACAGCGATCATCAACCCGCTTGCTTGTGCGTGGTATATACCCTAAAATATATCTCGGTGAGAGGCCTTTATAAGTTTTATTTACTTTATTATAGATGTTTAACTTCGATAGTACATCTTGATAAATAAATAAATAAAATCTCTTGCTAGAATCTCTTAACTCTTTGGAACTGATTAGATAAAAATCCGATGTTTTTATGTATTTTTAATGGTGGTATTAAAACATATATAAAACCAATATGTTATATATATGCAAAATTATAATCTGCAATTTTTTTATAAAATATCGAAAAAAAGATGTTGGGTTTCGACCAGTATTTTTCAACCTTTTAACCGCCATGCCTTAACTTGGCCTTTCAAAAATTCTTCCGTCCTCAACATATATTTTTAAATTAAATTAAAGGGTTAAACCAGTATTTTAGCTGTATTTATAAGAAAAAATTGTGTAAGAAAAATTGTAAAAATTATAAAACGCTGTCGTGCCTCGCAGATGGGAGAAGAAAGATCCGTATCAAATAGCGGCAACCCTCTCCCAACTATCTGCGTTTAGTTTAAGCGAAAAATAAATATTGTAAAAATACACTAGCGATACAAATTAGTATTAATAAAAAAAAAGTATCGAGTCCACTTTAGAATTGCCCTCTTTAGGAAACCCTAGTTTAGACAAAGCATTCGCGTTCTGCCACATGCATTTCGTGAAAAATTTTAATATAAATAAAGCAAACAGCAAGTAGACAAAAGCCTTCTCAATATATTTCTAATAGAGCCAACGGGATGCGGCCTTCATTAAGAATATATCGACGACATTAAAAAATAAGTAATTAACATAAAATTACAGTACACGATTATAAATACCTTTTTCATTTATACGCGGCTAATCACAGATCTCTCTCTCTCCCTCTTTGTAACGAAGCGAATGTTTTTAAACAATTCTCATTTGTAAAGAGAAATCATGGCCGTGACGTTTTAATTTCTCGCCTAACTTATTCCACCATAATCTGGCAGGGCGAATTTTGTGAACGAAATGTTTAACCGCCGGCTTGAAGGAAAAAAAAATTATTTCAAATTACAACGAATTTTCTACTCCATTCAATTCTAAATTTAAAAAATGAATTCTAACTTTTTTCATGTCATTTACAAATGTCGTTTGTGACCATTCTTATTTACAGTTTAAATTCCCAGTCCAGCCTCATGTTGTTCAAGCCTTCATTATCAAAATGCATAAGTATTTATAATTGGTAAGAAAAGGACCAATATTTAGCCACTTCCGCACATGCAGTGGTAGTCGTGCAACAAAGTGCACCGATTAGTGCCAAACACAGAATGTGTTTGGCGGTGTAACATAACTCCTGAAGATGCCCCATGGAGGGGTGAAACATGTGTTGAGTGATTTGACGATGGCAGTTGTGCAGTTCGCAGTGTTTGCCGCATGCGCATTTGTCAGCGGGCTGGCGGGCGGTGCACTTTGCTGCACAACTACCATTGCATGTGCGGAAGTGGCTAAATATTGGTCCTTTCTTACTTAGGATGGACTTCCGCAAGGTAACGACTGATTCCATTAAAAATTTATAATTGCTTATATCGAACTATGACTTACGAAATATTAAGAATAACGCTAATAAAGCGAGTAACAACCACACATCTGCAGACGGCTGAGTATATTAAACAACCAAAAGATTTGCCGGTCGAATAAAAAAGAATTAATGATTTATTTGTGCCTGGTTAACGGAATAGTCTTCGACTAATGTGTGTTGCCGGTGATGACATACGGGTTTGCCACGTTGTCACTTACGACTGACGTCATAAGAAAGCTAAAGATCACCTAGAGAACAACGGAGAGGGCTATGCTAGGAATTTCGCTGTGAGATTAAATAAGAAATTTGGAGATACGCTGAATAACCAAGAACATCGTCGTAGCTCGAAGAATTGCTCGTGTAAGTACCAGGGAGCGGAACACATCGCTCGTACAACCTATAGCAATTGGGGTGGAAAGTTTCTCGAGCTGCGACCACAAGCTGGCAGACGCCAGGCCCTCCTCTAGGAGGACCGACGACATAGTTTAATTAGACCGATCATCATGGCGACCATCGTCTGATAAGAAGGAAAATAACAGAATAGAGTGATATTCTATAATTTTAGATCAATTTAAAATTTTATCAATCCTCAATAATATTGGTCTGTCACTCAAATAAGACATCGAAATGCCATTATCGAATCAATTGTTTCTGTTTTAATTTATGATATGATGAGGCTTTCAGGTGCTCCATCTTAATTATGCCTTCATTAGTTTTGAATAATATTAATGTTTCAAGATCCATTAAGTACTTTTAACACCAATTTCATCTAACAATAGTTCGTACATATTATTTACATAAATTTAATCATCTTAAAGTTTAACTAACAACTTTGTTCGCCATTAATCCATCCTTATTTATACATTTACATAAAGAAATGAAATTGGACTGTCTCTTTATAATATTAAAATAACCGCATTTTAATACATGTATATGAATAATTTTTTAACATTTTTGTTTGACTGTTTGTTTGTTTCGGTTTATGTCTGAAATGGCTGGACCGATTTCGACGGGACTTATATTGACAGATAGCTGATGTAAAATGAATTAACTTAAGATAGATTTATTTTAGAAAATTATTTAAAAAAAATAACAAATATATTTTTTTAATATTCTACGAGGACGAAGTCAGGGGCAAAGGTAGTTAATAATAAAAATATTTAGGATGATCAAATTAATGTCCGAAATGATAAAAATGTTATATATTTTGATCCTAAATTGAACCTAAATTTAAGATTATATGTACATAAATTTATCAAATTAACCATTTGTTTCATGCCGTAAATATATTTAGAAAAACGTTTTATTTCTGAATATAACATTATTATATTACTACATCACATTTCACATTACGTAGGTTCATACATCGCCATACCCACAATAAAATGATAAATCCGAAAATGCAACTTTTGTGGATAGAAGAAAAACTTAACATACAGGTCGTATCTCAGAAATTTTGGCTACATAAAGCAATGAAAATATTTATAAGAACATAATTATATCTATTCTTAGCATGTCGAATAGCAGTAGTTTTTACTTATATCGTAAAATCTTTTTATTCTTGTTTGTACTTTACCTTATTTATTTAGAGAAATAATTGATTATTTTGCCTATCTCCGGCATTTTTAGACAGAATATTATAAAAAAAAATTGACTCTGAAAATAATAACGGCCATTGTCATTTTATTCGACCAACCATTAACAAATGATATCTACACTTGAGATTACATATTAACACAAAATTAAGAATTGTCTGAATGTACGCATTTGTCTTAAAATTCAATCACACAACTTTTTAAATGACTTCTATTTTAAATTAAAATTATTATTTAGTCATCCTTTGATTTCGATTATTCATCACTTTGTTTAATATTGCAGTTGTGTTCAAAAATCAAATATTAAATCCTTAATAATTTCCAAAATTAACCTATTATATAAACAAATCGACTTCATTAGGTTACTTCATTCGGTTAAGAACACTGATATTCGCGTCTTGAGATTTTATTCGGATCGTGTTATTTAGGGAGAAAATGAGCAGATTACTCCGGCATCGGCCTACGGGATTGATGAGCGGCCTCTGTGACGTAATGCGCCGCTACTTTTAGCTTTTAATCGGATAAAAGCCTCGTTCTTAATGTTACAACGAAACTCGGATTTTCTACAGGAAGATTGCCTTGTCTTGTATAACAAACCATTATATTAATATTAGGTACAAAAGCACTTATTACCGCGGAATAGTGAACAGTGGTAGCTTAACCGTAGATGACTGTCGCAAGTTCTATTCCCGGGACATAATCTATATGTTATTCACACTTTGTTCATTAATTATATAGGATTATCACTGCAAAACGCTGCGATCGCCAACTCGCTGATCATGCGAGGCGATTATGGAACGTCCCTCCATAAATATTTTGGCGGAGGCCTATGCTTTGCAGTAGGCTTCTATGGGCTAAAACGACGATATATATATATATATATATATATATATATATATATATATATACATGTATATGTATTACAAAGTTTAATAAATATTTATCTACATATTGAACTATATGTTTATTATGTGTTCAATTTAGATATATAAATGTAACTCAAACATGTGCTGGTAGAAAAAGCGTGGAAAAGCCCTCTAATAAGTCGACCGACGATATAGTTAACGTCGAGGAAAGTAACTGAAGGTGGGCGGCGCAAGAATCGTCGTAGGGGAAATCTTTGAAGGAACGAAATAAAAAAAAATAGTCCAGAAGGAAATGGTGAAGTCAAAGAGGTAATTGCATGAAAGGTAAATGAATGAAAGATTACTTGAAGAAAAAAGGGGAAAGAGTGAGAGATATTGAAAGGACAAAAGAAAAGTGAGAAAATAATATGATAACTGCGTGTAAAACCAAAACAGGGGTTATATATACAAGATGTCCCTATAGAGGGTGACATAAAAAAATTTTTTCGGCTAAAAAAAGAAGAAAAAAATGGAAATGGAAATTCGTATGAACATGATCATTTGCACATCTTAATACGTATTCGTAAAATTCAAGCTGCGTGTCTAAAGATTTTTTAGTAAAATTTGTTAACATAAATTATTCTACAACGACTGGACCCGCGACGGAAATGAATTCGTCCGGTCACAGTGGCTAAAAGTCAGGATATCTCGATTCACGGCTTTAGACTTACGACCTTTAGGTATTGTTTAAATTAGTTGTTTAAGAATTTTAAGTTAAAGTTATTCGGTGAACATTTTCGTTTACTTAATCTGAACTTACGTATAATTTATCAGCCACAGATTAAAGGGTAGTTAAATGTATTTTGTTTATTTATGCTTAACCAACATATGTTCATAGTTTGTACTTAACACTAAACATACCATAACGGGACAGTTGACTCATTTTAAACTTTTGCATTGATTAGTTATGAAACTAAAATTCTTACAGTTTGCTTTTGTAATAGCGATAGTCAATGTTGTTGTCAATTTTGTTTAAATATTATGTATGTAAATATATCAAACAACCAAAGTCGGGTCAAATAAAGCTATGGTAGAAAAATATACCTAGTATTCGTATGATTAGTGTTAAATAATAATAATAACAGTAGTCATTATTCCAGCAGTAAGACGTCAGTTGTTGGATATAGGAGTCGTACAAGAAAATCTAATGTGATCGGTTTTGTTTTTCTCGTTCATCTAACTTAATTTATGACATGGACTTTGTTTACTAAGCATTTATTTTATTATTGTGTTCTTTATTTTTTTCCTCAATTCTTCACAAAATCTCGCATTCTCTCTTTTTCTTTCTTTTACAGTATTCACTATATAACTTTTATTTACATTCTGTTCATACATCGCTTTCTATTCTTCGTCACATTTTTTAAACTATTACAATTTTATTATTTTCTTTTATATTATTAGATATGTTTGTTGTAGCTGTAAATTGGTCTCCTTATTACTTTATTACACACACCTATTTATCATATATTTATCTATTTATACATATTTTTATTAATGGCGTTTGCGATGTTATTTGACAGAAATTTGATATTGACGGTCAACGGTACGGTTGCAATACGATATTATTCATGTGTACATTTCTGCCAACTCCTTCACTGCAATAATTTTTTACAGCTTTTTTTCGAGTCACATTGGCTTAGTTTGTGATCGATACTTTAAAATAGATTATGGTAATAAGACGTTACTGTGAGTACATACATAAAAGTACAAAAATAGCCAATAATACCCATTACGAGAAACTCATCGAACATTTTTTCCACGAATAATATTTTACTCGCTCTTACGATTCTACTAACAAGGATTTAGTTTCCTTCATTAGAAAAATCCCTAAAAAGTTCTCAAGGTATATTACTACCTGTAAATGCTAAATTTGACAGAAAAGGAATAAGCCTACAATAGCAAAATACGGGTTTATTCGGTGGGAGGGATGACTTCACCTAAATTGTTGCTTAAAATCATGGAACATTACAAACAAAGTAATTGTGGATATATATATGGTATATATAATTGTAACATATAAACAGAATAGAGTGTTAAGATATAATTATAGAGCCACTAATAGCAGCGGCGAGAATAAACATTATTTGCCACAGTGTTTGTCTACCGAACCAAACAAGGTTGTAAACATACAATAATCTTGTATACATTGTAATCATCGCTTGTTTCAAGTTTAAAAGGTATTATTATTAATATTAATAAAGTCTTTTATTCGGACTTAAAAATTACAATAATGTTAACTTTATTCTTCACTTATGTATTAACTAAATTAAATTTATTTCACGTATTTAGTGTTATGTTATTTTTTGTAAGTCCTTTTGCAAGTTGTCAAAGGCCTCCTCCAACCTACTCCATCTCTATCTCTGGCTACTCTGCTCTATGTTACACCTGCAACATGTTTTATGTCATCGTCCCACCTATTTTTTTGTCTACCTCTTTTCATTTTTCTTCCTTCGGATATCACTGTGTAATTTGCTCCACTTGTTCTTTTCTCTTATCATATTTCCTGACCACTTCCATTTGTGTTTTTATTATTATGGTTACTTCTTATATCTTGGTCGTTTTCTTGATGTCAATATTTCTGATTCTGTTCCCCCCTATTTACTACCATGTTTCTCTCCATTGCTCGTTGACGAGTGGCAAGTTTATTAGTTGAGTTTTTTATTGTGGCCTATATTTGGCTTCTATACATTAAAATTGGTAATATGCCGATATTATATAATTTTACCTTTGTTTTTATATGTATTTTTTGACTTTACTAGATATTACGTGATGTTTAATATGGAAAATGAAAGCATTAAATCATTGCTACATGTATTTATTTATTATCCACTTAGAATAACTTAATATGACCATTACTATTGTTTGCGTTATAATAGGAACGCCAGAAAAGCATAGTTTGTTAGAAAGTATTTTTAGATTTTCTATGGTTCCCGCTATTGGGGACCTCTTCTTCCACTTCTATTTGTGTGAGAATGGGGATTCTATTTTTCTTAAATCACCATCACCATACTCTTCTTCCATGCATCATAATCTATCTTTCCGTTCTTTCACTCCGCAAATATCTATCTTTCTCTCTTATTCTATCTTATTCATTCATCCTCACCACTGCAGTTTGGTCTTTTTTATTACAGTCTACTATTTTTAGATTGGGCTTTCCTACAATGGCATCTTTCAACTAGGTTACCAATATTTTTGGTCTTAGAGCCCTCAAAAATCAGATACATTTTATAAACAGATATATAACTCACGAGAATCTAAATATAGTAGTAGATAAGCTCATTCCCAAGATTTACTATCACTTGCAAATCAATCACACTAAAATAATTGAAACGCAACGATCAATGGTATAAACTTATACTGGTAACAACAAGTAATGCGATCTACGATAGAGAAACGTAGTTTCACTTCTGGCTTCATTCGAAATATCGACAACGAATTAAACGAGCCACGGAGAGAGCTATGTTCGGTATTTTGAAATACGAACCAAAGTAAACTAGCCCACCGGATTCCATATAATATGTATTCTATTATTCCATCTGCCATGAATAAATAAAAAAAAATTGTATCAAAATCTCTACGCCCATAGTGTGGTTGTAATAATTGTAAAACAGGACAAGATTACAAACTATACTTCTATATTACTATTTCATTCATCCTGTATAATATAAAGTTGCTTTAGTTGCACCAGTTATCAGTTAGTTACTCTAGTTAGGGTGTTTATCGAGTTACAGTTAGTTGATTTTTCTTCGTCCGGAATAAAATAAAATATAAATTTAAAACAAATAGTCATATCCATCAAGGTAATTAAAAATAAAAATTAGCTTTCTGTTCCCACTAGACTCTATAGAATGTTTCACTTATTCGTAGGTCAATGTATACGATTTTATACCAAACTACCAAACTACTAAGCTCTATCAAAAATTACCAAATTTGACTTTGTAAATTCACGAAATGTATAAAGTATAAGCTCTGATAAAAGGCTTATTACTTACTCCATTTAAGAGTATGTTCACGATATTTTTTTTGGAAATGTATTATTCTTATTTTATAGAAAAAAAATTGTTAATGCAATCCTAACAAAACATTATTAATCCTACAAAGTTTTTTTTAGTTCTTCCTAGAAGGTAGCGCTTTATCAACTAACGTAAATTTAATTTTAAGATGACAGATATAAATAATTGTATTAAACCTGCTATCGCTGTGACTTTGAAATATTATAATTTGATATTCATCTATAATGAAAATTATCATTAATTTAGCTGTTCTATACAACTTGGTATGCTTAACGTTAATTTGTATAAATTTCTGTAACAACATTAATATTTTATACTTATATAATCTAGCACAATGTTTTTATAGACAAAAATATAATGAATCACAGCTACTTATTTGTAATCAAAAGACTGTAGAAAATTCTTAATTACAAAGTGTTGCTTGATAAGTGAGATTATCAAAAGACTAGTACTGTTGCGCTGTATTGTCCGAGTTCCTAATTTGAAAATGATTTTTTTTTGTTAGTAATATAACACGTAATTGTAACTGGCAGTTATGGTGCAGTAAAAAAGTTTATCTAATAAGTAATAAGTTACACACTATAATGTGAATAAAACGTTTCGTAGCAGTTTGTGAAAATTTTCGAAACGTTTTTCAGGTTTTTAAAGTAAACAACCATAATCGAACATTAATTTAATATTTTATTTCTCTAGTTTTAACATTAATATTATTTTTAAATAGGCAAACAAAAATAATGAAAATAAGTAAAAATATTTTTTAATTAACCTATTACGCAAACATTCAAGACAAAAACATATTTAATGGAATCAGCCGTTACCTTGCGGAAGTCCATCTTAAGTAAGATATATATATATATATATATATATATATATATATATATATATATATATATATATATATATAACAAACACGTGTTGAGTGGTTTAACGGTGGCAGTTGTGAAATTCGCATTGTTTGCCGCATACGCATTTATCAGCGGGCTGGCGGGCGGTGCACTTTGTTGCACGACTACTACTGCATGTGCAGAAGTGGCTAAATATTGGCCCTTTTCTTACATAGAAATACCTCTAGTATTAATAGTATACAAAATTGCCATTTTAACTCAAATACATCGATTTATTTTTAACAATTGGTTTACTTAATCTTAATGCGTAAGGGTAAGTCTCTTGGTGCCAATTAGGGAATGTTTGTAGATGAGGGTCGAGTTTGGATACAAGACTTTGATGTTCTTGTTAATAATGCGCATTATTACGTCCTTTGATTATATCATCAAAGAATTCAATTTTTGCATAACATTTTTTTTACACTATGTAAACCAAAAGTTTGTTAAGCTAAACATAATCAATATTTACGTAATATAGGGGAATTATAATAAACTTGTTGTACCTGATATTAAGTGTCGTAGTCTCATTTATACGTTCAAACTATGCGTTAAATTTTTCTCCTAGTATTTTCAAGAAATTTATTAAACACAGTTTCTCCTATATGTCATATTACTCTATTTTAAAGAAGTGGCTAAATATTGGTCCTTTTCTTACTTCGGATGGACTTCCGCAAGGTAACGCCTGATTCCATTAAATACTTTGTGATAATAGCTTATTTTCTTTAGAATGGTACTCAAACTGGCATTAAATGCTACAAACAAATGGACAGATAAAACTGTTTTAATTCGCTGTAATATTGTTATTGCGTTTAGATATAAAAGACAATTGTCCACTGATAAGCTCCGGTATAATACCGTTATCATAATGACGTGACGTCATTGCGGACCAATTATTAAAACCAACATGATTCGAATTTCGAATTTACTCTGTATATTATTGTATTGTTTTTCTACAGCAAAATGTGAACCAAAGTTTCGATATCATGAATCTGTGGGTGTACCCAGAGCTCTCGCTTTGCGGATATCTGAAGTTAAATCGCGGATTGTGGGAGGTTCCCCTGCGGATGCACAATCGTCCTTTCCTTATCAAGTAAGTGTGTACAATTTAACATGACTTTATCTTTGTCTGAAGCGTCTACTGTTTGAACTATTGTTGTGTTCAACTGCCTTTCATTATAACTATCGTTCTCACCCGTAGATTGTCCACAGCTGGACAAAAACTTGCCCATAGATTTATAATAAGACTAACTAGACTACTACATTTAATAATTATTAAAAAAAAAACATATTAAACCTATTTTGCTATACTCAATACAAAACAATAACTACACGGGACATTCCGTTTGAAATTATTAAAAATTATAACAAACCTTTTTGTTTCTTCTCTTGCGTAAGTTATCCGTTTATAAATTAGCAATTCTTCTACTTTTTCTTTTCGTTCGATAGATGCCCGCGGCATTGCATAGGTCTCCCCTAAAGATCACAACAATGATCATTCTTACATTGCCCACGGTGACCAATTTCCTGCGACCATAGCTATGTCGTTGGTTCAACTAATCGTGGGCCTACCCACACCGTGGCTCATGGATGCTAATTGAGATCCTTTCGGAACTAACGGCTGTCAATTGCACTAGAAATATGCCCGCTCATTGTCACTTCAGAAGAGCAATTCTTGGAGCTATATCTGTGATTTTAGTTCTTCTGCGGATCTCCTTATATCTGATTTTATCTTACAGCGATATTCCTTTCCATAGCCCTCTCCATTGTCCATTATAGTTTGTAGTTAGCCAAATTGTGACAAGCAATTCTTGGAGCTACGTTTGTGATTTTGATTCTTCTGCGGATCTCCTTATATCTGATTCTATCCTGCAGCGATATTCCTTTCGATAGTCCTCTCCATTGGCTATTGTAGTTTATGGTAATCCGAATTGTGGCAAGCAATTCTTGGAGCTACGTCTGTGATTTTAATTCTTCAGTGAATATCCTTATTTTTGAAATTTTTCGTCAAATAATCATTTACTATTTTATTCTTACAAATCTTACTTCTATTATTATTCTCATATCCAAAGAATCCTATTTTTAAAATGCAACCATCCACTTTACTCACTGCTTCTTATCTTTGCATCACAATGTTAACAGGAATAGAATGCCCGTGAAGTAATAAGTCATCGTATACCTCCGGTCATTGCCTGAGTCAACCTAGTCTGAGGATCGCCTTATTTATGATTTTATCTCACTGTGTATGTTCGAGTAAATCCCCTCCATCACTCAATCTCGATGACCATGAACATTCTTATGAAGTGCAGCAAGCGACCAATTTATTTATTTGATCACACTAGTTGTAATAAAGACCATTTATATAATAAAAAGTTTTCAATGTTTACAGAAATAAAATGTTTTTATTACTTCAAAAATAACTGTTTTTAGGTCGGGATTATAGCAACACTGACCACAGGCTGGACGTCAGTTTGCGGTGGATCTCTCGTTTCCAGAAATAGGATTCTGACCGCGGCACACTGTTGGTGGGACGGGCAAAGCCAAGCGCGAAAGTTTACTATAGTTTTGGGCTCTTTGAAAATATTTTCCGGCGGTACGCGAATCGATACAACTGATGTGGTGATCCATCCTTCTTGGAACACGTTGGATATAACTCATGATATAGCTATTGTAAAGATTCCTGCAGTGAATTTTAACAGTGAGTTTTACATTCTAAAATGTCGTTAGAAATTTGTTTAGCGGGTTTATAATATATTCTTTCGTTAAGAGAATTCATAAAATAATTTACAAATATTCCAAAAATAAATCATCTGATCTGCCATAAATTTATCGATTGTATCAATATTAAATTAATAATATACATCTGGTATATTTCTTGTCTCTGCGTTGAGTCTCGACGTACATACCTCTGATTTAGACGCTTCAAAAGATCCCTTTATTTAACGATAAAGTGAAAACGAATACTCTGTCAGTTATATTTTATGACGGAAGAATAAACACTACACAAAATGACACAATAAAAACGAGATGATATAAATAAATTCATATGTAATGAAAAGTTGAACAAGTTGATGAGACAGTTACTCTACACCAGAGTTCCCCAATCTTTTTTGTGTCGTAGACCCCTTGCCATGTTTTTCCGTGTTGGGTAGACCCCCTACTTACCTAATTTTGATTTCATGTTAATTTCTAACTGTAGTGAAGTTTAGTGTTAAAAACTTAAAGTAAAAACACATGTTAATTTATACATTTATTAGGTTTTTACAAGTTCAAAATGTATTGCGACCACAAAGCGAATACCTAATACTACAACTTACACAATTTTATAAACATATATAATAAATTTATTACTACATAGATACTCTTAAAAATAACATAAATGTTTTGATATTATAGGATAGTATGATGTAAGTAAATAGGTACTATGAGTGTATGTGTTGAGATCCCCTTTCATGGACCCCCAAATTTTTTTCGCTGACGTAGACCCCTTGTAGGTTGTCATAGACCCCTAGGGGTCGATATAGACCACTTTGGGAATCACTGACCTACACACAACTTCATTGTCAGGCCTGTATAAAACGTGTTTTTTAGCTTTTCTATAATTAAATATTTTATCAATATTTAAAGAAACAATATTAATGTAATTGGTGGGGCAAAAGTAATGTTATAATGTGAACGTGAATTAATTTTTACAAATGGCGTCAAATGTCTTCTACTATTATTATTACTATAATCATTTCAACCATAAGACCTCCATTTCTAGATATATGTCTCCCTTAGAGACTTATTATAATATGACCGTTTGGATCATCAGCATCCGGCGTCTTCCAAGGACCTAAAGTCATTTTCCATCTATTGAACGTGCTTCACCGCTTCTACTAATTCTTGATCTCCCCACTTTGCTAATTTTATACTGATTGATTTCAGACAACATACAACCGGTACAATTGCCTGCACTATCTGATGTCAACCAGATGTTTTCAGGAATGACAGCCATTGCTTCAGGGTACGGGAAAATTAGTGATGGTAAGTGTATGATTACAAAGTGACATAACTCCTTAGAGGTATAATAATTTTGGAACTGGTACCTTAAAGGCATTAGGTAGCAACGTCGTTCATGCATGCAATGAAATGGTATCTCTTTAAATTCCAAGCAATGTATCACCAGTGGCGTGGGATGGGATGCGATGTGTTGTAAGTAGTCATACTGTAGGATTTCAGGGGGCTTTGTGTAATAAGTCATATAATAATATTTAAATATAAATACATGTAATTACATTTAAAAAATTAACGAAATCTGTATTTCTTCCGTGTATTCACCGTGCGCGTGCTGAATGCAACGTATTGTGGGGAATGGCTAAGTATGGTTCTCGGGGCTGACGCCTTCAATGAAGACTCTATAAACATTTATTTAATTTTTCATGAAATGAAAGTTTCATATATGATTCATTTTATTTTTTTGGACTTCTTCGTTATAACCGGGTACGGTTCTCGGAGTTGATGATCCTTTTATTTTATTAAGATCTCTATAAACCTGTATATGTTTTTAATATTTAAAAACAATCATGAAAATAAAGTTTCAAATTATTTACCATCTATATATTGCGAGCATGTTTAGCTGTTAAACGTATTGTAATCTCTACGTATGTCTAAATAAGAGTAACTACCCCATTCATTTAAGTCAGCTGGTAGACGCCCATTGCAAGGTGTAGCCTTCACAAAGATGTCTAAAATGACCCTAGCGATCCTCGCATCTAGCGACTTTCCGCGACCTTCATTGTGTCGTCGTTTCTTTTAAGGGGGGGGGGGGGTGTCACTCGGTGTTTGGCACTGGTCGGTGTAACAAATATTGAGGATGCCCCGTGAAGGGGTGAAACACGTGTAGAGTGAATAAACAATGGTAGTTGTGTTTTGCATTGTTTGCCGCACGCGCATTTATCAGCGGGCTGGCGGGCGGTGCACTTTGTTGCACGACTACCGCTGCATAGCGGAAGTAGCTATTTATTGGTCCCTTTCTTAGTTACGATGAATTTACGCAAGATAACGTCTGAATCTATTAAATACTGTATTATGAATAAATAATTTTTGATTTTAATATATTTTATACCTGTAATACTCCCGAAGATTACTGGTAGTCGATTTTAATCGATATTGTGTAATTAATCACAAAATATTTTTTTAAAGCACAAACAAGTTTTCCAACAACGAGTTCGTTGCATCGAGTATCTCTTACCATTATAACGAACGCACATTGCCAAAAGAGCTTCGACGTCTCCATTCACGGAAGTCACTTGTGCACTGCCGGCGACCGTGGCGTTGGAACCTGTGATGGCGATTCTGGTGGTCCACTTACCGTTGTTTGGAAGAATTCCCGCACATTGGTATATTTTTATTTTATTTATAATATTAATCTTTATTAATCACAGGCTGATGAAACGTTACCCAAATTCATATTACTACTTATTATTAAACTAACTAGACATAACTCGAAGAGTTTCTCGTCTGGGGTGAGACGTGGTCGTTTATGATGGGCCTTATAAGAAAGCCCAAGATCAAATAAAGACATGCTCGGAGTTTCGCTGAGAGATCGAATAAAAATCATATTAAAAACTAGTCTGAAGTAACAATGGGCACGGCACATCGCTTGTACAACCGATGGTCATTGGAACCGATTCTAGAGTAGCGATCACAAGCCGGTAGACGCGGCTTGTGTAAACCCCCCATTAAGTAAGAAAAGGACCAATATTTAGCCACTTCCGCACATGCAGTGGTAGCCGTGCAACAAAGTGCATCACCCGTTAGCCCGCTGACAAATGCGTATGCGGCAAACAATGCGAATCACACAACTGCTACGCATGTGCAGAAGTGGCTAAATATTGGTCCTTTTCTTACTTAGGATGGACTTCCGCGAGGTAACGCCTGATTCCATTAAAACCCCCCATTAGGTTAAGCTCGACTGATTTCGCTGGATACTGTATAAGACCAGACATCGTGATGATCTTTGGAGGGAGACTTTGGCCTTGCAGCAGGCGTCTACCGGCTGAGATGAAGAGGATTAATTATTGTTTAGTTAGAAGTTACTTAAAATGTCCCATTTTATATGTTTAAGTATAATCACTTTATATAGGTTGGTTATTGTTTTTTATCTTTAATGAGGCCTCCGCTATTGGGACCTCTCCTTCCACCCCTATTTTGTTGGGAACAGGGTTTTTTATTTCTTAACAATTTTTTCACATGAATTCTTTATTTTCGCCCTCGTCTTCCATAGTTCATAATATCTTTTTTTCTTCCTTCTATCATTCCATAATTCCATCTTCCTTTATTAATCATTCCATTCCTTTCATCCATCCTCAAACACTTCAGTTGTATTTTTTATTGCAGTATCACAGCTTTATTTAGTTGATTTATTTTTCTCATGTACATTAATTTGTTATATAGGTTGATTGTAAATAGGTGTAATATCTGTAAAGTTTTTTCCTGAACAATTAGTTATGTACTCACTCATTTAAACTTTTAAATCTACAATAAATCAATCTGTTGTCATAAGTGGATAAGTACTAAGCGTTCTTTGTCAATCTACCCACGAAAAAATATTATATTTTTCTTTTTTACATTGTGTAGAGTCTAGTGACTCTTAGTTAACTTCCGTGGAGAAAGATGGACTTGCAAGGGTGTATCATTTTCCTCTATCAATGTGCCTCAAAGGCTTCAATTATTTTCCAGTCAGCGTCGCGAATAGACTATTATACAGAGACGTGTTTTAATATCGAGAATACAGGCTTTCTCGTGAGTCTCAATCCGCGTTTTCAATTTCTTTGCGATTGATTCTTACATATCTATCTCGCTATATCTCGACATTTTTAGACATGGATTTTAAACTAGATATTTTTAAGAATAGAAACACTGTAACATTTATTATTTTATTCATAACAAATTATCTGTTGGCATCACGAAATAACATGTTATTATGGGTCCCCGATAATTACTTCGATACGAATTAACACCACGGGATTATACTGTGTATAGACTCATAACTGTGTAGATAAAATCTATATAAAACCAATTGGTTCGATTGAAGCATTAAAATTGAAATTATGTTAGGCAACTGTAGTATTAGACCGACATTTACACAAAACCAGTCCAAAAATTTAAATAAAATAATCAAAAGCCAGTTTTAGTTATTTTAAAACTTAAATACTTTTCCGCGTTTGAACACCAACTCGCTGCGAAAGCGACAGTGTGATCAAAGATGAAACATGCAGACTTAGTAGGTATCTATTCACTTAGACCCTGAAGAAACCTGGTTTATAATTCTCGGGAAATAAGGAAGGCGGCAAGAGATGATGACTCTGTGTTTGGCACTAATCGGTGTAACATAACAACACATGTTGAGTGATTTGGCGGTAGCAGTTGTGTGATTCGCATTGTTTGCCGCATACGCATTTAGCGGGCTGGCGGGCGGTGCACTTTGTTGCACGACTAACACTACATGTGCGGAAGTGGCTATATATTGGTCCTTTTCTTACATAGAGATGTAACCCTTGGTACGTCTAGGAAACTCCTCACAAAAAGACGAATATTCATTCGATGGATGACTTTATATAAAATGTAGTGAATAAATGAGTAACTGTTATCCATGTATATCCAAGACGAATGAATAACGAGAAACACCCAATAGGGGCCAGAAAGAGAAGGAAACTCCACAGTGTAAGAGTAGCTGACTTCTCACTCTTGTATGTGTATAATTTTTGCCAAGAGAATGATTTTTTATTGTTGTCTTTATTAATTTTATATTTTCATAGTTCAAATGTACGTATGTATATATGATGAATGTATGTATGTATTCAAATATAGTATATATATATATGTATATATATATATATATATATAATATATGCTATTCTCTAATTTATATAAATAATGTATGCTGGGATCTGCATAGATATACGATACACTTGGTTTGTAATATATTTTTAATGTTAACTTTTAATTATTGGTTGTGTTATTTTTGAAATATTTTAATAATAAATAGAAGTTTCGACGATTTTAATTCTTTTTTGATTACAGGTCGGTATCGTTTCGTTTGGTCTCGGGAACGGCTGTGAGAAAGGACTACCTTCAGTGTACACTCGAGTTACTGCCTTTCTAACATGGATTAATGCTAATATGTAATAAATATTATAAGTTACATTTTATTTTATTTTTTATTCGATAAATCTTAGAACTGATGCTGTTTTGGAACTATTCAGTACTTTTTGTATAAATAATATATTTCGCCATATGGGACACCAGGCGTAAAATTTGAAAACAACTCGGGGAATTAAGCCAATTTATATGTTTATAGTTCCTGGGCCAATGATGATATACGGATCTGATAGACGTGGTCGCTTACAATGGGCCTCATGGAAAGGTTCTAGGTCGCCCAGAGAGCAATGAAGAGGGCTATGCTTGGAGTTTCACTGCGAGATGGAATTAAAAACGAGGAGGTCAGCAAAAATACCGAAGTTTGAAGGGAAAGTGAGAGGAGTATATCGCTCATACCACCACCATACCAACGTTAGGACCGAAAGTTTCTGGAGTGCGACCATGAGTCGATTGATGCGGTGTAGATAGGCCTTCATTAGGTGAAGCAACGGACAGTGCAAGTCTGGTCATCCTGACGACATTTGGACAAGGCCTATGCTTTGTAGTAAGCATCTATCGGCTGAATAGAAGAAGACACGTCAAGATACTAAAACAATTATTTTATTATTTAATGGAATCAGGCGTTACTTTGCGGAAGTCCATCCTAAGTAAGAAAAGGACTGATATTTAGCCACTTCCGCACATGCAGTGGTAGTCGTGCAACATAGTGCACCGCAATGTGCATGCGGCAAACAACGCGAATCACACAACCACCACGGTCAAATCACTCAACACGTGTTTCACCCCTACACGGGGCATCTTCAGGAGTTATGTTACACCGATTAGTGCCAAACACAGAGTTTCTGTGTAATTATTTTATTAGGTGAGTAGAGCATTGACAGCTTGTTGTATATATTTTTTTCTTTCTCGTTCCCCAATCTTGTGTGGGACAGGGACTTTTAATTTTTTATTAATATATTCACACACTTCTGTTTATTTTCATTCTCTGCTTTCATATTTCTTATTCTCCCTCTTTCTTCTCCATTATTTTTACAGTTTTCTCAGTCTTTCACTTCCATTCCGTTATCCTTACACCCACCCTCAGCCACTACTAATTCTAGTTTGCCAAATTATTTTATGTATTATTTATTACAATTTCGCACCATTTTATTTATTACCCATTTTTATTTTACAAATTATTTAATTCTTTTACTATTTTTACTATTTTGGTGCTTTCTTTACAATATAATTTCTTGCAATATCTGACTCATCTATATCGTTTTATTTTTATTTATACCATTTTAATTACCTCTTGGCAGTAGCGGAGGAAGCATCCTCTCTCCTCTTCATTTTACATTATGGCCGCAATGTTATCTTCTTGTATCATTTCGCCTATCCGGCATTCGGAATCTGTGCGCAGTCTTCCGAACAACGGACAGTGGGCAACAAGGTGGACCACGGTCTGGCCCACGCCCGGTTCACAGAAGCACGAGGGGTCTTCTTTGAGCTTGAACCTGTGGAGGTACTCAGAGAAACCCCCGTGCCACGTGAAGAGCTGGGCCAAGACTGCGTCCATCTCGACACTGCAGAGCACGCGGTAGGCGTGGCATTCGGGAAAAATATACTCGTTACGTTGTATATATCGGTACACTGCACGTGTAAAAGGTTTAAGTATTGTACAAGACGACCGTGTTAAACATTTTTTTTAAACTTAAAAGGTTCACAGATAAGCTCAATAAGATAATCCGATCCTGGCAACGAAGCTCAGGCGGTGTGCTAATAGCCTTCCGTTATGACACAACTTCATTGCCTTTGAGTCCGCGTTAAAAAGGTTTCGAGTCCAAATAAAAGTTGTTTCGAAGCGCCCGGCGGTCGTTTAGATAAAATACAGGTCGGCTTACATCCGCCTATTAAAAAGAGAAATGTGTGACGAGGATGTCCTTTACCGACTTAAATGTAGCGATTTATTACGCGGCATAAACTGGCGACCGCCTTTCTGGGTTCTTTAAAAATAACATTTATATATACTAACTAAACACAATATATATCTTTAATTTCGTAATAAAACTTAAATGTTTTTGAAGCTTTTTGAAATCGAAGCGTTATTGTTAATAATAATTTATTATTTTAACGGGATTCATTTCTCTATTTGATAAAATAAAAAATAAAATTCGTAAGCGTATAAAAGTAACAGCACAGCGGGCTTTTTTATGGCCGCGCTGTTTTGGGATCTCTCGTACTTCCCCGGGCTTGAGTAAATAGGGACTATTAGTAAAATATATTTAATTCTTTAACATTTAATGGAATCAGGCGTTACCTTGCGGAAGTCCATCCTAAGTAAGAAAAGGACCAATATTTAGCCACTTCCGCACATGCAGTGGTAGTCGTGCAACAAAGTGCGCCGCCCGCCAGCCCGCGCAGTCAAACACAGAGACACTGTATTTGGCACTAATCGGTGTTACATAACTCCTGAAGATGCCCCGTGGAGTGGTGAAACACGTGTTGAGTGATTTAACGGTGGCAGTTGTGTAATTCGCAGTTGTGTTTGCCGCATACACATTTATCACCGGTATATATATATATATATATATATATATATATATATATATATATATATATATATATATATATATATATATATAGGGCGAGAGAGGCGTGGAACAACATAAACACCGTTAAAAACAACTTCAAACTTCATCTACATATTTATTGTTAAATAAAGATGACCAGTGGAAATGATTTTAAAGCCTTTGAAATGAATCGCAGGCAGTTTACTTCGAAATTTACTTTGTTTCCGTTTCCATGATTGCTTATTATGAATATAATACCCGACATAATTGCGAGTTAGAATTAAATTTAAGGATCAGTTTCACCTCGAGATGAAGGCTTTTGTTTACGGTAAGATGAAACATTCAGATGAAATATAACTTGTTATTGTTTGGTTTAAACTGTTTGCGGCTTGTTATTTTTATCAAGCCTTTGTAACAATACTGAATATCTATAAGGCTAATAAGGAATTATATTAAATTGTGTTTATATATTGTCTCGGATGAAGTAATAGCTGCTATTCCTGACTTTTAAAGATTCATCGGAACAGTGTTCACGGGTCTGAGCAAGGAGTTCAAACTTACGCAGCTTGCTGATCTCGAAAACGTTATTTTGCAAAAAAATAATTCAAGTTTTTAATTAAGAATTAAAAATAAGGGTTTATCGTAGAGGGGTAAAAATTTAATGTTGTATGTATTTTTGTATGCTGTATCATAAAAAAATAAAAACCATAAAATTTTGCCTTAAAAATTAAAAAATAGGGGTGGACCAGCCTTAACATTTAGGGAGATAAAAAATAGATGTTGTCCGATTCTTCACCCTGGCCGATATGCACGCTAAGATTCACGAAAATCGGTCGAGCAGTTTCGGAGGAGTTCAATAACGCACACCGTGGCCCGAGTATTTTGTATAGTAGAGAATATATATATATATATATATATATATATATATATATAAATAACCGCCCGAATATACACAAAAACTGAGCTAGTTACATATAACTACCTCTTTACTTCGATTTTAACTATTGAGTTTATTAAATGTATATACATATATATATACACATATGTAAGTCCTTCTTAAACTATTTTTACTGATAGATATACGATATAAATAACATAGATTTATTTCATGTCTAAATTAGAAATGTTATTGCATGTTCGAAATGTTATTTATTTGACAACAATCAGGATTTGTAACGATGTTACGTTTATTTGCGAATGAAACGATTTATTTATAACTAACGGTGATCAAATTTGTATGCATTCATTTTCACGAATCGTACACATATAAATTACTTTTGTGACTCTGTTATTTATATTGATTAATGTAGGTGTAGAGAGCAAGCAAGATATAGACATGAAATTTTTTTTTACACTAAAAATTAAACTTAGGATTTTCTTATAAATGATTAAACGTTTTTTCAAGATAGTCCCCTTTTATAATCTATTTATATTTCCATCCCATATAGCTTTAGAGAGAAGAAATTGGCTCACTCTTTTTGGGGTCATTTCTTACTTCTACCTGTATACTATTGTATTGTAATTGTATGTTTTTAAAGAATAAGGTAAGTAAATAAATATATCTAATGAATTCGGGAGTTATTTTGCAGAAGTCCATCCTAACTAAGAAGAGGACAAATATATAGCTACTTCTATCAATGCAGTAGCACCAATGCACTTAGAGGACTCTGTGTTTGGCACTAATCGGTGTAACATAACTCCTGAAGATGCCCCGTGGAGGGATGAAAAACGTGTTGAGTGATTCAACGGTGATAGTTGTGGAATTCGCATTGTTTGCCGCATGCGCATTTATCAGCGGGTTGGCGGGCGGTGCACTTTGTTGAACGACTACCACTGCATGTGCGGAAGTGGCTAAATATTGGTCCTTTTCTTACTTAGGATAGACTTCCGCAAAATAACGCCTAATTCCGTTAAATATCACAGATATAATACATTTGTTATTTTGCAAATCTTTGGATTTTGTTTCAGATCACACTTTAGTTTTTTATTTATTATATGATTTTCTTATATATGTTTTACATAGGGATTCATACTGTGTTACCGCAACTTATTTGTGTTGATTTTATATCCATTTATCGTTTTTTGAATCACTGCTGTGCATATGTTACTGTTTGATAGTACAAAGATAAATAGTGTTGAATACCAAACACACTTTAGGCAAAATGTAAAGAATAAAATAGAAATTCCGATTAAAATTTTCCATAGCACATTTTTAAAGGACTTTAATTAATACGCAGAATATAAAAAAACCATTACCTCCGACAGTAAAGGATGGTTGAATATTCGTTAAAAAATGTAAATAAATTCTCGGGTTTAATACCGAAGAGCTGTCACTAACCAAAAATCAGATATCTCACCGCGACTGCGCTACAATGAAAAGGTGGACCTGAAATGATAATTTATTATCTTTGCTGCATTCAGAATGAAGGTACCTCTCGATAAAAAATAAATTATCAATTTTAACAGCACATATAGCTTACTATATTTATATTCAATTGATTTAAATCTTTACCATTAGCTGTAAAAGATCCACTGTTACTTCTGGACATGATCGACGCCGTTTCACCGCATGGACCCCAACTATAAGGCATAGGAATTTCCGAAGATATGTGAGGCGGCTTGGCGATCACAATGTGGTATCATGGAGTCCTATGGATCCTTATTTGTGATCAATGGCAATTCCATTAAAGCACGAAGTGTGAATTGTGTAATATTTTACCCTGGGGATTGAACACGCTATTTACGATCGCTGGTCTCAGTCTTGTACCGCTGTGCTACCACTGCTGTACCAGTAGTATGTATAATCAACTAAGTGTCCGCCTTCAAAAAGTGTGTAAGTGTCCATCTTTAAAAAAAAAAACAATTTCAGAATAGTCCAGTATTATGCCAGTTCTTGGAAGTAGGCGTCTACTTTGGGTTGATACAGAAAGCACATAGGTGTCTCTATGAAGGAATGTTAGTTGTTTGTATTATTTTACTGGGCTACACCTCTGCCGATCTATAAGAGGTCTAGACCTCTATGGATAGTTTGTAGGGACCCTTTGAAACCTCGGTTCGGACATATAACTTCTATTTTGTGATCAAATTTGGCATTTGGCATTTGTGATCAAGATTCGCTGTATGCCTTTGCGGTTTTTATCATTTCTCTAAGATACAGTTGTTAATAGCGTACAAATGATAGCGAGATGTAAAAGTACAGCTAACGCCATCTATTATGGAATAAAGGAACTATATATGTCTTGTGTCGACATTGTTATAATACATCAACTTGCAGCTCGCGAGCCAAATGCGGTTTTTTGTTTCATGGTTTATTTGTGGCTTATCATGAATGTGTCCGAGTTTACTTTTATTTTGGAGTATTTATCAAATAAAGTGCAATAAACAATATAGAAAAATAATAAGGAAGAAAGAGTTAGGTGTCGGTGATATACATTAGAATTAAAATTGTGGATGTAGCGATAGGAAAAAACGTAAAAAGTAGAAATTATAGTAAATGTACCCAATATAAAGGGCCAACTGGCAAGAAAGGACCATAGGTGACATAAAAAAAAACTAATGTGAATAATTATCATAGTAACAAAAACACAGGTTTTGTCATTTTATTTATATACTAGATGTGCCCGTGACGTTATTCGCTTGTAATTAATACAAAAAATTAATTACATTTTATTTCCGTTTATAAAAATTTCTTAATTAAAAGTAGTCCAAGTTACTTTTAATTACTTCAGCTATCTGCCAGTATAAATCCTATCAAAATCGGTGCAGCCATATTCGAGATTAGCCGGAACAAACAGACAGACAGCCAAAATTAAAATAAAAAATAATGTTGGAATACATTCTGTATAAATATTTATATGCATGTTATATCAATGTAACAAACGGACACTTCACTATTTGTTTGTATATTTTTTCATACAACATAATTTCTGTATAAAGGAAAAAAATATACCTTTGTGAGATTGTACTCTTTGTTAACGACATATCTTTAGTTTTTAAGACTAACAGGCGTTGTAAACATTTTGAGAATTAAGACTTCAGACTTCTTAAATATTCTACAATAGTTAATACAGTAAATTCAATTAAATGGGTTATTTAGTTAAGAATAGATAGGATATTCATTGGCTGTCTGGCATGTCGCACCATTCTGTTAAAAGCACTTGAAATTAATATTTAAAAAAAAAACAATGTTTACTGTAACAAAACACAATTACAACAAAAAAATTATACAATGTTAAATATTTAAAATTTCTAGCTTTTGTAATTTTTTATCTCGGCCGCAGTTTTAGATTTTGGCAAAGTATTCCTAGATGTAGCATTCGTCTAGAAACTGTCTCCGTATTGATAAAGAAGCAATGGCGCCGTGGTTTCTGCCTAACTCAATACAGACAACGAATGTTGCGACATAAATTTTTATTCATACGATAGCATACTGGGTGGAATTTAGCCAAATTTTGGATATTATTTTTACTACATCTGTCTGGAATATTAAGAAATCATTGTTCATTTTTTTCTTCATGAACCTCGCTAACGTTTTACTAAAATACTGGCATCATATAGATGCGGTCAAATTAAAATATTTTAATGTTATAAAAGCAAAACAAAACTATTGAGTTGATGTGACAAATGCCTTTAAGTAACGGAGATTTCCTTATATGATTCATTGGGGACGTATTCATTGGGGAAAATAGTAATATTGGTGTAAGCTTTAAAATTCACATAAAAAGTTAAAAATTCATATATCACTAGCTGCAAACGTTGTTTTGCAAAAAAAATATTTTTAATTTTCAATTGGGTTGTATGTATTTTTGTATGTTGTATCACAAAAAAAAATTTCGTCAAAAAAATAAAAAAATTTTTTAAGGGTAAACAACCCTTATCACTTAGGGGTATGAAAAATAAATAGTACCCGATTCTCAGACCTACTAAATACGCATATAAAATTTGGTAAAAATCGGTCAAGCCGTTTCAGAGGAGTTCAAGTTCGAACACCGTGACACGAGAATTTTATATATTAGATATTATTAATGTTACCTACTTATATATTAGCATATTAAAAGTGTAGCATAATCAAATTATTAATGTACGTTTTAGATTTCACATAAAAAGTTCAAAACGCATCTAGATTTCAATATCTATGGTGCAAATGAAAATTCATTGATACTATAGTACCGACGCATTTTACAGCGTTCATGACCAAATCTTTTACCACACAGGCCGTTATATTCTGTAATGCATTACCGCTAAATATTAAAAATTATAAGACGGTACTTTAAAGAAAATGGTTAAGATATATTTACTCCACATTTGATTAGACTTGAGATCGAAGTTAATTTGATGTTTTCATGTATTATTATTGAGAATATGTATAAAAAATTAACAAAAAAGCAATTAACATAAACGTAAAAACCAAAGAAATACAGTAAAAGGATGAATAAATGTAAAAATAAAATCCAGGGGAGAAAGCGATGAAAGCGAAGCGATATGTATGGATGTAATACAGGAATGACAATAAAAGATTTTTTTTAAAAACGCTCCCTGCTCACACATTATAGAGGAATACTAGAGGCTAAAAATAAACACATTATTTATACCCTTATTTAGTCTAGAATAAATTTCAAAATCGAGAAAATAATGTTACGTATCCAAATTGTTATTTAATAAATTTTAATTTATTTAAAACAGAATGTTCATTAGAACGACTAATCATTCAAGCAATCCTGAACTCGCCAATGTTGTCTTGTTAGTTTCTCTAGTAAAACCACTATTTGGATATACATTTGTTTCTTTTGCGTTGCCATCTTGGTGTTTTATTAAATTCAAGCGAGAAACAAAGTTAGAAATGTATAAAGAAACCAACAAAACTATTCATCGACTAGTACTGAATTGAAAAGCAGAATTTCGCAATTAAGATACAGACTGCGGTACGATTGTGATTCAAGAATTGAAACATTGCTGCCGGATATATCTAATGAAGCTACGCCAGAATTAAATTTCAAGTTTTAGATCAAATGATTTTTATATAAGTAAACGATACGTAAAGACCTCAATAGTTTTAATTTATATTTTTTATTTCCAATTATTTTTCGTTAATGGAAGTCTCTTACTTGTACCATATTTTATAATCTACTATCTATTGCCTCATTATATAACTAGGGTCAGTTCTTCATAAACATGCTTTCACGTGGTTTTAATGGTAAATAGGAATGCCAAAGATCTCTATTTTGGCCTTTCTCTGTTCCTTTTATACAATAATAACTTATCTTATGAGATAATTTTGTGATACTGTACTTTTTACAAAGGATATACCCTTTAATTTTCTAGCAGGCGTCAATCTGCTATTGAAAACGTAAACTGTTTTTTAATGGAATCAGGCGTTAGCGGAAGTCCATCCTAAGTAAGAAAAGGACCAATATTTATCCACTTCCGCACATGCAGTGGTAGTCATGCAACAAAGTGCACCGCCCGCCAGCCCGCTGATAAATGTGTATGCGGCAAACAATGCGAATTACACAACTGCCGTCAAATCACTCAACACGTGTTTCACTCCTCCACGGGACATCCTCAGGAGTTATGCTACACCGATCAGTGCCAAACACAAACTCTGTGCACTTTGTTGCATGACTACCACTGCATGTGCAATAGTGGCTAAATATTGGTCCTTTTCTTAATTAAACTGTTTTATTACAACCTAGCACAAACTTTGAGATTTAAGACTTCATACATCTTGAATATTCTTCGGTACAATACATACGCTTATTTGATTAGCAATAGATATTATATTTATTGAGTGTCTGACATGTGGTACCGTTCCGTTGAAAGATATAACGTACTGTGGAATAACAGACTCTACACACCTTTGTGTTCAATAAGAAGACACGAGAGATCAGCAGAAGAATTGATGCAAATATCTTCTCTTGTGTTTCTATATTCTTCTCTTGTTATCTATATTTACAGAAAAGGTACAGTATTAATTATGTATGTTTAGTATTTAACATTTTATATAATAACTTCTCTATAGTAATTTGTTTAACCCGCTTACTACTCCTTACCTCAAATTTGGATTTATTTTCCTACGTGACTACACATCACATCTATGATGCTACCAACCATAATCGTTGAAAAAAGGAAATGCTACTACTCTCCCTCTCCACTGCGGAAGCAGATACGCTCCCATTTCAGCTGCGCAGTTCTCCTACTCTAAAATAGACTAAACAATTCCACAAAGAGCGGCCTCAAATAAACCAATAAGCATTACACCTCGGACCGGCTATACAATATCCTACTAGTTTCACTGTTCGCTAGACCGTGGTGATTGAACTCCTTCATCACCATTACCTTCGTGATCAAGCTGAAACCAGTACGGAGGAGAATCAATGTGGTACTAAATCAATCTAAAACCTACTATACAGTCGTATTTAAATTATGATTATTGTAATATATTAAAGTTTAAATGGACAAGCAAGTAAATAATTTACAAATAAACAATTATTTTAAATTAGTTAACTTACTTTCATATTTTAAAATATTATTACATGTTCTAAACTTAGCTTCATCTATTTTTAAGAAAATTTTTCAAGAATTTTTTTTTTTAAATGCACTTGGACAGATGACTTTCTTGACGCCATCAAAAGACTCTGAATGCATGCAGCTTCTCTCTAGTCTTATTGGCAATTAATGGTGGTCTAATTGCGATAATACAGTTATGAAGAAAAATTTTAAGATTTAATTTTATAAAACAGTTTATTTTCGAATATGATTCGTTTATTTAATATCGCGAACTTTATTGCAATATCTCGAAACCTGTTTTGTATCAATCTGAATCCTAAATCTATTCTCGAAGTTGTCAAAGAATTTCAATCTCATTTCAATGTTTCAACTGGCAAATGTCCAATTTCTGATTACTCATTTTTAAAGTTTTCATTTTTTTATTATTGTATTTTCTTATTTCAAACCAATGCAGAACCGACGTAAGACTTTTATAGCATTGTATATTTTACTTGGTTATTTGAAAATGGAACGATATAACGTATCAATTTGGAAGTCTGTTACAACATTGTAACAACGTGAAAGAGATTCAATAGAGCTATAAGATACCTGGGATTTCAATTCATAGTCTGTTATACACTCTACATTGTATTTACTTACTGCTTTTTACTTTTTACATTATGCATATGCAATATAACTAGAATATACCAATACTTGTATCCTTTATATGGAACATTATCATCATCAATGCATACGACTACAACTACACATAGGTCTCTTTTATAAATTTTTAAAAGAACTCGTTACAACGAAAGGCATTAGCGCTGGGAAGAGTGGCCGAAGAAACAGCAACATTTCTATATAGGGTCTATACAGGGTCGGCGTCTCCTGTGATATTGGACCTTGTTTCTGACGAGACTGTTTGATCTATTGAATGTTCTTAAACTCGTTCCTTATTTAGTATACGAAATTTGTAGCTTACGAAAAATGTTTGATAAAAAAATTCCATATTTTTACAGTGTAAACTAAATAAGTAAGAAAAGGACCAATATTTAGCCACTTCCGCACATGCATAGGTAGTCGTGCAACAAAGTGCACCGCCCGCCAGCCCGCTGATAAATGCGTATGCGGCAAACAATATTTTTTATGTCCTTCATCCATTATATTTGCTTATTCTTTTATTAACATAGATAATAATATAAAGAAGTAAGACGATCTTAAGTGATTTTTAACCTATCATAATTCGTTTACGTTAATTTCAGTTCGTGCCTTATCTTTCCAAAGAGATCTACCCAAATTTATATGTCAAATATTAATCGAAACTTCAACAATCTCTATTGCAAACAAATTAACATGTTATACTAGACAATGTGTAATAATGATCAAGTATGTCCCACCAAGGAGGCCTCTCCAAAGAGGTTATATGCATATAACTTATGCTGAAGCGACAAATAATTGTGTATTTCTCGTCAGGTCATTGTGTTATAATTATGACTTTTTTGGCTCCCGCTATCTTGGGTTCACAGGAACACTTTTTGCTAATTCACATTCGTTTTTTTTTTATTTTCTCACTCTTATCTTTCGTAATATTTGTCACTAATTTTCTATTTCTATCAGTTACTTTACCTTTGATACCTTGCCTCTTATCTTTCACCGTTCCTCCTGGTACTTTATAATTTTTAATTTATTTACTTACTTATTTGACATTTTATTGCATACAAATTTTTTATTGTTTTAACTTAGATCTATATTAAAGTTTTATCAATTAATTTCTTTATCACATCTTGTTATATTTTTGTTTTTCGATTATTATTACGTTATATTAACTTTTATTAATTAACTTACTATCTTCTATCAGTAATCCAAGAAGGTCAGGCGGTTCCTTTTTACTTATCAATGAGGCGATGTCCCTTCTTATATTCTTTCGTAAAACAGAAACTGGGATTCAACCCGTATGTTTGATTATTGTTTATTTTTCTAATACATAATGTAATTTTGTCAATGCCCTTTACATCTACATTAGTTCTCTTCCTAAATCTTTCTCTATTGTGTACGGGATTCACACTCATTAATTGTATTAAATCTTCACTTTTTTATTTTGACATCTAACAAAACATTATAAAACCTAATTAAAGCGCTTAAGCTAAATATTTATATATTTTAATAATATTTATATACACACACATATACATATATATATAAATATATATATATATATATATATATATATATACAAATATTACATTATAAGAATCAAATATTTTCTCTCTAAATTAGGCAAAGTCCGTAACGTTGGGGTAAAATATACTTGCTATAATGTTAGGTATATAAATTTTATATATTACAGCGTACAAAACAAAATATTGTCAAAGTAAATAAATCAAAAATTTAACAAATTGTGCTTGAAAACAAACTTCAAATGGAGCCTAAAATAAATGACGAACCGCTGCGACTGGCAAGAAAAATTACAGAAATCAGCCCGTTGCGAAACTTCGAGACCCAATGGGTCCGTTTAATTTGAATAAATGAATTGTTACACTATCATCAATCAAAAGTTGAACACGTTCTTCTAAGCAATTATATGATGAATCGATCGTTTTTTGCTTACACATAATTTTACTTCGTCATTTCATCATCATTTCAGCTGTAAAATGTTCACTACATTGTAGGAAGCGGTCTTTTTTCACTTCTGTGGAAATCCTGCATAAGATACTCCTTCGCTGCAGGAACAAAGAAAGGGTTATGTCGGAATCCTACCAGCTAAAACCTCACGGTCTTCTTGAACGCCATTTGTTGAAACTCTGGGAACGCTTTCTCATACTACAGTAGTTTCAACGGCGGTGGCCAAGTGCCTAAACTCTTTACTTGCGGATCACCTCGAAACCGCCGCCAAGGCCATATTAACACGTTCCGTGCCGCGGCAATTTTTGAAGATTTTCCATTCAGGCCGCGTGGGGCGAATACGACCCACACTTTAAAAAAGTCGTTTCGTCGTCTAAGATGAGAGTCGTTCAAGCTTTGCTTTTTCAATACTGCAAAGCTATAATTAGCGAGAAAAAGTTATAAATTTTAATATGCATTACGTACGCGCATACGTGATGTGAAGTTATCTATATTTGTCCCTACAATTTATTTGTTTAAGAATCCTTTGCATTTCTGTGAGAACTGCAAATGGCCTGAACAGAAAGTGCAGCGGGAGTAGTGTACGCCCCACATAGCATGGAATGTGTTAAGTGGGTTGGAGAAAGGCGCCGTATAACACCCTCAGATGTCCAGGTCTCCGACTTTCTATTGTCTCTCTCTCTGACTCTCTCTCTCTCTCTCTCTCTCTATGACTGCCCGTTCTGTAGCATCGCCTTAACGAAGCCCGATAACGAGAAATCATTCGCCACAGTGTCAGTGAGTTCTCAGCGCAGGTCTTCCCAAACTGTAAACTCCTCAAGCATATGCTGAGCTGTATCCTCTTCGTTACCATGATGGTATATCCTTAACGGCTTCCTGTCTATGCGACACAGGTACTTACCAAAGCATCCATGCTCTGAAAGCACCTGCACCATCCCGAAGATTAGAGCACCATACGTGTTTGTCCAGTCCTCTAGGACCTGACGAATATCGTCGACTGTGCACTACACTGTAGGAAGCAGTCTGCATCAAAAAGGTCGTCTGTTCTTCTAGTCGATGGAGGTCCTTCACTACTTTTGCCGGTCTGCGGTCTCTGGTCCAGAACCTTGGGACTCCAACTGCCACTCATTCAGGGCACTGTGTAGTAGATGTGTGTAGAAGATAACGTTCGTTATTATTTCAAATACTTCAGTCATGTTGCTTTACTTTTGTTAATAATTAAGAAAAGGACCAATATTTAGCTACTTCCGCATATGCAGTGGTAGTCATGCAACAAAGTGCACTGCCCGCCAGCCCGCTTATAAATGCTTATGCGGCAAACAATACGAATTACACAACCGCCACCGTTAATTCACTCAACACGTGTTTCACTCCTCCACGGGGCATCTTCAGAAGTTATGTTACACCGATTAGTGCCAAACACAGAGTGAGCACTAATCGGAAGTGGCTAAATATTAGTCCTTTTCTTATTTAGGATGGACTTCCGCAAGGTAACGCCTGATTCCATTAAAAAAATCTGTAATCATTGTCAGAAGGTTGCGTGTTCAAATCACGGTGTCACCGCTGTAAGATAACTATAGCATATATCTCGTCAGATATGAGCTGTAATCAACACTTTTGTGAATATGAGTTAATGAGGTATGCCAGATAATTCTTAATAGGTCACGTGGTAAGAAAATCAATGAAACACATGCGCTTCCCGCCGTGCTCGAGCTCTTACTAAGACGATCGATGTTTACTAGCACCGACGTCATCGATGATCGCCGCCTGCGCATTCGGCTCTGCGCTTTGCACCCGACCTCGTTTACAGCAACTCCGCCAGATGACGTAGAGTAACACGATTGCCACAGTATTTATCGTCTAAGTAAGAAAAGGACCAATATTTAGCCACTTCCGCCCATGCAGTGGTGCAACAAAGTGCACCGCCCGCCAGCCCGCTGATAAATGCGTATACGGCAAATAATGCGAATCACACAACTGCTACGGCCAAATCACTCAACACGTGTTTCACCCCTCCACGGGGCAACTTCAGGAGTTATGTTACACCGATTAGTGCCAAACACAGATTCTCTCTGTCTTACTCTCGGGCTAGCGGGCGGTGCACTTTGTTGCACGACTACTACTGCATGTGCGAAAATGGTTAAATATTGGTCCTTTTCTTACTAAGGATGGACTTCCACAAGGTAACGCCTGATTCCATTAAATATCTATCGTCTATTATAAATAAATAACAATATTTATACATATATTACCGTTCGCTGACTGATACCACATGACAACTCTATAAATACGCATTATTCAATGTAATTATTAATAATCGTTTGCGATAAATTTTGTGTGTAAAATAAGATAATTTATTTAGGTCTTGAGAAAAATGCTAGTTGTGCACAATTTGAAAGAAACTGGAATACAATTGAGCTCCCTCTTCAAGGGTACAAAGCGTGGTTTAATGCAAGATTTTCCACAACTTACTCAAAACTTAAAGAAATTTTAACTTAATCTAGTGGGGGGATTACCATCGCTGCCTCTCCCGGTTCGTGATCACCACTCGAGAATCTTTTCCCAGCAGCCATCGGTTACATGAGCTATGTGGCCCGCCCACTGTCACTTAATATAAACAATTCTTTTTAATAAACAATTAAGCTTACATGAAATTTAAAGTAATCTTCTTAAAAGTACTCCTTGGCAAGCGATGTACTTATCCCAACGTTGATTCTAGTATTGGAAGCACTTCTGGAATGCTTCATTCGCAACTTGTTCAAATTTGCTACGAGATAGTCTCTCAATGAATTACACTGTTCAACGTATTGATTCAAATGGACTTAGATAAAATTGTTCCTGGTATAAAGTTTCATTCGTCGTATTTTTCGATCATATGTCGTACATTATCAATACGATATGCAGTTACATTTCATATAAAAATCGTAATTTTTGAGTTTCAAGTCGGATCTACTCAACAGATCAACATTCCGAGCCATTCATAAGCTCATGTAAATTCCTAATTGCATAAATATTTATTTAATTAGAACATTTAGAAGATAGAATCATAAAGAGAAGAGGTTATTCGTAGATGAACGAACTGATATAGATCAACAATTGGTACTTTGAATTCAACATCCTTAAAGGCCCTGAGGTTTCCTAGTAGCGACCACGGATGCGGATATAAAGTTGCCTAAAAACGCAGGATGAACGCCACTTCAAAAGGGGGTGAGGGTAATGTCCATCAGTGGACGTCTTACAATTGAAATGATGAAGAAGAATGAATGATGAAGAAACATATATATATATATGTTTCTATGTTAAACTAATTATTTTAACATTATGGCAGATATGAGTTTAGGCAATGTTTTTTTATGGACTTCTCGTGTTTCCCCTGTCCTGGGTACACTCTTCTTCCTTCCATCTTAATGTAATCCATTCATTCTTTTTTGTTCGTCACAATTTCTTGCATTCCATTTCATCCTTTGTATTCCTTTCATACCTCGCCACACTTACGTCGCCTTTCCTCAACAAAGTACTACAGGTTACATTTAGTTTATATTGTACATTTTATTTCTTTTACTCTATTTTTAAATTGATACATTTTGAATCGTGTTTATTCACTTCTTACTTTTTATTTTCTTTATCCTATATTACAGTTGTAACACTTGTTTTGTAATGTATCAGAATTCGTTCCTATACATTTTTTATTTTGTGGTCACGTGGTTGGTGGTTTACGTGATGTTCCGGAAAATAAAGATATCAGAGTCGCCGATCTTGAACTGATGCTGAATTTATATGAGAGCTAACAAATCAACCGTACGAGCCAAAGCGAAACCGGGGGTGCCAAATAAATTTAGACAGTATCACAAATTGCCTATTACATACTTAAGCGTGTGTAGAATTGAAACATAAATATTTACTTATTTTGAAGAAATGTAGATTTTAAAAAAAATCTTGGAGAGATTTATCCAATTGACAGATATCACTAAAGTATTATATAATGATATACATATATATATTGATATACATATTATGATATATATATATATATATATATATATATATATATATATATATATATATATATTATAATCCTGCGATAGATCTAATAGATACAGGCGTTACTTTGCGGAAGTCCAACCAAAGTCACCGCCCGCCAGCCAGCATGACTACTGCTACATAGCGGAAGTAGCTATATATTAGTCCTTTTCTTACCTGCGATAGATGACTGAGACTTGCAATCTTAAGTCGCGGGTTCGATTCTAGGAATACAATCTTACAAAATTCACACTTTGTGCATAGGATTGCCAGTGCTCACAAACAAGTTTCCGGAGGATGGGCAGCAGCGTCCTCTACGTACCATAATACCATACTGCGGTTGCCAACCCGCCGGCCAAGCTTGGCAATCGTACTATATCCCCCAAAGACCTTTGGAGGAGGCGTCTGCCTTGCAGTAGGCGTCTGTGGGCTGAAAGTCGATTATCAAAGAAAATTATGCGATAAAATAACAGGTATAGAAAGCAAAAACCTTAACCAAACATAGTCTGGTATTTGTACCAATAGATAAATAGTACAAGTATGAATATAAATCAGGGTTTCCAACCTTTTTAGTGCCATGCTGCCATAGACTTTAGAAAATGTTTACAGCCCCTATCTAACGTACATCAATTTTAGATTAAAGTGAAACGGTTACACTTGTTTCAAGTCAATTTTCGAATTGCCCCTATTAATAATTAAATTTCCCCCCTGTGGGTCGTGGGCTCTACTTTGGGAAACAATAATACAGATGGAAATCCTATCCTCCTATCCTATGGAAAATAGGTATCCCTAACAGCTGTAATTCAAATAACTAACAGTTAATAATTCCCACCTTCTTATAAGAATACATGTTGTTGAGAAATTTATGTGCACACATTAAAAGATTGTGACGAATAAGATAAATAATAATAGATAAAAACTAAAAACGTTACAAAAATAGAATTCATATGTTTGTGTGAGTGTGTCTTTAGCAGTTCTGGTATGTTTGCGAAGCAAGTAGTCTGGTTAAAATTTAACTAGAATTTGCTGTATACGAGTTTATTGCAGCATATGCGGGAGACATTATAAGTATATTTGGGTAGGTCTGTACCTTGCAGTTTTTTTTATGGTTCCCGCTATTGGGGACCTCTCGTTCCCCTATCTCGTGTGGGACAGGGACTTTTTATTTCTAATAATTTTTTCATATAATTTTTATCATTATCATTCTCCTCTTTCATGTATCATATTATCTGTCGTAATATTTCTTTCGTTCTACAATTTTCCTAGTCATTCTCTTTCATTCCATTAGCTTTACATCCATCCATCCTCAACCACTACATTCTAGGTTTCCTTACTATTTCATTTTGCAACATTACATTTATTGTTCATACATTTAACACATATTTTCTTTATAATTGTCATATTATATTATACTGTTTATTGCACTATTTTTTTATTTCTATATTTTAGTGTTTGCTTTACTATGCAGTGGGTTTCCATCGCCTGAAAAGAAGGAGAATAATGAAGAATATTAACATATGACCATGAGTCACGAGTTTAACGAGCAGATGTGCATTTGAAATGAAATATATAACAGACCGTAATACAAATATTCTATAAGACGTGATCTGTCTAACAATCTACGTTTGCCTTGGTTGGGACCGTATACTATATGACAAGATGTTTTGTATCCCAATAGTTGAATGTATCTCTTTATTAATTAAAAAGATATACTTATTTATTTTAATAATCTTAAAAAAACTAAAAAGTCTTAAAATAATCCAAACTAAATTTGATCAAAAACTAAAACACTAACTGCGAATAGTGGAACTTAAAATAAAAATAAATGGCACGGTTAAAGCAACTTCAAAAGCTGAAATGTGGTTGAACACAAGCCAAGGCAATCACAGTTAACATTGAGAGCTAAACTTTGTAACGATTGCAGCCAATAAATACGTTAAACTTCTTAAATAATATCAATTTGTACGTGGTTAGGTGGTTTAAATCTATACATCAATTATTATTAAAGAAGTAAATAAACAAAACGGAAGCAAATAGTTTTATATTTGATAGTAATTACTAGAATGTTTAGTTATATCAGTTTCGGGACTTTAATATTATTTACGAATGATTTTATTTTTAAGAAACATCAATTTGATTTTTTTATATAGTTGTATTGGAATAGGCGTCTATCTTCCATCTCACTTATGGAATGTGTAGTTGAAAACGAAGGTAGTACACGTCCATCCAAAAGAAACCTGTTCACTCTACTCTTAAAGGCTCCAGAGTTCAACTCATCACGTAAAATAGACCCAGGCAGATCGTTCCGTTCGTCGTTGATCACGTAAAGTGATGTAAAATAAATAATACATTTAAATATATAAATATATAAAAATAAATATATGAATATATATTTATATACATAAATGAAAGACGATGTGAATAAAAGAGGTTTATTTACCATGAAACTATTTATTCTTCTTTTCAGTCGATAGCCGCCCTTGACAAGATAAAAGAGGTATCATGAAACTATTTATTCTTTTTTACAGCCCATAGCCGCCCTTTGCAAGCAGGTGGCTGCTTACTATTTATAATGTTAAAACAATTGACAATTCAAAGCCTGTAAAAGCCTACTTAAATAAAATATTAGCCTACTTAAATAATCTATTTATGATTCTAGTTTGGCACAGACAGAGAGAGTCGAATCTTGACTAGATCAGTTAGTACTGTTGAATTGTAGCGGAACGTGACCACTTGATATTATATTGGGTAACAAATATAAAAAACAAAATATAATCGATATAAATGTATATTTATATTTGTGAAGTGATAGTGGGCGGGGTATATCGCTAGTGCAATCGTTAGGGCGGAAAGGTACTCGCGTGGTGACTACGAACCAGTAGACGCGGCGTAGCTGATCCCCCCACTAGGCTATGTTGACGAAATAAGGCTGGTTACAGGCAGCGCCGGACCAGTGATCGTGACGATCATTGTTGAAGGCTTTTGCATGAAGTGGACGTCTATCAGCTAACATTTAATCAATTAATATTTAATATATAAAATTCTTGTGTCACGGTGGTCGAACTTGAACTCCTCTGAAACGGCTTGACCGATTTTCACCAAATTTTAATGTGCGTATTTAGTAGGTCTGAGAATCGGCTACTATCTATTTTTCATACCCCTAAATGATAAGGGTGAACAACCCTTAAAATTTTTTTTATTTTTTTGACGAAATTTTTTGTTTTTATTTTTTTTATGATACAACATACAAAAATACATATAACCCTAAATTTTCACCCCTCTACGATCAACCCTTATTTTTAAATTGAAAATTAAAAATATTTTTTTTGCAAAACAACGTTTGCGGGATCAGCTAGTTATCTATATATTTCTTATTTATGTAATAATATAGTGAAATAAATAAATCACTTAGATCTGTGGACCATAATATAATATGTTATTTGTACACATATCTATCATACCCGGGACTTATATCATGTACCCATGACAAATAAACAATTAATTAACTATACTTATTTAATAGATTACTTTACTCCTGTTTACACTTATTACAATACACGTATAGCGGACTTATTACGAGCAATATCTACCTGTAAACATTCTCTACTTGTCAACAGTGATACAGAGTTAAATAGGCAGCGTGTAAATGCCTTAACCCTTTCCACTCCAAGGCTGTTATGTAGCATCAATAAAATTTAATTGAATTATAGTATCTTGCGATTCTAGAATATGTTTCATTCATTCGTAATTCAAACATTTTAGTAACAAAAATCTTTCTTGTTTTAAAATTTTCCGCAAAAAGAAGTATACAGTAGAGCTTGTAGAACAAAATCGGTGTCGAGTGACACTCGACATTGGAGTGGAAAGGGTTAAATAAAAAAATGATATCTTTAGTGTGGTAGGTTATATTTTAAAATTAAGATGTTTTGGACCGGAGAATATGCTTATGCCTTGGAGTGGGAAAAGAAAATGAATTAAGATATTTTGGACACTAGAAGAATAAACCTATGCCTTGTATTTAGAAAATATTGCTTAGAATATAGCTTCTAACATAGTGCTATAATTTATTATCTATGTAAAGGTTCTATTAGGCTTTTGTGACATAAATTAGTGTACGGACTTAATTCGTCCCCTACTTGGTCGTCGTAATTCTAGACGGTCGCATTCGTACGTTACGAAACACGTACTCAATATTTCGTCCTCGTTTGAATTGCAAATTTTAATCCGCTTTGTTTGCTTTATTCGAATTGTTCTGGTACCAGCGTTCCCGCATTCAACTGGTTAGTTTTGATGAAGAAGATACGATTCACGGTAATGAGATATTCCATTATAATTCACACCAATTTGTTGTATGTTTTTGTTTATATTCAATGCTTTAATTACTTGATTCGAAGTGTTATTAATGGAATTTAATTGTTATAAGAAAAATTTAAAAGATGATTAAATATTATTGGCTTCTTTGTACTTCAAAATGCGATTATTTAGAGTTGTTAAGAATAATCTACTGGACGCAGTTATATTGTTACGTACTGTGGGTTCTGTCTCGGAATGTAACACCACTGATTCACAAGTTGTTCTTTATTCACCAATCAGATGGTCGCTCTACTTTAACACTAAGTATACTTTGGCTCAGTCTAAACTTAGCATCCAAATCGCTCAAAAAATCACAGTTCGAATAACTTACCAAATAGTCACTTTTATATCACCTATCGTAGATCTAAAACTTATAACTAGAAAAACATCACTGAGCTGACGACATAGGGAGTACACTTATTTATACAACGGAGAAGGTTCTAGTAAGTTCGCGATAGTTCTCGGTTATAATTTTCGAGAACCGCACACATAAATCTATAAGTAACAAGGTTATGCGTGTTTATGGCAATTTTTGATCCTAGGGTTCCGTGTTTATTGTTTGGAGGATTCCGGAAGTCGTGCTTTGTAAAAATATGAACTATTTATCAAATAATACAAAAAAAGCTATGTACTTAAAGTTAGTGATTTCTTTAAGTTCTATATTAGTAAAAAAACACTCACGTCTAATTTAATTAGGATATCATACAATGAATTTGTAAAGTTTATTAACCGTTTCATTGCTACGTGGCGCAAAAGCGATGCATTATTTTAACTTGAAAACCGAGATGAAGCGCTTTTGCGTTGCAAGATTGAGTGTGTGTCTGTTGCTTCATTAAAGTGAATATAGTTTGACTTCACGCGTACTTTGTAACATGAGTCATTTTTAAACAATTTCATACCGTTTTTATACATTTTGTATCCCAACAAACATATCAGTTACAAGAATAATACTCGTTTCGTGAGTCGATCCAAATATTGCTTTCCATCAAAACTATGAAATGTTTGAGAATACTACTAATCAGTTCTTAGCTTAGGTGGAGAAATATGGTGTATATCGTTCATCTAAAGATGTAAATTGCATCCCAGCAATCAGAATAATTAACAATACCAATTCAAATCCTACCTAGTTTTGATTCAAATATTACTTTGGACCAAAACTCTGGAAGATTTGAGGCTATAAACTCGATATGCATGAACGATTTTTCCCTATAACATTTAACAAAAGAATTGACTTGTATCCTATCAATCAAAAAAATCACAATACTAATACAAATATTTCCAAGTTTTGATCCAAAAATGATTGTGAACTAAATTACAAAATTCTAAACACTGAAGATTCGAGACTATAAATTCATAATGCATGGTCGATTATGCACCGTACCATTTATTAGGAGAGTTGACTTGTATCTTAAAAACTAGGAAAATATAAAGCCAATGGTATATTTACGAGTTTTGGTCAAAATCCTGTAGATTTGAGACTTTTTAAGATTTGAGGTTGATATGAAACCTTTCCGGACTGGTAAGGTATATTTATAATCTTTATTTCGGCGTAGAACAACCCTGTTTATCAGTAGCATGTACCTTAACATAGTAACATAGTATCTTTATTTAAAATGACCAATGAACCAACAGCTTTAACAAATTTATTATAATTACAATTTAATTCTGTTGAAACGCTGCACTGTACAGGAGTAATGTGACGCTTCAGTACCAACCAGTGCGGCGCGGGGAACCGCATAAACCAAAATTATCGTAATTAAGCACATTGTTAGATATGTTCAAAACCAAATGTTAGTACTATAAAGTACATTTGCACTTGATAATCCGTGTATATTATTGCATTAACACGGATTGTCAGCAATAATTAACTATTTATAAATTAGTTAACCGATGTTTCTATGGTTTGATAATGTATTATAAAACTACTCGTTATTTATCCTTCTACTGTTTCCATGGTTGTATGGAAGAAATTGCCTCGTGTGATAAAACCGCCCATTGTACTTCTTTACTATTATAAAACTATGTTTATATATATTCTAGCGTTAACATTAAAGAGTGTTAAACATATTAGTATATTAAAGTACTTTTCATATGTAACCATTAATTACTAATGTATAAAGAGATAAATACCAGAAGAGAATAAGTCGATAGTATCTAGAGTCCAATTGATCTCCTGTATAATTACATCATCATTTATTACATAAGCAGATAGATGCCAACTGCAAGGTTTAGGCAGCGATTTCCTGCGATCTAATAACATTCGTCGAAATTAAATAAATATAGGATCGTTAAAATCTTAGATCTTAGAAACATCCACAACAAACATAGACAGGTTTTTTGGATCACTTTCAAAAACATATAGTCGCAGAGTAATTTATTTAAAGAAAAAGTTATCACTTACTTAATAAAAATTGTAAAAGACTTTTCTACAAGTTTTTGTTGCATAAACAGTTTGAATTTATTACATAGTATTTCCAATATATCGCAGTGTGAAGTAAAATGTTACACCGTTACTCACAAAAGAATATAGTGCTCCGTATTACTGAGCACTGCGACCACAATACTTTTATGTAAAATTATTCTTGAGCATTCGAATTCAAATTTGAACGAAATTCAGATGCCGTCATATGTGAATACAGCATCTCGATCAATCTTGGCTATTATTTTCAATATTTTATTACGATCACATCGAGGTCACTAATATATGCTTGGAGTATACTCAATGAGGTTTCTTTAGAGACGAAATGGTAGCAAAAGGTTTTTTATACAGTGCCTTCAGAAAATATATTCAAAGGTGTTATAGGAAAAGTCTTGTTGAAGAATCAAAGACAATTATTGTCTACTTTAGTTTTTATAATTCCTTATATTATTCCTGTACAAAAAGATCACATACTTTTTTTTTAATAGCCTGTTTTAGAGCCTCCAATTCACCTCTATTATGGGAGAATAGTGTCTCTTTATCTTTAATAAATTTATCGCAGAATTGTTTATATTTATATATATTCTATTCTGTTATACATCACAATATACCATCTTACTACACAATATCTACCATTCCTCTAGCATTATCGTCTTCTTTTCGCGTCGCTTTTTTCCCTTTCCATCATTTCTAAAATAACACAGTAGACTTGATGTTACTCTAATATCAAATTACCAGTTCTGGTTTACACCTTTGCTAGATTTAGTTAAACATTTTGAAACCGCTGACAAAGTTTTGAAAATGTCTGTTCCGCTTTTAACGTGATTTCCGCCCAGAAAAAGTTTACGTGCCAAATGCAATCCGCGCCGCCTGCTCTATGCAGTTACGTTTAAAAAAAGAACTGCCACTCAAATAACACTATTTCCCCACGTTTATTTTAAACAGTTCATATTCCTAATTTGAAATACATTTCTATTCGGATATACCGATTATCTCTCTGTGTTCCTTTTAGCAATGATTCAACTTACATAGCATATTTACTCCGAGTAACACGTGTCGTAAGATAGAAAGCTATTTCATTGCTACTAGAAATTTCTTTGTAGAATTCTCTTTTTGTAATAGTAACTTGAGATTTAGAAGCATATCTAAAGTTTGTATTTCGAACTATTTCTGAGAAACTCTATTTGAATGCAGAAGGCCAATAAATACTGGCATTTCAAAGTCTGCAATGACAGATAGCAAATAATAATTAATATTATTTTTTTTATATTTATAATTTCAAAAAATTATATTTTTGATGAGCTGTACACCAATCTTTATATATAAATAAAATCATAATATTTCAAAACGTACTAATATTAAAAAAAAATCATTTAAATTGTTGAGTCATAACACCACAGATTCGGTATACGTATAATATAGTCGTATAGAATAAACATAATGAATGATGGCCGACTAAAATAAAAAAAAGGTATTCAAGATGGCGGACACGAAGTTTGCAATGTCAGTCAACTATTTCTTTAGGGAGCTCTTTCCAGAATAAATAATCCATCAGACCTGACATTTCCTGTCTACATTGGGTCTTTTTCTTCGAAACTATATTATTCCGCCGCCTATACAGAAATAGGATTGAATATAAAACATAACTTAAATAAAACTTACGAAAACTGTGAAATTGTCAATCATTGATATTTACTTTCGACGATCTTAAATATGTCATTGCAATCATTTTACAAAGAAAAAAAAAACATTGATATGTCATCAATGTTTTTTAATTATCAAAATGACTAAAAAATCAAAAAGTATTTATTATATTTTTTTTTTACATTTATGTTACCGTCATTAGCAACGACCTAATTTAAAATGAAAATAACATTTTTGTCAAACCGTATACTTAAATTTATAACGTCATCTTTCTTTAAGCGAGCTTGCTTAAAGTATAATGAGTTAAAAAATAATGTTCGGCTAGTATGTCTAGATTTCAGCTCGACGTTGATTTATGGGACACATTTTTATTTTATTATAATTTCGAATGGGAATAAAACTACATATCTTAAGGCGAAAGAAGCCTTGCGGTTGGCATCTATCGGCTGAAAAGAAGAAGAAAAGGCATCAATTGTATTTAAATTGTTACTACCTGTTTTTATGAAAAGTATCCTCTGTGGAATTTTTGTTTCAGTTTTCAAGGTAATTTCAATTATACTTATTTACAAAGACAAAAATGACGGTCATCTGTTAAACTAGCCAACTTCTTGGATTTCTTGTATTCATCGAACGAGTACTAAGTTCATTTCGTCGTAGAGAGAGTTGTGGAGAAAAGTGCTCATGGCTAACTGCAGCAGCAGATTTTAGGAGACTGCAATGCCCTGGTGAACCCTTATAAATGCACCTAAACCTTTCATCACACCTTAGGAAATAGCGATAAAAAATAGTAGCGTACGACGAACTAAAGAATACTCCCCTCCCCTCCCATTTTGCCGCGCGTATACCTAAGGAGCGGTACAGCGGTATCGGTATTCATCTTAATATACTAATTTCACATCGTTTCCAATAAATCACTATTACAACTACTTGATATATTTAAAAACAAGAAAACTTAAAATAAATAATTACTGTATGAAATGAAAACAATGACTTGTCACAATTCATCGAACAATAATGTATTGTTGTTCCATTCGCCCCATTGTCTCGTGTTAAGTACCATGCATTGTTAAAATTATATGCGGATAATAAGTATGGTTTTTCTTCATTCATCACATCGTTTTCATTGTTAATTGCATGCGCATAATTTGGTTACAAATATTTTTTTTAAATATCTTCTTACTGTTCAATATTATTTGATATTATTAAGGAGACCGGAAAGTAATGTTGCTTTCGTAAGTTAAAATCACTCGACTACATTTTTAACAAGTTTTTTGTTTGATTAACAATATATACACCTTCATTATTAACAACCTTTTGCCATCTAGAATACAAATTTTCAATGTAGGAGCGGTAAAAATCAATCGGTGTTTTTGTAAAATATTTTGTCAGAAAAGACATTACTATCCGGTTTCCATTATATATATATCTGGAAGATGAAATATATATGTATATAAATTTGTATCTATACATATATATAACGTAATTCCTTAGAATTCTATGAATTTTCTATGCGAGTTCTGGGTCAATCGCGTAGTGATGTAAGGAGCCGGGTACAATGTTTGATGCTATCTGGTTCATCATTTATTCCTATGTCTCCAAGATGGGTCAGATGGCTTTCACAGTACGTGGTCATCCCGAGCGGTCTTGAGCCTCACGCTTTACTTCGCTCCACGTCATTCCAACTGCCTTCACTTCTGCAGTGATCGTTTATGAGTTTTATTAGTTTTCCTATAAAATATGTCGACACAAACGACTTTACTTTCCGGTCCTCCTAATATGAAACGGTTTCAGCACATCTTCTTGTTTCTGATTCGATCTTGCAGCGGAACTCCGAGTACAGTCTTCTCCATTGCCCTCTAGGTGACATTGAACCTTATGAGACCCGTTAGTGGTGACCACGCCTCGGAGCTATGGCAGTATATTAACTGATATTATGATAATCATACACTGTGTGGCAGATCGTGGCACTGTCGAATCATGAAGTATTGCATAGCGTGGCAACTGTTAGACTCTTTGCAATGTATACAGTCAAGGAAGACATAGGTACCGGGACAGAAGAAAGAAGAAGTGATACATTGGATTTAAAATTGTAAATATAAGCGTCAGGTAGTTCAACGCGACGAACGTAACTGTTTGAAACCCAGATAAGATGATCCAGAGGAGGACAGAAACGATATAACAAGATTTCCTGGCGGAACTACAGATTATCAGGCGTCGTTTATTAAATTTGGATATTATAATAGAAAACTAGAAACAGTATTACAAAAATAGATTAGAAATAATGTAGAAAAATTTATAAAAGTTAAATTAATTAAAAGTATATTAATTAGATATAGAAAAGTGAAACAAAAAGAAACAAACAAACATGCTATACCATCAAGCAAAATGCCATGTATTAGATGACGCGCATGCGCAAGTATAACGTTAAAGTTGAGGTTCTCATAAAACAATCCAATGAGTTAAGTAATGTTATATAGTAAATAAGAAATTAAGAAAAAAAAAACTGTAAATGAGGTAGTATAAGGTAGCGACCGCTTTTGGGTAGAGTTCTGTGGCTACTATAATTAAAAAGAAACCTAACAGGCACGCGTCGAAGTACTCTTAGAGTGACAGCGTGAACTAGCACAGCAAACCAAGTCTGTTAAAAACGAACCTGACATTCAATTCTGAGCCATAATAACGACTAAACCAAAAAGCACTGATATACAATCACAATTTTCTAAAATCATAAGCAAAACTTTATTATTAAAAACTGAAAGGAAAGTAACTGTCCATTGTATCCTCTCTGTACAAAGTTATAAGAGGGACGGATTTTTTCCTCTATTACGGCTGAATCGACGATATTTCACAGCAATTAGTTATAATGGCACGTCGGCATTGGGCCATAAAATCGGCGTTTTATTTCGAACAATTAAAATAACAAATTATATATTATATCTCATTATGTTAAATCTCTAGACTATGTTTGTTTATACTTGTACTATATAGTATTAATTCCCTTATTTATCGTGGACAGCCTAGTTGTTAAGAAGAGCGATTTTACATGATAGTTTGCTAATTTTGATTACCGAGCTAAGTTATTAAAAACTTCGTTAGAAAATCTACAAGTGCTAGGATTAAGAATTACTAAAGATATCTTTCATTCATTTTGGCAGTAATCTGAATTCAACCTGTATAATGATGTGTAATATCACCACTTACAAGAGGTTTGTGTTCCAAATATAGAAATATTATTTGAACTTTAATTTTTAAAATATTTACACACGTAATATGTTTATATTTATAGCACCCGTTTTTGAAGATTTTCCGTTCACCCCTACAAGTGGGAAAGGGACTTGTTTTACATGGGTTTAACTTTTTTTCATAACATATTCATCTTCCTTTTTCATTTTATCTATCACTCCTTATATGTTTCACCCCTATTCCCAAATTTGGTTTTGTTTATCAGAGTAAATTATTACCACAGACTTAGCACTCGTGTTATAAATAAATATTGTGATGTGGAAAAACGTTTATTTAATTATTAAAACAATTTGTGCGCGGAAAATGAATAATTCGCCTACGCGCGATTGCGCATCGAACCATGGCTTAAATCCGACTCTCTCTAGAACTCCAATGGCCGCGGGCGCACGTGCTGCGTCTTGGCTACCTGCCAAGAGCAAGCAAGAGCGCGTATCGTGCACGCCGTGCGAGTGAGCGAGACGAGTGGGCGAGACGAACAAAAGGTTAAGCGTCGTGACGACGTCCGCGGGAACTTTCACATATGGCGGCTTTTTATATAGCAATATTATTACAATATATTATATCTATTTATTACATAGTGACTGTAAATAAATAAGACAGCTAAAGTCCTTGGGAAGTTCATATAAAGACCCCGTATGAAAATTACTTCCGATCGGTCAAATTGGAAATATCTTGGACAACGGGTCCACTAGAGAACGTCATACATCTGAAATAATGAAGATTTGTTTTGGTTTAATAAAAAAAATACAACACAAGATTTTTTGTAATAAATATTATATTCAATTCGTTTAACAACAACTCTTTATTTTTCAACTTTTTAATTAGAATTCAGCATCTTCAATAAATATTATTATAGCTGTAATATTTTTCAATAATACGCTATTTTCGTGGCCACCTAGTCAATAAAGCTCACATGTCCACGCCATACCTCACGACGGTCGTGTAGGTGTTTCAGTTGAAGTCTTTTTGCTAAGGTAACTTTGTTCCGTAGTCCCACATTTAACGACATATTAAGAACAGGAAAGTGCTTTTAGTATTAATAGTTGGAATGTGATGAGAATATTGGATAAAGTTATTCTTAAATATTTCCTGGTATTGCTAAAGCAAATTACTTTTTATATACTATCAAATATATCTAATATATAAAATTCTCGTGTCACGGTGTTCGAACTTTAATTCCTCTGAAACGGCTTGACTGATTTTTACCAAATTTAATATGCGTATTCAGTAGGTCTGAGAATCGGCTACTATCTATTTTCTATACCCCTAAGTGATAAAGGTTGTTCATACTTAAAAAAATTTTTATTTTTTTTAACGAAATTTTATTTTTTTATGATACAGCATACAAGAATACATTTAACCATAAATTTTCACCCCTCTACGGTCAACCCTTATCTTACATTTGTTAATTAAAAACTTTATTTTTTTTGCAAAAGAACGTAATGTATATAAGTTTAAGATATTTATTAGACGATTTTGAATCTTTCATTATTTCCAACATAAAGAAGGCATGTTATGTTAGTTTGACAGTAAGCTAACACCGGCTCGCCTCGATGACCTGACCACTTAGTGAGAGGCGTACCTACGCCGCGTCTGCTGACTCGTGGTCGCCACGTGAGAATCATTCCGCCCCAACGACCATCAGTACGAAGGCTGTGTCCTCCCCCTGTCACTTCAGACAAACAATTCTTCGAGCAACGTTGATGATCTTGGTTCTCTCCTCATTTCTGATACGATCTCGTAACTAAACTACGAGTATAGTCCTTTCCATTGCTTTCTGTGTGATCTTTGGTCTTCTTGTGAAGCCCGGCGTGAGTGACCACGTCTCAGATCCATATGTCATCACCGGCAACACACATTGTCGGAAGACTTTCACCTTCAACCATAAATATTCAGCAAAAAGTTACCAACCTCACCAAGTAAAATACTATACAACAAGAATTACTCCACAATAAAAATTTTGATCTCGCAAAATAAATTTTCAACGCTACGATTTTTCGCAAAGTGAAATTCAATGAATATTTCAAACAACCGAACGTTACTTGATATCTAAATTTTAGATCCGTGTTTACGAAAAGAGCATTCGATTTTCAATTTATTTTTATATACACACACACGGACACAGTTGTCAACGGAAAACGTACCGATTGTGTTTGCTTACAATACGGTTAGGTGTTTTTAAAACCAGAAAGCGGACGATCGAATATTTGTTTTATTTACAGTTGAGTGCAATTTAAACTCAGTTTTATTATTCTTCTCAATTTTTTTTGTTTGTTTACAAAATATGACATTTAACGTGGTATAAATGGATTTTTGAATTATGTATATGATATTTACTTTATTTCATCTTCAACTGCGTCTGTCTAGAGAAGAGTTCCCCAAACTTTTTAGTGTCGTAGACCCCTTGCCATGTTTTTCAGTGTTGGGTAGACCCCCTACTTACCTGATATTGATTTCCTGTAAATTTCTAACTGTAGTGAAGTTTACTGCTAAAAACTTAAAGTAAAAACACATGTTAATTTATACATTTATTAATTGAAATTAAATTAAAACTACTCAACATAAATTTTTGTATCTGTTATGTAAAATAAACGTAACATTAAATAAACTATAAATAAAATACATAAGCAATAAGTCAATATTTTTAGTGAGAAGGATGAACCTGATGCTTTAATAAAAAATTATCAACATTGGGCGTCAATTTTTGTAAGGGTTAATCTTAAATCTCCTCGGCAAATGATGTCCAGTCTGTGGACACCCATTTTCATTTCATGGACCCCCAAATTTTTTTTCGCTGACGTAGACCCGTTGCAGGTTGTCATAGACCCCTAGGGGTCGATATAGACGACTTTGGGAATCACTTGTCTAGAGGAATTGCTCGTTCACATGACTGATGTTGGATCCAAAAGGTTCTCGTGTGGTAAATTCGAACCATAATATGCAGCTTGGATAGGCTTCCACTAGATCTGACGACAAGGTCGAAGTGAGCCGCTGGATGTAGGCAGTGCAAGACCGATCATCGTATCGATCTTTCACCTTGCAAAGAAATTTTATGTACATTATCAGAAACACGATTTGTCTCTCAAAAAACGAGATATTCATGATATTAACCAAATAGAATTTACCAAAATGTGTTGTTCTTCTTAGAACAGTGCGCTTTTGTAGTTTTAAATTGAATTATGCCCTATAGGGGATCTTGTATTAAAGTGACTCTCCTCTTTTATTTTATGACCTGCACAAATGGTAATAAGAGTATAATATTACAGTAATGTATAAATAAATAAATTACCCGTCAGTCATATTCTCCTGACCCATGTGCCATATCATATGCCTGACACTATATTATTTGGTCGACGAGTAGTGCAAAGGGAGGATCGAGATAAGTAAGTTAAATAGAATTAATATTAAACTAAGGCTAAAATAAATGTAAGAAGCAAAAATAAACAAACAAAAATGTAATAAAATTTAAATGCAGGATTCCGTAAAGAAGACGTTGGAAATGAAGCGATGTACGAAAGAAAAGGTTTGGAGTACTTTTGCTTGTTTTAAAGAAATAATTGAAAGATATTAAGAAGGATGAGACAGGAGTACGACAATAACAATACTCAGTTAAAAATTGTAACTGTCTAAATAGTCCTTGCTTTACTACGGTAAGAGAGAAAAAGAGGAGCCCAAAGTCAAGAGGCATTAAAACAACTGGTTTAAGGAGAACCTACGTAAACTTCTTTTCTTTCGATTCTGTTGACCGTAAGGTATTTGGTGACTTAAGAAACGAAACCCTAAAATAAAGAATAGATACATCCGTTTTCACGAACAGTGGGCGATCCGAAGTAGGATCAGTATCCTTCCTTAGATTGCCGAGTGGTCCACGCTGATCTCCAATCCGCACTCTACACTTACTACACTTAACATTGACACGACCAGGTAAGCCTCGCTTTCACCGCTTTCGGATTGTCACATATAGGCTCTGAAATACTATGTTTTAGTTTTTATGTATATTTCATGGATACTTCCGCTCCGTGAACTCTTGTTCCATGAAGCTCTAAAAGCCTTAAGGCTAACAGCAAAAACATCTCACGAAATAATACAATACAAAAAAATCTTTTTTCTTTAAGGAATCATTTTTTATCATAGTATATCATTTCTCTTACGTAATTTAGTATTAAAGATACATTCAGATTTGTGAACCAAATCGAAATAAAAAACAAGGTTTTTGTATTTAATTTTTGGTTTAGTAAAGTAAATAAAAATTAAAATAATGAAACTGCAGGACCCATGGCATTTTAATACAATATACGTGAGATTTTTGTTTGAGAGACATGTGTGTGTCATATAAAAAAACAGCCTCATACCAACTAAATTGCCAGTCCAACTTGACCCCGAATACCACGAATGTTATCAAAGTTAGTGTTAACTGCATTAGACTTTAGTTAATATTGTAAGTATATCACGATATACACGCAATTTCGTAAACATCGTTTATATAAATTTATTTCGTAAACAAAACATGGGAGCTATAAAACTCATTTTATGAAATAAGACTCTTGTAATAGTGTGTATGGTATAACATTACTGACTCCTTTAATACAAGCGACCAAAAGACAAGAACACTTGTTTAAAAAAAAAAAAACAGATTAAAGGCTCGTATAAGCCTTATCTCAACTCACGAGACTTTTAACAAGATATGCTCTTTTATAACACACCGCGTAGAATTTTATGTATACGTCTAAAAAACTTTCAATGCTTTTAGCAATCGACTACATTAGTTTAAGGAATTGTATATATATATATATATATATATATATATATATATATATATATATATATATATATATATATATATATATATATAAACGTACATATATATAAACGTACATATATATGCATATGTATATATAATTAAAAGTAATTCTCACTTTGTGCATTAATTATATAGGATTGTCACAGTTCATGAACAAGCTACCAGAGGATTGGCAGTATAGAGGCTTGTGCATACCATAATACCTCACTGCGATTGTCAACTCGCCTACGGTACGTACCGATTATGGTATATCCCCATAAATATTTTTAAGAGGCGAAAAAAATGCACGAAAAAAATAAAAACAATAATCTTTCAATATTTTTTTTTTTGAGTTGGTCGTCTGTCAAAATTTTAATGGTAAATAAACTAAACTTAAATAATTTCTCATTTACCTAAGTGACAATAAGTTATATCATCTTATTACAGTAGATAAGTGAGGATCACTTATAATGCGTGATGTGTTTTTAATTTTCGATTTAATTAAAACACTAAAACAGTAACATATTTATGTTTCTACACAATTAAATTTATGTACTTTTTAAATATGAAATCTGCCATGAGTAATTGTTTGCAAGCATGAATGTTTGCTTCCACTTCGCAGTCTAATAATGGCTATAAATAGTGTAGTTATATTTTGTATTGATTTTTCCTAATACGAGCTCCCAGTTTTTTTTGGTCTTAGTGTAGGTTATTAAAGTATATATTTCGGTATTATTACATATATATTAACAATAGTATCTAATTTTATATGCTTTCTACGAGGATTAAAGATGTATTTGACCATAAATTATTAAAAAAAAGAAAAGGACAGTTGAAGCATGAAAACAAAGACAGGAATAGAGCGAGGGTTGTGACATATATTGTAACAAACCAGCATCACATCCGCTAATGAAACTTTTAATCTTAGCACGCCGACAACATTCTAGAACAAATTCATGACTTAAGAAAAGTGTTACTGTCCTTGGAACATACGAATTATATATATTATTGTTTAACAACACTTTATCTTATTACAGTAATATCACAGAATACGTCTTTCAAAAATGAAACCAAAATATTTGTATTTTAAAGTGTCAGTAAAACTTTTACATAAAAGGTTGTCAAATATCTCCCTTCCGCCTTTTTGTCTTTTGAATTTCGCGGCTATGTACAAAGCGCTACAGAGCTCGTATCTGGCAATACTATACATAATTTGAAAGGTCTTGACATAACCTACAAAACGACGCTATGCATGATTAGTTTGGATATTGCGTTCAACAGTTATAGACGTGTAAACATGGAGTTCACTAACGCCGAAATTCGCGCTATTTTAAAGTTTTCCTTCGTTAAAGGCAAATCCGCTAGAGAAACGTTCCGTGAGATTAATGGTGTTTTGGGGGATGGTACTCTATCACTTCGAACTGCGGAGGAATGGTTTCGACGATTAAGAGCCGGCGAAAACGACACCATGGATAAGCCAGCCGGCGGAAGACCTGTGACGACAAATACCGATCAAATCATGGACTACATCGAGTTAGACCGGCATGTGGCATCTCGTGACATCGCCCAGGAGATGGGAGTTAGTCACAAAACCATTTTAAACCATCTGCAGAAGGCTGGATACAAAAAAAGCTTGATGTTGTGCCGCATGATTTGACGCAAAAAAACCTTCTGGACCGAATCAACGCCTGCGATATGCTGCTGAAACGGAACGAACTCGACCCATTCTTGAAGCGGATGGTGACTGGCGACGAAAAATGGATCACATACGACAATATCAAGCGAAAACGGTCGTGGTCGAAGGCCGGTAAATCGTCCCAAACAGTGGCCAAGCCGGGATTGACGGCCAGGAAGGTTTTGCTGTGTGTTTGGTGGGATTGGAAGGGAATCATTCACTATGAGCTGCTCCCATATGGCCAGACGCTTAATTCTACCATCTACTGCGAACAACTGGACCGCTTGAAGCAGGCGATCGACCAGAAGCGTCCAGAATTGGCTAACAGGAAGGGTGTAGTGTTCCACCAGGACAACGCCAGACCACACACTTCGTTGATGACTCGTCAGAAGCTACGGGAGCTCGGATGGGAGGTTTTATCACATCCACCATATAGCCCAAACATAGCGCCAAGTGATTACCACCTGTTCCTGTCCATGGCGAACGTCCTTGGTGGTGTTAAGTTGAACTCAAAAGAGGTTTGTGAAAAGTGGCTGTCCGAGTTCTTCGCAAATAAGGAGAGGGGCTTCTACGAGGGAGGTATTATGAAGTTGCCGTCTAGATGGAAACAGATTATCGAACAAAACGGCGCATATTTGAACTAAATCCGATCACTGTAACACTTTTTATAAAGCATTGAATAAAGAGCAAAAAAGCGGAAGGGAGATATTTGACAACCTGTTATTTATTTTACTGGGAAACAATGTACAAATGTTTATAGCAAGGGTTTCATGTACATTTAGTATGTATGTAAAAGATAAAAGATAAAATTAATTTATTCAACATTGGAACTTTTAACAGATGTCTTATTGGTCGTGAACTTATTAGTTATTTTTTAATCTATTTTATTCATGACTCTACTCTGCTTCGCAAGTTCTTATCTATGTGAAGAAGAAGCAGAAAGAAACACAACAACAATACAACTTTGAATAAGGTTTAGCAAAGACAGGTAAAAAAAAGTATATATGTTATACATTAAGTTCTACAATAGTTAGTATGGCGAATCAGTGCCAGTAATTATATTTAAGTAAGGAAGATATATGCCTAAAGAGAACTATGTCCAGTCCACCTGGGAGGAGGGGGGGGTCTACCTTTCATCTCCAACAGGAGAACGTGAATGGTATTTACTTAATAATAGAAATGCCTAGAGAGAAATGATGACCGCGACTGTCATTTTTGGCAACACCCCTCAGTCATTAGTAATCGACTAAGAAGAAGAAAGAGAATATAACTTAATATAAAAATTTAACTCATGAAGTCCTTTTCCATGAAGACTAAATTTATGTTGAGTTGACAACAACAGGATAATTGTAAGTATATCTAACATCTGATTAGCACTACTTACTTATTTTATTGGTACCTATAACTATAGACGAAGGTTTTTGACCAGTGTGTGTTGCCAGTGATGACATATGAAACCAAGACGTGGTAGCTTATGATGGGAATTATAAAAAGAAGACCCAAAGAGCTAAACTTGTGCTCGAAGTTGTGCTCGAATCTTCGCTTCGAGATCGATTAAGAGTTGAAAAGATCTACAGAACAACCAAAGGAAACTCAAAGAATTGATCGTTTGAATTGGTAGTAAGCACAACGCTCAACATCGCGAGGAGTCGTTGGCATAGGCTTATATGAATTAATTAATATAAATTGTACACCAAGAATTACTTTACAGTATAAATCAGTGATCGTAAAATATCTGGCAACGAAGCAAGAAAAAAAAAAAAAAGAAAACATAACCGCTACGTAAAAGTTCGTAGAAGAAAAACCGTAGCATAAAACAAATGCTACGACTGTAAGTAAAAACTATAGCCGTAGCATTGAGAGGGTCCGAATCGTAACCAGAATACAAATAAGCTGTAATGGACTTTGAGCTAGTTTGCTCAGCCTATATTTGTATATATATATCCATACATATTAACATATATAATCGGAGCGTCGTAATATAATGGAGTAAGATAAAGATACACATATTAAGTAAGTTGCAGAGATATTTTTTACGGTTTCTCCATTGTCTAGTGAATGTCAAGTAGACAATAAGCTTGTTCAAGGCGACTTTACCACGTTCTCCGTCTTTAATATTTTATAAGACATTGTGAATGTATATATTCAAAGAGCTATTTACTTTTTAAATTTATCGGTCATGTTCCGTAACGGAATTTGTTTATGATATGATAATAGTTCGTACATTTACAATAATTATAATAAATTAAAAATAAATAGGGGACATTCATAGTGTTTTTACAAGGCACCGTGAAAAACTGACGGTACCAAAGTTTCGACTGAAAAAACTCTGTAATTCATTTGTAATAAACGAAATCTGATTTTATACAAAAACTGCCGGAAACATTATTGGATTATCATTCACCAAAATTCAAAACGAATATTAAAAATAAATTGACGGATAAAGCCTATTATTTAGTAAATGAATATTTAAATGATAAGAATCGTTGGCAGTGATGTTGCCCAATTATATTGATTTCATTTAGGCTATATCTGACAAAGTGTATATGTATAAATGTGTTTTAACCTTTATCAAAAGATATGCTGATGAGGAATTACTTTCTGCTTCTCCTTCACAACTATAACACATTGCGAAGCATGAAAAATAGAGTCAAAAGTAAATAAATATTGTAAATATACATATATTTAGTTAATCATAGTTCTGAAAAGTTCCGAAATTGAATAAACTAATTTTATCTTTTATGTTTTACATACATACGAACTAAATATGTAATACACGGAAGCCTTGTTATAAACATAATTACATGATTAAATTATTTGTAGCATAAGCTAGAAAATTTCAATGTAATAAATACAGTTGGTTTCCTAAAAAAAATAATAAATAAAAGCTATACATACTCTATAAAATACAAATAAATTTATTGCATTTTTAAAAGACATATTGTTGTAATATATTGTAATTTGATGAATTGAGTAGAGTCCAAAATGAAAAAAAATAGATACGTTGACGGTCAATAAGAGTTCTGTTAAGAAATCGTAAGTTGAATAAACTAATTATATATTTTTATCTTTATCTTTAATTACTGATCCTAGATTAAAATCCATTTTGCTACAGAGACAAAAGGTTTATGGGAGACTCATGTCAATTAAATTCTACTCCTTTTAACGCCCTCTACCAAAACTATATAAACTCTTTCGATAAGTACAGTGGTTCAAAGTGTTCTGATAATGTCTGAAGGACTTAATATGAAATTGGAACAACCTCACGTCTCTACTATACATGGGACGAAAATTGGACCTTTAACATTTTGTCTCAAATAATTACAACGTGACTTAAAATATCTTTTGATTGATTTAACGATTTTTGAGTGATTTAACGGTGGTAGTTGCGTAATTCGCATTATTTGCTGCATGCGCATTTATCAGCGGGCTGGCGGGCGGTGCACTTTGTTGCACAACTACCACTGCATATGCGGAAGTGGCTAAATATTGATCCTTTTCTTACTTAAAATATCTGACGTATTTATAGTTCTTCTCAAAGAAAACTTGCTGAATACTTTATTATTTACTATTTGACAAAGTACTACATCAAAAATTTCTAATATGTCTGGTTGGAAGCGTGCATCCAACGCCTACCGTCAACCTTAACAACCTCTGTACTTCTAGTATTAATCACAAAGTGCGAGTTTATTAAAGATTGTATGCTGAAAAAAAAATGGTTATTCGTTATAAATGTCAGAATTTTCAGATCTCTGATGATATTATTACGCTGTCAGTTAAATATAAGAAGATTCCTGGAAAATGTATTGTATAGGAGGTATGTAGTGAAACCCATAATCATAATAGCGATGTCGGCTTATCTGATACCGTACGCTCTTTAAAATTAAAACACAATTTTAGCTTTTTATCCGATATATCTTTTGGACTCTATAGCTGTGAACTAAGGACACAAATATCTTTAATTAAACGGCCTTTATTAAAACATATATAACAAGATATAGTTACATTTTCTAAATAATTCATTATAAAATTATATTATAAATTACTATTTCATATAGGTTTATAATAATTACACAAAATAACAATCTTTAATTATTAGAACGGGCAGTGGTAGATCAGCGGTAGAGGAATGAGAATTGCGAAAGTAGGTCGCAAATTCATTTCCCGGGGTACAATCGTATATTTGTCACACTTTGTGCATTAATTATATAGGATTGCAACTTCTCACAAACAAGTTTACAGAAGACAGTCAGCGGCGTTCTCTGCATGCTATAACATGCCAAACTTGTCTTTCAAGTTTGGCAATTATGGTATATCCATCCATAGATATCTTTGTGGGAGGCATATATTAAACAGTAGGCTTCTTTATGGTCTGGAACGATTATACTTATATTATAAGTTATGAGATAATTGTAAGTCAGTAGACACTTATTTGGGGAATGTCATGCCTTACAGTGGTCATCTATAGGCTGACGAATTATTAAACCACGTGAAAAAAAACATTTTTAGTTTGTGCCTTAATAAACTATATATATATATATATATATCTACCAAAACAGACTACATAAAAGTATCTATAAAAAAAGTTTACAATAGTATTATAACATATTGTCACTAGTTTAATTAAATGTTTTTCCATACGTAACTCGCAAACATATATATGTATATATATATACACATATATATATATATATATATATATATATATATATATATTAATGACTAGGAACAGTGGTAGCCAGCCTTGGCGAATCAAGTCAAAGCTAGTTAGAGCTTAAAAAGCTCAAATATAGTATTTCAAAGATTTTTTTCTACGAGGTATAGAGTCGATTTCAATTTCGGAAAAGATACTATATAAAACAGAGATCTGTCTATATGTTACAAGCGTGAAAACGAGATATTTTCCATCCTATTCGATTACGGTCGAAGCGTAGAAGCTGTGGTCTGTAATAATCATTCTCGTAACAAATCATGAAGAAGCAAGCCGTCTCAAAGCATCTAAACATAAACAAGGCGGGAACGTATTCACGGGTTTCGCCTTCGCATCCTTTTTATGGCATGTCGGAAATAAAGCCGCGAGCCTTGTACGATCCCGGCGTGTGGTGCAACATTAAAAAGAAATATATTAGTATTATCATAAATAAAATTTTACACACATACTTAAAATATAGGTTGATTGGTTATATGTGCGATATTTAAAGTGGTAAATTTATAAATGATTTCGCAGCAAAAATCATTCATATTTTTACACATCGGGCGTTACCTTGCCGAAGTCCATCCTAAGTAAGAAAAGAACCAATATTTAACCACTTCCGCACATGCAGTAGTAGTCGTGCAACAAAGTGCACCACCCGTGTTTGGCACTAATCGGTGTAATATAACTTCTGAAGATGCCCCGTGGAGGGATGAAACACGTGTTACGTGATTTGGCGGTGGCAGTTGTGTGATTCGCATTATTTACCGCATTCGCATTTATCAGCGGGCTGGCGGGCGGTGCACTTTGTTGCAAGTGGCTAAATATTGGTCTTCTTTTAACTTATATAAAGTGATCTGTCTGGAATACGTTACATTATTTTTCTATTAGAATACGACAGGCTAATTGCTTTGCTAATGGCAATACAAAGTCTATAGGGACAGATAGTAAACAATAATTTAAAAATTAGTAATGCTAATTTTGAAAATGTTTTGTCTTTCTGTATTATTATTATGTTATATTTTATTTCTGTAACCATTGATTGTTGAAGATGTATTATAAATTAATTTACAGCAAATGAGTATTTTAATTTTCTTTGGCTAATTAAAACACTAACTAAAATTCGTAAAATTTTTTACATCTACCTTGTATGCAAAATAAAACCAATACAAGAGTATTTACTTTACCAACTAAATAAATCACGTAGCAGGCTTGATATTTGAATTTGTTGACGCTAATAAAAAGACTTTTGTTCACTCCTACAAACAGTGGTAGTCCAGAGGTAGAGAACTGAGACTTGTGATTGTAGGTCGCAGGTTCGTTTTACTCTGTGCATTAATTATATAGGATTGTGTGTGTGTGAATAAGGTTCCAGAGGATGGGCACCAGTATCCTCTGCGTACCATAATACCACACTGCCAACCAACTGCCAACCAACCCGCCTGCCTAGCGTGGCCATTATGGTATATCCCTAAATATACATCTTTGGGAAAGGCATATACAAAAGTCTTAAACGATGACAAACCACATTATACTATTTTATTCACATAATTTTTAAATTAATAAAGGTAGTGTTTAATAAAACTGCTGTTAACTTTTAATAATAAATATAGATTTATTAAAATAAGACACGCATTGCCTTACATCAAAATGAGGGAAGAGAAAGTGACAGTTATCAGTATTGCTGCTATGCTTTTACTGAATAAAATACAATTAAAATCTTATTTAGATTTTTAATTTTATTTTATTTAACTATTTTATGTTTTGTACTAAAGAAATAAATGTCATAATATGCTATCGCTTGTGAATTGGAACCGAGAAAAAAATTCAACAAGAGACACGTTAATTTTTCCTTTGAAACGGAGAGATTTTTCCAATACAAGCATATTGTCTGCGCTGATAAGATTTTGTTTGTTAATATTCAAAACATATACAACGTATTAAGATTTTATTTATGACTGTTATTGGATTAAGACATCATTCTTACTTATATCGTGATGCTATGATGTAATTTTTTAATGAAAAAGTAAAAAGACTGAAAATTTTGAGACAATTTTTTATTAAGTTTTTTTTTTAACTATTATTACAGCGGATTTAATGCCTTATAGCCATACTTTACCAGTAAATTAGGCAGGTGTAAATGTGACAGATATATTATATAAATGTATTATACAGATTACTTTATTATATAAAAGCCTTACAGAAATATGTAGCCAATAACATGACTCCCTTGTGCAATATAGTGTAAACATTAAATATTATATTTAACTCATGACAAAATCGATTCCTCTGGTAATTTGAGTGAAATCGATAAAGTCCTTGTTAGTTTTATTTATTATCTAATAAATATATTTAAGTTAAATATTACACTTCTAATTTATTAATGTATAATAAAACAAAATAAATCGTATTAGATACATAAATACTGTGGTATTAAGTAGTGTAATATTTTAAAAATAGTTAATTTAGTTAAAAGCGACAGTGTTGTATTATGTTTTGGGTATTGGCTGAACATAAGTTCCCCACATATGACACGACCTGTATTCAGCACCTTATGACGACTTTTTCCAGGTTATTTATCCACCTTGTGAGTATACGTTCAATTCTACGTTTACCGGACCGTAGTATACTATCATAATACCGTAATTTAACTTAATATATTATTACACATGATTTGAGACTTCGTCACTTTAGTATAAATAATAAAAATGAATGTAAACAAAACAAGAATAAATTAAATAATCTTTTTTCGAAGCAACATTATTCATCCATATATCCTTATTTACAACCAGTAGAGATCAGAGCGAAAGTATTAGAAGTATTCATAATATACGATCTACCACAGATACCATATTTTATAGCGCTACAAGCAATAAATATACAGGATATCTCTTGAGATATATAAAGGGAGGGTCAGTATTGTTTATACTGAGTTCGATTGAAATATGATATAGGACAAATATCGATATTTACAATTAATGTGATAAAAAAGTAGGGTGAACTCATATTTAAAACTCCCGGGCATTAGGAAGGCAGGTAATTCTTTTTTTCTAGGCTGGTACTTTTTTTTGGCCTCCGCTATAGGGACCTCTCCTTCCACCCCTATTTTGTTGGGAACAGTGTTTTTTATTTCTTAACAATTTTTTCACATGATTTTTTTATTTTCGTCCTCGTCTTCCATAGTTCACGATATCTTTTATTCTTCCTTGTATCATTCCATAATTCCATCTTACTTTCTCAATCATTCCATTCCTTTCATTCATCCTCAAATGTCTTTAACATTTGCTAAGCATCTGTATGTCATTACTTGAAATAACGTTTGGCTCATCCTCAACCATTTTGAAAGATGTTTTGTATTATAAACGCTTCGTGTAGATTAGTCGATGTCATTTTTTGTAAAAAATGTGACGCATATAGTTCCACAACAATCTTATTCGCATGATTTCGCTTCGTGCGACTTCTAGTTATTCAGCAAACGTAGGGCCAATGCGGGGATGAATTGACACGATTAAGGATATAAAAACTGATTCGAGGAAGGTCATGAAATCTTCGGAAAAAGAATATTCTGATTGATTTAAGGACCGGAAAGTACTGGCAAAAGTGCGTTTCAACATACGGGGAATATTTCGAAGAAGATGAAATTGATTTCGAAGGGTAGATAAAGAATTTATATTTTATTATCAAATTCATTTAACTTTTTGTCATAGTGTTTTATAAATACACCAATACCTCTTTTTGCGTCGTTTCATTTTGCGTTTTTTTTTAAGATGCGTCGCTGTTTAATTAGTACTAATTTTCTCTGTGCGTCGTAAGATTTTCGGGGTTGCGTTGTTTTGGGTTCGACTCTTTATTTTTTTTTGGAATTTCCTTTTTTTTCAAAAGATCGCACTTTTGTTTCTAATTACGCCATGCCATCAAAACTCGGGAATTCCCTTTCTGACTAAAAATCAACGCAATTTTAATACAGTTTTATTTTCACTTTGTTTTGATAATTTTGGAGTTCAGTTTCAATTACATAGTTTGTTGTAATTGTAGTGTGTTGTGCTATTTTTAAAAGAGAATAATACATTTATATAAATTTTAACGTGTTTTTCTGGTTACAAAACAGGTATATATTTTTCCAATTTATTTATTGGCATTTTAAATGTTTACTTCGTTCAATTTTCTTTTTAAAACGTAGTATTTTCATATCTTCGATCTTTACAATGTTTGCTATAGAAAATCTTAATTCACTTTGCGGCGTTACAATTTGCGTCGTGTTATTTTGTAACGTAACCACGACGCAAAGTGAGATATTGATGTATGTAATATACATAGATCTGTATAAACAAATATATGTATTCACATTGCTAATCATAAAGTTCATGGCCACAGTCAACAACATAGAGAGGAACATTTTCTAAATATTTCCACGCGTGAATTTTATAGCGAACTGCGTGAATTTTATGCGTAAAATTTAAATAGTTTCATAAATATCTTTATTTATTTTTATTATAACCACCTGAAACATATTAAAGAAGCTTCTAGATATAAAATTAATGTGTTTATATTTAAATTTGATCATATATAGTGGTCTATGTCAGTGAAAGAAAATTTGAGGGGTCCATGATATGAAAATGGGGGTCCACGATAATGGAACTCAACACATACACTGATAGTACCTATTTACTTACATCATACTATCTTATAATATCAAACCATTTGCATTATTTATAAAAGTACCTATGAAGTAAAAAAAATAATATATATGTTTATAAAATTGTATAAGTTGTAGGATGTTGCTATTCGCTTTGTGGTCGCAATAAATTTTGAACATACACTAAACTTCACTACAGTAAGAAATTTATAGGAAATCAATATCAGGTAAGTAGGGGGTCTACCCAACACGGAAAAACATGGCAAGGGGTCTACGACACAAAAAAGTTTGGGGAACTCTGATATATAGATAATCAATATGTCAACTATGCTTCGGCGAATAGTTGCAAATCCAACCAACCTAGATGGCGTTAAAATAAAAATGTCAAATTTATACAGAATCTGTTGCATCTTCTGGTGTTGATTTAACTATATAAGGTTTATATTCATGTCATCCTCACCGTTGTTAATCATAGGCCTCCTAAAGAAAAAATCTACAGCAGAATCTTTTGATGATTTGGCCCGGCACATTGTCTTAAACCTCAAGGCATTTAACGGTCTGTAGCGCTTGGGTAGCAACTTGAAATAAAATAATGCACCAACTAATGTATAATTGAGTAAAACTTCCAAATTGTATTGTTAATATGTATAAATTTTAGCTATATTTACACATAAGAGAAAATTGTGCAACAAATATTGTAATGAATGATAAAACGATGTCGTGCGTCGCAGCTGGGAGAAGAAAGATCCGAATCAAATAGCGGAAACCCTCTTTCAACTGTCTGCGTTTAGTAAAATCGAAAAATAAATATTGTTAAAAAACACCAGCGATTCAAATTAGACTTAAAAACATTGTGTCGTTAGTGTACATGAGGTGAGTTTATCCGCGCCGCGTTTACCAAATCGTGGTCGCCCCTCATTTTAACACGTTCACTGCGGCTTGGGGTCGATTCAGCCTCATGGTAAACTTTGCACTGGTGCGGCGCGTAAAACTCGTGTTTTCTCTCTAGTGCGGCGGCTGTTTACACTCAACCTTATGAGGTATGTCAAAGACAAATATAGCTATCTTTATGTCCGCGAAGCATTGACTCAATATTGTAAAAAAATATTGATGAACATGAGGCAGAAAAGGCCTCAACCACACTACTAGGAAGTTCAGCTTGAGGCTGATTCGACCTCAGCCGCACCAGCTGAAAGTTCTTTAAAATTGGGCCCGCAGTGAACGTGTTAACTCTCTCGACTGTCGTATGTAGAGATTCTCAATTTGATTTTTCTTTCACATTTTTAAAAATTCCAAGCTATGTTCGCTTACGTAATTTCATGGCAAGGGATTTTTGTCTAGAGAAACGAAAGACATATACCACGATTTGGCAAAAGAAACCATCGGGTTGGTTTATATTGTAACGGAAGTGTTTCTGGAACGATGCCTAATTGTATTAACAGAATTTCTTCGCAACTTAAACGTGTATCGCTGTCGACACTTTTAGTTTTACTAAATTAAACTGTGAGATTTTTACAAAAGAATTTAGTTTTTTCAAAAGACATAGATATTATTGAACACCCACCAAGACACGGAAATTTATTCAGTTATCCGGAGCGTAATTTAACAAAAGAAGGCTATATATATATATATATATATATATATACATATATATATATATATATATTTATATATTTATATATATATATATATATATATATATATATATATATATATATATATATATATATGTGTGTGTGTGTGTGTGTGTGTGTGTGTGTGCGCGCACGTGTGTATATGGGAGCATACCCACGCTCTATCTACCATCTGCATATTTACATACAATGCAATAAACACATAAAAGGAGAAAATCTTGAAATACAGCGGCAACCATTTAAATAAACCTTTAAAAAATGTGTTACTTTATATTTCTTAATTGATAATTGCAAGTATAGTAAACACCGACATGTATTAATATAATTAAAAGTTTTCATGAAAAGCCTTCACATAACCTTAATATCACGTAAAAGCGTAAGTATTCTAAGCATATTCATTAAAAATGTTATAAATAAGGAGACGCGGTGGAGATAAATCATGTTCCGTGATACAGCAAAACCAGAACTCGGCTTAGATTCGTACGGAATAATCCGTGCCACCCTCATCATCCTGTTTATATACAGGGTGATTAATAACCCACGTGTATGTTTAAGCATTTAATATTTTACAAAGCGTCGTCGTACTTTTTTGTTCGTACCCTTTTGTTAAAGCGGCTTCAGAGAGGTTTTTTTATTTCTTTGCGCGAGACAACGGTATGATATTGAAATGGTAATTACAAATTGTAAATTTACATTTGTAACAAATCATTAATGATTTATGAAAATTGTGCGACCTTAGCTCGCATCTATACTTATTTTTAAAAGGCTAAAATACTTATAATTTTTTAAATATATACCTATTCTGGCCATAAATACTGTTATAATTAAAAATAAACAAAATGTACCTTTGAATTTGCAGTTCATTGTGCTTTATTACTTTCGCGTTTATAAATAGTGTATAAAAATTGTAATTTTCAAATGGCCACTCCACTTGATGATAAAGAGAACCGAATCACTGTGATTGCATTAACTAAAGCAAAATGGAGACGGATTCGGGGTGATCGTTTGCCGCATACGCATTTATCAGCGGGCTGGCGGGCGGTGCACTTTGTTGCACGACTACCACTGCATGTGCGGAAGTTGCTAAATATGTGTACATAAACATATGAATATGTATGTAGATAACGAACACTTGAATATATATATACGCAAAAAATGTACGTACATAAATAAATAGTTTTTGATATATATAGAGTGGTGAACACGAGCCGATAGACGAGGCGTGGGTAAATCTATTAAATGATCCGACGACATATTTAAGGTGGAAGTCACTGGATATTGGCAGTGCAAGACAGGTCATCGTGGCGATCTTTTCAGAGGGACGTATGTATTGCAATGGTGATTAATCATCTGAAAGCAAAACTATCGTTGAAGAACTCGAACTATTCCAACTATTTGACCCTAGAGATATTTACAAAATACATTTAGTACAATATGTTATAAATCACCTTAGTATTAGAAAGACTTTAAGAGACACATTTTTCTAACAAATTGATATAAATAAATTAAAACTTTCATATGTATATAACTACATGTTAGTTTAATGTATGTTTGCACAGACTTAGTAAGACTAGGGGCCACTCGGGCAAATCATGAACTGATGGCGGGCCAGCCGCCAAAAGTATAGGTATTTAATTTTTTTTTTGTTTTATTCTGGAATAGAATTTAATATTTTTCGAATGTACGAAAGTATTATTTTTGCTGTCGGCGGGCCACCAGTATTCGATCGGCGGGCCGCATGCGTTCTGTGCATCCATGGTTTAACGCATATATGCATCTTCATTCTAATAATGATTGTTTTATAAAGCGCCGATTTTCCGCCAAGAAGCTGAGTGTGTGAGGCGTCTTTGTATGTACTTTTTCGACATATAAATAGGTCGGAAAATTTAAAAAAAGAAGAAAAGTACATAGCTTTATGTTAAAAGTACTGTAAGATTCGAATAATGTATCATATACATCGGTATACCGGCTTGAGTTAACCATTGGACGAGATGCACGGTTTGGCACGGTCAAGTTTGTTCCGTGCCAGGAAGGTCAAGTGTTATATATACGTGGACGTTATAAATAGCGTTCGCCAATAAATATAATTCATAACGTGAATATATAATAACTGGAAAAGGTTTCGAGGCTCAATGATTAATGACGGTGCCATAAAAGTTATATTATCAGATTATATCGTAATTTTTATCAGCATATGAAATTCCAGCGCAATTTCCAACATTCGAAATCCAAAATTCGAAAAATAATATGGACAACACAATTGCATGGTTTAATTAGATTTGAATGTAATTTATCTCATGTAATCCAACTGTAGAGTCGCTTCTCGGAAACGATTCATTTATTGTCATCATCATAAACTCAGACGATACATCATCACTGTAAGGAATAGTCCTCCTCCTTCTTAGGTCACCACTAAGTCTGGTATTGAGCTTCCTGCGCCCAGAAACTTTCCGCGACCTTATTAGTCCATCTAGTAGGGGTCTATATATGCCGCATCAACCGGATTGTGGGCTCCACACTATAAAGGTTAATTTACAATATTTGTAATACCATAACCATGTTTGGCAAAAGAAGAAGTACAGTAAGCAATCAATTTCATCCTCGGCAAACTAGAAGACTGAATAGTGAATGAGTGATTGAATGATTGAAGATTGAGAATGACTTAAGATTTAGTAGTCGCTCAGATGGACGGATCAAGTGAGCGCCCTCAATGATTCTTACCTGATTGCATGCGATATATTTTGGAGAAAGAGAAATAGTATGGAACTACGAAATTTGCCTTCTAGCTAGGTCATCTGTCCTCCCGGACGTCAGATGGACCAGGCTCCGGAATATCGTGGTTGATACAGTTATTGTCCAAATGACGGGGTACGGGGGACTTGCTAAATATCTTAATAGGTTTAAACGTAAGAGGAATTCCTCGTGCATCTGTGACCTTGCGGTGAAATAGCCCGTGGTGCACTCATTAACCTTTCTTTTGCGAATACGATACAGGTAGGTCCCGTATTCGCAAATGAAAGGTTGGATTGCGAAGAGGAGTTGGAGAAAATGGAGGAGAGTGACACCATCGCCTCCCTAATGGAGGTAAAAGAATGTCGCCTTGTATTATTGAAATATTGTCATAAAATTATGAGAAAGGTTATAAAAAAATGTAACTTAAAATAAGGTCGGGAATAGCAAAATGGAATAAATGTCATCAAAAATAAAAATAGAAATAAGTTATAAGAAACAAAACTTGTAAATATTATTTAATGGAATCAGGCGTTATTTTGCGAAAGTCCCTCCTTACTAAGAAAAGGACCAATATTTAGCCACTTCCGCACATGCAGTCGTAATCGTGCAACAAAGAGTCAAACACAGAGTCAAAACAAACACTCTGTGTTTAGCGCTAATCGGTGTAACATAACTCCTGAAGATGCCCCGTGGAGAAGTGAAACACGTGTTGAGTGATTTAACGGTGGTAGTTTTGTATTCGCACTGTTTGCCGCATGCACGTTTATCAGCGGGCTGGCGGGCGGTGCACTTTGTTGCGCGACTACGATTGCATGTGCGGAAGTGGCTAAATATTGGTCCTTTTCTTACTTGTATATAGTAAACAGTGGTTACAAAAATACGCGAATAAAGGAAGTGTGAAAGGAACCTGTGAAAGGATTGTGAATAAACAAAAAAGAATGTAACATAATGTGAATGGCGTAACAAGATGAAGTTTCTATTATTTTAAGATAGTGATGAACGAGTAGTTCCCAAAAAAGGTATGTCATTAAAAAAAAAGTTTGTTTATCTACTTTGTATCTAGACTTTCAATACTACACTTGCCAATATTTGGACCCCAGAACTTTGATATCACTTCAGATATTAACAGTAAGCATAATTAAATATGAAACTTCGTCATGTTAAGACTTATTTTAAATTTTAATCGGAGTATTAAATTTTAGGTTGAAACCAGTCAAGCACCACTCAAGTGGAAAATTGCAATTCATTCAACATTTTTGTGGTTTAATGAATGACGTTATGAAATAAGCTTGGAAATTCGAGTGTTGAATCAGACAGAATTAACCGTTAATACTATGTCATATGATGAGGAGATCTGGTGTTTGACCATGAAAGGTCTTAACTATCCGTTTTCATAGCATAAGCTCTTGCATCCGATTAGGCTGTAAATGCCAATGCGTAAACGTCATTTATGAGTGAAAAACAAATCAGGTGACAATTTGTAAACTGACTATACCTCAGATTCAAGAAAAAAAAGAGTTTTTGATTAAAACTTGATTATCATAGATTAAAGTCTACTATGCTTGAAATACTTGACATTTACTAACTTTGTTTTTTTTTTGTTTAATATTTTAAATCGTCAGGCTGTTACACAGTTCGTTTGCGAAAGGAAGCTCTCTTTCAGCATGATGGATGCATGTTGAATTATAATTTGGTAAACACCAATAATACTAACGTTATATAATCCATCTCCAATAATACTAACGTTAGGTAATAATAAAAGGCCACTTTTTTGTCAACTACCTTATACTGCAGGGCTATTGGAATTTGCAGTTAAAGGCGCAGGGGGCACTTAATCTACACCATTGTCAGGGTAGCGTAGCACGAGGACTTCCTCTAAAGCCTCAGCTCAGGCTGTTACATAGTGTAATGTGAACGTATTGGTCTCTCTTTTTTTAATTATTTATTAAGAAAAATCATACCAATAGCAAACATAAACACGTAGGAGTACCTCGAATGAAAAAAATACATACATATATATATATATATATATATATATAATAAAATAAAAATAGAAACAGATTATGGTAGCACAGATAGTAAATATAAAATAATAATAAAATTTTGAATGGTCATCTGCGAACTAAATATATAATTTTCGTTATAAATTGAAGCCTCAAATTTATTCAACGATAAAAAGCTGATTCAAAAGTGTTACCTATTCATACTGTAAATAGAAACATTTAACATGAAGTGTGTATCGCATTTAATAAATTTAAGCGCAGTGTTGAAAATCGTTGCCTGGGTTTTCACACTAATTATTAATTATTAGGTCATTGAACAATTTATTACTAATATAACATTTATTAATAATATGAATTGCACAGTTGCGGTAAAATTGAGCTTTGTCAATAGAATATTGTGGATGTAAAACGATAGAATTTATTTTATAATTAACCAGTTATCCTTGCTTTGTTACATCCCTAGGATACTTTTGAACCTATTTTATGCTAAGCAATTCAAGTTACAGTTTTTCAAGTTTGAAAAGCGTCTTGGCAGACACTACACATATTTTCCGATACTTCAAAATGACCACCGCAATTGCGGTATTTACTTTAACCATTTAATTCTTATATAAATTATGTAAGATTAAAACTGACAGCTTGTATAGAAAAATAATAATAATTGCAATAAATAAATTTTACAAGCTAATTGGTTATAGATATAAAAATTTTAAATAGTGAATGTCATTCGCTTCCAGTTTATCATTAGTTCCAGAAATAATACATAACATAATGATAGTGTAGTAAGAAAAGGCATTTTCAAAATTCGAATTAATACATGTTAAAATTGATTATTGTATACTTTCTCTTTATCCTTATTTTCCGAAATAAATTTTTATGTTTTCGGACAGGAATTCTTCAATTTTTTCCCTTCTACGCCGTGTACGGTGGAATCCTTTTTTGTCATAAACACAGGACCTTTATATAGCCCTGTACCTGTGTATATGGCACCATGCCTCCTTATGTAATGTAATGGCAGCGGCTTTCTCTTTATCAACCTACTCCATTTTAATATCTCAAAATATTTTACAATACATTATCGCGTAAATAAAACAATGTACAATCATTTAAAAATGACAGATTCCAAATTCAAAAGTAATATTATTTTTATTTTTTTATATTACAGTATTTATGGCCAGACAGTATAACCATCTATTTGATTAACTTTTCCTGTTTACAATGCTTTGATAGAGCCTATATGCCTGTATAATTTTCATGATTGCGAAAATTTGTGAACATTGTTTAACACGTAATTATTACCTTATAAGTTGCATGTAAATAATTAACTTGTTCCGCGTGCTATTAGGTCTGCTATGGCTTCATTATGTATACTTTATAATTAGACTTTTAATATTACATACACCAGCTCAGATTTCTGATTAGTTTTTGTTTTCCTTTATTGTCAGTTGGGTTAAATATTTTCACATAAAGTACTTAGAACATGTGTCACTGTAGACAATCACTACGCTATTATTTGCATTCATAAAAAGAAAAGTGGAATTAGTTTATTTTTTAATATTCCTCATTTATTGAGCAACGAATTTTGAATTGTGATTTAAAAGTTTTTCTTTGTTTAGAAGTTTACCTCTGCGATCGATTTATCGAAAGGTCGAATGAACTGTTTTCGCTAATCCTGATGTGAGATAACTTTTTCAGCAATTTATTTTTTAGTTAATATTGTAATGATTTTACAACTACTTTATTTTAGTCTCTTATTAATTACTTTGTAATTACGTAAACGAGTGGTCAACATTAATTACATATAAAAAAAAGAAATATAATATATACACGAATAATTATTATTTGAATGTTAGGCAACCATAACATGCGCAGAATTAAAAAAAAAATTTGAAAACAGAACTCACTTCGACAAAACTACCTATATAGCTAAGTATAATTTAAAAAATTTGTACGTAATTGTTATTTTTAAATTACTCATTTATTATTTGATTATTATTATAATAACACTGTGCATAGTTAATATTTTCAAAAATTTTTGTTTAAATGAAAATAAACATTATTTTAAATATCTAAACTATTTATAAATAAGGCAAAGCGAGAAACCTATTCGATTGAATAAATATCTATACTGTTAAATAAACAAACTTTGATGAATCCTAAAGTTACATAGCAATCAACTCATAATTTTAATTTATTTCCATCTTTAAAATCTACGGTGCTTCTTATTCTATTGTTTCAGCTTTTAATATTTGATTACACTTCCATTTACCTTTTCACATTTATAAATGTTCACGGATGGAGGAAATTTTTAATGAATTTATAACGATTTCATTCCATGTTTGTTTGTACATGTTTAATTTCTATTTAAACAGGTGATGTAACATTTTATCTCGTGATTCCTCTAATTTATTTTTAATTATTTATTGTTATCGTATCGTACGTAACAAAATATATACTACGAAAACCAATTACGAAGTACATATTTTTATTAATTTAGTTAAAATTACGAGTGTAAATAAGGAAGAACAAAAAGTAAACAGTGGATAGCATATTATATCGACAGTTTGCGCGGTGTGTGTGTGTGTTTAGTGTGTGGTATGTGTTTGATTAATTATTCCAGTAATATATATTATAAAGTACTTGTTATGTAGTATATATCGTATATAACTTAAGAGTGGTATATAAAAAATGTTTTACTTACTATAATATTTTTAGGTTTTTTTTTCTTTCGCCTAAAAGACATTTCTATACTTCATTTGTAGGAGTATCAAGTGGTACCGTAAGGGCTAGACCCTTTGAGGGGAATTCTGTGGTAAAAATATCGGAATATACGAGACACTTTATATATTTAGTTTTGGATGAAGGGACAGCAAATCTCCTTTAGTTATATATCTGAGCCATTTTCCCTTACTTACTTTTATTTTTCTTAATCCATCGCCTCTTAATTTCTATGAGGCATGGATGTTACGGTATCAGGTTATTTTATTTTAATTTTATACATATTTTTTTATTAACCTTTATTCTTTGTTCAAAATTTCTTTTTCTCTCTTTCCTTGCATTCTTCGTATATTATTTCATTCATTCCTTTCTAATCTTCACATATGACATTTTTTTCCTTAATTACATTCTCTTCTATCTGAGAAGTTTAGTGGACTCACTAAAATTTAGTTTTACAAGCAATTCAGAACAATAAAAAAATTAAATCAGTATCACATATCACATCACAGCAGTAGTGGTAAAGGAAAAACTAAAAGATCGTTTTTTTATGAATGTTAATCAATCCCATCACTTTTGAACTATTTTTTATATTTATATGCGTTTTTAATAAAGAATCCAATTTCGCATAGGCTAACATATACCCATAATATTAGATTGAAGTAAAATATATTCGATATTAAAGTATTACAGAGAATTTGCGAGAATTTTTGACTCAAATCCTTCGTAATGGTCGATTGAACTTAATCAAAACAATTTTTTATCCAACTTTAAACCGAAAGTTATTACAGAGGTTTTATTATATTAGTTATTCTATGAGCAATTCTCTGATAATCGTACATTTTCAGAATACTTTATAACTTGTACGTTATTCCAAGCGATTTGAATAATTTAATTAATAGATTTTATAATTTCTGACAGTACCTGATTATACTTGAATACATTAGTAGTTTTACACATTTAGACTATTTTGAAATAACGGTTCAACAATTTTTTTTTCATGAAATATCTATTCTAGCACGACTCCCTATTTTTTTTTTTCAATTTTGACACTGTCATACAGAAACCGACAATTTGGGGAACACAGTGAACCTCGTCCCAGTCCTGTATACATAAATAAACAGCAGTTAGTGCCCATAGATTTGTTGTGATTTGATCTACTTTATAACAAAAGATAACTAAAAGGGGCCACTAACACCGTACGAAATCCTTTATTTGAATCAATCAATCCGTTGTGCTAGACATATATACTGATGATAGCTTTTTTGTCCAGTATGTAATCAACGTTCACGCTTGTTTTCAAGTAGCAATGAATAGTTACAAAATTTATTTCTATTTCTACCTTCAATTTGATAGACTGAATTCATTGTATATAATAATTATATTATTTTTCGTTAAAACATGAATTTTTTTATTTTATAAATACTTGTATAATATTATTATTACTTTTTACACGTGTTTCATTTAAAGTGTTTTCATCTCATAGGATATTTTAAAGTTGTGGAACTTATATTAAATAGATATTTTTTTTTTGTGTAAAAAGTGTAAAATAAGTTAAATGCATGTTATTCATTCTAGTATAAAGTAAATGTTTATCTTATCTTTTACGGAAGAAAAAAGGCTATTCGACCTTTTGTATGTCTTCACCTCATTTCTGTACTATTTCTGTAGGCTATATTTAAAGCATAGTACTAAATATTTATTATTTTAGTTATTTTACATTTTAAAAGTATGTTTTATTAAAAAAAAAAATAAAGAAGTAACAAGGAGGCAAACGTCTGGTGGTAAGGAACGCGGCCTTCCTGACTAACTGTCCAGGTTTTTGAAATACAAAACCTTGCACAGTAAATCTTATCTTGAAATATAACATAAAATATCTGATAAGCACTAATAATTTTATTTTCTATAGGTTTTTTTATATAAATCAGAACTTTAACATTGGTTTGAGGTAAGGCAATAAGATTTTGATTGATTATATACTATAAGATTGTTTTAGCTAACTTATTTAATTAATGTTCGAATCTGTAGTTGAAAAAAATAATTAAAAATGTCATATATATGTTCAGAAATAATTACTGCCAATGTCTTTAAAATTGGTTACTGTTGACATGCATGATTTATTTTAAAGAAATGTTAAAGTTTAAAATATTACTTGAGTTGTTTTTCTTTATTTTTGGTACGAACATATGACAGTTTCTTCGCAATATATATGTAGCGTTCATTTAGGGACGCTTCCAGGGCATTATGACAACAATACTTTGTTTAAAATAATTGTTGCGTACTCGTGATTTGAATTTGGACGCGACCTGTTATGCTACCGTCATATTTGCGTTTGGGCTAATTTATGATGAGATACGTGCTTGGATGGTAGCTTCCAACAACCCACAATACGTATACGTGTGGTATACGTGACTCCGAAGTGATTTATAACTTAGGTTTGCCATTAGTTACACTGACATATTGTTAAGGTGATCTTTGGGGAGGCCTATGCCTTGCAGTGACCGTTTATCAGTAGAATGCGTGACCTTCAACAATTTTTTACTTTGATAGATGAATAAAAAATATAAATATGATTAAATTCGAAACAAATGTGCAGATTTTCGCTTTAAAATCAGCTTACGTTGCAATGGTAACTCAATCAAAAATTCACAAAAGCAAATATAAATTCATTGCTAAACCAAACTATGTTCGAACGTGAGAAATGTTTTATGAAAGTTTCTCTCTATATGGGATTAAGTTGCTGGCCATCTTAAGTTTGAGCTTGCGCGCTCCGCGACTCAGCGCGGCACTCAGTCGCACTACGCCAGCCGTAGCAGTCGCTACGGCGTAGCTGATAATGCCCTTCGCGTAGCTGTCCCGAGCGAACTTTGTATGTATTCGAACCCAGTAACCGTTGTGAGTGAAGGAATATTGAATTAAGTGAAGTTTTTTTTTTGTGGGATTTAATGAATTTTTAAGAGTGATGTTTTTGCTAATGCTGGTTGTCTAAGAGACTGCAGACGATGACCTTTGAATTTTGCAGGTGAGTTGTGTATTTTTAATTTGGACCTAGAATTTTAATAGCGTTTTGTGAAAGAATTTTAATTAACACGTGTTCGCGCTCTACCGCACTTGATTTTTTTTATTTCGTTCGTTCATTACCGTGAATGAATTTAAACGGGCGTTTTAAATCGTATAATTACGATTATTTATAATTAGAATGTAATTTTAAACTATTAACTTTTAAACCGCAGTAATATTCGTTTTGATATTTAATAATTCTGTAGATTATTTTTATGTTATACGTGACGATTTATTTTTTATACTAAATTTCGAATTTTAAATTTGGAACACGTTAATAATATCTTTTAAATTTTGATTACAATTTTTTTGACTGTTCAGATATCGTAATAAATGATATTAATTTTTTCGTTACTCAAAATTAAATGTTTCTTATTAAAAATTAAAATACACAGGTTTCTTTATTACGGGATATATATTTTTTAATATAATCATCATTATACACTCATAAGAAAATTTGATACTTTTAAATGACATAAATTCCAGAAAAAGTATATAAATTTTAGTTATTGATTATATTCTCTGTCCTTTTACAATTGGGCGCTATTCCATCTTTTAAAATTAAATATTCTTTTAACAATGCGCAATTTCTGCGTATACTGTTTGGGAGGGGTAAAATACGTCAAGGGTATACTTTTGTTGTCAGGATCATATAAAAGGGAGTTACTACAATCGAAATGATTTGAATTGTGAAAATAATTTTATTTCATCGAGCGACAAAAATTTTTGTGCACATATATACTATAGATAGGCTTTAAAGATACGCTCGTTATTTTAATGTGCGCACACGTTACTGTATTTTATTGGTTCAGTTATTTCGTGTTAACCTTAATAATTTTATTCAAAATCTTTACTTTTCTTTCGTGTACAAGATAACACGTAAATAAAATGTAGCTTAAGTTGTAAGCCGTGCAACGTCCTTTAAAAGGCAACATTTTTATGTATATCTTTGAGGGCACATTTTGAATGTTCTACATATAATCGAAGTTATTTGTTCGAAACGTTTACAATAAACTTTTTGACAATATTATAAGGACCTTGGATTGTATGTAGCATTTAAAGTCAAATTTGGTTTTAGATTTTTTAATTATTTTTAAGGAATTGTAATAATTGTAATAGGGCATAATGATATCAAGCCTCGATGATACTAGATACAGGCCGCTTTCAAACAATCCTATTGAAAATCTTTACGACCTATGTCTACCTGTGGAGATCTTACTTATAAAATGGCATTAAATGTCTACATTAACTTGGAAACGAGGGTCGTGTGATAACCCAGTGCAGCTAAGTTAACTATAAGTTTTAATAAACACTCAATATAATTACTGAAGAGGGAGTCCATCGCGTTGTAGCGAGGGTGAATGGGGTGATCGGGGCTGACGCCAGTCGTTCACTCCGAGCACTATCTATTGCAGGTTTAAGGAGGCCTTCGAATTGATGTTCACCTTCATCGACCAGACTCTCTTTATCTAGCCACCAAACTTGTATCTAGAGTTTATAAAAAAAGTAGTAACATAGTGCCAAATATTAAATTAAATTAAAAACATATAAAGATACTGTGATAAAATTTATCTGTGATAATTGATGTAAAAAACTGAATATCTGCGAAAGTGAATGAAGAGATATAAGAAAAAATATCTGTAAGCCAATAATGATCGTTTCAAGCTTAAAAGTAAAGAATAAAAGATAATGTGAAGGACTAAAGAGAATATAGAATAATAAAAATAAAAATTGAAAAATTTATTTCATACGTTTTTGAAACGTCTCTGGCGCACACAAGGCAGGAGTAACGAAACGCCCTCAAAAACAGGGGTCATTTAAAAAAAAACACCAGACACTCCCAGCCTGAGCAAATTTTAAATTATTCTACTAATGCCTTACAAGCCAGTGTTATCATTCGCTCGTGTTCGATCTTATATTCTTCAGGATGTTTTGTAGAGATTTCGCTGTCATACCTTTGACTTCTACATTCATCGCTTACAAATTCAACATAACATATAAATTTATTTCTTACTAATTCGTAGTAGTCGAGTATTTTAACATTAGTAGTTTGTATTTAAGAAAATTTATTTCTTAGTGACCAGTTACCTCTTCTAGTACAAGTCTTAGTGTCCTTGAGAAAGATATTACGTCACCGCTATATCTTCAGGGATTCTTTCTGGTTTTAACAGAGTTTTAAGTTCAGTATACGTAAAATTTCTTAACATATTTATATTTTTGTCAACTCGTGCTACGTTTGACAGCCTAATATACGATTGTCTATCCGTGGTCTTCACTCCAGAACTTTAAGACCTCAGCAAATATCTGCTTTGCGCGCTGCGTGGCTTTCCCACTATGACTTCAAATTGCCATCTACAAATCTAGTCAAAATATGGGTACAATTAGTTTAAAGTTATGAAATGTTTGCATAAGTTTTAAGTAACCTTTCGAAGTTTTTGCAAAACTATGAACAGATTCAAATCTTTGGTTATACATTATAAAAATTAAATATAAATAGTTATGTATGTTACTATAAAGTTTGCATAAAATTTTAAGTTTATTCGTAAATGTTGATGGTGATTTCAATATTTAATTTATAATTCATTAAAAGAGTATACTTAAGTGGTCTGCAACTTGAACCTATTAAATATTTAAACTCAATACAAGTTAAATATATTCTGGATTTTCAATATTAAATATATGTATGTAAACAAGTTTATTTTTATGCCTCAATATAGTAAATTGCAATAATTAATCATTAATTTAATATCTTGGTCTGTTTGTCTTGTTTAAATAACGTTTACTGACAAAAATAGGTTTTTTATTTAGTTTACTACAAGGGTAGTAAACATGTGCTCATATTTTTATTGTGATGCTATCTGTCTCAATATATTTTTTGTGGGATTACATTCACGTTTTTTGGTTTTGATTCACATCAAATTTTTAGTAACGAAAACGTTTTAATTTATTCTGCGGTTCGTATGTGATAACATGATAGTTATTTTTATAAATGTGTCCAAAAATTTTCATTTTCGTTTCTCCGTAGAAACGTTTCTCGTGTTATAATGAAAAGTGAAAAAATATTAGCCTAGATTTTTGGAGTCGTTCTCGAGTTTTTTGCACATAGATTTAAACTTTTTGATGCTGCGTAATACCTCCGACGACTTAGAGCTAATTAGTAGTTTTGGCATTTAGTTCGCCTTTATATTCTTCTATACGAAGTTGTATGTGATATTGTAGAAGCCCGTGAAATAGCACCAAGTGTAGTTTCTAAAGTGTGTAATTCTAAAATAAATTTATTAATTTATATGTACGTGTTAATTTTCTCAAGTACTCAAAAATGGGTACTATTACACTTGAATTCTCAATGGGAAATAATGTTGCTTAAAAACAAATTACTTAAGAGAAAAAATACTGGACTCTGTAAACGAAATAACGAGGAATAAATTAATATTGATTTTGTATGCTGTAGAGAGAGGTAGCGAAAGGTATGAAAGAGTAATCTCCCCAAAACATCCTGATGGATTTAGGCCAATCATGGGTAAACATGAGCCAATTTCTGAAACAGGCTTCTAGTGTGTGCTTGAGTGGGGCAGAGACGTACCAAAATTTGGATAAAATGAGGTTTTTCAGTTTTTTTTTTAATTCTATATTCTCTTCGGTTCTTCACATTATATTTGATTATTTTCCTTTTACACTTGATATGATCTGTTAGTCTTCGCTTGTAAAACTTATTTCTTGCATTCCATTCTTTCCTTACATTTATTGATCACACGCACATATATATGCATATATATATATATGATAGTATATAAATAAAGTCGTATATAAATGGACCCAGTAAACCGTATATATACCTCTATGCGCATAATGACGTAATAAAATTTCTTAATGATCCGGCGGTTCAAGCGATAACCAACCATAATTTTAAATATTATTCTTGCCTAAATAAATAATATTTAATACTGTGGTGGGTACGTAATATATGTATGTTCACTCCAAAATATTTAATTACTTTTAATATTCGTTTCGCTGACAAATAAATATGGTGTGATACTATTTCAATCCGGTAAAATGGTAGCATGTCGCTCGAGCCGGGGCTCCCCCGGGAGCTCTCGTGCTTCGCCACTTTAACAGTAGGGACAGTCCGGTCACAAAAAATAAATTCAATTCTACACTTTATTTAAAAAAAAGAAAAAACTTTTGTTACAAACTGTGATCAAAATGTCAGTTTAAATTGTCATTTAAAACTCTTGTGCGTTAGGAAGACTGGTAATTTTTTTTGGGTTGGTAGGATTATGTATAAATTTACCCAAGCGCTTAATTGTCGAAAGTTTAAATATTTGCAAGTTACACGAGATTTTGTCAAACGAATTGTGTAAACTGGTGCCAAAAGCGCTCTTTTTTTCGAAAAAGGGTAAGAACTTGTATCGTTCTGCAACCACCTATCTAGCTGTTCCGCGAACTGAAAAGGCAAATGTGGGGATGCTGTTATAGACAAGATTGAGGAAATAAAAACCAAATCTAAGGTCTTGAAGGCTATACTGAAAAATGGCTGTTTCGACAGTTTCGAAGACTTAAAAAAGCGTTGACAAAAGTGTGTTTTATTAAAAGGGATGAAATTGATTTGGATAAATAAATAAAGTATTCACATTCTATAAATAAATTCACGTTACGTTTCGATAAAAATATTGCATCGATACTAAAATATTAAAAACAGGGAAGGAATTTTTTTAATAAAACTTTTAAAATAGAATGTGTTCATACGAGGTCGGTTATATCCAGTGATATTAAACTAAGATTAATATTGAAGTTTGTGATTATCGTGAGAGATAGTGCCTGCCCTTGAGCCACTATTCGCTTCTTGAAAAGAATACACCCAAGTAGGTTAAGTATACGCTACAACTACGATAAAAATTGTATGTTTACATTTTCAGTGTCTAGAACATCTTCAGTTTTCATGCTAAAGCCTCTAAACTTATCGTGAGAACTGAAAGAAAAAATAGAGATACCTTTAAACATTTCAATCACGCGGTTGCACTAATTTTAGGCATCAGTTGAAAACACAAATGTAAAAATTTAAACTTTCATGAAAATATTGAATCTTCAAAGAGCTTCACATAAGTTCCTCGGTTATTTGATCAAATTTATAGTAAGGAAGGCCGTTTACTTTTCTATCATTATTTTATAATATACAACATCTAACATAAAATATAACGTATGAATGTATAGCGCATTTCTTAGCAAAAACCTTTTACACCTACTTCCAATCATAGTGCAGTACAAGTCTGCAGAGATAAACAAATATATATATATATATATATATATAGGCTATTAATTTGTAGACTTGTTGAACCATACAATAATTGACAGGAAACTATACGTATACATATGCGTGTATATACATGCATCCTCTATAAATATCTACACATTGTTTTTGAATTTTAATATGCTGTATATCTTCAACTAATTTATGGTCTTTCTTGAGACCTTTTCTGGTTTGACGTTCTTCATTATATCAGGCTCTTTGCATCAGGCGTCTTATTATTTGGCAATGTGGTGATCTCATTCTCATTTCAGGTTTACCAAACTAACGCCGAAGTCTTGTCGAATCTTTTGGTCCCCTAGAGTGACAACCACCAGCTTTCAATAAAATGCTTTGTGAACCACCTTCGGTTTATTAATGACTTCTTTAATAACTCAAGTTCTCCATATGGCGGGACGAGAAGAACGCAATTATCTAATATATCTGCTTTCTGCTAGACTACAGGATTAATCTTGATGATCGTTATAAAAATACAGCCTAGTCTTATTCTTCTATCGGTTTCATTACACTGATTTGCCTATTTAAATTCCACGGTCTGGTCTAAGTAAAAAAAATAAAAGAGGTCCAAAGTTTATTTACAAAGCGCTGTGAAAAACTGACTGTCACTTTGAAAATAAAGTATCTAATAAATTTGTAAAAATAGAAACCTGATTTTTTAATAAAATTCCGCAAAACATTATTGGAATTCCATTTACAAAATTCAAAATGCATATTAAAAAATTTACGAATAAAGCTTATTGTTTAATAAACGAATATTTTAATGACAAGAATTCTTGGTAATGATTTTGTTTGATTATTTTGATTAAATTTAGGCTATATCTGATAAAGTGTATATAAATAAATCTGTATTCAAATTTATTAAAAGATGTGATTTTTGTACTCAACTATAACACTTTGCCGAGGAGTTAGAAAGAAAATATTTTAAATAAATAAATTATTAATCAGTGTTCGATTAATAAGAGTTCTGTTAAAAGTTCCAATGTTGAATAAATTAATTTTATCTTTATCTAAGTACACATACTTATAAACACGTTTTATATCACTCTGACTTTTATTTTCCTGTTAGTTCAACTATCATTCTCGTTTTGTCTAAACTCATTTCGAGATTATGTTTCTTTTCATTTTAATATCATCATCTTCACCCGGTAGATGCTCACCAGAACGAAAGAGACATTCTTCTCGTGACTTTAACTATGTGCTATTGGAGAGCTCACACATGCCGCATCTGATTATGGTCATAATTAATTTATGGTTGGTAATTCAATGTAAAAAATAACTTATTCTAATTTATTGTTAAAATTTGTAATAATTACGATTTTTAAAAATAATTTGGAATAAGTTTGCTTGATTACAAATAAATCACAGCAACAAATTATAATAGAAAAATCCTGAATGGATTTTAACATTTTCGTTTATTAATTTTATCTTTGGACAATTATAACATTAAATAGTGTTTATTTTTGTTAATTTATATTGGACGTTTTAGATGCCAGGCTTTTACAAATATTGCTGAGAAGTTGTTTTAGAAATGCTATTTTAATTTCTGTGGATTAGGTAGCAATTAATTTTTAATACCGCTTTATCACAAAAATCCTTTTCTAATTAATTTTTAAAAAATTATGATTCACGTATAAATTAATTACTTAAAATATAAATAGAAAGTGAAGTAAACGTTGAAATGTAAAAAAAAGGTTTCGCCTCATTATAGAGAACATCCCACATTTATAATGAAAGAGCACTTTACCACTGAATTTTATAAATGCATTGAAATGTACGTAATTATATTTCATTAACAAAAAAATAAATGCATGATGTAAGTACTGTTACTTTTTTTATGAACGCTATTGTATGTTTATGTAAGCTTTTGACAACCAATATTTTAAAACTGGAAGGACAAACGAAGATATTTGTATAAATATACAGTATTCTCTGCAATGTTCTTTCGTTAATGTGTACAATGAACAACCTGTGATGTAATCTTGTTTACACTACATCACTTTCTTATACTAATCTCTTTTGTAGAAGAAGTAGTATCCATATAGAACGGTAATTGTTACATTACAAATTATCTTTTAAATATTATCATATATAAATGAATGAACGCATTGTAATACGTGATTATTTTTTGGCAAACAAATTCGTCAATAAATAACTTACTAAAGTTTATACTATTTATATATACGTTTATGCTTTTTAACATAATAATATTCTACATGTAGTCTACGAATCATGTCACCTAAAGAGTAATAGAGAAGGCTATACTTGCAGTTTCGCTGCGAGACCGAATCAGATATGAGAAGATCCAAAAGAGAACCTAGATCACTGACGTATCCTGAAGATATTTAATGGAATCAGGCGTTACCTTGCGGAAGTCCATCCTTAGTAAGAAAAGAAATACGTGTTGAGTGATTTGACGGTGGCAGTTGTATAATTCGCATTGTTTGCCGCATACGCATTTATCAGCGGGCTGGCGGGCGGTGAACTTTGTTGCACGACTACCACTGCATGTGCGGAAGTGGCTAAATATTGGTCCTTTTCTTACGTATCCCGAAGAATTCATAGTCTGAAGTGACAATAGGCGGGGCTTATCGCTCGTGCAACCAATGGTCGTTGAGACTGAAAGGTTCTAGAGTGGCGAACACTAGCTGGTTGACATAACCACGCCGGTTAAGTTACCCAATAGGTGGACCGGCGAACAACAAAGCAGAAGACGCTGGATGCAAGCAGCGCAGGACAAGTTATTGTAGCTATCTTAGAGGGAGGCCTATACCTTGCAGTGGGCGTCCATTGACTGAAAAAAATGGAGAATCTACGAACAGTCAACTAGCTACGGAACTATGCTCGAGTTTTAACAAATGAGATGATCCTTAGATGAATAAAAGTAAGCGATATAGCTCAGTGGATTGGCAAATTGATATGTATGGCAATGGGTATACTACGTAACGCGCAGAACATGTGGCCATTGGGCCTTATGTTTTTGGCAAGCGCAGGGTAAAACGAACAGTATGATATTTTTGATTGACTTCAGTATGTAATTTCTTTTATTTGGATTAATATTTATCATCATTATATTGATGTGTACACTTATAAGAAATCAACTTCAATTTCTTAGTTTTATCTGTGATCAAAAAAGTAAAGTAAAATTGTCATTTAAAACTTCCGGGCGTTAGACATGCAGGTAATTATGGTACGACTGTTTGCAACATTTGCAAGCGTCTGTTTATTAAAAGTTGGAATATCATTTGACCAAGCCCAGACCATTTTGAGGAATATTTATCGTGTTAATCACGTTAAATCACAATTGGCGCAAAACAAAACATATAAAAACTTGACTCATAATGTTCCGCAACCATAGTATTCGCCTGATTTGACTCCGTGCTTCTTTTGGCTATTCTGCAAACTCAAAAAGCTAATGCGGGAACGTAATATTGATACCATTGAGGAAATAAAGACCGAATCGACGAAGGTTTTAAAGGCTATACCGGTAAAACACTATTCTCACTGTTTCGATTGTAAGAAAAAAATAGGCAAAATTGCGTTTTATCGGTTTATTTATTTGAAGTAAGTGAAATTACATTTTGTACACAAATCCACCACAGTATTATATCATATTTTATGAATGTTTTTAATATTATGAAAAGTGTATCTCTAGTGGACATATATAAACAAATAAAAGAAGTTTGTTATTAAAACTTCTATCGATATAATTGTTGCTAGTGAAGCCACTACTAAAAATAAATATAACTATATATTTAATTTTAGTCGTCAGGTGATTGCAGCTACAAATATTCAATGTTTTTAATGAATTGTCTATTTAAACCATATTTATCATAATATATATGTATTATTCTACACTGGTGGCTTTCATAAACATATTCTTAGAGTAATATTTAATAAGTTGAACTTCCGATCTTGGGTAAAGGTGGTTGTTTTTCATTCGTCCACAAAGATAACATTTTTAATTTTTTTTTATTTATTGAATCTATATTCCACTGACATATGCATCCGTGCCTTTGTTTTAAGAATTACATTTAATATTTCCGTATATATTTTTTTTGTCACGTTTCTGCATGTCAGTGTTTACTAAGCACAGTTACTTTACTCTCTCAAAATGTTTTCTAACTTAAATCTCAAACTAACTTAAAATATTTGTTTTAATTATTTTTGTTTCGTTCATTTTACACAACTCTCTAGCGCCCTACGCCTACCTTTTCAAAATTATTGAAAAGTTTTATTGTTATTAGCAAAGTTAATAGTTAAAATTGTGATATTACTTTAAACTAAGAGTTGTTTTATAAAATTATTCTGAATGGATTATTTGTTAAGCTATGTATTGTTGTACGAAGTTGTAAAACAATAAACATTGTAAATTAAAATATGAATATATATAAATAAAGAGACGTTACTTCTCAGTGTTCTATGGACTCATCGTGCTGGTATTTGATCCATCGCATTATAGAGAGAAGCCAGGCATAAAAGGTTTAAGTCGGACTTCATGCAATAAAGATAAAAATAAAATTCCTTTATTCAACATTAGAACTTTTAACAGAACATTCCCTCTACTCGGCTTTTTAATGTGTCATATTTGTGAAGAAGAAGCAGGAAGAAACTGAACAACACATATTTTAATAAATATCTAATGGATTCAGGCGTTACTTTGCGGAAGTCCATCCTCAGTAAGAAAAGGACTAATATGTCACTAATATATCACAATAATACATCACTCGGTGTTTGGCACTTTATTGCACGACTACTGCTACATAGCGGAAGTAGCTGTATATATTTATATATTAGTCCTTTTCTTATTTTACTTAAGTTTAATATATATATATATATATATATATATATATATATATATATATATATTGTCAGATATGGCCTAAATGAAATAAAAATCATCAGGCTTCATCACTGCCAAGGATTCTTATCTTTTAAATATTTCTTTATTGAATAACAAGCTTTTGTGAATGGTATTGTAATGGCAATATTGACTAGACCCGTCTCCTTGACTACTCAAATTATACATTATCTTGCCAATGCTCCCTTGAAAGACTGTTTGGGAGGTTATATGAATAGAAACCTCCCGCTTATTCTGACTCCAATGTTTGATGAAATAACACAGTCACTATACCAATAATGACTAGTTATTATCAAATAGTAGGAATGCCTTGCTAATTAAATCAAATTGTATAATGTATATATTATCTAATTTATAAAATTCTAGTGTCACGGTGTGCATGATTGAATTCTTCCGAAACGGCTCCGTCGATTTTCGTGAATCTTAGCGTGCATATCGGCCAGGTTGGAGAATCAGACAACATCTATTTTTCATCGCCCTAAATATTAAGGGTGGTCCACGCCTAAATTTTTTATTAATTTTTAAAAAATTATTTCTTGCTTTTTTATGATACAACATACAAAAATACATACAACCCTAAATTTTCATTCCTCTACGATCAACTCTTATTTTTTATTTGGTTTTTAATGTATCCTAGAAATAACATACATTGAAAAACAACGTTTGCGGGATCAGCTAGTAATATATAAAATGTAAGCGAACATTGTACTAACACAGAAAAGTTGCGGTGACGTGTCAATGTGTGTGTAAATGACGTATGAACGAGAAATGTCAGAATATCTGTGTGGGTGGTGTGTTTTATATCGGCGATTAAGTCGCCACATCTGTTTAAGAAATTAGCTTATCTTCTCCCTTTAACTTAAGTATTATATCTATTGATAGATGCCCACTGCAAGGCATATGCCTCCCCAATCGCCCCAATTACCAGTCCCACATCATGTATCTTTCTTGAACTTGGCTATGGTCCAACGTTGGTCCACCTAGTGGAGAAGGCGTCTACCTGCTCGTGCCACAATCTTGGCTCTTAACATGCCTAAATCCTTGAGAAAGTCATTGACTGTTATAGCAGTTAACATATTAGTAAGAAAAGGGTCAATATTTAGCCACTTCCGCACATGCAGTGGTAGTCGTGCAACAAAGTGCACCGCCCGCCAGCCCGCTAACAAATGCGCACGCGGCAAACAATGCGAATTACACAACCACCACCGTTAAAACACTCAACACATGTTTCACCCCTCCACGAGACATCTTCAGGTGTTATGTTACACCGATTAGTGCCAAACACAAAGTCCACTAGTACATCCTTACTTGGATGATGATGGACTTCCGCAAAATAACGCCTGATTCCATTAAATAGTTATCATATTGTAATTATTAATACGCTAACGTATTTAATTCAAAAGAAGAGCAGTGTTTAAAAAATCATATATCCCTTCCAAATCGCTTCCAGTTTCGCCCCGTCCCTTTCACACCTCCCCCTGTCAGATTGAAGCCCACAGCGCACGTGCGAAGCCGTCATCAGCGGAACGAGTGTGGACACGATAATGTAAATCTGACGACCTGTACCGTTTGTTAGTTTCTATATAAATAGAACAAACGTTTATAAATGTTTGGTCTCGAAATGTAATATCAATGTGCAGTGTTTTTCTTTTTCTTTAAGAACATTTTAGTAGTTTAACCACCAGTTATTTAAACTTCATTTACTTCTGCGAAACGGATCCTCTCCATGTGTTTTTTTTTTCGCCGATGCATTATGTTTTCCATTCTCTAATGAGTTTTAAGATTTACTGGCTGGATTTATTTTTAAATTAAAAAAAACTGTCAGCACATATAATGAATTAATCATATTTAATTACAATTGCTTCAGTTGTGTTATATAATGATAAAATAAATTATTTTTTGTTATTCTAGTATCCATAGTGATTTATTAATTATATTTAATTACGTATACAAACAATAGAAGAATAAAGAATTAAGCACAGATTAAATATTATTAATATTCACAAAATAAATGACAGCTTAAGATATACGAAGTTAACCTTCTGGGACAGAAGAAACAATGAATTGCGAAAATTTCATTGCGCCAGATTAAAAGGGAGCATAAACTAATTAAGGTGAATTTTAATTTATTCAAGAATCCACCGCAGTAAACAAGTTTCGCGGTGGAGAATTTATTCATAATCTTAAATATTTCATGGCCCATCTCCAAGACGGAAGGAGTAACATGAATTTGTAATTTAAGGTGATTTCTACACTCTCATCTCGCGTCATTTCATCTCCCTTATATGTATTTAAGTATTCCACAGCGGCAATCATAAAATAATGATTACCATTACGGGTTTATTTGAAAATTATACTTAAATCTACCTTACGTAAGCGGCAATAGTCATTTGCAATATAAATTTAATGTTTTGGTTCGGTATAATTTGAATATTTATGTTAGAATTTTTCCTCTAGTGATATAAGGCCTTCTATTATAAACCATAGTTCAGACGGATTAACGTCTTATAGATTCGTTATGGCTTTTGTACAAATTTTCTATCTTTGTATTCTCAACACAGAGTCCAAACTACGTAAATATTAATAAGTGAAAATTGTAATTTACGTTAAATATACATAATGTGTATTTTATTTAATTATTTTTTATTATTATTTATTATATTGTAAACGCTAGAATTCTGGAGGGAAAGAGGGTTGGCCCGATTAGGTAAACCGATAAAATAATTTTTACGTTGTAGTTTGTAGTTCGCGAGAAATCGTTGGATGTGGGGCAGTGCAAGGCTCATATTGGCTATCTTTGGGAGATATATATATGATGATGATAATGATATATTGAAAATCATAGAGAGGGCTATGTTTAAGGTTTCTCTCTGAAATTGAATCCATAATGAGGTTATCTATAGACAAAAGAAATTATGACAACCAGGTCCACAAGATAAGTGGAAGTGATAGTGGACAAGAAACATAGCACTCAGAAATAATAATCACTAGGGCCGTGAGGTGCTAGCATATCGACCTCACCTCACTAGTGACTAAGGGAGTTGCCAGATCTTTCTGAAGTTCTGCAAAGAGGTTATAGCAAAAAAAAAAACAAGAAATATGAAAAAAATTTACAAGAGTGATAAAATAGCTCTTATATTATAAATATAAGTTTAGTGCGATATAAGTAGTAATAAAATAAATCACGTAGTCAAATACAGCATTAATATCACCGAAAGACGTTGGAACTAAGTAACTTCACCGATGCTATTGGAAATATATGCAGGTGCAGTACTAAGATAATCATAATATAGTTCTGAGTTCTGAGTTTAAGTAATTTGGCAGTGGCGGTTGTGTGATTCGCATTGTTTACCGCATACGCATTTATCAGCGGACTGGCGGGCGGTGCACTTTGTTGCACGACTACCACTGCATGTGCGGAAGTGGCTAAATATTGGTCCTTTTCTTACTTAGAGATTGGATGCGATGTTGCCTACATATTGTGGAGGTCTCCTCTTTACGTGTCAAAGCCAACATAGTCTGCTTGCGTGAAGCTTATCGGCGATGTCACGTAAACCAAAACTACCGCGAACGTATTCATTGCGAATTTTTTCGAGTCTCGTTACTTGGCACATCCACCGAAGCATCTTTATTTCTGCCACTTGGATGGTATGGACTTGACTAGATACAAACTAGTAAATAAAAAATTATTGAAGTTAATTAAAGAGAACATACTCTTTCTTAAATATATGGACCTAAAATTGAATGAATTTACTTGAACGACGACATAATAAAATATATTATAAATTTATAATAAGAGCAAATAAAATGTTTTTAATAGATGTACATGTATTACTTTATATTGTCATTGGACATATATTACATTAGTAATAAATAGGGAAAGCATAAAAACTTTTTGTTTATTGCGCTTTCGTAGGTCGAGCTTTTAGGCGAGAGCTTTTTACGACGCACGAAATTGCGCTGATCTTCGTTTGCAGACGATGTGGTAATTCAACAGGGGAATTTGTTTAAGCTATGTAGTTTTATTTTTCGTTTCCTCTTGAGGCGCTTTGGCAAAGTTTTAATACAGTTTGCAGCATTTTACGGGTCACGAGGGGAAAAAGAGTGGATGCAATTATATGCCCACAACGGTTCCGTTGTAGCGAGCTCAATGTCAGGCTGGGTAAAAAAAAATGCGTATTTCCTGTTTACTTTTATTACATATATACAAGCGAGGCCAGTAAAATAAATTTGCAATATTTATTTATTTATATTGGAGTTATTATTTATATATTTGTATTGCAGTTCGTGAGACACTTGAAAAAAAAATACTGTCTTTTTCAGTATCTCCTTAGATACATTCTTTGTTTCGTCAACTGTAGTATAGTCGTTTCTCATTACTCAAATACATTTCTTAACCTTACTTCGATCCTCAAAAAGTATAGTAACGCATATGTTTCAAGGAGATATATCACAGTTGGATGTTTTCTGGTGTAACATTCTGCATTCATGCATGTTCCACCTGGATATATATATACCAATATATATACACAAACACACACACATCTACATATATTGGTACACGAGATCCTAAAATCAACGGTTTCAGAAATAATAAACAACGTAATGATTATATAGTAAAAAAAAGTTTTTTTAAAATTTTAATCACAGCATACAAAAAATATTTATTAACAATCTGCCTAAAAATATATATTTATCAGCGATCGCTTTAAACCTTTTTGCTGACAAATAAGCTAGATGTTTACATTTTTAAACCTTTTACAACTGTAACCAAACATCTTATGTATATATATATATATATATATATATATATATATATATATATATATATATATATATATATATATATATATAAGTTGTTCTTGTTCCAAAAAGAGATGCAGTACCCTTTGTGTGTAAGAGAATTTGAAGGTACTTTAAGAAATTTGTTCTGCACACTAGTATGTAGGAGTCGTCTGTTTCTAATAACATTAGAAGTTCATTGTAAGTTTACTAATGTTGATTGTTGCGAGAAGTCGACTGTAGTGAGACGTAACAAAACAGTTAACAAGTTCTCCGCCTACTGCGTCGTTAACAATAAATCAATAATATACTTCGGTTATTGTTTAAATACCCTCTTTATTATTACATTACACGGTGGGTTATAAAACTTAACCAGAATAATTTATTGCTGGCTAAAATATTACAGATTATATGTGTGTGTATGTGTATGTGCGTGCGTGTGCGTGTGTGCGTGTGTGTGTGCGTGTGTATTTAGACGTCTTCGTTTCTGCCCACGCTCGCCACAATACATAGCTTTCTCCAAATATATCTACGAGGGGATATGTCATAATGAAGTGGCAAATATAGCTTATCTTTTCATATATATCTTTAAGGGAGACCTGTGTTTTGTATGAGCGTCTACAGGCTGAAACGACTATGTAAGAAAAGGACCAATATTTAGTCACTTCCGCACATTCAGTGATTGTCGTGCAACATAGTCCACCACCCGCCAGCCCGCTGATAATTTTGCATGCGGCAAACAATATAAATTACACAACTACCACCGTTGTTAAACACAGAGTGCTTTTTGGATTGGCACTAATCGGTGTAACATAACTCCTGAAGATGCCCCGTGGAGGGGTGAAACACGTGTTGAGTGATTTAACGGTGTATTTAACGTAATTCGCATTGTTTGCCGCTTCCGAGAAATAACGCCTGATTCCATTAAATATGAAACGACTATAACGCAGTTACGTTGGTGTATAAGATTATGTTAGAGATATATATGTTATAAGTACTTTGTATTTTAATATGTATATATGTAGAATTAATTTTCTAATCCTTTTCTTGTGTCTCCATGACCTCTCGTTCTATTTTACTTTAGTAAATAAATTCGATCATAGCGGTCTGGGAGAAGTTGTAGTTTGTGATAAGACTACAGTTTGTACTTTTATCTATCTCTCAAGATCTTTTTTTCTCTGTTTTATTGTACAATATAGTCTGCAAACCTTTAATGAGTTTGTTCATTAAGAAGCACGACTTTATGTTGTACTGCTATCGATCATACAGAAATAAAGTATATTGAAAATTTATTCCCCTCAGAATTCTGTGACGGCCAAACTAACACAATTAAGATGCCAAGAAGCTTCTGGAAATGGGACTTCGTTTTTATATTCAATACAAGAATTGTTGTTTTTATGTAAATTTGGCAGGCATTTCGTATTGTGTCGAAGCGAATTACTTTTTATACGAACCAAGCCATTGAGGCTACATTAATTTTTATTTCGGGTCAATTTATTTTAACAACATTAACTGTGAAATATATTTATTGTATTGTATGTTAATTTTTGTACTTTATATTGTAGTAGTAAGGCATTAGTATTAGCACTAAAAGTTTTCAATGTCTTGTTGCTAAACGAAGTTTCCTTATCTCCCTCTTTCTCTATCTCGTCTCCTCTCTCTCTCTCTTTCTCTATCTATATATATATATATATATCTGTGTGTGTGTACATGGTATTTGAGTATTATACGTTAAATATTCTATGGGCTGGGTTGCCAAATAAACATAAAATTAAGTCTTAATAGAGAAAGGACTATATGAGTTAAATTTATATATATATATATATATGTTTGTTTATGTGTGTCTGTCTATCTAACTGTGCTCGATTTTTTCGTGATTCAAATACTATAAATCTAATAAGCGTGAAAACTTGGTTAAATATTAGGTCTTTTTTATTTTTTTTAAATCAGTTTTAGTACCAAACATATTGAGGTATTAAAGAAGATTTTTGTTAAATTTTTAAAATTAACGCATAACACAGCAATGGGTGAATAGATACTATAATGTAAATAATCCTTTTTAATAAATTTGAAACGTCCGACGCGTTTTTATGCTCAAAACTCCGAACTACTCGAGGAACATTAACATATTTCTTAAGACACGAGAAAAGCCTTTATGTATATAACTCACTGAAAAATTGCAAAAGCAGCACTATGGCTTTCTCAGATAAAACACAATGCACTTTGTAACCTCTTCGGACTAATTTACATTTCTTAGCTTGCTCCAATCTCATGTTGAAAAATATTACGCGGGTGAACGAGCGAGGCGCTTTTGTTCACTGTCGTTTTATATTGCCCTTTAATTAGTGGTATTTGAGCAGTGGTACCCCACCAGTAGAGGCCTGAGACTTGGGAAAGTAGATCACAGGTTCGATTCCTAGGATATAATCTTCAACATAATTCATACTTCGTTCATTAATTACATAGGATTGTTACTGCTCACAAACAAGTGCCCTGAAGATGGACAGCGTTCTTCTGTGGGTACCATAAAACCACCCTGCGATCACCAACCCGCCTGCTAAGTTTGGTGATTATGGTATATCCTCCATGGAAATGTTTGTGGCAGACCTGTCCCTTGCAGTGTGCATCTATGGGCTAAAACAATTAATTCTTTTACCAAAAATCACTACGTCTGCAACGTTCCACCAAACGAGGCAGAAGAACAATTCCCATACAGCCTGAAACATCCCTTTAATTGGTCGATATCACAAGTAATTTCCAAAAGTATTGTCATATATTTAAGCACATAAAGCATAAAAAATCTTTCTTTTTCTGTTAAACATATAACGTCAATCTGAACAAATAAATCTTGAACATATATATATATAACATTATGAATCGTTTTTCGCAATGTATGAAATTAGGAAAATATTTATTTATTTAGTTATAAGCTAAAAATCACTCTTATGAAAGAAAATTTCAGACACTGAATTTTTTATACAAAGATTTACTACATTCTAATATGATTTTAATAAAAGATATCGTATCTTGGTAATGATGTGTTCACATCCAGACAATTTTAGGGTTAATTAAATATAAATTGATATGCTTTTTAAAAAATGTAGTATTACTAGATTAATTTAATTCGTATTTAATGGAATCAGGCGTTACCTTGCGGAAGTCCATCCTAAGTAAGAAAAGGACCAATATTTATGCAATTCTGTACATGCATGTGCGGCTAAATATTGGCTCTTTTCTTACTTAATTTAATTTGAACTGGTGATAGATACTTGACGTCAATAAAACACTTTCTTAATTTAATACAGGCTTGTAACTTATTACAGTGCGAGACTAATCGGGTTGAACAGTAAATAAATGAAAGTATCACATATGCGCATTCGCACAAACTAATATTGTTTTAACACAACCATATTTGCGCAAGCTAATATTAATTTATGAATGTAATATCCGTGTTACATACACCGGTCTGTATCTGCGGAGTTAATTCGATTTAAAAAGGATGAAATGGGCAGCGAGATGCAATTAGCCTTCGTACACAGGTTTCAGTGCGGAGCGTGGTCCGCTTTTCATTAAGTATACGTGGACCTTTACAACGGTGCCTTCTGTGGGTGGGAATTACTTTGTTTCGCTACTTTGCGGATTGCGTGCGTCAAGTTTAATTTAGTTTATACATGGAACCTTTTTTTTATTTGTATAGTAATTTGACACTTATAAAATCTAGTTCTTTATTTTTTTTTCATTTTGCAACACTTAACATAACACCAGAACAGAAAGTTGCTAGAATGCCTTAAAGAGCAGTGCAAAATGTTCACACAGAAGTTGGACATACAATCTTATTACGGTTTTACGTCTTAGAACAGGTCCTATTAAAAATCTATGAGAAAACCTGTGTTTAAAATGCCTGCGTTTAAAATTATCATTTATTAGATGATCGTCCCATAAATTTCACAATATTTTATTTACTTTATTTATTTAAAAATTGTCACGTGATGACAGCTTTGTTACTATGCAAATACAGACGTCTAAACTTTCCAGGATAAGAAACGCGCGGTATAAAATTTATTGTTATATCAGATATCACATGGACTAACCGAACATGTTTAATGGAATTAGGCGTTACCTTGCGGATGTCCATCCTACACAACACAAAGTGAGCCCACTCTTTGTTTGGCTCACTCTGTGTTTGGCACTAATCGGTGTAACATAACTCCTGAAGATGCCCCGTGGAGGGATGAAACACGGTTGAGTGGTTTAACGGTGGCAGTTGGGTAATTCTCATTTTTTACCGCATACGCATTTATCAGCGGGCTGGTGGGCGATGCACTTTGTTGCACGACTACCACTGCATGTGCGGAAGTGGCTAAATATTGGTCCTTTTCTAACCGAACATTGTTTTGCCCTGTCTCTTCCGCGATTGAAGCTACAAAGTTCTTTTTGTTTTATTTAATAAATTATATTACAATAATAATCATAAATAGACTATTCTACAATATAATCATTAATTTTTAAAATTAACATTAATCCATTGTTTTATGGTTGGCAACACTTAGAAGGAAAGTACGTAAGTCTGTGTAGGGACTTGAATTATTATATTTTAATACTTACGCCTGTAGCCTGTAACTCTAAGCATACTACTACTTCCAACAATATACAAGTATCTTCCAACTTCTCACTATGTATTTTGCCTGGGGACAAGTTCCCTAAAAGTATATATCCTTATACAGTAGCACTTAAACTTTAACAAAAAATAATATACATGAATAGACATATATAACATATGTACGAATAAATTAATATTCACAAACTACTTAATTTAAAATTAAAACTAGTAAAAAAATCTAAACTAGTATTAAAATCAAAATAGGGTGAAATTTACCATGAAATTATAATTAAAATTAAATTGCTACTATAGCGATTGCAAATATTAAGCATTTCAGAGTTTTTTTTTTTTATATAAAGTGAATAATTTTATATCTTGAAAAATCAATTTTTTATTTAGTGTTCAGTATTAATACACATCTACTTTAAAAATTTTCATTTTTACATTCCCTTTAGTTAGGCCTGCCCCAAAGATCTGTGGAGGGATATATGTTTTGGTACGTACCTATGATGGTACCTATGATTTGAAAAATGTTGTATAGTGGTGTAACATTGCATCTCGGAATAAAACCCGTGACCTATGAGCGCTAGTTTCCTTTCTCTATCACTGGGCAACCATTGCTCACATCGAATTACTGCAAACTTCGCTTTAGCTATAAATATTCAAATGAATAATTCAATAAAAAAAGATTCTTTCCAAGATAGTGTTTATTGTAATGGCTTATAAACCACGATGTTGTTAGTTATACTTTCAGATGCGTGAATAAATAACTTGCTAAGTATGATTGGTCATTTGAAAACAAGGATTTTCAATTAGGAACCGTTAACACAACCGCTGTCTTAATAATTTATAAATCTACATTAAAAATGTCAGCCGCAATGGAAATAATTTAATAGAAATAATTTTTATTGTATAAAGTATTAAGATAAATTAAAAAAGATGAAATAAATAGGTGAAGTAGTTCTCAATATATCGCGCGACCAAATTTAATAAGAATTTCGTTGTTTTATATAAAGATATGATATTCCATATCATAAAATATAATATGCGTTATACAAAAACTTTATCTTATAAAGCTGTATGCTAGATTAAATTATTCTATCTTAATTTATTAACGGTTTTTTTATAAAATTATCGTGAAATCCATAATCGAATTTAACTAAAAAATCTCATGACCAAATAAGCTAGTTATCTTTTCATTATTGCAAATATCGTTAATATATTGGTGACAATTAAACTTACTTGACCAAAGGATATCACTCCTTTAAGAATATTTATATGTACAGAATATAAATATATATATATATATATATATATATATATATATCTGTGCTCGCGACACCGCATGTCATTTAACAAAAAAAAATATTTAGATTATTTAGTTTTTATTTCGTTTAAGAATTTTTCTAAAATAAAACTAGCCTAAGTTACTACCATTACATCAGTTACCTGCCAGTAAAAGCCTTTTTAAAATCATTCTAGCCATTTCAGAGATTGCTGGAACAATAAGACGGACAGTAAATTATACTATAAAAAATGTAACATTGGTTTATGTACCACATATATAATTATATACATGTTGTTAAAAACGGGTTTTTCAATATTACAAACACTCATACCAATCATATTTATTATTATGTAGTATTTAAGAATAAACGATAATTTTACAGTTTATTAATAATTTGTCTAGGAAAACAGGTTTAGTATCGTATTGGATAACTAATTATAATGATATGCACACAAAACTATTTTTTACCTTGTTAAGTATAATTCGCATGACGAATATTAGTAATAAAACTAACTACGATGGCTTCAAAACTCTTTTAATTAAATTTAACCATCAATACCATCAAAAGTTCAGCCGTAACACGTCCACCTCTAGACAGACCCCTGCATATATTTCTAAAAAAGCGGTGTTGGAAATCCTATATGAACAAACATCAATTTCATATAAAAACTTGTCGAATTCAATATGTACTTTGTACACCAGTGGGCAAGCGTCCCGGATTTTCACCGTGATACTCACATGCGCCGGCGCAACCCACTTGTCATTAACCGTGAAACTAAATACTACCACTATTCTAGATAATATATTATTTCTAGATAATATAATATATTTTCTAGATAATATAGTGCGAAACGTGACAGTAGAAGGCAGGTACTATACTGAATATACACAACTGTGATTTAAACCTATCAGCTCCAGCCGGTAAGGTGGTATCAACATTAACTTGCGTGTCCGTTCTACTCAAGAAAGTAGTAGATAAGAACTTAGAACTAAATCTACCGAATTTCACTTCTTTAATTAGTTTTAATCAAAGTAATTAATCGACTGCCTCACAAGAGCTATAATCATCCTGCAAACATTATTTTCCGGCCTCTTTAACAAAGTTCTCTGTTCACCTTTGGGTGCTGCTGAAGCTTTCTGGATCCTAAAGCCTAATCATTTTACTCATCAAACCAATAGTACATATATCATTTTATATATAACAAAAATAAATCGATATGTTATAGGTTTATTGAATATTTTATTTCAGTTACTTTGACCTTGATTTGGTCCCTCGTCTAATATCCTAGTACAAAGAACAAACAGTCGATATAATCTATAAAATATTTAACGAGGCCTAGACGTTTACGTGCTTATAAACAGGACGATAATAAATTTTGATAGAGATATGTATACGCTACCACTGACATATGAACATAATTTTATAGCATATAAAAAGATCTACGCCGGCGCTACGAAGCTCTACGGTGCTACGATATAAATTCTGTTGTATTAATTTGCATTGAACGCTCAACAAATGAAAGTAGTCATCAACTTTTGACATATATAATATAAGTTTAAAACAAAGTATTAATGCATCTAAGCGATTCGTATCTTAATTCGAAACAATAACTTAAAAATTATCTACATGAAAACGTTTTATTGAAGATAGAGTGTTCTGCAACTTTATTTGAATTTTAAAAACACATTTATTTACCTATTGTATATAATAACGTTATTTATTTTTTTTTATTTTCATTCATCATTTTTACAAAATATTAATAAATTTGATGATCCATGGCTTAATAAGAAACAAAAAATAAAAATAATCAACATGCGACAACATTTTATTTATGGACTTTTTTTACTTTATTATTATTATGTTATGTATTTCTTTTTATTCATCCTAAATACAATATTTGAAAAGATAGACTTGATACCTTTAGGCATTTTTTACCATTACATTATTTACATTTTATATTGATTATTTTAAAGCAGTTAGGAAAATAAAAATCATCCTGTGTGTTTATGTTTGTATGTATAAAAGGACTAATGATACGAAGGACTTTTTTTTGAAGCTAAGATTGCAAATTCGGGATTCCCCATTGCGCTGTTCTTCTATCAATCGAAAGTATTATCATTTATATATATGACAGTCTAATATATATTTTTAAATATAAATATTACGTACGTACAAGAGATTTTTTTAACAGATAGTGGATTTTATATTGGATTATACACTAGTGTGTATTGATTTCGAAACGTTCCGGACTCGGGATTTAATCCTGGGCTTTTGGGATCATCTGATAGGTACCCAGCTCTATCACGATCGGCGGGTCACGTACGCGGACGGGTTGGCATCGCGTGTAAATCCGTCGAAGCCTTTGTTTTTAATACCACTTGATATTGCACGTGATAGATCATGAAAAGTACAGTGTGTTGTTATTTTATTTTATGGTACATTATGGTAAATCATTGGACGAAACACTCTTTATAATATTTATTACATTAAGTTAATTTTTAACAGAGTATATCTTTATATTCAAGCTAATAATATCGTAGTTTCAGCCTGTAGACGCTCACTGCAAGGAATAGAACTTCTACAAAGATTTAAATGGGGGATATACCATAAATGGTACGCTTGGAAGGCGACTTGGCGATCACAATAAGGTTTAATAGGACGTAAAAGACTCCGCTGCTTACCTCCGGAGACTTATTTGTGAGTAGTGGCAATCCTACATAATTAAGGAAAAAAGTGTGATACATAAGATTCGCAAAATCGCAAGTCTCAGTCAATTACCTTTGTATACCACAGCTCAAAAACTAATATATATAAGGATATAATCAATGTAATAATTATTAATAAATACGTAATAATCAGATAGCCACATACCGAGGCAAGCCCTTGAATGGAATACTCAAGGAAAGCAAAGACCTGGCCGCCCAAAGCAAACCTGATGACGGACACTGCAGAAGTGAAGGCAGTTGGAATGATGTGGTGCTAAGTAAAGCGCGAGGCTCAAGACCGCTCAGGATGGCCACGTACTGTGAAAGCCCTCTGCCCCATCTTGGGGACATAGGAATAAATAATGAACCACATACCATCAAACGCCGTACCCGGCTTCTTACCTCACTACGCGATTGACCCAGAACTCGCATAGTGAATTCATAGAATTCTAAGGAATTATGTTTTATATGTATATATATATATATATATATATATATATACATATATATATATATATATTGCATCTTCCAGACATATATATTAGGGAAACCGGAAAGTAATGTCTTTCCTGTCAACATATTTTACAAAAAAAAACGATCTATTTTTGTATCGCTCTGGCATTAAAAATTTGTATACTAGATGGCAAAAGGTTGTTGATAACGAAGGTGACAATTATATCCGGTCCCTCTACTATATTTCAAATCTATCGAGGTTTGGGATTCAACAAACATATTCACGTTTTGTGAAAAGAAGTTTGAGAGAGACAGAGAGGGAGAGCAACAGCTTTTTGATAAGAGAGAGATCGTCGTAGAGATCTCTTGAAGAAACCTGTGACTTGTAGACGTCTATTGGCTTAAAATAAGAAGATGAATCAAACATGCAGTTAAATTTAATTTTGTGTTAATGCATTTGCAATTCACGTTATTATATAAAAACAACACCGGTTACATTGTAACGCCATTCGTTTGATTTCGAAAGAATTCCGTTTTTACTTTGCGTTTTCCATATATGAAATGGAATTTTTACGATTTTACACCTCACGCATCCAGCTTCTCTTTGATGTTTGTTTCCTTTGTAGCGTCGTGTCGTTCCATAATTTTCCTACAGCTTTGAACTTTTCCAAATGTGATTTTATTGCTACACAAATGTGTGGTCACATTGATCTTTACAGAGGAATGTTGGTTACATTTATATTTTAAATACACCAATAGGTAGGAGCTATTTAAATTATTGTATCAATGGAATTAGCTATTACTTTGTAATCTCATGAAATTGAATTACAAAATCATAGATAATATCAACCAAGTAACAATCAAGTAAATATCTTCTTGAAAAGTCCGATACAAACTATCAAGAAGTGACAGCAAAACAGACGGTACATATTAAAATAAAAACAAACCGTTAGTGATAAAAAGCATCGAAAAATTAAACGGCTGTAATTTCAAGGTCTAACAGACAGACAAAAACTCAAATTTTGTGTTATATGTGGGAGTGAATCACGCAGGCGAATAATAGATGTTTTAGATATTTTTTAAACACTCTAATTTTGACATAGTTGATACAAACCGGCCCATAGCCATCTTCCCCGAGAATCATAATTCATTCCTACTCTTCATTCATTCATCAATCAATCGCTCACTTCCTTCACTCTTACGTTCCGTTGCCACATATATAAATATTTATTTTTAGAGCACTTATTACACGCATACATAGTGGTTTCAAAGAGAACAAAACATCGGTAAAGCAGCACTACGTCTATGAGGCTTAGTGACTAGCGCCATCTAGTAGGTTTTTAGAGAAAATATACCAAATGTGATACATTTGAATGTTTCAGTCATATTTTGAGTAACTTAAGAAAAACAATTATTCTTGTAATTTTTACCTCATTCGTTGTCTTACTCTCCGTTATTTTCATCATTATTTCAATTGTAGAACGCCCACAGCTGGACATAATCCTCCTTCGAAAATTTCCTATAAGAGCTGTTGAAATAGAACCACATTCAGCGTTTTCCTACTACCTTCACAATGTCGTTTATCTTCAAATATATCACAAATTTAGTTGTTAAGATTGTATATATTTCTGGTACAATAAAGAATATTAAAACAAAAATAAAATGTTTCAACGATCTTTTCATTATGTTTTATATAGTTTAGAATCTCAGTTTAAGATCCTTTGTATTAAATATTTTGTTTTATAAAATACACTCTTTTTGCAACCACTTTTATTCACTTTATCAAACTTTTGGGTAACATATTTACTTTCGTGACAACAAGTCGTAGACATAGCCATGAGGCTATCTGAATAAATTTTTACTTTTGCAATTCTATTTCTTTTTCAATGGCCTCCGCCATTGCGGACCTCTCATACAATTCCTGGCTTAGGTATCCAGGGACAATATTTTACACAGACTATTCTATTTTCGTCCTGATCTTTTATTCTCTACAGTATCTTTCTTTCTTTTATACATCACATTTTCAATCATTTCTTTCCATACTTTATTTCTTACATCGCTTTTCTTACTTCGAATTCATCTCCACACTGCAATTTTTACATTTTTATTTTCGTTATATTTTTAATAATTTTCTTTTCTTTATTTGAACTATTATATTACCAAATTTTGATTTACATTTTCCGTTAACTTTAATGAATTTTTTAATCATATCATTTCATGACTTGTTTCTTTTCCTAGTCGCGTTAGACATTTGTTACTCTTTATAACGTTACTAATGATATTTATAAAATAATCTTGGAAGATGTGGAGTCTGCGATTCTATATCGCAACAGAGAATCTCTACGATCTTTTTTCGTCCTAGATCAACTCTTTTGATACTGCTTTTATTGATTCGTATTTACTGGAACAGAGCACGGAACCCGTTAAACTGTACATGTTGACATCTCCAAGCCCGTTTTTTATGATATATAGATGGATTCTTAAACAAAAGTACCATAAAGCAGTAAGAACAGCTGAAAAAAGAAACGCGTCAGGAGTAGGATTTTCATTAATATTAAGAATGGCTGAGCCCGGGACTTCGTCCGCCTGGAATCTAATAACAAAATAGTTTACTTAGTTTTTTTTTTTCGTTAAAATTTTTTAATTTAAAAATAGCCTTACTTACTATTTATTACATCAGCTAGCAGTCAGTATAAGTCACATCAAAATTTGTCTAGCCATTTCAGATTTTAGCCGGAACAAACAGACGGACAGACAAATATTCAAAAAATATACAATTTTGGTAATGTACTGTATATATATTCACACGCATAACAGAGCTTGCAGAGAACATATCCCGAACGAAACTTCGTTGGTTTTTATTAACACATAAATAATACGAGTATAGCTATAATCTTAGGAATCTTCCCCGAAATGTTTTCAATATGCGGTATGGATAATGTGAATGAACCTTTCTAGTTTCTCGTTCCCTTTCGATTGAATACTACACACTATTCCGACTCCCTTTTCAGCAAGCCGGATAAGGGTTGTTTCAGTAAGGGTGTGTTTACACTGCTTGAGAGATTTATTATGATTACCTTCATAGTTTAACAAGATATTTGAGTCTTAAATATAAAACCTTTAAGAAATATCACTGGCAAGGCGACTACAGGCTTCTCAGAAATTAAATGAAAATATTTAACAGCTTTCAAAACTTTATTTACATAATTAAGTCTTTACAATTTCGATTCTAAAACATTTTAATTCTAGATGGAATTGTAATTTTTATTATAATTTACAATTGTTATTAAATATCTTGGCGGCTGAGTAAGACCCTGCGTTATAAAGAAAAGAAAAGGCAAGCGTCGAGTAGAATTTTGTTCATTTCGAAATACGTTGAATGCTGGCTGCTAACAATCTTCCTATGGATCCTTTTGGATGATATTATTTTTTTAATAAATATGTTAGCTAATATGGATATATAGTCACTGATTTTAAATTATTATTCATTTTGTTGACATGACATGACTCTATGTAAATAAATAAATTTATTTAAAAAGATTACAAATTTGATGTAATTGTGATGTAATATTTGTGAACGAAAATAAGTGAGAACAGCAAAAGCCTTATGTTTCTTTATATTTGTCATATGTTGTTGTAAGTAAACCTTCACCTTTATTGCTCACTCTTTCATTTCTTTTAATTCTTTGTTCCGTTCATACTTAAGACTAATTTAGTCGCCTCCCCTTTCCGATTTTTACAGGTATTACATTACATTTTCTATATATTACTTTATTTTTGACATTTTGTTTTATTATGCATTATTCATTGACTATTACTTTTTATTTATTTCTATTTTTTATTTTTTAATATATTTAATACTGTATCACAGTTCGAGCCGGTAGATTCTTTTATACTCGCGCTTAGTATCAATCATGTATTTGTATAAATTTTATTATGTTTAAAATGATCTCTATTATTTTTCTTTTGCATTTACACACGTAGTCAATTGTTATTTCTACAATACTCATTCGGCAAATAACTACTATAAGATCTTCAGTTCGATATTGTCTCGAATAATAATAAAATAAACATATAAATAAATAAGCGACGAATGCAGTAGTAATACTGTTATATTTACTAGACCATAGTTTACACTGCAATGCTATTAATTGTCGAGTACCGATGCTCTAAATGCTCTAAATAATAAAATTAACTCCGCCATTATCTCCACTATCCTACTAGAATATCGTGATATTCGTCTGCGACGCATTTGCATTGTCCACTTTTTAACTTGTTTAATTGTTGTCGTAATGTTTGCTTTTTGTGAAATTTGTTTTAAATTAGCTGCAATTAGTTTAAGTTGCATTATCATGGTGTCAGCTGATTGACACACACTGCAAATAATAAACTTTCCTTTAAGATCGCCAGAATCCATTGGCGTTCACGAATCAGACCCGTCTCTCTTAATAGAGGGTTGGGAAGTAGAAATAACTCTGTACCAATTCAGTTTTAGAGCACGTTTTAAAAATGAACTTATTTACTAGACATTAACCCTTAATAACCTAGAGATTCAATTTTGATACCAATCTTTTAAACGGAATGTTCACATTACTATTATTTTTTTTTATAGGTTGGCTGTACGTATTTTACTGTTGTATAATATTCTTTCCAACGAAATTTAAAAAAAATCTATTTTTCCCCTTTACCCTCAAGCAAACACAGCAATATAAAAAAATCACTTTCGTAAATCAGGCTATTAAGGGTTAACGTTATCGTGTCAGGTGATAGGCGTCCATTGCAAGACATGGGCGTCCAAAGATTGCCACAAAGACCAGTCTTGCGGTGCCCGTGTTCAGCGACTTACTACAACCTTAGCTACATCGTCGATTCACCTAGTTAGGTGCTTACTTACGCCGTGTATGCCTCCTGTCTGCTCCGCTCTGACAAAATTTAACATCTATAAGTTTCATTCCGGACGCCGTATAAGCCTATCTTTTACTATGGAAAGCCTTACTGGACACCTCTGGACAGATGTCCGCGAGGAACGGGGGATTCCTGTGTATGGAGTCTGCTCTGAGCTTTATTTTAGAATTTTACAAAAAAGTAGTACAATGTGCAATAGAAAAGAATAAGACTCGAAAGCGAGTCAAACAAATTCCCAAGCTAGTCATAAATAAAGTCAATACTGGTTTAGTAAATAAGAAAAATTTTATACAGCTATAATTGTATAAAATAAAACTAGAAATAAAAATAGAAACAGATAGTACTATGTACGTAAATTCAAAGAATTTTGTCAAGACTGTTATAATGTAGCAAACTGTGGGAAGGGAGGTGATGCACGGATATGATTTTAATGTGAAAAACAGAAATTGTGAAGGAGAAGGAGAAGAACAGAAAAGGAAATAAAAGAATAAAATGACAAAATACTTTACTAAAGATGTAACATTACTGCTCCACATATAGCAGTCGAGAATCAGAAGTCCTCAAAAATAAAAAAAAACGCAAGTCGATATTTTTAAATAAAACGAAAACAAAGTAAATACTAACTACTATTAAATACTACTACTACTAGTAAATAATAACCAGAGTAATATACAAGTTGCGATATAATCTACTCATCGCTTCTCAAAATTATTTTTTATATTACCACTCCAGTGTATCCGCAGCCTTATACAGCTTTTACCTATGACGTCACTGAAACCAAATAAAACCCACCCACAACCCTCACATTTCACATTCAGCGTTATGACGCGCAGGTAATCATGTCGCAGTGTAGTCTGCTCGAATGGCATTCAATACAGCATTTGTAGACTCATTGCAGATAAGCAAACATGCGTTCGCATATTACACGGGTTATGAGCTACACGCTACAGAGCTGACGACGTATTAATCCTTAATTAGGCGCATTAAGAAAATCACTCAATTAGGCGCATGGGGTCTTAAATGACCCCAAAAAAACATCTGAAAAGGAATATCAAAAAGGAATAAAACTTAATGGATTTCTATAGTTATTAATAAAGTTCTTTAATATACTTAACATTAAGAAACAAATACTTACTATGACATTAAAAATATTAAAAAAAAAACAAAACAGTAAACCTCTCTTTAAACTAATTTTTTTGGGATAGCCGAGATCAACTTAAGAAATAAAGTTTATTAAGCCTCATCAGTGGAATCTTCTGTTCTGCATCCGATGCAGTAAATCCTTGAGTGTTGCTGACAAATAAATTTACGACACTTGAAACATTTTGTTGGCACTTTTTTGTCGTCCTTTTTAGGACATGATGAACAGCGCCCGCGCTTAGCTGTCGATTGATAAACCGCCTTGTTCACTTTATAAACTTCATGGAGCCGATTTACATATACAGCATGTAGTTGTGTGCGACGTTTTTGGTGTACTTCCACAAGTGTCGCAGCTATTTTCTTCAAGAAAATCCGTCTTGTATATGTCAAATTCTTCTCAGTATTCGCTTTGTGTATGACAAATGGGTTGATGCCAGGTATGTTTATACTCCAGGTAAATGTAAAATAATATTTTGTGCTCGGGTCCTGACTGCGTTCGATGGTGGTACTTTACACCATTTCACTTTCGGGCCATTTCTCAGAGTATGTCGAGATAAAAAATAATTATCTTTCGTTGATACAGGGATGTCTTGGATATGTTCAGACTCCTTAATTTCGCTTTCTGAATTATGAGCACTATCAATGACAGCATCGTTTAAAGTTTCGTCTTGCGAATCCGAACCAGGAACATCTTACTCTTTATCAAGCACTTCATCCAGCCATTGCAATATTTGTTTGTCGTTAGGCATTTTAATTCAAAAAAAAAAAGAAAAAGCATAGAAAAAAACTCAAAAATACATAAAGAAATCATACCGTATCAAAATACACATATACAAAGATAAACAGTAAACAATATACTAATATAAACACAAAAAAAATCACAAAACTAAAAACTTACCTTTGCCAAAAAAGCTCTCTAAAGGACAGCGATGTGTGTGCAAGAGTTAATGTTCTGGATGCGACTAATTTGCGTACCCCGAGGGGAATGAGGAAGCTAGAAAGAGCGTTAGTACGCTCTGAAGACTGTAAGCCATAATTTTTTGAATTTTAAGCGGCCCTGACCCCATGCGCCTAATTAAGGGTTAATTTTAACATTTCAATCTATTCATAAAACTGAACATCTTACAGCTTAGGGCAGTGATTCCTAAAGTGGTCTATATCGACCCCTAGGGGTCTATGACAACCTGCAAGTGGTCTACGTCAGCGAAAAAATTTGGGGGTCCATGAAATGAAAATGAGGATCCACGATAGTGCATCTCAACGCATACACTGATAGTACCTATTTACTTACATCATACTATCTTATAATATCAAAACATTTACATTATTTATAAAAGTACCTATGAAGTAAAAAAAATATTATATATGTTTATAAAATTGTGTAAGTTGTAGGATGTTGGTATTCGCTTTGTGGTCGCAACACATTTTGAACTTATAAAAACCTAATAAATGTATAAATTAACATATGTTTTTAATTTAAGTTTTTAACACTAAACTTCACTACAGTTAGAAATTTAAAGGAAATCAATATCAGGTAAGTAGGGGGTCTACCCGACACGGAAAAACATGGCGAGGAGTCTACGACACAAAAAAGTTTGGGGAACTCTGGCTTAAACGATAGTGATAAATTTCTCGAGTATTATTGATTAGAAATAAAGACATATGTTATTTATAGGCATAAGCTTAGCCTAAAGATAGCTACGACCAGTCTTACGCTGCCTGGACCCAGCAACTCGCCTCGTCAGTTCATTTATAGAGAGGCCTACCAACTTAACTTAATAAAAAATTTAAAAAATAGATAAAATAATACAATTCAGGCCGATATTAAAACTTACTAAGCGAATAGTTTGATATATATAGATGCTCACATGTAATATAAAAACTAGAAGGACTTTTATCGATCGTTTCGACTAAGAAACTTTATGAAACGTTTTTATATGTACAAATATAAAACTCCCATACAAAATCCTGTAAAAAGTATTCGGGCACGCAAGATCTCTGTTCGAACGTTGATAAGTCAAATACATACTCGGAGACCGGTCCAACCTGGCACGGTCTTTACGACGCACCATAAATCAACCATTTCCGAAGGCTATATACACGAAAAAATTCCGTCTACAATATGTCTGATTCATTCGGCTATTTACGAATTCAGGTAATGTTTTAGATTTTATTGCTTCACGATATGGCTTTGAATATGATCTATCTATTATTTGCTTTTATACGAACGTTTATACAGCGTGATTGGTTTTAGAAATAAAAGCCTTTAACCTTATAATGACACCAAAATTAATGGTTTCATTAATAATGTATAACATACTGTGTAGTAATACATACAATGATTTCCATAGTCGGATAACTACATATTAAAATGAATTATTGTTTACTATATGTCCTATATCCTATCGTATTTTGTTATTATTTTGGTATATGTATTTTGTTTCCTATATTAATTGTATATTGTATATACATACATATACACACATATATGTATATATTACAATCGAAAAAAATGATATGGCATACTGTAGTGTATTGTAGTGATCGCTTTATACAATGTAATTGGTTTTATACTATCCGTGTAATGATTTCTGCTGAAATATTTTCATCTATTTAAACCTCTTATATCTATAAATAATCACTTTATATCAAAAATAAGTATTTGTATGTGTATATATGTGTTATATGTGACCGTGTATAAATTCCAAAATAGGGACCATTAAAAACATTGGACTTCCCACGGCTGAGATGATATAGATAAAATTCTTGAGTGTTATTGATTTTACATTTTTAAACATTTTTGTTTAAAAATGTACTTATTACGAACTTATTACGAATAATATATCAGTATAAAACTGTGTGCAGGTGGTTTTTTATAAACATTAACGGTACGATGATTTTAAACGTACTTGAGCTTGTACCGCTTCGTAACTTTTTTAACATATGAAGATGTGGTCGTTGTAAATTAATACGTGAAGCTTACGTCTAGCGGAGGACGTTCTATTTTTGAAATTATAATGATGACGTCACTAGAAACACTAACTTAATGATATGGAGTACACAATAAAAATATGGTTTATTGTTTTATATTTATAAAACAAAAAAGGAATTTTAAATCATGTTTCGTGTTTGTACTCGCTTCCTCGTGGTGGTGTTTTTATAGTAAAAAGTGGAAAAACATCAAAGCGGACGCCGCATAGCGTGTCCCAATGATTTTTGTTTCAAATTTTCTCTCTAACCTATCACACATTTGCTAAAAAGGCACATGCATATGTATATAGTGTTTTTGGATAAAGTATACTATATATAGTAGATGTTTAATATATTTTAATTTAGGTGGTCTATTCACCCGCCTATTTGCGCCACAAATATAGTTTGGAAAGGTAAGTAAAATTATATCATGGATACTTTTCATATTTGGTATAACAAAACTTTATTTTATTATATTTAATCATTTTTATGGATCATAAATATACTGTATTGTACACTAACAAATACAACAAAAATATTATTTTTATAAGCAAAACTGTCTTCTTAAATGAAAATTATAAAGTTAGGCAAATTCTGTGTAACAAACTAATTTTACACATAGACACAAGTACAATAAAAAGTAAGTAAATATACTTATATTTGACAACTTGTCTAGGTGGTAACACAAATTTCAACTAAAGTTCAAATTTTATTTTGTTTGTATAACATGTTTGTATATACCGTTTATTTTATCGCTTACTAGAATTAAATATCCTGTTAGTTAAAAAATAACAAAAAGAAATGACTATTATTGTCTATATAATTTTATATGACAACGGGGTGCAAGGTTAAAGACAATTGAAAATGATGAAATAAATTAAATTGAATAATCAACTATGTACACATCTGGTTGTGCACGCGAGATCATCTGCTAGCAATTTTACAAAAAAATTTTTTATGTATTTTTCTATAATAAAAGTACCCTGTGTTACTCCATATAACATCAGCTACCTGCCAGTATAAGTTTAATAAAAATCGATCTAGCCTTTTCAGAGATTATTCGGAACCAACAGACAGGCAAAAATTTAAAAAAAGGAATTTGTATTGTTGTGTCATTTTTTTATACTGTTGTAAATTTGATATTGTTGTATTTGTTTCTTTTGTGTAATATGTACATTATTTATATATATTAATATACATGTAGTAAAAAGCGGATATTTTTATATTACAAATTCTTCAATTTTATTAATTTTTATTAATAACAAAATTTGAAAAAGAGTAACTACGTAAATAAATAATCAATTTACGAAATAATCTAATAATCAAATAAATACGATAGTTATACTAAAAGTTTTTAGAACTGACTTGCAAAAAAATATTATTAAATGAACATGTTTAAAATTTAAAAATAGAACACTTTACTAATCTTTCCACCAGAATTATTTTTGTCAATTAATTTCACAAATTGGCAGCTAGACAATAATTACATTTCAACGTAATTATGGGCTTAACACGTCAACGTAATCATATCAATTAAAACACAAAATTAAAAATTAATTACAATACGTAATAAAACTCTAAATAGTTAAGCTCAGCTTATCGATTACAGATATTTATGTATAAAACAATATGCGTTGAACTTGGTTTGTTGACTTATTTAAAAAAAAAAATTGTTAAATTTCATTTAAAAAGAGCAACCGTTGAGTCTTTGCCTGTGAACCTTGTGGTCTAAAAGGTCAAATTCTACATTATGCAAATTAAAAACTAACTCGGTATGTAACACAACTCTGTGTTTGGCACTAATCGGTGTAATATAACTTCTGAAGATGCCCCGTGGTGGGGTGAAACACGTGTTGAGTGATTTGGTGGTGGCGGTTGTGTGATTCGCATTGTTTGCCGCATACGCATTTATCAGCGGGCTGGCGGGCGGTGCATTTCATTACACGACTACCACTGCATGTGCGGAAGTGGCTAAATATTGGTCCTTTTCATACTTTTCATTCTCGTTTTGCGGTGCCAAAGAGAGCCAAATTTTACCAAGTAGAATGAAGGCTGTAGTACTATATATTATCTGATAATAAATATATTAAACTAAATGTGATAGGTACAAAGTATATTTATTTTGAAGTGACAGTAGACTGGGTACATCGCCCGTGCAACCGATGTACCGTTTGGCCGAAAGGTTCTCGATTGGCAACCACAAGTCGGTAGCTATTTATATGTTGTAGCTATTTATATGTTGTATCTATTGTTAGCTTTGTAAGAATAAAGAAATTAGAATTTAAATTTAAAAGGTCCCGTTGAAGACTCTTTATGAAGACCGCTTCAGACAATTAATAAAATTTACTTCCACATAGAGGCATATGTGGAAGTAAATTTCTTCGGAGTAATTAATAAAATATTTGAATTGTATAATAAAAATTTTATTAATTATATGGGAAACATTGTTACTGTAAAAAATATTAATAATCATTAAAATTATAATAGATAACGCTGCCTTAGACTAACCCTTTCAGATGCTTTAAACATAACGTCTCCGTATACTTACAGTATCCGTAATTTAATAAATTTGGAAAGCCTTGTTCCAAAAGCGAAGCTTACATAAGCTAGTGCTTAAAGCTTCTGTATCGTTGAATAACTTTCGCTTCTACATATAATGGTCTCATAAAATTAACATAAAAGATCAAACACCAGTATAATGTTCCTGTTTAAATATTTATAAAATTCATTTTATACCGAACCGTTAACAGTAAAGAGCAACACTTCGGGAGTTGTTGTATAAATTGAAAATTATTTTATGAAGTAAAAAAAATAGAGAGATAGAAACATAGCTTTGCGGTGTGCTTACATGCCAATTTACTGCCTGTATGAGAACAGTAGAAGCATAAATAACGGCTAGGTAACGTATACAAATATATATATATATATATATATATAGTATCACAGAGTCTTGCATCGCACTTGCATCAGAAAGAATAAAGAAAAAAATAATCATTAATAATCATTGGTCTAGTACAGAGTTCCCCAAACTTTTTTGTGTCGTAGACCCCTTGCCATGTTTTTCCGTGTTGGGTAGACCCCCTACTTACTTGATATTGATTTCCTGTAAATTTCTAACTGTAGTGAAGTTTAATTAAAACTACTCAAAATAAAATTTTGTATCTGTTATGTTAAATATACGTAACATTAAATAAACATAAAATAAACTATAAATGAAATAACATAAGCAATAAATCAATATTTTTAGTGTGAAGGATGAACCTGATGCTTTAATAATAAATTATCAACATTTGGCATCAATTCAATCTGTTTTGATATTATAAGACAGTATGATGTAAGTAAATAGGTACTATCAGTGTATGTACTGAGATCCACTATCGTGGACACCTATTTTTATTTCATGCACCCCCAAATTTTTTTTCGCTGACGTAGACTCCTTGCAGGTTGTCATAGACCCCTAGTGGTCGATATAGACCACTTTGGGAATCACTGGTCTAGTAAATATTTCTTCATCATTTTCTGAAATATAAGTAGTGACATAGCAGCACGTCTTAGCTTATAAGGTACTTTTAATAATCGAGATTTTAGAAGGCTATTGTTTAGCGGTCAAAAAGTTTTAAATGGTTGAATGTATAGGTTATTTTTTGTCAATTAATACATCGTTCAGCCTGTTGAAAAATCAATGGTTTCAAAAATAATAAATAATGTAATGATGAGATAGTAGTAAAAAAGTATTTTCGTTGGTAAAAATTCGGATAATTACATATTAAAATTAAATATTTCACTAGCTATCGATGAACACTTCCTACAGATAAAAGTTATTTGCCTAAAACCTGTGATATTTGATGAACGTGGCGAAGGGAGTAAGGCGATGAATAAACGGAAATAAGCATGAAAAAGAATGATAGAAAAGGATAGATAGATCATACAAAGAATGATAGAAGAGTAGAGAAGTAAAAGAAAAAGATAGTGAAAAATCACTAAAGAATATCAAACCCTGTCCTACAACAAGATAAGTACGAGAGATCCCAAATAACGGGGCCGATTAAAAAATAAAACAAGTAAAACATAAATAGTCATCTCACTCGCTTTACGATTATGACTGTAATACCAATAGCTCTGTTTGTGATAGCGGAATAGCCTCCATAGAGCTGTCACAAGTTATATCTCTCTGCTGGCAACATCGTCTTCGAAGTGAATCTGAACCCTGATGAAACCGCTCGTTTTTAACTAATATAAATTTACAACAACAAAATAAAACTTAAACAAATTATAATTTGCAATTAATTTTATGTATTAGAAATAATTATATAATTATAAAATTTACTTGACAAAAAATGGGCAAAAAAAAATCGATCTCTTTAGCCTGTATGTAGGTCGAAATATTATTTAAAAGCAAGAGGAAAAAATTTCATCTCATCAATCGCTTACAACCGCATATTTACCATGTCACCGTGTTGTTTCAGATGATTTCCCTAGTCGCTGAAGATTAAATTTTGTGTAGGCGCCCCGTAGGAGACAATTTATCGCTCTAACCTTCCTGTACTTGCGTTAGAATGTTTACACAGGGACACTGTAAACCCGGTTTGAGCAAAGGAAACGGTTGTAAAGTTTGCGGAAGGTATTTGTAGTAAATTCGTAGCATATTCGTAGCGCTTTCGTAGCATATTCAAAGTATATTAGTACGTTTGCGCTACGTTATTGTGCGTAGCAAGTGACGATTAATCACGTCAAAGGAAAAAATTCTTTGCGCTTAATTACTTTGAGAAATATTCACGTTGAAGTTACTCTGTAATAAATTTTTATACCACATTAGTTAAGCTACGAACGCTACGAATGCTACGTGGTGTAGCATAGATATTATATATTTTTAAAGGCCATATGAAACTATTCTTTAAGATAAGAAAGTTTTAACATCATATAGATTGTGATCCTAGATTTCTAAGGTTCGATATACTTATATATACGAGAAACCTACCATCAGAGGAAAACATAAGTTTTGAAAAACATAAAAAGGTCATTTCAAATACATAAAATAGTTCACGCTATCGTAAATTTCAACTCATGTAAGCGTCATAGCTATATAATATTTTAACCAACAAAAATATTATCTCACAAAAATCTCCTTATTTCGCTTCAGTACAATTCGTATGAAGACTGAATAAGTAATAAGGATTAATGTTTGAGCAGAGTTCACGTATGTTTGATCGGTAAGGAGAAGAATTTGATATTACTTAATTTTTTAGTATTAAACTTTTCAGTATAAAGGTAAACAGGTGTCTCTTAGGTATGGAGAGCATGAGAAAGCCTATTTTATGTCTTACGGGGAAATTCTGTACCCGTTCCACTTCATGGGCAACAACCCTCTTTCAGAGGACTTTTTACATTTTAACTGACTCTGATGTGTACAGGCCGACAAGAGTGATAAAATATCTCTAATATTTAAAAAGTAGATTAAGTGTGGTATAGGTGGTAAGAAAATAAGCGAGAATAAAAAAAATTGTTAAACAAATGATAAATATAATAAAGGCGAAAATGTTATATTTATATATAATTATATTATGTATTAGTCATTAGCATATTTCTGTGTGTATTTTAATGTGATTCTTTTCCTTCTCAAATTTATTTTTACTTTTTATTCTATTTCTTGTATTTTATGACATTATCTAGTTTCACCTACCTTATCAATTTATCTCTGCACCACCAAAACGCTTAAATAGCACAGAATGCTTTCAGCACTAAGTTCTCCGTTACACGAAATTATATAATTTTTGTTTAAATAAATAAATAAAACTTGGAAGACTTTGGAGGGTAGGTGTAGAAAGTGAGGCGATGTATAGAAAAAAAGTATGAAGGGAATGAAAGATTTTGAGAAGGAAAATACAGAAAAGATTGAAAGCGAAGAATAGAGATGAAAGATGAGTTATAAAATGTGTGTAAAATTACAATGTAAATAAAAACCCTATCCACTCATTATAGGCAGTGAACGAAAGAGCCTCAAAAACGAGGCCATAAAAAAACGTGTACAGGGCTGGCCTTTGAGAAAAAATTGGTGCATTGTGTTTACCTTACAAAACTACGGCATAAGTTTATTCCTGTTTTTTTTTAGCTTTTCCATCACTGCTTATGAGCAGTGAAATTGATAATTCTTATTATAAGTCTCCATGTTGCTCAATTGCGACTCCATCTAACCAGTAACTGCATCTTTTCTTCTATGATATATCTCTACTTGTCCCGATTTCTTTTTGGTAAGAAAAAAAAATACGTCTTTAGCATCTTTAATTCGAAGGCACAGGATTTTCCCTTTTCTTACATTCAAGATAACCTTTATAACTTGATTTTAATTTGCTTAAAATTCTGGCAGTAAATACTTTAAACAGATACTTTTTATAACACTACTTTGTTATGTAATTAAAGACATCCAGCGGATTGGCGAGGTGAATACCGGTATTCAGGACGCATAGCGGGTAGGGTAGATAGCAGGCTTTTAGGTTCTAGAGAAGAGACAACGGATCTTCAACTAAAACTACGCCTACATGCAAGGTTTGTGGTTTTATTAATGTCGTTAAAAGATTCTAGACGCAGGAGGTCTATGTTTAGAAATCAACGTCCAATGGATGTAAATATTATATGTTTGCTGGGTGTCAAAGGAATCTACAATCAAAAAACAAGATTAAAATTTAGGCTGCTACTAATCTAAACAGAAGTAATATAATAAAGTTCTCATTATGCCTCTTGAGAAACTGGTATTCGAAAGTAACGTACACAGAACAATGTAGTTCTTAAATAAAATAACAAATGTATATAACAATAAATAAAAGTAGAAAGGACAAGTTTAAAGATGAAGGAAAAACAGGAACGTCTCCAGTAAGGATTTATCACAGAAAGGATATGCGGTTTGAATTCGAAATAATTCGGGAAGATATAAGCCACGAGGGAGGACGTCAGAGTTTACGACTTTGTACGTTGTAAGAGCAAATAACCATCTGTGTTTAAACTAACTTTTGTTTTAAACTTTTCTCTTCAGAGTCGTGTCGTTCAAGTTTCGTGAAACTTTTGACATGGGTTTAAGCTATTTTGTAAACAATCCCGGAACACGCTGAATCGAAATTTTATTTACATTCAGCTTAATTTAATTTTTAATTAACTTACTAACCTCATAACCGTTTTATGAATAGAACAAAATTTGTAAATTCTTCTTTTATTAATACTGAAAGTGGCAGATATTATTGAAGTGTATTTTATTTCGTTAATACTGAAGAAGGAAGTTATTATTGAAGTGTATTTTCGATCATTTATACTGAAGAAGGCAAATATTATTAAAGTGTACTTTATTTCATTAATACTGAAAAAGGCATATATTATTGAAGTGTATTTTCTTTAAACAAGGATATTCGGATACGAACCAAAGTAACAGATATATTCCAGAGGATTTGTAAGTTTAAGCGGCATAGGGCAAGTTAAATAATAGGCTGTTGGTGCCTTGGGGTTGTGTAAGTGGAGAATATGATCCGAAAAACACAGCGTGAATGATAATGGGTACAAATGTAGCGAAATAATCACAGTTGTCAAAATGATTTCGCTTATCTGTCAATCCATTGTGGTCTACGCATGCGCAAAATGTAAGGACGCGCGGCGTATGATTTGTAGGCGGTTGTCAAAACCGCGTCTCGCGTCGAAAAATATTATGAAATTTAAAAATGGCGAACGGCGTCAAGCAACATATGTGTTAAATTTGTATTAAATTTTTAGTGCTGTGATGGAATGTGGAATTAAAGACTATCTTATATTAATTTTGAACCAAAGTTTAATATGTACAAATGAGTGGTGAAAGTTTTATGTAAAAATTATTTCATTCGCATGTCAAATAATTTATTACGGCGTTGGTGTGTCTGAAGTTGTAGGCAGATGACTTTTAAAATAAACTGTATATCTTTCATCCAAGGGTTTTAATTTTTGTGCTCCAGCTTGTTAGGTGGTATCTCTAACATTGCCTACGGAACCTGTTAAGCTCCACCACAGATCCATGATAATTTCAACCATTTCTATTAGAAACCTAAGACGAAGGCCAATCCCCAGTAGTGGAAATTTCTACAACTAGAATTATAATAATGGTAGTATATATTGTAAATAACTATTACTATTTTATTAAAACATTCTTAGTTAGATATTAATATAAAGAAACATTTTGTTAGTAACATAGTCTTTTTTATAACATTTGATTTAAATTACCTTAAACGAGAAACGTTTACATGAATAGCTTGTCTGTGGAGGAGGCCTGTGCCTTCCAGTGCGTGTATCGGCTGAGAAGAATAATAAGATACTATACAGGGATAAATAAACGCGTTTTACGAAAATTCTCGTACAATACATTTTCCTACAACGCTGAATTATTCTACCGTGTTATATGAAGGAGAACTAAATTGTCGCAATATCAAATATATAAATGTAATGTTAGATTATTAATAATGGTACTGTTTTATAATAATAAAGTATTTAATACATCTACAAAATATAATCTCTATGTATCTTGTAACAATATAAGTAAATAATAAATTAGTTTATATTTTAACATTTCCTTGGGTAATCATTACTTCAAAAGCGTAATTGTTATTTTATAATAACTAAAAAGGCCGACAAAGTCATTTAATTAACCCTTAAATGCATATTGTTGTTTTTAAACAACATACTAAAAACCAGAGATAAAATTGACCTTTTTTTTAATTTTTTGTTAAATTTGACAACTAGTTCTTATTTGTGAACTAATTTTGTACAATTTTTAATGTTAGCACTATCCAATATTTATAAGTATTGTAAAATAAGTTAATTTCAAATGTCACTTTGAAGAAAACTTTTCTAGTGGCGCGAAACTAAGTTTTGTAGCTGTGTTTGGACTGATAAAATATCATGTAAGTATATAATCTATATTTTTATTTGCTTGATTATATCTTCAATTACATGTTCACGTTGTAAAACATTGAAAATCACTTGATCCTACAGTCGAATAGGGCGAAATCTGGTATGTTGTAGGAAAACTACAATGCGCATTGCCTGCTAAATAAATGCATGTTTGGTGAAGGATTTTTCTTATGGTTTTAACCATGCCGCGATTACTAGAAAGCAAAATTACAAATTATTTAGAAACTCTTGAAGATTTAGAAGATGGTTCAGACGGGTGAGACTCCGAAGTAGAGGATGAAGGTTACTATTATCAAATCGCTCGAGATGTTCTTCGAGACCTTGAATATAGTGATGACAGTGAGAATGTCCAGCCTGATGAAGTGGATGCTGATCCTCTTCTCGTTATCGACAACGATGAAAATATGCCAGACCCTCCTATTTTGGAAGCAGAAGAAGCAGCACCCCAGAGTAAATCACAAGGGATTCCTAGACGACCTCTGGTTTGGCGTAAACGAAACCTTGTTACTGCTGAAGACAGCCTTATTTTTTGGGGAGAAACTCAGATAACAGAAGTATTGATCTCTTGTAACACGCCGTATGTTTTTTTTACATTTAATTTTACATCAGATCTAAAAAATAAAAATGTAGAACAAAGTAACTTATATGCAGCCCAGAAACAAATCTACTACTGCAAATGCGCTAAACGTGGTCGACCTAGTGGGAGCACTATACAAAGAGAACTTGTAATAAAGAAGTTCCGAGGACCAGCTCAAGCAATTCTTTTGAAAGACGTCAGATTGGATCAGCAATGTCATTGGGCAGTTTGTCTGGATAAGCAGCAGCAGGTGCAAATTCCGAAAATGTTCAGGCTTTACATTCAAAATGTGCCAAAAATGTCGTGTATCTTTATGTGATACGAAAAAAAAAGCAATTGTTTTTGTAAATATCACAATGAAGCATAAATAAATACTTCTCAAAAACAATATCCACTCTTATTTTACCCATACTTGCAAAATCTCAATGAATGCGCAATGTAGTTTATAAACAACATTCACATTATTGCAAAAAAAGTATAGTAAATTCATGTCTAGATTTTTTTAATGATTTTTCCTACGCTGTAATACATGTCTATTAACAAATATATTTTTTTCAAATGTGAAACAAAAATCGTCCATTTAAGGGTTAAAAGCTGAAAATAGAATGAAGCCGGAAAATTAAATTATTTCTTAATGTCACTTCCGTTCAGCTTAACGGATTTCTCGCATGACTTAACCGGCTTGTAAGTTATCCGGTTGTTGCTACTCTCGCACTACTACATACTACATAGGAGTATAAATACTACACTAAAGTAAATGTATTACTCTTCTCAACTTTTCACTGGTGGAAAACTTTAAACAGGTTATGCGTTTGTAGCGTTTAGCTGTTTCATATAATTCATTTATGCCTTAGTTACTTTAAGTTACACATTATAATTGATTTTAGATAAACAAGAGCAATGTGGGGCATATATTACATAAGGACTCGAGATTCTTTGCGATAAAATGTTTATAAATTTGTTATTCTTAGGTTGCCTTATATCGTATCTATAATAATATAAAATAAAAACTGTGATAAACAAGGTTTAACACCATCGGTTATTAATATAAAGGTTAAAGAAAGTTTTATACCCCTAATTTTTGCTATCAAACATTAAATAAATCATTTGTGGCACAAGATACGCATGTATATACCACAAAAAAATTTATATATGACCCACTAGAGAATTTATCGATTGATAAAATGTTACAAATGCGTTGTAAAAATTCGAAATACTCCTTATACTTAAATAATTATTATTTACTGTATCTTCCAAAGTGCATAGTGCTACCTGAAGTTACTGGCTTGTCGCTTCACAATACAATAAAATGTAACAACATAAATAAGAGTGATCACTTTATACAGGTTGATTGAAAATACAATTTAAGGTTATTTTTTACTTTTATTTTGGTTCGGAACTAACTTTGAAGCTAACATAACCTGTCCTGCCTTTTTTAGTCGTAATAATCACTACTGTGGATCGTGAATTATAAATGTGTGTCGCGTACCATCTTACGCAATCTGTTACGTAAGAAATATGTGAAATAAGTTTCGTATCATAGGTGATATCCATACTTTCAGTTTGAGCTCACTTTCCACCAGACGTCGACAAGCAGTGAGTTTTAAATAGGAATAAGGTCGAAAAAGTACTAAAAAACTAGTCAAAGCTAAATCAAATTAATATAATAATGTACCACGGTATACTAACAAAAATAAATTTAACTTTAACTTCTATAACCAATTATCCTGTTAAAAGTGTAAAAAATTTGAAAAGAAACCTAAGGTCCAATATATACTTTTTATTTTTATATTTTTAAGTTTGAAACAAACGAAATACAGTTTCAAATGGAAACTTCGGGAACACATGCGTCAGAAGTTAGCAAAATCTTCACAACAGTAGTTATTATTATTTATATTTATCTCCACGAAGTTTATGTATTATATATATATATATATATATATATATATAAGTATTGTTATTGTATCATTAATATGTATGTTCTATTTTATTTTAGTTTAAGCACCTGATAGACTGGTAGAGAACGCCTATGGCGTTAAGTCCGCCATTGTACTTTTTTCGGTATATAAAGAGTAAATAGATAAATACACTGAAGATATAACTTTTTGTCATTTAATGGATTCATTGTGCAAGCGACGGGTGTCGGCGCTCAGGGCTGAAGATTCGCAAAGCAACTTCGAATCCTTGTATTATAGTTCACATACACCGATGTTCTCTGCCTACAACTCACGATTCTGTACTTAAATACAATTTATTCTACCAATGATGCTTTAGAATCTACCGAAAATTAACATATATTCGCTCTTAAGCTATGTACTTCATGTTATAGGCAGATTTCGCTGTTGTACCTGAAAATATTCCTAGTTATTTATTTAAAAAAATTTAAAGTACTTGATCATCTTTTATGAGTGGTTTTTAAGTGTGTTGTTCCCCAGAGAACAGTTATTGAAAAGTAGAAGAAATGTCTTCGATTAGTCCTTGTTCATTCTTGCCTTAATTTACATAATATGTGTCTATCTTACGATATTATGTTTTAACAATTAAGCTACATGGTCATACCGACATGTTGTGCGACATGTGTTATTTAACAATCAAGTTTCAATTAAGTAAAATAAGTTCCTTCTTAGTTTAGTTTGTAAAATGTGACTTATTTATTTAAGTTTTCTGTATGTGGCATCCTTGACTTAATAACTCTTGTTAGTTAGATTCAGTAAGCAATTTTAAAAATAAATAAATAAATTAAACTAAAAATAGCTGATTATTTTGTAAATAATATTTAAAGTGGTAGCGGTGACGCCACATAGCGCCCAAAATTAACGACCGCGGAACTTTAAGGTTTTAACAACAAATTTTATCTAAACTTACTACATTAAAAACATTTTTAAAGCAACTTAATATGTAGTAGAGATGTAGTTTAATTAAAATTTAATTAAAAACTCGTTTGAACCGGTTCGATTGGACGACACCAACGCTATTGGAAAAAAGGTTGTAACGGTGAATTTTCGTTAATCATATGATACCTTACAATAAATTTCGCGTAGAGTGAACTTAATTACTATGAAAATATATTAAATCCGCTTCTTTATTCAGTATGCATGTTATTTTTTTATGTCTTAAATGAAAAAACTTTATCGTTGATTGATAAAACTAATGGAGAATTGCTACGGAATTGAACACGCGACTTTGCAAAAAACAGAAATATTTCGACTTAGATGTTTCGTAGAAAAAAAATGAGTATATTGTCAAACTGGATCTCTCTTAAAAGATACATGACTTTAAAATATTTCCATCATTAAATCATCCTTCCCTAGGTTTTATAGACAAATAACAAGGCCATGGTCTAAGTTTAGCCCGCTTAAAGTTCAAAACTTGTTACAGCACTTATCTAAGATACTCTGTGTAACTTACAGGTGGTAAGGAGATTTTAATAATAGATAATCACAAGAAATATTGCTATCAATTTATATTAAGATATACACACCAAATGATATCTATTTTGGGTATAGATACCACGCACACATAGTAAAAATAAAATAATAACAGAATTAATAAACAGCATTGTATCAAAATAGATTAAGTAGTGTAAGGTGAAGTAGACATAAAAGCCTTGAGCCATTCCATAATGGTGTGAAAAGAACGATGTAAAAATAAAGATTGGTTAACATAAATAATTAACAATAAAAATTAGTGTAGACTAGAATAGACTAATATTAATAATAATAATGTTAAGGAATTAGAGTACAGCCAAGAACCGGATAGATTGGGAATAAAAAAATAAAAAGAATAAATAATAACCTAAAGAAAAATGAAGGCTAAATGTTATTAACCCTATGTTATAAAGTCTCTGCCACTTAACGGTAGATGTGAGAAAGCGTGGGAAAAGAAAAAGCTATAACGACTGCCCATATGTAAACATTCAGAAAGATAAATCATAATGTTTTGTGCTATATCAATGGTATTCATCTTGTATATAAAAGTATCTATGGTGCTTTTACTGGAATATAAGGCTTGTGTTCAAGTTTTCTTCGGTGTAAGAAAACCTTCGTAAATTGCGGGGAATTCTACAATAGGTCTATTTTTAACATCATCAATTCAACTGTAGGATACCCACAGCTATAACCAACCCCCCTCCCCTGACCCCCTTAAATTTCCAATAAGACCGGATGGAAGCGGCCAGCATTTATCGTCTTTCGATGATTCCAACAGATCCGTCTGTAGACGTTTTAGCTAAACATCTTACACTGTGCTAGAACCTTAATATTTCGCTGCCATTAATTTTTAGGCGATATTTGGCCTAATCACTATCATTCAATTTAAATAATGTAAACAATATTATAAACTATTTTTATTTTATTTTTTTATTAATTTATCTTTAAATTGACTTACTGAATTATTGTAGAAACCAAAGTTATTACGCTAAAGGTACATACAGATAGCTTAAATAAACAAGTTACATTTTATATGATAACCTAAGAAGGAAATTCTTTTACTTAATTTCAAATCGTGTCTTAAGTAAAAACATGTAGGTAGAATGGTGTTATAAACTCACTTAATTGTTGAAATTACATTATAGTAGAATAGATAAATATGTGAATTAGTTATTGAGACTGGACTAATATTAGTAAAATTATAATTATTTATTATTAATAAGATTAAAAAGTATAAATAGTGATGCGCTTGCGACTTTTCTATTTCAAAGACTCAAAGACCACACAAATAATAAGACCAAGTATTACGTATTGGTAAATAAAATGACTAAAAACATATTTATAGTGAATTCGGGTACTGAAGGATTTATCTTTGTCTAGAGCGATCATTAGTTAATTTCTAGTACAAAATTCTGAAGGATCATTGTAAAAATAATTAAAATTTTGTTTAGGTAAATAGCGGTAGGTTTTAGGAAGGGAACGTAGGTAAAAGTACATGCCAATGTATTACAAGGATTTGAATTAATAAAATCGAATGCAGTTGCTACGCGAATCGACAGCTCCGAGCGCCAACACCCGTCACCCGCACAATATATCTATTAAACGATATGTAGTTAAATCTACAATGTATTTCGCGTATTTCTAACTCGACAATGTAAAAATAAAAAGTATTTATTAGCTCTTAGGTTATATTTGCTGTTATATAAATAAATATTATACACTTTCTACAGGATAATTGGTTATAGAAGTTAATTTATACGTAGATATTTATGTTTATATATATATACACATATATGTATAAATATATACTTATTTGATTTTTTCCTCTTATTTATTTTTGTTTATTTACTGTGTTACATTATTATAGTCATTTGATTTATCTTCTGATTAGATATTTTGTAGTTTTGTGACTTATTCCTAATTACTACTTATTCCACTTTCTAAAGGATAATGGGTAATAGAAATAAAGGCAACAATTAGAAATTTAAAAATAATAAATAACGTAATGATAGTATAGTATTTAATGGAATCAGGCGTTCCCTTGCGGAAGTCCATCCTAAGTAAGAAAAGGACCAATATTTAACCACTTCCGCACATGCAGCAGTAGTCGTGCAACAAAATGCACCGCCCGCCAGCCCGCTGATAAATGCGTATAGTATAGTAAGAACACGTCGGAGAAGAAGACACGTCGTGGGTAGATTACTACCAGATGATCCGATGACATAGTTCAGGAATCACTGAATGCGGGCAAGGCAGGACCAACTATGGTGGCGATCTTTGGGGTAGACCTTTGTCTTGCAATGGACTTCCATCAGCTGAAAAGGAAGAATAGAGTAAGAAAAAGCGTCTTTAAAATTAGGACTACTACATATTAAAATTGAGTGGAGTGGAAAGAGTCTATATATTCACTTACCTCGGTAGCGTAGTGTCAGATTCAGAAGGCACCGAAGAGAACAACGCTTCGAGAATCTCCAAGGGAAAAGTAGCCTTCGCACGGCTCCGCTCTCTATGGAAATCACAGAAACTAACTGGAAAGTTAAGCTTAAAATATTCCGGTCCAATATGAAAACCGTGTTGCTATATAGATGCGAGAATTGGAAGGTCACCAAAGATATCTCGCGTCCGCTCCAAGTCTTCGCTAAGAACTGTCTTCGACGTATTCTCGGTATATACTGGCCTGAGAAATTCTCCAATATAGATATCTGGAAGAGCTGCGGTAAGATACCGTTCGACCAGCACATCAAACGCCGCAAGTGGAACTAGAATAACACGTTCCGAACCTGATTACATATCGAGGCAAGCCTTAGAATGGAATCCTCAAGGGAAGCGAAGTCGTGGCCGCCCAATTAAACCTGGCGGCGGACGATCACTGTAGAAGTAAAGGCAGTTGGAATGACGTGGAGCGAAGTAAAGCGCGAGGCTCAAAATCGCTCGGGATGGCGACATACTGTGGACGCCCTCTGCCTCATTTTGAAGATATAAGAATGAATGAGCGCCAAAAGTTATTAGCTTGTCGCGTTCCAAAAGCTCATTTAATTATAAAGCTTCTAGCTGAGAAATTTTATCGTTCCTCGTTTTTCCCCTTTTCTTAATAATGTATCTATAGAGATACATCAGAATTAAAAAAAAATAGTGGCATCAATTTTAAACGCAAAGTAATCATTTGTATGTGAATGTTTAGGTAATTTCTTAATTTTCGAACGCTTGTTCAGTTTTTTTTTGTTGGCATCCTTGGGTCTTAAAAGTCAAGTGGTATGAATATTAATGTAATATTAAAAAAAAATCTGCCAAGTTAAGGGTTTAAGCTTTCACACATATTCCAATCACGTGATTTAAGAGAGCTAATAAAAAACTACTTTGTTTTATAAAAACTTACTTAAAATATGCAAAGGCTTCTGTCTGTGACTGTATACTACTCATTTATAATCCACCTACAGTGTTATTCAATTAAAGATTATTTCGAATTTAATCTCACAAACGTATTTCACATTTGTAATCTGTTTACTCGCCTAATTCCTATTTTGGTTTGCGGAGACCGTAGTTAGATAGTAGAGTTTCGTGGCAAAGGAATAAAATGTCGCCTGCGATATTATGTTCTAGAATTCTAGTATTATTTCTCAGGCGCGTCGGAGCATATTAATTTTGTGAATTTGGGTCACTTTACTACATATACAATTTATGTAATAATTTTGGAAGCAAGCGTAATATCTTACTAGTATTATTGTAACGTAATATTAATAATACCGGAATTGGAATTGACATATATGTTCTTCGCATTTCGTTAATTTAGTGTACTAGTCCCTGGGCTACCTCGGTGATGCTAGTATGTTAATTATTCGTGTTAAGGCTTCAAGTAGTTTAATGTATAGCCTAAATATCTCAATTTATTTTTAAAAGCAAATAGTCATTAATTTTAATATATAGTAACCTAAATTTTGAATACGATTTTTCTTCCTATATTATTATTACGTGATTTATTGAAACTACATGATTTTGAACATGATGTTCATAGTATGATTGACAGCAAATTAGCTAGAAAGTATTTAAAAGTTTACACACTTATAACAACTCACAAAACTTATAATACCATGTATGCATACCATGATACCACATTAGTAGCCAAGCCGACTTTTTTATATCAATTTGGACAAGGGATTGGGATAAGGGATTCTTACCAACTGAAACGCCTCGGTGGTCATCTTCGGTACCTTTGGAGAGGCCACCATATTTTCTAAGAAATGTGCAGCTGCCATTCAGTTCCTGTGCTCCAAGGCACCCTCGCTGCACCGCAAGAGCACGAGACCACTTCGCATTGCTAACCAATGGACGACAAAGGCCCCAAACTTAATCCCGTGAACCTGATGCCCTTTTAATCGCCTCTTATGACAGGGAATATTTTAGCCTAGTAAACTCGGTATAATGAGTTAATCGCCAACCAGCCTAGTGTTGCGATTATGATATATCCCCTGTAGATTTCTTTGGCTGCGGCCTATACCTTACAAAGGGCGTATATAGATGTGAAAGAATGTTTAGAAATTCTACATTTTTGACTCTAGATAATTTAATGGTGATTAAGATAAAGCTATTTTTATTAATTAATTTATGTATGTTAGATATAAACTTTATACGAATACATAGAGTCGCTCTTTAGTTATTCCACTACGGTATTCATCCAAAAATCCAGCTCAAAGCGATGTGATCATCCTATAATTACAAGTTTTAACACGACGTTGAATATTACATTTCTAATTGAGACCCCGCCTTTGAGAGCGGTACTAAATTCCATCTCGACCTTTTTTTTTTTTTGTTTTTCTTCGGGCAAAGCAATTTACAAACACGAGGCTATAAATAAACAGCATGCGTAATTGGGCTAAAAGTAATTTATTTTTTCTCTGTTTGTTTTACTTTTTTTAAATGTTATTGTTTATTTTTTATCTATATGTACCCCATATATATTTTAATATGCCTATATTTAGTTACTTCTTTCTAAGACCACTATTTGATTTATGGTTTTAGACCATAGACGTCCCTGCAAGCTATAGGCCTCCCTCAAATATATCTATGGTAGAATATACCGTAATCGCTATACTTTGCAGGCGGGTTGGCGATCGAAGTGAGGTATAACGGTAGATATAGGATGCTGTTATCCATCCTTTGGAAACTTGTTAGTGAGCAGTAGCAATCCTATTTAAGTAATGCACAATGTGTAAATTATTTAAAATTGTATCCCCGAGATCGAACTCGAGACCAACGGTCACATGTCTCAGTCCTCTACCACTGGACTAACACTGCTCTATTCGTCTTCTATATATAAAAATTATAAATTCATTCTAATCACATCGAAACAAATGAGCATTTAAAAGCGTATATACAATATATATAGATTTTTTTCTAGAATTTTTATTAGTCATCATAAATTTTCCTTACGATATTTTTGCAGGATATAGATTCTCTTTAGATTATCTCTTTTACTATGTTGAAACTATGTGACAAAAGTACAAAACGTGTATTGAAGTTAGATATAATGGCACACGTATATGACAGCACTCCTAATAACACTTAAGATGCCGGTTAGTTAATTACGCTCGGTGTTTGGATTTTTCTAATTTTATAGTGGAATAATAAGAAAAATTATACACACCAGTAATTTGTTTCGATTTCCCAGGATCTGACTTATGTAAATTTAAATTATAAAATAATTAGACGGTCAAACGGAGCCAAAAATAAACGATCAAAGAGCCGCATGTGGCTTGCGGGCCGTATTTTGGCTACCCCTGATCTATAATAATCCTACAGAGCACTTTTACCACTAAGGCGCTGTATAAGGTAAATGCGACCTTCATTTTATCAGGAAGAAGTTATAAATGTAATCAACAGTTGTCGGTTATTTTGTTAGACTTCTGAATAAACGAAATTATTGGTTCAATGACCTCCCAGCCCGTGGAAATGTCGGAGGTAATTTCCTATTGTTTTTCTTTCATCTGCCGAAACGAGCGGCGGTGTGTATTTTCTATTGAAGCCAACCCAAAATAACATATATAATTCATTCTTTACAGATTATGAGACCCCGAGAGGGGCCCTGGCTCACACAGGCGCTATGTTGTGGAGCCTGGGGGTTTTCCTTCTCACACAAATAGGTGTATGCCAATTTTTAACAGGTAATTTTAAAATTAAAACTTTATTTCATACAATAATATTTAATTTATATAACGAGAAATATATTAATTTTCCTGAAAACAATGTTAATGTTGATGTAAAAATAATTTTATATTTATTTGATTTATTATAGTAATGTATTTTTACAGGGCCTTTAATGATTTTATTCATTCTGTGGTATTTGAGGAGTGAGGCAAAGGAAGTGAGGCAATGAATGTACGGAAAATAGTATGGAAAAGAATGAAAAATAGAAAAGATAGATCTTAAGAAAATTTTATTTGAATTATTAGTATTTAAATCTAAATATTCAAAGATTATTCGTTATAAAATTAACTTTTAAATATACAAAGATTATAATTTTAAGTGTATCAATTGTTAAGAAGTAACCAATTTTTGGTTTCTAAACTCTTCTGAAAAGTTACATTTTGGCGGCGTTATTAGTTATATAACAAAGTACTTATGCATTAAAATACATAAATAAAAAATTAATTCATTATTAAAATACAGTATAAATATGTCCAGTGATAAAATATACATTTATAAATATATGTACATGTTTTCTGACTATAGAAGCCCACTCCAAAGCGTAGACCTCTAAAAATTTCAGTTTGTGAAACGAGTATTGCTAAATAATTTAGTTGAAATGGAGATCGCATACTGGCAGGTACTGTAAGATGCCCACAGCAAGGCCAATCTCCTCCAAAGATATCTATTGGCGGTATATAATAATCACCACGCTTGGCATTCGAGCTGGGGATCGTAGCGTCATATTATGATACACAGGGGGCGTTGCTGGGAACCTTCTGGAAATTTTTTTGTTAGCAATGGCAAACCTATGTAAATATTCCCCAAAAATACAAGATTAGATGTTCCAGGAACCGAACCAGAGACCTGCTGTGCCGTTATTAAGAATATAATTGAAAATGAAAGGGTAACAGGAGAAGAATATATTTATTTATTTAAAATGGGTAGTGGGCAGTAGGGCTGGTCTAATTTTGCACCGGAGCTCGGTACTCCCCTGTTGGTGGTGGTAGCCAGCCGCACGATCCTCCCAGGACTGGTCAGGCGGCAGCAAGTCCGCACAAAGATCCGCTGACCAATAGCACGCTCTCACGAACTCACGCCACTAGAGATGTACCGTTACCCGCTAAAGGTTGAAAAATTTTTTGCTGTATTGCGATTTATGAGATGTTTCTCGTGTTTATATTTTTTTGGTTAAAATTTTAACTAAGATTTATGGGACGTTAACTTACAACGTTACACTGCGTTTGCAAGTCTCCGTTCTCTACCACTGGATTACCAGTGCTAACATACATTGTATGTACAATATAAAGTATTTAATGAAGATCTCTCTACACAGATCCAACGACTACCGAAGATAACACTGTGACATCGTTTTACGCTTTAAGTACCGGCGTGGTGCCTGCGCCTGTTATGTTAAGGCTCGGGAACTCTACAATAGACAGCACGAAGTCCTTCAAAGTACCTCAACCCTCATCCGACAGTGTCACAGAACCTGATCGCACGCTGACTGTACAACCGCGAGTCGTACTTGAAATGGTACCTCACGTCGTATCAGCAAAGAACACATACTTCGACCACGACAGAAAATATGGACCTACCTTCGAGGATATTCCTAAAGGAAATGCAACAAAAATCACTGTACAGTTAGGCGAAGATGCATATTTAAACTGTAGGATTAGTCTTTTACAAGATAAAACGGTAAGATATAGTAATAAACCAGTTTTCATAATCTAAGCCAAAGAAAATCCACCTTCAAATAGATTTCCAATAGGAACGGCAGGAAGCCGCCCATATTCAACGACTTCAATAAGGCGGTGTGTTTACCTTGTTCGACTTGTTTATATTATCCGACCTTTTGTTTTATTATTAATTCTTGCTTTTGTTCCTAGCAAGGATCTGCTTTTCCACTTTTCTGTAGAACCTTAGAAATGTAGCATAATATCTGTCGTCGCTCATGAGGGAAGCGACACTCTCCTCTTCTACTTTCTTATAGAGTCTGTCTTAAAGAATCTTTAAAATCCATATTACGAACTGATTGTATTCATAACAGATTTTTCATTCACTATTTTTAACCACTTTCTTTGGTGAAGGTCGCTGGAGAATTTTTTTATATTAAGAGCTGTTTTAGTGTCTAAAGTAGTAAGCCGTATGTTTACTCTTAGGTGCAATTCCTTTTTGTTAATTTTTATTTTTTTAAAGATATATTTAGTAAACTTCAAATGTTGTGTCACCTATGAAGGAATACAATAGCATCATTATTGATAAGGAAACTTATTTTTAACTTAAGTATACTACTGGTGTACCTAAATAAATAGTAAAAGGTAACCATCATCAACCTTAGAACTTTACATCATTACATTATACTATTATATTATAAAAGTTTTTGTTTAAAGTGAAGACTAAACAGGATATCGTTTGCAAAATGACTTCACATTTATCTTACAACATTCTATTCTATACAAAACGTATTAGTAAGCGTATCTTAAAGCTATCTAACTTAGTTACCCTTGAGCAAAAGGGAAGCCTTTTTTTTAAATTTCAGGGCAGAAGATGCCATGCGAATCCATGTTAAATATATTGTTGTTTTATATTCAGCTGTACTTTATCATTTCCTGTTCGTGGATATGTTCTTGTCTTATAATAAATGAAATTTATTAAAAAAAAAACATATATTTCATGAAGATATTAGAGCATAAACATTTTCCTGTATTTCTCTTGTCAACTATCATATTTTATATTTAATTGCACACTTTTAAAATTAATTACAATGGAGTGCTGACAAAAGTGTATCACTTAGACATATATTTACTCTTATTGTTATGTTTGTTTTATATATGTGGACTGTGTATTTAACTTACTTTTACTTAACTAAACTTTTATTTAAAAGTCTTCAGGGATCATGTTAGAGTACATGAGCTACTCTCTTCTGCAGTACCAATTTAATATCTCATTGGTTATAATGGTTAACTAAATTATTTATTTATTTATATATCCATTTATTTATAAAACATACATGAAACTAAAACATAGCGTATTTTCACAATAACAATAAAAAAAAAACAAAAACAAAGTATGTCAAACCATTCTTTCTCATTTAAATTTAAATTCGAATGCCGAAGTTTGAATTTGGGACCGTCATCTAAGTTGTAGATACTCTTTGTAAGTATGTGAATACACCTTCTTCTATCACTCTTATCTATCATCTTCCTTGCGCTAATCGCATATATATTTTAACAACAGATTTTCACAACATTTACCCCGCTCTTACAATAAAAGTATTATCCTTATTGAAACAAAATATTAGCAGTAAAAATAATATATAAATAAAGACAGCAATAAAATAATTAAAGAGAATATTACTTTGTAGGTATCTTGGGTACGGCGCAGAGGCAAGGAAGAGTTACCTGAACTTCTGACAGTTGGTGCGGTGACGTATGCAGCTGACAATAGAGTGACTGTCGCAAAGCGATATCCAGGCAATTGGAGGCTACTCATAAAAGAGGTTAAACCTGATGATGAAGGGTTTTATGAATGCCAAATATCAACGCATCCGCCTAGAGTCAGCCGTATTTATTTACATGTTAATAGTAAGTTTTTATAACAATAATAAATTATCAATAAAGACATCATTAAAAAAATATTATATTCCTACCATCACATCAGTCGCAGGATATCTACTGTTGGAGATGGTCCTCTCCAATAGATGTGTTATTGAACCAGCTGGAAGCTGAAGTCACTGTACTCCGATGATTGTACCAAGGTCGACTGTCATTCAGTCTGTCAGTCAGTGTGAACATCCCACGCTGTCCTTCCCGCTGCGTGATCCCCACTTCCCAGCCCACTGCAAGGCATTGATCTCCCCCTAATTAATCTAGGGATGTAACAAAATAGTCACGAATGGCAGACGGGTTGTCAATCGCAATGTGATATTATGGTACGCAGAAGACACTGCCGCTCACGTTTTAGAAACTTGTTTGTGATTTATGGCAATCGTATATAATCAATGCACAAAGTGGGAATTTTATGAGATTGTATTTCACGAACCGAACTTGCGACCTACGATCGCATATGTTCTTCCTCTACCTTTGGGCTACTACTGCTATTAATTATTGTATTAGACCATTATATAATGTATTATATGTTATATGCATATATATATATATATATATATATATATATATATATATATATATATATATATATATATATATATATATATATAAATATTAAGAAGAAATTTAATTAAAATTTTATAAACATATTCACTTCGCTTTTTTAACACATTATTATGTTATTAATATAAACTAGTTATCCTGAAAAATTTTCTACTGTCTTAACTTATTGGCCTGTAACATTTCAGTAGAAAAAATAAATTTCTGCAGCATATATCTGGATGATCATTTTATTTATTTATATCATTCGAAATATGTTCATCAATTTTATTATCTTTAAATACTGACCCATGCAGCTGTTAAACGGCGCTATAAATTTGAAGAGCGCGAACAGTTAAATTAGCCATTATTCAATAGTCCATATATTCTGAAATTATAGTATTCACGAAATTTAAAGTTTTTAAACCATAATAATCTTTTATCGTATATTAAGTATGTTGTTAAACATACATCTATATATATATATATGTTGGTAAAGCACATTAAAGGCGTGAAATTGCGTACTAAGTTACGCTGTATATGTATATATATATATGTGTGTGTGTATGTAAGTGCGTATAATAATGTTATTTTTGTAAGTTTGTACACCCCAGACTGCCCACTCTTTCATGTCTCTTATCTCTATCCAAAGGTTGTCTGGTAGAGATCGCATCGAGCAATAAGACCGCCTCTTGTACCTGTGTATAAATTATGTCTTTTATTTTTACGTATTTTCTATGGTACACAATAAAGTGTAAATAAATAAAAACTAGAAATATGAAATAAAAATGAAATCTCTTAAGTTATACTTTAAGTTACATACCAATAGAAATACGGATTTTTTTAAATACATAGATAAATATCGCTATTTGTATCAGACACTCGTTTCAGCCCACAGATGCCCACTGCAAGGCATAGAACTCCCACAAAGATATCTATGAAGGGATGTACCATAATTGCCACGCTTCACAGTCATATTGGCGACCACAGTGTGATATTATGGTACGCAGAGGACGCTGCAGCTTATCCTACGATCTCTGATATAATTTAAGCACAAAATGTGAATTACATAACATTTTTGATTAACTTACCATCGCAAGTCTCAATTCTCTACCGCTGGGTATAATTTCCTGTAGAATATTAAAGCACAAAATATTAAATAGTGTTTTTAAAATTACGAATATAAAATCATATCGGCTCATACTTTAAAACTATATAAAAATATGAATTTAATACAAAACTATAATTCATACTATTATTTACGTGCAGTTATAAATTCATGTTGTTTTAAGAGAAATTGGTTTGCAATGTAATGTTGTTTTGTGATTAAATTAGCGCCACAAGTATGGGTAGTCGACGAGGCCGGGGCGCCACTTCTGGAGAAATATTACGAAGCGGAGTCAACCCTTGCCCTCGTGTGTCGAGCACGGCACGTCGACACGCCAGCGGTGCTGACCTGGATCCACGAAGGCAGGGCACTCAACGCTGACACAACTAGAGGCGGCATCAGGTGAGATCTTTTGTCGTTTTAAGAATACTTACGTTTTCATTTCAGTTGTTTAGCATGCCTTATTTTAGCTACAACTCTAAAATATTTGATACAAACAAGTAACTTAAATTGTATTACGAAAGAAGAAAACTACATAATTACGAGTTAATTTTTTTTTTGTATTTTTTACTTATTGAAAAAAATTAAAAACTATATATACATGACAAGTTTCCACCTATAGCACCATTTACAACAGTGTTTCCCAACGTTGGGACCACGCTTCTTAGGGGGCAATTCCAAAGTGGACTCAACACGAGTGTAATCCTTTCGCTTTTATATAAAAAATATGTATGTTACATAGGTGGGTATAAGAATTATAGAAAGGCTATGGTGGGTAACATAAAAGGTTGAAAAATATTGGTTTAGATTGTTTTTTTACAGGCTAACACAAACAATGTTGTGATACATGACAAACAAATACATAACTTATTGTATGCTATAATATTATTTATTTAATAATATACTTTTAAATTTAAATTAAAAACTATTGTGCGTCTAAGATATCTTGTGGAACTTCATTATTAATGCATACACCCAAACTCATGAAAGATTAATAATTTTATAAAGATTAAGTTTAGTCATTACAGATTTACTATTATTTATTTATTTATTTTAAGTTCTTATAAAACTTATGTATAACGGCGAACTTAATACTGAAACTTAATACTTTAACTAACTTAATAGTTTAGGCGGTGCAGAAATAAAATAATGAAGGTAGGTCAAACAAGTGAATATCATATTATAAAAGAGAAAAAATATAAAACGAAAAGGAAATTAATCACGAAGATAAAAAAAATTCCTTGTATAAATATATTTATGGTACTACTAACAATAATTATATAAACATTCCATAATACTTATTTAAATATCTACAATAATCTAAATATAAGACATAATAATAATTAAATATATTTATATTATGTTATAATAAATAAATGATATGTATTATTTATTATACGTAGTTTTTTATATATGATACCTTTGAACAAAGTATAAAAAAGTTTCTACTCTTACAAAGAATAATTTAACATGAAACTTCTTATGACAGAACTGTGGTTTGTAAGCAAGACAAATATCACCCCTTTTTATAGAGTATCAGGTAACGAAGGCTGTGTATTCGTTTTCGTTTAATAGTTAAATTGAGATTTTTGAGCGAATAAAAACGCTTCCGAAATAGACCCGAAAGTCTTGCTAGCTATTGGTTTTATAATACGAATATGAATTTAATAAATTTAGATTTGTCATCGGTTTAACCTAGATATAATTGTGTTCTTTTTTACTTTGTATAATGTATAAATTTGTATAAATATAGCTTGTTTAATTACAAATAATGTAATAAGTGATTATAAGTTTTTATCCATTTTAAATATGATTAATAGAGGGTGATTGATTATTAGTGTAAAATATTTAATTGGATAAATATATCACGCTGTATTTTACTACCATTTTTTAAAATCATTTTCAGAAATAATAAATGACGGTTAGAAAAATCATTTTTTTAAATCACTGCCATATCACATTGTTGAGTCAAAAATCATTTGCCTGTCTCATGCCAATAAAAAAAATATTAAATGTAACATATTTCAGAGTGATTACTTTACACATTTTGGATATAGGGATAAAGGCTTTGCAGCGTTTACTAACAAATAAGCTTTCACACCGATCAATATATAACATGCATCGGAAACATTACCTAAATTTCAGTAACATAACTGAAACTATATACCTCAATGTTTTTATTATAATACGTTAATTTGTTTTGTTCGTGTATGTTTATTTATGAATATTTGTATTTATAAATACACATATAAATAAGGTGAAAGACAGCTCAAAGAATTGTTTGTCTAAAGTGGCAGTTCGCATTGCACAACAATATATTTATGTGTGTGTATTATATACATGTATATAATACATAAAATACCACCTATTTATATGTATGACTTTTATATTACGTACACAGATTTAATCCAATACCCAGATTCCGAAATGCAAATGTTTAATGATGGTTGATATAACATCAAAATATTATAACAAAACATGAACAGTATGTTGCAACAATTGCGTTAAGGAGGATTTCTTGTACATAGAACATAAGGGCCTCAAGTTCTATAATTAAATATACAGCTACTAATTTTTTGCAGTATTTAAATTATTCTTGTTATTTTTGTTGATTAAGAAGTTTTTTAAATAATATTAAATAATTAATGTACTCTTATTTTTATGTATCGAAGCGTGAAGACGGAACAGGTGCCCGGCGGAGCGGACAGCCTTCTGCGATTGGCGCGTGTGAACGGCAGCGACGCAGGCAACTACACGTGCGCCGTGCGCGGTGCCCGCCCGCACACTGTCGCTGTTCATGTTCTTAACGGTACAAATTTTCAAATTTAGAACACACACACATACGTACACATATACTAGGTATTAGTTCTCAAACCTAAAAGTTTATGGGTCCATATGCACCATAAAATATTGCAATGTATACAAACCTTGTTATTATACTTCTCCATCGTTCTCTTGGGATCCGTGAGATAAAATGTTAAACTGGTAAGTCGTAGAGAAAGAGATAGATAGCACAAGTCGAGATCTCCTCTCTCAGAGTCTTTTGCGCCATGTCATACTTTAGAGTGTATGTAGAAGCGTGCTAAAATAAGTTCAACGACTATTCTATACAGCGACATGTAATACAAAAATCTTCGTAGCTTCATCTCTACACAACTAAAACTCATATATCATTTGTAATATGACTATGACTGCCCGAAACAAGGAAAAATATTTTTACATATTTCAAACAAATAATGTGTTTGTTTGTTTATGTGTATATGTATGTATGTATATATTTGTGTGTAGTAATGTATTTGTATGTTTGTGCACCCTAACCTACTCCCTCTCTTTCAAATCTATCATCTCCATCCAAAGGTTGTCTGGTATGGTCTCATGCGATAAGACTATCTTTTGTATCTTGTATATGAGTTGCTTATTTTTTTATTGTTATTATCTATGGTGTACAAATAAGTGAAAATAAAATATAATATAAAACAATATAAACTGTAATATAAAAACGACCCGTGATACAACTAACAATAAACTGTAAATTTATTGAACAGCAAATTTCGTGAACGATTATTTTCATGAAACTCAGATTTTATTTGGATCGTAGAATTTAACCCTTAAATGCATGGCTTTTATTTATACTTTAAAACAATATTTATCCTGCTGATAAGTACACTAAAATGCAGTGAAAAATAGAAAAACAATATGTATATAATATTTTTTCTACTTATTTTATAAAAACCTTAAGTTGTAGATATACACAATGTACACTGTGCATTTACTTTTAAGTGTAGTACTCATTTTACGTTTAAGTAGTATTTTGTAGTTTTACATCATCATGCATTTAAGGGTTAACTGTAGCGGATTATTTTCGCTAGAATAATCAAATGGAGACAGACCCTAAAGTCATAATGTGTGTAACAGAAAAAAAAACGGTAATTTTCCCAAATATGATTGTGAATTGTAACGAAATAAAACATCATTCAAATGTCGTAGTGAAACATTTGTTCAATATTTTTCATAATATCCAAATAATACTTTTAAATTCTTTGATCATTTAATGATAAACCTTTCCAATTTACAGTAATCACTCCTTCTCATGATATATATGAGAAGAATTCCAGAACAGAACAGATCAAAAGAAAATAGAAACAAATGAGTCCCATAATAGCTACCTTCAATTTAAAGCTAGAAAAGATTCTATATTTAGAATCCTTCAAGCTTCTAATTGAAAAACTATTGTTTCATTATTATTTACATCCTTTCTCATTATCATAATTTTAGCTATAGGAAGTTTATATCAGGATATAGACTTCCTCGTAGATTTTTGTATCCTTAATACAAAACAAGTCATTTACATGATTTATTATCATCACCTTTAAAAATTCTTCACAATTTAATATTATTTATAAATGATTTTATATAAAGAACTTGTGGGAGCTTGTAGGATATTCCACAGAAATATAATTCTTTATACATATCGGGTGTAAGAAAGCGCTCTACAATCGACTTGTAATTGGCTGATGATTTATTATTTGAAAATAGTTTTATTAGTTTTAAATCGATATAAATATGAACTAAGCTTGGCACTTCTTATTATTATCTTCAAGATATAGCGACTTTAGATAGAATTCCACAACTTTTTTAGATTTATATTTTATGTTAATTTGATCTGAAAAAAAAAAATGCTTATTAAAAAATCCTTTACCGCAATATGACACGGTATGCGCTCAAATTGAGTTTCTTGCGGGCAGGCTTAGCGCTGCAAGTCGTGCCGTTGATAAGATAAAACCTTGTTAATACTACTCACATAGTGTATTATATTTATTTCCACAGAATTATGTCATGTAGATTAAGGCTTTGGGGTAGAGGTGTATATATTTGTTTTGCAGAAGCCATCTGAGCAACTAACGGCTTAGGGCCGCAGATCTATTTGAGAAAACCGTTTAAAGAAATCACAATATATTTACGATAATATTTTGTACGTTTACAACAATTACAAGAAATAAAAAATAACAGACGTCCTAATATTATCAAGGCACTGAAAACTGGCTCTACCAAAATTTCGAATAAAAATCTCCAAATCAGTTGTAATAAATGAAATTTTTTGAATAAAATGTCGCAAGACATTATTGGACCACCATTTATAAAATTGAAAACGTATATTTTAAATTAATTGATGAAAAAAGCATATTATTCAATAAACGAATATTTGAACGACTAGAATCCTTGGCAGTGATTACGCCTGATTTCTTTGATTTCATTTAGGCTATATTTTATAAAGTGTATATGTAAAAATCTGTGCAGATAAATTATTAAAAGATGTGTTGTTGTTTAGTTTCTTCCTGCTTCTTTTCTACACCTATAACACCTTGCGAAGCAGAGGAGAGTAAAAATAAATATGATTTACAAAAATATTTGACTATCATTAAGAGTCCTGTTAAAAGTTCATTTATTTAATAAATGAATTTTAACTTATCTTTATCTGTATTGTGAATACGCCTACTTCTGGTACATAAAACAGTGTATTACTTATACCACAATTTGCCTAACTTATGCTTTACCAAAACAGAGTATACGATATTACAGTAGTATATAGAATTTAAAAGGAATTCGCACGCAATCCTTACCTAGTGACCTTTACAAATACTTGGCATGCCAATTTCCTATGACGTCACTGGTTTAACAATTCACATGGAACCAACATACCTCTACAAACTGCATATCAAGCCTGTAGTATTCCTATAAATAAATTTAAAATTATAAATAGTCCACCAGGAAGTTATTTGTAGCATTCATAAAAGAAAGCCTTGTATCGACAGCTAAAATACTTTTTAAATAGTTCTATATTTGAATTCAAAAACGGAATTCAAAAATTTGAATTTGGACTGCTGCCACTATATTTGAGTTAATTTTAGGGAAGAAATACATACACAGGTACACTTATACCTGCTATACGAGTAAGCATAGTACCAAATATTTATTAAAATATTTTATAAAATATTTTCACTTATTTTTATTTAATTTAGAGGCACCAGATCTTTATAAATGATTACATAGGTTACTAAGATTTGACTATATCGAGTTGACAGATCTTTCTATGTGTAATATTAGGAGGTCTTTAAAATAAAAATCGCACAGCGTCACAATAAATATAATGTCTATTGCAAAGAAAGAAAGGTCTTTGTTCTAGCAAACAATCACTTCCAGTGTATTACTTTTTAACTTAGATTAGAGCTACCAGAGCTACTAATAACTAAAGATAACTTGAATAAGCGCTTAGCACGCTGTAATGCAGATATTAAGCTGACTTTGTTCAGAGCCTACTGCCAAAGCATCTACACGTGGCAACTTTGGACGAATTATACGAAGGCATCGTACAATGTACTTCGAGTACAGTATAATGATACTTTTCATATAATTATGGAAAAACTAGATACTGCAGCGCCAAGGGCATGTTTGCGGACGCCAGGGTTCTCGATTACTACGCACTCTTACGATGTCGAGAAGCTAGCGCGTGGAACAGGCTGTGTAACAGTAGTAATGACATTTTAACTGTAGTTGCGAGTGATGTGAACGAAAGTCCTTTCTTTCTGCTTTCTTTCTGCTTTCTTTCTGCTTTCTTTCTTTCCACTGGATACAACTACACAGGAGTGTAAATGGCAAATAATCACGACTTCATGTTATTTATTTATTTAATTATGTAGTTGTATTTAGTTTTAACTAGACCTATTTTTATTTTAATTATAATTATAATTGTGATAATAATATGGATCACAATTGTATCATAAATATGAAAAGCTTCCTAAAATTAAGACAACTTAAATTTAATTAATAACAACGAGTCCTTATGTCAATTTAATAGTATATATGTACTGGGCATATGCTTTTACAAGAGGGTTCCAGAAAATGTACAGATATCTTCCATTGATAGATTTAAAAAGTTTCGAAAAGCTTTTAGTGGCTGTTTTTTTTTTGGTTACTAAACTGTAAATAACTTAAACCATTAACAACGTTAGATAACGTTTTGGAACACTCTAGATGGATTTACCATCTCCAACGTAAAATATTAGACATTGTGATATAGAAACATTGAAGAAAATTAAAATAATTGGACATTAAATTGACATTTGGAAAATTAAATGAAGAAAAATTTTTGAGGATAATGGTGAGATGGGTGATAAATGATGTGTGAATGTAATGTTTGTAAATACTTTAAAAATGATAGATAATGTTCAGGATGGAAGAAGGATAGAAAGAGGGAAATTGTGAAGGAAGAGACAGAGATGGTGAAAATAAAAAAGTTTAATGAAAAAGTAATAATTGTAAAATATATGCTTGTTCCAAAAATGTAATACAGGAACGAGGGACCCCTAATAATTAGGCCGTAAAACGCAAGAAATTTATTTTTTTATATTTAATGTATCTTGACATCTTTACGATCATAATTTTATAAAAACGACATAGTTTTATCAATAAATAAATAATTCCGTTAAAATTCAAGCAAGAACAGATGTAATCTGTCGTATGTTGAAAATTAATAAGTTTTTGTCAAAATTTAACAATCAGAATCATAATGCTGGAATAAATACTTCTTTGTATTACTATGAAAATATCTAGTATATTTTTCACTAATATCAAACTTTGTTCCAGAAGAAAGCCTAGCCGAGCTTCACGCAGGAAGCAGCCCGTTCAAGCCGTCACTAGAAAGCGTTGTCAGCTTGGCAACGTTCATAATTCTCTTAAACAAATCAATGTTAAACAAAGCAGTGATCCTCCCGATGATCGCGCTACATATGTGCAAACTGAACACTTTAATCTCAGTGATAGTTCGCATAGTTCTTTTACTGCCTACGTGATAAACACATCCTGTATATATACAATGTTTAAATGCGATTTTAAATATACATTACTATTATAAATAGTTACGCGATAATAAAAATTAATATTGACGATAATGCGTTTTATTTACACAAGTGGTTAATCTATTTATTTATAATACGAACAGCTTAACAGGCTAAGTGATATGTTATATAATTGTCAAAAGCTCCCCAGTTAAAAGCTTCGAAGCTTTTACATTTATTCCTAGCCTATTTATATAAAATAATCACTATAAAATATATGATATTAATATATTTTTTCTATGGGATGCGAAAGATGGATATATGACTTCATCGGAAAAAGCTGGAAGGCCGACTGTAACTGATTTTACTGAAAATCTATAGGTCGGACCTATATTTATCAGTGCATATTTCACAGCTCAAATCATAATGATAAGTGGATTATACCAAAGGGTCTTTTAAGGTACATTAAAATTAATATTGAGCAAGAGAATTGGGCTAATCAATGTATGTATTACTTAATTTCAAAGTTATAGTTTACCGCTATGTTTCTCTGATTTACAAGTGAAAGTAAGTGAAATTTTTGGCGTGATTTCAAGTTTTAATATTATATAATGCATCCTTTTTAGTACCTTGTAATTACCAGAGACTGTTTAACTTATTAATAATACTAATTATTAATGAAGTGTCGAAATAAATACCGAAATGAACAAAAATAATACAAAAACACTTATAAATAAAGGAACATATATAAACAGAGTAAATTTTTGCAGAAATTGGAATATGAACATTTAAATTAGCTTGTAAGGGTGACGTAAGAGAATAAAAAAAATAACTTGACTTAATTGTATACCAGAACCCCAAAAAAAAGCGTTTCAAACAAGGAACCACGAACATGATTTAGTATCGAATATAAGCTATTGTAATAGTATAGCTAAAGCCAAAGACAAGTGAAGAGAAGTGGACCATCTTTGTCGAATCGTCGTCTTCGTTTCTGCCCATAGACTTCCACTGCAAGGCATAAGTCTGCCAATTACCACGCTTGGCAGGCGACTTGACGATTGCACTGTGGTATTGTGGTATTGGTATTGTGGTATGCAGGACGATGCTGCCCATCCTCTGGAAACTTATTAGTGAGCAGTGACCATCCGTAATTATTATACAAAGTGTAAATTATTAAAGTGGTACATTTATTTCACATTATTCTTTAAAATTTAAATTTAGAACTACTGTCTCTTAGTTCTAAATTTAAATTTGGAGGGCCTTAGATATATTGTGGATCTTTATTTAATATACACGTACATCTGCACCCATCAAGCATTCAGGATTCAGCGACTGTAGTTAGTAAAAAAAATGTTTAATTAGTTTTGCAGCTATTTATCTAATATTTACAAGTTTTGCCGAATTTTGATAATGTGGTATAAATATAGCTACAGTTCTTGTTGAACTAGCCAAACAATGTGGTAGTGGTTTATAAGAAAAAGACGTCTGGAAACCTATGCTTTAGATCAGGGCTGAGCAACACGCGGCCCGCTAGTCATGTTAATGTAGCCTTATAATCATTTTTAAAATTGAATTTGTTTCATCGAAGTTTTCTCATTAATATATTGTTATATTATTAATTATTTCCAGAAGACTTTAAAATGTACTATTCCAAGTAAAGAACAAAATTTTTTGTAAAACTTGTATGAGCCTTGAGAGATATCGAATGTTTCCGAAAAAATATTTTCCAAAATATTTATAAAATAATTCAAAAATGACCACCGATCGGTACTAAATGACGTGTAGCTACCTCATAAATTCAGTCCAATATTGATCAGCTTGTATCGAAAAAACAGTGCAAAATTTCTAAATAAAAATTTCAAGTAATTTAGTTTTTCAGTTCTTTTCTTTTGTTTTTATTTCGCATTAAAATTAATGTATTCATTTATTTTTTATTATTAAAGTCTTGTGAATATTTAATAAATGTTACTTCGTATGTTAGCGCGTTAATAAAAAAGGTTGCTCACCCCTGCTTAAGATGAATAAAACGTATTACATAGACTATACACTATAGCGATGTTAAAAATGGACAGTAAAAATGACATCTATACAAGACAGACGTCAAAGTAAGTGTCTTAAATGAAAATACTCTAAGATACTTCGAGTGTACCTTGAGGGGTACTCAGGAGCTACTTTTGCGATAAATTGGACGACGTAATCGACAAAGCCCATGACGAGTTCTTGTCACAAGTATTCACAAGTAGCCAATGGCAGACTGATTCGATATTTAAATATTCCGTTTGTTTAAAATATTCTCTGTATTTCGAATGTTTGTATGAACCGGAAATATTTTATTCAGATATATTTAATATTTTTCATTTGTCAAAGTACGTTCTTTTAATGATATTAAAAAAGACGTACTAAAATATATATAAACATCTTTGCTAATAAATAAAATTAAAGTGTCTGTCTGTAAAATTAAAATATACAGTACTTATAACATATTAAAATCACTTTTTTTTCTGTCTTTTTATTCCGGCTAATCTTTGTAATGGCTGAACCAATTTTGAGGGTAGTTATACTGGCAGGTATCTAATTAAAAAACAGTAACTTAGGCTACTTTTATTTTAGAAAAATTCTTTAACGAAAAAATAAATAAATGTTTCATTTGTTAAATTCTACGGGGTTGCAGTTGCGGATGCAGCTAGTAAAATATATACTTGTGAAGTACACTAACATTATTTTGTTTTAGTTATGAATTATAATCTAATTATAACCTTCGAGAAAACAGTCAAATGTTTAGTTTGTATAGATATTTTCTGAAAATTGTCTTATTTTTATGATTTTTTTCCATAAGCACCACCTACTGTAATATGTAGTATGATCTTCGTTTTAGCCATAATACGTCCACTGCTGAATATAGAAACCTCCCAGACATTTACAGTAGGCGACTATTAAGTTCAGCGTCTTCTAGCGTAGTTAAAAAAGCCATATTAGGCAATTTAATTTAAAAAATGACACGTAATAAGTGCTATATAATTGAATATATATATTATATTTATATATGCTTTGGATCGAATTTCCAAACTTTTTCTTTGGTAATCAAGTCCATTTCCTGGTTTTCTGTTTCGCCAATTCTGATATTTCAATATATATTGAAGATTTAATTAATACTTATAATATATTTTGCCCATTTCATAAGTTTTAAGTTAATTACTCTAATATTTTCTAGTTCACAAAATAATTTCTCAACCATATACGCATAAGGTGCCTATAAGACAAAAGTTATAACCAAGCTACCTAAAACTCTTAAATTTGTAATAAAAATAATGTTAATTTAATTACAAATTTTTAGATATACAGTACTTCTGTAATAAAGATTATCTTTTGATGGCACCACTTTTTCGGAGCTTCTCGTTCCTCTATCTTAACTTATAGGGTCTTGTATATCAATATTTTTTCTTATCTATTCTTTATTATATACTCTCTCTAACTCTCACTCACTCTTCCGCACTCTCTCACTCTCACTCTCTTTCTCTTGTCCATGACAAATTCTTCTATTCCTCGGTACGGTATTATTTAGATTTCAATCACATATCGCCTCCCATCCTTCGCCACATTTCTTGCAACTTTACTTTTTTATTTTTAAAATTTTTCATTTTACTTTTTTACTTATATTTCCTTCAATATTTAAAACATTTTATACAGTTTTACACCAATTATGATCTTAATCCTGGCTTAAAGAACAAATAATTGATTTATAAATTATTCATAGAGTATAAAAGGAATAAAAAGTATGTATGTCATAGAAAAAAATGTTTAATAATAATAAAAATACAGATGCCTTCAGCAGTTATACTTTGATAAGATCAATAGCAAAGTATATTCAATTTCTAACATTCAATACAGGGACTACATAAAAAACGACAACATCCACGAAAGTAACTTGAGATCTTCGATGACGCCTAACCTGTTTATTTCACGGAGCACAGGTGGCGTTTCGAGGGATGAAATACGCGGAGATTACGTCTAATGCTACTCTTAACTGATCGCATGTTGTCTTGATAACTTACGTGTCGGGTTGAGAAACAATCTCGTTACGTTTCTTTATCGCATTAGGCTTATAGCAAATTTTTCTTATCACACTACGCGATGACGGAAATAAATAAAGCTCACATCTGATACTCTCTTATATTTTATTTTTTAGGTTCATGTTTAAAATGAACATTTCTGGAATGTTTTCTCTTACGTATACTCGGCAACATAGAATGTCCAAAAACAAAGTGGATGGGAGATCCATGTCCATCAGTGAACGTTCTTCGACTGATGACAATGATTGTTGTGGACTCTACCAGGCTAACCTTTATTTTGAAAGGAATCTTGGAGAATAATACCATCACTAGAATTTTATCTTCGTTGCCTTATAATGTCAATAACATAAGTGAGGACCCTCCTCATCAACCCTCTCTTGGAGGAGGTGGTAAAGACCGGGACACACTGCCAGGCGTTCGCAGATGACGTCGTGCTGGTCTTCTCGGGGCAGAAGGCCCAGGACATCTCGAGTCGGGCCAATGCCGTTCTCGCCCATGTTCATGAATGGGGAGTTAGGAACAAGCTGAGGTTCGCACCACACAAAACCAAGGTGATGGTGCTAACCAACAAGCAGAAGTTCGACTACCCATTACTGAGCATGGGCGGCGAGCCGCTTGGCCGGACTGGGGAGGTCCGGATACTAGGCCTCACAATTGACGATAGGCTCACGTTCAACAGTCACGTGAAGAACGTGAGCAAGAAGGCACAGGGCCTCTATCGTCAGCTGTGCAGGGCTGCGAAGGTATCTTGGGGTCTGAACTCGGAGGTGATCAGAGCGATGTATCTGGCGGTGCTGGAGCCGACGATTTTGTATGCAGCGAGTGCATGGGCGCCGGCGGCTAGGAAGCTGCTGGTCCGCAGGCAGTTGGACGCGGTCCAGCGGGGCTTCGCGCAGAAGATCGCGAGGACCCACAGGACCGCGTCCCTGCACTCGGCCCTTATACTTGCCGGGTTGCTTCCCCTGGACCTTCGGGTCCAAGAAGCAGCCCGCTTATTTGAAATAAGAAAGGGTCATTCCCGGCAGGTGGTAAGGGACCGAGACCTGGAGGTACCGGTCAGCTACCTGAGACTACCGCACCCGTCTGGTCAAGTTGGTGTGGAGTTCTCCTGTCTGGGGGAAAGTGCGGAGGAAGTCCGACTTGCCACCGCGGCTGCCGACTTGGTAATTTATACCGACGGCAGCCGCATAGAAGATAAGGTGGGTGCGGCGTTCTGCGTCAAGCGGGGCGCCGCAGAGCTGTACACAAAAAAGCTCAAGTTGGGCAACTTCTGCACCGTATACCAGGCAGAGCTGCTGGCTCTAGCTGAGGCAACAGGGTACGCGGCCGGCGAGTCAGCGCAAGCCTGCGCCATACTGAGCGACTCGCGGTCCGCCCTCGAAACTGTCGCAAGATCGGACACCCTCCATCCCTTAGCGTTAAGAGTGAAGGAGAACGTGATGAAAGCGAGAGAAAAAGGGAAGGATGTAAGGTTGTTTTGGGTGAAAGCGCACGCGGGGATGGAGGGGAACGAGAGGGCGGACCAGCTGGCCAAGGAAGCGGCCCTGAAGAGTAAATGCAAACCTGTATATGAGGAATGCCCCATCTCATTCGTCAAGCGGCAACTGAGACTGGAGTCGCTCGACGAATGGAACAGGAGGTATGTGGAAGGAACGACGGCTTCGGTAACGAGGATGTTTTTCCCGGACGCCGTCTCAGCCTACCGCGTGCTCCGCAGCATCGAGGTGGACGCGGTCTCGGCCCAGCTCTTCACGGGGCACGGGGGGTTCTCTGAGTACCTTCATAGGTTTAAGCTCAAGGAGGACCCCTCGTGCTTCTGTGAACCGGGCGTGGACCAGACCGTGATCCACCTTGTGGCCCGGTGTCCCGCATTCGGGGGACTCCGGTTCGGCTTCGAGTGCCGGTCTGGGGTTCAAATCAGGGAGGAGTCAATAGCCTCCCTGATAGGCGAAAGTGTAACTAGGAACGAATTCCTCAAGTATTGCAAAACAATAATAACACAAGCAATACAAAAAAACAAAACTAGGTAAAAGAAAACAAAAAAGACTGAAGTAAAATAAATAATAACTATAAGTAAACAACTGTGATAACATACCTAGTAAATAAGATTTGTAAAACAAAATAAGAGGATGAAAGAAAGAAGAGTAGAGTAAAAGGGCATAAAAGAAAAGAAATATAACATGATAGAGAGAAAAGAATAAAAGATAATAAGATGAATGACAGATGATTATGGAAATAAAAAACTTTGTGAAAAAATACTTGTAAAAAAAGGTCCCTGTCCTAAAAATCAGATAGGGGTACGAGAGGCCCCCAATAGCGGGGGTCATTAAAAAAAAAAAAAAAAAAATAACATAAGTGAAATAAAAGAGGCTGATAGGCAAAAGTCATAAATAGCAAGCAGATTCTGGTCACTTTGATCATAAAGTTAACAATAACTTGACACTTGATAATGGCTGTGAATGTGGAAGGAAAAAACCGAAAAGCAGAAATTCCAAACAGTGATCAGATTTAAGTCATATTGCACGCAGAGAGAGTAACTTGAAATTCCTGTTACTAATTGAAAAATTTAAAGCATAGAGGTCAACTAAAATAAGTCCCAAAGAATGATCAGATTCAAATCATATTCTTCATAAAGGTGATAATATCTCTAAATGCCTGTTACTACCCGATGAAGTCCCAGACGGTGGTTAGATTTCTAGCTCAATTGCTGCAGGGGTGACAACAAGTCGTTATACCTGATGATGAAAGGGAAAGTGAAAGGAAAGAGACCAACTAGCAAATGTTCTAAACGGTAGTCAGATTCTTGCCATTTTACTCAAAGAGTTGACAATGTTTTACAAATTCATATTTATAAATCACCATTTATAAATCACCTACAAGAAAGGTCAGAACTAAAACAAAAATGACCTAACAATTGACATAGCCAAATATTCAGATGTTCGTTGATTTGATGAAGTAGAATTCTGCTACGTGGATGTTGTTCTCGAACTTTTTCCAAACTCGCTATGACATTGTGCCTTTTTTATGTTTTATGCAGCTGCTATATTGTATAAGGGGGACCGGAAAGTAATGTCGCTTACTCAAGTTAAATTCACACGACTATATTTTTAACAAGTTTTTATTTCTAATCAACAATATAGTATACAAATCTTAAATGCCGGAACGGTAACAAATCAACCAGTTTTTGTGTAAAGTATGTCAACATAAACGACATTTTTTTTCGGTCTCCCTAATATTTTTCACCATACCGATGCGGCGTGTTTTCTTATCATATCATAATAATATTTTTTGTGTAATATATACAGAACAGTTGGTTATAGGTGGATAAAAGATATAAAGCTATTTATAATCGTCCTATACAAAGTGATCGCTCTGTAATATTAAAATGCAACAGACCAATAACTAAAGTCGGACAGATAGTAAACAATAATAAATTTTAATTAATGCTTTTTCTTGTTATATTATCGTTAGAAGTGGTTGTTAAAACAGTGGAACTATGAAGCTGATATCATGTTTCTTACGTAAATATACTTATTGAGAGGAGTTTGTATAAATACACTTAATATAATATCTGATATATATATGTGTAAAGACGTGAATGTCTACATTTATTATATCTCAATGAAATATCTAAATCTTACAAAATTGAACTCGAGATAACGACACAAACCCGCTGTATATGCACAGTGTCGTTCGCGACAATCTTACATATATATTCAATTTTATAGCTCACGTCAATACCTCCATTTTCGATCCCGTATACTGCATATTGGTAACATATTTTGTTCGACTAATAACACCGTCTACGGGAATAGCATATGTTTGCGAACTTGACTTCAAATATATTATCGCAGATAAAGGATAATAATATTTTTTATTGATTTATCTTTAGGATTCTATTAATTGACCTTTGCACTTATTTAAATCTTTTTAATTCTGCCTCGTCATATATATATATATATATATATATATATATATATATATATATATAATATATATATATATATAAATATATATATATATAAATGTTCTGTTTGTATGCAAACACATTCAAAATTATATTTTAAAACAATAATTGACAAGGTATTGACACTAAGAATTGAAATAAGTTTTTTGCTTCAAAAATTAAATAAAACATTCGTGGCGCAAGGTATGCATATACATAGATCTGTTACTGGAAAAAAAATTAAAATCAATATTAAGAATTTTATTTATACACGTGGAATATTATATTTATTGATGATGACTCAGGAAGCTATTGTCATGGATACTTTTTATAACTATATTTGTAAAGAGCAACTGTTGAGTTTCTTGCAGGTTCTTATCAGTAAAACTGCCATCTGAGCTGTAGCAAACTAACACTGACATTTTAAGTTGAATAACGACTCAAACATGCTTATAACAGCCTATTTGAATAAATATTTTTTTTATTATTTTGGGAAAGAGCGCCACGTCTCAGCTCTATAGAAATCATAAAACCAAATGATCTTCTGTTCAGTAAAACATAAAAACAGACAATAATCAGATTGATGCTTTTGAGATGTGGTGTTGGAGCAGGTGCGGCTTTTTTGAGGTGGTCTGGAACGATCGTGATAGCAGAACAATCGATTCAATGTTACGTACAGTATGTAATAATTTTAATAAATATTCTTTGTTAATTATTATTATTACAGAGGACTTTAATAGACCAACATTATTTGACAGTAAAAATTTTAGTCTTGTAATAAATTCAACAATTAGGAGCTCTCAACGTATTTAGTGAAATAAAATGCTAACATTCTCTGGTTAATATAAAATTTAATGCAAACTGTAATAAATTTGGTGAACAAAAGAAAAGCCACATTAATCTAACTAAACAAAGAAACGGCGACAGGAGCGGAGCAGGCTCTGTGAAAGCATTAATTAATTATTAAACACTCCGTGAGTGGAAGTCATTGCTTAAATATGTGTCACGTGGATTGAAATAAACTATTGGAGATATACTGTTTATTTTAATTATGTAATGCATTGTATTTTTTTATCTTACTTATTTTGTTTTATTAATTTACTTTCAGTATTTATTTAAGAACTCTTAATGATCGAAAATATTTTTTTTTATTTTAATCTATTTTATTTTTGACTCTACTCTTCATAGCAAAGTGTTATAGTTGAGAAGAAGAAGCAGGGATAAACTCCACAACAACACATTATTTAAAAAAAATTGAACAATATAGATTTACAAATACACTTTATCAGATATAACCTAAATGAAATCAAAATGCTCCGACTTCGTAGTCATGGATTATTTTCAAAAATATCGCTATTTTATAATATATTTAATTTGTCAATGTAATTCCATCAGAAAGAAGAAGCAGGAATAAACTCCAAAACAACACATATTTTAATAAAGTATCACAATAGAGATTTATACGTATACACTCTATCAGATATAGCCTAAATGAAATCAAAATTATTTGACTTCATTGCCACGGATTCTTGTGAATGACGTCACTATTTCATAATGTATTTTTCTATGTAATTCCATCAGAGAGGAGAAACAGAAAGAAACTCCACAATCTAAAGCAAGTAATGTCACATATTTAACAAAAAGGAACCAACCTAGAAAAAAGAAAGAAGAAGTGAAACGGTGAACTAGTGAAATTGGACAAATATTGCGTTAGGTGAACAAGCGTGCGAAAGTAAGCGATTCACGTCAAGAAAGTAGTCAGTCGTATTCTTCGACTAAGTGTCCAACAGGAACTAGCATAGCTCAGCTGCTTCTTTCCCAAAACAACTTTGACAAATAAAACAAATCCTTTCCTCAATTCCGAGACTTAAGCCGGTAAAGTGATTATTTGATCAGCTTATTAAACACCGTGATGTTAATTATTAAATCAAATGCCTTTGTTAAAAAAGTACAAATGATTTTATTTCTTTCTTGGTCCTTTGTATTTATGAAAAGGAAATGAACTCTACTGTTACGCCTTATGCTTACGAATATATATTAAAATAGTAACTGGCATTCAATTACAAAACTCTCGAAATAAATATCTTTATAATTAATAAAGTAAGTATAAAATACCCGAAAGAATAATATTACAATGAGAAATAATTTAATTGATAATAAATATATTAAATGCTATTGTATTCATTATATTATAAAAATAAACCGTCTGGGACATTTGTATTGACACAAGGTGTCTACTTTATTCTCGTTTCTACTAAATTGCGTTCTCCCCCCATTTTTCTAGTGACATATGTGATCACTGTGAAGGATCTTAAATCAAGGTTTCAGTTTCATGAAACAAATGAGAGGTCTTCGAGATTATCAGACAATCTGAAGAAAGAAAGAATAAAGAAGAATTAAAAATACTGGCGCATTCTTCTTCGTTTATTTTCAAATCTTTTAGGACGCAGGCAGTTCATTTGTAGAATGATTTACTGCTAAATATAAGAAGTTCTAACTCATTATCTATTTTTAAGAAAATGGTTAAGAAATATATACCTAGACCAATCATTATTTATCCGTTAACGTACATTTCTTTTTTTTACTCTGTTTCTTTATTCTTTCCGAGATAAATGCGATCCAAGTTAGTTTGATGTTTTTATTTATTATTGCTTTATATTTATAATTTGTATTATACCGTGATATGCATGTTTGTATTTATGTATGTTTTGTACACGTTAAGCACCCGTTATTTACAAATCTACTATTTCCATAGTAATATTGATTGTAAGAAATTGCCTCGTGTTATAAGACCGCCCCTTGTACTTTGTAGTATACAATAAATAAAATAAAATAAAATATTTCATTTTCCTGATATGTCTGTCATAGATTTTACATAATAATAAGCAAAGGTAAGCCAGGAACCTTATAGTGTCCAAAATTACGTCTCTCGTTTAGTCGTAGGTGTTTAAGACAAAGTATACGATGCGGTTCATTACGAAATGGATTTGTAAAGTGAACTTTAAAATAATTCTATTTTCTTTAGCAAGCATAACCATTTTGATATGCACAGTTATTGTTTTGTTCTTAAATAATAATTAAACCTCACACTATTTCTATAACGACAATTCATTTTAATTGACACAATAATTATTACATTTGTTTAAATGTAATAAAAACAACAACAACTACAATAAACACATAACAGCGTAACTTTATTGTAAAATTTAATGTAATCAGGCGTTACCTTGCGGAAGTCCATCCTAAGCTGAGTGACTTTGTGTTTGGCACTAATCGGTGTAACATAACTCCTGAAGATGCCCCGTGGAGGGGTGAAACACGTGTTGAGTGATTTGGCGGTGGCGGTTGTGTAATTCGCATTGTTTGCCGCATTTATCAGCGAGCTGGCGGGCAATGCATTTTATTGCATGACTACCACTGCATGTGCAGAAGTGGCTAAACATTGGTCCTTTTCTTGCTTATTGTAAAATGACGTAATTTTTAAAATTGATTAAACTGTGGGCGCCTGACGTCTTTCGTTTTTGACATGACTTTTGCTAAGTCAGTTCGTTTTACGTGTCAATGCTTATTTATGTTTTATATATAATTTGTGTTTCCTAAAAATAAAGTAGATTTCTAATATCTGAGTTTTAATAAGGAATCTACAATACTAATACAGACACATATTTTCATCACCTTTTATAAACGTTTGATTAAAAGTTTACGAAATATGATGAATATAATCATCATCTTTGTTAGACGTCCTTTACAAGCCTTAAGAAAAAGAAACAGAGCCTGACCGCAATTTGCCGATCCAACCTCGAACCGTACTTGAAATGGTACAACACGTCATATGAGCGAGGAATAGATATTTTGACTACTAATAAAATATTGACCAACGTTCGTGGATATATCTAAAGGTAAAAGTTGCATCTAAAATCACTTTTAGTCTATTACAAATTAAAAAAGGAAGATATAATAGGTATAAAGCAATCAACATAATTATTCTAGCTATAGGATGTTCACTATAAAGCTTATATCTACACTATAGACTTCAATCAGACCGGATTTCTGTCGACTTTAACAAGGTCTTCTGTCCACAACGTGGGTGAACATCCTACGTTTTCTGAGAAATAGAAATTATTTATTTAGGAAGGACGAATATAACTGCTTGTTAGTTGTTATAAATGACGTCACATTGACATGACAATAAAGAATAGAGCTGTCTCATTGATCGTTAGGCGATGTTTCGCTATAAGTCAAATATTAGAAGTTTCTTTGAAATAATTTACGTAAAAAAATAACTCAAACAATATACAAAACATTATATACAAAATCGCCAAACGGCACTCGTAGTTTATTGCCGAAAATATGTGCCCTTATGTATTACATTAACATTCAGTAAAAATTTGGAAGTTTTGCTTTATTAACATTAAAACTTTGTAAGAAAAAAATGTCACTTAAGCAGGTCCTTCTTTCTGAGTTCTAACAGTTAGGAGATTAGTAATATCTCATAAGAAATTTATTTTTTTCAAAAATTATATTATAATATTAATAGTCTATTACAGTTACTTATCATTGATATATTAAAGTACTAGTATATATAATAGTAGTATGAACTTGAACTTAAGTTTCCTTGGTAACTTACCACATATAACATTAAAATAATTGAAGATTTAAAATTGCCTAGACAAAAAATTCGTTATTGAAAAAAAAATATTTTGAATTTGGAATCTGATAATATTAAGATTTTATTCTAATGAATTATAGTAATTTCATAACTTTTCAAGCAACAATTACCGATAATCAAAAATGAATCTATAATGTTTGATCGGAACAAATCACGCTTGGAACGGATTTGAGGGCAGGCGATGTTCAGAAGGCTGTATCATACGCATCACTGAACTACAAGCATTGTTTTACAAGCGTTCGCCATGTCAAATACAGGCAACACAATCAATCAATTTAATGCGTTTCATATTTGATAAATAACCTACATAATTATAATCAGTTCATATAGTGTTCACGCTCCATAATGATACTATGACCAAAATACTTTTTACGTTAAATCATTCTTGCGAGTTTGAAATTAGAACGCCGATTTAAATTCGGAAGCTATCAGCGATTTGGCCGCTGCCGTTGTGTTAGGGCAATGTAGTTGTCAATGCTCTTTGTAAAAATGTGAATACACCTTCTTCACGCTTGGCTTCATCATCTTCCTCACCAACTTCCTCGAGTTGTAAATTATCTTACCCGTTAAACGCGTGTATATATAATCGTCAAATTTTCAGGGATGACAAAATAGAACACAATTTTTTTTTTCCTAAGATACAAGATAGTGTTGGTAAAATAATGATACATGGGTATTGTTACGCTACATGCAGACTTTGTACAGCCAGATGTTATTGGCCCATATTCCAATGGAAAATGTTGGTGTAATATATATACATGTATATCATATTTTTTGTGTACAGTATAAAGGTTCATCAACAAGGAAACAAATGATCGCTGCGCCATCAGCCAGCCTTCCCAAAGTCCGAAAACGCCACATACACGCCGCTTTCAAGTAGTCCTATTAGAAATTTATAGGGGAGATCTATTTGTAGCGCGGAAAACAGAACGAACGGCCTTTTCTGTAAAAACCACCGAGTTAAAAATCAATAGAACCTTCTTTAAGATCCTCCTCCTCGGACACGGAGGCTACGGAAATCGGATATAATCCATGTTATCACAGCTGACTTGTTTATAAGTTTCTATAGAGTATAAACTTTGCCATTCTGCTTCTTAACATTGTTCAGTAATAAAAAATTTCTCAGTAAATTTTTTTTACAACTTTTCTCTGATTTCCTCAGTAAGAAAAGAACCAATATTTAGCCACTTCTGCACATGCAGTAGTAGTCGTGCAACAAAGTGCACCGCCAGCCCGCTGATAAATGCGTATGCGGCAAACAATGCGTATCACACAACCGCCACCGCCAAATTACTCAACACGTATTTCACCCGTCCACGGGGCATCTTTAGGAATTATGTTACACCGATTAGTGCCAAACACAGAGTGTGACTCTGTCCACTGCATGTGCGGAAGTGGCTAAATATTGGTCCTTTTCCTACTTAGGATGGACTTCCGCGAGGTAACGCCTGATTCCATTAGATATCTGATTTCGTCGTAAGTTGTTTTGGTTTTTGTTTGTTTTAATAACGAACAATGCTACTCTCTTAGAAAAAGTTCTAAATCTTTTTTTAAAATACACCACACGGTTCTATGTACTACATTAATTTTCCCAGAAAAGATTTGCATTCACAGAGGATTTTTTCAAATTTGTTCTTTCACGTATTTGATTGCCTTTTTGTACGAGCTTCGTGTGGAAGGTCAGACATTTTTCTGTCACAAACAGGGGACGTTTCATTGTACCTTTTAATAAATCTGTAAATTTTTCCGTCCACCGGTGTTAAATTTACCATCGGTTTGAATAATGACTACGCAAAAATGAGTTACCACAATAAATATTCATATAACAATGATATCTTCGAAATTTAAATGTAATATTTTATATTTTTTATGTTGTATGATGATTAAATAATAAAAAGTATTATTAAAATTACGATTAGTAAATTTTATAATTAATTATTGTTTATTGTCTGCCCCTGCAGGCTTTCTACTGCCAGAAGTGTAATAAAAAATTAACTAATGTAACTTATTTCTGAGTAACAAAGGAGGTCTAATAACTCCTTTAGATCTTATAGACGCATAAACAATCATTATTTTGCGTTTCAAAAATTAAATGCATATAAATCAAACGCTAAACTACCAAATGCTTTGTGTTTTAAACAATATTCGTAGAACATTATTAGCAGTGTGTGTGCTCTTCAACAAATTTGATTATAAGTTTGATTTAACTTCGAAGTCAATATGGTACGGTATATTATTCGCAACGAACTTTCCATTGGCTTTGCGACCCTGATCCAATATCGAACAATGCTTTATCGAATTAACCCAATTATAATAAATAATATTGGTTCCATGAGCAGCAAAAATTTTTCTAAACCTTTTAGTTTTACCGATGGTAAAACATATCTTTTATTTAGATTCACTTTGATAAGCTTTAAAACACGAAACTATCAAATGAATCTTTACAAAGTCCGCTATACTTATATCGCTTGTCTGTCAAATACATGAGATAATTGTAAGATCAATACAAATAAATCAATTTGGAGTATCTGTTTGCATAACTAAAATAACCGCTTTTTACTACATCCATATGAAAAGTGATCGCACTGAGACTTTTGATCGTAGGTCGCGGCTTCGATTCCCGGGATACAGTCTTTTATATAATTCAAACTTTATACATTAATTATATAGGAATGCCACTGCTCACTTATAAATTTCCAGAGGATAGGCAGCGGCGTCCTCTCTGTACAATAATACCACACCGCAATCCACCAACCAACCCCCCTGCCATATTGTAAGCCTTATTATATATTTAATCTTATTAAGATAGATTTATTGAAATTAAAAAAAATGTAAAAATTTGTGAAACAAATTGATGTACATGATAAAAATAAATAAACTAAATAAAGCTGTGATACTGCAATAGAAAATACAACTGAAGTGTTTGAGGATGGATGAAAGGAATGGAATGATTGAGAAAGGAAGATGGAATTATAGAATGATAGAAGGAAGAAAAAAAGATATTGTGAACTATGGAAGACGAAGACGAAAATAAAAAATTAATGTGAAAAAATTGTTAAGAAATAAAAAACCCTGTTCCCAACAAAATAGGGGTGGAAAGAGAGGTCCCAATAGCGAAGGCGTCATATAAAAAAAAACCCCTGCCACGTAATGTTACAATTAAATATTTTTTCTTTTCAAATACGTCAGGCCAGGGTATAAATCAATATTTAATTTCAATGTGTGATAATCCCTAAAACATTCGATTTTTAAATAGAGTTTTTAACAAATATTTCTAATCGGCCAGTATTTATAAATAAATAAATATTTACTCTTATATTCAACAACGAATTGTACTTTTTTTTGCTATTTATTATCGTCCGGTCTGAACGTCCTTTCGAAGAAAATTCCAATTAATGAGAATTCGATAATTGCGTACCGACAAATCGATGCTTTGATCAAAGGCCAGGAGATTAGTTGGGCTACTTCAAACACAAGAAATGTTTCTGAGATAATGGTTTGGTAAATGAAGGCGTAATGTATTAAAATATAATATAATTGTATAAATAAATAATATTTTTTGTATATAAAAATACTGACTTTAGAAAGAATCAGTAAGAAAAGGACCAATATTTAGCAACTTCCGCACATGCAGTGGTAATCGTGCAACAAAGCGCACCGCCCGCCAACCCGCTGATAAATGCGTATGCGGCAAACAATGCGAATCACACAACCGCCACCGCCAAATTACTCAACACGTGTTTCACCCCTCCACGGGGCATCTTCAGGAGTTATGTTACACCGATTAGTGCCAAACACAGAGTCAACACTACTACTGCGGGTGGTGCACTTTGTTGCACGACTACCCCTGCATGTGCGGAAGTGGCTAAATATTAGTCCTTTTCTTACTTAGGATGGACTTCCGCAAGGTAACGCCTGATTCAATTAAATATTTAGAAAGAATCATACAAGGAAAGGGAAAATACTCCGAAAAATATTATACATATATTAATACATTAGTTACATACTTTATTGTATGTTTATAAGCGCAGCATAGACAAATAGGAGGGATGGACTTGGATGCTCTATGGCAAGGAGGCGCACACAAGATGGCAACTCAGCGAGATGGAGACAATTATAAAACTTATAATTAATAACCTAATAAAAGCTTCCAAGAATTGTTTAATTAACATTACATGGAGTCTATTCCGTATTTGTCTATGCTGCGTTCATACAAATACACTACACAATATCTTTTAAAATCGCCACAATGACAAGTCTTGCACTGCTTGAATCCAGTAACTTCCTTTGACCTCTAGTAACCTTGTGGGCGGCCCAACTACACCGCGTCCTTTTGCTCGTGGTCGCTACTCAATAACCTATTTTTATATTATATACGTATACTAGCTGATCCCGCAAACGTTGTTTTGCAAAAAAAATTAAAGTTTTAAATTAACAAATGTAAGATAAGGGTTGATCGTAGAGGGGTGAAAATTAAGGTTTGTATGTATTTTTGTATGCTGTATCATAATAAAATAAAAACCAAAAAAATTGTCTAAAAAATTAAAAATAAAATTTAGTGGTGGACCATCCTTATCACTTAGGGGTATGGAAAATAGATAGTAGCCGATTCTCAGACATACTGAATACGCATGTAAAATTTGGTAAAAATCGGTCAAGCCGTTACGGAGGAGTTCAAGTTCGAACACCGTGACACGAGAATTTTATATATTAGATATATATTTACATATTATATTATATACGTCTTAAGACATACGTAATATGAATAAAAATGTTATATATCTACATATTAATTGTTATTTGTTATTATTTTGAAAATAGCCCCGTTGATTGGCAAGTTAATATAAACGTGGCCACATGGCCAGTATCTTTCGAGTGTTTATCCACCTTGCAGGGAGAAGTCCCACTGTGGGCTTGCCAGTGCGTGGACTACACAAACTTAAGCTTTCAGCAGCCATCTCTCCTGCGTGCTATGTCGAGTCCATTTTGGTGGAATTATTTTGTAATTTAATACAAAATACCGGTTAATAAAATCTCTCATCAATCAATCGGCTATATAAGAGAATACAGATATCCAAAAAGAAACTAAAAATATCGCTGGAATAAAATTTTTTCCTAATTCAATAATGAGTGAGAAGTATAACAAAAAAAATCTCTGTATAACTTGTACATTGATTTAAAGTTGGCAAAAGGAAACATTGGGTCATTTCCAAAAAAGCATTTTGAAGCAGCATCGGTAGTATCATATAAAGTTTAATTAGAAAAAAGAGGAGTTTAGTCGGTGAAAGAGAAAAAGAGCATAACATAACATGATACGTCGTTAGCCCTGAAAACACTTCCCTCTTTTTACAACGTGAATCCATGAATGTTGAAAAGTTACTTTGCCTGTTTTAATTAATAATCAAATAATGCGTTAACCCTTAATAGCCTAGAGTTTCAATTTTGATACCAATCTTTTAAACCGAATGTCCACATTATTATTAGTTTTTTTTATAGGTTGGCTGTACGTATTTTACTGTTATTATATTCTTTTCAAAGAAAATAAAAATAAAATCTTTATTTCCCTTTATATAGACCCTCAAGCAAACACAGTAATATTAAAAAAAATCACTTTCGTAAATCAGGCTTCTAAGGGTTAAAATTTATTTCAACAGTTACAGTAGTCGACGTACTATTGTAATTTACATCACTATTTCTCGATAGCAATATAGTTTTCAATAACATCTATTCGCCGACGAACCTCCGGAGAGTCCCGTTAAAGAACTTTTAATCTTATTCGAGATCTCTCATTTGCTGAGACGAAAGTTATTATGTCTCCCGGGCTCCATCAATCACCGGGTAGAATTCCCGATGAAAAACAGATCAGAGTTAAGTTCCGACTGAATGTTTAATTGGTCCATTCAAAGAATTGATTGTGAAATTATTTCGGCAAATACTTTATAAATCCTTTTTTTTGTAAATCATAATAAATGTAATTGTAATTATATATAATAATGATGTAACTATTTTGTGTCAATCTACATACATATAGATCCATTAAGAATCAAAATATAATTTATTTTAACACACATTAATTAGTTTTAAATATACATAGTGTAATTATAACTAGCTATTTCCCGTTTGCTTTGTTTAACACATTCTTTTATGTGTGTTATTTCATAAAATCCATACTTATCAATTTATTACAAAATTTTACAAGCTTTATATCAATAAGAAATACAGTTATTTATCATTATTAATTTATGTTCCACGGATATTAGCGTCCATGCCTTTGTTTTTACAGTTAAGTTTAATATTCCCGTATCTATTTGATACTCACGTTTCTCCATGTCAGTGTTTACTAATCTAAGTTACACTGCTCTATTTAACTATTTCCTAAGATATATCTTAAACTTTTTTACTCTAAATTTAAGTAAATTAATTACTATTATTATTTTTTAATCATAAGTGTTTTGTTAGTTTTTCACGGTTCATGCGACCACTACCTCATTCCTCCTCGATATTGCCATCGTCAGGTTGTGCAGCAGTACTGTGGGGAGTTTCCCGATTTCGCCACATCGATGAATCTTGCGATCGCATCTTGAGTCTCAACCGTGTGATGAATTGCATATCTACGGTTGTATCCTGAAAATCAAACTCGCGACCTACGATCGGATGTCTCAGTCCTCTACCACTGGACTACCACTGCTGGGTCTAGCCTGGGCCTACCATTTAGATTTTCAATAGGACGGACTTGAAGCGCATTGCATCCAGTGCTATCTTAACATATATCAGTTTATTAAATGAGGAAAATTTATAAAATCTTACACTTTATTTAATAATATTAATATCACTTTGGATCATTTATATTGACTAAAACTTAATTTTTATACATACAAATATTTATCACGTCATAATTTCTGTCCCACGATAAAAAGAGAAGTTATGAAAATTTAAATTTGGAATGCAGGCTACACAAATTTATTGAATTCGAATTTCAAATGGTTTATGATAATAAACATGGGTTCATTGATTTTAAAATATTGCATTGCATTGCACCAATACAGTTTCGTCAAAAATCTGATTTTTGTACTTTTTAAAAATATCAACATTGATACTTTTTTTAAATATGAATACTTTATTTCTGTACAAACCACATGAAAAGATCCCGCGAAGTAATCGCTGCGAAGCTATCTTGTCGATTGTAAGAAAAGACTTTTGAAAAGACCACTTCAATATTTACCGCTGAGAACATTTACCAAATGGCCGTCCAATTGACTTTCGAACAAATATCTAAGTACAAGTTGGGAGTCGAGACATCTGTCGGAACGAAACGAAAGTATTAACTTATATATAACTTATAACTTAGCAACAGCTTTCGAAATGTTCCCTCCGTGAAAATAGAAATATTATTTGAAATATTAAACTTACATTTTTATCTATTTTGCAATAGCGCGATAATTTAAAAACATTAAATAAGTTTATTACTAAGACAAATTGGTCAAAAATTAGTTTTACACTGCAGTTAATTTTCGTTTCATTTGCAACAAACACAGGCAAGCTGTAAACTCTCTTATAAGAAAATTCATGAGGAAAATATTATATTACATCATATATATGACTATCATGTCAATGAGCAAAAGAATAGTAGTTAATATAGCCCGCCAGCCCGCTGATAAATGCGTATGCGGTGCACTTTGTTGCACGACTACCACTGCATGTGCGGAAGTGACTAAATATTGGTCCTTTTCTTACCTAGGATGGACTTTCGCAAGGTAACGTCTGATTCCATTAAATAGTTGTAGTAGTAAGCAATAGGCTAAATCGAATAAAAAATGCGAAGACCCACAGAAGAATCAAGATCATCGACATATCTTGAAGAATTGCTCGTCTGAAGTCGGAATAATTTAAAAAAAACTGTAAAAGGAGAAGAAAGAAGAAGGCTAAAGGAGTAACATAGAGAGTAACGGAGAGGCCGATGATCGGAGTTATGCCGTCTGAAGTCGAAGTGGTCACTGGGTTGACTGATGATACAGTTAACGTCAATGAAAGTCACTGGATACAGGCAGCGCTGGACTAATCATTGTGATGATTTTCGCGGAGGCCTATTCCTTGCAGTGGGTGTCCAACGGTGCAAAAATTAATTGAAGTAAGCATTGGAAATAAAGAAAAGCTTATTACACCTTGCTGCATGAAATTAATAACTCTTTTTTATTAGTTAAAAGATAGAAAAAAACATGTACGTAAAAATACACCAAGAAATATATTTCCGAGGTCTTGTTAGTGTATTTGGTTTGTATTAGAAAAGAACAATGTTTTCTTTATAATTTTTCTCGTAAATTTTCTCTCCATAAAAACTTTATTTGTTCCTTGAAAAACATATGAAAAACCAAATTAAATGAACTGTTTGAGCCGTTCTAGACTTTTGCAATTAGCAATAAATTTGGTGCTTTGTTTATATTTCATCATCAGTTATCTGTTCAGTCCAAGTCGCCGAAATGAAGATACTTCCGTGGATGCGCGGAGTAACGAGGCTCGAAAAAATACGCAACGAGTACCTTCGCGGTACCCTCAGGGTACGTGAAATCGCCGATAAGCAACAAGAGAGTCGGATTTGATGGTGCGGATACGTAAAGAGGAGATCTCCTGAATACATCAGGAATGTCGCTATGGATCTAAACATTTCCGGGTCCAGAAGAAGAGGACCGACCGAAAACAAAACAGGCAGATAGTGATTGCCTGCAAAGTTTCCGCGAACGACGTGTCCAATCGCGCGAGATGGAGAAAGAAGGTAAGGAAAGCAGACCCCATGATCAGATAGGATTAATAATGCTCAGGAGAGAGAGAGAGAGAGTTTATATTTCATCATCATCACATAGCTGTTTTCCGACGAGTTTAACAAGTTTTTCTGTTCACCTTATTAGAAAGTCCTTTGCTTGACTTCAGCAACTCTGAGTATTTGAACCCGACTCCATCGTGCGATCGATGTAGTCTTGAAACTTTGTAATAGGACCACCAGCGTTTTGGGGGCAGCATGGACTACACATACCCCGGGAGATATCTAAAATAGCAAAACGCAAGGAAAGATCACGTGATACTCCTTGACGGGTAGATACCGCGGTTCCTCTCGTCACGCAGAGGAAGATCACTGGGAGAGTTTTAGTGGGTAAGAATCTCATATAAACCTAACCTCTCCACAGAGGCAAGATATCTTGAACATCCGGAAGATTTCTCTCCTCGAAACCAAAAAAGGATGTCTTATGCTACGCCTGCTGGTCTGTTGTCTCCACTCCGACTTTCCAAGAGACTTAAGGGCCCAATGAACATATGTTCTTCACGCCATGTAGTCTGCCCAATGCCTCTTCAACTTCTGAATCCACTTCGTAGTGGATATATCTGATACTATATCTACTCTATAAACATCTACTCGTCCAATATAAACACTAAGGTTTGCGACTATAATAAATGCAAAGGACTAAATATATATATATATATATATATATATATATATATATATATATATATATATATATATATATATATATATATATATATATATATATATATGTGTGTGTGTTATTTAGTTTATCATCACTATTTCAGCTAAAGGAGGTCCAGTGCTGAACATAAGCTACCCCTATAGATTTCCAATAGGACTAGTAGTATGCAGTGTACATTCATCCGTCTTCCAACGTCATTAATAAAGCCATCTGCTTACACAACGTAAATTTAGTTTACTCAATGAATGCCCTTCATTCAGGTTTATCACAAAGAAACTGGTGAAAATTTCTTGTATTAACAGATCTCGGTTCCTAAAGCTCAGTTCAGACGAAGCGATAAAAGCCACAAGGCTTGCATTAACATCAACTGGAACTTATTGACTTAGCGGTTGCTTCAACCACTTGAGCGTTCGATTTTTTTTAAATTGCGATCACTGTTAGTTGAATATTATAAAATTCTTCCAAACTGTTTTTATTGCAAGAAGATTATCACTAAAATAATGTCAGTAAAATCAATGTGATTACCTTCACTCTTTTAAAAATACTACTTGCTTTGTCATATATATTTTTTCAACTCTCTAACCATTTACGGCCCTTCCTTATTACTATATTCTATGAAAGGCGGTCATTAGTATTATGTTCTGAGGCTGAATACGATCAAGAACTCTCCATAGATCATCTGATTCACGATACGTAAGTCAATTGACTCTCATATTTCTTGAGGTAAAATGTATATATATATATATATATATAGCTGATCCCGTAAACGTTGTTTTGCAAAAAAAATTAAAGTTTTAATTAACAGATAAAAAAAAGGGATGGTCATAGGGTCACAGGGTCGTATGTATTTTGGTATGTTGTATCATAAAAAAAATGTTGTCTAAAAATAAAAACAAAATTTAGGGGTGGACCACCCTTAACATTTAGGGGGATGAAAAATAGAATTTGTCCGATTCTCCACCCTGGCCGATATGCACGCTAAGATTCACGGAAATTGGTGGAGCCGTTTCGGAGGAGTTCAATCACGCACACCGTGACACGAGAATTTTATATATTAGATGTAGTAGTTTAGGTACGTATGACACATTTTGTTATGATCTGTTGTTGTGATCTTTTCTTCGGCCAATAGGCACCCACTTCATGGCATAGGCCTCCCAAAAATATCGATCCTGATGCCGAGCCTTAACGATGTTGTCGGTCCACCCAGTGGAGGACCTGCCTAAGTCGAATCTACCTGCTTGTGGTCACTGCTCCAAAACCTTCCGACACCCACAGCCTTTGGTACGGTGATCAATGTGATCAACTCACTGCCACTTTACACGGCATAACTCCGATCATAGCCCTCTCCATTGCTCTCTGTGTGACTTTGAACTTTTAAATAATTTTGGACTCTCGTTTTATTTAATTTAAATACATCTAAGTGGCACGTTGTAATTCGAAAGTAATGAAAGGAAGACATGTTTAATTATTATTAAGTAATAATGAAAAGAAAAATAAAACACAAATTTAATACCTGATAAGAAAATAATTGCGAAAAGATATACGCAGTAATATATCAAAGGATTCTACATGACCGGTCTCCAATTGTTAACCCTCATCATTCGCGCTATTCTGTCGATAAAAGAAAAGATCTAATACTCATACAAACTAATGATTTCTACCATTTTTACTACAACATTTCACAACTCTTTTTAAATATTTATTAGCTACTCTCTATTTATCAACACACAATATTTTTAATTTATTTAAATAAAATATATACATAGTTGCATGAGGCTATTTGATAGTCATTCACAATTGTGATGAATAGAGATAGAACATTGTTAATGCGTTTTTCTTAGCATCATAAACATAATAATTCTTTTGTTGACGATTCTAAATTCGCGAGATATAAATTAAAAAAATATCGTTATGATATTAATTGTTCGGACCAAATCTGCTTGACACTTGATGCTCTCGAAGATACGAGCAGGTGGCGCGGCATTTTGGGGATGAAGAATAGAGTGATGAAGAATGTGAGCGTGTAAAATAGCACTTTCTTCGCTTTTAAAATAGGAAATTGTGTAACAACCCCTAATTATTAGTATTTATGTCACACCTCTTCCACGTATAAATATAAATATATAAGTATATACATAGATATATATGTATGTGTATATGGTAATGTATGTATTTGTGTTTCATTTACATCCAAAGGTTGTGTGGTAGAGATAATCTCGAGCGATAAGGCCGCCTCTTGTAACATATGAATAGTTTCTTTTTTTTCTCTGTATACTGTGTATGTTGTACTTAAAAGTGTTAATAAATAAATAAACATTACTTCCAATCCTGGAACGTCGACCCTCAGCATGCAAGGAGGAGGAGAAATAATATCGGTGAGATATATCATTTGCACCATGATCTCTATATATAATCTAATAATCTCAGTAATATTTCCGTGGTCTAATTTAAATTTAAGTTCAAAATATCTTTATTCAAGTAGGCATTTACGCGCACTTTTGAATCATCGATTATTTTAGCATTATAAGTAGTAAACCACCACCGGCTTGGAAAGCCAATCTGTTGAAAAGAGCCGGCTAGAAATTTTATGTATGTATGGGTGTACGCATTTAAAATGAAGTTTAACAAAATTTCCTTAATCTCCTGTTTGTTAGCTTTAAATATATAATTAATAGTATATTATTAAATAAAGTAATTATCTCATTTAAGAGTTTTTAGTTGATCGAAATGTGTAGAACTTTGCTAATTCATGGACATGATTGATTATGAATACGTGAATAAAATCATTTGAAAGAGCAACTATTGAGTTTCTAGCTGACTCTTCCCAACAGATTAACGTTTCAAATCGATAGTAGCTTATTACTTATACTATTAAAATTGTTGACAAAAAAAAAACACATGTTATTGCCGCTAACGGTAAATAAACTTAGAATCATAAAAGTTTAAATATAAACAGACAGATAAAGAGGAAAGATAGATAACGGAGAAGATCCAACAGTCATCTACTAATTATAAAAATCGACTAGACAAACACCCAAATGACTTGGCTTCCGAATTGACTTGCATCCAGTACAGGAAACGTCTTAAACGCCATGACATCCAGAGACTAGACGCTCGATGGTGAACTAGGAGTGTCTCCCGCCTGGGAGACCCCTTCCTAAATTATAACCTCTCAACAAATCCGTTTATAGTTCTGGGACTAATCGCAGATGAAATAAGGAACACAAAAAATATAAACAGACGCCATCTTGTGAGAAAATAAACGTGAACTCTGTTCGAAAACCTTAGAAATGTTCGCTTAATCACGAATCCAACGTTATTGGAAGATAAGCCCGATCGACCTTTGAGGCCCCATTGTTCTACTTTCAAATTTAATTGGAATGTACACCTTCATCAAAATCTTCACATTTAGGATCGGGTTCCGTGATTCTAAACAAAACCAAATTTTTCATTAGGCTAATTTGTGAAACTTTAATTAAACAATACCTTAACAAAATTGTGTTTTAATATTCGACAACAATTTTATCCTGTGACTTTGATTGCAATTTTTAATATTTAAAACTAAATATCAGAAATATATCAGTTTTAAGTAGGAATATAATTTTTAGAACATCGTTAACTATTGTGATGGCATTGTTTTCAAAGACTCCATACGAAAACACACATGAGTGTATACAACATAGCTCGACGAATTACTTGGATGGAGTGGCAGTGAGCGGACGTACTCATGCAACCGGCATCCTTTGGAGTCAAGAGGTTTTTTTTTTTATGGGCCCCCGCTATTGGGAGCCTCTCGTTTCCCCTATCTAGTTTCAGTTTTATCTTTATTCGACACTCTCATACTTCTCAATTTCTTTTATCCTTCACAATTCTCTTGCAATTTTTGTTCTTTCATTCCTTCTTGCTTCCATCACCTTCCTTTCCTCATCTTTTTACTCTTAGGTGGCTAGGTACATTTATTTTCCAATCTTTATCTTTGATATCACAGATTTGTTTGGATTTGAACTTTCTAATACATTGCAAGACTTGTCTTATATTCTATTATTATTTGATAAGTTCGTTTACATGTGCATTTATTTCATTTTTCGTTCCAGTTTTTCTATTTGGTTTTGTTCCTTTTAATAGCATCACTTACCACCCTGCGAGCAAACGATAGGAATGATGGGCGAAGGTTGTCGTCGTCAATCATTAAGGCAATGCTTTCCATATCTACTTTCAGTTTAGTCGACGGAGTCAAGAGGTTTTCAAGTGGCGACCACGATCCGGTAGACGAGGCATGGGTAGGCAACTCTCTAAGTGGACAAACAACCTAGACAAGTTCGCAGAAATATACTTGATGCGGGTAGCGGAAGACCGCTTATCGAGGTGTTCTTTGAAGTAAGCTTATGCCTGCAACAGGCATCATCGGTAGAAATGATAATGGTGATGATAATTTTATTTTGTGTATTTGTAAAGATATCTGTAAGATTTTCAGAACCAAATTCTAGAAAAGTGACAGCTTTAACTTCGAATATAAACCTTTAACCAAGTAAGAAAAGGACCAATATAGCCACTTCCGCAAATGCTAAATGTTGGCTAAATATTGGTCCTTTTCTTACTTAGGATGGACTTCCGCAAGGTAATGCCTGATTCCATTAAATAAAACTTTTAACCAAACATAAAGCCTCGCAAAAAATACCAGGTAGAATTGATACAAATACAAAACTCCTAAAGTATTATATATACCTAAACGTATACGCTAATAGCTTTTCATAACAAAAATTATATATAGACATATCTCAACAATTACATATATTAAACACAATTGAATTGCAAACACATTACATATTTATATGTTTTGTGTTTGCAATTCAATTGGAATTCAACACGGAAATAATAATAATTTTTACTTCTCAAAAACGTGTTTAACACATGTGTATAAATCCCGCATGGTATACTTTGTTCACACAAAAAGACTTTAAAACTGGCCAACATAAAAAAAGAAAATTCTGAATTAAAACTCTTTTTGGTGAATTATCTTGCTCTGGCATAGACTCTTTTGAATATAACACTCATTTATTTAAATTCGAATACGGTGCCTGAAAAAAAAACCATCTGAGTATCTTGTAGACTTTACTCAGAGCGTTAGAAACCCTCGTATATAAGTAGATAATAATGTACCTAAATAAATAAAATTCTAGAGATTTATTTATTTATTTACGTACACCAGCAGTACATATGAATTAAAATTACATTAAAATTTACAGGTGTAATGTTTCTATTATGTGTTCATTTAACATTGCAGAAAGATAAGACGACATCCAATAAAAAAAAAATATTTGTAAAAAGACTGAAGAGAAAAGTGATCGCACATAAAAAGAAACATCTGACTTACGACTTTAGACACCAAAAGAGTTCTAAATTTGAAAGTTTTACTCGGAGAAAAATACATGTGAAGAAAGATACATGATGAACAACCAAAAAATATTTGCTAATCACGTACATGTTTATACAGGGTTGAAGTCACTACACCTTTTTACTATCAGTTGTCCTCCACTTACTCCATTGTCAAAAGAGCAGTCGAGTTAAATAGTAAATCCTTGAAGACTCAAGTGCAATGCCTTGTTAAAGTCATTTGTGTTTTTGCTTGAAGAGCACTGTACCTAGCAAGTGTCTTGACCTATTTGTCTTCTTTATATGTTTGCATATATGTATATATGTGCATAACACACACGTGTGAATGCATGCGAATACATACATTACAATTATACTGAGTATGCTTCCGACTATATATATATTCAAGTGTATTATACTCTGGAATGTGTAGTGTATTTTAGCATTTTTTTATTATGTGCTACCTAAACTTCCATCTCCTTTATGTCTCTCATTTCCATTTAAAGGTTGTTAGAGATCGCCTCAAGCGATAAGATCGCCGTTTGCAACTATATATAAATTGTTTCTTTTTTTTAGTTCTTTTCTCTGTTATTTTTTTTTAATTTATTGATTTTTTGTAGATTTTTTGTGTAGAATAAAGTGTAAATCAATATATAAATATTTACGGGTCAATAATTATGTACTATGTGGTCATTTACGATGAGGTCCATAAGAAGTAAGCCTAAGTGTGGAGTTTCGATGTGGATCATAACAGAGATGTGGAGTTCCGTAGAACTCTGACGTAGTTGCAAGAATTGCTAGATTGAAGTTGCAGTGGGCGTATCGCACGTCCATGGTCATGCACCTATGGTCGTTGGGGACAACAGGTTCTGAAGTGTCGACCACGAGCCAGTAGACGCGGCATACGTAGGCCTGGATGCAGGCGGTGCAACACCTGTCACCGTGATGATCTTTGAGGAAGGCCTGTGCGAGATGAGAGACCAGGTAAGTTAAGATTGGTTATAGATGTAAAAGCTTTGAGAAGTTAGCTCACTTGTCAGTCAACTTTAAAGTGTTTACACCTATTTTCAATCATCCTTTAAGTAACCACTCGACAAAATATGTTACGTTACTTTTTTTTATTAAAATAGGACGTGATTACAATTTTAGGCACTACAAAGTCTGCAGGGACATATAGTAAACAATAATAAATTTTAATATGTAGTAATCCGAATTTCGGAAACACTTTTACACAACTATTTATGTAAGAAATAAAACAATATTTAGCCACTTCCGCACATGCAGTGGTAGTCGTGCAACAAAGTGCACCGCCCGTCAGTCCGCTGATAAATGCGTATGCGGCAAACAATGCGAATCACACAACTGCCACCGCCAAATTGCTCAACACGTGTTTGGCACTAATCGGTGTAAAAACTCCTAAAAATGCCCCGTGGAGGGGTAAAACACGTGCATGACTTAGGATTGACTTCTGCGAGGTAACGCCTGATTCCATTAAACAACTATTTATATTTTCATTAGGCTATTTATTATTTTTAAAATTATTGTTGGATATCTTGTTCCATACATGAAATGACAGCAAATGAGGTACACGTTCGCTTATTTATAGCTTTTGTGCCTATAATCAATCACCTTGTATATAACTGTATTTATGTATTCATTATATCAAAAAAATTCCTTATTAAGATCGACTTTATTATATGACACTTCTTTCTTTTTAATTACAGTATGTATTGTTATTATTATTAAATATTGGTTTCATCAAAATACAATTATTAATAAAATAATTATTGTTTCATATATAATTAAAATAAACACAATTGTAATTATAATTTGTTCTGTGTTAATTAATTCACATTTTCACTTTACTATATATTTTAAAAATTATAGATAGGTATTATCTTAATATAGTTGAATAAGACCACTTAAAATAAAACCAGTGGAATTTCAATCCAACTCCAATCTGAAAATACGCCTTCATAATTCTACTCTAATTTTGCTTTGCACAGCAGTTATAGAAATTGAATAGAGCTTTATTATCAATACAAAATCCTTTACATTTTAGTGAAAACGTTCCGACATATGTTCTGTCTTAGCTAAAATTAATCAATTCGAAATATAATCTCCCAAAAGTAATAAACCCTTACAGGTCTGTTTGTACGCATATGTAATAAGGTTCCACAAGATATTCCATACCACAATGTCTTAGTTTTATATCTAAAACTAGCTGATCCCGCAAACGTTGTTTTGCAAAAAAAATTAAAGTTTTTAATTAACAAATAAAAAATAAGGGTTAATCGTAGAGGGGTGAAAATTTAGGGTTGTATTTATTTTGGTATGCTGTATCATAATAAAATAAAAACCAAAAAATTTGTTTAAAAATTAAAAAAAATTAGGGGTGGACCACCCTTATCACTTAGGGGTATGAAAAATAGATAGTAGCCGATTCTCAGACCTACTAAATACGCATATAAAATTTGGTAAAAATCGGTCAAGCCGTTTCAGAGGAGTTCAAGTTCGAACACCGTGACACGAAAATTTTATATATTAGATTAAAAATATATTACTAAATAAATCTTATAACAGCATTCAAGAGGTTTTGTTTGATCGAAACGTATGGAATTGTTTTTTTACTTGCTTATACGGTTGATATTATAATGTAGATTTATAAAGTGAATCTGTCGAGTTCATCATTCCGAGTCGATGGTAACACTACTTATAAAGTTGAAAATAACCCAAGATTCAAAAGTGCGTATAAATGTCTTATTGAATTAAGATATTTGGAATTTGAATAAATGTTTTTGTTACAAATAAAGTAAGTTTTTTAAGTGCATAAAATATTATTTTAAGTGCGTTGTACGTTTAAAACTTAAATATAATATTTCTATAAATATTCTACATAATATTATGTCCAAACTAAATTACGTATTATTAATATTTTAAAATACACGAACAAAACGCAGTGTGAGACATGGGGCCTATATATATACATACCCTCCTGGCTATTATATATTGATATATGTATACATATACCAAGTTCTCTATTTTAAGTATGTATTTATTAGTAATTAATTATAAGAATAGTATAAATCATATATAAAATTTATACATACACATTAATTATACGTTCCGTAATATATGTTTAATGCGTTTTAATTATTTTTATATTACATTTATACACCTGCTTTTTGTTCAGTTATCTCTGCAGGTGTAGAATGATTAGAGAATGTGTGTACGATAAATTAGACATATAAATATATATATATATATATATATATATATATATATATATATATATATATATATATATATATATATATATATATATATATATATAATGAATTTGGGCAGACGTACATAAGCACATCTAATTTAATGTTATAAATTAAATAGAATAATATCATAATATTTGCCTTCTATAACTACATTTTCCTAATCCTAATAAATTAGTAAATCTAATAAATATATACTAAACAATACATCAAAGCAAACCAGGCTTACTTAAGGTAACGAGGTTTGTTAACAATAGAAGTAACTTCGCACAATGCCTTCCAAAATTTAGTTTACTGAGGTCTGAACAAATAGATCAGGCTACAATACTTAATGCTATATACAAGCAGAGCCATAACGAAATTATTAAAACAATTTGCATAGTTTTAAATATAGGAGTAGAAACGAAACATAATCTGAAAAGTGGACATTGTTAAGGTTTTATTAAAATATATTAAGAGACAGCAAACATTGTGCCATGAAAAAACATTAGCGAAAAAATCAGAAATATTAAAAGTAGACGTAAAACGAAGACACGACACTAATATCTGTGGAACATTGATCCTAAAAATTATTAAAAAAAGTTTCCAATATATTCATAATAAATAAACAATAGTTTTATAACTCAAATAAACACCATCTCTATTATTGGCCAAAATAAATATACAGGGTGATTTTTTTATATGTGTAAATGCTTCAGGGCCGATGTATAATCATTTGTCGTATATGTAAAGTGATAATTATATATATTATATTAATTTATTTAGTCCATTAGAACGCGACGAATCCTTATAGACAGATAGTAAACAATAATTAAATTTAATAATTATAATTCGAATTTTAAAAACGCTTTCTACGCATTACATTATTTGCTACTTCTTTATTAATAGAAAATGAGCTGCACATTCACCACTTTGAAGCCTTTACACCTGTAAGAAATCATTCAGTATAACATTCAAGACATGTTTATACGAGTATTTAGTAATTTGACATACTAATAATTAAATAAGTTAACATGGTTTACAAAATTCACAGTGTTGGTAATTGATAAAATGTGAAAATTCATTAGTTTTGTGATAGAAAAAATGAGTGGTGCATTTTTAACAGTCTTTATAAATTTTCAAAATACTCATTAGATTATCTATATTTTTAATGTTGTCAATTCTCATTTTTTTACTTTAAAGAAATCTCTATAAAGTATTAGAAATAATATCGATAAATTAAATCGATAAAGCCATTATTAGCAAAAAAGACTTCAAGAATCACTCAACACGTGTTTCACCCCTCCACGGGGCATCTTCAGGAGGTATGTTTCACCGATTAGTGCCAAGCACAGAGACTTTGTTGCACGACTACCACTGCATGTGCGAAAGTGGCGAAATATTGGTCCTTTTCTTAAAAATAATTTTACATTTCGTCTTCGTTTCAGCCCGTAGACGCCCACTGCAAGGCGCAGGCTCCTCTAAAAAGATATCAATGGAAGCATGTACTATAATCACCAAGCTTGGCAGGGGGGTGGATAATTGTAGTGTGGTATTATGGTGCCTAGAAGACGTTCCTGCTCATCCTCTAGAAACTTATCTGTGAGCAGTGGCAATCCTATATAATTAACGCACAAAGTGATAATTATATAAAATTATATCCTGGAATCAAACCTGCGACTCAAGATCGCAAGTTTCAGTGCTCTACCGCTCAGCTACTACTGCAGTTTTAAAACTTTCCCACAGATTTTAAATAAGACCGATTGTCAGCCTTCATTCGACGAACTTAGCAAGTTTATCTGACAGTTTGTAGACGAAAATTCTCTCTCTAGTTTTATTTTCTATTCACACAAAGTACTTACTTAATTGAAACTATTTTCTGTTTTATGTAACCTTGACATAGTATCTAAAGCATGGTTGCATAGACTTATTAAGACTGGGGGCCACTCGGGCAAATCATGAACTGATGGCGGTCGACTGCCAGAAGTATAGGTAATTAAAGACGAGCAATCGAAAATTCGAGACTATTGCTATCTCGCTTGCTCACACCGCGCTAGAAATTTTTTGATTTCTCTACTATTTTGAAGTTTATATAAAGACGGCAAGCGATGTCACTTGACTTAGCATTTTTGGGCGCTAGATTGAAATAGCGCGCGCGCGAGATTCAAATTGCTTTCCGTAACATATTTTTTTTTGTTTTATTCTGGAATAGAATTCAATATTTTTCAAATGTACGAGAGTATTATTTTTGCTGTCGGCGGGCCACTAGAATTCGACCGTCGGGCCGCGCATCCATGATATATATATAAAGATTGTTAAAATCACAACAATGATACTTGATCGTCATTCAGCCGAAGGTTGTCCACAGTTGGACATCGGTCTCCCTATATATTTCCAATATGCTTCCAGCTTTCGACAAACTGAATAAGCTTCACCTAGTAAATGAACATCCTATGAAGGGCTCACCGCTTCAGGATCTTACTACAAAACTTCTGTTCTGCGTGCTATACGACCTATCTATATCTACTGACAATCTGTCTATATCTGTGTATATCCACAAACATCGCCTCACTGGTGAGTAAAGAAAAGTGTCGCCAGAACTTTTTGTAGTTCTGTGACAAAATAAAAATAATAAACAAGAATGTTAACATAGATTAAATATTTAGATATATTATATTAAGAAAATAGACTATTAAACAAATGATATAAATGTAAATAAGAAAAATAATGAAAGGTTTTAAATGTATAAAGAACAAGTTTAATAAAAATAATAAACAACGGTGATAAAATACTATTAATACTCGGAAGGTGATATAGATAGTGAGAAAATAAATTAGAATTAAGAATAAATAAATAGTGAAACAAATAATAAAAATAAACGTAAAAATTGTAAAACTTTGGACGGAAGCTGAAGGGATTGAGGCGGTGAGTGGAATGAAAGTATTGAGAGGAATGAAATTTATTGTGAAAGATATCGAAGGGAAGAATGAAAGACATTGAAAACGACGAACAATGAGTAAGGAAATTAATTAAAATTATTAGTGTGTAAACAAGAGGCTTTAACAACAGGGCCATTTAAATATACATTCAAATATATTCCATACATTTTTATTTTGTATCATCCTTCACAATTTCAGTAAGAACATCTAGAATTGCATGCAACGTTTTCCGTTGTTCTTAGCCAGATCGTATGTGCTTTGTGGATGAACGTCCAACCAGTGCCTATTATTATCGGAGGTCAATCTAGTTTTAGTTTCTGAAAAATTGGGCCCTTGAGACATTTTTCTCGTGAGAAATAATAATTTATTATGTTATATAAAGTAGTCACTGTTAAAAGGTTACTGATTTAACTTCTTTTTTAAGATTAACTGTTACTTATATATATATATATATATATATATATATATATATATATATATATATATATATATATATATATATATATACACATACATATATGTATATATATATATATACATATATATATATATATGTATATATATATAAACATACATACATAAAGGAACATGAAATTAGATAAAGTGCGACGTAGAAGAAATTAATCGAACAGAATTATAAGTAGTAATTTTTAATTTATCAAAAAATATTTATTACTCCGGCTTTAGGAGGCAATCCATCAAACTCGCCTGATATTCGAGTCATAGTATTTTGGCATCGCATCAGCTGTGACGCAAGTAACTGATCTTTACGTAACAACTGCGATTCCATCGCCTTCATAATCTACGCTCTGGGTTCATACTTTACTTTTATTTAATCATATAACGTGGACATGACCTTCACCGGAATATAAGTGTTAAGAAATGTCTATGATAAATCTGTGTTATATTCTTATAACACAAGTTACTGTGCAAAATCAAAAAGGTGGCAAACAATGCCTTCACTTGGTAATAAGTGATACGGATCGACTTAAAAATGCTGTATTTTACAATAATTTATTTATCCTTAACAAGAGTACTAAAGCGAAGAACAGAGCATTCATTGGATGGTACGTGATACAAAACTACCGACCAATACAACTGGCTTACAATACTACAAATTTCAAAAACTGGACGCCCATATGTAATTCATATAAAAGATACAAAAGAACCTTAATATTTCGGTGTTTAAAAATATTGACATCTAACAAAAATAAGAAAGTGACTAATATATAGCTACTTCCGCTGTGCAACCAAGTAGATATATATATATATATATTAGTACCTTTCTTAGTTAGGATGGACTTCCGCAAGTAACGCCTGAATCTATTAGATATCTATTATAATAGGATGTATATTCGATAATAATTGAAACAAATCTGCCATAGTAAATGATGTATTTCTATTGTTTTATAATAACAAGATAGAAAACTGACACATACCGAGGTAAGTGAAGACGTGGCCGCCCGAAGCAAACCTAGCGGCGGACAATCAGAAGTGAAGGCAGTTGGAATGACGTGGAGCGAAGTAAAGCGCGAAGCTTAAGACCGTTCGGAATATCGACGTTCTGTGGATGCCCTCTGCCCCGTCGTGAAGACATAGGAATAAATGATGATTGAATACCACTAATCAAACCGAATCACAAATGATGCGATATGCAGAAGAACTAAGATCACCGACAATAACGATAAAGAAAAATAAGAATGTCACTAAAGTAACGAATGTGTCATAAATATAATTTTGTCTAATATCTTCACTATTGTCTCTATACGACAAAACATACTTGCAGAGAGTTTATTTGACAAGTGTTTAGGATTGAATAGAGCTTATTGGTTTTACAAATAGTTTTATTCTCTACAAAATAGAGCTTTGACTAGCTATAGATAAATTGATGACACAAAACTACATATAGTTTCAATTAAAATATATAAACCATACGATGTCGTTTGATATAATTTTAACTTAAAGTAGCATTGTAAAATATATAATTTAAAGTAAAATGTAGAGATATCTCGTAAAACTCTCCGGTGTATTTCTCCGTTAATATTTAGCGAGCGAAGTAGAGAGCAGTAGAGTAGGTCAAGTTCAAGGCTGTAATACTCGCCACCTCTGTTTGAGAGAGATTTTTGTTAATAATTTATTTATAAGCCCACTGTATATTTTAACAAGTCACTCGACCGAGTATTTTCTTCAGAATTAACTCGAGAATAAATATGCTGCAATTATTATTACTATACGAATGTAGTTTGATTATTATTTATTTATAGACTCTACAGATTTTGTAATTTGAGATTCTCTCTTCTTCTCATTAGCCTTTCCAGTACAAAACAAAAGATCATTATAAAAATAGTATTTATATAAATACCGTATGTTTATAACCAATAAAATTTTTATAAAATTTGATCACCTGCTACAGATTATCTCTGCACCACCTTGGAAATGGTAGAGACTGGTAAAGAACTTCTAAAGTTCGCCGTTACAAAGTTAATAAATAAAAAATAAATTAATCTTTCTTACTTTGTGATCACTTTATTTGATAAATAAAATACTGAGTGCAATCTTTATTTTTAATGTTTCTTCCCAACTCTTATTCATTTATCATTTTAAGAACCTTCTATAAAGTATTAGGAAAAACATCGGTGAATGAATTCGGCAAAGCCATTCTTACTAAATAAAAATAAATTATACATCTTCGTTGTTTTGGCCTATAAATGCCTAGTGCAAGACATAGGCCTACTTTATAGATATTTATGGAGGTATGGACCATAATCACAACGCTTTTCAGGTTGATTAGCGATCGCAGTGTAGTATGGAATGCAGAGGACGCTGTTGTCAATCCTCTGGGGCAGAGTTCCCCTTTTTTGTGTCGTAGACCCCTTGCCATGTTTTTCCATGTTGGGCAGACCCCCTACTTACCTGATATTGATTTCCTGTAAATTTCTAACTGTAGTGAAGTTTAGTGTTAAAAACTTAGAGTAAAAACACATGTTAATTTATACATTTATTAATTGAATTCAAATTAAAACTACTTAAAATAAATTTTGTATCTGTTATGTAAAATATACTTAACATTTAATAAACATAAAATAAACTATAAATTATCATTTATTATTTTCTTAGCACTTTCCTTTTCAAGATTCAGGAAACGAATAAACGTATTTGTCCCACATTCGTATTTATAGAGTGTCGAATTGAACAAGTCAGTGCAAGGTAGCGAAGCTCTGAGACTGCGACTCTCAGGTTTTTACAAGTTCAAAATGTATTGCGACCACAAAGCGAATACCAACATCCTACAACTTACACAATTTTATAAACATATATAATAAATGTTTTACTTCATAGGTACGAGTACTTGTATAAATAATTTAAATGTTTTGATATTATAAAATAGTATGATGCAAGTAAATAGGTACTATCAGTGTATGTGTTGAGATCCACTATCGTGGACCCCCATTTTCATTTCATGGACCCCCAAACTTTTTTTCGCTGACGTAGACCCCTTGCAGGTTGTCATAGACCCCTAGGGGTCGATACAGACCACTTTGGGAATCACTGCTCTGGGTCTAGTTATTTATCAGTGTCAATGCTATATAATTAATGCACGAAGTGAGAATTATATAATATTATATCAAAGTAATTAAGCCCGCAACCTTCTATCGCAACTCTTAGTCCACTACCGTTACAGTGATCGTTAGAGCAGATTTTAGTTAATTAGTAGATAGTTTGAGCAGTTGCTCATTTATTCTTTTTTTTTTTTTCAATTTCGACCCACGAATTTTATAAAACGGGTCGAATGCGGACTGCATCAGGACCTTGTATCTGACAGCTTGTTGACGAAACTTAGTGAGAAATATCATCTGATTAGAAAATACCTCTAGCTCTGCTACTGGGATACCATTGCTCGATTTAAAATGATTACTTTAATTTAAACCGCTCTCATTTCGTTTGCAACATATTTTTTCTTTTTATATGTTTATTATACAACTTAAAGCTACGTGAAATATCGTGCTTATTATATATATAATAAATTATGTTTCTACTACTTCTTTCCTGATATTCTGTTCTATGTTTTCCTCTTCATCATTTGTTCCTATGTCACCAAGTTGGGGCAGAGGGCATTCACATGTACGTCGTCATCCCGAGCGGCCTTGAGCTTCGCGCTTTACTTCGCTCCACGTCATTTCAACTGCCTTCAGTTCTACAGTGAGCGCCCACTGTCAGGTTTGCTTTGGGCGGCCACATATTCGCTTTCCGGAGGATTCCATTCTAGGGCTTTTCTCGGTATGTAATCAGGGTCCCTTCGGAACGTGTAGCCTATCCAGTTCCACTTGCAGTGTTTGATCTGCTGAGCCTGCTGCCAGAGATCTACGTTAGAGAATTTCTCAGACCAGTGTATACCGAGAATATATTTTCCTCAGGGCCGTAGTAATAGAAAAATTCACTTAATTTGGTTAGACCAATGGATAGGTGACCGTCCACAATATGCCATCTAATTTACCTGTAACCATTACACTAAAATAACAGAAGACTCATTGGTAACATATTATGTAGAGTCTGATCTCGGTGTTAGTTGGTCGAGGTGTAAGCCCAATAGTGGGCTCAGAAATCCTACGGCTGAAAATATGACGATAATTTAAGAAGACCTCTGGATTGGTTGGAGTTTAGCTTGTAAGATTCCGGCCCACTTTAATTGTAACACATTCCAAATCTCTTGTAGGATTTCTTCATGACATAAAAAAATATACGTCTGTTGTTATTTTGTTGTGATTATATATGGGAAATACAAGAAAACAACCTTCACATGTTCTTAAATAAGGGATTGTTGTTTGAATTTTATATCGGGTTTCTTACAGTGAGCAGCGAAGGTAGACCCACGGGGGAAGTTAAATTAAATTGTTATGGGTCGTACGAAGGTTAAGGATATTGTATCTCGTGTGTAGCGACAAAGTTTATATTAACCAACTCACGAAATAAACACTTTTCGTTATTGAAATTTGTTATGTTTAGTACATGGAGTCTATAGGCTAAGTTTATAGTTTCACTGCTTAAAAAATAAAGCTATCCGTAGATGAACCAAGATCACGTAGCTCGAATTACCCGTGTGAAGTGGCAGTTGGTTTGGCACATCGCTCTTGAAACCGATGATTTTTCGTTAGGTGGACCGTCGACATAGTTCAAGTCACGGGCAGTCACTTCGGCGATCTCTTATGCAGGCTTATCTTGCGGTGGGAGTCTTTAGTCTCAAAATAAGTATATGTGACCTTTGTCCAGCTGTGGATGTAATGCGACTAAAATATTAGTAAAGTTTGCTTTTATATTTAAAATACTCGTATTTAAGAAGACATTTTAAATTCAAAGCACTTTACAAATTTTTGAACTAATAAATAAGTTACATTATATTTTCTTTTTAGGCTACTCGTATACTATATGTTTTTTTATATATAATTTATAGTCCCCGCTATTGGAGGTCTCTCGTACCTATCTTTGGGAAGGACAGGGTCGTTATATTTCATTTTTTTCACATTACTTTTATTTGTGCGCAATTATTGCATTCTTCCTGTAACCTTTCGTACTTCATCTTTCTTTTCACATTTCTTCTGTCTTTATCTTTCATTCTTTATCACTTATTACTTATTCATTTCTCAGTTTTACATTTCTTTATTTTATTTTTAACATTTTGTTTTATACACATATCATTTTTATTTCGCTTTTTATTGTTTACACTTCTTATTTTTAAATTTAATTACTACTGATTACTTTTTCTGCAATATATATATATATATATATAATTATATATATACATATACATATATTTATATATGTATATATATATATATATATATATATACATATATACTATAAGTTTATATGTGTAGCCTGTAGTAATTACAACGTATGAACAAGAAAGCTTTTTGTTTACGAGAAGGTTGATTAATCGCGACTGACGGGTTAACTACACTACAATGATAAATAGCAGTTTAAATCTGCTATTTCGACGTTACTGCTATAATTAAATGCTATAATATTGTTTATTATTCTTTATATATATTATTTTTCACAATGAATGATTTCGAGTGATCAGTTTAATTTTTATGAACATTAAAATATTGTTTTATGTGTGTGTATATTATTATAATGTAGTTATTGGCTTGTCTTTCTCGGTGTAGATAATTTAGAATAAAAAATTATAATCTGAAATGATAGTTTAGCAAATCGAACATCGTATTAGCTGTTACATAGTTTGTTGCGTGTAATAACACACAAGTAAATTGATTTCACAATAGCTTTTTTTCTCCATATTTTTATCTTTCATATTTTTTTAATTTGAATTTATTAAAGAGATCATATAAACTGAATGTCCTGTATAGCTACGGCAACCGCGTAGTATCGAACTCTACCAAAGATTGTTACGTATTAAGGTTTTTTTTTTATTTATTTATGATCGCCATTTTTTGGAAGTGTTCCCTCTGCTTTGTATAGAGTAGACTAAAAATTCAGGTAAAATGAGGTTTTAAATTTTTTTGGTACGTTTTCTTTCATTCTTAACATGGTCTTTTATTCTTTGCTTGGAGATCTTCTTTTTTGCATCTCGTTCCTTCCTTCATCTACATTCCTAGATCATAATTTTTTACATTAATTATCAAAGAAAATTTTCTATCACAGACTTTTTATATTCATTTTATTTACTTACATTTCATTTATTATTTAATATTTTGCATTATATTATCGTATTGAGGTTTCGAGGTAAAAGTACGCATTGTAACCGGTGATGTCGTTGAACAGCCCTTATGTCGAAACCTACCGTAGGTTTCGACATAAGGGCTGTCAATCATCTCGTGACGTGACGGAACCACGGAAACGACGTCAGGTTCGTGCAATGCGTACCTTATAATATATTTACATATTATATAACGTATTCGCTATTATAGTAAGAGTTGATTGTTAAATAACTAACAAAGAAATTCATGTCACGATAATATCGTACGATTTTTTAGATGACTTTCATAAATATTTTTAATTCATTTATTAGGATAATTAATTTCTGTGCTGTATTAACATTTACGATATCTTAGAAAAATTTTCAAGATATTAACAAACTTTTTTAACTGTTTTAAATAATATAAAATAGACATAATAATACAGATTAATTTTAAAACATTGCTCTCGGTACGGGAGGCCAAGTTGAACCCACGATCTAATAAAATCACAGAGATCGCTTTCTTTATATCTCTAATGACACCCACATCGTTTTCTTAACAATAGAGTCCCACATCTGTTGAATTTTTAAACGCCATGCGTTCTATATTTATTTATTATTTTTTATTATATTTAACATTCATTTTAAAACTTTTGAAATAGAAAATCCCTTCCACATTTATATTTATTAATACTAAGACAAAACCAAAACTCGCTGATCTTTTAATTTAAATCGGCCTTCAAACCCAAAATAATATTCCGTTTTCAACTTTAATGACATTATCACCATGACAGCCATAGAAAGTCTAGTGCTGATTATAAGCCTTTCCCATACTTTTCCAATAACAACAGCTGGAAGCAGTTTACATAAAGTATTCTAATCACTTTAGGGTTTTGTGGACTGGTCTTTGACAGCAGTACAAATAGCATTTTCAGAGTTGACAGAAGAATTCAGAAGATACTCAGCCACACACCTCAGATTAAGTGTCTGCGAAGTACTTAGATCACTTCGGCTGACGTTAGTGAGTAAGGTTCAAGGGTTCCCATGAGAGGAGCTCGGCTTGTATCATTCGTAGATTTTAATAAAACAATTAACAATTCGTAGATTCGGCTTGTGTCGTCTGGTCTTATACATGTGGGTAGACGTCGAAAGCTGGGCTCGCCGATCCGCGGTCTCTTCTCCTGACTCTTATATCCCCAACTTTCAGATCTGTTAGATCATATCGGCCACCTACAGGGAAGTTTACTACAAAAGAAAAAGACGTTAACAGAATATCATAGATTAAAAATAACTACCTTCATAACAACTTGCTACACAATTGTCTAATTCAATATAGCTTAATTTGTACTTATTCAACTACTTTGACAAAACTTTTCAATTATGATACAAAACAATGAGCAAAATGTTTTGTGAAAATAAATTTTCCTGAAAACATCTTACAGCAACTTTTAATGAATGCATTTATTGTTTGTTTTAATTCCCTTTGCAAGCAGGAAGGCTTTCGCGCCGCCTCCAATAGACAAGTTGTTTTCCAATTGACAATACTGTTTTGTTTGAGTTTATATTTGTTTTAATGTAGAAAATAATCAGACTAATTCATTTTTCCATTTGAGGTAGATAATTAAAAATCTTTTTCAATATTAACAAGGGGGATATAGTGCTTTATTAATAATTCATCATGAACGTCAGCGGACGCTCACTGCAAGACATGGGCCTTCCTCAAGGATTGCTGCAATGACCATTCTGTCTGCATCCAGTGACTTTTCTTGACCTTGACAATGTCACTGATCCTTCTAATGAGGAACTTACCCAGGCCGCGTCCACTGACTCCTAATCGCCACCTGAGAACATTACGGTTACAATCGTCGATTGCTAAGTCATTTTTCCTGCTCATTGCCAATTCAGACGAGCAATTCTTCAAATATTGTCGGTAACGATGTAATTCGATTCCGATATGGTCTAGTGGCTAGGATACCTGTCTTTCACCCAGGAGGCTCGGGTTCAATTCCCGCTGTCGGAAATATTTTATTTAGTTCACGGACACTTCCACTCCGTGAACTCAGTATCGATGAAGCTGTAAAAGCCTTAGGGCTAACAGCATTAACATCTTCAGAAACAATAGAAAATCAGTACGATCTCGCAGTAAAGTTCCGAGCATTAGACTAAGTGTTTAAGTCAGCAGAATCTTTAGTTTAGAGTTCTCTATCTCTTTCTACTATTGAGACATTTACATTGATTATGATTGATTAAAATCGCTTCACATAAAACCGCGCTTAAACCAATAGCCGCATAAAGCCAATATATTGGTAAAAGGCAGTAAAAACCTCTCAAAGTTTACATAATTCCGTAATAAAATTCGTATAAAAAGTTTTCCGAATGACCGCACCGTAGTCACTAAGTGCGGGTACTTGAATAATCCCTTGTTACGTAACGCCGTCCGAACCAAACGTACCGTAACATTTCACGTTACCGGCCGTAGCTACGTGTTCTCCGGTACCATACATTAGAGTAGAGAACGTGCAGTATATATAATTTTAATATCAACAAAGAAATTATAAAAACTTTAAATTTATTTTTGACTAGATTTTAGAAACATAATTATTTAATTTCCTTATAATTAGTTCTTATTTCGTAATCGTTAGAACACACGCTTACACTTGGACCCAAAGGATATAAAGAATTGCACGTAATATTTCTATATAGTATGTTTGATTGCCTTTTTTCTAACATTTACTTGGAGAGAAAGGTTTATTTGACGGGTTATGTAATAAAAACATTTGTTGAAGGTCCACCTCCAGTTTGATATAATTTGGATAACGTATTTAGTGTATATTTGAACATTTTAGTAATTGATCTAAATATTTCTATTTTACGCATGAAAACCTTCTCAAAGGCTTCTCCCAAAGATCGTTACGATGACAGTCCTGCGCTGCATGCATCCAACAACAAAACGCAACCTTACCTATGTCGTCGGTGCACGTGGGGTAGCCTACCCATACCAACTCGTGATAGCCTCTTCAGAACCTTTCGGCCCCAATGGCCATCGGTTGCACGAGCGATGTGCCCCTCCTACTGCCACTTGAGACAATTCGACCTACGTCGGTGATCTAAGTTCTTTCTCGGATCTCATTTCTAATTCAATCTCGCTGTGAAACTCCGAGCATAGTCTTCTCCTGGGTCATCTTGAGCCTTGAGGCCCAAGATTATTATTTAATGGAATTAGGCGTTACCTTGCGGAAGTCTATCCTAAGTAAGAAAAGGACCAATCATCAACCAGACTCTGTGTTTGGCACTAATCGGTGTAACATAACTCCTGAAGATGCCCCGTGGAGAGGTGAAACATGTGTTGAGTAATTTGGCGGTGGCGGTGGCATTTTTTGCCGCATACGCATTTAACAGCGGGCTCGCGGACGGTGCACTTTGTTGCACGACTACTACTGCATGTGCGGAAATGGCTAAATATTGGTCCTTTTCTTACTCAAGATGATTATAATATTTCAAGATTCTAATTCCCTCATTCGGTATTATGTGTGCCTATTTATTTTAATTATTTTTATTTATTCAAATAAACATATGTTAATCTTGGTTTCCTAGATATTTTGGTCAATAATACATCACGTAATGTAATATTTATTGATGGAATTGCAGTCGTAATAAGTATGAAGCTTTCCTCTCCTTATAAATTTTTTAGAAGGTATTAAATTAGTGAATTGATTGAAAAAAATCTCTTTTCTTCACCCTTTATTTTTAATATTGGAAAGTGAATGATAAATAATAAATCCAATTCTTTATGAAGAAGCAGAAAAAATACGGCATAATTGACTTTAAATTTTTACAGTTTTACAACGTACGGATATTTTTAAAGTTGGCTAGAATTATCAGCGTCAGAGAAGTCTTGTTCGGTGAAATATATTGGAGCAAAGATAATTCTTTTCAAATCCTTTCCTAGCTTAAGTCTATTCTTTGCGAAAGAATACTATACTGAAAGAACGTATATATGAAACTTGGCGAGTTTCTACGAAATACATTTTCTCAGCTCAACAAATCTGTATGGAGGAACAGAATAAAAGTTTGTGTAAATCTTAAAACGTAGAAAAATTTTTAAGGAAAAAAATAGGAAAGCAGTTATAAAATAATCAGTGATCTTAATATAAAAAATTGTTCTAATTGTATCTGTATTGCATTCTCGTTTTTTATGGATGTCAAATTTCTTTAGTATATTTACGCTTTTTGTTCATCTACAGGACTGACTTGTTCGTCATGTGACCACTTTGAAACAAATAAAAATGTATATAACAAATTTTGTTTTATACATTTTTATTTGTTTTATTTTAAAATATACTTTTACAGTAACATTAACAAAATTTGTTGTCGTAAAAGTTTGACGTAGAAGATTAAACGAATTAAAAAGAAATAAGTATATTATTCCTGTTTATAAAATATAATTTATCAATTTTATTTAATTATGATAATCCTTTGTAACGTGAAATATTTTTATGAAACCTCTTTCGAGCATTCACTTTGTAACTATATACCTAAATGCATTCTAATATTGTTTACTTGGATTTATTGACATAATTTTTCGATTGTTTACAAAAATAATTGTCTATTCGCTTTGGACCAATTTTTATTTAATCATTTATTTTATGATTTCAATGATTTTATTCATTATTTTATATTTTCGCTAGTCATTTTTAAATAGATCTCATGGAACATAAACATAAAAAATTCAGGTAATGCAACGATAAATAAAAATCACAATTTGTCAATTTCCTGCAAAGTCTGCGCGTTCGACAGTTTAGGCGCTGCAAATTAAAATTATCGCGTAACAACTACATGGGTTAATATTTATGAATCATTAAATAAATAAATTTATTTTACAATAAATAAATAAAATGATCATTATAACATACTATATCATCAAAAAGTAAGGTGAAATTATCATTTAAATTAGGAATGCAGGTTATTTTTTGCCTAGGTTGTTAGGAATGTCTATAACAATTGCCAAGCGTCTTTTTGTCAAAAGTTGTATTATTAATTGACTAAGCCCAAACACTTTGAAGAATGTTCTCATCTCAAACGCATCATGGTGGTGCTAAAATCGCTCAATTTTTTCAGAGAAAAACAATACATCAAAACTCAAGATATATCAATCCGCAACCGTGTTCACTGGATTTCGGCTCCACGTAACTTCTATCTATTCAGCTAACTCAAAAAGCCAATGCAGGGACACGGTTGAGACTATTTCGACTGTTTCGAAGACTGGAAAAAGCAAAAATGCCTTTTAATGGACGCGGAATAACTTTGAAGGAGTTGAAATTGATTTGGAAGAATTGATAAAGAATTTCAATTATATAAAAAATTCATCTTTCATTTTCATATAAGTGTTATGTATCATTAATTAAGTTTTTTATTGGAATGCAACAGGCCTGTATCTTTTGACAGTACGTATTCTGTCTGGTTATTTTTGATATAAATAATATACTACTAAATATAATCAATTACATAAAAAAAATATTTGTGTAAATAATAATAATAATTGTAATAATAGTTCAACATAGAACGATGCTATCGAAATGTCAGCACAAATCCTCTGACACCATCAGTTCAAAATAAACTTACCGTTAAAATAATTTTTCAAAGTTCAATTATTAACTGTCCGATAAGAACATTCGATTTAACTCCACTCGATGATTTTATATGTCAGCTATTATGACTATATATAAAAAATGTACAACCTTATGTTATTATAAAAGTCACAAGAAAAATAATCCTCTTCTTAAAACGTTTAACGACAATAAAATACCATTGCATATCTCCTATTTACATAAATTGCTTACCCTTGTCATTTGTGGGCTTACACGTACATAGAAATATGACATTTTGTTATGTTAACCCAAATAAATACGTGAACATTTATATCGGCATAAATAATTTTTATTACATGTACAGTGTTTGACATTAAATATATATAGTAGCCATTTCGGAAATCATCAGAATTTAATTCAAATATTTATTTTTATAAATATTGACATATTTTCAATTTGTAAAAAGTACAGTTTTAAGAGTATTATTATAATTAAAATATATTCACTACAATATGGTTACTGTAAATTTTTTGGACGGTATAATCTTTATATGAAATGAATACGTCAAAAACCACCTGGATCAGTTTTTTGCCAACAAACATCAAAAATTTTATGAGCGTGAAATCGTGTTACTACCAGTAAGATGGCAAAAGATGTTGGATCAGAATGGCCAATATATAATTGTATTAAATATTTATTCATTACACCATAGATGCACAGACCGCGGCCCGCTGGTCGAATACTGGTGGCCCGCCGACAGCAAAAAATAATACTCTCGTACATTCGAAAAATATTGAATTCTACTCCAGAATAAAACCAAAAATTAATTACCTATACTTCTGGCGGCCGGCCTGCCATCAGTTCATGATTTGCCCGAGTGGCCCCTAGTTTTAATAAGTCTGTGCAACCATGTTTTACACGAAGATCGTTTTTCATATTTACCACAAAAAAAATTACCTACCGAACAAACCAAAAATGTTAGAGTTGACAGGTTCTCGAGGGGCGACCGTGTGCCGGTAGACGCGGCGTGGGTAGGGTTTCCATTAGATGAGCAGACCAGGTTAGGGTCCCGGGAATTCGCTGCATGCGGATGGCGCAAGACCAATCATGATGACGATCTTTGGAGGTATCTATCTGCCTTGCACTGGGCATTTACAGGTTGAAACCACAACGATATAGGACTACATACAAAACAAATTATTTAACAAAACCCTACAAAAAATAACCCAGCGATGTTAAAACGAAAGATTAGGGCGGCAAGCGGCTGAATTTCGTGAATTTTGGTTTGAAATAAATTCGTTGTTTCGGTGGCTCCGTGACATGTGACACCGTCCTGTTGTAACCACATCCACATCTGTTTAAAACCGAGTTAATGTTATACACCCTGTTTTATTTTAGCGAATGGAGTATACTTATAACACGAATAAGTATAATGAAATCGTATTTTTTATACTTAAAGTATATGTCGGGAAAATATCCTTATTTTAAACTGTCGTACAGACATCTCGGTGCTGTTACGTGATCAAATCATAAATGAAAATACCCGCAGAATAACACAGATCACAGATGTGAAGGAAGTGAGGCGATGAATAATCGGTAGTTAGTAAGAAAAATAAAGATAGATCATGTGAAGAAAGACTGAAGAGAGAAAGAGAGAAATAAAATAGAAAAGAGATTGGAAAAATTATTAAAAAAAATAAAAAACGTCCCTGTCCCATTAATAAAACAGGGGAACGAAAAGCCCCCAATGGCGGGAGTTATATAAAAAGATCACAGATGTAGCTCGAAGGTTGTCGAAGGTGATCACTATCCTATAGATGCCGCATACGTGAGCACGACACACTAATGATGTTAATTCTCTACCTTATATTGGGTCATTTTTTATACGTTTTTTTTTGAGGATATCAGAGGATATACCATAATCGCTACGCTTGGCTGGCGGGTTGGCGATCGCAGTATGATAGTATGGTTTACAAGGGACGCTGCTGCCCAACCTCTGAAAACTGATTTGCGAACAGTGCCAATCCTATATAATTAATGCACAAAGTGACATTGTATCAAAGTAATCGAAACCGCAACCTAACTCATTTATGACTTTATTTTTAATTTTCCCACAAGGATTATATATATATATATAAATATATATATATAAACTAATATATATACATATATATATATATATTTATTTATATATACAGTGGTACCTCGACATACGAGTTTAATTCGTTCCGCAACCTTGCTCGTATCTTGAATTACTCGTATCTCGAAGCTCGAATTTCCCCATACAAAACAATTGAACTACCATTAATCCGTTCCAACCTCCAAAATGTCACCCCAGTTATTTTTGTTACGTGGTTTTGAACAATAAAAACATATTTATACATAACAAATATTTATTGCACAAAAACAAAAAAGAGAATGTAAAGAAATAAATTAGATATCCTCACTGGTCTTTGCCTTTTTCGCTACATTTTTCTCGCTTTCACCTGTAGGCCGTTTAGAAAAAAACATGTTCAAGGAGGTTTGTTTCTTCTTCCCTCTCAAAATGTTCCGGAAATGAATTAGGCAAGTGTCATTAAAAAGGTCAGATGCGACTGTTGCTTTTTCTGGGTGTTTTTTTTCCCACGAACTGTGAAACTCTATCCCACATTTCTAAGATCTCCTTTATCTCACTTGTAGAACTAACCTCCTCCTCCGACTCCTCAAAACCAATTTCTTGCATAACCTCAGAATGCTGCTGTGACTGTAACTCTTGTATCTTGTGTTACTACCGAACCGAACTCGTATCTCGAATTTCGCTCGTAGCTCAAAGCAAAAAATCACTTGCTCGTCGGCTCGTTTCTCGAAATACTCGTATGTTGGGGCACTCGTATGTCGAGGTACCACTGTATGTGTATATATATTTAAATACATTTGTGTGTGTGTGTGTGTGTATATGTACTTCTATTTCACGAGAAAAATAAGCCCAATTTGACAGAAACTAAAATTAGATTAAGCTCCGATAATGATAGTCGCTGGTTCCTTAATATTTGGAAGTGGAAACCAAGGACCAGCAAGCGCAGTGTTGAACGTTCATTCAAAAGGTACATACGACCTTGTTAAGACAGCCGGAAGAGGCTGCATGCAGGTTACTTCTGGGTATTCTTATTTAAGTTGTGACAGATGATAGGAAATCAAGAAGATACTAAAAAAAAAATTTGCGGCTCGCGAGTCAATGCCGCTTTTTGAACGATTACTTTTGAATTCGGATTGAATGTCAAGTTATTTCAATATATACATTTATATATTATCTATGTCAGCTCCTGGAATATCGGAATAAATTATTGGTGTGAATAATAATAATTATTAGTCTACCATAAAATTTGCGAAATCCAAACACCGATCATAATTAACTAACCGGCATCTTAAGTGTTATTAGTAGTGCTGTCTTATACGTGTGCCGTTATACCTAACTTCAATACACGTTTTGTACTTTTTTTATATTTCAATAAATATCTTTTGTTAAAAAAAAAAAAATTGCAATAATCAATTTTGAATTTCAAAAAATGGCTCGCATTATCAAAGAACTTGGCCACCCCTGCTCTATGTCATAGATTTAAGACTGGAACGAGAATCCCCCAAAAAAGGGGGCCCTAGAAAAAATTCTTGTTGGAAAATTATGGATCAGGCCAATGTACCGCAGACATAACAATAAAAAGAAATCGTTTGTAAGTCACTTTTTAAATTTGTTGAATTCAAAAAGTTTTATTGTTAAAAAACTTATCTGATTTTGGGACAGAGAATTCACTTTTTTAATAATTATTTTAATTTCTTTACTCTTCTTTATTCCTCATATGATCTAACTTTCCTCTTCGTTCATTCTTTAATTCTCTTGCATTCCTCTACATACTAATTTCTTTTTATGCATCGCCTCTCTCCCTTCACCTTGTTTCTCAAATATCACATGTTTAGGTAATTACCACATTTTTTCGATTTTAGCTTTATTTTTATGCTATACTATTTTGCATGTTTATTTCTTACACTTATTTAATACAGGTTATCACATTTGGTCACAAATTCGTTTTTACACTTATTTATATTACTTCTGTTTTATTAATATCTCCCTATTTTGTTTTTGATTTGATTACCTCCTTTTTAATAACCTTATGTTTGAGAAGCTGTGAAACTTAAGACAAAGTACGGTGCTTATATACGAACTAACTTAACTTCACTGTTAATAAGCTCTTTTGCTACTATGTGAGTATTACGGAGGTACTTACAACGTCAGTAGAGCAAGTTAATCTGTAATGACGTCATATCCTGTAACGTAACCTATTTAATAGCATCTGATCACTAGCTGTCCCGTATTTAGTAGTCTTAGTTGACAGAGACAATAGAGGAGGAGAATATCACTTCACTGATGAGTAAAAAGGAGTGTTGACAGACCTTTTTGGAGTTTTGCAAAAATGTAATAGGGAAAGTAATAAAAAGCAAAAATAAAAATCAAGAACAAGTATAATAAAAATGTTAAACAATAGTGATAAAACAGTAGTAATCTTATAAAGATAAATTATGTGCGATAAAGATAGTAAGAAAATAAACAAGAAATAAGAATAAACAAATTGTTAAACATATGACAAAAATTATAAACGTAAAAATTGTAGAACTCTGGAGGGAAGGCGAAGGAAGTGAGGTGATGTATGAAAGGAAAGTATGGAAAGGAATGAAAGATGTTGTGAATGAAATTAGAGGAAAGAATGGAAGACATTAAAATAAAATAAAAATGAGTAAATATAGCAAATAGGTAAAATCATTTAACACAATTTTAATGTAATTAAGGACTACCCATGATAAAGGTTGAACGTGAAACTCCAAAAATAAGATCATTAAAAAAAAACTTAATTCGTGTTTTTTTAAACATTTTTTTTTCATTTTGTAGTTACGCTACGCCTAGGGCTTACAATTTACTTGTAATTTGATATTTATGTGATTTACAGAAATAAACTACTATCTAGACCAGAGTTTCCCAAACTTTTTTGTGTCGTAGACCCCTTGCCATGTTTTTCCATGATGGGTAAACCCCCTACTTACCTGATATTGATTTCCTTTAAATTTCTAACTGTAGTGAAGTTTAGTGTTAAAAACTTAAAGTAAAAACACATATTGACACACATGAATAAACGTATTTGTCCCACATTCGTATTTATAGAGTGACGAATTGAACAAGTCAGTGCAAGGTAGCGAAGCTCTGAGACTGCAACTTTCAGGTTTTTACAAGTTAAAAATGTATTGCGACCACAAAGCGAATACCAACATCCTACAACTTACACAATTTTATAAACATATATAATATTTTTTTTACTTCATAGGTACTTTTATAAATAATGTAAATGTTTTGATATTATAAGATAGTATGATGTAAGTAAATAGGTACTATCAGTGTATGTGTCGAGATCCACTATCGTGGACCCCCATTTTCATTTCATGGATCCCCAATTTTTTTTTTCGCTTACGTAAACCCCTTCCAGGTTTTCATAGTCCCCTAGGGGTCGATATAGATCACTTTGGGAATCACTGATCTAGACTTTACCAAAATATCAAAGCCAATTTTAAATTCAATTTATATTGTAATAATATTTGAATACAGTTTGCTCGAAGTAACTAAATCGTAAGCATTGAAGATGTTATTATTGAAGAGATATTTGTAAAAAGCTCTGCTACAGCTGTTGCAGAGATATTAAAAGTTAGTTAATGTCTGAAAGAATATTATAAAAAGTAAACATTAAAATATATGAATATAAATAAGTCTATTATATTAAATAAGACTTAACATTTGTTAATTAATTTGGACTTATGTCTAAAACAATTTTAAGGATTTTAAAAACCAAAGCATTTGTTTTGTGTGGAAACACTAACTTTATCATTATCATTATTTCAGCCATAGAACGTCCACCGTTGGACATAGGCCTGCCCAATAAAATTAAGTTAATGGTGAAGACATATTATTTCTACCATTCATATCATCGCGTAGAAAACTTTTAGTCAAATGCTTTGTTTGTATATAAAGAATTTTCATAATAAATGGAATGAATAAAGAGATAACGCTTTCCTTTTCAATGGCGACATAAAGTGGAGAATGTAATTAAATCGTACAATTGTTGTATATTACTAAATGTTGAATCGTCCATAGCTACTATCGTTGTTACACAATCTGACACGAAACTATATGTGTACATAGTTTCGTGTCAGATTTGTGACTCAAATAGTTTCTTGTTGCTTTTACGCCTAATCTACTTTCGTGCAACATTAGTGATACATCTAGTTTTATGATACATTTGTGAAATATTTAGTCTAAACCCATGTTTTGCCACAACTAGATTCAAACTACATTCTTACCATGTCTAGTTTCGTTAAACATTTGAACCACATCTGATTTAGTGCCAAATTAACTACACATCCACACTCATTTAACATATTTCCTTTGTCTAATTTCGTTCAACAATTAGGTCTATTCAACTTCCGTCTTAAGTTACATTAGTACATTGCCACGTTTTGCCACATTTAGTTTCAACTCATATTTTTCATTAACGAAACATCCAAATTCATCTTACATTTTTCCTTCGTGTTATTTCGTCCTATAAAATCCATCTAGTTTATTTTAACAGTTTTTTGGCCCCGTTTTGCCACAACTAGTTTTAACAAATTTTCTTCTCAAGTCTGATTTTATGCCACATTAAAGACTAAACCAAATTCATCTTACTTTTTCCTGTGTTATTTCGTTCTATATAAACCATCTAGTTTAGTCTAACCTTTACATCACTTTTAGTTTTTTGCCACGTTTTGCCATATTTAGTTTCAATCTACATTTTTCTCATATCATATAACGTGGCACATTAATGGCACATTCACATTTATCTTACATTTAGTTTATATGTTATTTTGTCCTTTATATACCATCACCATATTATATCCTATATATACCATCTAGTGTATTCCAACCTTTACACCACTTTCAATTTTTGTCACATTTTGCCACATCTAGTTTCAACCTATTTTCTTTACATGTCTGCTTTCGTGCCACAATAACGACATATCCAGATTCATCTCACATTTTTCTTCTGTGCAGTGTCGTCCTTGTGCCATCTGGTTTAGTCTAGCGTTTAGACCGCATTTAGTTTCTTATCATGATTTTTCCACATCTATTGTATTTTTAGGCCTTATTTGTGCCTTATCCAGTTTTAGATTTAGAATACCACGTTAAACCTATTATCATATACAGTGGTGCGGGTTTATTTTGACTGATTTCCATACCTTTAGGTTATTTATCTTGTTTAAGCGCACCATTGGGAAATAAATTCGCACTGTAACTGAATGCCTCCAATATATCATTTACTTAATTTGCTTCCATATTTTTTTAGAAATCCATGATAAATTTGTATTATTTGTTTTAGTTTATTTCGTATAAATCTTGGAAGTTTCCAACTCTGGAACCTGCCAGAAATAGTACGGGGTTAAAGTGATTTAGTACGTGACATATATTAGATATATACGAAAGGACATATACAAACACAATCGTCTATGTTTCAGCTGTTAGATACCCTGCTCAAGGTATAAGCCTCTCTCACAGATATCTATATGGGGATGTACCATAATCGCCTTCCTAGATAAGTTGGTGAATGACACACACAATATTATATTGTATTACATACACGCACGTGATAAATATTATGATAAATAAATTCACAACTAAGTAAATTTGATTTTAAAGAACCAAGAGTCAGGTTGTAGTGAAGCCAATAGATTTTTGTTTTAGTATCTAAAAGATATATTATTTTTCACAAATATCTAACACGAAGGTCTTGGATTTACGTACACTATAGTTAGTATCAATCTTAAAATATTATAACATTTCACACTTTTTATTTTATCAATTTTGAAGACGCCTAAAGTAAGTAGTAGTTATTAAGCCATCTATTATTTTACTATCATCCTTTGTTAAAGATAAAGGGTAATCATATAAACAGATCCTTAAATGCAGATACCAGATGTTAATAATAGCTATTCAAGATCCGCACTTCACGCACGGGTGAACCGCAAGTGATTACCTCATGAGTGAACACGAGCCCGCAATTTGGGACACATAATATGCGCAATTAGTATATTACTTCATATTACAATATAATTTTATGATATAAATATCATACATTTATAAGCGGCGAGAGACCACTCGTATAGTTATTTATTCCTTCTTCCATGGTAAGGAAAATTAAACCGAGGTGCGATCCGAATAATATATGTACATATTTACAAAGACTATTTACAATTTATAACTAACACAAACACAATTGCAGCGACTGTCTCAAGGCTTGCTTCCGAAATCAAAACGGCGTTTGAATTTGAATTCGGAATCATAGTTTAATTTTAAACAAATATCATAGCCTTAGTGGCCAGTAATATGTAACATTTATAACTGAATAGATTCAAAGAATAATAATTATGCTTCGATTAGTTGTAGGAAGAGACCTTAACAATTATTATTTGTTCTCTACTATACTATACTATAATGATGGTTATATGTCTCTCTACTGTTTTAATGACGGTTATATGTCTGCAGATATTAATCGTAGAAAATATCTGGGATTCGAATTAAACACGCGCAGGTCTACATTATAAAGCTAGAAAAAATTATCTATAATGTAAAGTTAAATAAAAAACAAAAATAAATTTTAAATAGTGAATAAATAATAATGTTGAAAATGAATACAGGCTGATTCATCCTGAAGTCTTGTGGTTTTAAATAAAATAGATTTTTATTTGATGGTGATGTAAAAGCTTTCAAAGCTCATTTGTCAACAAAAAGCTTTATATCTTTTACACCTTTTTTCCATCACTCAGTATAAAGTGATCACTGTAAAACATGTCACAGACTAATAAATTTTTGCAGTACAAAGTCTTTAAAAACAAATAGTAAACAATAATGTCCTAACAAGATTTTTATACGCTTTTTACCGGGCATACCGTATATTATTATACTTGACAGTTAGTGAACTATATATTCAACTCTTTAAGAACTATGACCTATAACCAATCATCCTGTATATAATAATAACTATAATGACAAGAATCCTTGGCAACGATATTTTTCAAATTAAAAATGGACGTGTTGCTTAATAATGAAGAAAAGACTGTTTTTAAAGTTAAAAAAATAGCCTTAGGACACCTTATTTTACAAAAAAGTCATAAAAAAGGTTCTCTAACAATCGCATAAATTTTGAAACAGCGCATTGCGATGGAAAAAACATGTACACTTAGAATTAGGCGAACAATTTGCCGGTGTAAATAATTCCAGCTAAAAAACGTAACATTCACTTCCATTAACAAGAGTAACATAACTCTTTATCAAATTTTTAAAATTCGCCGTAATATGATTTAAATATTCGTTAATGAACAAAACAATACTATATCAATTTACTCATTGTTTCAGCTCATAGATGCCCACTATATTGCATAAATCTCCACCAAATATACGCATGGGGTTCATTTGGTGTATAAACCATAATCGCCAATCTTGTCTGATAGGTTGGCGATCGCATTGTGGTATTATGGTATGCAGGGAACGCTGCTATCCGTTCTCCGGAAACTTATTTGTCAAGTGGCAATCATATATAATTAATGCACAAAGTCTGAATTATTTAAAATTGTATCCCTGGAATCAAACACAAGGCTTACGATTATAAATCCCAATCCTAACCACAGAGCCATTACTGTCGTTGAGCGGGCAATGGAGGTAGGAGTTTTTATACGAAATCAAATCAGAAATGAGAAGATCAGAACAGAACGAAAGTTATAGCCAAGCGGATTGGCTAGACGAAGTGACAGTAGGAGGAGCACGTAGGGCGAATACCAGGTGGCAGTTGTGGCCTTAAAGTTTTGGAGGGGATATCACGCACTGTCAATTGCGAAAGACGGCCACGAGGTAGCTAGATAACTTTAAACTATTACAACAGGTCCTATTGAAAATCTTTTAAGGAGGGATGGGCCTAGCATTCTTGCGTTGCCCGCATCTAGTAACTTCCCGTGACTTTAATGTCACGAGGACTAACACATATAATCTAGAATAGTCATGTATATGTACCGCACCTTGCAGTGGATGTTCATCAGCTGAAAAGAAGAAGTCCAGCAGTGGATGTCCTTTGGCTGAAATGGCGATGATGGAAGTGCTATTAATAAGTGATGAGTTAATTTTGTAAGTAATGTATTTAATAGTGTATAGTGTAATACCTACCGCGAGTGATGTATAGAAAAACATTTAATTATACTAAGTAGCAAGAAAAGGACCAATATTTAGCCACTTCCGCACATGCAGTGGAAGAGATTGACTCTGTGTTTGGCACTAATTGGTGTAACATAGCTCCTGAAGATGCCCCGTGGAGGGGTGAAACACGTGTTGAGTGATTTGGTGGTGGCGGTTGTGTGATTCGCATTGTTAGCCGCATGCGCATTTATCAGCGGGCTGGCGGGCGGTGCATTTCATTGCACGACTACCACTGCATGTGCCACTTCCCTAAATATTGGTCCTTTTCTTACTTAAGATGGACTTCCGCGAAGTAACGCCTGAATCCATTAAATAAACTAAGTAGCATTATATTGTGATACTATTGTAAACTTTTTTATAGATACTTTTATGTAAATAGTCTATTTTATATATATATATATATATATATATATATATATATATATATATATACACCAAAATAGATACACACACACATACACATATATATGTGTGTGTGTGTGTGTGTACTGACAATAATGATTATTATTTAATACACATAAGTTTTTGAAGAAAACATAAAATATAAATGTAAAATATAATCCTGAAAAATTGTGTAAAATCACAGCTGTTTATTTAATAAATATCTGAGCCTTACTACGTATCTTTCGTACATCCGTTAATAAATTGTCCCTTCCTTTATACTAACATAGACAATACGGTGCAGACCGGGATTTGTTAGTAATCAAATTTGAAAAATTCCGCCACGTTCTGTACTCGACGGGGTCCATTTGAGAGAATTGATATTGACAGGAACACATAGTGGATGGAGATTTAGTTTGAATCATTTGAATTGCAAAATACTTTACATTGAACGCTATATATTTTACAGACTTGAAAATATAAAAAAAGGTGAATGTAAACCCATGTAATGTCTTTAGACTATGATAATTTAGTAATTTTAGTAAATTCTACGTAAAATTTTTTGTAGTCTGAATTGTTTATCAATTCAATTTCTTTTCTTTTATTTATTATATTTGACCATTTTAGATTTTTATCATTCGTGACGCGTTGTGGATGGAGGCCCCATTTTGTGGATCGCTGTAACTAGTTATGAATGCGGGAAGTCGCTGCATGTGAGCAGTGCAAGACCGGTCATCATGATCTTTGAAGGAGGCTCTTGCCCAGCTGTGGGCATCTATCGGCTAAAAAGAAGAAGAAGAAGGCTTGATAATACAATAGAAGTGGCAAAAACATGACAAGTAACTGAACGTAAATATAAGATAAATCTGTATATATATATATATATATTATACATAGATGTGGCGAAACATGGCAAGATACTAGTGATACTACAACTGTTGCCTAATATGATTATGTCTAGGCTTAAACGAGGGCTAGAAGAATTTTATAATTTTATCTTGCTTGGCAGTTTTTAAAAGCTCCTTCAATTCACACTGACATGCAGCAATCGTATTAATAATTTGCCTCTTCAAAATAAGACTTCGTTTGTTGGTTTTAAGTTCACGGAGCGGAAGGGTTGGGTATTCAGATGAAGCTGTAAAAGCCTCCAGGCTAACAGCACCTGTGTGGGGAAATCCTGCAAGGAATACCCCTTCGCTGCGGGGGCAAATAAAAAGGTTATACTGGACTCCTACCGTCTAAAACCCCACGGTCTTCTTCAACGCCTTTTGTTAGAACTACGGGATCTCTTTCTCATATTATCGCAGTTTCAACAGCAGAGGCCCAGTACCACGACTCCTTACTTGCATCGAATCACCCCGACTTCGTCGCCAACGCTATGCTAAGGGGGTTAGAGAAAGGCGCGATATAACACCTTCCGACGTCCAGGTCTGCGACTGCGGATGGGAAGCTCTCCCTCCCTCTCTCTCTCTCTCTCTCTCTCTCTCTCTCTCTCTCTCTCTCCACTACCTTCTTCTGCGACATCACGTTTTCGCAGAAAGTTAAACCAGTCCTCCATAACTGCTCGTTCTGTACCATCGCCTTAACAAGCTTGGTAACGATAGGTCATTCCTTATGTATATATATATATATTTATATATATATATATATATATATATATATATATATATATATATATATATATATATATAAAGTATATTTATAGTATATATATAGCATTCTCTCACTGGCTAGCAGCACGTACATCAACAGAGAATAAGTAAGTCCTTAGATGGATCAATGTTCATAAAGAAATCGCAAAGCTAATTTGCCATTCTTAAACCTTCACTAAGATTTTTCTAATTAAATATCACGTTACCAGTGCTTGTTGAAGCCTCTTCTTTAATGGGCTCTTAACACGTTAAATTAACTTTTTTTATTAGTCCATTTGACGGCTTTTACAAAAAGATATTGGGTTGGATACCTATTATAATCCTTTTATTATGTATGTATGTATGTATGTATTTATTAGATCTGAATATATAGAAATTGGGATGAATTTATAATCCACGAATAGTGAAAATGAAAGAGAGAAAAGAAGCTTTTACTTTATATCCCCCATAGATATCTTTAGTGGATCAATAGGTGATGTAAATATATATTATCGATAGTCATGTATTAAGTTTAAAATACTGTATAAAATAAAATAAAACCTCTCATGATTTTACTTAACAAACTCAACTTGTTTCTACTCTAAGAGTAATTAAACAGTAATTATAACTTGGTAAGGCATAACGATGAAAGTAACTTAAGCTGGGCCTTGAGAACTTAAGTTTAACTTAAGGGGTTAACACACAAATTAATTTGACAAGTTTAACATTGATAGCAGATTAAATCAATGATAACCAGTTGGGTTTAACCCTCCAGTTAGAACGGTTGGACGTATAAACGTTAATATTACAGTCAATCTATTTTGATAAAATATTTATATGGTTACACAAATATATATATTTTAAACTAACGACCTCCGTTTCAAATTATAACCGCTTTGCATGGCACTGCGTTTTATAAATATTATTTCATAGTATTGTGATCGCCAACCCCTTTGCCAACCGTGGGGATTATGGTATAATCTCCTGTCCTTGGAGGCCTATACCTAGCAGAGAGCGAGATGTCATAAAATCAATTCTTGGTGATTTTTAATATGCTTGCAGTTTTATAGACGTTTTAAATAGATAAGAGCTATAATTTGTAAATATATATTTTAATATATACTTATTCAATCTTCTTTTAATGGTAGAAATTTATTAAATCCGATCTCAACTGATTTCTACTGCTAGGAATAATCCTACAGAATGAAGTATAGTTAAAAGTTTATGGCTAAGTAAATTAATAGATAGTAGACAAATGATACCTTAAAACTTTTACACTTATCACTAATCACTCTTCACATTTTACGTAACATTGACCATATTTTGTCAGTTTGTTGCAAAAGACTATCAAGATTCCTACTATGTAATAACTAACATTTCAGGCGCACTATATCCTCTATTGGACATAGACTTTCCTGTCAGATTTTTAATAGAACAGGTTGTAAGCTGTCTACATGTAAGGGGTTCCGTCAACTTTACAATTTAAATGTTGCCTTCATGTTATAGAGCAACTAGAATCTGTTATGTTCACGTTTGGGACTTCATCCTCGTGATCGGTCTGTGTTTCTTTTTTTCAAACAAAGATACGAGTACTTAACCAAAAAGTATTGTTCCTTTTTAAAAAAAAAAACCGTCAAACTGCTTAAAGGGAACTGCGTTCAACAATAGCAATTTGTGAAAAGAAACCGTTTCCCCACTTAAGCGAAAGACAATCTATTTAACTTTAATGGAATCTTTTCACCGAATCACTCGAATAATTTGTAACGCCTCATCAAATTATCGAAAAGAGAACTCAATTAGTGGAACACAATCGTTTGATTGAAGTAGATATTTCCTCTGTTTATGACGTAACGCAATTATATATTACAATGTACACATGATAAAATGTTTAATTTCATTTAAAAGTGCAACTGTTTAGTTTCTGACCGAGTCTTCTCAGCAGATCATCAAATTGAGCCACTGGTAGCTTACTACTTTATCATTATCCCTATGTTTGGCACTAATCGGTGTAACATAACTCCGGAAGATGCCCCGTGGAGGGATGAAACACTTGTTGAGTGATTTGACGGTGGCAGTGGTGTACTCGCATTGTTTGCCGCATACACATTTATCAGCGGGCTGGCGGGCGGTGCACTTTGTTGCACGACTACCACTGCATGTGCGGAAGTGGCTAAATATTGGTCCTTTTCTTACTTTATCATATTAAAATAATTGCATATTAAAATGTACATGTGTGTATGCTATTTCAATAAAGATATTTCGATTTATTTATTTTTTAATTTTGAAAGAGCCCCAAACGAGTGAACGTAAGAGGTCTGTGCAGAAATACTTTTTAAATGAGCATCGAAGGGTCAGCGTGAAACGTAGCTCTCTAAGTTCTTAGAAAATCAAGTCTTTTAAGATGGAACTAGAGCTTTATTCCAATCACCCATCAGACAACCTCTATAAATATAAACCAGTTGCATTAGTTACACTATTTACAACACAAGAATGTCCCTTCGTTCCAGAAATTCAGCAAAGATGTCATACTGGTTGTAATAGAGACATATAAAACTAAGCAGTAAAGAAGTGGTATACATTATAATTAAAAAAAATGAAAATTGTCTAAAAAATTAATAAGATAGAAGAGAAGAAAACCAAAGGCAAAAATTAAATTGTACTGTGATATAAAAGGAACCCTACTGTGATATTTTGGGAGTGAAGGAGAAGCAAGAAAGATGATGTATAGAAGAAAACTGGTAAGCCAAAGGAATGTGAGATATTGTGAAGAATAATGAAGGAATTTATGACTGAGAATTTTTAAAAAACTTTAACCCTTCCAAATTAGGGGTGAAGTCGGGTCTCCAATAACGGGAGCCATTATAAAATTAATAAAAGAAACTCAAGAATTGCAAGATCAAATTTAATCTATTCATTTTTGGACTTCGTCCGAAATAGGATGACAAGTATTAAAATATATTATACATCAATAAATAAATTATCATCGGTCTAGCCGTTCATACACATTCATTAAATTTATTTCCATATTTTTAATTTTTACTATCCAATTATAAATATACAGATAAAATTCAAATAGAATGATCCCCTTAATGATCGTCAACTTAAATCTATTTACATATTTAATCTATTTTATTATTGACTCTACTCTGCTTCGGAAGCTGTTCTAATTGTGGAGAAGCAGGAATATACTTAACAACACATATATTAATAATACAGATTTATACATATACACTTTATCAGACACAGCCTTATTTGAACATGAAAAACAAATTAATGTTTATGTTTAAATTTAAATTCATTGATATTTAGTCGAAATACCTCCGGATCAGGTAGTGTTTGATCAAAATTTGTTAGTTTGTGTAGTAATTTTATATAAATCAAAATGTTTGAAATGGAAAACTTTTTAAATCGTATTGTATACTTAATCGTACCTAAAGTTATAGGATGTTGAACAAAAATATATTATTGAAGATACGATTGGTTTGGAACCTTCGTTATTGGTACTTCATATCATGAAATACGAAATCGGGTCCCTATCTCGGAACCAATATATTGATAAGAACTTGAAGCCTCTTCACGCCATTGTTATAGCCTCTCATTGCTGCCCTTGATTTAGTTTGGAGCTAAATGTGAAAAGAAACCTTCAGATATGTTTGCTTATACAGACGTTGTTATTCTATCCTACTTTATTGCTCTCTGTTGTAAATCAATCACACGGAAACGATAAATTTTGTTATTTGAAAGCATCTCAAACGTTTTACTTTATTATCTTTAAATGAAATTTCGTAAAGGCTGTACAACGGGTAAGAAAATTATTTTAAGTAATAAAAGAACAGTAAAAAAATATTTTTCAGTGATACAAGGTATACCTAAATATAGATGTAAAAACAGCATTCGATTTATTTTCAATATCCGCAAAATTCGAACATATATCTTCCTACCGTTCTAAGCTAAAATGTCTGCATATCTGACAGCACTGTATTTTGCATGCACTTACTACACTTTTCTCTTTACTCTTTCTCTTACTTCACCTGCCTACTTATCAACTAAATTCCAGTTAAAAAAAAACACTTCGCACGTCAAGCACTCCTCCTTTCCAGTACTATCTAATCTTTTCTGGAACGCGCTCCCTCTCGATATTAAGATGATCAGAAATGGTTTCGCATTTAAAGCGAAGGTTTGAAAGCTGTTGCTTGACAAGCTGACGGTATCTTCACGATAGTTGGATTTTATTATTTATTATATTTATGTATATAGTGTATATAGATATTTAAACATAGATATATTTTGGTATACTTGCATATAATCATAGTTAGTAGTAGCCACACACACACACATGTATATATATATAAATATATATATATATATATATATATATATATATATATATATATATGTGTGTGTGTGTGTGTGTGTGTGATTATTATTATACTTGTTCCACTTACCTTCATTAACTTATCTCTGTCTAAACGATCAACTGGTAGAGATTGTATTAAAGGGTAGACCCTTGTCTTTACCGAGAATTTCGAATTACATAATTATGTGTACCTAAAGGTTTCATTATAATTCTACCGACACCGATATGATACGCTTTAGAAAAGCTCAGCGACAAGGGTAGAGGTATACAAGGTTAAACAAGATTTTAAAACCAAAAATCTTAAAGTTTTTTTTTATTATTCTTATCACTTATTACCCTAAACTGCCTAACCTACATGTCTCACATCTCCATCGAAATGTTTTCTGGTAGAGATCGCCTCAAGCGATAAGACCGCCTTTTGTACCTATATGTTAATTGTTTCTCGGTTTTTGTTTAATATCTATGTTATTTTATTACACTTCCTTTTTGAATTTTTATGTAGAGTTTTACGGTACAGAAAGTGTAAATAAATATTTTTTTAAAATAAATCTGTAGCTCGTCCGTTTTCCGTACATAGTATATTAATATATATGGCCTTTATTGAATATATTCGAAATTATGACGTTACAAATTTATAATATTTTTATTTATTTACAGAGATATTACGCATCAATGAACGTCTAACAAAGTTAAACGGGTGCCTTGTCACTTCCAGTACGCTGTCATAAAATTGCTAGAATTTTATTGAGGCGTTTCTATTATTTCATGTAAAATATTTCTCTTAACATTTATTAAAACTTGTAATACGCAAACGGGTATAATGTCATGATTCATATTCTTAATATCATCAACGTACATTATACAAAATAATTAGTAATAGATATACAAGATTTAACACTTTCAGGACCATAAGGTTACGGTACCTTATTAAATCAATTTAGCTACATGTAATGAATTAATAGGCATCCTAAAAACAATTTATACTAAAAATTCGAAAAACTTTTACATTTTTTTTTTGGAAATTTATGGGACAAATATGTCCCTATGGTCGCTAAGAGTTACTTTCTACTTAAACATCTAAATTTTAGTTTACTCGTTGGTAAGTCTGTTTTGTTGTAAATAATGTACATTTGTTACTTAGTGCACTTTTTTTACCTATTTATGAATAATATAATAGGGCAAGTTATTTGTGGTACTCGACGAAACAATTCCTGTTGTTAGTGTAGCAAAGGTGCACTTTACAAAAACACAAGTATTATTTGTGCGGTTTTCTTTTTTGTACTTGGCACAATATACCCTCTTTCTGGCATTCGACTTTCTTTCAAGACACCGGCGTCCCCGTGGTCGTGAAATGATTAAAGAAGTAAATAGCTCATTTGCTGTCAACAAATGTTTGGTACAGCCTATTTAAAAATCAATGGTTTTAGAAAAAACAAACAATGTAATCATAATATATTAAAAACAAAAAAAAATAGAATTCTCATTTAGATAAAAAAATAATTATTGTTTACACTGAGTTTTAGGCCTATCGTATATAAATATAAATTATAATTTATTGTAACATATATTACAGAGGTACAGGATGATCGGAAAAAGGTTAGAAATATTTAAATATGTTTTCTTTATAACTAGCTTCGACCCTTAACAGGGGCAGAAGACTTACGCTTACCATCTTATAATTTTCAATAAATCAATAATATCGAAAATAATTAATAGCAGTATGATAGCATAGTAAAAACAATAATTTTAATAATTCTAATTTATACATACAAAAATATTCATTGTTTACTATCTGTCCTTGCAGATATTGTACTGTCAAAAGTTATTGGCCTATCGTACACCTATAGAAAAAATAATTTATTGTAACATATTTAAGAGAGATACAGAATGATTGAAAAAAGGTTAAAAATATTTTAATATGTTTTCTTTTATTTAGCTTTATCCCTTAATTAAGGCAGACGACAATTGCTTACCCTATTACAATTAAGAAAAGGACCAATAATAATGCATTTATCAGCGGGCTGGCGGGCGGTGCACTTTGTTGCACGACTACCACTGCATGCGCGAAAGTGGCTAAATATTGGTCCTTTTCTTACTTAGGATGGACTTCCGCAAAATAACGCCTGATTCCATTAAATATTATAATTTTCAAAGTGAAATAATTACCACCACATTTTCGTGAACTTCCGAATATACATTTTAAATTTTCACGAAAAATGTTAAGAAGGGTTCTAATTAACACTTAAATAGCATACAATCTGGTCCATCGATATTTTTTTCTTTGAACTATAAAGAGTTAAATTATTCTTTAAAGGCTTTTAAACCTATAACCAATGACACTATATATACGTTCAAAAAATGTTACATAACATGTTATAAAATAATTTTTATTTTGCTGAAAACCGAACCAAGAAACAATTCAATAACTCTGACTTGATCAGACTTCGCGCTGTGTTTCAGAATTATTGCTTGATTTTACTAAGGATTCATTTAATGGAACTTATTTAACTGAAATTAAATTATGAATAATTCTCTCATTAAACTCTTCAGTGACCAATAAGTATATGTATAGAGTAAGTATGTTCATGATGATGTCATATATATGTTATCACCATCGCTATTATTTAATAAAAAAGTCTATAGGCTTTCCTTACAGGTTGAAATCGACTTGAATTTAGCATCTTTTACGACTTCAACAAAGCAGTCAGTCTGTTTTAAGATGGCAACCTAAACCGCTCTTGTCTGTACTCGATCTTTGTTCACTTCAGAAGTTTACTGCTAATTCAACTAGCAAATACTAATCTTTATATTCGCATTCGAGAGAACGAAATTAAATCAGTCGCGTCACATCAACGTCACAAATCATTCGACGCTGCGAGCGCAGGAAACATCTTAGATTACAAAAGAGGCCTATTGTGATGGAAGTATCATTTGCCGAGACGATCTTGAATATTGAAAGAAAAATAAATATTATTTATGAATGTCTTCTTTTAATAAGATAAACTTTGCAAATGTTTTTACTGAAATATGTTACTAACGTGACTAAATGGTGATAGTAAAAAGTATATGTTCAAGGACAATGTGTAAACACATAGGTGCACATAACTTACACATGCTTAAGTCTAATGTATTTTGATATAGAATAATATAAGCTGTTAAATAACTACAAATCTATGTATTAAATATAAACATTACTAATAAAAGGTAATATATGAATATATAAATTTAAAAAAAACAATAAACCTAAAAAAGATGATAAAGATACTGTGGATGGAAATCGTAAATTTCGTAAAATTTTCAAATAATTTTCAGCAAGTAGACAACTTGTGTGTTGCCAGTGATGAAATATAGATCCAAGACGTGGTTGCTTATGATGATCTTCATAAGAATGCTCAGAGTCACTAAGCAATGAAGATAGCTTTTCTCAGTTTCTCTGCGAGCTGTAACCAGAAATTATGAGATCAGCGGAACCAAGATCATTGATGTAATTAGAAGTATTGCTCATCTGAAATGGCAGGGGGCGAACACATCGTTCGTGGAACCGAAAGGTTCTCAAGTGGCGACCACGAGCAGGCAGGTGCGCCGTGGGTAATCTCCCCACTAGGTAGACCGAAGAAATAGTTAGTCACAGGAAGTTACTGGATTCAGCGCAGGATCAGTCATCACGGCGATTTTTAGGGGCAGCGCATGTATTGTAATGGGCTTCTATAGGCTGAAAAAAATGAGGAGGTGGCTGGAAAAGTTACTTTAATATGCTAGATTCTAACGACAAATAAACATAAAAGGAAAAAATATAAATGTGGTAATCGCATGCATTCGATTTTGAATGAAAGACACGAGTCGTCGTGGGAATGTAAAAACATCTTAACACATTGTTACAGTGTTAGTCGTAAATAAAAAGATTTCCGACAAAACTGTGTTATATTGGAAGTGTGTTGTGAATTTACTTTAAAATATTACGGTCTTCAATCTAAAAATTTACTTAAAGTCGAATATTATCCGAGTTCTCTATTAAATTATTACAATAAAATTAGTAAATATTTTTTGCGTTCATTATTAATAAACTATATACCTTCTTGAAGTATTTCATGGTAAAATTAAACACAAATGGTAGATGTTTCTATTGATATTGATGCTGTTAGCCCGGGGGCTTTTACAGCTTCATCAGAACTGAGTTCATGAAACGGAAGGTTCCATGGATTTCTTAAGATTGTTAGCGAAATAGAGCTATCGATGTGTTTACTGTTTGAGAAGGCAGCGTAAGCCACTCGACGGACCAAAAATTGATCTGGGTCCTCCGCAGGTTCGCCCCTGCTGTTAGAGGCCGCCATTTAGTACAGATCGTGTGGTGAGTAGTGTTTTATTCTATTGTGTGGAACCTGGTGTCCTGTGAGGTGTGTAGCAGGTACAATGGTTGTTGATGCTGTGTGGTTAGCACTTGCAGTGTCAACACAATAGCCACTAGGACTGGTCACTTATAAGCAAGGTGGGCAAAAGATTTTTGTTAGGGTCGTCTGGAAACAACAGATTCATTCGTGATTTTAATTGCGTATGTTGTTATTTACACTTAGCGTTCTTCTTTAAATCTGCTCGTCTTATTTTTAACTCTTACATAAGGAACAGAATTTTCAAAAAAATCTATGGAATGGTTTAAAATATAGATTAGTGGCGTAGATTTGCGGTGTACTGGTGAATTTTTTTATAATAATTCTCCATCCTCTTATATAAATTCGAAAGGCAACAATATTCATGAACTGCAAACAATTATCCCATCTGTTAAGGTTATTTTAGTAAAACGATTTATTTGATTAACGTTCAGTGTTGAGTATATATTTGTTATATTTGACATGTTTAATTGAAATGCAATGGCTTGAGCTATTGAAATCATCAGCTTTCAACGTATTCGATTACAATAGATCGAAACATTATACAATCTAGCAAATGAAATTTTAGTTTATGTATCGGATCCTTACCTGTAAAATTTCGGTTTAATGCATTGATGCCTTCATCATAGATTTTCAAAAAGGTCGCTTATAAACGACCAAGTAGTAGTAATTTTCCGACGAATTTACACCATGTGAGTTGTCGTCTTACACTGCGCCTGTGCGTCCTTGGTCTCCGCTACAGAACTTCAAGACTTCAACGACCATCTGGTGGTCACCAACAGATGGTTTGTTAGACTGTGGTGCACGCAATAACGAGCTGTATTCTCTAGCCCTCAGCTGTATTCTCAAAAGAAAGATAGGAGTGTGAATAGAAGCTGGAGGAATGGGAAGAAAGTGACGCCATCGCCTCCCTAAAAATAGATAAATAACGCCGCCGCAAATTCCCTAAATATTGAAAATATTAATGAGGTTATCAATAAATGTAATAATTATGAAATAATTATAATATTTACAAATAAGGATTGGAATTTGAAATTGTAAACTAAATTGTAATACCAAGGAATGTGGAGAAGAAAGGGAAGGAAAGCGTGAAAGGATTATTAAAGAAAGGAAGATAATTAAATAAGACGTAAATAATAAAAAAGATGTAGTAAAAGAAAATTGCCTGATACATTATGAAAATCCTCTGGTGTTCGAAATTTAAATTGTGACGTGGCAAACGTATCAGTGATTAACTATAATAAAAACCAACCTTAGAGACATAATGCCTTAGTAGGCATTATATCTCCAAGGTTGGTTTTAATAGTCAGAGCTATTTGTGTCAGTCGACCTTACTGAGAATGTCGATAGGATAGACCGACCCACAAATTGCTAAATTTCATTATTATTAATCCAACCTTCATCATTATAACTAACGTAATACCTTTAAATGGAAGTTAATTCTCAAAAATTTAGTTAAATTCATTATAAATTTAAATTTAAAATGCTATCATCATTCTAATTACGTAATTGGATAAGTATTTGAGGTTATAAATAAGCATTACTATATTATATTTATTTATTAAACCTTTCTATACATTCTTAAGTTTTTTTACATTTTTATTTTAGTTCATTTTTAAACATATAGAATAAAATTACCATACAAGCAACATAAATATATATATCTTTAGTCAGCGTAAAAAACTTAATCTAATATATATACATAAATATCAATCTATGTCTGTACTCGATAAATTAAAAAAAAAACATATATCCAATATCCGTGAAAATTAAGTAATTTATTGGGTATATCTCTGAGAAAGTTTTGGAAAAAAAATTACCATACATACAATATAAATATATATCTTTTGTTAGCATAAAAAACTTAATCTAATATATTATATATACAAAAATATGAATATATATCAATACTCGATAGATTCAAATACCATATATCCAATCTGTGAAAATTAAGTAATTTATTGGGTATATCTCAGAGAACGTTTTTAATTTTTTTTTATTTATAAAAGTTAGTTCATGTTTATGGTATCAAAAATGCCTTTTACTTACAACTTTTCTACATCTAACTTTCAACAATATTATGTCTCATAAACAAACTATTACAAAGAAAGTTATGAGTAATTACATATAAGATGACTACTTATAATACGAAACACACAGCGACGGACGGACGATTTCATCAAATACCGTTCAAGTAAATGAATGAATCGTTCGATTTCATTGTCCAAAATACATCGTTTCAGTCAAAATTGATTGCGCGTCCATTTTAAATTCGGTGTCCGTTCTATAGGTATGCAGTTAAAGTAATTGGAAACAGGTACGATATTAAATTGCCAGTTCAACTTCGTAGTTAAACTTTGTTGGTTTACATCGATTTTCAATCTCGCCTCTACATTTTTTTGTCATTGACAAATGCTGTATGCTCGACATCGTTTTCAGCTTCGCTGGGTGTAAAATTTTTAAGACAGTTTATTTCCTTACTAATCCAGTGCTTTGGTTCGAGCCGTTACATTTATAAAAGGCTGTCGCTTCATGAACTTACCAAATGATAAAAATCTCCTGAACCTTTGGTCGACTGATCACGCGTCACAATGAAAATTCAATGATGCTCTTGAACAGTGATTTACAAAGTGGTCTATATCGACCCCTAGGGATCTATGACAACCTGCAAGGGGTCTACGTCAGCAAAAAAAAATTTGAGAGTCCAGGAAATGAAAATGGGGGTCCACGATAGTTGATCTCAACACATACACTGATAGTACCTATTTACTTACATCATACTATCTTATAATATCAAAACATTTACATTATTTATAAAAGTACCTATAAAGTAAAAAAAAATTATTATATATGTTTATAAAATTGTGTAAGTTGTAGGATGTTAGTATTCGCTTTGTGGTCGCAATACATTTTGAACTTGTAAAAACCTAATAAATGTGTAAATAAACATGTGTTTTTACTTTAAGTTTTTAACACTAAACCTACAGTTAGAATTTACAGGAAATCAATATCAGGTAAGTAGGAGGTCTACCCAACACGGAAAAACATGGCAAGTGGTCTACGATACAAAAAAAGTTTGGGGATCTCTGCTCTAGAATGTCGAACCTCGGATTATTAATGAATTATTGTGAATCAAGATTAAGTATTAATTTTTTATTTTTTAAACTCAAGTGTTTGCTAATTATTACTTAAAGAAGAATTTGTTCAGATAAAATACGTACAAGGTAACATAAGTTTTAAAGGGATGAATGTATACGTCATTTTGTAATTGAAAAACAAATGATACACGCGATCCTAAAATCAAAGGTTTTAGAAATAATTACTAACGTAATAATAGTATAGTAAGAAAAGTGATTTTAAAAATTCGTAACTACATAATAAATGAAATTACTTTAAACTCTCTGTCCCTGTTGAATTACTACTGCCAGAACTTATTGGCTTAATTACAGAAATAAGCGTTCACCACTTTAAAACTTTTACGCCTATAATAGCTACCCTGTATAATACATTGGCTTTGAATCCTAGCTTCACATCTCTTACATAGACATATCACAGAGTTATTGACTGCCAAGAACCGCCATCCAAATTTTTCTTGAATTGTCACCTTCAGAATTACGCTACGATGGTACCCGTGAAGGCAGATCCAGGATTTATTCTGTGATTATTTTGTTTTTTTTTTTAGTAGTGATTTACTCTGTCTACATTTAATTTACTTTGTTTTAGCACTAGTTTTCTGGTAGTTACTTATGATAAAAATAAAAAGGTTGTGTGATGTGGAAAAACGTTTATTTAATTATTAAAACAATTTGTGCGCGGAAAATGAATAATTCGCCTTGCGCATCGAACCATGGCTCAAATCCGACTCTCCAGAACTCCAACGGCCGCGGGCGCACGTGCTGCGTCTTGGCTACCTGCCAAGAGCAAGCAAGAGCGCGTATCGTGCACGCCGTGCGAGTGAGCGAGACGAGTGGGCGAGACGAACAAAAGGTTAAGCGTTGTGACGACGTCCGCGGGAACTTTCACATATGGCGGCTTTTTATATAGCAATATTATTACAGTTGATTGTATAGTAAAATTGTTTGCAAAAAACTAAAAACCTATTTAAAAGAAAATGGTTAAGAACCATTTACTAGACCTATAATTATCTATCTGTTATTTCATTTCTTTTTCTTCTTCCGTTTCTTTCTGAGGCAAGTGCGATCGAACCAATACTGATCGAAGTCAGTTAGATGTTTTTATTTATTATTGTATTATATTTATAATACGTATTAAACCTTATTTATTATAAGTATATATGTTATATACATATGTATGTATGTATGTATGTATATCTATGTATGTTTATGTTCGTTTGTTTGTAAATATGTATTTTTTGTACACGTTAACTACCCATTATTATACTTTTACCTTTTCCATACTAGAGCCTGTAAGAGAGTGTATAAGAGATTGCCTTGTGTGATAAGACTGCCCATTGTACCTTTTTGTATATTATTGTAAAACTTATTAAATGTATCTTAACATGTACAATAAAGAATATTAAATAAATAAAAACCTTTTACATTTATTTATTTAACACTATTATACAGTAATCACTTTGAAACTCCATTTGAATGCGACACATCAATAACTTCTGCAAACTGTAAACATTAATTAGTTTTATATGTTGTGTTCCGAATTCCGACGCTTTTATATTTATTTACTATATTATCATAACTTTATTTATTATTAATAAATCATTGTTTTTAAAAAAATTATTAAGAAATTATGATGTAAAATAATTGAAGAATTAAGATTTAAATTTCTTCACAACATATGAGAAGTCTTCGAGATCATCAGAGTATCGGAAATTAAAAATGGCGGCGCATTCTTCTTTGTTTATGGCCAAATCTTTTACCACGCAGGTCGTTTGTTTGTGGAATGAGTTACCGCTGAATATAAGACGTGTTAAATAATTACCTATTTTTATTAAAAAAAATAAAAAGTACCTACCAGACCAATAACTATACCTTTACTTCATTCTTTTCTTTCTTTGTTTTTTTTATTCTTTCTTGGACAAGTGCGATCCAAGTCTGTTTAGTAATTTTATTTACTATTATGGTATATTCTTTATACATATGCATATTTTGTCTATGTGGACACATTTGTAGTCCGTTATTTATTTCTCTTCTGTTTTTATACCATGGTTGCCTGGAAAAAATTGCCTAGACCGCCTATTGTACTTTTATCTTTACTAGTATACAACTATGTATGCATCTATTTGCCAGCGTGTACAATAAAGAATATTAAATTAAATTAATTTTGTGTGATTCTGGGGTGGTCAGCATTTTTTTAAAATCCGGAAACTAATTGGCCATTAGTATTAATTTAAAAAATACTAGATACCTTGCTACATGAAATATTCATCAAAAGCGTATAACTTTTGATAGATTTTTCATTAATTATGTCCATTGTAAAATACTTGGCCGAATTGGTGCGCCTTTGATCGTCATTTCTGGTTACTCGATGCATATCGTTGTGGTAAATACTCAATCCGGCCTCAAAATGTCGCATATTCATTTTATTTTAACATAAAAAAGCGAAACGAACATATGGAAAATACGTGAAAAGAACACGTAAATATGTTTAAAAATAAATAGCTAAAATAGCCTTTTCAAAATAACGTTTTTTATTTTGTAGCAACTGATAAACTTAGCCGGTTAAGATAAGTAAGATTTAATAGTTTATACCAGAAAAAAGGCTCTACTCACTTTAACTTAGTCCATTTATTATCTAAGTAATAAAGTGCAGTTAAATATTAAGATTAAACTTTTTAGAGAATCTAGTAATCTGAAAAACAGCTGTTTATCCACCTAAAATTTACTCACTTCCTTCGCCTAGTTCCTCAAATATCACAGTTCCGGGTTATTATCACATTTATCCACCTCAGTTTATGTTTATTTTACGCTTTTTTACATTTTTCAATTTAATATGCTTATTTATTATACACTGTCATGCTTTATTACAGTTACAATCTTTATTATATAGATAACATTATTATATCTTTCTTATTATTTCTCTCTAGTTAGTTTTTATTCAAGTTTTAATTCAGTTTTTATATCTCTTGTTTTTGATTACTTATTCGACGTGTACCAGTTCATTAATTTTTACAAACACAGTATGTCTGCTGAGTATATAATCAACAAATTATGATTTCAACTCACTCTCTTAAACGTCTTTTTTGGTTTCGGAGAGAAATCCTCAGGATATACCTGTGCTCTATAGCCGTCAACGTTTTGTGATGTTCTTACTTACACTGTAGTCGTCCTTTTTCTCCTATTTCTCCCATTCAGTATAGCTACCCACGACTGCCATGAATGTGGTGCTGTTTCTTATCGCAATGGATAAGGTAGTCTTTTTAGAAAGAAAATTTCGGAGGTGCTTTTTTCTAGATACGCACAAGGTATAATTGTATTTATATTTTAATGACCCTTGTTTTTGGTGACATCTTGTAACCCTGCCCTGTGTGGAGCAAGGACGTTACATGTTCACGTAAATATATTTGCAGTAAAAAACAAATATTTCTCAATCTCGTTTTATTCTAGAAAAATTCTATCGTTCCTTCCTTTCGTCCTTCACAATATATGTTTTTCCATGGCTTACATATCATCTGTCTTTCATCAGCTTCCTTCCCTTATCTTTACTCTTAGATCAAAACTTGAGGAGGCTTGGTAACATTACCACCCACTAAGACTCTTTGAGTTTTCGTTCTACTTACCTTTAAAAGGACGCATCTTCTTTAAACGCGCCGGTGTCTCACAGTATCACAAAGACACATCTCACCCACACCGCATCATACAACTTCTTAACCAATTTTTTTTTTTTTTGGTTTAGTGGGTGGGGAATTTTCTATACATTAAGCAACACAAGGTTATGAGTCATTTCTACTCTCGGTGTGTGGACAATTTTCGCCCTAAGCCTCACCGCCGAGTCCTGTGCGTCTATGCTAAGTCTATGTAAAAGCAGAGACATACACCCCCACCACCCCTTAATAAGCCATCAACTCGAATCTGCAGTAATCTCATTCAGCTCACTCCGAGCTAGGACATGGTGGGATCTAGTTCGAGATGTAAGGATTTATCCCATTACTATTCCAAGGACTCCAGACTGAAGGATTGCACAATTATTAAGCTAGACAACTTATAACCTTTTTTTTATTTGACTTACACTGTTCCCCATGTGGCATTTGTAGATTCCACGGGTGATAGGGCAAGGCACGGTAAGTTAGCCCAAAACCTTTTTTAAGGTAACGGGACTCGAGAGCTTCCTGAGAAACCTCGGCACAGGTCACTATTTAAATTTCATCGGGTTAGGAGACCACCGAGACCTCAGATTGCTTTGGCGGGTATTTCATGGATTGACTAGGGTCAAGGGCCCCCGCAAAGGAATTTCGTTTTTAGTATCCTCTTTATTATATCGACAGGGGGGGGGGGGTCGAGAGAGCGGACCTCGCTTTAAGTTGAAGGATGATATTATAAGGAAGCTCAAGCATCTTACTTCTATCAAGTAAAGATCCTCAGGAATTTTACTCATGACATACACTGTAAATGTTCCCATATTGAGAATAATATAAAATATCACATTCTAGTAAGTCAAATAATAAGCCACTTTATGACAAATGACTGTGATAATATATTCAATAGCACTCCGTACTTTCGTAAAATATTAATTTAAACCACCCCCAACATTTACACTTTAAGCAACTCGAAACTTTACACAATAAATCATTTACATAGGTTCTACTCGGCACTGGGGCAGAAAATTAGTTTTAGATTGAATATCTATATTCACAGAATATATACTACATATGCACATATACGTATATTCCTGTTAATGAAACAACGTATTTTTTATTTATACTTAAAACTTTATTGTAAGCCATAGATAATAATTAAAAACATACAAATATAAGTAGGACTGGAAAATAACATCGTTTCTGCGTATGTCGATATTTTATTATCATTTGGTAGTTCATTACATACTTGGAAGACTTTGTATACTAGATGGCAAAATGTTGTTAATAACGAAGGTGAAAGAAATAAAAACTTGTTAAAAATGTAGCCGTGTGAATTTGAAATTAAGAAAGCGACATTACTTTCCGGTTCCCATAATACATACAGTACTATACACACATGCATTATTATATATAAAATACTTAAATATACATATGTAAACATGTACTTATAAATATATATTAGCATGAAAAATGTTTCACATAAATAGGAATAAATAACTACATATAATACAATAAATAATGGTACACAATATCCTATTTAAGAGGCAAAGTGCTCTTTTACCATCTTTTTCAATGATGACAGCGATTTCTTTACTATTTTCATGGACTCTGGAAGCGCTTTTAAAAATAGAATGTTAATAATATCACTGCGATGTAAGTATTGAAAGTTCTTTAACTTTATCTAAAGTCGTTAGAATTAAATTAGTTTGAACTTGTTCTTAATATTTATAAAATTATTTTATGATATTTTAGTCGATTATTAAACTTTAGTTAACGGCACTTAAAGGCACTTTAACAACAAGAGAAATTTTAATTTCTAATTGTAATCTTCCGGAACTATTATTATAATTAATAGAACAATCTGTGAATACACAAACCTAGTACACAGTATTTCGGTAAAATTTTAAACAATTTTCCTACGCAATTCAAAGTTTTCTCTTTACACTGAAACGTTGGCAACACTGGAACAAGTTTAACCGTTGCATGGCAAATAAATAGTTTAGTACCAAAATGAAAACTAATGTAACGTATTTAAAAGTTTCTTCTTAACTGAAATGTTCATGTTGAATAATGTTACGAATTGTTATACAGAAATACTATTTTATGTTCCGTTTAATACTTGATGTTATTGACTTACTTTTATAAATGTTAGTTTCTGAAACTCATTGGCGAGCTCATGTGGTATGATAAGAGCAATGCTCAGAATATCAGGTTAAATCAGAAACAGGAATATCCGTCGATGAACAAAAGTGAACGACATCGGCAGATTGATCAGATGAAGTAACAGAGATCAAGCCGAATAGCGCAGCCGATGGAATGTACTTCTATTCAGCACGATCGTATGCAAACATATGGTATTTTGTAGCAACAGCATTCCTCCTACACATGGTGGGCACATCCAACAAGATGGGCAATTACGTCGTGCCAATTAAAAAAAAAAAACAACTAAGAAAATGAAAAATAGAATCAGGCGTTAAAGGCGAATAGGCGTTGCGGAAGTCCATCCTAAGTAAGAAAAGGACCAATATTAATATTTAAACACAGAATCTGTGTTTGACACTAATCGGTGTAACATAACTCCTGAAGATGCCCCGTGGAGGGGTGAAACACGTGTTGAGTGGTTTAATGGTGGCAGTTTTGTAATTCGCATTGTTTGCCGAATACGCATTTATTAGCGGGCTGGCGGACGGTGCACTTTGTTGCACGAATACCGCTGCATGTGCGGAAGTGGCTAAATATTGGTCCTTTTCTTACTGAAAATGAAAAAAAATTTATATATAGTACATAAGTAAACCAGCTTTGGGACCGAAAAGTTATCGTGGCGACCACAAGCCAATAGCCGCAGCGTGGGAAGACCCCCCACTAGGTGGAGCCACGACATAAAGGTTGTGGAGGTGATCTTCGGGGGAGGCTTTGCAGTCGGCGTCCTTTGGATGAAAGGCAGAAGAAAAAATCACGTGTTTTATTTAAATAAACATATATCATTGATATATCCCATCTAAACGTACACAACTCTCGAATTAAGACATGAAATTATGTTGGAACAAAGTTGCTGGCACTCTCGTAGTATAGCGAAAATGTTTTCGCAAGTATTATTTTTTATGTGACCAATCGTCGTAGATTTATTGACGTAAATTCAGCTCTTGAGGTACCTCCAGAAAAAAATCTAGCGGCGTGAATTCTGTTCTTTAGGGAGAACACGAAATGACCACTTGAGACGCTACCAGTTTTGCATTAAACATTTCGTTACTGCTAAAGACTCATTTAATGGATATCATCGCCTTCCAAATGAAGGACAAAGAGTTTGGGCACATCTTTTTGAGGTAGTACCGAATAATTATAAAGGAGGTGATAAGTAAAAATATTGATATTTACAAGGGAAAAAAAATATAATAAAAGTGGAAGAGGCCTGAAATTAAACAGAACTATATAAGAAATAAATAAAAATCTAAATTGAAACTGTACTGTGATATACTGAAAGTATATGGCGAAGGAAGAGAGGCGTGATGGGATTGGACTATAAATAAATGGTAATAGAATGAAAGAAAAATGTGAAGATTTGAAAAGGAGAGTGAAAATACAAACTGAAAAAAATATTTAAAATTAAGAGGTCCCTGTCTTCAATGTTATAGGGAGCAGATGCCCAAAAACAGGGCGATGATTAGGCTTGAAATTTATGCACATGTAGAAAAAATGTTACGTAACGTTGCTATATTGGATTTTGAAATAAAGAAACACACCTTTCTGGTCCAACGGTTATATTCGTTTAGTGAGAACGTGCAACGTCCAATTCGTCTTGTAATTTTTAGACGATAAAAAGTAAAAGCTCTGCATTATTTAACAGCTTAAATGCTTTTAAAATAAAAGCGATAAAAAATAAAGTTGTTTTAGTAATCCATTGGGTGTCGTGTTGTTTCCCCCGCGAGAATATTGCTTCCACGATAATAAGTGTGAAGTAAAAAGTTCAGAAAGTTATAAAAGGTAGAACTTTTTAATTGTTTAGGTAACTTAAAGTGCTTTCTAGAATTTTCGTTTCCGTTCGACTACAAGACAGTTTGGGTAAATAAGTTTATCTATTATCATTTAAATATTTTGCTAAGAGATGTTATGGGACTAAATTAAAATCCGTATTTAATAAAGGATTTATTTAAATTGAGAGTAAAATATATTTGAAACTGAACAACCACGTAAAATAAGGTGGAATTCCTTCTTATTTTCTCCATAATTATATTTTATTTGTAATAACTGTCCAACCTTCCTCTTTCAAATACAATAAGACGTTGTTAACCTTTTACAAGTATTCTTTATTTTATGTATTTTATTAAATTAAAGTTATAGTCGAAAGAGATTGCGATAGTTGATTAGAATATATCTATCATTATCATATGAGATGATAGAAGCCCACTCCAAGGTATAGGCCTCCAACAAAAGATTCATATGATGACCTGTCTTAGGCTGTGAACTATGATAATTGGTAAGTTAATTGTCATTTTCCCCTGTAATAAAACTTTTAGGTCTGTGTAAATATTTAAAGCCTCTATTTTCAAGACTTTAAGGTTAATTTTATATTCTACTTATTATATTATGTTTATATTAGTCCATTGATTTGATATCTGAAAAGTTTTTTTTTAATAATTTTTAATTTACATATCTCATGGGTCTTCGTTGACAGGTCTTCAAATTTTCGATAATTATTTGTATTTCAGGTTCCAGATGTCAAGTCGTAGAGAGCTCAAAGTTCAAATGCTTCAGGGGAATCCTCGGCTGGGGCTTTTATATCATATAAAAGCGAATTATTTGACATAGTTAAGCTATGACATGGTATACAATGCTACATGCTTTCCTAGAAGAAACCTATTCACTCTTTTCTTGAAGATCTTTTAGTTATAGTTGGCATGAAACAATGAGGCCAGTAGGTTGTTCTACAACTTGGCTGTTCGCACTATAAAATGATGTCGTGAATCCGTGCATCTTGTTGTCCGATGGAAGTAATGAGATGGGGGAATTATTTGGTACAGTTCCGACCCACTCTCTCTCTCTTTCAAATGTAGTCTGTAGTATTCTGATTGTGAGGCAATTTTTCATCGATGCTCCAAGATTTCAAGTTTAGCGCTCTCCTAAGTATTTTCCAATCTGCTTCTCAGTTCATCTTTGTATGGAGTCTGAAACTTCAAGCCGGCACTTCGCCGACTGGCTTCATTCCAGGCTGCTACTGTATTAGAGTCAAAGTAATTTTCGTGAATTCTGAAACACAGTATTGTCGATAAATATATGATGTTTGTTCTTTAAGGTAACTTAAAAAGAAAACATAACATTCAAGGGTTAACATAATAAGCTGAAAAACAAATGAAGATTAAACACAAATCAAATCAAAGATTTTATTTATATTTGTTTTAAAAACGCCGGCAGCTATGAGTTTTAAAAATGAATAATTATAACGCAATTCATATAACTCGGCTAGATCGCAATAGACATGAGAAATACATTAAGTTTTATTGAAAATAACTTTTAACAACGGAACGTTGAACTTTATAACATAACTAGTGCTAAGCAAGGGTAACTTTAATTTGAGAACTTCCTACAGTATTATCTACTGTAGAACTAGTTGCTTTTGAATTCAATACGCGTGAATAGCTGGCTTTAGATTACGAAAGACATTACTAGAGCTTTACTATGGAAAACAAGTTGACGATAACTGAATACAAATTTCTAAAATCCTTTTATTATTATGAAAATTGAGTTAATTTATTTGCTTGGTAGATATTTTCATGTCCAAATGTAGATTTTTATTTAATTATAGATCTTTTACTAATAGGCCATCTAAATACAGTAACTTGATGACCGTCGGATCTATTTTTCATTCATAAATAAGAACTCGGATTCTTTCGAACTCATCACTGTTTACGATAAGACAGCCGTTTGTACTTGTTTTGCCTATTTCATTTTATATGTTCTCTATTCCTGAATCGTCATATGCAATGAATAGTCAAATGAATAAACATTAAAAATTTAAATGTATAATAAGGGATATTTAATCAATAATAACAACGTGTATGTTATAAGTAATAATAATATATAATATATTAATAGTGTATGTCCGATAACTATACTTAAACATAAAAATTATAACATATAATGTAAGTTTGAAGATTGTGTTTATGCAAAAAACGTGGTTTCTTTTGTAAAAATTGCAATAACATTCCATTTTTCTCAAATTTGGAATTATAAAGTTATGTTGTTTTTAAAATAAGAAACATATCTTTGTGCACATGTAATAACTGCTAATTATAAATTTTAAGTGCAAATGAACGAATTTGAAATGCAAAAAGACTTATTTAATAGACTAATTTAATTTAAATAAAAAGACATATGCTTGACGTTGCAAAGTAGATACACATTGTTTGATATTTCAAATTTTTTAATGGCCCTGCTACAGGGGACCCCTGTTTTTGTGGGAACAGGGATTTAACATTTCTTTTATTATTTTTTTATCACCATACTCTTCTTCCATGCATCATTATCTATCTTTCCGTTCTTTCACTCTACAATTCTACTTTTCTCTTCTATTCTATCCCATTCATCCATCCTAATACCTGCAGTTTGGTCTTTTTTATTACAGTTTATCACAGATTTTTGTTTATTTATTTTCTTATAGATATATTTATCACAGTTGTTTTAATTACATTTTAATTTATTCCTAATACAATTATTATTTATTTTCATTTTTGTTTATATTATACAATGCTTACATTATTTGTTTGCCTGTTTACATTTCACATTACAGGTCGTCGATAGACGCAATATGCTGGCCACTTTCAACCTGTTCTTTTGGAAATCTGTGGGGGTGGGGTATTGTTCAGCTGTGGACGTTCTTAAGCTGAAACAATAAGGAATTCTCACAAACACTGCAAGTACACATCATATGCAAATGGCATGCAGTACCTGGTGATGAATAATTTATTTAAAATAATAATAATAATTCTAATTCTCAGTTACTTCCATTTCACTATCTGTGCTCTCAAAGAGGTCAGGTTTTATTATAATGTCTCATTTTAACAATTGGTATAATGGTGTTTATTATGTGTATTTATAACTTTTCCTAAATAATTAAATACGTAAATATAATATGAACATTTTTTTTTATTTTCTTTTACCCATACCTAAAGCCATCACTTATAGAAAAATTATTGTATTTTATACAAAGAAAAAAAAATAATCATCAAAAGAAGCAAATGATACTTGTTGTAACAGCTCCTAATAGTTACCGGACTGTTTATATTTCGTGCGACAGAGATAACGCTCTACAAATCCGAAATTAGCCAATTGTCTCTTACCAAAGGTCGATGGGCAACATTTGTCGCCGCGTATTGTAATTCTATAATTCAAAACAATTGTTATATCACAAGTTTTTATTTCTTATCAACAATATATTCACCTTTGTTATCAACAACCTTTTGTCATCTAGTTTACGAATTCTCAATTCCGGAGAGATAAAAATCGATCGGTTTTTCTGTGAAAGATGTCGACAGAAACGACATTAACTTTCCGGTGCTCCTTATATTTACTTATCAGCACTCCATGTCAATCCCAGCAGATTACTTCCGATGTCCCCTCTTTCATTATTCCAACTGTCCCATTACAAATCTAAAAAGAATTCTTTAATGTTAATTTTTTACAAAAAGTCCTTCGTGATTTCCTTCTAAAGTATAAGTGCATAAAGATGCCTGAACACTTTCACTGAATTCATAAAGACTACAACGGCTCCTGTACGTAAGGAGAGGATAAAACAAAGGAAACCTTTGAAGGCATGCACGTGTACTGGAGGAATGCGTGCTTGCAGCGTAGCATATCCTGCATTTTAATGCACCCGTGCACTTTTATGTTTGTTGCTCGTTATATTTTTTTTTAAGGAAATGAATTTCTTTATATTAACATGACCTGCTTTCATAGTTTTATAAAAGTTTTTTTATATCAAAACATATACGACTCGTCTATTTCGTTTAAATTTCTATTGAATGCAAAGATATTAATTTATTTAATGACATAAGTTTGTAAAAAAACAAGAAGATAATCTAGTCGTTTAAAAAACACATTTAATTATATTATTTTAGTTATTTCAGAAATTACCGGTAGTGTACATAATATTGCGACCATTTGTGTTAAATATACAATATATCAGTGTCAGTGTTTTTTTAGCAAAGCGTGTTCAATAGAATAAATATTTATTTCATAGTTTAAGCCTAAATAGAGATATAACAAGCTTATTTTTATTTATAATGTTAACCATATGTACATCATTGTTTCTTTAATTTATTAACATACTTCTGAATATAGACCAGATACCTTTGTTTTTCTGCCGATGAACAACCACTGCAAGGCACACGCCTCTCTGAAAGTTCGCCTGAAAGTCCACTGCCCACATCCAGCGACTTCCACAACCTTCACTATATCATCAGTCCACCTCATGTTTGATGGTTAATTTTGAGATCGTCATTGTTTTAGCCCATAGACGCCTGGTAATGAATAGGTGTATCCAAAAGATATCTATATAAGGGGATTTATCATAATCACCACGCTTGGCAAAAGTGCTGGCAATCGCAGTGTGGTGTTAAGATACACAGAGAATGCTGCTGCCTATCCTCTCCTTATCCTTACGTTTATGGAATTATGTAAGTAAGAAAAGGACCAATATTTAGCCACTTCCGCACATATTGGTCCTTTTCTTACTTAGGATGGACTTCCGCGAGGTAACGCCTGATTCCATTAAACATTAAAGAAATTATGTAATTCATTTGAAAATATAAACTTTTATATTTATACTAGCTAACCCCGCAAACGTTGTTTTGGAAAAAAATAAATATTCAATTAACAAATAAAAAATAAGGCATGATCGTAGAGGGGTGAAAATTAAGGGTTGTATATTTTTGTAAGCTGTATCATAAAAAAATAAAAAAATTGTCTAAAAAATAAAAAATATTTTAGTAGTGGGTCACCCTTAACATTTACGAGTAGAGGGATGAAAAATAGATGTCCGATTCTCCGCCTTGGTCGATATGCAGGCAAAGATTCACGAAAATCGGTCGAGCCGTTTCGGAGGAGTTCAATTACGCACACCGTGACACAAGAATTTTATATATTTGAAGATATACTGCTTTTTTATTTTAAATGATTAGTTTTTCTTCGTTATTTCAGCCCATAGACACTGTTTTATTTTTAATGGTCTCTGTCATTTGGGACTTCTCGTTCTCCTATTTTATTTTTGGAACAGGGATTTTTTTTTCCTTCACAATTTCCAACACCCACTATATGGTGTAAGCCTCCGTCAAAGATATTTATCGTACAATATACCAATAATCAACTTTGGCACGCGGGTTGGTACGCAGAGGATACTGCACTCCATCCTCTGGAAATTTGTTGATGAACAGTGGCAATCCTATATGCACAAAGTTTTAAGCATATAAGATTGTATCCCAGGATCGAACCTGATACCTACAATCGCAAGACTTGGTTCTCTATTGCTAGGCTACCCCTGCCCAGTGCTTTCATTCACACACACATTCACACAACCATGTGTTGTTCATCGCATCCATCACAATCGGCTCATATATCGAAATTTCTGATACAAAAGTGTTTTCCACAGTAATCCAACACTTAAATTTTGGCAAATATTTACCAGAATATCCAATTTCCGATTATCAACAATTAATATAACGCTGTATTAACTTGAAATGTATCGGTCAACATAATTGAGGAAGATATTTCGATATAAATTCCTTTTAGACTATCTGATTAGATTATCTAGTTCTACTATGCAATACTATCTTTGATGAATATATTTGGTTTGTGCTAATTTATTTCGTGTCTTTAAAATAATTATTATCTCTATATAGAAAAAAAACCCTTCATTTCTTTTAAAGATTCGCTCTTTCGCAACATTTCTCGCTCGCCTGTTTATTTTTATTGCTGTCTACTCCTTCACGTCTTTATGACATACGATACACACTCTCAATTTATTTCGTTTATTTTTTGACTTTATTAGGTGTTGTATCTTACTTATTCTAATTTTACAAAATTTTTAAATTGAAATATTGACTTTTTTAACATGAAAAAGATGAATAACCTCTATATGACTACTTATTAAGTTTGTTTATGACTTTATTATTAGAGTCAATGATTTTTTTTTTAAATCTAAAGGTTTAAAAACTTAACTTTCTAACATACATATGAGACAACTCCCTCTACGTTTATTTAATAACTAGTTTTAATTTCATATTATAACCACATATTTTTTTATTTGAAATTTCTAAATTTGTAAATAGAAGAAGTTTATCATGCACTCTTTTAACCATAAAAATAGGGACGTTCTCTTGTTGAAGGTGGCTGGAAAACACTTGAGACCGCTTACAATTGCCCCTAGGAGTAATCTATAGGTGAGGCCTTTGTCCAACAGTGAACACCCTGTGGCTGGAATGATGGTGGGTAAAGACTCCCTTTCCTGTTATTCGTGATTTGGTTGTTATTGCTTTATTAAAGTACGTAAAAATTTTTAATTGTAATTATAAAGTTGAAATTTCGAAACGCGTATAGTCTAATACAACTACACTATATAGGCTTTCTCTTCACAGTTTAAAATCTTAACTTAAAAGTTTATTATTGAATAAATCTTATTACAGCATTAAAAAAATTATGTTGACTGAAATGTATGGAAATTATTTCGTTAATTCATTACTAGTGTTGATATTATAATGTATACGTACATGATTAAATTTCATTTAAAAAAGCGTTGAGTTTCTGGTTGGTTCTTCTCAACATATCAACATTCTGAGCTTGTGGAAGCTTATTCAAGATCTGAAAACACTTTTCATGATGTTAAAAATAATGAATCAAATTTGAAAATGCCTATTCGAATAAAGGTATTTTTAATCTGTATTTCAATGTAGACACTGTTAATTACATCGATGTGTTTCACTTTTCATTTCGTATTAAAATAATATTTCAATAAGTTGTTTTCTGAATATAAGCAGCTTCACCTTTTTTTGGTTTACGTGATATTTTAATATATTAAAATAGTTATAAATAACGAAGTGTTCAACTGTTTTTAATCAGTAGCACAAAAGGAGCCTAATTTCGAAATTAGAATCAAATGAACTATTGGCATCTTTCATGCTAAAGCTACGGGGTTCCAAACGCGTTCTAATTTGGGAAGCGGTTACAAAAAAATCATGACAGATGTTTTTTGTTCAATTTTACAACATCCTTTATACAGTTGAAGAGCACTTCATTAACAAAATATGGTAAAACTTGAAGTTCCTTTACACTATAATAGTTTTAATACAAAGTTTTTATCAAATGAATTTAAATTTATAATACAGTTTAACGACACTATATTGAATTGTAACTTTTTGTTTGTATCGGAGTATCGTAATTTTGTTTGTAGTTTTTCAAATAAAGAACACTAGATTTTATCATAATTGAGTATACATAAAACCACTGTGTTCTATTTTTAAAAAGATGTTCAGTAGTCAGCTATTATATCATTTGATTCTCTGAATCTCTATTTTACTCATATGATATCAGTGTTAAAATTTGTTATTTTAGGAGGGTACTTTGCGTCAATTGAAGCAAGCCTTCTGGGAAATATTAAATTGAATTGCGACGTGTCGCTTGAAGGTTAACGAGATCGTATTTCATGCGTTTGCGGTGAGAAAGGCTTTTATCTCCTGATTATAATATCCATTTCATATTTTTGATACCATTTTTCATTCTCAACCGGCATTAACTTTGACTTTTAGTAAGTAGCAATAAATTATTTTTATACGAAGCCTGAATGTTAAGCAATTGAAGTATTATTTTGTTCCGAGCATATTTCAATTTCTTTTACATATTTTTCTAACTAATTAATTTACATTTATTTTTAATATCATACAATATTTTATGATATTACTTATGATAATAGACAAAAACACACTTTATTAGGTCCTTATTAAAAATACAGTTAGAGTAATATACATATATATCTCAGATATCTACAGAATGATTTTTGGATTATAAACGTTAAAACTTTAAATGGGTGAATGTATGTATCATTTCAAATTAATGTATTATATATCCTATAAAAAATCAATAGCTTCAGAAAATATAAGTAACATATGCTAATAAAATATAAATATAAAGCTCAACGAATCCGCTGGCTTGGTCACTTGGAGCGAATGGGATCGGATCGGAGCGTGAAGGTAGCGTACCTGGAAAAACCGAGGGGTCGAAGACCAGGGGGTAGACCCAGGTATCGCTGGATCGATCGCGTTGAGGCAGACTTGCGCGAATTGAATGGCAGCCAATGGCAGACGATAGCGCAAGATAGAGGAAAGTGGAAGTCTCTCGCTTCGGAGGCCAAGACCCACTTTGAGTCACTGAGCTAGCGGAGTAGTAGTAGTAGTAGTATATGCTAATATAATAACAACAAGCATCATAAAATTCATGTTAATATATATTGAAATTAATTAATTTTTCCTATCCGTTCTTGCAAACTGTGTATTGCCAAAAGCTATCAGTCGCATTATAATAGAAAAAGTTAAGTGCTAACATGTTTCAGAGTGATCAACTTATACTAGGTGCTAGCTTAACACTTATTAAAATATTTTTATGTTTACTGTATCTCTCTTTAGGCTTTATACAACAAAAAGTTATGTCTGTGAAAAAAAAATAATTATTGAAAAATATTTCAGTGTGATTACTTAGGATCTGAAATAGGTGTAAAATCCTTAAAGATTTTTGGTGGCAGATGAGCTATATATTCACTCATTTTAAACTTTGTCATCAAAAATCATCTTGTGTAAATAAAAAATAAAAAAAAATTACAGGAAAAAGGATTACGATGGTATGGCCACATTCAACGGAAACCAGATAACCACGTGGTAAAAACTGCCTTAAGCCTCCCAGAATTCCCAAGAGGGAGAGGGCGTCCAAAAGCTACGTGGTGGTCCAATATCAGAAAGGAACTGGAAACCCTTCAACTTGATGCAGGGACAACCCAGGATAGAGTGGCCTGGCGCAAATTGATAAGCAGACCCGACCCCAAATAAAGGGAAAAGGGAAGGAAGAAGAAGAAGAAAAGTACAAGAATTCGACATCACAATGCTGTGAAGAATATGTCTTTATAAGGCTATATTTTCAGTTCATAAGGACAAGCCGAGTGACGAATTTATCTCTGTCGCAGAAAGCTTTCTGAAACTTTCATAATAGCGAATGCGTCTCACGAGCGAAGCAATTTTAGCTGTCTTGTTTTCGTTGAAGCACTCAACGTACAAGTTAAAAGTTATTTTTTTTTTTCACGTCTTACCTTTTGGATGAAACTTTTATATATATACTAGCTGATCCCGCAAACGTTGTTTTGCAAACAAAAACTAAAGTTTTTAATTAACACATTAAAAATAAGGGTTGATCGTGGAGGGGTAAAAATTTATGGTTGTGTGTATTTTTGTATGGTGTATCATAAAAAAATAAAAACAAAAAATTTTGTCCAAAAATTTAAAAAAAAAGTTAGGGGTGGACCACCCTTGTCACTAAGGGGTATGGAAAATAGATAGTAGCCGATTCTCAGACCTACTGAATACGCATATGAAATTTGGTAAAAAGCGGTCAAGCCGTTTCGGAGTTCAAGTTGGAACACCGTGACACGAGAATTTTATATATTAGATATATATACATATATATATATTTATATATATATATATATGTACATATGTACTAGTTGTCCTTCGTCTGCTTCAATGACATAATGAACATACTATTAACCCTCCCTGCGGATGGAATTTCGAAAAATCTATTCTTAAATTATATCTATTTAGGGAAATGAATAATACTACCAAATTTAAAATCCCTAAACTTTATCTCAAGAGATATAGCGATGTGTCAATATATAAGTAAAAATTTCATGTAACATGAAAAAAATATTATTTATTATCTGTTGACATTGTACTGCCAGTATTTACTGGCTTGTCTTGTTCCTATAGACAAAGTAATTAATAATATATATTTTAGAGTGTTGTGAATTCAAATATCAGTGTTTTCTTGCGAATAAGATCGCTTAGAAAGTTTAAGGACAAAATATGTTTGAAATTAAAAAATAACTGTTCCAAATTTAAATCTATCTTAATATTACTTATTATCCTCTGGCACATATTTTTAGCGACAGCCTATGCCATGCGGTGAGCTTCTATTGTTTGATAATTTATGTTATTTATTTATTAAACTTACAACTAATACACGTTATACCTTAAGTGGTGGTCTAAATAATAAACATCAAAAAATATGTGGTACTCATTAGTCAGCTATCGCGAAAGAAAATGCGCCTCAGGTCAATAAAGGGAACTAATTCTTTGCGCTTTTATTTATGAACGTGTAGACAATTTTTTAATATGTGTACAGATAATAAACATAAATAAGTACATATAATATAGTAAAAACTACATTTAAAATATACTTTACTAAACCAATTTACATTGTCTTACATATAGTACAATATAGTATCGCATATTGTACAATATGGTTAAAATACAATTCAATACATGTCTTTAAACTGTCTTATAAATTTTAATTAATTTTACAAAAACTTTAAATTAAAACTATTATAGTGTGAAGGAACTTCAAGTTTTACCATATTTTGTCAATGAAGTGCTCTTCTACTGTATAAAGGATGTTGTAAAAGTGAACAAAAAACATCTCTCATGAATTTTTTGTAACCGCTTCCCAAATTAGAACGAGTTTGGAACCCCGTAGCTTTAACATGAAAGATGCCAATAGTTCATCTGATTCGAATTTTGAAATCAGGCTCCTTTTGTGTTCTTTCCATGACGTAAACAAGTAGTTTCTATAAATGATTTTATGTGAATAATTATCTTATAATAAATCTAATTAATATATTAGTATTAAATTCGCTGTTATACAAAAATGAATAAAAAAATCTTCGATAAATTAATATGAATGAATGAGACACTATTTTAAATATCGAATTTCTATAAAATCTTGAAAGGTATATCTATATATATATATATATATATAAAACAAACACGGGTTTGTTACAACACTTAGAACTCGAGATCTGCTGAACCAATTTTCACGGTTATTGATTCGTTGAATTTGTCTCCACCCCGAATAGCAGAATACATCTTAAAAGCAATGAAAACTCGATATGTGTAATGAATATTTAATAATTTCAATAAATGCTCATTTGTTCATTACATGTCAAACATTTGTTGTCCAATCCTGTCAAATACTGTAACAACTATTCATGTGTGCGTTCTGAAATTTATTTTGTGTAAAAAGTCTCGAAAGTTCAGGTACTGTTATATTTGTTTGTATTAGACATTATTTTGTGTAAATTATTTATTTATTTATTTTTAATTTCCGAAAATAATACCTAAGATTTATTCTACAGGTTAAAAAAAGTGTAAATGTCTTTTTATAGGTTGTCTATGATTTTTCTTAGTAAGCTATTGTCTATGTCTCGAAAGTTCAGACACTGTTATTATATTTGGTTGTTTTATGTTGTTTTGTGCGAGTGCATATTCAGTATTACTATTAATAACAATGCCGCGTCCTAGAAGATCTAATCTTTCCCAGCGGAGCCGTAATGTAATTAGGCAACGGAATATCGCGAGTCAATTATCTGACGAAGGACAAAAAATTGCACGTGAAGAGCGCCGCGTTAGTATGGAGCAAAGAAGGGCCTTAATTCGTGCTTTTCAAACAAAAGAGCAAAGGGAGGCAGCCCGTGAAACGGCTAGGTTAGAAACGAGAAATCGCCGTGACGCCGATCAAATCTATCGACTGTGTAACAAACGAAGAAGAAGCCACTAATTATCCAACTGAATTTTTAAACTCCTTGGATGTGCGTGGTTTACCACCGCACAATTCACAACTGAAGGTTGGCTCCGTAGTCATCATGCTTAGAAATTTAAACTAACCAAAACTGTGCAATGAAACACTTTGGTGATAAGAAAACTGACGAGCAATGCAATTCACGTGTCGATACTTAAAGGAAAATTTAAAGATGAGGAAGTTCTTATTCCAAGGAGTCCGATGATCCCAACAGATATGCCCTTTGAGTTTAAACGAATTTAATTCACGATTCGTCTTGCCTTCGCCATGACGATCAACAAATCACAGGGCCAATCCTTAACTATTTGTGGCTTCAATCTAGAAAATGCATGTTTTTCTCATGGTCAATTATACGTGGCTTGCTCACGTGTCAGCAAACCATCCGCTTTATTTTTTCTTGCGCCTGATGAAAAAACAAAAAATGTTGTTTACCACAAGGTGCTTGAGTGAAAATCCGATTAATGAATTAATCCGAATGTATCCCAATCAGCACAACATAGTTTTCGTTATTATAATTTTTTTAATTTTTATTCTCATTCTGTATGTATTCATCATCATTCATCACAATAAAATACTTTTATATTTCTATCTATATTAATATTATTTTGTATCATTGTATTACGTTCATCAAAGCCTAAATTAGTTCAGCTAAAAGGTAACATAACATTCATAGACTGTTAAGCGGTACGAAGTTCGCCGGGTCAGCTTGTATATATATATATATATATATATATATATAGACATATTCCTTATCGTTAAGCATGTATGTACGGCACCAAGCAAGCTCTCAGTGACCCGATAACGTATGATTGGACTGAATCAAAGAACGCCATACCTAATTGTATAAAACAACGCTTTGTTCCAGTCGATGCGTGAGGAGAAAGGAAATTCCAATTAGTGAATCAGACGTTTCCTTTCAAAGGGAATTCATTTTATAAATTCTTCTCTACGATATCTATTATTAGATGATTTATTCTTATGTAATTATTTAGATCAGAGTTCCCCAAACTTTTTTGTGTCTTAGACCCCTTGCCATGTTTTTCCGTGTTGGGTAGACCTCCTACTTACCTGATATTGATTTCCTGTAAATTTCTAACTGTAGTGAAGTTTAGTATTAAAAATTTAAAGTAAAAACACGTGTTAATTTATACATTTATTAATTGAATTTAAATTAAAATTACTCAAAATAAAATTTTGTATCTGTTATGTAAAATATAAGTAACATTAAATAAACATAAAATAATCTAGAAGACGTAGACGCAGACATAGACCCCTTGCCGGTTGTCGCAGACCCCTAGGGGTCGATATAGACCACTTTGGGAATCACTGATTTAGACCCTAAAAGTTCCCTTAGTTTCTTATAAATTTTAAATATATACAAGTTAATTGTTTATAGATGTAAAAGCATTAAAATAAATGTATAGCTCAATTGTCAGCAATAGCTTTAATGTTGATTCATATTTTTCACTCTGGAATAAATAACATCAATTTATTATTTCTATAGTTACGCAACGGAACAAGAAATTTTAATAGTGCAAAGTCTGTGTATCATTGTCTACATATCAGACTCAATAAGCCCACAAGGTGGACAAGGAACCTTGTGAAAGTGGGCAGAAGATGGTGAATACAGGCGTACCGGCTTCCAACCTGTCTTATTGGAAAAATATGAGAGTGACTTATTCCAGCAGTGGGTATCATCTGTAACGGTGATCATGACGAACAGTTTACTGTTTTACAATATACACAAACTAAACTGAGTTGCCTTGCAGTTAAAATTAGGTAACACTCGAGGTCCTTCCATAAAAAATAAAAAAAAATTATAAAAGAGACTTAAAAACTTATTTCTTTCATTTAAATTGAGACTATTCCATGACTTTTAAAATACGAATTATAAAGACTGCCAGTATGAAATCTTTGATCTTTTATTTAATATTAAAAAGATAAAAATAATCAAAGTATTTTTGAATAGACTATCTCGCCTATTAAAGAGCATTTTAACCAATAGAAAAATAATTAAAATTCATCAAAGTCGAGTCACTTCTGAAGTCTCTCTTTAACTTTAAGAGAGTTACTTTAATAAGCTAAACGGGACTGAATAAATTATATGAAAACCTTTTGAAATTATGTCTTTAGGGATGTTTTAGATTTAACGACAATAGTTGAAATGGCTAAAATAGATCATACTTTTACAAGTTATATATATATATATCCATTTATTTTTGCTTTTAACACATCGGAATATTTATAGTGACCGCTGTAATAGCATCCTTCACCTAAAAACATGAGTATAAATAACGTGATCTAATCTGAAAAAGTCCACAACAAACTCGGACCGGTTTTTAGTGTTCACTATTACAATATATCCAATAATATGGAAACAGAGTGATAAATAAAAGGCAGTTAACGTGTACATATAGACAAAACTTACATATGCTAACATACGTATTAAATAATGTATGATATATAATTAAAAACACATTCATAAATAAAACATCAAAACAACTTGAATCGCACTTGTCTCAGAAGCGAAAATAAAAGAAATTTTTTTATTACCTTCCTTTAGCCTTCATTTAGTTTACTAACTTCTTTTGAAGTCAAGTGTATGGTTTTCCAATACAAGCTCATACAAAGTTTATTAAGGATTTTTTAAGAAATAACGAAGCTTGGGGATTAATTGTTTTACTAATATGTTAATGATTTTGTTCATTGTCTCCAAAATCAATAATAAAACCACTAATATCTGTAGTGCACTCTTTTCAGATAAGCGTGCGTTTGGAATATTTGAATCTTCAAATTAAAGGAAAACAAAATTAAAAAATTATATTGCGAATAAAATATGAGCAACAACAAAATATGATTTTAACAAAATTAAATCGAGCAGTTCTAGCCTGGCGCAGATTCGAGTACCGAGATACAATCTTAAATAATATTTGCATTAATTATATAGGATTACTATACTCACAAACAAGTTTTCAGAGGGTAGGCAGCGGTGTTCTCTGCGTATCAGCCCGCCTGCCAAGGTTAAAGATTATGGCACGTCCTTCCATAGATATCTCAGACGGACGCTAAAACCTTACAGAGGATATCTGAAGTCCAAGAGCTGAAACGATGACAGCTACGTATCATTTTAAACAATAAAAGCTTACACGTGTAACGTATAAGTTTATATTTTGAAATTAATTACATAATTGCATTAAAAAAATTGTAACGTGTTTATTTGTTATAATTTTCATTAAACTTAAAGTTTAATTTGGAAAATACTCGCGTTGTAAGAGGTGAACATAGTTAATACAAGAGACATGAAATCATGCAATTTGAAAATGAGTTATTAAAAATATCGTGTTATAGGAGGGATTATTATAATAGAAAAGAATGAGAATTAAAATTAACATCTGAACGAAAGGAACATCCGCAAAAATTAGTCGAGTATTTTCTATTGTTGACAGCGCAAACTAATAAATCAACGAATAAATCCAACTATTTTCTTACATTACTAGCGATTCGCGTATATCTTCGTCGGAATTGATTTCCTTTTTGGTAACTTATGGAATTTTTGCGGTATAAAGAACGCTTCTGTGTTACTTTTTAAAATATTTTTATTTTATTCAATTCAACATCTGTTCATACCAACTTAGGTCTTAATTGTCCCAACTGGTCTCGACATTTTTGGTACATCACTGTACGGACTCCTAAAAAGAAACATTGTCACATTTGCTTGGAATTTACTTTATTTTATTCTCTACCAAAATTACAATAAAAATTGAAATTTAGAAGGATATGTACTAAAAAATATAGATAATATGCAAAAATTAAATAATTTATACAGAGCTGATACAACAGGCTGTCTTATCGCTTAGGGCGATCTCAACTCGACAACCTTTTTTGAGAGATATGGAAGGAAAGGGTAATGTAGGGCTTACATAATAAAAATAAATTATACACGTAGTACATATGTACTACTACTTACATATTTATACCCATAAACATAGATGCAAATACATATTTATTACATTATTCGTAATTATGAAATAAATAATGTTCTATTTAATACCCTATTTTAAAGGTCAAAGCAGTGCTAATTTGGAATGAGAACAAAGACGAAACTAATCGACATAGCACAACAAATAAGCAAGTTTTACTAACAATAGCCAGAACAAATATCACGCGGATCAGATAATCACTGAGCACTTAAGATTCTGGAACGAAGTTCACGGCAACCGTAGGTAAACAGACGATTTTCTTAAGGTAGATGAAAGCCGCTGAATAAAGGCAGATTCAAACCAGTCATATTTTAAACATCTAGGACTCACCTGATCACTGGCTGTCCTGAAATTGGGGCATTGGTTGAATGCTAGTTTTGATTGAAGAAGAAAAAGAAAGGTAAGAAAAGGACCAATATTTAGCCACTTCCGCACATGCATCCGCTTTATCAGCGGGCTGGCGGGCGGTGCACTTTGTTGCACGACTACCACTGCATGTGCGGAAGTGGTTAAATATTGATCCTTTTCTTGCTTAGGATGAACTTCCGCACAATAACGCCTGATTCCATTAAATATGAAAAAGAAAGGAACATCGCCTGATTGATATGTAAAGAAGCAGCCGCCAGAGCTTCTTGGATGACTGCCAGAAGGTAGTAAATAAAGTAATAAAAGATTGTAAAAGTCAGTGGTCATTGAAAACAAAAAAGGTAACAAAATGTGATAAAAATATAAAATGATAATACTGTAATATATATATACCTTTAATAAGTTCTCGCTGTTTTTTTTTTTTTCAAAAAAAAATTATTTAAAATACAATACTTACAATGACATTACTCAAAGTATTGTTCATCATTAGAGACCACTTTCTCTCATCTCTCTGGTAACAATTGAATCTCCCGTCGGAAAAATGACTCATCTTTCGAGGCAATCCATGAATCAAGCCATTTTTCGGCTTTTTCAAAAAAATGGAAGCGCTGCTCGCTTAAACCGTGCGCCATCGACCGAAACAAGTGGTAATCGGAGGGGGCTATGTCCGGTAAATACGGCGGGTGGGGTAGAACTTCCCATTGAAGTGTTTCCAGGTAAGTTTCGACTGGTTTTGCCACATATGGCCGAGCATTATCATGTAATAAAATCACTTTGTTGTGTCTCTGCTCGTATAGTGGCCGCTTTTCTTTCAGAGGGCGACTCAAACGCATCAACTGAAGTCTATAGCGAGCTCCCGTGATAGTTTCATTAGGTTTAAGCAGCTCATAATAAATTACGCTCCGCTGATCCCACCAAATGCAGAGAAGAAGCTTAGAACCATGGATATTTGGTTTAGGCGACGATATTGATGCGTGACCCGGCATACCCCACAATTTTTTTCGCGTAGTGAATCCACTTTTCATCCCCAGTGACGATACGGTGCAGAAAACCTTTTCTCTTTTGTCGTTGAAGTAACAATTCACACATGAGAAAACGTCGCTCTACGTCTCTCGGCTTCAACTCATACGGCACCCAATGTCCTTGCTTTTGGATCATTCCTAACGCTTTTAAACGTTTTGAAACTGTTGACGCATCTACTTGTAACGTTTTCCCAAGCTCTACTAACGTCTGACATGGATCTTCTTCAAGCAATGCCTCCAATTCTTTGTCTTCAAATTTTGTCGGTGCTCCAGAACGCTCTTTGTCTTCAAGGTCAAAATCATTTATTTTGAAGCGCCTAAACAATCTCTGCACGTTGTATTCGACAAAGCATTGTCACCATATGTCTCAACCAGAATTCTGTGTGCTTCTGCTGCAGATTTTTTCTGAATAAAGCAGTGCAATAAAATTCCCCGCAAAAACACTTTATTCGGCACAAAAGTACACATTTACACAAAAGGCAAATAAATATGTAGTTGACACTGTGGTAAACTCTATTATACTATAATTTGAGGTTACATATAGCACTACTTTGGTGATTTGTTACCGTACGAAATTCCAGGCACAGAGTGCCGCAACGCCATATTTCAAAAAACAGCGAGAACTTATTCAAGGTCCAATATATATATATAAATATATATATATATATATATATATATATATATAAAATTAAATTAATAAAAGTGAGAAATTAAAATATAACAGAAATTTGAGATAAAATAAATAAATGAATCGAAATTGTAAAGTAACTATTCAGGAGAAACGGTGAAGGATAAGACGCAAGGTATTAAAAGTAAATAAATGGATAGCAATGGACAAAAAGTGACGGTATTATCCGTCGCAGAATGAGTGGGAGATGTTAAGAAGAACGTAAGAAGAGTGTCAAAAAATAAAAAAAAAGAATGTGAATAAAGCGTTAAGAAAAACTGTCTTCGTGAATCCAACACAGGGAAGGATATTTAAGGATATTTCAGAAAAGAGGCTAAGGGAGTGAGGCAATCAATAAGCGGTAGTAGGTAAGAAAAGCAAAGATAGATATTGTAGAATGTAAGTAGAAGAAATATAGATCATGTGAAGCATGATAGAAAGGCGCAGAAATAAAAATAGAAAATAAAGTTAAAAAATAATTAAAAGATAAAAAACGTCCCTGTCTCATAAATAAGTTAGGGGAACGAGAGATACTTAATAGCGGAGGCTATAAAAAAAACTTTCAGACTGGTCTACGTCGGGCATTATACAGCTAATATAATGATGATGAAACGTTTTTCATCATCGTTACGAATAATGATGATGGTAGTCATATAAACGTTTTACGTATTTTTCTGTAACATGTATAATTTTCATACACGAAAAAGATCAAAATACTTTTTATATTCCAGTACATTTCATCGCAAACAATATCAACATCAAACATTTACGAAGTGCTTAAGTTGTAAATTATATAAACGTCTATGGGAGCGTATATCAAAGAAATATATTCAAATTTTTTTAAAAGAACAAAGACAATCTACTTACTTCAATCATTTTTATCTCATATAAGTCAATGATATGTAATATATGCCTCTACAATAGTAATTTAAAATACAGGATGTTTAGAAATGGGTAGTAAAAGTTGGTAACGAAAAAAAGTTGAATGAGCTACAAAGCTCGCATTGAAGCCCTATAAAGCTATATATTATATATATACATATTTATGTATATACTGTCCCTCTCTCTCTATATATATATATAAATATATATATATATATATATATATATATATATATACAAATAACTCAAAATTAGTAATTTTTTAATAGTAGTTTTCATAATTTTGTACTAAGGTTATACAGACCCCTCAGGTAAAAAGCCAAAGCTTTCCATTTTTCTCTATATTTACCAAATTGGAGCCACCCGTGATCTATCATTTACATAAGTTATATATCTATATATATATATAGTAAGTAACTTAAAAATCCTTACACTATAATATGATTTTAAAGGTTTTTTAATAAATCATTACCGCCGATAAAATCCCGTAACAGAATGTCTAACGCTGGAGAAATTTCAATTGTTCCAATTTTCCTTACCGCTGTTAATTAAAAACTTCCAATTAAATACGAAATAACGGCTGCGCTATTACAGGCTGTAGATTAATTGAAACGCTTTCCTTTGGGGCAATTCTTCCGGTGGCACGGAACTTGGATTTTTTGTGGTACCTCCTAAAGTCACTCGTCCAAATTTTGAGGCCAGAATTATTTCTCTTTTGTTTAATATTGAGTGTAAATTCAGGTTACTAACCTAACAGGTTTAAATGACGTCATTTTTAAAAACTGAACGTAACCGAAATAATATTTTGAATAAATATTTACACGACCGCATTACAAACAAACGCACACGCGCACGCACATATTAACTCTTATCATCATTTGATAATATACAATAAATATAAAAAAGCATAACATTAAACTAATCTATTTAATTTTTCTTTGATCTGAGTTTGGGCAGCGTTGTTTATTAACAAAAACCAATCAAAAACTAATTTAATATTAAAGCTCTCAATAATTTTATTATATCAGCTGATAAAAGCTCAATTCAAAAAATAGACAACTCCGAAAGATCGCCTGATCGCTGCTTTGATTTATATATATATATATATATATATATATATATATATATATATATATATATACATATATATATATATATATATATATATATATATATATATAATATTGTTCAAAGGACTCTGCTTTGTTAGCCATTCACTTATACCAACGTTGATTCAACCATTGAAAGCACTTGTGAAACGTTTCTTCCTGAAGGACCTGCAGCTGCTCTGTAGTATCTCTCTCAATGTCGGGAATGGTGTTGAAGTGGGATATATAACATATGTATGTACATGTATATTATAATATACGTAATACATATATGTATGATTCTCATCATCTTCAAACTTTCAACTATAAGACATTCGCTTTTGGACATAGGTCCGTTTGGAAGCGACCTGCATCTAGTGTCATCTGACGTAGTCGTCGTTTAGGCCCATAGACACACTGCAAGGCGTAAGCCTCCCCCAAATATATCAATCTATGGGGGATACCATAATCGCCACGCTGGTAGGCGGGTTGGCGATTGCTGTGTGGTATTTTGGTACGCAAGGGACGCTGCTACTCTCTAGAAACTTTCTTGTATGCATTAATGCACAAAGTGTGAGACACAAAATTACACACCGGGAATCGAACTCAAAAAGCCTTTGTTCTTATGATTTAATCTTATTTATTTTCATAAAGTTAATCTATAGTAGATATATAGAAAAACTTCATCGATAGTTTTATTCAATGAAATCAGTTGCAAATAAAATTATAAAAAAAAATTAAAAGAATCGAAATGTGATCACGTGGACATTTGTTCAATACTATATTTCACTTGACATTGCTTAATAACCCTTGTTTTTAGTACAGTAAAAAGATAATGGATTCTCTATGGTTGGTCTATTCTCTTCTATGCTTAATCTTGAAATTGTTTCATACTTTCTTGCCAATAAAACAAATAATATTTAATATATTGCTGCTATATACATCAGAAGAAATATTCCTCTTAATAAACCAATGTAAATAATTAAGGTAAGTAGCAATTGTGACGACTAAATATTTATAAGAACAACAATCATCCTCGCCAATAACGGCGATAATTAAATGTAATTGCTCGAATTATCTACCGACAATTATAATTAATGAGCTTAATGGAAAAAAATGCTATAATTTCTTGTCCGATCACTTGGTACAACGTATCTGTATCACAGAAATTAATTTTTAAAATTAAATAATAATAAATATTTTATTTAGGCCTTAAAATTAATTATTAACTATATTAATTAACTGATATACGAAAAACAATTATTTTTCTTTTTCGTAAGAAAAAATGAAAGTCGAGAAGAAATTAAATTTATTTGAATTCATATCATGGCAAATCGGAGCGTTAAGATATCTAGGGTTTTGGTTTTATAAATCCTACCCTACTATGTCCGTCAATTACGTACTTGCAATTTTAATCAGAATATGTACTGGACTTTTCGTCTTTATCATTCCACCTGGAGGCGAATTAATTTATTTATTCCGTCATATTGCATCCGGGAAAGCGGAAATACAGGAAATAGCTGGGATGTAAGTAATTATTGAATTTCATTATAGTTTTCTTCAGCAAATTTAAATAAAGAAAAGGTTTTACAGTACCCGGCGATAAATATTTGCACATCCACACATATACCTTTGAAAAGAGATAATCGGCTAATTTCGACTTCGTAGAGCATTATCTCTTTCCCAGACTAGCTATGAGACGTTTTGTCGGCTATGCGACAGAGATAACGCTCTACGAAGCCGAAATTAGCCGATTGTCTCTTTCCAAAGTTCGAGGTGCAATATTTATCGCCGGGTATTGTACTAAGCATTTGTACCTCAACATTTTAATGTATATATCGTTTGGTGTGCCACAAAGATTAATTGATGTTCCGCTTCTTTATTCATTTTATCGACGCTCGTAAATATTATTAAAATGCCTGTAACATTATTTAAAATATTTAAAATTTTATTTTGACTATAACATGATGTCAAGAATTTATCTTCGTTGCTAAAGGATGCTCTCTTCCCGGGAAGCCTTAGTGGACGAGTTTTCTGAATGTTTGAGCTATCTTGCGGCCCATCACCACCCGCTCAGTCAACATCTGGTTGGTGATCGACTTCAGGGTCTCTTTCTGTTCACTTTGCACACGACAACTATCTCATCGAGACACTCTGGTTACCTCCGAACTATGTAGCAGAAGTAGCCCAAAATCCTCTTATAGCAAATAGTGGAGCACCTAGACTTTATACGGAGCTGATCAAAAACAATTCTGTTAGTCGCATTACAATAGCATCTATTTTGACACTTTTTACATTCAGTCTTAAAATATTTCAAAAATTTTGATTATGAAAGAATGTAATTTTACAAATATTTACACAATTCATATACCTTATGTTGTTGGTATAATTTTACTTTACCGTAATATTTTGACTTACACTCTAAAGAGTTATAAGTACGTATAAAAAATTAAAAATTAACTAACGGTAAGTATTATTTATATTTTAAATATATTCATTTATACAGGTTGATTGGTTAGATGTAAAAGCTGTAGAGTGAGTGAAAGTAAAGCTGATATGTTATCAAAAATGTTTAAAACTGTTACATATATTTCCATTCACCTTGTATGTAGTAATCACTCTGAATTCCAAATTCTGCATGGACAAATTGCAAGCCTCAATTCATTTTAACACGTACTAATCAGATTTTTTTTAAATATTTATGGAACAATTGGTTATATGAATTTACAATAAATACTCTATACATTCAACTATATAAATCTTTTGCACCAAAACCAAACACCCTATGTAGATCTTTATAACGACGAAATAAATGTGTTCTCATTTTAAATCCATTTTTATTAAATGTAATGGCACTCATAAAAATATCATGTTTAAAAAACATATAATTCAAGTTAATATAAGCGGAGTTATTCCAAACATAAATGAAAACAAAAGATACGCCCTCTTAACATTCTTGATCCGTTTTCAAGCTTAAACATCGTCGTCGAAAGCCTTGCCGTGCGCTACATTTTACATCATATCTTTATTAATTACGTTTTTTTTTTCGTATACTTGAGTTTTTACAGTTAAAAATTAAAATCTCTTGATGGAATTAACATTTTTTTTATTTCGTTCGGATGTTTTGTAACTTTAAATGTATATTAAAACACTTTTCTTGAATTTATAATTAACTGTTCTCTAGATATTTCCTTAAAAAAATTGAAACATAATTTACTTTTTTTAAGTAATACATTGGTATTTACATACTATTTTTGTTAATTGTTGACCCAATGACCTTTACGTACATTTTACGTGATGTATACTCTACCATCTTTTGTCTATCTCTCAACATAAAGTCAACTACCCATTTTTAGTATTTCTACGTTTTCCATACTATGGTTGTCTTTCAGAGATTGGCTTGTGTGATAAGACCGCCTTTTGTACTTGTTTGTATATTATTGTGAAACTATTTAAATTTATTCTAACATGTACAATAAAGAATATAAAATAAATAAATAATATACAATTTATTCTCAAACATAACTGTATTCTCGTTTCAAATCAACGTAGCATTGTATTTTAAATTAGCAAAAGAAATGATACATAAAAAGTGTTTATGACATTAGTGGCCAGTGTGCAAATTATAAGATATTTTCACATCTAAACGCTATCTTTGCAATAGATTGGATTATAGACTAAAGTAAATACACATAAAATAATCCAGGTGCACTGGCAATTACATGATCGAGTTAGTAAATAAAAAAATGGTTTGGTACTCCCACTCGATGACTCAAAAAAGTAAAATTTAGTGAAACGATGTTTATATAATCGTGCGTATATAGATGCCATTTACGATACATGTATGTCGCAGCTACACTTGGTCCCTTGCCCACGGTGACTTTTGAAGTGATGTTTTCGCTAGTAACGCTCGATAGTCCTATTTGCAACGAGCTACGGAGGTTACTGTTTCGTGCTTCCATCACGACAGAAGCGCGACAGTATATCCTATAAACGAAGTCGCTACAGGAAGTCGCCGTGTTCGAGAGCCCTTAGGTAATGTTCGCGGTACTTGGGACCAAGTCAATCTCACAACCGAATGCAGATACGGGGCTAGCTTTCTTTATGACTCTACAGACACCCACATCTATTCCTTATACAAAAGAATCCCATAACAGTTGCATTCATAATACCATGCTTTGCAATTTTTTATTTAATGGAATCAGGCGTTACCTTGCGGAAGTCCTTCCTAAGTAAGAAAAGAACCAATATTTAGCCACTTCCGCACATGCAGTAGTAGTTGTGCAACAAAGTGCACCGCCTGCCAGACCGATGATAAATGCATATGCGGCAAACAATGCGAATCACACAACCGCCACCGCCTTTCACTGATCTCTGACTCACTAGACTCTGTGTTTGGCACTAATCGGTGTAACATAACTCTTGAAGATGCCCCGTTGAGGGGTGAAACACGTGTTGAGTTGTTTGGGGGTGGCGGTTGTGTAATTCGCATTGTTTGCCGCATACGCATTTATCACCGGGCTGGCGGGCGGTGCACTTTGTTGCACGACTACCACTGCATGTGCGGAGGTGGCTAAATATTCTTCTTTTTCTTGCTTGCAATATTTATTTATTTTGCTGTGGTATCGTCCTTTTGTAATTATAGGGGTACACACCATGGCGCACCATGTCCATCGCTTACCATAGTGGCAGCCTTACCTCCTTGATGATGGACGCGAGATACTGCCATACTTATTGCAATATGCAATAATTTCGACAAATGCTTTTAAAGACAAATCAAAGAATATTTATAAAAATGAAACAAAATGTAAAATAAGAAAGAAGATAGAATGCCGAATATTGTGGCGGACGGTGGAATAAAATAAAAAAAACTATACTGAAAAATTTAATGAAATCAAAGTCAATGTCCAAAAAAATTATTGGAAAATGGGACGTCATCAAAACAGGTGCCATAAAAAACTAAAGGGCTTAATTATAGGTATCAAATCTTTAAAGGGATAAATATATATGTTTTACTGATACATAATGTACAGTAGATCCTATCTAAAAATCGATTATAAAAAATTATCATTTACTATTTATCCCGGCAAACTTTTTACAGTCGGGATTTATGCGCCTTTCGTATTACTATAGAAAAAAATAGTTAACCATATTTCAAAGTGATCCATTATTATCAAATTATTGGAAATTGGTGCTAAATTCTTTAATATTTAATGGAATCAGGCGTTACCTCGCGGAAGTCCATGCTAAGTAAGAAAAGGACCCATATTTAGCCACTTCCGCACATACAGTGGTAGTCGAGCAATAAAGTGCACCGCCCATCGATTAGTGCCAAACACAGAGACACTGTGTTTGACACTAATCGGTGTAACATAACTCCTAAAGATGCCCCGTGGAGGGGTGAAACACGTGTTAAGTAATTTGGTGGTGGCGGTTGTGTGATTCGCATTGTTTGCCGCATACGCATTTACCAGCGGGCTGGCGGGCGGTGCACTTTATTGCACGACTACCACTGCAAGTGCGGAAGTGGCTAAATATTGGTCCTTTTTTTACTAAATTCTTTAAACTTTTTATTTCAAATGACGTATACATTTTACACTTAAAACCAATCAACTTGTATACGTTTGAGATGAAAGTTGTAAGACCTTATAAAAGTTTTCTTTTTACAGGATAAATTTAATATTGACAGAGCTGTTGGTTGTGATGATGCTTTTGAATTTATGTTCGCACGGTGCGCAACTTAAAAAATTGACTGATCAAATATTAAGCGTAGAGTTTTATAAGTTTTCCATGGTTCATATAAAAAGCGTGACGGCGGCGTTAAAACTTTCTAAGTGGTTGTACATCTACTTGTTGGTTAGTTGCGTCTCTGATATCGCTGGTGAGTCGGTTTTATTTGTCTCTGATTTCATTGTAATTACTTCAATCAGGTTAATTTTAACTCACATTCTACCAAGCATCATTATTATTGTTTCAACCATTAGATGTCCACAGCTGGACATAAGAATCCCACTTAACTTTTAAATGGGATAAGCGGCCTACGTCAAATACCTTCCGTAGTTATTAAAAACCTGCTGTGCACTTGTCGATAAGCCTTTACTTCATAATCTTAAGGCTCCAGTAGATGCTGAGCAAGTTCGTTTTTCCACCCTAACACGACGGATGGACGGATAAGTTTGTCAATACGCTTTCTCCTAAGTACAAATAAAGTTTCACACACAATTAAAAGCCTAAAATTAAAATTATTATAAGGTATACTAGAATAGGCTTAGAATAGAATATAATTGCAATAATAATTAATATTTTATTTACCTAATTGAAAATGAGCTATCGTTAAATATTGTCTGAAGCAAAATTTTCGTGTCAAGTACTGTAGGTTGTAATCAATTGATATATATTTTTTTTATTATTTATACTTATTGGATACTACAATATAAAAAATAAATACAAATATATGTGATATTTATAGGTATATATATACATGTGTGCGTGTGTGTGTGTGCGTGTGCGTGTGCGTGCGCGAGTGCGTGTGCGAGTGCGTGTGCGCATGCGCTTGCGTGTGCGCGTGCGTGTACGCATGCGTGTGCACATGTGTGTGCGCGTGAATGTGCGTATGTGTATCTTCTATAAACTTGTTTGTACATCGGCAATCCCATGTAATTAATGTGAAATAAGAATAAGATTGTATCCTGCGTATCGAACCCGCGACTTACGATCGCAATCTCAGCGCTCAACCGTTGGACTATTACTCAATAAACAAATGTGTTATAAATATTATATTTAAATATTATACATACATACTCTTTATTACTATAAAAATTCCTTCTTTTTATTTCTTTTCCTTTGTAGTATTTATTTATTTAACTTAATCGATGTATAAATGTTTAAGAATGCTTTATTAACAAATAAAAATGTTATTAGTCTACAGTTATTTTTATTTATTTAAATATACTTTTTTATGATATTCTATAACTGTAAGATACTTTGAAATAAATTATTTCTTCTCTCTAAACTTTCAAAATAACCTTTTTTTCAGTTCACGTGATCATTGTACCGGGTATAAATGGATTTCAAACATTACCGTTGAAAATGGATCTCATCTATATAGATATTGATAAATACTTTAGCATAACATTCGCCTATCAGGTACTGTATTATTTATGTCGTTTTGTTTTATATTTAATAGTTTCTACGAAATAAATTTAAACTTTACATGTATTCTAAAAGTGGCTTTACCTGGAAAGAGTCAACGAGATTTTTTATCACATGTTACAGTTGAGCTCAATTCAATTCTTTAAAAATGTACGCTTTTTAAATGGCAATTAAAATTCTGTTTATGCGATGTTAACACCGTGCAATCTGTTAAGGGAACTGGAAAGTAATGTCGTTACTCTCGACATTTTTTACAGAAAAACCGATTGCAAATGCCTAGATGGCAAACAAATTCGTTGTGGATAACGAAGGTGAATATATTGTTAATTAGAAATAAAAACTTGTTAAAAGTTACTTTTCAGTCCCCCTAATATTTTGTCGAATCAAAGTTAAGTCTAACCTCCAAAATGTTTTTTTTTTAAATATTTTAATAGCGTTGTAATGGTCACAAAGAAGTTGAAATATGTAAACCATTTTAAAATCCTGGATTAAAAATAAAGATTATAAAATTAACAATTTTTCAGTTACAGTTATTGATTCGTAGAAAGTGAATGTATATAAAATAATACAATCGATAAATATATTTTCAGGTTCTGTATAAGCCTTTCATAGTGTTAACATTCGTAACCCTTAAATCTTTTCCGTGGTCTTGTCTGATCTTTGCAAGTAAGTTACTAATATTTTGTTTTACTTCAACAAGTAGTTTTTACATTATTTAATTACCTATACATAACTCATCTCTCGCAGACAGTGAAAATTTCCTCTCAGAAGTCAATGATTACAACTTCTTTATTCGATAAGACTAGGAAGAAAAATATTTGAAACTTAAGCCAAAACAAACTATTTAGAACTTCATTCCTTTACTGCGCGGGTACCAGGTCCATCTCATAGAAAAGAGGAGACCAGGTTACGGTATTTGAACTTATCGACCTGCAGGTTTAAAAATGCATTAATGTTTACCTAGCTTAACACACCTTCACACATAACAAAAATTAAAGTAGGGTCATTGCCTACTATTGCTCCTTTAAAAATATGTTCCAGGAACTCTATTGTACACTCCAATAATGTTCGCTCTTGACAGGAGTGTCTTCCTTCTTTCTATACTTCACCATGTTACTGGAAGAATTCTAAGGCTTTTGAGGATTAATTGCTAGTTCTTTCATTGAGAAGGTTATAGTACATATCCACCTTCGTTGTGAAGTATATTTATTTCCCGAGGTACGAAAAGTAGGTTCTGATACAAAACGTTATAACGTTTAAATCGATCTAGAAGGCTTCACTGCCGTATCTTCAGATGTTTTACTGTACAGTAGCTACAAATTTTACAATATATTTAATAATTCTTTCAGCAAATCAACTCGATAACCTGTATAAAACGATTGAAAATCTAAAACATACTGTCAAAATATTTATGGATGAGAAAGATTGTGACGAAAATACAGCATTTGAGAAATTATTTAGAGAATGTGTTCAACACCATAACTACATATTGAGGTAAGTCATAAGACTTTATTTGTGGAATTATTTCCTTTGAATTCTGAATAAATTACAATGTAAAAGTTCTCAAATGTTTTTAAATATTTATCGGCCATTCTTTTTTCATTTTTTAAATTAATTACATTCTAGATTTTGGATCTATTCACTGTTGTCACAATATAATATAATAACATGAAGCGCTATAAAGTTCACACTTTTATTAAGAATAAGTTGCACAGCCATAAGCATAAAAAAAACATAAAAATACAATACAAAATAAAAATATTGTAAAAATTTAAAATATGATGATTTAATTATAACATAAAGGTTGATTAGTGCAGTGAAGGTATAGCTCATTTGTAAGCGAAAAGCTTTAAGGCTTTTGCATCGACTTATCAACCTATATAAAGTGATCACTCTCAGGGACGTGTACCAATATTAAATGACAACAAAAGCTTTATAGTATTTCCTGTAAGAACTCCTGAAAGCATCCAATCATTCTGTATATGGGGTAGGCCTGTGTCCGATAGTAGGCGTTATTAGGTACATTATTCATATACGTTTCTGCCTTTTTTAATTGCTAACATTAAAACTAAATGTAGCTTTTGAATCTACAGGTTGAGTGTGAAAATAATGTCTAATATGCATATTTTTTATTATTGTTTAAGTTTTGTAGATTCTGTACAGGCAGTATTTGGTGGACAATTCGCACTGACTCTTATTTTTAATGCTTGTATAATATGTACGACTTCCGTTCAATTCGTTTCGGTAAGTTTTTCTAATGTAATATATGTTTTATTCACATTAAAATATATATGTACAAATATACATTCGTGAATAAAATTTACATACATAAATAGATATACATAGCTTTGATGCTTGATATTCAATCTAAATTATCTGTATTAATCTAATCTAAATGATAAAAATAATAAAATAAATATAAAAAATTAAAACATTATGTTGGATATTGAAAAAAGAAATTTGAGTATAAATAACATTTAAATTAAAGTTCAAAATGGATGTACACAAACGTAAAGCCTTAAAAATGCGTAGTTATTTTGAATAATTATGGAGCACCCACAGGTTCATTGAACTATTTTAATTGAAATAAATAGTCTATTTGCGTAATAAAATAAAAGGGAATGTGAAGACGCTTTTTACTATTAGAGAGACTGGAAAGTAATGTCGTTTCTGTCGACATGTTTTACAGAAAAAACGATTGATTTTTACCGTTCCAGCATTGATTTGTATACTAGATGGCAAAAGGTTGTTGATACCGAATGCGATTATATTGTAGATTAGAAATAAAAACTTGTTAAAAATGCATTCGTGTGAATTTAACTTAAGAAAGCGACATTACTTTCCAGTGCCCCTGATAAAAGAGTTGTAATCGATTTTTATCTTTTATTATAATTGTAGGCTAACTTAATCGGCAAGTGAGAATTGAATTTACTCAAAGTACATAAAATATGTTTTTACATTATGACGTCACAGCTCATAGAGAAAGAATGGAAAGAAATCTGACATATACATTTGTCACAGTCTTAAGAATAAACATAAGTGTTGTGTGTTAAAATAAACACAGAAATGTATAAATATTTCTCTAATATTTAATGGAATCAGGCGTTACCTTGCGGAAGTCCATCCTAAGTAAGAAAAGGATCAATATTTAGCCACTTCCGCACATGCAGTGGTAGTCATGCAACAAAGTGCACCGCCCGCTAAACAATGCGAATTCGAGTTGTGTAATTGCGGAAGTGGCTAAATATTGGTCCTTTTCTTACTTATTTCTCTAATGTTACAATTGTATTGTTAGATCGCATGTTTAAATTCACAGATACAATCGCCATCTGAGAACATTTCCGAACTGACTTGGGTTTTTGCTTTTATGTTCATATTAGCGGTGATACTTTTCGTTGACTGTTATTATGGTGACTCAGTTACGACTAAGGTAATTGAAATCGTTCTACCGCACTTTTAGTACACAAAATATAGTAACTTTATGAGCTGCCAGTAATCTAGTATTATAAACTGATCATCCTATAGTTCGAAATTTGAAAAAGTTAAAAATATATATTGACATTATATATACCTAATATCATACATAAATATTGGTATATATATAAACTAATTCAAAATATAGTAAATAATCTATACTTAAATAAATTAATTTCTATTTTCCTTAGTCACGATGATTTTATGGTCAAAATTACAGAATATATGATGTCTTTTGATATTATTCGCATTTATCAGTAAACTGTCATTTTGACAGCTTTCGATTTGACGTTTGCCCTTTTGACAGTTCACGCGATGTTAATTTATATAGTCAATTAATAGCTGTATTCATTACTACATAAGTTATAAAATGTATCACTCTATTTCAAATTTATTCAATAAATGAAGTGATCACTCTGAAATATTTCAGATTAATGAAATAAATTAATTTTACATGTAAACATTATTTTTATTAACTTGCACAAAATCACTCAACGAATATATGTTTAATTAAAAATAATTATTATTTTACTGTACAATTTTTTTTATTTTTGTATTATGCCCACTGCTGGGACACCAGCTTTTTCTCGAAGAACGCTTACAGGCAGTGACCCACCATATTCACACACAATGTGAATAAAAAACATCGAAACCGCGACATTCGATAATTAGTTACAGTTTTTAAGCCCAAAGGTTTTAGCAATATACACTATAATGGTGATAATAATGAATTCAAAATTGTAAATGGGTAAGAGAGGTAGTCGTCGACATAAGCCCTTTCTTAAATATATCAATGGAGGATACACCATAATAGGAATCTTTGCTGGCGTATTGCGATCAGTATGGTATTACGGTACGCAGGGGACACTGCTGCCCATCACCTTGAAATTTGTTTATGAGCAGTAGAAATCTTATTTATTTTTTTACAAAGTGTGAATTAGAAATTGTATTATATTCCATCTCACTCTTTTACCACTGGACTACCACTGCAGAAAGATAAGAAAAAAATAATTAGCTTCCCGTATTAATATTTAAATTGGGGCCTTATTTAATGATACAGAGCGTTTCCTACCTATCGTATTGAAAATCTATGGTAGCCTTCGTGCAGTCGTGGACGTCCTATCGCCTAAATTATGAATATAATACATAAATGATTTCCTTTCAGAATTTTAAAATATCTGAAGCGGTATACTCTTATAAATGGATGGATTTGTCATTAAAACACAAACGGAATTTGCAAATATTTATCGGCAAGACTCAGATGCCTTTGGTACTTACAACACCGCTTCTTGTTCCTATTTCATTGGATACGTTCACAAAGGTTAAATATTTATTTATTTACTCATAAATAATTATAATCGCAAACTTAATGGCTTATAGACATTCTCTGAAGGCGAAGAGATAAATAAACAAGAGGCAGGTGTGTAAAGGTGATATAAAAACATTTAAGACATGTTATGAAACATATGATTCACGTGTATGTATACATTACATATATACTTTTTAACACATACCTAAAAATCGGGATTGGAATCAGATTGTGTTGTCCAATATATATTAATATATATATATATATATATATATTAATATGTATATATATATATATATATATATATATATATATATATATGTATATATATACATACATATAAATATATATGTATATATACATATCTCTTACAATGTAAATTTAATATCAACAAATGATATATACATTCAACCCTTTAAAGCTTTTAAATATATAATCAAGCACCATTAAATCTTCTAAAGACCCTTGTTTTTGGAGACCTCTCGTTATTTTTAAATATGTAATATGATTTCACTGTTTTTCAGTATAGTTTTCTGTATTTCTTTTTTCATCTTCAGTCAGTTTGGTGTTTTTATTTATTAACATATTTATAAAATGCATTATACCATTACATATATATTATATATATACATATATATATATATATATCAAGTGACTTTTTTATAAGTTATTTGGAAAACAATTTTTTTAGCTTTTTTGAAGCGTAGTTTGGACTAAGCGAAAGTATACTTTGTGTTAAAGTAGGGTGACCATCTGATTTGCGAATAAAGGACTCCTTTTAGAACCAGTGGTGTTTCATTTCGAGTCAGAACCCACAGTACGTAACAATATCTAAGGGGATATACCATAAGAGATCGCAGTGTGGTATTATGATACGCACAGGACACTTCTGCTCTTATTTTTGAAATATATTTGTGAGCATTGGCAAATTTTAAATTATTAATGCAAAAAATGTTAATTATTAATTATATGAGATTGCATCCCGGGTATTGAATCTGTGACTTACGATCGCGTCTCAATTCTCTACCACTGGGTTATTACTGCTCAACTAAATATATATTTAAATAAAACATGCAATGTATGAATATAATTTGATTTCAGGTCATGAATTGGACGTACAAAGGATTCGCAATCTTGAACCAAATGAAGGAATAATATTCCAGCAGAAGTCATATAGAATAATTATGTACCAGCTTATTCGGTCTCACACGTAGAATCATAATTATAAGTTAATTATAGCAATAAATAGCTTTCATAGCAGCTATTAACATTGTGTATTATTTCGCAGGCCTTGCGCCGTTAGCAGCTGGGAAAAATTTACATTAGTTCATACATAAAATATTTTTATATGTAACTTAGTAAATATTACTGTATTATCTACGTAATGTTTACTTACATCTCTTACCTTAGCCGGACTAACGATCTATCGAGTGCTGTAGTGTTTATTTATTGTAACAGAAATTTCTTCTTAACACAGTATACGTTTATTATTAAAAAAAAACTCTCTATTATCTGTTTTCAGTCGATAGATACCGACTGCAAGGCATAGGGTACCCCTAGAGATATCTACAGAGGTATATATTTTACCATAATCGCCACGCTTGGCAGGCGGGTTGGCGATCGCAGTGTGGTATTATGTACGCAGAGGATGATTCTACCCATCTTCTGGAAACTTGTTTGTATGCAGTAGCAATCCTATATAACTAATAAACAAAGTGTGAATTATATAAGATTGAAACCGCCACCGCCACCGAAAAGTACCAAACACAGAGTACTCTGTGTTTGGCACTAATCGGTGTAACATAACTCCTGAAGATGCCCCATGGAGGGGTGAAACACGTGTTGAGTGATTTGACGGTGGCGATTGTGTGACTCGCATTGTTTGCCGCATACGCATTTATCAGCGGGCTGGCGGGCGGTGCACTTTGTTACATGACTACCACTGCATGTGCGGAAGTGGCTAAATATTGGTCCTTTTCTTACTTAGGATGGACTACCATTGCTCTATATATTTTAAGGAATTTTTTTACTATCGTCTTGTTATTTAATTTCATATAACATATAGACTAGATAGTTATATAATATTATTTTCTAAAGAAAAAGCTCGATTTATAAGTAAAACTGTTATATTTATTTTCGGCTGTTTCCCGCCTCTGCGACTCGTACTGATTTTTGTGTCATTGTATTATTATATTATAAGAATTTTAAAAACATAATTATAACCTTAGTTACTCCTTATTTCATCAGCTAGCTACCAGTGTAAGTCCTGTCAAAATCGGTTCAACCGTTTCTGAGATTAGTCTGAATGAACAGACATAGAGACAGTTAAAAATAAAAAAAAATATGATTTTGATAATGTTCCGTGTATATATTCACATGCATATACTAAAAAGCGGTTATTTTAATTTAAAACACGCCTATTTTATATATTTACATAGATTAGAATATCACCGAGTAAAAAAGAAAAAAAATGTTTATTAAGAAACACTTTGAGTTATCTAAACAATTATAAAGTTATCTCTTTTACAACTTTCTGAACTTTTCACTTTGCAATTACTTTCCTGAAGGCACTTTTCTTATGAATGAAAACAATGTAATTCCAGGGCAAATTGTTTATTAGAAACCTAGATATTGCTTACATTTCCTCCTAGATTGTTAACACGTTTGGAAATGATAGATTTTGTTTTATAAATTGATTGTTTTGTATTAAAACTTCAACTGTATAGCATATTAAGCTCATTTTCTATCAATGAATGAATAGAACAACCTATATAATAATCAATGGTTTCAGAAATCTGTACAAATAAATAAAATTGAAGTGTTTGTTTGTAATATGAAAATAACCGCTTTTACTAAATACATATGAATACACACTGTACATATACCGAAATTATATATTATTAAATTTTTGTCTGCATGTGTGTCAATGTTTTTTTATTAAAAGCAAATACTTGAGCAAAATTTTTAAAATGAAATTTTTGGAGATTTAAGCTTAAAATAAAAACGTGTTCCAATTTATTCGGTACGCGTATTTTGATATTGTCTATACAAATAAATAAATTTGGAGTATTTGTATGTAATTATATATATATATATATATATATTATACCAAAATTAGTTTTAATTTAATTTTTTTTTCTGTTTTGATGTATATTTATTCTGGCTAATCTTTGAAATACCTGGACCAATATTAACGGGAATGATACTGGGGGGAATCTTATGTGTATATCTATATATATATATATATATATATATATATATATATATATATATGTGTGTGTGTGTGTGTACATTAATAGTAATAACAACATAATATTATCACCTCGTCGATGGAAATCTTACACCACGACTGCCAGTTATAGGGTGGACCTATATTTATGATGATGGTGATACCTTTGACAGAAGCTAGTAATGACATGACAACATTATTCATATTAAATAATTTGTAATGCCTACAGTAGAAGAAAGGAAAAAATAAAACAATTTAGTTACAAATTTTTATTGCCAAAAAAAATACAAATTAAACTTATATGGTATATAATCGTACTGGCAACTTTGAAGTATGAAGATATAGTGTGTTTATTAATATATTTCTTATAACAGTACTTCTAGTCAAGTATTACTGCTTACATAGTTAGTCTTGCGTTCCCGCGCCTTGAATATTTGGGATCGGATTGCATGGTTCGTTAATGTAACGCAAATAGATTTCCTATACGTTACGTATGTAACAAATATATAAATAAATAATGCAACAAATAAAATTATTTCTAAATTTTGTTTGCAGTTTTGCACATTTTGATTTTGTTATATAACTTGAGGTGTCAAGCGCACATTACTGACGGAATCTCAACATAAAGTTCCATTTCCGATAATAATGGCTGACTTTGCTTATGCTAGTCACCCACAACTTTGTGATCGATACAATATTTTTAGTTCATGTTCGAGATGCACAGGGTTAAACTTAACTTGTTATCCTTCGAAACATCTGTTGTATCTTTGAAAATATGTTAGAAAAATATTTATTTAAAATACATTTCAGTATATTTTTATTAAAGTAATAGGAGGTACATGCAAATAAATATTTACTTTGTGATGATTTTTTTAATTATCCTTATAGTTTCGTTATTTTTTTATTATGAACACCTTAAAATGCTTCTTTGGATGGAAATATAACTCCATCCAAAGGTTGTCTGGTAGAGATCGCCTCGAACGATAAGACCATTTCTTGGTATATAAATTGTTCATTTATGTTTTTTATTTATTATCTACATTATTTTGTTACGTTTTCTTTTTGAAGTATTATATAGGTTTGCCGTACATTAAAGTATAAATAAATAAATAAGTAATTATAGCCCTATCGATCGTACTGAAGAGAAGCCATACATCGCGCTATGATACCTCTAATTCGGTAAATTTTTAAACGTAAACATATGAACAGCATCTGTAATGATCATCACCATCACATCTTATCACCCGATAGACACCCACTGCATGGTAAAGACATCTCCTAAAGGTCACTATGATTATCGATTTTACGCCGCCATCATCGAACGACTTGTCGTGACCTTAATATGTCATCGGTCCTAGTGTTGCGATGTACCCCGCTTAACGCCCCTCCAGATGTCGGTTCTTCTATGGACCTCTTTATTTCTGATTCGGTCTTGCATTGAAGCTCCAAACATAGCTCCTTCCATTGCTCTCTGGGTAACCTAACCTTCTTATAAGGGCGACCGTGATGATAATGTTACGACAGAAAATGAAAAAAAAAGTTTTAATGGAATCAGGCGTTACCTTGCGGAAATCCATCCTAAGTAAGAAAAAGACCAATATTTAGCCACCTCCGCACATGCAGTGGTAGTCGTGCAACAAAGTGCACCGCCCGCCAGCCCGCTGATAAATGCGTATGCGGCAAACAATACGAATTACACAACTGCCACCGTCAAATCACTCAACACGTGTTTCACCCCTCTACGGGGCATCTTCAGGAGTTACGTTACACCGTTTACACACAGTCTCTGTGTCTGTGTTTGGCACTAATTGGCAATTATCAGCGGGCTGGCGGGCCGTGCATTTTGTTGCACGGCTACCACTGCATGTGCGGTGGTGACTAAATATTGGTCTTTTATATACATGGAAAAAAATGGGCTACTTCTATATAAAATATTAAATATATAAAACATATAAAAAGTATACGCAATTTCGAAAAAGGAACGTATTTTAAAAACCAATGCAATATTACCTGTAAATGTGACACACGCGCCCAGGGAATACATGCGTAACGTTATTTAAATAAAAATGTCTCCTCGTATTATTAAAAGCTATCGAACTAACTGAAATCGGTCAGCCGTGAACGAATGGGCAGATACAACAGACGTCGAGATAAAAAAATATTTAAATGTAAAGTTTGTGAAATATTTTAAGTAATTTTTTACAAAGTACATCGGTTCCTAAATTATTCAAATATAGAATATATAAGACGCAAATAATGCTGGTTGATTTAATTTAAAAATAGTTTAGTGTTCAATATTTTTTTTAAACGCAAATAGTAATTCCATGCTTACGTTTTGATACTTAAATAAACGTCAATGTTTAAATTTAGAACTATTGAGTAGCACTATATAATGATCCGATAAAGACCGCCTATTATATAATGCTTTTTTTATATTATTTACTATTATTATGAAAGATATACGGTTCTCTAGGACACTCTTTCAATTATAGGAGGTAATATCGAAGAATGACAGCTCAAGCCGAGGTTCCCTCACGGGGGCCCTTGTACTTAGTCTCTCTATGGAGTTACTGAAGTGATCTAAAAGCTCGGCGATCTTTCAATCCGGTAAAATAGTAATACGTAACAGCCCCTGGCACGGGTCTCCCAAAAGCCATCGGGCTTGTATGTGTGTGTGTAATGTGTTGGGCCAGATGCGTGCTCTACCATCTCAACCCTGTGGAAAAAAATGAAATATTTACTCGATAATGTAAAGTCCGTCCCACACAAAGTAGGGAGAACATAAATAAAAAACCTCGCTGAAGCTGCAAATGTCATTTGGGCAGGAGAGAGTGAGAGTGAGAGTCCGGAAAAAAAGAAAAAACCTTTTATACAATTTATACAATTCTTTTATACAATTCTTCCAGCTATGTCGGTGATCTTGGTTCTTTTGCGGATCTGCTTATTTCTGATCTCGCACAGAAACTAAGCTCTATATATCCTACAGTTGAAACGATAATGACGATCATGAAAGTACAAATCCTGGATTAATATAAAACACCCTCCCAAGTTTTAAGACAGAATAGTTGTGATGTAACTCATCATTATGAAATACAAAACCTAGTTTAACAGAACTAAAGCTTATTGAATCACTTTACGTGAGAACAAACATTGAAACGTTTATAGAGACATTACTACTTTTATAAAAGGCTGTATAATAACATGAGTTTGTTGAATATGTTAAAGAAAATAACATGCCTGTGCATATTGGACTAGAGCACGAGACTTCCGTGAAATTTAAATCGAGACCATGAACTGCTACTTATAAAAGATCTAATTTTGTATCTGAATACGTAGACTTTGGCGGAGGCCGAAGTGAATGGAACTCTGTTGACTTGTTTGTATATCATTATTTGCTGCATCACCCTAAGGCGACACTCGAACTTTACACTCTTCGTTCTTGAGGAAAGAGTCGTAGATACTTTGAGTTCGCTGCTAAAAGTAACAGTATAAGTTTTATACACATATTAAATGTGTACATGTATATATAGTGTGTAAATGTGTATATGTATTTGTGTTTTTTTATAGTAACTATTTCCCCCCTCCTTTATTAATTTACCTCTGCGCCGCTTAGCAGTTAACTGGCAGAGAATGCACACACATTAAGTTCGCCGCTATACTGAAAATGTAAACTGTAATTGGATAGTGATGATTTGCTAACAATTGTTTTATGGTACACCCTACACAAGAATATATATATATATATATATATATATATATATATATATATATATGCATAATAGCAGCCTGCATCCAGGGTTATATGTCGTCGTTGTCGTTTACGCTCGTACACTGCAAAGTATGGGCCTCCCTTAAAGATATCTATATGTGGGGGGATACATTATAATCACCGAAAGGCAGGCTGGTTGGCGATCGCAGTGTGGCATTATGGTACACAGAGGACGCTGCTGCCCATCTTTTTTAAACTATCTTGTATTAATTAATGCACAAAGTGTGAACTATTTTAGATACCGGGAATCGAACTTGTGATCGCAAGTCTCGGTCCTTACCACTGAGCTGTCGCTGTTTATCGACTACCTTAACAAAATCATCTGTCTGATTTGTAGGTAGATATTCTATGCTGTACTTGCCGGGCCATGGACTTCTCCCCAGAAAATTAACTCTCCTCCGTCCACGGGCGTTAATTCACGCCTAAGATTAACAACCTTTCGACCTACGGGCGTGAATTCACGCCTAAATGATTTATCTTTTATTTTTAATAAGATAAAAAAGGCTATATTTCTTTCAAGAACATGATTGCAATTACTTATAGTCAATATCTTCTAGAATCTATTTTTATCGATAGTTTAATTTTTATGTGTTATAAGAATAAATTTTTAATGTCAAGTACCGCACGATGACGTAATGGCTGCGGGTAATAAGCAATAACGGCCTTTTTTGCAGGAGAGCCTTCAAGCATCAAAGCCTTAGCGGCTGTCGATCTATTCTGCGCTATATGTGACCTGCTTACTACCAATACAACTTGTTAATTTTTTTTGCTATTTCTAATACTTTCGTTCGTGTATCTCCTCATTTTTAATTCGATCTATTATTATTAGAAAGTCATTTTCACAATGACCAGTGGGCAAGCGGACAAAAATGATTCATTTCATTACTTACTACGTCTTAAAATACATAAAAATATGATTTTCTTTGCTCAATTAATGTTTCAAGTAACATTATCTCGTAGAACATGCCACAAATGACAGGGATTAACAATTTATGAACACGTATGAGATACGAAATATGTCATTGTCATTATGTACATATATTGTAAAATTCTTCGCGGCGTTCTCGCTATGAAAGCATACCGACGTGATATATCATCATAGCTGTGTAATTTTACTACATACGAGTATATATGTTTGAGGAAAGACAATATGATCTTTTATGGCATACAGTTTTAAATTAAACCTTATGAGAACTCTGTTTTATACCCTCTATGGACGAAGCATTTGACTTATGTCTCGCCTGATGTTAATGACAAGTTCTAAGATGCTACATGCTTACTTAGAAGAAACCTATTTACTCTTTTCTATAAGATAAGTATGACGCCGGTAGCTTGTTCCACTCTTTTGCTGATCGAAATGTTAAAGTAATGAAAAACGCTTAATAAGGGTGAAAGAAATTTCAACCGTGTACGGATGTGTGTCTTATTGTCCAATGAAATAAAGAAGACGGGGGAATTATTTGATGTAATTCCGCTGCACATTCTCCAAAATATGCTTTGTTACTACGTAAAACAGGAAGGAAGAAAAAATATATTGTGATTTTGAATATATAATATAAACTTTATTACACTAGCCTTAAGTCACTCTATCTTATTCTCTCGTCAAATACCGAAATAATTGAGATACAAGGTAACTACAGATAAATTTAGGTGACCCAGAAATATCTATTTATACCAATATTGATTATGCCAACCATGAGATATTACGGTTACAAAGCAAAGTTACAGAACCCCCTAAACAATAAACACGGAACCTTAGGATCAAGAAGTGCTGTAAACACGCGTGACCTTGAAGTTATTTATAGATTTTTGTGTACGGTTCTCGGAAATTCTAAACGAGTACTACCTCGAACTTACTAGAACCTTATCCGTAGTATAAATAGGTATACTACCTATGTGGACAGTTCAGTGTTGTTTTTCGTGTTATAAGATTAAGATCTGCGATTAGTGATACAAAGTGACTATTTGGTAAGATATTTGGACAGTGATTTCTTGAACGATTTGGAAGCGAAGTTTGAACTAAGCGAAAGTATATTATGTGTTAAAATAGGGTGACCATCTGATTTGTGAATAAAGGACTTCTTGTAAACCAATGGTGTTTCATTCCGAGTCAGAACCCACAATACGTAACATTACTTTTATAAACAGTCACGAAGGTGTAACAATAGTACTGCTTCCCAGAAGTGTCGGTATTCGTTTTTAAGTACTAACACAAACTGTAATTGTAACAACATTTGCTTACAAATGACAAGTAATTAACTGCATCTAATTACAGAAAGATTTAGCCCAAACAATTGTACAAAACACAGCTACTCCAATTAAACTGATGCACGAACGCCCGCGGTCTTTCTGACCCTAATTAAGAGTAGTATAGATTTAGTTAGATTCACAGAATTTAATGTTTCATACTACGATATAACTGCTATATGTAATTCCTCCAGTATGATTACCTTACTATCTATTTTTAGGCATTTTATATTATTTTCATTCTTCTTCTACTACTTTTCAGCTGATGGACGCCCACTGCAAGGCCTAGATCTCCCCCAAAGGTCGCCATTACTGGTTTTGCACTGTATACATCCAGCTACTTCCTTCGACCTTATGTCATCCGTCCACCTTTTACGAGACCTACCCACAGTCTATTATATCCATTATATTTAATGGAATCAGGTGTTACCTCGCGGAAGTTTATCCTAAGTAAGAAAAGGACCAATATTTAGCCACTTCCGCACATGCAGTGGTAGTCGTGCAACAAATGCACCGCCCGCCAGCCCGCTGATAAATGCGTATGCGGCAAACAACGCGAATCACACAACCGCCACCATCAAATTACTCAACACGTGTTTCACCTCTCCACGGGGCATCCTCAGGAGTTATGTTACACTGATTATTGCCAAACACAGAGTCAATCCATTATGTTTAAAAAATTTGTATATTTAGAATGATTGATTATAAATGTAAAAGATTAAAAATGGTGAAAGCCTTTGTCATCAAAAATATACGAAGCGATCACTCTATTCTTTTTATAAATCCGATTGGGCACTAACTTCTAGCTGTACAAAGTCTACAGGGACATATAGCAAACAGAAACAAATTTTGATTCGTAGGAATTCAAATTTTGAAAATGTTATTTAAGATTTATTGAGATTCTTAAGGTTTTATTGATTTTTAAATAGATTTCCGTAGTCGTTTCAGCTCATAGATGCCCACTGTCGGGCATAGGCCTCCAAAGATATGTATAAGGGATATACCGTAATCAACATGCCTGGCGATTTATACATTCACCCCATTCCAACTTTTACTTTCATAATTTATTAATTTGTAAATTTTTGAGCATATAGTATTTTTATTTCTATTTTTTTTTACATTATAAAATTACAAGTGTAAATAATTTCAAGTGTAAATAATTTTTTTATCTGTGGATCCATGTTAAAGACAATATAAATTAAATTGTACAGACCAGGATTCGAACCCAGGAACCTCGCTTCGCAAGCGAGCATTCAGCCACTGAACCAATGAAGCTTTCTCACAGTTTAGGTAATGTCTGACCCTTCTTTATTACATAATTTTCTATCCCATTTTTTCTACCCTAACGAAACCCTGAGGATACGCCTCAGCTGCCGGGTCAACGAAAGCCACAAATGTCTCCTTCGGTACCTTTTGTTAAAAACTAAGGACACGCATTCTACCTTAGTTTTAACGACATGTTCAACCCTACCTAAACCAATCTAGTTTTGCTTATGTTTTTCCTAAATAGCACTCTAACACTCTGCGATTCTATGAATTTCTAAAATAAATTATATCTAGGTCTTCATAATTACTGGCCGTCCATATTTTTATAGTGGTATATATACGACACGAGTTTACATCTTAATTTTTTTTAATCAAAAGTCATATATTTAAACTTGTAAAAATATTTAAAACTTAACCAAAACCAAAGCTTCGAAATAGTAATAGTCTCAAAGTTGATTCGCTAAGATAATATAGATTTGAACTAAGGAGAACTAAAAAATATTCGAGAGTTTCAAATAGTAAGTGAACAAAATAGCAGGATCATTTCAAATTTCGAATGAAAGTTTCGTGAACGCATTGCAACGAGGCCTCCTAAAATATGCCACTCTGCAACCATGAGGACTGTACCCAGCACTTCTTCCTACAACATAATAGACTCGTCGCTCACATGGCGTGATCCGTGGAAAGCTAAGAAGTTAGCAAGAAAAGAAAAATAAAGAAAAATTGCATAAATTTTCATTTAAATGTTCTGTAAAAAAAGGATCAATATTTAGCCTCTTTCGCACATGCAGTCGTGCAACAAAGTGCACCGCCCGCCAGCCCGCTGATAAATGCGTACCGGCAAATAATGCGAATCACACACCTGCCACCGCCAAATTACTCAACACGTGTTTCACCCCTCCACGGGGCATCCTCAGGAGGTGTTTCACCGACAAGTGTCAAACACCGAGACCCTGTGTTTGGCACTAATCGGTGTAACATAACTCCTACTCCTGCACTTTGTTGCATGACTACTACTGCATGTGCAGAAGTGGCTAAATATTGGTCCTTTTCTTACTTAGGATGAACTTCCGCAAGGTAACGCCTGATTTCACTAAATATTTAAATGTTCGTATATTATTAAATTTTAAGCTTTTATTCACACAAAATTAGAACATCACGGGAATAAGCAAACGAAATAAATAAAGCTAACCGCTCTCCATAGAGACACGGTGCAAGTACTTGTGGGACCGAAGCCGCGTCGCCAATCGCAAGAGATAAATTCCAAATATATAACGCATACAAATACCCTAGAGAACTGTTGAGTCAGACAGTAACAAAAGAATTCGTTTATATATCCATATATACACATTTGTAAAGGACACCCAACTGTTTTTATACGATAATAATCAAAATCAAAAACTAAATATTCTTTAATATTTAATGGAATCAGGCGTTACCTTGCGGAAGTCCATTCTAAGTAAGAAAAGGACCAATATTTAGCCACTTCCGCACATGCAATGGTAGTCGTGCAACAGAGTGCACCGCCCGCCAGCCCGCTGACAAATGCGCATGCGGCAAACAATGCGAACTACACAACTGCCACCGTTAAATCACTCAACACGTGTTTCACCCCTCCACGGGGCATCTTCATAAGTTATGCACTAATCGGTGTAACATAACACGCATTTGTCAGCGGGCTGGCGGGCGGTGCACTTTGTTGCACTACTACCACAGCATATGCGGAAGTGGCTAAATATTGGTCCTTTTCTTACTTAAATATTCTTATATCTGAATAGGCTATTACAAGCAGTTCCAAATCCTCAATCCTTGTTAGTCTTACTGCTATTAATTCATTGTTATTTTTTTTACAGTGTTACTAATGTTTGGACACATTTCTCCTCGCCGCCGTGGAAAGACATGTCTCTTCGATTGTTAAATGCGTCTAGTATTGAATTTGTGATCTACAATCACTAAGTCAGTTGTTTTGTTACCTTTTGTAAATCATAACAAATGTGAATCCCCGTGGATTACATTTCTAATTATAACAAGCTCGAGGCTTCCGCAATTTTCCTTCAATTCAATCAAGTCACACACGCCTCGAGCAATTCCAGGAATGATCTTTCTCTTAACGAAATACGTAAACTGACGTAATTATTTGATTCCGTTGTAACTAAGCAAAATTTACCTTTCGTTTAATTGATTTAAAATACTCAAATTATTGTTTAGTAATTACTTTTTAATTCTTACCTTCAGCTCTAAGGCGAAAACAAATCTTTTTATTTACGTAAAGGGAAACCTGTGACATTTGCTCAACGAATCATAAAGTGTGCTTTTCTCGAAGGAATAAATAGATCCGTAGATAAACAAATGTAACCAACATAGACCAACAGATTAGAAAGTTTAAATGGTAGCAAGAAAGCCTTAAGGTTTTGATATGAAGAGCATGGACCGGCAAGCGCAGTGTAGGATATCCTGCAAGGTAGACACGACCTTGTAAGGATTATTTGAAGAAGCTGAATACAGGTCGATTTCAATCGAGACCTATGTCCAACAGGACTTCTTACAGCTGAAATGATAATGTTGATAGAAAAAGCCTTACACTTATATGCCTCTTTAGAAACCCAACTGGAAAAATAAATTTATAAAGTACAAAAGTTAACAATTTTTTTTTTTTAATGTTTCTGACGTTTCGAGAGTTTTTCCTACTCCTACAGCCAGGAGTAGAACTGAAGTATTTTACGTATATTTATCATGGTTACCTTTATAGTGGGTATGTAGACAGATGACGTTAAAGTCGTCAGAAAACGCTGGATCTATGAAAGAAGCCAGTGAACGTCGTACAGCTAAAATGATCACAATAATGACAACTACCTTCAAAGTTGTTAGTAATTGTTAGTGTTCCGAACTAAATTTATTGATCGAGCAATAATAGCCTAACGGTAAAGGAAAGGAAGGCGATGAAAGCAAGAAGGAATGAAATAACAAAAAAAAATTGTAAGATATTGTAAAGGATAAAAGGAAAGAATAAAATAAATTGAGAAGAATGAAAGTGAGTGTAGAATAAAGATAAACCCAGAAAAAATTATTTGTAAATTAAGTCCCTGACCCAAACAAAATAGGGGTTACGAGAGGCTCCCAATAGCGGGGGCCATAAAAAAACGGTAGAGGACAGAGACTTGAGTAGGTCGCGGTTTCGACTTCCAAGATACGATCTTATATAATTCACACTAAGTCCATTAATTATATAAGAATGCCACTGCTTACAAACAAGTTTCCAAAAGATGAGCATCATCGTCCTCTGCGTACCATAATTCCATACTGTAATTATTAACCCTGCCAAGCGCGGCGATTATGGTATTTAACCACAGGAAAAGGCTTGATATAGGTCAATTCCAACTAACAGTGAAAACCTGTGGAAGAGCCTAATATATGGCAGGGGACATCGCACAACTAAATTGATGACTATAGAAATAAAATCAATTTAAGAAATATTAATAATATATCAGACTGTGCTCTTCACAAAAATAAAACATTGATAGATTATTTATATAAAAAAAGGACTAAATACATTACAACACAAAATGATCCTTTAGTACGTTTAAATAAGGAAGCTTTAAATCATTTCCCTCACCTAACTAATCCGCATAACCAGTCAAATCGTTCGTAATTAGAAAAGTAACTTCACAGTGACCAGTTAAATGTATCCTTTGAACGCAACGGCTAATTAGGGACAGTGTTCACTGCATTATTAATTCTGTAATACTGTAAATAGAAGTACGAATTGAAAAGAGTATCAACATACGTACATGCATGAAGGCAGCAAGTGTTCTAAAATCTCTCCCAAAGGGATCAAGCCATTAGATGGAGGCATTTGAAATAGTCCATTTACGTTTTTAATATGCATGAGTCCGTATCGTACGAGTCCTTCGTTGCGTTAAAATGTTTATAATCCTACCCTTTTAGTGATAAAAATATAACATACATTATTTTTACACAAATCAACAGTAAACCAACTCTGGTAGGAAAAATTAAGTATTAATTATTGTATATTTGTTTTCCTTTCTGCTGAAATATTAAAATATTCCATCGTGTTATATAATATACTTTTTTTTATAATTAATTATAAGTTTAAAAATACTGCAGTTAATTAATACGAAAATCATATTAAGAGTACAACCCTGTTATCAAGTAAAGATTACATTAAAGACTAAATTATTGTCACACAAGTTTTTCATTTTTTCTTGTTTTAAATTTTTTCTTTTTATTTTAAAATATAAATCCAACATTTTCCTGGTGAACTTAATATAATATAACTGGAGTGGTCAAACTGCGGCACTCGAACCACATGCTGCTCTTTGAACGTTTTTTTTGTTTTTTTTGGTTTTTTATTTAAATTTATATAACCTATCTCAGCTCCTGGGAAATCGAAACAAATGATTCGTGTGAATAATTATTACTATTATTCCACTGTAAAATTGGCGAAATCCAAACACCGATCATAATTAACTAACCGGCATCTTAAGTATTGTTAGGAATGCTGTCATATACGTGTGCCATCATATCTAGCTTTATATTCAATTGCGGCTCCAAAAAAAATACAAATTTCGAAAAATGGCTCTCACTATCAAAGAGCTTGGTCATTCCTGTAATATAACTTGATGTTACTCTTTAAGCGGCTTTAAAATAAAACGTCTTACATTTTTCATTTACATTTTTCTGTAATCTAAGGTTATGATCTTTTCATTGACATGATTAAGACCAGAGATTAAGAGGCCATTTTTGTCCTAGTTAGTCTACAATCAGTGTTAGACTATAAATAGATTTGTTCCTTTTCCTTTGTCTCGTTTAAGACGCTTCTCAGCCGGAGACACATTATCCTTCACCATCGTTAAGAGTAGCTGGCGATAGCTGTCATTCGGGTGATCATCTTGCTATATTTACTCCCTGCTACTTTTAACTCTTCCTGCACTGTACTGTTTCGAAGATGTTTGTGCTGTTTGCCCTAAGGCTTTTACAGCTTCATCTGATATCAGTTCAAGGAGCGAAAGGGTTAGTAAACTATACTATAAACTACTGTATTCGTAATTAAAAACCTTCATTTGACACTTGGATGGAGATGGAAAACTCTTCCTTTTTTTATAACAGTTATAACAGTTTTTTATTATTAATAGGGGTTATTTGATAATTAGAAAAAATCTTGCATTAACCAGACAATCGCAATCGATGAAATCGAGGTTCAGCTCTCTCGAGCGCCTATGATTCAAGGTCATTGAACTAAGTTCTTTTTCCTTGCTCCTCTGATGAACTAGATTACAGAAACTAGCACAACTATTATATATAATGTCTAAAACCTTGACCCAAGTGACAAAGAACCTCCAGGTTCCAACGAAGTGTGTGAAGTTCTCTTGAGCCTTGCTGACCTAACACTCACTTCGAAAGTGCAACTGTGCTTTTAAGGTATATAATAAAACTACTTGCTTTACTGTATATCAGAAGGAAGAATGGACCGGACAATATATTGTAAACAATCCGCGGGATCTGTCCAATATTTTCTCGACCGACTCTTTTCAGTAGAACTGCCTTCCGAGCCGATGGCTGCTTCCTGTAGGGACAACAATGTTAACATTTTGTGTTGATTGACTATTCGAAAGTGTTTGTAATAGTCTGTTGGGATATTTTGATTTGATGGCACTAATCGGTGTAAAATAACTCCATAAGATGGCCCGTGGAGGGGTGAAACACGTGTTGAGTGAATTAACGGTGCCGGTTGTGTTATTCGCATTGCTTGCCGCATACGCATTTATCAGCGGGCTAGCGGGCGGTGCACTTTGTTGCATGACTACCACTGCATGCGCGGAAGTGGCTAAATATTGGTCCTTTTCTTACTTAGGATGGACTTCCGCAAGGTAACGCCTGATTCCAATAAATAAATGATGTTAAAACTCGGCATGAATCACCATTAAGCACGTACACCTAAATAAGGACCCAGCCACACAATTAATAAAAACCAACTGGTCCCCATTGTGTTCTCAGGAGTGAATTTAAATTAATTAAAGCAAGCTCATTACTGTGTTGATGAAAGAAGCAATGAATTGCCCTTCATCAAGGTGACCTTAATTAAACCCTGTCGCACGTACCCCGACGAATTTACTGCACCAATTAAGGTACAGAGCTCTGGAGTCTGAATATAACTTTGTGATACGATAAAAAGTTTTGCCGCTGCTTTGAAAGGATTTACAGTTGACTATAATTAATCTTATTTTAGAGATAAATAAAATGCGTATAGTGTACGGTGTACAATAAAAATGAATGAATATTGCCACGCAGTCCTATCGCGTGCTCTGCAAAATCGGGGTGGACGCGGTCTTGGCCCAGCTCTTCACGGGGCACGGGGGGTTCTCTAAGTACCTTCACAGGTTCAAGTTCACCGTGGCCCACCTTGTGGCCTATTGTCACGCACATGCAAGGATGCGCAGTGCACTGGAAACGGAGGGAAAGTTAAAGATACGAGTAGATTTAGAGAGCATCGCCTTAATGAAGGGCGACGACAACCTTCTCCCATTCCTATCGTTTGCTCGTAGGGTGGTGAGTAACACTGTTAATAGAAACAAAACAGTGTAGATAAGTAGGTACCTAATAAACTGCACATAAGATAACTAGTCAATTAATAATAGGAAAAATAGAATAAGAAAAGTGTAGTAATGTATTAAGAAATCACAACCCAAAGAAAACTGTCATTCTGTGATAGAATATGTAAATAATAAAATAAAGAATAAAAAAAAATGTACCTAGCCACCTAAGAGTAATAAGATGATGGAAGGAAGGCGATGAAAGCAAGAAGGAATGAGAGAACAAAATGAAAGATATTGTAAAGGAAAAAAAGGTAAGAATAAAAGAAATTGAGAAGTATGAAAGTGAGTGAAGAATAAAGATAAAAATTTTAAAAACTTATTTGTAAACAAAGACCCTGATCCCAACAAATTAGGGGTACGAGAGGAGTTGTGTTTCGCATTGTTTGACGCAAGCGCATTTATCAGCGAACTGGCGGGCGGTGTTTTTCATTGCACGACTACTGCTGCATAGCGGAAATAGCTATATATTAGTCCCTTTCTAACTGAAAAACTCATTTACCTGAAATGTAACGTTCCTGCCCTACACATGTTAGGAGTAACAGAGATGCCCGAAAACGGTGCCCGGTTAAAAATGTACTTTTTGTTACTACTAATTATAATTTATTAATTGACAGTAAATCAGCTGTGTATATATATGTATATATATATATACACATATAAATATAAATAATTATATGTGTATATATATATTTTACATCTCTAAACATTCAACCTGTAAGTTGAAGAATTAGCCTTAGAAGTTCATAAAAGGTTTGCGATGTTAGGTTCGTCGACATAATTAGCCTAAATTAATTAATTTTTAACAATTATAGAATACGGTCACGCCGAGTTGTAAAAAGCTAACTCAAAGGCTATTGTCTTTAAAAATTTAAATCTCTATTTCTAAAAATACTGAACTAACACTTCTGAATTACATCTGCTGCATATTTCGGAAGGATTTTTTTTTTCAAATTGAATTTCGAACAAAGTTTCTATTGTAGTTAAGGTTTTAACAAAACTTTTTTAACACACGAACATCGTGAAGCCTCGTGAAATTTTTAATTTAACACTCAATTCCGGGAAATATTTTTTGAAAGTTCTTGTATTAATAACGACAGAGAAATAGTATAACTAGTGTTTTGTTGAAGAGTACAAGAGTAACAAACTTGTGATATAAAATGGTTTCGAAGAATATTATTATATTTCTAAACACTTCAAAGGATCAAGCGACAACTTTATATGTGCTTATAGAGGGTTGTCTTATATACCGACAACCAGACCGACAACTACACTTAAAGTATTGATCCACCATCAATAATTATTATTAATAAGAATGTGGTTATACAATACGTCGTCATCATTATTATCTTTTTAACTTCGTTCACCATTGGTCATGGAGCTCTACCATATATTTCTAAAACATTAAGTTTTTTTATCATTTTTTAACGGGCTCCGACTATTGGAGACAGGGATTTTATTGGGGATATAAATTTTTCAGTTTTTTTTTTATTTACAAACTCTTTTATCATCTTTCATTTAACATTTGTACCTTTTCACTTTCATCCTATCATCAGTCACTATAGTCTAGTTCTATTTTATTATTAATTACACCAATATCTCGCCTTGCGTCGTTTCATTTTGCGTTTTTTTTTTTTGAAGTTGCATCGCTGATTAATTAGTACTATTTTTCACGGTTCGTCGTTAGATTTTCGAGTTTGCGCAGTTTTGGGTTGGAGGCTTTAATTTATTTTTTTGAAATTTTCTTTTTTTTTTCTAAAAGATCGCAACACTTGTTTGTAATTGCGCTAAATCATCGAAACTCTGGAATTCCCTTTCTAACTAAAAATCAACGCAATTTTAATTCAATTTTATATTCACTTTGTTATGCTGCTAATTTTAGAGTTCAGTTTCAATTACGTAGTGTGTTGTAAAGTAGTTTGTCGTGCTATTTTTAAAAGAGAACAATAAATTTATATAAATGTTAACATGTTGTTTCTGGTTACAAAAAAGGTAAATATTATTTTTACCTTGATTAGGTATCCGATTCGACACCGAATGCAGTCAGCATTCGGTGTCGAAATCGAAGCCTTCCGAATGCGGGGCTGTCGGCAACCAGGTGGATCACGGTCTGGTCCATACCTGGTTCACAGAAACACGACGGATGCTTCCTGAGCTTAAACCGGTAAAAGTTCTCGGAGAACTCCCCGTACCCCGTGAAGAGCTGGACTAAGACCGCGTCCACCTGATTCTGCAGAGCACGCGATAGACTGCGATAGCGTCCAAGAGGAATTACCGCGTTGTCGATGCCGTCGTACCTTCCATATACCGCCTATTCTACTAGTCAAGAGTTCCCAGCTCCTCATAGTCTGGTCTTCTCTTACTCTTCAGGGCCGCTTCCCTGGCCAGTTGACCCGCCCTCTCATTCCCCTCCGTCCCTGCGTGCACTTTCACCCAATATAAACTTAAATATAGACGACATATTTAAGTTCGCGATAAGTCGCTGAATGCGGACGGCGAAGCACTGGTCATCATAGCGATGTTTATGGGAAGGCCTAAACCTTGTAGTGGAAGTCCATCGGCTGAAAAAGACATGATGAATATTCCTGAAGTTTAATTTACAGCAAACATTTCTATACAAATTATCACGCACATACAGAACGATATATTGTCACCCTTTTCCTTATTTTTATGAACTTTGTATGACGTATTTTCTCATATCAAGTCTTTCATAGCAGTTTATAGAGTTTTTGAACTATGACGGATATTTTTTTTCATCTACGGGTATCCTCATTTAATAGGTTCTCGTAGAGAAATCTCGAGCATAGCCTTCTCCACAGTTCGTAGAACAGTGAGCTTGTCAACTGAGAGACTATTTTCATCGTCATAATAAGTAATAATGTCAATAACAAAACATAATACACGAACCGTATTCTTTATAAAATAATATTTGCTCTAACTCTGTTCAAAGTTTTGAGCGCTAAAACGTCTTTATTTTAAAATATGGATTTTCAGTTTAGATAATGTAAGCATCATTGTTCTAAGATAAAAGGCTTTTAAGAGTAATTTAAGTATAATCTTATCTGTGCCTACATTTAAAATTTAACTAGGAAAATTGTAACTTACATTAAGTAAAAGCTTACGAAATTTTTTAGTATAAATTTAAAATTTTAAAACATTATAACTATGCGTAATATTAAAACTAGTTTCGGTCTATAAATACCCACTGCAATGTGGGATATACCGTAATCGCCACAATTGACAGACAGGTTGGCGATCGCGATGTGGTATTGTATTACACAGAGAACACTGCTTCCAATCCTCTGGAAACTTGTTCATGACTTGCTTTTTCTCTGATGATGTTAATGCTGTTAGCCTTAAGGCTTTTACAGCTTCGGTACTGAGTTCACGGAGCGGAAGGGTCCGTGAACTAGATCTTGTTCATGAGCAGGGGTCTTAAATAAATAATGCACAAAATAGTAATTATTTAGGATTGTGGAGGAGAGAGAGAAGAGAGGAGAATCGAATCCGCGACGTACGATAACAAGTTTCAGTCTCCAACCGCTGAGCTACTAAAACTAATTAATACATATAAAATAGATAATAACTTTATAATTCAAATCAGGCACAAAAAATAGCTTTTCCTTTAAATCTATAAGTTATTTTATCTAAAGATGATAGAGTAATAAAAACCAAAAGAAACATTACCTAGACTAGGTTTCTTTTTGATATTTTAGTTGAACAATTTTTCTAAAAGAATAATAGCCTGAGTTACTCCTTGTTCCATCGGCTACTTGCCAATACACGCCCCGTCAAAACCGGTACAGCCATTTTAAAGATTAGCTGTAACAAACAGACAGACAGGCAAATATTTAAAAAAAAAATTTTTTTTGGTAAATATACTACATATTCATGTATATGTATGTAGTTAAAAGCGCTTATTTTAATATTACATGCAGACAATCTGATATTATTTATTTGTATAGATGATAGCAAAATATGAGCACAGATTAAATTTTAGCATGTTTTTATTTTATGCTCAATTATTTTCGTTTGCTATTAATTAAATTTTTATATGCGATGAATAATTCATCACCATCACTAATCATAATAAGTGTCAATTAGGTAATTCGATAGATGGTCAATTTTTACGACGACTGTTTTTTTGATTAATATGCTTGTATATTTATACAAAAATAAATTCACAGCATTTAAAAAATCCTATTACATGAGTTCGTTAATAAAAATTACAATTAGTTTAAATTCTTATATATTCCGGAAAAAATTAACTAATAAACAAACTAAAATCGGCTTAAATTTAAATTATATGTTGCAGTACTATTACTCAATTGTCAATTAATTACATATAATACAGTGTAACAGACAGAAGCAGATATATATGTCACTTGCTGTTAACATAACCTCGATTAGTTGGCGCATTATGTCTTGATCGTAATTGAACTAACATTTGACATTTAATTCAATTGTACCTAATTGAAATTAATACATACATAGATATTTATAATTTTAGTTTAGATTTAAATGTTTATTTTTATAGTTCTTGTAGCAATACAGTCTACGCTAGTGTTTCTCAAAGTAGGGCCCACGAGGCAATTTAATTATTAAGTTGGCTGTAATATAAAAGATATATGGTACAAAGGAGGGCAAAAGAACTTTAGAAAGGCTAGGGTTAGGCATGGTACAAAAGGTTTAAAAACCTGGTCCACACAGTTCGCAATAAAACCTTTTTTTTATAATTTAAATAGAAAAGAATATAAAAAAGTACACGAAAAAATAAAAAGCTATCGACACATGATTCTCGGCAGCCACTCGAAACACACTAGCTTTATATGTGTGTGTATATATATATATACATATATACATTTATGTATATATATATACTATATATATATATATATATATATATATATATATATATATATATATACTATGTATATATATATATATATATGTATATATATATGCGAAATCAAGCACTAATCGCTAAATAATTCCTTTAATATACATGTTTATATGTATTATTTTATTACAAGTACATAAATACAAATTCAAAAAAATTTTTCGTGCATCTAGCACTCCATCCCAAAATATGTCCAAAAAGCATCTTTTGCTATATATTTAAAAAACAACATTTACAAATTGTTAATACATTGTAAATAACATCATAGGATATTAAACCTTGGGAATGACGCGTCATCGCCAGGCCAGCTATTATTATTAAAAAAAATCCAGAAATGTTTCGAAGAATTTTCTCTTATTCGACTAACAGTATAACAATATAGTAGAGATAAAAACCATCCAGAGTTTTGATTGATAATGATCGTATTATTTTCGCCTGGGTTTATACTTTTACCTTACTACCGTTTACAAATTCCGTGAGGTTGAAGATCCTTAGCTTTCTCTTAGGTGGCAAAGCTCAAATAACTTACTCTCCACCTGGAGAGCATACCCGGGCTACTGCATATAATTGTTATAAAAGAACTGTGGAGGCTGTAAAGATCTTTGGTCTCCTTCTTTTTCTACTTACAGACGTCCACAGCAGGAAATAGGCCAAAACTAAAAACAGCTCTAGATTTTAGGTCGCAATGGTTTTTCTATGGAGTGACCAGGGCACATGGACTCCCAAGGACAACGGGACCACGACTAGGATTGTCAAAGATGTCTGTGCTACCGGTTCATTGTAATTAAAACTAAGGAGAAAACTTATTAAGATATATTTTTAGCAATTAGCTTATTGTACATAATTGCATCTATGCCTAATATATAATAAAGAATACTTGTGAAAAATTCGTAACAAATCTAAATAAATAAATAAAATTTGTACATATACCAAAATATAAATCTTTTTAATTCCACGCGGACGAAGTCGCGGGCATATCTAGCAAATATTAAAAATTGTATATTTACTCAATTTGTTTCCGAGAAGTATCAGTAAGTGAAATTCGTACAGCAAAATACATATAGTTAAATATCTAACAATCTAAAGGTATGACATGGTTCGATAATGGCGGTTGGCTTTGTGAAAGTTTTCCGATAGGAAAAATATTTTTGCGAAACGCAAATTACTCTTATTAAACGGTTTTATTTAGTACGACCCGTACGGAATTTATTTGGATCAAAATTAGAAATTGAAATTTAAGCATCTTCCCATTGTCAGATTGATCTGAAATTTGGCACACACGTTTAATTTAGATGATAATACAATATAATAAAATCAATAACATTATAAATCTAAGATGGCCGCCGATACAAAATGGCGGATTACATATTTTTCCTTAACCCCCTCAATATGGGTATCAAATGACAGGGCTACATTAGTAAAACACGATGATTATGTCAAAATTTAAAAATTCAAGATGGACGCCGTTCCAATATGGCGGACTAGGTACATATTTTTCCACAACCACAACAATATGGGTATCAAAAAACCGTTTAACTTAAAAATTTTTTAGACGTTTTTATTTTGTAATATGTTCGCGTGAAAATTTATTATAGTTTATTATAACAAAAATATAGCCAGTTTAATTTTATACTTTCGTCTAGTTCATTTGTAATAAACGGAAACAGATAAAATAATTCACATTATTCATAATTTAATAAAATATAACATTGAAACATAGTACTAATAGAACTTACTGTTCCATAGAAAAGTAATTTATCTAAATCCCAAACAACTATTGTAAACAAATACTACGATTTATTCAACGAAATAATTATTAATAGTGAGCTCTGGTAGTTTAGCGGTAGAAAACTAAAATTTACGATCGCAGGATCGCGAGTTCGATTCTCGGGATATATACTGCGATCACCAACCTGCCTGTCAAGCGTGTCGATTATGGTATATCACTGCCTTACCTGTATATATTTAAATACGCAACTATTCGCTGCTACAAGAGATGGCGGCTAAAAGTTTGTTTTCTTCCTAAATTTTATTTTTTACAATTTAAATTTTAATTTATATTTGCCATTTTAAAAAATTTAAATTTATAATTGCCTTTTTTAGCACCACACTAAAACAGACTAAATAATTAACGTAACACAAATAAATATTGTAATTCAATTTAAATTAAAACTGTATAAGATATATCAAAGTTACCAATAAAAAAAAACTTTCAGCGCACTCAAACACTAATGTACATTTAACATACAATGAGCTTTTACATAACACTAGCTTTTGACGACCCACTTAGCTGAAAGTCCGGCGGAGTACTCCGTAACGGTGGAAAGGCGCTCAGGTAAAAATGTATACGTATTTCAATGAATATGTAATATTAGTATGCATATTTAAAATCAACGTATTATAATCTATTTTACCATTTAATATATAATTTTTATATCAATTTATTTTTACAAATTGATTAATTTAAATTAAAAGATAAGATTGGTGGTGTAGTTTTAATAAATGGATTTACAAGCACATACTCATGGAGATTTTAAGAGCATATTAGATGCAGACAGAGCAAGACCGAGCATCTTGGTGATCTTCAGACGAAGCCTATAACTTGGTGTCTGTCGGTCCACGTGGTGATGATGATTGGAGAACCCTTGAAGCGGTAGTATTAGTCTTCTTAGTATTTAATGGATCAGTGCCAAACAGAGAGTCATTAATCGGTGTAACATAACTCCTGAAGATGCCCCGTGGAGGGGAGAAACACATGTTGAGTGATTTGACGGTGGCAGTTGTGTAGTTCGCATTGTTTGCCGCATACTCATTTATCAGCGGGCTGGCGGGCGGTGCACTTTGTTGCACGACTACCACTGCATGTGCGGAAGTGGCTAAATATTGGTCTTTTTCTTACTTAGTCTTCTTAGTCACTTCCACGTGACGGAAGATCGTAACTAAAAATATCAGTATCAGCTACCACTTTTTTTACTTCTTATATGGTACCGAGACATTAAAGCGAATGATGAAGATATCTCATGGTGATTTACTTGTTTCACCTACCTTTATCATTTATCTCTGCACTAATAGAAAATGCTTTCGGCATTAAATACGCCGTTACACATAAAATGTATAAAGTGTTTAAATAAATAAAGTGGTAAATTATCGCACATGCTCCAAACTTTGAAGTTTAGTGCTTACCAAAACCTCGTTATCAATCAGCCTTTGGTCTCGTCTCAGTTTGGAGTACCAAGCTTTGAACTGGTACTTCGATTCATTCTACAGAAGACTACAGTATTCTACACATGGCCGGACTTATGCGACATACAGACTTAAGAGTAATATTAATTGTTTTATGTATTCCAATGCGACTTGCAATTAACTGGTTATATTAAGGAGACCGTAAAGTAATGTAGTTTCTATCAACATAATTTACAGTAAAACAGATTGATTTGTTACCGCTCTGACGTTGAAAATCTGATGCTGAAAAAATATAAACTTGTTAAAAATGTAGTCTTGTGTATTTAACTTAAGAAAGCGACATTACTTCCCGTTCCCCATAATACAAAGTCTGTAGGAATGTTTAGTAAATATTTGGTAAATATGTCTTTATTGAAGTTCATATTTAGCGCAGCATTGTGTGAAATGATTATATTGAAAAATGGTTCTATATATATATGTGTGTGTGTGTGTGTTTGTATATATATATGTATATATATATATATTGGAATTTTCTACGTAATGTGTGTTCTTTTGTTAAGGTTGTCCGTGGATACTTGATGCAGCCCGTTCACAACGGGTCCTATGAAAGTGACAAAATAAATTGTTAGCAAAAGAAACTGGTCGAGCTGCTTCTATTAAAATATAAATTAAAATATTAATGAAAATATTAAAATGTAATTATATAATAATTATATTATATATATATATATATATATATATATATATATATATATATATATATATATATATATATATACATACAGTGCATTTATTTTTACATTGACGTTTAATATTTCCGCAATATTTTTTTGCATGTCACAACGTTTACTAATTCTCTTAATCTATTTCAACGACGCCTTAACAATGTGCAGTTTTGAAAACTACAATATGTGCGACTATTTCCTCATTCCTACTTCATATTGCCCTCCTCAGGTTGCGCTAGTATATGTGCGGTGAATCTTGCCATCACATCTTGAGCCTCGTTCGTGTAATACACGGACAAGTTCTTGTGACGAAATATTGCTACCACTGCATGATGGGCAATGTTATACAGCTCGAGGGTGTCTGTTGTTAAACGGACATCGACTACCTTCACGCTCCTGAGCCTTATAGATGATGAGCGTCATTGAACATGTCTCTGTACCGTAGCCTTGGCTAATGAGAACTTATTTATCTTGGGTGTGATATCTCACACTATCTCATATTACCTATCACACATTACCTATCGTCATCGTATAACATCTCTCACATTACCTATCGGTACAGGGTGTTTTTTGTTTCAGGAAATTCTCCGCAAAGTTAAGACGCGTACTTAGGCAACGCACTACCTCCACGTACGTCCATCGGGTTCCTATGGGCGCAAAGGCTCCACCTTTAGGTTAAATAAATAATCTGGGCGGTCATACTTCAGTGACAAGTTACGGTCAATGAAGGGCAGCTGATTCGTGTAAAATGAGATAAACTTGAGAACAATTAAACCATAAAATTATTTAATGGAATCAGGCGTTACCTTGCGGAAGTCCATCCTAAGTAAGAAAAGTTTGCATTTATCAGCGGGCTGGCGGGCGGTGCATTTCATTGCAGGACTACCACTGCATGTGCGGAAGTGGCTAAATATTATCCCTTTTATTACATAAAATTATTACAGAGAATAAAATATTATAATTCTTTGACACAAAACACATATGACATTAAATATTTTAAGTGAAACAAGGGATATTAAGATATTCATGTGATAAGTGATCGTTACCATTAGAATTTAATTAAGACGTATATTTTCAATTTTCAAATATTCTCGTAAGTATTGTGTCATCGGTTTACAATGGACTATCATTTTCGCGTTCAAAACTTCCGACATTAAAGGACGCGGGCTCATTCAACGCCCACAAAGGACCTCGGCGTGTCACTCTGCTGAGGTAAAGCAAGATTTATGATGCTGGAGCCATTGTGAAGCGAACTATTGGTTGATTGCGAGAGCCTTGTGTACCGTTACCTGGCATAGAAGCGAGCGAATGTAACATTTTCGTTCACACATAAAATATTTATATATATTTACTAGCTGATCCCGCAAACGTTGTTTTGCAAAAAAAATTGATATTTTAATTTACAAATAAAAAATAAGGGTTGATCGTAGAGGGGTGAAAATTTAGGGTTGTATGTATTTTTATATGTTGTATCATAAAAAAATAAAAACCAAAAATTTCGTTAAAAAAATAAAAAAAAATTTTTAAGTGTGAACAACCTTTATCACTTAGGGGTATAGAAAATAGATAGTAGCCGATTCTCAGACCTACTGAATACGCATATTAAATTTGGTAAAAATCAGTCAAGCCGTTTCAGAGGAGTTCAAGTTCGAACACCGTGACACGAGAATTTTATATATTAGATATATATAATATTTAATACAATAATACAAGTTTTTACAGTAAAATCTTTGTTTTTATTATTACTATTTATAGATATATACTATAAAAATTACTGTAACTTTATTTTGAGCCATTGTGCCCTTCAAGGGCTGCTGTTGGTAAAATGTTGAGCTCTAACTTATTTACGCTACTTAATATTAATGTCTTTATAATTGTATATATTTTGTATTTTTTGTTCAACGCTTACCCTTTTGGGGTGTTAGGTGATATAAAGGTTGTGGAGTGATTTTAAAAGTTGCTCCGAGAGTGAAAAGAACCAAGACGTGAATTTATAACGTAAATTAGAATTGGCCCCGGCGCGTGAGACGTCACGTAGCTGGTGAACGCAACCGACACAAAGAGAGTGCGTCGGTGAGTGAGACGTCACCTAGCTAGTGAATGCGACCGAGGCCAGGGTCCTTCTCCCGGGCAATGGATGTAAACTTTTTGCTGTAGCTGGTGCGCGGGCGCATTGGAATAGTTACTATAAAAATAAAGGTCTGCAGAACCAATACCACGCTTTCACGATTCCACGCCACTTGAAATGTACCATTCCCCGCCAAGGGTTAAACAATTTTTGGTGTATTGCGATTTATGAGATGTTTATTTTTAATTAAAATTTTAACTAAGAATTATGGGACTTCAACTTGAAACGTTACACCTTGCGAAAACAAACCAATCTCGACGAAAAAGAGGTCGGATCCTATACCACACGAGACGTCAACCCTCAATCATACTAGATAGAAAGTTTGCTGGAATTACTTCCGCCACTTCTCCCAGCAGTAACCATTACCGAAGTAGTAGCAGTGGTATTAACTAGGCAATTGCAACCAGCCAAGCCGAGGTTCGGTCCTAACTGATGCCCTTGCGTCGGAATTCTAAGCGAGTATTATCGACGAGTGACAGGCCTTGGACTTTGACACTATAGAATATTCATCGGATCTAAGAGCTAGGCGGCCTATCAATCGGGTAAAATAGTAATATGTAACCATCGTGAGCCTTCGAACTTCGTTACTTTAAAGGAGGTTTTAGGCGCACTATGTGCTCTATCACCTCATACCCCCGGAATCTGCAAATATATATATATATATATATATATATATTTAATGGAATCAGGCGTTACCTTGCGGAAGTCCATCCTAAGTAAGAAAAGGACCAATACTCCGCACATGCAGTGGTAGTCGTGCAACAAAGTGCACCGCCCGCCAGCCCGCTGATAAATGCGTATGCGGCAAACAATGCGAATTACACAACCGCTACCGTTAAGTCACTCAACACGCGTTTCACACCTCCACGGGGCATTTTCAGGAGTTATGTTACACCGATTAGTGCCAAGCACAGAGAGTATATATATTTGATAATATACTACTATACTTACTTGATAATGAACGAATAGCACACACTCGTCTGTTTAAAAATGGTGATAGGAATTTATAATGTTAAATCTTACTTTACACTTCGGAATATATATACATATATATGACCTGCAAGCCATAAGCTCCGAAGCGAGGATATATCAAAATCTACACGCTTGGCAGACGGGTTTGCGATTGCCGTAAGATATTTTGATATGCAGAAGACACTGGTGCCCATCATCTTGAAACTTGTTTGTACACAGTGGCAATTCCATGTAATTATTTTTTTTTTTCAATTTGCTAAGTTAAAAAATTCTTATTTTGTTAAGTAAACATGCAAATTTATGAAAAGAAACACGCCTAGGCTATTCATCATTTTCTTAGCCATCTGTTTATTATTAAAAAGCGCGGGGAAGTAATTGAAGAAACAAATTCATAATCTACCAACAACTCTGTTTATTTTTATTGTCTCTTATAACAAATCTATCAATTACTTATATTTTATTTACTTATTATTAAATACACATCTTCTTATATATTCTATTATATTTGTAATTCGTATTAACACTATATATCATATTAATTTGTTACTATATATATATACTTTTTTACTTTCAACTTACCATATAACATAACAAATATTTCAACATATAGGTTAATTGTAGATAGAATTATAATTACAATTTGTGGCTATTAATAAGTTTAAGCAAAGTTTGTGCAAATCCATCGTAAAATTAAAAATTGATGTGCCTTATTTATTTTATTTAACAGTTTATTGTACACAATAAAAACACTAAAGTAACAATACAAATATAACTGACACAACAGGCACTACTTATTTCTAACCAGAAATTTCTTCCAGTAGGCCTACGGAAGGAGATTCATAAAAAGTAAGGCAGACACAACGTGCACAATAATTAAATTGAAATATTTACAATAGATATGACTTTTTACCATAATTACATACTTAACATGAACATAAATGTATACTTACATATTATATACTTACATAAATTACAATAAAGATTTAATATTCTTTATTGTACACGCTAGAATACATTTAAATCGTTTCATAATGATAAACAAAAAGTACAATGGACGGTCTTATCGCACTAGGCAATTTCTTAAAGACAACCGTAGATTGGAAACAGTAGAAGTATAAAAAATTGGTTTTTAATGTGTACAAAACATACATATATATATATACATACAATAATGACATATAACATATATACTTACAATAAATAAGGTATAATACATATTATAAATGTAATATAATAATAAATAAAAACGTTAAACTGGTTTGTATCACACTTGCCTCAGAATGAATAAAGAAACATAGGAAGAAAAAATGAATTAACGAATAAAGAATCATATTTCTAGCAAATAGTTCTTAACCATTTTCTTATAAATATATAAACATAAATTAATTAAACAAAATTAATTCTTGAATCTAAATATGTAAATATAAATGAAACTCTGTTTTCCTTGGTCACGATATAACTTGAAAACTATTTTACAAATTTCACACATATTCCTTAACCTTAAGTTACGTTTAAGTTTAGGAAACCTAAGTAAGAGATTCCCGCAAAAAGAAATTTCTCAAAAATAAATTATGAAAAACTTGAAAACACTTTTAGTGAATTTCGCGCATTTGCAAGTAACACAAATTTATATTGTCATTTAACAACCTTATTTATCGATATAAAAATGTACTTGTTTATTTAACATTTAATCAATAAATAATGTTATTACTCTGAAATATGTTACGCTGCGAGATCGAATTAGAAATGAAGAGATGCTGATAAACTAAGGTTACCGACGTAGGTTTCATAATTGCTTGTCTGGAGTAGCAGTGCAAGGGACATATCGCTCGTGTAACTGTTGACCATTGGTGTCGAAAGGTTGTCGCAACATTACAACAGCTTCATTAAATATTAAATTTTAAACATTTATTACTTTTAAGACAAACTGGTAATGAATTTATTGATAACGAATCTGTATCGCATATAACGCATTACACTTTATTCCTTATGTCTGAGTTTTGAGAAAAAGGATCGAAATCAAACGTGGACATCTATAGCTCACCGGTCAAGCTGTCGGTGTCAGCCGGTAGACCTGGTGTGGATATGCACGCCACTAGGTAGACCGACGACATATTTAAGTGCACGAGAAGACGCTGTATGCTGGCAGCGCAAAACCAGTCATCCTGGAGATCTTTTGGGAAAACCTATGCAGTTTTTCCTATTTTAATGTAATAGGCCAATAACTTTTCACAATACAGTCTGTCGAGACAGCTAATATATGATAAAAAGTAGTTATTCAACTGCATATATTTAATTAATTTATTTATTTTCGCTTGTATGTATATTATTTAATAAATCAAGATTGTGGTATTAAATCAGCATGTTTTATATGGAACGCTATAAGATGTTGCAACGCAATAGAGTATTAACAAAAAACCAGTACAAAACGTAACTTGTGATGATTCAAAATCAAAACATTCTTTATTCGTAAGAAAAGGACTAATATAAAGCTACTTCCGCTATGTAGCAGTAGTCGTGCAAGGAAGTGTACCGCCCGCCAGCCCGCTAATAAATGCGCATGCGGCAAACAATGCGAATTACACAACTACCATCGTTAATTCACTCAACACGTGTTTCAGCATACCATACCAACTCGGGTGGCACTAATCGGTGTACCATTACTCCTGAGGATGCCTCGTGGAGGGGTGAAACACGTGAACAGTGAATTAACGGCGGTAGTTGTGTTTCGCATTGTTTGCCGCACGTGCATTTATCATATGGCTGGCCGCACCGGGCGGTGCTCTTCATTTCACGACTACTGCTACATAGTGGAAGTAACTATATATTAGTCCTTTTCTTTCTTAGGATGAACTTTCGCAAAGTAACGCCTGAATCTATTAGAATTCTTTATTCGAATAGGCACTTTTGAATCGTCAATCAGCACAAATAGTCGGCACGGCTATCCCTACAGGAAGCTACCGCCGTTTATTAAATATATTAATAAATAAAACACGTAGCGTTGCACTTTACTATGGTACATAGTCGTAATTCTCGTTAGAAACACACGTAAAGAGGCAAGAAAGTCGAATTATATATCTTTACGATCCATTTGCTAATGCAACGCGTCGTTACATCCACCTAGTACCTCTTAGCGAGTACTTAGAAATATAATAGTCTCATATTTCCTCTTCATCTATATTTTTAAAGAAGAAAATATGTATTAAATTGTACTACAATATGTTACAGATATCGCACTGCATTAGTAGTGATGCACAGCTTCACAAATTCCTGTTTTCATCATTTTTACTGTCTATCAGAATTTTCGACCTTTTAACTTTGTAAGTTATAGGTGTATTGTGTCTTATCGTTTTGTATGTCAAAAGAAAGAGGAGAAGAATGACCTATTTTCTTAATATATTAAATCGTTTTTTGATATCAAGTTTTTTTAAAAAAAAGACGGTTGATTTTATAAAACTTATAAAGACTTTTTTTTTGTGTTTTTTTTTTTTGGTTGGAACACAATTGAATAAGACATTAGAGAGAAGAAAAGTGGTATTTGCGTATTTTTTTCATCTATTTGATCTTGCTATTATAAACCCTTGGATTGTTTATAAAAAAATTGCTCAAGAAAGTGATGAACCTAAAAAGAGTCTGCTTGCAATGGGCCAATTCAGAAATGAATTGTCCTTTGTGTTATGCAACACACCAAAGCAGCTAAAAGAGGGCGTCCTGGTACCAGTGTACAAGAAGAAGAATTACAATCAAAAAAAGAAAAGGTTCTCCAGCTCCACCACCTCCAAAAGACATAAGAAAAGATGGTGCTGAACATTGACCAAAAGTAGGTGGGTCACCCCGGTGCAAATTTCCCAAATGTAAAGGCTATTCTACAATTTCGTGTAATAAATGTGGCGTCAATTGGTGCTTAAATAAAATAATTATTGTTTTTTGAATTATCACTAAGAATAAAGAAGACTAAGCAAACAACTTTTTTTATTTATTTAGTACCGGGCTAAATATGTGAAAATGCATAATGATGTAAATTTCCATCATATAGTTTTTTACATAATACATATTTTTATTCACACTAGGATTTTTTTAAATATTTTTCCTTTAATCTAGAGCATTAATTACACCACCCTGATTTATTTTAAAAAAATAGTAAAAATCATGCAAAGAAGGGTTAATAACTTAGATTCTATTACAATAGAGGTTATATGCTTATTAAAAAAATTGTAATCTTATGTTATATCTTTTATCTAACAAATAACTCAAAAAAGAGTAATTTAACAGGAAACCAGTTTTTTCACTATAAGTAACAAACTAAAACATATCAGACCGTGATGCGAGTACTAAAAATATTTGAATAGACTAACTCTATCCACCTGCAAAATATTTACACTCGTCTACATAACACCTTGTCCTTGTAAAGTTTTATTTTTATTTATTTTTTTATTTAATATTCTTTATTATACACGTTAAGATACATTTAATAAGTTTTACAATAATATACAAAAACGTACAATGGGCGGTCTTATTACACAAGGCAATCTCTTACAGACAACCATAGTATGGAAAAGGTAAATGTACTAATAAAGGGTAGTTTACGTGTACAAAAATACATATAAATATATAAACTTTAAAAAAAATAATATGCTACAACTGTTACATGTTTGTCAAACAGATAGACGTACGGGGGTTCCCCTATCTGATTTGCATTTTTTAAACACTTTCACAATATTCAAAATAAAATTTTAGAGCATTTCTCTCACAAGTTTTATTATCGTTAAAAAATAATACATAGCATTTTATAATAATTCAGAAGTATTAGATAAGAGCACAAAGGAGTAAATAATTTTAGAAACTCGACATGAGCGTATTATAAAAACAAAGAAATTTAAATATTCATGTATTTACACGTATATACTATTTATCTGTCAGTGTACTTGTTAACTTTAACGAGTCTAAACAAATACGAGAACAAAAGATAAGACGTTCAAAGAAGAAATAAATTATAAAAGTACGCGGCCACGATTTAGAAGAATGGAAAGATCGTAGGAACTTCTGTCGCGCGTTATTCGTATCGCCTGTCGACCTCACTCTTTTATCTCATTCAAAACTCGTAGACGATTTGTGATAAAAATTAAATCACGTATTCCTTCTAGAACTTTCGTAGAATACTAAATAAAGTTCTAAAAATTATATTACTTCAATGTAAAAATATTCAATTTTTTTTTACATTGTGCATTCGTTAAGGCATATTACATCTATTAATATAATTAAGTAATGTTATTTAACTTCTTTCGTATAGGACTTTACGCATAGCTAACACATAAAAGAACTCTTTTAATTGGTTTATGCTTTTACAACTGTACGTTGTGATGTACGTAGTGATTTCAAAAATAAACATAATAATATCCGCTAAGAGAACATGTTTACTTCTATCAACCAAATAGCAATGAAGAAGGCTATAGTCAGGTTTTCTATGCGATGTCGAATCAGAATTGATAAGATACATAACTTAAAAAGAATGGGAATGAATGAATGATAATGTAAAGCGAAGAAAGGAACGAATGGAAGGAATTCCTTAATTCCTATATGTATGAAAAATGAGAATCAAAATAAAAGATTACTATAAAAATTGTTTTTGTACAAAATATTTCTGCTTACACAGAGTACGGGAGGTCCCAAAGATGGGTTTACAAAAAAAACACCGTAGCATAATGGATTCGCTTGTTAAAACGTAATTGGACTATCCATATAAGACGCAGAACAGATGCCCGCTTGGACCTTAATATTTTAAAGTAGAGACCACAGTCCGCGCAGCGCAGGATGCTATGCATTGACAAGGTGAGTAGGAGGTCTTTACCCTGCAGTGTTCTACAGCTGAAACAATAATATTAATCATGAAAACAGAGATAGAAGAGACAAGAACTAACTTGTTTAATAACTAAACTAAATAAAGTCAGGAATTCTGTTATCAAGAACGACAAGACAAGTATCATAAAAACTCCAATTCACAACACAGTAAATACTTTTATTCTATTTTTAATACTCTTATAGGCCAACTAGCATAGTTTCCACTAGACAACTTATCACTTCGGTGGTTATCGAACGAGTGACCGAGCTCCCGACTCAATAATCAAAACGCTGTTCCAACCCCATCACTCTCAATCCTTTTACTGGAAGTTGTCACAAAAGAGTGACGGGGTAGTGTTGCCATTTAAGAAAAATAAAACTACCTTTTATAAGTAAGAAAAGGACTAATGCCAAACACCGAGTGACACATTACTAATGAACACTAATCGGTGTAACATTACTCCTGAGGATGCCCCGTGGATGGGTGTAACACGTGTTGAGTGATTTAATGGTGGTGGTTGTGTAATTCGAATTGTTTGCCGCGTGCGTATTTATCAGCAGGCCGACGGGCGGTGCACTTTGTTGCACGACTACGACTGCATGTGCGGAAGTGGCTAAATAATGGTCTTTCATAAAATTATTACACAAGACAACATTATCTAGAACTATTATTAACAAGAAGCCCTGTTGTAGTTTTTCTTAGGCCCCCGTCTTTGTATCCTTACGTACTGTGTATCCCTACTATGTATGAGCAGAGATAATTTTTACAATAATATTTTTATTCTCATCTTACATCGTCTTTAATTTCTACAATTCGTTCTCCTCTCTTCTCTTCACTTTATCATTCATCACCCCACTAAGTGGACCGACGACTTCGGCGAGGTGATGGGAAATCGCTGAAAGCGGGCAGCTTAAGACCGGTTATCGTGACAATCTTGGAGGCTATATAGCCTGGAGGCCTATGCCTTGTTGTGAGTGTCCATCAGCTCAAAAGAAGAAGAGAATGTATAGATAATTGCGCATTCTAGTGTAGCTTTCACAGTAGTGCTTGTTTATCTTGCGAAAATATCCTCTTCAAGTTCAACTCACTTTATTTTCACCTAGATAGAATAAAGCTCATGTTTTTCACGTGATTATAAAAAAGAATCACTGACCATAGTACAAACGAAATTCGTTTTTCGGGGGTAAATTTAAATTTAAACCACTTCATACAAAAAAAACATGTAAAAACAAGGTCGTTAACCAAATTCAGCGGAATATTTCCCTCCGGCTGACACAATGAATAGTTGAGAAGTTTGAACTTGGCCTATTTAGCACGACGTGGCTTTTACAATGTTAATGGAATTTTCCATCAGCGAACAAAACCGCAGCGCCAAAGTTACAGTTACTCACCACTTAACATATTTTTAACTTTTTTCTTTACACCACAAAGTCATGCTACACGTCTTTGGCCTCTAAAATAGGATATGCTGCATCTGTTATTTATTCGTATTTTTGTTATATATTTTCCACGTAAATATATACATATATATATATATATATATATATATATTCATTTTGTTTTTGTTAAGGCAGTAGTATTAGACATATCAACACGAATGTACACTCAATATTAAACTAAAGAGAAATATTTTTGGCCTCAAAATTTGGACGAGTGAGTTTAGGAGGAACCACAAAAAATCCAAAGAATTACCCCAAAGGAAAGCGTTTCAATTAATCTATCGTCTGTAATAGCGCAGCCGTTATTTCGTATTTAATTGGAAGTTTTTAATTAACAGCGGTAAGGAAAATTGGAACAATTGAAATTTCTCCAGCGTTAGACATTCTGTTACGGGATTTTATCGGCGGTAATGATTTAACAAAAAAACTATAACTAAAAAAATCATATTATAGTGAAAGGATTTTTAAGTTACATAGTATATATATATATATATATATATATATATATATATACAGGTCACAGGTGGCTCCAAGTTGCTAAATATAGAGAAAAATGGAAAGCTTTGGAGGAGGCTTTTAACCTGAGGGGGTCTATACAACCTTAGCACAAAATTATCATTTAAAAATTACTAATTTTAAGTCATTTGTATAGAATGAACTAAAGCAATATATATATATATATATATATATATATATATATATATATATATATATATATATATATATATATATATATGTGTGTGTGTGTGTGTGTTTTTTTTTTTATAGAGGTTTAAAAATACTTTTACGTATCATAGGGCCTGATGTTGGTGCCCCGTATGTCGGACTCGATCTAGATCAATACCGACTAAAAACAATCCTCTCTCTTCGGTATCCCTGGTCCCCACGGCATGGCCGTTAGGCATTACTTCGCGGGGGGGATTTAGCCGCAGTTTTCTCTGATAGAGTGGCTGTTCAGGCCAACTTCCTCCGCTCTTGCTCTATTTTACGCAACTCCTTTAGCACCGTCGTACAGTACGCGCCGTTTAGTGTGTGTGTGTGTGTGTGTGTGTGTGTGTGTGTGTGTGTGTGTGTGTGTGTGTGTGTGTGTGTGTGTGTGTGTGTGTGTGTGTGTGTGTGTGTGTGTGTGTGTGTGTGTGTGTGTGTGTGTGTGTGTGTGTGTGTGTGTGTGTGTGTGTGTGTGTGTGTGTGTGTGTGTGTGTGTGTGTGTGTGTGTGTGTGTGTGTGTGTGTGTGTGTGTGTGTGTGTGTGTGTGTGTGTGTGTGTGTGTGTGTGTGTGTGTGTGTGTGTGTGTGTGTGTGTGTGTGTGTGTGTGTGTGTGTGTGTGTGTGTGTGTGTGTGTGTGTGTGTGTGTGTGTGTGTGTGTGTGTGTGTGTGTGTGTGTGTGTGTGTGTGTGTGTGTGTGTGTGTGTGTGTGTGTGTGTGTGTGTGTGTGTGTGTGTGTGTGTGTGTGTGTGTGTGTGTGTGTGTGTGTGTGTGTGTGTGTGTGTGTGTGTGTGTGTGTGTGTGTGTGTGTGTGTGTGTGTGTGTGTGTGTGTGTGTGTGTGTGTGTGTGTGTGTGTGTGTGTGTGTGTGTGTGTGTGTGTGTGTGTGTGTGTGTGTGTGTGTGTGTGTGTGTGTGTGTGTGTGTGTGTGTGTGTGTGTGTGTGTGTGTGTGTGTGTGTGTGTGTGTGTGTGTGTGTGTGTGTGTGTGTGTGTGTGTGTGTGTGTGTGTGTGTGTGTGTGTGTGTGTGTGTGTGTGTGTGTGTGTGTGTGTGTGTGTGTGTGTGTGTGTGTGTGTGTGTGTGTGTGTGTGTGTGTGTGTGTGTGTGTGTGTGTGTGTGTGTGTGTGTGTGTGTGTGTGTGTGTGTGTGTGTGTGTGTGTGTGTGTGTGTGTGTGTGTGTGTGTGTGTGTGTGTGTGTGTGTGTGTGTGTGTGTGTGTGTGTGTGTGTGTGTGTGTGTGTGTGTGTGTGTGTGTGTGTGTGTGTGTGTGTGTGTGTGTGTGTGTGTGTGTGTGTGTGTGTGTGTGTGTGTGTGTGTGTGTGTGTGTGTGTGTGTGTGTGTGTGTGTGTGTGTGTGTGTGTGTGTGTGTGTGTAAGTATTCTTGTTTGTATCTGTGTATGGTAAATTATTTTAGTATTTGTACGTACGTACACCATAAACTGCCCTCTCCTTCATGTCTCTCACCTCCATCAAACGTCGTCTGGTAGAGATCACCTCGAGCGATAAGATCGTCTCTTGTACCTTTATATTAATTGTTTTTTTAAGTTATTGTCTACACAAAAAAGTGTAAATAATTGGTACTATAAATAAAAAGACAACCTACTTTTTTCAAAGTACAATCTATATTCCACAGACATAAGCGTACGTGCCTTTGTTTTTACAATTACTTTTAATATTTTCGCAATTTTTTGCGCACATTTTTGCATATTACTCATTAACATACAAGCTCAGTCAACTGGCAAATTAAATTGGTAATGCGCAGACCACAAAGCGTACAAAACGAATAGCCGTCGGTGTCATATGTTTCTAGCCTAATGTTAGTCAATGTATCAATCAAATAAAGCGTATACCAGCCTACCGCACGTGGTTTTCATGCAAAAAGCATAAATAAGAAAAACTATGTGTATATGATATATGATACTAAGATATATGATATATGATACTAAGATGTATGATACTATAAATAATTATAAGGTCAAATGACCCAGAACTAATGACCATAGGTTCACTGGGGTTTTGTGGTTCGACTGACATTAAAGATTCTAGAGTGGAGACCACAGAGCGATAAGCGTAGCGTCGGACTTCGGTCTTCGATCTTGCGGTGAATGAACATTGGTAAAGTCGTCATTAAACGCTAATTACAGGCTTCTTGTCTGTCCTATTCAAAATCTTAGGTCTAGATCTAAATTAGAGGTCTATGGCTACCTGTGTATTACACATATTTGTTTTCTTTCAAAGCTTAATGAACGTTTTGAAGAGATCCGGACCGTCCGGAGTTTTTGATTATTATAAATTATAATTCGTGTCGCTAGCTTAGTGCTGGCGGCTGGGAGAGGGATTGCCGCTATTTGATACGGATCTTTCTTCACCAAGTTGCGAGTCACAGCTTCATTTTATTAAAAAAAAAGTTTTTTTATGGGTAAATACAGCTAAAGTTTATTAATTTAAACAATGTAACTTATAAATTTTACTGAAGCCGTTGCTCAAGAGTTACAGACCGTTAAATGTCTTGAGGTTTGAGATAATGTGCCGGGCCAAAAGATTCTGCAGTAATTTTTTTTTCTAAATGAGTGTTCGGTTTTGGACTGTCCGGTAGAGTTCCTCGAATGCGGGACACCGGGCCACAAGGTGGATCACGGTCTGGTCCACGCCCGGTTCACAGAAGCACGAGGGGTCCTCCTTGAGCTTGAACCTGTGGAGGTACTCAGAGAACCCCCCGTGCCCTCACCACCACTTAGACTTCCTTCAGAGATCATCACGATAACCGGTCTTCCGCTACCCGTCTCCAACTACTTCTTCTGATACCTCGCAGTATGCTTAGTCCACCTAGTGGGCGGAACTACCCACGCGGTGTCAACTTACTTGTGGTCGCTACTTGCCTATCAGCAAACAATTCCTGTTATTACGATATATATACCGTTGTCAAAAAAATATTGGAACTTGTCATAATTACCTCGTAAATTATAACCATTATAAAATATTATCGTCTCAGGCCATATTCGCCAACTGCAAAGGGTAGGCCTCTTCCTAGAGATATGGAGGGACATACCATAATCGTTAGATTTTGCAGGTAGATTGGCGATTGCAGTGTGACACTATGGTGCGTAGAAGATGCTGCTACGCATCACACAAAGTTTGATTTATATATGAAACTGTATCACAAGAATCGAATCCGCGACCTACGGTCGTAAATCTCACTCCTCTACCGCTGAACTATCACTGTTTACTTTTTTTTTAACCCCACTATTGGGAGTATCTCGTTTCCCCTATCTGGTGTGGGACAGGGAATTTTTGTTTAAATTAAATATATAATTTTTCACGAACTTTTTTATTTTCTCTCTCTCTGTTCATTTATGCATCTAATGATCTTCCATTCGGTATTCATTCCACATCCCTTCTTTGATTCTCTTTCGCTCTATGACCTTCCATTCCTCTCTCATTACACATTAACATTTTATTTATTTTATTTCTGTTTATTTTACATTTATTTCCCATTAGTTTTATAATTTTATTTATTTACAATTTACTTACAATTATTACTATTATTACTTATATTTTATTTACTATTTTAATAAACTTATTTAACTTCTGTTTTTATAAATTACTTTGGTAATTATTACCCTACAGAATGAGAGGAAGTCATCCTTCGTTGTTTCTTCTCTTATCAGGGAGGCTATTGATTCCTCCCTGATTTTTACGCCAGACCGGCACTCGAAGTCGAGCCGAAGTCTTCCGAATGCGGGACACTGGGCCACAAGGCGTATCACGGTCTGGTCCACGCCCGGTTCACAACTGTTTACTATTACATAACCGTATTAACGATAAAAGATTTAAATTTTTACAAAATCTTATAAATGAATGTTGAAAATTCCACTAGTGACGTATTGCAAAATATAATACATATTATTTGAACATATACCGTTCCCTGGAAATTGCATAAAACATAAGGCCCAAGATTAAGAGAGGTTGTAACGAGCGAACCTCTGAGAGGCAACAATTACAAATGTAATCCACTAGATATGTAGCTGGGGTGACACATGTAAAATGTATAATAGAATTTTAATTGAATAAATATTCCACATATAAGTGTACATTCATAAATGCAGAATTTTCTTTTAAGTTGGGTGTACATAAAGCCTTAAAGGGATGATATAGCTAATTTTTCGGTGAAATACTTAAATGATTTTTCAAGAAACTCTATCGGAATGTAATAGGCCAATAACTTAGCAGTACATAGTATGCATTTGCTATCTAATTTTAATTCTTATTTTGAAATATTTATAATCATTGCGTTAGTTTTAATACAGTATACTATACATATATTGACAGAAAAGGCTATATACATGCCTTTAAAACTTTTATACTTAACCTTTAACTATGGACGTCATTTTTTTGTCACACTACTATGGACGCGCGGTCTCTCGGACCGCTATGTTCTGAAGTCCAAATATTACGTAAATATTAATTTTATTTGTACACTATTGTACTTATTGTATTTTAAGTATATTGAAATTAAATAATTTCGAGGCCTTTAATCAATCTTTCTTTATTAGTAAATAAAATAAAGCATACTAACAAAAAAGGCACTTTTTGGCATACATTTACTAGAGATCGATTGTAGGACGAAAAACTCGAATGAATTAAACTTTTTAGAAAAAATAACAATAAAAACTATAAATCTACAGTTTAACCTAATATAAAAACGAATTAAAGTCTTCTCAAATTAAAATACAAAATTTTTGACATTGGTTCAATTTCTTAAAATTATTGGCAGTAATTGCACAAGGGTTTGGAACACTGTAAACATATGACCTGCCTACAACTTATACAAGTGTAATTGGACTTTCTCTTTAGTTTTGGCGGACAAAGACGGCATGTTTTTCGCTTTAATGAATATCCCTCCAGGCTAGGGGGTTCATCTATGAGCATATCTGCCCCTAATAAAACTAGCCTCATTGTCATTTTCAATTCGTTTGAAATACTTGGTTTTATTGCTCCTCTTTGCATATGCAGAACGACTAAAGATCGTGCTATTTTTTTAGGAATACTCCACTTTCTATTTTTTTGCTCTGGTGCTCATAGTGTAGTACATGAGCATTTATACCACACAAGTCAAGAATGCGATATAAAATGAGCATAGGCCATCTTCTCGTTCAATATTCATTGAAATTTTGAAGGAAAATAACATAAAACAATCAAATTAAAAAAGTCACCGTTTATATTATTTGCGCAGGAAACGCGGACGTGCGGTCCGACAGACCGCGGTCAAAGTATAAAGTAAAATAACTCAGCTAATTTGGGGCCGCCGACACAACCTATCATCTCAATATACGTTTCGGCGCTAAAACTAAAGCTACTGAGAGCATTAAACGGGGGGGCAAGGGAAAAGGGGGTAAACACAAAAATTACAAACTGCAAGCGGTCTGTGAGACCGCGCGTCCACAGTTAAAGGTTAAGATTTGGGTCTTGTGTTTGACACAAGTATTAATACATTCCACAGGTGATCATGAACAGCTGGTCCAGTTGATTGGTAAGTGAAAGTGGCAGTAGTTAGGACACGAAAGACGTAGGCTATATGTCTACCAAGGCTTTAAATTTCAGGAGATAAGGTCACTGACCCGCAAGCTCAGCGTACGACGTCCACCTTCAAAGTGAACAGACGACCTTGTAAAGATTAAGTTAAAATTAAGTTATTCAACTTTGGAACTTTTAACAGAACTCTTATTGATCGTCAACTATTTTTTATGTATTTTATTTTTATCTCTGCTTCGTAAGGTGTTATAGTTGTGGAGAAGAATCAGGAAGAAACTCGACTAAGGTCATCGAAAGACGCTAAAAGCGGGCCTCTACCAACGGGTCTTATTGTAAACGTATAAAGGTGGCCTATGTTCATTGATAGACGTGATAATGAAATGATGACGATCAATTCAAACTCGAAATTTCGACAAAAACGGCAAAAGTTTTTCAAAAAGTTCTTTAACAACGAAATCATATTAAAACAAACACTCAACAGTTGACAGAAACAGAGAAAAAGGTAAGTTTGAACTACCCCTATTACAAAAAGAAGAAAATAATGAAAGCAATAAATGTAGTATTAAATGACAAAATTTATTTATAACATTCACAAAATAATTAACAGGAAAGACGGTGGATAACTTTAAGGTAAAAAAGTAAGTTTATTGAACTACTCCTTTTATGAAACTAAGAAAATCTAAACAGCAAAAAACGGAATACGAAACGGAGTCATAAATAAAAAAAATAGCTCACCATCACATAATAGAAGAGAGAGAGAGAGAGAGGGAGAGAGAGAGAGATAGTCTTCTCATATTATAGATTTATAATATCCACTATTCCGTAGATACGACGTGAGTTATTCCCCTACTAGGTAGACTGATAATATAGTCAAGATTGCAAACAAGACCTGTCATCGTAACGATCTATGGGTAAGGCTTTTATCTTACAGTGGGCGTCTATAGAATGGCATGGTAATGATCCACTATTTACAGACCGCTTGCTATTGGTCCTGTTGAAAGTCTATAAGAGAAGCCTATGTGCAGTAGACCTCATGCTGCTGCAATGATGATGAAATAAAATGTACAATTAGACTAACGTAATGAATATTTAATGGAATCAGGCGTTACCTTGCGGAAGTCTAAGTAAGAAAAGGACCAATATTTAACCATTTCCGCACGTGCATATTCGGCTTCTGTATGCGGCAAACAATGCGAATTACACAACTGCCACCACCAAATCACTCAACATTTTTACACCCTGTGTTTGGCACTAATCGGTGTAACATAACTTCTGACGATGCCCCGTGGAGGGGTAAGTGGCAGTTGTGTAATTTGCATTTTTTGCCGCATACGCATTTATCAGTGGGCTGGCGGGCGGTACGCTTTGTTGCACGACTACCACTGCATCTGCGGAAGTGGCTAAATATTGATTCTTTTCTTAATAACGGAATGAACTATGAGGCCCGTCGTAAGTGAAAGTAAAGTTTTACGGCAAGTCTCATTAGAATGCTCAAATTCACCGAAAGCAACGAAGAGGGCTATGCTGAGAGTTTCGCTGCGAGATCAAATAAAATGAGCAAATTCACAGAATAACCAATATTACCGAGCTAGCTCGAAGAATTGTTCGTGTAAAAGATGGCCGTTGGGGATAAAAGTTTCTCAAGACGCGGCGCAATTAAGCCTACCACTAAGTAAGCTGATGACATAGTTAAGTTGGAGGCCTTTGAGGTAGATATGGCTTGCATAGGGCGTCCATCGGCTGTGAACAAGGAGACTGAACTATACTAACACCAAAGACTTTAAATTCGTTACTACTGGACCTTTGAGTATCTCACAAGTGAACGCTTTATTAAGTTCTATTTGTAAATATATTTACTCTACTAAACAGAGCTTAATTCATGTCAGTCAACGGACGACCAAACGTTATACGACAACAGTAAATATCGTCGAGAAAATGTAGGAATTGTGTTGAACCTAAATGCCTTCGTTGAAATTACTCACGAATCATGGCACAAAGCACTCTGCTCTCGAGCTATGTTTGTAGGAATTTAATTCTCTTTTGTTCATTTTTTTATCTTATTACTTGTATAAATGACCGGATGTTTTTAAGTAACACATTCGATTTAATCACTTCAAACATATTTTTTGTTCAAATACTCGTTCCTCCTCTGGGGCAAGAACGTCACTAGGGGGCTGTAAATAATCTTTTCTATTTTTATTTTCTTTGCATTTTTTTTGTCCTTTTTGACCTCACAAATGCTTTCTCTCTTTTCCTCACACCCTTCACAAAATCTTTCATTTCTTCACGTTCTGTTCTTCTTTTACACATCACGTTTCTTTCCTCGTCTACATTCCTAGTTATATCACTTTTTATTTCGCAGCATATATTTACTTGTTGTCTTTATTTAAAATGTTTTATTTAATAAAAAGGGTTTAGGCTTTTATATTAATTCTTGCTTTTGTTCCTAGCAAGGGTCTGTTTTTCCACTTCCTTGCAGAATCTTAGAAATGTAGGACGACATTTGTCGTCCCCCGCGAGAGAGACGACACTTTCTTCTTATATTATCTTTTTCATCTCAACCTCGAGAACAACTTTAAATATGTTGTCTTAACATGATAATTTAAGAAATTAAAAATCTTTTGTATACGTAATATTCTAATTTAGAATAAGAGGTCTGAAAAATTTAATAGATACGAGATTTTTTGTTTAAGGATCGATGTATGTCGCAGGGGGCGGAAAGAAAACGGCCCCGTACCCAGCTGCACTCGATTCCCACTCCGATTTTGCCTGGTGTACTACGAGCAATGCCTTAAGTTAAACTGTATTATGTTTATATATTGTTGGAAACGGTTTCTAATATACACGAAGTACTGAAAGTCGATTATGATCGATTATGATGTTTAATTTATTTAAAGCCAAGACAAAATTAGGATGAAAAAATTAAAAAAAACTACACGAAATATTTAAACTAGAGTACTAATTTAATTATTTTTAAAAATTCGCACGCTTACGAAAGCTAAAACCGTTTATTCTCTGTTCTTTCGCTTATTGGTTATGGAAAGAGTTGAATTTGAAATTCGAATTCTGCTACCGGACACTTTACATATTTTTTACAAAAGTAAAATTCAAATTAAATTTTCTTAATATGTTCCTATGATAATCTGCTATCCTTGTGTATGTGTGTATAGGTGAGATGTATATGTGTGCATGTCTATAAGTGGAACATCAGCATTGGAACAAAGACGAGTGACGCAAGATTGTCTTACATTCAATAGTATAAATAGTTGATTAAAAAATTATGTTTTATTATAAAATTAGAGCGCCATGCCTGAAATTTTGAAACGACGGAAGTTTTAGTTAACTCTAACAGTATAAGCTAGTTATACCTAACCGCAATTACGACACCGCATATACAACGCTATGTTGACTATATTTACCGTACACTCGACGAAAGCTAAAACCCCGAAAATTTAACAATTCACATAACAATCCGAGCCGCGCAAAAACGCACTGCGAACTTTTAATGGCGGTTGTACAGTTACAATAGGGCTTTGTGTTTATAAAATTTTTGTTACGTTTTTTTTTTAAACAGAAACTTTTACGTTTCTCTCAATGTATATTTACCTGAATAATTCCGTTGTAAATATATATCATACAAGGTATTTATAGGTCTGAAGGCGGTATATATAGCTAGTTTACTGTCAATTAATATATCGTAAACCCTATCTAAAAGTCAAAGCTGTCAAATATAATAAATATCGTAATGATATTATGGTAAAAAAAAATTGTTTATAAATTGGAGATTGCTACATATTATTACAAAGCACGAGTTACAGAACCTTCTAAAAAATAAACACGGAACCCTAAGATCAAGAAGTGTCGTAAACACGCGTGACCTTGAAGTTATTTATAGATTTATGTGTACGGTTCTCGGAAATTCTGACCGTGTACTACCTCGAACTTATTAGAACCTTCTCCGTAGTATAAATAGGTGTACTCCCCATGTCGACAGTTCAGTGTTGTTTTTTGAGTTATGTCTAAGATTTCCGATCAGTGACACAAATTGAATATTTGGCAACATATTTGGACAATGATTTCTTGAGAGATTTAGAAGCGAAGTTTGGACTAAGCGAAAGTATACTTTGTGTTAAAGTAGGGTGACCATCTGATTTGTGAATAAAGAACTCGTTGTGAACCAGTGGTGTTTCATTCCGAGTCAGAATCCACAGTACGTAACAATATCAATAACATGTCCCTGCAGACTTTATACTGTCAGAAGTTATATTTGTTACATTTCGAAACTTTTAAGTTTTTTTTCCCATAAATGAATTATATCATCACTCTTTTAAGCTTTTACATCTATAATCAATTATCCTGAATACGTAATTATATTTTATATGGTATTATGTATTATGGAGTAGTAATAAAATGTTGTCCAATAAACTGTTTGTTATAAAAACGAACTGAAATCAAGAATGAGGAGATACGGAGACGAACAGATATAGACCAGGGGATTAACAAGTTGAAGTTACAGTGGGCAGACTACGTTGTGATCAGAGTGGATGGCCCCTAGAGCCTTATAGTTAGAAGCGGAGATCACGGATTAGGAAGCGAGGAATATCTATCCATAAGATTGACTACCTTGTCAAGTTCGACGGAATATAAAAAAAGACAAATCGGTTCTAATGGCAGTCTATTTGGAAGGTCCATATACTGGAGTTGTCGACGTACGGCTGAAATATGGAGGATATAGGATAATGAAACGCAAAATTACTGTCTTTTTTTTAACAAGCACTACTGTATGTATATATAACGAAGGAAAATCGCTTACTTGGGACACGTTCTTCGACACCAACGATACAATCTCCTTCAACTTATCATGATGGGAAAGGTCGCTGGTAAAAGGAAGGTTGGTAGGAGAAAGAAGTCGTGGCTTCGTAACATTAGAGAGTGGACCGGAATCGCCAGCGCTGCTGAGCTATTACGCAGAACTAAAAATAAGGAAGAGAGCAGGAAGCTGATAGCCAACCTCCACTAGTTGGAGAGGCACTTCAAGAAGAAGAAGAAGAACTGTATGTATCTTTCCGATATATATAGGTATATATTTCAAGTCCGAAAGTTTTGCCTTAGGATAAATTCAAATACAAACTTGTTATAAGTACGCAAACCCGTAAAGTGAATTATTATATCCAGGTGCTCACGTGTAGGTATTTCAAAAGTTCACTAATACAGCATCTCGTACGGTGCGCGCTGGGCGTCTCATGAATTTCGGTTGTTACGCACGAAACTTCTAATGAGAAAATGTTCTCGGAGTAAATATTTTAACTCAATTTTACCTCACAAGTTTACTTCATTTATTCTCCTATTTGATTTACTTTGACAATGTTTAATATGTATACAGGTTGATTTGTTATGAAACTAAATGTTTTATAGGGTGAACGTGTATATATCATTAATATATAGTACACCCTATTTAAAAATCGGAATGATAATATTGTAAGAAAAAATGTTTTCAAAATGTAGATTATTAGATATAAAAAATTATTAATGTTTAACATCTTGCAGACTATGTACTTCCAGAAGTTATTGGCGTGTCGCATTCGCATAGAAAAAAAATAACATTTTACAGTAATCACTGTGTACATAATGATTTTTTTTTTGTTGGCCCCGTTTCTGGGGCATCTCGTTCAACCCCGATGAAGGTTGGTGAGGGTCCTTATTTATATTGTAATTTTAATTAGTTCCTATACTCATCTGTCGTCTTTCTCGTCTTTCATTCTTTCCTCTAATATCCTCCACAATATATTTCATGCCTTTCCATACTTTACTTCAGAGTTCTACAACTTAAAGTTGAATATGTTAATCATTTGGTTAACAATTTATTTATTATTAATTCTTGTTTATTTTCTAACAATCATTATCGCACTTAATTAACATTTCTAATATCACAGCTATTATAGCACTCTTGTTTACTATTTCCATTATTTTTGTTTTTTTATTTATTGCGTTTTATTGTTTTTGTCTATTACCTTTTTGAAGGACTCCAAAAAAGTGCTGATGACAGTCTTCTTTACCCACCAGTGAGGCCTCCTTCTCTGTTCTCTTTGCTAACTACAAGTATTTTGCTCTCTCCGCACCGAATACAGTACAGCCTGTGATCAGGAAATACAGAACGATTGTATATAAGTGTAAAAGCATTTAAGCTTTTTATTAAAAAATTATCTGTACATTTACACCTGTAAAGCCTTTATAACAGTTCACACTGAATAATGTAACGTCTTTTTAATACGCTTAACACTAGATTGTCTAAAGAAATAATTCTAAACGTTTTTAAATTCCAACCAAAAAACACTAAAATTAAGATATGTTAAGCATAGTCTACCTTAACAAGGTGGTTTATCCACTTTGTGGGTAGAAGTCCCCACGCTGGGTTTGTCAGTCTGCGTTGTCCACTATAGAACCTTAAGGATCCAGTGCTCATATATTTACCGCGTCATGTATCTTACCCACTACCAGTTCAGTTTGACAATGGTGCAACATCCACTATTTTTAATCATCTAGCGATCTTCTTTCTTCTGATTAATCTTGAGCATAGCTCCCTCTCTCTCTCTGAGTGACTTACCAATAAAGCCTGAAGTAAGAGTCCACATTTCTATACCGTAAATCATCACCAGTATTACATAGGGTACGTCTGTAATGAATGAAATTTATAAAATTGAAAATAGAGCTAACGTTGTTTAAAATAAATCCTCAAAAGCAAACAAAGCGTCACTCGGCCCCGATCGCGGAAGCAGTAATTAAACCAACAACAGGCAAATTATTTGGAAGCCCAAAATGTTTATGAAGCTTAAATTCTAATAGGAAATTTTCGTATAGTATTACCTGTTATTTTCCACAAACGAGTTTTTCACGGTAGGTAATAGGAGAGCTTTATTCTAAATTAAATATATATTATTTATAATTGTTTCTTAAAAATTAATTAAGTAAAAATGTTTTCTATATGTCTATATACATATATCAAAATTATAAGTAGAGCTTTAGCGATAGCTATATCAACGTCTAACATAAATAATCCGGTAACAGATAACATATAAAAAAAAATTAAAAACTCAAAACGCCTGGAATAGACACATAATTGGTGAATATACGACACTAAAAAGATCTTTTGTTTGCCTCCTGGATAGATGTCCTGCGCTGCGTTTACCAGTTCGTACTCTCAAATTCAGGACCTAGAGGTGAAAGGTTCTCAAGTGGACCCCACGAGCCAGTGGACGTGGCGCGAGTATAACTTCTACTAGGTGGATCGATGACATAGTTAAGTGTCTAATAGATTCAGGCGTTACCTTGCGGAAGTCCATCCTAACTAAGAAAGGGACTAATGTATAGCTACTTCCGCTATGCAGCAGTAGTCGTGCAATGAAGTGCACCGCCCGCCAGCCCGCTGATAAATGCGCGTGCGGTAAACAATGCGAAACACAACTACCACCATTAATTCACACAACACGTGTTTCACCCCTCCACGGGACATCCTCAGGAGATGTTACACCGACCAGTGCCAAACACCGAGGGTGAATTAACGGTGGTAGTTGTGTAGTGTAACATACGCATTATTTGCGGCACGCGCATATATCAGCGAGCTGGCGGGCGGTGTACATCATTGCACAACTACTGCTATATAACGGAAGTAGCTATATATTAGTCCCTTTCTTAGGCATAGTTAAGGTCGGGGGAAGTAGCTGAAAGCAAGTAGCGCAGGACCGGTAATCGTGTTAATCTTTGATGGAAGTCTGTATCTTGCAGTAGACATCCATCGACAGAAAAGAAAAAGGGAGGCCTATGTCTAGCTACGCAGATAAAGAAATTAAAGATATGACTAAAAATCATTTGTTTTCATAAATAAAATGTAGTCTATTCGAGTAATACAATAACACTAAAACAATGTTAAATTTTATTGCTATCATAACACTTAGGCATTTATTTATCCGAACGCCAGCAGCCGCAGAGAGGACCGCCATTAAAACAATAGATAACAAACTTGTGGCTCTGTACTTGTATTGTAAACGCAAAGTTTCAGTTTGTGAAGCGAGTATTACTAAATCATTTAGTTGAAATAGACAGTAGCTATGCCCATTGCAAGGCAAATCTCCTCCTAAGATATCTATATACGATATATCATAATCGCTACGATGGGCGGGCGGATTGCAGTATTATGGTACTCAGAGACCACTGCTACTCATCCACTGAAATCTTGTATGTAAGCATTGGAAATTACGTATAAATAATGAACAGTGTGAATTATCTGAGATTGTATCTTGAGAATTGAACCCACAACCTACGATCGCATGTGCCAGCTCAACCAATGGGCTACGATTGCTCATTGAATTGCCTAGTACCATAATATATGTACTTAAAAGAATCCGTTGTTTGACGGACATTTGACAAACATCTGTATTCTATTTTAGTTATTTTCACAGCATTACTTACGAGTTACTTTTATTGAGTTTTACTACTGAAGTCAATACAACTTTTGTGCTACGGAAGAGAGCCGTTTGTGAAATCTAAAGCACATACTCTTTTATTGAAAAAATTGACGAAGAAAAATTTATGGCAAATATCCTCTTCTCTTTTATCTTTTCATCCGATAGACGCCCTCTGCAAGATATATGCCTTCACTAAAGATATCTATGGGAGATATACCATATTGACCATGCTCAGCAAGCAGATTGGCTATTGCAATGTGGTATTATGGTACGCAGAGGACGCTGATGCACATTTAAGGTAACAGCACCAGTAATTGACCACTGAAAAGCGCTGCTAAAATGTTTTTTTTTTATTGACCACATACATTTAAATTTTAGAATATCAGTGGGTACTTAAAGGAAATTCTTGTACCCTTCAGAAAAGTTTTGCTAATATGTCTTTCAATTCAACAAATCATTTAGCACTTAAAAATTATTATTTAAAATTTCATACAAAACGTTCAACTACTAATACATGGCCAACTACAAATACCCTTACCTTACTGGAAACTTGTTCATAAGCTATGGCAATCCTATATAGTTAAATCTTAGTATTAAAAAAGATATAATACACAACTGCATGATAATTTGTTTATTATTTTTCTACATCGAAAACAGAATATATACTACTCAAAACAAAATAGGGCCCACCATCATTTTGCCCCTTAATTTATGTGCATACATGATTATTAAATTTTTACAATTAGTCGATGTTGAATTAGGGTTTTACACATTAAGTAAAAACAAAATAACGTTAGAATTGTTTAATTTTATCGCAATACACTCAAATACACATTTTTAGAGAAAATGAGCACTAAGTAGACTGTCAATAAAAACTTTTATATACACTGTTTGTTTTAAATAAACTTGCCGGGAGCTTTTATTTAGTATCGAGTAGGACCTCCTTTGCTTCGTATGCACTCTCTGAGTCTATCTGGTACACTCTCAATCAGATGAGTGATGTTTTGGTCGGGTATTCGTTCCCAACAGAGTTTCAGCCCGTTTATGAGGTCCTGTTGGCTGTTAACGTGGCTATGGGTCTCTTAAGACTTCTTTTCAATTGATCCCATAAATGCTCAATCGGGTTGAGATCGGGACTCATTGCTGGCCTAGGTAAAACCGAGATATTGGCATCAGAAAGTGCCCTCTGAGTGACCCTAGCTGTATGCGCACGAGCGTTGTCTTGTATAAACACAAAATTATCACCTACTCTTTGTGAATATGGGATGACATAAGGTCGGATTACTTGCTCGACGTAACTGGCTGCAGTTACCGTCCCTTCGTTCAAGATCACCAGCTCTGTTTTGCCTAACAAGCTTATACCGCCCCAAATCATCACACTCGGGCCCCCAAAACGATCAGTACCGTGCATGCATAGTTCAGTAAAACGTTCTCCTTCTCTTCCCCACACACGTACACGTCTGTCATCGCTAAAAAACTTAACTTTACACTCGTCTGAAAAGAGTACTGTCCTCCAATTGTCCATGGTCCAATCCAAATGCTCATGCGCAAACCTCAAACGTGTTGCCCGGTGAGCCCTTGTTAATTTTAAACGAATAACACGCATCCTAGAATGTTGCTCGTCCTCGTGGAGTCGATTCCGAATGGTTTGATCACTAACGCGTGTGCCAGTAGATTGCCTTAGCCGGGATTGCAAGGTCCGGGCGGTTGTCGTGCGGTCCCGGCGCGCAGTCAATCGAATGTACCGGTCTTCTTGAGCAGTTGTGGCTCGAATCCTTCCTGATCCAGGTCTTCCAGCCACTCTACCTGTCTCCTGGAACCGCTCCCATACGTTTCGAATAGCTCCCCGTGACACATCAAGGCGAGATGCAACCGATCTTTGCGATTCTCCCTCTTGAAGCAAAAGAACTGCCCTTGTCGAAGTTTCCACATCCATATGACGACGAGAACCTGGCATTGTAATCGGGAATAATGCCAAAACGAAAAAAACACAGCTAAGCAAAGTGTGATCAAAGTATTGCGCTTAAAGCAAGACTGAGAACACAAACGATTGAAAATTTAAGAAATGGATAAATTTAAGCACTTTACTTTTTTGTCTACCCACTTGAAATCAACAAAAAAGTTAACTTTTAAAACATCATTATGAACCAATAAACATGTGTGCTAGAAGTGGTAGTGCTTCATTCTGTCAATGATTAGTATATGAATTATTTATTAAACACGATTAGAGACAAAATTGCGGTAGGCCCTATTTTGTTTTGAGTAGTTTATAAAGTCAAAGGGATGTGACATATTGTTTATGTGTTAATTCTTAAAATGATACGTATAATTCATATCATATAGTTAATGATAATCGCCACCATCGTCCACTGCAAGGTATAGGCCTCCCCCAAATATATCTATGGGGTATATACCATAATCACGCGGATTGGCAGGCGATTTGGCGATCGCGGTGTCGTATTATGATATGCAGGAAAAAAACTTATTTGTAAGCAGTGAAAATGCAATATAATTAATGCATAAAGTTTAAATTATATGAGACTGTATCACGGAAATCGAACTCGCATCTTCACGGGTCACGGGGGGTTCTCTGAGTACCTTCACCGGTTCAAGCTCAAGGAGGATCCCTCGTGCTACTGCGAACCGGGCGTGGGCCAGACCGTGGCCCACCTTGTGGCCCACTGTCCGGCGTTCGGAAGACTGCGCGCAGATTCCGAATGCCGGATGGGCAAAAAGATAGAGGAAATGAGTATCTTGGCCATCATGCAAGACGAAGGGGAGCAGAATGCTTCCTCAGCTACTGCAGGAAGGTGGTGATAAATGCCAAAGGTAAAAATAAAACACAGTAATAGATTCAAATAGACTTGAATATGAATAAAAAAGTAAAGCAAACACTAAAATATAGAAATAAAATAAATAAAGTAGTACCAAAAATAGTGCAAAAAACAGTATAACATAATATGATAATTATAAAGAAAATATGTGTTAAATGTTTGAACAATAAATGTAATGTTACAAAATAAAATAGTAAGGAAACCTAGAATGTAGTGGTTGAGGATGGATGTATGGCTAATGGAATGAAAGAGAAAGACTGGGAAAATTGGGAAAATTGTAGAATGAAAGGAACAGTACGACAGATAATATAATTATATGAAAGAGGAGAATGATAATAATAAAAAATTATATGAATAAATTATTAGAAATAAAAAATCCCTGTCCCACACGAGATAGGGGAACGAGAGGTCCCCAATAGCGGGGACCATTAATAAAAAATAAAAGGAAAAATAAAAACAAAATCGAACCCGCAACCTAAGATGGCTTATTGCTGTACCGCTAACACTGCTCAATAATCGTATACATAAAAAAGGTTATCTTATCTATGTTCTTATGAATATTAATAAATATACGAAAAATAGTGCGGTAAATTATCATTAGAAATAAATATAAGTATGTATTATCTTGCATTAGGTTCCGTAGAAATGGTAACTGTATCATACAATATACTCCGGCGTAAAAATGATTAAATAAAAACTTGTAAAAAAATCATACATGAAATTAAAAACAGCTGAATGTTTTACCACACCCTGTTATCTTCCCATGGTAAACAAACTGAGCACACCAATTTTTTTCGCTTATATTTGTAAAAGACATGTCGCGGAGTAGGGTTCCGCCCTTCTCTGCGCAGGAGGGGAACGTACAATGAAACGACCCAATGTAAACATAGACTTAAAACATACATTTGTCTGTGACAGAAATCACGTTGCGTATTTTAAAAACATTTTTTTGTTGTCACTCTAATACGACATATGATAATGTAAATAACAATTGCAAAGGCTTTACTGTGAAGGGTTTTGTACAGAAAAGGCTCCTGTAACATCAATATTTGTAACACATAAAGAACTTCTGAAATACCATCATCAGGTCACTGGTTACACGACTAAGACTAGAAAGGGGTCTACCACGACGCATATACCGCCTAGTGGCCGCAGCTCAAACTTAAAATCGAAACTAAATGAATAAAGAAATTATGCTGAAATATATTTTGATATTCGACTTCCACTTGATCAACACATGTTACGTAGTTTTTTATTTTAGTATGATATTCCAAAACGTATTAATTTTTAATTAACAATCTATATGGTGATTGCTAATAGGTGGAAAAACTATAAAGGTGTGAATGTACAGCTAATTTGACAGCAAAAAAGATTTTAAAATTACATCTAATTTCAAACGGCCTGTATAAAGTCACAAAATAACTGTGAAATTTGTTACATGCAATGTATGGACAAATAGTACATAACCATTAATTTTAATTCGAATCGTAGTAATTCGAATTTTATAAATTCTTTTTCAGAAGAATCAAGATCACCGACGTAGCTCTAAGAATTGCCTGTCTGAAGTGACAATGGGCGCACAGCTCGTGCCACCGATGGGGCCGAAAGGTTCTTGAATAGCTATCACAATCCATTAGTTGGTGTAGACAGGCCACCCGCTAGTTGTGCTGACGACATAGATAATGTCTGGGAGTCATAGCAAAGCTTCTCATTGGCTGAAAAGAAGAAGATTATAATGAACAAAATCAACTTGTTAATCCGACGTTACTTTTAATAACAACAATATTTCAACAACGATCTATATTTAATTTATAATAACAACAATATTTATTCATACTATGTATCGTATCGTAGTGACATATATATACGAAGAAAGAAAGAAATTCCTTCATGTAATAAAACCTGCCATTATATAATCCTTTTTCTTTATTATTCTTATGAAAGAATGTTAACTAACTAAAATAAATAATCCAATTTCGTGATCAATACATACTGACTACAACCACTGTTAAACGTCAGTGTTGAGCGAAATGTGAACCGCGCGAACTTCATATCAAATAGTCAAATGCACGAAGTTCATAGTATACTGACAAATTTGTATTTTTGATAATCTTTATATTGTTTGTCAGATTAATGTGCATTATTTTAATTTTATTTCTGTAATTTATAAAAATATACATGAACCTTTGTGTATTTACACACACACACATGTATATTTACATATATATATATATATAAAGATCATTCGTTTCTGTTTCCTTCATTATGAAAATGTATGTTATCTACATACGCGCAAGAGTGTTTCTGTCGTTCATTAACAATGCATTTTTTCATACTATAACGCTTATAAGCATACATTTTGGTCGGAATGTTTTTGACATATTAAAAATTACAAAGAATGTCCCCACATAAAAGCAGTGCGGTCCATGTGAAGCAAATGGGGAACAGATAAATATGTATACTACATTATCGTGTTCACTGGCGTTTTTACAAAAACGTATGCATTCTTATTTTATTAATTAACCGCGTGAAGAATATAAAAATAAATGTTAAATAAGTAAATGATTTTTATGCAGTTAATAAAATTAAACTACATTACATATCTCATGGTCAACTAGTTATAAGTAAACAAATTTTATTTAATTATTGCAGTATGAAAATTTGAACGTTTTATTAAAAACGTCATCACAATTTACTGTTACGTTGTGATTGAATTTAAAAAGTACATTCCACAAAGACGTTTACTTTGTGAGATTTACTTTAGTAAGGCAGGAAAACGTCAGTTTTATACAAACACAAATAGATTGTCTAGAATAAACATAGACGGAGTCTCTTGCCGGCGCTGAGTAGCTAAGATGGCATCGGATATATCAATAAACTTTGTCTATGTGTTTTTATACCTCCCTAGTACCTGGGTTCGTATAGAGTACCACTTACAGTTTTCATTTTGTTTATCTTGTGTTTATCAAAGAAATATATTATTAATCATGATTTTCTACTCATGTCTCGCGAGTGTTTCAAAGTGTTCAAAGTGTCCTTTTCAAAAAGTGGAATTTTTGCTATTCTATATACCTTTATTGTTATTCAAATGTGAGTAATAAAAAACCATGCAACTATGAATGGTGATCGTGTAAATACTAATTATTACAAGCATTACTCCTCACCCTGTGCATTATTTTTACCATCAATAAACAAGCTTAGGTTAGGTTAGTTTATTAGTTTAGTAGTTTGTTAGTTTTGTCGTCAGCGAACAAGCCTCGGTGGCGCAGTAGGCAGCGCGTAAGTCTCATAATCTTAAGGTCGTGAGTTCGATCCTCACCCGGGGCAATGTTTTTGTCGTCAGCGAACAAGCCTCGGTGGCGCAGTAGGCAGCGCGTAAGTCTCATAATCTTAAGGTCGCGAGTTCGATCCTCACCCGGAGCAATGTTTTTGTCGTCAGCGAACAGGCCTCGGTGGCGCAGTAGGCAGCGCGTAAGTCTCATAATCTTAAGGTCGTGAGTTCGATCCTCACCCGGGGCAATGTTTTTGTCGTCAGCGAACAAGCCTCGGTGGCGCAGTAGGCAGCGCGTAAGTCTCATAATCTTAAGGTCGCGAGTTCGATCCTCACCCGGGGCAATGTTTTTGTCGTCAGCGAACAGGCCTCGGTGGCGCAGTAGGCAGCGCGTAAGTCTCATAATCTTAAGGTCGTGAGTTCGATCCTCACCCGGGGCAATGTTTTTGTCGTCAGCGAACAAGCCTCGGTGGCGCAGTAGGCAGCGCGTAAGTCTCATAATCTTAAGGTCGCGAGTTCGATCCTCACCCGGGGCAATGTTTTTGTCGTCAGCGAACAAGCCTCGGTGGCGCAGTAGGCAGCGCGTAAGTCTCATAATCTTAAGGTCGTGAGTTCGATCCTCACCCGGGGCAATGTTTTTGTCGTCAGCGAACAAGCCTCGGTGGCGCAGTAGGCAGCGCGTAAGTCTCATAATCTTAAGGTCGTGAGTTCGATCCTCACCCGGGGCAATGTTTTTGTCGTCAGCGAACAAGCCTCGGTGGCGCAGTAGGCAGCGCGTAAGTCTCATAATCTTAAGGTCGTGAGTTCGATCCTCACCCGGGGCAATGTTTTTGACGTCAGCGAACAAGCCTCGGTGGCGCAGTAGGCAACGCGTAAGTCTCATAATCTTAAGGTCGTGAGTTCGGTCCTCACCCGGGGCAATGTTTTTGTCGACAGCGAACAAGCCTCGGTGGCGCAGTAGGCAGCGCGTAAGTCTCATAATCTTAAGGTCGTGAGTTCGATCCTCACCCGGGGCAATGTTTTTGTCGCCAGCGAACAAGCCTCGGTGGCACAGTACGACTATATTCTATCGAAAAAAAAATAATGGTTTCGTAAATTCAAACACCTCATGATCAAATTCGAATTACCTCCAATTAAAATTAATTATTGTTTCCATTTTGTTTTTTTTTTTCGTATTTCAAAAGAAAAAAAAATTATGAGAAATGAGCTTTATATTCACCATCCCTTTAAATATGTAACCGATCATCCTGTATTTTTTTATGATCAAAGTAATGTTTTATTGATTATAACGTATATTAGGGTAACACCGGAAGAAATTCTTGAACGTGACAAATTTATATCCCAATTACCACCCATTACAATATTATCTACCCGCACTCTGTTAGTGTCAAAGATTGATTTATAACCCTGAGTAATGGCATTTAACCGACACGCCGGCGTGATTATATTGATGGCAACCCATTATAATAATATGATAAGAACAATCTGAAACAACCCTTAACTACAGCTGCGGTTTCGCTCGCTGATATACCAAATTTTATTCCTTATTTACTGCTCCCATACAAGGTGATTTATTTTAGATGTGATACCGCTCCGCAGCCCTCGAAACCCCAAAGAAAACCCAAAATAAAATCAATGCCCCTCGGCAGGCAAAGAGGACCCCCCGAGAGGGCCGAGGAGCTCAAAGCCTTTTCGGTTCTCTATTTTGCCAAGGTTGTCCTCGACGTGGTTTGCATTCTAGCCGTTAAGTTTAACGGCTAGAATGCAATTAAAACGGAGTTTAAATAATTCCGCATCCCCGTTCCAACGTCAGGATATGCACCTCACATCAAGCCCCGGCGGTTTCGATGCACATATCATGCACCACTTTCATACACATGACTCGGCGGCCGCATCCGCCTAACCCGCGTTCGAGCGAGGTCGGTCCGGAGAGGCCCGTGTATCTCTCAACCGCCGAGTAGTCCTCGCTTCGTCTTTCATACACTACACCTCATTTACTATACAGCGACACGGGTATAGTTTTCCGCGTGTGTACGTACACACGCGGAAAACTATATTATTCGTTTTAACTGGGGTACGATCCCCAGTGAAATTTTTTTAGTCCGTGGACCTCTGTTTCCACGGGCCCAATTTCGATGAAGCTGCACAAAGCCTAGATCGGCTAGCAGAACAACTTCAAATACATACTTTTAAATATATAACACACAAAAGGTGTAATATATTTAAAAGGGTAAATGTATACTCATTAGCTGTTATCTAATGAATGGTAAATCCTTTACAAAAATCAGTGTTCCCAGAAATAATAAATAAAGTAATAATAATGTAATTCGATAAATAGATTTCAAAATTTGTATAACTATATATTAAAATAAATTATCGTTTACCATCTGTCCCTGTAAACATATTTTATTTCAGAAATTATTAGTCTAACGTATTAGTATAGAATTTCAATGTGACAACTTTATACAGTTTATTTAAAAGAGGTATACAAACTTTAACCTTTTTAAATCAACAATATACATGCTACATTGTTAGTATTACACGACTTTAGTTTTTAGGGACCATACTGTAGACGATTGTAGGCTGCTCTTCAAGATCCAGAAGGACAGAAACATAATTTTCGTGATATAGAATTATAAATTCTAGGCGCACGTATTACTCGCATACCAAGTGGTTATAAAGCGCACAAAACGTCGGTAAATCAGTACTAATTCTATGCGGCTCACTGGTTAGCGCCATCTAGTAGGTTTTTAAAGAAAATATGATAAAACAGTTCTATGTACATACCAAGATATAACAGCTGACCTAGATTTTATAATCTAGTTCTACAAGGAAACACAGTTCAATAATAATTTGTTTAAAAATAGATATGTAATGATAGTAATAATTGAGCACTGATATCACAACGGTAAGGACTGAAACTTGCGATCATAGGTGGCGGGTTCGATTACATACACAATCTTATATAATTCACTCTTTGTATATTAATTATATGAGACTTTCGCCGCTTACAAATTTTCCAGGTGATGGATGGCTGGGTCCTCTGCGTACTGTAATATCACACATTGACCGCTAACTCGCCTGCCTAGCGTGTCGACTATGATAAAACCAGCCGAGGCGTCTTTGGGCTGAAACTACAAATAGTAAATAATCACTGTAAGTAACCATTTCAGGAATCAAGGAAAAAGGTGCGAAAAATTTTGTAAAACAAAAGAAAATATATGCGGTATATAGACGTAATAATAAAAGTCGTGTTAGGAATGCTAATCGTTGGTCGATATAAAAAACTGTAAAGTCGAATTGGCCATCTGCAATTGAGTTCTTTATTCGCTAATTTAATAAAGTATCTCAAAGTAAAATTCAACGGAGACATTCCATTAAAGTTAAATGGATTGTTTCTTACAACAGGCGTAATGGCTTCTTTTCGTGAATTGGTAACATTTAACGGAATTTCTTTTTGAGTTTAGCACTTTGAATAAATTACATTTAAATATATTAAACTTGAAACGATTTCACTTTGCTATAACTTTAACATTCAAAACTTAACAAATGTCATTGCACCTTAGAAAACAATCGATACGGGTTTAAAATAAAATGATATCTAAATTACAAGACATCTCCCGTTACATTTAGATAATTATACAGGATGATTGCTTATATTTCCCTTTAAAACTGTTACATCAATCACCATGTGTATCGTGGATTAGTGAGTTCCATACAAATTTGTATTGAATTATCTTTCGAAGAAGGACATCGTATAAAAAACAAATTTTTAAACGACAAAAATAATGAATCAGAGCTGTGTTTAGTCTACAATGTTTTATTTGGGGTAAATCATATTTAATATATAATAAAATATTAACAACTCCGTATATTTTAGAAATGTCAGTTTAATAGCAATTTAGTTCTCATTCGATATTGTATTCCTTACACATAGTAAACGTAAAAACACGTATAAAAAATAATACATCGAAGACCGCCTCTAGTACCTTTATAGGAATTGTTTCTTTTTTATTATAGTTATTATCTATGGTGTAGATAAATGTGTATGTAAATAAGATAAATAACTTCTCAGCACATCATTGATGCCGTGCAGGTCAAACGCATTGTAGAAAAAGAGGCTTTGACGGGCTTGACTACCCATGAAGGTTTATGTAGACTTTTCCATAATCCATTTTCATGTAATTTCACCGACCAGATTCCGTTCTCTTACTTACAAAATTTCAAATTATTCTATCAAGACTGCTTTAGAAACCTGTTCTATAAATGAGGTGAAGTTCGGTCTTGGCATTTTTAAATCCACAGATTGATGATAGATGGCGTTGTTATATCTCTCCCTTCTACATACACCACATACACTCGTTATTTTTCTATACTATGAATTTATTCCTAGTTATTTCATTTAGACTAAGTCCTAGTATGGAAATAGTTGTATTAGCAGTATAAGTTTTAATTTTTATTTAAGCTAAGTAATAGGTCCAGTTTTGATGACGTCACTGCTTTACCCCTAGGAATTAAATGTTGATTCTCATAGGAGTGGTTTTTTTTCAATTGTATTCTTAATATTTTAACGCCCTGATAATAAATTTTGACTTTGATCTCATACCGAGAAATTTGATAAAAGAAAAATATTAATTTAAATGTAATACAAAAGATCATTAATAAGATAAAGAAAAATGTAAAAATCGAGTAAAATTAGTAGATTAAATTTCGCGTTCATTGCTTAGGAGAAAATTAGAAATGCGGCGTAATTCAAAGAGCCTCTGATACTATTTTTATCGCGTTCTTTTATAGTTCAACCTACGCAGAGACCCACACAACCTTTTAATCTAAAATCTTTGCCAAATCTAAGGGCCAGTGCTTTATTCAAGCTTTTATTCAATAATTTACAATGATCTTTTTAATTTCTTCCAAAATTATTTATTGGAAACGTAAAAATCTAATAATGTTGTGAACCTTAGTACAAAGACTTCCTCTTACCTTAAAACTAGATTTCTTTTTTACGTGACTTACTTTATTTACGTGACTTTAACGTGTATAAGACTAAGATCATCAGAGAACTTGAATTACTTGAAAGAAATTAACTACGCCTGTTTATTCTTCTATATTTATGACAGATTGTGGAAAGAATGTAGAAATAAATTATCAGAAGTAATAAGGCGCGTTAAATCAATTCCAGCTTTTAAAAATATGGTGAAAGATCGCTTCCTTGGCCTCTATAATAGGATATATATATTTGTTATCTATTAATATCTTTATCATGTTTAATATATATATATTTGTAAATATCTTAGTATGTATGTTTATGTATGTATACAAGTTATACTCTAAAATGTGTAGTATATTCATATATATTTATGTACACCCTAAACTGCCCTCTCCTTTACGTCTCTCATCTCAAACCAAGTTGCCTGCTAGAGATTCCTTCGAGCGATAAGACCGCCACTATTTTATTTGTTTAATTTTTTAGTTATTATCTAAATTATTTTGTTATATTTCCTCCCATTGCTGATTAATAAAAGATGCGGTCACACAAACGACTCGGTGTTTAACACTCATCGGTGTAACATTACTCCTGAAGATGCCCCGTGGAGGAGTGAAACACGTGTTGAGTGATTTAACGGTGGTGGTTGTGTAATTCGCATTGTTTGTCGCATGCGCATTTATCAGCGGGCTGGCGGTGCACTTTATTGCACGACTACTGCTACATAGCGGAAGTAGCTATATATTAGTCCTTTTCTTACTTAGGATGGACTTCCGCAAAGTAACGCCTGAATCTATTAGATATTTCGTCTATACTTTTCGGTTAACATGCATTTATAATCAAAACAGTTGGTAGACTCTTCGTGACTTCAAAAATGTTTCGTATTGTTTGCTACTAATAAATACTTTACATAAAATAATTGATACGCGATCAAATTAAAATTCGAACGAGGAATTGAATTCGGACGCCGCCATCAATGCTATCGTTGTATTTGCATTTGGGCTCATTTTTGAAATTGAAGTAATTTTGTATATATTGCGACTCTGCCTTGGAAGAGTTGGCCAACTGTCCCGCTGATAAAAATAGTGTAAACAAAATAATAAGTATATAAATAAATTATGAAAAAAATAAAAAAAAAATTGTAAAAACTGAGAAACGAGGTGATGGATGAAAGGCATCGGAAAAGAGGGAAAATGGAATGAAAGGGCAAGACAGGTGAAATGTAGAATGTAAGGAGAGAATGAAAGATCTTAAGATGCATAGAAGAAGAGCGCAAAAATAAAAACATTAGTGAAAAAATTATTAAAAAGAAATAGAACTCTCTAACGCATAAATAAGTTAGGGGTACGGAAGGCCTCTAATAGCGGGGGTCATTTAAAAAAAAACTCAAAAGGATATCATCAATTACTGGTAAACAATTCTTCTAATAATCTTCTACGTTTAAAATTTTCATAAGAACTCATTTTGTATTCACACGTGTGTCATCAATTTGCCGTTTCTCGGCTGATATCAGTGACGGCGTAAGATTTACGAGAGAATAAGGCTTTGTTACGACAGCAATTTTTTTTCGTGTAAGTGCGGAGAATTTCTCCCGGTAGACGCTTCGGTTGGGCGAAAAAACCCCGTGTTTATGGCGTGGAGATTTGCGGTGCTGTAACGCTGATATGTGAAGATTGATGACGGCGACGGATTGTTTAAAATAATAATGCAATAATAACTTTATTATTCTCTGTATATATTTTTATTATTACAGCCTTCTTATTATATATGACAAGATTCTTTAAAAGTCTTGAAAGTCATTTACTGTACATGCCACCCGTCTGCACAATGATTTGCAATATAGATTAAATCTTTGTCAAAAAGAAGTACATCTTTTAATGGAATCAGGCGTTACCTTGCGAAAATCCATCTTAAGTAAGAAAAGGATCAATATTTAGCCACTTCCGCACATGCAGTAGTAGTCGTGCAACAAAGTGCACCGCCCGCCAGTCCGCTGATAAATGCTTATACGGCAAACAATGCGAATTACACAACTACCACCGTTAAATCACTCAACACGTGTTTCACCCCACCACGGGGCATCTTCAGGAGTTATGTTACACCGATTAGTGCCACTCTGTGTTTGGCTCTAATAAAAGATTTGTGATGTTTAATTATTTGTCACTGTTTTGATTTCTTTTTTACCCTTTTACAATATTTATTCTATACATTCATTTATGTATTTAAGTAAAGTAGCAATATGATTGATCTGTTATGTGTCACATACTTTTATATACGCATATATATTACGTATTTTAATTAAATATATTAATAATTATTAGTTTAGTTACTTCAGTAAAACTTTGTACAGTTGTCTTTTATTTTTACATTTTTTTTCTTATAATATTATGAAATAAACAGATCTGATAATAAAAAAGTAACGAGCATAGTCGGCCGTGCGAATAGCCGTCGGGTCCATAGGTTTCTAGAGTGAAAACTACGTAGCGACAAAAATAGCATAAAAAGACGCTCGACGCAGGCCTCTCCCGACAAGATCGATTTGAAGAGGCATTCAGTCGGTTATTAGAAATCTGTACTGCGTCCGACTGTCGACGACATATGGCTCTGAAATTAAGTTAATATCTAAAACTGTTTCATCACATTTTCTTTAAAAACCTACTAGATGGCGCTAGCCAGTCATGCTCATCGACTTAGTACTGCTTTACCGACGTTACGTCCTCTTTGAAACGACACTATATGCGTAATCCAAAAAATAAATAATATAATGTCACAAAAAATTATGAAATCTTCATGGGCCTTGAAGTGCAATTTACCATCGTGTGCAATGTGCAATAAATGTTATCATTATGGTTGTAAATATACACACATTTTTGCTAAAATATGTCTAAAAGTCCATTAAAAAAATTGAGTGCGCACTTGGCTGCAATATTTTTTCTAACGACCGAACATTGATATTTACAACACTAAAATATATTGAATTTCTTTTTATTAAATCTTTGTTTCATTATAATTTTCAAATTCTTATCCACAAAACTATTTAGCTTGCTACATGTGTTTATACATTCTAGTGTTATAATTATAAGCATTACAAAACCGGGGTTTACATTTCCAATTACTGCAGCTTGGCGGCTTCCGCCGTTTTCCGCCGTTCGCCGTTTTGTTCTGCTTTAACAAATTTTATTTCTATTTAAGTGAAACGTGAGATATCCAAACGGTTTATAGTAAAATTAAAATATAAGTAGAAACTGTAATATCCATATAAAACGATAATCTTAAAGCGCTTTCATATAAAGTGTTTTAATATCCTTTGTATAACAACTGTTTCCCCTATATAACGCGCGGAAATTCTATGACAAGCTTCTGTACTGTTGCGAAATTGATAGAAAATAGACTTAAAAAATATCCATTTGTTTACTCAAATATAAGACGGACGTTGGGGCCAAAAAATTCTCAAATGGCGGATACCAACCTCTCCATTAGATGGACCGACAATGCGGACAGCGTAATACCGGTCTTTGTACCTGGCAGTGGACGTCTCTTAGCTCCAGTGGACATGATGATGAAATCTAATCGGTACATACCTTTGATTGCTGCCTTATTTATGGGTTGTTAAATTAAACGAATAGGTGCCTATTGACTGAAGTCTGTGATTTTTTGAAGCACTCACACTATAGAGTATTGAACTGGAACCGTCTTAATAAAAGAAGATTTTTTTCCCCGACCATAAGAATATTACATATAAACAAACAGAAATTTTATTTCAACTATTCTTGGTATATACTGGCCTGAGAACTGGTCTCCAACGTAGATCTCTGGAAACGCTGTGGTGAGATGCCGATCGACCAGCAGATCAAACACCGCAAGTGAAAATGGATAGGCCACACGCTTCGAAGGCACCCTGATCACATACCGAGGCAAGCTTTAGAATGGAATGAAGGAAAGCGAAGACGTGGCCGCCCAAAGCAAACCTAGCGGCGGACGATCAGAAGTGAAGGCAGTTGGAATAACGTGGAGCGAAGTAAAGTGCCAGGCTCAAGACCGCTCGGGATGGAAACGTACCGTAGACGCCTTCTGCCACATCTTGGTGACAAAGGAATAAATGATGAAACAAATTTTTATATCACTTACTTTATACCAAACTCAAAATAAATTAGTACTCGAACAAATTAAATAAATGAAGATCTGATTAATTCAGTATAACTGGTTCATCGAAGACTTTAATTTAAACCGAAATACGACCTTCGAAGTTAGTAATTGAGTTTTTCTAGACAGATAGAAGTATTGAGTTTAGAGCTCCTACAATTTCTTTGAAGTAAATCATTAAAAACTTTTTTCAAAAAGCATTAGTAATTCAGTAGTGTTCGCACATAGACAATATACCCAGTGTCGTGTAGACCCAGCCTAGAATGGGCCTCATCATTTCCTCCCTTGAGTTTCGTAAGATACGACAGAGTATTTACAAGTGCAAGAACAGACCGTGAGTTAGAGTAAGGATGAAGGGTGAAAAGTAGCACCATCGCCTCCCTATTTGGAGACAAAGAGTGTCAACAAATCTTCGGTATCACCGAAAAATTATAAAGGAGGTAATAAGTAAAATGCAACATAAGTCAGATAAGAATTAAGATATGTTAAGAAATTCTTAATTAAAATTATAAAAAAAATAAGAATAAAATTACAAAATTTAAGAGTCAAAAATTGTGTAGAGTCAAAATGTGATAATAAAAAACAATAAAAATCAAGTAAGAAAAGGACTAATATTTAGCCACTTCCGCACATGCTGTAGTAGTCGTGCAACAAAGTGCACCGCCCGCCAGCCCGCTGATAAATGTGTATGCGGCAAACAATGCGAATCACACGACTGCCACCGCCAAATCACTCAACACGTGTTTCACCCCTTCACGGGGCATCTTCAGGAGTTATGTTACACCGATTAGTGCCAAACACAGAGTGATACTCTGGCTAAATATTGGTCCTTTTCTTACTTAGGATGGACTTTCGCAAGGTAACGTCTGATTCCATTAAAAATAATAAAAATCAAAATTGAAAGGTATGGTGTATGGAGGTGAGGTGTGAATGGAATATAAATAGAGGGTAAGAGAACAAAATAGATAGATAAGAGAAAAAAATGTTGTAATGGAACAACAGCGACTGCCCGCGCCCTTAACAATGTAATGGGTGCATCTAATAGGAGGCATACCAAAGCCCCGTCTACCGGTTCGTGGTCACCACTCGAGAACCTTTGGGTCCCAACGGTTATAGGTTCTAGAAGCGATGTATCCACTCACTGTCACTTCATACGAACAATTCTTTAAACAACACATTCTACCTCTACAATCCATTATGTATTTATACATTTAATTTTACAACGCCATCAGTAATAATTTAAATCATAAATAATCAATTAAACAAATATTAATAACATAATTAAATGATATAAACAAGGAACTAAATAATTTAAGTAATAAAAAGGTAAACAAAAACAGTCAATAACGATCATTCTTCATATTTTAAGATCATACATATAACTTTGTAAATGTACAAATCTAAATATATTGCAAAATATGTCAATATATGCAAAACTTAGGACGCATAACGTTACCTCACACTAATCTATAAAATAACATGCTTCAATAAAAGCCCGCATCTTAATATAGTGTTCAGTGATTTTATAAAAACGTATCATTATAGGTATTCGTAAGACATCGTCTCGATCCAACATTGCTATGCGGCAGACTGAAAATGAAAACAAAGACAGCACAGGCCGGGAAACTGGAGCATTACGCATTTGGGGCGCATTTTGTAGCACAATGTATGTTGTCATCCGCTGCGTAAATAGGTTGGCTGTTGTGTTTTCGAAATGGAAATGTAATTCGTTAAGCAAACGTGTAAATTTACTCTATTAAGACAACATAACGGGACATAGAGGCATCTTTATCAAGAACAAAACTACGAAAGAATTTTCCGTTTATTAAAAGCACACTTTCCTCCTCAACATGCAATCCATTCTACATTCATTTTTATTTTATTTAACATTCTTTATTTTACACGCTAGGATACATTTAAATAGTTTCATATTATTAAACAAAAGGGTAAAATGGACGGTCTTATCACTTATATTTTGTATTTGTAATGATCCTGGGGAGGTTAACAGATTCGGTAGGCAATGTTAGAGACAACTCCTAACAAGCTGGAGCACAATTACTAAAACGCTTGGATGATAGATAGACAGTTTATTTTAAAAGTCATCCGCCTACAACATCACACACACGCCGTAAGAAATTATTTGCCATGCGAATTAAATAATTTTTACATAACCCTTAGACCACTGATTTGTAAATATGAAACATTGATTCAAAATTGATATAACATAGTCTTTAATTCCGTATTCCATCGCCGCACTAAAGATTTAATACAAATTCACAAACAACAACACATATGTCATTTGGCGCCGTTGGCCATTATTAAATTTCATAATATTTTTCGGCATAAGACGCGGTTTTGACAACCGCCTACAAACCATACGCCGCGCGTCCTTAGTTTTTTGCGCATACGTAGACCGATGTATTGACAGATAAGCGAAAACATTTTGACAACTGTGATAATTTAATGGAATAAGGCGTTACCTTGCGGAAGTCCATCCTAAGTAAGAAAAGGACCAATATTTAGCCACTTCCGCACATGCAGTGGTAGTCGTGCAACAAAATGCACTGCCCGCCAGCCCGCTGATAAATGCGGATGTGGCAAACAATGCGAATTACACAACCGCCACCGTTAATTTACTCACCACGTGTTTCACCCCTTCACGGGGCATCCTCAGGAGTTATGTTACACCGATTAGTGCCAAACACAGAGGAACTGTGATTATTTCGCTACGATCCTTTCAGAGTACCCTACATTTAAAAAATAATTAAAATATGGCGGCTTCAATGATGAACACTCGCAAACATCTTCTTTTCAGCCGATGGACGTGTACTGCTGTATAGGTTTTCCCCAAAGATCGCCTCGATTACCGGCCCTGCTCTGCCCGTATCCAGGGACTTAATATAAATAATCGTCACATTAAAAAGTACTATAGATAATCAATTGGCTAAGCTAATGATGCAACATTTTATATGTCAAAATAGCGACTGAATGTAAAGCTATGAAAGATTTTTTATTTCAAAATCGTATACAGCGCAAAAGTGTAATTATCAATTTGTACAGGTTTTAGGGCTCTTTGTAGAGAAAACAGACTGTCAAGTGCAGCTTAGGAAAAAATCTGCCGACAAAGTAGACAAATAACTTAGGGTCGGAGGACGCTGAATTGTTACCGTTTCTAACATCTCCTATTGAAAATCTTTGGAGGAAGCTCATGTCTACCAGTAGACAGCCATAGAAAGGGCTACGGGATTTCTCTCCGAGATTAATACAGTGATGAGGAGATACGAAGATGAATGAAAGTAACGGTATAGCCAAGATAATTGTCACGTTGAAATTACAGTAGGCAGACCCTATGCTACGCAGAAGATATGGCTGCTGCTACCTTAAGTTAGGTGAATAGAAGACAGCTAGCAAAACTTAAGAAATCTACTCACAAAGTGGACAGATGACTTTATAAAGATCGTCGTTAGATGCTGAATGCAAGGCACCTCCAACCCTGTCTTTTATAAATTTATAAAGGAGGCACATGTTCAGATGTAGACATAAATGATAGTAATGAGGGTTCAAAAAGTCTATGAATGCCTAGGTTTCACAACAGAAGGTAAACTGTCACCTTATTCGTAATCCGTGTAGAATTTATTTGAAAAGAAAGAACATTATATTCATTACTGAAGCTTAGGCGGTCCATCTATCACATCTGTCAGCTACGCAAGTCATTACAAAGTATTTATATAGAAAGCCTATTGTCATCCAAGGTTCTCAGTTTGTTATAATCATATTATTTATTCTACCACCGTTTTACTAAACTTTTTATTAGGTATATATTGCAGAAGAATAGAAAAAAAATAAGTAAAACTTGTTTAATAGTTATCACATTATTTACTTTAGATAAATGAATGAAACGAAAAAAATATCTTAACCTAACAGTTGCAAAAATAACCTTAAAGACGTCATTGTTTAAAGTAATAAAAGTTGAAGTTATCTTAAACTTGTGTTCGTATTCACAAAGCAAAGCTGTAACTAAGTTTCCAAATCTGTAATAAATCTCCAATTCATTTGTAATAAACGGAATCAGATTTTTTAATAAAATGCCACAAAATATTATTAGACTAACAACACCAAAATTCAGAAAGCACATTAAAAATATTTAAACGGTAAGAATCATTGGCAGTGATGTAGCGTGCTTATATTGATTTCATTAGGCTATATCTAATAAAGTGTATATTTATAAATCTTTATCAAACTTTATTAAAACGTGTTGTTCCGAAGCGTGTTCGCTGACGACAAAAACATTGCCCCGGGTGAGGATCGAACTCACGACCTTAAGATTATGAGACTTACGCGCTGCCTACTGCGCCACCGAGGCTTGTTCGCTGAAGACAAAAACATTGCCCCGGGTGAGGATCGAACTCACGACCTTAAGATTATGAGACTTACGCGCTGCCTACTGCGCCACCGAGGCTTGTTCGCTGACGACAAAAACATTGCCCCGGGTGAGGATCGAACTCACGACCTTAAGATTATGAGACTTACGCGCTGCCTACTGCGCCACCGAGGCTTGTTCGCTGACGACAAAAACATTGCCCCGGGTGAGGATCGAACTCACGACCTTAAGATTATGAGACTTACGCGCTGTCTACTGCGCCACCGAGGCTTGTTCGCTGACGACAAAAACATTGCCCCGGGTGAGGATCGAACTTACGACCTTAAGATTATGAGACTTACGCGCTGCCTACTGCGCCACCGAGGCTTGTTCGCTGACGACAAAAACATTGCCCCGGGTGAGGATCGAACTCACGACCTTAAGATTATGAGACTTACGCGCTGTCTACTGCGCCACCGAGGCGTGTTCGCTGACGACAAAAACATTGCCCCGGGTGAGGATCGAACTCACGACCTTAAGATTATGAGACTTACGCGCTATCTACTGCGCCACCGAGGCTTGTTCGCTGACGACAAAAACATTGCCCCGGGTGAGGATCGAACTCACGACCTTAAGATTATGAGACTTACGCGCTGTCTACTGCGCCACCGAGGCTTGTTCGCTGACGACAAAAACATTGCCCCGGGTGAGGATCGAACTCACGACCTTAAGATTATGAGACTTACGCGCTGCCTACTGCGCCACCGAGGCTTGTTCGCTGACGACAAAAACATTGCCCCGGGTGAGGATCGAACTCACGACCTTAAGATTATGAGACTTACGCGCTGCCTACTGCGCCACCGAGGCTTGTTCGCTGAAGACAAAAACATTGCCCCGGGTGAGGATCGAACTCACGACCTTAAGATTATGAGACTTACGCGCTGCCTACTGCGCCACCGAGGCTTGTTCGCTGACGACAAAAACATTGCCCCGGGTGAGGATCGAACTCACGACCTTAAGATTATGAGACTTACGCGCTGCCTACTGCGCCACCGAGGCTTGTTCGCTGACGACAAAAACATTGCCCCGGGTGAGGATCGAACTCACGACCTTAAGATTATGAGACTTACGCGCTGCCTACTGCGCCACCGAGGCTTGTTCGCTGACGACAAAAACATTGCCCCGGGTGAGGATCGAACTCACGACCTTAAGATTATGAGACTTACGCGCTGCCTACTGCGCCACCGAGGCTTGTTCGCTGACGACAAAAACATTGCCCCGGGTGAGGATCGAACTCACGACCTTAAGATTATGAGACTTACGCGCTGCCTACTGCGCCACCGAGGCTTGTTCGCTGACGACAAAAACATTGCCCCGGGTGAGGATCGAACTCACGACCTTAAGATTATGAGACTTACGCGCTGCCTACTGCGCCACCGAGGCTTGTTCGCTGAAGACAAAAACATTGCCCCGGGTGAGGATCGAACTCACGACGTTAAGATTATGAGACTTACGCGCTGTCTACTGCGCCACCGAGGCTTGTTCGCTGACGACAAAAACATTGCCCCGGGTGAGGATCGAACTCACGACCTTAAGATTATGAGACTTACGCGCTGCCTACTGCGCCACCGAGGCTTGTTCGCTGACGACAAAAACATTGCCCCGGGTGAGGATCGAACTCACGACCTTAAGATTATGAGACTTACGCGCTGCCTACTGCGCCACCGAGGCTTGTTCGCTGACGACAAAAACATTGCCCCGGGTGAGGATCGAATTCACGACCTTAAGATTATGAGACTTACGCGCTGCCTACTGCGCCACCGAGGTTTGTTCGCTGACGACAAAAACATTGCCCCGGGTGAGGATCGAACTCACGACCTTAAGATTATGAGACTTACGCGCTGCCTACTGCGCCACCGAGGCTTGTTCGCTGACGACAAAAACATTGCCCCGGGTGAGGATCGAACTCACGACCTTAAGATTATGAGACTTACGCGCTGCCTACTGCGCCACCGAGGCTTGTTCGCTGACGACAAAAACATTGCCCCGGGTGAGGATCGAATTCACGACCTTAAGATTATGAGACTTACGCGCTGCCTACTGCGCCACCGAGGCTTGTTCGCTGACGACAAAAACATTGCCCCGGGTGAGGATCGAACTCACGACCTTAAGATTATGAGACTTACGCGCTGCCTACTGCGCCACCGAGGCTTGTTCGCTGACGACAAAAACATTGCCCCGGGTGAGGATCGAATTCACGACCTTAAGATTATGAGACTTACGCGCTGCCTACTGCGCCACCGAGGCTTGTTCGCTGACGACAAAAACATTGCCCCGGGTGAGGATCGAACTCACGACCTTAAGATTATGAGACTTACGCGCTGCCTACTGCGCCACCGAGGCTTGTTCGCTGACGACAAAAACATTGCCCCGGGTGAGGATCGAATTCACGACCTTAAGATTATGAGACTTACGCGCTGCCTACTGCGCCACCGAGGCTTGTTCGCTGACGACAAAAACATTGCCCCGGGTGAGGATCGAACTCACGACCTTAAGATTATGAGACTTACGCGCTGCCTACTGCGCCACCGAGGCTTGTTCGCTGACGACAAAAACATTGCCCCGGGTGAGGATCGAACTCACGACCTTAAGATTATGAGACTTACGCGCTGCCTACTGCGCCACCGAGGCTTGTTCGCTGACGACAAAAACATTGCCCCGGGTGAGGATCGAACTCACGACCTTAAGATTATGAGACTCACGCGCTGCCTACTGCGCCACCGAGGCTTGTTCACTTCACTTTATTTTGTAAACAGACAATAGCAAAATTTCTTTATAAAACAGACTCCTTCTTGCAACTTGAAAATTTAATGCATACTGCATATACTTCCATAATGAATTATTAATTATGAGCACTTTAACTGCGGCTGTATTAAGTTAAGTAATATAATTGCATAAGCAATAACATTATGCAACCGTACGATGCTACTGGAGTGGCGCAAATCGCGTAGTGTTTGCGTTTATAAGCGGGTTTCATTTAATAGCAAATTCTATTTTCACGTGTACACTTAATACGTGACAGTTTTTTTACAAACAATCGTTCTATAGATATGAGACGTGGCCGCTTACGATAGGCTTTATAAGAAGATAAAAGAAGATTCAAGAAGATAAAATTTCGAATTCCGGCAGCGTTCTAAATCTCTCTTTTATTATCAACAGCTAGGACAAATATCGGTAAACGTGTACCCTTATACAGAATGCGTGACCTCCACAATTCATATGTTAGTGATATTGATATATTCTCGTGCTCTCTCGCATCTTTTAAAAAACAATTTCGTTCGAAATTATTGAGTACATACAATGCAATTTAAACCATAATATAAATATATAAACCATAGTCTTGGATCCCTGTTTAGTAATGTTTTTATTTTTATTTGTTTTTTCATTGTTTAACTATAAATCATTATATGTTCTCAGTGAGATAGTTATAAGGTAACAACTGTAACTAATTTTGTATTTCTGAGCTCCTAAGTTTGTACTTTCTCACTGCCTTTTGTTACTGTCTATCTCCAATAAAGTAAATAGTAAATAGTAAAGATTCTAGGTCACCCAGAGAGCAGTGGAGAGGTTTGTGCTCGGAAACTCGCTGCGAAATCGATTTACAGATAAAGAATTTCGAAAAGGAATAAAATTTACAGATGTAATTCGAAGAATGTAGTGTTTGTCCGAAGTGGCAGTGGGTGGGGAAACATCCGTCAACCATGAACACCAGTTCTAGGCGTCCACCGAGACGCCGTGTGGGTAGGATCCCACTAAGTGGACCATAGCCCACTATGTAGCCACTTGTGGATGGGATATCCTGCGCTGTGTTTGCAATTCAGTTAACTACATTCCTTATTCTTAAGGCATTAGCTTATCTGCATGCTATATAATGCACTGCAACCTTAATATACGAATCCGCTGGATAAAAGTTGCTTTCGTTTATCTACAGGAATCCTTAATCATGATTTGATCTCATAAAGTTATCATGAGCATAATACTCTCCGTGGCGCCGTGGCAAAATTTTCTTTATTCAAATAAGCTATTACAGGCACTTGAATAGTCAATTAACAAAAAAGCTATTATTGTCACTCCTACAAGAAACTACCACCGGCACGGAAGGCAGATCTGCTGAGAAACTCAACAGTTGCTCTTTACAAAAATAGTTTTATAAAGTGTGCTTGACAATAATTAGCTTCCTGAGTAAAAATCAACAACATTTAATTCACACATTAACATCCGTATAGTGTTCTTGGATAGAATATTATAAGTTTTTCAGTCATATCTTTTAAATATTGATTTTAAGTTTCTCTAGTGGCGGGTCCGAAATTTTCGATTTTTATTATGCTTACGTATATTTTGTGCCATAAATAATTTATTTAATTTATGAAGACACAAACTAGGAGTAATCATCTTTATACATTGTTTTCATGATAAATTTAAACTTTTTTATAAACATTTTTGATGTTTTTAAAGACAAACGAAACATTATTATAGATATATATTGACACAGCCTTAAGAATATCGACTTTATTAAAAAATTGAAAAGATTCCCGAGCTTGCATGGAGAAAATAGCTCACACTGGTATTTTTTTTAATAACAAATATTAACTCAATATCTGCAGCGTTGCTCCAGAGTAATTGTTTAAAGCGTATTAAATGGAATCAGGCGTTACTTCGCGGAAGTCCATCCTAAGTAAGAAAACGCTCGTAAGGACGCTCACTGCAAAGCATATGGCTCCTTAAAAGATCGCCACGATGACCGATCCTTTGCTGCCCGCTTACAGCTACTCCTCGTGAGCCTAATAAGGTAGTCAGCCCATCTAGTGGGCAACCTACCCACGCGGGGTTTACAGGTTCGTGCTCGTCACTAGAAGATGTTATATATTACTTGATATATAATTATTAAATCGACAAAAAACACTTTGTAATCTTACAACACAGAGTACCATTGTAGGCTAAGTATTATTAATATATATATATATATATATATTAATAATTAAACTTATTAAATTTTATTTAACTTTAAAGCTTGGACAATATTCTATATATATTTTATATATTCTATATATAGAATATATGTAGAATATATATAGAATATATATAGAATATATATAGAATATTGTCCAAGCTTTAAAGAAAATACCATTTTAAAAAGTTTACACCAAGGATAAAAATCCAAACACACTTTTCTCTATTTGCGATAAATAAAATTCATCGAATTTTTTTAAACGTTTGAAACGGAGCGCTGAAGAATCTATTAAAGGCGCTCTAGTCAACTTAAGTACGCCTCGGAATAAGTACAGCGTTGCTCTAACTTAAGTTGTTCTCGGCTTGCTCTCTTTTCTATTAAAATTAAACCAATAAAAGTCAGTAACGACGTCGTCATGTTTTGAAGTGTAATAAAATTTACGGAGCAACTTAAACACGGAGATTCGATTTAATTTGTTTTTATTCACATTTATTTCTAACTCATATACAGCAAATGTTAGCTCGTTTATGGAATGGTTTTCAAGGCAACATTGGCGTCGTTTTTTTTTTTTCTCGTTCCACTATCTCGTGAGGGACAAGGACTTTTAATTTCTAGTAATTTAATCATATTTTTTATTATTATCATTCTTCTCTTTCATGTATCATCTTATCTGTCGTACTGTTTCTTTCATTCTACAATTTTCCCAGTCTTTCTCTTTCATTCCATTAGCCATACATCCATCACCTCAACCACTACATTCTAGGTTTCCTGGCGTCGTTTTTAATGTTACTAGATTACGTTAAAATTTGTTAAACCTGTACGTCATAAACAATAATAAAATCATGTAAAATTACATTACAAAGGGTATAACAGCGAAAACATTAATAGTAGATGAACGAAAGTAACCAATAGAACCTAGCAAATTGAAGTTACTATGGGCAAGTCACAGGGCGAGCAGAACAGATGGCCCCTGGGGCTTTGAGGTACTGGAGGAAAGACCACAAACCAGCAAGCGAAGCATATGAAATCACTCCACTAGGTGAATATATGACCTTGAAAAGGTGGAAAACGCTGGATCAAAAATTTTTCGAACGGTCTTATTGGAAATCTATGTAAGCGTCCATGTTTAGCATTGGACTTCTGTCGACTAAAATGATTATGTTGCTGTGTTTACTTGTTAGAACCATTTGTGAAATAAACAAGAATAAATTCATTAAGAATTTCAATGCATTGGAGGTAGAAAAGAGAGGTATGATACTGAAATCTCTCTATAACTTTCAATAGGTTTTTGTTTTAATTCATAGTTTCATGGCCCAACCCCTGGTTTTAAGGCGTCTCGTTCAACCTATATCATAGGTAGACAGGGTCCTTATTTACATAATTTTTTTTTGTTTTTATTTCCATACTCGTCTTTCGTCTTTCACAATATCTTACTCCTTTCCATATTATCTATCGATATATCATCTACTTTCCTCCAGAGTTCTACAATTCTACCTTCAGTAATTTTATCATTTATATAAAAATTAATTTATACTAAATTTTTGTTTATTTTCTTACTACCTATATTGCACTTAATTTACATTACTATTACCAACTATCTTCAGAAGGTTTGAGATCTGTAATGATCAAATATTAGCTCATCTCTGGAACAAGCTACAAAAACATCATTGTCAGGGTTGATACATGTTTGGTCAGGTAGGTAAAGGAATTTTATCGATAAAGGTACTAGGAAACCTTTTTAAACCATTTTTGATAATTCAAAATTACATGTAAATGCCTATTTGAATAAAAAAATTTAAATCAAAAACTACGCGGGTCGTCAGCCCCGAGATCACTCTCTATAACGCAACGCACCCAGCACCCGCATGATTGATCCATGTAATCTTGTGAACGTTCTATTTTCAAACTACAGGATTAATACTTCAATTTGTGAGTGAACAATATACACCTACATACAGAAGTACTAGCTAAGTAAGTATATAATTGCATTAAGTGCTTATTTTATTAAAGCTTTTACACCAATACCCAATTACCTTTTATAAAGTGATCACTCTAAAATAAGTTACATTAATTTATTTTTCTTCGGAATACTTTCTTCTGTAGGTATAAAGTCTGCAAGGATAGTTAGTTAATAATGATTAATTTCAATATTCAGAAATGACAATTTTTAAAAAGCTTTTTATTATTATATTATCATTACGTTTTGTATTATTTCCAAATTCATTGATTTATGGATAGGCATAAGCATAACATATATTATTTGATAACAAATGGGTTATAATTTCACCATGTTAAGGCTTTTATACCAATAACCAATCGCCCTATACGTGTCTACGAAATATAAAACTTAAAACAAACGTATCGTATACAACTCCCTGTTGTAACATTGCACCAGACAGCTACAAACAACCAATGAAACATTTGACATTTTCATATTTGTCGTGAAATATTTGCGCGATTTTGAAATGTGGCGCAGCGATACCGCTGCGGTTGAATAGTGGTCATAAATTTAAGCAGATATGTATGTAACTAATATATTATAAATATAAAAAACACGTTTCGCTTATAATATTTATTTGACAGAAAAATACGTATAAATGCTACTAAAACAGCAGTGATAAAAAAATATTCGTTATCCATTAAGTGTTAAAATAAATATTTATCACTGCTACGCCGTAGAGGGCTCTACGACTAATCATCTGAATACTTATTGGTGCCGATCTCTTACTTCGTAAACGTATGCTTTGCTCGATTGACTAGCGGACAATTAAATTATTTAATACTAATCTTTGTTTTATTTCTAAATTATTAATGGCTAAGTAAGAAAAAGATAAATATTTAGCCATTTCCGCACATGCAGTGGTAGTCGTGCAGTGAAATGCACCGCCCGCCAGCCCGCTGATAAATGCGTATGCGGCAAACAATGCGAATCACACAACCGCCACCACAAAATTACTCAACACGTGTTTCACCCCTCCACGGGGCATCTTCAGGAGAACTCCTGAGGTGTAAATATTGACTCCTAAATATTGGTCCTTTTCTTACTTAGGATGGACTTCCGCAAGGTAACGCCTGATTCCATTAAATTATTATTGACTTATCAGTCCGGGTACCCAAGACTATCATCATTTTAGCCATATGATTCACTGGTTGGTGTTTAAGGTTTTTAGAAAATATAGTACATAAACCTATAATGTTAGTGGACAAAATTATCTTAAACATGCGTCATGTATATATATATAATTAGGACTTGTATGTTGATTTGTGTCTCACACTCATTCTTATTAAGAACAAAACTATGTCCAAAAAATAGGGACATGGACTTTCACAAGGGTGTTCAAAGAGATTCCTAAAGTTAAACTAAATTGTTCAGCCTAATTAGCTAATTTAGGTAAATTAAAATAAAACCATAGCTAGTCGGTATAACATTTCATCAACTTCATTTCAACCACAGGATGTCCTGTGCTTTTTTTGTGGACCTTTCGTTTTCCTAAAATTTTTTGGGGTAGGGCCTTTGATTTCACTAAGTTTTCGGTAGTTTTTTTTATTTACTTCCTTTCTTCCTTTGCATTTTCTTTTATTCCTATTGCTTTTATTTACGTACCTCCTGCGCATTGTTTTTCGATCTTCGCCATATTTTTTACATTGTTACATATTTTATACGTAATATTTTAGATCCTTTTTTAAATTTTCTTTCACAGTTTTGATTTAAGAATAATTATTCTTTAAAAGCATTTATTGGAAATTCAAATTTTTGAATGTCTTCTTTCCTTTTTTATTAATTACATACTTTCTGTTATTTGTTATATATTTCTATATTTCTTTTACTGACCTTAATTTATAATTTATTTATTAATTTTATAATTTTTACTAAAAAATATGATAAAGAAGCTTTTTATACATGAGCTACTGCAAAGATTGCTCATGATCCATATTATAGGACTAAAAGAAGTCACAGAAAAATACATAATAGTAATGTATAATGTATATGTATACGTAAAATACAAAACCAAAATTAAATTAAGCAAATAACTTCCATTATAATTTGTTTATTCTCTATATTAAACATTACAAACAGTTTACAATGAACCGGCTAAGTTAGTTTTGTAAAACATACATTACTTAAGCAAGTTATGAATAACTTGTTTACTGAACAGCTTACGCACGGCAAAGCAAACAATACAAAGCTCTGCGATAACAATGTACAACGAAAAGTGTATATATATGCATTGAATTTGTTTGTGGTCGATAAATTTTTAATTTTATTACTAGATACACAGGTTGAGAACTACCTGTCGAAATGGTGACATCAAAATCGAGACAGTTTGCACAATTTGATATTTATTGTAAATAGAGTAATAAATACATTTAAAAAACTTTTAAGTTAAACGGTTTTTTGATACCCATATTGTGGTGGTTGTGGAAAAATATTTACCTAGTCCGCCATATTGGAACGGCGTCCATCTTGAATTTCAAATTTTGACATAATCATCGGGTTTCACTAGTGTAGCCCTTTTCATTTGATACCCATATTGAGGGGGTTAAGGAAAAATATGTAATTCGCCATTTTGTATCGGCGGCCATCTTAGATTTATAATGTTATCGATTTTATTATATTGTATTGTCATCTAAATGAAATGTATTTACCAAATTTCAGATCAATCTGACAACAGGAAGGTGTTTAAATTTCAATTTCTAATTTTCAACCAAATAAGTAAACAAATTCCGTACGGGTCGAACTAAATAAAACCGTTTAATTACTAACGTTAACTGCCTTGTAAAACGCTAAAAGCTAGCCAGAGTTCTTTTATAAATCAATATGGGAAAGTCTATGTTAGGCTTTAGACATGAATTAATTATAATTGCACCGAAGCGCAAACAGGTAAATAAGAGAAACAAAGATATACTGGTTTATATTAAGAATCACTTTACAATAGTCATGATAGTAATTCAAGTTGAATGATAGTAAATCGTGTATTTGGAGTGCGCATTGTCTGAACGCTACAACCAGATATAGCGAGCGGCGACGATGTACCAAGCCCGAACATCCTGGAGAGGAAAAAAGTCTAAAGAGTTAAAGTTGTTTATAAATATATAGTAACATAGTGACAAATGTTAAAATAACAAAATAAATGTAAATAAATAAAATTAACAATGATTCTTTGATTTAAAAATATCTGTGATAATTAATGTAAAAAAACTGTAATCTAGGAATGTAGATGAAGGAAAGAGATGCAAGAATATCTGCAAGTGAAGAGATATAAAATGTGAAGGACGAAAGAGAATGTAGAATAAATAGTGAAAAACTCATTTTAACTGAATTTTTAACGTCCCGTATAAGCCAAGGGAAACGAGAGGTCCTAAAATACGAGGGTCATTTAAAAAAAACCATGCTAACGACCCTTGAAACTTTGCCGTCGTTTTGTTCCCCTGCCTCCTTTTTCATTTTGTTTTTTATTGCAAAATATCTACAATTCAATTCGTTTTTTCTTTCAAAAACAATATGTGTGTTTAGGTTTCCTGGCGACTAACATGTAGAAAAGAATTGATTTATGAATCTTTCCTTATTTATGTTTTCGTATACCGTGAGTTTGTTTCTATACATAAAGAAATATTTCGTCTCATGGTTACATGAATAATCTGCGCAAGATTTTGTTATTCAAAATCAATATTGACCACCTTTTCTATTCTATTAAATTCTTCGATAAATATATTTGCTTGCATACCAATTACATCTTCCTTTCAGCTGATTGACGCCTATTACAAAGCATAGGCTTTCCAGAAATATCACCAGGATCACAGATCTTTCGCTGGCGACTTCCAGTGATCGTGATTATGTCAGTAATCAAACTAGTAGAGGGCCAACCAACGCCTTGTCCACCTTCTCGTGGTCGCCACTCGAGTAACAGAGACCATTGGTTGCAAGAGCAACGTTTCCCGCCTGTTGTCGCTTCATACGAGCAATTCTTACAGCTAGTTGGATACCTTGATTCTTCTGTAGATCTCCTTATTTCTTTTTCGATCTCCTAGCAAAAAAAAACAATACTAAAATACATGTGAAATTTTCTTATGGCGGACAGTCCCACTACGTCGGACTGTCCTGTCCGCGGCGGCAACATGTGCGCCCTAACGCATTGACGTAAACCAGTAGCCCGGATCCCAGGTCGCTCGGTGCGCGCGTCTCTCCACACTCTGAGTTCGGCCGCACATCAGCGCACACGCAAGCACGCTCTAATAAACTCTCGCTCCGACGCGCCTACCCTCCGACGCGCCTAACTTTATTTAGTGGTTGTGTGAACAATAAATTTTCTCAATAGCATCCGATTATTTCATTTTACCACCACAAACTTATTTCAAATGCTAAATTAATATCCAGTTCTTATCAACAAATTATTATTATAAATGAGGAGAGGTTAGGTAATATTAAGAAACTTTTAACTTGACATAATTCAACTACTCGCTTGACTTCGTGTTCTATCTTTCCAGAAAGATCTAACAGAATTTATCTCTTGAATATTAATGTTCGTAAACTTCAATAATCTCCGTTGCTAACAATTTAATATGTTATCGTTGACAATGTGAAATAATGGCCCGGTACGTCCCTCAAGGGAGGCCTCTCTAAAGAGGTTATAAGGGTACAACTTATCAAGTCGAAGCGACAAATAATTGTGTATATTTCACGTCACGGGTTATATTTATGACTTTATGTTTGACATAAGGTTTCATTACGATGATATATACTTTCGGATTATCTCTGAGGAAATCTCATGAAATTCATACTATATAAATTCAATATATACAGGATGATTGGTTATGAGTGTAAAATCTTTAACACTGGTGAATAGGTATATAATGAGATGTAATAAATATCACTATTCACTGTGAATTTATTAAAAGTTTTTGCTTATTTAACTTCTTAAATTTATCATAATTACAAATTCAAAATATCTATATTCATTTTGCATGTATGTACATGCGCTTTTGATATCGTCGATTATTTTAACACTGTAAGTAGTAAGCTACCACTAGCTCGGTTAAGAAGAGCCCACCAGAAACTTAATAACTGCGCTTTTAAATGAAATTTAACAATTATTTTTTCATATATTCATTATAATATTAACCATGCAAATGTGTCAACGAACCAAGTCCCGCATATATCGATTAACCAGAAACTTTTGAACGCTATGATAAGATTTATTTAATAAAATACTTATAATTTTAGATTTAAAACTAAGAAACGGAAGCTTAAGATATCTTAAGATAAATTTATTTTGTTGCATGTATATGTATTTTATCCATGATTTAACATTTTTACAGTTGCCTATATCAAGAACTGGTAGGAATTTTACCGGATTGGAGGATTCATTTTGCCAGATTGGAATTTGATTGGAAAAATTCATTGGATTAAGGAGAATAATAAAAAAATCTAGTTACAGTGTTATAAAAAATATTTGAAGTGGGTTGAAATTACCATATTTTAAACGGCATACCGTTCGATAAGATGTAGAGTTGGTAGCGACGTCATCAATCTTTCTTAGCGCTTCATAAGAGCGACGCCTGACAATTTATATTGCGTATCTGACGTCTATATCCTACTTGTTAGAATAGATTTCTCACAGAATATTCTGATATCGATTGCTCCCTTGTCATGACTGTTGCTGTGGTTAAAAGATCTTTAGCCTCTTAGGTTAGGACAGTTAATTAGATAATAATTGAATATATTTATTTATATGTATATCATCTAATTTATTATGTATACAGAATGCAAGATGAACTCAATTTGTTATAAAACGAAAAAAAATTGAACTCTCCTGAAATGGCGTCTTCAACTTATTATCACTGATTCTGTGGTTAAAGGGTATTCAGTCTTTTTGGCTAGGCCAGCTAATTACGTTATAATTAATTTATTTATTTATTATTATCTAATTCATTGGTGTACGTAATGAGAAGAATCCAAGAATGCTCAATTTAATAGGAAAGGAATTAAATTGATCTCTCCTAAAATGGCGCCTTCAACTTAAAACACGTGTCTCTATTGACTCATAACGTACCCTTACTTGAGAAAAGCTCGCTTTAAACTTAGATGAGATTTTTTTTTACTTTCTAAAATATCCTTAATCCAGACCCGCCAAGAAGCTTAAAAGCCTTCGCTCAATATCCCTTCAAAAAATACCTCGATGAGGTAGCTATTATGGCCGCGAAACTCCACGCAACCTTCAGTTCATCACTGCTTTCTGGTGTATCGCACAGTAATTGACGCATCTCACAGCTTTTAAAAAGGAATTCAAATAAATTCCGGATTCCCCCCGCATTTTTTGCTACGCATATAAGTCGCCGGCAGCAGTGTCCGCTTTGCCCCCTTCTTCATGCCCCGTCTAATAGCGGAGTAGTTACTACATTTCACTAATACAATATACACCGCAGTTTCGAGATGGATACCTTCTTGGCCCAGCTCTTCACGGGTCACAAGGGGGTTCTCTGAGTATCTTCACAGGGTCAAGCTCAAGGAGGACCCCTCGTGCTTCTGTGAACCGGGCGTGGGCCAGACCGTGGTCCACCTTGTAGCCCACTGTCCGGCGTTCGGAAGACTGCGCGCAGATTTCGAATGCCGAATGGGCAAAAAGATAGAGGAAAGGAGTATCTCGGCCATCATGCAAGACGAAGGGGAGCAGAATGCTTCCTCAGCTACTGCAAGAAGGTAATGCATGAATATGCAAAATAAATAAATGCCATAGGTAAAAATAAAACACAGTAATAGATTCAAAAAGACTTGAACATAAATAAAAAAATAAAGCAAACACTAAAATATAGAAATAAAATAAATAAAGTAGTACCAAAAATAGTGCAATAAACAGTATAATTTAATATGATTATTGTAAGGAAAACGTATGTTAAATGTATAAACAATAAATGTATTGTTGCAAAATAAAGTAGTAAGGAATGTAGTGGTTGAGGATGAATGTATGGCTAATGGAATGAAAGAGAAAGACTGGGAAAATTGTAGAACGAAAGAAACAGCACGACAGATAATATGATACATGAAAGAGGAGAATGATAATAATAAAAAATATGAATAAATTATTAGAAATAAAAAGTCCCTGTCCCACACGAGATAGGGGAACGAGAGGTCCCCAATAGCGGGGACCATAAGGAACAAAAAATATAATATACACCTACACTAATATAGTCCATCTTCATGCGAACGACTTCGATGTATTAGTGCTAAGAACTTGTCTTTGTTTTTATAATTCGCGGAGTCATTCCGATGAACGTCAAATGCAATACCCAATCTCAAATTCACCCCGAACTATGTCATTGCTTCAAAAATCTTTTAATTTTTTTGAAATGATAACAGATGTTACTAGAGAGTGTATTGCTAAATAGTTCGGATGCTCACAAACATATAACTAATTTTATCGATAAATGTACTCGATTTCTTTAATAAAAACGACAATTGCTTAAGATATTTTAAAAATAGAATGCGTGTTAATTAGTTGAAAATGTACTGAATGAATGACATTGGCATTAGATTATAGAATGGAATTACGTAATTATTACGATAAGATGAATTATTAGAGGCATCAGAAAGTAATGTCGTTTTTTTAGGTTAAATTCACACGAATACATTTTTAACAAGTTTTTATAAATTTAAGTTTTTATAACCTTTTGTCATCCAGTATAAAAATTTCAATGCCGAAGAGGCGAAAATCAACTGGTTTTATTTTTAAATATGTCGACAGCAACGACATTACTTTCCAGTCCCCTAATACATGCATTCATAATCGGCTTTTTATACTATAATAGGTGTTGTGAATTTTAGAAAAGAGAACAGAATAAAATACGATTTGAAACAGTAGAGTACAATACAATATACTTAAAGTAAGAAAGTGAAATAAATAAATTTCAAATATTTTGTTGAATACACCAAAAAAGTACTCAAAACATTAACAGTATTGTTACAAAGCACGAGTTACAGAACCCTCTAAAAATAAACCATGGAACCCTAGGATCAAGAAGTACCGTGAACACGCGTGACATTGAAGTTATATATAATTTTTGCCTACGGTTCTCGGAAATTCTAACTGAGTACTATCTCGCACTTACTAGAACCTTATCCGTAGTATAAATGGATGTACTCCCCATGTTGACAGTTCAGTGTTGTTTTTCGAGTTATAAGATTGAGATCTACGATCAGTGACATAAAAGTGACTATTTGGTAAGTTATTTGGACAATAATTTCTTAAGCGATTTGGAAGCGTAGTTTGGACTAAGCGAAAGTATACTTTGTGTTGAAGTAGGGTTACCATCTGATTTGTAAATAAAAGACTCCTTGTGAACCAGTGGTGTTTCATTTCGAGTCAGAATCCACAGTACGTAACAGTATGTATCTTAAAATATTGTCCGCATAACCTAAAATGATTTATTAATTATAATATAAAATTTTGTCAAACTTAATTAAATTTCAATTATGTATAAACATAATTAATACGACATTGTTATTTATGACGATATAGTTACTACACACACCTACGTAACAGTTTTAATTAATGTTATATTAATTATTAAGGAATGTTTTGATAAAAGCTCTAATATAAATTGAAATTTGTCGACGTATAAATTCGTTATAGATTCCTAACAATATATTGGTAGCGACGAAATAGTGTCGTGAAAATATGTTTGAATTATATAATGAAATTTCCATTGTTTTATTTATAAAAATCTCAATCAAGAAGAGAGTATGGCAAAGGAGAAGTAAGAAAAGAAAAGTAGGACAGAGCAAGGTATGATAAGAAATGTTACAGCTCAACTAGGCTTCAACTAAGCTTTACTTATAACTCAAATTTCATACAAGCCATTATATTTATCTAACATATATTTAATACGACCGGTTAGTAGCGGCTTAATTTGAACGTCTTTCGATGACTTTAACAAAATCGTCTATCCATCTCGTTGGCGAAGGTTTTCTTTTCACTTGTTTGCTGGTGATGATCTCACCTTACCTTAAGGCTTTAGGGACTACTTGTTCTGCATGCTACGTTGCTAATCCGTTTCCCATTTAACTCGCAAATAGCTATGTGACTTAAATTCATGTTTGATTCGGTCTTGTACCGAAATTCTGGACATAGCTTTTCCCAGAGGTCCGTTGAGCGGCTATAGCTTGCTAATAAAGCTCACAGTGAGAGACCACGTTTCTGTGCATCAATTCATCACTCGCAACACAAATTGCGATCTATAGATCAAAGTGATATTTATTAATAATCTAAATAAAATAAAATAAAGTGACGCGTGGTTCTTAAAATGTTTTAATCCTAGAGGGTATGAGTAAAAGATCATGGTTTTAATCTCAAGTCAACGGATTGCACACTGCTACGTATATAACTATATAACTTTGATCTATAATAATAGGATAAATTAAAAAAAAGTGACATATGGTTCTTAAAATGAAGTAATATCTTTTATTCCTCATCTATTTTAGGTGGAAGTAATGGAAGTCCTTATGATATGTATGTACGGTAATGGTGATGTAAACACAATATCGCACTCATTTATACATATATTTAATTTTATTTAATAAACACGTTAGGATACATTTAAATAGTTTCAGAATATTATACAGAAAACTACAAAGCTCGTTCTTATTATACGAGGCAATCTCTTATAAACAACCATAGTATGGGAAAAGGTAGAAGTACAAATAGTGGGTAATTGACGTGTACAAAATATATACAAACATACTTAAACATACATACATATATATATATAACATAAATATTTATATAAAAGAAGGTATGATATTATAAATGTAATACAATAATAAATAAAAACATCAAACTGATTTGGATCGCACTTGCCTCAGAAAAAATGAAGAATTAGAAGAAAAAAAATTAATATTTAAATAATAATTATATGTCTTATATTCAGCAGTAAATCATTATACAATCGAACAATTTATAATAACGGATAATAGATTTGGTCATAAACTAAGAAGAACGCGCCGGCAATTTTAATTTCAGATTCCATGATGATCTCAAAGACGCCTCATGTGTATAATGAAGAAATTGAAATCTTCATTTAATATAAGGAGTGAGTGGATTGAAAAGAATATTGTATAGATAAAGGATGTGATCATTCCGGTGAAGCCTTATGGGTAACCAATTGAGCTTAGCGCGAAATTCCAAATATGAAACGAATACAGATTTTTTTAAAGGCGTTCAAGTTTCACCCACTCAATATACTGAGTATTATTAGGCCGATGCATTAATATCGCAAGAAGCTGTTCCTGCAACAAACGACGACAAGAAAGCCGTAAAATATTAATACATTTTTAATATCCGCTTCTTTAATATCATCCTCTTTGTGTAATGAAATTTCTCTCTAACTTAACGGCGTAAGGACGTCAAGAAATTTGTTCCATAAATCCAAAGAGTAATGAATAATTTAAATGTAATTTCATTCCCTCTTTAAATTCAGGAAGTTGATCAAAGGTTTCTTATATAATTTCTTAGTTAACTCACCTTAGAGAATACGCCATAACTAAAATATAGCTTTAAGAATTGGGAGATTAATACGTAATATTAATATGGGGCAGATCAGGTGGCGAAGTTCGCTGATAACAGGTAAACACAAAGAGTTTAAAATGGAAGAGGCAACGAGGTACCAGGGCAAGAGGCAGACCTAATGCCAGATGGGCTGACGAGATCGTGGCTACAGCAGGTTCCTTCGTTCTTCACATTATCTTACATACTTTTTTCGTTTATCTACATTCCTTTCACATATTGTCTCTCTACTATTTATAATTTTTTTTTCTTAGAAATTATTTCTATATTTCGAATATAGGGGGTTGTATCAACTTTCCCGTATAGCCTTTAAGACCTTTAAATCAATTATCTATTCAATTGTGTCAAAATGACGGGTCGGCATCAGCGTTTTGAGTTTTCAAAATAGCCAGAGATCGCGATAAACACGATGACTGCGTAACTATATCAGTCGAGTTTTTGACGCATTTTTTTTTTAAAAATTGAACTAATTTTGACACGTTTCACAAAGTTGAGATATTTGAGAAAAACAATTGCAACTCGGAGATAATTAAACCTTTCAACAGTCCAACCAAGCTAGAAAAAAAAATTATTTAGTTTTAAATAAGAAATTCACCTACTTTTTGATCACAGTAATATATGAACAAAACCCTTATAATTCAATAAATACGTTCTCTTAAAAGTATAAAACTATCTAAGGGACATATATATATATTACACATATAGTGTCATCTATATTTCGATTCTATTCGAAAATTTGAAGCAGAAAAATTCGTACCCAACACGTCTACGCTGGCTTTAGAAGATATACACGGTAAAGCACATAAATTTCACTGGTTTCGAAAGTCTGGTATAGATGGCAGAATGGAATTTTTTTAGACAGCTTGTCCCATAAATCAACGTCAACAGAGCCAGACGCTGACGATGAAAGAGTAATAACGAAATATATTGTTTTTTTAACACCGTCAGATAAAGTTGGATGCAGTTATAACTTGCAGTATGTAGTTTAAGAAATAGTACACAGTATTTTTTAAATCAGGATATTGTAATACATATTTTTATCTGTCGTTTACCTCGTTTTTCATGTTAACCTGAAAGTTTAAAATACACGTTGATTTATATTTATAGTTATATAAAAACCTATTACGAAGCGTGACAAAATTCATAGAATTTTTTAAATTGCAAGTATTTCTAAACACTTAGGAAACATTTTTTTTCTATTAATTCTACTGGATTAGCCAGTAGCTGCCTTTTGCGATTTAGATTTATGGGGCGCCTGTATAATTCTACACTTAGTCTAGCATAACGTGAGCATTATGCGACTTAAGTAATGGTTTAGGGGTATGTTAACAACGAAAGAGTGACTGAGTCAAATTTTCGTGAAAAATCGGCACTCGGGTATCAAAACTTATGTACAAGTATATCACGATACAATTCTTGGTAAGCACAGCGTGTTCAATAACCAAGAATGGTCCTAAGCAAGACACGACTTCCACGTGACCTTTGCGAAAACCTTAATATACCTCCGTTCAACTTACCAGACCTTCTCAAGAAAAAATCTACAGCAGAATCTTTTGATGAGTTGGTCCGGCACATTGTCTTAAATCTGAAGGCATTTAACGGTCTGTAGCGCTTGGGCAGCGACTTGAAATAAAATAATGTATCAACTAATATATAATTGAGTATTCCAAATTGTATTGTTAATATGTATAAATTATAGCTGTATATACCCATAAGAGAAAATTGTAAAAAAAATATAAAACGCTCGTGCCTCAGAGCTGGGAGAAGTAAGATCTGTATCAAATAGCTGCAACCCTGTCCCAACTGCCTGCGTTTAATTAAAGCGAAAAATAAACATTGTAAAAAATAACATTAGCGATACAAATTAGAATTAATTAAAAAAAAAGACACGACGCCGGGTCATAAAGTTCGATCCACCCAATCGTGGTTAAAAACCAACGTTCCATACTTCATCAGAGCTGAAGACTGGCCTTCATCTAGTCCTGATACCCCTGATAATGATGTAAGCCCAGTTATAGAGTAAAGCTTGCTTTAAATCCCATGATAGTTTAAAGCCTCTAAAACATTCCATAGGATTAAAAGGACCAATATTTAGCCACATCCGCACATGCAGTGGTAGTCGTGCAATAAAGTGCACCGCCCGCCAGCCTGCTGATAAATGCGCATGCGGCAAACAATGCGAATTACACAACTGCCACCGTCAAATCACTCAACACGTGCCAAACACAGAGCACTAATCGGTGTAACATAACTCCTGAAGATGCCCCGTGGAGGGGTGATACACTGCACGTGCGGAAGTGGCTAAATATTGGTCCTTTTCTTACTTAGGATGGACTTCCGCAAGGTAACGCCTGATTCCAATAAAAATACCATAGGATTGGCTGTGAAGAATTTTCTCATACAAAGAGTGCGTGCTGCTATCGATACCGGGCCTCAACGTTTAAAGGACTTTACTGCAGCCAATGGAGACCCCTTTAAGATACTTCGTATATTTTTAATATTATATTAATATATTAACCTAACACATTGCAATAATAAATGCTATGTATAACAAAAAATGTTGTTTTTCTTTGTAACAATACTTATGGCCTGACTGTTTAGATGTGCTTAGTATCTGGAATTAAAATGTTGGCTTATAATGGAAAGTATTCCTGTATAAAAACATAAGGCAAGTGAGATAATAACCTGCTTGATCAAAAACTTTCTAAAGTACTGTTTTCAATCTTCCATGTCTTAGGCTTTCTAAAATACTTACGCTTTTCTATGTGACATATATATTTATAAATTAAAGCAAAAGGGTGAAATTCGCTTTCAAATTGTTCACTTAACAATCTAATTGCCTCCTTGTGGGATGTGGGCGCTACTTTAGGAAACACTGGTCTAAGGTTTTCGCCTAACATCCAGATACATGGCGACGCATAGCGAAAGCCGCAGGGGCACCAGAACCAACAGAAGTATGAACACTAACACTCAGACAAGTGCTCACGAATGAGAAGAAGAAGCAACTACTATTAACAGCTGCAAGAAAAATTCATTTTAATATTTTACCTACTCGTAATTAAATGAAGCCAAAACTTTAACAAATTTTACGAAACATTACTAAAATATTCATTAGAATAACCATTCTCTGGCTATATTTTCTACTTATGTATAAAATATGTTTATCTTATCATTTTTCTAATTTGCAAATAAACATACAGGATGATTAGTGGTAGATTTAAAATCTTTAAACAGGTGAATTCATAGCTCATTTAAATCAATCAACCTGTATAAAGCAATCAATGTGAAAAATGACGTTAATTTATTTTCTTAAATTGGAATGCGACAGGCAGTACAAAGTCGTCATTGATATATAGTAAACAATATTTAATTTTAATATGTTCTAATTTTATTTTTAAAACGCATTTTTACTGTGTTACGTTTTCTATTATTAGGGTGATAGTAAATAAGTTATATGTTCACACATTAACGGCTTTTATATCTATAAACAATCACGTTATATACAATTAACTATTTTATATATTAGAATTAATTTAGTGATAGTGTTTACGCTTCGGTGAATGGAGATAGAGCACTAATGCTTAAAGCGGTTCATGAATACCTAAATCCAGAAACTGTGCTAAGGATATACCATATTCATGAAGCTAGAGTATTCATGTCTCACCAACAAAGCCGGCTTTGGCAAGCCACCTTGGCGTGTCTCAACGATTTGTTTTCATCCAACCGGTGCTTTAATGTAAACAAGATTAATATAACTACAGACTTTGTATCTCATACTAAGGCTTTAAACTATGTGATAGAATAGCATAGAAAAGCAAAACTTTTGTTTTAGATATCATTAATCAAAGCTTTACAGTAACACAATAACTCTTATTAAGTTATAAACAAATGTAGCGATCTCTATTCTGAAAGATAGCATCGAAGTTTTTTTGTATTAGTTAACATAACAACGAAACTAGTAAAATGATGTGAGATATATGATATATATAAAATAAATTAATAATTGTATATGGGAAGTGGGTAGTGATAAAGGGAAATGTGGAATGGTAAAGAAAAAAAGTAAATTGAAATAACCAGTGTGTTGGAGAACTGAGACTTGGATCGTAGGTCCCGGGTTCGAACCCTGGATACAGTTTTACATATAATACACATTTTATTCATTAATAACATAGGGTTGCCACTGGACAGCTGATTTCTCTGCGTATCATAATACCACAGTGCGATTGTCATCTCGCATGCTAAGCATGGCAATTACGGTTTATCCCTCCAATTTTTAAAAGATCCATGCCTTGAAGTCGGCATCTAAACGACGTCTTAAACGACGATAGCATAATTATAAATAGGAAAAAACATAAAAAATCAATAAAAAAACCTGCAATTTAAAAAGAAAACTCGTCACTTTCTTGTTGTTGGTTATACAAAATGCCAATACATGATATATCTCGTTTTTTGTTCTTAAGTTATATATGTAACATCGCCTATTGGATAAGTGGCAGACTTAAAGCTAGGGAAACTTAAAAAGGCTTTTCATTAAGATCCATTGTACTTTGATAGGAAAAGGAAGATTCTCATTATTAACTCGGTGATAAAAAGTCATCTTGCATTAAAAAGTCATCTTGTCTTAAAAGCATAGCCAAGTTTTTATGATGTGGTTTTGGTTGCAATACTCATTTCTAAAGCCTGTTTAAATATAGAAGCAGCTAGTGAAATAAACGTGTGAAATTCATATTGCCTTTATTCAAAAAATAGTTATGGAAAACATAATTTAGTATTTCATATTAAAATTTGAAAAGTATTATTTATATTTCACATAAAAATTTTGGCAAAACATAGTCGATGTATATTTATGACAATCTTGTCTATTTGCACAACACTAAGTGTAAATATAAACTTAATGCATGTTTATCACTATCGTGTACATACGTCGTTTCAGTCCTTAGATACCTACTGCAAAGCATAGACCTCTGTAACATATATCTATGAAGGAATATACCATAATCTCCACGCTAGCCGGACGTCGCTGCCCCATTCACTTGAAACTAGTTCCTGAGTAATGGAAATCCCATATAATTAACGCACAAAATGTGAATTATTTGTAAAGCCTGCGACATACGATCAAAGGCAGTCTTCTGCACAGGTCTGCCACAACTGATTTACTGTTTACCACTTCTCATTACTATTTACCACTACACACATTTTCAATTACTCATTTTCCATTACCTATTACCACTTCCGATTTTAATTTTCTATTTTGGACTTCTTATTTATTATAATATTTATTAACTACTCCTATTGTTAGGTTATAATTTTTCTTTTTACGTTACTGATTTTTTACTCTTATATCCCAATTTTCATTTCCATCCCCGCTTTCCATTTTCTACTTCTCATTTCAATTTTGATGCATCCTTTCAGGATAAGAATCACTACATTTATTTTTGTCTAAAAAGAGATACTTAAAAAATTTTAGTAGCTCAGTACTATAAGACTTTGATCTATGTGACCTAAAACTGAAGTTTTGCTTTAGTATGCCATTCTATTTTGTAGAATCTAGTCTTTCACAATATACTCTCTTATAATTCCTTTGCGCTATCATTAAATAAATATTAAATTACTTAGGAACCAAGAAAACGCTATAGAAATGTAAAATAATAAAAGTATATATATGTATGTGTAAGTATTCTTGTACAAATATATGTCTGGATATATTTGTAAGTACATACTCCATAAACTGCCCTCTCCTTCATGTATCTCATCTCCATCCAAATGTTGTCTGGTAGAGATCACCCCGAGCGACAAGACCGCCTCCTGTACCATATGAATTGATTTTTTTTTCTTTATTTATTGTCTTCGGTGTACAAAGAAATGTTAATAGAATAAATGAATAAATAATTTTTAAATTACTATAAAACTTGGAAATATATTACTATTAGACTATATTGAAAATTTGTGTTAAAAAAATCGTCAAAATTTGTCGCGTGATCTTCACAGACAAGTACACTCTTGGAACCATTGTAGTGTGTTTAATAAAAGAATAATTGTAAATATTAAAATATTAGCAAGTTGTAATATAAATATAATTAATTTGTCTACAAAAAACAAAAGATCTGAGTAAAAATATTTATTAATAAATAATTTGTTTAACCTCTGATAGGCATTCCCGCGTTTTCTTCTGTGTCTTATCTCTCACACGAACTGCACAAATTCTACGCTAAAATAATGTTGCCTTAATAGCTTATGTCCTTAGTAATTTGTAAACATACTTAACTTATATTTATCTTACAACAGTCCATACGTTAGCACCAACTGACAACACTTTCAAAAAATAACACGCGAAAAACAACACGTATATAAATAAAATTAATCCTTTTTTTCCGTAAGCCAGGCCATAACTTGAGAAAGCCTTCCCGAATTTATACAACTCTTTTAAAAGTTTCCTAATACTTCGTAGAAAGTTCTTGAGGAAAAATAAACAAATATAGACATTGACAAAAAAGTTTGCAATATATATATATGTATATATACATTTTTCTGTACAATATGTTTCCATAATAAATGGTAATGTTATTCTACATTTTGGATATCGAATTAGTATGTTGAAATGGTAGTAGTCCGAGACAGAGGTAAAAAAAATGTATTGCGGCCTACATTTGCAATGCCTATATATGTATATGTATATGTATATGTATATGTATATGTATATGTATATGTATATGTATATGTATATGTATATGTATATGTATATATGTATACATTTATATGTATATATATATAAAATATATAATTATATAGATACACATATAACAACAGTAGTCGTTCAGTGTTTCTAGAATCAATTTTTTTTTTCACATCTCCAAGTGTAAGTCATATGTTCCCGCGTACGTCAACATTATTCATAAACGCCCTTGAAAATATAACTGACAATGGTATACGTAAAAAAAATATTACAATAAACACTATGTTTTCGGAGTCGCTTAATGATTTTGTATTTATTTAGGCTATATCTCACAAAGTATGCGTAAATCATTATTGTTAAACCTTTTTCCAAAGTTGTTGTGGTATTTCTTCCTGCATTTTTCCACAATTATAACAACTTGAGAAGCAAAGAAAAATCGAAAATAAGAAAGTTTACAATCAACATTGAATAAAAGATTTTTATTTTTATCTTTATTTTAGTTTCTGAAGCCGCAGCTTCTTTAGTAAAGAAATTTAGAATAAAAATATATAGCATTATTCTAGCTCAAAACTGGGAAAATGATAAATCCCAAAGAGTAGTAAAACGTAGTAAACTTGCTCCACAACTTTACCATTGTGATCCAAACCTTCTATTGCAGATGTAAATAATTTGAAAATAATACATATATTGGTTCTTAACCCTTCGTTTGCGACAACATGGTGCCTGTATGAAGGAACGCATTTTTAAATGATAAATAAAAGGATATTGTTTATAATCCTGTGGTCCGTAGTACATTCAGAGCAAACGATTTTAACTGTATTTTTAAGATGATTCCATATAGTGTAGCCTACTTTATTTCTGGCAGATCGGACCGGTACGCACCCGGGGAATCCGGACAGATATGTACCGAAATAATCACAGTTGTCAAAATGCTTTCGCTTATCTGTCAATCCATCGGTCTACGCATGCGCAAAAACTAAGGACGCGCGGCGTATGATTTGTAGGCGGTTGCTAAAACCGCGTCTCACGCCGAAAAATATTATGAAATGTATAATGGCGAACGGCGTCAAGTGACATATGTGTTGTTGTTTGTGAATTTGTATTAAATCTTTAGTGCTACAATGGTATATGGAATTAAAGACTATCTTAGAACAATTTTGAATCAGTGTTTAATATTTACAAATGAGTGGTGAAAGCTCTATCTAAAAATAAGTTTATTCGCATGACAAATAATATGTTACGCCGTTGGTGTATCTGAAGTTGTAGGCGGATGACTTTTAAAATAAACTCTCTATCTTTCATCCAAGCGTTTTAATTTTTATGCTCCAGCTCGCTAGGTGCTGTCTCTAACATTGCCTATCTAACCTGTTAAACTCCACCCACTGATATATATGTCTATAGGCAGTTTATAGGTTCATTGAAAATACAATAATAGCTGCAGAAATAGCTGAACATACATTTTAACAGTTAAAAACTTATATTGACACCACCTATTTTAATGCAATTTGTAAATATTTCCTCGGAATACTAATCTGTAATCAACCCAAAAACTAGGCTATATACAGAAATATTGTTTTACTATTCAGATTCATTTGTACAAGAGAGATAGTCTACAATAAATTGGCAGTATTGATCTTCAAATAGCTTTGTCTTTTCGACGCTATTTAAGGAGACTAAAGATTAGGTTTTGGGTGTTTTTATATGTTCGAATTTCAATTACAATTTTTTACGAATTTTTTTTCATCGTCATTATCTTTTCAACTAAAAGATTTCCGCTATTAGACATAGGAATCCATCCGTAGATTCCCAATAAAACTTTAACAAGGTTGTCCGTCTGTCGCGTGGACATTTACACGTTGGACAGACAACATGATAACAATAATATAAAGAAAAAAAATAAGTAAATTACTCACCAGTATCCATACTTCCCTACGAGTGCCGAAATATCATTTATTCACTTCACGAGAAATTCGTCCGCCGTCGGATTCTCATTAAGTTTCAAAGCGAAATGGGATAATAAACAGAGGGGACACCCGCATCAAATGGATTCATTTATTAAAAAAGATCTTACACTGAAGTACAGTCAGCATTTTTTATTTTACAATTACATTTTACATAAAAGTTAATCCACTTTGTTAATAAATATATTGTTAAGATTATTAAACTTTATGAGTACACCTGTCCCCCGATTTACACGGTAGATACGTTCCTGAGAAAAACGTGTAAATCGAAAATTAAAAATTTTCAAGTCAAAACCGTGTAAATCGAAAAACTTGCAGAAAATGCATGATTTTGATATTTAACAGTTGTGATTTTTACAATATTTTTAGGTGTACACAGAAATAAAATTATAGCATTGACAAGTTAAAATATTTAATATATTACGGAAACACTATTTTTTATTTAATTACAATACATTAAAGAGAAGAACAAAAAAGAAATTACTCTCATTCTTTTTTTCGGAATCGAAGGTTCGAATTCACTTCCATCACTCGAAGTTATTTGTGCCGGAAATATTTACATTATGAGAGATGGTAATAAAATCGGTTATCAAAACAAAAAAAAACTTATTTGGAAAACCGTGTAAAAGCGAAAACGTGTAAAACAAGTACCGTGTAAATCGGGGGATAGGTGTACATAGATTCTTTATGCTAGTCAAATAAAGACTGTTGTGTAAAGTAAACCATATTAATTTTTCTATACGAGATGCCATTACGGATTGCTTATATTTGTCAAAATTAAAATTAATATATAATAATATTCAGAACCTAGTGAGGCCATACAATATAAGTAAGTTAGTAACAAAATTTACTTAAAGGCTACATAAGTTATGGTATTTCATACAATCTAACTATAACACTAATTTTTAAAAATTAGCTTTATATAAAAACTGACTTAAGTTATTTTTTTTAATAGTAGTATTTATTTTACCTTTAAAGTGTAGTAATAAAAAGTAATAAAGTAAATAAATAGTATTTTGCCTAATGTCTATTTGTTCACTAAGTAATAAGTTCGATAGTCGGATGAGAAAGAACAAATAATAAAGTTCACTATTAAACAGTTTAATTTAGAATTTAGCACAGTACAGACAGGAAGAGATAGAAACTAATTTAATTAAAACAAATACATTAAATATCACAAATACGATTTTACGGTAAAGCGAAAAAAAAATAACGTATCGATTGTTACGTTAAAAATTAGTTGGGAAAAATCGCAGTAGTAAGAAACGTGCGTCTAGAGCCCGAACATAGCTAACAATGGCGAGCGGCGGCCGGAGATAGCCGAAGTTGACCGATGCGCCGGCGCCGACAATAAACGCTCGCGCTCACATTGTCCTAAATCTCAAGGCATTTAACGGTCTGTAGCGCTTGGGAAGCGACTTGGAATAAAATAATGTAGCAACTAATATATAATTTAGTATTCCAAATTGTATTGGTAATATATATAAATTTTAGCTGTATTTATCCACAATGAAAAATTGTGTAAGAAAAATTGTAAAAAATAATAAAACGCTGTCGTGCCTCGCAGCTGGGAGAAGAAAGATCCGTATCAAATAGCGGCAACCCTCTCCCAACTGTCTGCGTTTAGTTTAAGCAAAAAATAAATATTGTAAAAAAACCACTAGCGATACAAATTAGAATTAATAAAAAAAATAAACGCTCGCGTAATGTAGGTGCGATCTTTGCGTTCCTATAGGTCGCCATAGTTACATGGCTGCGGAAATAAAATCATGGAAAGCTTCCACAGTCGCAAGGCGCATAAATTATGGTCCTGTTGCATTTAGTTTTGCTCGAGGTCCGTCGTCTATCCATAAGACGGTTATTAGGCTATTGGTCGATTAGCAAGCGACTTTTAAAGATAGGATGGTTCAAATGACAGCTACACATCATACTTAGTTAGTTTTTATATACTTATATGCCTATGAAACTTATACTGTTTTTTTACTAATTTTGTTTTACTAAAATTAAAAGTTTTTGTCTCTTAGTGATATTAATTTTATTGTGAAAAATCGTAGTCGATGACCACAATGGTTTAAATAAATTATTTATCTTAACATCCACTTTGTTATCTTAACATCCACTCCATCGTAATTAATAAAATAATCTAATTTTAGTGCCATAATGTAGAAAGAATATTTAAAATTCGAATGCCTAAAAATTTATTTTTAATTTGTATTTTTTTTTGTGCTAGTGTCAATCGTTAAGGAGTCGGTCCGACAATACGTACATTAATCATGAAATTTAAATATATAAAAAAGGTTTATGTACAGTGAAACATATAAATATAAATAATAAACTTGAGACGTAAATAATATAATAAATAAACTTTGCGAAGTGAAGAAATAAATGTGTCCAAAAAAAACACGAGTATGTTCAATTTCAGTAAAAGCCGGAACCTCTCCGAGTCGTACGCTTGCGAATTTAATGTTAACATGTTCAAATACTGCGGAAGAATCTTGTACACACAAAATTATGTCGTTAAACACATAACGTTTATCCAACCTGAATTGCTCTTTTGTTGTTTCTAATGGTAAACTTTAGTGAAAGCATTCGTTTAGGTATTTCGTAACGTATATATTTGCTAACAAATACTATTTGTTAAAAGTTACAGTAGTCAGCTGGATTTTAGAAACGATTTTTTTTTATTCGTTGAAGTCTGTTGCCGTTTTACGGTGCTTTATATAAAATGTATTTTCATACTATTAGTTATATGTGTATAACCTTAAAAGGAGTGAAGCTATAGATCATTTTCCATTGCTTGTACATACTGTCACGAAGGCAGGAAACGTCAATATAGATGTCACACACAAAAAGTTTAGTAAAGACTCAAAAAGTTGATATGACTAAAATCCATTAGAACGAATATCCAAATCATACTTTTGTAACTACAGAGGTTATATACTACTGTTGGCTTGCAATAAAATTGATAATGTCATTAATTTCAAACTTTCAAATATAAAGATTATTACATATATAGACTTTAAAAGCAGATACTGGAGGCATTCTAAGTCAATCTATATCCTAAAGATAAATGAAAAATAAATACATTTAAAAAACTTTTAAGTTAAACGGTTTTTTGATACCCATATTGTGGTGGTTGTGGAAAAATATGTACCTAGTCCGCCATATTGGAACGGCGTCCATCTTGAATTTTAAATTTGGACATAATCATTGTGTTTTACTAATGTAACCCTTTCATTTGATACCCATATTGGGTTAAGGAAAAATTATTAGAATTATAATGTTCTTGATTTTATTATATTGTATTGTCATCTAAATTAAATGTGTGTACCAAATTTCAGATCAATCTGACAACAGGAAGGTGCTTAAATTTCAACTTATAATTTTGATCCAAAAAAATTCCGTACGGGTCGAACTAAATAAAACCGTTTAACTAGTAGACTCATAATAGTGAGAACAGCGGAAAAAGTGCCGCTGTGGGCAGAATCGCTGCCAGTTTCGTTGCCCGAATTCTAGAACATTCGAAGGCATATTTTTGGCGAGCCTGCGTCGTGACAATATATAATAAAAATAACCAAATAAGTAAATTAGTACCTTCTAAAGCGAATTTGAATGCTAGTATTCTAGAATATAACGGTTATCTGTAAACTCGCGTTACAAGCCGAATACTGTAGAGAGAGAATAACATACGCTTCACCAACAGTGGAATAAATGAATTACTAATAATGCACACTATCTATAATAAACCTACATTTAATTAGGTTCAGGTGCTATCTTCTTCTCTCGAGATAAATCATTTGCTTTCAGACAGGATTTCTTTGAATTTTCACCCTTACTGTTCGATCGCGTATTTCGTACGAACACTGCATCGACATCCATATTTTTTTCGTCACAAACCGAGAAGGTTTTATAGTACCTATAAGTATTTCACTAACACTAAACGTATGGACGATTTTAAAAATTGTATTTTGACTATACCTACTTTATGTAATGTAATCACAGCGATTCGGCTATATTTGTCACCGTACTATGTTTTAATATCAAAAAATATTTTACGATATATTGGATCGATAATAATAATGACAGATTCCAAATTTAAAAGTGAAGTTTTGTTTATTTTTAATTATAACAGTATTTAAGGCCAGACTAAGTATTCTATATATAAATGATGTATAAAATAACTATTATTTAATTACTAATAAACGTTTATTAAATTAGAAGGATGTAATAAACATTACAGATAAATAAATATTACGTCTGGAACCTTCTTTTTAAACATGAGGGGGGTGTATAGTCTGCTCTGTTTCATTAATCAGCAGTCAATTGTCAGCGTCGACTAGTTCACTTATTTCTCAATTACCCCGCTGCGCTTTCCTAAGGCACGGTACAGCGGTTTCGGTAGCACTTTAACGAAATTAAATGCACAAGCATTCAAAATATCGCACCTGACCTTTATCGAGTATATTCAGTAAGAAAAGGACGAATATTTAGCCACTTCCGCACATGCAGTGGTAGTCGTGCAATAAAGTGCACCGCCCGCCAGCCCGCTGATGCGGCAAACTATGCGAATTACACAACTGCCACCGTCAAATCACTCAACACGTGTTTCACCCCTCCACGGGGCATCTTTAGGAGTTATGTTACACCGATTAGTGCCAAACACAGAGTCTGAGTTACTTAGGGTGGACTTCGGCAAGGTAACGCCTGATTCCATTAAATATTCGAGTATATTCAGTCCCTATGTCAAATGTCCACCAAAAGGACTCTAAATTAGTCCTAGTAATTTAAAATGTATTATTCCATCTCAGAATATTACAGTCATGAAAGCACGCTCATTGAGCACAGTGATAGAGGACTGTAACTTGCGATCGTTGTCGCGGGTTTGATTTCCGAGATTAAATACATGATTGCCACTGTTCACAAACAAGTTTCCAGAGGATGGACAGCACCGCCCTCTCCGTATCGTAATACCACATCGCATATATCCCCTTTGGAGGAGGCCAATATCTTGCAAAAGTAGTCTGTAGGTTGAAACGACGAGATATAAATGTAACAATGTAGGTGCATAATAAATAAGATGGGGAAAAAAAGAAAGTTAATTGAATGAATACATTTCTATAATTATTATTTCAGGTAAAGAAAAAGTAGCTTCCGGAATACTCGATCGCCTCGCCGGCTTTCAAATGACGACGCCTCCGCTATTTCTATGAATAATTTACAAAAGGAATATTTTTCTTGTTTTTCCTCTAGCTATCTTAGACTAATTAATTATGAAATCGTTTTTAAAGTTTAAAAGTAATTAAAATTTCAATTTTAATAACCAAAGTTATACTATTGTTTACCATTAACATACATGATTACATTTCAATTGTTATATACACAAGTAATCGCCGATAATAAATAGATATAAAATATATGTTGTTTTTTAAGTTTATTATGAAAAGCTTAAACTTTTATTTTGAAACGTCATGTGGCAGGCTTATAAGCAAGAGTGTTCGATAAACTTTGCTGAATATTTCACTCCTTCCCCGGCCACCTGCGGCCGTGTTTTAAGTTGAGCGAATTCCCGGCTGCCTTATTTTTGTTATAATATCGATCGAGCTCTTAACAAAAGACAAATAATGAGAACATCGTGTGATGAGTAGATAAGAGTGTCGCCAGACATTTTTGAATTTACACAATAAGGTAATAATAAAAAGCAATAAATAAAAAACAAGGGTTATAAAAAGAATAAACAAAAGTGTTAAACTGCAATCTCATATAATTAATACACAAAATTTCTATATAGATTATTTACACATTAATAATAGTAAAAAAAGATCAATTAAAAGTTTTCACTTGAAAAGTACAAAGTTAAGACATTACAAAATTGTTATATAGACAATATTACGTATAATATAAAGATTAATTATGATGAACGATATAACCATTTTTTCATATATATAAATAAGTGAACATTTTCGATTTATATACAGATATCGAAAATGATTGTTAAAATGTATTTGGAATTTCAAAAGTGTAAAGTAAATTTATTAAAATTGTGATTTTTATTTTACAAATACTATTCTGACCAGTTTATGTCTGGCTACAATCTTTTACTTGTGTTTAGTTAGCTAAAACGTAACAAAGTACAATAGGAATTTCCTGTAACATTGTTACTTTTGGCAAAATAAAATTTTTTAATTATTATAATTTCTTTGTCACGCCCTCCACTAGATTGACCGACAACATTGTCAAATAGTATATCTTAGACCTTCCGTTTCTTAGTTACAAATCTAAAATTAATAGTATATTGTTAAATTAAACTTATTATAGCATTAAAATATTTTTAGTTGATCGTGAAGTGTGAAAAATAGATATAATAAAGTACAATTAAAAATTAATAAATTTAATTTATAAGAGCAACTGTAAATTTTCTTGCCGGCTATTCTCAACAGATCAGCGTTCCGAGTCGGTGGTAGCTTTCTACTTATAATGTTAAAATAATTGACAATTTAGAAGCGGATCTAAATGCATACTTGTATAAAGATATTTTGAATCTAATTTTAAATTTGTGGCTCATGATAAGTTGCTAGATGTAAATAGCACAAGAGTGGTAATTGTAACTATCTTTAGTCGTTGCAGTGGTCACTGGAGTATTGTATTTGGTATTAAAACAATTAGGCGATTCAAAAGCGCCGATAGTAATGTCTACTCGAATAAAGACAATTTCGATTTTGACTTTGACTTTGAAGTTCGTCATCCTTTAAGCCGTAGAACCTTCAAAGCTAGACATACGCCTACAGATTTCAAATAGCGCCGGTTGAAAGCGGCCTGCATTCAAAGTTTACCGACGACCTTAGCAAGATGTCTACTTTGTGAATAGACTTTGTACACTCTCTACTTCAAAAACTTAAAGTCCCAGTGACCATATGTTCTGCTTAACATGTCTATCCACTAGGCTATGGCGATTACTTTCGTTTTTTTAATCCCTCTCGTTCCTCCTGCTTTGTGCAAGCAGGGACGTTACTGTTTTGGGTAAAAACAATTTTGTATATTTGTTTTTAATTTTTCTTCTTTCTTTATTCACAATTATTTTTTTTATTTTTCCTTACATCCTTCTCATTTTCTTACATTCATTCCTTTCTAATTTTCTTACACACCTCTTTTTTCCCTCATCTACAATTCTTGTAACATTTGGTTTTTTACAACTTCTTTTATTTTGTTTGATGATCATTTTATTTATTTATTTAATTAGCAATTTTTTGTTTAACCATGTATCCTGTAGTTGCGTTTTACCCTGCACTTAATCTCTTATTCTTTATTTCTAAATATTTAATGGAATCAGGCGTTACCTCGCGGAAGTCCATCCTAAGTAAGAAAAGGACCAATATTTAGCCACTTCCGCACATGCAGTGGTAGTCGTGCAACAAAGTGTACCGCCCGCCAGCCCGCTGATAAATGCGTATGCGGCAAACAATGCGAATCACACAACCGCCACCACCAAATTACTCAACACGTGTTTCACCCCTCCACGGGACATCTTCAGGAGTTATGTTACACCGATTAGTGCCAAACACAGAGCCCATTCTTTATTTCTGTTGATAGCATGCTACACAACATACACTTTCGTTCCTTACACCTGATTCAACATATTACTAAGTCTATTATGCTATATTTCACAATATATATTTACGTTTAAGCCAATCTTTTCTCCGTCGTAAGTAGATGTAAAATTACCATTTTTGTTCATTAATTATAAACAATTATTAAATTAATATAGATGAAACGTTTAATGAACGTAAGTACGATAAAGTTAAATCACGCTCGGTTCTTCCGTCGTCAATTCCCGCTGAACAAAATTCAGTTTACAACGCCATAACTTCTTCATTAAAAACACGATCTTAATTACTAAAGACATTGAAATATTTACAGAGTCTAAAAAATTAATCAAACTCAGCGAGTTCATTAATCTAAGCGCAGAGTTTATTAGATTTCATTTACTTTTTTAATAAAGAATTCTGAAATTTGTAATCAACCCTTCACTAACTGTCACTTCTACAATGACTTCTATAGTTTGTCATTGTCGCCCATGTTCCTAATTATGAAAACACAGAATTACTTATCAAAGTCTTCGTTATTTATTTTATTTATTTATTTAATATTCTTTATTATACACGATAAGATACATTTAATAAGTTTTACAATAATATACAGAAAAGTACAATGGGCGATCTTATCACACAAGGCAAATATTAATAATTATTATTCACACTAGTAATTCGTTTCGATTTCCTAGAACCTGTCGTAGTTTTTATACTTTTAAATATTGAAATAATTCGACAATCAGTCGGAGCCAAAAATAATCGTTCAAAGAGCCGCATGGGACTCACGGGCCGCAGTTTGACTACCCCTGACATATAATTTAACCTATCTACGATTATACCAAGGCGGTCCATCATTATTATCATCATCATTTTAGCAGTAGAACATTAACTCCTGGATATGGGCCTCACCCGTAGATTTCCAATAACATCGATTGAAAGCATCTCGATCGTCTTACAACGACCGTATATATATCCACCTTGTGGTTGAACCTGCTACATTACGCTTCCCTGTAATGTGGTCGTTGTATGTGCGGTTAAATTTGTCTGCAATGTTCATTTCATAGAAATGAAGATATAAAATTAAAAATAGATTATTTTGTTACATAAAGTCATACTTATTTAGATTGTAGCACATATATATATATATATATATATATATATATATATATATATATATATGTGTGTGTGTGTGTGTGTGTGTGTGTGTGTTACACGTTTCATTTTGTTTTTCAAATAGGCCTTATATCACTAAACCTGAGCAAATTTCCTTCTATTTTTTTCTCAGTTTGACGTCGCTAAATAAATATAAATTGTTATTCTTATCGTGCATACCATTATTAAATTTTTTGAACTAAGCTGAAACTGTAGACAATTATGAAAGGAACATAAAATAGCTTGGATTTATTTAGTTTATGCTGTGATCCAAACATGGGAAATATAGGCAATCTGTGCTGACGCCTCTGTAAGCATCGCCATGGGAAAGTTACTTCCTATATTAGTACTATAATTAGATACTTTAAAGAATGGTTCATCGAGCATTCGTACTAGGTACGCATAGCTCAAAGTGATCCAGAAGTTTTTGACAATATGTTGATACGTTAGGAATCATGTACATTGCGATAGTGTGTTCATTCAAAAAATAATGAGCCTGTACATGTACAGGAAGGTTGTATGAAGGTGCACCTTTAGAGCGGTGAATCTATATCTCATTTATCAACAAAAAGCTTTTGAGCTTTTAATCATATATCAAATCACCCTGTATAAAGAGATCGCTTTGAAATATTTACTTTTTCTTTTTCTAATTAAAGCTAAATAAACTAGATGGGATGACACACTCGAACAATGATAAGCAATGAAACTAGTCGATAGTCATATGTTACAACTAGTATGACATACAACATGCGTGAAATATCATTAATACATACTAATCCACGATTCAAACGCAAATATTTTACCTTGAAGATAAAGGAAAATAGGTTACTCGGGTAATTCCCGTCTGTAATGATTAATAAGATTTATTACTCGCGTCAACTCACAAGGGACTGTAAAATAAGAAGTTATGATTTATCTTTATTTAGTTATACATTAATGTCACTTTTACGAAATAAGTACCAAACTAAATTCACTGTCTTACCAAAGTCTGACTATATATATATACAGAGGATTATATACACATTGGATGACTTCATGCATGTTTATTATAATTATTATTCTAATACTTTGCGAAGTTTATACGCATATATATATATATATATATATATATATATATATATATATATATATATATATATATATATATATATATATAAGAATTTAATATTAACGCGGGCAACGCAAGATCGATTATCGTGGCTAAGCTTTGGGGAAGACCTATGCCTTGCAGTGGGAGTCCATCGGCTAAAAAGGGAGAAAGAAAAGAAAGAATGCGCATAAACGTGTCAAACAATATAACGAATATCGAAACTGCGAATTTGTCAGGACAGTGTGACACTTTGGTATGAAGTTCGCGCGATTCACAGTTCGCTGTTAACTTCGCGCGATTCACAGTTCGCTGTTAACTTCGCGCGATTCACAGTTCGCTGTTAACTTCGCGCGTTTGATAGTTCACGCGCTATGAATTTACACTGACTTCTGTCAGTATGTTTTGGTCACAAAATTGGATTATTTTTTTCAGTTAGTTAATATTCTATATAGCGTGTACAGTGTTAGAAAACATATACATAATGGCAAAATAGTAAAGAAAAAAAAACAATGAACGATCTTACCACACGAGGCAATGTCTTCCGGACAACCATAGTATGAAAACTAAAGAAGTATAAATAACGAGTAGTTGACGTGTACATATAACAACAACATACCTATACAAATATATATACAAATACATACATTTTTATATAGCGTATATACTTATACATGTGTTAACATGTGTTTATAATTTATCAATAAATATAGTTTAAGATATTTTACATAATTTTTTTGGAAATGTCAATGACCTGTTACTTTTGGCTATACATACACTGTTGGGATAGCTATGACGAGATTTATTCATGAGTCAAAATAAACGTTACATATTTTAAACGGAATTAATAACTTATTAGTTTCAGAAATAAAAATAGCTAAGCTCAAAACTCGGCGAATTGTTGAATAATTTATCTAAAAAGATTATGATTTACGTTCGACAGATTACAACAAATGTTATTTTAAAATATGGTAAAATAATATGTGGCTTTTACTGGACGAAATAACCATTTTATTGATATTGGCAAAAAAACTCGCTAAATCTGACGTGGATCGTTTTGTTTGCTAGAATTGTATGTTAAAATCTAAATTCACGCTTACCATAATGATGCTAGTAATCATTTATTTATTAAATCTTTTTACATTTTATGCAGTTGCCGACTTGATACCTTGGTGTGTAAACTTTGTGGTTTAGAGAGGCTTGTGAGTAAATGCAATGGATAAATAATACAAAACATTTAAGCTACTACGTATTTATACTATATATGACATATACAATGTTTATTCTATTACTTATTAACACATATTAAAATAGGAAGATATAATATGCATTATACATAAATAAATGGTACATCTCGCACATTCTTTTTAAACACGTAATTATATTGACGCAAGTCTTACCTTATCTGTAAGGTTATTTTTATACATTATATTTTTCGTTTGCCCATCTTAGGAGGGACATGGTTTTTATAATTCAATTTTTTTTTCACTACTATTTATATATTTTTACTCTATTTTTTCCGACACAATCTCAGTCATAAATTCCTCTATTTTTCTTCACAATATCTCACATTCCTCTAGCTTACCAGTCTTCTTCTATGCTACTCACTTCTCCTTAACTCCCAAAAAAACAATCATATTATAGTAGATTTTCTTTTACATCACATTACAATTTAGTTTTTGTCCTTGATTATATACCTTCTATTTGTCTACATGAACGGGTCTCGATAGGCAACGTACCAGTAGACGCGGCGTGGGTAGGCCCTCCAGTAGGTGGACCAACGACAAAGTTAAGGCGGCAGAAAGTCGCTTGATTCGGGTAGCGTAAGTTCGGTCATCGTGGCGATCTTTGAGACATATACCTTGAAGTGAATGTCATGTCAATGCCTGAAAATAATAAGAAGTATTATTTCGTAAAAATGATACTGGCAGTAAAAAAGTCTTTACTGTTTTCTGTTGCAGTAAAGGAATATCTGACAAAAGTGTTACACGTCTGGGAATTCATGATACTGTGCCTAATAGACCGACCTTCACAGATTGTTAGTAAAAAGTTGATGAGAAAATTTTACCGCAAACGATACGTTCCTGAAGATGAAGATTTATGAAAGTGTGTATCGCCAGTGAATACAAATGAATGCAAGACGCGATTGCATCCGATAGGCTTTATAAGAATACTCAGTCACTCCAAAAGCAAAAGAGTAATGCGGTGCAGTAGAAATGAGGAGATCCGTAGGAGAATCAATGTTACGGCTGTTATTCGAAGAATTGTTCGTCCGAAGTGGCAGCGGGCAAGTCACATCGCTCATGCAACTGTCGGAGACGAAAGGTTCCCGAGCCCAGGAACCAGTAAACCCCCATGATCGACCGATGACATAATCAAACATAAAGTTGCTGCACATCGGGAGCGCTAGACTTATCACTGCAGTGATCTTTGGGAGAAGTTTATGCCTTGAAGTGGGCATCTATCGACTGATATGAATAAATAAATAATTTTCATGCTTTAAGACCGGTTTAGAGCGCCTCATAAAGTTTCATACAGTTAAAAAAAAACAATACGGAGATTGTTTGGGTTGATTATGGTCAAAATACAGATAGTTTATAAAAACAGACAGCTTTTGGTTTATTCCAGTAAGCATAAAGAGCCTTTCATGCTTCTCGTGGTGGTTGGCTTGGTACTTTGCAGTTAATAAGTGTCTACCGGGAATAGGATATGAGACTTACAATCTTATTCTTCTCCTGTTTACGCTACCAAAGCTTTATTTATTATAAATTTGATTTAGACAAGTAAAGAGGAAGCCTCCAGAGTACATAGGCAACATCACATCCAATCTTATCATACCAGGTTCCAGACCCAGAGGGCGACCGAAAACTAGATGGATGGATGTGGTCAAAAAAGACATGCAGTTCTGCAAGTCGGATAAAGCGAAATGGAGGCGGCAAACGAAAAAGGCAGACCCCACCATTAGATGTAAATAATAAATGTCAAGGAGAGAGAGACAGAGCTTAATTTATCATAACCAATAATACAGCTTTATAGAATCCCTTATTTATTATTTTCCTGTAATATTTAACCAACGTCAAAAGGATATAAATCAGTACAAGTCGGACACGGTCAAATGAATTTACGTAAAAAAAAATATTCGAAAATCGTCCTCATATTTCAACCTGTCTTTTATTTAGGATCCAATATAGCTGAATGATTTAACTTTTATAGCGGATAATATTGATTGGAGATATAAGGATTGTGACGAGGGTTGCGAACGCTTTTGAAATCACCGGATCTCGTGGTCGATTTTTCTTTTTCAGAATATATTGATGCTAGAACTAACCATGTTGAAGTTTCTCGTCACCTTATATCGCTATTAAAGATTACCAGATGTTCCAGTAAAGATTGCTTGTAAATCTTGCCAAAAAAGAAACGTATATCAAACTATATCTTTAATAGTTCTGCGGTAAGGAATAGTCACAGCGTACTCGGCCAATAGAATCAAAAATACGAACGTCACGTAAATAAATACATTTAAAAAACTTTTAAGTTAAACGGTTTTTTGATACCTCCCCCTGTGGTGGTTGTAAAAAAATATGTACCTAGTCCGCCATATTGGAACGGCGTCCATCTTGAATTTTAAATTTTGACATAATCATCGTGTTTTACTAGCCCTTTCATGTGATATCCATATTGAGGGGGTTAAGGAAAAATATGTAATCCGCCATTCTGTATTGGCGGCCATCTTAGATTTATAATGTTATTGATTTTATTTTATTGTATTGTCATCTAAATTAAATGTGTGTACCAAATTTCAGATCAATCTGACAACGGGAAGGTGCTTAAATTTCAATTTCTAATTTTGATCCAAATAAATTCCGTACGGGTCGAACGAAATAAAACCGTTTAAAAAACACGCATCATATTCCTCCGATCACATTTATTAACCCCTTGTCGTGCTTAAACAAGTCTGACTCGTGATGTAAATTTTGACCCGAACATGTATATGACTAACCATTTTCGTAAATAGATCATCGGTCCAAGCGTAAACATCATCTAGGTCGTGTAGAGATATTCTGATTAGACATAAACATCACAAGTCAGAGTCGTGATAGAATGTTATTTCCTATAACTAAAACTTTAAGCTTAAAAGTAAACTTTCGAATTCCTGCAGCAAGAACGCGTTCTAGATCTCTCTTTTTTTATCAACGGCTAGGACAAATATCGGTAAACGTGCACCCTTATACAGAATGTGTGACCTCCACAATTCATATGTTAGTGATATTGATATATTCTTGTACTCTCTCGTATCTTTTAAAAAACAATTTCGTTCGAAATTATTGAGTACATACAATGCAATTTAAACCATAATATAAATATATAAACAAACATAATATAAATAGATAAACCATAGTCTTTGATCCCTGCTTAGTAACGTTTTTTTCTTATTTGTTTTTTCATTTTTTGACTATAAATCATTATATGTTCTCAGTGAGATAGTGAGTAACAACTGTGACTAATATTATATTTCTAAGCTTCTAAGTTTGTACTTTCTTACTGCCTTTTGTTACTGTCTATCTCCAATAAAGTAAATAAATAAACTACGCCACCAGAGTTAGACGCAAGTCTCATAATTGCTGTTGCGAAGTAATTTATGTTATTATATTGAAATTTAATAATAAACCAGTACAAAAATCAAAATAAAAGACGTTGACGTGAAAGCATTGATATTGAATCTAGTGATGGTAATATTCTGCCGCTTACCAGAATCACTAAAGCAGTACCAAAGCCTCAGTTCAAAAAAATGTAACTGTGAGACAAGACCAAAGCTCGCGCTTGGAGCCTTAGCTTAGAAAGCAAGTTTCTATTTATTACAGAATTGGTCTTCCGATCTTCTTCTTACTTACTGCTAAGGCCTATGTAGTTAATTTAGATAAAAAAATATGTTTTCCCTTGGAAATTTGGCACATGACATTCATTAATATCATTATTAAAATTTAAAATAAATAAATTTAATACACAAGTAAGAAAAGAGCTAATATATAGCTACTTCCGCTATGTAGCAGTAGTCGTGCAATAAAGTGCACGACCCGCCAGCCCGCTGATAAATGCTCATGCGGCAAACAATCAGAATTATACAATTACCACCGTTAAATCACTCAACACGTGCTTAAATATCTAATGGATTCAAGCGTTACTTTGCGGAAGTCCATCCTAAGTAAGAATAGGACTAATATATAGCTACTTCCATGCAGTGTATACACTGTTATCTATGTATCTGTCTTAAAAAGCTATAAAAGTAAAATTCCGTGGCCTCCCTGGAACTTTTCACTGGATTTTTTCTCTGGAGTAAAACCAATATGCAGTCAAAATTCAAGAAGTGTGTAATTTTAAATGGCGCACACCTCACTGATGATATTTTTAAGAAATTAAGTTATACGTTTTTGCAATACTATAAATATAACTTAATGACCCACCCTGTATAATCGTCACATCAGCCGATAGACGCCCAATGCATAGCATAGCCCTTCCACAACCTTGTAAATCCTGGAACCTTAACTTTGTCGATATAAATAACAATAATGTATATGTGGATTAAAGATAAAATTATTTTTAAGTTTTTATTTACTTATTACTTTATAAACGAACTTTATTTGTCACTTTTGTTTTCTTTACGTTTAAAAGTCAAGTCGATGCAATGTCATGAGAAATATAAAGTGAAAAGATCTTTACTATGCTAAGAATAAACTAAGAACTTGTTCGTTTAAGACCGCTATCTTTATTGTTTAACAATCCCACATATATATAACTTAAACATAAAACTAAGTATTGAAAAGATTATAAAGTATGACAATTAAAATTTAATTTTGTAATTAACTAAATTACATTACATTAACTTCGCGTTATTACTATTGCCGCGGCTCTGGAGCGTGCCTTATGACCCCATTACTCTATTTACCTATTCTTATTTTGTTAAACAAGAGAACGCAAGTTTTTTTTCTTATTGTTAACAGAGAAATATATAATTCTTGGCTAAGTTCCCTAATGCATGCAGCGAACTCGTTTCTTCTTTATTCCAAGTTACTTAAAATTTATTTTAATTTATTATAAAATTACTACCATTTTTTCCTACAGGTGTAGATAACTATATATGTATAAAATACCTATTGTTTTATATAAACGTCGTAGTATTCGTCGTTATTTTTTGACTACCACTTTTGGGGGCCTTTCATACTTACTCTCCTTGTTTTGAGTAAACAGGTGGTATTTTAACAATTTTTTTAAACAGTTTTATTTAGTTCGCCCCGTACAGAATTTATTTGGATCAAAATTAGAAATTGAAATTTAAGCACCTTCCCGTTGTCAGACTGATCTGAAATTTGGTACACACATTTAATTTAGATGACAATACAATGCAGTTAAATCAATAACATTATAAATCTAAGATGGCCGCCGATACAAAATGGCCGATTACGTATTTTTCCTTAACCCCCTCAATATGGGTATCAAATGAAAGGGCTACATTAGTAAAACACGATTTATTATGTCAAAATTTAAAATTCAAGATGGACGCCGTTCCAATATGGCGGACTAGGTACATATTTTTCCACAACCACCACAATATGGGTATTAAAAAACCGTTTAACTTAAAAGTTTTTTAAATGTATTTATTCATCATACAATTGAGTTCTCTTTTTTTTCTTCTCAGTATTATTTATTCATTCATCTTTTATTTTTCACAAATTCTTTCATTCCTTTCATTTTTTGTCGTCATTGTTTTAGCCCATAGTCGCACAGTGCAAGGCATAAACCAAAGGTATCTATGGGGGATTTAACATAATCGCCACGCTTGGTAGGCAGGTTGGTGATATAAGTGTGAAATATACAAAATTGTGTGTCCCGGGAATCGAACCCGTGCCCTATGATTGCAAGTCTCATTCCTCTATCGCTGGGCCATCACTGCTCACATAATTTTGTGCTGATACAATTTTTTTTTTAAACAATTGTAAGTCAATTAATAATAAGCCAATTTTTTTAATGGTCCCCGCTATTGGAGGCCTCTCGTACCCCTAATTAGTTGGGATCAGGGTCTTTGTTTACAATTAAGTTTTTCAGATTTTTCATCTTTTTTCTTCACTCACTGTCATACTTCTCAATTTCTTTTATTCTTACCTTATTTCCATTACAATACCTTTCATTTTGTTCTTTCATTCCTTCTTGCTTTCATCGCCTTCCTTCCATCATCTTATTACTCTTAGGTGGCTAGGTACATTTTTTTATTATTTATTTTATTATTAACATATTCTATTTTTTTATCACAGTTTTCTTTGGGTTTTGCTTTCTTACGTAATAAGCCAATTAAAAGCCTTCACTTATAGCATTATGTTAGATTACAGATAGAAAATAAATTTATAGATATTGTAAAATAAATAAGGTTAAACAATTAAAATTACGGTATATAATTCTAGTATTTTGTCGGCAGTTGTACCCGTTATAAACTGATGTTGAATTCTTCCTAGATTGGTAGGTCATGGAGATAATAACAAAACGAAGTCCAAGGTAGCAGTGAGTGTATTAAACAGTATTGTTTCTGTTGATTATGCTGTTAGCCCGGGAACTTTTACAGCTTCATCGGTACTAAGTTCACGGAACAGTAGAGTAGAGTAGTAGTAGAGTCTATGAACTTGCAAGTGTATATTGATCAAATTCAGCCAATATTTATATCGATTCTTATAAACACGAAAGCAGTATTCAACTAATAACATTCAGCCAATCATAAGGCGAGAAGTATTGTAGAGCGCTCTCTTTCGTCTGACGTAAATATAAAGCACTTTGGCGTGGGATTGCCCTATTAAATGCACCACTTCAATGACATAGTGTAGCTCCTATACTATGTCACAGCCGTCAGCTTTCCTATTTAAATATTTTAATAAATGATACATAAGAATGTACTACACAACTTAAATTCAAACTTTAGATAAATATTGAACCACCACATACGCAGCTAATGTTTATTCATTCGTTAATGTGTTTGTTTATGTTTGATGTTTATTTGTGTGTGTTTAAGTGTACAGAGCTTTAAACATAATTTGTTTATTTGTTTTAAATAGGCAACAGGGATACATAATATAAGTTTACATTAGTTTTAACATAATACAAAAATAAATATGTTTGCCTATGTGAGTACACAGCCTTAGCTATAATTATGCTAGCTTTTTTTATGGCCCCGCTATTGGGGGCCTCTCGTACCCCTAACTTTTAGGGATCAGGGATTTAATAATAATTTTTTTTTTCAGTCTTTTCTTTATTTATCACTCTCTTTCACACGTCACAATATCTTTCATTCTTTACTTTTGTCCTTCACAATATCTTTCGTTTTGCTCTTTTATACCTTCTTTCTTTCCTCGCCTTTCTTCCATCATCTTCTTACTCTAAGGTACATTTTATTTATTTTTATCTATTTTTATTCTTTAATTTGATCTTACATTTATTTTAATCTCTACTGTTGTCTACATTATGCTAGCTTACCGTAAGGTTCATCACCAATGACATAGTTTAGGTCGCAGGAAATCTCTGGATGGGGACAGACCGGTCATCGTGGTGATGTTTTGGGAAGGCAGACCTTGCAGGGGACGTCTATGGGCTGAAAAGTAAAAGAAAAAGAAGAACTTGTCATTCCCTACGTGTTCTATCTTCTATGAAGGCATTCAACAAATGATGCTGTCTTACCAGGAACTCTATTGTAAATATTTAATGGAATCAGGCGTTACCTTGCGGAAATCCATCCTAAGTAAGAAAAGGACCAATATTTAGCCACTTCCGCACATGCAGTGGTAGTCGTGCAATAAAGTGCACCTCCTGTCAGCCCGCTGATAAATGCGTATGCGGCAAACAATGCGAATTACATAACTGCCACCGTTAATTCACTCAACACATGTTTCAACCCTCCACGGGGCATCTTCAGGAGTTATGTTACACCGATTAGTGCCAAACACAGAGTCAAAATTTTGCACGACTACCACTGCATGTGCAGAAGTGGTTAAATATTGGTCCTTTTCCTACTCTATTGTAAAAACTTAAAAACTAGCCATATAAATATTAGCTAAATCAATAAAGTCTTATGCAGTATGAACGCGGTGCCGTTTGGAGTTATATTTTATTTGGTGATCGAACGCGTGGAGCGCAAGACAAGATCTCCGGGACAGTTCTACGCTTTGCAGTGGACATCCATCAGCTGATATGATGATATAAGTGTTACTAACTGAAGAAAACAAAAAAAAATATTATTAAACGACTCTTTAAATAGCCGTAGAACAATGCAAGAACAATTATATGTTAAATTAATTATAGGTATGATTTTATGTTTTCGTAACAGTAATATTGTAGGAGAAAAGAATGTGAATCAAACATAAATCATTTTAAATCGTAGTGTTTAAGTATGCATCACATTTTTTCTCTTAGAACAGGGGTGTGCAACACGCGGCGCGGTAAACATCTTTATGCGGTCCGCCATGTATTTTTAAAATTAAGTTTAATTTATCGAATTTTTCCTTTTCCATATTTTGCTATTATATAAAACTATATAATAAGACGGTCATTGATTCAGCCCATATCTATGGGAGGATATATAGCATAATCGTCACCATTGGCAGATGGATTGGTGGATTGTAGTGTGGTATTACGGTATGCAAACTCTGCTTCCTATCCTCTAGAAATTTGGTTGTGAGCAATAGCAATCGTACATAATTATTGTACAAAGTAAGAATTATAAGATTATATCCCAGGAATCGAACCAGCGAGCTACAATCTCAAGTCTCACCCCTCGACCGCTAGTTTTTTTTGTGATGAGGCCTTCGCTATTGGGACCTCTCCTTCCACCCCTATTTGTTGGGAACGAGGTTTTTCATTTCTTAACAATTTTTTCACATGAATTTTTTATTTTCGTTCTCGTATTACACAGTTCACAATATCTTTTTTTCATTCTTCTATCATTCCATAATTCCATCTTCCTTTCTCAATCATTCCATTCCTTTCATCCATCCTCAAACATTTCAGTTGTATTTTCTATTGCAGTGTCACAGCTTTATTTAGTTTATTTATTTTTCTAATGTACATCAATTTGTTTCACACATTTTTAAATTTTTTATTTTATTTTAAATAAATCGAGCGTTATTTTATCATTGCTCATAATAATCAAAAATAATCTTCTAAATTATTAATATATACGGCCTGCCAAAAAAATTAAATTTATATTTGCCCGTTGATTAAAAAGATTTCTCAACCCTGTACTAAAACCATCATTAACACCTTTTTTACCTTTAAATAAATCTTATTATGCCATCAAAGAAAACATCCTCCGAGGACGAATAAGTATTAAAATTGAATATGAAATAAAAATGTTCAAAAGGTTTCCATTACATTTCTAATCTAATTAACATAATTTTTTATGTAAATTTCAAATATTTTGTATGTTAAGAATATTACCTCTTAATAATTCATATCTTTGATATTTTATTTGACAATGAAATACCCGTATTCTGAATATACCTCAGATAATTAAAATTTTTATAAATCTAAAAAAGGATATACACCGGGATCATAAAGTAAGGTAAAATTCTCATTTAAAACTCTAGGTCAAACAATTGGGAAATCATGTAAATTTTTCCTTCTTTTCATGGTTTCTTGGACTGTCTACAACATTTGCTAAGCATATGTTTCTTAAAAAGTATATTGTCTCCAAGTTACAAGTGTTTATTTACGTTACTCGATTAGTGCTAAAATCGCTATTTTTTTTAAAAAAGGTAAAAAAGGAAAGCTATACCGAGGAAAGATTATTCCTATTATTCCGAGGACTGCAAAAACTTTAGCAAAAGTGGGTTTTAAAGGACGGAGATTTTATCACAGTTTAATATTATTTATTTTTACATATCTTTTTTGTTTTTATTTTTGTTTGTTGATGCCCAACTTTTATTTTTTTCTATTGCATATTGTATAATTCTTTTGCAATAACTTAGGAATTCTTTCATGGTTTCTTTTCCGCCTATCGGGGAGGGTATTGTCTCCTCCCTGATTTCAACGCCAGACCGGCACTCGAAGCCGTGCCGGAGTCCCTCGAATGCGGGACACCGGGCCACAAGGTGGATCACGGTCTGGTCCACGCCCGGTTCACAGAAGCACGAGGGGTCCTTCTTCAGCTTGAACCTGTTGAGGTACTCAGAGAACCCCCCGTGCCCCGTGAAGAGCTGGGCCGAGACCGCGTCCACCTCGATACTGCGGAGCACGCGGTAGGCTGAAAATCTAATAGATTCAAGCGTTACCTCGCGGAAGTACACCCTAACTAAGAAAGGGACTAATATAAAGCTACTTCCGCTATGCAGCAGTAGTCGTGCAATGAAGTGCACCGCCCGCTAGCCCGCTGATAAATGCGCGTGCGGTAAACAATTCGAAACACAATTACCACCGTTAACGTTACACGTGTTTCACCCTTCCACGGGGTATCCTCAGGAGATATTAAACTGACCAGTGCTAAAACACCGAGTCCTTGATTTGACTGGGTGGACTTATTGCACGACTACTGCTGCATAGCGGAACTAGCTATATATTAGTCCCTTTCTTTTTAAGAATAAGTACTTATATATTATTATTAATTAGTCTGCCTTTAAGGTCAATAGACGATCTTAACCGCCTTACGTCTGTAGGTGCTAGATGCGCGTCGTTTACTAGCGGTGTTATTGTAAATTCTATGAAGTATGCCTACGGCTGTGATGATCATAATGTATACATTTATTTATAGCTTTTGTATTTTGTATTTTCGTGTTATTTTCGTATCGATTTGAAATTTTTATTTATATTTTTTATTATCAGATTCATATCAATATAATGTTAATGACAAATTTTTAGTTTATCAATAACAGTTATAATTATCAGATACCCCGGTTTTATGACATATTTTATGTTTAATTAAATATAATCAATTAAATATTAAATATAATCATATTTCTGTAGGTGCATCTAAATACATAAATAAATATAACTATTTTGCCTTGTTTTTTTTAGATTCACTGAATTTCGTTGTCACCCCTGTTACCTTTTGTAACCCCAATAAAAATGTGTTCAATGAAAAGAATAAAATTTATTTTTAAGATTGCTTTTTTTGTAATTAAATTTGTGAGAGCGACTCATCAATTCTATGTCGAATGTAACATAACCACCATCATTTCAGCCATAGAACGTGAAGACGTAGAAAATCACAATCAAAAATCCCATCTTGTGAATTCTTCTCAGATAAGGGTACGTATTTACTCCACAAAGCCATGTGTTTTTATGTCAAAAACGACATTTAAGGAGAGCTCAATTTAATTTCATTTTCGTTAAAATTGTTCTCGCAATATACACAAGTGATAACCGTAAACAAACATTAAAAATTAAATAATAATACATAAAAATAAATAAATTTATCTAATTAGCTGACATAGCCTTAAAAGCTGAACATCCAACATAAAGCTGTGGAAAGCGCTAAGTACTCTGCGATCGTCAGAAAGCGCTCTTATGAACCGAAGGCTGTGTGAAGTTTCGCGGCCATAATAGCTTCGTCGTCAAAGTCTTTTTTGAAGTGATACTATGCGAAGGCTTTAAACTCCTAGGTGGGTCTGAATAAAGGATATTTTTGAAAATGAAAACTAAAAAAATCTAATTTAAGTTCGTTGTAAGCTCTCAGATTAGGGTACGTTTTGAGTCAATGGATCCATGTGTTTTAAGTTGAAGACGCCATTTCAGGAGAGTTCAATTTTATTTCGTTTTATAACAAATTGCAAATTGAGTTCATCTCGCATTCTGTAAATATAATAAATTAGATAATATACATATAAAGTAGTAAGTAAATACTGTATTAAGAAAGCACTACCTAAAGAAAACTGTGATAAAAAATAGAATAAGTTTATAATAAAATAAAGAATGAGTAAAAATGTACCTAGCCACCTAAGAGTAATAAGATGATGGAAGGAAGGCGATGAAAGCAAAAAGGAATGAAAGTACAAAATGAAAGATATTGTGATAGAAATAAGGTAAGAATAAAAGAAATTGAGAAGAATGATAGTGAGTGAAGAATAAAGACTAAAGATCTGAAAAACTTAATTGTAAACAAAGACCCTGATCCCAACTAATTAGGGATACGATAGGCCTCCAATAGCGAGGGCCATATATATATATATATATATATATATATATATATGCATATATGCATATATATATACATATAAATAAATAGATTAAATTATTATTTAATTAACTGTCCTAACCTAAGAGGCTAAAGATCCTTTAACCACAGCAACAGTCATGACAAGGGAGCAATCGATATCAGAATACTCTGTGAGAAATCTATTCCAACAAGTAGGATATAAACGTCAGATACGCAATATAAATTGTCAGGCGTCGCCCTTATGAAGCGCTAAGAAAGATTGATGACGTCGCTACCAACTCTACATCTTATCGAACGGTATGCCGTTTAAAATATGGTAATTTCAACCCACTTCAAATATTTTTTATAACACAGTGACTAGATTTTTTTCACTATACTCCATAATTCAATGAGATCTTCCAATCAATCTGGCAGAATGTATCACCCAATCCGGTAAAATTACTAATTTGTAAGAAAAGGACCAATATTTAGCCACTTCGGCACATGCAGTGGTAGTCGTGCAATTTATTATGTATACATACATACACGTATTAAAATGCGCATTTATCAGCGGGCTGGCGAACGGTACATTTCATTGCACGACTACCACTGCATGTGCGGAAGTGGCTAAATATTGGTCCTTTTCTTACTTGGGATGGACTTCCGCGAGGTAACGCCTGATTCCATTAAAAATTACTAATTTGCGTATAATGCACTGTCATGTAATAGTCACATACAGAAATAAATAAAATTGGAGTGTCTGTTTGTTATACCAAAACGACTTTTTACTACATTTATATGAATATAAATATTACATATACTAAATCTACAACTTTTTTTTTAATTTTGTATGTCTGTCTGTTCCAGATAATCTGTGAAATGGCTCGATCGATTTTGATCGGACTTATTCTGGCAAGTAACTGATGTTATAATTAGTAACTAAAATCACTTTTATCTGAGAAAAATTCTTAAACGAAATACAAAACTTAACAAACAATTTTTTTAATTAGTCGCGTGCGGCGGGAGTCGCGGGAACAGCTAGTATCTAATAAATTAAAGAAGTTCAATTAAGAAGAACTTGTAGAAAAACCCTATTTCAATGTGATGGATTTTTAGTTATAATAAAACGTAGGAATAAATAATTCTTCTATTTTATTAGATTGAGACTTACGATTGTAGGTCGCGGGTTCAATTTCCGGGAAAAAATCTTATATTCTTGAAACTTTGTGCATTAATGATACAGGATTGCTGCTTCTCACAAACTGGTTTCCAGAGGATGAACAGCAGCGTCCTCTGCGTACCATAATACCACCTATCAAGCGAGTTGCTTACGGCATATCCCCTCTGCTATGGTATATGTATATATAAATATACTACAGTATAAGAATACTTCAGCTTTTTATACTTTAATAAGATGATATATATATATATATATATACCACCAGGAATTCTTGTTACGTTATGTAAAAAAAATTAACAGTAGTTTTATACCAACATGATAAATAGGTAATGGTAATAAATAAGGTATACATATATATAATCTACTAATTGTTATATATTATATAGGTACTACTAAAAATATTCTGTGATAAAAAAGTAAGGTGATTTTGTCATTTTAATCAGGCATTAGGAAGGCGGGTCATTTTTTTTCTAGGTTTATAGGACTGTCTATAACATTTTCCTAGCGTAATTTTGACAAATGTTTCAATTTTGTCATAGCAGTCAAGTCGCAATTGATGGCAAAATCGCTCATTTTTTGGAAAAAAAAGAGTCAATAACTCGACTGATATCATTCTGTATCCAAAGTATTCGCCTGATTTGGTACCGTGCGACTTATGGCTCTTCAGTAAACTTAAAAGTCCAACGCAGTTTTGTCACCATTGAGATAAAAACCGAAACGAAGAAGGTTGTGGAGGCTTTACTGAAAAAAGACTATTTTGACTGTTTCAAGAACTGGAAAAAGCTTTGGCAAAAGTGTTTTATCGGACACGGGTTGCTTTTACTGAGATGAAACTGATTTGAAAGAATAAATAAAGAATTCACATTTTATATAAAAATGTAACTTATTTTTTTATCACAGTATTACAATGAACATAATGCTACATTTGCACACCTATCTACTAATTATTTCTGCACTACTCTATGTTGACTGGTAGAGATTGCATGTAAAGTATTAAATCCGCCCTTACTTTATTAAAAGTGTTAATAGATAGATGTTAGTAAATAAGATTAAACATAAAACTTGATAATTTTATATGCACATAACTCCTTATTGTAAATGCGTATTATTTAAACTTCTATGTTTAACCCTTAGTAGCCTAATTTACGAAAGTGATTTTTTTTAATATTACTGTGTTTGCTTGAGGGTCTAGATGAAGGGAAAAATAGATTTTTTTTTAATTTCTTTGGAAAGAATATTATACTACAGTAAAATACGTACAGCCACAACACAAAATGTTTTTTTTAATATTACTGTGTTTGCTTGAGGGTCTAGATGAAGGTAAAAATAGATATTTTTTAATTTCGTTGGAAAGAATATCATACAACAGTAAAATACGTACAGCCAACCTATAAAAAACTAATAGTAATGTGAACATTCGGTTTAAGAGATTGGTATCAAAATTGAAAATCTAGGTTATTATGGGTTAAAATCGTGTTAAATATTCACGACTCCGGTAAAACAATACTGTTTATAAAGAATAGAGATTTTGATGAAAATTAATTTTGGCTAACGTCGCAACGTATGTGTTACCAAGCAATAGGAATATTAGGTATGCTTTTAGAATGCATTATCTGCGTTTGACACAAAGCAAGTGAGCCGACAACACGTTACAAACGAGTTACTTTCTTGTCAAAGGGAGATGAGTAAACACCACGCGTGATATAGCGCCGGCTGCCCTGAAAACTGGCTTGCACTGAATAAAATATATTACGTTCATTCTGATACAAGGCATTGTGATTGTATGGATTAATACGAAGGGTTACTCTTTTAACGCGCCCCGTATACAGAACCCGGCAATAAATATTGCACATCGACATTTGGAGAGAGATAATCGGCTAATTCCGGCTTCGTAAAGCATTATCTCTGTCTCACACTGCCTATGTGACGTTTTGTATTATTTACCTTATAGATACCGGACTTGTATTTCGTGCGACCGATTATCTCTTTCCAAAGGTCGATGTGCAATATTTATCGCCAGTTACTGCATGTTTTAGGAATATAAAAAGATGCGGCGTACCAAAGATGTGAATATTATAAATGTATATTATAAATTATAATATAATATTAACTTTAATTTTATACTCTTTACTTTGAAAAGGAGGTTTTATAACACTAGGCAATTTCTGAATTTTATAAACTTAAAACGCTAAATTATAAATATCTATACGCTCTTATAATATGAATTTATATGTTAAAAATATATACTATTCATGACTCCGGCAAGCTTGAAAAGGAAAGAAAAATACTATAGAATTAAAATAGTGATTTTCGTGCAAAGTAATTTGTGCAAAAATTTCTCTTTTTCACATTATACTTTGTAAATTTATGATAAATAGTTTTGATGAAGACGTACACCTAAATTTTTTGTTCAAAAACTTAACGATTTTTTTTATAATGTATGCATTTTATTAACAAATTCACCTTACTTTTTGATCACAATATTACTTATTACTATTTATTATTTTATTTTACTAAGCAATTTTATCAAGAAGTGGTTTAAATATTATCAATTTACTTACTCGCTTTTAACTTGAGATTAAATAATTATAAAACATCGTGTAATCTGTAACGTAAATTGAACAATTCGCTTTTCAATATTATATGAATGTTCAATCATTCTTCACGTCCTTTTACCCTTTTTTATTATATTAAAAGGACAAACAATTCCCTTCAGACTAAGTTGATTGATTTACCTTTTCACAACGGTCATACATTTTGCAGGCCGGACGTAAAATATTAAACACAAAGTCGCTATTCATGTACATAAACGCAATGTATTGCTTAAAAGATTTACGCTTGTTTCTGAAAAGTTTCAGTTCAATTTAAAATTTGCCAGTGGAGAAATTTAAAACTAATTTTAAAAAATGCTATTGGAAATAGCTGATTATTCTATCCAAGAATGTTATACCCATATTAATGTAGAATTATATGTTTTTGATGCTCACTCAGGAAGTTAATTATTGTCAAGCTCTCTTTAAAGAAATTATATCTGTAAAGAGCAACTGTTGACTTTCTCGCCGGCGTTTCTCAGCAGAACAACCTACTGTGCCGGTTATAGCTTCCTGTAGCAGTGACAATATTGACATTACATGTTTATTGACGATTCGAAAGTGCGTGAAACATTCTATTCGAATAAAGAATACTTTGATTTTTATTTTTATTTATTAAGAAAAGGACCAATAAAATGATCAAAAAAATAAATGACCGTGCGGTAAGCTATGTCCCGACTCTAATAAATGTTTAGAGAAATGAGATCTTTCAGCGCGATCATTCCTATACGCGGAAATATGCTCCTTATAACGAATGTTAAAATTTCTACCAGTTTGACCCACGTATACCCCATCACACCCATCACACTTCAACCTATAGATATCTGACTTCCTGCCAACCTCGGTTCTTTCCTATGACTTGCTGCATACCTGTAGCAAATAACAAGCGGCGACGGACTGAGCTCACTCTGTGTTTGGCACTAATCTGTGTAACATAACTCCTGAAGATGCCCCGTGGAGGGGTGAAACACGTGTTGAGTAATTTGGCGGTGGCGGTTGTGTGATTCGCATTGTTTACCGCATACGAATTTATCAGCGGGCTGGCGGGCGGTGCACTTTATTGCATGACTACCACTGCATGTGCGGAAGTGGCTAAATATTGGTCCTTTTCTTACTTAGGATGGACTTCCGCGAGGTAACCCCTGATTCCATTAAATATTTTAATTATTGTTTAATATGATTTTTATTGCTGCTAGCTATTCCGAGTAAAGACAAAATTGATTTAAATTTTCAATTTATCTTAAAAACGGACGATCTACAGAAAAGCCACGAGTAGTTACACATGCCATAATTTCTTAATTCGCAAGTTGTTAAAATTTGTAATGACTAATCGATATATTTGTGAGATAAATTATTAATCCATTTTTTTAAACAAAAATATCAATCATAAAGAGATGTGGGCATTACAGCGACCCTATGATCTATGGAACAGTAATGGGAGTAACTAGAGAAGGAAAGCTATTTACCGGACAGTGGAGATAAAAAGATGGAGGTATAGGGCCCCGCGTACATTGAAGATTATAGTATTTTAACGAACACGAGACACGAGCAGTGTTATTTATAAAGTAATTATATTTACATCCAAACTTATTTTGTTTTAGTAATATAATTATAATAAATTCAATAGTGAGAAGACTAAACCAATTATTTTTTTAATCGACTTTTCATTGCCTTTAAAATACTGCGTAATATTACAATAGTCGGATATTCGCTGTTGAATATCCAGTTACAATAAAGCCTTTTTTAATTATGATAGAACAACAATCGACTACGATTGCACAATACGATAAGCGTTGATGCAACCTTCATTATAAAATACATGCGCCTTGTATTGTTTAATAAATACTTGATTACACAATTTTACATAATTACTTTTTGAGTCGCACTAGTAGTCTGGCGGTATGGACTAAAACTTGCGATCGCAGGTTGCGTGTTCTATTTTTTGTAGGATGAACAGTAGTTTGCTCTAAGTATCCTTAATACTGCGATTGCTAACCGACCTGCACAGCCTGATGATTGTGGTAGATCCCCCATAGAACCTTTGGATGATACAACAAGTTTTTAAATTGAAGTCCATAACTCCGTTCTACATGTTATATAAAATGTAAATAACAACTTACTAGTCTATAAGCATTACCTCTAGTTTCTATTTGAAGTAAACTTTAAAATTTAATGGAATCAGGCGTAACCATGCGGAAGTCCATCCTAAGTAAGAAAAAGACAAATATTTAGCCACTTCCGCACATGCAGTGGTAGTCGTGCAACAAAGTGCACCGCCCGCCAACACGCTGACAAATGCGCATGCGGCAAACAATGCGATCTACACAACTGCCACTGTCAAATCACTCAACACGTGTTTCACTCTTCCACGGGGCATCTTCAGGAGTTATGTTACACCGATTAGTCCCAAACACAGAGTCTGCAGTAAACTTTGTTAGCCTTTTTGAGTTTATTACAGGTTCGTACTGCACATGTAATCCACCAATAATCATTACCTAGAGGTTGAGTTGTAACTATGTATTTATTTATTTCTATTTTTACATTTATTTGTTCTTAACGTGTATATGTGCATATGTTAATATAGTGCATACTATATATTATTTATGTACAAATATTCATATACACGAGCAGTGGTAATCAAGCGATAGAGGACACAGACTTGCAATCGTCTACGTCTACAGTTCAATTCCCAGAATTCAATCTTATATTATTCACACTTTTTGCATTATTTATATGGAATTCCCTCTGCTTACAAATAAGTTTGCACAGGATTCGTAGCAACGTTCTCTGCGTACTATAATACAATACTGCGATCGCGAGCCCAGCTGCCTAGCGAGAAGATTATGGTATATCCATCATAGATATCTTTGGAAGGAGACCTAACAATAAAACAATATACACATACATACTAAGAATAATTATATTTGTAAAATCATTAAAAGAGTGAATGAATGTATATCTTATTTTCTGTCAATTAGTATATAGTACACTCTATTTGATAATAAATGATTTCAAAAATAACAAACATCGTAATAATATAGTAAGAAAATGTATTAAAAATTCCTATTACCACTTATAAAAATTAATTATTGTTTATTATCTGTATCTGTAGATTTTCTACTTCCCCAAGTTTTTGCCTGTCACATTCTAGTGGGAAAAATTAATTAATGCAACATATTTTAAAGTGATCAATTCATGTGACGGAGATAAATATTTATAAAATTCTGAAATTTTATTAAAATTAAATTGACGAATATTTAAATGACAAGTATTATTGGCAATGATGTCGCTTGATTATTTAGTTTTCATTTAGGCTATATCTGTCAGAAAGTGTATATACATAAATCTGTACTGTTAAACATTTTTATAACACGAGTTGTAGAGTTACTTCCAGGTTCTTCTCCACAACTATAACACCTTGCGAAGCATAGTAGAGTCATAAATAAAGTAGACTATTAAAATGTTGACGATCAATAAGAAGTTGTTAAAAGTTCCCATCTTGAATAAACGAATTTTATCTTAATAAGCTATTCAATTGCTCCTTTAAGGCTTTTGCGCCATTAACCAATTACTCTGTATATTCAAGTGTATTAATAATATTTTTACAGCATTCTCTTTTCATTGCAATCAATTTATTGGATGAGAATGGTATATGGCAATAAAACCACAGTCTATATCAACAAGCGAAATAATAGCAGTATAGCAATATAAGACTAGACAGACTGTTAGACTACTGGTATTATTACAGGCATTAAGTTCGCTACCACGCATTCTGTAAAAATAGTAAATAAATATATAAATATTAACTCTTAATAGCCTGATTTACGAAAGTGATTTTTTTTTAATATTATGATATATTTTTTAATATATATTATATATTTTTAATATTTGCTTGAGGGTCAGGGAAAATAGATTTTTTTTTAAATTTCGTGGGAAAGAATATTATACAACAGTAAAATACGTACAGCCAACATATAAAAAAAACTAATAGTAATGTAAACATTCGATTTAAAAGATTGGTATCAAAATTGAAACTCTAGGCTATTAAGGGTTAAAGATGCAACTTCAATGATGTGAGTACAAAATACAACCTTGTTATAACTTTCTCTGGCTCCATAACAGAAGTAACTCTTTTGTAGGTAACTGTGTTTAATTAAACTAAGAATACCGCGAAACTTTGACAACAGATTTAAAACTTTATTATCTAGATAGATAATGGTACTTGTTGTGTTATTGTTAAGTTTCTACATAACTGGTATTACCTAGATTGTTATTACCACAATTATTGTCTAAATAATATAAAATAAAACAAAACTTCAAGACATAATATAATAAATAGATGAGTAAGGTGTTTTAGTAAAACACTTTCAAATTACGAGCTCTTTTTGTGACTAAAGTCGCAAGCCAGATATTTCCTCTTACGTGCGATCACTTTTCTCTTCAACCTTTTTTTTTCGATGTAGTCCGATCTTTCTATAATGTCGTATTCAGTATATTTTTAATGTTGTGTCACCTATAAAGGAACAAATAACAGAACCTTTATTTATACGGTAAATTTTAATGTAATTTTAACTTGCACTGCTGGTATACCGAAATATATAAATATATACTATTTCACCTCAAAGCCTTCAGATATAAAGGCCATTAGCACAGTAGGTTTCTAAGTTATAACGCCTACCTAACCGGAATATTGCTAACACAGATTCTACAGTTCGCTTAGTCTATTAAAATGAGTAATTATTATAGAAAAAATTACTTCGTTCTTAAAAAAAAAATGTAAATAGATTTTTTTATATTCAAATGTTAAATATATATCCTTGCAATCGCAGATCGCGAGTTCTATTCCGGGGAGTCTTATATTTCTCATACTTTATGCATTAATTATATAGGATTGCCACTGCTCAAAAATAAGTTTTTATAATACCAAGTTAAAGCCTTCCGGAGGGCGTCTATAGGCTGAACTGACACAACAAATATCTCTGATCACTGATTTAAGAAAAAGAAAAGATGAAGAATGAAAGAGATCACAATTAAACTTGAACTTGAACTGATATTATTGAACGAAAGGAAAAATCAGAAAGCTTTTGAAATCGATTAGCTATGATACCTGTTATTCTTTAAAATAAAATACCAAACATAATTTAATTCATTATATCTTTATGTATTTTATTTATTAATTTCAATGAGATTAACTTATTTTTTAATTTTAATTTGTTTATAAATCTCTAATTTTATGAAACTCTTAATTTTTTCACAATTTATTAGTTTACAACATCTACTGTAATTATTTTTCAGATTTTTCAATGTTTTTGTTTTTTTATCGGTTCTATAATTTGTTTTTAAATAACGGTATAAATGATTAAACAAAAAGATAAGGGAATTTAAATAAAATTAAAAGAAAACATAATTCTTTCTCATAAATATCCTACATGTAAATTACAAATAAAATCACATAAGTAATATTAAACTTCTTCTCAGATTACATTTCTTGATACTTTAAAAGATGTTTAATTTGCCTTTTTTTTGAATATATAATTTGCCGGGTACTCTATTGCAGTCAAAACTAATTGCGGAATACGTAATCTCTTGATAAACCTACACAAGGTTTTATTACAATATCACAGATATTATTCAAATCGTAAAAAAAATATCTACATTAAATAAATGAATAAAAAATCGTGAGTAGGTTTGTGAATGCAGCTATAGAAATATATAGCTCCTTACATGCTATTTTAAACATGCTATATTTTATAGCATTTAAGCTACATATAACACGCTACCAATTCAACAAAAATAAAGAAAAATATTATATATTTAGCTGTCTGTAACCAGTTTAAGCATATAGCTGTTACGATAAACCAGTTTCATAATAGAAAGGCATCTTACTTGAGCTATTAACAGTGGCATCGAGTTGGAAAATATTACATATACAGTTTTAATGGGGGCTTTCGAAGCGTTTTATTAATATTATGATGGCGTCTTTATGGCACCGCGTATGTGACTCGCTAAGCTTTGTGACGCTTATTTCGAACATTAAAATCTTAAGTGTTACGTAGTCTTGAAAATTAACTTTACAGTTAACTATATAACATCATACAGGTTAACGATATTTTTAACTATATATAACCTCATTTAAAGTTACAATAGGAGCAGAACTAAAGTTCAATACTAAAGCTAATTTCCGACCAATATTTTTTAAATCGAATTATTGCTAAAACTTCAATTTGGTTGATTTATCTGTTGAATATATATCTCTCTCGTGAATACATACTTTGTTTCAGCTAATAAACGCTCAACTGCATAAAGCATAGATCTTGTCCAAAGATCGCCACGATGATCCTGAATTATCCGTACCCAGCGACTTCCCGACCTGGACTATGATAACGGTCTACCTAGTGGAAGTATTTACTGCATCTACGACTCGAGAATCTTTCAACCCTATTTGCCATCGGTTGCACGAGTGATATACCTCACCAACTGCTACTTTAGACAAGCAATTTTTCAAGCTACGTCGTTGATCTTGATTCTTCTATGGATCACCTCATTTCTTATTCTATATCGCAGCGAAACTCCAAGCATAGCCTTCTCTGTTGCTCTCTGGTTGACTTTGAGTTTTCTTATGAGGCCTGTCATCAGTGTCGTTTCGGATCTGTATGTCATCACCACTAATGCTCACAGTAAAACGAAGGAAAATCGCTTACTTGGGACACGTTCTTCGACACCAACGATACAATCTCCTTCAACTTATCATGATGGGAAAGGTCGCTGGTAAAAGGAAGGTTGGAAGGAGAAAGAAGTCGTGGCTTCGTAACATTAGAGAGTGGACCGGAATCGCCAGCGCTGCTGAGCTATTACGCAGAACTAAAATTAAGGAAGAGAGCAGGAAGCTGATATCCAACCTCCACTAGTTGGAGAGGCACTTCAAGAAGAAGAAGATGTCATCACCGACAACTGATTTACCCATCTCACCAAAAAGCCAATATTATTTTTAATTCACAAAATATTTAGAAGCTTTATTAAAGTTTAAAATAACAATTTTCTTTTATCAATGTTCGCGCATTATTATTTCTCGACACATTTTCACCGAAGCTATCCAAGTATTTTCCATTTGATATTTAGCTTGAAAAATTTACATATATGGCGTGTATAACAAATGTAGTTATCTGAGATACTCTCTTCTCGAGCTTGTTATAAGTAGGTTTAAAGCTTTTTCATCTTGTTTTCGATAAAAATATAGGCTTCTATTGTCCGTGCACTATAGAGATTTTACATATTTATTTCATGACTAAGTTGCTAAACAAACTTATATTTCTTGGGAGCCTGTTTAATATAACTTCGCTCACACTAGACAAGCTTAAATATATGAATATATAACTAATTTATCTGCAAAAAATTAAAGTTTTATACATATCCAACCATACCCGTAGAGAGGTGGAATAAGAAATGATACAGTCGAAACTGTGATTGTGTAATAAGAAAAAGTTTAATTATTATTTAAACGTAACACATAAAAAAATATAAATGTAAAAAATGTAATGTTGCCGAAGACGTTGCGAAGAATCGAAGATAACGAATAACTGTAATAAGAATATACACACTAAGTATAAAAGACAATGTGAAGAGTCTAAGAAACTAATAAAAGATATTGTGAAGAATCAAATAAAGAGAATGTAAATAAATTACAACTAAAAAATATATATATATGGATAGCATAACTCCCTGTTCAAAAAATAAGATAGCAGGAACGAGAGACTCTCAGAAGTAGGGGCTATTATACAAAACCATCACCGTAGAAGTGATCACTCTGAAATATTTCTCATTATTTTTCTTTGCTACTGGAATGCGACGAGATAATAATCCTTTAGGACAAAGTCTGCAGAGGCATATAGTAACAATTTTTAATTTTAAGATGTATTGAACTGTATTTCGGACACTCCTTTTGAAGGTAAGAAAAGGTCCAATATTTAGCCACTTGCGCACATGCAGTGGTAGTCGTGCAACAAAGTGCACCGCTGCAAATGCGTATGCAGCAAATAATGCGAATTATACAACTTCCACCGAAGTACACACTGAATACGTGTTTCACCCCTCCACGGGGCATCTTCAAGAGTTATGTTACACCGATTAGTGCCAAACACAAAGTCGTTTATGTGACCGAATCTTTTATTTATCAGCGGGCTGGCGGGCGTTGCACTTTGTTGCACGTCTGCCACTGCATGTGCGGAAGTGGCTAAATATTGGTTCTTTTCTTACTCAGGATGGACTTTCGCAAAATAACGCTTGATTCCATTAAATGTTCCTTTTTAAGGCTAAAATTTTTTCAAATTTCAAAATTGATTTTTGCACAGAATGTACCAAAGCAAATACACATAATCAATCATCCTGTAAGGTTATTTTAAAATCATTAAAGACAGAATAAATACAATCTAAATTATAGTCAATCTGTTGTAAAATGTCCAAAAATATTAACATGAAATATACATGTTTATTACACTTAATTATTGTGAGTTGAAGTAGCAAGGCATGTAGGTTGCTGAACAGATGACCGGAGGCAGGTATGACGTCACAAACCAGCAAACGCACCACAGGATGTCCAGCCACAAGGTGGACAGGTAATTTTATCAAGGTCGTCGAAAGATGCGTGATGCAAGCCGCTTGCTATGGGTTCTGTTGTAAATCTATGTAAGCAACCCATGTTCAGCTGTGAACGTACTACTACTGCTATTTACAATACTTGACGTAAAATACTCGAGTTAGATATTTTATAAAAATGTTATTGTCATTATCATAGTAATTAATAATTTAATAGTAACATATGACATATTTCACATTAATTTTCATATCATTTATATTTTTTTTATTCAATATAGATTTTATTTGTAGATGGTATAGAAATTGTAAGTAAGAAAAGGACCAATATTTAGCCACTTCCGCACATGCAGTGGTAGCCGTGCAGCAAAGTGCACGGCCCGCCAGCCCGCTGATAAATGCGTATGCGGCAAACAATGCGAATCACACAACCGCCACCGCCAAATTACTAAACATGTGTTTCACCCCTTAATGGGGCATCTTCAGGAGTTATGTTACACCGATTAGTGCCAATCACAGAGTGACTCTGTGATAGTAATTGTAGTTACAATATATTTTTTTGTCTGTTGATGTTAATGCTAGCCCGAAGGCTTTTGCAGACTAATCAGAGCTGAATTCGCGGAAATGAAGGGTCCAGAAACTTAACTTGAATCGCCAGTTGAACGAAGGAATTTGCACGTAGACTACAACAATGTAAGTCTAATGAGTTTACGAAGTGAGATGAAAGGGTAGAGTATCCGGCGATAAAAGGTGGGATAATGGTCGTGCCCTGCATCACCCTCTCTGTTCACTGAAGAGAGGAAAATATCACCTGTTCCAGGAAGCTAAGTAGTTTGTCCATGTGTGGTAGAGTTGTCGTTGTGAAGTCTGCGCTTGTAGTGTTCTGAGGAGTATGTGCTTTGATGAATGAAATTTATAAACTCTGAGATAAAATCAATAAGTACGTACCTATGACGGCACTTTCTAGTGTCCGAGAAGAAGTGGGAAGAACAGTGTGATGCCTACGTTATGAAGGAATTATGACAAGCCTTGTTCAAAGTAGTTCTTTGAGAAATTCTAAGGTTAACTACACTGAATTATGATTGTAAAAGATTTTTTAAAAGTTATTAAGAATATCCTCGTTTTAGCTCATAGACGCTTACTATGGCAAAGGCTTCCCTCAAAGATATCAATTGGGAGATATACCATAATCGCCAGCTTTGTAAGCGGGTTGGAAATGGCAATATTACTATGGTATAGATAGAAATCTGCTGCCGATCCTCAGGAAACTTCTTTGTGAGCAGTGGCAATTCTATTTCATTAATGCACAAAGTGTGAATTATATAAGATTGTATCCTGGTTGTCGAACACGCGACCAACAATGGCAAGTATTCATTCCTCTACCGATGCGCTACCACAGCTCGAAAAGTAATATAATTATTATTAAATAATCATTGTTATTTTAATGTAAGTAAGAAATTAATAAAACACGATGATGTTAACGTTTTTATATGTTATAACAACCTTGACATTTTGAAATTTACTCATGTATTTTACTTAAAGACGACTAAACAGTGTAATAAATTACCAAAAAAAAAAAAAACAGAAAAAACCAGAATTTTTTTTT